>NC_053453.1:17876034-20762653 GCF_015227805.2 Hirundo rustica | reverse complement strand
ATGGGGATAAGCATGGACACCACTCAGTCTTTGCCATCTAAATTATCCATTTGCTAAGGCATTCTCTGCAGCCTTTACCATTAGGTTGGAGTAAGTTCCTGCAGAGGGTGGTTTAAGGGATTCTGAGGTGGATTGTTTTCAGTGCGAGGATCCTGGCTAAAGCAGGTAGTGAAAGTTCCACAAAGCCAATAGACCCAATAATACATGTTTTTAACTATTAGGTTACAATACAAGACTGCTATTGTAACAATAGAAACCATTTGAGCATTTCCAATTGTGGCCAATGCAATTCAGCATAGCATGCTAATTTTTGATGTGTGATCCTATTATTAAGGGGCACCAGCATATTACTCGTTCATATAATTGAAAACATATATTGACTTCCTCTCAAAGTGGGAAAATTCATTTTCAATTCCATCAACACTAAGTTGGTACTCTCTGATCACATTTAATATATTTTATATTTAATATAAATTCCCCAGTGCAAAAATTCAGAGTTGACAATAAGGTTACTGTGTTTTATAGAAAATACACAGAAGCCTTTTGTCTTTCCATGGATGTAACTATTTTATTTCTTCTTAATCACAATTTCTTCTTTCATTACAAATTGAAATATGGACAACATTTTAATTATGAGTTTAAATGCATAATGAACTGAAAACCTAATCTTACTTCTACAGCTTTTGGCATGAAGTCCTATACATCTCTAGAACTTCATTACAGATAGAAGCAAACAACCTACAGGTGACCCTGTTTGCCTCTGCTGAATTCCAGTATATTCTTTTAGATTTAGTGTCTTGAAATCATAAAAATTTCAACATAACTAGAGAACTGAATGAAAATTGAAGATACATAAGCCTTGAATAAATAAAATGTGTTGCTGAGAGATAGGAAATGAGAATTTTATTTAAATGCCAGTAATATATACAAGGTTCCAGCCAGCTTCCTACAGGTGTCAGAATGACTATTTAAGTATTTCCTAGAACAGATAAAACTCCATGAAGAGATTATTATGGGTTTTATGTCTCATAATACTCAACCCATTTTACTAGCAAATAGAGAGAGAATGTAAGAAAAAATATATTCTGTTCCTTCTCCTGCATCAGAGGAAGAAGAAATTTGAACTGATCCTTTTCCTCTGGTGAACAACTTGTCTTTCTTTTCAGAAAATTTCAAATTAGGTGAAAATTTCAGAATTTTTCAGAAAATTTTCAGAAAATTTCAATGGGTGAGATGTCTCATATGGAGCAGTGAATTATCCTGGTGATTAGAACACACTAGTAGAAAAACTGAGTTCCAACTTTATACGTTAAAATTGTTTACAGAAAGCAGAAAAACCATGCCTCCATAGATCCAACAGAGATGTTGCAGCCACTAACTCAACCCCTGCACAGAAAAAGAAGAGCAGGACAAGGTAGGATGCTTTTGGGTAAGGTAGGTGGGGTTGGTTGAAGTATTCATTAAAAATGTAACTTTTTTTTTATTTTATTGTAAATTGAGCAAATGTGCTGCTTTCTGAAATACTGTATGAGAAGCATGAAATACTACAGCTTCAATCCCAGCAACTTCGAGACACGCTAAACTCTTTGTTTGATAGAGTGTCTTTTGGTGAATTAACCATTCACTAGGGAAAAACCAGTCGTTCAACACCACCGTGGCTGCCCAGTATCCCAACACTGATTTGATATTTTCTAATACTGGTTAGCTGCCATTTGTCTTGAGATAACTTTCAGTGAGCGATGCAACTGTGAATTATGTAAATGCAAATGCAGTAACAAATGTCTCTTGTTAATGTTGATTGTTTCATAGTAATTGTATGTATAATTCCTGTAATTATAATGTTATTTATTATGTTAATTTACTACAGAGCTCCCACTAATTATTTCTAAATGTGATTGGACTGCTTGCAATTTCTGACACTTGATGCTAGTTAGGAACGACATGGACCACATTTTAATTATTGTTGTTCTTATTTTTTATGTGTTGTACTGTGTGCTCCTTATTTTGCAAGTTTTTGTGTTTTTTCTTTTTTTTTCTGCCTTTCCTAGTGAAGTAGATTGTTGTAAAAATGCAGTATAGAGCAAGGGCATTTGCCAAGGTTTTTTTTAAAAAGCAAGCAAAGAAACGGAGCCTTTAAAAAGTTGTCTATGTCTATGTCTATGTCTATGTCTATGTCTATGTATCTATCTCAGAAACCAGATATAAGTTACACATGCAAGGTATTACTCTTGAGTTTGAAAATGGTGAATTAAGCTCTTTGAGAAGGTACTGGAAGCTCTACTGAGTACTTTATTTAAAGGGTAGGGAAGGCGTGCACATCTTGATTGATTCCCAGACTGGGAAAAGAAGTAAAAAAGAGAAACTGCCTAAAGGCATAGCACTTTTCCATGTCTGATCCTGATTGTTCTTCAGGAAGTTATCTGGACAAGAAATGATTTTAAAAAAATAATCAAGAAAGAATTCAGCAAGGCTGGACAAGCAAGGATAAATGCCAGAGGTAAATGACAGCTAAAAGTAATCTGAATGACTACAAATAGAAGTTTTAACTTCAAGGATCTTAAAGTGTCTTACTAAGCACAAAATATTTCTGGCCTCAAAAGCCCCAGAAGACCATCTCCATGGCAGGCCAACCTATTTTAACAGAAAGGTCAGACTGTCAAATAAACTAAACTGCCTCACAGAGCTGTAGAGCAGATGATAAACTGGGAGGTAATTTAATGAACTCCAACCTCCCATCCTTTGACATTTCACACTTGACTCCACAGTTAGCAGTGCAACAGATATGGGCTCACTGAGTTCCAGGTACAAGTAATTATCCTGAGAAGTAAAAGGGTAAAGCAAGCTTCAGCCCTTTTGTGCCATTAGGAGAACTCTAGTTTCATAAATAGTTGACTTCAATAATCTGTTCACCTTTTCAGGGTTGTCTGGTTCTTCCTTTGAAAACAATGGCCTTTGATGCTGGTTACTCTGTTTGTTGCTGATACACAGGGAAGAGCAGAGCCCTTGGGGCAGAGCCTTCAGCTTTTTTTGCCATCCCATAATTTCCTTAGTCAGGGAAGATATCTGGTCACTTGGGACAATGAACACTGACCCTGGCATTTCCAGATACACCTCACAAGCTGTATGTTTTTAGCCAACTGCATAGTCCATTTCCTCATTAAAAAAATGTTCAATGAAAGACACACAAATCTTTTTCTTTTTCTTCTTTTTTTTTTTTTTGGTACAAAAATTGAAGACTGACAATTTTTTTGTTTGTTTGTTTTGACTTTCTCCTGTGAACTCTGATACTTCTTTTCAGTTTAAAAATTTCTTTTTCATAAAAATTAAAAATTATGAGAGTTCAGCTTAAACACAAATATACTTTAAAAATATGTGTGATTATAATGAATTTTGGATCAGTTACTACTATGAAAAATACTAAATATTTGCTAGAGTGCAGCAGGTAGCTACTGTGATGAAATAAAAAGCATAGTTAGGAACACAAATTCCAAATACTTTCAACAATCTCAAACAAGGATAAAATTACAGATCCCTGTGTAATTTAAAATATTCAAAACCTTTATTGAAACAATTGCAAACATTTATGTGTTTGTTTCTAAACTGACTGCATATCATCTCCTTTATTGCTTGTTTGTAAATTTTAGCCATTGTCTTTGTTTAGGAACTATTTATTTTCTAAGTAAAAATGTCATCAGCACTACCCTTCAAAATTCAAAATGGAAAAAAATGAAGAAACATGGGATTGATTGTGTTCTGAACCTTCTGAACCTGAAACATCATTCATGCTATAAGTATTTTGGTACCTTATGAAATTATGTAAAGGCTAGCATTCAGAACAATGAAGAAGCATAAGAAGCAGAAGCTTTATATTTTCTTCTCCAAAAGTGTATACAATTCATTTTTTTTTAAGAAAGTAAAAACAATTTCTATTTTGTTTCATAAAATAGAGAGAGTTAAAATGTAATTAGAGGTGACCCAAATTAATAAAGGTCATTATTTTTATTATTTTATGTGTATTAATGTGGGTTGGGACCCTGATCAAAATTGTGTAGCACAGTTTCATGGAGTCACTCATGTCAGAGGAATTTTCACAATATAATAAATGACAAGGGTATCTGTAGTCAACTGTAGTTAGAAATTGCATCATTTTCAAGGTCAGAGACACCAATAAACAAGTGAAATATTAAATGCTTCAAAGCCAAAGTGGCCCTGGAGTACAATGGGATCTCCTGCCTTCCTGAAGAGCCCGTGGGGGAAGCTAAAGCTTTACCTTATGAGTCTGAAAGTTTGCTTTCTGAAGACTGACTAGACTGCAACTCATCTCTGTTCATTTCTCTGTCTGCTGACAGATCAAATAATTGATCAAATAATAAAAATGATTTATGATTATGAGCTATGATTATAAGTAGAAAACTGTGAAGTATCAGTCCTAGAAATATCAGGAGTGCTGTGTTTGGAAGGTGTAACCTTAGAGCCTTGTAAGAAGTTACTGCACCTTTATGCGTCAGTTAAAAAGCTATGGGGATCATCACGCTCACTGGCTTTGCTGCTTGGAAACACATTACCCTTCTTATCTTGATTTTTATATCAAGGATACCAATCCATAGACCTCAGAAGAAATAGCCAATGATTGTTTTAAAAGAATATTGATGAAGTTATTAATTATTGGAACCAATCAATATAAAGGTTGAAGAATGGGCATAGTATGCATAGTATGTAAAAGAACTTATGTAATGATGATTTAGCAGAAAAAGTGTATAAAAGGGGTGGGTTTTGTTTGTTGAGTGTGACATGTTTCAGAAGAGCTATCCTCCATGTCCCCAGTGCCCCCAGCAAAGAAAGTATCTGCTTATTTGCATAAAATTAGTATTGGATTTCTTTGGTCCTGTTTGTTGACAGGGCTGCCTATGAAACAGGTGCCAAGAAGTTTATAGCCAAGCATTTTAAAATCAACCAATATAGGTGAGCTGCGCCAATCTGACCTCAGAAACTCCACTTCTCCTAATAGCTAAATCCATGAACAAAATTCCTGTTCACTTAATTGTGCCAGGTCTAAAGCTACTTAAGGAGGGCAAACAGGTAAGGACAGAAACTCTATTATCCACCTCAGGGCAAGTTATTCTCACCTGCAGGGAAAAAAAAAAAAAAAAAAGTCTATAGCTATCTCTCTGCATTCTTCTTTTCATATTGCATGTTGGCTATTATAACAATCTGCAGGGAAACAGGATATTCAATCAGCAAATTCAATTCTCCCACTTACAGGAAACAGGGGACGGAATTAAGCTATACTTGCCAAACATGGTGTGCTGACTATGAGCTCTGAAGGGGTTTATAGGTCCTGTTGGCCACTCCTGCTGAATGTTTTGTATGAAACACAGATTCTGCAACTACATGTTCCTCTAAACATGCTAACTTCTGCTCAGTACAACATGTCCATGCTGCTTATCATAGACTGCATGTAGACTTGCATTCGCTAAGAGTCTTTGCCCCACATCACAATCCCACCTAATCAGTAGGAAATAGTATTATTCAAACCATGTTGTAGGATCTGAAACAACAGTCCACAGAGCAGCAAGGTACAGAAGAGAGAAAAACTTACCTTGCAAAAATACCTCCATTTCATTTAACCCATGTTGTTATATAAACCACATGGTAGGGAGTGGGGAAGGCTGCAAGAAGCAGGAAAAAATAGAAGAGAAAGTTGGCTGTCCCTGGTGGATATGATAAAACCTCCAAATCATAGAAGAATAAGTTTTGCATGTCATCTTGAGTGATGGATGGGAGCCCAGGAGTAGAGAGGAAGACAGAAAATGACTCTGACACGTGAACCACAAACCACAGAATCACAGAATCGTTTTGGTTGGAAAAAGCACTGAAATCATTGAGTCCGAACTATGATCTCATACCATCATGTCAATTAAACAATGGCACTAATTGCCACATCCAGACATTCCTTAAACTCATGTAGGGATGGTGACTCCACCACCACCCTGGGCAGTCCATTCCTACCCTTCCTATGAGGAAATTCTTCCTAATCTCCAACTTAAACCTCCTCTGGTAGAGCTTTAAGACTAAGTCTTTTTGTGCTATTACTGGTCGCCTGCAAGAAGAGTCCGACTCCCACCCAGCTACAACCTCCTTTCAAGGAGTCGTAGAAAGCAATAAGAGCCTTCTCCAGGCTAAACAGTTCCAGCTTCCTCAGCTGCTCCTCATAGGATTTGTGTCCAAACTTTTCACCAGCTCCATTGCCCTTCTCTGGACAGGCTCCAGCACCACAATGTCCTTCTTGCCATGAGGGACCTGGAACTGGCCTCATACTCGAGACATGACCTCAGCAGTGTTGCGCAGAGTGAGAGAATCCCTTCCCTGATCCTGGCCACACTATTTTTGATAAGGGCCAGGATGCAGTTGGTGTACAGGCCATATACAAATAAACTCATAAGAGTGGTCCCATATATTTGTCTGTAAAATCAGGTCACACATAATTGTAAGTTCACCTGGGCAGATGTAGAGTTAATATGATATGTCCTGTAGTTGCTGGTATGTCATAGTCACACGTCAGTCACACCATAAGTGGGTGACAGTACTATCTGTTGTTCTATTCTCCCTGTTCATTGTGGTGACAAGGGAAGCTTTAGTTGCCACCATAGGGGTCCCTTGCTACCAAAGTCTGTAAGAACTGACTTTTGAGCTGTCAGCACCCCTTCCCTCAGCTGGCTGCTCTGACCCATGAGCACTCTCAGTGGTGCTCACGAAGAGAGAGACTTCTGACAAGGTTTACGGCTTCTGTAGACCTAGTTCTGGCCCACTGACATGAGGTTTCTTGCCTTGCTGTTTTGATTAGGATAGCTTTTTAGGTCAAGATATTTTTGCCAGCATGTCTTTTTGACAGAAGATGAGATTAAATGTTACAATGAGAGAATGTGCAACAGGAAGCCTACTCCCACAGTGCTAGATACATCATAACATGGTTTATGAGATTTTCTTCCATCTTCGCACCATTAGTATTTTCATAGATCTAAGTACCAGCCTCAGCTGTATTGTAGGCAAGACAGGATAATGTAAGTAACTAATTTATCACAGAAATCCTGTAAACTACAGATGTTAAAAATAAAATGCCTCTTAAAAACTATATTTATTGTGTTATAGAATGAAAGAAAAAATACACTCTAAGATAGTGAAGCAAGAACGTTGGTAGACAATGAAGTAGTCATTTCATCTGTCAGATGAGTATGTTTGGTTACTTCTTAATAAGCATGAAATTACATTATATAGAGAACAGAGATCTCATACAGAGCATGTGGAAAGGCAGACAGAATTTTCAGTTCACATTTAAATATCATTGGTATCCTTCATCTGGATTATAGAGTTTGGGCAAGCAGTAGCCAACAGTATATAGCCTATAGCTGGTCACTTTACAGCAGGTTCCTCCTGCAGGGTCTCTCCCTGGTCTCGGAAGCATCAGTATCCTCATTTCAACAGGTGAAACTTACACCCTCTTGTGTTACCTTATTGCTTTGTATTTAAACCAATTAAAAGCTGCAATGTGGACTAACATTTAAGCTGTTGTATAAACCCCACCTCTAACTCACTAAGAGTCCCAAGAAAAGATTTTGCATTCTGATGGGGATGGAATAGGTCCTGTCTAAGCTGCTGAAGCAGCGGAGGCATTTACCCAAATCTCATACTGTGCCAGTTGTTTCCCTCTGACTGGGTCTCAGCAACTCACTGATATGCATGCAAACACCATAAATTGCCCTGTACAGGCACTTGGCACCATGAGGGAGGATGTAGGAGCCACCTCCTTCCCGCATGACGTGGTGTGTGACAGCAAGCATATGGAACTGGCTTCACTCAAGGATCAGAGCTCAGTCCAGGAGGTACAAAAGGATGGTCTGAACAGGGCATAGTGCCTCATACACCACTCTGGATTCCTTAGTGGAATGGATTTTGTTGTATTTTATCATCCTGAGAAAGAAATCCAGCCAGATAACATGGAGCATTGATCAGTATTTGCACCAACTGACAAGCAGAAATCTGTGGAGGGCAGACACAATTGTATCATACTTCAAGGCAACGGGATGTGCTCTGTAAAGGGAAAATGGTATGAAAAAGTCATCAGGCAGAGCAAGAAGGAAAGTAAAAGCAGGAAAAAGATTTGCTAGGATATATACATATAAAACCCAAACAGAAAATATAGAAAATAAAAAATAATGACCAAAAAACCCTCACAGAACCCAAACCTTTTGATAGGTACCAGGACTTTGGATAGTCTTTAAACTAAAAGAAATAAATTTATTCTAGGAACCTATATATGACTGGGTAATTTTATTTCTAAACTAGGAAGATTGCAGGGAAGACCTCTGTCAAATGCAGTGAGTGGATTTGTCATTAAACCTTTTATTTAAATAGTCTTACTAAACAGGGCTGCATTTTTTTCTCCATAAATGAAAGAAAAAGGTAATGGAGGAATAGATGCTTTTAGTGAAGAGCTGTTTTTTAACAGAAGAATAAGGTAGAGAAAGAAACAAAACCTTTCAATACAGGATTTTATGTATATCTAACATCCATGTGAGACATTTTGATACAAAAATCTGCATTTTTCTTCTGTAAAGCTCCTGATCAGCCCGCAGGAGGTCAAGTGAGGAATAAAGCATGCATTATGAAATTGTATGTGACCCTTTTCTATGGGTGTATGTATACTTTACGTATCTTAGTACATTTAAGGGAAAGCGCTTTCACTCAGTTGCATAGAAGGACATAATTTTTGCAACGTAAATAGTGCAAGAAGAGAAAAATAGAATAAAAAAAAGATAAAATTGTATGGAAATAACCCATTCTTACTATGTGAGCATAGGATCTGCCTTATGACATATTTTCATCAAAGAGTATGACAGTGAACAGCTAATGCTTTGAAATATCAATACTTTCTAGTCAAGGGTTCAGACCAAGAAAATGTCTTTAATATATTCAAATCAAATGCTAAAACCACATAAATTTACTAAAAATTCAGAGTTTAATGCCAGAAAGAGGAAAATACTGCAGAACATTGATTTTTCAAGCCCTAAGGCAAAATATACTCACTATTAAATCAGAAGATACGATCACTAGTGACTAAGGGAAGAAAACTTACTAAACTGATCACATAAAAGTATATTTCTGTATTTTATCATTAATTACCCAATAATCTGTAATATATGGGTGAAAGGTTTCCCTCCTTCAGTAGGCAAATTCTTCTGACACATCATTTTCTGAGAATTTAACAGTATCACAGCTCTACTGTTCATTTCTGGCAAAGCATGGACAGACTACAAATGGAAAGAGGGCTTGAAGGTCCAAGTTATAAAATGCAAACAGGGCAAAAAATAGAAATTGTGTCTAACTTGGTTTAGTGGTAATTGAACTTACTAGGTGTAGCTCTTTGAGCCTGTGTTACTTTCAAATAACACAAATGACCTACAGAGCAGTACTACAGGAAACAAATCAAACCTGCTGATAATGTGGAAGTCCTTAAAACTGAGAGCCCAGTTTTGTAGTAAGCAAAATTAAAAAGCAGTAGTAAACAAGCAGATGAGGCAATTTGCACTGAAGTGATGAACATCAGGTGTAAAATCAAACAAGGAGACATCTGTAAGTAGTCTAAATCCAAATACAAACCTCAAATATGTACTTTCATTGCTGTACAGGTGAGGGAATACACAAAAGCTGCCGCAGAAGGAAAAAATTCTTGCTCTGGAGACAGACAGTAGTATGGAGGTAATTTCATTCTAGATGTTCAAAATGATGAAATTCTTTATTTGATGTGCATAGTTAATGGATTGCTTGTAGTCCAAAATCCTGCAGCTATGGTGGGGGCACATTGCTGTCAATTTTTTTCTTTTCTGAGAGACAAGACCTCCTCTAAATGCTTCTCTTCTGAGTTCATCAGATAGGGAGCAGTAGCAGGTTCATCACAAAATTATTTTAGCCTTTGATGAAGTTGAAGGAAATACAGCTTTCTGACCCCTCGTCAATACACAGCTGGATTGTGGCATCCTTGGAATATACATCAGCTCTTGTCACGTAAGTTGACATAGGACCCCATGTGCTTTAATTTTCAAGTGGCTAGAATATTTTACTGCTGTAAACCAGTATTTTCTGTGTTTGGTTTCTTTATGTGGTCTCTCAATGAACTATAGTAGACTCTCATAGCCCTGAGTATCCTATGACTTACCAGAAGATGTAATAACATTACTGAAATTCTTAGAAGATTGAAAATGTTATGCTAAATGACAATAAAATAAATATAAACATTCTGTGATAAAAGCTAAATAAATGTTATTATAATATAGTCTTAAAATATACAGAGCTCAAGGATTTGACTCTGCTTTTAGCATCTTCTACCTTTAAGGAGGAAGGCTTAAGAATATTAATTCTGAATGAGGTAGATAGTTTTCAGCTCAGAAATAACACTTGTGTTCATTATTGGGAATAAAATGAGAAAAAGTAAAATGTACCTGCTCTTCTATCTTACCTTACTTCAAAAATCTCAGGCTAACACTCTGGACCCATACATTTAACAACAACTGGAAAATGTTCTAGGCCAATTTTTCCATTAGACAAATAGCTATAGGCTTTAATACAGAATATCAGTTTTCTCAATAAAAGACTAAACTGTTCTCTAGGGTCTACTGGCAGTGTGTGAGATGCTGGTTAGAGAAGCATTAGTATTTAAAATTTTTAGTGGAGCTTCTGTCTGGGCAAACAGACCAATACCATTTTTGCACACTCAGGAACAGGCATAAATGGCAGGAGCTTGGGAATGTGTTTTCCATGTCAAATGGTTTAGTTCCCAGGGGTCTGATTCCTTGGTCCACTCTATATGTAACTTCGTTCATTCATTAATCCTCTTTTGAAACAAACCAACTGGTTGCTTTTGGATGTAATGCAGATGTAGAACTCTCATTACTTTGCTCCAGGGACTATTCTGTGTAGGAGAAAAAGGAATGCCTACTTCACCCTGCCTTAACCTATAAGGCTGACTCTGATTCTTCATATTTCCTTCATGAAAGGAAAATAGGTAGCTACATTCTACGTATGTTTAATGTTATACCTGAAACACAAAAACGTCACTTCTGAAAGCCAGTGTAACCATACTAATTTTCAAGCACTGGAGTATCACCCTGAGGCCAAGGGTGTACCACAGGAAACCCGGAAGATGCTTTAGTCCAATGCAGTGTAACAGCACTCCATGATGAAGGGTTCATCACTCATACAGACACAGGAGAATCTCTTGGCTTTGAGGCCTGGAGTAACTCCAGGATAGCACACCTTTAGCAGTTCAAGTTTAGTCTATGCGTTTGTCACTAAGACAATGATTTCCACAGCTTCTGTTGTATCTGCTGCCTCCATTCAAGAATAGTCAAGATAATACTTTGTTCATGGCAGAATTGCAGGAATGATTAACAGAGTAATTAAAAGACACATTGTGAAAGACTCCAGACTTTAGCTTCACAAGAAGAGGTTAAAAGGCCATTACAGCCTATAAGTAGTCACAAAGAGACCAAAGATGGTGTGCCAGCACATCTAAGCAGAAAGTAGAATAGAAATATATTCCGGTTAGGAGGGGAAAAAAAAAAAAAAAAAAAAAAAATCATGGTGAAGATATTGACCTTTGGAATATATTACTGAGAGGAGTGCTAGATTTATCATCACTCAGATTTTTTAAGTGGAGATAAGATTTTATTTCATTTTTCCAGAGGACTTGTCCTTGTTCAAACTGGAATTAATTTAAGAAAGTTCTTTCCTTCACAGAAGGTCAGACTACATAACCCTTGCTTGATGGGTAATCCATTAATCTATTAATATAACAGCAAATAATGCTGACGATAGAACTCAACTAGCCATTTGTCCTGTTGATAGGATCCATGCTTTATAACATTAGACTTATGATGATAGAACATCATTTAATTTTAATCACTAAGATTCTTCTTACTGGGCTGACTAACCATCTCTTTTTATTGTATAACCCACAAAATAGCAGTATCCTAGTTTTGTCGTTCCTACATATAATCCATATTTATTTCCATACTGTTACTGAGACATGTGATATAATTAAAATATTAAATCTGTTTTGATACTTCTCTACTTTGTTATTTTTAGCTCAATTGAATCTACTTATCACCTTCAACATGCCACCCTGTTTCAATTCAGGTTTCTGGCCTTCTCTGTTGAACTGGTATGTTTTCCATTCTCCCTTTTAATCACTTCTGTGTAGATCTAATCTACCACACACAGAATATATTTTTTTTTCCTTTCACAATTTCCTCCCAGCTTGTTAATTTCAGACTGTTGCTGCATGATTGAAGCTCATCCTGTTGGATAGAAAAAGATTTGATGTCAATATCAGATTACTACTTAATCTGGCATGTGAAAAGAAGACTTTCATATGTATATATGTATATATGTATGCATGCATATATGTATATATGCATATATGTATATATATGTATATATGTCTTTATTCATACTTTCTCTCAGAGAGAAATTAAAGAAGAAGCATGTCTGAGTTTACAGCAGGAAAAATTTAAAAAATGAAAAGTTTAGCTTACATAATTTAGAAAGGCATATGTTGAATTGATACAGAGACGCTGTTATCCTCCAACTTTCTTTCATTTCATAACATGGTGTGACTACAACAGATCAGTTCCAGAAATCTTTTACACAGCTCTTAGTTTCCATCTGCCATATCTCATAACCCTCTAAATAAAGGACATTATATATGAATTACTATTCTGCACATGGATATGCTATTTTCTCAACAAAATATATTAGCTTTGCCATTTACAGGTATCAGGGAAAACAGAAAGAAATTTTGTCTGGCTAACTTGAAAACCTCCTTCAGTTTCTTTTATAAGTATAGCAATCAGACGTGATGCTTCAGAAACTGGGATAGAGCAACTTGATTTTGATATTTGTTTTTCTTATTTCACATTGTACTATTCAAATAGCCATCAAAAGAGGGATCTAAATTTTTTGCAGGAACAGTCCCTTTCTGTAGCAGAGATTCAGTGCATATATGTTCTTCAAGTTTCTGATTAGTTTTCAGTGGCATTAGTTTTGTCAATTTTTTCATTATGAAAAAGAAACATAATTTTAAATTATTTTGATTTTTTGATAGAATTCCTTTCTTTTCTCTAAACATAGGCAAAGGGTCCATACCACTCAGATTTTTCAGTTATCAGTCCAGCACATTATCTAAGATGGTCATAAAAAGAAATGATTAAAATTATGTCCTTTTTTTGTTAATATAATTCTCTGTAATTCTGATTTAGATATTACATATTCCATGACCTAACTACCCTTTTCACATTAGAATAAAACATTTCTTTTTCCTCAAATACACATTTCTAATAGATTTCTCTTGTGCAGTTCATGTTCAGCGACTTGGTATTGCATTTCACCGAAGAATATTACCCATATTGTGAACCATATTCTTTCTTCCCCTTGATATATACTTCTCATCAGATGTATTTTGGATCAGTGATGTCTTGCTTTGATTCCTATATTGGTTTTGGATTGATGCCAGTTCAAATGACTCTGGTTTGGCCTTCATCTGTGTTCCAATTCTAGTTCTGTAAGGAGGAGACAAAGAGCTTGTAGGGATTTATGACCTAATAGTATCCATTTCTTTTTGATGTGGAAATAGTACTGAGGGACTGAACCTGAGAGTTAAAATGTTAAGTATGGTTGATACTGGGCAAGTACAGAAGAAAGATTTTCTATCCCAAAACAGTTAACAAGCTGAATAAGAAGAAGGCAATACAGGATATATTGTGAAAATAGTTTCTGAGATGACAAAAATTCATACTTTCAAGATCCCTCTTCATTAAATAACTCTTCATCACTGTATAAAACAATTCGTTAGTATAAAACAATTACTTACTCCCTAGCACACATACCAGATTACAGAACATGCTGATTTGGAAGGGTCTCACAAGGATCATTGTATCCAGATTCTGTCCCTGCATGGGACCAACTCCAAGAGTGACAACATGTGCCCCAGAGAAGATTAACTGCTGGGTTAGTCATTACTCTTGACTCCTTAGCCTGACTTTTTGCTTATCAGAATGGGCAAATTATTATTATTGAGCTTGGAGAAAGTGACCTTATCAACCAACTTATCAATATCAATCAATTCTCTTGGATGTAGCTTCCCAACACTGCTTCTTCTTGTAGGATTCTTCCAAGAAGATCCCTGACAACACCAAAGTTAACTATCCTGAAGTTCATGGTTACATCTTACTTGCGACCTTGCTTCCTCCTTGCCCAGTACTGAACTCCACAATCTCATGGTCTGTGGCGGTACAAGAATTGTTTAAACAAGTTTTATAAGAAGTTTTATGTTATGGTTCATTCCACTGTGCCCCCTGTTCTGTAACGGTTCCTCCCCTTTGAGTTTGCTGTATAGCAAGTTGCTTCATGTCAATTGTCCCACCCCCCCACCTATCCTTGTCAATCCCCTCTCCCCCCTGCTCTGGGGCATCCTGTCTGTCCCCTCCCGGGACTCTGGAATTTCCCAGGAGAGGCGTCGAGTGATAGGCTGGTGCCTGGGAAATCCCCTTTTCCCCTTTGGTGAGTGGTCCAAGGTTTAGAAGTGGACACCCCCTGTTATCCCCTGGAATTCCCTGATATGCTAACCTGTTGTTGCCACCCCTGAGTCCTCCCCCGTTTGAAGGTGGTTTTTGAAAAGAAAGAAAAACAAAATGAAAACAAAAACAAAAACACGGGGAACAGCCAGAGTCAAACACCTTCTTCACAGAAGTAGTGGTGAATGCTCCATTTATTGAGGGTACACAGGGTTCTTTTATACATATATCATTCTTGTGCACAAGCTGTCCACACGGCATTTTACTACTCGCTATTGGCTAGTGTTATCTGCATAAGCATTCCTTTGCAGTTACCTGTTTACACTTTGTTGAGGGAAAAAGCTGGTTCTCAGGCTCAGTGTCCTGGTTCTCAGGCTCATCGCCCTTGACAGTGCTAAAACATCAGAACTTTCCCAGCACTGTCAGGCCTCTCTGTGTCTGTCTCCAAAAATCCTGCTACACCCGTTTATAAGTTCGGGGAGGGAAATTCAAAAGGCTCTCTGGCTGGGCAGTTGGAAGGGTGGCGGAGCTCCCGCCGCTCAGACTGTAATAAACTGTCATTAAACCTGCCTAGTAGAGAGTCACCTTTCGTCCACCGCCGCAGTCACGACACAATTAAGGCCAGCCGCCGGTGAGGAGCCGAGTCCCACAGGCAAAGGTTGCCGGCTTGCAACCTCGACCGGAACGCTTCGGCCGCTGTGCAGATCTGAGCCAGCCGGGGCCAACACCTGCCTGGCGTGGAGGGGCACAGCCACAATGGTCATTACAATTTAGGATTCCCCCAACCTTTACACCTCAAACAGGGCCTGTTTGTTAGTATGAGGTTGAGCAGTACACCATTACTTGTGGGATCTTCCACCACCTGTGTCAGAAAGCTGTCATCAATGCTTTCCAGGATCCTCCTGGACAGTTAGTGCTTTGCTGTGTGGATTCTCCAGCAGATTCCAGGGTAAACATCCCCCACAAGAACTGCTACTGCGAGGCTGCCTCAAGCTGCCTCCAGAAGGCCTCATCCATTCCCTCCTCCTGCTCAGGCGGCCTGTAGAATATACCCATAACAAAGTCACCCTTACCAGTCTGCCCTTTTATCTTAATATGTCAGATCTCAGCTCAGTCATCAGACATCCCAAGACAGAGCTTGATATTTCAAGTGGTGTCTCACACAGAGGGCAAGTCCACCACTTTGCCTTCATATCCTGTCTCTTCTAAAGAGACTCTAGTCCTTCATGGCAACATTCCAGGTACAGGAGTTACTCCACCATATGTCTGTAAAATCAACAGGACCCAAGCCCAAGACTGCACAGACCTCTCTAGCTCCTCCTGTTTGCTCCCCGTACTGCACACATTGGTGTACCGGCAATGCTTATAGAAGCAATTGATTGTCTCAATATCCCAGTAGGGGTGCAAAAGGATGCTCCATAGAGCTGTCTTTTGGTTACATGTGTGGCTGCTTTTGTTTGACTTGAGGCATTCCATAGAGTATTTCCTCTCTGATACTCAACAAATCTATCATTATTTTCTTCATTGTGAAGTACTTCAGAAGCTTATCATGCTTCTGTCTGTCTTCTCCCTACCCTTATATTCATAGCTCTCCATAGCTTAGAAGTTGTTACACTGTGTGAAGAGGCACTGTGGAATGGAGTGCTTCCAAAGACAGGATCCTTACTTCATTAATAATGTGAGTACCTCAGCACTGACATCTTCCTCTCATGTCTCCCAGAAAGATTAATGCTAACTAGATTTCTGTATCTTAGATTCCTAAAAATGTGTGTCTGATGAGAGGCCAGAGCTGTAAATCACTGGCAGCTGAAAGGTTCCATGCTGCTGATAAGGATTTTGGTGACCATCTTGTCTGATGCATTTCCTACTAGTTAATGTAAGTAATCATGTTCCCCCACAGGACCCTGTTTCTTAAAAGACCCATTCAGTGACACTCTCCCAGTTCTGTTCTTGAGGAATCTGTGCAGCTGATTTTGGTTTCTAGATTCTTCTGCAGAGACAAAAGCCTAAAGTGACTCTCATTATATACAATTTCATTGCATGGTTAATCAATGCTTACAGACTTGCATGAGTCTAGTTCATTGCAAATTATAATGTGGGGTTTTGTACCTTTATTTCCTAGCTGTGATTATTATCAAGATTATGTAGTGTCTTGCCTGTGTATAAAAGATTGTACATAGAATTTTTGTTGGTGTTTGATTTGGATAAATTATCTCCTGTACCCTTTTAGTATCATGCTCTCGTCGACAGCTACTTAGGTTTACAAGAAAAAGAAACCACTTGTATTCCCAGATGTTCAGCTCTTCTGCCAAAATAAGAATTGAATTAGGAACAGATTAATTAAAATGTGATAGAGAACAAGCAAGTTAAAGCTATATCAATAGTCTTGAGGTCACAGGAACTGATTCCTTTAACAGTTTATTCAAGATTTTAACCTAGTAATTTTAAATTAAATGACACACTTATTACTATTTTCTCATATAAATTTATAATATTTTTAATATTCTTAAGGGCTTGAGACATTAAAATGTACAAATTCAGCTGTATGTTTGTCCTGGTTTTAAAAGACAGGTGTCTGCTAAGGAGAGGCAGGCCTCTCTAGGAATGAGGACTTAAATCCTTTCTTCCGTGTTATTATAATTTGGAAGATTAAAAAAAACTTTTCAGTCAGAGCTATGGGGAAAGGAATAACAGTCCTTTACTAGTAAATATAACAGGACAGACAAACAACAACAGCAATTATAATAATAGTAAAACAGAACTAAGAACCCCGAGGGCAAATGGTGGAAGCTCCGGCGCTGATGGCTGGAAGCGGTGGATTGTCCTCGGCAGGCAGGGGGGTGCCCTGGCAGGCGAAGTGAGCAGTGCTGGAGAACCCGCAGCGGCTGGACCCGGGCTGACCCAAAATCCAGCAGGGCAGCAAAGAAACTCCGAATTCCTGGGCGCTCCAACAGATGATAGAATTCCCAGGACCAGACTCCTCTGTTAGCTGTGGACTCCAGGCAGCCAGCAGTCGCCTGACCGTGCTCCCCGGAAGCTGAGAGCAGCAAGCCCGCCCCCCCCCCCCCCCCCCCCAGCTCTTCGGGAGCTTTTTTCCTCCCCCAAAACTAAGTGATCCACTCCCTTTTGTCCGGGTCAAGCACCCTTTAACTACTAGTATTTAGTCTCCGAGCAACTTATGAGGGGGAAAAAATTCTACAGGAAACTTAACCTTCAACAATGTTGTATGCCAGCTAGACAGGCAATTAACTATTTGGGTTTTTTTTAAATGAACACCTTTGTAGATGTTCACAGAACACATGTCAAAAACTTTAGAAATAAGCTTGACTCACTTCCTATCACCAAAGAGAAATCACAAGTACCTACCTGCCCAGAAGAGAAAGGAGAAAGGGATTCCTATTCAGTAGAGAAATAAGTATTATCAGTGCAACCAACATAACAAAGAATCTGCGATAAATAATTTAATTTCTGTCAAGTTCAAGCTTTATAATTTGAGTATTCAAGCATATCTTCTATGGTACTGGAAAACATATTGCAATTTTTCCTGCTTTGGGCAAGCTTTTGACTTCAGCTATTATACCGAATAGAGAAATAATTCTGCTGCCTCTTTTAAGTGAGTTTCCTTGATTGGTCAGAAGCATATTTATAGGGCCCCACTTGCTACAGCATTAGAATGTCTTACAGCTTTTACATTTTTGCCTTGGTTACATCCATGTAAAATAAAAAAATACATGGCTCTGTCCATTCTATTCAGCAGATAGTTCCACAAGGGTTTCTAGGTTTTAACAGCTCATGATACCTTCAATAAAGCAAAGTTAGCATAAGTCTTTAAAGACCCAATGTTGCATTGCGTTGTTTTCATACTGTATTTTATGTTACGTATTTTTATATTGGGTTTTGTGTATTATTATTGTGTATTATGGTTTGTTCTGTACTCCCCTGTTCTCCTGGAAAGTGTTTTATTCCAAGGTTTGTCCCTACCCCTCTTCCCTGTCACTCCTCCCAGTCCCCTCCTATGGGCCCTGTCTGTCATTCAGCTGTTCCTCCCAGCTTCTGGAGAGTTCGGTAAGGACATCAAATGATAGGGCAAGAGCAGAGGAGGTTCCTCCCTTTATGTTCCCATTGGTTTCTTTGAATGTCCTTCCAACCCTGTTCCACTCCCACCTTATCCCTCACTGGGTGTTGGTTTGTCCCCTCGTTTAGCCCTTCCCCTGTATGTAAGCCTGGAACACGAGGCCGGGCCAGGACTTGGCCTGAGCAGCTGAACTGAGGCAGGCGTCCGATCAGGACGGAATAAAGACCTTGGACTTTGCCCTCTGACCAAGTCTGACTCCTTTCCCCTGTCATCGATGTCTCTCCCGTGATAAGGGGGAATTTTTGCCACTTTGCCACTCCTCTGGTTTCTAGGACCCAGGGGAGTTTTCCTGTCTGGTTGCAGTCTCGGGCTAGCCTGAGCAAAATGGAGCCAGCGGCTCTGATAGAGACAAGCAACAACCCAAGGTAGTATTCTAATCTCTGTGATATGTCCAAGATACAGTTGCACTGTGCCTTTCTTCACTTTGCATTATGGACATGGACATCTCAAATACATGAGCATGTTCTTGATGAGGTATCTGTTTCTGTAGTACAGTAAAATGTACAAGCATACAGGTAAGTGTGCATCTCCTACTGCCTTGAGTGGAACAGCTTCTCTCTTTGAAGTTATGTACATATAGATATAACTAGTTGACACTATTGATTTATTTTCCTTAACACATTTACTGCTTTTCGTGGTCACTTTTATCCCCTATCACCCAATTAGCTGATTCCATTCTTAAAGGCTTTTCTTCCACATATGAAAGCTATTCAGATTATGATCCTTCAAGGTTTCTAAAGATTTTGTAGTTACTTCAGATTAATAAGAAAGTAAGTAAATAAATAAATAAATAAAATTGGCATATGAAGAAGAAGAAAGAAAATTTCATTGGTTACTCAATTTTATTTTGGTAAAATCCCACAAGATCGAGGTCTATTACAATCCCAGCTTTTAACCTGAACAATTTTATGTCAGTCTGTTACTGATATTAGCTGTATATGAGCTTGTGCTTCCATGCTTATCTACAGCCATAAATCTTGCTGATATGTATTTTTATTGGTGGAATTTTAATATTACTTTTAGAACATGAATTTCTGCAGAATATATGCCACTTTCCTACTTTGTAAGAAAAATTCTCTTCCATGATTCAATTTATTATTTCATCACAATATTCCTGAGCAAAACCTTGAAGTAAAAACTGAGATAAAGTCCAGAGACTTAAACCGGTCTTAAGCCACCAGATATTTGTTTATCTGTTTATATCTTTCCAATAAAAAAGAAGGATTTTAACAGAAAATTTTCCAAAATTTTACAAATATCTTCTAAGCTTAAAGATATTTACAAGATTTTTTTTCCCAGGAATAAGCCCATCACATTTGTACATGTGAAACTACATTGATTTTTCCCAGTACCTGTCTATGTATTCAATTGTTTGGCCTTTAAAAGGTTGTTTTTGTGTTGAAAGAGGTTTATAAAAATTTAATGGGTTATGTTTTGCAGAATCACAGAACCACTGAATAGCTGAGGTTAGCAGGCACCTCTGGGGTTGATCTGATTCAGCCCTTTGCTCAAGGAAGGCCACCCTTGGCTAGTTGGCCAGGAACACAGTGCTAGAAGATCTCTGAGGCTTCAAAACCTCCCTGGGCAACTTGCATCGGTGCTTAGTCACCTTCCCAGGAAAAAACAAAAAAATGTGTTTCCTGGTGCTCAGAGGGAGCCTGCTCTGTTTCAGTTTATGCTCATCGCTTCTGCTTCTTTCACTGGTCACCACTGAAAAGATCTTGGTTCTGTCCTCTTTGCCTTGTGTTCAAATTGGTGCTTTCTAGAACTTCTAGGTCCCCAGTTTTCTGAGATAATTCAGGAAAGTGGACTACATGATGTTGGAAAGTGTATAGAGTATTCCATTGTACCATGAATTTTAATATAACTGAACAGAAAAAAAATGCTAAAATGAAGCTTTTAAGAAAATATTTAGCAGAAAATATCTCTAAGTAAATGTAGATTACTAAGAAGCATGTGGTTGTGCTATTGTAATTATCATTATTTTATATGACGGTTTTCATCTTTATTGTTAAAGAAACATTTATACAGAATTTTCATCAACATTTTAAACAGAATTATAACAAAGAGGTTGTGGCAAAGGTGGGTAATTCATTGTGTAACAGCTGTGAGACTTAAGATCTAATTGCAGATAATCACCTTCATAAAGAAAACCTCTATACACAATGGGGAACTTTGGGGTTTTTTTAGTTCATTATGCATTTTTATAATTTATACATTTTGTGTAACTTTTATGCCCAATGGCATTTTTAGTTCATCACAGTTGTGATACATTAACACACATTTTAGGCCTGAAAATTGAATCAATTTTTTGAATTTTGTTCTATCATCAAAATTCTTGTCAAATTTAAGATTTTCTTATCTATGATTTACAAGCTTTATATTTTTAGCCATCATTTTGTCATTCAGCTTAATTATAGTATCATTTTCTTATCCTTAAGCTGCTCCATTTACTGAAAGAGTATCTTATTCTCTTCTAAAGAATTTTTTTTTTTTTCTCAGACAAGTTCTATATAAATTAAAGATAACTGTATTCACATTGGAAATATCTGTCTGCACCAGATTTGCTCTCTGGATGCCTCTCAGTCTACAAGTATCTATTTTTACTGAACAAATTATATTTCAATTTTGTCAGTGCAACTGAAAAAATGCAATTATTTGAGAGTTGAACTCTATTTTACAGTTTCTTGGTAAGATTTGGATTACTGAACTAGTTCATTTATTACATATTAAAACCACAACATTGGTAAAGGAACATCTATGCAAATGTTTGCTTGAGAAAGGTTTTCCTTATGAAGAGAAGTGCGTATACACATAGAGAAAGCACCCAAGCCGTCTGCCCTTGGAATCATCACGTTCTTAGCTGAACTATAATACTGGAGAAATACTGCAGGTTTAGCTTCAGTTTGTTCTCAGTGAAGAGCTTCACTCCAGTTCATAGTCGTTTAAAAACAAGTTTTAGGCTGGTTTGAACTGGGCTTCAGTGGTTTTTAATTTTCAATGTGATCCTTTGATTGCAGCACTGTAACAACTTGCTTTGTGCATTTACCTCAAAGCAACAGCAACAGCAACTCTCTGGCACTGATACAGGTACCAAGCACTCTGCCCAAGTCATAACCTCCATCACAGCTCCCAGGTATTCATTCTCTTTCTATTTCCCAACTTTTCAGAAAATACCACTTCAGGATCTGTATGTGGCAGGCAAGCTATTGTAACATCCAGGTATATTTTTTTAGATACTGATAATTTAGTGACCTGGAAATTATACCCTTCCTATTAAATTTGTATCCTGGACATTTCAGGTAGAACTAGATGCCCTCATCTCTCAGGACACACCAGTATCTTACAGAAAGCCTTGGATTAGCTCCACAGAGAGAAAAATTCAGTTGTTCATAAATGATAAAGTTATTTGCTGTCTGGGAAACATGTTCCCATCTATAGAAGAATTCTCAGTAAATCATAATCAAAAAAATGACATATACATAGAATAAAAAGTTTCAATTTTCTTAGCTTCTAGAAATAAGCTTCTAAAAAAAAAAGCAAACTCCAAGCATAAACTACAAAGAATTTTTCATGGAAGAAATTATAAGTACATAGAGCATCCTAGCGGGCATTTCTATTAAAGCAAAATCACTGAAGCCATCCAAAAAACAATTACATTTAATGGCTCCCTGGGGGAGACTGGAGTTCTGAATAGGAATAAGTTCCTGAAGGAACTGATGAAAAGTCTTCAGTCCCTAAGCCTCCTGTTGCATATTGTAGTTAAAAGTTAGTGGTTTACGTTATCAAAATACAGGCTACAGTGACAAGGTCAGTTGAAAGCCTGCTGCAAATAGGTCACTGTGGCCTGACAAGCCTATGTTGTTCTAAAGAAAAGGCAGGCAGACAGACAGACACCTCTAGCCCAACCATATATTATTTCTTTGGAGAAATTCTTTAGTCCTGGGTTGTCTTGGAGTTTCTGGTCCCAGCCAAGCTAAGCAGATAGCACTGTTATGGAATGGAGCTGCTGTTTGCCAATCACTTCTTTCCTGTTTTCTATGACTCATGCATAGGGAGATTTGCAAATCCATTGTGTCTTAGTTGCAGACTAGAATGCTTCCAAAATCAAGTAAAATTACAGATTAGCCTCAGAAATTGACACACTACAGCAGTGATGAATAATGGGAAATGATCTGAGGGTCTCAGTACTGCTACAATTATTGTTAACAATAACTCACCAGTTGTGCTTCTCTGGATGCACTTTCTGTACCTTCTTCAGGTACTGCTGATGAAGTACAAAAACAATGTATAAAAAGTGCTGATGAAATACAGATTAATGTTAATAATAATAATAATAATAATAATTTCTAATAATTAGAATATATCATCTTGCCAAAGTATTCCAACCATGAGCATCTACATCAAAAAGTTAAAAGGTACATTTCAATGGTATGAACAGTACAGGCTTTATTTGAAGCTCCTCTTCAACTTCTTATAGACTGTATTTTCTAGAACAGATTCTTTGGATTTATGAGTTTTGGTCAGCTTCTGAGCATGCAGACTGGGTACTTGTTGCAACAACAAGACATTTTGAAGTGGTGATGGAGACTCATACTGAAAGCAAGAACCAGCTTCTGATATCTCTAAACTCATCTTCTCTTGGAGGTCTCTGAGGGCTGACTTGCTCATGCTGATTTATCTTGATCCTTATACACAGGGAAATACCTGGCTGAAATTTTTCAGCTCCATATGGATCCACTTCTGTCTTTGCTTATGATCTTCTGTTAATATCAGTACTGCCACTTGCTGATTAAAAAAAAAAAATTGCTATTTTATTGTGATTAAAATATTCATCAGGTCCAGCAGTATTTTAAATAAAATATGGAAATTACCATGTACAAAATGACAACAGCCAGCAATTCTTTGTAGGATATTCTAATAATTTCACAGAATGTTGAATTGAATAATTTGTTTTATCTTACTGCAGGAGACTTTGTGGTGTTTTTTTTTGGTTTTTTTTGGTTTTTTTTTTTTTTTTTTTTTTTTTTTTTTTTTTTTTGTTTTTTTTTTGTTTTTTTTGTTTTGTTTTTTTTCCCCAGGATACTACCACTGTAGATTCATATAATTTTTAAATGAAGACCTGGCTTACTGAATACTTTGATGTCTTTTCATGTCAGAACATTGTTAGTTGCATTTTATATCAGAATAGAAAGCAGGGATACCTTGTATGTCAGTCAACCTAAATTTTCACATTTTTGCCTTCCTTTATGAAAGTCTGACTCAATCTGCCCAATGTAAAATTTGCAATCCTGGCTGTGTACTACAAATATGATGCTGTGTCCAATTCATTGGAAAACAGATATGAGTGAAGACATTGCTGAACAATGATAACAACTTGATACCAGTCTCTTCAGTTTAGTGTCTACAAGTAATTGTGAGTTCATTTGTTGGAAAGTTACCTTCATAAACTCCCCTTTGAGGCTAGAGGGGCTTTTCTATTGGAAATTTCATTATCCCATTAAAGAAAACTCATAATCTACCAGTTATTGTCACTTTACCTGATAAATGCTAACATCTACATGTTGGGTCAGGATGTGCTGCAAGTCCCACATTATGGAAATATTTTCTGATGACTTGTGTGGTTTCCCCTCACCAGAGAGCTGTGAGTCCCATTTGCATCAGTAGCACACCAGCCCTTTGGCCCTGGCAGCTGGTAGTTCAACTCCACTGTTCCAGGCAGGAAAGCTGACATTACACTTTTGCTCTCCAGAAAAAATCTTGCTTTGATCTCTGACTCCATATGTATGGGAAATTCACCCACATGGGAAATCGTTTCAGTGATGTTTTCCTACCACAAAAAACATTCTGCTGTCACTAAGTGCTGCTAAGGGAAAACCTGGCTTTCAAGGAAAACCTCATCAAACATAGGTTGTGAGCTGTGTCAGGTGTCTTGGTGCTAAGAGATAGGATACAGTAGGATA
Source organism: Hirundo rustica (assembly GCF_015227805.2). Lineage (NCBI taxonomy): Eukaryota > Metazoa > Chordata > Aves > Passeriformes > Hirundinidae > Hirundo > Hirundo rustica. The sequence goes on along the minus strand of NC_053453.1, from coordinate 20,737,928 downwards.
CAGTGATGGAAAAAGTGCAAGGACCTGCCTCAACAATATTACTTCCCTCAAATGGACACACCTGTCTTTTCTTGTTCTTTAGGGGAAAATGTGATGTATTTTAATGAAACTTATTACAAGAGGATCATGAGCATGATTCTTTCAAGAAAAAAAAAAATAGAGGAAGTCATAGGACTTTAAGTATGTGTAGCTCTGCTCTGTGTGTAAAACAAGCAGAAAGCATGGTCATTAGCATATTATCTGTACTATCTCATTTCTGGTTTCATGGCAAAGCAACATACCTAACTAAAATTCATTGAATTAATCAGAATTTCTAAAAAAACCAAGTGGTTCCTTTCTTTCGCCTGCAATGTTGATGGTGTTGCCAGTACTATTGTTTCTCTCTTTTCTGGTTTTATGTGTGGTCTGTCTCTTGAAGGAACAGCTCATTTTTCTTAAGTGAAACAACAGGTTCTGATACACAGACTTTTGAAACTATCTCTAGAACATACTTTCAGACATTTATCCTAAACTTTCAGTGCTTTAGACAGTAATTTATAAAGAATCCTCAGTCTGGCATTTGAAATAATCACATTATTGTTATTTTATCTTGCAAATTGTGTGCTCCATAGCTGTCATTCAGTGAAGAATATCCTGAATTTCATACAAAACTAATCTTTCTGTCATTCCTTGTTCAGTGTCACACTGCAAACAATGACAAAGGATGGAAGCTCTCACCAGAAATGATAACCTCTATATCAAAATGATTGCAACTCCTTCTGTATTTTCAGGTAAGTGTAGGAACCATGGAAATGAAGAAATAAATAACATATTTTTTTTCAGAAATGTTTAGCACTTCTGATGAAAAACTATGTGGAGCTGGGATAGAGTATATGAAAACAGTTATATTTACTACTCTGTATCCTCCCAGAATTATGCACACAGTAAAAACCGAACTTCTGATTTAAAAAGAGTAAAAAAGTAATATTGAGGTACTCTTTACAGCCTGTAATATGTGAAAGAGGTAAAGAAATGGATAGGTAAATAGAAGTATTAATAGGTTCATCTCATTTACTATTTTAATTATTTAATTTTTACTCTTCTTGTAACAGGCAAGTTCTCAAAAATTTGTCAGTTCAATATATCTTATGCATCTCCAACCTTCATTTTCACCTGTTCACTCTCTTTCTTTCTTTTTATTTTTATTAAAATTACATCAAAAAAAATACCATTCAAGATCTAATCCAGTCGATAAGATTTTCTAAGCAGACAGTCACTAAAGAAGACTTCCAGCTGCAGCCTATGGAAACTGTCTTTAAATATGAATGATCATTCTGTTCCTCAAAATAAAGAAATCAGTTCTCCAGAGTTGTGTTGCCTTCTTTAAGCAGTTTTCACCCTCTCATTCCTCATATTTGTCCTTTCCTTGACATGGATTTACTCTATTGATATGTTTTCTTCCATTTTACCAAAGCCAGTACTTGAATAAAAATCTCTTAAGAGTAAGACAGAAAATAGAAGCTATGTTGAAGAAAGATTGTGACCAGTCATAAATCAAACCATTATCTGTTGAAAAGTTCATCAACTTTCAAGCAAGATTAGGAGAGAAAAAACTTGTAAGTGAATATAGTTTATTTTATTAAAGGTCATACTTCTTTGATATTGATGTGATCATGATCACGGACAGTAAAGACACTGCAGCTAACTTGGGGAGTACAGTAGGCTTCCAGAAACAGAGCAAATGCTGTATCAGGTAACCAGGAAGCAAAAAAAAAGGCTTTTAAAGTAGCACTGTATATAGCACTTCTTATTGATACCGATCTTGCAGAAAAAATTTTGCAGAATAATGCTGAACTTTGGCTTGTCACTTTTTCAAAGAACTTTGAAGACACCTGTGCATGAAGCAGGAAGTGATATCACCCATGAAACTTTTATTTTCCTTCCTCTGAGATGAGGATGAAGTTAGTACACTTGCTGTGTTGTTCAATATATTGGTGACCTGGAAATTTAAATTTAAGTAAAAAATTTTCAGTTTTACAGTGATATTTTCCCCTTATTTTGGAAAATATAATCTGGTTCCTTCTTGGGAAGGTTATGATGGACCAGGAAATCTCCAGAGTTTTTCTGAAATCCTGGCACTGAATCAGTCATTGACAAGAGAATGATCTAACTCTTTGGTGGAAAGACAGTTGCTTGTCTTATTTGCTATGTTGCAACCTTTGATCACAGCTTACACTTTGTGGAAAAAAGTGTTAACATACCAGTATTTGCAGGCCTTTGCAGAAGATGTGCATATTCCTTGGGCACCATCACAATATTTGCTTGGATTTTAAAGAAAAATGAGTCTAGTTTGTTATTTGCTACCACATCCAACATTAAGTCTGATGGCTTCCGTTGATTATTTTGTCATCTTTTCTCACTGCAGTTCTATGGAGTATGTAAGATGAACACCCACTCTGGGGATGGAGAGTGCCCTTTACAGAGGTCAGTGTCTGGAGCTGACACAATCCTCTGACAGTGGCACTTTTCAATATTTTGTGCTGCTTATGGAAGGGTTTTAGACACTGTGATTCTGTCACTGTTCTTTTTTCTTCTTTCATGTCCATGCTCCTCTGTGTTTCATATTACTCCACTTCTACCAAGAGACAAGGTATTTGTTTAAGACAAACAGGAGTTTGGTTTGTCATTAAGGATATTGTGCATCCTACTGTACTTCCAACAGTGTTTCAGCTTTAGAGACAATGCTGTTTTCTCTTCCCTGCTGCTGTACCACCTAAAATATTAAGTTCCTGACTTTTAATATACTCATTAGTAAGGTTTCCAATTTTCTTTATCGCAACCAAAATGTTTCCAGAATAATTTGTCTTTCACTTCAGCCAGCTTATTTTCATTGCAAAAATGCAACAGATTATTTCCACCAAAATATTTTTCAGTTCTCATGATCTTACTCATAAATTTAAGCCAAGAAAGCAGCTAAATTTTAAGCTAAGTAGGAGACAATACAATTTACATATATTCAGAAGAATAGGATGCCGTCCACAGGTGAGATCTGTTCCTTCCTGTATTTGCTGTAGCCCATTAATAACAATAATTTACTTTCCCAGGAAGCAGAATTAGGATTAGTAATACACATATCTTGCTCTCCTATTAGCTACTGAAATTTCAGGAGAAAGTCTGAAAAAAAGACTTCTTGCTGGGAAATGACCTTTTCACATTTAGACTGCAAGGGGTAATAATCCACAGCAAATTAAACACACATGTAAAAGGTGTTTTCTGGATGCAAATAATTGCAGTATCACAAGTGCTAAAGGTTCCATTAGATTAGATACTACCAAAACAGAGAAAAGTAATGTTTCCCTCTTTTGACATTGAATTTTGCCCTTCAAAATTCAACCAGAATATGTGATTTCCTAATTATGCCACATTATGGCATATAAGTTAATTGAAAGCATAATAAGCTATCATTTTATTTAATGGCTGATGTGATAGTGAAATCTACTCAATCATTTATGTACATTTTTAAACCAAAGCCTGCTCCCTGCACCATTTTAATAATTTCTACCTTTCTGTGGAAATTATTTGGGCATTTCTGGGAAAGGGGATTTTAGATGCAGTGGCTCATTACTCTTTCCATAGAACAGTTAAAGTATTCTCTATTAGTTCTGCTTGATTCCTGGTTCATTGACCTGATACAGTGTAATTCAGATCTCATTATGTCTATCTTGCAGTCACAAAACAATATTAAGGACTTGTTCCTGCTGTCAGTAAAACAAAGTTGTGTGCTCTGATGGAGTTGCTTCAGTATAATCACACACAAATTATCAGTAATAGCAATTGAATAGCCTGCTTCTTCATGAAGAGAACTAAACTCTAACTTTGTAAAGTTTTTTATCATTTGTGGTGGTGCAGAACTGTTTTATTAGGTTTTTATAAGAAGCTTATGTTATGGTTCATTTCACTGTATCCGCAATTCTGTATCCCTTTTGTGCTGTCTGTATAATAAGGTGTTTTGTGTCAGTCCTCCCACTCCTCACCTGACTTGTAACATCCCCTCTGCCCCAACCCCCCTCTCTGGGGCAGCTTGTCTATCACTTTGAGGAGCCCTCCCAGGTTGTGAAATCTCAGGGAGAGGGCTTCAGGCGATAGGCCCCCTGGGGGGAATTCCTTTAGCTCTGGATTTTAGTGGTCCAAGGCTTGGGGGTGGGCACACCTTGTTACCCCCTGAATCCCCTGATTTGTTGTCTTGTGGTACCCTCCCTGGAACCCCTCCCCCGCTTATAGGGGGTAGGAGGGAGGAAAAAACTCTCTCAGCCTCTCAGCCGCTCAGCCTCTCAGCTCTCAGCTCGGAGCTCTGAGCCTCCCTGCTCCTCAGCTCTTGAGCTAATAAACATCTTTTAACCTGCTCCGCTGAGAGCCAGCCTTTTCTCTTCTGCTGCTGTTGGCTGTCAGGATACTATTGGGTCCAGCTGCTAAGCCGAGAAGCCGAAACGAACTGGGACCTTCTGTGGCTGTGTTGACCCAAGCTAGCCGGAGGCCACCTCCCGCCCGGTGCGGGACGGAACCAGACACAATCATTTAGATGGAAAAAAATACTGTACCTAAACAAAAGTTTAGTTATTAAACTTCATGATCTCAGCTACTGCATGAATGTGAAATCTGAGTGGACTATTCACAAACTGCGCATAAACACCCTATTGAAGTGAAGCCTGTAGACCAGGGCTGCTCTGTAATTCATACAGTGTTCTCATTTATCTGATTAGTTACATTAATGCCAGTGGGACTTATAGCCTTAATATACTCCATGTTTCAGACAGAATTACACAGAAAACGCACAAACTAATTTACAATCCATTTTTAACCTACTGTTCAACCAAAAGAAAATGTATATTGATCCTGGCAAATCTGTTCACAGTAACATTTTCTTCAGACTATTTTGAAACTGCAAGACATTTATATATCATATACCAATCTTTATGCATATGTAACATATGTTTATGTGTATATTAAACGTGCTTTAAGTGCAATTCCCATGTACTGCTTTTTCAAATGCATAAGGTTATGCTTAAGTGAAGAGGTATAGATGTTTCAAAGTATTTGAAAATTTTTTTGTTGCGTATTGAAAATTAAACTGTGAGGATAAAATCACAAGGGGCCATCCAGGCTAAGTCTGGAGACAACATTCAACGATCAGCTGCACGTGAAGACCCATTGACTTGATTAATGGTAAGTACTGGATGGAGTGGAAAGGTCTTACAGAACATCCATGACAAGTGTAGTAACAAAGGAGACAGCCCCTACCCGTTTGGGGTTTTTTGGGGGTTTTTTTGAGGGGTTCAATAACATGATAGATATGTGTTTTTCTTTTTCTCTTTCTCTTTGCATAGTTGTTGATAACCTCACAAAATTATGGGAATTAGAAGATGAGAAGATTATTAGATTGTAGATTGGCATTTATTTCTTTGATTTGTGTTTATAAGGCAATAGTACATATATTCACTAGGCTACTGCTTTCCAAATTCTCCACTGATTTCTCTTCTGTTATTTCAAAGTCACCTTTATTGAGATATGCATCTGCTACATTCTCCTGTCAGAGACAGGGTACTAGGCTGAAGAGACTTTCAGCTTAATCCAGTCTAGCTGTCATAAAGTTTTACAAACTGTAAGTTCCAGAAATGAAAAGGATCAAAATTATTAGTGGAGACTCAAAAATATAACACAATCATACAAAATAACTACTATCAGGACTCCTTTACCTTACAAACATATAAAATGAACTTACTTTGAGGGTGAGAAGAGGGGAAAAAATCCTTCCATTAGAAAATATATTCACAAAGCTTTGAACAAATAAATTCACACACTGCCGAGTACACACACACACACACACACGCATGCAGGCAGGCATGCACGTATGTACACACACAGGTGCACACATACACGCACACATACACACATGCTTAGAGTTTACACTGCATTCTTCTGATGCCATGATTATTATTTTATTTGTACACCCACCTTTACTGCACATTCTAAACAAACAATAGACAACAGTATAAGGACTCTTCTTCCTTAAAACTGCAACAAAACAAGTCTCAACATTTGCAAAACATTCCTTTATTATTAGAAATAAATTATTTTGTATAAAAATTAGCATGCATTGACCATTGCATTTATTTTAGCATAACCCAGGACTTAATTCAGTCAGCCATCACGAGAAACAAACTCATCTTCTTTTACGAGTTGAACAATGTAGGACAGGAAAGGAAATTGTCACAATCACAAAAAAGTACTTACAAATATAACATCAGACATGATTTATTTCAACAGCTTTTTTTTTTTTTTTTTTTTTTTTCTCACAAGGTGACATTTGTTTTCCTTTTGTGATTTGCTTCCTTTTGTGAGTGAACAGTTCAGAAGCTTGACACTCTGTCTCTATGTTATAAAACTGGACTTTTCCTTCCCCTGTCTTTTTTTGCCTTTTGCTTTTGTTTAACCTTTGTTCTTTAGGAGACTGACTATTGATTTGAATGCAGTCTACTGATATTTTCAAGACTGAATTCTGGTGGTGGTAAAGTCTATGTTTGCAAGTTCCAGTCCTGCAGGTCTTCCAGTGAATTTCATCCCTGCTCAGTTTGTCTGATTGCTGTAACTGACATAAGTTGTCTTGGTAGAGGAGGCTGTAAATCAAAAAAACCAAAAACAAACAACAACAAAAAAGAAAGTTCAGGACTTTTAGAATCAAAAGAGGAGGAAAAAAACCATGTTTAGCATTTGAACCCAGACAGTGTCCTACTATATTTCCAAAAAATATGGTCCATGTTCATGGAATAAAGAATGTTTAAGGATGTATATAAGCAGTGTATAAACTGGAACTCAATTTCTGTGTTCATGACCACTAATTTTGTTTATGACTTGGGAAAGCAGAGGTCAATAGAAAGGAAAAATTATGAGTGGTCAGTATATCCACACGGAATTTCAACACCTGGTTCTATTTTGTCTGAATTCCATATAGACATTTTTTACTTTATAGATTGGATTTTTCTTTCTCTTCTACTGTTTGAAGACAACTTTGCAGTTAGTGGTGGTTTGTCCACCTAGGAGACTTATGCTCCTTGAAAGGAACAAAGGTTAACCCTCTCCAAATTAGAGAAACTGAGCAGATAGTCCTGACAGAACATATTATTTGAAGAAAATTAAGGTCTCCTTATGTTGATGGTCAGCTGATCATATCTTCTTTTGATCAAAGCTGATACTCCTTGTTCAGAATGAGGCAATATGTGGAGAGAATTAAACAGCTTTACTATAGCAAAACCAAACAGCTAGGAATCTTTTATGAAAGTTTGTTTCAGGTTCTAGCCCGTACATCTTTGCTATTAAGAATTATAAAAAATATTCTATAAAAATATGACCCTAGTCATATCGCTCAAGGTTAATGCAATGGTTGGAGGAGGACTGTGGTTACACAAGGTCTCATAGTTAGTTTTCTAATTTTAAATCAATTGGGTACATGGAAAAACAGACTGCTGGGGGACTGAGTCTCTTTATTTCTCTATAATAAGGTCTATGTTACACTGCATAAAGAGGAAATTTACTTTCTAAATATGTTTTATATTCCATCTGCTACAGACATGTTCTGCTTATGATAGCGAAGATTTCAACTGGCAGGATTGTGGTGGTGCAAGAGCAAAAACGTTGCCTGGTCTATAGATTCAAATTTTCTATTTCCATAACTTTCTTCAATTTCTTTCTTTTTTCTATATAGTCTGGTGAGAACAACCAAGATAGATAGGAAAAGCATTCTTCATGCTAACTCCTAAATTTAGCCCACCAATCTGATGATTTGTGAAGAACAGACTACAGAAACTGAAAAATGAAAGCTTCTGTCTTCTGTATCATAGATTAAACTAAATAAAGGATCACTAAAATCGATGCAAATTAATAGTGGATAGCATAAATAAGTTTACTTCTGGATTTTTGTCATGTTTTCTTAGATTTTTTTAACAATTTGAATCTAATACTGCATTTTCCATTTTTTTTAAAGACACAACAGAACCTGACCATTCTTTTTTTTCTCTAAGAATGTATATATAAGGATGAATAATCAATCAAAAGCTGCAAAATGTAATCTTTCTTACTTTCACTTGCACAGGTAGTTCCAGTACTTTGTGTCTGCAAAAAGCTAATTCATGAAAGGACCTCTTTTGGCACACAAAGCAAGTCTTTCTCATAGCTGATCACAATATTCAAACGCCAACATGAAATAGCTTTATTTGCATGTATTGGGACACTTGAAGCAAATATAGCCTCATCTACATCTTTCAGATCTTTCAAATGGGATGTACTGCTCCCGTCTGAACTCTCATGCTCCCACAGCTGGATTTCTGAGAGGATTCTATTTTTTCTCTTGGCCTGCTAAGTTCCTACTCAAAATAATGCAGGACTGATGAAATGGCACCAAGATCTTCAAGCACAGAAGGATTTTTTTTCCCAGCTAATAAATAACAGATAAATGCACATCTGGAAACTCTGCATACTTGGGAACAAAAGGACAGAAAGATCAGAGCTTATTTTTCCCCCTTTCCCTGAAAGTAGGGTCAGATACATGATCAGGTTAAGTTAGATTACTACATTATTCTATATGAGCTGAGTTGAGTTCTGTGATAACTTTGCATGTGCATGTTTTTAGCCCACAGCAATGTAACATAATCAGATTTATCACAACTCAGTAAGCTGAATTATGTGAGGACATTTGCAAGAATACAATAAAAAATACAAAAATAGTAGTTACTATACCTCAGCTGAGATAGAATTGTAAAATTGCTTTGTAACTTTGTAACTTTGTAAATTGTAACTTTGTTGTGTATCTGAGAACAAACAATTTTGAAAGAATTAATCTAGAGTTGATCAAGAAAAAAAATTTATCCAGTGGAGTTCTGAGTGTTGCTACTTCAAAAAATTATAGCACAGGAATTTGATATGGAGAATAGTTTGAAACATATTAAAACTAATGTCATCTCCAAATAACATTTGTGGTATTTTTACATTATAAATATTGCATGTGTCTTTATATTTCTGTGGAATAAGTCTAGAGTTCATGTCTGGGAACCCGACAGCTTCAGCAGCTGGCGTCCTCCTCTTTAAGACTGTTAGCATTTCATGATAAAAACATGAACTACATTTGGCAAGCCTAGATGGCCAGAAAAAGTAACTGACTTGGCTCAAAATGTTTCTGAGAATAAACACTCTTTTACAGTTCAAGTTACTACTTTGCTGTTGGAATGAAACAAAAAGAAGAAGAAGAAGAAGAAAATAAAAGAGGATCTAAAGCAATGTAGAATGATTACTATAATCTGACCTATATTCATTTAATGTACTTGTCATTGCCTTCTTTAACTGCACCTGAATGGGTTTTTTAATCCTGTTTCCCAGAAACACCTTGTTTGCCATGGAATATGGACCTATTCCCACAAATAAACCCATGAACGTATTCATGTGGAAGACAACATAGAATAATGTGTGCTAGGACAAACTAGATAGAGCAGAGTTGTCTCTGGATGGGAAGCAGAAGGGATAATGTGACTATCTCATCCTTTTCTCACCTAGTTATGAGCATTGCTGTCATTACTAGTATTTGTGCTTGGCAAATGGGAGAAACATTCACTGTCCACTTCTGGTATAACAGGAGTAGACTGATATTTTGCAATTATTTTCATATGCTATCACTGAAAAGAAATATCTATCTCACATAGAGTCAGTGCAAGAAGAAATTTTGTGGTGTCGAGAACTTTTTACAAGTGACACAGTGAAAAGGACACATTGTGCACTTAAAATTCACAGAAACCTTCAAAAGCTTTGACAATTATTTCAGGGAAGAGGGAAACCCGTCTTGAGCTAGAACCCAATTACATAGGGAGAGCTTTCTGGAGTGCAAATGACTTGACTGAATTTTTTCCCATGAAGCATTATGTTGGATGAAAACCTAGTCAGGATATACTTCTAGTGAGCTCAGAATTATATAGATGTGTTACTGTTAAATTCCTGTTTAGAGCACAGTAAATAAGCATTACCCTACATACATGCACTACTGGAGAAGCAGACTTCCTTCCAGTAGCACCTGTTCCTATGAATCATGCATAATCATAGTTTAAGGAATAACAGTCACAGCATTTCTTAATTAGGTATGGTAGATAAACATCAGATACCCAAGATTTTCTTATAAAACACTCTTTCTCACCCTACTGTGAAAACCCTGCTTTAACCTCTCCTTGGAAGTTTATAATTCTGCACACTCAGCAAATCCCTGTCTCTTTTCCTTCTGAGTTTTCTTTTGGTGACTTCTGAAGAGCTGCAAAATTACTGAGTCTTTCATATTCCTATTCTATTCTTTGATCCACAAAGAATTTCTGTGCCTTTCTTGTTTGTCTTTTGTTACATGTCATAATCTGAAGCTGTATAATCCCATAGCTCACTCTAGCAGTTTTACACATTATGAAGGGTCATGAGGTTTTTCAGTAAAACAGTTTGTACTCAGTATCCTCCATGCATCAGCAACTATAGTATGGTAGAGTTATGGAACTACTTTTATATAGTCTTCAATCTGGCAAACTCTAATAGATTTCACTGGAGGGTTTATTTTTCAGAAATAAGTACAATATTTTAATGAAAACTTGGTACTCCCTTGTCTCAATGTGCTGAACCAAACCAGTACTATTTAAACACTAATATCAACCAAAAGCAATAAAAATTAAAGATAAAATATGTCATTTGCAGTAAAATGACTGAAGAACTTAGCTGTCTCAGCTGCTGCCCATCTAATGTGACATCTAACTTCTCAATAGAAAACAATTCTCCATTTCTAAGCACTGGGTATAAGGTTTTGCTCATATTTGATTATTATTGTTATTATGAAGTCCAGTTTATAAAATGATATGTCATGTGGTGGAATGGGAGCGGTAACCTCTGTTTTCTTCTTTACCAGACCAACTTAGAGATGTAGCTAGATTCAAGGACTTTCCTGACATGGGAAAGAATTGTTTTTCCCATTAAAAACCTACAGTATATCAGAACATGTAATGATTAAGCTTCATACAAATTATGATTTTGTACCAAGATGAGTAAGACCAGAACAAAAACCTGGATGGGAAGCATTTTACTGGAAAATGTTACTCATGAGTTGTGATAAATGTACAATTCAACAAATATTAAGGTAGAAAGGTAAAAAGTATTATTTTCACTTCCATATCTGACTGCAAAATAAAAACCATGTTAGCTGTTTTCATTATAGATTTTTTTCAACAGCTTTTGAGTTTTGAATATACAATGATGATCATAAATACACCTCATGAACTGTCAGGACATACCACTGGTACAGCAATGTACAACACATCAAAATAGCACTAGCTAAAACAAACATTTTTTTAAAAGATGTGGCATTTCAAAATCTGCTTGTGCTTTTTTTTTTCCTATTAGCCTCCTGTGAAAATCAATTTCTTTGAAACAACTCTAGACATTCCTGCATTCAGAAGTACATGAATTCTGACACATTTCTGGATTCATGCAGAACAAGCAACAAAAATATTTATTATCAAAAGAAAGTGCATTCTTGTGAACGTACATCTATTAAGATGTGCTGCCACTCTTGACCAAGTCTACAGATGACTTACTGTTGGTTTCAAGACTTTCACAGAGTTCAGTCTTGACTTCGCCATTTGGTCTGTCATTTCCTTTTTGTGTCAGTTTGCTTTGCATTGTAGCAGCTGTCACTACAGCCTTGAAACTCCGCTTCCGTTTTTGAACATTCTGCTCTGGATGAAAAATGATAATATAAACCTTGGGCATGTAGAGCATGCCCAGAGACACAGAAGCACTTAAACTCATGGAGATAGTAAGAGTTGTTGTCTGGATGTACATCTAGGGAAGGAAAGAAACAACAACATAAAAATCACTGTTATATTGATTTAATATAAGAAGGAAAACAAAGTAGTTATCTTAAAAGTACTAGGTGTGAAGGGAACATCAAAAGGACCCTTGGCTTTGGTTGTTTTTAATTATAGCTGAGTATGGTTGTTTCCTGTTGGGTTTATAACCTTAAGAGTAGGTGGTAGTAACAACATAATATTCATGAAATTTTGTTCTCATAAAAGTAACAAAGATGTTGCAGCAAATGCATTTTTAGGAAAAAAAACCCAAACAAACAAACAAACAAAACCCAAACAAATGAACAAAAAAACCCACCACCACGTATTTCTGGACAAGAAAACAGGAATGACAATAGAGTTAGCCTTGTGTCATCTATTTTACCAGACAGAAGCCTCTACACCAATATGCCACACGGTGATTCAACAGTGTGTGCAGCATGGCTCAGCTGACAGCAGCATAATGCAGAATCTAATAGAATCTTTTATATAGCCTGTGAGTTTCAAGCTGGAAAAAAAATTAGTTACCCACAGTAATGCTTGAATATTCCTGGGTGTGTTGGGGAGTTTGTTTGTTTGTTTGTTTGTTTGCTGTTTTTCCATCCTACTTTTGAATTGTAATCACAATGCTCTGTTGTCACACAATTAAGTTATTAATATGTCATGGTCCTGACTAAGAAATCAGAAAATTGAAGAACCATGAAATTTCCTCACAGAAGACCTCAGTTCCCTATAGATACAAAGGGAAAATCTGGCATTTCAGAGTGAGTCTGTCTGGTTTTTATTATCACCTACAAAAAGAAGGTAATTCTGGTCTTCCACAATAGCATAAAAGAAAATGACAATGATCACTCCATAAGAACAGCAGATAGAAATTTTTATTTGAAGAAGTATTCAGCTAGTATATTAGCAATACTAATTGTAGCTCTGGTCAACATTTATTTTTCCTTAGGAAATTATTTTTTATTAGCTAAATTATGAACAAACAAAAAATACTTTACAGTTCTGTTTATGTAGGGAATCTCTCAGTAATCCTTTTTATACTGAAAAAGATACTGAAGTTAAATGTGCTCAGTGCCTTGGCAGATGATTCAGTGACAGTGTTGTCAGGTATGATTTTAAGCACTGGCTAACACTATCACATTAACCTGAAGATAAGGTGGTAAGTCTGTCTGCAATGTCAGCTTCAGATCATCATTTTTTATGAAGTGCCCTTGGGTGACTTGGCTTTTGGCAGAAAAGTTGAGATATAATAAACTGTTGTGCACTATTATAGTCAAACATTTTTAATGTCTTTCAGCCAACAAAGTTTTTCCATTAGATACTTTCTCCTTAGAGATCACAAATAAACTGTGCTCTCTCACTTAAAGCAGTCTTAGGTAAGAAAAAAACATGGACTCTGAATGACCTTATAGAGTAACTGTATAATTGCACAGAAATACAAATACTATGCCAAATACCACCATAAAAAGAAGGGTAGCCCAATCTGCTCTTCAAGAAAACACTAAAAATACTTCAAAATTTGTAAAAAGATCAACCTGCTTTCAGGCATAGCACCAGCCTGAAAAGACAGTCTGGACTGTCTTTCTGTTGTGCTGAGGAAAGTTACAGAAGCAACACCTTCCTTCATTTCAATCATACATCAATTCAGTACTTGAGGGAGTAATATACTCTTTTCTCACACTGGTGAAATAATTCCATTCCTTTCAATCTCCAAAATGACAGTGATGTGCCTGAAAGCAGAGCTACATTATGCATGAGCATTTCTCATGAAAACATTACATGATCACATTAGTATAGAGGTTTATTCAGGTTCCTGTGGAAGGATCACTGTGCAGATGCATGTTCACATGCAGGCAGCACGAAGACGTCTGTTTCTCCCTGAACCAAATTGACTGATCTCCAGAAAATCTGGTACAGCAGTGGCTTTTAGAGTTAAGCATTGAATTAATCAGTGTCTAAAAGCAAAAGTATTTTGGTTCCCAAACATGAATATATTTCCTAATGGGATTTTCACAACTGAAATCATCATAAAGAATACATTTTAAGAACTGTATTATGTATGAAAGTTGCATTAAGCATAAAAATTCCTTTTGAAGCTTTACCATCTTTTAAAACTGAGTCATGGCAGTTACGTGCTACCTATGCCTCACCCATGCATTCTGTAACAGCCCCTGGCATTTAAATATATTTTGAGGTTTTTATTTCTTATTAAAGTACTCAAGTTCTAAGACTTGTCTTTCTCTCATGGTTCAGTGTAAGAGTGACATGATAAAAAGGTTAAAGCTCCAAATGTTACAGGATAAATTGCATGCATTACTTTATTAGTAACATTAACAAATCTATACATCGTAGTAGATCTCAATGATCTTTCTAGCAATAAGAGGTGCCACAGTGCCAAGGTCTTACAAATACTAAAGAGTATGTCAATGTCAGCTTGAAGGCTTACATTCAGCTAAGCTATGTAAGTGAAACAACCCTGAACCTCATCATACACTGAAAAATTAAGATCCCATGGGTCTCAGCAGAGGTATTTTTTGTGACATATGTCATTACATCTAATTTTCTGTGGACTTAACTGATGACCAGCACAACAGCCTATTTTAAAAAATCCAAATCACAATTAGTTTCATATTGTCAATTACAGTTCAAATGCAGTGAGGTTTATTTCCAATGACTGCTGTGTTTTTGAACCAGCCACTATAATTATTGAAAAATCAACAGTAGGGTGAACTGGGAGTTTTCAGACAGGACAGTTTTCAGATAGTGAATATAGCCTTTAAAGAGCTTCAGACTTAGGGATACTCTTTTTCATGAATCCCTCTTACTACTTACTCTTTAATAAAGCTAGTGAGAAAGAAGAGTTTCCAGACACTTGCTAGACCTCGAGGGAAAGGCTTTGAACATGTCCTCACATACACACATTGTGTGTGTGTGTGTACATCTATCTGATTTTATAGGCTAATGCAACTGCATACTCAGCTGGAGGCTGAATTGTCCATGACTGCTTGAGTCTGATTCCTTTTCCTACTGTAATCATAGAATAGTTTGGGTTGGAAGTGACTTTTAAAGGTCCTCTAGTTCAGCCCCCCTCCAGTGAGCAGGGATATCTTCAACTAGATCAGTTTGCTCAGAGCACCTATCTTGAATGTTTCCAGGCATGGAGCATTTATCACCTCTCTGGCTACACTGTTCCAGTGCTTCACCATCTCCATCATAAAAAAATCCTTAGTACTAGTCTGAATCAACCCTCTTTTACTTTAAAACCATTAACCCTTGTCCTATCTCAACAAGCCCAACTACTTTTTCAAGTAGCCATTTGCAATCTGAGAGACTAATTATAGGACAGAAATATCTCTTGCATTTAATTCTTCCTGTCTTTGGAATCCCCATTCGCGCAGTCAATGAGGCCCAAGCCTAGCAAACTGGATACCATACACACTTGGTTTGACTTTTCTCTGACTTTACCTTGTTTTATTCCTGACAAGAGGGTGATGATGTTTTATGGCTGTGCATTCTGGGTACTTTTATTATTCTGGGAACATAACTACCTGTAACTTTTACAGAATTAGATGCTCTAAAAATCAAGGAGCAACAAAAGTAGTTCAGTTTAATAAGATATAAAGTCTGAATAATTTTTAGTGTGTCTCACACAGTGGTAGCTCACTCAAAGTTACAGGAGAATAAAGATCCCTTTTTTACAATGATTCATAGCTACACAGAAATGAATTTCAGCACTCCTCACACCAAAATCCCCTCTGAACTACAAACTTTTTGTCCCATAATGCCTTTCACAAATGTAACAAAGACTGCTATATCTGTGCTCCTTGTTCTTGACAGTCAGAGGATATGTTACAAAACTAGAATCATGGTAGTGCAAGGAAAAACACCCTTTAAACTACGGGAAATACTTGAGACCTAAATACCTTCCTGTCTCCATCCTCCACCCCAACCCCACCCCAGAACTGACACAAAACTTTTTATGTACAATTTTAACCTCTACAATTGACAAAGGATTTGTCACAATAGACAGTCCCTTGTGCAAAAGATTTAGATCCCTGCTTAGACACATGATTTATCTATCCCACAAGTGACCTAGACCCTTTCCTCATCTGAAGCGTCCTACAAGCTTGGTAGTACAGCTCTTGGATTATCCTAACTCAGCAGGTAAAATAGACAATGGCCATTGATTGTAGGACTATGTATCTCTTTCTACTTTGAAACCTGAAATCCTACATAGGAAACATTGGGCTAATGAAACATGTTTTTAGTAAAACACAGATACTCTAATGAGTTCTCCAGTTTGAGAGTACTTGAAATTGAATTTTCTCCTTGGTAACTTGAAAAAAATTCTATGTATGAAAGCAGGTGTATACACTGAATTGTCCCAGTGCAGGTAGCTAAATGACTGCCTCTCAGCTACCCCTCACTGCTTTGAAATAAAATAATCCCCCAAGTCCCCAGTAGTGTCCCATCAGTTTGGTATTTGCTGAGGCCAAGTTCAACACAAAGCAACTACTTTCACTAAAGAAAAAAAAACTAGTTATGTCACGACCTTGTCCAGACTGCTTCCTTGTTTTGAGTCCTCCCTTATTTTTACATATAAGACAATATTTGGACTCTCTCCAGAACTATTGATTTTCTCATGCTATTTATTTTTTGTGGCGGTGCACAGTTTATTTGTTTTATGTAAAATTTATACAGGTTTCTGTGTTGGTATGTTCCGTTGTACCCCCCTGTTCTTTGTGATAGTTCCTCCCCCAATGAGTTGTTATGTAAGAGTTCGTTTCTTGTCAATCATCCCTCTCCCTCTCCTGCCCCTGTCAATCCTTTCCCTCCCCCCTTGGGCGCCCTGTCCATCACTCTAAGGCCCCTCCCTGGCTTCTGGAAAGATCCAGGGGAGGCGTCGAGTGATTGGCGGGTGCCTGGGAAATCCCTGACCTCCTTCTTGTGATTGGATCCCTGTTCCAAGGTTGACACCCCCTGTTACACCCCTTTGCTCCCTCATTGGCTGACCCGTTGTCGCCACCCCTACTTCCACCCCCGCTTAAAAGTTGTTGCACATCTCTGCTCAGGGCTCTCTCTGGGCAGCAGCTGACTGAGGCGGAGCTCCTTGCTGGTCTCCCCTCCAATAAACCATCCTGTCACCCTGACAGAGAGTGTCGACTCTTTATCTGCCGCCGCGGTCGTGCCGACACCAAAGCCCGTCGCTGGTGTGGGGAGTCAAGGCCCCACAGGGAGGAGCTGGCTTGCCCAGCCTGCCACCCCAACCTCAACACGCGTTAGCCGCAGTGCGTGTACTGAGCTAGCCTGGGAGCTGCGCCAACCGAGCGCGAGGGACACTGCGACAATTTTTCTCTTCTACTCAGTTTTAATAAGTCAAATTGAGAGCAGAATCTCACTCAGTCTGCTGTCTAATCTGGTTTTAATAGTATATGCTGAAAAGGCAGGACATATGGCTATTGTGATGTCTTGAGTAAATATAATCTGTTTTCCACTTTGGCGCAAGGTCTCCAGCTCCTGGTAATTGTAGCACAGATTAAAAAGTCCAGCAGTGAGTGAAGTGCTAAACCACTGAGGGAAGTCTTGGTACATCTCAAACTATGAGTGTGCCTTGCATAGACTCAACTCAGTTACTTGCAGCCCAAAGAGAAACGGATGTTTGAAAAGACGCAGCTGGTCTAATGACTCTCATTGGCTAATTCTATACAATTTGCCCTTTAGAAGCCTCTTCCTCCATAGGATAGAGCAATAGCCATGGTATCAAACACTGGTGTTTGAACCATCCTGCTGAGACATAAACACAGGCACTCTTGAACATATCCCACATTGCTAGTAATAGAGCAGAAGATTGAATTATGATTTAATTTCTCCTTTATCCTTGTTATCAAATTCTATATGTCTCTTATGTGAATCTTCTCAGCTGCTTCAGCTAGTTTCATATTATAAGGACAGAACTGCAGCAAGCTTTGTTTCCCTATAGTTTTTTTTGATCTCATTCCCTCCTTCTACTCTTCCCTTCATTCTCAGCTGCTAGAAACCTTTACCAGATAATTTCTATACAGGAAATAAATGATACATCATGAATTAAGATATGCATCATCTATCTACAGGCATCCCTCATATTGGGAAAGACAACAAAATGAGCCTTCTTTCTTTGTGGTAGAGACAGCTTGAGTCTTTTTATTTACAGGAAAACACTGAAAGCATTAATAGCCATCTTCCTTGTGCTGCAGAACATAGAACGCTTAGAAAAGAGACAGTCCTTTTCTTCTTTTAAAGTAATGCACATGCCATGCACTACAATTTCTTTTGTGTGTGTAGCTGCTTGCTGAAGAGTTGACTGGCTGACAAAATTGTTTCACAGTCCTGTTCACAAATTAGAAAGAAATGCCATGCAATGGATTCCACACCAAAAAGCAAGGAGGAAAAGACTGGATACAGACAAATATACATGAAACATATTTGAAACCAGGAGAATGTCAACAGGAGGTAACAATACTGGCAAGGTGCGAAAAACTAACCAAAGGATTCATGTTTCTCTGCAGAACCCCACAAGCTGACACCTACAGGTTTTTATTGCTTTCACTGCAAAACATACTTTTCTATCTTACCTGTGGGAAGAAAATTTTTTGAAGGAAAACATAACAGGTACAAGTCGGTCATTGTTTTGCTCATATAATAAGATTATTTTCCAGGCAGAAGATAAGCTTCACTGAATGAGTCTTCTTCAAACATTTTTTCAGTTAGAAAACATGGGAAGCTACAGTACTTATATATCTCTTAGCCTTTTAAAAACATTCCTTACCAAACTAATAATTAAAATGAGGCTTAAAGAAGAAAAGTGAAAGCTTTCTCACAAATATGAATTTACAACACTCATAAGATAATTATCTCAAGAGGTAAATGTAGGCTATGATTCTTCACACAACAGAAGAAAACAAATCCTGAGAAAATATATAATCTTTATTTTCAAATTTCTGCTGCTTTCAGAAAATTATGAGAAAGGAAAGCTCTAATAACTGATTTCAAATTAAATGTGTGCCACATTTAAAAAGTATGAACTTCCATTAAAACTTGGATGTGAGAGGAGCTATAAAAGCTTGGAGGAGTCTTGGTGGAACTTGCATTTCAGAAACTGAATTATGGTAATTATTTCTCTTCAGATTTTCCTCTTAAGTCTAATTTTGACCTTACCTGCAATATTTATAAGGAGAGGGAGAGGGGGAAGGGAAGGGGGAGAGGAGAAGGAGGGGAGGGTCCAAGGATATTTTTCTGTGGCTTTTCAGCCTGTAAAGGGGGAGTGAGGTGAGGGGGTGTGTTGGAGTCCAGGGCATTCCTTTGGCTGCCCTGGAGGGTCAGAGACCTGGACAGGGGGGTCTGGGACCCTGGAACAGAGCCCAGAGGGACATTGGCTTTGATCCCAGTCCATGAGAAAGGCTTCCTGCACTGTGGGAAGGATTGCAAGCCACAAGAGTGTGAAAGATAGTAGTTTAGCTTATCACAGGGTGAAAAAACAGTAGGTTTGGGATTTTAGTATGGAAGTGAATGGGAGCAAGATGGAGGATTTGGGGCGTTGTCTTCTGCTTCTTCTTTCTTCTTCCCTCACTCCATTTTCTGCAGTGACGGTGGCACAAAGTAGTTTAAAGAGACTGGGTCAAAGTAGGGATGACCTTTTTAGTATAAGTGATAGGTATTGGCAAATGATGATAAATAAATAACACATAACAATTAGTGTAAGAGGCAGCAACAGCCCAGTGCGGGGGAGTCGCCAGATGCCCGAGCAGCTGCACAGACCTTTGTTGGGCACTGAGAAAATTGTAAGATAAGAAACAATAAAGAAAGCATGCAACCTTGAAAAATCAGAACCTGAAGACTCCGTCTCTTTGTTGTTTCTGGCTCAGAGCTTTGCAGAAGGCAAGAAGACTCTAAAACCACCTGAATTTTGGAACAGAAACTGAGAGGGGTGGTTATAAGACAGACAGAGACTTTTTACCAAGGCCCATATTGACAGGACAAGGGAAAGTGTCTTATCCTGAAAGAAGACAGATTTAGACTGAACATAAGGAAGAAATTTCCTGCAGTGAGGGTGAGACAATGGCACAGGTTGCCCAGAGAATTTGTAACTGTCCCATCCCTCGAAGTGTTCAAGAGCTGGTTGGATGGGACCCTGAGCAATCTGGCCCAGTGAAATATGTCCCTGCTATGTCATTTCTATTGGCAAATGAAATATCTTAGCATAACTTTGTAGAAAAACAGATTTTTTGCTTGGTTTAATTCCTTTTCTTTTTCTTCCCTTCCCTTGTTTCAGTATGCCAGTTTCAGATGCTTTAGCTTCTCCAAATTCGCTAATTTCAAAAAACTTTCTGTTGATGTGCAACCCCCAGAGACAGTTTTAAAGATAACATCACAGAACACTGGCATCAGACATTATACTGTTTTTTTGGCAAAAGTTGGAGAAGATTGCATTATCAAACACTCTGCTTGTTGTAAATAAGCAACATTTTTGAAGCTAAATAAATGTTTGGCTTTATGTCATCTGCAACATTTATTACAATATTCTATTAAACCAGTAAGAAACTAAAGTCTGAGTCTTCACTGTGCTCCATCCTTAGGATATCGATGTCATGGAAATCCTAAGTGCTGCCTTGCAGACTTTCAAAGTAATTTAATATATCGGTATATAAATTGTTGTGGGGTTTGTTTTTTTTTTTCTTCTTCACTTAAGTTCTCATAATATATCACACTATCATATAGCTTTCATATACCACAGCATACAATTTATTGCACTATTATGGTTTTTAAAGTCCATGTGAGCCATAACTTTCATCAACCTTACTGCAAGTAGAGTCACAGTTTTCAGTAATTGACCAAAGACTAATCTCTATTATGTTTGTTGTAATGTGTATGTCAGTCCTGCTATTTAGGAATACTGAGCTCCAAAAGATCAAATAGAAATTTAGTACTGATTTTTTGTAAATCTAAGCTAAAAAACCCTTCCAAATATAATTTAAAAAACAAACAAACAAACAAACAAAACACAAAACAAAACCCAAACCAAACTAAAACAAACAAACAAACAAACAAACACACACCATAATGGGATAAGACTGTGCTTCGTGGACAAACTGAGAAATGAGATTAATTAAATTAATTTCTATTTATATATTAATTGAACTTTCAACATAATGTTGGATTATTAAATCCAACAAGTAGGATTTTATGGTATATTGTGTTACAATTAAGGTCTTCTTGACAAAATGCTAAGCAAAGAATTTATTGTTAGTCTAATTAAAACTTAACAGCCTACTGAAAACCATAGAAAATCTTAATATTAATCCAATTGCAATTATACTAGCTTTTCGTTTCATAATATTAAATTATACAGGAAAATCTCATTAATAATATAGCTAAATCTGTATACACATAAACTTTTGAGTATCAATCACTTTTCCCTAGTGATACACGCCTGCTCCCTTCTCCTCTGTTTCCTAAGACAAACAGATTTAGCCCTCCACAAGACAACTAGAAAGAAGGAGAAATTATGTTAAAAAGCCAGTATCCCAAGAACTTGATGTTGATGTCTGGTATTCCTCCTCCATTAGTTTTGGATCCAGCTGGATCCAAGGAGGTTGTATTCACACATTTTCTAATACTGTGTCCTTATTTCCTGTTTTTTAAAATGAGTTCCCCTCTAAACTCAGTCTATACGCACCGTTAACTGCTTTCTGTCTGAAATTAAGTCGCAGTTACTTTGTTACTGAGTGCTGTTCCAGGTTTGTCAGATTGTTACCAGATTGTGCAGTATTCACAGACCCAAGCTGAAGCAAGCTCTGCAGTACTCTCCCCGCTGCTGGAGAATTGTTAGTTACCACAGCCATCATAAACTCCAGATATTAAAAAATATATTCAAAACCCCTACATTAACATGGCAATATAAAGCCCACAGGCTTTTTCTAGTAACAACACCCTTCCCCCCAATACATATTTATTGAGCAATAGCTAGGTGTTCTGCAAAACCTTTTTTCCAACTCTATTTGATAAAAAATACTCCTTTATTATAAGATTTCCAGCCTTCAAATTACTTTCATATTACTTTCAAGTGCATCAAAATTAAAATTCTCTTTTGTCAAATACATTCTAACTTGCATAGCCTGTCTAGATAAGATGGAGCATAATTTAGAGAATAATTTTATTTTTGAACTTTTATCACTTTTACAAAAAAAAAAAAGTTTTATATAAGTGGTTATTAATTAGGTGTCCAGGTATCTACTTTGAATGCAGATTGAATTTACCCTAAAACTAAAAAAGTAACAAATGTGGCAGGTAGACTATTTAAAATAAATTCATGTCGATTCAAACATTTTGAATTATAATCCCTTTGAAAACATGAGAGCTGCATTTCAGAACACTTAACACTCAAGGACCCAGTTGGCAACTCCAAAATTGTCACTTTCATCTGCATTATTGTATAGAGATGAAAATGGGAAAGCAAGGAAACTGCCTTATAGTGAACTAAGAAAAAATATAGCCAATGAAAATAAAAATATATTGTCTGAATTTAATTCAAATACTAGGATTGAAATAAGAACTAAATGTTCTGTATAACACAAAGGCCATTGATGTTGACTGACACGTTCTTATAACTACGATATATCTCTGAGTAGAATTTTTTTCTTGTCCAGGTTTGAAATACATGGAGTATTACATTTCTGTCTTTTTAAAATTCCCAATGCTTACTGAAGATCTATTACCTATCCCCATAAAGTTACCTCTTTTTTTTTTTTTTTTTTTTTTTTTTTTTTTTTTTTTTCCCTGAACTCTCCTAAATATGCATAATAATACCTGAGGTAAAGAGATGACTGTATCTAGAAATACTGTAAAACAGCCTCTAACTCTGTAATAATTAACTTGCTACCAGGTTTTGTTTTAAAATGTGCTTGCTTATTTAGTGCACATAGCTTAAGTGTCAGAGTTTAAGTACCTGATAGAGACAAATATTAAGTGAAGTACACTTGCTCAGAAGATAATTTTATTTAGCATCTTCAAGCAGGGCATAATTAAGTTACTCTGTCATACAAAATGATGGAGGCTTAAATAAGTAACAGCTGGTTACCCCAATGGCTGTACTACTGAAGGGCAGCCTTTGGCAGGAAAAGCTGTGCAAACACAATCAATACATTATGCTAATGGGAACAATGTAATGAGCAGGAAGCAGCTAAAACAGAATGACAAAAAGAAAAACAAACAATCAAACATGTCCCTGCAGCCCTTAGCAAGCATTTCAATTGCAATTTGTGAACAGAAATCTTACAATGGCTGTACTCAACTACTAGTCTTATCTAGAAATGTTTGCTGTGTTCATTCCTTATGTCAGAATAAATCTAATGGCAGCCAGATGAATCCACTGATGGCCGCTTCCTTGGCTTCAAAGAATTTACACCGTTTTACCCCAAGTAATGAATTAATAAAAAGTTACAAATGAATAAAAATATTTTTCATTATTTTTGTCTCAGATATTTTAGCAAAAAACAATTAACTAAACTGCAGTATAAATTAGACTTTAAAATCTACATACTAGAAAACTATTTCCTTTCTGTTGCTACTATTCTCTAGAGGTCTCACTTGAGTGTTAACTTGCCTTGGTGTCATTCTGATTTGTTTTGTTCCATATTTGATTGCGACATTACTCCAGTACAGATTTTCTGTTATATTTATTCACTGCAGAAGACCGTCGGGAATTCCCTAACACACTCTGGAGCAGAAAAAGACACCCACTAACCTGAGCTGGATTTTAGAAGCAGGCACCAGGTTCTTATCTTCATTGCAGAAGGTAGGTATGTTGCATGCTAAACACGATACATTCTGTGCCACAGCTAACCCACGCCCCTTTCAAAGTCCACCATAAAAGACTTTTAACATAAGTGTTTTCAAATATGACTTTTGAATGAACCTGTGTTGCATGCTAAACATGATTTGTTCTGTGCTATTTTGATAAGCTTTAAATTTCTCCTTTGTCTACCTGGAGGATTCCTAAGGCAAAGCAGGATTCTGCTGACTCCCACAGAAATGTGCATTATTATCTTAGAGGACCATCTCTGTGCTGTCTCAGAAGAGGATCTCAGGAGAGCAACAAGGTAGAACAGTGATGACATATACAACTTCCCCCTCCACCCCTCTGCCCTGCCCATGAAAACTATCCTTCCAACTTTCACCTTCTTTTTTGTTATTTTTATGTTCAGGATATAATGAATATAGGGGGTTTTGGGTTGTTGGGTTTTGGTGTGGTGTTTTGTTTTGTTTTTTTGGTGGTTTTTTTTTTTTTTTGTGGTTTTTTTGTTTGTTTGTTTGTTTTTTGTTGTTTTTTTTTTGTGGTTTGTTTGTTTGGTTTGGTTTGGGTTTTTTTTTTTAATGTTTTTTGGTTGGTTGGTTGGTTGGTTGGTTGGGTTTTTAGTTTGGTTTGGTTTGGTTTTGATTTTTTTTTTTTTCAGTTTAACTGCAACCTTCTCTGCTGAGGTTTCAATTAGTTTACCCCAGATAATAAAAGAGTACATTGTTTATATATTTTAACCCTCAGCAGCTACAATCTCAGTTACCTGTTACAATATGTAATACTGCATAATAGGTACAATAGGTAATTAAAATATGTAATGCTGCATACTAGATTCAGCATTAGAATATCTCGATGTCAGCATCCAATATTTTCTTTTCCTCCATCATCCTTACCTGTCAAGAATATTAACCCTGAAATAAAAACTCTAGCATTTTAATTTTTTCTGGGAGCAATGCCAGAAGATACAAACTTGTATCTATAAGGCATGCAGCCGTAGACGTGCATAAATTGCACTGCAGAACCAACAACAAGGTGGGCTTGTGACTGATTCAGAACTGACTCTAATATGCCTTGGCAGTACTATACTCAGGGGAATTATGATTGACCCAAACTCTCAAAAATGCAGTTAATTGTACAAGGTGATGTACACACCGGGATGTTCAGACATCCTTCTGTTCTTGCTATGGTAACACTGTACAGAGAAGACAACCCACTGTGTTTGCCTTTACAGTTCTGAAAAACTTCCTGTACAGTACTGCTAACATCTGCCACAAGACTAGGAGAGATTTGTTGTCAGCCTGAAAAGATGTTGTCTACAAGGGCAGAACAGACCTAGATTCAAGCAGAATGTGAAGTATAGCTACCAAGAGATTTCAGTTTCCTTAAATCAGTTTCCAGCTGTTCAAATTTGAACTCTAAACATGGGAATGTGTTGGCCTGAGCCATGAGACGTTGGTGTAAAATCGTCTCTTAGCTTTTTAACATCTGCAATACTATGATCTATTGTGGTATGGTGTCAGCATTACTGCTGGGAAGGAAATGGCTCATCCTTTGTTTGAGACTTCTCAGTGCTAAAAAGAAGCTTTCTATCAAATCAAGACCAATTTTTCCCTCAAGCTGAAAAGCCATAAAACCTTACAAGTATACAAATCGATTTAACTGAATAATTTGATTGTATTCTTTCCAAAAGGACTTTGTTTCATTTATAAGCATAGTTAGTCCAGGGTGGAAGGGACCTTGGGTCTCTAGTCCAATATTTTCCCCAAAGCTGGGTCAGCTGTGCCTGGTGTCTCACGTCTATCCAGACAGGTGTCTCAAACCCCCAGGATGAAGAGAGTCTGCGCAGCCTCTCTGGGCAACCTCTTGAACCTCACTGCCTTCAGAGGGAAAAAACATTTTTCCTTTTAGCTAGACTAAATTACTTTTGTTTCAATTTATATCCATGGATTCCTGCTCTCCTGCCACCCCACTGAGAAGGGACTGGCTCCATTCACTCAGCGACTAAGATACAGGCACAGGGGGCTGCTGTTCAGTCTGTCCAAAGCTGTCTCTGCACCAGGCTGAGCAAGCACAACTTCATCAGTCTCTCCTCACAGAGAGGGCTTCAGCCACCAACAATCATGATGGTCCTTGTGCTGAATTTGCTTTAGTCTATTGCTGTCATCTTAGGAGGTACTGGGAGTAAAGTATTTCAGATGTCTCCTAATGAGGACTAGATAGAAGGAGGCAATCCTTTCCCTCAATTTGCCTATCTGCTTCTGTTAACAGAGCCCAGGAGGCTGATGGCCTTGTTTGTGATCAGGGGTCTGTTAATCCATGCTCAGTTTGGTGTCTGTGAGGCTTCCATGGCCTTTTCTACAGAATTTCTACCCGGTCATTCAGTTTTCACGCTGTACCATTGCAAGGTCTCTAGCTTTCCATGTGCCAAACTTTGCATCATGCCTTGTTAATTTTATGTGGTTTCTTGTTAGTTCATTCCTCCATCCAGTCTTTGTATGACAATAGTTTCCTCTAGCAAATCAGCAGTTATACTCCAATTTGTCACCACCTGCAATTTAGCTACTGGTAAAGATGTTAAACGAGTCCCAGAACAGACCTCCTGTGGCCTTCAAATAGAGCATGACATAGATCCATGACCCTCTGATCCCTTTTATCCAAACTGACACTTACCTATCTGATGCACATGTACCAAGACTATAAGATCCTAAACTTAGGTACCAAAATATTGCAGGATACAGCGTAAAAAGTCTTGCTAAAATCAAGGTAAACAACATCCCCACCTTTCCCCTCATCCACAAACACCTACATCCCACTGAAGAAGGCAATCAGATTGGTTAGGTATGATGACTATTTTCAGTAAAGTTCTTCTCCTTCAGACCAGAAATTTGTTCTGAGAGGGCTTGCTCAATGATTTTTCCAGGGACCAAAATGAGACAAATTGACTTGTTGATATAGCTAAATGCTTTTAGCTTTCAAAAGTGTTCTTGAAATTGAATACTATGTAGTTACTTATCTGAAAATGGGAAAAGAAAAGGTGTCACCACAAATTAGATAATAATAGTAGCTATAATTAGGTATTACTTCACAGGTCTATAGGAGGAGGAGTAGTAGTAGTTATTAACACATATTGCTGAATTATCTGAAATTTAAAAAATGAGTGGTGTTACTGAACAATCAAATGACTTTATTAATACTTTTCTTTCTTTGTCTCTTTGGTATATGCTTGACATTTTGACCTTCTTTCTGTCTTCTTGAACAAATAAAGAAGACTGAGATAATGACCATATTTTAATTTGCTTTAATTGCATTCAATTTGTTAATTATGCATATTTAAGTAACCTACATAGCAATTTTTAAAATAATTGTTATTATAAATTAGTATTCAAAGTAAGATAATGAAATATGATGAAACCTGTGTAAAATACATGGGATTCTGATGAGTTTGATTAATTATCTTTATTTTTATGGTATATCTCAATTGAATACTTTACATAAATTAAGGGTTTCAAGTCCTCAAAGAATTTTATAAACATTATTTATTGATATGAATTCTTTTGTTCAGTACCACATATCCATTGCTCAAAGCCAACTCAGAATTCAACAGATTGTATGTTCTAAGATGTTGCCAATGTTTTAAACAGAAAATCCCTTTGGTTTATATTCCTGTATGTTCAGATTGTTGTTGCCCAGCTGCTGTAATGATTAAATAGGACATTCCATCTCTGGAGGAAAACCAACTTAATTAAGTGAAAGAACTAAAAGATAGTTTTCCTTCTTCTTCCTTACAACATTTTTTTTTCCTGCTCTTAAAGTATAATTCATATCTACCTTGTATAACAAAATTACAAAGAGCAGTTGTGTTGGGGAGGATGAGGCCAGAAAGCCCTATAAATATGATTGCTTAGATTCTGAGAATGTGAAACTTGTAAGTGAGATAGAATTGAAAGTAAGTTTTGATGTTTGAGATGTCCTAGCTACTGGATGTCTAGGAAAACAGTTATGTGACCAGATGAAGGTCACCTGCAGCCAGACCCAGAGGTCAAATGGAATGTTCTGTCCAATGTATGGTTCATCCCACACCTGTAACCCTCCCCTGAAGTATCAAGTATCTGTAACCCCATTGGCACAAGTCCTGTTCCAGCCCACCCTGGATAAGGGGGTTTCAAGGATGGGTTGCTCTCTTCGCTCTTTGCCTGGCACCCTTCCCCAAGGACTTTCCTCTCTTGGAATTTCCTCTCCCTACCTCTCCCTTCCCCCACCTCCCTAGCCCTTGCCATGAGCTGCACCTGGCAGCTCAGAGCAAGGCCTCACATCCCTTACAATAAACCTCATCTTCTAAAACCCAACTTCAGAGATCTCTCTTCTACATTCATCCACACCGTCCTGGAGTCCACAGCAGAAAAGCAATTTCTACACAGTTGCATGTCAAAGAGAACATGACCATGCAATTTCCAGTCACTAGATAGTGATTTTCTGCCATTAAAAGTAAAAAGAGCCATCACTAGGTTTGTTAGTTATGGTTCCAATGCATCTAGACACAGAGATCATCACTTTTTTTCTTTTAAACTAATGAGATGATCAATTTGCTTTGCTTTCCGTGAACCTGATTCAATGGGCTGGAATGCAGCCTGCAAAATGGTGGCCAGGCAAAAGACCTTGTTAGTTCCCTTAACTGCTTTCTTGAACTATTCTGATTTAAATACTTTATCTTGACAGATCACTCATTTTTCCATTAAAAATTTAGTGCTTGTCTGAACTAAAAAGCCTCCACCTCTAGCCAGTCTGCTGGGGCTGTGCTGTCAAATCCCCTCAATGTATGCCAAAAAGAGATACTCCCCTGCCAGCACAGTTACATCACCTCACTGAACGACAGATGCAAAACTAACATTAGCTTTCCTCTTTTGGCATAACCACACATTGGGATTTTGCCAGTGGAACTATATTAGTCAGGTTTCATATGTGAATGTAGGCTGGTTAACATTATTTTCTGCCCAGATATGTCAGCAATTCTTTGTAGACATGGCCTAAGAATACTACTGTTAATGATCAAAATGGCAGCTAACAACAACTTCCATCTATAAGATATTTAACTTACTAAGATGTCCTGGAAGATTTTAAAAAAGTATGCTTAAGGACCACAGACTTCTGTTTGATTTGGTCAAAAACAAACAGCTCACAGGAAATGTTTCTTCTAGTTGTTTGACGAGAAATGTCACGGTCTTTATCTGAATATTTTCCTATATTGCACTATTCATAGGTTTTTTTCTCCAGTGGAGGGATAATATCCTATAATATCTTGTCAGGTGTATCAGGTGTAGCTCACACCACAGCGTGTTTGTCTCTTCTTTAGCTTTCAGTTTAAGAACTCCACTTCTACGTAAAAGTTGGCTGAACCAACTTTTTTTCTTTTCTTTTTTTTTTTTTTTTTTTTTTTTTAATAATAATTTGTGGTGAAAATAAGATAACTAGGGCTAGTCATACGTAAACTCTAAATATTTTTTTATATATATACAACTGCATATACTTTCCATACTGTCTGGCAGAACCTCACTAATCCCTATGTTAAACTCACTGATTTTATTGTATTTCCATCAATCATTGATATAAATCTGGAGAACCAATTAGTTGTGGCTGCTATTTTATCAATGGTTAGTAAATCCAGCCTGTATTTCAGGCATTTACAATATTAATTTTCCAAAAGTAATGGATTTATTTTTTCATGCTTTTGAAAATCTTGAATAACAAAGAAAGAATAAACATGATGCAGTAAGATGCATGCAGTTATTTTATACATTATTTAGCTTTATAACTGTATAAGTAATCTGGCCTGGAGTAAGAACAGTCCAGTAAAATTTAGCACACCATTGTTTTGATGCAGAAGTTGTTTGTGTAAATTGTGTTTGTGACAGACTATTATAGTACCAGGCAATATTTTGTATGGAACTAACAGATGACCCATGACAACCCTAACTAAAATATATATAGCTATTAAGCCCATCATATTCCATCTACTGAGCTTCACTAATAGGTAAAATGTTATATAGTGCATGATTAAATATCTATGAAAAGGAAAGCCCTGTTATTTACCAGCTACACAAATCCTCCAATAGCCACAAGTAATCCTAGCCCTTGTCTCCCTTGTGACCCTTTCTGACTGAACCCTTAGCTCAGGACACTGTTTCCCTCTGTCCTACCTTGTAACCACTTCTGCTTTTTTCTCAGAATGCATTTTTAGATTGTTATTACCTGATGGGTTGCCTGGCATAGTATCCTTCCTTCACTGCCTTCCCTGATTGGATGGCCCAATTTTTTGCCAACAGTAGCACTGAATGAAGTCATTATTAATGCCCTGAGACTGTTCAGGTGAAAGCTAAGAGTACTTTAGAATGGAGGATATAATAGGAGACAGAAAGTATGGGAACACTTAGAAGATTAAAAATAATTTCCACAGCCTTTCCCCCCAATCCTTGCAACAACACCTTTTTTGCTTCTTTTGGGCTGTAAATAGGAACCCTAGAGTTTATATTAGCTGCGTTCCTACCTTTAAAAGGCAAAAAGGAGAGTGAAATCTAAATCAGATACAATGTTTAGAAAATTTTGCAGACCCTTTCTCTTGCCAATCAGTTGCTATTTCTGGCACCATTCTCAGCCTTCCTTGGCCAGCGTTGTTCACCCTAATCAATGGCAGCCCCTGGCTTTTACTCCTTGAATATTCCCAAGGTATGTTCGAAGGCTAGTCAAAAGTGTCCATGAGGCATTTGCTCTCAAGTGATGAGCTCTTGTACATAATATTGAGGAAATACACAGTATATAATTTTTGTCTTCACAAGTAATTTTTCTATTGCTTTTACATACAGAAACCTTCTTTTATTTGATGTGTTGCAGATATTTTGCATTAATCCACTTTTTATTGATATTACTTATAATTTTCCTCCACTCATATGAAAATACAAAATCTACAAAAAAGCAGGAATGCTGAAGAGGGCTTGGAAGCCCATTTAGTCTCCATGTATATACTCCAAGCAAAACTGCAGTTTCTGTAGTTGTAACAGAAATATAAGAAAGCAGGGAGAATGCTTACTGAATCCCAAGCCGAATTGTATAAATGGAACCATAAATATATTATTCCACTGTTTACTCAGCTCTAAATCTGACACTTAACAAGAAACGTTTAGTCACATGAGACAGGAAATTGAATCTTCTCACTTATCCACATTTACGCTCTGTCTCTTGCATTTGATTTGTGCCAGATTAACAGAAGAGAGTGAGGGATGAGGCTAAATTGTTCCTCCCTGTGCAGAGGGAATGCAGAAATCTCCCAACAGCAAGTGGCTTTCCTCACCATATGTGCTTCTTCATCTTGGCCCAACAGGGCAGGAAAATGAATTTGAGGATTTTTAACACAACACATTATGTAACTTTTAGCTGCAGTGCTTGGCTCCTTTTTTTGCTTTCAGTGCCTTATTCACATGCATTTTACAGAGAGTGGCCAAAAATATTGGAAAATATTTAACAGTGTGGCAAGTTCTATGGAATTCAAATTCATTTGTTGCATGAGGGTGAAATTCAGGTTAGTACTTTACATATAATAGCGATGTAGCTCAATAAGCAGGGCTCTGTTTTTGTAGACGTGCAGCATACTTAGTCATCAGTTCCCAAGCAGCCCAAAATCAGCCTTTCAAAATGGGAAAAATCTCATGAACTTGCTGAAGAGGTGAATCCAGAAAAAAAAGTTCAGGAAGCCTTATCTAAACCAGCTGACAATGACATTGCAAGAACCTAGTCAGTGACAGACCATTCTGTTTGAAAGACTGATCTCCACATGACCATCACCCTCTGGAACACATTTCAGGCAATTAGTGGATTCTTTAACAAGTATTCTGTCTGTGAAAGTTTGCAACCCATCAACCACACACTCCTGAATTTTTGTAATGATAGACTATCACGTTGTAATCTCACTTTGCCAACATATGACCTGCCCTAATTTCAGCATTTCAGATGCAGCATTTAAGTGCTGGGTGTTCAGGTCTACACTGTTTGCACCACATTTCATGACAGACAGCTTTGACTGAAGCACAAATCAAGTCATGACCATCCTTCTTTCTTGACTTCATCATATGGATTATTGATGATCCCCAATACAGGGGTACATGTAGTGCTGATACCAAAAGGGATGAGATAAGGGAATGGCTGTAGTTTTGCTATCACTTGTGAGAGTGCAACTCAACCAATGCCCTTAAAATTACATGATGTGCACTTGTCTTCCAAAAATAAAAAACAGATCACTAGTCAGACAATGTGGCGCATTTTACCTTTGTATCCTCGTTCAGGACAAATGAACCTGCAATGGCAGATGCTGAAGCCTATAAATCTTACCTCTGTTTTCTGAGGAAACAGTAAACTCCTTGCCACCATTTTTAGGAGTGTGTAAAGAAAGTTTCTGGGAGCAGAAGAGATCTAAGGGAATCCATAGTTTAATATGTCATCTCTAGGTATTTTTACATTAACGTATCTCTGTACCACTTCAGTCTTAAAAACCAAATCTCTTTTTTAAGTGGACCAAAAAGAGCTTTCTTTCTTAGTTTATCAGCACAGTTTATAAAGCAATAAAATGTTTGAAAAAGTCATTGTTCCTAATCTATGGGCGGAGTTGATTCAGACATTTTCTTTCTTCATAATAGACTTAGGGCTTTATTCCAAAATATGGATCATATAAGATCAGATGATCTTTATCACTATATAGAGGTCCATGAAACACAAATAAAAGTGCAGTTCTGTTCAGAGTAAATGAATTTACACATTATATTTGTGGGCTTATGTTTTAGGCTGCTAATACTTTATAAATGATCCCACAAACAATACTTCCTCCCTCAAATAAATAATCTAGGTCTATGCATATTTTTGCTTCTATTCAGAAAGATAAGCTGAAAATCAGACAAACAGAAGTACAAAGTAAGGCTTAACTAGCTACATATGCCTAGATAACTGCTAGCTAACTACATATACCCCTTTAATTAGGGTTTATGAAGTTATATATGAAGATTCTGAAATTTATTATTTGTAATTCTGGAAAACATTAAAGATTTTGATGGCACTGATTACATGACTGAAGGGAGTGTGAATATAAAAGTTTTTATTTGCACCAATTAACTGAACATTGAAATCAATTTAAATAAAGCAATAAAGAAAAAGTTTACCTCAGAACATTCTGAATCTCAAAGTTTCAACAGAATAGTGGTGTTATGTTATTACAAAACTCTTTGAACTCTCAAACGTGGCTACCAGTGTACTTTAAAATCACAACTGTCTCCTTTCTTCTCAGTGAAAACCTTTCAAGTTGGCCGTCATTTCAGCATTTTATTTTCTTACAAGTACTACACAGTGAGAGTTCTCTGTCAATGCCTTTAGGGGTGAAAAGTACCGTAATTTTCATTCCTTCAAAACCCTGTGTCTCTGCAGCAGTCAGGCCCTTCTGAATATACAGGTAATAAAACTATTCCTTCTACCATCACCCTCTGACAACAAAATACCTTCCAGGTGATCTGCCAAAGCTTACTCATGTTTCTGCCACTGGAGTTCTTCCATTATTTCATTTTCTTTTTAATGTCTATTTTTCTTTCTTGTCAATGCTAAAAAGTCAGATAACTAAGAGGTAGAAACTATCATAAGTTACAGGTTAAAGGATCTGGCAATAAAAACAAGATTTTAAAGGGACAGATTATATGTGTGCAAATATGATTGACTGAAACTGGGTGTGGAATAAACTACCAAAAAATATATCTTATGATAGCAAAGTAATACAGAACAGCAGGGACATGCAAAGACATAATAATGCCTTCTGGACATCACGCCAAATCATATGTCTTCTGATAATCAAAAAAGGAAAAAAATTGAAATATTCCTTAAAACATTTTTTCCGGGGGGGGGGGGGGGGGTGGGGGGGGGGGTGGGGGTGGGAATCAACAGCCACAGTAATGTTCTCTATAAAAAAATAGAAGCTACAGAGTTGATGCTTATGACTTACACAAATGTTAAAAAATTGGCATAGCTAAGATAGTTAATAAAATTATTGTACAATTTAGTAAGTGTTTGCTTGTCTAAAGGTCACTGTTTCAGACAACTGAAGTCCTATTAGTATAATTACTCCAATTCATATATATATATTTTGAATCCCAGATAATTACTGTATATTGAATATTTTAGCAGATATAAAAGGGTAGCTTCTGTGCTATTGGAACATTCATTTTAATATTTGAAAGCTCCAAAACACTGCATGTTCAGAGACACAATGTTTGATAAATACTGGATTTGTAAATGTAAAAAGTGATAGACAAGCCATCGGCAGGTGGACACTGACATTTCTCTGGTCATTCCAAATGCAGTTTCTGGTAAGGACCTGGACGTGGAACTCAGCATATTGTCTAGAAGCCTAGGGTGACTATGTTCACATACCCTACATGTCTGCCTGCTGTCAAATAAATCCCAGCTTATTTGTCTGGAGAACAAATATTGCCATAAGGAAACTGCATTATCTGGCTCTCTTATAAGGGGGTCACTGTGATCTTGTATTCTTTTATTCACTGAGCTCTGTCCATCAACTCTGTACAAATACCACGTGACCATTAAGCGGGGGGGGGGGGGGGGGGGGGGGGGGGGTATCTCATGTATCTTTTCTCTTGAAATATACTGCAAACTGGTTTTCCTACAGTAATTTTACATTTTCAATATTTTTTAAAAACCACAGCTACTGAGAAGAAATTAACCCTAGCTGAAACCAGGACACAGCCCTTTAAGACAAAATAAAACCTTTGTGAGACAGACACAGCCAGAAGAAAGGTCAAGTGAGGGAAGGAAACTGTCCCCATTTTACTTCCAAGGCAGTAACTAAGCAGTCTGTCTGCAAACCACACAGCACTTTTCTGTCAGAACAGGCCCTCTGTAGATTAGGAGGATTCTAAAAGAAGAGGTACCTTTTAAACTGTTGGTGCCACAACAATTATGTCAGTTTAGGAAATTTCATGAACTGCATAAAACCTAAAAGCTTCCACTAAGATGAAAAGTCATACATTATGCATTTGAAAGGTATTAAACACAGTGGTTTGCATTATCAGATGAAAGCATCTTGGAGTAATCACAAATAATTGAGCATTTGTTGTCTCCACTTAAAAAGTATACTGTTGCTATGCAAGTGGAAAATCACAGCATGTTTACAGATGCATAATTTTTTAGCTGCAGAGAATACAAATTTTAAACTTCAGGATGAAGATATGAAGAAATGAAGATGTGATTCTATAGGAAGCAATCTTTTTTATAACCATAGCTACCTAATGATTGTGGATGAGGTGGTGGTGTTTAGTTTCATTATATTATTTTTTTGTATGGAATGATTGATCAGATCCCTCTCATAAAGTAGGGCTTCAAAAAACAGATGGGGAACAAAAATGTAAAAGCTCATAAAAGCTTTTCAGGAGCTCATAAATGCTACCAGCAATGCCATATAATGGAAAACCAATAAGAAGGAAAAAATGGTGATGCAAAAAACCCCCACAGTTCTATTCTACTACTATATTCTATTTTATCCCTTATTTTTTTTCTAGCACTAAAAAATTATGCACTTTTTTTTAAAAAAAATATCATTAGATTCTTGGTTTCTGACAAATATGTGAAGGCTTATCTGTGTATATGCAGGATTAAAGTTGTTTTGGGATCTACCTCCACACTTTATGGGTGTTTAACATATCACAGTGATGTGCATTAGGGCTCAAGAGTTTGGCCTCTTACTCCTATGCATTCAGGTCCTGTACTCATTATAGAAGTAAAACACTTATCCATTGAATAGACAAAACTCCTACCACAGTAGAACTCCTTCAGCGTCCACTACAGCTGAGCACCCATTCTGTATTTTTATATTCAGTTACATCTGGATTTTTGATCATGAAGCTATATCAAATTGTTGAGGAATGTAGGCATTGAATGTGTGGGAATGCCAGGCAGAACTGCAGGCAAACAAGAACTGCCTTGGGTGCCAGCAGCTTTAGAGAGGACTGCACTGAATTCTGCGTGGACCCACCAGGAACAAAGACTATTGTCACACTTCTTAATGTCACTAACAGATTCGAGGGCAGCAACAATTTCAGTGGAGATATCCTGAAATATCCTTTATCTCCTGGGAAAGGAGCTGTGTAATCTTTCTATGTTAGTCATCAGTTCCCATTTACAAGCAGCTGTAGCTGAAGGCTGTGTTTCCCCTAGGGCTGGTGTAGAATATTGTGTACAGCACTCCATGAAAAAAGGATGTAACATAACAAACTTAAGTCAATGGCAATTTTTTACCTCTGATTTGGCAAATAAACTATCATTTAAAATTTGATTGGGATTGAATCAGATGGATTTATTTTGGTTTTGTTCACAGAAAAAACAAATCAATAGTGTTAACCATTTTTAATTAATAAGTATTTTATTTATCACTGCATAATATATTTTCTTTTCAGGCCTTTGAAAGAAAAACAAATTAAATCAAATAGAGCTATGAGAGCCAGAAGAGGTGGTGGCATCCTTTTACATCATAAATGTTGTTAAGATTTTGTTGTTTTGCCTCATAACCATTCTTGAGAATGGAGGAACTTGGTCTCATATTTCCCAGAAGAGTAGATACATAAACTCACTACAGAGCATTGTTGAATTATATTTTTCCATAGACAGTCAAAAAAGTGGCTTAACATACCTTAAACCAACATCAAAAACTATTAATTAAACTGAAATTTGAAAGTAGAGCTTTGCGCCTGGACTTGTAAGAATACTGGCAATAGAGGTGAAGACCACTAACCTAGCATTCACATGCTATAAAAAAAAAATAAAAAAAGAGATTTATGTACAAAGCAGCAACATTGTACAGCAATCATGTAAAAGTCTGTCTAAGAGGCAAACTTTTAGGACAATGACTCCATCAAATGTCCTGCTCACCTTAATTAATTTTATAAGTAATCCAAACACCATTTGCTGAAAATTAATTCAATATTTCCACACGTAGTTTTCCATCTACTGACAGCTACTTTCTCCTCATTTGCATAACCAAATCAGAACACAGGAATAAAAAAGAAAGCCAGTACTAAAACATTCTCCCTGTGCAGTTCTAGGAGACCTCTCATAACAATCTTTAGCTAGTCACTCATTTGAAAAAAGTCCAGGAAGGTTGTTCAGTGAAAACAGAAATCTGCTGCCTCCACAAACTTTCCAGAGCAACTACTGAATACTTTGTTTCCTCTCAAAATTGTTCAGTAATCTTAGAAGGTAATTGGATATATCAAAACAAAGACAAGGAAATATGTCATTTTTGCATATTGAGCACAGGTAAACAATCCAAAGGAGCTGGACATTGCACGAACGGTATATATCTAGTAGGCACAAAATTTTAAGAATTAGGAAATCAAGTACTAGATGGCTGAATTTATAGCAGAATATCTTGGGCATATGAAAATATTAGACTTTTAGCCTTTCCAAGAAAACTAGCTCCTTTTGTTAAGGTTCTCTCCAACTATAATGACTCACTAAACACAACCTGTTTTTTAAAATATTTCCTCAACAACAGTTCTCTATCTATGAAACAGCTACATTTCCTGTTAGACAGCTGTTTACTCATCTGAAATAAGCAGACATGATATCTGAAACTGCAGACAAGTATATTTTTAATAGATTGTATCAGGAGGAGACTTGTGGAAGTGAAGAAACAGGACAACAAGGGCCCACCTTTGGAAATTACGTGTACTCTAGTTTCATTAATGTTTTTTGACAATTCTAAGTATTTGAAGTTTCTAAGATGTAACAGAGGGCTTTCTTTTCTTTTTTCTCTTTCTTTTTTAACACAGATATTACTCACACACTTAATTAGATTGTGAGGAAAATACAGTTATCACCTGAGTAAGAAAGCATGCACACTTAAACCGCCTAAGGAAAGAGAGTGTGATTCTTGAAAATAAGTGAAATAGGCCTTGGTTAAGGGAAGAAAAAAGAGAGATGAGCTGTGAATATATTGAAAAAGTGATTTCAACAAGTCAATAAGGCATAGAATTTGGGGCCTCTGTAAAATATACTTCACTCAAGTGGATGGCTTCGTAGGAGGAAGAGAGTATTGTTTACCAGTGCTGAAAAAGTTAGAATAAAAAAGGAAAAATCACTGAGAAAATAAGCACTCTGTTGCTCAGAATCACATCACTGCTGGCTAACCTGACAGGTTAGATCTAAGTTACTTGCTTACACTCTGTCATTTTAAACAGCATGGTAGTATTAACTGCAGTAAAAAATAGGTCTTGACACTAGCTCTCAGGCATTACATGTGTTGGAGAGGTGCTGGTGGTTTCAACTACAACTGTAGGGGTCTAGTCTTCTGTCAACATGTGTGCACAACAACTTTAAGAGGAATGCCTGTGCTCAAACACAAGCAAAGAGGCCCAAAGAACTTATATTAATATTCAGATGACAATTAAAATCAGGCTTAATCCTTTCATTCAATAGGTAAGAAGTCTAGTATAATTTTACAAAAGCCTTTATTTCACTCATGTAGAGGAAATAGAAATTACTAATTAGGCTTATAGTCAAACAGTGCTCTGCAAGGTATTAGCCCACTCTATAAGATGAGACTGACAGCACTTAAAAATCTCTTCATTGCAATTAAAAATAAATTCTGTTGAGTAGATCTTCAGCCTCCTGTCACTGCTTTGAAACACAAATAACTTCTTCCAGCAGCGAGGTGTAGAAACCACATTAACTTACGTCATACAGAAGAGGCTTGCTCAACTGCAGTTTTGACATTTCCTCATATATTCTGGTGACCTTGAGAGGAAATTAATTTAGTCCAATCCTAAAATGTCTGGGTCTGAACCACCTTCTCAAAGCAAGTGCAGCTGGAGCAATGCCAGCTAACAGTGCTTCCCTCTAACCCAGCCCTCTGGCAAGCTACGTGGCAACCTAACCATACAGAGCTACATGGGTAGAAAGAGAAAAGCCAAAAAAACCTCCAAAAAACCCCAAAGACACAGTCAGTCAACCAGATTGCTTGTTACATCTCTGCCTAGAAGATAGGAGGAAGTACACCACATATTTCTCCCCTCCTTTTATGCCTCTCTTATGCTTAAAAGGTTCTCTGCTAAAGCAATGTTTAAGGACATAATGTACTTAACACTTTCTCTGTTTTAGGTACTTAAACCAGAACTGTCTGTAATGTATTATTTATGCCTTCTCCTTGTATGCAGGAGAATTCAAATACAAATGGGCTTTATATTAAAATTACACAAAAATACAGGATAGCCAGCTCAATTTTAAGCCAAGTCGAAATATTACTTACATTTTAGATAAAAAATGAAAAATATGTCAAAGTCCACAGCTATATTCTTATATAACACAGATGCACAAAATTCCAACTAATACAGATCCCTTTAGAAAAGCTTTTAGTAGCTTGAAACATAAATGGGATAAAGATAAAGTACAGATAAAGTATTAAAGGAACAGCACAGGCATAAATGTTTCTTGACATCACTGGCAAAACTTTCACTCACTTGATTGTGGCTTTACCAGAACCTTTCAGAAGCAGAGCACTAAACAAAAGAAGAGGCACTTGGACAAAGTTGAGAAAATTAGCGGGAGGGGAGGGGAGGGGAGGAGAGGGGAGGAAAGGGGAGGGGAGGGGAGGGGAGGGGAGGGGAGGGGAGGGGAGGGGAGGGGAGGGGAGGAGGAAGTGTTTGTAAAACCATCTAAATTTAAGAGTGGAAGTAGCAAACACCAATAAAAAAATGCCATCATCTATGTCAGTGAGGGAGAGGAGGAAGAGACACACCGATAAGCTGAGAATTTAAGTCCTAAGTCACACAGAAAGGAATTAGGAATTTGAATATAAGTTGGTAAGGATATAAGATATTGGGACACAGAAAGAAAAGCAGCACTGGCTGCAATGACTGCTGTACCTTGGACAAACTATCAAGTAAACAAGCAGGGAAACAAGAGATAATTTAAACAGCAAAAAATGGAAAGTTGAAAAGGACAAAGGTTATATCTTTGGTGGTGGTTGGAAACAAAGAAATTATAAGCCTCATTGACAAGGCAAACAGTTTGGAGAAATAGAAGAGAAATTTCTGACTTGGAATCTGGAAGCTGTGATGGAAGTATGTGATCTTTGTAGATCAATAAAATTTTATGCAGTGTGATGCCTCAAAAGGATAGGAGGTGATGTGTTCCAGAAGAACATAGTCTAAAGCACCCTTTCAGTAGATCAGTTCTTAAAGAAAACATATGGTGCAAACAATTCCCTTATAGAGACTATTTGTAAAGCAGTTTTGGGCATCATGCCACGTTGGTTTGTCTGTGTCTTTTTGATGACTAGATTTGGAGATAGATGCTTTGCCTGCTGTGAGCTCTTCTGCTATACCTCATTCAATTATGACTTCTAACTTTCTAGAAAAGACATTTGCAAGATGTACTGTGTTCCTCAGCATCAGAGCTAAAAATCTTTTCCTTTATTTTCCATTGAACACCATCTTGTAAATAGTTCCCCTCTTCTCTTCTAATCTCCTTCTGAAATTGTTGTTTTGTAATTGGGAAGTGTTTTGCAGTACCTGAATGAATGGCATTCACCACACCTGTGAATGCCTGCTCTTAATCTATTCCATCTAAATTCAGTGGAGTTAAAAAACAGAAAATCAAGTACTTTGCCTTTCTTCCCTTCATTGTTCAGTTATTCTTACTGTACAATTGTAGAAATAAGGATGCTTTCTGTAGAAAATAGATTTATGCAGATGTTGTGTCACCAGTTCCATCAATGAGCCTGATAACACCACTTCAATCCCATCCATTTGCTTCACAATATCAAATGAACAAGACCTTGGTAATCACCACGAAAACAATCGTTAGACCATTCTACTAGAGTCATGTTTCTGGTAAATTGACTGATTATGAAGTCACTCTCAAGTCTGGAAAGCACCATTTTAGGAAAAGAAAAATTCAAAATCTATGTACACACTGAAAATTAATGTCTGAACTTAAGAAGATGTTTCAAAATTAATCTATTTTTACTTGGATTGCTAAAAAAAGATACTATGTTCTACTACAGTTAAATTTTGACTCTCTTGGATGAGCTTACATGGATCTCTCTATTGTCATTTCATTCCGTCAGGAAGGTTCACTGTAAACTGAAAGATAAACTTAAAAAAACAGGTTTATATTACAAATTAAAGATATATTTTGGTTTTTAAATAGAAATTTATTACATATGTATTAAAATTATTGGTTTTGCTGGGATTTCTATACTAGCTATTCTCATTTCATGCAAGAGAGAGCTTATAGTTAAGTGAAAATAAATATTGTACACACACACTCACATGCATATTCAGTATTAACAGTCTAATGAAATAGTTATCCCATAATAGATTTGTGTTTTAAGAGTAAGCACAAAACTCACTAGTCATAGTGAAATCAAACTTCCATAATTTCTTCTTCCTGGTTATTTCTATCTATATGAGACATAAATTTAAAATTCACTGTCCCTTCCATAAAATTTTAGAATTTTATTGAATTTATCAATTCTGTTACAGATTTTACTGGGTTCATATCTCATTAGATTTTTTTTGTCTGGATCTTGTATTTTGATAGGTTGTCTGATTTACTGTCATCTTCTCAGCTGTACTAATTCTTTAACAGAAGGGTCATGAGGGGCTGAAACATACTTCAACCTACTGTGCCTAGCAAACACTTTAGTTGAGTCACCATAATTGTGCTTCAAAATGTTGTTTGTTTAAAGGAAATACAAGGCAATGTGGCTTTCACTAGGTGCTGATCACCTAATGGGGATCAGTTTACTGGTGTGACGGGGAACTGGTGCCAAGTTCAAGATGTGGTATGTGATGAGCCTGCATAAGCATTGCTATTTACGCTAAACCTATGCATGACAACTTACAGTCCACAGCATTTTATCCTATCAGGAAGATCAAAATATTGATATTGGTATGAGTCCTATGCAAAATTGGAATTCTTGTAGGAGGAGATTAGAAAGACAAGCTGAATATCTACTCAGAGTCAAGCTAAGAGCCTTCTTAGTTTGTTTCTTCTTTCATACATGTGTTTAATTGCTTTCAGTAAGGTAAAAGCCTTGTTAAAGCTATAACAAAGGCTCCTAATGTACTGCTTCCAACTTGGCAAGAGCTAGCAAGATCATGGTTTCCCAAGAGCATCCCAGAAATAGTTCCAGCACAACTTCTAGACAGTGTTCTATTTAAAGATTTTCTATTTCTCTTATCAAGAGTATAAGTGTTAGAGATAGGTCCAATTAACTTTCTCTTACCCATAGCTTCCCCCCGCCCCCCCCCCCCCCCCCCCCGTGGGTTTATCAATTCATTCTTAGTTGAAAAAAATCCCTCTTCCTGTCTACTTACAAACATTTTTCAGTAAGTGATAAATTTGCTTAAATATGTTTTCCATATGGTTTGTGTTATCACTGGTTTTACTTTATGCAAATTAAACCAGCCCCTACAGTGCCCTAAAAACCTAAATTTTTTTAAATGCTGGAAGGATTTATCTTAAACTACACTTGTTAAAGACAACCAGATTTTGTCTCTGAAGAAATTAGAGCCAAAAGATCAATATTTTTTGAGGTGAATCTGATTCCTAAAAATACAGTAGCTAAGGTATAATTTTTTCAAGATTATCTTTATGAAACATTTCTGGTCTATCACAAACTGTTTCTCATTATTATTGATCTTTTTTTTTTTTTTTTTTTAAAAAAAATTGATGAGTTTTTAAGCTATCTGTTCTTCACGAAATTGTTTCTGTTTCTCAGTTAGGGTCAATTGCTTATCACAGAAGCCAGCAAGTAGCCAAAAAGATCTGTTTAAAGTTCTTTAGCATGCAATTCCGTTTTCATCTACATGTTAGCAACTCTCTGACATTCCCCAGGATGGGGTAGGAAGCTGATCACAGGCAAATTTAATTTTTCTGGCAGCTCATTCCTGACTTTGGGAGAAAAGCCATCATTCATGATGGGGCCAGAAGCAAGTATGTCAGACAAGCAAAATGCCAGTGTTTTCCATTATGTGGCAGGTGCACATCTTTTCCATGTACACAACTAGGTATGCCAGCTCAATGCTCATGCTGGAACAGACATGCAGCTATGCAGAAATGAAAAGGGTTTGCAGCCCTCAGGTGCACACGTAAGCATCTCACTGGCCTAAAAAATAAAAAATATATTTTTCTAAATACTCCACTTTTTCTTGGAGGAGCTGGTGTTGTCTGTCTTTGTGATACATCCTAGAAAACATATCATAGGTTGGACTAGATGATCTTAAAAGTCTTTTCCAACCTTGTTCATTCTGTGATTCTGTAATTAAAATCAGTGCTCAGCGTACATAGTCAAAATCCTTGTAGCTTCATTAATATAAAAGTAAACAGGGAAATGAAATCTCACTCTAAGGGTAATATGCATATGTTAAAACAATAAAGTCCAGTCTAGAAAATGACATATGCATTAACTTTCAACAAGAACAATCATTCAGCAAGAAGGCTTGCTGAAACTCAGATACACACTCTGCTAAATAACAATAAAATCTAAACGGGCTAGAAATTTTAAAAAGTAGTATTTTCTAAAAAAGTACTTGGCCTGAAAACTCATCAAAAATCTTTTCATAAGTGGTTTGTTGTTTTTTTGTTGTTGTTGTTTTGTTTTTTTTTTTTTTTTTTTTTTTTTTTTGTTTTTTTTTTTAATACAAGGCTTATGTTACAGTCAACAGTCCAGACATTTCTCAGTTTAAGAAACGGAAACTGTTTAAAACTTGTGAAATTATGTTCTTTAAATATTAGAACTGCTCTGCTTCCAAATTTCAATTTAAACTTACAAGGACAGAAAAGATTGAAAGTGAAAAAAAGCTTTGAAAATGCCTACAATACTTTAAATTACCTAATTCATCAGTTCTGTCTCACTTATCAACTAATAAACTTGAAATAAAAGAAAAATAGAATCACATTCTTTTTCTAAGAAATCACTTTTGGAATGGATTCCCACAAGGCAACTTTTGAAAGAAAAGAGGATCTCTATATTTAACTGGTTTCTCACCACAGTTACCTTTTGCAGTTGATGCTGCCACCCAGGAGAAGTGTGAGTACTCCTTTTTCCTCCAACACCAGCTCATGGGAGGCTGGGAGGGAAAACACATCTGCAGGCTGCTGAAATTGATTGTTCAGCCAGTGGGTGGACCCAACAACGACCATGGCCTGCAGTGCACTGAGTATCTTCCAGCTGGAGGGCAACATGCTGCCTCAGAGGTAAACAAAGAGCAAGGAACTTCTTCTCAGACAGAAGGGGAGCAGAAGAGGATAGGGCAAAAAATTGCAATTTGGTCACACTCTTGTTCACATCTTTTTCAACACTCTGCTTCTACAGTAGAACAACAAATTTCTGCCAAGGATTAGGTCAAAAGCTGGAGGAAATTATGAAGCATAGAAATAATTTAGCTCATGAAATTTTACCTTTGAAAAAACATGAAATGAGAAGGACAAAATGTTTCTCCATTCTTAACATGATTTCCAGTGAGAGGGAGGGATATTTCTATCAGATAATCTGGTGAATTTTAATTATTTTTCTGTTCCAAGACAGAATAATACAGTCATTTAGGTTGGAAAAGACCTCTAACCTCATCCAATCCTAATGACTGCCAAGTCCACCCCTAAACCACATCCCTAAGTGCCACATCCATATCTTTTAAGCACTTCCAGGGACAGTGACTCCACCACATCCCTGTTCAATGATTGACCACCCTTTCAGTGAAGAAATTTTTCCTAACATCCAACCTAAATCTGCCCAGCCACAACCTGAGGCAATTTTCTCTTGTCCTATCACTTGCTACCTGGGAAAAAAAACAACACTCTACTTGCTAGTGTAAGTTGTACAAGCAAGCTAAACAAGTCCAGTTTTCTGAGCTGCTCCTTAGGAATCTCGTACTTTAGACATACAAAAATTCAAGTACTGATATTTTTTTTCACAATCTTGCAAGTACTCCCATATTCTAAAGATTCTGAATAAAAAACCATTAGGAGTGCAGAA
Organism: Hirundo rustica; assembly: GCF_015227805.2. Classification (NCBI taxonomy): domain Eukaryota; kingdom Metazoa; phylum Chordata; class Aves; order Passeriformes; family Hirundinidae; genus Hirundo; species Hirundo rustica. The sequence goes on along the minus strand of NC_053453.1, from coordinate 20,693,128 downwards.
AAGGAGTTTTTAACAATGATAAACTGCTGAATGTGGAGTGTATCACTTCAGCAGTCTCCTAACTCCTGCTCCTGTAATAAGGAAAATGAGAAACTGTTTCAAATATCCCTCAGATTAAACCTCATGCTATGCAAAGTGTTGGCAGCAAGATTCTAGTTTAATCAAGGCAAACATTATTCATGAAATGAAAGAAATGCTAAATTTATAAGTTAACTTTCTGGACTTTTTACTATGATGTGTATTGCATGGACTACTTGCAGTGCTAGATCTCTAAATATCACCAGGATTAGAAAAGAATGCCTTGTACTGAAGAACAAGCTCAGTGCTGTGCCCTTCATTAACACAGTCTGAGGAATTGTTAAGATGCTGGTTTCTGGCAGTCACAGGAATACATTTAATCGTGAATTCATTCCATAAACACGCACACACAAAAGATGATTTGTATAATTTTTTTTTTAAATATGGGAGAAGTAAGAAGTCTCTCTCTGAACTATAATTAGTAGTTGTTTGCTTTAAGCTAATGAACATATATTACTACACAGATGGAACTACTTCTTCATCCCAGTGAGAACTGAAGTTCCTTATCTAGACAATACAGTAGCAATTTACAAGTCAAACTAATAGTGGAATACTTTTAGTACTGTTTCTAACTTCTTTTAGTGTTACTAACAAACAGACATATAAGCATAAGATCCACTGAACAATAAATCCAGCATGAAAACAGCTGGAATAGTAAGATCATAAGAATAATAATTTATGGGAAAATTTCTGTTATAAAATTACAATTTGTCTATACTGCGGTCATGAAAAGAGAGGTCAGACTTGTCAGAATAATTGGAAACACATTAAAATTTATCTGCCTTGTTAGATTACACGCTGTAATTGTTTCCAGTTGGAGGAGAAGGAAGAAATTATTCAGTCTTTTTTGTGGCCTTTTCTTAGCAGAAAGTGAAACATCTCTTCTCTCACAGTATGGGGAACAAGTATTCATCTTCTCATTCAAGCAAAGTATTTCCAGATTAATGTAATAAATTATGTCTGATAACAATGATGTGTGATAGTAATCTGTGAGTAAACATGATTTATCCACCTGTCAAAAATGCTAAAAGGAAGGAAATTTACAAAGTTAATTTTATTAAATTGGGTTGTACTTAAGATAGCCATCTATCCTCAGAAGGTTTTAGTGCAATCTGCCATTTTAACCTAATTCTACACAGGAATTGAAACACCTGTTTTAATCACTCAGTTATTCAATATATTTTTCAGAAGTATTCTGGTCATTATGACATTTTAGACATCTCTATCCCAGATGATTCCAGTATTTCCAGTTTTTTGCTGTATTCGTGTGCATGACATAGAGGAAAGCTATATTCACAGAAAGCTTTCTCACACAATTTCTTTCCTTTGCATCTAAAGTACCTCACTGACATTAATGTAAATGTTAGAAAATTAATGGTTTATGTCTTAGGGGGCCATTTTTCATTCAGTTTAATGACACACTGGAATAATTTAATTTTTTGTAGTATGTTCCTTTCATAAAGAAGGAGCTGTCAAAACAGGCATGAACATGAATGGACCAAATAATGAACTAGACAAAATAATAATAATAAAATAAAAATTAAAAAAAAACCCAAACACCACCACCACCACCACCAAAAAAAACACCCAAACCCCAAAAACCCACAACAACAACAACAAAACCAAAACACAAAACACACACACACACAAAAAACCCAAAAAACAAAACAAACCAAAACAAACACCCCCCCAAAAAACAAAACAAAAAAAAACCAAAACAAACAAACAAACAAACAAAACAAAACAAAACAAAACAACAACCAAACACCCACAGGACCTAAAGTCAGTGTTCATATTTTCCCTGCAGGACATCTGTAAGAATTACATTCTCAAAATAGCATGTTTAATACCATAGCGCATTTATATTCTGCTGCTTGAAAATAAGGACAGATTAGTAAATGTGGAAATCAATACAAATCACCAGCTTGAATTATGCCAGGTTATTTTGCATTGGTACTTTAACATTTCTTTAATTATCCATATATATATATTTAATTTTGTCAATAATATATAGTAGTTTTTAAATTTTATATTAATTTCAAACTTACATGTAAACTGAGATAATACAAATTAAAAGAAACAGCATTTGTTATAAAGAACTGCTAAAAATGTAACAAATGTCAAGACTAGAAATCAACATATTCCCATTACATCTTGTCAAGTTACCTTAACTTTAACTACGTTTTTTTCTTATGGATATGTCACTGCATGCAAATTCAGGCATTTAACTCAGCTGCATTCCCCAGCCAAAGACCCAAAATTCTTCATGAGCACAGAAGAAAGAGAGCAGTTTCCCATTCTGCGCCTCTTAGCAAGAACATATCATCAAGATTAGTAGTCTGTCTGCATATAAGTACTTATGCTTATTTAAATTACCTTCATCATGCATATTTGAAGTTTGATTGATGCCAACGCTGAATTTATGGACTTGTGCTGACTCTACAGGCTTATACTCCTCTAGACTTTATACAGAATTTCTTAGGAAACATACTTTTGGGAATTGATGCCCAAGGCCAACAAATTTAAGGGGTGAGCTTTGAGTTTTGGCTCTATATATTAATTTTCAGCATTGATGGTACTTTTTTTTTCTCTTTTTTTTTCTTCAGGGGTACTGACAGTGAAATAAAAGCTGCTCAGTAGGTTTGTTGTTTAATTAGTGTTAATTGAGTACTAAAGTAAGTACCACCTCTTTTTCAAGAAATGTTTAGTTACTTCTGCTATTATTGTAGCACTGCTAATGTCTAGGAAAACTCAAAACATTTTGGAAAAGTTTTAACTACTCGTTATTCAAACAGAAGTGTATCTAAAGTTAGTAACTGGAAATACTCCTGGCAAATAACAAATACCATGATAAATTTATTACTGTCAACATTTTATAAGTAAAATATAGCTTTAAAACAGCACTTTAAAATCCCCAGCTTTTATTGCTCTGTTCCCTTTGAGAAAGCTCGAGATACGAAAAAAAAAAAAAAAAAAAAAAAAAAAATAAGGATTCTATAATAACTGCAACATGATTAAGCAACAAAAAAGTCCATGTAAGTTTTACATTCATTTCATCCTCCAAAAAGATTATAATATCAAATTTCAAATAAAATATTCTAGAACACAATAGCTTGTTTTTAAATTGCTTCCTACGGTGTTATGTATTAACTGAGAAACTATAAGTTTACTCAGACCATGCATATGTGTGCAGTAAGATATTTTTATCCCATTCAGAGAAGCATTTTAATTTTATGGAATATGTAAACTGTTATGAATACATCTATAAGACTCTGTGTGGAAGCATGTTTTTATTTGCAGCAAAAAGAAGAAGCACTTTGAAAAGAATTATTTGAATTACAGATCTACTGTATTAGCATTTTTTCTCTCCATAAAGAAGAGGGAAGAAAAACAAACCATTTAGAAAGAAAAAAAATGGCAATTAACAGTGAAATTTAGTGTTAGAAGCTGTGTGATTTAGCATCATTTGTGTGTTCAGTCTTAGGTTTCAAAATAGAAATGCAAAAGAGTTATTCATTAATCTTGTCTTTAAAGGTTGAAACCAAACCATCCTTTACTACAAGCCGAGGTGAACCAATGGTGTAAATTGAATTCACTGCATGGTTACCAGCAGAGAAATATTTCCTGTTTCAAGACTCAATTCTTTTGGTTCAAGTACTTGTCACAAACGTGATTGCTGATAAAAGTACCACACATTTATACATCAAAACATTTTTGCGACTTTAGCCTACAAATACAAAAAAGTCAGAATTTAGAAACAGTTTACCTAAACATGTTTTCCTATGCCAAATGGGATTTTTTAACTTTGTCTGAGATAAGCCATTACCTTGGTACTCACTTCCCCAGCTTAATCCAAAAAGCCATGAAAATAAGCCTGATCCAATTCAGTAAGGCTGCTTCAATTTTTAGTGAAGAAAATGTTTTTTCTGCCACACTCTCTGCCCCATACAATCCTTCTGATCATCACGGTATACAGAATTGTTCTTTAATTCCACAGACAAGGGTGCCCTCTAAACTAGAGACCTGTCAAGCCTTTGCACAATTATAAGTGAACACATGCTGACTTTTGCAATTAAATTAAAATGGATGTTTGAAAACATTATACAAAACACCTGCTAGAAGGAAAGACAAGAATTTATGTGAAAGTGTTGACTTTAATTTCTTATTTTTAGATTTTCCATATATCAGATATTTGCAGTTTTGAAGATTGGTGCTAGTATTACTGCTTTTCCCTGCCTAACTTGTCATTTTCACCACTGTCACATCAGTAAATACTCACACAATCGACATTTGCCTCTGCCTTCCCAATAAAACTGAGAGTTACATGTCTGACATGTTTTGAATCCAAGTATGTTGTAATGCATTAATTGGGTTTATATTTGTAATGTTCTTTTCTATCTGTCCCTGCCCAGCAGTGCACATCCCCCGCACTGAGATGTAACCTAATCCTGTTTCTCCCATCAGGAACACTGATTGGGCGAGGCCTCTGGGTCTCTCCTATGGGCCCTGCCCCCTGGGGGAAAATGCCACGGCGGGGGGGGGGGGGGCCCAGCACTCTCTGGCATGGGCTTTCCATCGGGTAGGGTCTCAAGGCTGAGCAGGACATAAGAATAAAAGCAGAAATATCCCACCAAAGTCAAAGAATCAAGACTCTTCCATTACCTTCGGCGGCCATCTAGTCTCATGGGGAAGGTTACACAAGTATGAATAATTTCATTTCTTATTAAATTATCAGGAAAGTGTTTTCTTTTTGCATTGATATAATAATTAGTGAATTATGCCTTATATGAATTTACACACACTTCATTCACCATTCATTTCCTCCTATTCTATTTTTGGTTCTTCTAAATTTTTTTAAAGTTTAGTGTGTCAAACAGAGACAAAAGTAATTCTTTTCATTCTCCCCAGCATTTTTCTTCATTATTTTTGACAAATGTAAGTTGATCTTCTTAGATTTGTGGAATGCAACCAGTTCTATCAGATCTGTGGGTGATAACAAAGATTGATAGTGCTTCATGTAACAGGCCACAGCATCACTGAAGGGCAATAACAAACATTGGAAGAAACAGTCATTTAAGGTTATATTGAGAAATTGTCAACATTTGCATGCCAGTCACACAACAATCACTTTCTTGTGTTAATATATAGGAAACCTACCTTTTGAAACATGCACTTTATTGTCTGTGAATTCTGACAGCTTTTTGCCATTCAGAGTTACACATTCATGAGTGAAAATGTTTTCGTGCTGCAATTATTGAGAGATGAAAATAGAAAAAAAATAGTTTTTTGATATGTAAACATATCATCACTTACCTTCTCTGCTGATTGAGCCGTACCAAAAAAGATTGGAATAAAAGCTAACCAGATTATGCAGGTTGTGTACATAGTAAATCCAATGGGTTTTGCTTCATTGAAGGTCTCTGGAACCCCTCTTGTTTTAATAGCATAAACAGTGCATGTGACCATCAAGAGAATACTATATCCAAGGGAACAAATGAGAGAAAGATCTGAAATGTCACATTTGAGAACTCCTCTGGCATTTTCTGGTTCAAGTGTCCTCTGTTCTCCATAGTCTACAATGGTATGTGGTGGATCGATAGCAAACCAGATGAAGACTCCAATAAGCTGCAAGGATATGAGGCTGAAAGTGATCACCAGCTGAGAAGCTGGACTAATAAATTTGGGAGCTGTGACAGATTTTTTACCTTGTTCAAATATTCTGTGAATCCTATTTGTTTTGGTAAGCAACGCAGCATAGCTGAAACACATGCCAAGTCCTAAAAAGATCCTTCGAAATGAGCAGACCACTGTATCAGGAGCTGCAATCATTAAAAAAGTAATGGAGTAACAGAGAAAAATCCCAGTCAGGAGCACATAACTGAGCTCCCGCCCAGAGGCCCTGACGATCGGTGTGTCGTTGTACCGGACAAATGTCACAATCACAAAGGTGGTGGCAATTATACCAAGAATAGCTATGAAGACAGGCACGATGGCCCAAGGAGAATGCCACTCCAGTTTGATTATAGGGATAAGCTGGCAATCCGTACGGTTGGCATTTGGTCTTTTATTAATGGGACAGAGTTCACAGTTGAATTCATCCACCTGGTAGTGGTATCCCTCACAGCGCTCACAGTGCCAGCAGCAGGGCACTCCCTTCACCGTTTTCTTTCTTTCCCCAGCTTTACAGGGCAGGCTGCAGACAGATGCTGGATGAGTGTGTTCTCTGTTAGCCCACTGCATGTCTTCTACCTGTGGGTATAAAAAATTAATGAGACTTCTATTTTCCTTCATTTATAATATCCTAATCCTGGCCGCAGGTTTGTCATAAATCACTACATGCTGACAGCACAAATGCAGTTTACCATAATAAGAAACCTGTTTCTTTCCCTTGCACTGACTTTAAAAAAGTGTTAAATGATTGTGTCCAATAAATCATTCATGCCACAGGCTTGATGAGTGTCATTAGTTTCTATTTACCTCTTTACTGCTGACCAAATTGACATCTCTAAAGATATTTATTGACTCCAGGCTAGTTTAAAAGCAAAAAGCCCCATATGCAGTGCTGTAAAAAGTTAATTACATGAAAATATAAATATCAGTAGTTCTCAAACATTTAATTACAAAATAAGTCCCTTTTCAGAGTGAGCTTTGGAGCAATTTCTGGTACAGTAAAGAAATAGCTTAAAATCTCCATACATCAGCCCTGCCAGAACAGAGTGCCAGAAAAGAAAGGTCTGTGATGCTACCCCTTCCACGAATGTGGGTATTTTATACTTTTCCACCTTCAAAGCATTGAAATGCTCAAAAGTGTTGTGTTTACATTTCTAGAAGATTAAAATAAGTATACACTGCTTTCTGAATAATAAAACAAAAAAGATGTCATGACTACTGCTTTGGTTCTCCTGGTATAAATAAGTCCAGGGATCCTTTTGTACCACAGAACAATGCAATCTTGTTTTAGAAATCCTAGCTTTCTTCACAGCAGCACATTAGCAAAATATACTTTATGTATTCTTCCTGCATGTCCTGCAAATGAAATCTGAATAGGGAACTCTTGGATTAAAGAATTTTCTGCTTAAAATTATCACTCAGTTTGGTACCAGCTGTCCTTGGCCCATCCTTATTAAAGCCCTGTTCTGCAGAGGTCACCATGAGCAAAGCAGAGCTGTGGGCAGAGCAGAGCCCCTTGTGGGTACCAGAACCACTCCTTGTTGCTCCAGGCCCCACCTTTCATTCCTTTGTGAGGCGATGAGCACTCGAGGACAAAGAACTTTCCGTGTTCTTTCCTATTAAGTACTTAGCACTTTTGTTTCATTTGGAAGCTTTATTCATAAGTGAAACAGCAGCAATGTTTTCAGTTCCTTCTGGAGGAGGACAGAATTAGGACAGCTTCTAAAAAGCAGTAATTTTGGCCTTTAAAGTTTATTTTTTTCAGCAATTTTTCAACAGACTTGAGAAGAAACCACAATGTAGCATTGCTGGCCTTATTTGCCTTCCCCAGAGAGCCAGAACACCAGTCACAGCACTGTACAGGGTGAATAAAGCAGCAACAAACAGCCAGACTCCTCCTCTCTTCTGTGCAGGACTTTGATGCTGTTCTCCACACCAAGGGACCACAGAGTAACAAGGAGACAAGAATCACTCATAAAACCAGCCCTGAGAACCCTCAAGGATTTCAGTGGGAATGGATCCTGAATACCCAGAAGTAAACCAGATTTTATATCAAGGATTGTAATGACTATGCAAAATACATCCTCTGGTGACTATGGGAAAAAAAAAATTAATTTAAATAATTAACTTCCTAAAAAGCACAAGGATGAAACAGTTTTGACAGAGCTCTAGCAGAGCACTGGATACACTAAGAAAGAAATCACCTCTATTACAGTCTCAGTTTTAATCACTGAAATCCTAAAAGCCCACATGACCCCCTATTGTTTCATCTACTCGACGTGAGAAAGAACATGCTATGATGAAATCAGCATGATAGTAAAGACAATTTGCCTTCACATTGTTGCTAGGAGAATAAATACAAGGCTTGTGATTTAGTCACGCACTACAATAATGGGGACAACCGTAGGCCATGGTCATTAATCCAGACCTGTGGATAAATTTCGGATGACTCAGAAAACCACAGTACTACATATTGGGTAGATTACAGCACACATTACAGAAACACCAGGAGAGCAGACAACACCTTATCCAGCATAAACTTAAAATGGCATGAACAGGAAATATCTCAGGGCGCAGAAAGCCTGACAGGATAAAGCTTAGGTGTCCAATTTTTAAACACATTTGAATTAGCAAGGAGAGTTTATACCAGATCAGTATTTAATACTATGAGGCTACAGTGATTCTTATCTGGCATTAAGCATCCTAAGGTCACATCTACTATATTGTGAATCAATAGCTTAGATATGTACAGAGAATTTTGTCTTTTAGAGCTTCTAACTTACTAAAAAAATTAAAATTAAAAATTAAAAAAAGAAAATCCCTTAATTTTACAGCTCTTTATTATTTTACATACTTTCGTCTTGGCAGTATTTTAATTGACTAAAAACATGCTTAAAATCTCTTAGTGGTTTGCAAAACATTAAAGTGCCTTAGGTTACAGTTCACATTAGCAACAACCAATAATAAATTTCTACTTCTGAAGCTAACTGGTGAAGAGTCATATATGTTTTTCACTCTGACACAGCTGACACAAACTAAAAAAGATATCATTTCTAGCATATAAAATTATATAAAGTTATGAATGTTGAAAAACTCACTGGGTTTGTTTTTGTTTTGGGGTTTTTTTGCCTAATAAATTAACAATGAATATAACCACTATTGACTGGTTAGCAATAGAAAAAGTCAAACACAAACAGAATCTTAAAGAATAAAAAGTTCTTAATCAATGTAGAAAATAACCAGAATGAGTGGCTGGGGGAGGTGGATTGTACAATGTATAAATTCTATGTTTTAAAATCTGGATTGTCTGGATTAATTTTCTAAGGAAAAAAAACCCACATTTAGGGTGACTTAGTTTAAAAAATGTTATGAGTTCTTGCTCATTAGTTTTTTATTTCATTTTCTTTTTAAGAAGAAAGAGGAGATATAGTCCCAAGAAACATTGGCCAATGTTTGAAATAGAAAATCCCTTCAAAATACTTGAATATCTGAGAAAATTCTGGTATTGTAGGATGAAAACCCTGGAAGTTTGTGGAAGGATGGGATTCTCCCATGAACACAACTATCTGACATATGAGTTTATAGATACATTAACAAGCAATGTGCCCCTCTAGCAAGAACTAATCGGCAGAGCAAAACTTAATTCTGAGGACTTGATGTTCACATTGGTCTGTATTTGAAATTAGTCTGCAGAAGAAGGCTGTATTGAGCTAATTTTGACGTAGTTCAGTGGACTGAACAGTGCTAATCATTAATGAAGATGATCTGTCCTTCTGAAAAGCATATTCTGTTTTCATTTCAGCCAAAAGCAACCCAGTTCACGTAGCCCAAGACCCGCTCCACAACGAGTGAGTGTGCTAACTGGGAATAATTAGTAGATTAATTTCACAAACTGACTCTTGTTTGAAACCAAAATGCTGATGTGTGTATATCCTCAGACTGCTATTTAGACAATACTGTATATCATAGGTTAGCACAATTTTGTTTTCTAGATATAGAGAAATGTAAAATGTTTTTTCCCTGCCCTAACCGTGGTGTAGGTTGGGGGGAGGAGGACAAGGACCTATCAGAAAGCAGGCTGGGATATTGACAGCTAAGCTGATCAATGAGAACTGTCAGTGTGACTTTGGAAGGAACATTTAAAACTTATCTGCAGCTGACCGCCCGCTCTCTTGCTTCAGTGATCGGCCATGAGGTAACAAGGTGGTCCAGGCCCGGGCCGGGCCGGGCCCTGCTGCCCCTCTGGGCGGACGGGCCGGGCCCGGCTGGGCTTTCAGGAGCTGCTGCCTGCATGGAGAGTGGGGGGAGCCCAGGTTGGCCGCCTATTGCCGGCTGGGCCGGGCCCGGCCAGGCTTCTGAGAACTGCTGCCCGCATGCAGCGGGAGGGGAGGCCTAGGTCGGGCCCTTCTGCCTCTGGGCGGCTGAGCTGGGCCTTGCCGAGCCTCTGAGAACTGCTGCCCACATGAAAGCAGCTCAGGTGAAGCCTTTCTTTGCGGCCTGGTGATGGCTCTGAGCTGGACCACCCTGGATGAGACCGAGGGGTGGAAAAAAGGACGTTTGCCGGTTTCTTGTACCAGCCCGGCGTGTGCACGTGGCTTTTTGCAAGCCCGAGTAAACGTAACCCTTTCTTAGCAGCACAGAACTTTTAAAGCACAATTCTTCCTCGAAAGAAAGAAGAAAGAAAAACAGAAGGTATATGGGACAGACACTACATGAAGTCAGTTCGATAAGAAGCAAAAGAACTAATAATATTGGAATAGGATTGAAGAAGTGGACATTTTTAACCGGACACTTCTAAGGTAAATTATGAAGAAATGAACTGTTCTTTGCAGCATTCTTAGTATTATTTGGGTAGAATGCTATTCTAATCAAAATTAAGGACTAGTGTAATAGAGATTTATTGGGAACTTTGAAAACCCTGCTCCTGGGTCAAAAAGGTCTCAGCCTTTTGAGACAAAGATAATTTTAGATAAGAAGTATTCGTAAATAATACCCCAGATACACTAAGCTCTGCAGATAGAACATCACAGTCTGCGAAAACTCCGGGCAGCAGCGGATGTGTGTGTGAGCAAACATCTTCATAAAAGATCTTAGAAGGACTCTTCTCCTAAAATAATGTGTAGTTATGTCTAAGTAGTGAAACTGAATGAAAATCCTGAATTGTGTCTTAGTATGTTGTTCAATAAGAAAGTTAATAGTTTGTAAGAGGAAAGAAGAGTGTTTTTTAAAGTTTCATTCTGTTTTAGGGTTTTTTTTCTATTTTTTTAGTGTGTGTTAATAAAACCATTTTTTGTTCATTTTTAAGCTTAAGCCTGCTTTGTTTATTTTTCTCCTAATCTCTCCCTCCCACAAAAATATTAACACTAAAATCCCTACATTATTTAGTGTTTCTGCCTGGTTTTATTAAATTAAAACCATTACACTGTAGTAGAAGCAGAGGATAGGGCAGGGGAAATTCTGTCTCAGAGTGAGCACTGTGCTTTTATTACACTTGTACAGATCTGTTAAGGATTTCTGTATATGCAGACCTTAATAACTGCAAAGCCATGCTAATTCTGATCATCTGGTTCACTCCCAGTTGTCCACAACCTGCAGTAGTCTTTGCCTGTAATGTATTTTTGAGCTATTATTTCACCTAAGATAAAAGTAATAAGTAAATGCAGTACAAAACATAATTACAATAGTCTTAAATCTCTAAGAGTTTTTTCACTGAAATGTATCAGAGATTCATTTCTTGAACTTGTGCAGAAGATTCACCCATGTCATTGCTCTTCTCTCTTTATGACCTAGTATTATTGATGTTACTTGTGCGCTGAGATTAACTTTATACAATTAATGACAGCAGGAACAGTTAAGAAACTACAAAACAAAGGAGGATCATTTGGGAACACGGAACAAGGGACAATTATAATTTCCAGAACTACTGAAAACCTGCAATAGTCAAGCTTTAAAGGGAGTTGGTGGATGCTCATCCTCTTCAGAAAATCATAATTTTTTATGCAGATATAAACACTTAGCAGTGGAACTTTCAAAAGTGCCAAGGGGAACTTGCTCAATATAGTTAATTAATTTAAATGAGAGTTAAGTGCCTTGTCTGTTTAACTGCTTTTGAAAACCTCACTGTGCTTCCATCTGCAGATTTTACAATATAAATACTTAGAAAAACTTGCCCTAAAGTGATCCACAAATTTAAATGCTACAAAACTAACTTTAAGGGTTCTCAGCTTTAGGTATATATTTCTTAAAGAAGATTCTCATGGGGGAAAGAAACTGTCAAAGAGGCCAAAGTCAGACAAAAGAAACACAGAAAAGAAGGTGGTTTTTGATGTTGAAAAAGGATTAAGTTCTGCATCTCTACAGCTCTCTACAGTTCTTACTGATTAAAATGTCTGAGTCTACAGCATTCTTTTGTCTAATTCTACAGCATTATGCTGTAAAATGTCTAATTCTACAGCATTATGCTCAGACCCTACCAAGGCTGAGAAGGTCTCAAATTGTTAAGTAGCCATGGTTTCTGGAAGACTTATTTTGTCACCTCATTTTCATGTGACGTCTTCTAGATCTGGTTCACTACAGTATATTACACAGCAAAGTTCATTTCTGACATCATGTAGCTCAGCTGGACTAGGATAGCCCAGCTCTGTATCTATTATTAGCAATGTTTTAAACATTATCTCAATTTTATTTAAATAGCTTCTCTGAATTTGGAAAGTGTCTGTTAGGTTGACGTGCTATCATGAAATACCTCACATTGTCCTAAAATGTGGTACCATTTCCTACCTATTCCAATACTTACCAGAGTGAAAACATCTGAAATACTTTGACAGCATGTCTGTAAGTTGTGCATTCATTTTCTGTGAAATGCATTATTAGACAGAAAGAGAATGGCTTCATTGCTATTTCAGTGGACATAAAAAGTGTCTCTACATGAGATATTTTCCTGATGGGGCTGCAATTTTCTTTAATGCACAGCATTAAGATTCACAGTTCACTAAACCATTAAAATACAGACAAATTGCCATTTCATTGAAAACCAAATAAACACCTCTGTCCTTCATGAACATTACAAACACAATTCCCTCTAATATCTAGTAATAGAGCTAAAAAATTAATGATGTGAGAACTCGGCTAAAAGAATACAAGATTGACATGATACAGTACAAATAGCACATTCACATTCCTGGAACCCACATTTTTCCAATAAACAGGCAACACGTTCCTTTTTGCAATGCCCTCAGCAACTGGAGGAGACTAATAAATAATGCTATTAATAGTTTAAATATAATTTCAGAATTATGTGTCCAATATGTATGTACAAAAACACTCTGTTTCCTGTTCTTAATTATTGTGGAGAAACTTATCACGTACTTAATTCAGCAACCCATGAACAATACAAAGACACCTAGACAACAGTCAGAGGGTTCTTCAGAGCACATAGCTTGGGTAATATTTAAATGTTTCTGATTATGCAATATTATCTCTTGAAAGAATTTTCATTTTTCTTTTAAATCTGAGAGTCAGGTATTCATTTAAAAATGAAAAATGAATGATTAATTGTCTTATTGTAACAAATGGAATTATGTGAGTTCTGGATAGAGTAATGCAAGTGGGAATTATAAGAGTTGTGGGAGCAGACAGACATCTTATTTTGTAGTCAGCCAAGACTTTCAAAAGCATCAGGAGTCTTGCATATAAATTCAAAGAACTTTAAATAGAGATTCAGATTCTTAGCTATAATAATGACAAAGAACTGAAATATCACCTCCAACTATCACTAGGATTTTTTCTTTTTTTTTTTCTCAAGTTCCTGGAAGTATTTACCTTCTGACAAAAAAGTCCTTAATAGGAGCAGAGCAAGTGAATGAATTAAGGGAGTTTCATCGAGTATTTAGATTTTAAAATTGTCTTATTTTGTATTCTCACAGTAAAATTTTAAGTCTGTAATGTACCTTGTCCAAGCAAGTCATCTGAACCATTAAAATCCAAAATTAAACTGGTTCAACTAAAGGAATTCATTATGAGTCTAAATATAATGTTCATTGCATTCTGTCTGCCAAACTGATGTATCCCACTAGAGAAAATCTGGGTATACCTACAGACTAAATTTACAACTATTTAAACAGGCATGTGCAGAAGGGAAATAAGTCAATGACAAAAAATACAATTTATATTAAAATAAAACAAAATCAAGAATTACTCCACATTGCCATGCCAGTATAAGATCACTATCATTACCAAATATGCCACAATTACTGTAAATTATTTGCATCATTCACCCTAACTGAAATGTCTTTTTCTGGATTTTAGGTATAGATATTCCAAGAGTTCTGCAAAAGAACATGGAATTATATCTTTGGTTTTACCATGTAGTGGTTGAAAACTAATGCAGTCTAATAGCAGTTTGAGAAGGACTCTGAGAAGTTTGATGAGAATTAAAGGATCAGTCTGACTGCCACAGGACAAATAATTTTTTATCTTTTTCTTTAGTATCACAGTACAGGTTGGTTTAAAAATTCAGATGGAAGCTGATTTCTCCTAACTGTAAATCCAACTGCCCAAATCTCCTCCTAGGCAAACAAAGAGGAAACCTTACCTTTGTCACAGTTTTCTTAAAGGAAAAACAGTTAAATTTAACATCATTTTTATTTGAATGTTTACATTTGAATATTTATATACTACTTACATGCATGTATGTACAATTATTTTTATACAAGTATGATTTAAATGTTCTGGACTACTGTGGGAAGACAGAGATAGTGCTAAAGGCAATCTTGCCCCATACATTGCAGCTGTGCTACTTATCAAAGAGTGGGAACAGCCTTGCCCTCACAGCTATGGGTGTGATAAAATAGTGAATTAGCTGGAAGAGGAGTCAGTTGGAGTCTGTTGGCTGTGCTATGAGGAGGAAGAGACAGGAGGCCGTGTGAGGGACAGACAGGGTAAGGTGGCTGTGCTAGCGATGGGAAGCAGCAAGCTGAAAGCGCAGAAGGAAGGTAGAAGAAGGAGATAAACAGCCATAGCTGTGTGGAGTGACTCATGGGACTGCAACATAGAAAAGGTATGAAAGACTTTTAGATAACAAAGTACTGATACTTGGAGCCCTCTGAAGTTTTTAAAGAAGCACTCCTGAGTGCTGTGGCCATCTTGATGATGACAGACTACAGGTGGGAAGGCAGGAAGGAGATATTATTAGCAGTATGCCTTTTGTCTCTAAGCCAAGACACAGCCTATATGGCTATGATATAGCCTGAGTCCATGACCTTGGGCAAATTATTGAACCTTCTTGAATCTCAGCTTTTCAGTCCACTGGAAGAAGCTGTCATGCATACAGGAGTGAAGACACTTTAGTTGAAAATGTGGGTAAAAAGTTCAAGAGCAGATATAACTGATATCCATCCCTCAGGTTTACAAGGGTTTTTGCCTAACGATTACTTATGGTTTATAAAATTTGACTAAAACAACTTTTACTTTTACAACTGAGCAATGTATCTTTCAAAGAATCAATACCAAAAACCTTATCATAATTCTGTGCTTTCTCAGCATGTCATAATCTTTCTTGTCATCACCAGTTTTCAGAACTGCAGTATCACCAATCTCAGGAATTACTAAAATAAAGATAATGTATTTTTAATGCTCCGAACATATTAACAAGTTATTCTCAGATAGGGAAAAATAATTATAGGGAAGGATGCTCTAAGGCAGCATACAAAAATTGAAAAGAATGCTATGAAAAAAATAAAGTTTCTTATGTTCGTAAATAGGAAAGTTTAAATACTTGCCTTGCTTTATTAATGCAAATATATTATTTAGTGATACTGTAATTTTAACTTAATGAAACCAACCCTACTAACTAAGTAATATAATTCATGACTGCTGAATACTTCTGTAGAGGAACACAGTGTTAACCTAAAATGGGGAATTATCCTACCATGGTATCACAATATATAGAGAGTGTTTATTAGGGCTATACAGTCTTAAAATGCTAGTCTTTATATGGCTTGGGATCTATCTTACTTTTTTTTTTTTTTTTTTTAAGTTGGTTTTGGCTTGTTTTGTTGGGTTTTTTTGTTGTTTTGGGTTTGGGTTTTTTTTCCCATTTGTTTGTTTTGTGGGGTTTTTTTTGTTTGTTTGTTTGTGGGGTTTTTGTTTGTTTGTTTTTACTTTTACTTCTTCCATAATTTAGTTTCTTCTGATTCTTTCAGAATTGCTTACCTAGCAGATACTTGGTACAAAGGTAGGAGGAACTGCAGCGTAATATCATCATCAATCTGCCAAACAAGAAACATTAATGTGGGTGGAATACTTGGGAGTAATCATTTTATTCTCAAATGCCTCGGGGAGTAGACAGCACAAAATGCAATGATTAGCAGGTCATCAAATAAACAGCCACTGTTACTTCACTGTGTAACCACCAAATGAAATTTTACAGAAATCTAGTAGGCACTTCTATTTGATATGTGCCTTTTTTTTTTTTTTTTCTTTAATGAAAGTATGAACCACAATTAATTTTCAAGCACTTCTGAAGACAGCCCCTTTATTTACAAAGGAGACAAAATATTATCCCAAATCAAATAAACCAAAACACACTACCACAGAAATATCCTATTCTAGAAGACATTGGTAGACTTCAGATGTTTTGAAAGCTCTTTCAGTAGTCTAATTTCTATATTTTAAATATATTTAATTAGTACCAATGTATCAGACTGAAAGCCAGGTTTCCAAAGTTATTCTTTATGCAGACCAGTTTCACATTAAGAATCTCTATTGCATATCCTTACCTAGAGGTCCTTGCTGCCCTTACATGTCCCTGACAGGCACTTGAAGAGCATTTATAACTAAAACTCATGATGAACACACAGGGATTCAAGTCATTATGTGCTACCAAAAGCAGACTGTGCCATAATTTTGCATATATAATTAAACAGGTGCTTGAGAAAACCGGATGTGGCACTAAGTGCCATGGTCTAGTTGACAAGATGGTGTTATGTCATAGGTTGGACTTCATGATCTCAGAGGTCTTTTCCAACTTAGATGATTCTGTGAGTCTATGTTTACAAACACACAAATTAAAACCAAACTAATTAAATTCCCCAAAAACTTGTCACACTTAGATTTGAAATAAATGGGCTTTTGAGAGGAAATCTTCTGCCATCACACTTTTTGTCAGCTGATTGGTTTTGATCAGCTCTAGCACCAAGGCCATGCGAATCATAATGCTTGAAGTACTTTTTTTCTTCCTGCAGTTGATCATGCAGAAATAGCCTGCAAGCTTACCTTAAAAATTTAGTGCTTTGAGAAAAGAAAAGGAACATAGTTCTAGCAAAAAGTATTTTAACATCACTTTCTTTGTGCCTGGAGAATCTCCTCAGTTCTGCCCAAGGCCCTAGTTTAATAGCTTAGCTGCATTTCTTGATGAAAGTTTTAATACCCATTACAAACATGCTCCCTCCCAAACCCAGTTCTTTTAGCTACAGTTACCTAAGTAAGAGCTGGCTTGTCCCTAGCCCAGTGCTCCGTAGCTACTGTATTTCCCTCTAATCTGTCTCAGTGCCTTTCAGCCTCAATGGTCCTCAGATTCTTCCCCACTTTACAGCTCAGCATAGACAAAAGGAACACAAGGGGTTCAGCACAGCTACCATTTGATTTTAAAGACATTTAATATAGATTTTTTTTTTTTTAATGTTAAGACTAACATTTCATAAATCCCATCACTTCGTGAAAAATATTCACCATGGCATGATTTTAATTATTGTATTGGTTAAAGGTGAGTTTATCAAAACAAGACCTGTTGTCCTCAAATGCCTTCATGATGGGCCAGGTGAAACAAATGTACTGGGCTAGACCTTCAGATGATATAGTTCAGCTGAAGTTTAGTATTGTTATGCTAACAAGTTATTATTTCTTAAGGGGATGACCTATCACAGTTTTTGTTATCTTTAATTAATTTAAAACTAGAAATTAGCCAATCACAAAAAGCCTCAGTTCAATATGAAGAAAAAGATGCTGATAAGTTTTAGTTTTAATACTCCCCCACTATTTTTAAATGGTTTAATCTCCTTCCTATTTCTTGATCAGACCAAAAGGCGCTGTGCATGTGCAACTGAAAGATGAATGCTTCTAAATTCCATTGTGCGCAACACTTCCTGCAAATTAATACCAACATACAGATAATATATTGTTTTTATTCCCACACTGATCACAGACCAAAATGTCGATTGCACTAAGGGCTATACAATTCTACAAGAAAAAAATACGGTCTTGACCCCAAAGAATTCACAGTCAAACTGTAAGATAAAGGAGAGCAGAATATTGGCACAATACAGAACAGACCATCCTAAAAACTAATTAGGCAACACAGATCAGCATAATAGTCAGCAGCCATCTCATACTGTCAAACAGGGGCTTTTTGAGGGAAAAAATTGCCAAAAAAAGATTTTTAATGAGGTAACTCATCAAAAGAAATCAGAGAGAAGAAGAAATCAGAGCAATTTTATATCTATTTACTGAACTTCCCATCCAAGCATAAGCAACACTAAGACAGCACAAAGGCATTGGCTTCCTCAGTGACCTCTCAAAGAGTAACATAAAACAGAGCTGAAATATCCTGTACATCTTAGCTCCTAAAAAATGTTTCAGCAAAGTGAAGCACCTGAAATCTTGGGAAAAGTTGTCCTCATGTCAGCAACCTTCATTGACTCTGACAGAGGAACAGACAGACTCAGCTGAAATATAGGGATCAAATTTATTTACTTGTCTCCAAAAAGAAGAGGCACTACACCAAAACTATTCCTGACACATTTGTCCAACCTGTTTTTAGAAAAGAAAAGCTGTAGTTCATTATATCCTGAAATACTTTGAACTCCTGAACACCAGGACTCTAAGATGGTTTCCCACTTTAATGGCACATATCTTATTTTCCGGCTCTTCTTCATGAAGAGTCAGATTTTTTCATGCTAAAGATTTTGAATATTCAGCACTACATAAACAAAAGAAATCACACTAGTCCTTTAAACACAGTTCCAGACCGGTATCAAAACCACATACACAAAACGCATGAAAGTCTGAACTACCTCAGAACAGGCAGAACACAGACTGTATTTTTTACTGAGATTTCCAGCAGCAGGGGAAAAGCTTTTGCTGCCAAGTTTGTGCTGTTACTTAGAATGAAGAGTCAATAATTAAATTTAAAATTCTGCAGAGAGACCTAGTGATCTGGCAGGAACAAAAGCATTGAGGAAGAAGTTTAAGCTAGAGAAAATGCCACAAAGCATGTTTAGTTGGGGGGGGTGGAAATACCCAAACCAAACCCCAAAAATACTTCTTACTAAAGAAATAAAGATGAGGATTTTCAAAATGAGAGAAGGTTATGGGGTTTCCTATGGGCTGAAAAGAGGGGTATTTATTTTATAATATTTACAGATCTGAGTAGATAAAAAGCCCTTGAGACTTAATGGGAAGTATGGAGGATTTGCAAATGGAAAACCTAGTGCTTACATTCTGAAAAGTGAGGGAATTAAGAAGCTAGGGAATTATCAATCTTTCATTTTGACTTGGATTCCAAGAAAAATCCTGAAAGAAATAAGCAAATACATTTCAAAAAACCAGAGAAAAAAAAAACAAGTAACAGCCAAAAGGGATCTGTCATCAATGAGCTGTCACATTTCCCTCAATGACAGGGTAACAGGCAATGGGCATGAGAGACAAGCAGCCAGAGACAAGCAGCCAGGTATCATTTATCTTAACATTAGAAAGATTTTTGACAACATCTCAAATTACACTCTCAGTCATAAGCAACCTAGTGAAACAGATTTAGCCCCTAAGGGCTAGGTGCAAACTATATCAGAAAGCTGAGGAAAGATAAAATTCATAGTTGATTTACTGTCAGAAGGGAAGGCTTAGCACTGGGTGTGGTCTAGAAAGGTCTATTGTTAGTCTGTTATTATTCAATATTTTAATAACCATGCATTTTGTCTGGATCATAAAACAGAGTATATGGTGATTCAGATTTGGGCAGTAGCACTGGAAAAGGTCAAAAAACTTGTTTCAAATGATACTGCAGAGTCTGAAAAAATGCAGCATGCAGTTTAACAGGGACAGCTAGCAGTACATTATGGGTCAGGAAGAACAAAGGTAGCAGATCTTCAGAAGAAAAAGAGATCTCAGGGCTCTTGTAGACTGTGATATACTGAACCAATGTCATATGGTTGCAAAAGGGGCAAATGCCTGATAAATCCAAATAGATACAAGTCTTCCCCCTCTGCTTTCCACTCTTTCATGACTACATGAAAAGATGTTTCTCCTGTCCTCTGCACTAATGAGATTGCAGTCAGAACACTTTCTGAAGGTTAGGTCATTGTGCTTCCCTTTGAAGAAGAATCAAATGTGGAGTCCAGAGGAAATCTGCAAAGATTTAAAGCACATCTAGAAAACATGATCTATGTGACTAAATTGAACAAATTCCTGTTGTATAGCCTGAAGAAATAATGTAGCCTAGGAGGTAAAACAACAGTCTTCAAATACGTGAAAAGGATGAGGATGTGCATGATGTACACTGAATAAAATAAGCTATGGTCTTAAATTACAGCAATAAGGAGTAAAGTTCAGTATTTATAAGAGACCTTAGAGAGATGAGTAGCTAAAAAATGAAAGACAGTGCCTTCAGAAGCTGAAAAAGTCTTCACGTTTAAAACAACATAAGTATAGGGATGTTAACTTTATCCAAGGGCTAGGGAGTCTCTTGAGATCCCTTTAGCTGTCCTCTGTAACACAAAGGCAGATTTCAGGTACTAAATATTTTGAGAACAGATAAAAAATATCATAATTAGGCTAAATAAATAGGAAAATAAAAAAATGTTAATGTACTCTCTTGGCAGTTAATTCTTTAGGCTGTCTTTTGTGATTTTACAGAACACCTATTTAGGAAAATCCATTTACAAGAATAAAGTAAGCAAGAAATTGTAATGATCCTACTTTTCCTATGTCTTGCATAATTAATGATTAATTTTAAATATTGTATGGTAAATTGCTTTTGTTTACAAGGAGACTGTTTCTCTAAGTGTTAGGGTAAGAAGGTCTTAGTAAAAGAAATCACCGCTGCTGCGATAATAAACTGTTTCCCACATAAGGGAACTTAAATCAGTTTGGAATATATTAAGCATCTAGCATGCAAGAAAGAAGTCCAGATTGGAGTCCTATATGTGAATGGAAAACTGGTAGAGAAGTTGTCCTTATCCATTAAGTGATGCACAACCTGAAGCAAAAGAAGATCCTAGATAAGTAACCAGATTTATAACTCACTAAATCTTTCATGGCTCTCTTCTAGAGCTCTTGCTAAAGACATAGACGGTCTTGTATTCACTCACAAAACCAAGTGTAGGAGTCCCATTGCTTGGGACTCCTCCTAGCATTTGCTCAAGGGATACAGGACATTGCCTCTTGGGGGGATTATTAGCTGGTCAAACCCACCAAATAAATGAAAGTCAAAAACCTTTAGAAGTGTTGGCCCCATATCTGAATCATTTATATAAAATCAATATTTACAGCTCACCTGCTCCAACCAGCCCACAGTGCTGGAGATTGTCCACCCTCCCAGGGCAGCCCAGTTATCCTCATCCTTAGAATCTTCCAGCATGTCTGCACTAGATATCTCTCAATGTAATTCAAAACCACTACTTCTCCTAATAGCCAAATTAACTATGTCTAACAGTTTGTTCTTTTCCTGAATAATCCTTTCTGTATTGGAAGAGATTAACATAACCTCCCTCAGTGCAGTTTTCTTCAGACTAAACAACCCTAGTTTGCTCAGTCTTTCCCTAAAGGCATACTTTTAGATGGCTGATCATTATAATTGCTTGCAGCTGGACTGTCTCCAGCTACTTTACTTTTCAAAGTGAAGTCACATTTCTGCTAAGGAGCTCACAACACTGAGGAAGTGTACAGATTAATTACATCACAAGTCTAGGAGTTCCTTGCTGCAATGGCCTCTGGTGATGCAAATCAGTTAACCATTCCAAAGCTAATGTTTAATTTTATGCCTAAGTTTTCCATAAAAGGGGAGTTCAGTTTCTGCTGTTACCAGAAAGAGCACTGCAACCCTCCTTCTTCAACCCAGAAATTTCCAGCACATCTTATTGACATAGCCAACACTAAATCTGTTTACTGCGAGCTGAAGATACAATTAAATTAGCTACGCATTCTTCATTCCCTGTCTTAAGATGTATGAACATCACCACTAAATCTAGTGATACCATTTCAGATATTCAGAAAATAATTAATTCCCCCTTTTTTTTTCTTTTTTTAAAATAGTGTTTGGGGGTTTATCAGGATGAAAAGTCATGGATAAATATTAGATGACTATCCTAAAGTAATTAAAATAATATTAGTGCAAGATGAAGAGAATTGCAGCAAAACAAACAAAAAAATCATACAGTAATGTTCTGCTAACTGCTGGTTATTCTCTTTCATCATATAATAACTAATGAAGGCCTTTTTCATTTTCCATTTAATGATTTTTAATTGAGTGGTTGACTTCCATTGTGTAACACAAATGAACAATAACTAATTTAATCATTTAGTCTACAATTTTTGCTTTTAAAGACTTTTAAACAATTTGCTTCAAGGTTTACATGGCAGCTCAATTTTCAAATTACAAGACATATTTAAATTTTGGGGTGGGGAGGAAGGAAAAGTGGGGAAGAGACTGGAGAAGAAACATACTCATATTCTGTTTTACACTGGAACCTCACAAAGCAATTCACTGCAGACTTGCTGAAACTACCTGCTATGCCAAGCAGCTGTTTGTCAATGCAAAAACTCACATTAGCTTGTAGCAGGGGAGTAGCTAACCCTGCTCTGAAGTCCCAAATATGAATGCAAACTCTCCAGAATTCATTTAAAAGCTCCTGATTTTTTATTGTTCCATCACCACACACTTTTTTTACTGTGAAAGAAAAAAAGAATATTTTAAAACATAAATTCAATGCTTGTTATTTCTTTCTGGTTTGTTGAAAAAACAGGAATACTCTTGGTCCTGTTGGTTATGGCTATTCCAAAAAACAATTCATTCTAATCATACCACTTTTACAAAGAATGAACACAAAAAGCTATAAAATACTATCCACTCAAAAATCCTGTGACAAATTCACAGCCGGACATACAACTGCAACTTCATGTTTCATTTGAGGAACCTGACTTTCACTTACCCTGACAAGGTGAAATAAAAGTCAGTATACATCCTAACTCTCAAGCAGAGAGTGTTGCACTGGCAATTTACTATCATTCTAATGAAGAAAAAATGGTTATCAAATTTCAGGGTATTTTCTCAGCAGCTATCTTTTATCCATTTTATTTTTTGTTTATTTGTTTGCTTTTCTCTAGAAAGTCAATCAAGAAGTCTATTTCATTGAGAGGGGAAAAAAGATTATTGTGACCAAAGAAGTAAAAAACTTCAGAAGGAAGACAAGTTGTCATTCTTCCTGGGTTCTTCTAAGGTCATTGGTTCTTGAATCTCAGTTTTGTTTTGATTTTCAGTCATGTCTAAAATAGTTTCTGTCTAATATGGGCACTTAAAATCATTCAGTGCTCTTTTACCATGTGTATTCGGCCTATTTCCATTACAAAGCTTTTTATATCAATACAACCCATAACCTTTCTATATCATAAAATCCCAATTTTATTCCATGTTTCTTGTATTTTTTGTCTTGTATCCACTTCTCATCTACTGTAGCCTACTTTTGACTTTTCTTTTTAATCTAGAATTGGTCCTTAGTAGATACAATTTTCACATTGGCTCTATGAATTTCCATATTCCCTAACAGTAGGGAAGAACAAATCCTGAGTCGTATCACTTGACCAGTGCTAAGATCAGGACTAGTTTTGTGAAACCTAACTAGTCTAAAAACCATAATAGTTTCTATTTTCAGGCTTTTGTAGAATAAAGGGAGATAGCAGTATAATTTTGAGAAGAGTAGAAGAACCTAAAACATTTTTGCTTGTCTCACTGAGTTTTACTTTTAAGCCAGCATCAACAATTTTCAGTCAGATGAGTTTATTAGAATGAAATTTTGAACTCTACTGCCCGATTACATGCAGGCAGAACACCCTGCAGGCCATATGATTGTCATATTTTGTTTATAGAGCACTAAGCGCTTTTGTTGTGTATTTCACTGTACTGTGTTCTTTTGTTAAACACAGGGCTTAGGTTCAGCATTTTAAAAACATCTATCAATTATATAATAGCTACCACAGGAAAAAAGAGGCTTTCTGACTTCCCTAATGAAATAGAGTGGCCTACAGCAAAGCTTGAAATTTATTTAATGCAGTTCCGGAAAACATCAGAAGTTTTTTGAGCCATTTTCTTTTACCATGTCATAAGAAAGGGAACTAATGCATTTTGAATCTGTAACTTCCAAAAATAATTGACTAATTTCAGTGTTGATGGCTTCCTTCAGTATTCGATACAAGACATGAAGCTTAGAAAAGAAAAGAAATCAAATACTGATTCAAATCTCTTTATGATCTGGCTGCCTGAAGGGAAGCTCACTGTTAGTGTGAGGTTCCCAATTTTTACTAGTTCACCAATCACTGCGCTTAAGGCTGACGATGGTTCTGGCTGTCTCTCTGACAGTTCATCACATCAGTGTAATTTTAATTTATAGTTTTCATCATAAATCATGATCATTATTAAAAAATGGATGCCCCTGAGTCATTTATACCCTCAGTGCATACACTCCATGAATCTGAAAACTTATGCATATTATTATTTCTAAGAGAATGTTAATTTTAACAGAACTCTTGTGCTCTGGAGAAAAAAAAACCAAAACAAAACACACAAAAATCCCAAACCAAACAACAAAACAAATACAAGTGAATTCTGTCTTTAAACTTCACTGTTTTCACTTGAAACATAGAACCAGAGAAAGGCCTGGGTTCAAAGCAACCTGAAAGAACATCTAGTTCCAAACCCTCTGCTGTGGGCAGGATCACCTTTCACTAGACCAGGTTGCTCAGAACCCCATCCGACCTAGCCTTGAACAGCTCCAAGGAAACATGCAGGGGTTTTATTTGCTTTAGAATTTTCTTATGGAATACTGTCATGTCAATTGATATCCACTGGAGCATTTTAACTGCATCAGCTAAATGTGTGATTTTGAAATCACCAATAATTGTGTCTGCCTGAAGACTCATCAAACAAAATCATTGACTTGGAAGAATATGGATTTAGATCTACATATTTTTTCATTTTGGCATCTTTAAACACAGATTTTTGTAGAACAAAATGTATAAATTTGAAATGTAATCTGAGGTTGTTTCAAACTGTATTTAATTTTTTTTAAGTCAAATATTAGATTTTTAAAATTCTTTAACATTTCAAATTTTCTTTTTCCAACTGGTATTTAACTTAAAAATAGAGCATTTTTAAGAGGATTAAAAAAAAAAAAAAAAGATATTCAGAAATGAATCAGAACAAATTGAATGGGTTTCTAAGGAGAGGAACTCAGTAGCTCATTATTAAAACTTTAGAACTGGGACTATTTCTATCTACTGCCACTGATGAAAGCCACCAGTTGACATCTCGGTCTAGCCCTTAAAACAGCACATGCAATACAGAACACAGTTTCTAAGGGTGAATTCATTATTAATCTGAAAAAGAACTTGAATTCAAATCATAAGTGCAAGGACAAGCAAGCTTGTTTCTAACACTTTCCTTGTACAGATATTATATGGTTGAGAGCTCAGTTTTGCTAAACCCACACATTTGTAGAGAACTTTTACGTGTGACCTGGTATGCAAAATACTGTTGCAATATGAATAAAACATAACTTTTGCAGAAACAGCTACCATTGCCTGGATTTTTATTCATTATAAAAAATGGATTTTTTTTTTT
Organism: Hirundo rustica; assembly: GCF_015227805.2. NCBI lineage: Eukaryota > Metazoa > Chordata > Aves > Passeriformes > Hirundinidae > Hirundo > Hirundo rustica. The sequence continues at coordinate 20,667,495 of NC_053453.1, read as the reverse complement.
TTTAAAGAAAGTAAACAACAGAAAACACTGACAGTTAATGTATTGTCAATGAGCAGATTTTCTAAAGCAATTATTTCTTTCTTTAAAATCATAGTAAAAGTTTTAAGGGTCTGGTTGTTTCCAGTACATTAATATCACTTAAAGTTCCAGTACATTAATATCACTTAAAGTCAGGAAATCTTGGAGAGTAAAAGGACTTAACTAAAAGAGGTGTAAATTTACATGGTCAGAATCATCAGACAATCAGATTCTTTGAGATTATTGTTGGACAATTCTAAATATTTGCTTGTGTCTTTCAAATACTGAGATACCTTATTCAAACTCAAGAATAATGCAAAAAATTTAAATTTGGAAGATCATTATTGTTTCTTAATTTAATTTATCTACTCTATCAGCATTGTCAAGCATGTGTTTGTTTTGTAGGAATTACAAGAGTAGCACTGATCAGTAGCCATGAAATGCCTCTGTCTGGAAGCTATAGTTGCTTCAGAGGAAATTTAAAAGGTCAGTTAACCTAAAGGAGAGCATTAATGTTACTGAAGCCTCCATTAAGAAAGCAGCATCAGAGCTGGGAGGGTCTCTGCAGCTGGTGAAGCCTGCTGAGAAAGAGCCCCTTAGGGAGCGTGATACAGAGGCTTTATCCAGCCAGAGACAGAGCTTCCTGCCCAAAGGGAAAACCAGCACTGCAACGAGAAAGGAACAAGTCTGAAGCTTGACAAGGACCCTGCAGAGTCAGTGAAACTTTGAGGAGCCAGAGACATCAGCAGGACAACCCTGAATCCTGAGGGTGGTGAGGGGCCAGAGAGAGAGTGGAACTGGTTATCAGGTGAGAAACCACAGACCAAACAACAAACCTGCAGCCAAAACCTGATATAAATTAGCAAAGAGCATCTTAAGGAAAAGGGTAATGGAAAAGTTGGGGGAATGAGAAGGTAAGAAATAGAAAAGGGAAACCTTTCGACTAGTTATTTAGATGGGAAATATGTTCCAGATTGTCTTACATTAATTGTTCCAAGGGTTGAACTGTACTAAAAATCTGATACTTTCATGATTTATTTTTCTGACAGGGAAAATAAACAGATGAATAAAAACTATAAATTTTCTGAAGCACAATACCAGCTGTATAGATGAACATAATGATAAACACATCACAGCTACAACATGTTACCACACAATTTGAGATAGAAATATTTGTTAAAACCAGGGTAGAGGTATCTATGCAGGTTATCTAGCTTACAAATATTCACTAAAAATCATACACGTGTCTTCAATAAAAGGAAACTAGAGGAGAAAGGATGCAGGGGAGAAAGTATTATATTTTAAAAACAACTCCTTTAAAGAGCAGCAGGGTAGAAATTGCTCTGCCATCTTAACACTGCTTCACTTCCAATAAATATAGATGTTTTCACAGAAACTAATGAAAACATCCACTGTGTTCCCTATGATTCATTGGCAATCAAAAGCACTTCCTAATTTGCAATATGATGATCTGGAGTATTGACAATCATTCAAAAAGATTACTTGGTTTTAATATATTTTGTCTAGTGAGAGGAGGCAACAGCTTTGCCACAGCAGATCATCATCTGTCATAACTGCCATCAACACCTGCTAAGAGTTTAGTGAATGTAGAAACAGGAAGAGAGAGAGCTCTGTGGGCCTGCTTGCATCCTGGCCCGTGTGAGCAGGGGGTGATGGACCAAGAGCAGGACCCTAACACAAGGCTGGGAGCAGAAGCTTGCACTGCAGGGCCCTGTGCCAGCCCACTCATCTCTTCACAACTCCACATACTAGACAGAGCTTGCCTGAGAGTTTGAGCAACCAGCTGTATCCAGCATGTGAGCTCATGGCGGTGAAAAAAGAGAGCCAAACAACATTCTAACACATCCTTAACCAGTGAGAGTTAATGAGGGGCATTCTAAGATAAATCCTTTCCTCTTAGATTTGTGGTCAATGTGGTTAGCGTGGCACGGTTTCAGTAGCATGAGTACCCATCAATCCAATCATATATCAGAGTACCTCCATGTACATATACATGAGGCAGAAATAACTGCATTGAAAAACTACAGGCCTAATGAAAAATTTAGAAGTCGAGGGGGTGATAGAAAAAGGTAGATCATAATGGAACTAAAATTGAAGCAAATTTTTAAGTAACTTTTAGATATTACTATATAACTGTTATGTTAGTACTAGCATTTGTACAAAATGTATCAGTTTTCGAGTTCATTTAATAAACACTAACTTTTCAGGAAAATGTAGCAATTATAAAAATCTGGAATGTATTCCATAATAGTTATGGATATTCCATAATAGGTATGGATATAACTATATATTATCTATATACTATATATATAGTATAGTATATATTAGCTATAGATATATTATATAATATATTTGCCATACATTATTTATATATAATAGAAAAGGAACTAACTGTAGTGTTTTCTGGGAATTAATGTTTAATGTTAAACATTTTAAACCTTTTTTTTTCCTTTCATGCTTTTCAACATACAGGTTAGTGAAGGGAAATTACACTGCCACACTATCTGAAACACACAGCTTCTGTTGGTAAGATTTTTTTCATTTGGGCAGAATAACTAAATAAATGAGTCCCTGACAAGTACTTACAGATATTAAATTGTAGATATGCTAAAGTGGTTTAACAGCTGTGGATGAAAATGAGGAGAAATCTTATGTGTTATTGTGGATAGCACTCTGATAATTATTGCAAAATAGTCTGAACAGGAGAATAATTTGTATATATTTCCTACACTGTCTTTGTTACTCCTCATCAGGAGCCTTTCACATGGAAAACCAGAGATACCTGAAACCTTCTTTTTGTGGTTTGATTGAATTCACTGCATAGACTCGTTTTGGTGCGTTTAATCATCAATTCATGCTGCTGTCCTTCTCATCAGCCTTTAGCAAAACAACATTGATATTACACATTTGCAGAGGCACCCAAATAGCTAGCACAAATATATTGCATACTTAATAAGGAAAGAGATTATCTTCAGTTTTCTTTTTCTCTCTTTGCATGAAGACACCTTCTTACAGAAAAAAAGTGCATTAGACCCCAAAATTTATCAAATTAAACTTTGGTGCCTATCTGTAATGCAAATACAATGTAAGATATCTTCTGAATGTTGTTGGGATGGCAATTTTCAACCCAAATATATTTTCATACACGGATGGAACTTAACTACCCCAAAACTTGCAAAACACATTAAGACAGCAATTAAAAACACCATCTAAGGATGGGGAAATTATGTGGTTTTATTCCTTCTGCTATGAAGTAATAAGGGACAATACAAATCCTAGTTATTCATATAGAAAAACACCAAAGTCTCCATTTTTATTCAAGGAATATTTTTATTACAGTAGTTCATCATCCCAATGTATTATCTAAATCAGAAGGGGTTAAAATCCAAACTTGTCTTTTATGAAATTTTTCCATCCTCTCATATTATTTGAAATACCTGGCCAATTTACCTGTCCGCATCATTTCGTCTGACACCTTTTTTTAAAGGAAGACTTATTTTTTCCCTTCCTAACTTATTAATCACTCTGAGAAAAAACAGATATAAAATTATTTGAAAATATCATCTGAAGGAGCTGATGACCACACAACCCATCTGACTTGAAAATATAAAGAATTTGGTTCAGGCTATTGTGTTATCTTTTACTGCCTCCTCAAGAACAGAGAGGAAGTGTTTTGTTCTGCTAATTGACAGAGAATAAATAGGTTTTTTAAGAATTTAAATTAATTTAATACTCAAATGACTATTCTCCAATGTCAGTATTATAATCAAATTGGTAGAACTATAGAATCATTTAGGTTGAAAAGACATATAAGACCATCAAGTCCAACCATTGGCCTAACATAGCCAAGTCCACCACTAAACCGTGTCCCTAAAGGCCACATCTACATATCTTTTAAATACTCCCAGGGATGGTGACCACTGTCACCACCTGTTCCAATGCTTGATCACCCTTTCAATGAAGAAATTTTTTCTAATGCCTGATCTAAACCTCCTCTGGTGCAACTTCTGTAATTTCCTCTGTCCTATCACTGCTTTCTTTCAGGTAGTTGTAGAGAGCAGTAAGTTCTCCTCTAAAGTTCCTTTTCTACCTAAAAGAATAACCAAGTCCAGCTCCCTTAGCCACTCCTCACAAGAGGTTCTGTTCCAGACCCTTCACTAGCTTCATTGCCCTTTTCTGGACATGCCCCAGCACCTCAATGTCTTGCAGTATTCAAGGGGAACCTTATCACTCTCTACAACTACCTGAAAGAAGATTGCAGACCGGTGGAGGCCAGTCTTTTCTCCCAGGTAACGAGTGATAGAACAGGGGGAAATGGTTTCAAGTTGTGTGAGGACAGGTTTAGATTTCATAATAAGAAAAAAGTTCTTCCACTATAAGGGTGGTCAAGCAGTGGAATATGCTCCCCAGGGAAGTAATAGAATCATCATCCCTGAAGATACTTAAATGACTTGTAGATGTGGCCTTAGGGATGTGGTTTAGTGGTGGTCTTAGCAGTGTTTGATTGCTGGCTGGACTCAATGACCTTAGAGGTTTATGCCAACCTTAATTCTACGATTCTATCAGCTGCAGCCGCTCCAGCACCAAGTACAGAGGGAAAATCACTGCCCTGGCCCCGCTGGCCTCACTATTTCTGATACAGCCAAGATGCCACTGGCCTTCTTGGCCACCTGAGCACACTCTGGCTCCTAATCAGCTATGTCAACCAACCTTTCCTGGACCTTTTCCGTTGGGTAGTTTTTCAGCCACTTTGTCTCCAGATTATAGTGCTGCCTGGGGTTGTTGTGACCCAAGGACCTCATGCAAATGGCCATGGCAATCAGTCCAGCCTGACCAGAGTACTCTGCAGAGCCTTCCTACTCTCCAGCAGAGCCTGCTCAGCTTGGGTCTCATCTGCAAACTTACTGAGGGTGCACTTGATCACCTTGTCCATATCGTTGATAAGGACATTGCCCCAGTACCAAGCCCAGGAGAACACCACTTGTTACCAGCTGTTAACTGGATGTAACTCCACGTGCTGTCATCTCTGTATTGTTTGGCCCTCCAGCCAGATTTTTATGCAATGAACAGTGTGCCCATCCAAGCCATGAGCAGCCAGTTTCAGCAGGACAATACTAAGGGAAACAGTGTACTTACATTTAGATGAAGTTGATTACTCCACTGACCAATTACTTTGTATTCTGTGCTCTTGTTGGTGATTTGATACTGAAAAATATCATAGCGTCCAGGAGCATCTCCATTTTCATTGAAAACAACAGGTGTTCCAGCACTCCCTGAAAAAAATATTAAGAAGCAATAAATACCTTTAAAGCATTTTAAAAAATATACATTAAAGAAAAAATACTAATTAGAAATTTAACAGGTTCTTCATAATGCAAGCATTGTATGATAATAAATTCAAAAACCTCACAAAGACAAAATGTATGTTATTAACATCATCAAAAAACTAACCTATGTTTCTATGAAAATAATTTTAAAATATAATCTTTTGCAGTCTTTTTTCTCTGGTTGTTTGGTTGTTTGGTTGGGACTGGTTTGTGTGTGTATTATAGAACATTAGAAAATTCTAGGATAAAACAGAAATGAAGAAAATTCTTTTGACATGAAGAAAGACAATTTCACTTTATGATGCGTATGCTTGGCAGTAGACAAAAAATAGCAATCTTGTAACGAACTACATTATAAATTAAGCACAAAAATATTATTATCATACACTAAGGAACCAATACTCATAAAAGACCTTGAGATGCAAATGTTTAAATTGTCACAGTTAGTATTCTGTTTCTAGCACTGATCAGCTATGCAAAAGTATTTTAATAAAATAAATTAAGTACATCAGCTGTACTTGCTCTCTCTATACATGGCACTGCCTGACAAAAAAGCCATTGCTGAACCTGTCAAAAGTTATAAATTGACACTGTTCTTACTTCAATCAACAAAATGTTCAAAGATTGAAAACTACACATCTACCTTGGCAACCAGACCAGCCAAATTAGAACACATTTTGATGGATTCCCTCAAGGTGACATCAAGGACCTGTACTCCTGCAGACTTTTCAAAAACTACACTCCTTCCCTGAATTTTTATGTATAAGTGAATCATATTTATAGCTGAGGTCCATTGAAGAAAAATTCAAGTATGCTAATGTTCTATTTCAGTGACTGGAGTTGAAATTTTTTTCTTTACTAGGGGGAAAACTCAAAACACCACAAAATGCCCCCACAATGTTTTCATGTTTCTCCATGTGAACATCCAAGAAAATAGCTAGCCAGTTCATAGTAAATTCCTACACTATAACACATGTTAATGTATCACCTAGAGGCACTAGGTCCACTCTGAATGGTTTCCATAGAATGGAGGGGAAAAAAAAAAAAACAACACAACAACCACAAAAAAACCCCACAAACAACAAACAAACAAACAAACAACCAAACAAAAAAAACACCACTTGAATTTCTGGATACCTATCAAGCAGAAGTAAGCTAGTAGAAGTGGGAGTAGTTTACACACTCCAGGATTTCAACATAAATTCTTCTTGTATGTCTGTCTGTCTCCCTTCCATAAAATATTTTGTTCTCTAAAGTATTTTATTTTGTATAGCAGCTTTCATATAAAATTGATATCCAGTAAAATAAACAGTGTTTTCAGAGTGACAAGTGGCACATTAAATACTGTACCCATTTCACAGTTCTGCCAGGAAAATTCCGGCTGCAAAAATTGAATGTGAGCAACCATGGAAGAAGAGTGTCAAAAATTATGTGTGGTAAAGACTTAAGACCCCATGAAGATAGAAGAGACTCAAGAGAAAATTTTGGTAAGCTCTTCATGCTTTGTTCCCAATTCTTTTGACAGAATAAAAAGGAAGAAAAATCCCAGTCTACAAACTTTCAAGCAAAAAAATTATTCTTCACAGCAGGTTGATGCAATAAATTTCTTCTGCACAATAAACACATACTCAGCTGTTGTTGGTACATAGTTATGGAGGTAGCCTTCAAAACTTTGCTCTGTAGTAACAACACAATTCATCGTTCCATTCAGCAGCATTTGAAGACCTCACAGAAAAACTGTCATTTTTATGAACAGACAGGAAATGTCCTTGGTATCCCTTAAGACCAACAAGAACTTAAAACATTATTATGCTCAGCAATAAGAATGTGAACTTATAATATATGACTGGTGCTAGAAATATCTTGGGGTGGTTTTGGTTGGGATAAAGTTAATTTTCTTCATAGCAGAGTGTTTAAAGTTAATTTTCTTCATAGCAGAGCTCTGATTTGGATTTGTGCTGAAAACTGTTGATAAACACAGGGATGTTTTAGCTTTATCTGAGCGGTACTTACAGAGACCCAAGGTGTTTTCTGCTTTTCAACCGACTCCACCACTAGGGAGGCTGGGGATGCACAAGGAGTTGGGAGGGGACACAACAAGGACAGCTGACCCCAACTGACCCAAGGGATATTCTCCACCATATAACATAATGTTCAGCATATAAAGCCGGACAAGAAGGGAGAAGGGGACATTTGGAGAGATGGCTTTAAGTCACTCTTAATGCCATCACATTCAGCAGGGCTCTGCATCACACATCATATGTGTGATGGAGCCCTGCTTTCCTGGGGATGACTGAACACCTGCCTGCCCATAGCATGGGGTGAATGAAGTTCTGTAGTTTTCCCCACGAGACTCGATGGCCGCCGATGGCAAAAGTAACAGAGTCTGCTCCCTGGCTTCAGACGGGATTTTACAGCTTTCATTCTCAAGTCCTGCTCTGCTTAGCTGGACTCTCCCGATGGCTCACCGGTGCCAGGGAGAGCTGGCCCCTGCCCCTTCGGGGCTTTTTCCCCCGGGGGGGGGCCGGGCCCAGGGGGCAGGGCCCAGAGGCACCACACAATCAGGGAGAAGTGGGCGGGAACAGGGCTGGATTACATTTCAGTGTGGGGGATGGGCAGATCATAGGACACATACGTAGAAAAACCATTGCAAATCCAATGAAATGTAAACCTAATTAATGCATTACAACAAAGTCCTTTTGCTTTACTTATGTGTGCAGCTTTTGCTTCACCTATTGAACTGTCTTTACCTCAACCCACCTGTTTTCTCAATTTTACCCTTCCAGTTCTCTCCCCGACCCTGGTTGTGGGGGAGGCAGTGAGTCTGTGTGATGTTCAGCTGCAGGGGTTAAACCACAACACACGTACAAAGAGACTGACTAGCCCAAATTAGAACCGTGTTTCTTTTTTGGCGTAGTGCTGTTCTCAGCTAGAGCACAACAGCATCTCCTGCTGTGCACCCAGTCAACAGGACATAGCAACTTGCTAAATTCAGCAGCCTCCCCAAATGAGTCCACCAAGATTTTTCTCACGTGTCAAAAGTCAAACAACCTTCGTCAAGTTAATAAAATCAGGCTTGCTAAAAGCTGGAATAAGTCACAGAAGATGTACACTCCCTAACGCCGAGAAAAAAAAAACACTGTCCCTTTATTAAAGAGCAGATTATAGAAAGTACAGTAACAATCACAGTAACTGCTCTAAAGTATATTTGATTGCGTTTTAGCAATGCTGCCATAACTGTTATATTCCGTTAACAAGGAGACTATTGCTTTAATCCATGTCTTATTATATTCATATTCCATTGTGGAATGAAACATTTAATGAACTATAACTAGGAGGTATGCATGACTGGATTGTGCTAATAAACCATTAGGTGCATAATCAGGAAAGCAAAGTCAAAGGCATTTGAAGAAAACCTGTGGATTTGACCAGTGGTTCCCAAAATAATAAATGCAAGATGGTAGCAGGAGTCTTAAAAGCGTAAGGACAGAATGAAAGTGTAAGACAGTGTAAGTGTATAGCCCCAAGGCTATAAACAAACTACCGAGGGTTAATTAGTATTCTTAAAAAATGTTAATCTCATCTGAAGAAAAATATGCCCTGGTGAATGATCAGTGCATCAGCAGTGAGGATACTGTTTAATACTGTATAGAGATCAGATAATAAATCATGTGGAGAAACACTGTAGCTGACCAAAACAACTACTCTCATGTAAGGAGGAAAACCCAGATTCAGTATACAGTGCTCTAACAATGCCATGGGAGTATACAGGTGTCTCTTTTTCTGACAACCAGACATGCAGAACTGAGCGTTCTTGATATCTAGTACTGCCACATATATTCTATCATTACCATTGCAGGGAAGTGCATTATAGTTTAAGACAGAGAACATTTAAATGCTCCTCTTATTGAACATTGAAGTTTGCCTGTTAAACTTAAATTTAATATACTGTGGAGAGAAAATAACATAGAATATGACAAACACCAGAGGTAGTGAGCCAGGACTACATAAATTCCAGCCTAGATAAAAAGTACTCTGGGAAACCACAACAAACAGTTCTAGAATAGGGCATTTATATTAGAGAATAAACTTAGATAACTTCATTTGGGAACCACATTCATTGTAATCCAAAATGTTACTTTTTCTTAGGATAAATATTCCTACAACGTTAGTGCAGAGCACCGGAGAAAATAGAAAGTAGGCTCCTTTTGTAAAAACAATTTCACTGATTTAAATTTTTTAACATTTTTAGAGCATTTAATAAAATACCTAAAGAGAAGTGAGGGGACTATGACTTTGGGCATTTCCACATTTTATTCTATATCTGGTTATGTTGCCATTTGTAATTTTAACTCACAAATTACTCAGGTAATTGTTTTCAACCTGTCACCATTTTAGCTAAATTTTTAATTTATTATGGATGTCTAAAAGAGAATTTCCAGACTACATAATAAGTTTGGCTAACTATGGAAAATTGTATGAGCTTTTACATCCTTCATCTCTCTTCCATGCCAAACTTGGTCAGGTTAGGTTGGGTTGGGTTGAGCTGGGGCTTTTTAATATAAAGACATAGTTACCAATTTATTTTGAGATCTGTTTTGTAAATATCTCTTCTCTTTTCAGGACATGTTTGCAATTTTTAGGTGTAAAGAAATTCTTTGGTACTGAAAGAAATTGTCCCTTCTCCTTCCTACTTTGCAGCAACCGGCCTTAAACAACCCTAGGTGTTGAACTAGCACTTCAGGTAGACATTTCAGAATGTCTCTGTGACCACAGCTGTTTATAAGCCTCTCAAAATGCAGGTTAAACTAGCCAGAACAGTTATTTAGAGAGGAAAAAATGGTAAATTGCATGAGGTTTTTAAATCAGATTCAAGGCTGTGATGGGCCCTTTTGAATTTTCAATGCCTTACATGGATATCAAGGAGGATCCTTTCTGATAAACAACTGTTGTGTGCATTGGACTTGAAAATTCACATTCTTCTGAAGAAATCTTTAAACATGTACTTTGATATTCTTGAGATGCTGTTTAGTAACTACCTAATCCTTCATGTGCCTACTTTGTCAAGTTACATTTCACATGATTCTAAAATATCTCCTCTTGTACTGCAGACTGTAATGTTAGATCCCTGTGAGGTTACAGTGTGCACTTGGCCAATGCCTTCCAGTGAAATTCTCTTTACATTTCAGGACGTGGAAAAGAAGTGGATTGACTCGTAAACCACTAATACATGTGTAGTATAGGCCAAGTGCATATAAAAGTGATTAATATATAAAAGTTCTTAAATTAAGAACAGTGCTGAGCCTTAAAAACAGCGCTGAGCCTAAAAAAAATCTTTTAAACAACACATTTGGATTCTTCTCATATGAAAATCTTTATAAAAATTTCTTTATGAGGTTTTGTTACTTCAGTACCTTGACAAAAGTGTAGAAAAGTGGTTGAGCTGATAAGTCTCATAACTGTCATTTACAGAATATTCCAACTCTAGTGGAGTTGTTTTCATTCTAAAGCTTGATGTCAGTCAGATACAAACCTTTTATTTCTGAAATAATATGTCTATGGATTGATTTTTTTTTTAATCTGAATATTAAAATATTAAGCTGAGTCTTCATCCTTTGAGCTGTTCCACACAAACTACTTTATCTGCTATGAATCTAAAGAAGTAAGCCTGGATTCAAGTGTATTCTTAGGAGAATGGAAGTCAAGCAGTTATGTAATGCACTAAAATACAATTAACTATTGTGTATCAGAACTTCAGAATGCACCATCTCTTAGCATTCAGCTTTATGGAAAGACTCCTCCTGATCAACTCTGGATCTACTCTTACTTCATCAATTCATGCAAATAGTTTAAAGTACTAGAGTTAAGGGTTCAGAGCTTTTTAATGATCATTTCATTCTAAGCAGCTTTTTTTTTCTTTTTTAAAGGAAAAAAGTACTACAGAGATGTACACAAATTAAATTATTCTCAAGAAAATAAAAAGAGGGGGAATACCCTTTTGAACTTTCAATACTGAGAGTTCTGAGAAAAGAAAAATGCATTTGTAATTTAAACAAGATGTCAATGAGACAAATTAAATAGAAGGTTGAAATGGAATAAATGGAAAGAGTAAATACAGACTGTTATAACATTTAATACAAAACAAAACAAAACAAAACAAAAAAGGAAACAAATCCACTGAAAATTATTAACTAATCAGAAACAGCAAAAGTTAATTTGTGAATATCAGGCTATCAGAGAAAGAATATGCAGTTACCAAGCTATGTGAGGTTTGTGATAAATTAAGCTGTTATCTGCTCAATCTCCATACAGCAGACATTTTTCAACAATGAGCAACATGGTTACTAAAATAAGAAATGATGATTGTCTCACACCTATTCAAAATAAGAAAATACTTCTTTTTGTGCTTACTCTACATGTCTCAGTTCAAGATTAGGACAATAAAACAGGATTTCATCCAGTTGCAGTAAACACAGACCTTTACTGACATTTTAAATATCCTAAGATATTGGATACATCCACACAGATATGCAGAATATGCATATGAGAGAGAATCTGTGCCTTTCTGAGGCAGCAGCTGGAGGCCAGATGGATACCCTGGGGTATCTTAAATGGCATTAGATGCTCATGTTTAGGCAATTTATCTAACTTACCACAGGGCAAATTCTGGCTGTTCATGTATGAATGCATAAAATAGAATGAAAGAGAAACTAGGAGTGCTAAAATGAATTATATATGAATGAATTATATACAGATTTGAGACGTATGTAATACAATGTATGGTGCTACCCTTTACAAGGCTTATAGAGAAAGTAAAAAATTTGGCATTCAAATAAACTGATATAAGTCAATTCCAGGTGAGGCAGTACAACTTTACATTTTTGAAGCTGATGGACAAGAACTTAGCTGTGATTTTGCAGAGAAGTGTATAATTTATTTGATGTCTTGGTCCTCAGCATAGTGAAAAATTAAAATGGTGTATTTCTGTGAAAGGAACAGTTCATTCCACTCTTGTGTAACATAATCAAGGGCAAGTACCATAGGTACATGGTATTTAAAATAACAAATAACAAGTAGAGCTTTTTTCCTTACAGAATTATTAGTTTATTCCCACATTAAGCACAGAGACATGCATCATAAAACTTACCCTGAAATTAATAAAATTCAGAGATAAGACGGAATTCTAGCCATCAACAGTATAGGAGTAGTAAAAAGCAATTTGCCCCATCATTAATTGGTTGGTGTAACAGTGGTTATTAAAAGCAGTGATCTAAATGCAAACTGGTTCATTCAGTCCTTCAGCTACAGCTTCAAGAAGAATATGCAGGAGAAAAAATCATCTACATTTTCCTTGTTCCCTACATTCTCTCCCGCAGCATCTGCTATTGGCCACTCTCAGCAAATATACTACAGTGGTGAAATTTTTGCTCTTACCCTCTAACAAATAACTCAACCCAGAATATAAAACCACAGAACCCTAGCTCCTCTCCTCACAGTGCCTTGAGTCTTCTATCATAAAATATGTGTACTTGTAATATGACTGTATCACAGATTAAATGGTGAATTTTGCCAGATAAAGAATTAAAATCGGTAGACACCAGAACTGGAAAGGAAGTTTTGTATCTCCCAGTCTGGACTCAGCCCATTCTCTGCTCAACAAGGCTATGCTTTGACCTCTCCTCCCAGTGGTGAGGCAATGCTATGTGAATGACCTTCCCTACTCCACTGCTAACAGGGAGGGGTAGGAGATGTAGATGGGCTGCTCCACAGGTAGGTGCTACAGCAAGGCAGGAATTATCACTGCAGCCTTGTCAGAAGCATCCATCAATCCTAGGAAAATAATGTGATGAAAGAGATTTTGATGGGGAAGGAGCTACTGAAGAACAGAAAAAGGCCCCCTTTGAACCTCCCCTGTCACCTTAGCTTTGTTCCTTTCACCTCTGGAAAAGAGACAGCTCTGTCCACTCGTGGGAGGGGGTTTTCAGGAGGAGAGAGGAGGGAGAGAGTGAGACAAAAATCTTGCTGTTTCATACATGTAGTCAAAAAGCTCAGTGATACCAGCATACTTGAAAGAATACAGGCTCTTTTTTATTCTGTACTCAAAAAATCCATAGAGACGGGTTTCATCTTAAAATCTACAGCATACATTGTGTGCCAAAGAAGATAGATTCAGTTCTACAGCTAAAGAATCTAGCAAGTCAAAAAAGCCGACAGGCTCAGGGAACGGATATTGTATGCAATGGGAACAGATCACTCAATCCCCGAAAGATCAACACATGGTATAAAATTCAGCTGAGAGATAAATACTACTCTAGTAACATACTAAAATAGTAGCAGGGTGATATGACATTATCTAGTACAAGCTAACAGCTTGTACCAAAAGAGGAAGTTATAAGCGGGTGGTTAGATTTCTCAGAGAAAAATGTGTGAATAGATGCATAAAGTTTAGTTTGCACGGTATTATAGACTGGATAGTATCAAATGCTCTTTGGCAAGACACATTTTGATGAATTTTAATGTTATCAGCTACATTGGTTTTAAATGTTGTGGTTGGGCATTCTTTCTTTTTAAATATATTTTGCAGCACAAGTAGTAGGAAGCAGATTTCTTGTAGTCCTTTTGAGAAAAGTTCATGGTTATGATTTTCCACCAAAAACAAAAACAAAAACAACAACAACAACAAAAGACACCAAACAAAAACCAACAAAACAAACAAACAAAAAAGTATCTGGCACATAGGCTGGGACATAAGTGGGAGTGAAAGTGTGAGGAATCTTCCACAAATACAACCACAAGTAATTTTTTTTTAGTATTACCAAAATGAATACACTTTAATTAGACATGAATTTCTCTATTAAATCAGGATCACCTGCAGACCCCAGCAACACAACCATGTTATGGGAACAATATATTCCCAGACTGAAAGAGTTTTCATATAATTTATTTATGATGTCATGATTCTCCTGGCAAAAACACTTCTTTCAAGAAGCTAGAGTCATATAAATCCATTCAAAGAGATCAGAAGAGATTGAGGACATTCAGGAATGCACAAGATATTCTGAAACTTTTTAACCTAAAACTTTAATTACTATACTCCTAGGAAGCAGAGAATAATTGTCTTCTGACCATAAATCATCAGTTTAACTCAGTGTATACAAGAACTCACCAAGACATATTTGAGAACTACATGGCATGAAGAGCTTGATGCACCCTTTACCACTAACTGTCATGAGATACTGAGGATCCTCCTTATGCTAATTGTTCCATTTTTTCTGCTGTGTGGCACTGTTTGCTAAGGGTTTTGTTGTGCTTCAACCCTGCTTGCTTTTATTTTTTGGGGGGGTGAGGGGGAAGGTTGTTCTGGTTTTGTTGTTTTGTTTTACTTGTCCCAGAAAGATGTACTTATTTCAGCACTGCTGACCTCAGTCACATTTTTTGGTCATGTTTCAGGTAAGAGCCTATCAGGCTGACGATTGACAGAGCGTCTTTCAGATGATACCAGTCTTTTCTCATCAGCTTGCAAGTACTGAATGTGAGAAGGCAGAGAGGAGTTACAGCTGTCCCGCTTCAAACTCCAGTCTGAGTATTTACTTCATGCCAGGATGAAAACATGCCAAGCAGATACATCCATACCTCTGTGAATTTCAGAAGTCACAAGACACTAAGATAAAGTGTTTCAGATAAGGAGACAACTTAGTTAATACTCGTAACTCACAAGTGCCTGTACAGTCTCAGAAAGAAAGATTTCTTCCCTTTCCACTCCAGAAGAATCCCTCTGCTATGGAACCACATGAGAGAGAGGAAATGTGGAGCTAGTGAAAGCTGTGCCTAAAAGGTAGTGGGGCTCATACAAGGAAGCTGATCAAAGAAAGCCACACACAACTATAGGAATCAGTTCTGACTGTGATGTGCAGGAACAAGTTAGGCTGCAAGGGCTGTCTGCAGAAAAAATGAGCATCTGAAGAGCCATCTATATTTCTAGGTGCTTTTGGACAAATGGTTTTAGAGTTTGTCCAGCCCCTCAAGCATCTCCTCTGTATTAATAGGTTCCTGAGGCCAGTGAAAAGCAAATAAAAGTTCTTTCCCTCAGGTAACAGCTGCCTGGGGAGTGAGGCAGCATCCTGGTGAGTACAGATAACCATCCTTAGAGTAATTGTAAAAATGTCATCAAAATGGGAAATAGTCCAGCTAACAAGCTTCATCCCCAATACAAGGATTGCTCTTGGAAAACTCCAAGAGAGCTTGTGATTTTGCTCCTCTGTCTCCAGCCTCTTGGAAGTCCTACACCATGGCCATAGTTCTCAGATATCATTACTGGCATCTTAGGATTCTGTTATTTCTTTTCTAAGCCTTCATTATTTTTCCATATATGATACATTGCTAGAATAAAAATGAACAGAAAACAAGCAAACAAAATCAGTGTCACATAATCATAGTTGAAATAATGGACTGCAGAGAGAATTAAGGAACTAAATAATTTCCTACTTAAGACTTATACGAAGTGTAGTTAGTTTACCAAAAAAATCCAACACCCAAGGTACAAACCCACAGCCAAAAGCAATTAGCTATAAGAATATTTTGAAAGCACATTAATAATTTAAGATTTCTCAAACAAGACACATCTGCATCCTTAACATTGTTTCATTGGGATTGTCATTATGTAACAGACATTAGTCCTTTAACATTTAGTTAACAGACACCTGAAACACAAATGCCATTTTCTTCTCTTGCTAAGCAAACTTCACATGCAGCTTATTATGACCAACATACTTTCAAGTCACCCATGAGGATAGTTCATCTTGGTGAACAAGATCCTATTTGGCATTGAGCTATTTCCTGTTTTTCCTTGACTGCAATCAGCTGTATATTAATTAAAATAATTAAACAGGTTAAAAGTATATCAGGGCATTTCCTAATATTGATTTCTATGAGTTGTCAGGGTTGAAAAACAACCTTCCTTCCAGCTGGGGCCTAAAGTCTGACATTTAGTGAGGACAAAGCTCTGAAGAGGAACTGTTAAATAGCCATAAACCATTTTGTAGCTTGATTTCTTTTGTGTGGTCTGCATCAAAAACGAACTGTCACACAACTGCACACACATACACACACACAGAACTGCAGGTCACGCTTCAATTACCACAAAAAATTTGGAGAGAGGCATCAAGCAGAAACATCACTGTCTGAATCACAGTTTTAAATTTTTCAAAGTATAAAAGGTAATGTTATTTCAGCCTTATGACCTTGTCATGTCCCATTCTCTGATGTTTCTAGAATGCAAAACCATCTAACACAATTCACAACAAATGGTACGTTATTCATTAAAGTATTACCTTGTGCCAGAAGGAGGGAAACTACAAAGCAGTTAGAGCAGCCTGATGTGCAAGGAAAAAATGCTTGAAATTCCTGAGTCCTTCAAGTCTGCACAGCAATAATTAATACACTGCAATCAAAGGATAAGTAATTTATAGGGTTTTGCTATCTTGTTTCTTTGTAATTACAACAACCATTAGTGAGCAACTGATGTCCACTGAAAATTTACTCTGTTGCCATGGTTATTTTAAGGCAATTGTAAAGCTACTAATCTCCAAAGACACAAACTATATTAATGCTATAAAATATTAAAGAAGTAATTTCACTTTACAGTGTTTTACAATCTGTTTATGGGTCACAGTTTTACAGAAAAACTGACTTAAATTTGGAAGCACCTTAAAACACCTATAACCTATATACTCACTCCCATGCTTCCCACTTTTAGAAGACCCTGCTTTAGAGGTAGACCCTGCTACTGACTATCTGGGAGGTCGTTCCACAGAATCTTTCAGTATTAAATTTTCAGAAGGTTATATACCAATATCTATACTAATTATACACATTTATGGTTGTTGTGAAGGAATATAACTGGACTTTTTCACTGACTCTTGCCTAGGATACAAGGTTCTTCACCTGTTTAAATGGATGATATTTGAAGCTGTTGATAACTGGGCAAGTAATTTACTTTTATTGAAGATAAATGAGGACAATTTTTTAACAGGAAAACAAGTCTTCATTAGAAGAACAATATATTCTCTGAACAGCTACTTTCTCCATTCAAGGAGACTGGTGATGAGTGTTCAGTAAGGTATTTTTACAGGTACTGTTCTGCATTAATATTATGGAACACAGGCCATATTTTTAATGCAGAAAAACTTGAGGCTGCACATCTCAATCTCCTCTACTGGCATGAGAAATTCACATTCTAAGAACTGTCAGCAGAAATAATATCTACTAACATTTTTAGTATTACTGAAATTTATGGCTAGTCTCAAAAAACTTCATTTTGGATCCCAGATACTAAAATCATGCAATGTGAGAGAACTTTTTTGCTTGCTTTAAAAAATTCTGAATCCTCAGAACCATGCAGCCAAACTCCTAATCAAAAAAACCCAGATGGTGCGAAAGAAATTCTCAAAAAGTATTTTTAATCTTAAATTTTAAAGGCTCCTTTGGGGGCCTTGTTCAAGACATTTGTGCTCATGGCATGGGGATGCTTACTTATAGTAAATGATATGATGAAAAATGATAACATTAGATATCCTTCAAATCTTGGCATTATCTTTCCTATATAAGTTAAATATGTAATGACTAAAACTCATATACATCAAAAAATACTGATTTCTTTCTTCAATATCATAAGGAAGACAGTTAAATTCTGTTTATCTAGCTAATTAAATTAGGTTTGCAACTGATTTTCATTATGGAAGGAAACACAAAAGTTTAAAAAAAAAATCTCAAACCCAAGAGATAACTTTTATAGATGTGTTGTTTGGCTCAAAATTTCCAAAATAAATCTTTCTAGTTTATCACTGTACAATGAGAGTGATATAAAAACATGCATCCACTTTTTTTTTTTTTTTCTTTTGCAACAGTTACCAAGGTTTTTAATATTTAATATGCTGGTTTGGTTTGAAGTCCTTAAAAGGATACTATTTTTACATTTGGGCACACCAGACACTGTTCTCCTTTGAACACATACTCAACCATAGTAATGACATTGTCCTGATGACCTGCTTGCCACAAAGGCATTGTTTTTATCTGATTTAAATGTCAGCCTATCGGAAGCTCATGGAGTGCAGGGACCTGTTGAATTGCCAAGAGATGAAATCACACACCTTGAGCTGGCAAAAGACATGCCTGGCAAGCAGGCTGAACCCAGCAATACTAGGTTGAGAAAAAGACTCATACAAAAACAGAAGTTAAAAGTGTAGGAAAGAAAAAGAGCATCTCGCTTCTGGTGCTATTCAGAATATCAAAAATCAGCTTCTAGGACTGACTTGAAGGTAGTTTTGATCGGGTTATCAACTTTATTTGATTATGCCTGGGTATCCAAAATCTAAGATCATGGCATTTAAAGATAATTCATAATCTAAAATTTAGTACCTAGATTCAGTGATAGATTCCATGCAGTTGTTGGAACTCATGTAGCCATAGTTTCTCAGGTATTTAACACAAACAGAGTTTTAATAGCTTTTGAAGTCTCTACTAATAGCCACAGAAAAGAGCACTGTGTGCTTACTTACCATCACACACAAGTCAAATCTTTTAAGTCAGTAAACCTAGCGTTCTCACCGATAACTATGATGCAATATGAAGATTTAACTGCTCCCATTGCTTCAAAGACCACATAAAACCCCTAATTTGCTAATTGTAGCTCTTCCTGCATAAAATAATCATTCTTGCAGGTGGGTAGAGGAAATGCTGTACTAATTTGTTATTGCACTAGGTACCTGGCAGACATAAACTGGAAAGGGCCTCGTATAGACTCTCATTTCCTTTTGCTGTTTCCCTGTAAGAAAGTTGGACTTCTGTAGCCCATAAGAGTAAAAATCAATATTGTCTCTGCAGTCTTCAGAGCAGAACGAATACCCTTACAAAACCAAAAACAAAACAAAACAAAACAAAACAAAAAAGTCCAAAGCCAGGTGTGATTAAAAACACGGTAAAAGATGTGATAGTGGGACTCTCTGCTTACTATAACCTGAGCAACTGCAATGAGACACAGCCTGTGCTAATTGCTACAACTTGAACAAGTTTCCTTCGCAGCTATATCTGTCTATTTACAAGGCAGTATTAAGTCCTAAGAGAAGAAGATCTAGGATTTGATGATCCCATTGTGTAAACTACAGCTACCACTCTACATAAGCTGTATTTGAGATTTTTAATCCCATTGAATGATTTCATAAAAAGATGATTTGCAGACTAATTCCATTCCAAATACTTACAAAGGCTCTAGATGCTGATCTTAAAGAAACTGCCTGAGTAACAAGAATCTCTTCAAAAAAAGATCCTACCTAAGAGAAAGAATACTTCACCATTACCACACCCTGTCTGATTTCTGCTGCTTTCTCTTAAAGTAAAAATTCCAACACTTCAGTCCACTCAAATATTGCTTTCTATGCCCATATCATACCCCCACTGAAACAATGGCTTTATCACTCATCAAAATTCCAATAAAATTAGAAAAAAAAGTATGATTTTTAATTTAGGAAAATATTTCAAAGCTATTTCAGATTCTTAATTCCATTTCCGCAGTTATCTGGAGCCCTTTCAGATTTATTTCTTTTGAGGATAAGTTGATGTATGAAACGTGTAGTTGCAAACATTAGTTAAATTAAAAAAAAAAAAAAAAGCACATAAATCCTGTTTCCTTGAAACTCATCTGAATTTTTTCTATTTCTACAGTCCAAGGAAGTATTAGGTCATTTTGTAGCTGATTGTTCCAACTCATCTAGGCAGGAAAGCCTGGAGGAAAGTATCCCTGGGCATCTTCAGAGGTGCCAACACACCCACTCAGTATAGCTCATTGTACCCTGGCAGCACAATCTCCACAACCAGCAGAGCTTTCTCAGCACCACGTGGGGTCAGGGTGAGGCACATACATGTCACAGTGCTGCAATCTAACCCAGACTCTGCTCTCTGAAAGCATTAGATGCAGTTCTGCACAGTTTACATGTTTATTTTTATTGTAACCAGTGTGAATCTTCCAGGTATACAGGTGCCAGACTGAGAATTTTCACCTTTGTTCACCTTTCTGCTTGCAGCGAGCGTATTTGCACTCACATGCCAAGCTTCAGATGGAGTGATCTCACCTGATGTTTATGCAAGATCCTACCTCATACCTGCTTGATGATAGTTCATGTTTTGCCTTCTATCCATCTTTTTCCACTCTTTCTCACAAAGACATTTTTTGTTTTAATGTTGTAAAATCCTATTGTGGTCATTGCACTGCTTTTTTGCTCTAATTTCTTGTCACTGGTTTCTTTAGGATGAACAAAATCATGTTGTGGGGTAGAGCTCAGCTTCATAAAGTGTTATTGAATAAATACAAGTATAAATGCAGGTAATAACCAAAATCATGGTGAGTTGCTTTCTTGAGAAATATTCTCCTGAAACACATCCATCTAAACTGATTTCCACTACCTGATATTCTGATGGACTCATTTGAATGAAAATAATCATGTTTATTGAGAAAAGCAAAGACAATAATTTCTGATAGATGACTCGTAACCTTTTGAAAAATCTGTCCAGAAAACAATATATTCACAGTATCATATTTTATAAATTGTGTCCAGAGGTTAAACTATTGAAGTTAAAAATAAAAATTTAAAAAAAACAAAAACAAACAAATAAACCAAACCAAATCAACAACAAAAACAAATAAAATTCAAAACCAAGACAAAACAAAACAAAACAAACAAAAAACCTCCGCAAACCTATTTTGTAAAACGGCACTTAGAAAAGTCTAGTCATTGAGATTTCCTTTATAGATATAATCCAACATATTAAAAAAGCTTCAAACTTTTTTTTAGAGACTCCCCATGGTTACTGTAAGCTCTATAAAAGAAGATCCTAATTTACTGCAGTAAGGCTATGCATGGGAGGTAAAATCCACCTGTATACCATCTGTTCCAGGACTGAGAATCTGAAGTAATGAAGAACATTTAGAAGAGCAGGATAATGATTCAAAACACCATGAAGAGAGCATCACAGTATCCATCTAAGTCTATAATGATAATTTCCTAATACAGTGACCTAAATCTAATCAGTGATGCATGGCAATATAGGAAAACAGTCTTGAACACCTGCAGCAATACAGCTCACCTGTGATATGACTCAAAGTCCTATTTAATTAATCACATTCTGATTATCTAAATATTCCCTAAGTGTTCATATAAACTGTTTATTTCTTTCACATCAAAAATTTTACTGGCAAATAAGGAATTTTTGCCATTTACATCTGCTGAACAAATTTCAGCTTTTTTTTCTGTGAATTGTTGTATAATGTACATGTTAAAGTACAAAATGAAATATTCTTCTGCAGAATTGCTTTATATCGGGATGAGAAAAAAAACACTCTTTAGTAATATATTCTAAGTTTAAAGGTCTCTGAGTTTAACAGCACAATTCAAACAATGACCATATTTGAACTTAGGATATTTTTGTTCACTTCATATTTTCTATTATTTCTTGATTATTTTTATTCCTATGGTAAATATCTTTAAAGATAAAGGAATACCCATCAAATTACCTTTCATACCAAAACCTAATAATAGATTTAAAGAAAAATACTTTTATTAAGAAAACTATCAACCAAAACTCTTTTTCAATGAAAATCTTTTTGTGGCTTTTCACTGGAAATTTTCAGTTTTGTTTTTTTCAGTGGAAATCTAAAAGGTTTATGAATTTTTTAAAAAGTGTTTTATTAAGATAACATAAGTTAGTATAAAACTATGTATATTTAAAGAAAAATAAATCTATTTAAGATTGGATGCACCTCAGAAAGCAAGCAAACAAATCTCATCCTCACATGCTCGAGATTTCTAGACCAAACCAAAATGCAAAAGGCTGCACTAAACTTGGAATAAGCTTTGGAAGCTTTCTTGAACTACACACATCTACACACCAGCTATTTATTTATTACAAATTTTAGAATCATTAGGCAATTTGTGTGAAATTTTGTCAGAAGTTAGTACACAGAAATTGGTGTTCAGAGATATGAAATTCCATGGAGGCCATTTTTCTGGCCTTCTTATAGTACTCAAGGAATGTATTATTGAATGTGAAAGCTGTTAGGACCTATGACACTAACCCACTTCATATTAATGTCCCACGTGTACCATATTCTACAAAACGTAAAAAGGAATTCATGTATTTTCGCTCTCCTGGTGTTGCACAATGTAATAGGAGTTACTCAAACAAATCCCTTTTCACCGTAAGAAAACACAAAAATGACATGGGTCTGTTGGAGTGAAGCAAGTCCAGAGCAGGCCATGAAGATGTTCAGAGGGACAGTGCACCTCTCCTGTTGAAGACAGACTGAGGGATTGCTCAGCCTGGAGAAGAAAAGGCTCCAGGGAGACCTAACTGGAACCTTCCAGTACTTAAAGGGGCCAACAAGAGAGCTGGAGAACATTTAACAAGGGCATGTGACAGCACAAGAGGAATGGCTTTAAACTGAAAGTGGATAGATTTAGATTAGAGATTAGAAAGAATATGCTCCCTGTGATGCTGGTGAGGCACTGAAAAAAGTAGTCTGGAGAAGCTGTGAATGCCTCCTCCCTGGCAGTTCTCACGGTCAGGTTGAGTACTGTTCTAGCAACAAGTGTCCCTGCCCGTGGCAGGGGAAATGGAACTGGATGATCGTTATGGTCCTTTCCAGGACAGGCCATTCTATGATTCCATGATAAATTCAGAATTTCTTTCTAAATTGAGAAATCCAAGGGTGTGGTTTTCCTGGTGTTTTAGTGTTTGGTTCATATGTAATGAATTATCAAATGTAGAAAATATATAATAATCATCAAAATAAAAAAAAATAAATAAAATGTTATTATTTCCAGGTACAATTCTTCAAGTGCAAATAAAAAAAAAGCTTTTCCCTGATATTATCTTTTAATGTCAGCATATTTAATATCAAATTTCAGAAACAGGCACATAAAAATCTCACAAAAAGGCCAATAAAATATATCCTAGTTAGACAGGCTTCAAAATTCAACATGATGGTTTGTAAAAATTTACTGCATATTTTCTCCCTGCAAAAGGACACAGTGCTACAAAGACATTCTATTGGTTACTGAGCACAGTTTCAAAGACACCCTGTGGAATTTATCTCTGGGTATAAGAAGGGACAAAGCAGCACTATTTAGGCTGTTTTCCAGGGATTGCCAAGTAAGCTAATGATTTTTTTTTTCCTGGTAATGTCAACAGCATGGAAAAGAATAAACACTCTTTCCTGGAGCTTTAAAGGACAAAGAGCTTTATACTGAGATGAGAATGAACTTCATGTTCAGTGCAGAGAAGAGGAAAGTGAATCCATATGTACATGGAAATGACTGATATTTATGTGCCTATGCTATGGTGACTAATATCCCTGTTTGTTGATCTGTATATAGATGAGAGATGGCTTTAAACCATAGCTGAACCAAATGCAATGTGAGCAGAAACAGAAAGAATAGACAAACTATCAAAAAAATGTACTGTGATACAACACATGTTCGAGAGTTTGGAAGAGTTGTGGGGTTGGGTTTTTTTTGTTTGTTTGTTTGTTTGGGGTTTTGGATGGTTGGTTGGTTGGTTTTTTTCCCCCAAATTTGTTATAATGGATAAATGAAACTGATAAAGCTATTATCTTCCATCAGAAGTTTGTCTGAATACAGAATTTGTGATAAACCAGTTTCTAATAAGGAGCTGTTTCTCATTTGGCAGCATAGTCTATCATGACAGGGTAGCAAAATGTGATTTCATAACAACTCCAGTCTGTGGACAATGCCAAGTTCACTGAAAGAGAAAAGTCAAATACAGTTATTTTTTCACATCTAGCTCTCCATCTCAAACTTGTTATCAGAAGAAGTTTATCTTGGTGAAATGGTTCTCCCTTTTTTTACCTTATTTTATTTTCTTTTCTAAGAACAGATAAATGTTTGCTATTTAAAAATGAAAGCCATGATTTTTGGTGAACATTTTTTGCATGCTTCCAAGGGAACACAAATTAAAAAATATTTGCTACAGACTGAAAAACAAGTAAAGAAACACTGCCTGTTTTACAATAAAGTTTGAAGTAACTATAAAAGGAAGGCAAAACAGTAGGGTAGAAAATTTCACTATACACTTAGGATAATACAAATTGCTTAAAAACAAATATTTGAAATTATGCTGGATAGCTCCACATTTTTGTATTAATTTTGTACTCACATTGATTTTATTCCAGACAAGCCAACTGTCTTCATTCTTCATTAGACAGTTGTAGAAATGAGGACAGAATTATACAATATATACTCCCATCCTTTTACAAATATTTATGTTCTAAAAGACAAATCATGTCGCCAAAGCCAAAAGTTTTTGGGTGAAAGGGAAGAGAGAAGGCTTCAGTAAAGAATATTGCCAATAAAATTATTCTCAGCCTTTTAAAGTCTTTTTGCTTTCATTTGTTTTATGTTTCATTGTTTTATTTTGTTTTCAATTGACTTTTTTTTACAGAAATAGAGAAGCTGCTGTTTCACCACCGCAAATAATATGCAGAATTTATAATTTTTATTAAGAAATTTTAAGAAATAAGTTAAAATTTACAATTCAAAATTGAGGCGAGTGCTTTAAGCATTCTCTTTTATGAAACATTAGCTAAAACTGTTGAAAGTTTAACTAATATACCAAGACATTTCTCATACACATTGAACAGATTGAAGATGCAGTTCATGAAAGTTCATGAAAGACTTTTGCTCAATATAATTCAAAGTACACATCAGACACTAACCTGACAAATCATTAACATACAAAAAATTAGCTAATAAATTTTTTTGCTGTCCTTCTGTTAGTACCCCAAAACAAATACCCATTGTTTTGGGGTTTTCTTACTCATGCTTGCTCCTTACTTAATTTTCTGTTCACCTGGCAAATATTAAAATTTCAGAAGTACAAGACATTAAACTGTGAGGCTTTAATATATTATTGAAAATATCTTTATCTCCAGAAAGTACCTATAAAACAGGCAGAGTGAAAATACCAGGGGAGATACTAGCATACACTTTCCCTTGTTCATGCTGAACATATCTGCATATCTCAGCTGTATCATGGTTAGGTACTTTGCTTTCATTTTATGTCTTATATTAGAGCAGGTGGCCCACGAATATTCCCATGAAAACTGACACATTTTTAACACACCTAGATTTCTACCCAAGGAAGTTAGGCAATTGCCAACTTTCCCACATTCCTGTCATCTCTCTGGCCATTCTGCAAGGTACAGAACTTATGATATAAGGGGCATTTTAGCACTAAAATACCTGTCACTCAGGCTAAATATTCATGAGTCTGAAATAGCCCTTTCAGAAAGGATTCAAGAGGCAAAATGTAAGCCCACTGAAAGGAGGGATTTGGCTTGCCTAATTTATTTAAAACACTCAAGACCCATTAAGTTGCACTTTGGTGTCTCAAATCAAGATGCAGGGACACACTTTGTTGGGCTCACATTTTTACTACATGGAAGTAACTTTAAGCTCAAACTTTGATTTACCTTAGTTTGCATTAAAAAAAAACAACAAATTGAATTGAAGAATAAATGAGTAAAATGGTAATGGATTTATCTTATACACAGCAGACTTCCTACAAACTTAATTCAACTGCTGATGAATGGAAATGAACAAATGAATGCCTAAGCCATTCTTAATCTTCTCATAATTGAGTTAATCTAGTTAAGTGAATTCACCTTTAATTTATAGCAATGGAAACCTATTTCCTAGCTGGAATCCAGCTATTGAGTGATTTACCAAGCTTGAGATGTAATGTCATAGGATGCACTCCATCCTATTCTTTTAGCTAAGGATATCCTACTGAAAATATGTTGTCTAAAAACATAAGGAGTGAAATTGTACCTGTTTTCATTATCATTGTCTTCTACTTGAGCAACTTTCCACTGAAAGTGTACGCCACTGAGGAACATTCTGTAAGTGTCTTTAACAAAAATTCCTTTAGAAATACACACTACAGAGAGCTGGAAGAGCTATAAACATCCACTCAGCAGATGAACACAGTGCACGAAAAGGAAGATATCTTGAAAGTGGCCCTGAGTAACAAGTAGTAAAAGAGGAGTGACATCCTCCCTGACAAGTGCCAGAATACTTGAACATGTGATTCCTGACTCAAATCAATAATTATTGATCGGAGCATGCTCCTTAGGCAGAAGCCTGTTTTTGTTTAAGGAATTCAAGTGGTGGGAAAGTGCCCCTGCTCTCCCCACCCTGTCCAACCAAGCAGAGCACAATGCACCTTCTCTCCTACCAAGCAGGCAAGTCCTTTGTAGTCTACCCATTCTGTCCCCACATGTCGTATCTACGAGTTTCTAACAAACTCTGCTGATGTCTCCTCAAGATCAGCTTCTCCCCTCTTCACCTATGGAGACATTCTCCTTTCTTTTTCTGCCCCATTTTCAGCTTTTACCTGCTTGTTTTCCAAGTTAACTTTTTTTTCTTGCAATTAGGAGCTTATAAGCAATTACACACTCTAAAAATATAACAATATTTCTAGTGTCAGCTGGTCTAACTTCAGCATTCACAAACTGCCATGTTTGCAAGATTACAATAAAATGAAGTTCTTCTTTATCAGGGTTTTTTTCTTCATGAGACAAGAAAAAATACAAAAGACCTCTTAACTTTTCATTAGATAAAAGTTCTCAACTTTCTCATTGTACACAGTGCTTGCTAAAATCTTGCACTTTTTTGAATGTCTGCAATATGCGAACACCATTTTTAAACAATGAAGACTAGAAATGGATAATGACTTTCAGTGATAATGCTAAAATGCCAAAGACAGTAATTTTAATTACACTTTTCATTCTGTTATTTATACACTCGGAATGACATTTGTTTCCTCACCAAATTTCTGTCCAATTAACTGAGATTCAGATGATTATCTGCCCCATGTCCTAAATTGTTTTCTGGTTCCTCACCCCTTAGGACAAATTTTTATATTCATTAATAATATCTGTATGGATTTTTGATTAAAAAAACAGTCTAGAATGAAAAAAATCACAGATAAGACCATCAAAGAAATTGGGGTAATCTAATTTGCTTACTTTTTGTAATTTTTTTTCTTAAGTGTACAGAAGCTGATAAATCGTTAGGCAATGTTAACAATGAAGCAAAATTACTAATTGATTAATGCCCTGGTAAAGTGAGAGAAATGGGTCTTTTTATACCATAAGCATAGTGCAAAAATTTTAATGAACTCATTAGTTTGCTTGCTTGAAAAGTGCTGTTAGCCATACCAAAATGCAGTGTAATGATTCCACTGATGCATAATAGAAGAGCAAATACTGAAAGGGGGCAAATACAGAAACACCTGTTCAATGCCCAAGGTGACTGCTTAGATACTTTTGATTCTGTTAGAGCATAGCCAAAAACTCCTTCAAGCATGATTAGATTTGCCCACACTTATGCATTTTCCTGTGAAATATAAACTAGCTTAGCTTTACATATTTTATCTGTACTTGCAGCAAGGGAGTGTCAATAGAATAACATTTTCTTTAACCAGATAATATAATGTGTAAAGAAAATTAAATTAGTAAAAAACAATGCAATCTACTGATTCATTTGAAAGTTATTTGGAAAAGCAAACAGGATCACTTATTGAGTGATTAAAAATGTCATATCCATTACAGCCTAAGTAAGAAATTATCAAAGGAAAGCCTTTGAACAAACCTGCCTCACATATGTGTCTGCTGGGCAGAAGAGGCATTTTTATCTGTATGGCATATGAGGAATTAGTTAAGGGAGCATGGACTCAATCAGTATAGGTAGGATTTGTCACTTCACTTAGCTATTTTTAATTGTTATATGTAAAGTGGAAAGAGATAGCCAGCATGATTCATGTTATTCTAAAATTGGTTTTAATACAAGTGGGCAAATACCACTCTGAAATTTCCTAAATTTTTGATAAGTTGTTGAAATATTCTAAATGGCTAAATTAAACTGAATGTTCTGTTTTGCAGTTAAAGTTAGGTGAAATTAAACTGATGCCTTAAATATGTACGATATGCAAAATAATTTTTTAAAAAACCTCATTAAATGTACATCATGGCTAATTTTCTGTAGGCAAAAAAAATCCAACCTGAAAATGATAAAAATTAATCTACTTTTGAAATAAAAAGCTAAGTTGAATTATTCAAATTAATTTTCTTTTCTGCAAATGAAAAAGAGATCTTCCATTCAGGATGATAAGGTTCAAGCATACTATATTTTCTGATTTCTTTTTATAGGATTTAATTCCAAGAGGGTATTTTGAACTGAGCAAACTCCTTATCAGTTAAAGACTTTCCTTCATTATGTATAGCAGTAGTTATCACAATGCGAAAAATTCAAGTCTTGGTAATCATTAATGACAAATCTCAATTTCATGGTTGCTATCCATTTTTCTTTTCCAATTTAGCAGATTTCCCCCGATATTTACTTTGCTTATGAAAGCCAAAGTTATTTTTCAGTGTAAGAAGAGATATTTGGGGCCCACAAATATTTTTTGAGTCAAAAGGCAAATTTTCCTATTAAAAACATAATAGTAATTAAAGACAATTGGTGCTGCAGTATACATATGCATATTCTCACTATACGTTGCAAAAAACTACAGATGCTAAAAGGAGCAGGCAATCAAATGACTGCAACACTGCGTCTCCAGAATTTCTTATGAAATTACATTTTGTACAGGAGATTTTCCTGGAAGGGCAATGCAACCCTTCCAGCAAATCACCAGCCAGTTGTAATTGCCAAGATAATTGACAGTGGAAGTTATGTCCAACAGCAACTGCTTCATTCAGGTCTCTGTATCGGATTTGCATGGCCAAACTTTGGTAGTGGGGGAGATACAGGGGTGGCCTCTGTGAGAAGTTGCCAGAAGCTTCCTTCATTTCCAGCAGAGCCATTCCTTGGTGGCTCCAAAGATGGAAATGCTGCTGGTCAAAGGCTGGGCCAGTTAGAAATAGTGGTGAGACCTCTGTGATAACAGATTTAAGAAGAAGTAGAAAAAAAAATGTTATTGCACAGTTGTAATTTTGGCCAGAGAAAAGCAGAGTGAGAACCTGTGAGAGGTTCCAACTCTGCACACACCCAGGTCAGCGCAGAAGGAAGGGGAGGAGATGATCCAGGCCCCACAGCAAAGATTCTTTTATCACTCACAGTGCAGACAAGGAGAATCAGCTGTGTTCCTGCAGCCCATGGAGATCCATGGCGATGCAGAGATCTACCTGCAGCCTATGGAGGAAACTCATGCTGGAGCAGGTGGAAACCTGAGAGGAGGCTGTGAACCTGTGGAAGGTCCATGGAAAGAGAAGCCCATGCTGGAGCAGCCTGTCCTTAAAGGACTGCACCCCATGGAAGAGTGACCCATGCAGCAGCAGTCTGAGGGATGCTGTTTCCCCTGTGATGAACTCACGTTGCAGCAGTTCACAGGGAGCTGCTGCTCGTGAGATGGACTCACATTAGGCAAGTTCATGGAGAGCTGTCTCCCATGGGAGGGACCCCGTGGTGCAGCAGTTGAATGATGACTCCTCTCCCTGAGCAGCAGGAAAAACAAAGTGTGATGAACTGACCATAACTCCCATTCCCCTCTCCCTGTGTCGCTGGCAGGGAGGAGATAGAGCTGGGAAAGAGGGAAGGTTGGGGGGAAGGTGTTTTGAAGGTCTGCTTTTACTTCTTATTATCCTGCTCCAATTTTGTTAGCAAAACATTCATCTAATATCTCTAATTCAAGTTCATTTTGCCCAGTATGATGTTTGATGAGTAATTTCTTCCAGTCTTTATCTTGACCCATGAACCCTTTTATTTTCTCTAACCTGTCCAACTGCAGAGAGGAGTAATAGACGGGCTTTGGTGGGAGTGTGGCATCTAGCCAGTGTTCACCCCTTACACTCTCTTAGTTTTGTTGCATTCAACTTGACTAGTAGTCACAGGTCTGTTTTTCAGCGCCCATGTATTTCTACTGTACACATCCATAAATTAAAATTAGATTTCACTTTGAGATTATATAAAAGTGAGCAAGATGTGGTTTAGCCCATCATTTATTAAAATGCTGAATTGCACTCTACCTCTTTTTTTTTTTTTTTTTCCTTTTCTTTTTTTTTCTTATGGTGATTTTTACAGTTTTAAGGATTATGGCTTTCCTGGATAAAATGTAGTAATAAATATAAAAGTCAGATCAACTGAACATGAAATTCAGGATGGGTGTACTGCTCTAATAGATCTCACTTTATCTGTTTTCTCCAGATGCACTGAAAATGTCTTCCCTATGAAGGCAATAACTTAAATATTTGTAAAAACTTATTAAGAAGGCACAGCATCCTAATTCCTTTAGGATACAAGCAAAGGTTAGCTCCCAGACTGCTTTTAAAAAGAAAGCTTAGATTACAGCATTTCAGGAGTGCATGTTTTGTGATGTATTTTAACAGCCAATAACTATCCCAACCTCAAAGCTGCCAGTCAGCAGAATAACTGGATACTTTCCCTTGCTGTGTGTTTAAAAAAAAGTTTGGGGTAATATTCCCACAGAATTTCCAAACTTCAAAAAATAGTCAAAAGGTATGAGCTGCAAGGCTAGTTTATAAGATCCAGATTCCCAATCTGTGCAGAAAACTGAAAACCATTGTTTGATAAAGCTCTGAACTAGAACTTTTAGAGACTAGTGAACTACCGTATCTTATGTATATAATAAATTTATATATGTGTGTGTGTGTATGTATCTATGAGAAATTGTTATACCTGTTTATAAAGTATGGTGAGTGGGTGTGTACAGACACAAAGAAAGTCTGATCATAAGCTAAGCACAAGTGAGTAAGAGAAGTATGCTCCATTAATTGCTGTAAGAAATATTACACCAACCATGCATTATTGACATTGATTTAACTGGCAAGTGTGATTGCCAAAGAATTTTATGAGATTTTTCCACATTACAAGTCATTTTTACAAAAAGGAGCTATGAAATTGAGCACTTCATTGAACTCTGATTGTAGGAGGATAACTACATAATTAGGTCTTAAATCATTACAGAACACATGAACACATATTTTATATCAGCCATTTAGCAGACCCAGAAAAATACAAGTATAACATATTAATACATTTATTTTTAAACAAGATCTCCTATCAAATTTATATCGATAAAAACCTCAAATGTTTAAGCAAGAAATGAAATAATGTAAACTGAGCTCTATGCTGTTGCTCCCTCTGTTTCCCTGGAGGCTTCTCTCACTGTTTTTCTTCATCAATTCTGTATAGCTCATGAGGGCCCTGGCTAAAGCAGCAGAGAGACAGAGAGACTCAGCACAGGAGGCCCTTAGGACAGAATTCCATTAGCTTTGACATGAGCTTCCCAGAAGGGAGCCAGAGCAGCCTTAAGAGAGAGCAATGCTGTGCTTTTGATACCTCCTCTGTCTATCAGAACATATATTAACTTCTGTTTGATCTTTTTTTCCCTCCAGAATTTCTTTTGTTATTTAATTTTGTAAAAGTGGCATGTAAGAAAATTGATCTCACATTTATGCTGAATCTTCAACTGAATTGTCAATGAAAAGTACAGCACAATGTAACCTGAATCCCATAAAGGAGTACTGCAGTTTTACTTCCTGACCTCACTTAACTAGAGAAAAGGATAAGTTTCAGTCTTTAATAAAAATTTCAGTTAATTTCAATGACATGTTGAACTAACTTGTACAAGAAAATAAATCTAGATTGTCCAAAGTTAAAACTTTATTTCAACCGTGAGCTCTTATTTTCTAAACTTCTAACTTCCCCTGTTCGCTCATTCTTATTAGTATTTTTATACATAAACATCTCTCATAGTTTCTCTGCTTAGGATAAAAGTAAAACTAATTCTGACTCAAAATTTGCCATGCAAAAACAAGTTTTCAAGGCCCTATCTTAAGCAGGCCATTAAGATGTTCTTGCTGGCTGGTAGTAATGAAAGGTTTGACATCCAAGTGATAGTAATGGCACAGTGGGTTTTCAAAACAAATTTAAGGAGTTAATTATTCAATAACAGAATATTAGCATATTTTTCAGGGGAAGCAACTTAAATATGTGCATTTAAAAACCAAAAACATGCACTGCCTGTCCAGAGTAGTACCTGTATTCCAGGTATTATTTCTTATGACTCCAGTAGTAAAAGGTTGTCAAAGCAGGCTGGGAGAAAAGAGAAGGATGATTTATATGTTGTGGTATTTGTTAAAAAAAAAAAAAAAAAAAACAAAAAAAACACCCTCCACAACAAACAACCTGCTTGGAAAAGATTGTAGGATTGCCAGACTTTTAAACACTGACAGTACTAGAAGAATACAGTAAACAACCTCTTGAGGAATGACCTTACAGTATTTAGAACCTGATAAAGGAAAACCACAGTGATAGTAGAATAAACATTGTCCATAAGTTTACAATTACTATTTTATTTCACGTTGACATCATAAAGGCAGATATCCACTGCTTATGTACACTATCCACATACTTATTTCTTTTCATAACACTCAAAATTTCATTCCTCTGTTTTCAATACTGCCTTGGATATCAGTATATGAAAGAGCCATAGCAGAATATCCACCCATAACGAAACTATATCACAGTTGCCAGTGTAAATGCCATCTTTATTAATCCTGCATTATTTAAAAATTCCCAGAATATTTATATAATTTTACTCATTTAAGCAGAGTTGTCCAGCATACACATTACTTTATTACTGGGAGGTAGAATTCAGATAAAGAGAACGTTACCTCTAGAAGACAGAAAAAATCGTGACTGCAAACAACTGTTGATGCTGATTTTAATGTTGTTTAAGGTATCATTTCAGCAAGGAAGCAGCCTTCAGAAAACAAGAGGATTCTTACTAGGAGTTAGGAAGAAACAGAAAAACTGAAATAACATGGCTCATATTGCCATTGTTTAAACTCACTGTGATGGCCAAAGGAGTGTATCAAACCTTATATTTTCAGATAAACTGTCATAACTTCAGAAGAACTAACTATGATTGGTAAGTAATTTTCCTCATTATCAAGGAGTCTGAAACAGTGAAAGAAGTGAATCACCTGGCATCTACTTGGTGCAAAGGACTTCCAGAATTTATATCACTATAAATTCCTTGATTTGGCATCAAGTAGGGTCTTAGATCATTGAAGTTGTTGCCACTATGAGTAAAAAAATGCATCTATCAAAATAGTCTTTAATTTGCATATCAGAGACCATAGCAAATTTATACTGATTGCACAACAACTGGGGTATTTCTGTGTACAAGATGTCCATTGCTATGAAAAAAATATTTATCCATCTATTTTCTGAGCTTTTCTGACATCACATAGATGAGGAAAGTAAAAGTAATTATGATAGCTTATCATACCTTTCTCCATAGAACTCCGTATCTTGGAAACCTCGGCAGTATTTAATAAATTGTAGCCTTATACACAGTATATAAATAGATCACACAGCAAACAAGTAAATTAGTTTTGTGCAAGCATTGTTCTCATTGAAATCACAGGCAGAAATAGGACAAGGTCAGGCATTACAATCCTTTAACAAGCAGCACTGAAAAAATGTTGCTATAACCATATTGATTTCAATAACTGTATTTTTGTTTTATGCTGGTGTCAGCGCACAAATAAGTCTATACACATTTTCATGTCTGCCTCAGCTTAAACAAAGCCCACTGAGAGAGGTTTTGGCATCAGCGGCTACTTCACATCTTCACTGTGGATTGCTAACTGCAAGAGTGACCTCCCTAAGCCACCAGCAAAACTTTGTGCTAGCATACTGTCGTACCAACAATATGTCAGTAAAAAGTGAGTACAGCTTTTCAGCAAGAAGATGCTGAGGTAAAATACATTCTCATGCCTGAAAAAAAATTCAAGGAAATTGTGAGATGACTGAGTTTTCTTCAGAGATTTCTAGTTTGGAGAATTTAAACCTCAGTCCCAGATGATGAATCATTCATAAAATTATCTTCATTGACATACTTAACACCAGTTTATAATATCTGTTTCTTCATTATTTATGCTATCTATTCAATCAATGGCTATTACATATTTCAGTTTGTTTTTTAAAATGCTTATTAATGACACTGCTGAAATCCTTTTTCCTATCTGTGACACCAGGCTTTTACTTTCTGTGTGGTGAATTAATGACAGCAATTAACTCTGTGACTTGACAACAGAAAATTCTGCCCAAGGGCTTCTTCAAACATAAAGGAGAAGAAGATTGATTAAAAAAAATGCAATTAATTTAATGTCTCTTGAAGATAAATGGTCATATGTAATACATATGACATCTTGAAAATCTAGATCACACCCTTGACTTGAATAATACCACTTCAAGTTTAGATTTTCATTATCAAAATTAGGCCAGTTATATGTTTATAGGCTCAGGGGAAAAAAATGGGTGAAATGTTTAGTTTGGAAACAAATCAGTTAAATGATTTTTTTTTTTTTTTTTTTTTCACTACCAAATCTATTAGCCTTGATAATCCATAATGTTTATGAGGGAAATCTCTGGATTTTCTATATTGAAAGTGCAGTTACCCACTCGTTGCTAAAGGCCTCTAAAGAAAATGGATGCTCAAATATCAGTTTCTATATTTAAAAGGACAGATTTTGTGGGATGCACTTATGCAAACAAAAAATATTTACAAGCACGTGCAAACTTGAGTATGTGCCCTCTGAGCAACACACATTGGTCTCAAGTGTG
Organism: Hirundo rustica; assembly: GCF_015227805.2. NCBI lineage: Eukaryota > Metazoa > Chordata > Aves > Passeriformes > Hirundinidae > Hirundo > Hirundo rustica. The sequence continues at coordinate 20,632,403 of NC_053453.1, read as the reverse complement.
AGTTCTGCAAATGCAAAAAAAACCCCCAAACAGACAGGCATTTTTAAGCAACAAGAGGCAGCTTTAGAAAAACAGTGAGGAGACAGACCATGAAAATCAAGCCAAAAAACCAAACAAGTAAGAATTTTATAAATCACTATGAAAACTGTGTTCTGTTCAATCTGCAAATACCATTTGCAGCCTGAGAAGCAAATTGTCTCTTCCAAGTATTAACATCATTACATAAATGAAGATTTCTAGTACACAAATCATGCACAATGCACAACTCCGCACAGATGGATGAGAATTTGGAGCTAAATGTTCAAACAGAAAACATAAAAAAATTAAAAGTATGTTATGAGAAGTACAGAATTGTGATAGCATAACATCAGTCACACATAACCACTGAAATGTTAAAGGAATGCTTGGGCAATTCACATCCCTCATACAAGACCAGAAAAGCAGCTTTCTAAATTGGAGCAAGATAATTGATTCCCCCCACCCCAAGACTGTTTCAGATATTTTCTGTCATGTTGTATTTCTGAATTTAAGACAATGATGATATCCATTTGCATTATAGTTGTTCTTTTATACAGTGTGACATAAATTACATGAGGCATCTCAAAAACATACAGCTGAACACCAGAAAACTTTAGTTTCATCTCCTCAAAACAAAATATACGTTGTTCCTTCTTTCAAAGTTTTTATATAATGAAGATGAACTACATTATTGCTATGCAAACACAATTAAGTGTTGCACATCTTTAGCAATTAATATTTCATTAGAATTTAATTTTCTATAAAACTCAGAAGAGAAACAACTGCATTCTATATTTACTAATTTAGATTGGGTGAGGAGTTAGGGGGCAAGGAATAAAGACTTCCTTCACCAATACAACTATCAGCACTGATCAAACTGATCACCTTCAAAATTGTACTAAGACTTCTAATATAGCATTAATGCAGTGCCAGAGTATTTTGAAGAGTAAAAAGGGTAACTCTTAGAGAGAACACCCTTCTGCCAAATACCAGGCAAATGGCTAATTTAATCAAAGTTCTCCTGGAGCTATACTGACCTGAGCATAGTCTCTGCTATAGCATTGAGGAGTTAAACCTCTGACAGTAAGCTTGGCTAAAACTTTATTAATTTTATGATAATATTTTAGATTCCAGCGTTCACATTTGTCACAAAATGGAATCATTTTAAAGATAATTTTAAGCAAGATAGAGAGGTTGAGTGTTATAGGATCACAGTACATCACCAATTCAAGTCATTCTCTGAACCAAGGCCTCACACATTCCAGTAAAAAAGGTTTGTTGGTTTTTTGGTTTTTTTTATCTAAGATTTTTTTCTCATCCCATGCCCTTCTATTATTTTTACCCATCTGCATTTACTGTGAAATGACTATACTAAAACATCCTGGGGAAATAGAACTAACATTTTTCATAGTAAGGTTAGGTAAGGATTGATGTTTTATTGCTAAACACTGAAAGGTCTTGTAAAAGGAAGAAACTCCTGTTCTAAAACAGGAGCCTAAGGGTTCTTATCCATATCTGTCTATTTGAGACTCTGTATTGAACCTGACACATCTAATTAATGAGTTATTTTTAAAATATGCAAACCTTGTCTCATTATTCTCAGAATAATAGAAGAGCTAGCATAGACTGAAAGTTTGTAGGTTGTTTATTCTTCAGATAAAACTCTACCCAGAAGCCAAAGAAGAGAGAGATCAGCAGAAGTTTTGGAACTATCAATACAGCACTATTTTTGTGGCACATAACTGGTGTATTTGCGTTTATAATTCTTCTTCCTTGCATTTATAATTTCCTCTCAAAAGACACAGCTGTATCAGATAGGCCACAAATGATTCAAAGGAGAAGCCTGTTTTGACTAGCCAGAATCAGACAAACAGGAGAAAATACTGTTTTGGTGAAGATTCTGATACATGACTTTTAAGAGTTAAGATTTTAGCTAAGGGTTAGAAGCAATTTATATTGATCATCTTAAGATGTAAGTTAGATTAGTAAATGGTAGGTTAATGATTATTAGATGCCCAAGCTAGAGCTAACTGTTATATTATGAGATTGTTTATAGAAGAAGTGGAGTAAGTGAACCGTCATAAGAACAGATTGAAACCACTAAGAACAATGGCCAGCACCTGGACTTGGTATCAATCAATCACGAAGCAGGGGACCTTGGACAGTGCCAGAGGGTCACAGAGACCTGATGAAGACTCTCCTGCCTTCATCCTTTGAGACCACTGACCCAATTTGAGACCACCGACCCAATTCAAGAGAAGAATTGCGCACGCGTGAAGGACTGATAGCCTCATTTTAATACAAAGCGGGGATGGGAGGTGCTGGGGTTATGCCTATGTATTGCGTGTAAGATCTTGGAAAATTAATAGAGAGCAAAGAGCCTTGTTGGGGGTGGCCACGCCTTTTGGAGATGACTCCCGTGCCGCCCGCCGGTGAATAAACATACCACTTTCTAACTTTAATTAGTTAGAGGGTCTTTGTCCATGACTATATCGGTTTTCAAAGACTCAATTCATACATAGAATATAAAATTTATTGAGAAATAATTTTCATGGCAATGAAAGAACAAAACATGCATCAATGTGAGCAGGAAGAAATTGACATTTAAAAACAGGTCTGATGCTGACTCAGTGTTGAGGGTACACTTTTCTTCTGCTTATATTTACATTTCCTCTGCCACTTGGTATGAATTAGGTAGGAAAAAATACTTCAGTCCTTGGCTTGCCAGGTTGAATCTGACAGGAGCTGCCCTAGAATTAGGAGCCTCCTGCAGTGCTAAAACACAAATTGATGCTAATCCCTCCTCATCTCCAGCATTCTAACAGGTCTTCTTACTAGTATACAAAGCCATTTATTGTTAGAAAAAATAGGGTTATTCCTCCTCTTGATATATTCCTTCTTGTTTATTTGTTAGCTTTAGCAGAAAGTGGATTTGGCTTTTATCACTGTTTTTTAAACCTTTAGGGAGATTAAACCCTGGCATGCATACTGACCACATGCTTCTAATCCCTCCAAAACATGTTTCATTTTGCACCACTTTTAAATGTTCTAAATAGGAATGGAACAAGTAAGTAAAACCATTAAAGGATTGAGTTTTATTATTTTTACACATGTGATTTTGGTGATGAGTATATGCAAAAACTTACATATTAATTTTTGCTTGAGACAAAAGCATTAAAAATCTCATCAATGTACATTTCCAGCAAACTAGCATTTTTTTGGAGTACAAATGCAGCAAATCCTGTGAAAATGCACAGCATAAAAGGCAGTTAAGAAAATTATTAATGGTGATAGCAGCTGAACAGTAAAAGTGTACCTATCATAACTTGCTTCCTACAGAAATCCAATATGTTACTTCATTTTAATAATTCTGTCAAAAAAATCAGAAAATACATGAGCAGAGTCTCCTAAAACATCCATCTAAGAATAATTTTCAGCGCCAAAATCTATCTGAAGCAATTTTTAGCCCAGCAATTAAGCCAGGTTTCATTCCTTTCTGTTTTCTTTTTAATTCTCCTGTTGTTGTGCATTATTTGGGTTTATATTGTATTTAATTTTATATTGGGTTTTGTAATGGTTTCTTCAGTACCACCACTTATCACAAGGTTTGTCCCTGCTCTTTCTCCCCACCCATCCCCCACACTGGAATGTAACCCAACTCTGTTCCACTCCCACCTTGTCCCTGGTTGGGAAGTGGCTTGTCCCTGCCTCTGGCCCTGTCCCAACTGGGAAAAAGCCCTGGGACCACGTGGAAATCTCTCTTGGGACGGGGACTGGACTGAGCTCTGGATCCTGCGGGGCCAGGATCCCAGAATAAAGCTGTGATTCCCACCCCAGACAAAGAGCAGACTCTCTCCTTTTGCCTGCTCTCTCTAAAGAAAGGTTTGCAGCCTCTGGGATCTTTAAGACCCTGAGAGAAAAAATTCCCTCCTGGCATGGATTCTCTCTCAAGCTAGCCGAGGCAAAAACGGAGCTGGGGCTCTGGGAGAGAGAGACACATGCCATTCTCTCTTTGCAGAGATAGAAGGTTTATGACTTTTAGAGAAAACTAATAGGTTGAAAATGAGATACGGAAATAGAAAGGTATTTAAAGACAATCTATTGTATATTGCAATGGTCCTCAGTTTCTGTTCCTAGTGCATCAGTTATATCAGGGTGACAGACTAGCAAACATTTCACATGGAAGGTTTCACAAAAAACCCAGTCATACTAATTCACATTGAAAACACTCTAAAAGCTCAGATGTTGTACACTTATGTGAAATCCTAGACAAACATGATTCAAATAAATAGAAAACTTCAGTTATCTTGAGTACTGTTAATATGCTACTTCACTTCCCCCACCCCACCCACCCTCACCCCTCCACCCCTCCTCACACAGGTACGTGCACTGATCTCCTGTATTAAATTCCCAAGTGAGAAAGGTCCAGAATATGTAATGTAATGTATGTTTCTGACGAAGTTATTAATTTTAATTATTTTAATCTCACAAATTTATTATAACAGTTAGTAATAATTTTAATAATGATCTATAATAATATATGAATAATAATAATATCTCTTTTTTCTTTTTTGCATTTCATTTTCTCATTTTCAACCACAATAAATATATTAAAAAAAAAAATCAGCACTTGCAATAGTGAAAAGCAACTAATAAGGAAATTCAGAATAAAATGAGATTTAGAATAAACAGATGTTCATTATTAAAGAAAAATATTTTGGTTGGTTGGTTGTTTAGTTGGTTGGCTGGTTGACTTTTTAAACTAGACAGATTTGTAATGGAATGAATTCATATGATCATTTAGCATTATCTCAATTTGTCTCAAAATACCGTTGAGCATCACTGTTGAAAAGGAGTAATGTTCCACAGCAAGGAAAGAAAAGGGTGGTTGAAATCTTATTTTTCATTCCTACTAAATTCCACTTGAAATATTGCAGTGAATATGGTTCCAAACAGTACCTGAGAACACTGTAGAGATCCACTGGTGGGGTGTCCATCATTTCACTCATGTGCTAACTCAGTGTACTCTCAGAATTTCTGTTACCAACTTTGCCTTGTTTTCTGTTTTAATTACTGAAGAATAAATTTACTATTTTAATTTTATTCTCTTAATGTTATCAAATAATTAAATTTTAGACTACTTCCTCCATTAAAAAATACATTTTATTCAAGAAATATTATTTATTTTTCTTAGATGCCATAAAAAAACAAGAGTTCATAGGGACCAGCTGGCCATTGCTGGGTCTTTGATTATCCTGCATTATCCACTTATCAGCCTTAAATATGAATATTCTGGAAGTTCTCTGTAGGGAATATAAAAAGCAAATTAGCACTGAAATTTTCTGGAAAGGACTGAAAAAAAAGTTTTCTCATGGAACAGTTTCAAAACTGTTGGTCACAAAAAGCAAATTGATTATAGTTTTATGAGAACAGCAAATGTTTCTGCCTTTTTAAAGATCACATCTTAAATGTCATTCTTAATATTGCAAGTTTTAAGCATTTTGGACTTTTCACTATATCTGATTCATATTATCATGATTCTTAGATTTCTCCTAAATATTATATTGTTCTAAATATAATTGTTCTAAAACAATTCTAGATTTTCCAAATATTTTATCATATATAGCAGTGTGCTGTACAGAAGAGAGACATTAGTTCATGCCTCCAAGTTTGACCCACATTTCTTAAGGGTACATTTTATACAACTACAAAGGAATGATGATTTTTGACATAATAATGTCAGCTCTCACAGATTTTAATGATCTTAGCAAATTTCAATAATTTACAATAAATTACACATTTCCTCATTAAAAGACAATTCTTAATAAGGACAGAGGGAAGATAAAATTCAAGAAAAATGGAATTAGATAAACATAGTTCTCATTTTTTTTTAAAGTGAGAGAAGGAGAGAAGAGCCATGAAATTCAAGGCAAATTAGTTCAATTTCAGTTCCTAAAAAGTGGTAGAACAAAAAGTCAAACACTGTTTGAGCACTTACAAGATAAGAAAGTTGTGAAGATGAGTAACAGTGACAGTGGATTCATCAAGAACAAGTCATGTCAAAATAATTTTTTTCCTTATGATGGCATAATAGGCCTTTTGGATACAGAAAAAGCAGTCACATCGTCTTTGTGCTTCTCTTCAGAAAGCTGCTGGATATTCTCTCTCATGACTTTTGATAAGCAAACTGGGGAAACATTCCTTGAATGGAATCAGTGAGTGTTGCTATTAACAGTTCATTGTCAGGCTGGACAAGGGTTTGCAGTACTGTTCCACAGGGGTCTGAGTGCATTCATTACATTCTTTAATAGTTTCAATAAAGAAATCAAAAGTAGGGTTATTACATCTAGAAGTTGACAGAAACCATGCTGAGAGAGCTGCAAATGCATTGTTTCAAAATAATCTCAACAGATTGAAGTCTGAAGAAAATTAGGTACAAATAAGGGCAAGTTCTGCATTTCGCAGTAGAAAAATTTACCAGTTCATTGCAGAAGAGAAACAACTGACAGAGAGCAGTAGTATCCCATTAGTACCGGTGGCAGTGTCACAAGATGAACATGACAACATTTTATGTAAAAGTTGAATTTTTAAATTTATAAAGATTATTTTTAAACACTCTTCCATCCGATACTAGCAGGACCTTCAGTGGGATATTATGTCCAATTTTGAGAACAGCATTTTAGGAAAAATATAGAACAAGAGAAGCCCCAGAGGAGACATTAAGAAAAGAAAACCTTCAGTAAGTGGTTAAAGGAAGCAGGCTGGTAAGGTCCAGAGAAGAGACTGAGGGGCAATATGATGTATCAAAAATATTAGAAGATAGGAATAATAAGAAAGCAAAAATTCTTATTTTTGTCCCCTGTGAATTTGAGTTTAAAATTAGCTGATAAATTAGGCTTGGCTTGTGAAACTTGACCAGAGCATTTACTCAAGGTCTGAAACTATAAAAATCATGAAATGAGTGTCTGAATTTTAAATATAGATGTGAGGAGTAATGATGTGAATTTAAAGTAACTTATAACAGGCTTCTAGTAAAGCAGTTAAAAATATCATTCTGCCTTGGACTTACATTCACAAATTACTACTTAATGTACTGTAATACTAATTCCATTAAAATGAGAGAAACAAACAAGAAAAATCAAACAAGCAAAAATAAATCCCCAAACCAACCAACCGATATAAAAAGAGCCAAAACACCAACCACAACCCAAACCCTCTTTTTTCTTTCAGTTTTAAATATTCAGAAACTCACAATATTATGTGGCTGGAAGGGAAACAGAAATATTCCACTTCTCACATCATAACCTGCAGAAACCTGTCTGACAAGTTTTAAAAGTGATTCTGAATGAGATTTCAGTCATAACCAGACTGCTAACTCAAACGCTTCTATGTCTGAGTTGAGCCCAAGGGAAATATGCAAGTCTGCGCAAGAAGTGATTTGGTTTAGCATTAGAACTCAAGGCTGAAAATCATACATCTGAAATCAATAGGAATTCTAAATTTAATTATGCCACTTTTTTGGTCATCTTTATATTTTTTAATGGGTTTAAGTGACTCTTTCATAAACATTGTTATTAAGTATTTATATAACCAGAACAAATATTGAGCATTATGAAGATACCAGTTTGATTTTCTCTCTTTCAACAGAGCCATGTCCTCTTCTCAAAGATGAACCCCTCAAGCCTGCAGATAACGGCGACTGACAAAATATCCAAGAACATCTGAAACTGTCAAGTTTTCACTGCACTGCCAGTGCCAGATTTGCAGTAGGTAAGGAGACATAAGACAGGCTGTTCAAAGCAGCAACAGCGATTTACAGCTGCTGCTTTCCCTTTCCCTCTTTTGCCCTCTTTCCCTTCTTTTTCCCTCTTTCACTGGGCTCTCTACTCTTTCTTCCTGCTTTTGATGGTTCTGACTCTGGAAACCTCATTGTCCTTTAATAGCAAATGAGCGCAATTCTGTTCAGTGATCAGTGTTTGTCATTTCAGAACCTCAAACAAGTTAATAAAAGGGCATAATTTTAACTCTGAATAAAGTTCTTTATTTGTAAATATGGAGCAGATGATACATTTTTTTTAAAAAAGGTTATGTGTTTGTCAATTGAAATCATATAATGATCTCTACAACTTATGCGTCATCTCTGCTGTTTATACATCTCTTTTGTTCCTTAAACTTCCTGAAAGAAAAAATGTTCAGATCATTGCCTTCAGAAAACCTCTTATATTGTCAAATTTATGTCTATTTGGTGTCAAAAGTAGTTATTATCATGCTTATAGTGCATCTTAATCACATTTCTGCCAGCTGAGTACTACGTACAATTCTGTTAAGGTGGCCACTAACCATCCAGTTAAGACACATGCATAACTTTACGGGGATAATATCACTAAATTGAGTGAATGAATAGATGGCTTGCTTGTTAACTACAATTTTATGCCTTAAGAATATTCTTAAGTGTTTGCTTAAATGTAAGGTTATAACCTGGATTTTTAAATCTGACTATATGTTATTTGGTATTCCTCAAGAAAAGATTGAAATTAATTTTTCTTCAAGATCATTAAGAGATTTACCAGGTGAAATAAATTACCATGATACCACTCTACCACTCAAGGACAGCACAACAATAATATTTTATACCAGCACTGCTGGGTCTCAGCATTTCATCAGCAATATATAATAGGTAAAAATCTGAATATCTTTATGTATATTAACTGGTTGTTCCTGTAGCATAAGACCTCTATCCTTGTCAATAAGTGTACTATTGAGAGTAAAGAAGAATTAGCTAGTTTTTTTCCATGTAAGTAAAAGTCCATTTAGCAATGTCCTGTAATTTCTAGAGGCAATAATTACCATGTCTTCATATACATGCAAAACTCAAATGCTTCAGTAACACAGAAGAGTCTTAAACCAGATACAAAAAGCGATACCACTTTCTTTTTTCATCTGTTTTCAGGGGGGAAAAAAAAAAAACAGGCAAAGGAACAAGGAAAACAGAGCCAACAGAAGCAGTCATCAGACATAACAGGTTGTTCTGTGGTTTTTGGGTTCTGCTTTTATACAGTCTGTGAAGTCCTTCTGGGAGAGCCAGGGATTTCTGGGAACTCCTGGAGGAATGTCAGGGCACCTGCTTCATCAGGAAAAAGCAGCCATGGGGCCTGTGTCTTCCAGAAGCTTGTAATAAGGGTATTCATAATCAAAGGGTGCTTTGAACTTTGAGCAAGGAGAGACAGTATTGGTTCAGCAGGTGCTGGAACAAGTGGGTTTAAGGGCCAGCCTAGCATGAAGTTCCCAGAGAAGCGTTTTCTGCAGATGATGCACAGAAGCCTTCTGGAAACCCTGCTGCTGAGGAGAGTATTTGTGTGCCAGCAGTGGGACAGGAGTGATGTCCCACTGCCATGATGACAGCCATGTCCCCAGCACACACCAGAGTAGCTACCCCAGCATAATAAAATACCAAGCTCCCAAGGGATGATGATGCATCTCCACAGGCCCCTTACCAAGGGGGCATCTACCAAGCAGAGGGGAACTGTTACAAAATAGGGGCAAGAAAGATCTGTGCTTATTTGGTGCAGAAATGGAGACTTGCAGCATGTCCAAGCCAGAGACAATAAATGCAGGAAAAAAAGCTTCTTCTCTGATGCAAAAGGGTCAGTGTGGAGGTAGCAGATGACGTGCTGAGTCTAAGCAACATGTTGAGGAGGTGATCCTTCCTGTCTCCTGAGCACTGGTGAGACCACAGCTTGAGCACTGTGTCCAGTTCTGGGCTCGACAGTAAGAGACACATACCGGAGTGAGTACTATAAAATGCCACAAAGATGGTAAAGGAGCATCTTTTATGCAAGAAGAAACTGAGAAAGCTGAGATTTTCAGCCTGGAGAAGGGAATGCTTGAGAAGTGAATCTTATATCAGTGTGTATAAATATCTTATTAGGTGGAAGCAGAATCTTCTCAGTCATGTCTAGAGACAGGACAAGAGGCAATGAGCATTATCATGGGTTGGCACAATTTTGTTTTCTGGTTATAGAGAAATGTAAAATGTTTTTCCCTGCCCTGACTGTGGAGTGGGGTGAAGGGGGGGGTGGGAAGCACAGGAACCTATCAAAAAGCTGGCTGAAATACTGGCAGCTAAGTTGACCAATGGGAAATGTCGATTCGACTTTGGAAGGGATATTTAAAACTAATCTGCTGCTGACCGCCCTCTCTCTCACTTTGGAAGCAGCCATGAGGTAACATTATGGGCGGCCGGGCCGGGCCTGGCCGGGGCTCTGAGGGCCGCTGCCCGCACAGGGAGGGCCTGGGCTGTCTGAGCCCCTTTCCCTGCTGCCGGCAGGGGAGAGGGGCAGCTGCAGCTCGGCAGTGCTGGCCACGTGCTCCGACCACGGAAGAAAGGGCCAAAACACGGCCCAGCTTAATCCCCGCTGGCAGCAGAGAAATAAAGCCTGCAGCTTCAGAACAACTCCGAGCCGAGCCGCTTTAGACGAGACCAAGGGGTGGAAAAAAGGACATCTACCAGCTTCTTCCATCAGCATTTTTCTTCAGCTCCTACAGCCCAGAGTGCATGTGGCCCTTGCAGGCCTAAGCGGATATAATCCTTCACTAACAACACAGAATTTTTAAATCACAACTCTTCCTTGAGAGAAAGAAGAAAGAAAACCAGAAAGTACATAGAAATAGACGCTACGTGAAGTCAGTCAGATTGGAAGTAAAAGAACTAATAATATTAGAATAGGGTTGAAGAAGTGGATATTTTTAACCAGACTTTCCTAAGGAAAATTATGGAGAAATGAACTGTTTTTTGCAGCATCTTAGTATCATTGGGTAGTATACTATTCTAATCAAAAGTAAGGACTGATGTAATTGAGATTTATTTGGGAACTTTAAAGCCCCCCGCTTCTGAGTTAAAATGAGGTCTCAGCCTTTGAGACAAAGATAATTTTAGACTAGAAGTATTTGTAAATTGTACCCAAATACACTGAGAAGCTTTGCTAATAAAACATCACAGTCTGCAGTAGCAAACATCTTCATAAACGATCTTAGGAAGAGTTCTCCTAGAGTAATGAATAGTTATGTCTAAATAGTGAAACTGACTGAAAAATCCTAAATTGTGTCTTTCAATGTTGTTCAATAAGAAAGTTAATAGTTTGTAAGAGGAAAGAAGTGTTTTAAAGTGTCATTCTGTTTTAGTTGAAGGGTTTTTTTTCTTTTCTCAAATCTTTTTCTTTTTCATTCTTTTAGTATATGTTAATAAAACTATTTTTGTTCATTTTTAAGCTTAAGCCTGCTTTAGGTTTTTTTTTTTTTCACCTAATCTCTCCCTCCCGCAAAAGAGAATAAAAGCTAAAACCCCCACAAGCATATACCAAACCAGAGCAAGCTATGTTTAAGCATTTAACAACAACAACAACAACCAAAAGTTTTTTAGTGTGCAAGAAGCCAAACAGTGGAATAGGTTGCTCTGAGAGGTTGAGTAGTCTCCATTCCTAGAGATATTCCACATTCAACTGGATGCAGACCTGAGCAAGCTGCTGCTGTAGCTCAGTCTACTGAGCATGGAGGGGTGCACTAGACATCTCCAGAGGACCAGCCTGGTTTTATGAGCAGTAGCTGCTTCTGAGATCTAGTGATCCCACACTTTCAGAAAGTTGCAAATGATCAATCCCAATGACATGATATTTGCAACCATTTGGCTGCACTGCCAAACCAGGAGAGGTGTAAAAGAGCCACAGGCAATGCTTTTCGATGACACATTCCCTGCAAGTAAATACCAAACAAGGAGTATATGAAAAATCAATCTAATGTGTTTCATGAGCCTCATCCTTAAAAACAAAGGAATACTGTGATTCTATGCATGTATTTTCTTATGTGTGAATCTGTACAAAGCAGACTGCACAGTTCTGAATGAGAATGGAAGATGACCCATGAAACACTCATATTATTAATTGCTGTCTGATGAAAAGGCTTCAGGAGCTCAGCCCTCAATAGCTTTATGTTGGAGGAATTAATAAAGGGTCAGGCATTTAAAAAAATTGCACCTGCAGTCAAGGCCCTCTTGATATGCGTGATTCTTTGTGTTTATTCTGGCATGGAAATTTATAATACTTTCTCTTTAGAAGTAAGTAAGATTGAATAATAAACTAAATAGCTGCAGATATGTGTAAATAGAAACAAATCTCTCTGTTAAAATGCATCTCTAGATTATAAATAGAAACTAATAAGTGATTTTCTTCCAATTTTGAAAGCGTATAAAACATAGATAATATCCCAGCCAAATGAAGTTTACAATGACTCTTGCAGTTTCAGTTGAGCCAATAGAGAAAGAAGCAGAAAATACCTGTAAGAGGTCCGATGAAATTAAGAAAAAAAATGCATGCAACACAGAGAGAGTGAAAACCTTTGTTACAATTCCACAGATCTTTTATGTTACAGATGGAGATCTTTTCTAGGCTTAAGGATTCTATGATTCTGTGATAGTGCACAAAATATTCCCAGAAATTAACATTAGTAATTTTAATTTTTAGAGACACTTTTTTTTTGGAAGTGCTACTTTTTAAAAACATGCTTCAGAATGAGATTGGACAGGTAAATGTGGAAAATTGGACAAAAATATGTAACTTTAGGATATACACAGTGGAATGGGCAGCAAAATTCTTCTGTTAGTAATTTTTCTCGCTCCTGTGAACTGCTCTTTTAGGATCCATTTAGTAATTAATTGCTGTCCTCGCTAGATGCTAATATTGCAACAGAAGTCTACAGAATAAATTGTGCCAGTGCAAACGAGGCAGTGATTGGCAGCCTTTCTTAATTATGGCAGTAGGTTTAGCACTTGTGTTAATCTGAAATTCATTAACATGTCTCCAGATACCACTAGTTAAATCCAGTTTTCCAACAGGCAGAGTCAGCTCTGAAATTAGTGCTTCAGAAAACCTTGTTTATTGCCTGCTGTCCTCTGAAAAAAATCACTGAGGTCAGGTTTCTTGACATATTGTTTGACTGGATTCCCAAAACAATTCCATGATATCCTCAAGAGGCAGCTCTGAACACACAAAACCTAGAATGAGGTTTGTGCCAAAATCACTTATCTACGAGTAAATATCTTATTTCTTCAAACAGATTCTTAATTCCTCTTTTTATACTTTATTGATGTGTTTTTTCAGGCTACATTTTCATGATCAATAGTTATTCTACCCATATAGAAATCTCTGTAGACAAAACAGACAGAAATGCAAATAAAGATAAAAGCTACATAAATTTTTCAGAAATGGATCATGCCAAAAGTCCTGGTGTCTTCCTTTGACAGACGTTATTTACTTATTTACATGGAAGGCCTGACAGATGCAATCTCTCCGGATTTCAGAAATGTTTTCCATAGGAGATGACTGATTAAAATTGAAAAGATGGGGATGAGAAGCCAGAGTATAAAGTGGATCAAGAAGGAGATCAAATGGGTTGTGCTGAGTGTCCTGGTACTGACATGTTCCCTGTGGAGCTCTTCAGAGTCTATTTTGGAAAATTTTATTGTTTTCACCAGTGACTATGTCCTCAAGGGGCAAAAAAATATTCTTTTGGGACATATATGCACTAAAGAAATGTAATAATAGCATGAATATAGATGGGATACACAGGTAACCTGGAATGAGATCAAACACCACATGGCAGAATTTGGGTAATCTTGGGGACTGAGATAAGATTATATACATATCCTGAGGCATTTACAGGCTACAAACACGAACTTTGCTAAGAGTACAGAGTGCCACTGTTTCTGGAAACAAGAGAAGAGAAAATGTGCAACAGTTCAGATAAATCTCACACTGAGTCCTGCCTTCCCCTTCAGGCTCTTCCCCTTCAGGCAAATTAAGGATTTATAATCTACCTTCCTAATGTAATAAGATTATTTTTATCTCTAATATAATTACATTGGGATACACTATATTATGGAAACTTTTCTCCAGTCTTATTACATAGACCGTCCTTATTACAATGCCAGAGCACTAAATCTTTCCATGATTTTATGTAGAGCTCCTCAGATCCCTGAATGGACCATCATATAAAGCCATGAAAGACAACCTGTCATTAAATGTTTTAATTAATCTCTTCTAAATCTAGCATCCAGCTTTCTGTATACATTTTCATTCTCATTTCTTTTTCACTCCTGCTTATATTAGAATACACCACATTCTTTTTTGGAAATGCTTGGTCATTATGCACTTTGCGGACAGATGCTGTAAAGATGGAAAGGGTGAATGCTACAGAACAATGAATAATGTAATTCTTTTTCCCATCTAATTTCTCTAGCCATGATTATAAAAGTTCCTCCCTTTCTTAGCAGACTGTTGACAAATGACAACTGAAAAATAACATTATCTCATTGGGTTCCCCAGAGCCTCCAGAATTAAGGAAAAGATTTCTACCACACTCAGTCCTTTTCCCCTGGTAACCTCTCCAGTTTGCTTAAGTTCCAAACAATAAAGGGCTTTGTAAGTACTGTTGCTTGCTCCCAAGCACTTTTTTACTGTTTAATGTTCAGTTCTGCAGCCTTGTCAACCCTTGTCACTTACTGTCAGAATTATTTTTCTGAATGTATTACAGACACACAAATGTCTGCATTTACATCTTTTTTTATCCACCATTTCTTCCTACCAGTTTTGGTAGGTTTTTTATGACCAATTTTAATTTTATTTTTCCTAAACTGTTTTTTCATCTTCCTTTCCCTTTGTAAGCTCCGTAAATGACAGATTATTTTCAGTTTTAAAGGTGTTTTCCTACTGTTATAATTGAAAATCTTGTTTCACAAGTTGCATTTAAACCATATTCTTTAAGATTAATAGTTTTGTCTGTAGGGTGATTTTAGCATTTGTTTATATCTGTACAGTCTCTATGCATGCAAGGAAGAATTCCATATGGATTGCTTTTCAAGCAGACAGAAAATAATAGTCTAATTTTATTGATAAATAATTTTTGGTTATTATTACTACATTTGTTACTGATAATTAGATTAATATCTCTCTGCAAAGAAGTGCTATTTTATGAGCTTTGCACATATTCTAAGTTCCTGCCATTTCTTTTTTTATTTTGTAGACATCTTTCAGGTGATCTACAATAAAAACTCATCTCTTTATTCCTAGCTTCTATCCTCCAGCTCATTGTTTTCTCCAAAAAAAACCCCAGAATAGTATTGCAGTCCTCTGACCTGTTTTTTGAAATAGATAACTAAAACTCACAGATTTTATAGATTTTTTTTCTGTTGTGTTTGGAGGCATCTATACAGAGCAATTCATCTGGCATATTTTAGAGAATTCAATGATAAGGCAAACCATAGCCCACTAAATTACTTTCTCGCCATTCACTCTAAGAGCTCTGTAATCAACCAGTTCATGTGTAGGCAGCTGTGTTCATCACATATAATGTGAAACAAATTGAATTCTATTCCTACACTGTTTGGCTATTTGAATAGCTAAAGTCTCTATGTTCCTGTATTATTCCATTTCTATACTTGTCCCCTCTTCCACATTATTTAGTTGCATGTCACACACAAAGTAAGGCAAACCCAATACCTCATAGCAGTTTTGCTGTGACCTTTCACAATGCTAAGAAAAACTGCACCTTTTACCACCTATATCATCATGTGTCTGTACTGTTTCTGTTATTTCTCATGGGGGAAAACCAAAAAAAGCAATACCATATAAGTAGTCTTTGTCTCTAATCTATGTGCTGTTCAATATTTGTAGTGTGTCAATCTGCTGAAGTTATAAGCCCTTCTGTTTTTCTGTGCCTAACCTTATTGCTTGCCATTTCTAGCAACAAATCTTATGGTTCAGGCACAGGCTTGTGACCCTCTTCTATAGGAGTCACGCTCATTTGTTCTCACCCTCAGTGCTTTTTCCACAATCTTCTATTATTGTCAGGTTTCATCATCCTTCAACATTTCCCTACTCAGAAACCCTCTTGTTACATATCTGTCCAGCAGTTCATACCAAGATGTGTGTTCATACCTATTTAATACTCCATTAGAAGCCATTATCAAGTCAGGACCATGAATATAAAAGATTTACTTTTTCAGAATTTTTTTTCATTGATCTGGTTGTTATTGATTCTGACAGAGGGATCTCTGGGGGAGGACAAAGAAGCAATTATAGCAGTAGCAAGGAAGAAAATCTAAGAGAATTATAGCCATCTTTACAACTTTAGAAATGGCAGAAGGACATACAAAATCAAGAAAATAAAGGTAGATAGATCTGTATTAATTTTTCATATATGATCCTTAATAAAAGATCTATCTGTAATCTCTGAAGACACTGAACTCCATGATAATTATTCCCTTGTTTGATCACTTTTAGCCACTGTACATGAACATTTACAAGGTCCATGTTATCACAGACTCCAAGGACTTCACAATCTAAAAATCATCTATATAAAACAGGATGACATTTTTACAAGGCAAGGAACAATAAGAAGGGCTGGACTCCAAATGACTGTCTTAGTAACCAAGATCCGAGTTGTATTTAATTATCTAAGTTTGCAACTTGCATCTCTAAGTTACTGAAGTACCAGCATTTACACTCCCTTTTCAGAGGCTCCTTAGCCCAACCAGTGAGGCACACAGCTTCTTCTTCACCCACATTGCAGCTTGGATCCAAGAGGGAGGGCCACACTTATTCTTTGCCTATTTCTCTGATCCGAGTTGTCCCCTCTGGACAAAAATCAAGAGAAATGCAACTACAAACTCACAGGGATTCTGGATGATGAGGGAGGCAACTCTCAGCTCTGCTGTCATGGCAGCATCCTGGCACAAGGGAGCCCTGCCCAAAAACAACAGCCAGTTGTGTCTGTGTACCACACAAAAATTCACTAATAGCACTATAACTAAACCACACCCTATCCCTTCATATTTGCTGTGCAAATTGATGTATGCATTAGGAACTTGAATTAACAACTTAGGTCTAGGAATATCTGTTTGAACATTACTTTCTTTATTTTACACATTCCTCAGAATTTTATGTTTCACTATACAAGGTTTAGAAGATTTCACTTATTAAAATAAGAAACTTATTAAAACCACGTTCATTTTATGCCCGGGTAAGAAAGAAACCCTGCCTAAACACATTGTCCATAAACAATATCCCCTGCTGGCAAGAAATGGTGAAAGTGACGAACAGAAAAAATTATCAGTGTTTGAGCTGCAATTAGTCCATGCATAAAGGAGGATCAATACCACAATTTGTAACTATCAAAACCTGTAGCTTTTAAAAGCCTTCCCACAGTGGCTGTATGTCAATATAAGGGTTATTTTCAAACACCTTTAGTTGTAATTCTCTAACATGATAAGCAGTGGACTCTAATATCCTGAGGCTTTCTCTTCAGATCTCTGGGTAGGACTTGGAAGAACCACACCAGAGACTGCACTAATAAGCCTTTCAAGTTTTCACAGTTTTGCATGTTTTGAGGACTCTAACTGCCCTGTAGCTGCACATCCTGCATGCAGATGATGACTTGAGGTTCCATGTATCATTTTTGCCTTCCCTCAAAATGCGTAATAATAAAAAGTGGGACACAGCTACCATAGCTGGCCATATTATGAGTTGTGACTTGATGGTACCTAGGGATATATTTATAAAATGTGATTATGTGTGACACAGAAACACTGCCAATATATTTTTTTCTCTCAAATCAGGATCGAGCTGTATTGGAGCAATTACACAGGAAAAGCAAACATTGATCCAGCTGGAGCTCAGGGTGAGAAATAATGTGTCTTCTGTGATTGTATGTTTCCTTGGCCTTACAGTCAAAAGAAAGAAATCTATCGCTTATGTCTCTATAGAATACAGATTTTTCCTCTTTTTTCCTCATCATAAAGAGCTTGATGAGTATATGTATGGCAAACCTTGGAAAAAAAGAGACGTTCTGAGCAGGCAGCAGAGTACAGTAAGTGGGTGATATATACCTACTTCCTTTCCACTACATTTGTACAAACTCTATCCTCTGCCTGCCACAAGCAGGCACGAACTCCTTTGTCTTTCCACTGAAAAACACAGCTCCCAGGGAAATACTCATCTAGTGAATGTCAAGGACTATCTCTTACTGTGTGTCTTAGTGCGATTTTATGACGTTTGCATCCCCAATCATCTGTTTTGCTTATGCTAGATATTGAATCCTATGCTTTTAAGATTAGATTTGAGAGCAAAAGGTGGGGAGAAGAAAAAACAGTGGAATTTTTTTGCAGCTGTATTCAAAAACACAGCGAAAAGACTTTCATCTCTCTCTCAGTGCAGCACACACAGTAGGAGAGAGCTCTCATCTGCTTTTAGTTAGTTTTTAACTAGCTGAAGCAGAGAAGTCCTCCAGACTGTGGCTTTTCTTTTTCTTGGAACTGATCAGCCCTGCTCTGGACTGAAAACCCAGAAAAACACTGGGAGCTCACACCTGTGTCCCACTGGGGCCCAGGATGTGTCATTTTCCAGCACCAGAGGGACTGATAAGAGACTGAGCGAGCCGAGCTACATCCATGGCAAGAATTTTCTGAATTTGTCGTCTCTTCAGAACAGTGAGAGATTCCATTGTTTAATATTATTCATTTTCTCATGCTTTTGAATACTTTGCTTGTTAAATAAATATTTTTTTTCCACTTCTTTCAAAGAATATTTACCTCCTGAACCAGTTGGGGGTGGGACTGCTTGAATCTGCTTCCTAGAGGGAAGAATTTCACATTTCAGAATGTGAAATAAAAAGGGTGAGTCAATTTAAATCAGTTAAATAATCACGATCTCACAGAATTCAGGTTGGCTCATTGGGTTTTAATTCTTCCAAGCACTGGAAACTTCTGAACAGTCGTAACTAGAATCAATTTCTGTCTGCTGTGATATTTGAATGTGATTGTTCTTGTAGGACAAGATCACAGATTAAAGATAAAATTATTGCAATCATCCTCTAAGAACATTTTTCCTTCATTAATTTAACCTGAATAGATCAATTTTATACTTCTTTATTAGTTGTTGTATTGGTAAACTCTAATTACAAATGTCTCGAGCAACTCTGAATCCTTAGTTGTTTTAAGTTAAAACGTGGGAAAATGTTACAAGGAGATACATAGTTAGCCTATACCCAGAATTGCAAGTGCAACAAAGTAATGCAGGAACAGACAGAAAATTTTAGGTCCAATCATTTCAACATAAAACATAATGTGCTATCCAAAATTATTGGATACCTTAATCCTCAGAAATAATAAATAATTCCTTTGCTGACTTAGAGAACCTTCTAAGATACACTGTCTTCCACATAATATTTCATACTATTAGATATGCTTTAATCAGCCATTGAGAAAACCTCTGGCTCGCAGCTGACTGCAGAAAACATGCAGAAGTAGATGAGTGTCTATGGTGCCTAAAAGATGCAAACAGGATCTCTCTGGTAGCCTTGAGAGGTACCAGCCTTCCCCAGTTGTATGAAGAAGACACATTGGAATTCCCCAGCTACTGAAACAGGGAAACCAGTTGGCCTGTAAGGGATGAACCGAATCCTGTCTCTTTCCTCTTGAATGCCTTGCTGAGTTTCCTCAGATTCTCCCTGTTTTTGCCTAAGGTCATATCTGGTAACAGAGTCTAACACATCTAACTTGCTCTTGAATCCAGTACTCCTTTGATTTTACACCTGAACTTGGTTCATTTCTGCTAAGTATATATCCCTAGAGCAGAAAAACTAAACAGTGCTATATGATGATGTCAGTAATTTTAAAATTATTCTCTCCTCACTGTAATTCATATGCTACAGTATTTAGCTTACATGATTTCACTGCCATTCCTCTTAATATAAGTAAACTGGGTTTTTTTCTCTTTATATTAGAATGTAAGATTTGTCAAGATAATTTCACTGACACTGACCCTCCTAAAGAATTACTCTATTTTTTTGAGTTTGTCATTTACAGGCCACTACTAGATAGATCACTTTTTACATAAATGAATTATAAATGCAGCTAATTTATACTATCAAGTGCCATTAACATTTTTTTTCCCTTTTTTCTTCTATGTTCTTTCTAATGTATCTTATTTCATTTTTAAGTAAACATTGTAGGAAAATAAAAAAGGCTCATATTATTCAGTTACAGAGGTATTAAAACTGATCCATTTCCTCTCACATCTGTCCTGATGGCTTGCAGAACACCTGTATTACCAAAGAGGTCATAAATCAACAAGTGAGAAATTTAGAAATTTGTGCTAACATTCTCATTTGATTTGATAGATTTAACAAGAGATTTTAAATTTAAACATTCAAGTTCAAGAGCTTTCCAAGGTATTGTTTTCCTCAAAACATGTGTCAGGCCTTCTTCCTGTTAATAAAGGTAAGGATATCTGAAGGACTTAAAAATGCTACAGAACTGAAACTGTGATCTTTCTTACACAGACTAAAAAGTAAAACCCCACAATTTCTTTGCATTCAGATACTTCTTTTCTTGAAATGACAAGGGTTAATTTGTTCTACCTCTTTGCTACAGCCTGAATTTTTCACTTGATCATATTAGAAAGGATATATCTGGATATCCTTACCTATCAGGAGATGCAAATCAATTTCCATTGAGTAATGAGAGTAAATCCTTTATCACCATCCCTTACATATTAATTATTAAAATATCTTATGAATTAGACCTTGTTTCTCAAAACAGAATTGACCTCAGTCAAGTTCCCCATCATGAATTTTGTATGTGGAGCATATATATTGCTCAATTAATCAGTACTTAAGATCTGTACATAAGAAAAAGCACAGCTATAAATTGCATTTCCTTTTAGGTTCTACATTCTAATTTCACACCAAGAATTTTCATAATCACTGATTTTAATCACACGGATTTGTGAAGTATCTCAGAATCACAGCAGCTCCAAGTTCTGCTTGCTGCACCTGCTTACATTATGGCCATACATTACTTAAATCCATTAAGAGTAATTCAGATCACTCTGCAATTTTAGTTTCTTGTACAGCCACCTGGATTAATTACATTCAAATAATTAGCATACCAAAGCAGAATTTATTTTAAATCATTCCCTGATAATTCCCAATAATAAGTTAAAACCAGTAAAAAGTCTTTAATTCATGTAAAGTAAAGGCTTGGGAAACTAGACACCAGGATTCTTTGTTAAAAGTGGTGTGCCATAGTCCCTAATGCATTTGCAAACCAAATCAGACACCCGTGAAACTGTGACAAAAGTACATGAAAAGAATTTTGAATTGAATTTTATGAATTCAGGTCCATGCTTGTTTAAGCTTTAGCCACGTTTTCAAACATTTCTCTGTACCACCAAGATTTCTAAAAACATTACATAGAATTATGATATGTGATGCAGGTATGACAGAAAAGAATCACAGATATTAATAAAACTCTAGCAGAGTTCCCCCTGCCACTCCCACTTCTGCAGCTGAGAGCTGTCTCAATTTTTTCTTAGCACAGTACAGATTAATGAAACTAGATTTGCTACCACAGTGAGTCCTAGCAAGGTCAGCAGAGTTCAGCCCTTCCCAACTCATTGTTATTTGTCCATATCTGATCTACCCATCTGCTATTATCTCATATTACACTTAGATAGTTTTTTGACCCTATCAGAATATGATACCAGTGGCAACCTATGATCCTAAGTGTTTTTGACAGTAAAAAGTTATAAATTATGAGCTGCCTATAAGAACTCATAACTTGCAAAAAAGATGCAAGACATGCCCAATTTAAACTATTTTTTAAAGTTGGTTTGTGTTTTTTTTTTTTGTTTTTTTTTTTTTTTTTTTTTTTTTTTCTCTCTGTGGGTAGTTGTAGACTTGAGAGGAGGAATTTTAAAAACCTGAGTGAGGAGCATATCACCAGTACATTTTAAGTGGGACATTTAGTTCTATTGTGCTTAATGCCTCAAAAAGTGTCAAAAACTTATCAGCCTGAAAGTGTACCATTTTAAAGCTTCTGTTTTAATGATAAATAATGATTTGAGAATGCAAATTTTGTACTCAGTGAAAGAATAGAGAGATGTCAGCTTTCTTGAAAAAAAAAATTTAAAACAGTCTGAGCAGAATATTAAGTCAGGAGAGTTTTGCATAGATTGATGTCTTAGCAACTTCAAAAGATAGCAGACGAAGATTAATTTTGTAAACGGCTGATTCCACAATAATGATTCTCTAGAGGGTTCAAAATTCTTTATGAGAAATCTCATTCTTCTGGGGTTTCTTTAAATGTTCTGTGTAGATGCTGTTTTCTCAGAAAAATAATATTACAATGTAGAGTGATCATTTATTTTTATTTTAGATGACACTTTATTTTGAGTTAGCCTCCTCCTAGCTTCTGTTATTTTATTCTCATTCTCTGGTATTATTCTGCCCTTTCAGGATGAATTTTTTATGTTCCCTTTTTAAATGGGGTTAATACTGCAGTGTGTCTCTCTGTGTTCAGCCAAAATTAATCTTTTCTCAAAGGCATTAAATTAACAGATCTAAAAAACAAATAACAGAAAGGCTTTCTCATCCACTCAGAGTATGAAATTAGTTCCAGAAGAATAAAGTAAGATAGTAAAGCAGGGTTAGGTGATAATACTTTTTTTCTTTCAAGTCCAGATAATTTTATATAATCATGACAAGACTGAGGTGAGCAGGAAACTCTGGAAATCATCTGGTTCAAGCCCTCTCCTTAGAGCAGGGTCATCTAGATGAGGCTGCCTGTGTCAAACCAGGTCCTGCGTGTCTCCAAGGATTGAGATTCCATAACTTTTTTAAGCAGCCTGTTCCAGTGTTATTGTAGATTTGTCACAAAATCCAAGAAAGCAACACAGTTGCTGTACTTTGTCCGGAGAAGACCAAGGAAAAGGTTGCACACTTAGAATGTATTTTAAGACTTTTCTTCACCAGGAGAGGGAAGTGATGCTGCAGTGACCTCCTGAAGAAGCAGACAACATTTACCTAAGCATTGATGGCAGAGGGGAGTCAGTGCTTACACCTACTCTCTGCTGCATTCTCAATTTTCCCTGTTTTCATTAAAAAAGTCAAATTACCAAGTATCCCAATTATTCCCCAGGATAAACAGCCCAGCAAAGTAAATAAGATGTCTCTTTTCAAGTATCAGTAGAGGTCAAGTGCTGCCCTTACCTTTATAAGTGTAAAACTCATACTGTAACATCTGTAAATATATTTTGTTACAGGGTTACATTTATTCCTAAAAGTTCTAAAATGTGTAAATGTAAATATAAATACAAATGTATGACTAAAGGTAGGCAAAAAATATCTACCATACCCTGCTTATAGAGAGAGGGTTTGAGAGGAGACACACACACAAGAGAGTTGGTGGGAAGAGACGGTTTTATTCCCATCCAGGAAATAACACTGTATCCATGGTGCAATTCTTTGCCTGGAAGGAAGTACAACGGTAAATCTTTTTCTTAAAATCAAAACAAAACCACCTTTGAAACACTTCCATCCACTGCAAATGCATGCTCAAGTCCTGTTCCTGTTAACTGATGAGCACTTATGTTGAACTCAACAGAAACTTCTCATTAAGCACTCAGCACATGCCAAGGTAAAAACTCTTATAAAACACCTGCTTGTTTTGTAGACAGAATAATGAGTTAAATAGAATGAGAACACTAGAGTAATGTGATGGGAGAACACATTGAAACGTGCCACAATTACACTATTGTGCATATCACCCTTTATAAACCTAATTAACAGGAAAACTCTTCTCTTTACAAAACGTTAAATACAAAACACCAGTTTTGCATAAATATCTCATTTAGATACAAAGAGTGATAGGAAAAATCTTTCAAATGTGGCAACTTATTAAAATAAGAACATCTTAAATGATAATATTCACTTTTTGCCTGGGAAAAAGGAAGATAAATAGAACCATGTAACTTTCAAAAGGTCTAAATATTCATTGATCAAAGAAACAGATGGGCTGGCTATGGTCTACTAAAAGTAACCATCAGGAATCCAAGGTACTAAGTGTGCCATATCTCAGAACCCTGCTTTTCTATTTCCATGTAAAAACTCTTTAGATGTACACAGTAATAAGCTGTACTACATGTTAGAAGTTTCTTTTCCTGTTAAATTAATGTTTAAATGCCTTTTATAAATGAAAATGAATTGAGTCTAGACACCATTCACAGACACAGGCAACAATAAAACAGGAATCTACAGTCAGCGGTAAGTCACATCTTGTGTAGAAATAAATTTATTTCTATTACCAATCAAGTTCTATCTCATTTAAATTTATGATGAACTATGAGATTTTCTGCATTTAGCATACAAGTGAAAGAATATCTAAGCAGAAAAAAACTTCTTATCAATCCAATCAGTACGATGTGCACCGGTGGTTAAGATCACCCTTCAGTCATAAAGTTGTCGTGGAATATTACACAGATGAATCCTTCAGGGAAACAAATCTTCATAATTTGTAAATTAAAATAAACTAAGTAAACAAAAATAAATACCATTCAAAGTAATTTCTTGCAATCCAAAGCAAATCCGTTATTCCAATAAACAGAAATATTTGTGTTTTCTTACCCCTGCAAATACCGTCCATAAGGCAGACATAGGTCCTTCAGAATACAGATCACACTTTGTGAGGTGAAAACCACTAAGTTGAATGTTTAAGTGTATTAACTGGACTTGAACCTACTCACTACTACATGAGTGAAGAGGGCTATAGTGAGGTGAAAAGTTGGTTTAATATGGATAAGGGTAGGATCATGTGGGAAAATTAATATTGAAGAAAAAGAAAAACTCCCTGTCTCAAAACTACCAGTTACTTCTTGATACTTTTTTTTTTTTTTAAACTGTGAATATGATTATATATTGTAATTGACTACTCAGAGAGAATTTTGGAGGATTTTACACCCCTGTATATATTTAAAACCTGGTGGGTCATAACTAGATTATGCTGATCCTGAATTAGGCAGCAGGCTGGAGTAGGTGGAGGTCCTTGACAGCTTGAGATGGGCTGTGATCCTGTGATTGCTAGGGTAGAAGAATGGTATCTCGAAGGGCTAAGAAAGCCAGGGTTTTCCTTTCATTTATCAGTTAATTTTTAATATAAGAGATTATTACTGATTGAGACTAGGATACACATCAAAACTAACACACAGCATTACTGTTTACTCCCAGCTCAGAAAGTCTTGTAACCTACGTAAAATATTCACCTCTGTCAGACACAGCAGTAGTGCTGCCCTGAAGAACAGGAATTGTGGACCAATAGGAAATGGCAAAGTTTTTAAGACATCTTCTTCTAATGCCTCTGAATGCATGACTCAGAAAATAAAACGTTTGGGCATATAATGCACCAAAAAAATTATTACACTGGTATATAATTTGAAATTGCCTAGTATAGGGAATATTTAACATATCCCATGGGACAGGAAATTAACCTCAAACAAATGTTTCTTTTTCTTCCTTCTTTTTTTTTTTTTTTTGAACTCACTTTCAGTAAATCACTGTTTCAAAATCAAATACATTTTTGTTAGTGTCCAGAATGCTTTCATCTCCTTTAATTGCCGTACTTAGAGTCGGCAACAGAAATTATGACAGGCATTGATGAAGTATAATTATCCAGGGAGTGGAAGCTTTCATATAAAAATGTATACCTTATCTTATTATGCTAAACTTTCATGCTCACCAAATGAAAATAGATCTCTTTGTGCTTTAACAACACAGACCCAGAAAAACATCTACTGGAAATGCAGGTAATTATCGCTGCAAACCTTACAATATGCTGCCTACCTTTGTCATCATCACAATATTTCCCATTTTCCAGCAATATACTATGTTCCATACTAGTGTTCTTTAAAATCACTAAAGAATCATTTAGACTTTTAACTTTATCTTCCTGGAGGTAGGGATTCCCTTTACATGAAAATTGCATAGGAAGAAAAAACCTGTGAACTATAACCAACATTTGTACCAACCAAACGGTCTGGTGTATTACCTAAAGCAAAAAAAAGCTGCCACTCAGAAGTTAAATTCAAAATGACCTTGTGCTTTTTTCAAAAGTGCTTGCAGCTGAGGTCATTGGAATAAATTGTGATAGAGAGCGCTCTTCTCTGCATAGTTAAAAGGAATGTGTAGTGCACAAATTACCACCAAGCAAGGAGAAAACTCAACCAAAACAGAGGAAAGTATGTCACTCTATTTCATTGTAAAATAATGGCAAATATTTTCTAAAATAATTATGACTTGGAATGAAATTTATATATATATATATATATATATATATATATATATATATATATATATATATATAAAATTTATATCTATTTATTGGCTTCTACTGTTAACAGCATAAGCACCTGTAACTACATTTCCCCAGCAGGCAGATCCCAGCTCCACAGAATATTATGTAGTGTTGTTTAAAAATACATATCGTGTTAAAGCTCATTAAATTATTGAGTCAAAAACAATGAAATGGAAAAAACGTTGGAACTGCTAATGAGTGTTTTAATTGAAATTTAAATATGTAAAATTAAAGTAATTTCATTATTTGCTTATGTAAGGAAAATATTAATAAATTCTAGAAGGAGATTTTCAAAAGGGTATTTTTTAATTCTTTCTCTTGCAAACACATAAGCAACCACTGTCAAATAATTTTACTCTGTCAATAAGACTGTACAAGTCCTCAATTTGTTTCCATAATAGTAGCTTTTCACTGGAATATTTTGATCAACAGATTTATATTTTTAACATCTGCCTCTTTTGGGAGCAGCTTGATGTTAGGATGAAAAATGTTAAGATGAAAAATACACTGGAGGTTTCAGAGCAGGTGGGAAAACTCACATTTCTGATTAAATGATAACTGCTTCTAATCCTGTTTTCTGCTGTGCCTTAAAGTATCCTACATAAAGAATAAAACCCAACTTGTCACTTATGGAACATTTAAAGAAGAGAGGGGCAAAAATTGAGTACATGTGACTTACCATTAAAATTTACTGCCCGGATATAGCTAAGTAGTTCTTTACCATCAGTTGTGCTCATCCTTGGGCACAGACCAATATATCCAGGACAGAGATCTTTATGCATGTTGTGGAGAGCATAGGCCATGGAATATACTGCATCAATGACAAACTGAACTTTTCCTTCTTGTTCGTAAGCTGAATCTCTCGCAATTCTTTCCAAGCCTGCAGAAGAAAGAGAAAGAGTTTACTTCTACTTGTGTGTGCACAAGTGTGTACCTGCATGAGCATTTGCATGCAAAATTTCATACTGGAACGTAAATAATTACAGATGGATTGATAGGTAAAGTCGGCATTCATCTATCCATCACCTAAATAAACAAGACAAGGAAAAATACGGCCATCTGGTTTAGCCTCTAATCGTTGTACACCTCTGCCAGGTATGTAAACAGTATGTTGATTTCCAGGCTGGGAAAGAGGACAGAACATTTCATTACAAGAAAAATATAGGTAGATATATGTATTTCTACAATCTAGTAGAAAAATTCTCTTTCCACCTTATTGATTTTCATATAAGAGTTGTTTATTGTTATTTATAATAAGACAGTTCTAGAGCAGCCTGCCATTCTTTTTTAGATAAATTTAAAGCTATCTTGATTTTTATCCCTGTCTATTGTTTGATAAACATTATTTAAACATCTCAGGGAAAAAAGCTGAATGCTTGCCAAGCGATGTGACCATCTGTCTCCATAGTGAAAAGTGCTTATTGTAAGATATTTTTCTGTATTTACTAGTGAATTATGCTTCATGTTGAGAACCATGTACTCTTTGCTGTTTCCTACAGGGACATTTATCCTTCAGAAGGAACAAAGAGTAAATCAATACATCATATAATTTTTATTCTGCAGGAATTGCCCAAATTCATCTTCTATGTCCAAGTACAAAGGAAGTTTTAAGTTAATAGGTGGTATTATTTAGTGGAATTATTAAAAATAAAGCTCAGAAAAATTATACTTTAAGTAAAGAATCAACATGAAATCTCATGTCCTTTATAGAAGTGCAGAAGCTGATTTCAAAGGTTCAAATCTTCATTTTCCAGGGAAAAATGATTGGCAAATCTTGATGTGAAATTTGCCCTGCTGAAATCTACTGTCAATTTCCTCTTGCCTCAGTGAACAGAATAGACACCTAGGTTATCTACCAAGTTATCAACTCATTCAATTTGAAAATAATCCAATCATATTATTTAAGGTTATTTAGAAATGAGACAAAATTTTATGCATAATTTTTTTAAAAAAATTAAATCTCTATCTTTTTTGTTGTTGTTTCTTTTTTATATCTAAACATGGGATTTTATCAGACCAAGATATCAAATTTGCTGAGTCCAAATTTATAAAGTGCACTGTTTGTGCCTGAAAATATACTGGACACAAGATCTTTCTTTAGACCAAGTATGCAAGCCCATATGACAGGGGAAAAAAGCCAGGGAGCATACTCAGAGACCTTTCTTTTGTTCGTCTGCTGCACTTCAGTACCTCCATCTTGCACTACAGTAATAACATATGAACGAATCTGTAATCTGACAAGCAGTAGTGGTTTGTGCTTTAAACACCCCTGAGCACTGGAAGCAATAGACAGTCTTGAAAAATCATGGTGTGCTGTTATTTCTCCTCAGGGATTAGCTTAAAAAAATAAAATCACTACTTCTTGAAAAGCTAAAAACCATTTGAAGAAGAAGGCAGAGATCATTTTTGTGATTTGTACAAGTAGCTTTACAGACACTTAAAGACATGTTCTCTAATGAATGGCAAATTATTAGTGAATAATGCAACTGTACGGCAAATAAACAGGAAAAATCTTTCCTTGAAAATGCTGAAATGCTGCAGTGCATTGCCTAGACATTCGGAAATTACCTTCCAACAGCAAATGACAGATAGAGCCCATGCTCTCCACTTTAATTGTTCCTGCCTTGTTAAGGTCTGTGGGACATGTGAAGGACAGAGTTTACAGAACTGCTGCAGACACAGAGCAGTGAGTAAACTGGATGCACTCCCAGGGCTTCCACGTTCTCTAAAAAGGATGGTCAGGACAGGAGGAGTTAAAAGGAGATTTACTTTTATTGCCAAGATAAATAAAATTCCCATCACATAAATGGATGTATGATTGTTGGGGAGTTGGTGAAAAACAGAGTGGAAATATTTTCTGTAATAAATTCTAAGTCATAAAATGCTAAAGGTTGCAAACACTTAAGAAAGTATATTGTACTAAGCGATGTAGATTTTAAAATGGGAAAAAAAGAGTTTTATTCTTCCCTATGTTATACTGTAGTATAAATGCATATAAAACATTTTTGCACAAATTTCTTCCACGGCATAAGATTTTACCTTTACTCTTCACAGATATGTTACCATTTACCAATTTACCATATAAATTACAGAGAAAAAAACTCAAACCCATTTATTGGGATTGAATGTGTTCCTATACATATAAAGGGGTAAGGACCATCACAGAATTATCATCTTTAAATCAGTCAAACCCAGAAGGCAATAGGCAAGAGGAGTCTTTGCGCTCTGCATAGCTAAAAAGCACAGCAAATGGGTTTATGTTCTTTTTCTTCTTGAGTTTTCTTTTCATTTTCTCTTTCTGGAATTCTTAAGCATCTAAACTAACAATTTATAAGGCTGACAAGAATACATCAACTTAAGTTACGCTGCACCGCTCAGAAGAGATGTTGATATATAGTAATAAAATTATGCATATTGTCTAAGCCATAAATATGGTCAGCTCCTACGGTTATAATATTACTTGATTGGAAGACATGATTATAATTTTTCTTCAGACTTGTATGCCAAGTAATAATTGTTTCATTTATAGCTTGACTCTCAGCTCTACAAGGCATGTTTCTATACACATTGGTGACTTGAAGGAACATAAAAATTTGTACCTCATAAAATAAAGGTTTTAATGCTTCTTTAATGATCACTTCAATTTCTTATCCTGAAGTTTTTCATCTGGAAAAATTGTTTAAGCTGTGTCATTTTCAAAAAGCATGAGAAAGTATTCCCAGTCCTCGAACCTGCAGTTGTCAGACCCATGGTCTGACAGTGCGTCAAGAACCGAGAACTGGGCTCACCAGTTCCTGACCATCTCTTCCAAAACAACAGAAATCCAGGGAAATGTGCCATGGTGTATTCCAGCAGGTCTCCCAGTCCAACTGTTGAGAAGTGCAAACCTGATATGTTTGCATGTTTCTCCAGCCAATGAAGAAAATGTACATATCAGTACATAAGTACTGATCTTGGGCATGAGAAGATCTAGGAGAGCAATGACACTAGCCCAGGAAATGTCAGCCGTTCCTAGATCAATCCATTGGAAACCTCTTTTGGGAACACTAAAGCAAACCACAAGAATGATCCCACAAAGCCTGTAAATGTGAAAGAGTTGTTACTGCTACTTTTGCAACTCCTGAGCAAGAGTCACCAGCTGGACTGTTACTGGAGGTATTGCCTCCATACCTGCACATCCTTTCCCTTTTTCATGCTGTATTTCTTATGCTGCAGGCAGAAGTGTGTATCCTGCTCAGGACGGTGTAGCTCAGCTATGACAGGGGAAGATAAGGAGCATTAACAGTAGGAAGGGGAAACATGGATTAAGTGGATAGGCATTGAGGGGGAAGAAGGTGAAGCAGGTGGTATTGTCAATTCTACAGCAATTAATTGGGAATCAAGAGATTTCAGGGAATGTAATCAAGATAAGTTAGGCCTTTACGACAATAAATTAAAATGTATCTTCATAAAAAACTTAAGATCATGCAAAAAGTAAATAAAGATTAATGTAAGATAGCTGAGGTAATGAGTTCATACATGGGTGATGATATCACCTGTGAGATAGAAACAACCATCTTAAACAATCAAAACTTAAGTTGCTGATCTCACCAGACAGTAGTCTGGTGGGTGATAAATGTTGCATAAATCATCCAAGTTTTAGAGAACTTATTCTTAAGGCACATGTTGAAATAATTTCTGCACACATATAAGGCCATGACAATAGGAAAACTTAAGAATATTAAAAATTCTAAATAAAGCAAATGGATATACCTGTCTTGTAACTTGTGACATAGAGGGAAAACCATACATTTTTTTAACTGCCTCATTTCTGGAAATCGCTAGTTCTCCCAACATTTCAGAGCAATTCCATTCCTTCTCTCTCACAAATCACTTTCCATTTGGTATTATTGAAAGCAATTTATGCAAAAATGCATGATTATTTTGATATTTTTTAGATTGCATCCCATGTATCTAGTTAAAATCTTAATTTATGTTACTTGAAAACAAAAGGCTGAAGTCAAGGATTTTGTGTACAACAGCTGGTTAGAGCTTCAAATTGGAACAATGTTGTGTTGGTGTAGAGTTTGAGAAAGGTTTTGGGCACTGGGAGCTTTGGTCCCAGGAGAAGGACTCCATAATTTAGAAGAGTAGAGAGAGCTGGTATGGAAATGCAGAGGAATAGTATCCTCATATTGACAAAATATTCATCAAATCTTCATGTTCCAAGGTTAGGAAAATACTGCAAACAAGATAGTATGAACACAAAGCTGGAGCTCCACATAGGAAATAGGATGCTTCAGGTATTGTCGCATAACCTCTAGTCAATGGTCATTTTTTCTTCATCAATCTCCTTCATTACTGTTTTCTCAATATTCAGAACTGATTGGAACAAAAGTGCACAGATCACTTGTCATTCTCAGTTCAAATAATGGCTCAGTGTAAGCTTTCTTCCATTGTTTTGTGGTACTAATTCTCAAACTCTCATAAAAATCCAAGGTAAAACTCATAAAACTTCTAGCTTTCCTCTCTGAAAACTCTCAGGTAGAAATTACAGAAAAGTTCTTTTTAAAAACTTTTGCCTGTTGCAATGTGTCATAGTCTTTCACTTAGAATGGAAACTACTTTTTCATCTTCATCTGTTATAGCAAGATCTTTTACTTTACTAACCTAAAAATGTTATACTTGAGATTTTTCTGTGTGATTATTGATACATCTAGCAATGGAATATTATTAATGGACTAATAATAAAAATGGACATAGTCTATGTCTACTTTACAAACTCAACTGCCAGCTATAGACCTTTATGCTATTTTGAACCACTGGCTATTGTTTGATTTATGTATCTTACCCTTACATTTGGTAACCTTGGACAAAATCAATATTTATTGGGGAAAGTAAAATGTAAAAAAAAAAAAAAACAAACCAACCAACCAAACAAAAAAAACTAACAACAACAAAAAAAAACCCAACAACAACAACAACAAAATAAAGTATTAGACTGGACTGTTTTGTCCTTTAGCCAGTGAGAAGAGTTTGTTTAGCAGTGACAAGGAGGGCCAAGAATCTCGTAACTGTGGCATTCTCACCAGCAAGGAAAGATCTTTATCTAGAGCCTGTATTCCTCCCTCCTTTCCACAATCCCCTCCCACTCTTTTGTGGCTTTCTCCCCTCTCATATGTGCCAGGAAACAAATCTTTCATGGACTGTGCTTTGAATAAGGGGAGAAATCTTTCTGGGATAATGGTGGGAGGACAAGTAATGTGGAAGAGGGGAGAAAAAATTAAAATGGTCTTAGAATGTTTTGTCGTGAGCAGCTTTTATTCCATTTGCTTCTCTTTATCAGCCTTTTTTATATACGCTTGTGCTGAGTTACTGCTCAAAGACTGTTGGACCATCTCTGCAAGAGTTTGGGTGTATTTCCAAACTTCTGTTTCGACAAGTCTGGATTTTGGATATTGAGTAACATATTTTTTATTCCACAGTTGCAATTAACATTTTTTACTTACTGCTAAATTATTTATCCCCATACTTAAGCTGCATTTGGAAGCAAACTAAGTCAAAGAAAAGTATTATGTTCAGTTGGTCGTTTCTGTGGGCCAATCCCAATCACAACTAAAACAGAGTCATTTGTAAGTGGTCTCCCACTCTTCAGCTCAGGCGTGATGATCCTCTATTTGTCAGAATTGGTTAGAACTCCCCACCTTTACAGCAAGGGGTTTTTTCCATAGAAAGCTGGCATCTGTAACTAAGCCATTTCAGCAGGCTCAGCAGGAAGCACCAGGAGCATATGTTGCTCCTATTCAAGTCTTCCTGGTTATTCAGCTGTTTTCCTCACACATTATAGAGTTTGATCTCCCTGAACAAATAATGCAGATCATCATCTTCTGTTACTGAAACTTAAGGGCATGATATACGTTTATGGTGGGGGAGTTGGTTTTCTAATAGCTGTATGGTAACAGTGATGCATGACTTAGTTTGCAGAGAGCCTCACAAAACCTGCGGCTTCTCTGTAATAGTGTGGTGTCAGTTTAGGAAGCAGTTCAGAGGGGAAGCCAAGGATTATATCAATTTTCTCAGCCATTCCAAAAAGCAAATTGAGAACGTAGAAGCAGAGACAGTGAAATGAAGCAGTTTAACTGTCTACTGTTCTCCAGCAACTGATGGATGTGGATTTCTGATTTAGTGAATTGTCCCTTGATGTAATTTTTTGGGGGTTATTCCTCTTTACACTTACTCACAAAAAAAAACAACAAAACAAAATTTAAAAAACCCTACAAGACAGCAAGACCAATTAGAAAAAGTCTAAGGAAAAAAAAAATTCAATTCCTAGAATTATACAAGATATTTAAAATAATTTCCTATTCAGAACTGGGCTGAATCTTCACATATCTTAAACACTTTTTAAATACAAAATAGCAAAAAGAGTATTTCACATTAAGTGAATATGCTCCAATAATTTTCACTTTAACACCATCATAATGAAAAACTAACTTTTCTTTTTGCTGCATCATGTAACTGAAGCATCTAAAAAATTCTTGGCCTGCCCACAAACATTTTTCATTGGAGATATTATAATCTTTTTCCTGACTTTCACAGTAAATCGGACACTTGTTTCAGCAAAACACTTCTAACAAATGCACAGTAATATATACCAAAGTGGAATAAAACTATAATCAGAGTTATATTGGAATGTTTTCTATTACTATATGTCAGACTTACTAGTGTTTTCTCTTAGGAAAGCAAACTAAGGTTGCATTGCTAAAAGGAGATTCTCTATTTCCTTATTTAGGAAAGAGAGTCCCTAACAACAGTATGAATGTTTTTATCAGAGTGAAAAATTTCCTTTTCCTAATTAATGCCTTAATATTGCTTAATTATAGCTCCTTGAAACAGTGTACAGAGTTGGGGAGCACAGGCACTCAGAATTCTCATACATTTAAAAACCAAGTCTGCTACATCTAACAGTGACTGTGTTATGTAAATTATCTTGCTGAACCAAGATTTGCTATGATGAATATGTTAAGCTGAACACTAATGTCTGCATTAAAATAAGAAGAGGGCACCATATGATATGTTGTCTCCTTAGCCAACCACATTAAGAACCACACCATGCATTTAAAAGGAAATTTGTATAAAAGAATACAGTGGAATAAGCAATATTTATTTCTGACACATGCTAGTCAGTGTGTATGTAATTGCCCATGTTGGAACATAACATTTAGTACGAACAGAACTTGATACTGGGTATAACATTTTCAAAAGTTATATTTCCTTGCTATAAACAGATTGCGGCTTTGAAACTACAAAAGTAGAGATCTCTTCACCTATACTGGTTCACTTGCTGACTACAATGTGTCTGACAATCTGAGAGCAGAAAATACCTGTAGAAAAAGAGAAAGAAACTTTGGAAGTCTAAATAAAAGGGATATTTCATTACTAAGCAAGGATGCAGAGTAATTAATAAATCTGACATCACAATAGGTATCATTAGATTTTGTCCAGGTTTAAGCCAGAGAGCAAACCACAGCCAACTTTTGCAAAGATTTCTATATAATATTTATATGTATTCTGAAAGTCCCCTAAATATTTACATGGTCATTTACATATCAGTTATTCCCCTCTTGCTTCCTCTGGTTTTTTTTGTTTTTTTTTTTAGGAAAGACACTGAAATCAGAGATTTATCAGTTTTGCTCAACTCTTATACTTCTGCAAATTTTGTCCATATATCATTCAGAAGTATTCATGATCCACTGTCTCTTTCATTCCTCTATATAACTAGATTTAGTACATATTAATATTAGGCAGTTGTTTCTATCTTATTAGAGTATCACACTTCTTAAAATCCTCTAATTATATCTATCTTTCTTTACTTATAAAAGAAAAATTGAATGCAAAGGTCAATATATATAGTTGTCACATTTAGGATTTTATTGTACATATATCAATATGTAGTAACACATGAAATTCTGTTTCAAATCTAAAATGATGAGTTTTACCATTAACATTCCTTAAATTCTAAGCAAAAACCTCAAAATTTATCAGCTTGATTTTTGAATATGAAGTGTTGCTTTACTGATTTTTCACCAAATCAAAACAGTACATGAAAAGTGTTTAAATATGAGTTGCATTTTTCATAATGAAACCATTTCAAAAGTTTTAGTTTTGTTATTTCTGAAAAAAATAACATGAAGATAAAGGAAAATAACTTGCTTAGTGTTCACTAACCCAAAGAACTAAGGACTACCTCAGCAAAAACATTTTAAATGTTGCTCAAACTTGATGTGCTTTATTTCTCCCTCAGAATACTGTCAGTATTCGTGTTAGCATGAATTTGCAACCAAATATTTTGCTGAATTTCTCAAGTTTGAAACAAATTATATCTCGAGGTAAGTATGTAGGTAGGATCTACATTTTCTAACAAAATTACCCATGGGAATTTCTAACTGCGGGAGAAACTGTTGGTGTAACTTGTCCAGGCACATAGGTTAAAATAACTGGTACCATTTTAAAACCCCATAGGCTGCAAGCAATTCTATGCAGACTTCAGTGTATAATTCCAAAGCCTACAGCAAAGGCTATCAGCAAGAGTAAAGATTCAGTACAAGCAACTGAAATTATTCATTTTCGGCTGGCATTTAAATTCAGAATACTTTCAGCAGATACAGCAGTATGCACAAAAATCCTTCTGTTTGTTGACCATGAGAGCTTTCAAATTTTAGGTCCAGACAAGCAACTGAAGGGACTTTTGTCCTCAGAAGTACTATTTTTAGTTTTGATTGAAATTATGCTTAGGAAAGGACTTTCTTGCAAGAAAGGACTTTTTGAAAGTATATACAGAAAATGAGGTATCCAAACACATCACTTCCTGAAGCATTTGTGGCCACTATTATGAATCTCTCTGGAGACTAAAGAGTAAAGCTGCACCAAAAATATTGCAACACCTAAGCTAATCCTATTAACTACTACTAAACAGAGTTTTAAGCAATTTTCTTAAGTTGCAAACTGCTTTTAGTCGGCTATTTATCAAAGTAGCAGATTGAGATTTTTTTTGTGCCCTTTTCATCACCTATAGATACTGTAGAAATTGAGGGCCTCTTCAGCTGGAGCTCCTTCAATGGACGGAGCTTTATGTAAAAGTGCCTTTTCTGATATCAGAGTGCTGGGCTGAATTATCATGAAGGTAATGTGGGCTGGATGTCTGTTCTAGCTTGGCTTGAAGTCTGCAAGCTAAGGGGCAGCCACATCCTAACAGGGCCATTTCTGGAATGAATATTTGATAGCTTTTTGATGCAGAGAATTTAAATATAGATTTGGAATGTACTGTGAATTCCCACTCAGACTGAGTGTTTTGATGTCATGATTCACATGAAGTACTGAATAATTTTGCTTGCTCCTGGAAGGGAGCTTTCATCAGCTCTGTATATTTGCAGTTAGTTGCTGTGGTAGGATGCACCTCATGCGGCTGTAGTGATCTAAGAGCTAATTGTCTAATCTAAAGAAAAGCTTTTTTTTTTCCCAAAGAAATCACACTCTTCAAAAATAAACATTTAGGAAAACAAGCTGAAGTGCTTTCTTGAACAGACTTTCTTGAGTAAATAACTTAAACTACATAGTTTACTACTAGAGAACTAGTGCAAGATAAGTATGTATGCTAGTTTAAAACAGTATCTCACATACTATCTACCATTTAGTCAGCTGCTATTAGAATAAGAAAAAATTAAGTTCTGTTTTCCTACGATTGTTGCAAGGACTGACAATAGCTATATGTTACATTTGAATTAATTCACAGCTCTCCAAGTTGCTTCTAAGGAGACAAGTATGTAAAAAAAATTCAAGACCAATGTAATAAAAACCAGTGTAAAATGGAAAATAAATGTAATAATGAATCTTAAAATAATTTCACTTTATGTTGCTGCTGGCTTTCACAGTATCAAACTTCCATGAGGAAATGTCTAGAGCTAGACAAGATAGAAGTATTCATGACAGGATTTTTATGTGAAAAAAGAGTGGTTTTTTTCAGGAAGGAGCAGTGGGAGAATTTTCAACTGCAATTGAAAAAGGAAGGCAATGAAAGCATACTTTTCACAGCAAAGGAACAACTATGAATTTAAGCACATAAAAGATTCAATAATAACATTTTTCAATATTAAGAGCTGAAGAAAATGTTGCATTAACTTCTGCATTTGCCCTATCCACTGTCTCTTCCTTCTCTGTTCGATTTTAATGAACCCATCACACGGCAAGAAGTCAGATATGGTGAGGAAAAGAAATAGTAGATTTCACTATGTGCAGCCAGTAGGAAAGATGCTACATGGTTGTATAAAATAGAAAACTTTTTTTGTTTCATATTTTACTGTATGAGAAGAGGTAATTTTTGACAGTCAAAATGGAAAACACAGGTTCAAGAACTTTGGATTGTTATAGGCCATAATTTTATCATGTATTACTGTCAAAGTAAACCTATGTGATTTACTGGAGATGGTGAAACATATTTTTCTACAATTGCTAAAACACATGATTTTCCACAGGTGAAAAGATGTAATTTCCTCACTAGTCTAATTAAAGGTGGTTTTTTTCAGGACCTGATGAAAATAAAAGCACCATCAATTAGAACTAAGAAGCTAGTTAATGGGCTGCTTGATGGCATGAACAGGACATGGACGATTGCCTTCTGGAAGGGGATTTCAGTATAAAACTGGAAGACAGTTTACCAAGTACTCTTCACATAGCCTAGAAGATAGCTAGTTCTTTAATCACAAACTAATTAGAACTGATTGGCTTCATTGGTAAAATTGCTAAATTAGGGACATTATAGATGCTTGCTCCTTGAGCAGGTTGGCTGTACACACTCCATTGGCAGCACTTGTACAGCTGCATGTATCCTGTCCTCACCAGGGCAAAACAGTGACAGTAATCAAGGCAAAGGAAAGCTCCCTTATGGGCAGCCCTGTCCCTTTTGGATAAAAAGAATCAATTTACTCTACTTGCTCCCCCTGTATGGATCGGGACAGTTATCTATAAAGAGCTGAAGAGGGAAAAGAGGCTTCTCTAGAGATGGTGTTTTGGAGTTGGAGGGAAATTGATATGCTGTCAGGACTTTTGCAGCAAAACTGAGCATTACTTTGGCTGAGACATGCTAAATTAGATGGTGCTGAACAAGATGCCTGTGACTAAGCAACAAACACCCAGAAAAGGTCCCCACAGTACACTCTAGGGGTCTAATTTAAGAAGTAGTAAAAAATGTGTTTAGATACATAAATACCTTCAAATTTCAATACTCTACCAAAATATCTGAGGTATGTATTTCACAAAACTAAAACCAAAGCCATCTTGAGAATCTGTGGGGCTTTACCCTCTCCCAAAGGCCATCAAAAATTCACGGTACAAACAAGTTTAATTCCTCACAGGGGATGAATCCAACAAATCCAAGTCCACCAAATTCACACTTGGTTTAGCACCTGGTTGATACTCATCTTCCGCTTAAAAATGCTAGTAATTAAGCACTTTTTCATCAATCAAATCTCTCCTTTTTAGGTGCTAGCACACTAATAATAATAGTAATAATAATGGTAATAATAATGGTAATAATGGTAATAATGGTAATAATGGTAATAATAGTAATGATAGCAATAGTAGCAATAGTAGTAATAGTACTAATAGTAGTAATGGTAATAACAACAAAACCAACAACAACAACAATAATAATAATAACATGCAAAGCATCGTTAAAACACAATACTTCTTGATAGGAAGCACCCACATTGCCATATTTTGCATACCTTAATTAGCAAGTCCCCTCGTATGAACAGCTATCAGCACAGTAAGGCTTCAGTCTTGCAATTCAGTGTACAATCTTTTAACCGTATGCTAAGCCTGCTGGCAATACGTACCCCAAAAAAGCAGATCTTCAATCAAGTATGCATGTCACTGTAATACTGAGACAGGGAGGACCTGCTTGGCTGTTTTCATGAACTCAGAAATCAAATGAGAAGGACAGGAATTTTTAGGTATTCTGCTACTAAAATTAAAAAAAAAAAAAAAAAAAAAAAAAAAAAAAAAAAAAAAAAAAAGACCACCTGTGTTAACCATTATATTGTCATAAGCTTATTTTAGGAACCTAAGGCTGGTCAAAAAGTCCAACCTAAGGCTGGTCCTGAACAAAACTAAAATTTTTCCATCTACTTTCTTACACCATATTTTACAGTTATGTATTTACTTTTGAAAAAATCCAAACTCCTCTGCAGAATGCCATAATCTTGTGCCGTTCATGTTCCATTTTACCAAGTGCGGTTTGAACTCACTTTACCAAGCCTATATAATTTCACCTCATTCTTATAGTTTGTATCATAACCTTTAGTGTGCAGACTGATGGGAAAATTCCCCATATCATTTAAGTGTTTTACCAATACATTAGCTGTGTAAATGTGTTTCAAGCTCTTCTATACAAGAATACATCAATAAACTGGAGCAAGCTCAGCAGACAGCCATCAGGATATTCCTAGGGATGAATCACATGTCCTGTGAGGAAAGGATGAAGGATAAGGATTTGGCCAGCCTAGAGAAGGTAGGTCAAGTCCCTCAAAGAGCAGATCCAAACAGGGAGATGAACAACGATCGTGGGACATTATGGGAATAACTTGAAACCAGAGCATTACACTGGTAAAAGGTTATTTCTGGTTGCTCAGACCACAGAATGGGCTTTCCATAGAAAATATTCAGTTTCTCCCAATCCCCAGAGGTTTTCAAAATCTAACTGGATAAAGTCCTATCTCACCCAGATCCAACCTCACGCTGACCCTGTGTGTGGCTGAAGTCTGGATGGAAATTTGCATCCTGTTTTGAGCATGAGGTTGGACGAGAGACCTCCTGAAGTTCTTTCCAACCTGAAATATCCTATGATCCACTATTAAGGTACCACTGCACCAGAAATGTCTTAGCCAATGCTACTGAACAATCTCAAGTGCCTATGTGCATATGCACATGTACAGGTGCACACGCTCTTGCAGACAAGCATGTGGAAATCTGCAACAGATGGAGTTGTGGGGACTTATGTTGATTACTCTCTCAGTCCTTAGGTGATAAAGAACAGTTCAAAGCAAAGAGAAGACCATGTGAATTAACATTTAAAAACTATTGTTGTATTTGACCTCACCAGGTAAGATATCTATATCTTTAAGGATGTGTTACGTAGATAGGGGTACACTGCATTTAGTTTTGCTAGTTTGGCTGCCTTTCATTGTGACTTCCATACCACTTAGTGCAAGAGTTGTATGACTGACTTTTACGTTCAGTCCCATGAGACTGGAATTCTGTGACAGAGGAAAAATTTTATTGATGGAATGTGGTGGTGAGATCTCTGGTCTCTTTTTAAATTCAAACATTTTCATCAGTAGAGAGCTCACTCACTATCACCTCAGTGGATACCGAAGTTACAAAGAACAGAAAGAAAAAAGCCAGAATGTACTTTGGTAAGATCCTTTTTAAGCCATCCTAATGATCTGCAAGTGACTTGTTTCATGACTGAAAGCATTCACAGCTTTTAGCACTGACCTCTTCTGCTGGCCTAAATCAGCTCAGTTCCAATGGAAGTCAATTGAATAAGGGTGATTTACAGTCCCTCCAATTTTGTCTCAAAATCTCGCGCAATGTGAGAATGTCAGAGAGGTAAAGAAAATAATTTTTTTAAGACAAATTGCACTGTTTTCTTTTAGGGTACATTTATTGCTTCCTTACAGGAGAACGATTCTCTTAATTTAATCAAAGAGAAGTGACCTGAAGGGATAGAAATTGAAACACAACCTATATCACGTAGCTCAAGGAAGCTGCAGTCAGCCTTTCATTTCAACATTCTCCAGTCTCATGGGTACATGCATAGTTACACTAAGTTAATTAGTTAGTAATATATACTAACTGATACATAATTCACAAGATGACCATCGTTTTAAGGAATGTAAACAATATTTTGAAATTTATGTTTCCCAAAAGCCATGTTAAAACCTAAAGTAGAGCTGATAACAGTCAGAAAGAGCAAAAGAAAAGGATGGGAGTAAAACACAGTAGTACAGTAATTACCATTCAGCATGAAGAGAATCTTTTTTTCTGGCAGCAATCAGTATGTAATTATGGCCCCACAAACAAGGCAACACATAAAGAAACAGATAGAAAGTAGTGCCTCGCTCTATGCTATAAATCTGTGTTCTCTTCAGGCTTTTTATCTTCATTGCCCTTATGGAATTGGAAATCTGTATTTCTAAGGCTGCAGCTCTCTTCATCAGTGACACAAGCCAGAGGTAATGCTGTGGTGAAGCTGGTTTACTAAAAAAAAAGCTTCTTGGAGAATGACATATTTATTTATTTATTTATTTATTTATTTATTTATTTATTTATTTATTTATTTATTTTAAGGCAAGGCATGAGGACAAAGTGATTCCATACTGTGCATGAGAAATAATTCACTAGAAAATCAAAAATAAAATATTTTTAATAAAGTTCATTAATAAACATACATCACAGCTTCTTAAGCGGAAAAAGGCATCCAGTTATCTTTTATTATGATTTCAACCTCTCAGTGCCTTGACTTTGAGACAACTTTGTCAAGCAAAGAGGGTCAGGAACTTTATAAGTAGGTCCTTCTGATTAAAGGAACATTTTCAGAATTCTATTTTCTCCATTGATTTATACATATTATTTGCTAGGACACTGAAGGAAAACATCCCAGTGATGCCATTCCACATCTATCAGTGGAAGAGTTGGCCAAAAATATTTACAGAAAACAGTGATAGCTGAATGATTATTTGCTTCTTTCAAGTTAATAAACCTATTGATTTATTTTTTATTAATGATATATTTATTAGTTATCATCAGTATTCAATGTAAAAATAAAAGCAATCAAAATGTACTCTAGATAGACAGCATTAAAACTAGTTATTCTGGTGACTGGAAAACCAGGATATAGTCAGCTTTCTTTCACATTTTTCCACCACTGTAAAGAAAAATCATTCTTAGAAATACAAAGATATAAAGATAAAAATGGCACTATAATCTATGATAGACTTATCCCTTCTCAAAAAGATGAAAATTAAATGTACATTATATATATGCACACAAATAGAGTGAATCATATATACTGATTATTTGTTTACTTTTTCTCTTTGCCTTGCCTGGGAGGAGTAGATTTTATTAAGCTTTTTTTTAAGCCTCAGAGTCTTTGAACAATATCTTTACTATGCATTTTTTGTGGAAATTATTTTATGAAACAGGTTATCCAATAATAAATGTCTCACAAATTAAAAAATCAGCTTTGCATATGTAGTGGCGGAATCTGAGATGTATTTAACATTCCTCAAGGTTTCTGGAAATAATTGTTGAGATGTTATTTGCTCATAGAAACAAAAGTATAGCTAGTTGTGATAAGAATGATGGCAAGAAAGGTGAGTAAGGAAGCGTCAGCTCATACTCAAAATATACATGTGTCAACATGACACGGAAAATGTATGAGTGTCAGGCTGTGCATAAACAATACAACCACCATTACAAAATGACTAAACAGGCCTGGCATTGTACTGAACAAGGTATTTGCATTTAATCACTTCAGGAGACCAGACATCAGTGACTGAATGCTTGCTGCTTTTGAAGAAAAATGTTTGAATAGCTGTGACACGTGAC
The DNA here is from genome assembly GCF_015227805.2 of Hirundo rustica. Taxonomy (NCBI): domain Eukaryota; kingdom Metazoa; phylum Chordata; class Aves; order Passeriformes; family Hirundinidae; genus Hirundo; species Hirundo rustica. The sequence goes on along the minus strand of NC_053453.1, from coordinate 20,589,505 downwards.
ACGCCAGTGTGAAAAGCTAGTTCAAGACAACCAAGCAAAACCAAAATACTCTTGCCTACACAATAGGTAAGAACCAATTTTTGCTGCCCCAAGATGAGCCACTTTTTACCACAGAAAGTCAGAAAGAGAAGGATCAAAATCCTGCAGAGCTCTAAAACACTAAGCTTGTTCCTAAGACTGTCCCCAACAGATGAAAAGGATGAAAGCAGCATTTGCCATAACCACAAATGACTTCACATATTTTCAGCTGAATCCACTGATTCCCATAACTCTCAGCTTGTCTCTCCAGACTGCTGGGTTGGGGAGGCATGAACAAGTGTCCAAACAACACTTGACTTTGCCTAGCTCATATTTGGTGCTATCTTGCCCTTACTTCCTTCAGAAAGTTTGCAGGCAGAAATGCATATAGTCATTTAGGATGGCTACATAAGGAAGGCAGCTAAATAGAGACAATGGAAGCACTGTAGTTTAAATCCATTCATTTAAAATAAATTCCCACCATATCTGAAATAACTTCAAGTGGACTTGTAAAATTGGTCTGGTTCAAAGTAACAAAGATCTTAGAATGCAATGCACAAAATTAGTAAATGCAAGGGCTTGTATTTAGTTAAAACTCTCCCTGAGTGTTACCAAACATACCTAGCCAATCCTTTTTCAGGATTTGATCTTCAAAAATGTTTTCTGAACAACCAGTCTGCAGAAAGCACACTGTATTAATCCTCTAGTCAAAACCAAAGGGTATATGTGAATCTGCCAGCAAAGGAGAGCTATGGCTGAGGAAGCCTTCTTTGAAACACAGACTTGATGTATAGATGAGAACTGTGGTAAAAAGATTCATGACTCTTCTTAATAGTCCCATCAGTCCCCCCACGCTATTAGGATGTGACTGTTTTTGTAGACTCATTGGCATCACTTCTGGTTTCATGGGATTGAGATAAGGCTAATTTTTTTTCAAGCCACAGTTCTCAATTGCTAACTCAAAAATAATTGTGTCTATCAGTAAATCGACCTGATGATCCTGATGTTAGAAGAATATTGATAGCTTTTAATTTCTACATCACTCAGAATCTCCGTTGGCAACATCACGCACACACTGAATAAAATTATTCACAAGATTCACCTCTTTTTTTAAGCCTCCACTGCTGATAGCTGTTCCTGAAACAACTCAGTATTCAAGAGAGGGAAATCAATGAGGACTGTGAATTTTTTTTTTTTTTTTTTTTTAATTTTAACATCCTTATTAGTACCATCAAGGCATCTTAATAGTTTATTTCTCTTTGTTTTAGACACTCCTTAAAGAACAACTGTAGTCTTTCTTTAAAGAGCTTAACCATTCATTCTTTTACAAAAAAAAAGTAATCTAATTTACCATAACATATTCATCCCAGCATGCAACCACAACTTGTCTGTAGATACAATTATTAATATAGATAATAATATAAACTGGACATTTGTTGTGCATTGTCCCATGATGCTAGGAAAGTAATGCATTAACATTTGCTACCAAGAGACAAAAACAGGTCACCAGGTAAGAGTTTCAGGACACCCCTCTGCTCCACTGCTGTTTAACTGCATTCAGTTCACAGGCAAGCACTGTTCTGATCTGAGCCTTTATAATTCACCAGAGCACAGACTCTCAAAACAGAAAGTGTTTAGTCTATCTCTATCATCATAAATGACAGTAGGAACACAAAATAGCCTTTGGCTCTGGGTGAGTTAATTATCTACTTTTTTTTCCCTAGGACATCATCTTGAAGTACTAACACATTAACCTTGCAGACTGTTCACTTAGACCTTCTGCACAGCATGAGATTACTACTAGTCTCAACTGGTTAGTGTCAACTTCCCTGCTCTCTGGGGTTACCAGGTCACTCCTCATTGCCTGGAAGATTAATTTCCCTCTTAGGGACAGAATAAGCTTAAGCATACAAACACTTGAATTAAATGATGGATCATAGTCTAGAATGAAGAAAAACTACGTGAATCTAATATACTGTGTGTTCTGATAAAAATGGAACACTATCAGCAAACAAGGTCTTTTCTTCACTAAAATATATATTCAGATGTATTCTGGGTGTGCATGAAAAATAACCTATTCTAATGAAAAGGACTAGAAATTCTTAAAAATGTGCTTTGTGGTTTTCCAACACTGTTAAATGTTGTAAAGGTTTGTTTCTGTATAGATACAATACATTTATATACAATACCAGGGGTGAATCTTCATCCACTGTAAGTCACCTGTATTTATAATTTCTTTGCAATGCATTATATAACTATGCTTCTTGTAGAATATTGATTATCCAAGCTGCATTGAATGCAAATGCAGTAAATATTTATTAGAATATTTTATGCACAATACAAAGATTTTAAAAATAAATATATAAGTTCCCAGTTCTGACTATATGTTTTCATTCAAGCTTTTACTTTTCACTTTTCTGGTACTTTGGACAATGAAAATGGATTCAACTAATTTACATTTTGGTTCTTGGTATAAATACTACACTGCTGAGAGAGACATTGATTCATTTAACTATGGAAGTAATGCTTGATTGCTTCACAGAAAACAGGAAATCTTTTAGATCTTTCAATTCCAAAGGATTGCTTGGGTTTGCCTTTTAATAGATATTTTCTGATTACATTCTTGTTAGTGAAGTCCTAAAAACACTCTCGTTAATTAAGCTGTAAATTTTGTAAGACAGATATAATGTATTACTAACACAAGTTTATTTTCTGAGCAGGACAGAAAGACCTGGCATTTCGCTTCATTTCAAAGTCCTCATTTTTTTAAATCTAAGAGCCTGTTTCTTGGTACGAGTGGGGAAATCCTTGATAGCTGGTGAGCACACGAGCCAGAAGCTTTTAGATCCTTATGCAGTCTGCTAAATAGTGTCCTTCATCAGAAGCCTACAACTTTATCAACCTGTCAGAAAAATTTCATCAAGATATCTGACCTTATGCCTCAAAAGAAGAAAGTGATAAAATACTTCAAATATGGACAGTGGTTTACATTAAGCCCTAATAAACACGGCTTTGCAAATTTTAGAAATTTTGCTTCCAAGGTCTCTAAGTACATATCTGTCATACAGTTTCAGGGAAATACAATAACACTAATATCATGTCACCTTTAAAGTTTAAGATTTTCAAGTTGCCCAGTGAAATATGTGGTTATAACTAGCCATAAGAGGGCCAAAAATCTCATAAGGCTGGCAGAAAATTTGATCCCAAAGTTGTCTAGCTTCAGAATGAGCAAAATTTGGTCCTTACTAGGAAGAATTTTTGAAAACAAAATTATGCAAGACTTCAGTCATATCTACATACTGCATGACACCTGCAGTGACTTAAACTCTATCAAGTACACTTCAGTACACTGCATCAGTAGTAGAATTCCCGAGTTTAGGTGATTTGGTAGCTGTACTTTAGCTAGCCTTTGTAGGACACACTTCTGACAAATTCAGTAAAATAAACAAGTCCAGCTCTTTAGATGACATATCGTGAATAACACGTTCAACAGGGATACTATTTCTCCATTTCAAAATGAAACAGGGAAAGATTTTTTTTCTCTTAGAGTAATTCCTAATTATTAAGGCTTAAGAGTAACATTTTTAAAATATATTGACAGATCTCTCATTTCACTCAGTTCTAAAGTAAAATTTCTCACTCATTAAAACCAAGAAGCACCCTATTAAATCATATAAGTCAACCCACTAGTAATAAAATGAGTTTTAAAATAATGAACTACTGATTTAAGATTAATGCTTGATTATCTTTGTGAAGTTGATAATAGTGACTCTTACACAGACTTGCCAGAATTAATGGGCCATACAAAAGTGACACAGAAAGGGCAACCATTGCTCAATTATTTTCATTAGGACTTCCTTATTTAATGATGGAGTGTCATGTGAAGCATACTATGCTTCATTTTCACTTGAGATTTGGAAAATATGATTGTCAAAAAGAAAGTATCATGGCTCTTTCTCATCTATACCACAATATTAGCTTCTTTTGTAGTTTTTAATGAGGCACATATTTCAGAGATTGTGAAGGGTACAGGGAAGCAAAAAGATTAGGAATGAAGAGCTAAATACTGGAAAAAACCACAAATTTTACACAGCCAAATAAATTTCTCTGTATTTCCTTCTGACTTGATAATGAATCAAAGTTACAGCATAAATAAACTAGTGTTTTCCTTTGCAAGACCAGAATGAGCCAAGAATGCATTATAGATATCAATGATACAGGGCTGAGTGTATCCACTCTATCCAATCAGGAGAAACACACAGGGTGTTCTTCAGGTGGGAGGCATTTCAATTCACCTCTCTTTACTCCACAAGGCTATTACATCTATTACTGGTTTGGATTCATCTCAAGTTCACGGACAAGAGAAGATGTTTAAGGAAAGCAATTACACTGTCCCTATTTCATTACTTCCACAGACTTAGACAGACTTACAGGAACATGGAAAATCAGCAAAGAGCAGAGGAAAAGAGGCTAAGCTGAATTATGGTTGCAGCAGTCATCATAAACCCTCTATGGTATCTGACATATCCTCAGAATATCCCACCTTCCTCACTAACAAGCTTGTTTGAGATTCAGTGGTCTAGATAATTCAGCCATGGTACTCTGAATGCTGTAGTAAGTATATGTATACATACATCATATGTGTATATATATACACACATTTGCATTCTGCTTCCCTGGGTACTCTCCCAGGGGAATAAGGACTTTTAGCAGAAGGACAGTCTCATTAACCTGCCTTTTTATGAGAGGATTCTGTGTAATGATTCCAGACCTGTAAAAGTCATTGTATTCGTACTACATTTAGAAACAAGCTGAGTGCTAAGCACATAGCTTTTTAGTGCATTGAAGTGCTGATTTTTTTCATTCCTTTCCTCTCTATTCCCATCCTGCATGGCTTATTCAAACTGACACAAACTATGGCAAAAAGAAGACAATTAAAAAAACCATGGCTTAGATCCCCAGGAGCTGAGGTACTCCCATAAACCCCTACAGCTTCTCTGGTCTCCCAAAAGCATTGGTCAGCAAACAAAGTTGCTGTTGTTTTCTCCCAGAGAATGAGAAGTAACCCATGAAAACTTCACCTTCCCCAAGTTTTCATCTGAGGTAAAATAGTGTTGTCTCAGTGGAATCCTACAGATTCTGTAGGATGAACCCATAAGGAGCCAGCTGAGATGAGTTTATGGCTGCTTTCAATTGCAGAGCAGTGATGGTACCTGAGGCAGACAAAAGCTCTTGCAGTAATTCTAGTGCTATCTATTTAGCTTTGATAGAGGGAGAAAGAAGCTCAGACACACTTAGCTAAATTACTCTGAACACTGATATGAGAATATGCTGTCAAAGTTAAATGAAGTGCTATGCAGAGATATTATTCACTTTCTTTGCAAAGACCCAGAGCTAATCAAAACAATTAACTAAGCTGTTAACCATACCAAGCACACTGACTAGTAATGTTTATTACTCATCTCAAAGGAATTTCTAATTTTTCTATGATTATGGAAGAAGGAAACACATTAAGTGTGGCAACTGAAAACTGTGATGATTCTAGAACCATCTCTGCTGAGTGTGTAGGAGAGCTAATAGTAAAGGAATTATCGAGAGTAGACATGTTGGTAGCAAATGTGTCAGCCTTACGCTGTTCTCGGGGGTGAGCTGCAGAGTAGATCGAGAATTAGTCCTTTTCAACACAATTCAATTTTTACCCCACTTAAATGTTAAACAAAGTACTTTTCTCACTAATATTCTTTTATTAGTAGACAGCAAAAAATAACATTGTACCTCCTGTTCTGACTCACTCTAAGATCAGAGAACCCTGTTTTTACCAAATGGCATTGATTATCATTAATTACTAATTTATTAAAGTTCTGTATGGAGTTTCAAATTCTTAATAAACATGCAGCAATCAAGTTTTGTAAATTACAGACCCATCTGGATGCCAAGTCTTTTATTTTTAAGTCATCTTCAGCATATGCATAACTTGCTGAGGCTCTATGGGGTTCGGCTAACATGCCATTTGAATGGGAAAAGACGGAACTTGGCAGCTTTTTCACATCTCTGCCAGATCACAACTGCACCTGAGACTTGTATCTGAAGGAGAGGCTCTTTGCACTTTTACTATTTATCTTCTCTTGATCTAATGCAAGACTGGATTTTTAAGTGAGCACCTCTCCTTAAGGGAGAATTCTATTTCAATTATATTATCACTACTGTTGTGATACAAAGCTGTAAGATGACATTGTGCTGATTCAAAAGCTGAAGTTATTTTGGGCACAAAATACTGTATAACAAAAATACTTTGGCAACACATTAGTATAATTCTAGGCATTTTTGAGCAGACCTGTAAAAAAACCCCACCCCCTGTAATATTTTGTCTCTTTTTTTTTTTTTTTTTAATCAGAGAAATTGCACATCAATGAAGATACTTCATAAACCAAATTGACATATAGCCCTTTTCCATCAATCACCTCACTAATCTGTCCAAAGATATGGATAACAGAAAAAATATTAAATCAACCTCACAGTGGTGTCTTTCCTTTCAAGAACCATAAATTTGCTCTGAAAATTCAGATTGTTTAGTCTTCTCACTCCTACAGACTGGCACCTGTAAAACTACAGGCAGTTTTAGAGAAGGTTCATGACCATTCATTCTGCTGGAAATTGGATATTCAGGTCTCAAAGGCAGCTCCAAGAAATTCAGCCACAAATTACAGAGCTATCAAGTATGATTTTAAATGTGTCTGGTCCACCTTCATGAAGAATGGAAATTGTAGTTTCTCCAACAAATGCATGGAAATAGATGTTGAAAAGACTGAGTCACAACAGAGAAGTTGAATTACCAGGTGTATTTTTTTAATAAATAGGACAAATAAAAGTAATTTTGATAACTCCATGAATCTATCCTGCTCCCTTAAGCATCTAATCTGTCATTTCAGTAGAGGCCCTGTAAAACATTCACTGTGTCACTTTTATATTAGCATGTAATAACATAAGTTCAAACATCAAATTAAAAAGAAATAAAGATAAATATTAAAAAAAAATAATAATAATCCAAGGTCCAGGAAATTATGGTAGTTTGCAGGGAAAAAAAAAAAAAAAAAAAGGAGAAGAAGAAGAAATAAAAACAATATGGTTTCAGTTAAATCCTGAAAGCTGCAGTATCTGAAGGTCAAACATGTAGTGTTGCAGAGATGCTGTTGGTGATGGATAACAGTAGCACTTTTACCAAAGTACTTTGAATCTTTGCATTTCGCTTTCCGAAACATAAACTTCAAGAGGATGGGGGGAGGAGAGAAATGGGCTCTTTCTGCAACTTTGTGTGTTAGGGGAACCTCTGTGCCCCCCAAAGTGTGACAGTTACAAAAACTTTTGAAAAAAAGAGCAAATGCAATGAAATCAAGTCCAGAAAGCATTCAGTTATTAAGACTGTTTCAGTGAAATTGGCAGATCTCTGAGAATCCTTTGCCTTTTTCTACTCTCTAGTCTATATAAAACATAAAACAAAATGGTATTTTTGCACAGATTACACATTGGCACGCAGCATGCAGTACTTGAGAGCATACTGATGATAGCTGGCTGTGCAGATCAGATTAGTCTGGAGCATTCAGGGAAAAAATCTGCCAGTCATTTCATCAGTAGAAAGACTGCTGGAATGAAGAGAGGCATTAGCAGGATGGTAAAGAGGAGAAGAGAAAAGGAGAAATAAGTTAATGTGAGATGGATTGTAGCAGATGTAGTGGAAGAAGAAAGAAATAAAACTGTACTGAGAGACTGAAGAGCAAACAGAATAGCAGCAAGGATAAAGCTGACAGAGTGAGAAACTCTTGAGTACTGTAGTTCTAGATGTTGTAATGGATTTCTGTGCTATTTAAACATTTGAAATTATTGGTTGTAAATCTGCATCAGAGTTTAAATTATATGAATTCTTCCATTCTGATTCATGGCTTGTTAGAACTGAGGAAATAATGCCACGTGCTTTACTAAGAGGGATGCTTTATATCTTAGAACCTGTTTCTACTGTTAAACTGTTTTGGGGGTTTTTTTCAGATTATATTATTGCTGTGACATTCCAGACAGCATTAGAACTTTAAACTCGTACAAAATACTCAGAGTCACAATAAATAATTTTAAGAAAGGATCTCAGAAAGTGATATATCCCTTTGAAAATCCTCATATGCCCAGCAAAATGCTCAGCCTCCTAATATAACCATGTTCATGCCCAGAAAGAGGAATATACATGATCCTAATGTTTAAAAACAGCTCACTTAGAAATCTGCAATAGCTATAAGCACAATCAGCTGCCAAAAGCAGCAATAGCTGATTACAATGCTGAGTGCAGGAATGAGCCAGAGCTGTCCATTGATATCTTCTTCCATTTTGCTCCATCTTCAAGGTTGAATATTCTAAAACTGCTCTTTTCTTTGAACACCTGGTGGTGGTGCTGTTGCTCCTTGCTGTACAGTATTTAATCTCCAGGTTTTCACCTGGGATATGACCTCGAATTTATTAGAGTTTGTTATCTAGCACACAGTGCTGGAGTAATATTGGTATATTGTCCCCACTTCTTGGTGGGCTGGTATCTCAGGTGTCCCTGCACTTCCATAAGCATATGTTAAACATTTGAAAAATCTCCTGGAAAACCACCTTCTTTTGAAATTAAGTAAACAAACAAACAAACAAAAACACACACACACAAAAAAATGCTTAAAGAAGGAAAATTAGACAGAAGGATGAGAGCAGAAAGAACGTGAATTGCTCAAAAGTGTTTGAGTCAGAAAAAGAAGGCAAACACACTGTATTAGGGGCAGTACCAAATCTCTGACAGTTTTCCAGAGAGGAATTTCATTCCTGTAACAGTCCTATTTAGTTCAGAGAATTAAACTTGCTCATTTAGGTGACTATAGAGATCATAAAAATGCAGAGCTGTAAATATCCCCCAACCTGCTGTGAGTGTGCTTATAAGCGGGAATTATCATTAAGAAGACGAGCGGTTGCTATGTCTGAAAGACTCTTGCCAGTGATAAACACAGTATAATTCCTGCATATATTTACAGATCAGAATTTCCAGCATAAGACAACTGAATTCTAAGGGAAGAAATGTATTCCTTTGACTTATTGTTTATTGTATCAGGTGCACACCACAATAGATGAAAAGCTTGCCTCAAATGTAAAAATAAACATTGCAGGCTGAAAAAAGTTAAGCCATAGCAACAAGAAAATATAAAATGAAAAAAAAGCAGCAGTTATGTAAATTTTCAAAATCCTGGTAATTATTTAACCTTATTTTTAAAAAGGCAAAACATAACCCAAACAAAATCCAACAACAAAGCTCTGCTAAGATAACTCTCATTTAAAAGTTCTCATATTTATGAGCTAAGGGGTGCATAATTAAAATGTATGAACCAACACAAATTAAATTGTAGCAAAGGCTTTTTCATGCTTTGCAAATCATCTACATGTCAAAATAGAACTATCTTATTGAAGAAAAAAGCAAACACAAAAGACAAAACAAGACTATGTCAAGCAGGACCAGATTAGCTTTTACAGCTAAAAGTTGGTTAAGGCACCAACTTTGGGAATAACATTGAGTTGAGAGTCTCAACTTCCATTTTAAAAGAGACTTTCACTGGTAAGAGCTTAAAAACAGAAATGAGGATTAATTAATATCCATATATGCAGATAACTCCAATGAATTTAAGCTATAGCACTGAAATCAGTCATAATGGAAAGAGCAGAGTCACACACAAGGAAAGGGAAGCAAGCAAAGGTGAGGTTTGGTGTCCTGTATTATCTAACACCCTGAATCCTGTTCTTCAATTCTTGCTGACTTACGTCACATCTTCTTCTATTTCACAATCACAAATGCAGTTAGAAGCACTATTCTGAATGATCTTGATTTTGTAGCACATTTTTCCTCATACATACAGACATACATACATACACCCCCCCTCCCCTTCTATTTCTTTGCCAATGCACATTTACTATCTACACAACCTAGACAGTCCTAAAGCTATAATAAAACCAGGAATACAGAAAGTTCAGGCAGGATGAAGGAAATATAAAAATTGAAGGGGTAGAGGCATAAAAAAAGCCCATGTAGCTAAAGGAAATAAAAGCAGAAGAATAATGACTTGTAAGAGGAAATGACTATAGTGATCACATTTTTCAAAACATTCAATGGTGAGAGAAAACACGAATCAACAAACACGACAGTAGCATCATGAGCAGGAATAGGCAGCAATGATGTGAATGGAGTGGCTCTGTACCTGCACAATTGTATCTACATCACTTGAGAACAAATTCGAGCCCTGAATGTGCCACTGTTAATTTGAAGAAAGGAGCTGCATCCCTCTCCATTAATCACATTCAAATCCATGTTGGTGTAGTAGCATCCCTCCTTGTTCTGAACATCAAACATAGAAAAAAAAATCTTTTCTTATCCCGGTGACTATATGTCTAAGGGCAATTCTTTCCTAAAGTGAATTGGGGGGATAAATCCCTTCTATGGTAGTGCAGTTGCATAATTTGCACTACAATGTCATGATTTGTTTACTTAAATAAAATGCCTAAAAAAGAATAAGAAAATAAAAATCTAATAGTCACTGACACCTTTTCTAAGAATTTTCTCATTCATCAGCAAAATAAACATAATATTTTTGATGTCAAAAACTCACAGGAAATTTGTTCCAGAATTTTAGATTTTAAAAAAAAGAAATTAGTATTGTCCATTCCTAAAGTTTATGATTCTTGTGCTCTGACTCATTTGAAGTGCAAGGTCTTGCACCTGGAGGAGAACACTCCCATGAAGCAAGGAGTGCATGTGTCATGTGCCATAAAATAAAATATAGAAAATTGAAAATATATTGTCTTTGTCCAGGAGAGCTGTGTTTGGAGCATTCCAACATCCCATTTTCCCAGATCAGGCAAAACAGAGAGATGGAGGAAACTTTATAGTTGAAAACAAACCATCAAATTCATAAATTAGATTCTGTGATTTAAGAGTCTGTATTTACCAGGAATTTAAATCAGTGACCCATGAGATCTCTTCTGAGCTTTTATCTTACATAGATATTTTTTCTGATTGTTATGAGTAATTGAGGATTACTGCCATACCACAGAACAGAAAACAGTATAATGTAAGGTCAATGCCTTTGATGTATATTTTTATATTTCTACATAGTAAAAACATTGTAGGTCTTGGGAAGAATGACTTTTATATGAAAAATGCCTTTTGATAATTATCCATAAAGCATACAACTTATAAAATGAGAAAATGTTCAACATCAGGCCTCAGTGCACAAGAAAGTGCATGGAACACCCTCTTTTAAAGTAGAATTTTCTCTTAGTGTGCTTTCTTTTAGCTAGGCTTGCCAAGCTTTTCTAATACAAACATTTTTACACTGTGTGAAATCAGTGTCTGTTTTCCAAATGAAATTATGAAAAATGTCAGGTAAACATAGCAAGACAATCATATTTTTGTATTTTGATTAAGGCACCTCAAACAAAATTTCAGTTCAATTACCTCGTTTTCTGGTAATCATGTATAAGATGGATTCTGTAGTCTTCCAATGATATGCTGTGGCCATAAAACTGACATGATACACAGAATCTGCTTATTCATTTAGGAAGATAATGATATTGTCCCATTAGGAATCATATCAGTCTTGGTATTGAGTAAGATACATTCTGTCAGTAGAAAAGGATGTGAACAACAAGCATTCCCCTAAAGAAGTGCAACAGAAACCTCAAAGCAAAATATTTCTGGAGATCAGTTGAGTACAATGTCATCCTTTTCTCACACACTCCTGCTTGCAGCCACTCTGGATATTTTCATGATGGGATCATGAATGCACAGCACCAAATCACCTCTGTCTGACCTTTTCCTCTCTTTCTAGGCAGGATCTAGCAAGAGCTGAGACACTGCTCACAAGCATGAGGGGGAGCTGGAGCAGCTGCTCTGGTGCCTGGACTCAGGAGGACACTCCCAGCTGCAGTCGCTGCTGATGGACACACAGAGATAATTCATGTGGTCTGGACAATGCTTTGCTAAACCTCTTATCTAGAAAAATAAAAAAACTCCCCTCTCCTGAGGAAAAGAACAAGCACCTCACAGTACTCAAGGTGTTGTGTTTCCCTCTTCAGGCACAGTTGCTTAGCACTGAACCAAATCCTGTTCTCCTGCGTGCCCGAGGTGGAACAGGACTCCCACACAAGCACTGACAAGCTGTGAAGGGTTCCCCATCACTTAAAATAACATGTACATGTTTAAATTATCATCAAACAAAAAATCCACCCAACAGGAGTAACTCACAACTGCTGATGACCAGATGTCTCTCAGTCTTCACAGGGGCCAAAGCTGCAGAGATCAGATTCATCACAAATTCATCCACGATGGCGCTTGGGTTTTTTTCACAGAACACTTTGCGACTCACGGTTAGATTTGCCCCTTCCAGTGTCAGTTGCCATTCTGACTACTTTCAGTTCTTCTGTCAGAGAAGGCAAGTGATCTCATGCTACCAAAAATAATTATTTCAAATTTGTAGCTAAATGACTTCTGATAAAACCAGTGTGATGAACTACTGAACACTCAGTTCATTAGCTGTTGTCCAGATTGACATTTCCATCTTTCAAGCAGTATTGCAGAAAATCAACGATACACAGAGCTGTGCTTCAAAAGCTGCAGAAGTAGCCATACTGTCTTCAAGAAAAGGGACTATAAAGGCTATTGTTAATGGGACGTAGAAGGTTACAGTAACCCGTAGGCAGGTAAAAATTGTTTGAAAATGAATTCTTCATGCGCCCTTTAGACACACAGTTAACAGAAATAATATTAATGAAACAGAGTAAGAACATAATAACAGAACTTAATAATAAAATAAGAACATAATATTCTGGAGATAGAATGAGAAAAAAAATCTTGGCACAAATGACTGCTTTTGTGCTGTGGCACATTAAAAGTCATTCTATGTAAATACTGTACTCTGTATCCATGTCACAGTTACTATTTATAGGTGAAAGTAAACAGGTGAAAGTGCTTTTTAACAGAACCCATTTAGGACAAAATTCTTATGCAAAGAATATAGTCACTATTCTATAATTCATTCTATATGGTCTGTTACAGTACTTCTTTAATTACTGTTTACATTACCCAGTTTAGTCTTTAAGCCATCAGATATTTGAATCCTCTTCTGCAAGGGTTTATCAATTGGATTCCTACCTTAGGTACTCTTAGTAAAAACTGAAGAAAGTGTTCTCTTTTCTCCCTGTCCTTTTAGTGGAACTAAATAAATATTTTTAAAAACATGCTTTAATTTCCTAGTTTTATTTGTTTCTTTGGAGATTTCTCATAGCTGTGTATTTTAAAATCAATTATTTCTTGGTCTATTTAAAAAACACAAAATCTACTCTAAAATGCTTTAAAATCTTCACACTCTTAAATTATTCCAGCTTTCCTCCAGAAGACAGGTACATAGTGTTTGTCAGTGCCTGCTTAAGTGAGAAATTCATCTATTGCTTCCACTCATCCTTTCTACCTCAATTCTTTCGTATTGCTACGTTGTGTACATGACATGACAGGGATGACACAGATATCAATCTACTGAAAGAAATGTTTGATGCCCGTGATTTAATCCCTGGATCAGAAATTGTGTTCCTCTGTGCACTGTTTATACTGATCCACTCAGGGCAATTCCTCTCCATTGGTATTATTAGACTTCAAACTGACTCCCACAGCTTTCTAAGAATAGAATTGCCAACTCCTGAGACCCCTCAGAAATCACAAGAAGAGCAAGCACACACGCTGTGGCACTCTTAAACTTCCATTGCTCCTTGAGTAGCAAAGGTCTCAGTGTTAGATAACTTCTACAACTAGTTATGATTTAGCTTTCATTTAGCAATGGAAAGTTTAAGATACTTCATTAAGAGTAGGAAATAAAATTTTGAAAATGGCAAATACAAAATACATAAAACATTCTCAGGTCTTAACAGTCAGCTGACTGTTTCACTCCTAGTTATTAACTTGTGCATCTATATCAATGGTGAGACTTTGGAACAAATCTGCCACCTACTCTTGAAATTCTGCTTCCCTTGGCTAATCTTCTTTGACCACTGTACCACTTCAGTGTCTTATTGAGGAAGTTAAGCCTGCAAACCTGCTGCCTGCAGCCCAGGTCTGCTCGGGACAGACCCTTCTCTAAAGAAATCATCTTTCATCAGAGATACTCTCCCTTCTTTGTCTTTCAACCCTTTTGGGCTTTTTATCACCAGGACAAGCAGTCAAGATTTATATGAAAAAAATAGTTGTGAGGAACAAGGCTTAGTGAAAACTCAGTCTACACTGAGTACCCAACTGCTGCCCTCAGCTTATATGAATCAACCCTTCTACAAGGACCATCTTAGCTACTTACAGTCTTTGCAAGGGCAGAGGGCTGTGTGATTCCAAGATCTCAGGTGAAGAACTGCTTGCCAATGATAGGCATCTAAATTATAGTCACAGGATCTTCAGATGCAAACACCATTGCCATTAAAGAACTGTGGCATTTTTTTAGAGACTGATTTGCTAGCCACTTGGCGTTCCAGTACAGTTAACTCTACTGAACAGAGAGAGTTCCAGGCTCAATATCTCTCATTTCCCTTAGGAGATGGATTATAAAAATGCTGATTTCACAGAATCACAGAATATGCTGAGTTGAAAGGGACCCACAGGGGTCATGGAGCCCAGATCCTGGTCGTACACAGGACCATCCCCAGGAATCACACCAAGTGCCTGAGAGCATTGAGTACTGTCAGACCAGTGCTGTGATCACTTCCTTGGGCAGCTGTTCAGTGCCCAACCACCATCAAGGGAAGAATTTTTTCTAATATCCACCCTAAACCTCCCCTGACACAAGTTCTCTCCCTTGCACTGTAAATGAAGCTTCTGCTCCCTCTTTCTAAAAAACCTTGAGGTTTTCTATCTACTACATAAGTGTGAACATACTGCCTGTTTCAGACTTCTGTGCAGGAAGGACCACTTTCAGCACAGTAGGACCAAGTGACATGCCTGTTATTAGATTCATACATTTGAATTCACTATGAAATCTTCAAAGAATCGGCACATGAAATGCTAGAAGCACAAATGACAGGTTTGGGATCCAGCTTTTCCTCTTTTCCTCAAATTTTGTGAACATTGTAGATTCTCAACTTAGATTTCAGGAGTTGCTAAGATTTATTTTTTTTTTTAATAAAGTAATTTGCTTTTGAATAATTTGATGGATCTGTGATCTAAACCACATTTGTGGTTTTTTCACAGGGATGACAGATCAGGGATTTCCACTGACACTAAAAAATGGCCATTATCTTCTACAGTTTAGACATTTTTAATATTCAGAGTCTGCATTCATCTAATTCAAAGAACAGACACATATCAATGAGAATCTCTAAACATTTTTACATTCCTGCTAAGATCTCTTTATGTGACTTTGCATGCAGTTAAGTTTATTCTTATCCATTTAAAAGCCTGATGGTTGTATTTCTGCACAGTAAAACCCAAATAAATACTGAGAGTCATAAAGAGCTCCTTTTATTTCTTTAGGCAGTGTACTAAAGCAGTGCAGAAGAGGCTAATAGGTTCTGCAAAGCCATTGCTTTTTGCCCTTGTGCAAGTGAGCAGGACAGGAGAGAGAGTGACTGAAAAATTATTGTGACAGGCTCTCAGCTGGCCATAACTCTGAAGCTGAAACCACTGTATTCTTCCCGTAAAAGTGACCAGACTAAAGACACTAAAATAGCTTGTGGCATCAATGATTTATTAAAACACATGCTAAAACAAGTGACTTTTGCATGTTCAGTTAAATATAATATGGTGAGACAGAGTAAAATAAAAGGGTTTGCAAACAAATCTTTCCCTTATTCACTGTACCTCACAAAGTAGGTACTTCCATTCTTGTTTTCTAGGTCAACAATTTTTATCAGCTTCCTGAACTGCAGCAAATTTTCTGTGGTCTTCGCAGGGTCCCCGTCAAGTTCCCCCTTCCTTTGGGGACATTTCTGCAAGCCCTCCTGTAGATTTCTGCCAGCTCCGTGCTCCCCTCAGGAGCTTCTCAGCCTGTACTTGTGCAGCAGCATCCCTGCTCATGACATTTATTGTTCCCCACCTATCCTATCTCACTCACCCTCTAACCATGTTCAGTTGTCCCCAGAGAATAAAAGCAGTTTCCCCACTGCTTGCTGGTACCATGATACTGGTGCTGTAGCAGCGTGAGCACTTCTTGCCTGCTGCTCAGCCACGTTCCTCCATGTACACCTGCGATAAAGTGAGTAGGAGAGCGTATTTATCACAGTTATTTCCAGTGACTGATCTGGCCTCTGTGAAATTAGCACACAGTTGCATGACAACTTATCATACTTATTGTTTTGAAAATCAACATATCATTGGCTTCTTCAGGGCTGGAGGGATGGGCATTTACATTAAGACTGACTACAGAAACCCAGTCATATCAGCAATCTTGTCCAAAGAGCGATCATGTGTTCTCTGTAAGTTTCCAAGGGTGCTGTAGGGCAAAACAAGTTGGAAATACTGTTTCTCTGAGTCAAGAAGGCCACTGTTGTTCATTGTCTTTTAACACTTCTCTGTAGCAAGACAATGACTTTGGACAGCCTCAGAATTTGACTTCAGTAGGAACAGGAGCTTTCCTTTCGAAGGATGTAAGAACCTCATTTACTTTATGCAAATAGAATTGCCTCATATTGCAAGAAGCAGGAAATAGTCCTTCACAAAGAGGCAAGGTGCTGTCAGTCACTGGTATCTTCACTCTTAATAAAGTAGGGTTTTTCTGGACTCAGAAACTTATGAAGGTACTGGGACAGTTGGAGGCTGTCACTTGAAGTCCCAGATTTTATCAACAAACTGGAAATGCCATGAGAAATTTCAACCAGCAGCAGGTTTTATAGGTTTTTCCAAAGTAACGAAAAAGAGAACAAAGACTGTGACCTACAACACTGCTCTCTCCCTAACTGCTCCAGAGCAGAACAAGTCTTACATTTCTGCCAGCTACCCTGCAAAGGTGATGAGTAAGACAACATGATTGGAATGTGCTATGCTGATGTAAAAAATTAGCTGTATTTATTTTCCTTTTTAACCAATTGATATTTTGTACTGAAGATTATATTTCTGGATATTATTTTTAAGGATCTGATGGCTTTCTGCAATTGCTTTGAATTGAAATATTTGTTTCATGATGAGAACTTTTAGCATTAAAAAAATAGCTTTATTTGCTTTTTTAAGCCCAGTTACATTTTTCCCCTTGTGCTGTTTGGCTCTTTTGCTCTCCTTTATAGCTGCAAGGAGGAGTATGTTATTATTTTTGGAAATGTTGCCTTTTATATTCTTTCTTTATTACTTACCCTAGTCTCTTAATCTTTTCTGGATATGTTTGGGTGTTATTTTCATCTGGAAGTTTATTTATTTTTTTTCTCTGTACAGTATGTTCTGTACTTCCAAACCTGCTAGAAGCTAATTTTACTTAATTATCTCTCCTTAAATGTTCACCCTCTCACAATTATTATGTTTCAGGTTCTGGGGTTTTCACAAAATATGATAAAGCATTTTTCCTTTCTTTTCTGTCTCTACATCAAATTGCTTTTAATGCAAAAAGTAAAAAAGAAAAGGAAAAGGAAGACTAAATATCTAATTTGTAAATGGAAGGGAATAAAATACATTTAATAAAGTGTTAATAGATAGCACATATTTTAATTAAATTGTAATATGGAAAAAAGCACAGTATTTTCATAGTATGAGTGGAATTGCAAATCTTATTTATCTATCAGTTGCCAGATTCACTGAGCTATTTCAGAAAAAGCTTAAAATGTTAATATAGATGGTATCTTTTATTTTAGTGAATATTTGTGTATGAGATGATTAATTAGACTGATATAGCATAAAAATGAAGTTTAGTGTTTGCAATCAGGCTGACAATGTAGTCATCATAGGCGAAATTTGCAAAGTGTGAATCAAACATGTAAAGGCCTCCATACCTTTCAGTTCTTCACCTTCTAAATTTCCATAGAGCTAATAAAAGTGGTTCCCAGGCACCAGTTTACCTCTGTGCTGGCATCTGGCATTCCGGCTGCACCAGGGGAAGGTCCCACCCATGGGGGTCCCACCCTGGAAATCAAGTTGCTTATGACAGGATCAGGTATGAGACACAAGAGAGTCCTGCAGCCTCCAGGACTAGTTTTGTTCCTGGCAAAAACTGACACCTGAGAAGGGAGAAACAGTATTTCTGAGGTAGAAATGCATCTTCAGTTCCATTCCTGCTCCTGGCCTTGCAATACTTTGTGGGATAAACACGGGTTACAATCAAGTTTTTTATGGATTATAGTTAAGTTTTTACTGGAGTCCATAAGTTGCCTCTCTCCTGAAGATGTATTCCTTGTTTGACAACAGTGTAAAGCACCTCCCGACAATGAGTTTTGTTAGATTTCTGGAGGCATTTGCCTTTCTTTATGTCTATAAAGGCATCTAGACAGATCAATAGCAGTTTCTTTTCACTTCAGACCTATGCACACTGTCTTTATGTATATTATGAGTCACACAGAGGTTTAGGTCCTTAAAGTCGCCTAAAGACATTGCATGAGAGGTCTTGTTTGCAGTCTCTAATTCTTCATGAAAATCAAGGTTATTAAAATTCTCCACCTTCTTTTTTCTCACAATTGTCATTATTCACATCAACTTTTAAAACATAACATGAACTGCGAATGAACCATGGACTTTAAAAATGCCAAATATTACAGCCTGTATTCCTAAAGTAATAGATCTTACTTCTTCAAGGGCTCAAGACTAAAATATTTTCTATCAGTAGTACTTGGTTCAGCCTGGACTTGAAATTATCAGTTCCATTCATGGGTCACAGTTTATAATTATCTTTTCTCTCTCAGACCTTATTAATCACACAAACCATCTATAACAGACTTTATAAAGGCTTTATTTTGCCTGGTTTTGCACATAAATACTGTGTTTGTATTTACTTCAGATACAAATGGTGCCACCTGCTCCTCTTAGTACCCTGACATTTGGTGCTAATTAGATGGACTTGCATTATCAACAGCACAGAAATACAGTGCTGCAGCAGGCTTGGTTACCATGGATCCTAATGCACTCAGCATTCCACAGGAAATTTAACAGAGCACAAGAAATAAATCTATTCCTGTGTGAACCTGCACCAGTTCTGTGACACTATTAAGGTACATCCTTAAAGTCTTCTAAATTCAAGGGTAAACACCATCATTATTTCTAAACTTTTATTAATACATTCTACCACGGAGTCACCAGGTAGGTGAAACAAAATTGCAAGTTGATTTTAAACACCCTGACAGCGCTAATGGAAACAAGTCATGCATTCAAGCTGTACAGAAAGTCTCAACTGGGGATCAGTTGGCACAAAAACTACCGGCATCTGTAAGTGAGAAAAGTCAAAACTATTCTTACACATAGGAGTGTCACACTGAATAGCTGCTGTGAAAACTCATGCTATTTGTTCCTTTTCAAGCCTACCTGAATGTACCTAACTGTTATACTCTATAACCTAACAAATGGGCTAATCCAAAAGTTGCTTCTACAGAGTGATTTGACATAGCTCAATTAACTCGACAGATGAAATTAAATGAAAAGGAGGAAGAACGGATTATGGTGCAAGCAGAAAAGATATAAAAATAACAAAGAAATTAAACCATTAAATAAGCAGACAATATAAATATAAAATTCTTTCTCCCTTTCTCACAGTGAAATGCATATAATTCTCTCCATCTGTTCTCAGGCCAGCAATTCTCTGTTTCACAGTTGAGGTAAATTAGCAAATTCTGCTTCAGGCATCAAACTCTGATGTTGTTTGGAGTTCCTCCTTCATTGTCAGAATTCTCTGCATTTATGTCTTGTACACAGCTTTGAGTGCTATGGTGCCAGAATTTCAGTTTCTTTCAGAGTTGTACTCAAACACTCTCATCTCAAAGGAAAAGTTCAGCACCTGTGTTATGAATTGCACGTCCTCTGTTCTCCGAATGGGTTTTTCTAACTGCAAAGGGCAAGTTTGAAAATCATTGCTTTCCCCTTGCAATTAGAATAATTTGAAGTACTATGAAGCAACGTGCTGCAAATAAGGTAAAACCAGGGATAGATCCACTACCCAAGGCTAAAATGCTAGGAAGTATGAGGTATGATACACAACCACACGAGGCTCAGGCTGCTATCTCCATGCAAGTCCTTTAAGCTTCATCACAATTGAGTTCTGTTGAAAATATTTAACCTTTAAAAGAGGAAATTCATTTCAGAGTCACCTCACAAAGGTCAATTTATGTAAGTGATTTAGGCCAAGAGAAGTGGAAGAAGATAGGCCAGGCATCATCTACAGGTCTAAAAGCTTTTTATGGGGTAGTACAATGAACAAACCACTGCATGCAACAGATAAACAATCAAGCGGGTAGGCAATACGTGATTTGGGACAGGATAGAAGTAACATTTCTTCTCCTTTTTTTCTCTTTCCATTTTGAAAAGTATGAATGGACCTAACTTCGCATAGCATATTTCTCACAGCCTATATTACTAATCTGTCTGTATTTTAATTACCAGTTGTTAATTTATGGAACATTTCTGTACCTAAATTATCAATTACAAGTGGCAGTGAAACCTCATGGTGTGAATACAATGCACATTTCAGTAACAAAAAATCTCAAAGATTGCACATGGCCTAACAAAAAGTAAAATATC
This sequence comes from Hirundo rustica, assembly GCF_015227805.2. Taxonomy (NCBI): domain Eukaryota; kingdom Metazoa; phylum Chordata; class Aves; order Passeriformes; family Hirundinidae; genus Hirundo; species Hirundo rustica. Next base: position 20,568,753 of record NC_053453.1, on the reverse strand, counting down.
CTCTGACTGACTGAAGACTGCTTTGTTTTGAGCCCTGAAAAGCATTCAGTCTCCACAGTCACCAGATGCTTCCCCTCCCCTGCCAGCTCACATAATTTCACAGCTGGAGTGGTATCTGGGTCCACATAGCTGAGTGCATTCTTACCTCAGTAACCGAGAATTTGTCTGTTGTATGGCATGAATACTGCAAAGTTAAAAATTACCTGCTTTAACACCTGGCCAAGAAAAGTCTATCAATCAAAAAGAGGGGCTTGGTTTTAATAAATGTCAGAAGAACATGCACCTGGTTTAGTGGTGAACATGGCAGTGATGGACTAGATGATCTTAGAGGTTTTTTCCAATCTTAACAATTCTATGAATCTTTGACCACAATAGTCCCCTCAAACAGGAGAGGACATTAAGAAATCTTCTGAACTAGGAAAGCTAATGTTAAAGATGAGATTTCCACAATTACCAATGCATTTTGAATTCAAAACAAACCAAGGAAATCACATGTTTCTTGAACAATAACTCATCAGGAACCAAATATGTTCCATTTCTGATGTCATCATACTGCCAAAAATTAGTCATTTAAAAAAGCTGAATAACCCAACCATATGATACGTGTGCAGTAACTCATTAAAGTTTTCATCCTGTTGATTTTTTGGGTTGTTTTTTTGGTGGTTTTTTGGTTTGGTTTTTTTGTGTTTTTTTGGGGTTTTTTTTGTTTTTGTTTTGGGGTTTTTTTTTGGTTTTTTTTTGGTTGTTGTTGTTGTTGTTGTTGGTTGGTTGGGTGTTTTTTTGTTTTGTTTTGGTTTGTTTTTCCCCAAGGGATAACAGACCAATATAAAAGAAGAGGCATAAATATTCTAGTTTTTGGAAATGTTTAAAATAAAAAAGTTCTACAGGAGCACTAAATTTGTATTATTTACAGTGTTTCATTCTCTTGTAGGAATTGATCTAGCTGGGTTTCAGGAAATACATAACTGTTAAGTGGTGAGTTTACCCAGCTCACACGTGACATTCTACTTCTGGAATCATATGTTTGATTTTGAGGAAGAGGTCAAATGCCCAATTTAGATAGTTTCTGCTGAAAAATAGCCCTATAGAAGGATAAAACCATTGTCCAGGGACATGGAAAATTACTAGACATCAATGTCAATGTTTTTATCTGTGTAATTCATCATAATCAGCATGAATTTCATACATACTATCATTACTGTCTCTATCAACTGTGTGCTAGATAAATATTTACTGTTTGTGCATGTACTGTACACAATAAACTATTATACACTGCTCTGATTTTTTTTTTTTTTCTGTGTCCCAAATCAAGCATTTTTGTTCTCCTCTTAAACTATAGACTTATGGGGAGGGTTTGTTACAGAGTTACACTTCACTCTAGAATGTAGTTCCATTACAGTAAATATACTTTATAAAATACTTAGCAACATTTGGGTTGTATGGAAATGGTAGATAAAACCAGGACTATGTTGAAAATGGGACTTTTGCATTTTAGAACTGAGCCAGTTTGAAACTTTTGGTTACATGCATTTGATTTTTATGTTAGATAACACACTATAGTATTTCCATTGGATGGAATAAGGTTTAATTCTCTTTTCTTTGAATTGTAAAATGGACTGTTTTAATTTCAATTCCAAATGCCAAAATCCTTTTTAAAATAATATTGATCTTCTTTGCAGTCCTGCTTCTCAAGAGGATTTTCTGCATAATAAATTAAGAATAAAGGTTTTGACCCTAATTACATTTTTTCCTGGTTTCCAAAATAGGCTCTTAATGTGTAGCAGCAGTCACTTTAAATGCTTTCCTTCACCTAAGACGAGGAACGAGGGAGAGGGGACTGGGGACAATTCTCCTGTGGCTTACCAGTGCTTGCCAACACAAAGAGGTCCAGCCCTAAGGGCAGCTCCCACAGATTCAGGTTCCCTTTCTCCAGGCTGCTTTCTATGACATGGCAACTAACTTCCTCAGTCCTGTGCCTCTCACTTTCTATTATAAATTGGATATCAGTAACACAAAGATTAGAGATAGGGGAGGGCGTTGGGAAAGGCAAAAGATTTTGCTCCGAAAGCATCCTCTGTGGACCTGTATACAGATAGGGTTTAAGGGAAAGGAAATTTCTTGCAGAAGATTAATGCATACTGCATATGCACATGCATGCTGCAAACCATGTTAATATTTAAAAATTGAATATTCAAGGGAGTAGGTCTGTATGAATGTCAAAACCCAAAGAATAGGGTTATATCATCATCATTTGATCAGAGAGTCAGTCACATACAAAGCTGAAGAACATATGACCAATGAAAAGTTTTAATAATGCATTTGTTCCAATAACTCCCTGCTCTCTAGGGAGGTATCACAAGAACAAGCACTTAAAATTACTATTTCCTTGTGGAACTGGCTATGGATCATTTCCACATGGGTAGAAAATACATTTAAGACATTGTTGAGGTAGTCATAATCATTCATAAGGTCCTTATGTGAAATGCTACTGAGTTCTGTGCAGTCCTGCACAGATGCATAAGTGGCCTCCACAGCCTACCTTGCATGACTGGAGCTGTATTTCTAAATATTGCACAGTTGTTTATTTGAATGCATAATTACACCCAAAATGCTTGATCATAATGTAATCAATTCCTCACAATGAAATAAGTATTGCTCTAAACTAGCATTAAAAACTTGGGGGTTTGGGGTTTTTTTTAATAAAGGAGAACTTTGAGAAAAAAAACTAACAAAATCATAAACTGGATGGTAAATGAATCAATAAACTGAGCTATAACAAAATGAGTTACTAAGGACTTGAACATCATGAAAATATGAAAATTTGAAATCTCATATAGCCACATTTCAGGCAAATAGATACAATAATGAAGCATCTTGTAAATGACCAACAAGAACAGAGAACCCCAAGAAGAGAAAGTATGCAGGTCTTTATGAGGATGAACGCTCTAGACACAGTTTGAAATATGACTACAAATGAGCACCTTTGTAATAACAAGCAATGAATGCTCAGATGCACCTTTCTAAAATTGAATAAAAAATAAATATATAAACCAATATGTATAACCTTAAATAATATTTTTAAATTCTATATAAATAATCCTATTAATATAGGAATTTTTACAATTATTATTTAAGAAGCATTGTAAAAAGATGAGGAAGATGGTAAAACCACCATTCATATTCTAAAAACACAATTCCTTTTTTATAATATCACATACATTACTGGAAGTAAATATAAAGCATTGATGTTAAAGTCTCCGAAAGCAAAAGCCAAAATGATTCAATAGTATAGTGAAGGAGGTTACAGGAAGTTTTAATTCTTTTTTTTTTTTTTTTTTTTTTTTTTTTTTTTTTTTTTTTCTTCAGAAGAGATATTCATGTTAAATGTGAAAAAAAAAATAAATATACATATATATTTTTATATACATACACTGTGGAAAACAGAACCACATAACAGCAGACCAAAAGAGTAATGTGCATTGTAGTTCACTCTCACAAACAATTTTGCTTTCATTGATACAAGAAAATTTCAGAATATAGTATTGCTGAGATGAAATTCTTGGTTGGTTACCCTTTTCATAGTATTTTATAACTTCTTGTCTCTATTTCAAGGTTCTGTTCTACTTTACTACAAAGCTCTGCTTATTTTCACCCTACTCATAAGATGTAATTCGTGTCTTCTGGAGTGAAAAGCAAGGTAGCAATGTAGATCATTCCTTTTAAAGCTTTTCTTATCCTACTCAGAGTTTGATTACTGACAGCTCTGTGATTTCCACAAATGATCAAGTTATTACTCTCATTTGAGGGGCCATATCCTCTCAAATCTTATAACTCTTCATCTCAAAAAAGCAACAGTCATGTACAGCATTAAAGATCTGGCCACTATACATACTTTGTGTTTTATCTTTATGAAACCAAGTTGCAAAATCTTTGGTCTAGTGTTTCAAACCCTGTTTCCGTTATTATCATCATAAATTACATGTAAGATTATTTCACAGAGGCGGGAGAAAAAAAAAAAAAAAAAAAAAAAAAAAAAAAAAAAAAAAAAAAGAGTAAAATTTCAGATAAAATGGAAAGTGACCTTAAAAAAATTCAGATTTTTATATGCAATATAAAAGGTCATTTTTGGAAATGAAACAACTGGACGTGGTGGTGTTTGGTTAAAGGTTGGACTCAATGATACTGGTAGTATTTTCCAATCTTAATGATTCTGTGATTCTAATACAATGTTCACAGTGGTTCTGTGAATTGCAGAGATTATGCTATCACTCTTCAAGCCAGCACTTAGAATGCTCCTAAAACTGCCACTTTTAGAGACCTAGTCAATTTTTCAAAATTTAAAAGGAATAAAATGAATTTGTTTCTTGTTTGCTGTAGTTGTAAAAGCCACAGTCAATTTAAAAAGTTACCTTGAAGTGCTTCTGGTGCTGGAAATTATTTGTTCATTTCATGAGAGAATAATTGTTGATCTCCCTGAGAGTTTTTGAAGAACTGTTCTTTCTAGAGTACTCAGGAAAAAGTCTACCAATAGTCAGAATCCAACACTAAGAGTGAAAAAGTGCCTGTATTTTCTGAGGCAAACAATGCTTATGTGGCACTTAAATTCCAGAGGACTCCTACAAGCAGGTTTATGATGTGCAAATGCTCCCTCTCTTTTCTTCTTCTTTGTTTGAAAGAATAGAAGAGAAAAGACTGTTCAACAACAAAATCTGAATAATTCACTCTCTGGCCCAAATATATTATATTCAAGCACATGGAAAAGTAAAGAACAGATTGGTAGCAAGAGAACCCTGAAGAGCATGACCTCAGCACACCACCTGCCCCATCACTGCAGAGCTTTTAAGGTATTTGGATCTTCTAATTTTGTGGGGACAGGTGGAATGTATATAGTGCATAGACTTTCCCTTTCACTGTTTTACATTTTAACAAAGTAAAAAATCAACTAAGACCATTCTTGGTTGCCAAAACTTAAGTAAATGCTGAAGTCAGAGTAGAAAAACCCCAGAGCATTAAAAAACCCATTGTCTACTGATACTACCAAAGATAGCACTGAAGGAAGCACACCTCATTCCACAGTATTGCTTTAATAAACTGAAAGTACTTTATTTTCCACAGGGTATTCGAGATCACAACACCAGCTGTATTTGTCTGTGTGACAGATCACATACATTATGTAGATTCATTAAAGATTTTAAATCCTTAATTTCTCAGTCTCCTGGTATCATCTCTTCACAGCATAAAAGGACTTTGGCCAGAATAATTAAATATTTAATTTTTAAGCAAAACCTAAACATAAAACAGAAATGTAAATATTTTTCAACAAATCATTTAAAAATATTTTTGCGTAAGTCCACAGGATATTGCTTCCTTGAAATCTGTGGTATGATCAATAAGCAAACGGTCACATGTTCAGATCTGAGGAATATTTTCTGATAATCTGTTTACGGAGGACTGTCATGTATTGACTGCCCTTCTGTTTCTATGTGTGAAAGTACCTGTAAGAATGCTAAATTATCTCTAAACATTTAATTAATGCAGTCATAATTACGATAAACATACATTAGGCTTATCAACGGGATCTTACAGGAACTGGGAAGGAAGACTGCTTTATTGAAAAAGCGATGATCAGTGCAACCATGAAATGGAAGCCTTTTCAGTTGATTTGAGCAATCTAGAAGTGGGACACCTGATCCAATTTAGTCATCTAGGACTATTTGCAATCTGCAAAGAGACATAGGCATCCTCACAGGGTAAGTCATACCAGTCTAAGCAGTTTACTGAGACATATGGAGGTGGCTGACCAGAAGTTGGAGAATTAAGTAAATCCTTTCTCATGAGCTCCCTCCAAGTGCAAGCCTGTAAGCCCTAAACATGCATTAGTTCAGAGTCCAAATCATTATGCTCAGTCATGCAGTTAAACCAATGTAAGCTCAATATAACAAATATTTTTCCCCTGTATCCTGATTTTAACACAAATTAAGGACACCTCTGCTTCTACCTGACCTTTTATAAGAGCCCTTCATACAAAACAACCTAACTCAAATATTGGATATGAAAAATATTCTGGAAATACTGAACTATAATTGGTACATTTAATGGCTACACTTGACCATTGAAAGCCAAATTCTGACCTCCTTTCCTACCCTGAATTATATTAAAGTTCATTGTGTATGTCCCATTGGTTTTGCAGGGACTACTTCAGCAATAAAATTCTACTTGGTAGATTTAAAAGCATCTACATCTGTTTACAGGTGAACAGTCTGAACTCCCTTCCACAAAAAATGAGCAATCACTTATGAACAAGGACATTTCATGGGTGAATAATTACTCAATGTATTGAAAATGCTCATGATATAAAAGCAATCCTAGGTATTTCCGTTGTTACTTGATGAAATGATAAAATAACTTTGTTTACCCTCACTAATTACATTATAAAATTAATATAATTATTAAAATATATAGGTTTACTTCTTGTATTGGTGGTATCTAAGATCAAAATAAGTTGAAATATATTTTAATATCAAACATAATTAATCAGGAAAGATATTACAATAGAAAGATAAATAATTTCCTTTGTTTTACCATTTACTTTGCTCTTTCTCATTTTTTAAATTGCTTATATCCTGTAAATCAAGTACTAATTAATAGAGAAAATACAGTTTTGTGAGAACTTTTGCATCAAAAGTTTATTTTGCAAGTGACTACCTATTCCCTCAAAGTCTTTTGTGTCCAGTTGATGTGACTGGTAGCAAAGATTCAACAGTCAGCTCAGCTACTGCCTGTAGTGCAAATCCAACTACCATGATTTTTATGTGAGATTACTGTACTCACACAAAATCGCAATAAACATTTTAGAAATAAAAAATAAATTTTTTGAAATTATTTTGCATTTGTACAGAAGATACTTTTCAAATGGGAACCAACAAAATTGAAAACAACAACAAAAGAATAGAAAGAAGAAGATTTCCCTTTCTATCTCTTATGCCTAAACATCCTAGTTACAACTCACAAATCACAAAGAGGGAGAGCAACAGCTATTTCTGTGTACTCTAAAAGAGCCTCTAGAGAATTGTGCCAAGTTCATGTATCTCAACTGCATCTACTCTGGTTTTCTTAATTTTCTGTAGGTCTCATCAAGAAAAGAAACTGCTTTAGGAGTGATTCAATGGCAGTGGAACCATTACTCAAACAAAATAGCAAGTCATTATGTCTCTAAAAGATCCACATTCTAGTTTTCAATCTGCTCTATAAACTTTTCAGAATGTGACTGCATACACACCTGAGTAAATTTACTTCTTTCTTTTAATATTTTTAGGGGAAACTGCAATTTCAAAGAGGTTAGTTAAGAAAATAAATAATATTTCTGCAAACTTCCTGGGTATGCATGGTTTTTATTATACTGCACCATGATTTTTTTTCAGTGAAACAAACAGCTCATTTTAATAGAGCAAACTGAAATTAGATTAATTGACACAGGTCTCTATACTTTTGGAAACTCTTCCATCTTTATTTTTAGCAGCAGAGTCAGATGTTACAGGCAGTTAAAGGCTGATTAGGTTTGCAGAGTAGTTAGAATTCTAACCATACAAAACAGGGCAGACTGCTTCTGTGGGGATGTACATCAAGAAAATTTATAATTAACATTTTTGTTGAGGTTTTATGAAAGCAACACATTTAATTGGTGTTTCATTAAAGAACCCCTTTTCTCTGTTCAAAGACCATAATGGTTGCCTTCAAAGGATTCTTTGGGCAAAATCCAGAACAAATCTCAACGGAATTGTGACTTCTTTTGTCAGATTTGAAGCTGAAGCTATGATTTTTCTCATTCAAACATGATATAGTAAGAAACATCATTTCAAGTTGCATTTCTGTCTGCTTAAACATACAAACACAAACACATATCTACTTGCATAAGCACACACAAACATATACATACAAATACAAAAAGAGGATTTCAGAAATTTTTGTTAGCTTGAAATCAAATATCAGCTGTCTGTGAGGTTAATAGAAGTAAATCTAAGTAGTTGTCATTAAGTTCTTACCCTTCCCTCTTTACACTTCATCATTAATGCTGCTTTCTTTTACTATCACTGTTTTGCTTTTCTGAAAGAGTGATTTTGTTAACTGTCCTCTATTCAATTAAATTTTTGAAAGAGTATTCTGCAATATCTTTGATTTTTTTTAATATTTGTATTCATCCTTTGGTAGCCTTCTTAAGAAAAACACAATATAGACATTTACATTAAGGTGGAACAGACAAGTAATAGCTCAACAACTAAGAGTTGAAGCCAAGAACAAGTCTGGCCCATTCACAGTATTTCTAAGTAATGCTAAATCTTCAACTACTAAAACCTGGTCCACTGGTAGAGTCAACAGGGAAGCTGAGGGTATGGAAAAACTCCATATGAGGATTTTAAATTTAAAGTAGAGCAAGAGGCATAGAGTCTCTGCCATCTCCTGCAACCACCATGCAAGCCCTTCCTGCTGAAGAATCGACAGGAATCAAAGGATGAATGAATACTGTCTCTGCCTTTACAGGTTTCAGCTGGGGCACAGGGAGAGGGAAAACCTTTACATCTCCTCACTTCTCCTCCCCACAGAGAACCCAGTGCTAGAGAAAGACTACTGAAGATCCCTGAAAGGATGATGTCTCACTAAAGATGTTTTTATTGAATATAGAAGATCCACACCTTGAATAAAGTACGGCTTCTTGTAATGTCTATATGGTTTAATCTTGATAGCGCTCCTTTTTTTCCATTTTGTCTAATGACAAACGAGTTTTCTCTGCAAATGCTTTTCTTCTTCCTCAAGTAAAGTAGTTTAAGGGTAGTCATTGAATTATTGTTTCATGCTTACTAAGTTAATGGCCCAATTTGATTTTTTTTTTAATTCTAGAAAAGTCAGAACAAGAAATCTCTAATATTTTTCAATGAACTATTCTAATATTGAGGATTTGATTGATCTACACTCACATTCAGAAACACACAGAGCTAGCTGCAAATCAATAGTGGCAAAAAAATTACTTTTTCAAAGTTTAGGTGAATCATTGCTTTCCATAAAATGGCAAAAATCAGAAAAGAAACAAAGAGGCAAATGAAAAAGAAACTTATTACTTTATGTATCTCTAGAGTACAAAATCTTTTAGGAATAAGAAGCAACAGCAACCACAAATAAACGGGATTTTAAAATTCAAATAAACTGTTCAAGTTATTACAACGCTAGACTGCAACAGTCAGTAAGTAATGAATGAGAACAGAAGAAAGTAAGAAGGCTTATGCCCCTGTGTAATCCCTAACCTTAAAGGAAGAGAAATTCCTTTCAGACTTCCAGTGCTTAAAAGACTCTTGACTTTACATGGAAAAGAAAGATTTTTCACTATTAAGTATTTTCTTCATAGGAAAAAAAAAAAAGCTTGAAATTGGATTAGGTTAGTAGCATCCTCACTGCAGGTAGCAAAAAATTAAAGCTATTAAAAACTTGGCTAAATAGAGAAGAGGGATATCAGTTGTGTTGTTGGGAACTACAAATGTTATATGAGAAAAAGATTCAAGTACCTCCTATGTAAGGTAAAGAAAAGTAAGGAAGGCATAATAAAATACATCTCAACCCTGAGAAAACTTTATACCTATCAATTTGCCTTTTAATATCATTGGAGACAGACATTTTCAGATTGTGTCTGTATCTCGAGCTTTTGCATTTCTTTCAGTTTACTACTGCCTACTGACATCACAACATCACAGAATCATCAAGGTTGGAAGAGACCTTCAGGATCCTCTAGACCAGCTGTCAACCTGGCACCACCATAATCGCCTCTAAATCGTATCCCAAAGTGCCACATCCAGACACCTCTTGAACACCTATACAGAGAATGACATGATTTACAAATTGGACTCGTGGGCAAAACACAAAGAGAATCTTATTTTCTGCAGTGCCCAGATGAAAATGCAGGAAAATTAGAATAAAGGGTGTTTTTATGCTCAGTCTTCAAGTTCTGCACTAGAGATGGGAATACAGAAGCACAAACTCACAGAATGGGTAAGGCTGGGAGGGAGCACAGTGGGACATCTGGTCCAACCTCCCTGCTCAGGCAGGGTCATCCCAGAGCACATGGCACAGGATTGTGTCCAGATCGTTCTTGAACGTTTCCAGTGAGGGAGACTTCACAGCCTCTCTGGGCAGCCTGTTCCTGTGCTTGGCCACCTGTACGTGCCTTTTAAGAACTGAGCTGAAAATCAGGACTGAGAAACTACACATAAAACATCAGAGAAAACCCACTTCAAGGAGAAATGGCAATGGGGATAGGCTGAGGTTCAAGGCTTTCAACACTAAGTTAAAAACAACTAAATGTAACAGGTCTTATATTCTTATTGAAATTTGGGGATTCATTCATTTTTTTCACTTTCTCCCATTGTTACAGAGCAGACTTAGCCATGAGGAAATGCTTTTGGTCTCTCAAGGAAAAAATACATTCATGGGTGGGATATTTAATTTTTAGCAGAGATAGAAGATCATAGTACACACTCAACTGGTTTGAGGGCTGTGGTATGAAGAACTAGCTAGGATTTCATTTCTGCCTCTCTTTCATGCATGAGAGGCCCTGACAAATGAACTGGGGTGTGTCAAGATATTATTTGCGATTCTCTGAGTCCAAATTGGAATTGGTCATTCCCCCATTTTCTACTTCTCATTTTCCTTAAATCACAGGAGGTTTATTTTGAACTTATTACCAACAGCACCATCTCTTGATTTGGTTTACTTAAAATGAATGTATTTTAGGTACTTTTGTTACCCAGCCCTTTAAATTTGACTTAGATAAGCACAGGGATTGTATGAATTGCCAGTTCATGTCAGATCTGCTTCTGTTGAATGGGGATTTCTTTTACTGTGGCAAGCCACTTTTAAGTGGTTTTACTGAAGAGTCCTATCACTCAAAGGTACTTTGCAGAATTCACTCTTTTTTCCCCTGCCAGTTAAAACACATGTGTGACTGTCATATGGGATCAGCCATGTCTTTGTCCCATCCCTTGGTATCATGTTAACTTTCTGGGCCCAGAAAATATATTTTCTTTCCATTTTCAAGTTCAGAGAACATACCATAATTTTTTCATAAAATATACAGATATCTGTTTCACATTAGAAAATTTTTTTGGCTCAAGATACAGCCTATGCATTTCATACGCTATTTTTCACTTGGTAATTCAATTTGACAGATGTGATGAAGCTGAGATAAGTCATACAACCATCTGTGATAACATTTAGAGCTTCCTAAACTACAACACATACACCAGTCATTCCACCTGAAGAACTTAAAAAAAAAAAAAAAAAAAATCCACTTAAAATAATAGTAACAAAACAATCCCTTTCCAGACGTGGGTAACTACCCAGCCATGATTTACTGCTATATGAATCAAAGTCAAGGAGTAAAGGATTAGAGTAATGATTTATCATTTAGCTCAGCGAGGAACTGAATATTACCCTTTTTTTGTGAAATATGTGGTAAAAGGGAGAAGACAAGGCATTGCTGAAAAGACAGAGTGAATGCATGGCTCTGTGAGAGTTGTACCTGTGACTTGTAAAGCCCAGTGCTGTAAATGTTTGAATTGATGCCACAATACACATACAAGAAATCTGATGGTCCAGAAAGGACAGGAATGCATGTTCTTGGAGCCTTCACAGTGCTTCTGTTTGGCAAGCCCAGGAGATATGGGGTGCTGGCATGCAGAAAGTTTGGAAGGGCACGCTTACAACAAAGGCTACATGAAAGTGTCAGCAACCAGCCAAAAATCTTGGAACAGCAAGTGCAAAAAAGTTCATGATCCATGTGGAAATTATTTTGCGGAAGAAGAGACCGCCAGGAAAATCAAGGTACATCACAGACAAATTATATATGTAGTGCAGCAAAATTGTGTACTGCTGCTGACACTGCCCACAGAGATGGTGGTCACAACCAGCAATGCTGGCAGTGGTGGCAGTAATTAAGGAAATGAAACAAGGAGACCTGACACTAGGTAAAAGTGTCTACACAAAAAGTAACACAAGAAATCTGCTATAGCCACAGAAAGCAACACCGTTGTATTAAACTTTTCAAGTAACAGAAAGAAAAGAACATCTCACAGAGAAGATCAAAGTCAGCTGCGGATGTGTCTGCTGTGTTAGGTGTCATGACAATTGCATCTGGGTATGATGCCTGAGCAAGCAGGTTTGCAAAAACTAGTGACAATTACTTCAAGTTTCTGCTCGAACTTTATAGAGGCTTTCAGTTTTATAATATGATATAGGATCCTTCTTTTACACATGGGGACAAGTAATAAGAACATATTGATTTGCTTTTTCCTCCAGCCTCAAACACATTTTGTAAACTAATAAGGAGTTCAAGACTTGACCTTTCATCAAGACCTCAATAGTTTAAAGAGGAATTTAATTTTCACTGTATATACTTCAGGGTTAACAATATGAAAATTACCGTGATGCACACACTTGCTAAAAAAATCATATTGACAACTACAGATGAGGTGAGAGAGGAGGTCATTGAAAACATAAATGGAATTGAACCACTGTCACTGGTCCTTAATAAAATCTGTACCATCATAGTATTTGTGCAAATTATCTATTAAATTTCTCATACATTGTCCATGAATTTTTCCTTCAGGTTTAAGAAAAAATGTCACACTTTTCTTACAACTCAGCAATATGCACTGGAGAATTGAAGGGAGAGAGAAAAGTGATGAAAAGAAAGAAGATCCTTTCCTGAACTCCTATAAACAATTTATAGATTTTTTTTTTTACTTTCACAGTTACCTGTGCATTTCTTGATATTGCTATTTCTTTTTCCATGCGATCCTAACTTGCATCCAAAATTCTCCTCCCAAAATTCTGCAAACCAGACATTTCTTCGATTGTTAGCAAGTGTTCTGCTCCGAAAATATCTATCAAATCCTACATTGAAGAAAAGTGAAAGAAGCATTAAAATATGATACTATATGATACTATAAAAATAGTAATTTAAATGCAATATCAGATTTTTTATAAATATAAGAAAGAGAAAAAGCTTTAGGCACAAACTATTTTATGAGTATAGTAGCATCTAAGGATTTGATTTCATTTCAAGGCCACATAAAATCATGTGGTACCCCTTTGTTGAACAAGAAAACATCCAAGACGCCTATAATTATGCTTCAATTTATAGAGTTAGTGACACCAGTTGAGACACTGAAGATTTCTACTTAAACCTGATTGCAGCCTTACCCCTGCAATCCAGCTGTCTTAATGAAATCATGATTAACACATCCCATCTGGATTAGCTCCTTGCAAGTATTTCCCTGTGGCTAAATTCTCTATGTAACATCAATAGTGTTCATTTTTCCTAATTAGTTACCAGTTTAGTACACTTACCCAGACACTAAGAGATGTTACTATATCCAGTACCCTCACAGGAATAAGGTACTGCAAACCAACTTCCACTTCATCCACCGGGTAAGAATCTTTCTTAATACAGTAGCTTCTTAAAGTAAGTTTAGGAGTGGAAAGCAGGGCACAGATCAATTTCCTCCCCAGAGAATAATTATCATTCATCCAATTATTCATTATCATTCATCCAATACTCTTCTTATTTGTCCCAAAGAATGACCAGGCTATGGTTGAGAAGCTCTTAACTCCAAGTCCCATCATCATTTGAAAATTACAAGATTGCGTAATTGTTGATTTAGCATCTCCTCATCTCAACAGATATATTAAATTATTGTTGGATCAGGCCAACTCAGCTAACTCGGTTGGAAAGTTTTTCCTGAATTCCCCAAGGACTACATGATTTTTAAATTATTTTTAAAGAGACCTAAATTACTTGAACTTTGACAGAAAATGAAAGGTTTGTGTCATTACCATCTATGGATGTTCTTTTGGGTAGAATGGTTACTGCTCCTTCTGCAATCTCTTCCTGCTGCTGGACTGGTGAAATTTTTGACCCCCAGCTGTCTGAGCCAATCCAGAGGAAATGTCCAGACTGATTAGCTTTTTTGGCTGCTTCCAGTACTCTCCTGCAAACAAACAACAAATGGCCAATTAAACACATTCCATTTACAAAGAACTTGAGAAACCCAGCATTTATTTTGGTTATGCATAAGCTTAAAATAACTAATTATTCTATAGTTTTCACAGTCTAAGTTATATTCAACAACAGCTGTAATGAACTCAAGATATAGAAATATACAAGTTAATTTGTTTCATCTTTAGCATTCTTATTGGTTTCTTCCTTTTCAGTCACCAAATAACTATCTATTGGCACTGCACTCCTAGGAGCTAGGAGAAGTCTGGAACTACACAGAATAAAGGACCAGCACACTCTATAATTATGACTCAATTTCTTATAATCAGATTTCAAATAATTTTTACATAGTATTGAATCTGAAACTTCTTTGTTAGTCTATTTTCCACCAGCCAAACAAACATCTTTGTGAAGACGAACATCTTCAAAAGACAAAATTAGGAAACAGGCACCTAATGTCATCTTCGTTGGCAAACATGATCACTGCTCGAGCATTTGGAGTTTCCAACAAGCGCTTAATGATCTTTTCAAATTCTCCTGGTCTTGGTTCCCGAGGGATTTTGAGTGACTGAGCAATGCAAACACCTCCTAGGAAAAATTAAAAGGATAAAAAAAGAATTTTAACATGGTAAATATCCACACTTGAAATAATTTTTAGCTAACCAGGCAAGCAGAGAATGCAAGGTGCATCTGAGATACAACAGCAAAGCCAAAAGGAACATTATCTGTGTGTTTTGAAACATGTTTTGTACAGGCTTACACACTAATTGCTGCACTAAAGACTATAAAACAATTACCTGTTACTTTATACTTCAAGCACAGTTTTAAACAACATTCTGAGGCCTGTTGTCAAGCACCACACTCTGGCTCAACTAGACCAAGTTCCCCAGACCTACCTAATTGACAGCCCAGACCTACCTAATCGACAGCAACTGAGAATCCAACCTTGCCACAGCAGTGCATTGTATTGTGGATCCACAGTTTCACAGTCACCATATGTTTATGATGTGGCTCTTCAGTACCGGGAACAGTCACACACCTCTGCTTTGTCAGCAGAGAGTATGTAGCAGAGAATACATACAGATCACTTTTAATTGTTATTATGACATTCTTAAATTTGAGTTGTCTTAATTATTTAAGAAGCTGTCATTGAATATTCTAAATTACTAATCAGCAAATGAACACAAACTCAGAGATGATATTTATGTTTCTTCCTGACACAGGGTATTGCTTGAAATCTATATACTATACCTGTCAAGTAATAAGGGCTGATTTCTACAGAAACTTAGTGATTTCTGATAGCTTTCATAGACCAGTTCAGGTAATCTCTACTCTCCAATTACAACACGGTTACCTGTGCTTGAGCATGCAAGAGAAAAATTCCTTGAGCCTATTTCATGAACCACTGAGTCCATATTGCTACCAGTTTCCCAATTCCACAGGTGATCTTTCTGATTTTTGATGATTTCTTATTTTAATTATTTGTTCTCTAAGAACTGTTGCCTGATTTTCAATACCACATCTAATACCCACCAATGTTTCTTCTTGAATGTTGTTATTCCAACCATAAGAGCCTGTTGTGGGGAATCTAATCACTAACAAACCCAGAAAATTAAGAAAAAGAGAAAAAATTTAGCTCTGACCAAAAGTGACAAGTTACTAGACATATGCAAGCAAATTGCACATTTGGCATCCCTAGATCTAAATACTTCTACACTGAAGATTGTCTTCTCTTGTAATGCATTAATTGGGTTTGTATTGTGTTTTATCGGATTTGGAATCTGTATCATGTAGTTTTTCCTTACTCATCTGTAACCTAACTCTTCCACTGCCACTTCTCCCTGATTGGTTCTTCCCGCTTTTTGGGAACCTTTTGTGGCTTCGAGCCCCATGTTGGGCACCAGTTGTAGTATTTCCCCACAAGACTAGACGGCCGCTGATGGCAAAAGTAAAAGAGTCTGCTCTCTCTCATTGGGTGGGTATTACAGCTTTTATTCTTGACTCCTGCCCTGCTTGGTTGGAGCCTGTCCCAATCGCTCGCTGGTGCCAGAGAGACCCCGGCCCCGCCCATCCGGGGGCTTTTTCCCAGGGGGGCAGGGCCCAGAGACAGGGACAAGACATCACCCAATCAGGGAGAAGTGGCAGTGAAGAGTTAGGTTACAGATGAGTAAGGAAAAACTACATGATACAGATTACAAATCCGATAAAACACAATATAAACCCAATTAATGCATTACAACAGTCTTCAGTGTGAATAAGAACATGTTTAAAAAGAGATGTTCTATTTTTAATGAGTTTTAAAAGAGGTATTCTATTTTTAATGAACGCTGGTATTTATCTTCTGAAGTATAAGATCATTTGAGACACATACTTTTCTTTGCATTACATGCAGTCTACTGAAGTCACAGTTGGAAGGCTGTGGTCTGTATGGGGAGGCTATCAATCTTTCTCATCCATCTTGTCCCTCCTATCCAAATGTTAGAATTCTGGTTTTCCAAAGTTCTTCACAAATTAGGTTGATGCATACCTTTAGTGATAGGATTTGAACAAAAACAAGGGTCTAGCCAGGTGAAGCTTGGCATGCATATTTACATGAAGGTGTTACCAAGGTCCCTTGTGTAAGCTTTTTTAAGTTTAATGTATTTAATCTTTAAGCAAAAGAAACAAAATAAAGGTATGTCTAAAAGCATTTTTATTTACTTTATTAAAAAAAAAAAAAAATAGTAGGAATGGTTCAAAGATGCCCCAAATCTGGCAGTGATTAAGAGGCACTGAGACAATGTATTTTATGACCTGTTTTAACTCTTTCGTCAGCCTTGATTTGGTCAGGCAGTTGGACTATATAATCATGTGAAATATTCTATTCTATTCTATTCTATTCTATTCTATGCTATGCTATGCTATGCTATGCTATGCTATGCTATGCTATTCTATTCTATTCTATTCCATTCTATTCTATTCTATTCTATTCTAATATTTAGAAAATGCTGGGAATTCATTATCAGATTTTGTACTGCCTTTGCAGAATTTCATTGACTTAAATAGTTCTCTGAACAGGCAAATCCTAAGTTTGAATAAAGTTTAGACATGGCATAAATGAAGCACGGAGTTATCAACTGCCAGTGTAAAAACAACTTTCAAATTACATCACCCAGTTTTAGTTACAGGCAAGCATATCACCTTTTTCATTTATGCATCAATTACTTGGGCTGTGGCATTATTATTTTATTCGATTGAGAAATTCATTCTGTAGTGCAGGCTTGTCCTGAATTCTTCTCTGCTTTATATGAGAGAAATAATACTTACAAGTCAGAATACCTGCCATTTCTAACAAAAAAATTGTTTGTATATAGGTATTTGCCATCCATAAATAGTACAATAATACAAATAATTTACTCTTATCTGCTATAAAATGTAATATAGAACCTTTTTATAGCAACAAATTTCTTCACATTTTTACAAATATCCTGTTTTCCCATGATGGACAACTAATTTGCCAATATAACAAGTAAGCCTTTATAGCAGATGATCCTTACATTTACCAGGTATTTTTGAAAATCCAGTAACAAAAAGACAGACACTTTACTGTGAAAAGCTTTAACCAATTATCTAAGCTGATATTAGGCTAGAGCAATAGACACTTCAAAGTCCTTTGCTTTCTTTCTTAAGTACCAGGGCAGAAATGTAAGAGAAATATTTAGCAGATATCCTGTAAATTTAACAACAAGCAATTCACTGTTAAAAAAATAAATGCTGGGGGAAAAAAAAAAAAAAAAGCCAAGCTCTCAGCTGTCCCCCAAAGTCATTCAACACAAAAAGTAAAACAGATCCTAAAAATGATATAAAGGAATAATTTGTTACCTCACACATTTTGTAAGTGCATTTTTCAACTACTTCTACCCATGCAATGGCCCTTAAGGAAAAAAAAAAATCATTCTACCCACATAAAAATCAAATGCAAATATTACAAAATGCATACATATAATAAACCAAGTACATCCATCTACAGTTTGTGGATATCAAGAGTGAAGAACTGCAGTATCTAAAAAAGTTATTTTCTGTGAAAATAGTGTAGAAGAAACATCATTCCATCATTTCAGCAGCAAGTTCAGTCATGATTGTATGGTGTATCTTGGCATCTCTGCATTGAAGAATGTGTTAAGTACTACCAGGAACAAAATAAAATGCACTTCAGCCTTGTTGCTACATTTATAATTAATTGTGTAGGCTACCTCCAGCTCACAAAACACTTTGTATACATCCTTACCTATATATTTCGTATACAACTGTTGCTCAAACACATAACAGGATATCAATTTTCAGCTAATGATGAATTGCTGGATGCACAAAGGTATTCACAACCTTACAGTGTCTAACCTCTTGGCATCCTGCTGCCTTTGAAATCTACAGCCTGGGCTAAGTGCCCAGACACAGAGAGATAACTGCCTAGGAAAACGATTCCTATGAGCCAGCAAACTATATAAGGAATAATTATTCCTCCAAAAGAGGTTGCAGAGGTACTAAAAGGACAAGTTTAAGGCCAGTATTTAGGATTAATCTTATAAAGTGTGAACAAAAGAGAAATTCCCCCAAATCAAGAATAAATAGGGGTTGAGAACAGATGTCTCATACGTGATACCAATGGATTTACCATTTGCTGCAGAGGTGACAAAGGGCAGATGGTTCAGACATCTAAGGTCTCAAGGGAATCTATGGCTCTGAATTATAAGAACAAATTGTGTTTCACTCCGTCAGCATTTCTGACTGATTTGGTGTGATGATTGCTTGTCTCTGTTGGTGGTTTCTAAGATCCTTTGTTGTCTGGGAAGGTACTTGAAAAAAACCACATTGGTCTGAATTTCCCTTGGCTAAAATGATGATAAATCTAACATTTGTAAAAGAAAATGAGAGCTAACTTTCCTCTTACTGAAAAGAAAATTATATGCTTAAG
Source organism: Hirundo rustica (assembly GCF_015227805.2). NCBI lineage: Eukaryota > Metazoa > Chordata > Aves > Passeriformes > Hirundinidae > Hirundo > Hirundo rustica. The sequence goes on along the minus strand of NC_053453.1, from coordinate 20,549,761 downwards.
CCCCATCAATTAAAAGGACCTATGATGAGGCTTCAGAGAGTTCTGCGCTAAAAGTTATTTAGTAAAGGAGGGAGTCAGCCACACAGACTCATTTCAGGTAGCTATTACAAACAGACATCAGTAATTGTACTTACTACTATGGTATCCATTCCCTAATTCATATATGACACAGGAGATGAAATTAAGTGTTTACATCTATCACACATTTCAAAGACATTAAGAGGACGCTGAAAGAACGCAGCTCTTTGGCTACTGTGGAGGAAAATAAAGTCTTACCACCAAATTCTGCTAAGCCTCTTCCACCTGTTTTCAGATTTGTAAAGCCAAGGTTGTCCTCAGTCAGCCCAGAGCTTGATTGGAGGAATAAAACAGTCAGTATGAACTACCTTGTGTCAGTGATGACAAGTATCCATTTGTCTTCCGTCCAACAGCTATGAAGTGTCATACCCAGCACCTGGGGCAAGGGGATGATAAAGGGAAGGAGAGCAGAGGTGGGAGCTGGAAATCAGGCTCACAGCAGGACTTGCCTTATTCCTGATAAGGCTCAGTCCAGCCACTCCACACCACGTTTACAGCTGGAAATTCATGTTTTTAAAACAGAGACATAATCAGACATGCTCTACAACAGGTTTTTTTATTTGCATTGAGATAAAAATCACATCTTAAAAGAAATTGTTCCAGGCTGAGCTTGCTTTGCTTACAGGTACTCTGTATAACAGAGCCTGTGGGAACAGAGGTTATCACTGTCAAAAAAAAAAAAAACAAAAAAACACCAAAAAGTGAGATATTGAGATATTTGAATATATTGCCAGTACAGTGGTTAAATAACTCTTTTTTTGGTGGTCTCACAACTATGAGATAAATTGAAAAAAAAAAATGGATAGGTAGTACCCTCATAATTTTAGTAGGTAAACATAATAACATTTATAATAATGAATACTGATTTTTGCCTGTGTGGTTTTTGAAGTCACAAGATGCCATGCTGATCATAAACCATTAAATACTTGACTATATGAACTTGTGTGTCAGAAGATATTGAAAGTGTATTTGGAAAATAGCAAGCAGACTTGGTAGAAAACCTGTACAAAAAGATTAATTTCCTGAAAAGAAGACTGAATGCTGAAGCTCCATGCAAATACAAGGACTGAATTGTCTCCCACCCCAGCTAGGATTCAGCACTACATTATGGATCAGCTAAATAGGATATATAAGAATGTTCCCTGGTTTTGTATCAAGAAAGTTGAAGACAGTTCTCATTTCAAGTGATCACTGCTGGGACCTCAGCTGTACTACTCAGAACCATTTTACCCTCTAAATTATTTCCCCACATAAATATAAATAGTCTTACCATTGTAATAGGGAAGGGATAAAGCTATGCACTTTGACAATCTATTTGTTAGCATAATGATGTGTACCTCACCCGACTCAGTACACAGCATTGCAAGTTGATTATTTTGTGAGAGCTTCATCACAAATCACATTGTTCCTGAAAATGCTCAAGAAAAACAGCCAGGCCATATCTGGGATCCAGTCCTACCTGGGAGGAATTTCTCAGCTGCCTTTACGATCACATGTCCTTTTTTACTATGGGTTATAGGTCACTGGTCATTAGGCCAAAAAAAATTTAATGTAGGTCTGTGGAAACTTTCCAAAAGACATTACAAAAATATGTGAAGGCAGGTAAGTTCCTATCCCAAGTTGGGGAACACATGTCAGAGATTCAGAAGAAGCCTCAACAAGAAACTCCTTTGAGACCCACAGGGCACTGCTGCAGGCAGACAGAGCCTCTGTCTGACACAAGACTGCGCGCTTCCCACAATATGACGTGACACACAAGAACATAAGGAAGAACACACAAGTGCATTTCTCCTCCTCTTCCAGTCCTTCCACTGGCTATATTGAAAGTCTGGAAAATCTAGCCTCAGTTATTGGAAAGACTGTCCCAATTGCCAGGAACCTAGATCAACATGAATATTATTGAAGATACTAAAAACTACAAGATGCTCCAAACTCTAGTTCTGTTGACAAAAGTCAGAATAATTTTTTTCACTTAGTGAATCTAGCAAGACATTCTTTTTAAGCAGAGCTCATTATTTCTTGAACTTGGATGGTAAGAAATCAGAATGTTAAAGAAAAACAAGGTAAGTGACTGTTCTGTATGGAACTTACTGGTGTTGATAATCAGCCACTTCTAGCAATTATTTAATCTAAAACCAACCTGCCATCCTCTTGTGTGTCCCTAGATTCTCTTAAAAATACTCTAGAGTATGAGTCAAGAGGGAGTGACATCTAGGAAGATATAATTACAAGTTGAAGATAAAATTTCTCAAGAAATAATTCAAAATTAAATGTTTCCTTAATGCCAAAGGGCTGATGCTGGGAGGTCTGAATGCAGCCATGGATTTTTCACAGAGCTACCTTTACCTAACTACCCAAGAAATGATACTCTCACTGATGCCACTGTGCAGACTTCAGGGTAGCTTAGCTTAACAAGTGAGAATCTGAGCATTCAGCATGCCCTGTGCTTCCACCAAAGCCAATGCCATGGTGTCTTACCTGCTATTTATGTCCAGATTTGGTTAAATAAAATCCAATTCCAGTGCACCTCTTTTGTTGTAGTCACAAACTATCTGCACTACAGATACAAACCAAACTTTTGTGGCTTTTCATTTCCCCAGAAGATCACCAAATACCTCAGCAAAAAAATTCACTTCTGCAAAGGCAGTTAATTCTTCAGCCAACAGTGGCAGTATTTTTTATGTGAGGTAATAGAAAGAAAATAACTTTTTAAATAAGTAATATAAACAGGAAATTATTCTGAATTGACAAAAGTGGCACTAAATATCCAGTATACTTAAATCCAATGGAGGATGAGAAGTTTTATTATAACCTTTGAACAGACAAAAACATTCTGCATTTCAAACCCATATATTGGCACCTTATTTCCTTCACTTAAGTAAAACTGTGTCTCCTAAAAATCCTTTAATATTTATGACAAAGATTTTTTTTTTATTGCACAAGCTGGTTGACGATGCTTTTTCACTAACATGTCAGGTAAAATTATGAGCTTTTCTACTCAAAACTAACAGCTGTTAGATCAAAGTCTCTCTTTTTTATAGTGTTTTTTAAAAGGCTTTTTATCAAAGGGTTTATTATTGGGTTTTATATTTATTAATTCTTTTTGGGGAAAAAAAAAAAAAAAAAAAAAAAAAAAAAAAAAAAAAAAGCATTAAGCAAGACCATGAATGAACACACAACATTCTCATAAATACAATTCACCCACTCCTCTTGAACCTGTTTTTCACATTCCAACATGTGCTCACAGGCATACAGCCATGCATATCTCAAAAGCACATGTGCTCACACAGATCCTTACACTGTGGTGGAAGCAGATGTTAATTCTAAAATAGAAGAAGAGAGAATAATCCAGCTCTGCCACTACATGAGACCACTGGCTACTGGCTTCAGTCATCAGAGTCAGTTTCTGGGGGGACATGAAATAGGAGAGATCTGCTATTTTGCACTTCCATTCTGAAAAGTAAAACATTGTCTTTCTGTTTTTTATTTATTGTTTTTTCTCCCAGAAGAAACACTTCCAAATGTAGCACTAGTGATTCTGTTAACACCAGTATCTGATGGAAAATAGCTGCAAAGAATAATCCAACCATTTCCAGACCTACAGATTTATTTTTTCCAATTTGGAAAAAAAAAGAAAAAAAAACACCAAAAAACACAGTTTTTATCCTTTGACTTTTAGTGCTATTTATGTAAATAAAAGCCAACTTTCACAGCCTTGAAAGCAAAAGGCTAAAAGAAAAATCTGTAGTGATATTTATGAATGGGTAAAAATCACCCAGCCATTCAAAAAAACCTCATTAACTCAAATCCTGGAATATGGTTACCTAAAATATTTTTCTCTAAAAGTAAATTTGCTTAAATGTGGCCCTAATTCTTTCCTCCATTTCTCTACAATGCTCCATATTAATGGGCCTGACTAGTTGCAAAGATTTTGATTTAATATTCTGGGTAGTTGAGATGCTAATAGCCAATTCAAAGAAATTCCAGAGAAGGTTCAGGCATAAAAATCATCAGTTCACCTACAAGTAGAGGTCCCAAGTCTCAATCCACAATTGTTCATAGAAGATTGTGAAGATGACACAGGAGTTTATAGCATTCCTTATAAATATGTGTAGGCAAGAAAAGAAAGTCCACCACAAGTAGGACTAAATTTTGTTAAAACATTTATTTCTAAATAAATATAATCTTTTTTATTTTAGGATACTTTGCTCCCTGCAGGCCTCTTTAGTTTATCATTTTTTATTCCATTCCTCACCTTGTTTATTTTAAATATTTTACTGGTGGTATAAAAGACTGTTTTCAGTTAAGTTGTCCTGGGTTGCCTGATTTTAACAGTAGGCTGCTATCCTACTTCTCCCTTGCATGCTTCTTAATGCTATAATGGTGTTCAGTGATTGTATTCAGTCACCTCCTTCGAACTGAAATACGGTACACAGGCAGAGGAACCCAACTTTTAATGATGCCTTTGAAGAAAAATAGCAGCTGTGATTAATGTTCTCTTCCTGAAACTTCTTGGTCTGGTTTGTGAAGACATTCTTCTTCTTTGTGGTCATAAAATAATCCCAGTTTTCTTGTATGAAGAAGAAGAAGAAGAAGAAAGAAGAAGAAGAAGAAAGAAGAAGAAGAAGAAAGAAGAAGAAGAAGAAGAAGAAGAAGAAGAAGAAGAAGAAGAAGAAGAAGAAGAAGAAGAAGAAATCCCTTCTGCTTTTTCTTAGCTTCAAGAAGATATGTAGCAAAATCGATTTTTATCTTTCTTCATGTATTTCAGTAGCCCTAAAGTTCAATATCAGGAAATTATTCTTAAAATTAGGTATGACTTATTTAGATTCGGTTATCTCTATTCATCCAATATTTATTTTATCATAATTTGAACTATCAAAATGGTTGAATATAAAGAATTACTTAACTTTAATTAAGATAGGTCTGAGTTAGACTAGTGATGTTTGAGCTTAAGTGTGACATTCAAAAAAAAATCCTCAACTTAGAAATTTTTTAAAAAGCCTCAAAAAACGACTGTCAGCTAATTCTTTTTCTGAAACTGGAAAAAGATAATTCTGTGTTTTTCTCAACATGAAATTATACACAGAAAACTGCGAGGAAAATCAAGAAGTGGTCACTTCTGACAGGGAATCTTGTAGGCAAATCTAATGCCAAGAAAGGAAATATTATATAGGTTCACAGTCTCCTACAACAAAATGGAGGTACACAGAGATAAAATGGTGTTTACTGCACAAATTCTCTACACAGCCTCCACTGAAGTTAAGCCCTTGCTAACAGTATTCAAGTGCCCACTTGCAACCTGGTGCTCAAGTGATCTTGTCTACTTTCATGGAACTTTTCATCAGGAGCCATGATGACTTCAGCCACGCAGGAACAAGCTGAAGTTTCCTTCTAAGTCACGATCATCTTACAGAGATAACATCATATATGACGAGCTCTGTTCATCAATTAGACTAAAAGTAAAAACATTTTTCAGGCCTAAGGGACAACTGTCACCATCTACCTTGGTCTCTTCCACTTAAGGGTGATCGGAATATTTTTCAATGGCCTAACAGCTTTTGGAAAGGCAGTTTCATTAAAAATTATATACTTTGCACTTGTTTGAAAATATTATAAAGTATGATATGACTTGGTTGAATTTCTTATCTTAGAAATATTAAAACATTAAGATAAAATGGGGCTATTTTTAAGGAGAGTTTTGAACGTGTTATTTTTTTTAACTCAATACAAAATAGCGTCAACACTACTAAGACAAAGCAATTAAATACTTGACAAATAAATGTTTTACTTTGTGTATTTCTGAAATATCACAAAGCAAATTTCAGTATTTGTTTTAACTTCTTTTTAGTATCAGAATTTTCAATAGAACAGAAATACAATTTCTGAGTGATTGCATGTGTAGTACATCAAAGAATGCTACCCTCTAATGTCTGGATCAAGTGGTTTCCATGTGAGCTGAAAGGTACATAGTTAAAAAAAGCAAGAATATAAGGCAAGAAGGGTGTCCCACACTGCTGTAAAAGTTTCTGAAATTCTTTATAATCATCTTTACTGAAAAAAAGTTCCTCTTAATAAATTTAATTTTAATGTTTTTTACTTCAGTTTGCAAACAACTCAAAAAAGAAATATCCACCTCCCTCATTCTTCCAAACACAATAACCTGTATATTATCAAGTTTTGTTATCAAGTTATATTAAAAATTAGGAAGACTGGCTTTATTTCATTAAGTATCTAGGCTGCAAGTTACATTTTCAAAATTCATATATCTATATATATCAACTTGATGTTAGTACCTATTTATCTGACTTCAAAGCTCTGAGAGCTGGACACTTGGGTAAAAACACAATTAGGATCTAAAAATATTAAGGAAGTTTATCTGCTGATTCTTACCATTGTGGGTAATAAAAAAATTAGAGAATAAAACTAAATCATATATATTGCTTCAGGTCTTTATGTTTCTTTACACCAGTTGAAAATACAGTGATATTAAGAATCAGCAATACTACTTCTGTAACACAGCAGTAAAATGAAGGAGTTAGTGATTCTGTAGCTGTCCAGATATATAAACTTATAGAAGTCTACCTTATTTTTAAAAATGTATCTGCATTCAAGCTGGCCATACAGATCCTGTAGATTTAAGAAAGTTTGCTGCACTGTCCCTATGCATTTAATACCAAGAGCCTTCTGTTTCTATGCATTTAATAACAAGTGGTAAAATGTCTCTTGAGAAGAAGTTCAGGAGTGAGCAGATCAGCTAATTGGTCATTTCCTGAAGCATGTTGGGATAAAGGATTAACTGAATTCATAAAGGTCTAGAGAAAAAAAAAAAGCCTTAGGACAAAAATGACTAACCCAGAGACATCCTCAGAAAGCTGCAAGAGGCTTGAGAATTTATAGTTAAAGGAAGCCACTGGAAAGGGTTCAGAAGACCTATGCATGCAATCAAAGAGAGATTCCAAATGGAACACGGGCATGTAAGGTATGTATCAACAACGTATGTCACCGAGACACACAAAGAAATCACACGCAGACAAGAGATTTTTGCAGAGGTTCTTCTGATCCAGCTCCCAGCTGAGAGAGCGGAGAGAAGAAAACCCTTTTGTCTATTTTTTACTTTTTATACATTTGTGGGTCTAGCAGAAGATTGGCTTTTTGGGGTTTCCACCCCTCAGCCTCAGTGGCCAGCCAAATTGTCAGTTACAATTGTTTTCAGGTTAGAAATATGCAAACAAAGGACAGAGAATGAAAAACAAAGGATTTGTTTATATTATTTGTGTGGGAAAGGTAGAAAACTTCTGTAATATTCTACAGTAACTAAAAGATCTGACTCCATCTATGAAAATCAAAAGGCTAATAAAGAAACTCAGAAAAACCAGAGTAACAAACGTAGATACATTGGGAGAAGAGAAAAAGCACTGGAATGGTTTTAATTTGGGAGTATTATAAATGCTGAAAAGGTACTTGCCTGTTCTTAGACAAAAGATACTATGTACATGCATCAGTGCAGGTGGCTCAGCAAGCAGCTGCAGAGAGAGATTCAGGTTGAGCTCTGGGGAGCAGGAGCCTGAGGCAAGAGGCAGTGAACTGGTGCCAACCTTTTGCACAACAAAGGGCATGGGGACCTGTGTCACTGCCAGGTGACTGGGCACTCAAAATATAAAAGGTAAGGAATCCTTGTCTGACTGTGGAGTGAGCACAGGGAGTGAAGCAGGACATCCTGGAGATGCAAAGATGTTTCAGACCTAGCTCAGGTGGTCTGACAGAGACTGCCAGAGAAGCTCTAGGACGGCCAGTCAGGAAAGGTTCCTTAATATATAAAATAAATTGCAGAAATACAGCAGTATTTACTTTTATTAAATATCTAATTACTCACATGTTTTTTGTTTGAGGACACAAATATCAAATTAATCTTCTGGATTAATCCTACTTTGTAAATGATACAGCAGACACATACTACGGATTCTGGATAGGAGGTCTGATGAGTTATCTGATAAACTATTTCTGTAACAGTGGGGATGCACTTGCCTTATTGAGAAAGGACCAGCAAACAAAATCAAATGTTATGTAGTCTGTCAATAGCTCTACTAGGACAGGATTTAACCCTACCTTATCCTTTCTTCAGATGCTAGAAACATGGCTTCATTTTCACTAACATCATGAAAGGAACAAAGTCTCTACATAGAATCAACATCAGAATAACATGGCAAGAAAGCTGCTATCCACACAGAGAGAAAGAGAAAAACCTGCTCTTTCCATGCAAGTGCCCAGCTAATGTAAAATCCCCTGGAAAGAATGGCAGCCAGTGGGAAGAAGAGGTTTTGTTCTTCTAGTCCAAACTTGGAAAGTCCCACACAGCTAGAATACACGGATCTCACTCAACCCCAGCCGAGCTGCTTGGTGACATCAGACGAATGGATGCAATTCTGTTCAGAATTAACAGTATGGAAGTCTAGATATTTGTACTAATGTTGGTATCAAATGGAAGAAAGACTTAAGACATGGAAAGCACATCAAACACTAGGAAGTGGTTGGACCACAGTTCAATGCTTCCCACAGAGCAGCACCCTTCTTCGTTTTACCAGAGACGAAAACTTGCAAGTGCTCTAAAGGTTTATTTCCATCTGATTTAATATTAGAGTACTCCACATCTAACTCTTTTCATGCAAATAATACCTGTACTATGGTAAATCACTGTTAGCTTTGAAAGGAATGGAAAGAAGTGGTTGCTTTGTCACATATTATGTATTCATGATATAGAGTAACTGACAAAAGATGTCTGCATTTCACCCCCTTCTAATACAAGGTGTGATACATCCACCACATTTTTTAGAGAATAAGACAAAAACATATGCCGACAATGACACAAAAAATAGAGTCAGCAAGTACAAGATTGCTTTTATGAGCATTGCACAATAGTGGGCACTATTTGCTGTTAATACAAGATGAAATAAAAGCCTATTTCAGTGTGCATCTAGTCTTCTCCATACAGACCTTTGAACAACAAACTATCTCATCAAGGGCCTGAAGGATTTTTCTCTGTCCACACTACTCATCTGATCACGCCATTTCAGCAATTTGAGATCATTCATCACATGTAACCGTTTTATATATATATAAAATTATACCAGACAAAAATCTATTACTCATGGAGCACTTATATCTCACATATTATAATACAGAAATGCATGATTTAAAAATTAAATAATTCTTAAATGTAATGCCCATCAAATCTGTCGAAAGATGTAATGGGGAAAATGAAGGTACTTAAATGTACTCTGGGTTATATCTTGAATAAACATATACGATTAACCCCAAGGACTCATGAGAAAGAAACTCCACCTTGCAGTAACAAAAAATCCATTCTATATTTTTTTGACAAAAGTAGCAAGTGAGGATTAAAAAATGAAGACAACATAGAAGACAAAGAGAAGATAACAAAGCAAATAAGGACTGGAGATATGTGCTACAGTCACTCATTGTTCAATGCAATGCACAAATAATAGTGCTGATCCTAAAACAAAATCTTTGGCAAATGCCTACTGCTAAAATAATAATACACCTTTGTTTGCAATGCTTTATGATTAATCACTGTCAAGTTTTGGAGTGGAAAAAAAAAAGCAATAGGAACAAATCCTTTATTCTCCAGACTTCCAAAGAACTTTCTTGCTCTTCATATTTAAATACGTTTCCCCAGTGAAATACATATTTCTGCTGTAAGAAAAAGTAAAGCAACAAGGGTCTTCCCAACCCTTAATAATAAACCTACTATGAGAGTTTGCATTGAAATTTTCCATTCAAATGCATATTTTCAAATCCCAAAAGAATTCAGTAAAAGTTACTAGAAATTTAAGTATTAAAATTATTTCTTTTTCATAATCTTTTTTCAGTTAGCATCCAAAATACCACAACTTTGAGAATGTTTTTCTCTATATTAGAAAGATCACCATCAGCCAAAGATGTACAAAGTTCCACTGGATTCAATGTTTGAAGAGATAGTATCCCTTCCCTACCACTTAGAAAGTCTTCAGTGATGGAAAGATGGAAAAGTAGGAAATCAGTTTCAACTGTATGCAGGTTTTGGCTGGGATAGAGTTAAATTTCTTTGTAGTAGACTGTACAGTGCTTGTTTTAGATTTAGGAGAAAAATAATGTTGATAACACAGGGATGCTTTCATTATTGCTGAGTGGTGCTTACTCAGAGCCGAGGACTTCCCTGCCTCACTCCCCAACACCACCAGCAAGAGGTCGGGGGGTATAAAAGGAGTTGGGAAGGCACAGTTCACCCCAAAGGACCAAAGGGGTATTTTAGACCATATCATGTCATGCTCAACATGTAGAGCTGAGGGGGAGAAAAAAGGGGCGGGACATTTGGAGTGATGGTGTTTTTCTTCCCAAGTCACTGTTATATGTGATGGGGCTCTGCCCTCCTGGGGATGCCTGAACACCTGCCTGCCCATGGGAAGTGGTGAATTAATTCCTTGCTTTGCTATGCTTGTGTGCATGGCTTTTACCTTACCTTTTAAACTGTCTTTATCTCAACCCATGAGTTTTCTCACTTCTACTCTTCTGATTCTCTCTCCCATCCTGCTGCGAGACAGAATGAGCAAGAGGCTGTGCAGGGCTTAGCTGCCAGCTGAGGTTAAACCACAACAAATGGTAAAAAGCAAAAGATAGCTCTGAAGAGCACAAATAACTTCTGCCCTCTTTTTTCTTGGGCTTGTTTCTTGCAGAGGGACTAGTTATTTTAGAACAGAGTAGCCAAAACATAAAAATAAAAGGAATATGGGATGAAAAAAAAGAAGATATTAACTGCAGAATACCACTTCTGATAGCTTGTCTGAAAATAAATTTAATTCCAATGATGAAAAGAACATTATATACATATACTAGTTTAAGACACCCAAGCCAATGTGTAGAATATCTGTTTACAAAAAGACAAGTCAGGGACAGTGACCTTGCTGTGCTCATGCATTTCCACGCAGTGGCAAGTGCACATGAGGTCTGCTGGAACACCTACCAGACATTTGTGTACAATCTGCAAGACAGGATTCAGATTTGGGCTCCTTGGGTGAATGCATAAGGATGTCACTGTCTAAATATAACTCATCTGTAAAACTGTAAAATGTTTAGCCTGAGCTAGGCCTTTCCACAATGACAATTTTACTTGATACATAAACTAGTCATTGGCAGGTTTTTATCAACTATGTGCATAGCTATCCTAGTAACCAAAGTCTAGACATTTTCCACTCAGACTTTCACAATTTTTCCTCTCCTGTAAAACTTCTACTTACTTGACCTACTATTCATCTGTTTCATAGGAAGAAAAACATGAAGCATGGTACAGTGGTACAGTTGGTACAGTTGGTACAGTTGGTAGGGAGAAGAGGACCAGAAAAGGGACTCTAAAGATCTTCAGCTTCCCTTTTAGTCTCCTATCTCTGAAAAATACATCCACAATACAGTGTTATTCTCTGGAAACTCCCTCTGGATGAAAATACTGCAAAAGAATTACAGTGCTTCACAGAGCCTATGTCTGTTTCATACCATGCCTCCCCCTGTCCCACAAGAAAGATACTGTCCTGTGCTGTCACATGTGAAACAGAACAGGAAAGCTTAGTCTCCTTGCCACCGTAACTGTAGTCAAGGCCAAAAGTACTTAAAGAAGGAAATTCATCTGTCATGAACCTAAAGAGATTCCAGCAGCAAGTCTTCATTGTAAAATCCTGGAGAAAGGACATTAAAGCACAAAACTATGTGCAATAGAATTACCTATTGATTGGCTTCTTTTGATGCTGATTTTTTATTGGACAATAGTATACTAATATCCTAGAAATCACCTTTAACCATCTGTGTGGCTGTTAGATTCAGGTTAGTCCTTTAGAAGCTGAAGGGCAATGCTGCAGATGACTGAAGTCCAGAGGCAATCCCACATGGGACTTCCTAAATTGAATTCCTGCTCTCACAGTGTTGTTATGCTTTCTTCCAAGTTGCATGCCAAGCTCAACCAGGACACAATGAGAGTCTGATTTAAAATCAAAGACAGCAGATTTTTTTTTTTTTTTTTTTTTTTTTTTTTTTTTTTTTTTTTTAACTAGACAGTGAAATTATGCCTGTGGCATTGGAGAATTTACAGTCAGTCTAGGTGCCTGAGACAGAAGCAGTGAAATTAACAGGCAAGGACCTATCAAAAACTAACACAAGGACATGCACATAGAGCTGCCTTCTGAAGTTGTAAGTTCTGAGAAATTATCAAGATCACGTCTTAATAGATAACTTGGATTTTATTATCAGAGCTAGCCAGGAAGAATCACAGCTTCTCTCAAGTGCTAAATCTAGTGACTAACAATGGAGGGGATAAGAAAATATTTTAGTTACACCCCAGACTCCTGGTATTTTCCCACTGAGCACCTTCAACCTATTTTCAGGATATTTGTCAAATTCTCTCTTCAGTTCTCCTTAGATACTCTGCCTACAAAGCCAGGTCATCCTTTCCAAGCATCAACCAGGACAGTGGGACTTAAATGACTCACGAAAAATCAGTTTTCACAGACAGGATGCAACTGGAAAAAAATTACGGTAATGTAAGTTTGGGTATGCAGAGTTCCACCCCACTAAGAGATGGATACCAATACTCTGTCAGAAATAAGCCGTGTTCATTACAGGAAAAGAGCATGTCCCTGGGCAGTGGAATTCGAACACAAATTCATTCCTCGGCTGATTTCACAGAATCTTCACAAAGAGATGTAAACTCTCACCATGGCTTCTCAGACTACATATGGGCAGCAATCACCTCTACACACTTTGTTGACAATTAATAATGAAAAAGGAAGAATTCAAAGAATAAATGCTTTGTGCATTTTGTCACTGAAGAGACTAGGGAAAAGGCCTATTATTATAATATTATTATGGTGACGATTAAGGTCTAGAATGGACAAAATTCTTTCCTTCTAATAAAATTGTATATATGACAGGAAAGGATACTTCTTTGAATCTCTGCCGAAAGATTTAGTTCCATATTTTTACTTCGAATAGTCTTTCTTTTTCTTTCACACACTTGTGGCTGAAAATTCCCTGCCAGCTGTCATTTAATTAAATTTTGATAACTGAGCTCACTGGATTTCCAGTTGCAAGGGAATCTCTACTGGAGAACAGCCGTTATGGGTCTGACCAAAGGCTCATCCTCCCTGATGGTGCTTTTTCTGGCTATGACTCATAGTGGGAGAGTGGAAGAATAAACATATGTGCCAACATTGTTCTAGCCTTCAATAATCTCCAGCTCAAGGGTTTTTTGAGAGAAGGTGCCCTTACGCTCATCAAAAGCCCTTGCTTGAATTTTTCTTAATTAATACACTTAGTCTCCCTGAACATAAGTAAAAGCTATATTAGATAATCCAGGGGTTCCCTCAACAACAATAAGCCTAAATTTTACAATCAATATTCCTTTTACTTTTTGCATTATTACAGTCTTAAGCTCTTAGAAACATAGTTTGATCCTAATGCCATGGCAAAGTCTTCTCAACATTGCATGTACTTTGCAGCTTTGCCTTCTTGTTAAGCTGGTGGTCTTATTCATCATATATATCCATCACTTTCCCCCCTCTTTTAGGAACAGATCTGCCAAGTATATTTAGATACATTTCTATGCAGCTTCCCAGAATATTCTAGTATCTAAAACAGTAGATATATTTTTATATCCCCATATGTGCGTCTGCAGATTTTTTTCATGGACCCCAGAAAAGTGGCCAAGAAAAACAGCATATGCAAGAATTTGAACATACAGGCATATACGCACATCTCTAAAGGCTGCATAAAACTCTTTCTGAAGTAACAAGTTCTTTAGTTTCTAGGACAACTGAAATCAAGGACCAGATATATTTGACAAGCAATTCAGTTCTATGGAATCAAGAGAAATTTATTTGTTTTATGAATGACTCAAAGTACTAATTACAGAATAATCCCAGATATATTTTCTTAGTGATTTTTTCCCAGTAGCCTAACAGTTATCTGGTACGTACTGAAACCCCTTCTTGCTATATATTCAAATATGGTGATTTCCTACATCTGTTTCTATTTGTACCTATACAGTAACTGCAGTGTTTTAAAGTAAAGTTCTCATATTAGATGCTGAAAAAATCCTTTCCATGCATCTAAAAATAATTGTATTTATAACAATAAATTTAACAAGACACAACTGGTTACTGATTTCATTAAGTTTGCTTCTAGAAGTCCTATTTCATACTGTGTAGCTCCCTCTAAAGTCACTGAAAGGGTTTAATTTTTCATAGTTTGGAATGTTCATTAGATATTTATATGAAAAATGAGAACAAACTATGCTACAGTAGATAGAACAAAAACAATTTCATAGAGCAGTAAACTCTCATACTCCAGGGCATAACCCAACTTGTAATTTATAGGTTTAGGAAGAAACTTTTCTCACAGACAGATTATTTTGAAGAGAATACAATTAAATGTTAAGTACCTTCCATCAAACCATCCATTCAGTTGTAAACTGGAAAAAATACGGTATCACAATTTCTTTGCCTGTATCTTTGTGAAACCAGCTCCCTGTCTACCACCCTTGCTCAAGTGACATCCACAGAAATCTTTCTCAGTCCAGACTGCTCTCAGTACAGTTCACATAGTCAGATGTCAATTGAATTAGATGATGATATTTTTTAGGATTTAAAATGTGTTTCCTAGCCTACTTACGTCTTTGTTTTATTCTATTTTCTACACCGGTTTTCCTTAAGGTATGAAATGACCATCTTGTTTCAAGTGAGCAAGGCAAAGCCTCTGCATATCACTTTCATACTTTATATACCACCCTGAAATACATCTACATTTGAAAGCATAAATTATCTTCTTCCCTCATTTTCACATGGACTCTTATGTGCAATATCTAAAACTGTATTGATCAAATTTATCCAAGGCTTGCAGTAAACAAAGATAAAGAAAAATCCTTTTTAAATATAGAATGGTTAAATTATCTACCTTGTTATTAATATGCTTCTGAAAAAATGTTGGAATAAGCAAAACCCTTTGCTCACTCCAACCACTGATAAAACAGTTTTTACAAGTCATCAGATTTAACTGTCTCTAAAGTGATCATTATTCTGATCGGCCTTTTAATTAAAAGGTGCTTTGCATTTGCTTAAGCACAAATTGCTGTCCAAGTACCTTATCATTTAACATCATTACATTTTTGTAAGAATTTTTCAGTGAATATGCCTCACAAAACTCTTCATCTATAAGTTTCTTCCACTTTGGCTTGTGTCATGCTTCTGTTAAATAGGTTCAACTTCATACAGTGGGAAAGGAATAAAAATAAAGGAAAGGAGAAAGTGCTTTAAAGTTTCCATGAGACTCCAAAGTGAATGCACACAGTAACATAAGAGCCTTTCACTCAATATCATGAAAAGCACAATCCAGACCCAGAGTGCAGCACAATGAACTGTGAAGGCTTGGCCATTAGAAGTAGAAGCATCCACTCTTCTTGTTTCCCATCACTTCTTGGAGAAAAAAAATAGTTTTTGCAATTTTAAATGCAATAAATAATGCAGGGAATTTGTTCTCATCACTCCCTTGCATCCAACAGCCACTCAGTAACTGCTCCAGCTGGCTTTTATGGGTGAGAGGGCTCGAAGCAGGTCCTGATCATTTCATCAGCATCAAAATGAGCTGGTGTCAGTTCCTCATGAAGGGACAAGCATGAACTTCCAGCAAGACAGAGCACAGGGGCAGCCTGAGGTGTCAGGAGTGACAGCCGTACGCTGGCCTCCTCCCTGCCTCCTCAGAAGCCACACACCAGAGTGGCAGGCGACCTGCCTTGCAAGCATCCCAATCCTGTCCAGAGCCAGAAAATCCACCTTGTCCAGGTGGGTCAAGGTTGGAGACTGTGTCTGCAGCCTTCTACTTACCTCTACTTCCCCTTTCTCCAAAGCCGAGATTCCTCTGAGAGAAGGAATAAGAAAAGTTTGGTTTAACAAGTCCATCAGCATAAACTGCTTGATAACTTAAATCAGGAAGATCTTCTGTGACAGTAAATTAAGCTCTGCCCAATAAGAGAAAAAAATTAAATAAATGCTGCACAGACACAGAATGGTTGTTTGATTAATTGTGATTCTTGCATGGTATTTAAGAAAACTGTGCTTTCAGAATGAAGCAGCATGATTTGATTTCTGAAATATCCTTGTGTTTGAGATGCCCACTTACTTTACAAGCAACTACTCTGCCTCATTGGTATACAGTGTGCAACTATAGCTCTCTAAAGTTAGGGCAAAGTCCTACCATCTGAACTTCAATCAAAAAAATCTGTTAAATAAGAAAGCATTTGTCACAGAGCTGTACTTTAAAGAAAGGAGGTTCAAAGACCCTTCTTTAGGTTCACTGTGGTTTAGAACAATTAATAATAATAGCAAAAAAGTTCCTAGTATGAGGACAAATTACAAACAAAAGTTAGTTGGTTACTTTTTTTACTAAAAATCCAGTATCAGCCTGCCGATGATAAGTGAAAGGAAAGTACAAGGAGAGGTATTGACATTTTGTATTTCTGAACTCATCCTTGGGACAGCAAATTCTTTCTTTGGCATTTCTTTCACATTTACTTAGAACATGATAAATATATCTATCCAAGCAGCTATATCAACTAGGAGCTTATTTTACCTAAGTTCAGGCGCCTTGTGTTGTTATGTAGGTGGAAAGGCAGATTCGTTTCTCCTTCTTCCTCGAGATGAGTAGGTGTGTGGAAAAATGCCACATGAATCAAATTAACTTTGATTCATCATTATAACACACATACAAATGATTTGTGCTTAGGAACTCATTTTTTATCCATGTGTTCTTGGCAAGTATACAGCATACAAAAGAAAAGACAAAAACCCAAGGACTCCACTGATTCGAAATTCAGTCCATCTCAGCATTTGCTCAACATTTTTTTTTATTATTCTTTGAGCAACAGTTTGTATAATAATAATTAATAAAATCCTATTGCAGTCAAATCTTTTCAGAAAATGCCTCCTAAAGGACTTAGAATCCCTTTCTTTAAAATACCTATGGTTAATGTAAATCACATTAGCTATGGCAGCCAGCTGAGCTCAGTTCAACCGCAAATGTTATCTTTTAATCCACCTGGATCTCCTCTACTTGTCCCTACACATTTTGTGGGTCAAGGAAAACCAAAGGCCTTGATTACACACAATACCTCACAGTATTTTCTTCCAGAGAATTTAAGCATAATATTAAGGACACATTGCACCACTCCTTCTGAAGTCTGCAGTACCCGTATTATCATAAATCTCAAACTGACTTCCTTATTTGATCTTTTCCCAGCATGTGAACATGCAAGCACTGGAAGCATCTGTGGGATTCTGAATACATTTGAAGTAATGTGCACATCAGTCTCCTGCTGAATGGGTCTTAAATTTACAGCTTTTATTGTTCAGGGCATTGCTTCAAGTTGACTTGCAGTGCAAGAGGATTCCTGTAGAGGCTTTATTAAAGTCCAAATTCTGCAGTCTGACACAAACAAAATGCAAATTCTCAGCTTTTTAAATGCAAAATATATCTGCTAACAACCTTCTCTTTGACTCATGTGACATGCAAAACCAATTGGGAGAGCTATCTGTGGTGGAAGAAATTGTTTTGTCGTGTCATTCCAGTCAAAACACTGAGGATGTGTTTCTAGCTGACCCATAAGCAACTCTCAAGAACCATGTCCTCTTCTTTCTCTGTCTGTAGAAAAAAAAAGATTTTTACTTGTAGACCTATTTTACTTGTAGACCAAGCAGGCTAAAGTTTTGTTAATTTCTGATGCTATAGAAGTGAAATATAGTATCCACAATAAAAATCTTAGTAAAATGGTGTCTTCATCTGAATTTAAAAATAAAGCAACAACAAAAACAAAACCTCAGTTTTCCCAGGCTTGTTCCATCCCACCACAGAAACCACCTGAGCATTGCAAAATTGCAGAAAGGTACTGGTGAGCTGGGTTTTGGGATTTCAAAGGGGTTTTGCTTAATTATTCATATAGCAAATTCAGCGAAAGGTATTATTAGTTCACTTTTTCCTCAGTTCATTTAACACAGGTCTCTCTGCTTCTTCACTTAGTGTTATTATTTCTAGGTGTGAATGTCTTTTCTGTCATGTGAAATTGAAATCCAATCTCATTAACATACAATTTCTTTTTAGATTGCATTTTCTCTCTTGTCTATAGCTAGTATTCATTATTTTGCTTTTTGCGCCTTTTTTTTTTTTTTTTTTTTTGCTGCCCTTCCTCTAGGATATCTTTTGGAATGTAGTTTACAGGAAAGATGTTATACAAAAAGCAAAGGATAATCCAATTTCTTTTTACCAAAGAAAACAAAGTTCAGTTCATGCAAGGCTTATATCTATTATTATTGTTATTCAGGGAGGATAGATGATGAAATTGTCAGAATAGCTAGTGAAGGTGTATCTTGCGTTATTGCTGTTCGGTAAGGACAGAGGGAATGGAACACAAAACATTGTTATGTTTGCGGTCATTAATTTCTCTACTGCAAAAAAGTAACACTGAGCAGATGCACCTTTTTTCTGAGCAGAAGTGTTTTCTCTTCCTAATTAATTGGGGACTTATTCAATACTGGCTCAGCAATACAAAATTGACCTTTGAAGATCACAGGGAAAAGCCATATGGGGCTAAATCTTGTCTCTCTTATGCATGCTAAACTCTCACACATTTCAGATGAATCTGCATCAGGATTTAGACAAGTGATCATCATACACCATGAAAAACAGCTCCTGGGACAGTTTAATTGTACATCCAAAAAAATTGTGTTTCACTTTATTTTCTTCACCCTACCCTATTTTTTAGGTTTCTTCTGGGAAAGTTTCACCCCCATTCACATCTCCCTCAATCATCCCATTTTACTTTAGCACAGTTGGCAAACTTCTTACAACACAAAATCCTGGGAGCGAGAGTATTAGCACTGCATAATTTAGGAGAATCTCCTCATTATACTGCTTCTTCATTTCAATTGTTTGAAATTCTTTTGCACCTACAGGCATATGTAGAAGCCAAACCAGGATCCAGATATGCTTATATTACATTACTATTTCTTGAATACAAACAGCCAGAGGGTTAAACTTATAATTCAGAAGAAATCAAATATTTTTCTTTCAAAAGACCTTACAAACTGTACTGACTATATAGTTTTGTAATGCATAATATAGTTTATATTTAAAATCTTTATTACAATAATACTGTATCTGATGGCATAAAGATTGTTTTAACATTTTCTCCTCTGAGATACTCTTAAATTTAAGGTAAGTCCTGCTGGTATCAGAAGGTTAAACTTGTAAGACCCCAACACCAACAACAATAGCCAAAAATATTTTAGAGGTTTATGTATTCAATGTATTATACTCCCTTCTCATTACCAGGGTTGCATTTTATAATGAGCAACTATCTGGGCACAGATTACAGTCTATGGTCTACAGTCATCGTAGTCTGGTCTACAGTCATTAAAAGGAAGTCTAAACAATTCCAGGGTTTTGACATTGTCAAAATAGCCAAATAACACAGGTTGAAAGTGTTTAGAGTGGTCTAATAATTCTTCAAATGCATGATTACTGCATGACAGCCACACTCTTGGAGGGCTGTACTGTACCAATCACAACCTAAACTGGGGAGAAGTTCTTTAAGTTTCTAGCAAAGTCCTGCACTGGTATTGTTTAGGCAAAATGGGAATAAACTCTGGATGGTGTCAATCAACTTAGTTCCTTGATTGTCAATACAGATATGTTTGATAACACAATTGTGAATAAAACTTTTTTAGACTGGTTGAAGATGGAAATAGTAATGCAATCTCACTGCCATCTCAGAATCAAATAATGGCATGAAAGAATTTGATTATATTCATCAAGATGTTTTTAAATTAGAAGATGGAAAGACAAGATAGATGGTAGTTCACCTGCAAAAGTTAACAAAGCTTTTTAAGAGTTTTCTAATGTCAGGTTCTTCTTATTTTAAGACATTTTTCTGGATGTTGAATTTGGAGGCAGCCAAAAAAATCTACCCAAACTCCCAATCAGTGACCTTAGAAGGTCATGTACTACAGAAATAAACATAAAATCAGGTACAAAATTATATTCAATCTCATACTCTGTTATGCTTCTAGGTTACATATTTTAAAACCCAGCACATTAAAGCCAAATATGGAAGGCCTCTCAAGAGGGAGATACAATAATGCTGCATTTGACCACACTCCATGAAATGGTAAAACACTTACCTACCAAAGGGTGAAGCTGATAGGATATCCTAATTAATATTTTGAGGTACCTCAGATCTCTGTCTACACAAATTCTGCAGAACAGTTGCAAAAAAATACTCAGGATGAAGTTCTGCACTGAGTTATACTCACATCCAGTCCTACTATGGTAACCTGGTTCTCTCAGAAGTGACAGAAAAAAATTGCAAGACAAAAGAGCTATTTACATAAATTATAATGTTAAGACATGAAGAAAATGAGATATGACCATGGTTAGGCTAGTAATTAGAAGCTTCTTAATTAGGTGTGAAAGAGAGAGTATTATTTCAGTAGATTTAGCGAGAGAAATAAAGCCCAGAGGTTTTAAGAGAGATCTAAGCCACTTTTTGCATGGGATCATCCATCCTGATCAATCAGTGCCCACTATTTCTCCAATCAGGAACGTACACAGAGTTGAGAGATGTTCCCAGAGCTCAAGTCAGCACTATAAGCAGTAAAAGAGAACCGTAGTCCTTCACTGCAGACCCAGGAAAACTTGTGATGCTGCAAGCAAACAAAGGCCGTGCTCCTGGCTAGGGAGCCAAGCTGTGACCCGGATTCAGTTCACTGCTCTGCTATTCATCTCTCATGTTTCCTCAGGCACATCTCCATCCCAAAAGCTTTTCATCTGTGACAGAAATAAATACTTATCACCATCAGAGGTAGGTAAAGGATCAATACCATATGGATTTAAGATACCAGAGTATCTTAAACAGCAAACATTCAACTACCTATACAGGGTGCTTTTAATTCCAAAATATTAATTTTTATGGGCACAGTCTCCTCAGCTCTGTTAGCACACCTCAGGCATGTGCATTTCAGGCCAGGTGACAGAAGCACTGCTAAGAGGGCAGAGACCAGCAAGTGAGGCAGGTCACAGAAGAGAGCAGGAGGCAGCCAGGGATGACGCACTGCCTGCGGTCCTGCTGCCTACTGAGACCAGCCTGGACCGCACTGCGGCTGCTGCACCCCGGGGAAAGGGAGTGTGTGTGGGTGTTGGGGGGTGTTAAGGGGAAGGGTCAGGCTGGAGGACAGAGCTGGACCCCTCTGAGCATATGGGATTGCTGTCCTCTGCCTCCCACAGCCCCCAGCATGAGAAACGCGGCTACTTCCCTGGGTCTTTCTCTGCCTCCCGATTCACTTCCTCCTCCTCCACTCCTGCCCATGCCAAGAGAAGCATGACTTTGGCCAGGGCTGTTCTGTCGTCTCTGGTGGAACAAATTCAGTTTCACCTGCTCTCCTGGGAGGCACTGAGCTGCTGTTGGCTGCTACATCAAACAATGGCTCTGCCACTGACACCGTCACAGCTGCTTTTTAGTTCAGGTGCTGGCACGCTGCATGTCTGCTGCTTTGTTACTGACTGGTGGATGCTGTCTGACGACTGCCTCCCCAGAAGAAAGCACTGGGATTAGTATGCAGCTTATCTGTATTTAACAGTCAGCCAAAATATCAAAAAGCTATGTATAAAATTGTATCTCTGTTGCTACCCAAAGGAGTCTATACTCTTCTGTTTTTCCTTTGATTTTGTAGTATGTTATTCAATTTAGACTTCTTCATACGTATTTTGCAGTTGAAGTCATACATCCAGCTTGTTAGCCTAAAATTCACAGATTGCCTCCAGCGTTAAACTTTCACTTTTAACAGGATACTCAGATTTCTGTTTCTAGAAAGTGAACTGAAATTACAGCTCCCCGTGGGGCATTTCAGAGGATGACTCTAAATAAGCAAAGGCAATATATTAAAGAACATATCTTTATTACAAAAGCTTATAAATTCACAGTAACTGGCAAGAAAGGAAGGCCACAGAAAACTCAAGAAAACAGACTGAATTCAATAATTTACTGATGAGTTAGTGGAGAGCAGACAGCATTGCAAAAAGAGCTTAGAAGACAGATCATTGTCTGGGCTAATAAGAGTTCACACTCATATCTGGCTGCAATTCTCTTATCCCCATACTGAAATCAGGTCGAACTCAAATAATCAAAATATCAATGTAGGATTTAGACTCTATGCCCAAAGTTTCCAAAAGGTCAAGAGTATAGAAGGGCTCAGCTCTAACTAGCAGTTGAGGATCTCATTCACATCCACAATCTCTGCATATGTATAACAACAGAAAAGGAAGGAAGAAAATGTTTTTGCACACTGACTCACTGGATTGTTTGCCTTTATAGAACTGAAGTTTGAGTCTCTTAAATGCTATGTGATCCCACGGCATCAGTATTCTAAAATCCTTTTTCCTCATGCTAAGTTAGTAAAGTTTAGTTACTTCACCATGAAACTGGTCATTTGAGGGTCTTGTATCTGGCAAGGCTTTTATGATTTTTTTGTGGTTTGCTTTTGGTTTTTGAGAGGGTTGGTGAGGAGCTTTGATTAACCACTTGGGCCCCATCAGTATTTTCATTTTGCTTAAGTAAGCAATTTCTTTTGAATACAAAATTATTACTAAATTCTTTAATCAGCTTTTGCTCAGAAACTATTTCCATCTGCATTACAAATGTAGGATTTAAACAACCTATCAACACAGCAAAAGCAGCAAGTCATCTTGTCAGCCTGTCCTTTCCTCTCAGGGATGCAACTACTGTATTCTGTAGCTCTGAAGAAAGGAAATAATAGGATTAGAAAAACATTGAGGAGAAGGGGATGTCAAACAAAAGAAAAGCATGCTGTTGTTCTAAAGCAGTCTCATCTAGTACTGGGAATTGTAATCTATTTGTGCTAAAGACTTTGCCTCTGCTAATTAAACAAAAAACCCATGAAAGGCTTATATAGTTTGATACTGTAGTCTGACCTACAGGGAAACATAATTAAAACACATTTGAGTGTGTTAGTTTTGGGTTGGATGGAGTTAATTTCTTTCATAGTAGCTACCAGGGGCTGTGTTTTCGTTTTCTGCTGAAAACAGGATTGATAATACAGAGTTATTTTAGCTATTGAAGACTCTATTACATAGAGTTTATGCATTTTCATACTGTCCTGCCAGCGAGGAGGCCAGGGATGCATAAGAAGGTGGAAAGCAACACAACTGGGACAGCTGATCCCAGCTGACCCAAGGGTATTCCAGACCATATGGCATCATGCTCAGCAGTAAAACTAGGGGGAATTTGGCTGAGGGGCCACTGCTCAGAGACTGGCTGGGCATCAGTCAGTTGGTGCTGAGCTATTGTTTCCATTCATATCACTTGTCTTTTGGGGGTTTTATTCCTGTGTCTTTATTATTTTTCTTTTCATTACTATTACCATTATTATAAAAATAATTAAACTGTTCTTATTTCAACCCAAGACTTTTCTCACTTATACCTTTTCAATTCACTTCCACCTGCCCTGCTGGGACTGGGAGGGAGTGAGCAGCTCTGTGGAGCTTAGTTGCTCCTGGGGTTAAACAACAACAGAGTACATGCAAATTTAGTCATTAATAAGCAATCTAAAGTACAGTCAGTCATACAAACACACCATTATTTAAGGATTACAATGTGTGAGAAAGCCAGCAATCAAATAACCTTATATATCCCGTACTCAGCATACCAAAAATAATGCCCAGCTGCTTTAGAAAAACTATTTTATACATCTTTGAAGAAAATGTAAAATTGTGATCCAACAGGAATAGCTAATTTCTCTAAGCACTTTCAGTTCTTATGCTTTGCATCACCATTAGAGAGTTTTATTAAAAAAAGAAATACTATTTAAATAAGTCAGTGTAACATCAGATATACCGTGTAATCTTAAAAGAAAAGCTTTGCAGTCTATTTTCTTCATCTTTAGAGACACAAATCACAGGGGTTTTTTCATGTACTCCTGTATTGGCTCAGCTTCAGTTACTAGGCTAAATAAGCATTCACTTAAGGCTTAGTTCTGTTGAGTGTGGGTGGTATTGAGAAGAGTGACCTTCTCTGCATATTAAAGTTTACATAAGAAAGGTGAAAAACTGTTTTTGACCTTGTAAAAGGATATCCTTTCCATTTAAGCAGAGCTGCAAGAGATCAGATCAAGCAAGGAGCATCCTGAATGTTGTTAGGGTTGCGTGCTAATCATGCTGAAGTCTGTAATGGTGAGTGAATAGCACCTGAATATTGGTCAGGAAAACACTGAAACCTACATCTGTTGATAATCCATCAGCTTTAAATCAAAAACTATTTTGAAACTCAAGGCTTAGGGTATTTCTCCTATCAAGCCCAAACAAACACCAGAAAAATCAAACCAAACCAAAAAACAAATCATAACACATCTCCTCTCTCCCCTCCTCCCACTGAAAAAAAAAAGCCCAACTACAACTGAAACCAGACAAACAAACTAACAAAAAAAAACCAAATACTTTTTGCTCAGAACATATTTTCCTATTCCTGGAATAAGAGCAAGTCTCAAAAAGGAGGACAATTGGGACTTCAAACACAGAGAATCCAATGAGACTGTGAGACGCAAGACATCCGTCTGTCTCACATGTAGATCAAGGTAATTCAGATGAGAATTCACTGTTTTGGAGATGAGCTGAACTCAAAGCGGAACGAGAGCAATTTGACATTCCCACTTGCCGCAGTTTGCAAAGACAACCAATGTTTACAGAGGTTTGCTTATTGTTCTCACAATGCCTTTTCTTGGCCAATTCTTGTGTGCAAACACCATAACAACACAGCATAATAAGCCCGACCTGCTTCAGCCCCCTGCATTCCCCAGTGCACATTCAAACAAGGCTTATGCAGTTTGGCCCAGATGCATGCACGTTGAGGTAAGCTGAGAAAAAGCCAAGATCAAAGCCTCTTCTCTCCCAGGTGAATCACAGAGCTACAGACTCACCCTCCCACCCCACTGAGCTTAGTTATTCATGAGACACAGGATGTTTGTCCTATCAGAAAATACTACTCAAGCAGGGTAAAGCTATGAGTGAATACTTTGGAAAATGCTGCTGGAAAGTACTGTAAACAAGTACTTGTAAATGTCCCTTGCTCTCTACAGAAAACGGGATGATGAGGTGTGGAGATAACACAAATGTTCACAGAGAAATACAAGTTACTGACTATTTCTGACCCTCTTGGCTGCCAAATAAATACTAGCAAAAATCATGAATAGTCCACAAAGCTTTACCTTTTAGAGCCATTCAAGCTTGCAGCATTTGTAGTTTCACTAGCCAGCTCCATCACTGGTTTGATCAAGCTCTGCTTCACATGATTTCCACCAGACTGCTCCCTCCTCAAGTGTTTCCAGGGCTCATCCAGCAAGACTTGCCTGACAATAATCTCCCTGCTTGTGTCCCTGTGCTAACATTACAGATTATCCCTCAAGTCCACCAGCCAGTTGTCTCCCCAGTTTGCATGCCAAAAAGATAGGAGAGCTATTCCTCAACCTAACCATGTCACACTGGAGGTATTCAACACCTAGAGTTAAAACCAAAACTGTTCACTATATAAATATGAAAAATACATGATTCTGGAGATGGGTAAGTCTTGCAAACATGCAGAGCTTCTCATCCTTTTAAGCTGTACCGTAAGTATCTTCATGACATTTCAGTGCATCTTGAGATACTTCTCGACCCTGGAGCCTTTTCCATCCAGCTCACCTTAGCAAGACCAACAGTTAAGCCAAGTACACAGAGTTCCTCTCTTCTTACCTGCAGTGGTTTGTGACAGGTTTCCCAGGTGATCCTGGGAGTTTATATATAAAAGGCTTGGCCTTTTTATTCTGTGTTTGGTCAGATTCCATCCTCTTCCTGCAGACTGACAAAGTGTATTCATTTTTGGTCAATGACAGTCACTAAAATTTAAGTATTGTCCTGAGGCTGAAGAGTATATATTGGAAAACTTGTCAGTAAATGTAGATAAATATTTGCCAAGAAATATTCACAATAAAGCAATTTTCCTAACTATAGAATAATTCTGAAATATTGACTGGAATTCACATAATATATGCAAGCTCCCTTAACCATCTTATGCACCTACTGATGTCTCTTTGAGCTGCTGCAAGGACAGGCAGCATCTGCAGTCATTGCAAAATGTGCATTTATATAACAATATAAATGTAACTACTCTAATTTTAGCTCCTGCCAGCAGGGGAAAGTGTTTGCAGCTAAAATACAGAGTTTGAATTTTTCTAAACAATTTATTCTTACTTACTGTACCACCAACCATATTCACACATGAATAAAGTACAAGGGATTTTCCTGTTAATATTTTCAGCATGTATTTCAAATCTCAAATAGGTTCAATTACAGCTTAGTTAATTTTCTACATTTCTCCTGATTGTTCTGCCCCTGGACTGTAAATGATGAGAAGCTCTCTGCTGTGACTGCAGTACAGACTCTTTCTTCTCACTTTTAATAATCCCATTGAGAAATGTGAAGCAGCCTTGCAAGATTTGTTTAAGCTTTATTATTTTCCTAATTTTCCAAAACTGAGTATTTCCATTATTACTACAAGGATAGGTCAATTGAATATTATTCCTGTCAGCTAAAAAATATTTTCACATTCAGAAATATTTCCATGCTATACAGCAGCAGAATAAAGTGGCAGAGAAGGACAGACTATCCCTCAAGATAGACACTAAATTCCTTTTTCATTCCTTCAGTTTATGTTATGTTCAGGTGTGGGATTTTTCTTTTGTTTTGTTTTAACTGGTTGCCATGTGAACTGGCAATAAAGTATGCAGCCTTCTATACCTGTTAATGTCTTCCCATTCTGAGAAAAGAGAGGCAGATTTTAATGTATCTCTCTCTGAGAACAGATTGTGTTGCAGACTCAACCTCATGCAAAAGGAGTATTCAAAATATCATAAGCAATTCAATAAAACTACAGCTTGCGCCCAGAAAATCTGCCAATGTGCTTTAATTTGGGAGCAAAACTACTGGCTTTGTTATTCCAAATAAAAAATCATCATTAACAGGACTAATAGCAAGTGCTATCAGTGGAATAGCTCTTGAAATATTGGGATTTGGTTATTAATCTGAATATTCCTGAAGACTGAGCATTTATTAATGAAAAACTTTTATAATTAGTATTTCACCCTCTGCACAAATCACATTATCTTTTAAATCAAGAATTAAGTAAAATGCATAGGAATATAAGATTATTTGTGATGGAGACGGAAGAAGGAAAGAAAGAAACATTCCTTACAGGAAAATAACACTTAGATTAATGCCAAAAAAAACCCAGGATTGCTAAATATGATGGGAAGGAACTCATACATTCCAGCCATATGCTGAGACTAATCTCTTCTAGAAAAACTGCATTCAATACAAGTGTATCTGGAGAAGAGCTCTTAGCTGGGTACAAACCATAGATACTTGTACTCAATTTGTAAGGGGAGGAAATGGAAGAACAAGAGGGAGAGGAAAAGCTATATTAAGAAGTCAAATTGCAGGAGCCCTTTGACTGCTATTACAAATTGAAGAAGATCTTCAAAACTGAAAACCTGCCATTAATCTCTTATTTACATGGGAAGCACATGCTTCTTTTTATCTGAAATACAGTAATGACAGGAGCTGAGACTAGACAGATAAACACAATATGTCTGGTTATCAAGAAATTTAAATTTCTTATCTAAATTTGGGGTTGAAGCTGATATTTGCTTACTGTGAGCAGATAGTGCATCTGCTCAGTGAAACTTATGTGCCCATCATTTTTACTGCTAATAGCAGTAGTGAAGCAGTACTTTTCATGGGGCCCATTTTTTCAGGAACCAGTTATTTCTAAGAGGGAGGAAGTCCACTTACTGACTCGGTCCCAAAATCAGAGATTATAAAACCCAAAAATTTACAATGGTAAAGTCCAACAAGAAGCTAGGCATAAGTCTGTAACATTCACTCAGAAATTTTTAAGCTAAAATTGTTTTGAGGGAAGCATGTGAGCTAAACAAACAGATATTTAATGATGCAACTGTTCTGAGGAAATTTCCAGGAAGGACTGCTTTTTTACTGCATTTTTAATCACACTTGGTAAACACAGCAGCTGTATACACCAGCTTCTTTCTATGCACGTCTGCTCTAAAAGTGAGTGACTATGAGTGGCCATGTTTATTTATCAGTTTATTTAATTTTTTTAAGAGTTCTGGAAGCATGTGTGATCTTTAACAGAAAATCATGCAGTCCTTTCAGCAGCTGTGCTGCATAAAGAAAAACAGCAATGTTTCTGCTTTGCTTAACCAGCTAAGTCAAAGTCAGGAAAAATAGAGGCCATGATACTATTCATGCAAGAAAGTCATAAAGATATCTCTAGGTGCTTTTTGGTCTGTTTGGGTTTTTTGGGGTTTGTTTGTTTGTTTGTTTTCATTGTACTCTGCCATGTA
Source organism: Hirundo rustica (assembly GCF_015227805.2). Lineage (NCBI taxonomy): Eukaryota > Metazoa > Chordata > Aves > Passeriformes > Hirundinidae > Hirundo > Hirundo rustica. The sequence goes on along the minus strand of NC_053453.1, from coordinate 20,521,133 downwards.
ATTTGTTGGCCTTGTTATAGGCTAACATACAAGACACACTTCTGCTTTGATCACAACATTGATTTTGGTGGTTGGTTTGAAGTCTCTGTATGGGTACTCATGGTGTACTATGTAGCACTTTTGAAGGAAAATTCAGACTTGCAAGCAGAGCAATTCAACCTTTATCACATAATTCATCAAAGAAAATTGTGTTTTTTCACTCTGCTATGTGTCCATTTCAATCTCTCTCTTATTTACATAAAACTCCCACTGATTACACAGATGATGGTAATTACACTAAATCATTCAATGAGAGCGCTGCAAAAGACACATAAAGACAGGTTCTGCTGTACCCGTGTCATATAACGGGGATGTCAATTACAGTGTCCAAAACTGAGCACAGAGTTTATATTATTTCAACATGCACCCATACTCTGGCATTTATGAATTATTAGGCCACAGTTTATCTATTGATCTACAAGAACATTCACTGCAGTGGGGTAGCATTAAGTACCACAACTAGAGCTGTCTAGGCATATCTCAAGATTTTACTCATTTGTTCCCTTAACACCATAGAGTTATACGTAAAAAAGAGGTAGGTAATGCCAACAGCATGTCTTGAAGAATGTCAACACATTTCTGTTCCTAATACATGTACAATACACATTGATTCTTGAAATAATTAGTTTTGCTCCTTATTTTGAGAACACAGTCTTCACCAACAGCTGAATGACATGAGACCTATTAAGGTGTGAGTCAGGATTAACAGGAGGACTGAGTGACTACCTACCCCTCATATTTTGAATGCAAGGCCATTCTGCCAGCTGCTCATGTCATTAAGATGGCACTGCACCTCTGAAATGAGTTGGTTTATATTTTCATGGTACCCTACTGCTTGACCCCAAATCTTACATTTGCTGAATCAACACTATCACAAAACAGTGAAGTCTGTCTGACATAGCAATGTTTTAATACATGATGATTCATCATGACAGGACACTGAAAGCCCTGTGGCATGTGCAGAAAAGCTTTAAATAGTACATAGTTGTTAACTTGTTTTAATTAAAAAGGCAAATGCACAAGAGAGACCAGAACAATCTTTCTGTATCACATCACTTTTATTTGCTCCACTTACCAGCACAGAATTGTTTTGGTTCCATTAAGAAATTCTATTTAAAAAAAAAAAAAAAAAAAAAAGTCTTTTTCTCTGCTTTCATATTTTCCATTCTTTTCTCCACAGAATATCTAAAGGCATACAGCTCCTGGTTGCAAATACTACAGAGGCTCACTAAATATAGGACAGCATGAAAATATGTTGAATACATTTGTCAGCACTGTATTAAAACGAGCTGCATAGCAGAAAGATTCCCTCATTGTTAATATATACTGGCTTTATCACCTTTCCAAGGTGAGAGCACCCACACAGGTATCATAATAAGTGGCATTTTTGCAAAATGCTTCGGGATATATTTTTTTCCTCCATAAAATGCATGCTGGAAATGTACTAATGAAGGTTACACTATTTTTTAATTTTATATTATTAGCAGAAATTCAGTATTTCATTTTGTACTACAGAGGTCTGAATCTCACTTGTTTGAAGTGCTGCCAACACAGCTGCAAAGTGCATCTCAGATTAATGGAAGCCATGACAAACAGAATGAGTTAACCCAGTGCAAACTTTCCATCAAGTATGCACAGCAGGTAAACAATTGCAAACTTCCATATTTTCTCTGCACTGTGAAGTCATTGCAGATGACATTAAGTTGTTATGTAGCAGGGGACATCAAAGCAGTATGTCACATCAGCAGAAAAAACAGAAATAGCACAAGAAATATCTCTGCAAACTATTTTCAGCTTTCTCAGGAAAACTACTGTGAAGCTGCATGGTAGAGCTAAAAAAATTACAGCAGTTTGCAGAAATGGACCGATGGTTCTTAATGAACAACCTTTCAGCTTCATAACTGCTCTGCAGAACAGAAATGCTGTAGAATTCTCTATTAAAAAAAAAAAGAAAAAAATTCCTAATGATACAATATGATACAATCCTATAATTGATCTTTTATCTTTGAACACAACTGTGAGATCCACAATGCCTCCTGAAAATCTCGCATTAAGAGCAAAAGTGCCAAAAGCCATCCCTTCACCAGACTTTAAAATAAACTAGTTACTTTTATTCCTCACAGGTAACAGAAGCTCCACTGTGCAAGTCAAGTTGTGATGAAGCATGTTTTAGCACCATGACTGGAAGGGAAGGCAACTCTTGGAACACATTATTTAATCTTCTCTGTGCTATCAATTGCTGTTTCTTTAAAATCTGTTCCAGAGATTGGCAGGGTTCACTGTCTGCCTACAATGGGTTCTATAGCCCTTGAACAACTAAGAAGCAGTATAGGGAAATCATCTTACTGATATTTTTGAAATCACTAGAAAGAAGTTTTTACATCACCAGTGCCAAATAGCTCAACTACGCTCACATCAGAAATGGCAAATTTTCATTATGATTCTGGTAAAAGTACTTTCACTGTTGGAAATACACAATGAAAGACAACTTGATCCAGGTTATAGTAGAACAATTTATGTCTGAACATCTCAACAATAATCAAATACAGATATATTAATTTGTTTTCTCAACATTGGCTACTTATTGGTGACACATCTTTAGTGGTTGTAATAACAATAAAAACAAACAAACAAAAAAAAAATACAAATTCTCTTTCCCTTCATGACTGGATATTTGTATTGACTCTCTCCTGCTCCTAGCAAATTATTTGGGTCAAGTACAAGATACTCTTAATAGCATTTTTTTATCATGCAGACGTCTGTCAAACAGCAGTATCTTACATTTCTACTAGCATTTCTTATCATTAAATGTCCATGTAAGTCTCCTGGTTTTAGCAGATATCTTGCCAACTGTTTTTTCCTTCTGACATTTAAACCAATAATCCTCCAATCAAATTAGTCATACATAAAAAGCTTACACCTATCTGCTAATTCACAGTGCTAAGTGACACATGAAATGCAATGTTATATGAGATGAGATACCTTACACAAGAGACAGTATGTTCTCTACACCCATGGTATAAAGAACACAAAGTAATGAGATTAAATTGCAGCAAGAAAGATTCAGGTTAGAAACAGGAAAATCATCCAGAGAACCAGGGCACTTAGAACACTCAAGCAGGGTGCTTAGGGATGCTATGACACACCTGTCACTGGAAATGTCTAAGAGCATGAACAAAAATTTCCCTCAAAAGGTCTTGTCAATCTTGCTGTGGGTGAGATGGACTAAGTAACTTCTTGTGTAGTCCTTTCTACCCCAGACATTCTAGAATGTGCAAGGAGCATGAAAAATGTGAAGTTCTAACATTGGGCTAAAAAGTTTATACTATCATCTAAATTACTGTTTGAACTTATCTCTAGAACCTACTTCTTTCTTTAAACACATGTTAACAAAAAGCACACCCCTCAGGAACTGATACTTCTTAAGTAGAGAGTAGGACCATGCAGGGGAAAGAAAAAGCATCCAATATAACCAGCTGTACAATTGATGAGACATTCACTTTTATTTTCTTGCCCAGATGGGATTTAAAACTCATATAAGGTATGAGTCACATGGCTTAGGTGAAAAGGATTATAAAGAAAACATATTATTCTCATTCATTATAACAAGATCTCATTAAAATATTAATGAAAATGCCACTGACATATAGCAAAGTGACCTAGATATATCTGCTGTACTCATAGCTTCAATTTCTCCAAGAATTATCTTCATACCATTAGCTACATATTTTGATATCAGAAACATTTGAAATTTAGTAAGATAAGAAAAACCTTAAAAGCACACACATATCCAGGAGAAGTAACCCAAAGAAATCTGGATCTATGTTCCAGGGAGTCAAAGCACCACAGCAGCAATCACATAGCTTGCTCCCCTCCAGCAAAGAGGACCACCATGTGCAGTCATCCCCACATTCACCCCTTATATCTATACTGCATTTCTGACCTGCCAGTACAGTTATTTGTGCAGTGGCACCATAACAACCCAACCCAAAGGCATGATCCAAGCTACAAAACCTTCTGTAGTCATAACTCCAGTAATGCTATTTACTACTACCTGCACTAGCTAAGCTCAACCTGAGTAAACTATGGTCAGGACATGATACCATGAACAATTGAGTTTGTTACACAAATGGATGCAGTGGAGAACGACCCTCATTGCAGGGCTTATAACCCTCCCAGCTGGCCCAGCAGCAGCTGAATGAGGCCTCCAAGGAGCAGGGAAAAGTGATTGTGCTCTTTTGTCCCGCTAGCAGAATGCAACTTGGTATGACATTGCTGTGTTTAACAGCACACACCTTGCAAAGTTTTTCTCTGGACAGACAAAAAAGTCCATCCACAAAGAAGTTGTAACCCCCTCCCACACCGTGAAAAGATGAATGGGGATACAATTAGAGGAAACTGAAAAGTTACATTTGCATCCTATAACAGAAGTTATAATGGTATGGAAATTATAGGATAAAAGATAGATGCTGTTTCCTGGATGGAATGTGGTTCGCCTGCTTGAAACCTATTCCACAATGATTCCCCACATACACAATCTGCAACCGGGAGCACGTTCTAAGGGGCATTGAATGGAGGCTGGAGCAGAGTGGAGAAATCATGGCCAGGCACTGTTGAAATCCTTGCAGGGAGAGGAACTCGATGGTAGCCTGCAGCTGATAAACGGTGTAACACCGGTCAGCCAGGGGAGAGAGGGGAAGGGAAGCTGTCCTGCTGCTGTCCTGAGCCAACAGCTGTGGTGGAATCATGCTCCTCACATGAACTTGTATCATTAAAAGCCTAATGGTAGTATTAACACACACCTCCATCCCAACATCACCCATCTCCATGGTACAACCGACCCTCGCTGGGCATGTGCTCTATATTCTTTATGATTGTATCTTTAAAAGTGAAGGGAGAGAATTTTACACCAACCAATAACAAAGGTGTGCATGACTAGAGTCACTGAAGCTCCACCTAAACCTAAAGAAATAGTATGAAAATAATTCAAGAATGGGGGAAAGGTCAGGAAGACTCCATGGTAACTGCTGGGATCAGCTGATGTGCTGAACCTGTCCTGTGCCCCATGGGGATGTCTATTGGCTAAGAACTACGTTACGTGTGCTGAATACCTTTTGGGGATTAGAGCTTACTGTGGATTGTTTTGAGTATGTTTTTGCACTTAGTACTATCACCAACAATCCTTGAGCCTTAACCTGTCACAATTTTATATTAATAAAGAGTGCTATTCCACAAACCATTGGCGTGAGTCCCTCACAGGCGCCAGCAGCCGCCTACAGCAGGGAATATACCCAAATAAAAGGAAGACCTGCTGAGGAGCCTCCCTTCTGTTGTTGGTGTTTTTCCCTCAGTCAGTCAAACCACCCTCCAATGCAGCAGGACTGCACACTGAAGGGTCCCCATCACACACTGGTTAGACACAAGGGTCTCTTCCAGCTTTCCTGGGGTACTGAAACTCCATTTCAGTTAAACACTAAGGATCAGATAAATCTCCCCAAACAAAGAGTGAGGGAAACCTCCCCTTCTCACATGTCACACACCCCTTTTTCTTTGTTCTTTCTTCACTTTAGAATATTTCACTGAGAATTATTTGGCAAAGAATAATTTCTTTTAGTCTCCCCTAGCCCCTGTCACTTAAAAGCTGCTGTAATCAAATTCTAACTCTATTTTCAGCTTACAAAGTAGTCTGTAAGATTAAAAAGAAAAGACATCTAACCTCTGTGCTTAAAAAAAGATTAATGGACAAATTGCCTGCTTTATGGGGACAAGGAAGCTAAGTTCTCTGATGACAGTTATAAAAGAAGCAAGGTTTCCAACCTTCAAAGCCACATGGAAAAGATCAGTAAAATGCTCTGGTATTTAATACTTTAATGTAAGCCTCTATAATAAAATGTTAGATTTTCTATTAGAGAAATGATCAGATTAACGATGAGTTGATCAAAGATTCAAATTAATTTGACTACTTTAAATACTCTAATAAAGATGTTCTGTTGATTCTCAAACTAGCATCACTTACATTAAGAGTATTTCAGGGAATGCCTCATCATATTGTGAGCTACAGTAGGTTCTTCTATACTAAGCATAAAATTCTGTTCTTTCAGGGGGAAAAAAGAAAAGCATACAAAGATTTTCTGCTGATCTCTGCAGGCTAAAAGTGTAAGAAAGCTTATACTCTACTCTATCCTTTGAATTTTCTCAGCTTAATTGCACACTATACCCACAAACTCACTTTCCTAGAAAATGGTATTTTAATAGACTTTAACCCATACCTCTTCAATTGTATTTTTTATTCACTGTAATGTTAAATATATTTCTCAGCAGAGGATCAAACATGAATCAACAGTGCAAACTTCACCTTGCTCCCCACCCTGTGTAGTATGTAATCATATCAATCAGGACAATGAGGACATTACTTTTTCATGTCAGCTAAAAGGGGAACTCCTTGGACATCATTAACAGCTTACTTCATCTTGCCCGGTAAAAGAGTAAACTAGAAGAAACAACTAAAACACAACAGCTTCTGTAAAACAACAATACAATAGGTTATGCTATATAATTCATTAAAATGCTGAAGGTGTACAGTTCAGCTAATGGATAAGAATGAAACAAGTAACACTCTGAAACTTTGTTCCTGAGCACATTAAAAAGACTGTTTTACGATAAAAAGATTAAAGATAGCTAGGTATGATCCTTAAAACCTAAAAATAGTACTGTGGAAAAGCTAGACTCAAACAATTTTAGAGCTTTCGGGACAAGCAGAAAATATCAAAATCATAAGTAGCTTGAAGAAGATGGAATTAAAAAAATCTGGAATTAAAAAAAAAAGGTGTAGCCAGATGAGGAATGGAAACTATTGCTTTTTCAAGTTCTGCAAACTATGGCAAGGAACTCTAGCAGAATGGAGCTGCTTTCATTTGCAAACATGCACTTTACTAAGGATTCCTTAATTTTTCAGTAATTTCTAATGCTTGCAGTAGTATGATCAATGCTGGAAGGGGGTTTTGGGTTGTTTTGTTTGTTTGTTTGTTTTTGTCAATTGTTCATCATTCATTTTGTTACAGTTTTGGAGATGTTTTACTAAAAAATACTTCTATATTTCAGTATTTGATTTCTTTTTTCAATTTTTTTCCATCACCACTCTGTCTTTGAAACGCTTTTACAATTTCTACCTTCTCTCTTTCCTCCTGTTTCCACTTGCTCGTTTTCTAGACAACTGTTCCAAGTGTGAGCTCTGGAAATGTGAAGAGACAGCCACTGCTACCTCCTCATGAGGTAGAGCCTTGAGTGGAGCTATCAAGAATTTCTCCTTATTACAGGGTTATAAAAAAGAATTTACATCTCTCAGACTCAAAAAGACCAAGATCATTAAAATTTCATCTAATATAATTAACTCTTTACAAAGAGAAAACTCAAAGCAATCAGGTATCACAGCATAGAAAAAAGAGATTTTTTAAACAACTCCCCCACCAGCAGGTCTTTGATATTAGGTTTGACTTTGGTTTGCTCAGGAGTATAGGAAAGGAAAGGGGATTCTGCAAAATCCCTGAGGGACTCTTGGAGACCTCTCCCCAGATCGCTGGGGCTGATGCTGCTCCTGGTGGCAATGATCCAGGTACTACCAGAGGGCACTCAGCCTTCTGGTAGTATCTGGATCATTGTCTCCCTCAGTACTCAGGAGCTGGCAGTAACAGACAGTTGTGACATCCCGTGAAAGTTACAAAACACAGAGATTTCCTTATATCCTGCTCTGAACTTTCTTCCATGATTTTTTACCTTGAACTTCTAAAAATACATTAAATCAATAATTTACTACCTAAGATGTGTCACCTATTCAACCTTTCCCAACATGTAGTGTCGGTAAAATCAGTATTTTCCACCCACCCATTGACAACCATGTCTGTTATTGCTGATCCACCAATTCATGTCAATCTTTTTGGCTGAAATTGCTATTACTAATCTATTACATAATTAATTACTAATTTAGAAGTTTCTCTCTATTTTCTTTATGAAGTTCTATGAATGCATGGAATGCGATAAAGAAACTGGAACATTTTCTGAGAAGTTCAGAAATCATTATATAGTACGGGGTTTTTTTCCTGTTCTCAGTGGTTCATAATAAATGAATAAACCTGATTTCAAGCTTCCTGCTCAGGAGGAATATCCTGTCACTCAGCCAGTGACCTGTTGCAATACCTATTATTAGATGCACTATTTAATTAGGATATACACTGAGGAGATCTGCTTAATCAGGATGTCTCCCAGTGAACACATTTAGGTCCAGTAACATTCATTGGCAATGACTTTCACAATGGGGATATTAACTTCCCTTAATTGGGATATTTTAGCATGAGTTAGTATGTTAACCTAAGTCTTGTAATACTTCTATCTTCTCTGACAAGATCTTTCATATTTTCTCATGTTGTGACAGAAAATACATGAAATGTGTATTGACCTGGTTTTGGCCATGAGAGTCAACTTCTTCCTAGTAGCTGGTACAGTGCTGCATTTTGGTTTTAATATAACAATAAATATTGAGGACACACTGATGTTTTAGTTGTTGCTAAGCAGTGCTGACCCCAAGTCAAGGACTTTACAGTTTCCCACAATCTGGCCCAGTCTCTCCTTCTTTTTGGAACAGGAGGTTTAGCAGTTGACACTCAGATGGTTTTCTTTCCACTTTGCTGCTTCCTGCGATGACCCTTTTTACCTTCATGGATGGGTATGTGAAGATTTTAAGCCAGCTCACATAATGCACAGTTATTTGGTTGCCTTTCTCATACACCATTAAAAAACCCTCTTTTCCTACCTTGAGAACCACTTTAGGGTCATCAACAGGGCCCAGTTGTGACAGCTGATGATCAGAAGAGACCGAAGGCCAAAAGCCATAATTTCTCACAGGAGGTCAGACTTTAGAGCTGGCTAGAGAAAAACTACTCTGCGTCCACACATTAGAGAAGAAAAAAGCTAGCAGCTGTGTTATGTGCCTGGATTAAACTGCCTCTTTTTCCCCTCACCAATTCTATTAGCCTTAGTTGAGGAAACCCTACCAAGAGGCATTTTTAAAAAGAAAATGAAACAAATTCTGCAGCCTTTATGTGCACATACTCAAGTTCCATCTCCAAGAACATCTTTTGAAATATTTTGAGCTAGAAATTTGCCGCCCATTGACAATCTAAGATAACCAGGGGCTTATTGATCTCTCCTCCTCCACTAAGTAAAAGAAAGAATGATAAAGAGCTGCTGGTGAGATAAAATGCACCATTACTTAACATCAAGTGTAATGCTCCATACTTAACATCAAGTGTAATGCACAAAAATAAAAAGTTTAGGAATACCTGAGTTACTCTCAGTGCAATATCAGTGAATGACTTCTTTTTTTTTTCCCTGCCCTACCTTTTCCCCCTAAATTCAACAACAGATGGAAAGCAAAATACATGAACTTCCTGGGAATGCACAAAATCCTGTGTGACTGTACAAGCATATCCACAGAAGCAAATGCACTTACTTGTTCACTTTAGGTCTGAGCTGGCTGGATACAGGCCAGCTCCAGCCCAAAACTTACAGAAACATGTTACCTGGTAACCATTTTAGGATTAGTACTATGATAACACATGCTGCTGGCTTGCCTTCAGCTGTCTGAGGGCGCAGATGGAACACGAGCACAACTGTCCAAAGCTGTACATGTAAACATGGTCTGCATGTCACTGGAGATCTTCATTCAAGGAGATAGGACAGGAACTCCATGGGCTATACACAATGAATCCAATTTTCCCTTCCCTAACACTCATACAGGAAGTAAAGACACAAGAAATTGTTCCCATGAGCACAGGTATCAAAGCAATGAGAACCTAGTTTACAGCATCTTCAAAGTATGCCAATTCTTTCCACTTATCTAGTGCTTAATTGTTTCCTTTTCCACCTCTTGAGGAGTTTTCTTTTTCCTTGCATTTAAGTATGTCCAGGATAGATTCTGCTGCCACAATATGTGACCAAATACAACACTTCCTGTCTGGAAAGTTAATACCTGGTAGGATATTAAAGCACCACTTCTTTATTCAAATATCCCTGAATAGAAATTGTGTCAATAGAAAGAAATTATGTTGTCAATTTCTTGTCAAGTCACATTGATATTTTGTTTGGAGGTTCCCCACGTTATGCCCCCATCTGGCAGGGTACTTGAGGAAATTCTGGATGGAAGCAGCATTCTGGCCTCTTACTGGAAACTGGAGAGTGGGTAGCAGTTTATTTAGAGAATCTACTTGATCAGAAAGTCTTTCATGTCTGATCTCTCTCCTCTTTCAGCAGTGTTGAATGTTTTGTAAAATGAAAAGTTTATATGACCTTTTTCCTTTAGTTCCTATTCTGAGATGTGACTCTTTTATTAAAAAAAATAAAATCTAGAACTTATTAACACCTGGTATTATCTCCTGCACAGTATACTCTACATCACTCAGAAGTTTCCAGTTTAAACTTGTAACGTGAGGTTGAAATGGTGAATTCTATTTTCTTTTGTACGCGGCTTAGCTTCTGAATTCCCAGATGAAAAAAATCATCTTTTTGCACAACAGTTACCACACTACTTGCAGTGTTCAGCATTCAGTAAAAAAAATTCCAGATATGGCTGATACTATTCAGCAGTGGAATTATTTTATATCTGCTGTACTTTTCATATCTTAGATAATAACACTGATTTAAAAAAAAAGCCTTCCTGAATTTCTACAACACTGTTTTAGTTATTAAATAATGCAAAGGGTTTTGTTCAGCAAAGGATATCTTCACTCCCTGAAAAGACACACACAGACTAGTTCAAATCACCTCTTGACCTTCTCTTCAGTGAGCTCCTTATGCTTCCCATCATAAGATATACTTTCCAGCTCTTAAACATTTTCTTTCTCTGAATCATCTATTTTAACTGCAGATCTCAAAACTGAATACACTATTTCAATATTAGTCTCACTAGCACATATAGAGGAAATATCTGTTTGCTATTCTAATACTTCATTTATATACCTAATGATGCCTTTAACCCAGCTAGCCGAAGCTCCTTACTGGATATTTTTCTTCTTATACTACCCTGCATTTAAAGGCCTCAAAATAATGTAGATAAGGTGCATACATCTTTTCTGTTTGATCAATATTGTTCATTAGTTTAACTTGTTCTGAACATTCTATAATTTACTTTATTTTACCATTTCATTATTCTTTGCATTACCTATAAACATGAACAGCTCGCTACCCAACAAGTCCTGCCCACCTCAACCTTAATATTTTATATTTATACACGGGAAATACATCTCTGCTTCTGTCCAAATCATGCACAGGGACTTCATAACAAGTTTTCAATAGCTCATTCATTGAATTAATTAAGTAGGTTATAGCCCTTTCAGTTATACGCTGTACACCTTCCATAATGTCTGAGTTTACATACCAGCGTAATGCTTCTATCTAGGAGGCTAAACTCTCCATACTGAAGACAGAAGACCTTCCAGAAGACACCAGATTTTTTCTCCAGACTTCATAGGCCACCTGAACAGATTAGCCTTGCGCCTTGTCTAAGTAAGATAACGGAAGTTAGACCACAGGATCCTCCTTTCCCCATCCTACCTCCACGTGCTGTCTATTTCATGTGACAAGACATCCATCGAGTAGTACCACAGTTCTGTGGCACTGTCTGCACTCTTGGCTCTGCAGAGCTAGATGAGAAAGGAGTTGGGGTTTGTCCAAAAGAGACTCACTGTGAGATGCAAAAGGCAACATCAAACATAAAAACAACTAGAACACGAAACTGTCTCTCCAGACCCTTACTCAATTTCGCACAGTTTATTAAAAAGACAGATCATTCTGGTACTTTTTCTGACTCAAAAAAGTCTTTAAATTCATCATTATTGAAATGAAAATTCCAAGTTCAAGTCGGGATTGGTATTTTTGAAAAATGTCCTTGCAACATCCACACACTCAAATATCTCCAAATGCTTATGCTATGTGTATGTGTTTATGTGCAAAAACATACACACAGAATGGAAACATCTCTGCGGAATTTGACAATTAAGCTTAAGCAATCACACTGGAGGGTCAAGGTTATCTACTATAAACCTTTTATATAAGAGATTATTAATCACCTTTTATATATCAGATTATTAAACTGATCAAAACAATGACATCACCGCAGGAAAACACCTTTGATCATTTCATCAAGTGAAAACGGTTGAATTAGATTTGGCAAAAGAGGTTGCCTGACAAGCTCTCCCAATTCTGGATTCCTATTTTAATTCTTTAAAGATACAAGTGTTGTAATGCATTATCTGTAATCTGTATTGTGGGTTGTCCTTACTCAGCTGTAACCTAACTCTTTCCCTCCCACTTCTCCCTTATTGGGTGGTGCCTCTGGGCCCTGCCCCCTGGGGAAAAACCCACAACATGGGAATGGGGAGCTCTCTCTGGCACCGGCAAGCCATCGGGATGGTTCCAGCCAAGCAGGGCAGGACTTGAGAATAAAAGCTGTAAAATCCCACCCAAAGCCAGAGAGCAGACTCTTTTACTTTTGCCTTCGGTGGTTGTCTAGTCTCGTGGGGAAGTACTACATACAAGTCTACTCATTTTGAGGAACCTAAAGTGTTGCTTAAATGCTGTTCAAGCTAAGAGCTTGAATTAAGAGCTACTAAATGTGCACGTGCAGGGAGACATAGATTTTCCTACCTTCTACAAACATGTCTTCCATCCCAGACTATTTGTTCAATCGCAACAAAATTGGAAAGACATAGAAATGGAGAATTTATTAAGCAAATACCATTTTGTTTGGTTTTATTCAAATAAGATAAAAAGTAATGATAAAACTTCCAAAAAAACCTATGTTTCTCAACATCTTCCTAGTCTTGCTCATCACAGTGATCCTGACTAGTGACATATAGCATTTTACAGTTTTTCCTGAAGCTGAGAAGCTTCCTGAAGCTGAGAAGATGTCAGTGGGAGTTGATGATGCTGAGTGATCTTAACATCACCTTAAATAATTGTATGCTGCATTGCAGATCTTAAATCTGGTGTAGTTACATAAAATTATATGAACAGATTGTGAATAAATTGTAAGTAATACAACAGATTGTGAAACATTGTAAGTAAAATCATATTCATCTTTCCATACTGCTGTGCTGGGTTTGGCTGGGATAGAGTTAACAAGCTTCATAGTATGGAGATGCTTTGGATTTGTGATTAAAACATTGATAATGCAGAGATGCTTCTTTCATTGTAGAACAGAGCTTACACAGAGTCAAGGCGTTTTCTGGCCTCCTCCCCACTGGTGGGGAGGCTGGGAGTGTACAAGAAGTTGAGTGGGGAAAGAGCCAGCACAGCTGACCCCACCTGAATTGAGGGATATTTCAGACCGCATGGCATCATGCTCAGCTCAGATAAGGTTGGGGGAAGAAGAAGAAAGTGAGTGGGACATTTGGAATTAGGTCTTTCCAAGGAACAGTTGCATGTGATAGGTCCCAGCTTTCCTAGAGATGGCTGAACGCCTGCCCATGGGAAGTGGTGAATAAATTCTTTCTTTTGTATAGCTTGTGTGTGCTTTACCTTTTAAACTGTCTTTATCTCAATCCATGTGTTTTCACATTCTTACCCTCCTGATTCTGTTCCACATCCCACTGGGGGGAAAGGAGTGAGCAGCTCATTGGTGCATAGTTCTTGGCTCGGATTAAATCACGACAATTGTACAGTCTGTTTATATAAACAGCTCATGTTTCACATTACCAAACATATAAACATAACAAAACAACTGCTTTTCCAGTTGCTTTCATGTACATGAAAACTTTTGAAATAGAGTAACATTCCATTTTGTTATAAAACCCTTTGCATTTTATGGTTCAGTTGGGCACCTTGTCACAACTAATCATACATCTTGATGCTTTTTTTATGTTTTTTAAATCAATGGGAATATTTCTTCCTTGCATTAATAGCATTTCATGAAGCAAAATTGGTGAAGACATTTCTGTTTTCATCATAGTTTATTCCTCTTCCCCAGTCTTCACCCATGGAAAGATTCGTTGGCTGGAGAAATATTTTTCTGTTAAAGATATTTAGCAGATATGTCTCCTTTTATGCAAAGCACACATTTCACTGCTATTTAGTTTAAATAACTTCTATTATAATCATTTGCCGTAAGATTTTCAAGAAAACAAGTTTATATGCTGCTAATATTTCATTTACTACCATTCCTTCAGGCACAAAAAAAAAAAAAAATCTGGATCAACTTTAATTCCCTTTAAAGAAAAGAGGACAAAACATTTGAGGGTACACTCACATAGAGAATTCAAGTGGACATAAGTTACATACAGAGAGAGAAAGAAAACAATTTTTTTCTCAGTAGTTCATTAATTTCTCAGAACATTTTTCTTTGTTGATGCTATCTTGCTGCTTTTGAAGGGTTTTCCATAAAACCTATGTTCTGAAATTGACTATCTTATATGGGAGATGGGTTGGAAGGAAAAGGGAAAAGATGTCATATTGTGTCTGTGCACATAAAATCCTTTAATTCCCATCTTTATCACTAAGTTCCTGGCAACAGTTACAATCTCTAACCTTTTAACATGTTAGAGTATTAGAGATATAGCAGTAGGGCGGCCACTTCCAGTCACCCAGAAATGCTTGTCAAAGAATCAGTGGACAATATTCCAGATTTTTCACAAGTGAAAAACAAGGGTGTCTAGATGAGGTGTCCAGCCTCATCTTCTCTCTCCCTTTGAGCAAGATCCAGACTATCCTGTATCATCTTACCTTGAAATACAGATACTTTAGACTTAATATCTCCAGTACAAATACCTCAAGAATAACCAAGAAAAACAGTTTGCTTGGGCTCTTACAACAAGTCCTCTAAGTGTACAGAGAAGTCAAAACTCCCTCCTGTAATTTCTAAAATTACATCCCTCTTGAGCATGTGTATGCTCAGCAGTGGGACATCCCTACTTCAGACCTATTTATGGCTCCCATGGTCACCTTGAAGCAGTAGTAAATGCACCTTTGAAGTCTGCTTTGGCTGGCATGCTGTAAGCCTCTCATAGAAGTATCAGGTGAAACATTAAACAGTCATTTAATTCCCGTATTTCGTCCATGTGATGGCTGAGCAGCTAACATGCAGGTTGATACTTCAGGAAGGTAGGCAATCTCTAAAGCTATCCTAACAGTCACCAAAATACTTCTCAATGCAGACATCCTAAACAACCTTCTGTGATTCTATGTTTCATTCTTAACCTTTATTTACTTTCTGTACCTTTATATGATTCTTTACATTTCTATCAGAAATAGAGACAAATTCTGCTCTTTGGAGAGGGTTCTTTTTACCATCTTCTTTAAGAACAGAAATTAGGAAAAAAATATGAATAAATTGAAATTATTTTATTAAATTCTATTGAATTCAGATTCAATACAAAAATGGACAACCAGAGCTGTTTTAGGGGCTGCAAATGCCTCCTGTCCTATGGGCACAGCAGCACCTGAGGTACCGACTCTGCCTGTGTCTTTTGGGAGTCACAGCTGGAGGCAAAATGACCTACACAAAAATACCTAAATACCACTAAATACCTTTCTTTCAGCCACTGAATTCTGCCATTTTTCTGATAACAGGAAATCACTGCACAGAATAAAAAATGGTAAGGTAACAAATAAAAATACCACATATCAACACAATTTCTGTTAATGTAGTAATAATATATATGACTTAACAAAATTAAAGTATAAAGAAACAATAAATGGAGAAAATTTAAAAATTCTATTTTGATAAAACTAAAGATTTTGTTATATCAATCTTTTTTTTTTCAGTATCTAGAAATCTATTTTGGGGGGATGGGGAAACACCTCTAACAGCCACCATAACCAGCACAAATAAAGTCCAAATTTTCCAGTTGCATTAACCAAAAACAAATTCCTGTCTTTAGTGTTCCTTCCCAAGGTAACAGTGTTGGGTTCCTAGAGACCTTGTTGGCTACCCATGTCACTTTCTTGATTTTTTAGTGTCTTTCTAGTTCCAAAGTGCCCAGAATTGTAACATTTTTTCTAACTGTAGTGCTAGCAGCTCTCAGAAAGGGGCATTGTCACCTCCTGTTCTAGCTGAGATACCTCAAATCTAAACTGCTTTGATTTTTTACTGCCATATTTCACAACAAACTTACATCTAATTGTCTATTATTGCCCATAGGTCTGCTTTTCAACATTATTGATTTCCATCAATCTCCTTCCTGTTGTTTGGGATGGTTTTTTCCCCAGATATAATCAATCCTATTTTCTGCCCATTCTTTAAATCCTCTCTAGGATCTGGCCAGTACAGTTCTGTGAAACACTTCCTCAGTGGTTTTACATGAAGAAGACCACAGAGTATGTGTATGTATAATTACCGTTTTCTTGTTCTTTCCTGGTAAAATAAAGATGATTCCATTAGCGAGGAACAGAAAGACATGTTTCAAAGGCATAGAGAGGGATTAGAAAGTCACTTGCCACCAATGTCACCTTTTTGAATTGCAAAAAAACAGTGGGAGTGTTCCAGTAGTTTACAGACCCAGATGAGTTCAGCCCACACTAAGGCTGCACTGTGACACTGTCCCTCTCACCAGGTCATGTCAGGCACAGCACCGAGTACGCAAGAAGCTGAGAAAGCCACATCAGAAACCCACAGGCTTCTGAAGTAACAGCAGGGAATTAGAGGACCAACTGCTGAGGCCAGACAGCCCCTTCATCTCTGGAACCTTCCTACTTAGAATTCAGAAGTTATACAGAATCCTATTTAATACCATGAAATACAGAACGCATTCTGTAAAAAACATAGTTATTTCATGCTCATTTCCATAAAGACCAGCTGTAGTTGCAATGTAAAATCAGTCAATTTCTTACTGTTGTAAAATAAATTCTGAGTATTTTACTTTTGGACTGTCAAAACCTTGTATTTTTGGAAACATGCATTCTTACACAATTAAAAAAAAAAAAAAAAAAAAAAATCCAAAATCAACCTACTCAGAAACAGATTTACTAGATTGAGGTTTTTAAGTTGTTTCTTGATGTGGTGATATTATAATCAAAAGTATTACCTTGACAAATCTCTATGGAAAAGCAATTTTGATTTCAAGCTTTACTTTTCTAACTTTTCTGCAACTTGAACAAACAAGGTAATTCTTTCTCTTTATTTACTTGTGATTTCCTTTCTGAACTTGGTGAAAAGAAATTATTTTTCAGTATTAAAACTTTAAAATTTTCTACAGAAAATCATATATCAATTTTTGTCTTATAGTGCAACACAAAAATCAATCAGACCTAGAGTTTCATTACAAATTTCCACTGCAAGACCCTTGTTGTTATTCAGATCATCCTGAGACTTCAGTAACGAGCAAAAAAACTGGCAGCATTTTTTCTGGGCAGGTTCAAACTAAGACAGTGACAGTCTGTACCTTCTGAAAAAAGTAGGGCACAGAATATTTTTCAATTTCTCAACTACAGCAAGACATCCAAATTTTGCTGTTCATTTTAAAAAGCCCCCTCTAAAAAGAAATGCTTCAGTCAAGTTTTATTATATTTTTTACTTCTCCATAAGGCAAGAAAACAGATCACTTTCTCCCACTTCCCTGTGGAGGACCTTCTCAACATTTACTTTTGCTACTAATCCTGTGAAATTATATGTTGATTATCAATGCAAATATCAGTAGAAACTATTATCTAACTACATTTAACTAAAATTAAAGAACTGAAGTGCAGTGACAGTGATTATGTTTCCCAATATTCATTATCATAATTTATCTGGCCTCCATTTATAATAATTCACATCCTGTTTCTATATACTATGAAGCCTTTGGACAGGGACCTTCTCTGTTCATCAATACAGTGAGCAATATGTGAGGAACCTTTTATCGAAGCCTTTAGGAGTTAATAGTTGTAAAAAGAACTAAAACTAGCTCATAGAATTAAGATAGGAAAAAAAAAAACAAACCAAGACTTCATTCTTATGAAACAACACAAGAAAACCAGCCTCTTGATTACACCTAAAGGTCATTAAAATATATTAAGATCTTTCTTGGGTTTGGATGACTTGGAAGGGGCTCAGAACAAACTGAACAAAGACCACTGGTAAGTTATGATGCACTTTGCTTCCCAGATGACACTAATCATATCTTCCATCACTTCTTTTTACACAGTATATTTTATACCTGGGTTAAATGTGTTAATATGAAATGTGAGATCCCTGAGCACACTTGCAAATGGAAGCCAGAAACACTTCAACCAGGTGTATGTCCTAAATACCCTCCAACAGAACTCAGAACAGCAATGAATTTTGTTAGCCCTTGTTTCAATGTGTGTTTTACGCATTTTTAAGTTTCCTTTCACAGTCTTTGATCCCCATTTTTTTTTGGTGCTATCTATCTACATATTCTCACACAGATGCTATCAAGGCTTCCCAGTACAGAAGCAGAAGGAGAATGAGTGTTTCTCTCTTCAAGAAGAGAACTGTGCCAGGCAAAAATTACAATGCAAACCAAGCCATCATGACAAAACCAAAGGAGTTAGAGTAGTATAAAAAACCAATTCCATACAAAAGGACTGGTTTGGACTGTACATGTCATTTGGTTATCTATGGAACTGCAACACAGACAAATTAGAATCAGATATGCTGGTACATTAATGTTAAAAAATATTTTCCACTCCTCTACAACAGATAATCACATACATGCTCTGGAGAGACGTTACATCACATTAGGAGAGAAGTACATATCCAGGCAGATGCTGTAGTATTGTAAGTGATGCATTAAATTTATGTCCCCTCATAATTTGTTAATGTGCATTTACCTAAAGTGACATCTTGTAAATGATGAAATTACAAAAATGGAGACTCTTGCTGGAAAGATCACAACTCTCCCAGGAGGAATTTCATCATTCAAATCTTGAGACAGAGCTGGGAAATTTGCAGAAGTAACCTAAGGAAAGTTGTCAGATGTTTTCAGTTTCCAAGTACAACCCAAGAGTAATGTCCATCATTCTAAGAAAATGGCTCCTGAGTCACATCAACATCCTGTAGCTTTAAACATTAGATTATTGATAAAAGACAGACACTGTCCCACATGACGAAAGCAGTTCTTTTATAGCTATTCTTCAAAAACAAAAACTCCAAAGGAATAAACAAAACTAATGACTGACACATAAAGGAACTCTGAGAATTTCAGATCTCTGAGGAATTTCAGATATGTTAAATTCTATCACTATTAAAGGCTTCATTTGAAAATTCAGATTCTCCGAACTGAAAACCAGTCCTGCAAACTCCATTCAAAGATCCCAAACTGCTCTAAAAATGTTATAATTACAGTGAAAAAAACAGTATGAAGGTACATAGTCCTTTGTTACAAGAAGTTCAGTCTCTTCCGACACTAGAAGATTGGAAAGTTACACAACATGGTTGACAGTTATCCTGGTAGGAAACTGAGACTGATAGGCTCTGCTGCTGCCTAAACAGGACAACTCCTCCTACACAGGCAAACTCACAAATAGCTCAGTGACAACTTACCACACTTCACAGCACCACTGTGGATACCCTTCTTATTCTTTCTCCAAGATGCTTTGCGGATCTTTCTTGACAACTTCTGACATGTAAGAAGAACTACACACATCACTTCCTATTGTCCTTTACTAGCCTATTTGACCTCAGCATGATTCTAGTTCCCAAATTTGAAATACAAATAATTTGTGATAACCCACAATGTGATAAAAAGGTGACATATCAGATTTTATCCTCAGCTTAAATCCACAAAGAAAAAGATAAAAACCACTGGCAAAATTTGTATGCAAGCCTGCCTGTCTGAAATGACAGAAGCATATGTGGCCTCCCAATCAATTTCATCTGTCCCACAGGCAACCCTGCCAATAAGATGACTGTATTGTTACCTTTAAAACCTCATAACAGGGACTCCTTAGCAGGTCTGTTTCTTCATGATTCACACTTTAAACATATTTTAAAACCCCTGCTTTGATGTGCCTACCTTCTTCTCCCTCTAGAGTCCATTGGAGGCCATAGTGTTTTTCACTAAGTGAAGACCAGTCTGTCACCTTGAGAATACATTGCTCAAGGTCGTGTTTACTTCGAATAAACAGGAGACAATTTCTACAGCTAATGAGATCAGCAGAACAGAACTCTTTAGTTTCACAAAACCATCAAAAACACCATGAAGGGCTCTGACAGACATCCTCTAGCAAATCTTGCTTTCAAATTTTAAATATTTTCATATCCACTACACCAGTAGTCTCCAAGATTTTTTGAACATGCCCCTTTATCAGTAAAAAATGTTCAAGCGCACACACCAATATATATTTATTTATAGACAATATATGTGTACTACATGTACATGTACATTTGTGTTGTGCATATATATCATCTATTACTATTATTAATAATATTGTATTATTATTATAAAAATACCCAGAAACAAAACTTTTAAAAAGGTAAGTTAAAGATAAAATACAACACTGGTGTTACATTTGGTTTGGGGGGTTTATTTTTTTATTTTATTAATACTAAAAAAAAAAATTAAGAAATCTTTCTTCGCCCCAGCAGGTTGGTTTGCACACCCCTCTGTGGTGTGCAAACTCCGCTCTGGAGATCACTGCATTAGACCACCCTTCTTCTCTGCCAAATAATATGTGTTTGTGCTATGGTTACACCACTACAGAGATAAAATAGAGATACGATGCATATTTATCAGAAATTTATTGATATGGTGTCATTGTACCCTAGAGGTTACTGACACGCAGAAACACAACCCTTTCTCTTCCCTTTCTTACGGGTGCTCTACTGTACAGCAGTAAGGTTGGGCAGACAGCTGTAGAAAGCAGAAGAGTGCATCCTAAGCAAATCAAAATCAGAATCACTACTGAACATCTGTTAGTGCCAAGAGGCACTCATGTGATTGTTCCATGTAGACCTCATTGCCCTTAATTTTCATTGTGCTGTGAAGCAGTATGAGTGGAACGAGACTGTATAGGGAGCAAAAACAAACTGTCAAAATGTTCCACTATCCTTAGGCCTGAATATTTTGTCTCTTTTCTAAAAGTATATATAAATCAGATAATCACAAATGACAGCAGCATCACTGAAATTTCAATGTCTAAAAGTTAGATAATAGAATACAAAGTAGCCATTCAGGCACTGTTTATCATCATTGGGCAGAAATTAGCCCCTACCAGAGTGGTGCTAATCTCATTCCCTTTCAAATATTTAAGCTAAATTAAATAAATTGGTTTCTGAAACTGCCTTCATCTTTCTAAGCTGAATATGAGGCAGATCATTATAGCAAATACCATCATAAATACACAGTGCTTGAAACCTTAAATTATAACAGGTGAACACCACTCTGCCTGCCTACCTGTTCTACTGCACATACCACATAGACTTACACTTGAAAATGCTCAAGATAAAGTTTTCCTCACTATATATATAGGCAGCTTCATTTCTTACCCCATGTGCTGATTCTGACTAGGATATAGGGGGTTTTTCTATAGTATGAGACTATGTTTTAGATTTTTGCTGAGAACGGTATTGATAACACAGGGATGCTTTTGTTACTCCTGAGCAGTGCTTACACAGTGTCAAGACCTTCTCTGCTTCTCACCCCAGCTCACCAGTAAGTAGCCTGGGGATGCATAAGGGCATGGGAGGAAACATAGGCAGGAAGCTGACCCCAATTTACCCAAAACTTATTCCCTACCATATGGTGTCATGCCTAGCATTTAGAGCTGGGTGAAGAAGAAGAAAATGAAGGATGTTTGGACCAGTAACATTTACCTTCCCAAGTTACTGTTACCTGTGATGGTGCCCTGCTTTCCTGGGTATGGCTGAACACCTGCCCACTCATAAGAAGTGGTGAATTAATTCATTGTTCTGCTCTGCTTGTGTGCATAACATTTGCTTTACCTATTAAACTGTCTTCATGTCAACCCACAAGTCTTTTCACATTTATTCTTCCAATTATCTACCCCCATCCTGCTGCAGGGTTGGGGGAGTAAGCAAGGAGCTGTGTAGGACTTAATTGCAGGGGGGTCCAACTACAACACCCGTCCTTCTGCTAGGAACACCAATGAGACAAAAAACAACACTATCTCTATAACTTTGTCACTGTCATCCTGTTTTCATATTGTTTTCTATTATAGATATTATTTAATTTTGGAATTTAATATCAGGACCCAGACAGAAGTCTTGTGCATTCACAACGATCACAGCTTTCTGACCTTTAGACATGAAGTAGAGGAATTATTATTCAAGTGATTATTTACATTTTGGTAACATCTACAGCATTGTATCATCTTACTGTATACTTTGGACAAACTATCTGCCTTGTCAACCCCTGAGCCAAAAAAGCCGTGGAGAATTTATATGTCATACAAAAGAGCTAGTGGCATATCAACTGCCTTTGGTATGCTGGTTAGGAGGAAAAAGTAAAGTTCAAAGGAGAAAGCTAAAGGGTAGGGAAGGACAATGAGGGAAGGGAAATAACAAGAGGAAGGACAGGCAGTGAGACTAACAGGACAAGACAGCCCATGCGAGTAAATACACACTCTGTCAAACGAAAACAGCAGTTTTCACTGCTCAGTGCATCCAGAGTAGCCTTTTACCAGCACTGGAATGAACGGTCAGTGGGCTGAGATAGTAGGTTTCTCTATCACACAAAGACTTTTATCTACAGGCAAGACAGGTTGTGGCACTTCCAGACATCAGGTCTGCTCCAGAAAGATATGCAGAAGATGTTTCTGTTAATATGTCTGTGATGAGAGTATCGAGAAAAGGAATATACAGAGAGGTCTTCGTCTACTGTCAGCTTGGTCTACTGCTGTTCCTGCTACTCCCAAGTACTCTCTAAACATCAGGATGACCAAGGGCATGGTATATGCTATTGGAACAGACAAAATATGTCCCTTGGGAAACAGACCTGTTAAATATTCATATTATGTAAGGCATCTTTTCCTCTTTTTGCAATGTAAAAACTGCCTTTATCCAATACAGACACTCTTGATACCCACAACAACTCATTTCTCATGTCACTGCTGCAAGTTCTTTTCAGTTTTTGGCAAAAGTGAAGCCAAAGTAACAAAATTAACAAAACTCCCAAATATTAAGGAAGACAGAATCATTTTGTCCTTTTTTCTTTTCTCAGCTTTTAATAGATCTATCACTCTGCTCCCAGTTCACTGCCATGTAAATTGCATCACTTGCAGTAGTCATGTATCCAAAAGGTCAGAGGTTTTTTTTACCTTAGACCTTTAAAAACTTCCTCTTATTCTTTGTTTTTTACTAAAGATGTTGCTCGACCTCAGAAATAACACTATCCTCTTTCAACAAGTAGTTTTTATTTTATACTTCTGATATATGCTTGAATATATGCCATTAGGTTACCTATTTAAGAAGTAGTTTGGTCAACTTTTACCTTTTTGCTATAGCACCTCTCCCATTGCTTCATGAATTGTTTTCCCATCCCAAGAGTTATGTTATCTTTCCCCCCAAAATCATTGCTTTAGGTGTTGTAATTATTAAAACATGGCAGGTTCCACTCCTGAAGTATCTTCATTATGGAAATGTAAAAATTAGCTCTCTTACAGGAAAATTTCTACCACTTAAAAAGACAAAAACTTTTCAGAAGGGAGGAAGCCCCATATATGATCATGAAACATAATAAATCACAATACTTCAGAAAATATTAAAAGTCCCTTTTTGAAGAGTCCCTTTTAAAAGTCCCTTTTTGAAGAGAAGATAGTTTTAAAACAGATTATCAATTGGTTTTGCTTCAGGAAACTTAAAAGCACTATCTGTGTTTAATTTTTGTGTGTCACTTTAAAGATCTACAGCCAGGAGTAACAGAAGGCACTCCAAATGGAAAAACTTCCACTTGAGCTAGACTGGTAACCTCATGCTTAGACAGCCGCAAATTTTTTGCTTTTTGAAACCATTTGTGACTAACTTTTCATGTTGTTCAGTAATTCATATCTTTGTAGCTTCCTGTAACATACTACAACAAATAAAACTGAAATAAAAAATCCCTTAGGTTTCAGGATATGTTTTTCTGTCAGACAGAATCTTTGCAGCCTTTGTTCATTGTTTATCTGCCTGCTTTTATAGCTCTCTTGTTTAAAATAGTCTTAGCAATAATAAAAAAAAATTAAAAATTTAAAATAAACATATATCACAGGGTTATCTCAAATAGATTTTAAGAAATCAAGTAAATTTTAAAAAAGGACTAATGAATTTAATTAATGACAGAATTAATTTTAGGCTTTCACGAAGACCACTGTATGAAGATTTTGTATTTAGTGAAGTCTTCAGTACATACTTCACCTCCTCACATTTTAATCTGCATCTTCTTGCAATTTGGTTTTGGGGAGACTATCTTCAAAAGAACAATTACCCTATCAACAGGTGACATACTGTAAGAACATATGTACAGTCTGTTCTTCAGAGAATTTAAGGAATTTTCTTGCAAATATTAGGGCTTTCACCATTATTTCAATTTTGTCACTTTCAAGTCCCCATTTTCAGTAACTGTAAGAGTGTTTTGTTCTCATTTACAGATTTTTCTCATCTCAAAGAAAGACTATTTGTTCAGTATTATCAAAACTTCACAATATTTAAAGTATAGTTTGAAACCCTGGCTTTTGCTTTGCAGCTTGGAAAAACATGAACTACAACAGACAGAACTTATCTGTGATTAGTTGCAATTTCTAAAAGCCTTATACGACCACAAATATCAATACCACTACTATTTCCTACACGCAAGGGTGTTGCTGCTTTTTCCTCTGAGTAAACAGTAAGAATGTAAATATTCTCAGTAAACCAAAGGGCTGGAAGCTTCATTTTGTTATGAGCCAATAGAAGAAACAGAGATACAAAGGCAAGATGATTGTCTCCTCACAGTCCTACTCAAAAGGCCCAGATGGATTGCCTCCAGAGTCTAAGTATCATCACACCAGCCAGGGGCTCCATAATCCAGAAGTTAACGGGAAAAAAAAAAACAAATGGGGGGGGGGGGGGGCGGGGGGGCGGGGAGGGCTTTGTAGTTAGGTCTATATTTATTACCCTGATACAGCCCAATAATCATCAAAAGATCTAAATTTTTTTTAATTCAGAAAAAAATGTACAAAGTTACTTATTACCTTGTAACATTTCTGACTTATGCAAGCAATGGAAGAATGGCTCCCAGTTAGGCAAAAGAAGAGAAAACATGAATATGCTCTACATACTGATTCCTCTGATGAAAAGATATTCTTCAAATTTAGTAGGCAAGAGATTGGCTCAGTGACCAACAAACAGAGCTGCAGATAAGCCTTTGGGTTATTACTGTGCTCTGTGGTCATCCCAGTGGGCCTGACAGATGGGCACCCTGGCTGACCTCAGTTTTACACAATCCAACAGTCTTCAGTAACTCTTAAAATTCACTCCCATGAAGACTTGTAGTTCTTTAACCATGACACCTTCTTCCATTGTCTTTTTTATGGTTCAGTTTAGCTGTCTCAACACAGATTTAATACATTGTCTCCATTTGTTCTTTATATCTTAATTGCATATTTAAACCGAAAGACTAGGATTTAAAACATAGAAAATGTAACTTTTTTCATTTTAGTCTATAACCCAACCAGTTCTACTTCATTACTGAATTGTTCCAGGGACTGCCATAACAGATTATAAAGCTGTAAATCAACTGTATATAGTATATTCAGAAAGCAATCTCAGTTTGAATTAAAAGATACCTACAGGTGTGCAATTCCTTTGACTGCCAGAAAGGACTGTCCAAATAGATCCCAGTTTGTATTTTTCCATATACTTAGCTCCACATTTTCTTTAGTTGCAGTTCATGTTCTACAGTCAAAGGAAAATTTGTTCCCAATGATATCGTGTGACAGCTGCTACACATGGCATCACTGCATGCACTGTCTGTTGTAATCACTAACAACAAAATTTAATGATAGTGTGGTACACGTTTGAAGTGCATGTAGTTTTTCCTTCTTTTTTTTTTTTTTTTTTCAAATGACAGTACCATTAAAGACAGTGAAATATTGGAATTTGCGACATTTCTGTTCTGTAACCTGGTACTGGCTGTCAGGGAAGGGCCCTGAGACCACTTTACATGAATGCAGAGACTTCAAGGACCTTCATTACTGGCAGGAATCTTTCAATTAATTATATAATGGTAAATAAATCAATCTCTACAAAGACACAGAAAATGTTCCAATAATGTTATTTAAAAAAGATAACTATATTAATTATTTTGTAATGTTGGACACACAACCGTAGTATCACATAATTCTGCAAAACCCATTCTTCTCCCACATCCACAAAAATGATAATACCTTCAGCCACATTGCCTTGGTTCTGAAGGCACAAACTCCTTGCAGAATTGCAGAAATGTCTCAGGAAGGAATTTGAAAGAACAGGTGGGCACATTAGAAGAAGCCAAAGACTGGATGAGGTAAAAAGAGCATTGACTTGAGAGAATAACTGTGAGTTTTAGATTGAAAAAAGCCTAATAACAAACCTCTCACAAAAATAAATGTTACTACTGCATCGCTGATGAGGCCTATATCTAATATTCATGCAATCATCACGGACACATTCTTTATTATCAGATGATTTTTGGGCAAAGGTTTTTACATCCCTATCATACTCTGAGTGCCCATGAAATGGCAGTAATTAATGATGAATCATTTATTCACTGAATTTTATCTCATGCTTGAAAACTGACACAATTAGTGTGCAGTTCTTAGACTCATGTTTCAAAACTGGGGTTTCCAATTATTTTTCATGAATATTTCTTGACAGGCAGATTGAAAATGAGTTGCTCTCACTGAAAATATCAGAGCATCAGAGTTTCAGCAGGCAGATGGAACAGATTATTTTCAGCAAGCTTTGAGAGAAAATGTTTCCAGTATGGCCCATTTCATTATGTCAGATAACCTAAACTCCAGTGTTGAGTTAGGTCATTCTTGCTGTCATCAAGAGGTCATGATCCAAAAGAAAGCAATAGGTGATTCTGCACATAATATTATGTGCCTCTGCAGGAAGGAAAATGAATGTCACATGCCTGCTCTTCTCCAGTTAGCAAGTCAGGGGATATCATTATTAACATTTGCCATGCTGCCTTTAAGAGGCAGTTACAGAATGTGCCTTTTAACACAATGCCATGCTTGGATCCCATCATGACAAGCTGAGAAAGGCTTTTAGATATCAATTTTCTCCTCTCATTTCAATAAGGCTCAGAAGGCCCTTTTGATCACATGTTGCTTTCTAGAGAGTGACTGTGAGAGATGCTTGTATCTAGTTCAGAACAGCACAAGAATGCATTTTGTCTCTTGTTCTTTACGCTACCAGAATAATTAGTCTGAAAAAATCACCCAGACAGCTGAGCCTCAAAAACTATTCTTAATTAAACTGAGCAATACCTATTTTTATACTGCAGCTCTGTTTTCTACTAGCTTCTGAAAAGGATATACTTGCTGGTCTACACAGAGACAGACATATCCAAGTTGTCTGTCCAATTTCTTCAGTGCTGTCATGCCTTGGGAACCTAATGCAGTCAACAGCAAGAAGTACTTTCAAAGCCTATTCAAATATGTATACTAGACAGTCTGTCTATGACCCAGATTCCAATGATAACCCACAGAATACCATTATGTTACTTCTGAATTGTTTATTCTCCCTCCATCTGTCACCTTACAGTGATCATCAGCCTGTTTCCTTCATGACTTCCACGCATTTTATTAAAAAGAGCTTCTTCTAATGCATCATTTCCATAATTGAACATGAGTGCCTAACACAACACAGTGTGCGGAAGTCACTGGGCAGAATAATGGATGTAAATCCAAACCAGCTCTTCCTCTTCTCCTATGGTATAAAGAATTTAAGATTTTTTTTTTCTTTCTACAACAACTGATTTTGCTGTGGGACTAATTCAAGCATTAATTTCATCAACTTACAAATTTCAGGGGTTTTTTTGGTTTTTGTTTTTTTGTTTTTTTGTTTTTTTTTTTTTTTAATACAGTCAGATGATGTATAATGCAATGAAGAGTTCTGGAAAAAGAGTAATACTATCACTTAAATGTTATGAAAAATCTCATGAAACACTAACTTGAAAATAGGACCAACATAAGTATTTCTTTAGTCACCTATAATAGACTAATTCTCCTGAGAAATCCTAACAAAGCTGGAAAATCTAAGCTTGCCTAGAAAAGAACAGCTTTGCTATATCTCTCTGTCATTCAGAGGACACTACGCTCGAGTGCACAGGAACATGATATTAGATGGAATTGGATGAGTCCTCAAGCCTATTCCCAGTGACAGCAAACTGTCTGGCAACAGATTCACTGAACATCACTTTGGGCCCTCATTCAATAACAACCAAAAGTTTAAGGCCTGCCTCCAAACACTTTCAAAAAAAAAGGAAGCTGAAGAAATAATAGCCAAGCATTACAGCAATTCCCACAATGCAACAGAATATAAAACTCTTACAGAGCAATCTTGCTTCTGTAATTAATACCTAAAACCCACTGACAGGGCTTGAGAGCTTACAGGGAAAATTTTTTCAACAGCACAGCAGCAAATTTGAATTCTAGGGCATCTTTGTGCTGAGGTTCAGGTCTGGGTTTTGTTTTGGTTTTTTTTACATCCAGAGCTAACCTGCAGCTCTCTATTCACATAATTGGGAGATATATGCAGGGAGAGAAACACCCTTGAGGGAGAAGACCCACCTCTTTCTCCTTATGTTGTGTCACAGCAAGGAGCAAACACAACATAATACACTAGTGGTCCACAGCTCAATACTCAGAACCTTGCTTTGGAGGAGCTGAGGCTACATGTATAAACTGCTACCAGAGGAACACTGGACAGCACATCCTGGTCAAATGTGAAGGAGAAGAGGGTTAAGCACTTTAGCCCCTCAATAAATATTTGCATAAGACAAGATCAAACCTGAGGAAAACAATTACACTCTCTGGTGCTGGAGAATTAAGGAGAAGTCAGAGAAGGGTGCTGTAAAAATGACTCAGATAAAAGACGGTTGTCTCTTCTAATTTGTGGTGCCAGAGGAAGGAGATAGCATTGAACCTGCTGCAACTCCACCTCAAGCACACCCTCATAATGAATGCATCTTGGGCATTGATAACTACAGTGGATGAACTGATGTGGAAGCTTGTGCTTAGCACATCACTGAGACCTTTTAGCTGCCCTAGTCCAAATCAGCCGGTTCCCCAGGCAGGTCTCTGTGGAGGCCCAGGGGCCTGCTACCATGGTAGTTATGCCTCAGCCCTGGAGGGACCAATGCAAACAGGGAGAAACAGCCCTCAAGGTTATGGTGACAAAAGCCTCCCTCCTATGGGCCCTTGCAGCCATATGATAATATGTTAATATATTAATTATACTAATCTATTATAAATATTATAATATACATTATATACAATATATAATATATATTGCACTTACATTATATTATGATATTAATATCTTAATAGCTTTATAAGTTCTATTACATTATGGGTTAGTTGGTTGATGTCACCCTGTTCAGCCCCGTTTACCATTTACATATCCTTTCCAGAATGTTCTTCCCTCCCTTAACCTGTATTGGCCTAATTTTGCTGCAGTACTCCACCCCTGTTATCCTATTGATTCCCCTCAGTTCCAGCCACTCCTCTGCACCACTTCCCTTTATCCCTATTGGCCCTTGACCCTCAGATCCACCTCTTTTGTCTTGTATATACCCCTGTGCACTCAGCCCAATCCTGTTCTCGTCCCTGAACCTACTTGGAGCTATTCTCATCCCAGGACCCCTTTGCTGTTCCCTGTTTGTGTTCCTGAATAAACAGTCTGTGGATTTCCAAACGAGAGCCCGTCCGTTCGCTCTGTTGACAGCAGCGTCACAGCAGTGTGCTCTGGGCTCAGAGACACGGGTCGTTCTCTAGGACCGTGTCACGGTGCACACGCAGGAACACATCTTGGGCTGTCTACATCTTTGTGAAAAATGCCCACAAATGTCATAAATGTGATGGACCAAGTCAGACTTGCATACTAAGAACTAATTTCTGTTCACAGCTGAAGAAAACACTCTTAAACCAGCTGAAAATAGTGAAGAGTTAATACTCTTCACTATTTGTTTCCGTCTGCAGTCTTTGACAATGGCCTCTTTATTTATATCGTACAAAGGTTAGGCAGTACCTAGGCAAAAAACACATTATGGCACTGACAATTTATTTAACTGTGGTGATATTAAATTGCTGTGTATGTAGGAGAGACACTATCACAGAAACACCTTTCTCCTTTTTTTTTCTCAGAATCTGCTTTTTGCAGCCTAAAGCTACACTAACCACTCTACTCTTAGAGCAGCAGCAGGTAAACTATGTTGATGAATCCCTTCATCACATACATCCTGGGGAAATGCTCATTATGTGCTCTCTCCAAAAAAGCAATAAGAAGCCTATGGCTTAGGTGCAATTAAAATCTTGACATTTACCACACACAGTACTTACAGTTACTATGATCTTAGCAGTATGCCACACTGAGATCTAAATGCTACAAATACTATATGAGGGTAAATATTGCCATGCATGAAAGTTGTAGGTACTGATGGTGTCTCATAAACAATGTATAAATCACCAAAAATAAAAGCCTTTACTTGAAGCCTTTATTTTTCTCTTGGGCAGGAGAGGGATAGCAAGGAGGGAAATAATTTTGGAAAGGAACTTTTTTCCTCTTTTTATTTCCAATAATTACTAAGAGAGAAAAAAACATTACTTACTGCAAGAGCCCTAATTTCAGAAGTAAGTAAGAGGCCATTCATTTAAAACCCCAGACCAAGTTCTAACCACATTAACAGCGTGCTTTACACATTCCAGGTATTTTTGTCTTCATTTTTTTCCTAAAGAAACAAAACCTATACAGTAAGTACAGTAAGGCTTTGGTATTCTCAGTGGATCAAGGTACCCTTTTTCTGGCATATTGCAAGAGGTCTACCTCTTGCTTTTTTCACAGTTTTGCCAAATTTGACAGAGAGGCAGAGGTCCAAAAGCTTATTAAGTACATTCATCTTTTGTGAAAGCACAAAGGCTGATTAGAGACGAGATTCAGTTAAGTGATCTCCCTTGGGGAAAGGCTAATCTCAGTTTTTGGTAGACACCATAGCATCCACACAGGACAGTCACTTCAAATGCTCCAACAACAGACAAAACTTTAATCAAAGTTCTCACCCAATTCAACCATAACATATTAAGCCATAGTTAACAAGACTACATTATGGCCCTGCTCATTGAAACTCTTAGTTTTTCATTTTAGAATCAGAGATGTTTGAAGCTTAGAAAATCCCAAAGCCTTTTATATGCTCAGTCTCCTACAAAAAATTAATAAATTTAGGAAACATGGATTGATAAATGGCTATTAAATAAAATGGCCCAACTACACTTCACGGTCTAGGAAATGCTGGTGGATCAATTTCTATATATATCTACATATATAAAACCTTAGAAGTTTGTTGTTGTTGTTTTTTGGTTTTTTTCCTGCAAAATGCATTTGATACAAACAGACACCTGAGATTTCTGGACCTTTTATTAGATGCCATTCAGGTGCATTAAGGCTCTTATGTTTTGCGAATTCTAGATAATTACTTTAATCGTAATTAAATTTTGCTGAATGCTTTTACAAGAAAAATTCAGGTATTTGCTACCACATCCCTTAAACTAAATGGTGTACACATTTTGCAATATTCAATAAGGGATTGCTCAAAACCCCCTGATTTCCTTCCTATAATAGCTCTTCTATTGTCACAGAATACACATGGGATGAAATACAATCCTGTTAATGGGAAGATCAAATTAGGCACTGTCTGACTGAAATTTTAAGTTTCTGGATCCAAATGGGGACTTCTCAGTCCACTTAAATTGACTCGCTAAAGAATTTAGGAAGTCAATAGAAAAATGCAGAGGAAGATTTTATTGTCCTACTATACCTCCCTCCTTCTGCAGCAGACCACTGATCCCTTTTTGTTAACATGTATACATCTAAAACCACTTCATTTTAACCAAACGTCAGTTTTCCACATAAGTATGGGGTCTTCTCATAGCAAAATTGAGTGAGAAATGGGGGAAAAGAGGCAAAAGAAGGAAGAAAGGAAGGCAAGCATGTGTCCCAACACCAGGGACCTCAATTACTTTAACTGCTAAAATAAACATGAGGTATAATTCCCGTTGTTTTAATCACAGACATAAGAGAAGGTCTTGTTCTCACACAACCCCTGTCACACTTTTTAATGCTCTTTTCCTGATTCTCTCAGAGACTTCTACGTTCAGTTAATTGTCTTTATTGTAAATTTCTTTAAACTGTAATTGGATGATCTTCCACATTTTGGGTAATTCCTTTGCCACAAGTAATCCTGGAAAACTCCTGTTTGATGAAATTAAGAGCTGCTAAATTACCAAAGGACTGAATACAGACATGATACTTTGTTCATAGTGGAAATCCTTCTTAAAAAGCACCTATTTTTAAGGTATGCTATGAGAAAATAAAATCTTTAGGTTCATATTCTTGTATTTTATTTTCTGCCAAATGAGGTTCCGAATTTACAGAAATTGTTTTTCCGTTTGTATATCTGAGATTGTGGGTCTAAGCCTGCACACCTGCTACTGTCAATCTTAGAGATTCCAAATTAAAGGGCACCACTTGAACTAATTTCCCCAGATAACTTTTAGGTTTTGCGCCTTCTGTGAGTGTGCATGTGTGTAACCCTACAGGTAAAAGCACCCTCCTGGACAGGTAGTCTCTGGCTGCAGTAGCCTGAGAAGGTCACTCACACATCTCCAAAAATCAGCATCCACTGGTGCTAGAGTAACCCCATAGATGATCACAGCACCAAATGATGTAAATCAAACTCCCGATCACTGTTTCAGACTTCTCTGAGTATTTTTGAAGTGTTGAGGACATGGCATGCTTGCAACCAGAAGCCTCAAGCAGGAACTTTCAAAGGAATTAATTTGGACATCTAAGAGTTAAGTTGGAAAAAACAACAACTGGAAGGCCATCTGGGGCTCTGACCTCATGTCATATTGCAGAATTAATTATCTATTATTCATCATTAATTCTTCTTTATCATCAAGCAACTGAATCTCTTGTTTTCCCTTTCCCTTTCTTTCTTAATCTGCAAGGCTATAATGAGCAAGTTATGAGAAGTTAAAGCTTCTCCCCCCACATCCTGTGGTAGCATAGAGCATCTGTAATGCTTTTGTTTTACCTAGTACTCTGCCAACAGCTTTGGGACTTTGATCTCTGTCTCTACTTATATACAAGGACCACTCATTCTACTCCCCACTGCCACCACAAATGTGTATATATTCATACCCTAAGTTCTGCCACTGAACAAAATCAATAACAAAACCTGAAAAAGCAAGGACCATGCAGTTATTCGAAAACACAGCACAGGATGTTGCATCTAAAAGTAATCAAAAGTAACTATTTTCTGGCAACTAGTTTAATGTACAAAAATAGTGAAATTCCACAAGATACCTTTACTGCCTTTCTTTTCATAAGTCTGAAATGGACAAATACCAGGTTTGTTTCTGCCTTCCAAACATTGTTTTACTTCAATAATTTTGTTCCCCTTGATGCCTAACATCAATCAATAATCAAGAGATTAAACCTAATGTTAGGCTTTATAATGAAGTTACATTAAATGCAAAAGATAAGACAAATGCATGCCATTTGAGCATTTTTATATCCATTATCTTATTCCTACAGATTCAGTGGTATTAGAATTACTTCAATACAAAAATTACAGGTTCTTGCCCTCCACCTCCTCACACTGCCTCTGTGATAGGATGACTGCTTTATTTTTTTTCAAGTTAGCAGTGAACAATGCTTTCAGTAAGAATAAAATGTTGATGGAGAAAATAATTGAAGAGGGGCTGAGGCTAATCTTGGTGTCTCATCATTCTATATTTTAGTGGTGTCAGTCTCATTTCAATTGCTTAATTATCTAAAATCCATTTATTCACATGAATGGAAAGGAATGAATTAGAATAGTGGGAAATTCACTGATTGTAGAAGCAAAGAAATAATAATGTTGGGTAAGCAAAAGCAACAGCACTGTATAAACTTTCTCACCATGCTCTCAACTGCACACGGCGCAGTCTGCTAAAAATTGAATCATGAAGATCTTGTAACACTGGGATTCCTCTCCTTTGGAGATAGGAAAGGAGCTTTTGCACAGATAACTAAGATTCAAGCTCAGTTGCACAGGTGAATGTTTGGTATTGCATTAACCTTTTTATTGTTTTATGGAGTTTTTTAACTAATTAACCAGAATTCAAAAAAAGCAGTCACATATGATTTGCATGATAGTCCATAAAGCTACAACTACTTCAAGAGCAACCTCTTCTAACTGAAACCATGATTTAGTATAAAACACACTCTCCAAGCTAAAAGGTGCACATTTTTAATTGGATTGGAAAATCGTATCTCAAAATTGGAGTGAAAAAAATGTTTGTAGATGTATTTAATTTCTGTTATTTAAGAGAGTGAGGTACAGCAGAAAGAAACATTTACTCAAGACTTGTGTTTCATTGGAATAAATCCATTAAAAATGGAATCAAATTACAGAGTCATCAATCAAAATGCCTTCCTAAAGAAGTGATAACTTGCTTGAGCAAGTTAGGATGATTTGAGGAGGCAGAGGGAACCAGAACTCAACTTTCAAGCTTTGAGCCAGCACCACTTTTCTATCCCTGAGCATGAGAAAATCCTAAGACCAAGAGACTGTGCAAAAGGATCATCTGGGTTTCTGAGTCTGATTCCACTCTGTCTCAAGCAAATGCATTGAACAGTCCTCTTTATAAACTGCTCAGGTCCTGTCTTGCATCTTGCTTTGTTTTCCTTCTCTTCCCATGCATAAGTTAAACCAGACTGGACAGAATTCAGGGGCTTACTTCCATGTTCAGCAATATATTGCACTGCCTAGACTATCACTTCCTAACAAAACATAACTGTATTTTGTTAAGCACTTGATTACACTGAACATAATGTAAACTTAAAGTTGATAACAGATAACAAAAGATATTCACTAAGCATTATTTATCTTTATGTTCTTTCCCTTCCTTCACTTTTCATTTGCCCTGTTTTCTTCTGTGTAAACTATGTAATTGGACTAAGCGAAAAAAAGCATATAACACTATGTATTCTACCATTTAACCCTGTACATAATCTTTTTCTTACACAAGGTATTCTATGCCTGTATAACAAATAACAAATGAGCAGAGAGATTTATTTAGAAGGAAACAGAAAGTGATTCTCCAGCCAGCATAGAAGTCCTTGAATGCCTTTCACCATTCCTCCTGAGAGGCACCCGACGTGTAGGTAGCCCAGAGGGGCTTGTCACAAGTTTTAAATGCCTGTGGCAAGTGTACATATGGGAACTGATGCTCTTCCATCACTAACACATTTCCTGAACACATTCAAATGTCCTCTTCCAAAAAGCCGTCTCCTTTGAAATTATCACAGAAAGACAAAGAAAGATCAGATAACTAAATTCAGTTAAACCGACCTTAGTTAATGAAACTTACAATTTCATGGACATTATTGTGAAAATCTGGCCATTACCATTGCTCTCTCTTCGAAAAATCATTCTGCATCTCAACTGAACATTGCCATCACATGAAATCCTCCTCTCCCCAGCTGACCTAGAGTTTAGAGTCTACCTAGGTCCACATAGGAAGAAAAGCATCCTCAAAGCTCCATGGCTTTAAAAGCCTCTGTATAGTCGTCACTGCTAATTCATGTACATCTGACTAAAATATCAAAACAATTAAGGAATTTAACAATGAAATTAACATTAACTACAAAAAAAAGTTCATAACTAAGTCTGTAAAAACTTAAGCCACCAATATCATTCTGTAGCTTACTTTTTAATTGTTGAACCGAGTTCTTGGCACTTAACTGGAGGGGAAAAAAAAAAAAAAGAAAGCAACATATATTTTGCATGCATTTTAGCAATAGAAAGAATATCTTCAGGTTGTCTCTAACATTTCACTTCTGTGAAAGGGGCATTGTCGTTTACAAAGCTAATGATTCTGTGAAAAAAAATCAAAAACATTAACTAATCAAAATATTTTAATCAAAGGTTATTAATATTTCTACCTCCTGAATAAGCTTTGAAATCATTTAATCCATAAAAATACCACAATATAATGTAATTAATTATGAGGTTTGACAATCCTTATAAGTTGAGCGGCATGATTATTTACACTTTGTTAAGTGCATTACCATATTAGGTAAAATAATTACAATCCTATAACTCAATTTACTGGCCCTAGCAAATGTTGTAATGCATCTCACAGCAAATCCAATACACCAGCAGAATGGATGACAATGCACACGGCAGAGTGCATGCAGATGTACTGCCTTCATCTGGCTATCATCTGAACACAGCAGCAAAAAGGGGCTCAGTTTGTGCTTTATCCCCCTTATCCATGGGAACTCTGCGTAGTCACCAAAGACCTGGGCAGGCTCTAATGAGTTATAGAGCCTCCCATTCTACTGTGAAAGCACAGTAGAATGTAGGTACTCCTACAAAACTTCAGCTTAAACTGTTATAAAATGGTGGTTGCTTATTTCTTGGGACTACAAAATACCATTCTCTCTCATTGTTTTGGGGCTTAAGATACTCCAGGATTTGCATGCTGTATCAAAGGAAGGGGTCCATGCAGAAGATAAATAGACACCCACCCTCAAAATAAAGGAAAATAGGTTAAAAGGAAAATAGGAATCACTACAAAAAATAAAGAACTTCACTGTAAGTTTAGTTCAGACCTTTTGTTCCCATTTTTAAAAGAAAACAGATCTCGACTTGGTACTCCTGCAAACAGGTGCGGTTGATCTTAACTTAGAGAGCATTAACGTCCTTGGGATTAATGACATCATACAGTTCTCATGGATCACTTAATCAAAGTTAAACATTTCCAGCATAAATGTTTGTAGAATTCACCAAGGAGTTGAGATATTTTGGGGTTTTTTAGCCCTCCATCCCTCCTCTAACATCAACAAATTATACAGATGCATGCATTCCAATGGACTCGGTCCTCAGTTTTGAAAACTACACCCCCTTGTTTTTGCATTTGCAAGGAGGTTGAAATTTTGTTCCTCTCTCTATGACAACCCAATCACAGCACTTCAGCAAGCATCCCAAGGAGACGATGACTTACGAAGGCATGCGAAGGGCAATTGCATTCCTGTATGCTACTGTGGAGTATGCTCCGAATGGAGGTGACATGAAATTTTTGGGATGCGTACGGACACAGCAACACAGAGATTTATCTGCATGACACCTGTGCTACTCAAAGGTATTGTTTTGTAACTCATTCTCTTGATTAATTGTCTAGTCAAAATATCCTGCTTTTATGAAGAATATTAAAGACAGACTGGCAGGTTTTTTAGAATGTCAGCATTTTAAACAATTAGTTCTCTTTCAGTTTCTTCTAGAAAGTGATGGAAAGTCTCTAATCATTATATATTTAAGAAAGTAGAGGAATAAACAACTCTTTTTTCATCATACAAAACTGTGTCCTTGAGAAGACCTAAGAAACACTTAGTTTTCTGGCAAGAGAAAAAAATTATATTAAGTTGTGAGTTTTCACAATATGCATATTTCTGCCATCCCAGTTTAAAGTGGTGGTAACATAACTTGCAATTTGCATAAAAATCATGCATTTATACCAGAAAAAAAAAAAAAAAAAATCAATGCAGAGTCTTTCCGAATATTAGTGAGGCATACACATATGCCTGTTTTTTCTGAAACAAATAAGAGCAATTCTTTGAAATACTGTTCTTCAAACAGAATTCTCTGATACTCTGTGAAAAGTTCATTAGGCAATAGAATTGAGGGAATGACTTGTATCTGAAGGGTTACCCCAGTCTGAACATCCAAGAGAGAGCTGTTACTGTTAAGCTACCCCACTGCATGTTTAGTAGCAAACTGCTATTACTTTTTTCTGCATGTTTAATAGTAGGCACATGTTTACTGTGACTCAGGGCACAATACGGGCCCCTGCTCTTCAACAACAGAAAGAAAATAAGGAAAATGAAGACAAGAATATCTCTGACATATACAATCAGACATTCTTTGCATTTAATCTTGGAAGAACACTGTCAGCATTGCAACATTCAACTCAGTCAATGCTTCTACATAATTCAGAAGAGCAAAGCTCAAGAATATCGTATAAGCGTGGTGTCACTCTGGTTTTTCTGAGTTTTTAAAAGCCTTTTGATTGTTCATAAAATGGAGTCAGACCTTTTAGCTACTGTACAATATTAGGAGCAGTTTTCACTTTTTCTCACACATGTAACATAAACAAATCCTTTGTTTTTCATTCTCTGTCCTTTGTTTACATATTTCTAACCTGAAAACAATTGTAACTGACAATTGGTCTGGCCATTCGGCTGGGAGGTGATATCTCCAAAAGCCAATCCATTGCCAGACCCACAAATGTATAAAAAGTAAGAAATAAACAGGCAGAGGGGCTCTCCGCCTAGTTCTCCGCCTTGGCTCAGCCTTGAGCTGGCTCGGAGGAACTCTCTGCCCGGCAAAAATCTCTTGACTCCATGTGATTGCTTTGCGTATCACAGTCACAGCGTGGCATATTACAAACAGCAGCCAGTGACAACACAAACAGTAGAACAAGTAGGGAAAGTCATAAAGATGTAAAATGAGAAGTGAAAATCCCACTGGTAAAGCCCAGAACACGTTAAATTTATCATAATATAAAGGAAGAAAGATAGTGGCATCACCTACTATCATCTACCTACTACTGAGGTGGATATATCACAGTACAGTAAATAACAATGAGCATAAAGTCACATATCTATTACATAAACATGGAATGATGAATAGTTGTTTTCTCATTTTGCTTTCTCCTCAGGAAAAAAAAAAAAAAAAAAAAAGCAGTATCTGCTTTCTGCTTTAACAATTTCCCAGATAACCATAGGACTGTCCACAAATGTAGACTATATACCATGCACATACACCATATATTAACAACATTTAGCTTATGGAAGGAAGGAAAGGTAATTATTGGGTAGCATTAATGTTTATGATTATTTTTTACTCATAGATATTACCATTCAGAAAAAGTTGTTGAAAAAACTTGAAAACGATGTCTCAGTTGCATTTGTTCATTTTTTCTTTTTAATATCAGAAGGCATAATTGCAAAGCCATCAGATGAAACATTCATTTTCTGTTTCATTTTATAGCTTTCAAAAATAAAATTATAATGAAATCTGAACAAAATATGCTTCAGCTGTAATAGAGAAGCTTGTACAAAAATCATAATGCAATTTCCCTCTGTCTCAATTCATAAACTAACAGTTGTCAAGAGTTCTGAAGAAAGAGAAATTCCAAGTTTCATTCAGGGCTAATCTAATATCTGAAAGACCATGGGCTACGTGACTCGGTCAGTGGCTGCATGTGCAGCTGGACGATAACAAAAATTCAACTTAACAAAGTTACAAACTGCCACCCTCAAACTCCCAGCACCACAGGCTCAGTAGCAGATATGATCTCACATAGTTTAAAGCACCTTGAAGAATAAATGCATTCAGGAGGGGCATACAGCTGTACAAGATGCATTCATAGGGTAAACTTAAAGCTCTCAGCATTCTGTTCTTAGTACTTAGGTGGCATGTAACAGCAGTTATTACCAAAGCTGATATATTAGCTTTGCATAAAAAATATTAACATTCACAATGCAGTTTTCAGAAGACTTTTGTATTAACAGTTAGAAATTGGGGAGTGGGGAGAGGGAAGGGACTCCCAAGGATCAAAAACAATGAGTGGAAGGAATAGAAAGAAACAGCCAAAACTCAGCACTGGAAAAGGTTAATAAACATGTGCTCTAGAAATGCCTACTAGGGTTTGATTTGTATAACACAATTCACTTCAAAAGGAGAGGGAGTGTATTGAATAGAAAGATTGGAAATTTTGAAAATGGTATAAAATTATTTGAAATAAACAAGAGCAGAAAGAAGAGACAAAGTGTTCACAAAGATACATAAACAAGTATGTAATAGAAAAATATTGACTATTGACAAATACAGTGGAGAACAGGCTGGCAGAAATACCTGGAATTGTTCACACACATCATTGGGTTCTAAATCAGCTGTTGTCATTTGTTAATAAACTTTGAGTGTCAGAACAGACTGCTTTTGGAAATAATTTGCTTGATACCCAGCAGCCAGCAGAAAAAGCTTACAATTTGTCCGGATGCATAAAGATTGGGGCTAAGAATAAAAAATGAGATTACAGTGACACTACATAAATCAACAGTAAAGCTTTACTTTGAGTGTTCAGTCATGGCTACACAGCTGAACAGACATATAAATGAAATAAAGGGTCCCGGAAGTGACAACAGAAACCATTAAACTGCAATTACTTCATATCTTATAACCCAGAGTTAAGTAAGAAGACACACTATGAAGGAGGTTAACTGGATTCGCCTGAATATCATTTGTAGCATCCAAACAAGAGAATATTTAACAAGTGAGATTAAAATGGTAACAGAAAGAAATTTTAATGGATATAAATTTTCAAGCTTCAGGAAATCTAGGTATCAGCCACTAAATACCTGGGGTTACAGAATGTTCCTTGGATAAGTGTTTCTGCCAGTGACTAAGTAAGGCTTTGGTTCTTTCTGTTCCATGTATTGAGGCCACCACTGGAGACAAGATATCGGCTTACAGTGTCTGGCTCAGTCTGAGAGTTCCAGTGCTTCACTGTTTTAACTGCAGCTACAGATCACAAAAGAGCTGATACTAAGAGTATATTGCTAATATCAATCATGAGGCAATGCTGACACCGTTTTTAAAATTTACAGTTCTCCAGGTAGAAAGCAAAGCCTAAAAAAATGCTAAATATTTAAATCTAATAGAAACAATTTCAAGACAAAAAAACATAAAGAGAGATGAGAGAAATTTTCTCAGAAAACTCAAGAGACTCAACATTTTTTTTCTTTATCAGGTGCACCTTCTTAACATGAATTAGATAGATAATAGACCACAGAAGATCCTGAGATTGGCTCAGCCTGTGAGAGTATGATGCTAATAACACCAAGGTTGTGAAGGTTCAATCCCTGCATGGGCCATTCACTCAAGAAATGGATTTGGTCATCCCTGTGGGTCCCTTCCAACTCAGAATATTCTCTGATATCAGAAACAGTTCTTCCTGACAGGAGCACAA
The DNA here is from genome assembly GCF_015227805.2 of Hirundo rustica. Taxonomy (NCBI): domain Eukaryota; kingdom Metazoa; phylum Chordata; class Aves; order Passeriformes; family Hirundinidae; genus Hirundo; species Hirundo rustica. Next base: position 20,479,844 of record NC_053453.1, on the reverse strand, counting down.
CCAAGACTATAATTCAAATGCTGTGAACCCTTTGACATGTTAACAAAAGAATTGTGTAAGTACAGCCCAAGTCCACGTCACTATGGTCCTTCCTGTCAGTTTTTCTCAGATGGTGCCCTTAAATACAGGCTTTTCTTACAAAAGTCTGTGCATGCCGGGAAAGCAAAACAATTAAATGTTGGCAAAGTTCACTCACACAGGCTCTGATCAACACTTTGCCACAGTCTGCCTGTTTGATCCCTGATTCATTCACACCACTGCAATTCAGAAGGTGCTTGGCTGAATCTTGTGTGAAAACAAGATTCTGTAGAAGTGACAACAAAAGAAGTCTATGTTAAAAAAAAAAAAAAAAAAAAAAAAAGACAGAGGAATTCAGTTCTTGAAAAAAGAGGGGGAAAATCTCACTTATGGTAAAATCTGTAAAGCTTCTGGAACTTACTAAGAGATTTTTTAAAATTTATTTTTAAACAATTAAGCACAACTACCATGAAAATATGCTGTCAATTTTTTTTTTTTTTCCAATAGTTCTCCTCTGTCTTTCACCACAAAAAAAAATCGTAATACAAAAACAAAGCATGGGTAGCTTTATTTAGACCACAAATCCTCTTGGGCATCCTTGATGATTATCCTTCTAGTATCCACTTTACAAATACTTTTGCTTAACACAAGAAAATCCACTGGTATTAACTGAGCTAAAATCCCATTCCTGTTAATGGGATTGTGTGAAATTTGGTCATAAACAACTAGAATGACTATATTTTGATTTAGACATTTCCTAACTTTGCTTTCACATGAGTTTTTTAATGATGTGTGAATTGTCCGCTCTGGGAGTCCTTCTAGCAAAAAAAAGTCACAAAGAGCTGCGGGCTCAATGGTAATACATACCAATACACAGAAGAGCAACACTTGAGAAATTCTATTCCTGTCATCCCAATGATCAGATTACACATTAAAACCTATATGTTTATCTTCCTTTTTATTTCAGAAATTTTAATAAGCTTATATGGCCAGAAAAGATCCTTCATAATCATAAATGTCTCAAGCATAGTATAGACTACAGTTTAAGCAATGATTTCTAAATTTGGCCTTTCCTTTTAGAAAGATTTTACCTAATGATTTAAACCTCAAATAAATATACAGCTATGCCGTAGTACTTTTAAGATGTGCTTTCACATCTAGTATTAAAATGCACACTTTAGATCTCATTTGAAATGGTTTCTGTAAAACTACTGATTTCAGCTTATAGACACTAAGACTTTCCAGTCTGCGAAGAAGAAAGTGTCCCTCATTTGAAAAAACACTTTTCTTGATGAAAAGGTATGGGCATTTCATGCTATATTTCACCAAAAATATTTTTGTAGGCTCTAATTTTTAATCTAATAAGACTGCTTTCTTAAAATTAGCATCACCACATTTATAATTTTGTTTGTATTATACATTTTAAAAAAATGAATAAGTTATCATGACTAAGTTAAGAGGTTTAAAATGACTACAAATAAGTCATAGCACTAAAAGCACTGATGGAATAAATTTTCTTGGACATCTTTATTACTCTTTAAATATGTGTTCACAACCAATGCAAACATCTGGTGTTGACATGAAGCAAAAGGAAGAAAAAAGTCCTACTACAGAGACTTCTGTAGCACTTAGGGTACTACAGCTAGTGAGCTTACTATAGGACATTTTAAAAGTGCCTTAACTAATTGACTGGAGAAGAAATATCTCAAGAGTATTAAAGTCTCCCTACAATTACTGGAGGGTCAGAGAGCATACACAGAAAGTATGCTTCCTGTTCTGAGATATCTCCCTAAAACTATAGCAAAAAAAAAAAAAAAATTATAGCTTAAGAATATCACATTGATTAACACCACTGAGAGAAATTAAAATATTCCTTCATCTTAAATCCCTAGAAATTATACTGTTCTTTATCAGGTACTAATTGGTACAAATATTAAAAACTGCTGGAGTAATTTTCAAGCTTTTGCAATATTAATACACCTACCATCTGATTTTGTAATTTTTCAACATTACTTTGAAGTTCCTGTAGCCAATTATACAGTGTTATTATTAATTACAGCTTGCAGCTTGAAATACAGTGCTATCGATAGAATTTTATCTGCATAAATATGAAAATAAAACTTAAAATTGAATTAAACTGTTTACCCTAAGCGAGGGTGTGTTAGACTATTATTAGTTGTGAAAATTAATTTGTTATGCCTGAAAACAGACTTTAAAGCAGAAATATCTCTAGGGAAAAGGTTACATTTTATGTGTTGTATTTCTTTCATCTTCATGTTGCAAGATATTTAATCTTCTATTAAACACTATCTTGGGGGTGTGGGAGAAGTCCATTCATCTTACTTAACAAAATACAAATAGCTTTAGCTTTATATCAAACATATGCAGAGATTACTGCAGGAAATGTGAACTAATCTTAACAGCAACCATCTTATTTCTAAATCATAAATCAAAGATTAAGTAGAAAGGAAATGTTACACCCCTTAAGTTTTATTTTCCTGCTCAAAGCTCCCTCCCCACTTCCCAATAGTCTTACACTTTCTCCACTGAAAATTTGAAGTCCAAAAATTATGAAAGGTAATTCTGCCTCTCTGGAGACATTCAAAACCCACTTGGACATATTCCTCTATAACCTGCTCTAGGAAACCCTGCTTTGGAAGGGGGTTGGACTAGATGACTCTCAGAATCACTTCTAACCCTAACTATTCTGTGATTCTTCTGTGAAGATGTAAACCAATAATTTGGATAAAAGCTGAGGTACAATGCACAACTGCAAACACCCTGAAAGAACTAACAAAAGACACACGTGATTTAAGAACAATGTCAAATAGATGCAGAGACCATTCTCTATGTAAACAAATTATATCTACCTGTGTTGAAGTCTGAAACAAACAAAACCACTCTAGCATTCATTCAGCACATGCATACGTTACCATTAATAGATAAATTTCATTGTCACTATAGTGATACAATATTATGAAAGATCATAAAGTAACTGTAGTCGCTTCTCGGAAAAATGCTGCTAACTGCAATGTACCAGTATAAAAGGAGTAGGTAAAACTATAGAACCTTGTTCCTGAAAATATGTATTCAAGGTCACACCCTGATGTAAAGTGTATCATTCTCTTCTGGAATAAAGCTACTATGAAGCTGTTATTTTGACCAGTCAAAGATTTTAAAAATGCTCTTTGATTAAATGCTCTTTGCTGCCTTCTTTACGCCTCTGTCAAGACATGCAAAATCAACTTCCAAGCAAAAAGGGGCAAGCAGTGCTGAAGTTTCTCACTTAATGATTGGCTTCACTACCTGCCTTAATCATTTTTACCTCTTATTTTAAGAGTACCTATCAGCAGTTGACCAATAGTGGTGAATAAAATCTGTCTTATAGCATTTCATATATTATTTGTAGATTTGTTACATTTTCCTGTACAAACGTTGCACTGAGAATGTATGCTGAAATCAGAGATTTGTCTGAATTAAGTGCTTTTGTATTTTGGGGAAGAAAAATAAAAGAGAAAAGCATCACATAATTTTCTCTCTAATGGTAAATTAATTTGGTTTCTAATAACAGGTGAAATAAACCATTAAAAAAGAGTTGGATCAGAAACTTTCCAACATTTATTTGGTCAAAGATAATGAACAGAAAGTAAATAGAAGACTAATATTTAGCATGACAGTTTAATGAAGACTCGGTAAAATGTGCTTCCTTTTTTTCCCCATTTTAGTTTGTATCAGTGAATCAAGTCCCAGTTTAATGCTTAAACTCTTAAGCAATGAATTTGAATTAATTCCTTTGGTCAATGTACCAAAATGATTTGATCATGATGTCAAAATGATTACAGTGGTATAATTAACTTTTTAATGGGAGTAGAAAATTCTGTAAATTTAATCATTGTCCTCAAACAATGCATGGAAGAATGAGTTGGAATCATCTCCTTCCAAATGGTGTCATGTAAAATATTTAATTTCCAGTTCTGCTTTGTCCCAGACAAGATCTTTGTCATTAAAATGAGAGCAGATTTTGATATGTAATATATTTGGTGACATGTCAGGGTGGCATCACTTTGACCTTTTCAGTATTCCACATTTCATTTGGGAGCCTGTTTCTTCCTTTTGCTTCTATTACTGATCAAGAAATAGAAGCTGAACAGAAATTAGAAACAAAGGGTTAAAATTATATTAAATGTGTACATTAAATTAACCTATTAAAATTAGGTAAAACCTTAGCCCATTTTCACCTCTCCTTTAAAAAACAATACAAATAATAAACCAAAGAAATAAGCTTTCCTATTTATATTTTCAAATCTACTATCTCACATGTCCTCTCATACACTAATTTTATTTTTTTTTTCAGAAATTAATATATCAGTATTTTTCACTTCCTTTCCCCTATTTTTTTTCTTTTCATTATGCTGATCTTTGTATTCATTTTGCTTCCAGTTGTTGGCTACTTATCCTAAGCAGGATATAAAGTACTTAGCAAGTTGAGCTGTCCTGTAAGTTTGTATGCCAGCTGCACAAGAGGCACAGCGTCCCAATTAGGTTCTCTTAACACACAGTTTATTGACATAGACCTGGCAAGTTTTGCTGTTGCGTGCACTCTTATACTATGTGATGATTTTTGTAAACCTGCATAGACTATAGTCTCAGACCTCATAGTTAGATGCTATTCAGTTTCCATTTTAAAAGCATTTCCAGCCCCATGGCTCAGATAAAAAGTCTGAAGACAGTGGATAATAGGATCAGGCTGGAAGGGACATTAAGAAATCATCCATTCCACCTCCCAGCCCCAAGCAAGAGCTAAGTACACTTACATAATCACTGGGCAGGTGTTTGTCTAATGCATTCTCGAGGTTCCTTATCAATGGAGGTTCCAAAATGTCCACAAGCAAGCTGGTATAATACTTAATGTCTTAAACATTAAAAAGGGCTTTCTCCAAACCTAGACAGAATCATCCTAGAGATTAATTCCATTATTTCTGTTTACATGCACTGTATTTGGATAAACAAGTTGTCCCCTACCTTTCTGCAAAAGCCAATTTGAAAACATGGTTTTCTATCACCTCTTTAGTTAACTGTTCTTCAGGTGAACTAAGCCTCCCTGCTCAGCTGTTCTTCACAGACTAACTTTTTGAGACTTTTCTTTGTTCTTGCTTGAGAAGTTTCACCTTTTCTGAAGTGAGGCACAGAACCTGTACTGAGTCAAAATGATGTTCCACAACTGACAAACAAATTGGAGGACTACAAAAAATTTTTTACAGGCTGTATGTCCACCTGCACATTGCATTAAAACATGAGGAATACAGGCTACAACTTACTATCAACCCTGTAACATTTTTTTAAATAGTATTTACTGACCAGTCTGTTTGAACTCCACATTTTACAGATCCTTCTTGCAGAAGCCAAATGCCTTGTTGGTGTCTTAAATTTGTCCTTTTCCAGACAATGTTTTCAGATTTGGAACCCTTAATTTCTTCTAGATATGCTCCTAGTCCTAGTCTTAATCCTTCTGACCTTTCTGACCTTAAAGTAACCGCCTATAATCTTCATTCCAAGTCCATCTGGTTAAACATGAAAATATTGGCTACTACCTGTTCCAGCTTAAACAACTGCCAAATGAAACACAACACATTCTTTCATTTAAACAGACATCATTGCTAATTTGCGTCTGAGAAAAGTTTTCTAAATAGGTCTGCATCCAGCCTATTTACACCTAGATCACAATTGCCAAAATTGCTCAGGAGAATACTGTGTGTGACAATTGAGATAACAGTACAAAATTTGAGATATGTGACACATCAAGTGCTTTTTTCTCCAGCTATAAGCTATTATCCTGTCAGAGAAAATTATTAGATGAATTTGATACTATTTGTTCTTGACAATTCTGCACTGGTTATCAATCATGTCCCTGTGGTTACATATGATTTACCTGATTGTTCACCTGAGTATTTTTCTAGGAAATAAAAACCACTTGTCTGTCCTGCCTCCCTCTGCTTTCCTTCTTCAGAACCATTAGAGTCCCTGATACCCACAGTAATTGGTAAGTTGCTGGAAGCACAGATGTTGCCAAAACCCAAGTGTTCTAATAGAAAACATAAATCACAAGGGGGAAAAAAAAGCAAACCACTAATCACAACTTCTTGGTGTTACACAGATCTTGTAATGTTAAGGACACCAATTCAGGATTTTAACTGCTTTGGATTTACAATCCTATTAATAATCATTATTTAATTTATCTTATTCTTGTTAATTATTTATCAAATTACAATGTTCTTTGTTATTCTAGTATCAATGAAGATCCTGCTGACACAAACTCAAGTAATTGTGATTATAAGGTAATTACGGTTTTTGTTTACACCCATCTGAAGTTCTTTCATATCCCTGGAAATGGGAAACAGTAAAAAGTCTTGTATTTTATTTGTTTTCTTTCAGAACTCAGAACTAGCTGTGTTGCAGGTGGTTTCAAGAAAAAATGCTTTTTCAGCCAATGAATTCAGTGAGTGTTTGGGGAAGCCAATCTATTTGCAATAGGTGAACCATTTCTTTTAGATATGAATTGTGAAAGAATTATACATGCCTTTGCTAACCCCAGAACAAAGCAATGTACAGTAGACAGCTTTGGCTCTCCCATGAAGACACCTAGGAGCTGACAGCTTATCAGAAGCTGGAAACATTTATCAGTTAAATGAGTGAGCATATTACATACACTGGTTCCCTAATGTCAAGAACGGCTGTAGGTTCATTCTACAACCAGGTTCTTGCAAGTAATCACTTACCTTTATGGTTCAAGCATAAGCACCTGAAACACATGTGTGCCTTCCTTTATGATAAAGATGCTCTCTATATTCACATGCATTTAGTGAAAATGGGAGATATTAGCATATTTTCCCACACAAGCTGATTCAAAGAACTGGAGTTTATATGTAAATTCCCTGAAAGTCAAATCTAGTAGATTAACCCAGGCTTTCTGAGGAAGGACAGGAAAATTGTTTGGGGTGGTGAGGGGCTGTTTGTTATTTAATGCTGTACTTGGTGAAAGACCAATTCCACCCTCTTTCAAACCACCTGCTACTCATCATCTTATTCCTTGGTGTCCAAAAACTACTGCTCCTGAGAAACAGCCATTTATTTTCAGGGCAGAAAAAACTAGGAAGTGTGAAAAAAAATTTCAAAGCATCAACAGGATTTAAACATACTTCTCATAGTGCATGTCTCTCTGTATTTGTACAGCACATTTTATTATGAAGGAAAAATGGCAAGGTTTTATCTTTTACTTCAGAGTGGAAGGGTTTTGTCGTTTTCAAAATTCATCAAAATTAAAACCTCTAGGTTCATCTGCATTGAAACACGGAAAAAGCTATCACCAAAGCTATGGACCGTAATTTTCCTAAGCTGAATCAAAAATTTCATCTCCTCAAACCTGGCTGTAGTTCAGCATCTGGTTGTTTTTTGCCCCTAAGTCATCAAGAAGCTGCCCCTTTTCAAAAGGGTCAAGATTATAGATATATAGATATATAGATATATAGATATATAGATATATATATAGATATATAGATATATAGATAGATATATAGATATATAGATATATAGATATATAGATATATAGATATATAGATATTGCCTCTCTTCTTAAATTGCTGCCAGAATTGCCACCTTTGCAGACGTGCAGGAAGCAATATCACCCCCTTGAGTCCTGGTAACACACCCATGGGTGTTCTGATCAGGCTGCATACACCTAATCAGAACTCAGCGATGCTCTGCAACTCAGCAGCTATAAATACCAGACCTGATAAACATACACTCACCAATTTCCCTGGAGATCTGGGTGAACGCCTCCACACCACTCTCTCCGTAGTTGCCTTCGGAAGCCAGTGTTGAGACATAGTTCCACCCGAGGGCCATCACGATGTCAACCATGGCCTGTGCTTGGTAGGAGTCTGGTGGGACCACTCGAGAGAAGTAGTCATACCTGGTGTTATCGCTCAGTTCTGGAGCTGTAGATGCATAGCTGATTTGAGGTATCTGCAAACAGAACAACAAGTCATGCAAGCCAATCTAATCACATTTTACAGTACATACTTGTACGTTTGAAAAGCTTGTAATAGATTATACACAGGCATTGTGCAGAACCAAATATCTTGTTTTAATTAAATCAGCTGATCAAAAAGCATCTTGGATTTTGTATAACGTCAGTCAAGCCTTATCGTGTAACCCACTCAGCAAGAAATAATGCATTCAACCTTCCTCCAGATGTCATGATTCTTGACATGTAAATGTAACAACTTTTTTTATTCTGGCCCTAATAGAAACAAGTGAAGTAAAAAAAAAGGAGGGAAAAGAAAAAGGAAGAATTCTTACTATTACTACAGAAAATGAAAAGGTCACTTATGAAGACTGTGATTCTTGAAATTTGACAAGTAAAATGTGGATTATTTCCATTTCTGTGTTTTATGTATGTACATAAAAATGTCTCTTCCCATTTTATAACTATTTTTCAAGCTTTCTCTGCCACAGGTTTTTCATTTTCCAGTTTTAATAGTTCATTGTGCATGATTTAAGAACATGAAGGCTATGTATTTAATAGCAAAAGCTATCTGATGAAAAAACCCCACACTTAAAAAAATTACCTGTATATAATATCCATATACAGAAAAAGAAAGGTTACAAGGATGGTAAATTTTGCAGAAAACACCTCAACATTCTTAGTAGAAACAAACCTAAGTAACTGGAACATATTTTAAAATACATTATTATTATCTTAAGAAAAAAAAATCAAGAGTGGTTTCTGTTAATTCTTGTCTTATACAGATGGTTCAGCAACATCCAGAAGAGACATTGTAAGTAATACTCACTTATTTTAATAAATATTTTTGGTGCAAGAAAATTACTTAGCATCTATGCTAACTTATCAGGAGAATGATCTTCTTATTTAAAATAGAAAATCTGATTAAACAGTCATTAGCTTGAAATAAAAGATACTCCAAAAATTGCATTGCATTGTGATCTATACTATAAGAGGTGCTTAATTAATGTCACAAAACATGTAACAGTTTTCAAGCAATCTAAATGCAGTTCCTAAGCTGATTCTGTTGAGAGCCAAATTGAGGAGCGCCAGGCAAGAGGTGTTCTGGTAAATACTGTCTGTCATATTAGATGTTCGAGTAGAAGGTTTCAGTGCAACTGTTACGTTGTCTTCCTCATCAGTACAAACTAAAAAAAAGGGATTTGGGGCAAATGGAAGGAATTCAAAGGGTCTGTTCATAAACCAAACCTGCACAGACAGTGCAGATAAATTCGTACAGCCTGAATAAACAGTTAATTGCGTAAGAGTTAGCACAATCATTTCTCAGTCAGAAACTGACAAAATAAACTCTTAAGTATCTTGGCTGTATTCTTCTTTAACAAATTTTCTACACATGGAAATGCCTCAGAATAAAAATCTGATATGTTGTTATAATAAGAACTGAAGAGCACAGAAAAAAAAAGGAGAGGAGAGGGAGGATCACAGAAAAAGTTAGAGCTTATATTTCATGGAAATCAATATTACTAACAAAGAAAAAATACACCAAGTAAAACTAAAAGATAAATTGTTCTTACAAAACTTGCCTTGTATAAATTCCCTTTCTTTCAGAAAGTGTTTGAAACATCTTTACCTCTTTACAGACAAAATACTTTTGGCCTGCAACAATACAGTTATGCATATTTAGACCACATATCATTGCCTTTCTAAACTTATTATTCTACTACTCTCTAAAACAGTCTCTTTTTTTTTTTTTTTTTCCTTTTTTTTTTCTTTTATATTTAACAGATGTAAAAACAATAAAGACAACCTTTGTGATTTTACTCATTTTGCTCCTTGGTGTTCCATTTCACAAATATTATGTCATTGCTCCTTTGCTGAAAGCTATTTCATTAATAGTCAACACAATCAACACCAGTAAGAAATCTTTTAGACTGGTACTTTGGCAGTGAAAATCTTGAAGCCTAGGCCACAGACTTATATTCATTAACTCTCTCAGTTTGTTTTTCTTCAGGCATGAGATGAATAACAAATCCTAGATGTGCGTTTGTTGGAGAATTGTTAGTTCAACCACAGCAATGAGATGTTTCAGATCAAAAGTGATATTTTATGTGCTACGAACATCACTTCTTTAGAGCACTGGAAAAGGCAGAGAAAACATATTCCTTCGCTCTTTGCAGTTCAACTTCTTCCCTAGAGTTATTTCTAATAACAGTGGAAAAAAACAGAAAGCAAATACAAAACAAACACAATACTCAGAAATCACTGGGCACACCAGTAAGCTTAAATCACCACTGTTTTATAACATCTGCTAGCTTTTCACTAGCAGGAAAGAACAATATGCCATGCCAAAGTAGGGAGAAAGATACTCTCTACATAGCAAACCAACCTTAAGAATGAAGAATAAAAACAGTTCTTGCAATGAAATATATAATTATTTTCCTCATTTCTTTTTCTATATATCCATCATGGTATAAACAACATCACATTCAAGAATTTTCTCCCCAGAATTGCAGAACTCCCACCGAGAAATGCTTCATGGACTTCTTTTTTTGAAAGCAGTTTATGCAAAAGTAAATAGTCACTTCCTTCCTTTCCTGCTTTTAAATGTACAATTTTTTACAGGGGAGCCCTGAAAAATATCTTTAAAATTTGAGAATTTGGTTTATGCTCCTGTTACATAGGAAGTGAAAAGACTCAGCGTGAGACTTAAGTAATTTTTTGCCATGAGGTCAAATTCTTTGGATTTAGTTCAATAATCCATGAATGAAAAATATATACATTAAAATGTAACAACTCTAGTTATGGACTGTAGGTTTAGTAAAGCATTTTACATTTCCCCAAGTACATTTTACAAGATGGAGCATAACGCTGCCTAAGCTAGGGAACTGCTATGCTCTATCAATTCAGTAATATGTGTTTTTAAAACTCCCTAAATACAGACTGTATTTCTACTTTAAGTTCCACTGGTCTCTTGAGACATACACTTGCATTTTGAAAGAAACCTACAAAGAAGCTTTATTTCTCATTCCAGATTTCTCAATCTAATTTTTCAAAATCAAATACAATACCTGTAACATTTACATTGTATTTAAGTGATGTATGTGTTAATTGTGTATTTCCTTCTCTTTTGGGAAAAAAAATTGATTATATAACCACATTTGAATTGGTTCTTGCACAACATCTGTCACGTTCACTGACAGTTGCTAAAAGCATTCATGTTTGACTGTTCATTGATATGATTTTTCTATTCCTTCCTACACTGGTTTGGCCACTGTCTCCCATTAACCTATAACCTGCTGATAAATTCAACTTCTAGCGGGTGATAGACTTGAAGTCTTTGAAATTATTATATAGATTAATTCATAGAAGCCTTATTTTTATTATTTTTAAACATTAAGCTATTAAATGTTGAAAACAAAAAATATTTAGTGTGATGTTTTAAAGTTACACCCAGTTTTAGTTTTGTGTCTTAACCCTGATATTTACTGAATTACTGCTGAAACTATTCATGTTCCCTTAGTCCTTTAATCTTAAGTCAGTGGTGGTTTCATTTCATGCTGTTGTTCAGTCACTGACATCAGAAAACTATTCAGCATGCTTAAAAAATAAAACAATTTGGAGAAAAACAAACAAAAATCCCCAAAACTAAACCCAAACACACACACACAAAAAAAATTGCTGGTAACTAAGCAGAACACCTAATCTTTGAAGATACATTCAAGCCAAAATCAGCAGTCCAGAAGAGTCTGTTTCACATGCATCTATCTGTATACATCTCCCAGCTGATTTAAAATCTGTCTCTAATGTTCTCCCCATCCCAGAGGATTAGAGAAGATGGAGCAGGTGCTTTCAGAAGTGACCATCCACAAGCATGACTGTGGCACTCTTCAAAGGAGGAATGACATCAGCACAAGATAAGCACCAAGCATTACTACAAAACAGATTGTACTCCCTTATAGAGGAAGCGTGGACAACTCCAGGAGTGTCAAAGACAAAGCTAATGGAATTTTCCATTTATTTCAGCCAAGCGGTAAACCACTTTCAGCTCCTCATACACTGAAAACAAAAACCACCCACTACTCCTGAATCCAGGACTATCCATAGAGGAACATTCCTATGGATCTGTTTGGGGGGTTGTTGGGGGTTAAGTTTTCCTGTGGAATTTTTCCCCCCGTAAGTTGCTAGGAGACTAAATACTGATAGTTAAAGGGTGCTTAACCCGTACAAAAGAAGTAGATCACTTAGTTTAGGGGGAGGAAAAAGGCTCCCGGGAGCTGAGGGTGGGGGTTCTTTTCTTCGGCTCTCGGTTTTCCGGGAGGAGGACGGTCGGGCAAGCGACTGGTGTCTGTGTGGATTCCACGGTTAACGGAGGGGTTCGGTCCTGAGAATTCTATCATCTGTTGGAGCGCCCAGGAATTGGGAGCTCTTCGCTGCCCTGCTGGGTTTTGGGTCAGCCCGGGTCCAGCCGCCGTGGCTTCTCCAGCACTGCTCACTTCACCTGCCGGGACACCCCCCTGCCTGCTGGGGACACCCCGCCGTTTCCAGCCATCAGCGCCAGAGTTTCCACCGTTTTGGCTTGGTGCTCTTGGGATCCCAAGGAATCAGACTGCCTGGGACTTCTGAGACAAAGCCCCTCGGGGTTCTTCGTTCTGTTTATTATTATTATAATTGCTGTTGTTGTTTGTCTGTCCTGTTATATTTAGTAGTAAAGGACTGTTATTCCTTCCCCCATAGCTCTGACTGATTTTTTTTTTTTTTTTTTTTTTTTTAATCTTCCAAATTATAATAACCTGGAGGGAAGGGATTGGAATTCCCCATTCCTAGAGGGGCCCCACCTCTCTCTAGAAGATACCTGTCTTTTCAAACCAAGACAGGGGTCCAGTGTTGCTGTCCAAACCCTAAAACACATAAGAGTTGCACTGAGGATTACGGAGGGAAAACATGACCTAGTTGTGCCATTCCAGGAGAGGGTCTTCACCGAAGCAGGCAGTTTTTAGCATGCTTTCTTTTGAATTACATGCTCTCCAAGTTTAAGGCAAAATTTCACAGGAACCTTTTTACTGAGCTTTCAAATCCACTTGCATGCTACATTTGACAATGTAATGCATCAGCTGGCCATTTAATATGCCATCTTCCTTTACACAGTCTTCCAGCTGAAAGCATGATTTGGGAACAAAATAGCAGACAGTGAAATGAGCAAAGCTCATACGGAAAAATACTTGAGAAAGGAATCACTATCGATTTTAAAAATTAGACATTATGAGTTACACTCACAGCAGTAACTACGTTGTACAGTCACCCAGAGTAATGGGCTTAAATCACTCACATCTTCAGTTTCACTACCCACTCAGTCCTATCACTACTAAGTTTAATATATCAAATGGCATTTTATTTCTCTTTTCCATTCTCTCATCACTGAGCCGTCTTTTTTGTTTGTTTGTTTGTTTTTGAGGCATATTAGCAATAGTACATTAAAAATAGTAATAATTGCAACTGAAAAACCGAAGTCAATAAAATTTAAGTTAATGGCTACTCAATATCAACTGGCATTTTACCACCAACTAATACAGCTTGCAAAGGAGTTAAAGTACTTGGAATAAAATTTGACTGTGGAAACATGTTTTCAACTTGATGATTTTTTGAATTTTAAATGTCTATCATTAATCATTAATGGCCCTATCTCTTCAAGATTTTTATTCCCTCTTCTGTACAGCAAGAAAGAGTTCTTTCTGAGTACAAAAAATTCACAGCAGTGAAATGAACCCTCAGGGCCTAGATATTGAACAGTTACAGGAGGAGAGCAGAGGTGACCATACTCAGGCTATTAGTGACATTTTTAAATTGCCGTCAGCCAGAGTACCATCTTAGTTTGCTTTTGCTTCTGAAAAATGTCAGCCTGCAACACAGTAATGCCAAAGTAATTCATGAAGGACATTCAAGATTCAAAAGAGTTTGATAAAGCTTAATAACATCTTAATGTACACCAAACGATACTGAAAATGTCTTTTATGACTAACTATAGGAGAAGGTGAAATGCACCCTGGAACATTTCTCTCCACTGACTATAAAGGGAGTCTGGGATATTAATTCAACAGCTCTAAACACTATGTAGAACACTAGTGGAAACAGCTACCTGTCTTCCACTGAATCTCACAATCCCACTCACTTTGGCTACACATGATTATTACAACGCCTTACATTCAACTTCCTCCTATGACGTCTTTATCCTTCCCTCTATGCAAACACTGGAGAGGTCACCCATGCCATCATTAGCTACCTCACTTCATTAATTTCAGAATAAACCAATATTAAATCGCCCTGTGAAGACCTAACACATTAAGACTCAGTAAAGCCTTTGGAGATGTGAGAGGGCCATCCAATGCTCAGAGAAACTGAGCAGGGTGACGCCTTGACAACTCCACCAGCTACAAATCAATTCTACTAGAGCGGATGTTATGGAAAAGTTTCAACATACGAAGTTTTCTGAATCAGCCTTGTTCCATGGATTTTACTGTGACTACGAGTGATCTACAGCAATATATTTTCCCAGCAGATAAATTCGTGTATTCATTTATATTTATAAACTTGAGCAATTCTAATCTATATTTATTTACATTAATACATTCTCCCTGGATGTTAAAGACCCTCAATGACGATATATATCATGTGGCAAGCAATGCATTTTGTTCAGGAATTACCACAGATTTCTACATCTCCCCCAAAAAATATATTGATATTAATTTGAGCAAAAGCAAGAAAACATAAGTATGTTTTCCACCCAGATGAATAAAATTTAAAATGCATGTAGTTCAAAAAGGTTTAGTAGAATTTAAAAAGCTGTGGAAACAGAAAGAAGAAAAGTATAATCAGAAAGCTGTCATTAGATGATTTTACTTGGTAGACAGGATTTTTTTAAATGCATTTGAATTATTCCAAGTTATTCTATTTGCAGTAAATATCATATCAGTTCCTGTTAAGGAGGCTTATAATTCATACCTAATGATGAGGAGGTAACCGACAGGTCACTTGAAATATTTTGGATGTTCCACATACACTTGTACAGGTTTTGTGCAAAGATATGGGGTTTTGTGCAAAGATATGGGGTTTTGTGATAAAATGCAACATAGCAAACTTTTTTGCCCCAAATACAGAAAGAAAAGGGATCTATCAACCTAAACACTTCCGAGATGAAACAGGTAGATTATTTTGCTTTTTTTCCTTCTATCGGTCTTTCACTGCTGCCAGTTACCTTCTGAAGTTACCTTCTGAAGACATATTCCTGAACAGAATACAACTTCAGTGATCAGCACTGATATTTTCATGAAAAAACATAAATGAGGATCAATGCAGCTCCATTTGTTGCCAAAAACACTATTTCTGCAACCACCAGAAGCTAGTCTGGTATGTAAAAAATTGCAGGGACAGACGCAATTGTTAGCCCAGTGGAAATAGGGGGGTAAAATAAAAGATGCAAATCTGCTTTCATTACTGATTTTCTCTTTTTTTTCCTCTCCATTACAAACACAGTTATTATCTTTCATACTTATTTCTGAGGATATTGCTGGTGGTCAAATGGACTAGCAACTACAGTAGTCTGAATAAACTGAATTACCCTAAGTAATTTTTTACGGCTAATACATGTAATTATATACTGTCAGATAATGGGCTGAAAAACTGCTAAAGCTTCATTGCATCACCACCTGCCAGAAAGCATCTTTCACAAAGTCTAACAAGACATGCTACAGCAAGTGTATTTCAGCTTATGACCTATCGTTCTGCTCTGATAGAACAGGATGTGACAAAGGAAGAATGTGTATAATATAAAGTACATAATAAAAAGTGTTTAAATTTGATTAGGTTCATTCCAGAGGGTTGAAGAAGGTCAGAGACTCATTAGAAGTCATTACTTTTAATTTTACACAAGGGATACTATAGAAAATAGTAATAATATGATATCCCAATCTCAAATCCCACAATAGATGCAGCATCTACAAAATATATTCACCACAGCAGAAAGTATGGAGTGCACTTTAGGGCAAAACATTAAAAGAATATTTATGCATTAGGAACATTTTTACAACTGAAGTACATCTTGTCATACTGTGCAATGCTGTGTAGCTCCAGAAGGATGAGAATCCATCAAAGGACAGCTTAAATTGTCATCAGTATTCTGTGCAAGAGAGTCTATTGATAAACAATGGCATTTTCTCAGTATGGGAGTTCTGTATCAGTATTTCCACATCATTTTAAATCCTGGCGTTTTCCTCTCCAGGTTAAGGAGTTGCACATGAAATTATCCACCATCTTTAGGCAGGCTCTTTCTAAATATTTTAAGCCCAGCTGAGGTCCAAGCACTGAATTATAAACGGAAGAAGCAGCAGATCAAATGAGAAATATTCATACTGATATCAAACCACGAGGGGGGATGGAGGGGACCTTGAGCTTGGGAATTGCTGGTAGCTCTTCCTGTACAGAACCTTCTGTTCTCCAATCATCAGATCAAACAGAAAGCCAAGGATAGTCAGATAGCTTTAGGGACTTCTTAAACTATTAAAATTCCCTTTCTACTTGTCGGGGAAATCCACACTTAATTATGTGTATCAATATATTAGACTTGTGTCAGACTCTGCTGAGCACAGAGTGAACTCTGGTATTTCAGTTTTTCTAGCTCTACTTTCCTCATTAGAGCTTGTCATGTCAGTGTCTGGAACTCTAATCTCTTTTGATGAGTTTGAGAAAAATATACAAAAATATGCTTTCCTTCCAGTCTGAACTAGGAAAGCCAACTTTTTATTATTTAGCAGTAACAAATTTACCTTTGGGATACCTAAGAGGATCCCTTAGCCAAAATCAGGTTTTCTTTACATTCACTTGATAATTCATGCCATACAGAGCACAGCAAGCAATTTCAGAGGCTTGCCCATGGAGACATGCTTCATCCATGGAAATTTTTCTGATTGTGGAGACCATCACCATGGAAGGAACTATGAGATACAGGAAGATAGGAAAAGCATTGGAGTCACCATCCCTGGGGTGTTCAAGACACAACAATGTGGCACTTAGTGCTATGCTCTCGTTGACTGGGTGGTGATCAAAGGTCACACTCAGTGACCTCAGAGGTCTTTTCCAACCTTAATGATTCTGTGAAGGGGAGAGTGCTCTCAGCAGGATGCAAGACGGGATGCTCTGCTAAAGGAACAGCTCTGATCTTTCCATTCACTTTTTACAGCTGCAAGGCCACTCCAGCTTGCACCACTGCCTGAGCAGTAGTGAGACCCTTTTTCTATCCATGCTGCCACCTCAACATCATGAGATACAAGCAATCAAAAAATATCATGGGGGGAAAAAGTAAATTTTGTATTCTTGACAGCTCTCTCCACCATTGTAGACACCGTGAAGATAGGTAAACAGGGTCAGCTGGCCAGACAGATACGTGCAGTGCTTTAGTGGCTGCTTTCACGTGTTCTGCAGTACACTGCCTATACTTCAGCTATGACTGAGAACGCCCAGCTTTCCAGTAACCTCTCTGTCCCATGCTAAGGACTTGGATATCACATATCAGAATGCATTAAGAAAATCCCTATGAGTCACCATAGCTATGGATTCCTTTCACAGCACACACAATTCATATGGGATTATAAAGTATTATCTTAAACCCATATACTACAGACTTAGAAGAAGGCAAATTAAAAGTATCGCTGCTTTTTGTGTGCAGATGGATTTTATTTCATTGTTAAAACAATCAGACTTGGCTGATAAACAATTTTACCTGAGTTTTTAACCTTAAATTTATAAAACATCAGCCCATTTTACCTTGAATTTTTAACCTTATACTTATAAACCATCAGCCAGTCCCTAGAGATTTCAAAAAAGTTCAATATTTCCTGTGTTACCACAGTGAAATGCTAAGTCCAGTTGCTACCAGTAGAAATATTGAAAAAAAAAAAAAAAAAAGCAAAACATTTATGGAGGAAAATTAAGTAGGGGGGGAGGAAAACAAAGCAAAAATACTGATTAGTTTAATTATGTGATAAAAATGATTCAGACAGAAGGGGTAACCTAGTGCTTTCTTTCCTTGTACCTAACAGTGTCAATGTATTAACTCTTCCAAAGTACAACCTGGCTGTCAAGAGGCTAGTCTTACTTGTCCCTTTTGAAAATCCTAGGCTTGCAACAGAGAAGAGCAAATGTGACTGCATTATCCACCATCTGGGGATTGTTCAAAAGAATAACTCCCAATTAGACTAGAAAAAATAATTCGGGCTCAGAAGTACATTGTACAAAGTACAAAAACATGCCTTGTTCTCTACCCCGACCAAAAATCTATTTTGAAACCTGCATGTCCAAGTACATACTGTAACTCAGTACCCACCATTTCCACCAAGGTATCCTGCAGACAGACTTTGGGTCTTGATGATGGACATGGTTCTCTGGAGACTGCTCCACAGCCAAAGAGGCATAGCAGCACAAACACTGCTAAGATTAGCAAAACAAGTCAACTTTCACAAATACCTATATTTCATAAATTTGGTCATTCTGATAGGATAGGTACAGCCTTACAAATTATACTCAACACGCACAAACAGATCACAACACAAGGAGGCTGTGCCCATGGTCAGAGGTATAAGAGATACCTTTGAAGTCTGAACTTATCCACCACGTTTCGACCCTGTCAGCAGCCGTAAGTAAAGTTTCCAAAAAGTAATGTATGTTATAAAAGTCAGGAATTCAGAAGAAATTTTTATATTTTTATATAAAAGTACTTTATGTATGTATAATATACATATACACATGTATTCCATATGTTGAGCCCTTTTTCTTTCTTTTAGAGTAACCAGTGGTTTATATGATGCTAACATATACATGAAAGCTAAACTTAAGGCATCATATACTTCCCCATTGAGGAGGCTACCCAAATTTTATTTCTAAACTGATATTGTTATTGACTCAAGTTGAACAAGATGAGCTTTAAGAAAAGTACAGCCTAAGGGGAATAAGATCGCTTGAAGAAAACCTTGCAGAAGTCAGAAGTTTCTTACCTGTACAGCAATATATTCTCCATTTAAAGGAGATAATTAGAATATGGAGGACTATTTTTTTAAAATAGTGCTATTTCTTATTGAACCTTGTTATAGTTTAATTTTAACTGGGCAGAAACACTAATTAATGTAGTGGTTTTACGTTTACTAAATTTTGGTCTTGGTACTTATTCTTTTTGTGAGAGAGAGACTAGGAGAAAAATAAAGCAGGCTCAACTTCAAAATTAACAAATAGTTTATTGATATACACTAAAAGAATAGAAAAACAGAAAGTTGGAAAAAGCTAAAATGGAATGAAACTTTAAAAAACACTTTTCCCTCCCCTTAAAAACTGTTTACTTTTTTACAAAACAACATAAAGAAACAAAACTTGTAATTTTTAGTCAGTTTCATAATTTGATAATAGTCTTTCATCAATTCTTTAGGGGAAGAGTATCTTTTTGAGTCATGGATCCCACTGACAACTTAGAACAGTTCTCTTGTGCGTTTTAAACTGTCACAAAAACAACTGCCCAGAGAAAACCTGCCTTTGTGACCCTCCCAGGAGCAGTTTCCCAAGCTGCTTATGGGTCATGGGTCTTAGACTTTTGCATATTGGGGTGTCACTTTTTAAAGATGAATAACTTCAAAGCAAAGGATTCTTCACTTCAAGGTACAGAGATATCTTCTCATTTCACTGGTGCAAGGGGCTTCTCATGCTTCTCATCTTTATCTCTGTTTAAGCATCTTATAGGATATTACTTAGTTCATCACAAACACCTTTGCTTAAATCTACACACAAAACAATCATCTCCCCAAATGCGTATCTTTCCCATGATTTAAAGGAATAACTTAAATATAGAGTTCATTTCCATGGCTCAAGTAAGAATAGAACAACTAACTTTTCAACCCTCTGTTCCAATAGTCTTTTCACTCTTGCTCTACTGACTTCATGCTGTTGTTCTTTATGTTCACTCTGCCCTTTCTTACTCTCTCAGAAAAGGGCCAAGCTCTGGAAGCTTCGTGTTGCTAGGAAAGAGTTAAATCTGCTCGGAGTCTTTGTCTCTCACTCTCTGTAGCTCGTAATGTTAGATGTTCAAGGCCGAGCTGATAAGGAAAAAACTCACGCAGAAACATTAGAGACTGGAGCACTCAGGCAGTCCAGAATCACAAAAAGACCCCAAGCAAGATCATAAATGCATTCTCAGCCCACCTCGGTGTAAATTGGGGTGGCCTCGGCCTAAATGGTGCCCATAGCTCCCATCAGGGGCTTAGCAGAGATTTTTCACTGCTTTAAGGAAATTTGAAGAAAGTAGCTGTTACAAAGCAACAACCTCTCCTTCCCCCTGCCCCTCCACCCGGGAGCCGATGGAATCCGGCCAGGCCTCAGGCCAGCTCCCACCCAAAAGGGGGGAGCAGCAGGCCCAGCTCGATGTTACCTGTCTCTCTCTGGCCAAAGGAAAGAAGAAAAAGGACCCACCTACAGGAAATCAAGGAGTTTTATATAGTACTTCCCAAAGTCGTAGCTAACAATTTCAGTGGTCAGAATAGATGTCAATATTCTAACTAACCATCTAATAGGTCTCTGTCTCTTCCAAAGCAATTCCGAGGTCCTGACCTGGAGAATTATTTTACATTCTTTTATAACTAAAAAACTAAACTGTACTAACCCATGACAACCTATTTATATATATAGGTATATAGACCTGACATTTTCTCCTTTTTCCTAATATCTCAGTCTTACTTTTTTTCCTCAGACATTTCAACAGCCTCTAGTTCCCTCCTGCCCCCTTCAGGGTGCTCTCTCTCTTTTCTCTACATGAACACCTTCTTCCCAGATATCCCTCTTCCTTGTTTTCCCTACCTCTTCTCACTCCCTCAACCACAACTTGATTGAACTCAGAATGAAAAGTAGAAGTAGTTGGTTCCTAAAGAGTGATTTAGATATTCAGTTTGAGCTCTGCTTCTCTTCTTTGGCAGCTCATGTTCAGAGATAGTCAGTGGAAAGGGCAAAGGGGAACTCGTCTTCTGTAAAATATAGCTGGACAGGGTCACTCCTCACTCTCATCTACTGAGTAAGGCTTCCTTTCCCACTATAGATATTGCTGCTCTCCGACTGCATTGGGACTATGTCCACAAAGTCAGCAAAAGCATTATTTGATGTAGGAAAAAAGCCTATATTGGATGAGCATTTCACAATTTCTGCAAATTCTCCTTTTCCCTATTTTTATTCATTGCAATTTAACTAGAAATCAGTTTCCTGTTATCACCACCATACAGCCTTGTTTGAGTATGTCAGCCTTAGCCTTCCTGGCTAGTGCAATGGAGATTTCCTCCCTAGCTATGATTCTCCAATATCTCTAAGTCCACATACAGAATGATACGTAAGTCCTTTTGAAGGTTCTTAAAAGTCCTCCCCAGTTAACTCGATCCTGTAAGTCTGGCCACACCATCAACATCCTACTTCAGCAGCTCAGCAGGATGATGAAAGAAGAGAGCCTGAGGAGCTTTCAATAAGTTCAAAAGCTCCCACACACAATTTTTTTTCCCATTTCAGCAATCCCAGTAACAACTCACATTTCTGACAGCATGTCAGTAGTCAGAGCTTGCTGATAACCACTTTCCAGTGCTGTGAGAAAATCTCTCCTGCCTGCCTTCCCACCTGCAAGGATCAGCTCACCCTTGCCATTCAGCATGGCCAGGCAGTGTTTGTTGGCATCCAAGTAAACCTTTGCCCTGGGGCTGCACATAAACTTTTTTCCCCCACCTAAAATGGTTGAAATACCCATATCAGCCCACAATGTATTTCACAGAACTGTGTCTTCTTTAGCAGAATAAGAAACCAATTGGTTCTGTTCTGCCCAAATATTGGGAAACTTAATACTCATCAGCTGTTGAAGATTTATGATTGATGCAAAACACCTCTATTTAAACCCAGCTTTAGTACAGATCTTCTGAAGATAACCCCATGCTTTCCTGACAGTGCTTCAGTCTGCAGCTATTGTATGCAGTGCATCAGTGTAGTTTTTGGAAATCTCTTGTATACTGTGCACAAATGATTTGTATTAGGGACTAGAGCGCCACTGTACCACTTCTGAACACTACAGCAGCTTATGCTGAGTGAACATCTTTTATTTTGAAATTGTCCTCCCTCAGTCTGTTGCTGCATATGTTAAAAGACCCCATCAAAAGCAAAATCACACTAAACTAGATTTAAAAGTGTCAAGTGCATTGAATAAACATTGGAGACATCAAAAGCCTGAGTGGATGCTCCTGACAACAAGTGGTGTGGGAATACCAGCCTGTGCTGAGCCTGACACAATTCCATTTCTATCTACTCACTGAAATTGCTTCAGAAATATATTTCTACATATCAGTGTCACCTATCCAGTTACAGGCACTGGAAGAATTGGTTTAAAATTGCCAACTGAAAGATATCAACACATTTTTTTTTCCCATGGAATATCAATGTCATCTACATCTCTTTCAATGAGGGAGAGAAAAAAAAAAACAAAAAACAACAAACCAACCACAACCCACGCAACTTTGAAGCATTTGTTTTTGATGTGTGTGGTCTGTCTTCTCTTTCACAGTGTGTAGATCTTACTTTTTAATCACAAGGGCTACAAAGCAGTGACTTTCATTGAAAGAGAATTTTTGGGTTCTGTCAACGTGTGGGTTGCTTACATAGCAGAAGTTCATTACCGTGGAATGGGATTCATATTATATTTACTGAGCTAGCCAGTCAAAATACTAAGCAAGAGATGTGTGCAAAATCATATTACTTTTGTAGCCCAAAATTATCTTCAACATGTTGGAGTGGTTCAGATATCTTTTCCAAAAAGAAGTCTGGATATGAGAATAATATTTACAACTCGATTATGAAATGTTGGTTGCCACTAAGTCCACATTTATACACTCACATCTTCGCTTGAGGTGCATTTCTTCTGTGTAGGGCTAATGGGAGATCATGAAGTACTTTTCCTCTACACTATAGAGGAAATATTCTTCCAATACACAGAGTTTTAGCAAAAGCCAAAGTGTGAAACAAGGCTTTTATGTCACCTTTAGCATGCATACAGCCAGAACCAGATCTCCCAAAGGATTGCTCTAATACTGAGACACTGGCCAGACTGAGATAGGAGGGACTCTCTCACCTTCCCATGGTAGCAAGGCCCTGCATGGATTGGTTACAAAAAGCTGGAAGACAAGTGCAGAATTGCAGAGCTCCATAGTATATTTGACCTGGTGCAGGTGCCAGGATCTGGCCTGGATTTCTTGAGGTATGTTTGAAATTGAATAAAATATTTGCCAGATATGTAGAAAATAAGGTGACTGACAATGTGACAGCCCCCATGGGGAAACACAGCCAGGGAATAAGAGAACATCACTGGCCAGACAGCAGAAGTTTCACAGATCCAAAAACATCTTTATAAATCACAGAGATGCCCAAGTGCCCCTTTAGGCATGTAAAAGTGTTCTGTGAGGTCTTACTTTTTCTATCTGGGCTTGATAGTCCAAATATAACTCTTCAGAGCTATGAAAACAATTAAGGGATACAGTTGTATTATGCAGTTTCAAAATGAACCTGCAAATCTTCTCTGTCAGATCTCTAAAGAATGGCAATTTCACTCCCCAGCAGAATAAGAGAATTTCTGTCTGATAGAATTCCCTGTACAAGGGGAATAAGTTATTTTCTACATGTTTGTACATGAATCAGTTCCTTATCTCTGAGCATTTTTTCTTTTACATTTTTTAAATTTTATAGCAGATAGTCTTTCCACTCACTTGAAACAGCTGAGCCAATAATTAACAAAATTTCACTTGAGAGAGAAAAATTTTAACTTTATATACACAAGTGTCACAACAATCAGACTCTAACAAAGAGTGAATTGTTTCAAACGAACTTCTGCATGCACAGAGGAAACTTTCGTGCAAAATATGCAAGAACAAAAGCAGAAGTACTTCCAGTGCCTATGCTGGAAGCCAATAGCTCCAGATCCCCTCTACCACCCTAGTGTCAAAGCAAAGGGCACCTTCAGATCTAATCCTCTGCACAGCCTGGTGGACACAAGCCTCAGTGCTGGAGTCTCCAGAGCCTGCTCTGTTCTGCAGCCAGCTGCAGAGCAAAACCTGATTCACAGACAGGCAGCCAGCTGCAGAAACCCAGGCCTCTGCCCTGCTAGCCAGCAACTGGAGAACCACAGGTGGGGACAGCACATGGTCCTGCATCCCAGCACTGCCTGACTGGAGGCAGAGCACAGCCGCAGCGCCACGGCCAGCTGGAGCTGCACGGCTCACCCTATGGAGAGCAGGCAAAGGCTTTGCATTTTTCTTAGTACCCTGAGAATGAAAACTCCCTCTGAGCTGCTGCACTTCGGGGAGGGTGGTAGTGCTGTTGCCCCTCCATCCAGCCCTGTGGGATTGGATGCACACAGAAGAGATATGCTCTGGGGAACATGTGGAGCACCTCAAATCTGCAGCAACAGAAAGAAGACAGCACTTCTAGGACACGTTCTTCTAGTCAGGGATGTATCAGTGAGAATGAGTCACTACGTGCACAGGTAAGTGCACTAAGTGCATCACCTTAAATCTTATGGACTATGTTATAGGGGCGCAAAAAAAGCTCTGCAACCACTGGCTAGACAGGAGATTATTTGAATCTCTGCCCAGGAGCTAGACCAACCATACTATATGCTACCACTTTTCCACATAGTGATTTTTATTTCCCCCCTCCCACAAGATGACTGCTCGCTTCAAACCACAAATCATTGCTATTATTAGTGTTATTTTCATATCTTTTTCCTGAAAGAAAAGAAACAAACAGAAAAGCCCTCTTCTGACCTCTGTTTCAGTTTGGATGCATCTGGGTCACATAATGAAAAAGGCCGAAGAATCCTTTCTGCACGGGAATGACTGAGTTGTCCTCATGCTACCATTTCATCATAGACTGTGGAAGCCTCAGCTCTAGAGAATAAACTTCCAGAAAGATAATTAAGAATCAGGCTCTCATATGACATAAGGATTAACCTCTCCTTACTATAGTTTTAGAAGATATAAAACAAAATAATGCCATTTTCCTATATTCTACAGAGAATAAGATGTTCAGGTCTCAAACTATTTAATTTTACTATTTAAATGTTTATTAAGGTCAAGGAAGCTTTTCACAGATGTTGAACTTCACCTGAAAGCAGCAGTTAAAGAATCAAAATAAAACAAATGATCAGAAATGTGATCTTCTCACACATATTTTTTTTAAAAAAAATTCTATATCCACGCCTACATATTGTAGAGAAATAGGAAGCACTTGAGATTCTTCTCACACTACAATAATTTCCACATCTTGGCTCATACTTGCTGTAGAAATGAAATCTAAGAAAAAAATAAACACGCTCAAACTTACCAGTTAATAATAAATTTTCAGTGTATAGTCAGAGCAGATTAATTTGGTTTATCTGTTTAGATTGCAAAAAGCAACATGGTAAATACTGAACTCTCTCTCAGAATGTGAAAAAATATATTCTCCTTTTTATTGACTGCAAATAGTAAATCTAAAGAACAGTTGGAAGGTAGAGCCTGCAATACTTTCTCTGATTAGTCAACAGATGTTTCATGGAGTCCAAACTTACTGACTCCCTGAGTTTTGATTTTTACTGTTAACACAAACAGTAACAAAATAGAAACCGAAGCTCCCTCCCTCAACTGACTACAGCCACAGCAGCTTTCTAAAACCATCCCTGCTCTAATACTTCATTATATCTGCTTGAGGGAAAGATTCCTATATCTGAGATAATTTGCACCTTCTTGTATGAGTCACCTGTTAGTACAGCTGCTTCTTAATGATAGTGCCTTGCAGCTGAGATAAGAGTGAATTCAACAACTAAAGATCAAGAGGTGATTTGAGTCTAATATATGTTTCTTCCACTGAACAGAAAACTTATTTCCTTATAAATAAAAATAAAATTATTACATGATCCAGTAGCTAAAATAAGGAAATTAAAAAAACATTAGGTCTAGAAATAAGATGTAGATATTTAATGTTGAATACAACAAATAACTGCAAAACTTTGCTGGACTGTACTCGCTATCCACTGTAAAACAGCAGAGTTCAGAGTCTAGACTTCAGGTCAGCAGACTTTAACTTACTCAGGAAACTGTCAGGTGTGATCTTATGGCAGGTCTGAAAAGTAAAGGAGTTTAGGGAAGTTGTCAGGTCTGTCAGACCTGCTCTCCCTACTAGCGCAAGAGCAGTCCTCCAGAATATTCAGGAATTTTATCAGAAAACCTGCGTGACTGAAGAGGGAACTTATGTCATAGAAAGATTAAAAGGCAATACACAGGAGGAGGAGGATGGAGGGGCCAGGAACAATAGTTTAAAAACAAATCATGCCAGACCACCCTGCTATCTCTCTAGAGTATAGTGATGGGGTCTGTAGTTAAGGATAGAGCAAGAGATGTCATTTACCTTGGCTTTAGTTTTTGACTCTGTCTCATACGGTATTCTTGTGTCCAAGTTACAGCCTTACAATCTGATGGCGAACAAATGGATAGGTAAAAATGGCGGTCAGACTATCTGGGAAGAGTCACGACTAAGGAGCCATACTCCCATCTGGAGGCTGGTTTAAAAGTTTACTACCACAGGAGTCTATTCTGGAATTCATCCTGCTTAACCTGCTCACCAGTGAACTGCAGGTTTTTGAGACAGTGGAGTGTATTTCCACACCAAACTGGGGGAAACAGTGGATGCACTGCAGGACGGGGCTGTCATATGAAAGGGCCTATAGAGGTTTGAGGAACAGGCTAAAAGGATCCTTATGAAGTTTAACAAGGGGAAAAGCAAATCCCTGCATTTAGGAAGGAAATGGTCCCTGCAATGATGCAGGCCAGAAACTGATGCAGGGGGAGAGGCTCTGCAGAAAAGATCCTTGAGGATAGCAGCATGAGACAGCAGCACCCTGGCAGCAAAGAGCACGAGAAATATCCTGGGCTATAGTAACAGGAGCAGGACACAGAAGGGATTATCACTTTCCATTCATCAGGGTGAACGATGATGCACACTGTGCCAAGTGTTGGGTCCCCAGGTACAAGTTCAGCAAAAGGCTGCCAAAATGTTTGGGAGCTGAAATCCTTGTTCTGTCAGGAGAGGTTGAGGGATTATTCAGCTTGAAGCAGAGCTGGCTCAAGAGGAAGTAAACACCAGTCCTTCAGCAGCAGAAGACACAGCCAGACTACCCAGCCATGAGGTGACAGTGTGAAAGACACCCGACAAAAAGCTGAAACAATAAAGGTGCAGACTAACATCAGGAGAAACTTTCACACCATAAGAAGACAGTCAGACAGTGCAACACGCTGCCCGGGGAGTACCTCTCCATTAGGAGCCTGGCTTATCCTACCTTACTGGTGACTGGACTCTCTGTAGTTCATGAAGGGAGACAGGAACCTCCGTAGTGCAATTCACATTTAAATGGACTAATCAACCTCCTACTTGGAGACAAATAGGTCTCCAGTAACTGCAGAGATTAGATTAAAGTCACAGACTCAATATTATTTGGGTATATTTCTGTGTACCAAAGAAGCAGCAAATATTTACCTCGATTCTTATATAAATATAGAAGTAGGCATCATCTGACCTAATTTTAATCCTTTGATTTGTCCTGACAAAGGAAAGTAAATATAACACAGTCACTGAAAACATGCAAGGACCTTAACCTATGCAGATTTTGTTGCTACCTTAGGAATTGTAGCTGCACAGTCAGATTTTGGGGTTCCTTTCTCTATTACTTCCTGTGCAGAAAAGAAAGCATATAGAATTTCATGCAGTAAATCATGAAAATTATAAAGGAGATTTACAAAATATTGCTGAACCTTAAAAATCAAACACACATGAAGATTTCATAGTAAATAAAGAGGCTTCCAACTGTACAGGCTAGAATAGTATTCTGTGACAGCATGAAAAGGGAAATTTGCATTGAACCAAGAAACAAACATCCATGATTACTTAAAATATACATATATGCACATGCACATAGCGTAGGAATAGACCAGAGCCAAAAGTGAGGTCCACTTCCTGTGGGTGAAAAGGTTAACTGTCTCTGCAGCCCCCATGGCATTCCTCACTAGCAAAATGCCAAGGAACTTCTTGGCTTCTCATGCATCCTGATTTTGATATTGTAACATGGGCAGTAAAATAACATTAGGCACGTGTGTACCTCTCTCTGCTAAGGTTCAGTTCCCAGAGGAACATGGCGTTCTCCCATAAGTGAGGGGCAGCACTACCCCTAAAGACCACATCCTAAAGGAATGTGAAAGATGACACATCTTCCTTCTCTGTTTCATATACAGTATCTTACTGAGGATGACAGCCTCCACCATACAGAAAACTCAATATATTTTAGCAACACACTCTTTATTTATTTGAAGGAAAAAAAAGAAAGAAAAGAAAAGAAAAGAAAAGAAAAGAAAAGAAAAGAAAAGAAAAGAAAAGAAAAGAAAAGAAAAGAAAAGAAAAGAAAAGAAAAGAAAAGAAAAGAAAAGAAAAGAAAAGAAAAGAAAAGAAAAGAAAAGAAAAGAAAAGAAAAGAAAAGAAAAGAAAAGAAAAGGTCAATTTCACTGCAGCAAAGGGATGAAAAACCATTCTGTATTTCTGCCCTTTCCCCATCATTTTGAAGATGTTCTTTGTAAAAAAATCCATCTCATATAATCAATTTATTTCTTTAAATACTGCTACATTAAAAAGCTATTGAATTTTTTTTTTTTAATTTTCATGAGGATTTACCTCTTCCTCCAGAATACATAGTGTCAGATTTATTTTGCTTTCCAACATCATCATACACAGCTACCATCCAGCACAAGTGCCACTTCAGCTCCAGCCTCCTCAGCATGATGAGCCTTCCCTTGTGCCGTGTGTCCTAGACCACAACAAAAGCTCTTTGGCTAAGCCATTGTGAAAATAAGCCAGGGGTCTGATTGCTAAATATTTCTTCAGGTAAGAAAGAGCATTTACTTGTTATATGCTTAGTGTCTATAAAGCAAGAATAATCTCACTAAGATATAATGTTCCCTTTGCCCATTATGCATTTTTCAAGAATGGTAGAATTCTATATTAACAAAATGGTTTCAATTTTTTTCCAAAGGAAAATATATCAAAATACATACTTTAACAAACCCTCAGTCTTTGTAGAATTAGAAATCAAACTTCTGTAATTTCTTTAATAAAGCAACATACTAACTATGTTACAAATAAATAAATTACCATTTTTAATTAGGCATAACAAACAATTAAACAGATGACATTTAAAACTAATTTTCTCTGCTGGAGAGAACATGATTTAAATCGGTGCTGAGCCTAGCACTCTCCTTGTGGATATTCCTTCAAATGCCAGTGACATTCAAAATCATCATAACATTTTCAGAGACAAGTCTATTTTCATTTTCCAGTATTTGAGGTTTCACTTTTTAGCCAGGCTTTTTCAATTACCAAACTTCCGTAGAAATGCTTCATGTCTTAAAGTTTCTGCTCAGCTCCATAGTATGTAATTGCAGAACAGCTGCACAAGTCATACCAACCACTGATAAAAAGGCATTACAAACTTCTAAGCAAATCATATTTATAATGCATAATATTAAAGGCCAAAGAAAATCAGTAGTACTTCAAGGAAAACTTCAGAAAATAGGGCAAGAGCATCTTGGGAAAGTGGTAAATACTGTGCAGCAATGAAAAGATGCAGCTGTCTAAAACATAACTCCCATACAGCACACTGAAAAGAGAATTACCTTACTTTTAGCTGTACTTTGTCTCCCAAATTAAAGCATTATCTACATTTAACTGCTTCAAAGACCTGAGTCAAAAACTCTTAGGAGTCCAGTCCAGGAAAGACTAGGCACTTGTAGGAGTTACCTGATTCTAAGCACATGGGTCCTCTCCTGGACTTCACATATTTCAATACAGGAAAGATTTGCCCCTTTAAGCTATTTCAGGTGATCCAGAAGCCACAAAAGAAATGGCCTATTTCCTATTCTGAAAGCGTTCTGTAACTCTTCATTTGAAATGGTGTAAGTAAAGAGTGAGTCTGTAGGAATCAGTGGATTAAGGCTCTGTAAAGGCAGTCGGTAAGGAAATATAGCAGGTGCACATTTCACTTCCAAGCTTTGCTTAACAATTGTCATCGCATGTATACACAATTTTGCAAAGCATCAAATGGTAAAAACACAGCAAAGATGTTTCATATTCACTAAAATGTGACAGACGAGTTTCTAGAATCTGCAAAATGCAACCAAACATTTCACCCAGATCATTTTCAAGATAAATCAGAAGCCCAAAATGATACTATGAATTTAATTTTTTTCTTTTGCCTGAAAGAACTAAATGTATTACGGTATCTTCCTGCTTGGACCCTATGTAAGACTCCCATCAGCAGAAATGAGTACTGTGTATGCGAATTGAGGGTAGAACAAGTCTGGGTGTTATTTTCATATCTTTTCATATCTGTACATGCCGTTTGGAGAGTGAGAAGGTAGCAGTAAATTTGCTCTAAATGAAAGATGTGGGAAGCTGAAGTGGCCATTTCTGTAGCTAGCATACCGTTATTGAAAAGGTAGTTGGAGAAACTGTTTGTGACATATATTACATCCAATGGTTTAAGACTAAATCTAGACTGTTTTATATTGACATATATAATAAAATATATTAAAAAATACAAAAAATATTAAGTTGTTAAAACATTTGAATTATGACATAAATAACTCTTTCTGCTTGGGAAAAAAGCCTCAGGGGAACAGTTCTACAGACAAGTCCCTGCAAGGGAAATTCTTCCAGGGAATGCCTCCCTAGACAAATCTGCTGCTAAGCAGAATGCCTCTAGCAAAATGCTTTTGGTAAAATGCTTCTGAAAGGCAATGACTCTCTTGACAAAACCTGTGCTCTCTCTCTCAGAGTGCCCAAAGCCAGGCTTTCATCACAGCAAGGCGCAGCACAGCAGTGGGATGAGCTCACTGTCTCTAACCAATAAAAATAAAAACCAGAACAAATTACTGCCTGTATCCCAATGATTATAAAGCCAGAGATTTCCACAATCACAGTTATTACAAATATTTATACTCTGATTAGGTAATAGTGACAAATAACTGTCAGAACTAAGGGATTTATGTGTGATAAAGTTACTGAGAAATAATCATGCTGGAATTATGCAAATTACTCCTCATCAACCAATCTTACTGTAAGGATTTGCATATGTGATTACAAATGTGGATGTAACCCTGAGCTCTGCCTGCCTGAGAGACAGCTTCTTCTGAGGAGTATATAGTTATCTGAAAAACCCTGACATTACACTAGCATTGAAATTTGGTCTTGTTTTTCACATTCACTGTGTTAACTGGTACAAGTATATCTGTTAAGAAATTCTTGTGCCACAGAAATCTGAAATCATATACTCACAACAAACAAGAATACTGTAGTTCCCCTCTTCCTCACTAATCTATTTAATCTCTCACTATCCGCTTTCTGCAGGTACATCTCTTCAGAACAGCCTTTTTAGTCCCTGTGGGTGCTACCTCAGAGTGAAAAAGCAAAAAGTAGGAAGTGACCGTATTTACTAGAGCGTAGAATAAGGAGATCAGAGCACATAGGCAGATAAACATGCTGTACAGATACTCAGAAAATGTCATTTTTTTAAAGTAGATTGATCATGTTGCAAGCATTCTGCCGTAACTAAAATTAGTAGTCCTGCTTTTTGTATTAAATCCTTTAGGGCTAGAAAATGGACAACTTTCTAGCTATAAGATCAATTTCCTCTCTTTCAGATTCCTTACATCTTCACAATCGTCACTATGATATAAAGATCATTGCAACACTAACTTTTTAGCATTGCAGAAAAAGGTAGGGTGGGGAAAGGAGTACAACTTCACAAAAGATTAGGCTTTTTCACAACTTTTCTACGAAAGTGCTTGCGTATCTGTTTAATGATCAGTCTGAATATATTCGATACATGGAATTTTCTGCACATAGTATTGAAAATGTTAATACATGCTGAAAGCCTGGAATATCTGGTCACATCATAGTTTAGACCTGAGGCCAGATCCTGTTTCCCAAATCCTGCCAGAATGCAACTGTACAAATTCCCCTTATATTTCAAACACCAATCCAGCTTTCCAACCTGCATGCCTAATCCTTTAAGTATTTTTATGCTTGTCTAAAATTTTCTTTGTCATTTGAAGTATGTGTTCCGTAAGAACATATTGTGAAATAGTTTGTTATTAACTTTAATGACTCTGTTCGGGAAAACAGCATTTATTCTCAGAATGCAAGGAACTTTGATTTGTAACATCAGCTTTTAAAACACTCTTATTTCTTAATGCCACTCCAAAGTATGTTGTTCTTACATGGTCATTGACTATTTGCATTTCTATATATATATTGCGCCATTCTTTTCTGTTGTTAGTGCATAAATACAAGGAAGAAATTATATGCACAGAGATCTTTGCAAATAGAAGTATCACTGATGACACTTGAAGGTAATTACAAAAAAAAACCCCTAAGGAAGGCACTTTACAATACTAAAGACCATGAATACAGTATTTTTAGACACAGGTTTATTCAAATAGTTTAGAACTAGGTGCTATGAGAGCTGGGTGGGGAAAAGGTTTCTCTACCCCAACAATAATTTCAAGATTTCAAAATATTTTCTGTTCTGCAGCATGCAGCACACCCAGTTTTTACACCAAAAATAAATCTATATTTTAACATAGGAGATGTTTCTGAAAAGTGTAAAATCAAAATTTAAATGTCTATCTCAGAACCAAAAAGTGTTCAGTTGGGTTTGGGATCTATCTGAGAGTTATATGTGTTTATAAGCACAGAAACTGCTTAATAGATCTGGAAATTTTCCAGATTAGAGTTTTATTGAAACTATACACTTGCATTAAAAAATTTGATTCAACTATTTATAATTTTCAAAGAAAAAACGGAAATGCTCATCACAAAATTCCAGGCAAGAAGTAGTTGCTAGTATCCAAATGTTGATGTAGTACTCATTTTATCCCATTTTATCTCTGTGGAGTTTTTTATTATTATTTTGTAACAAGTGAATCATTTGTCAATCAAAATAAAATTGCAGTCAATATCAGATTATGGTGCTCACTCAAACCAGATATCTAATTAGATGTAGTCAACATTATGACTCATAAACTAATGAGGTATCTCCTTTTGATTCTTTCAAAAAGCAATAGGAATTGCCTCACTTGAGAAACCTTTTTCTCACTTTGAACATTAGACCATAGTAATAATGATATTAATTTATTTAAAGGGTCTATTCTATATGTATTGTATAAACATACCAAATAATATCCTATTAGGAAATTGTGACTTCTTATATAATACTGGAAAAATGTTCAAGAAATCACTTATAGAATTGCTCTTTCATTCATTTCTTGCATTCAAAAGAAATAAAAACTGTCATTTTATCCTTGATAAAGGCTAACTTGTAAACATAGCAAATCTCTTTTTCACAAGACTGAAAAAATTACAGTTCTCATGCCTATCCACCAAAGAGATAGTGGGGATAACATCAAGGTACCATGGTTTCTTGGCATCATCAATTATTGAAAACAGATTTTAGTTCAGATTTCAGTTAATTTAGTTTCATTTAAAATTCCAGGAATGCATGAGGGTTTCTGTGTTTTTCTTTCTAGAGAAAAACTTTAAGATTTTAAAAGTAAGCATCTAGAATACTAATGCATAGTTACTATTCTGAATCTACTTCTTTACACTGATTTATTTTAATCTGCTCCTTTTTTGTTACAGAATGTAAGCCCACCCCCAGAAAGACTAATTTAGGCACTGGTGTACTTACACTTCTAGTACCTGCTGAACTCAAGTGTAATCAGCGTGGCTAGGTTTAAACACAGGCCAGGTACTTTAAGGTGTGCCCTTGCCACTCAGCACCAGGGCACTGGCAAAGAGGAGAGGTGGAGTCAGTAGGTTGTCTAGTAGGGTGCAGCTCAGGAAGGTAGCTCTTACTATATTTATTTTGCTTGACATTATCATTGGTGAAATAAATCCATAAAAACAAATGCAGCATCATCTCACTCCACCCAGTTACAATCAAATTGCCTTTGCAGTGGCTCCTTTTGTGTCATGAAAGTGGCACTCCCCATTGCCCGAAGGACCACACTCTAATGTGTTGAAATGGCTTTGCCCCATAGAATCACAGAATTATTTATGCTGGAAAAGACCTATGAGATTACCAATTCAAATTGTTAACACAGCACTGCCAAGTCCAGCACTAAATCCATATCCCTAAGCACAACATCTACACATCTTGTAAATAACCCCAGGGGTGGCGACTCAACCACTTCCCTGGGCAGCCTGTTCCAATGCTTGACAACCATGCCAGAGGCCTTGCAACTACTAAAGATGAAAAAAAATATGTGGACAGTTCTGACCACGTTAAGACAGACTTGTGGTGGCCCATTTTTCATGCTTGTAATCCCACTGGGTCCCATACCCAGGAAAGAGTGACACAAACTGGGATATTTCAGAATTTAATCTGTCATAATCTCTGGTGCTCACAGACCTTTCTGTTCTCTGCCTGCCTCCTTTGCAGGAGACTCTTTCCAGGTGTAGTTGTTTCACATTTGCCAAATTCTGGTTGCTAAGTTTAGTGTAGTGGTCTTAGTGCTCATTCTTTTTCTAGAGTGAGAGACTAGGAGAAAAGCAAAGCAGGCTCAAGCTTAAAAATTAACAAATAGTTTTATTAATACACACTAAAAGAATGGAAAAAGAAAGCTGGAAAAATACAAAACAGAATGAAACTCCAAAAACACTCTTCCCTCCCCCTACGAACTGTTAACTTTCCTACAAAACAACATAAAGAGACAAAACCCGTGATTTTCAGTTAGTTTCACCATTTGAAAATAGTCTTTCATCAATTCTTTAGGAGAAGAGTCTCTCTTAGAGTCATGGATCCCACTGACAACCCAGAACAGTTCTCTTGTGGGTTTTTTAACTGTCACAAAAACAGCCACCCGGAGAACCCTGCCCTTGTGACTCCTCCCATTATCAGGTTCCCAAGCTGCTTATGGGTCATGGGTCTTGGACTCTTACATGCTGGGGTGTCAGCTTTTAAAGATGAATAACTCCAAAGGCAAAGGACTCTTCATCTCAAGGAACAGCAATATCTTCTCACTTCTTCACTGGCGCAGAGGACTTCTCATCTCTATCTCTATCTCATCTCTATCTCTATCTCTATCTCTATCTCTATCTCTATCTCTATCTCTATCTCTATCTCTATCTATCTCTGTTCAAGCATCTTATGGATTAATATCACTTAGTCCATCACAAATACCTTTGCTCAAATCCACACACAAATCTAAACAATCATCTCCCCAAATGCATAACTTTCCCATGATCTAAAGGGATAATCTAAATATAAGAGTTCCTTTCCATGGCTCAAAAGAGATGGAATGACAAACTCCTCACTCCCCTGTCCCAATATTCTTTTCACTCTCGCTCCGCTGACTCCATGCAGTTTCTTCTCTATGTCCACTCTGTCCCTTTTCTTTTCTCTCTCAGGAAAGGGTTAGGCTTTGGAAGCCTCATGTTGCCAGGAAAGGGTTAAATCTGCCCAGGGTCTTTTCCTCTCTCGCTGCAGCTCATGGTGTTAGATGTTCAAGCCTCTGCTGTTGGGCGGGGGGTGGTGTTGGGGGAAGAACTCATACAGAAAGATCAGAGATCAGAGAACCTGGGCAGTTCAGAATTTAAAAAAAAAGAAAAAAAAAAAAAAAAGGGTCAGAAATGCCTTTTATGCACACCCCTCAGTTTAAACTGGGGTGGGCCCCGGCTCAGCCAGGCCTCTAGCTGGTATCAGGGGCCCGGCAGAGATCTCTCCCTGCTCCAGGGAACTTTGGAGAAAGTAGCTGTTGCAAAGCAGCAACCTCTCCTTCCCCCACCCCATCTGGGAGCCGATGGAATCCAGCCAGGACTCAGGCCAGCTCCCCCCAAAAAGGCGGGGAGCAGCAGGCCCAAGTCAATGTTACCTGTCTCTTTCTCTGGCCAAAGGGAAAAGGATTGACCTGCAGGAAATCAAGGAGTTTTATATAGTACTTCCCAAAGTCATAACCGACATTTTTCAGTGGTCAAAACAGATGTCAATATTCCAACTAACCTTCTGATAGGTCCCTGTCCTTTCTAAAGCAATTCCTAGGTCCTGACCCGGAAATACATTCTACATTTCTCCATAAGTAGAAACAAAACTGTACTAACCCATGACACCAGGGCACTGGTGTTTAGTACTCCAGCATCACAGGGTGTTCATGAAAGCAGGAAAACAGCTACATTCCTGGAAGAGATTTCCCAGCATTTGGGGATTTCCCTTCAAAATACTTGTGAAGTGTTCATTACTCCTTCATTAACTTTCCGCTGCAAGAACAAGGCTAGTGCTAGAGGGAAAATTTATGAATCCCACTGCATAAAATTAAATCCATGTGCCCTGAGACTGGGCACACAGTCTGGCTGAGGATGACCCAATCAGTCTTATGCGAACTTGAGTCTCAAGGTAACAAATGAGCTATCAAAGAAGGCTAAAGACTACAAACCTTACATGTCAGCTACAAACTACTCTGTTTGGTAAGTCACAAAATCAGTCTAAATGATTAATCTTTTC
The DNA here is from genome assembly GCF_015227805.2 of Hirundo rustica. Classification (NCBI taxonomy): domain Eukaryota; kingdom Metazoa; phylum Chordata; class Aves; order Passeriformes; family Hirundinidae; genus Hirundo; species Hirundo rustica. Next base: position 20,443,128 of record NC_053453.1, on the reverse strand, counting down.
TTTCTTTTTAGCAATCAGTTATGCTTCTATACAACAAATACTCTTCCAAACCTCTCTTGGTATCACTGATGGTTTTTTAGGAATAATACCTATAAAGGATCTCATAAAGTATGTTAGCTGCAATGAGTACTTCCTAAGTGAAAACTTTATGGCTTTGAACTCCAGAACAGAAGGTTCATGTGACAGCTCAGCTTGATTTGTAATTAACAAATCCACAGGTCACTCAGCAAGAGTTTCTACTGCAAAGGATTGTTCTTTCATATATTAGGACAGGACCTGACTCCAGCAAGGTTGAGGCTGGTGGCCAGCTAATTTGGGTAGCACATGATGCTGAGCATCTGCTCTGAAACAGATGCTAAAGCTTTCTAAAGCTAGACACACTCCTCTGTCTAGAGGTCCTAGTAGATGGTGCAAATACAAACAGCAGGGGCATGCTAGTCCTATTTATATCGATTCCACATATCTCAAGTTCATCATTCCATCAAAATACTAAGGATCTGTGTCAAAGGACATCTATCTATGTGTTCCACTTCAAACAAGTGGTCTGATTTGTGGAAGCCTGGTCACCACAATGGGACAGCTGACCACTCAGAAACTCTGCAAAACAGGCCTAGAAGAATAAACAGTGGTCAAGATGAATCCCTCAGTCGTGCATGCTTTGGTCTTCACCCAAAATAATTTAAAAACCTGAAAAGGCTGCAAGTCTCCTGACCCTAGTTATTCATTGGTATCTCAGTGAGGTTTGTGGCAAAAAAAAAAATCATAAATCCTAAGGCAGCTTGTCTAATTAATCTTCATTTTGGCATGTTTACAAGACAGAGGTAATATCCTTCAATAGTTCTTTCCTGAAAAACTTCTTAGTTTGCTGAAATTTTAATCTTAAGCTATGACAATGTCTCAAAAGCCAGTTAGAAAAAATAAATCAATGGGTAGCATAATAGGGATAAATCTTAATCAAACTAATTTGCATTAAGCCGTCAAAAATGAAAATAATTTTACTACGGTTTTTCGTAAAAAATTATAACTATTCAGTCTGAAGACAAGATGGTTGTGTGTAGATAGACAGATAAATAAATGTAAGTCCTAGGGATAAAGGAGACCCAAGGAACATACACACACTTTTAATCCTTGAGTGTTGAGAGGCTATTTTTAATGTTATATTTTGCCTACTTTTCCCATCAATGTTTTCATTTGATCTTAAATGCCCTGCCAGAACAGGGGCCAACTATCACTTCCGTGTTGTAGACATCTAAAAAAATTGAAATGACTATAGTTACTTCACATACACTAATTAACTATCACAAGTGAAGAAATCTGAGTCACTACAAACAGCAGCCAGTTTTGAACTTGGAGGTGAAAGTGCACATACTACAAAGCTCAAAAATGTCAGGGAGTTATATTAACATCTGACTCTCGATCGAAATAGATTGCTTCTAGTGTTGAGGAATGGAAGAAATCATTGCCCTCTGGTGGCCAAAATGGCATTTTTAAAGCATCAAAATTTAAGCAGGGTATATAGGGACAATAATCACTATGCCATATGTACAATGAAAAATCTTAAAGGACGCTAATTTTATTGATATTGATATAAATAGAGAATAATATTGTCCTGTCTTTCATAGTTTCAGGATAGAGGCTCTTATCAAATCCTTAATCTAGATGCACTTTTTCTCCCCTTACCAGAGTTTTCTCTAGTTCAAATTCAACTTGTATGAACATACACCCATGAAATGTACTATCTACCTTAATTTAGTGTCTGGAGCAAAGCTCATTTTCAGCACCTAATCACCTCTATCAACAGTAGTTTAAACATAGCATTTAAACATAGTAATGCAATATTATATCTGTGTCTGAGAATGCTGCTTTTTCTCGACAGCCCTACAGGTGGACGTGAAGTACAAACTCAAGGAACACAGCCAGTCTAACAGTGGTTCTTGTACGGGGAACAACCACGCAGGTTTCCTGCAGTCCATCCACAAGCAAGGGCCAGTGGTGCCTGGGATGCTGGGGTGAGAAGAGGAAGTTATTGTGCTACAGGAAGAGAGAAATATAACTCCTTCACTCTACCGAGGGCATATGCACATTCTGTCCATGTGGCACATGAGTGGGTTCAGAAAGGACATTGCTTTCTGTCGCACAGACTGCCCCCACGCATGCTCTGCCTTTGTGTTAGCAAAGACTGGTACAACACATAGCACAGCACACTACTGACCACCATATCATATACTAGAAAGCTTCAAGCAATCTTTAATACGAGCTCTGTGATCTTCACCAAGCATCTGTTGATGTCGTGGTTGCTCACCATTTCACAGACACTTTAGCAAGACAGACTCTTTAGGTTGGCTCCTTGTTAAAAGTCACAACTGTTCTGTCGACACAAAGCACCTCTCACTTGTCTCACAGCCCACCTGAACAGGTCCCACCGCAGCTGAGTGCATCTCTAGGGCTCAGTGCAGAAAGTGGGACTCCCAACCACCCTTTTATGTCCCCAGTTTTTCTAAGCACCACTCCTGCACCTAGAAAACTCCTAGGGAATCTGTATCCAAGAGTGAGTTTAACAACATACATTCATTTTATCCACAGGAAATTTAAAGGTTCCTGCTTAGAGGCTGGTTTAGTCCACCAACTTTCTTGACAATTAATACTTTCATTTCATTACCTTTTCTTTTAACTTCATTCCATCACTGTAATTACAGATTTTTAGCACCATTTTAAGCAAAGACTAGAAATGGCAGCTGAACAAAGAAAGGGGGATTAAAAAAAAAAAAAAAAAAAAAAAAGACAGAGAGAATCCTAGCCAAAACAGAGCAAATACAGAAAATTAATCATCTAGGAAGCTGCTTGTGTTATAAAGGAGACAAATTAAGCAAGACAAAGTAAAGGTTATGGTCCTTCTAATTCATCAGGTGGCTTTATTGAGTTCTTAAAGGAGATAGAAACAGGACAGAGAACTCCTTCCTTAAAGAAAGGGTAAGATCTTTATCCTCCAGTCTTAATGCTTATTCACATAAGCAGTTACTTATTTATGCCAGAAGACACTCTTTGTGTTGCACAACTGACTTCTGTGTTCCCACCACTTGTAAACTTAAGCTGTTCTTCCTACCTATTTAAGTACGGTTTTATTAACCAAACCATTCTTGTACCAAAACCTGTCCACTTTATCTAAGCTCAAGTATCAAAGCATTAAACTTCATATACTGTACCAATTAGAGATGTGAGGTATCATCCTGTGGTTTGTTTTTGTCCAAGTGTTCTAAAATGTGACATATGTAAAGTAAATCTCAATTTCTAGGAATGTAATTACCTTTTAAAAGAACAATTACAAAGGCTAACAACAAACACAGGATGACAGTATCAGATAAAAATTATGAATATTATATTGCCTCCAACAAATGAATAATCTTTTTTCCAAGTATATCCTGAAATATAACAATTGTCATCTCGTAGTGCTATTCATTTCATTAGAGAATGATAAGCTTATTGCAATTTGGAAAACACTTTTAAATTTTACAGCTAAACAACTTAGATGGTTTCCTTCTGTCATTCTCAGCAATCAAATATGCTTTATTCTAGTTATGCCAACAAAGTCCTAAGTGCAAGCAACATTCCTATTGATTGCAGTGAATAAAAATAGTAATCAAGCACTTTAGGATGTGATCCAGTATCTGGGGTTTCTGGAATATTGACATTGGAGTAGATGTTATGGAATGGTTGTGAAACCACAACCATTTTAATAAAAATCAATGCAGTTTTAAAAATTGTAATTATTTCTCCTACTTGTCCTGAAATTAAGAAATGAATGAACAACTATTTAAAATTTATGGGGGTCATGCTAAAACATAAGCATGTATCTTCCAAAAATGGGAGCAGTGCCTCTTTTTTAAATGTTACCCACAGCAGATATACATAGAGATCATTTTGAGAAACACTATTTTTTATCTTTCTTCCCAATTATAGTTAGTTTTTAAATATAAATACAGCCATTTTTGAAATATTTTCCGCAAGCTTATAAGTAATTGCAAAAATCCTTTAATTTTTTTTTTTTTTCTTTTGTGATCTGATCCTGTATGGGCATGCTTCTTACAGTAAATAACAGCAGGAGCTTAAAATACCCTTAAAATTATGACTGTGATCCCATCCACATCACATAAGTTTTGCTCTGGGAATTTCTTTGCAAAGTAGTGTTAAATCTTTGCCTTGTGGTAAAAAAAGACTGCCTTCTGCTTTAAAGCTGTGTGAGATGCTTGTGCTAGGGAAGACTCAGCAGAACAGAACTGCACACATCAGCAGGACCCTGAGCATTGCATCAGGAAAATCTCCCAGGGAAACAGGAATTTCATCTGGAACAGCAAAGGCGAGATGGGGCTTTAACAAGGGGCTGTGTGCTGGTGTGGCTGAGATGGGCAATGGCTGCGGGGTGTGCGGGGGGCACAGCCAAAGCCCTCGCAGCTGCTGCAGTACCAGCTGGCTGAGTTTATCTCAGGTAACATTCTCCTTCTCAACATATTGCAGCAAAGGCAGGGTTTAGCAGGTTCATCGGGCCAGACAGTTTGCCCCTCGGTTTAAATGGATTTTCTTAAAAACGGAGCATCACAAACAGGTGCTGTTACACCCAAAGATAATTTTGTTTTGTTCTAAATATTACTCATAAGGACTCCAAAGGAGCTCTCATAAGATTGTTTTAAAACTTCAAAAGATAAGCCAATTTCCAGAGCAGCCTGGCACCTTTTAACAGGCCATACTCCTCTTTCAGCGGTGCTGAGTCCATTCCACACCATGTGGATGTAGATACCCTAGTTACATCACCCATACACTCCCACAAGTAGCTGTTACATTACTTAGTGTAGAAGAGGTTAGCTGAGGTCCCTGGTTTAGGTTATCTACTTAGAGATGGCATCACTTCTCCTTAAATTTCCAAGTTCTCTCACAGGCATCTCAAAATGAGCTACCTTATTTAGCTGGACAGACGAAGTCTCAGTTGAAGACAATCCAGCTGCATGCAGATGGTTTGTCTACAATGGCAACACCATAAAAACACAAGATACAACATTCAGTTTGAAAAGTTTATGAAGAGAACACTCTGAGGGAACGATGGAGTGAGATTTTAGAATCCAAGGTTCAAATGTCATCTGAATATTTTTTTTAAAAGTATTACTGCTTATAAGCCAAAGGCTATGTAAACTGCTGGCTAAGACTCCTCAAACAATTGAGAATTAGGATTTCTTCCCTCCCTTACTGGAATTTGGTGGGATCAATAGAAAGGTTTCTATTCACATTTTCCTTCGGTTTTTTTTCATTATATACAGAGTCTACAGCCACTCTGATTAGGAAACTTAAAAAGCTTAGACATTAGCTGCTTAAGAATTAACTTCTTAAGATTTAACTTCTTAAGACCATGTAAATTTAGATCCTTTCTGCTGTGACATTCATCCAACAATTCAAGAAAATGTATTCTGATTTTTTTAAAAAAAAAAAAGAAGAAATTAATGCAATTAATGTAATTATGCATCTGCAAATACTCAGAACTGCACTTTCTAATTTCTTTCTTTAATCTCAAGTGTATAATACACATTTATTTCCAATAAAAGCTTTACTAGCAAGGTGAACAACCTCAGAGCAAAGCTGATCAGCTCTAAGAGTCTTCCAGACTTCATGTTTCAACCACATCTCTGTTTGCTGGATCATTCAACCAAAAGAAGTGCAGAGCCAACAGTTCCTTTCCCTCACGTCATGATGCACATTTTTGTTCTCTGATCTGCTACTGACATATATATCCCATCTGTGAGAAACAGACAAAACTTTTCTAAGAGACTGACAATGAGCAAATATCTGGTGCAGTTTAAAGGCTTAAATATTACAAATAAATTAGCCCATGTCAGCTATTTTCAGATACTGAAACATTTTAAAAGAAATTTGGGTTTCATTGAAACACTGATATTTTAGCTCACTGCCAAACTTTTGAATGCATTTTTATCTCTTAAAATTGATTAAAAATTGATCGGTTCTGGTCCTAGTGCTTTCAGACAATTCTTATGTCCAGGCTGAGAAGTACATGAATATAATTGAATTTAAGCACTGTAAACACTGAGACAGATGCCTAAACTAAGCAAAAGAAGCAGGATAGAATAAGAGGGCCTAATTCTGTCCTCAGGATTGCCTGGGCAATCCTCTGCTACTTCAAGAGCTGTATTATATTGAACTGTAAGACTTGGATAAATTAAAAACAAAAAGAGCTATTATCTGTTTTAAGCAGATCATATATCAATAAAAGTATTACTATGACTATCTATCTAGTCCATCCATCTGTCAGGACAGGATTATCTTTTAAAGGGCATTTTCTGCCACTTTGCTCAGTCCAGGTTAGATGTCACATGAGATATGACATATTCCTTTCTCAGAAGGCCAACTGGTCTCAGAAAACATTGCAGAAAAAATAAAGGTAGTCAAGGTCAAAGATTATTTACTTAATTTCATTTAATTGCTTGTTATAAACTCTAAGACCACCCTAAATCATTCAGAATCATTTTTCTGCAAATATGTAGTTCGTGGAATCTTATCTTCCCTGCTGATAAAGAAAAAGGGCCAAAATCTCATCCCATGACATGGATTCAGTCACAGGCCTTCTTGGAATTACTGCTGCAGCCAACCAATTTCAACGCAGCCTGCTGTGACTGACTTTTTTGACACACACTATTCAGGCCTATAAACTCTTGTAAAAGTTAATTTCAAGTTGATCAGCCTTCTGTTTCTATGATTTCTCCTGTTTCCTAACTGGGGCTTCTGTGTGTGCAAGTCTCTTGTGAAGACAACGTGGCTGGAAAGGCTGCCAGCCGCACTGCTGAAACAGGACCAGAAAAGGAGACATCATACTCCCGGGTTATTTGATGCTGTTTAGTCTCATGTTGTACACGTTGCTTTTGCTCTTTTCCAACACTGCAGTCACTCATCAGATTCGCTTTCTGTTCCATCCTTGTGGCTTCCAAGGTATTTAATCTTGTCAGTCTTTTGCGTTGCATCACAAAGAATACCAGTATTATTTCCCTGAACTGGAATCCATTAAATTTTGAAAACTAGGGAAAGAAGCCTAATTTTCCTCATTTTCATGCTCATTTTCATAATATCTCAGGCCTACTACTAGATAATTACCCCTAATTATGCATATTTATAAAAAATATATGTATTATATTTATTTATATATATTATGAGTTTTCAAAAACATTTTTATCTATAATTATTTTATCTATTTATTATCACTGATTACATTATTCTTGTTATTATTATTTAACTATATTTATTACTCATGTCAAAAAACTATTCGAATTAGCATGAAAATTAGGATTTCATGAGACATCGTAAAAAAGCTTACTAATGCCTAGCTTCATTGTATCAGGCTGTAGTTGTGCCAAGATCAACAACTGCCTTTGTGAAGCTGTCATTACAAAATCTCTTAAACTTTACAGACCACTAAATAGTTTTTTAGACATTTAATCTGGAAATTGCAGATCTGCTGCACAGTAGAGATACAACAGTCTTCACTGAGAGTCTCAGTAGGAATGAGACAGAAAGTGTCTCCCTTTGGGGAGTCCATATGGATTTCCCAGCAGCTTTCTAAAAGCTGAAAACATGAACCCCATCCATATGTAGATCTATCTGACCTAATCACACATATAATTTCTTTTCTTTCACTCAGAAACACCCACAAATTCCTTCTTTTGTTCCCCAAGAGTCAACCAGTTACATGACACAAAGGGTGCTCAAGCACCATCCAAAGTCTGGATGCTATTATGCCAGTTTCTCTTACTTAACAGTCTTTTTGCAGCTTTTGGAATAAACATAACAAGGCTAGGGATGGATTTTTCCTGGCATACAATCATCTACATGGTAGAAACCACAGCAAGTCCCAGAGCACAATTTTGGCTTCATTCAACAGCTACAAGCTGTGTTCAGTCTTAACTAGGGAATAACCTGGCCGTCCAGGGCACCATACTTTTCTGTATAGGTGTGAGCTACTGACACAGAGAACAAAGATAAAAATATAAAGGCAGAAAAACAGAGACAAAATAGTCCAAACCAATTTTGTACATATTTTACAAAGGAGTAAGATCATCCAGTTTCATTCACCATCAGGATTTATGCTTAATCCTGATTTCCAGAAGCCTATGATATTATTTGCTGGTTAAGCTGAACTAAATGTTGACAGATCTGACCTACTGAAAGCAGGGATTGATGAGATTTATGGAATTTCCTTATCTGTTTCTCAGCCAGGACAAAGAGATCCATGGTAATGTTCTGTGACCTTATAAGCTCCTGTAAGGTGACATAGCTCAGTCTTTCATCTCAGTGTTCAAATTTTCCAAGTAGTCATTTTTTGCTTCATTTTCTTCTCTCAGTCACTGTATAACTGCCTTACTATTTTAGCTCTTTAAATCTTTCCTAAGAATGATTTCTTCAGACAACAGTAATTTCTGTTGTTCACCTTAGAAATGTTGCTCTAATTTGTTCACAGAGTAAGAAAAATATAGGTGAAAGATCATACAGAATTTTGACATAAACTGCCGTTTCTGTCCTCCGTGTTGTGATCCTTTCGTGAGAGCACAATGAAATTACCCTGTTCTTTTCTATAGCTTTATCACATAGCACACTTTATCTATTTGCTGTCCTTACTGGATAGTAGTTGCTATTGTCACTCACCCCTTTTATTTTTCTGTCCTGGTACTGGGCAGTGTCTTTTCTTTTCCTGAGTCTCTGGTGCAATCCCTGTTGCTAATGGTCTTTGTAACTGGTCAGGCATTTAGAGAGTGTCAGTGATTAAGCATCACCTTTAATGATTGATTTGTCTCTATTTGCATTTTCCAAGCATTCCCAAATCTGTTTGGGTTTTTTTAACAGTAGCTGTTGTTACATGATCTCTAATGTCTTCTAATTGCCAAGCCTACCTTTTCTTTCCATTTCTTTCAAAAGGCAATATTAAGAAAGGACTTCAATCCCCTGAGTCTTTTTAGGTCACATTTAATTTTATATGTGTCTTATTTATTTTTTAGCTCCCTTTGTCTCGAATCTATTTTTCAAGTTATCTTAGTTTCTTCTGGAAAGCCTTGTATAACTCTGAGTCATTTCTGAGAGTCAAACTGCATAGCTACCCCTTCCAATTCTCTATTTTTTCCACTTCAGATAGTTTTTTAGGATCTCACAGATTTGAAAATTGGAAGCAATTATGCTATTTGGAAGGAATACATTTCTTGCTCTACTTTTCATGTGTGAAGATTCACCTGCTTATCTTTCAATGCCATCCTCAGCTCAAAAGCATTCCCTTCTCCAGCTTGGCAACTGCTACTCCAGACAATACTCCCTTTTTATTTCACCTTTTACTTATTGTTTCCTAGTACTGTCTGTCTCCAGTCCGGGCTTTTGTGCTGCAGCAATCAGACATGTTGGCAAGGGTGAATGTAATAATGATGCTAATGCAATTTAATATAGCTCCAAAATAGATGTCAGGCATTTACAGGAATCTAGTAACATGTCTTATTTGTACAATGTCTTAAGCTAAAGAACACTTGCCTACAATCTACTTTTCCCTTTATTTTGTCCCTGCATTGGTGTTTCCCAGAAAATATGATTGTCAAAAAAAGAAAAAAGTTTAAAAACAAACTTCATTTGTAAGACTGGCAGACTCTAGGCACATCAACAGTAGAAAATGCAGCAACTTTTCAAATCACATGCAGTAATGCAGGTGCAAACCAGTCATTTGACTACTATGGAAGGCTTAAGGTTATCAAGTGATCTTTTATGGGCAAGGGTTTCAGGGTAGGAAGACTTCTTCATTTGATTAGGGAGAAAAGCATAACAGAAATAAAACCAGAGAAGAACCAGACATTACATAAAGCAGAGCTTGCAGAGTCCCATTGTGCTTCTGTTTCAGAGACAAATTCCTTTGACAAGAAGAGGCCCAGACAGTTCAGTGAATAACATTTCTCGATGAAATGATAAACAAGTTACTGTAATAACCTCACAGTATCTCTGAATGCTGTAGGATATTAAATTTGCTTTTCAGCTTTTACAGAGATAAATCTATTTTCAAAAGGGTATCCTTTAAGGTAAAACTTTGCTCATGTCAAAGACATCAGTAACTTTCATTTCTAAGCTATGTCATTTGACACAGTGACACTTCTCCTATTGAAATTGCAGTCATAATATTATCATTTTTATTATTATTATTATTATTATCAGACAGGAGTAAACCAAAAATTATCCTGTTTTCTAAGATGTGTGGATTTAAATTTGTTTCCTCTTCTTTACTGCTACACCAGTGTCACCATTTTCATCTTTTCTCACCCCTCTCCGTGTCTGAAGCTACCTCACCCAGAAAATGCAGACCATATCCTTTAGCATGGCCCTGTGATATTCACTGATCTGCCAGCTGCCACCCAGAAAGTGAATGATAACAGCTAGAATTTCAGTCTTGGACACATGTGATAGCCAAAATCCCTAATAATACCCATTCCTCTAAAAGAGGGCAGCTTCTTTGGTTTGTACCTTTTCCAAAGCCATCATGGGAACTATAAGGCTGAGAGAAGATGAAAGCAAAAACTTTCAAATTCCTTTCACATGTTTGAATACCTGAGGCTCCCACAATACTTCAGAGCTGCCAACTCCTTTAGCACAACCCTTGGTGATGACAGAGCATTCCCAGCCACACCAGATGCCCTTACTGCATCAAGCCAGAAGTTCATCCTAATAGGGCTGTTACTGAGCAGTTAAACCAGAAAGATACCTGAGGATACTGGCAAGAAAAAAAATGAGTTTGCTCATGAAAAGTGTGCAACTCCAAACCTTTCCCATTGTTAGTATCCCATGAACTGCAGTATTGCTCAAATGCCACACTTAAAAATTTGTCTCAAGAGCACAGAAACCATCCGTTCAGAAGCAGTCACAAGTAAATGACTGCCACCACTTTTCAGTCTAGGCAGAGGGTCTTTAAGTAGCCTGTCTCACCCTCTGCCTGTAGCAAATCTGACTTCATTGCTTCATTCTGCAATGGCTTTGGCCAAATTTGAATTGTAGGTCAAATGCCTGCAATTATGGTTTCTAAATTTTTCTAATGTTTTCTGTTAAAAATCTTTTGACAGCTCAGCCCAAGCAGTTATCGTCATAAAATGAAGCACTCACCACCAAATATAGCACTCTGGACAAAAAATACCTGAATGAATTTTTTGCAGGTACTTAGCAGGTCAGGTTTTCTATCAGATTGGGTAATTCATAAGTTAATTTTACCTTAATGGATCTACTTTAAGTATGCACAGCCAAGGTCAACACATTAAGATAAATTTCTCATGTTCGTGGAAGAAGAAAATATTTTTGGAACTTAACTTTTCCCCTAAGACACCTGAAGCTTAAGTTCCTCTCAATTAACTAATACGGGAATAATTGAAAGGATACAAGGATACCCATTTCCCATCTGGTCATGATGCCCAATAAACTATTTCAATATATTGTAAGAAAATAGCACAAATATTAGCTGACAAAGTACATAGTTAATTTTACTTGGAAGATGACTCCAGTAACTACTTGTTCTAACACTTTGCATACCAACTCTCATAAATTCCAGCTTCATAGCAAACACAAATCACCCAGAAAACACCTGCAGTTCCTCTTACGGTAGCATATTGGGACAAATCAGAGGTCTTTCTTTGGCAGTAACTAATACCTCATGAAAGAGCACGATAATCAGCACCACTTCTGTCTTTGCATCTCAACAGATCATCTCAGACTAACCTAGTATGGGGAATAAAGGGGTTATGGTAATACCAAGGGGACATACTGCATTTTGCTTCACCTCCATTAATGACTTTAAACACAACTTTGGAGGACAGGATGCAGCCAAAAAAGAAATTAACAACACTGCCTTCTTGAGAAAAAAGTCCTTACAGAGAACAAAATTCACATATATGCAAGAAAAATCACTACCAAATCTCTACCTAATTGTGCAATTAATGTTTCCTTTCATAAAGTCCTGATCTGTTCTTCTTATATATATAGCTCAAGCAATTGCTCATTTGGAATACCGTAATTGTAGTATCTTCATCACAGAGTGGACATTTACTTGTTTCAACAGAATTACTGTAACCAGTAAGTTAATGTAAGCTCATAACAGAGATGCCATCATTACACAGATTTATGAGAAGAGCACTAAACATAAAATTGAGGTAATTGCCTGTGTGCTGCCAGGCTATTTTGCCAGTTAATATAAATAATATCATTCTCAGCATGAGCCACCAGAAGGACATCATCCTCAAAACTAATTCCTCACCTGCTACTGTCAGAAATTTTCACTATAAAGCTGATGAAGGATGTGCTGCTCAGTGCTACTGAAAATCATATATTATCAGGGAAAGGTGGTTACCTCAAGTACCCCAAACAATCTGTTGTTTTGTTAGGTTATCACATAAAATTGATTTAATGCTGCAATTTTCCATTTCTCTCTGGACCACAGACTGCTAATTTATTAGTCACGTACATTTCTCTGTATAAATTTCCATGAGCAAACGAAACAGACAGTATTTTTTGGTTCATTTTTAAAACTTAGGGAAAAAAAAATCACACGTGAGGTTCTGCTGCTCAAGCTATTCAAATGGGTCCTATGAAATAAGCAAATATTAAAAGCCATACAGAAGATCAGAGATAGGAAAAGTTGGTACGGAGGTAATAAAGACTTATATGCTTCTTTGGCTTATGAGAAAAGTTGAACAGAACATTTTTTTGTGTTCTCTTAGTAAACAGCGCAAGAGCAAATTTGAATGGATACTGCAGTATGTATTTGATTTTTTTTTAAATTCAAATTTAATTCCTAGCTTCTTTAATTTTTTGAACTGAAAAGGAAAAAAAAAAATGAACTGCATGTCTGAAGCAGCAAGTCTGGAAATTTTTGACTGCCAAGATTTGCACAAGAGCAAAAGCAGGTCCCCGAGCACACAGGAATGCTTGTCTGTGACCAATCTCCTCTTTAGCTAACAGTCTCAATGTTTTTTTTACCATGAAGTCTAAACATTGTTTTAGCTGAACAAAAAAGATTTAAAAGCCTATCATACACCAGTGCCTCTGAGTCTTCTTAAATACGGGATGATGTTCTGAACACAATCACTGGATCACTGTCATGCTTGTGGTTGCAGTGAGACCCAAATTGTGGCATACAGAGATGAATCCAGGACTCACATCATGGACTTCTTAAAAGTAATACTGAGGCATAGCACAGGTGTAGCTGAGAAAGATCTCAACGAGCCAAAAAAGAAATGAGCCTGGTGGCAAATTACACCATGCTTGATTGCTCTGCAGGCAGTTTCAGAGTGGTGTAAAATGCTTTAAAGCCCAACAGCTTTTAGGAGAACAGCTAAAGAATAATGAGTAGACCCTGTAAAGCAAGGGATTCCCAAAGCAAATTTTGTTTGTTCCAATAAGGTTCATGGTACTGGAAAAAGGCTGGTATTATCTTACAGGGAATGGACTAAGACAGCCACATTAATATTACTCGTTCCTTTGCAAAAGAAAGTTGTGGAGGGACTATGATTACTTCAAACAATCTCCTATCTCCCCATCACCTTGCATGTACCAGAAACCTCCCAGGTGAAATAAATAACCAAATGAGATGTTAATACCCTTTTCAGGAAAAATTCTTGAAAACATCCAATAAATGTAGAAAATTTCAGGACAAATAACTTTCTGATACCTAGTACAACTGTTCAAGACTTTAAGTGTGGTGAAGAAAACATTAAGAGTGGGAGTTTCTATCTTGGATTCCATTACATCCTTTATAATATTATGTTTCATTATTGTCCTAGGTTACAATGTAAGATGTGCCCACAGTATGCATTCTATCACCATCTATATGAGCTGTTGAAGCTAGGTTGGGCAGTGTTTCCCTTGGCCCCTCCCTCCAGACTATCTTCTGTTAATGGCCCATCAATGCCCTGCTGCATGACTCATAGATAACTCCCTCCAGGAGCTATCTCTGTTTAATGGGCAATCAAGGACCCATTACAAGACTGATAAAATGATATCAGCCCATTGTGAGATGCTTTGCCCAGGGGGAGGAGCCAAGCATTCCCACCTGGATATAATCTGGGATTTGGAACAGCACAGGCAGCCTTACCCACTGAATTCCCGGAGGACAAGAGCTACCAGACCTTTCTGTGGGAACACTGCTTCAACAAGACCGCTTCATCTGGGCTGCTACCAGCACGGTTTCAGGTTGTATTCTGACTCTGTCAGTGATCTTTTGTACTATTGCGTGTGTTTTATTTTATTTCACTTTTTTTTTTTTTTTTCTGACTTGGAGTCTCTCGCTGGTTTTGCCTTCAAGCCAGCACAATTATAAATAAGCATACTTTCTGTCCATCTGAGGAAATGGAGGCTTTCCAGCCTGAAAAGACATTTCAAGTGCAAAGAAGCTTGAGACTTTATCTGAAAGTCAAGCAGCAGAGATAGATTTCAGGTGCTGAATGCTTTCCATCCAATTAATCTTTTAAATAGTCTTCTGGCTTGGGACCCTGCAGGCCACAATAATGCAGTAGTAAGTTAGTACTGCTCACATGGTGGTTGCAGGCTGAAACAGATGTGTGTTCTGTCCGTAGCCTTCTGCTGCAATAGTACAACAGTACCAAGCCCTGACAATTTTGCCTTCTATCCACTGAATTGCAAGAATATATTCTGCGATTCTATTACTGATTTTCAAATATTCTTCCAGACTAGTCTTTTACAACTTTGCACGTACTGCTGATCACTAGGACTGGAGCACAAGTTAAGCAGTAGCTGTTCCCCTAATACCATGATTTTGATAAGACTTGGCTACAGGACAAATTTAGCCACTTCTGGATCAAGTCAGTATTTACTAAATCACTTTCATTTCAGTTACAGAGATAGAATTTTATATTGCAGTATACATAACCTGAATAATCTTGACCCACCAATTCTATTTCTTCTGTCTCAGTGTGCATACCTTGAAATAGTTTGGGAGACTGAACTAAGAAGCAAACAATACATTCAAATTATGCAACTGGTATCATCTTGCCAGGCTGATAGCAGGAATGTAAGATAGCACAACCAACAGAGATCAGGTATATTTGCTGTAATTTTCTCTGTAGGTTTCTGCCCTGACACTGTCTCATTTTCTTGCCTTTCACATGTTCTCTCCTTCTTCCCCCCATTTGCTCATTTCACTTGAAGGCCATCAGAGACCTTCTGGCTAATACAAAGATTTCGGCTCCCACCAGCATGCTCTGCTTATGTCTCACAGGTATTCCTTGAAAACCTTAGAAACACACTGGATAAGTAAAAAGGTTCAAGGAAAACTGGCTGCAACAACTCTTCAGTTTCTGGCTCATAATCAGGAAAGGAGTGCCCAGAGTGGCTATAGAGGGGCACTGGCAACCTGGTAAGAAAATATTTCCTTCAGAGAAACAGGCATTGGCATAAGAGTAATATCAGCTAGCAAAGGACTTTTCTCTATGGACCTTCCTTCCCATCCCCAAGCATAAGCTTATCAAAATAAACCCCAAGCTACCTAATTTACTATCAATGTAAAGGAATAAAATTGAAAATATATATAGATATATATAATTATGATGATCTTATTAAATAAAGTATGTTTAAGGTACTTCACAGAAAGACATGTGATTCTGAGATTTTATAGAAGTCAATGCTGTTACCTTTACAACTCAAAGTCTTGCTAAAAAGACATTGAAGTTTATTTGGCAAGACCTATTTTCCATCTCTCCATGTGGGCTGGCATTCAAGACATTTCATTGTACATTAATACTGGTTTTTATCAGTTATGTTATTTTGCCCCTGGCAGGGACTGGTTGCCAGATTTGCCTTCTTTTTTCCTCCTTTTCAAAATATTGGCTTATTCTAGTTCCCTGGAATAGCTCATGGAATAAAGCATCACTTAGCAGGAGGGGTAAGGCAGACAAAGACATTGCCTGACAACAGGAAATAAAAACCAATTTTGCAATCTACACAATATTAGCAACCCCACTGCCTTCTAAGCACTGCAGTAAGCCAGAGGGTGTTGAAGACCCCAGCTGGGAGTCTGAGTGCCCAGCCTGCTCCCATGCAGGGAGTACACTCCTACACCTGTGAATATGCCTAACATCTACAGCACCAACCTTTTGGAGACACTGCACCCAGCACGTCTCACTCCTCTTTCTGCTTCTCCTCCTAGCAGGATCTCAAGTGAACAAACCACCAGCTCTCTAGGGCTTGAGTCTTTTTTATTCAGTTTTCTAATTTAAATTATAGTGAATGTTAACACACAGTGTAAGCAGGTGAAAAGGGCTGTTGCTATTTAAGTCCTGTATATTAATCACCTGTGGGAGATTAATAATAGTAATAACAGTGATGATGATAATAATAAGCATGATAAACACATACATAGCTATGTGTGCAAAATGTAACTGAAAATTAAATGTTAGTTGCATGCATGTATCTGATCCCTTGCTTTGCAAACATGCAATAATTTGCAAGTATCTGCAGATGTGCTGTGAGTGCAACTCAGGTACGATCTGCCTGTCATACTGAAAGAAAGATTTTAATGAAATAAATGTCAAGATGATTTCTTGGATGACTGCTTACACTAGGATTTGATCTCTTGTTTATACTTGCTTAATATCCATAAATTATGGCATATGTTTCACAAGCATGTAATTACACTTGTCATTCTGTGTGTTAAATTCCCAAGCACTGCAGACAAACTGTGCAGTGATAGATGGCCAGTTCAGACATCATTTGCGGCAAGTTAAATCATTTTCAAAAAAAACCCCACATGTAGCACTGTAAAATGATCAAAGATACATAGAAGTAATGTTACTTTTGGTTTTATCAGCAGCAGAATTTTATTAACTTTGCTTTTCCACTGGTGCTTACTTGATAATCCTTTGCTAAAGAATATATTAAATACTCTTAAGATTTTCTAAGACAGGTCTGTAGCTGCATTTTGCAGTATTACTATCAAGGTTTGTTAGAGAAAATTTTAAGTCGTTCACATGATCACCATCCACACCAAAGTTCTACACTAGCCCTTGTGATGAAAAGACCTAAGTATTCCTTTCACTTTTTCTTAAGGTAACAATAAATGCTTCTAAATTTACACAGTTCTGTAATGCTTTCCAGCAGTAATCAAAGGAAGAGGAATCTTCACCTATCATTTTGCACTAAATTTCAGTGAGTCACACCAGCCTCAGACATTCCCATTGCGGTGGATGGAAATTGAGCCTATACCCACAAGAGAACCCTTGGCTGAGGGTACTGAGATGTGCATCCTGCAAAGTCAGTGCTCAGCTGCCACAGCCTTTCCTGGCACAAAGGACAACCTGCCACTGTAGGCAGCGTGGATGATTTTTATCTCATTGGCTCAGGGTAGGCTACTGCAGCACATCAAAGATCACCCATGGCTGGTTTTTGTAAAAGCAAAGGACCCTATTTGATACATTCATTGCCAGGTAAAATTTTATGTTAGTATTAGCATGTGCATAAGGTGGTTTGAGGCATAGGGCAGTTCTATTTGTCCAAATGTATCAAAACTTCGATCTAGTGATATTGCATTTCTCATGTCCTCAGGTGCCCTGGTACAGTGCCCAGGGGTGGCAGCTGGCACTGCAGAGCACTGCCTGCACTCAGTTCTCAGTTCTTGCCTTCATGTTTTGTTCTCCTTGGCATGTGACATGGTGCAGATAGAGCAGAATTCGGCTCTTAAAAAGTGGGAATAAGTATGTGTATAATTTTTTTTTTCACTTTTTTCACCCTTAGTGTTTAGAATAGAATATTTTAATAAGATCAGGAAGATTCATATAGATATCCAACTCCATAACTTCATTATTTTTAAGTCAGTGGATCTGAAAACTGTCCCAAATAAATTCTACTGCTGTATTATTTAATTAGGACTTGCAGAAATATTGGCTGTATGCTGTCCTTGCCTCCTCCTGACCTCTCCACATCCTGAGCCTTCAGTTAAGGAATGCCAATCACTGTTTAGAAAAACTAGTAGGGTAGATTTGGGGAAAAAAAAAATAGCTTCCAACATAGCCCAATTATTTGTTTTATTTTTCTGTTTTGCATTATTATTATGATTCCTTTTCTGTGTGTTTCAATATTGTAATGGTCTGTAGCATTTTATAGGGAGGAATCTGGAGCACTGCCACAAATAGGAACTGTGAAACTAAATACATTATTTATTGTTATGAATCAGTCTGCCTAAATAACTATAGTAACTACAATATTCACAGCAGTCTGAAGAATGAAAGAATGACAAATATTAATAACAACAGCTGCTGTGGGAGTGTCCTCCAATATTCTCTATTCAAAACAAAAATTTCTAAACTCTTTCTATAAAGTCCTACATGTAAAACAAAACAAAAGTAATTACAAGCCTGTATGTCAAGAATAAAAACCATGTACATTTTATGAAGTAAGTAAATAAGACAGTTCATGGCAAGGGTTTTGCACTGCAGAGATATCAGCCCTAAATACTGAAGGAGCTGCTTGGCATTTAGACAGTTGAGAACTGAGACGATCAGCACTGTGTAGCAGGAGGTGGTTAGAAACTCCCAGTCTTTGAAAACCACTGCATCTTCAGCTATGGCTAGCAAACATAGATATTCCAGAAGTCCACTTCAGACTCATGGGACAATTCAGTGGTTCATATGAATATGAGAGTCTGTCCTTGAGATCTGTGTTCAGCTGGGCAGCTGAAAAAGGGAGTGAGATGAATTTTGTGTTACTGCTTTGGCCAAGATTTTCAAGCTTAGTCTTTAAGAGAAATCTTGGCAATTCATGGCTAAAGCATATAAAGGAATGTTTTATATCCAAATGTGCTTTACTCTTAGGTCTCCCCATGGCATTTATCAGGACTTCTTAAAAGATTTTCCTTTAGTTCTGGTCTCTGTCATCATGGGGGTTTTTTGTTTGTTTTTTGTTGTTGTTGTTGTTTGTTTGTTTTGGGTTGTGGGTTTTTTTGTTTGTTTGTTTGTTTGTTTTTTGTACTTTATCCTCTCAATGCAAAAGTATGTGCCAAAAGGAAAAATGATGCTGCAGTAGCTGCCTGAATTATACTTTATAGCCTGGTGGTTAAAGTACTCAGTTGGGAACAACTAACTATTGAGTTATAAGGGTTCTGGACACGAAAGTCTCTGCTGCTGAAGCTGTTCATGTTTTCACAAACAATTAAACTTCCATTGGACCCGCCTGAGAGTAATTCACAGTATAGTCCAGTATTCAGTGAGGAATGGGAATAGCTAAGTTCAAATCATTACTCTAATGAACATTTAATGAACTTTAGCATAGATGAAGTAAAATTTTCCCATTGCAAAAGCTTATCATCAGTGAATAGACAGCATCTGGCAACAGCAACATTCCCATGCATCCAGCTGTCTAGAGGCAGAAGATCAGGCAAGAGTTTTCAAGAAGATGCACCATTAGAGACCTGGTTTAACAAGCAGCTCTGAAATTAAAGCTCTCCAGGGAAAGTCCTGCACACAGCAGACTGGTGAGATAGGACTTGTTCTTGCACAAAGTCACAGGGCAGAAGTTGATTATATACAGCATGCCCAGGCAGCTCTGTTTCTGCAGAGTTCTTTGTCCAAAACTCATAATTTTACCATAAAGCAATCTTGTCTGTGACTGCGGGGACAAGATTTGAGCTATCCTATCTCCTAAGTTATGTTTTATTTCCATCCCTGAACCCAAAAGAATTTGCCCAAGAACCTTGTTTAAGTCACAAGTAAACAGTGTGGTAAGAGGAGCACCAGCACTTAATGAAGGGTACCCAAGACTGACATTTCAAAACTATCACTTTTATTTTACATTATCAAATCTCCAAAACAGAAAGAAAGCAAAGAAGCAAAAAAAGAAATTAAAGCCCAACCCAAAAAAGAAGCCCCCAAGCTTCACTAAAACATGATCATTTTGGTTCAGAATAAAATGAATGTTTATTTCCAGTCCAGCTAACTATTTGCAGAGCCTTGCTCACAATATTGCATGCATGCTTTGGGTAGATTAAAAACAACTGAAAAGGAGGAAATTTAAAATTAGTAATCACCTTTTCTAAAAGGTGTGAAATCTTCTCTTAACTCCTGGTAAATAGATGAGGCAGTTATTCACCACTGAGCTGACAGAAGTTGCCTTTTCTTAGGGACCTTTACTCAATTTAGAGAAAAGCAAACAAACTTCTAATGAAATCATCATGAAAAATCAAAATAAAAAAAAAAAGGGTTCTTGAGATACCAAGAAACATACTGGCATAATGTTCAACTAACAAGTCTTTTACAAACTGTTTTGATTGCTTCTCTTCCCAAACATTTAGGAACACAAGAAGTTGTCTCAGCTTAGTAGAACATACATTTGCACACTCACCTATCTTAATTTTCTTTAATCCCACATGACTTAATGTCATGCTTTGTCATAAGAATGATAGACATTCCTCTTTTTTCCCAATCACTCTAAAATAGGTTTCAGATACGAATTTTAACAATTTTAATATTATTGGGCAATAGTCCAAATACCTTTTCCTGACTCTGGATCTCTCTTTCTTTGACTGTCATCGTTTCCTAAGGGGGATGTACAGCCTCTGAGTACAGCTCAGGCAGGCTTCACCACTTGCTCCTGAGACTGATGACTTGCATATTTAAATCATACTGTGACTTGGATAATCTCCTTTCATAGCAAAACCCAGGGGAGGGAACTGTGTAAGAGGATACAAGGAATCCCTTGTTAGAATCCCTTGTTAAGGACTAGCTATCTGAAGTACTTATATGCCCCCACCCCTCACTCTTATATCTGATTATCAAGGAGGCTTCATATTCACAAATCCCTTCAGCCACAGAAGTGCTCTGACCAGGGCAGCAGGGGCAGTGAGCTCTGGACATCAGTCCTCCAGAGCCTCTGGGCACTCAGCTCCACAGGCATCATCCATCAGGCTGAGGATTCGCTGCTGTGTGCCTTGCCCAAGGTCACAGAGAAAAACTGTACTGAAGCGAGACAAAGGACGTAAGGCTTCAACGAGCAGTACCACACAGCAAGGGAAGTCTGTCACACTCACACAAAGCTGTGCAGCTTGCCGTTGAGCCAAGTGATTATGTGATCCATACCAAAAATACCCTGCATTCTCACCAACTTTTTACGTCTTTCGTCTCACTCTTTCTTGCAGGCCAGAAAAATTATTTGATGTGTATGTAAAGGCACAACAAAATAAATATAACTAGAAAGGTGAATCTTCATTCCCAAAGCACAAGTTCTTTGCTATTCAGCCCAAAAATAGAAATTAGGAGAGGAAAAACAAAACAACAACAACAAAAACCCACAAGCTTTGAAACTTGGCAGGAATGGCAGGAAATCATACCTTGAGTCATGTAGGGCACTCTCAGCATCTGTTCCAGCTGCAAGATTTCATGCTCCCATATACAGCACAGCTACCATCCAGTCTTATTCCAGTCACCAAAACTGACACTAGAAATATTATTTTTTTCTGTGCTGTGTCTAATATCCTACACATGCAGTTTCCAAAATGTTGTTTAGTTGGAGATGTGAACTAGCTCACAGATGATAAGTTTTTGTCGTTCAGGTGGTATTTGGCAAAACAGTTCCCAGCAGGTTGAAACAACAGCTCTGACTGCACTTAGGATTTGCAAGTGGAAGTGTTTGCAACATGCACAAAAGAAATGCTAGTTAATAAGACAAGTGTTTACACAAAACTTTCTAAGGGTATCATCGAATCCTATCCAACAAAGAAGACATAAACACATTATTTTTCTCTCATATTTCATGCTTTTTAATAGCTTTTACTTTCATTACAAACCCTTCAGTTCTGTCTGAACTGAGCACAAAGAGAATCAGCCCTTTAATCCTCAGGACAATACATGTTCTCTTCACACTTTGGAAAGCAAATATTGCAGCTGGTAACTTTTAAATCCTGTGCTTTGTTGTGCAAAAACAGCAAGCAGAACCATCAAATTTAGGAGTGGAAAACACTGGCTGTTTTACCTAGATCATTTTCCTACTGCTATAAAAAAATGTATGTTTTTATACTTCTATCCAGCCTAATTTTCAGAAAGCTAGGAAAATTGGCACTTTTCTCATCATACACAACTGGATTAAACTTTAGACAACATATAAGAGAGTATTTCTTGGCAATATTTTTTTGGCAATAATCAACCCATATTTTCATTCCTGAAAAAATATCCTAGCTCTAGCTATGTATGTCTGTGCTCTACTGCTCCTCTATGAATGGAATTTAGAGTTTTAGTGTTGTAGTTTATCCATATTATAAAACTATTACTTGGAGAGGCATGTCTGTGGAGATCAAATGGCCATCTTCCCCAAGATCATTATTGTCTCATATTAAAAAAAAAAGAAAAATCTCTTTTAATTGAGCATGTCCCTATCTATTTTCAGACTGCTACCAACAGTACATCAACATGATCATATCTGAAAATTACATGAAGCAATAGAGGACCCATGTTCACTTTTTCTATGTGGGTGCTGGACAAACCCTACTCAAATACAAAGCCTACTAACAGTGATGACACAATATTTTAATGGACATAGGACATTATTTGCCTCTGGATAAACTGAGTTAAAGAGTGGTATCATTCACTGGCTTCTCTGGAATTCACTGCTCTCTCAGAGATTCTTCCTCACATAAGCAAGACTAAGTCACACAAAAATCAGACTCCATTTCCCTTTTGAGCAAGCAGAATTCAACAAGTAGGTCCTATCCACTCAGCTACAGAAAAACATAGCTACTTACACTACTTGTCTGCATCTCATGAACACAGAAGCCAGCAATTTGAATCCTAAAACAAGTCATGCTCCTTCAGCAAGACATCCACAGTCTTGGGATTCGAAGGCCTTTGCACTTTCCATTCAGTGCATGATACCATCCCTGACAGCCTATTTATCTCTTTCTGTAGTTGTGGTTTGATCCCAGACACCATAGCAGTGAGCACAGTCTGAATTCCCCAGGTTTTTTGATGCTGCTCCTAATGATAAATTTGTTCCTGTCTCAGATGGCCAAGATATATTCTCTTCTCCCACAGCACTGTCTTGAAAGGTTGTTTGGACTATGTGGTCCACAGCCAATGAACTTACAGTAATATAACAACATAGCAAACATCCTTTACAAAAGTACACGTGTATGCTATATATTCTCTCCTTTCTATTACTAGCCAATATATATTGTCTTAATCTAGCACTGAATTTCAACATGTTCCACTTTAATAGTCCATTTACATGTCATCCAAATAGGCAGGTTAGTCTGGAGACCCGCAACCTCACGTACATTTATACTACACACCTTCTAGACTGGTAAGTTCTTGTCTAGGTGGCAGCCCTCAAGGAAGTCAGCTCATCTAGGACACTTTCTGTGTTTCAGCACAACTCATAGAACCAAAGCATATGCCTGGTACCCAGCGAAGAAACCAGAATGGCAAGAAAACCATCCCTTTCTTCAGTTCATTTCCCAGGTTTTGTTTCCGAAGTGTCAGGCCTAGAGAACCATTGTAGGGTCGATAGCTTCTCCAATGAATTACCTAAGTAAAACCGTGGTCATAAGTTTTCATGAAGACCTTAATATTTCACAGCATTTTGCAAGCAAAAAACAAATAAATTTTATCTGAATAAGAATAACCATCACTTCAGGGGATCAGTGCTCCTGTAATGAAATAGATGTGCTTAACAAAATTGTGCCCTGCCTGGAAGACAATTGCAATGGCATTTTAAATGTAAAAAAGCCACTCTCAAAGTAAAAATCTTATGGAAATTGTTAGGCACTTTTCATAGTATGATACCCAAAATGGGCTATCATACTTTTGCTACTTTCCAATTTCTAGAAGAGCCATGTGCAAAATGCACTAGTGAAGAGGGAACAGAGATTCTGCCTCTACAAATACCGTTGCTACATAACTAAATGCTGGAGGCACCTTTAGTGAAAAACCATAAGCCAAAACTCAAAAGATGAATTATTTCTGCTCAGAGAAATCACTTTTGCTCATGTCCCACAGTCACAAGCTGTAGAAGAAATAAAATAGGAAGAGAGATCTCTCAATACCATGGAATATCTCAGCATTGCTACCAGAAATAGTTTACTCCAGAGAAGAGTTAGAGCCCAGTATCTATCTGAAGTGCCAGACAAGAAATCCTACAGGGAGATAAAAAAATATAGAGACCCATGTCCCTTTAGAGTTCGATCCTTCAACAAGCATTTCTCTTTTTTCCTGTTATCCCCACAGACAGGTCCTTCTCATGTTTCCTAATTTACAGCTCTTCCCCCTGCTGACACACTCATCCTCACAACCTGCAGAAACCGAGACTCAGTCAAGTCTTGCTTATTCAGCATGTGTGAAAAAAATTTTCTTTGAAAACTATGGAATGAAATAGTCACTTGAAAAATACTGGCAACAGCGGTCAAAAAGTAGCTCTTCTTAATTAAAGTAGAGAAAGAAATAAACGTGTGGCAAAAGAAAGAGAAAAGCAAATGAGTAAAATTCCTTCCAAAGGAAAGTGAGGACGGATTCAAGAAACTGGCACCACCCTTGCAGGTGTTTGAAATCATCTTATAGAACCTTCTATCACTTCCATCAAAGGTTTCCAAAGCCTTCCAGTGAGGAGAGGTTCAATCTGATGCAAGTACAAGCAGGTATCAACCCAGCCCCCTTCTGAAAGCGTTTTATTCTTTCTATTGAGAACACAGACAACCAAGGGCCAACAGCCTCCTAATTTAAGGCCTCACTTAAATGCTTAATTGTTCTGTCAGAGAGATAGGGGACATAATATCTTGCTGGGAGTACATATAGGTTCCAACCCAGAGGAGTTTTTTGCTCTTGGCTATTTAATTCATTCCTGTGGAACTAGTGTCCTCCAATAAGACTTTTGTTCTGATGACTACTTTTCTCTGATAAATGCTTGGAAGCACAAGGATATACATTTAAGCACTCTAAACCAGTTTAATCCTAAAAGCACAATATGCTTTAGGGAAAATAATGAGAAAGGAAATAAGTAAACACAAAATCTAGCACTTGGCTGTAACACAATAGTGCCTGTTTTCTGATGACAGTCAGAATGCAGGACTATTCATATTGCCCAACTGCTACTGTACTGAAACAATTAAACACCAGGGGGGAAAAGTCATCTTAATTTGGTTCTCACTGCAGCTAATAAAACTAACATTGCTGTAGTAAAGCACTGAAAAAGCGTCAATGATCCTTGCAGTGTCTTGGCTTCCCTTCCATGTGACGTAGGAGCAGAGGAGTTCTGTCCTGAGAAATCAGCAGCAATGTCTATGCTGGTAAATCACATTCTTTCAGAGCACATCTCTGAGCAATAGCTCAGCTGCCTGCACTGTCAGACGGTCAGGACAGTCTATAACTCGGCCATTACCTCTGCCAGCCAAGTCTCCCAATTTTCTGACAGGCTTCAGAAGTCATCATGGGTCAGGAATCGTCCCCTCCTGGTCATTTGCATGCAGACCCATGATTTGAGGGAATAAAGGAGTATGTGATATGGGTGTGGAGTGCCTGTGTCACCTGGCCTCAGCCATGAAAGGGTGAAATCATTTTCTCTGCATATGCAGTTTCCTTCATGTGAGGGAACCGTGTAGATATATATAGAGATATATATTCCCTGCCCTCAGGGAAGTAGAAAGAAAATCAGATTGTTGGTCTTTAACAGCTCCACTCTCTTTGTAATGTGCTCATGTAGTGTACTTATGGAATGAAGTAAAACCCTCAACATTTTAGACACTTTCAACATGCCTACAAAAGCAGGGGTGACACCACAAATATTTAACTAATATTGATCATGCTTCTGATTGTTTCTGTGGAATGCTTAAACACAAACAAATCAAAATGACAAAAAAGAACAAAAAGGTCAGAAAATGCTTCTCAAGCCTTGTAGCAAACCAATGACAAACAAATGAAAATAACACAGAAAAGCAGATTACCCTTTTGCTCTAACCACAGGTTATAATTCCATCTAGGAATGTGAGAAACCAAAATCCTTAAACTTTTAGAGGAATATTTAAGGAAATAATATACTGTAAAAATATACTAATATACTGTAAAATACTGAATGAATGCATTTGAGTTGGTTTTGTACTCTCTTGCCTCAGGCAGCTTAGCACAAATAAAATCTGATGCTAATCAGTGCTAGCAGTTTTCACAGAATCTGAAAGCCTATTATTTCCTCTGGCTGCAACTAAAAAAATGGCAACTGTTTCATTATTGATGCTAGCAAAGTACCTCTTGTACCTATAATTTCATCTTGGTGTTGACCTGGTATTTGCCTCTCTTGACCACATACATTTAACCTAGTACTGACAGAAGCATCATGGTTGAGTTAAAAGGGGTTTTCTGCATAATTAAGTGTCTACTGCCATGGAAATATAAAGAGAGATTAATGTTTCTTCTATGTAAAAGAAGTTCAATTATGAAAAAAATATAATTTTAATAAAAGCATTTTCCAGCCAATAACAAGACAAGATGCTCAGGCACTAAACAGATATATGCAAGTACAAAGCTACAAAAAAGCACTGTAAAATCAAAAGGGATGTTTTGGCTTGTTTTATAATTAAAAATTATTCAGAAAGTGCAAATATTATCTAGAACAAAAGTAAAATAAATATGTTCATCTTGAGACCTATTTCAAAATGTTTTAGTCATCTTCTCCCTACATGCAACAATTTTTCTTCACACTTCACACAAAATTTTCCACATATGTTATAACTACCAGGGAAAAAATCTTCCTATTACACATTTCAAATGGTAAGCAGTGGAAAATATTGACACATGTAGCAGTACACAGTGAACAGAAAATGGATGTATTTCAACCAGTGCAGTGCATTTTTTATTAGAGTACCAATATGTTAGGTAAAATTCTTGAGCCTCTTCTTTACTTCTTTAAAGTACATAATACAGCTTTTCCATAATGGAAAAGCCCCGCAGTCACACATGGAACAGACTGACTCCTGCGTCTTCCTAGAGCCTTTGAAGTCTATAATGCTCATGAGGTGCAAGTACTTCTGTAGATATAGAGTCTAGATCAGGATCTGTGTGTGCCTCAGGTTGCCTCACAAAAATATGTTTGTGCTCTCTGAAATTAGGTGGTAAAATGTTAGCACATTTTATTTACATCATATTCCTTTCATGAGATGTACTCCATTGCCACAATTTAAATTTGAAGCCCTGAATTTATGAAGTTCAGTGAGATAAGGCTCTATACTATGGTAATGCCCTCATTTCTGGGAGGCCTGTCTGCTGCTCTATGCAGGTCTAGAACACAAGGCAGCAGAAGTGCCAAATGGCAGCCAAACATAAAAAGACCTGCAACTAAGCATAAAAATAGCATCATCCAAGTATAGCCCTAGTAGCTGTGCAAAGCTACCAGGCAAAGATATACACTAAAATCCAAAATGAGGCTATGAAACAATCAAAGTGAATAAGCAAAATGCTAGTGGAACTAATATATTCACTTCTAGATTGACTGAAAGAAACTATCTCTTGTATTTTGGATGGTTGCCATAAAGGTGAAAGTGTTACTCCGTAATGTCATTTGTACTTGTACTTCTCTTGAGGTAAACGTGTATGAAATATATAAGGCAAATGTGCATGAAGCAAATATTAGTCCCTTCAGACAGCACCTATTAAAGTAGATTACAGCTCTGCAGCAAAAAGTAAATTTGACCACAAAGAGGAAATAAGTAATTTAGCCTTGGGAGAACTGGTGAAAACAGAAGGCGAGACAAGGAAAGGCCAGGCAAAGCAAAGTAAAGCAAGGAAGGAGTAAAGCTGTTGATGAATATTTGGCCTTATACACGTGTAAATAAATATATACATAAAAGCTTGAGATCACAATTCACGAAGCATACTGTCCACCCATCCCAATTTGCATGCAAACCATCATCCCTAGGCTGCTCCTAGTGCGACACCAGCTAGAAGATGTGTGAAGGTGACAGATGGAGTGTACCAAGGAGTTCAGAAATAGTATGTGGGGTTTAGATGTGAGGACACAAGCATAAACAAACACCTCTCTTTTTCCAGCAGATTTTAACCATTCACATAAGTTATTCAGACATTAAACAAGTAGAAGCTTTGAATACAGGGAGCACAAGACATGAAGTGAGCTAAGATACATAGTCTCTCGTTTCCTCCAGGCTGAGTTTGGGGGCCCTGGGAAACCACCCAGATGCTCATAAGTGTCACACAAAACAGATAAAAGTTCCCGTCTAGCCATGCGTAAGCAACCTATAGGAAAACAGAATTTCTGTAAAACAAGTATAAGGAAGGATGTAAGAGTAATATTTTGACAGACTGAGTCAATATAAAGGTTTTCTTTGTGACAGTGAGAGCTGCTTAACTGAAACAGCCACCTCCTCAATAGATCCTACCAGTCTATGGTCTCCTGTCTCTGTTCTCTCTGTGAAGCAGCCCACTCCTGGTGTTTCCTGAAAAAAACCAACTTAAAATTATGGCAAAAACCAACAACCTGATGATAATCAAGGAAGAACAGGTCCACTTTCACACAATAAATTCCATGCTCCAGTGTTTCCTGTATGTAAAGTGCCTCTAGAAAGTCTAAAACCATCAACTGGTAAAATTTAGTCTGTCCAAATTTGTACCTTAATGTTTTGGACCTACCAAGGGTAAAATCACCTGTTAAGCAGCAAGGCCTCGAAATTCACAGAAGGAGAAAGGAGAGAGAAGAACTCAATGCAAGCCATTTGATCATGAAAGGCTATAGATAGAGGTCATTTCCTGTGGTGGCCTCTCTCCCCTCTTCTCACGGAAACACTTAGATAAAAGAATACATTTACTATCAGTTTATGCTATCGATCAGATCATCAGATAGAACTATTGACCTGTATGTTTTCTGTTGTAAAATCAATAAAAGAAAGGAAAAAAATGCAAGAAAAAGAAAAATAGCAGCATAAAATTTTAGGCTGCTGAGAGTAGGACTTCTTAGGCTATCTTTGTGTATTCACATTGAGAGATATACTTCTCACAATTTCGTTACAAATTAAAATTTTGCCAGAAAATAATGTTCTCAAAAATATGTAGTTCTTATATTTAGGAACTTTGGAGAAGGTATTAAAGCAATATTGAACTTCAAATTACAGGTTCAACTTTTTAAATAGTACTGTTAAACAGAAATATGGATGAATCACACTCATCCTGGAAAAAATGGAAACAGACAATTGCATGACGGTGATTGCTGACTTCAGTGAAAGTACAGACATTTACCCCAGCTGAGTGTCCCACCTTGACACATACCAAGATACAGTAAACACAATTTCATGCCTGGAGCCTCTATGCGCACAGGCCAAGGTCCAGGTCCTCAGTTAGAAAGCCGTGGGCATGCATCAGCTGAGAATTTCAGCCTGTCTTTGGTCATATACACACCCCAATACATCTAAGTTTCTGGAAAATTACCCTCAATTTCCTAATCCTCTTGACTATAACCATTGTGAGTAGTTTCTATGGTGCTTTTCACCCAGAGCCTTATCCAGAAGCCTCTACTCATTAAGAGATTCACTTCTGAGAGGAAAGTGTAAAAACAGATTTCACATGCTGGTCCATCATCAGATGTAAAAGGGTATAATTGGCTTTTTTTTTTTTTTTTTTTTTTTTAAAGAATATTTGTACAGGATCTATATTTAAAACTAGAAGAGATGTCTCCTCATTTTGCCAGCAGCTGTGTTACATCAATTAAATGGGTAAATAAGATCTTTCCCCAGAGGGGATATCACATGACCCTCTATTGATTAAGACTGCAGTAGAATGTTATTTGCAATCTTATTGCATAATGTAAATCAGGAGGTAGCTGTCAAGGTTTCAGAAGACAAATTGCCGCTATCTTAGACAATTCATAGGCCTCTTTCCTTCTTGCTGCTCTTAATTCACACTTAATGCATGTCTTACCAGGCTTAGTTTCTTAAATCAGTCTATAGAACCCTATTCAACTCAGCTGGGTGTAAGTTGTAGTCTGTGTGGCCCTGCATCACAATGGGTATTAAAGTGACCATTCCATCTACCATTATTTCAGAAATATGCATTATTTAATAGCTTAACGCAATTTTTAAAAAGGATGCAAACTGAAAAATAGACGCCTCCTGCAACATGCCTGATGGTTCCCAGGACAGATAAACCTCCCCGCCAGGCACAACAACTCCAGAGGCGCTCTCCATATGGAACATTTTATAAGTCTTAACTCAGTCTTGTGTACTTGATTCACATAAGTAAAACATATGGCTAGAACTAGTCCACTACTCTCAAGCCTGTGCAGTAACTGCAGCTAAGCATCAGTTTTGAGACTGAAAGGAACACCTGACCACAACACAGAAGTCACTTTGCTCCTCCAATGAACTGTAAATCCATCATTATTTCCTTCGAGGAAGAACCAAAGGGAAGGACTAAAATCTCCATTCAAATGGCTGAAATGCACTTTGCTGAGAAACCATAAAAAAAGGCCAATCTTTCTCTACTACTAATCAATCTCAGTTACAGCAACTAGAAAGCAAGTGCAACACTTTTCAAACTACATAACAGCAATATTAAATATTAACAGAATCTTCTGCACCAAAGTCAAAGAAATGGTCTTTCAGTGGGTTTTGGTGATTGTAAAGTTGTATGAAATAAGGCAAGATCTCTGAATGGATGAAAAGAACAGTGGGTGGTAGAACACTAATCCAGACGAAAGTTACAATTGTCCTGCACATAGAAAACAGTGCTCAACTTACCGTCATCTGTTTGCTGTTGCAAAGGATTAAAAATTAAATATCTGCTGCCTGATCATTTCCATACAAGTTGATTGATTAGAATGTGTTCATCTTCCCATCTAACTTAGCAAATTTAAAAGTGGCATGTTTACTTTTCCATTATCTAGAATGTCTGACTTCATGAAGTATTTGGAAACAAATGCCACTAGAACTGTTGCCTAAAAATAATCTCTCACAAAGTGATAACAAAGTCTGGAAAAAATTTCACCTTGCAGAAAATATGGAGGAGGCAAAATTTCAAGAAAATCAAAGATATTACAGTACATTGCATTTGGCTAGACATGCACATCAATGTTACTGACATATCTTTCTATGTAAGGAAATGACCTGGTCCTCCAAAAATTTTGTGTTAAAATCTTACTTTTCATTCTCATGGGAATTTGGGAAATCAATCCCAACCCAGACGTGATGAGCTTAAATGCTCAACATGGAACAAATTTTAGTAGTATAAAAGTAGGGATACAAATCCCTAAAGAGTTAAAATGTGCACAGATTGCTCAGAACTTTAAGATAAGCACTTGGCACCTTAAAGTAGGGTCTGAAAATGCTGCTTTTAGGTATTTTTCCCTCCTTTGCTTTGAAAGAGCAAACCAGCCATTTCAGATTTTTGAATGTGAAAAGTGTCCTTTCTTTTCTGAAAATATGACAACTCAACCACTTCACTTAAAGACAGTAAATGTTACTTACCTTGAAGAGCCTTAAAATATTTGCAACCATAATGGACACAGAACTTGCTGCAGCACCTATCACACCTGATATCTTGTCTGGCTTAGTGAAAATTGGTGGGTCGCCATTTGCACACTTCACGTCTGAACCATCTTTTTCTATCAATGCTTGCACAAATGTTAAGGACTGCTCCAATGCATAAGTGTCCCTGGAACACGTATCAAGGATACGGACACCTAAGGTGATATTAGCAAGAAGATCAGGGTCTTTATTAATCTGATCAACTGCATACAGCATTGCCTCTAGTCTGTGGATCCCCTTCTCCTTCTTGAGCTCCCCACAAGGCACCCCTCTATCCCCTTTTGCATGAACGGGGAACAGTCCTCCCAAGATGATGTCCCCATCCAGTCGAATGGAGTGGGCATATTCCTGGCCATGAGTTCTTTGCATCAGAGTGAGTATCCAGTAGAATTTGGCTGTTAACAGGAAGAAACAATGGCAGGAAACCAATCGTTTGCCTTCGTATACCATTTTCTCTGAAGACGTTGTTGCTATCCAGTATCCAGGTTTTCTTCTTGCTAAAGGATGAGGCTGACCGTTTGAAACTGCACTTTCTGGGGGCTACCATCAGTGCCCAGTAAGTAATATAGAACCATGCGGTAGGTCGGTAGAAAAAAAGATCTCAGCAGAAGTACATAAAATGTGTTTTACAAAAGGTGCCCACTGATGGAACAGGTTGACCAGCTTTTCTGAGGCGGTTTTTCAGTTGCTCTTAATTGATGGTGAGAAGTAGGGTGGTATGTGGTCCTGATGCTAAAAGGAGGTCAGTAGCTTATGTCCTTGTATTTTGCCCTACAGCTGAGGTACTTCTGAAAAAAAAAAAAAAAAAATTTAAAAAACAGTGAGAAATACCATTTACTTCAGCAGTTTTATACTTGTCAGAGAGTATATTTACTTTTGAACAGCAGTTACGTCACCTAAGTTTTACTTCCAATGTTCTTTAAGTTAGCAAATCTTGGCCTTCAGTGAATTTGAACACCTGGCTGCACTATACTATAAGCCAGGAAATTGATGATGCCAGCAGAGCAACAGCCGAATCAGGGGAACTAAACTTAGCTTGGTGTTCAGATCCTGAACCGTAACTCATATTTACCTTCATGTTGCGTGACACCCAGAAACAGAGCTGATCCATAACACACTGTATTTTCTGTTTCCCTCCATTATTCTGTTCAACTTTATTATTCACCTCCAGCCGACAGAAGTGCAATAATCACTTACACTCTCACTCCTGGAGAGGTCTCATTTATGACAATGGAGTAATCAGGGTGCCTGAATTTAAGTACACCCTTCAGCCAATGCAGTACAAGCACATTCAATTCATTTGGATGTTAAACTGATTATTTCTCCAATGGAATTCACTTGGCAGGGGCGGGGAGGGGATAACTATATATCTAAATCTCCTTCAAGATCACATCTAACACTAAATTATTTTTATGAAAAGGTAGCTGATTTCTCAAGTAAAAAGAGAACAATATATTATGTTAGGAAACCAGCTGAACATCCAACATTCCTTTTCCAACATTTGACTTGAGCTGAGGTTTAATATAAACAAGGTCTCTATTTTCTGCTTGCATTTGGACCGCATTAAGTAGGAACAATGTTGTGCCTGCACTGACATTTGGAGAGATCCCACTGATTCTAACGAGATGAGGATTTCAGCCTACATATCTAAACACCTGACTGACTGTTATAAGTATCTCCTAATTGCCCACACTTTAATTCTCAAGTGAAGGCATTTATTTATTTCAATTCTTAACAAAATTATACATACCTGTATAAATTTTTTAACCTCTGAGGACAAGAAAGGGAGAAGTTGTTTTGCCTGATACTAGATAGGCACACTGTGGGCAATTGCAGCTGAACCAGTCTCTCAATACATCTGTTACAGGCTCTGGAGAGCAGTGGACATCCTAGGGCACATTTTACCTTATCCTTTTCTTTACAAAAGTTTTACTTACCATGAAATTGATCACACTTAACAAGTGCCTATACCACTGCCAGTACAGAAAACCCAGGCATCAGGCTCATCTGTAAATATCTACTTTGTCCTTAGTGGTTTGACTGGTTCCTACCAAAAACATGGCCACACTGAAAGACAACTACAGACAAAACCACAAAACTTTTATGTATCATGTGGTAACAAAACTCAAAATGCACTTTGATAATGCTTTAAATTGATAATCCTCTTTTTACATTAATTTTGTTAAATGACTTCCTTACATGAAAACACTAAGCTCACAAAAATTGAAGTAGAGTCTTCAAATGATGGCTATTTGAAGACCCTAGAAAAAAATTCACAATGGGAAGTCTTTTACTGAATGCTAAACTATCTCACTGTGATCTGGTAATAGAACCAGTTGAAAATGAAACATTTGATGGGTATGAATAAAATCACTGCAATTGAGAACAGCACACAGGACTTTTCGTGCCTCTTGGCATTTAGATTTGCTTGAATTTGGCTCAGGGTTCAATCCAAGTGTTATAAAATCTGTGCTGTTTTGTGATAATCCCATAATTCTCCCTTGGTTCTTTTTAGGCACACTGGTTACAAAGCTGCCTAGGCTTCAGCCCTGTGAGCCAAACTCAGAGCTGTTCACAAACTGAACAACTTGACTCACACTACAGTGTGATGTGATCCAGGCCCATGGGATGTTTCTCATATGGTCCACACTATAGAGAAAAGATTGAACTACTAACTAGCCACAATTATCTGTTATTTTGATTGCCTTAGTAGAAAAAACACAGCTTTTTTTTCAAAATAGGAAAGAGTAGACCTAAAATAGGTATGGAAGCAATTTGTTGTATGGTTCCACAATGAACTCATTAGTCCATGGATGTATGTACAAACCAGGCAGGGAGAAATTCACTAAGGGAATAAAAGATAAGGTTACTCTTATTTAACACTATATGGAGAACAAGAAAGTACCACTGAAAAAGGGAAAATATTCCTGAAGGAAAAAAATGATGCTTTCTCTCTTTCTCAGCTGCAGGTTAATTCCTTACAAAGAATGGCCAAAGAATGCCCAGAAATTAAAGCAAGTGTCAGTGTTCATGCAAACAAATAGTGATGAATTCAGCTATTGCAACCCAAATTCTAACAATAGAGAAGCTACAGTGAGCCCAAAGTCATCAGTCTAATACTTTATCTCGAACTGACTGAAAATCAAATGAATTGATAATTAGCATTTTTCAACATTATAGTCTTCCTAAGCATTAATTGCTTTGCCTCAGCTTGCATGGTTTCCTGAAAAAGTATGTTTCTTAGCTGCAAGTGTCCACTGCTTGTCTATAAAACAGAAATAAAATTTTAAAGTGTTCTTTTTAAAAATTTAAGACCTTTTAGTCCTTTTTTAATGTTACCTAAGAAATAAAAGCTTCTATTATACTGCCTAATTTATTCGTGGCACACTGCTTTTTATATATTGATTAACATTACCTTTTACAGAACATTTCAAGTCTGTGTAGCTAAGCAGAAAGCATATGATCTAAATTAATTCCATTTTTATCAATGAATTTTAGTGAAAAAGCACAGGCCTCTGGGCTACAAAGCCTGAATGAACTTTTCTCATGTGCAGAGATTTCATTTGAAATAAAATGCTGTCCATTTCCAAATGACCATAAAAGATTGAATTAATGCAAATATATTCTTGATTTACCAGGTTCCCCACTGTAGTAGTTGGTGTTCATTAGAAACTTGAGTTCAGAGAAGAAATTCATATATTTCCCCAGCACAGTTCGAGAGTAAGTGCACCACAAAGCGTCTCTTCCAGTCACCTTGCAATACATGTTTTTCTTGGGTTTATTTCATTTAAAATATCTGGCATTAGCAGAACATATTGCTATTTTTAAAGTCAGTATTTCAGTACAAACCTCCACTTGTTCTGCTAGAATATATATTTATTTTTAAATCTAAGGAGGCGGAGTACTGCAAGACAGGGGTGATAGAAACTTCTGCATGTAGCGTCTGGTTCTGAAATTACTTCCTTCATAAAATCATTCAGCTTTATCAGATATTTGGTGCTCAAGGTTGTGTATTTTTGTACCATACTGCCAGAACCAGTGCATCAGAATGAACCCAGACCAGTCATTGCTCCAACCACAGATTCATTGCACTAAACGACAGGCTCATTATGGAACCTCTTTATGTTAATGAAAAGGTCCAAATAATGAGTTGAGTGACAGATAAATACTTAAATAAACACAGGAAATGTTTCTATTTCTTTAACAAGGTTGCTGAAAGAGCCCTCTTCAGCTGGCATTGAAGTTTTCGCTGAAAACATGTAGAAAGACTCAATATGTTCATCAGGAAGTACGGTTTTTAAAAATCTCACATTTACAGACAGCAGCAGGAGCAAGGAATACTCTCTGCAGCATAGGCAGGATGGACATTTTAGAGCTGACACTGCTAGACAGGCATATATGAACCCTTCACTGAGGGACAAAACAAGCTATCAAGTGAGGAGAAAAAATACCTCAGAAAAAATGTTTAAAATTTTGTTCAAGCCAAAGAAACTAATGTGTTATTGTATTTAAAGCATGGTTAGAACTGCACTAAGATAAAACAAAGCAAATATTATGTAAATTAAGATACGAGGAGTTCTAGAGTGAAAACCCATTCACAAAAGATCAGATTGTCCAGTAGATACAAAACTGATCTAGTTTCACTGAATGAAAACAAAACAATGGCAGTTTCCATTATTAAGTTCTGAGGAGGAAAAAAAATCAAAAACAAAACCAAATTTGATTATTTTGATGTTTTACTACTGAAACCTCTGAAATATGAAAGAATTCTCTTACTAACGTTCATTTCAATGTTCACAAAAGTTGCTTCTTTCTCCTGGTCAGCATTCCACAACAAGCAAATAGCTGAATTTCCACACAGAACAGGTAAAGAGTTGCCACCTGCACACAGTAGCCCAACACATATAGAAGATTAATGGGTTTTGCTGACAACAAAGGGGAATTTGGAAAACCTTTGGCCTTGACATTGCAACTCCTAACTTGCAAGAGAATTCTTCACTGATGTGAGCAGTCTTATCTACCTCAGCTCTTCTGTAATGGTTTGCTGTGCCCCTGCCACAGAGGTAACCTTTACACAATAATCAGGACTTCAAGGCGAATCACTCTCAGCATCTCGTTTACAGGAACTATTTCTTCCCTGTGAAGTCTGATATGTACCCTCAGCCTGAACAGCCCCTTTTCAAACACCCCAGGACACCTGCCTCCACTCCCTACTCTGCAAATAACCATTTACCAAACAAGCTACTGTGTGAAAATGCAACACAGGTCCTTCTGCTGGGATGAGACTAAGAGGAGCCTACAATTTTTAAAAAGGAAACTTCATTGAATATTTTCCTCTGCCCTTGGCTGGATTTAAAACTTAATGAACCCCATCAGTATTAGCACCTTCAGAAAAGGTTTCACCTCTGGGCTAGCAAATGATGATCAAGATTTTCCCAGACACCCAATAACAACAGCTTTCTCTGTTGTTTCTGCTTTCATTTGACCCTCTTCCCACTAGACTCCCGCTCCCCAGTCCGCGCAGCTGTGTTCAGAACACGCGCTGCTGGTGCAGTCCGGTGCTCTGCAAGAACGGCTCTGCCCCCCAGAAACGCAGCCGGTCCGCCGAAATCGTCCCGGGGCGCCTTGCAGGAAAAGTCCCGCACTGTGTCCACGCCCGACCCCGGCGGCAGCCCCAGCGAGCGGGCGAGTCCCCCGGGCGAGCGCCCCCGGCGAGCAGCTCTCCGCATCCCGCTCTCCGTAGCCCGCTCTCCGGCGCACGGCGCCCGTGCGTTCCCCACAGCACTCCGAACAGCACTCCGCGAACCGCACCCGCGCCCTCCTCACCGCACACAGCGGCTAACTCCGCGGACCCTGCACCGCACCGCGCACGGCACCGCGCCCGGCGCTCCGCACAGCGCTCCGCACAGCGCTCCGCGCCGCTCTCTGCCCCGCCGCCCCTCTCCGCCCGCCTCCGGCGCGCACCGCCGGGAGCCGACAGCCGGCCACGCACCGGCTTTCAGCGCGGCTCCTCCGTGCTCTCCCGGCTCATCGCGTGCTCGGCACCTTTCCCGGCCCGAGGAAGCGCTACCGCAGCCAGGCCGGCCCCGCCCAGCGGAGGGGCCCGGGGAGCGCCCCCGGGCTGGGCGAGCCGGCTCTCCCCGCGCAACTCCGCGACCATCGCCCATCGCTGCTGCGCTTCTCCCGTGAAGGGAGCCCCCTATTGTTCTCTACTTTACTTAGCCGAGCGATTTATTATTTTTTGTCTCTTTCCAGGCTTATCCGTACCCCGGCTGGCTTGTGCTGTGGAGGGATTCCGGCACAGCGGCTCTCTCCTCGCAGCCTCGCTCCTTCCAGCGAGCGGCCGTAGGACGGGTCTGAGCTGCCGCCCGTCGCGGCCTTGCAGCCGAGGCGGCCCGTGGGCGGGGGACGGAGGGCACATGCGGATCTCCCGGCTGCAGCCAGGGCTCCGCCGGGCCCCTCCGAGCCCTGGTCCCCGGCCGGGAGCGCTGCACCTCCGTCAGCGGCGACGCAAAATCAAGCGTCGCCTTTTACTTCCAGCCGCCGGTGATTCCTTCCTCTCCTTATATCAACTGGTCAGCTTTAATGCGCTTCTGCTCCGCCCTCGATGCAAACCTAAGTCTCTTTTAATGAATCCCTGGTCCCAGAGGTCGGAAGGTCGCGAACTCCAAAACACCAACGCCGGATTTCCACGCACTTTGGGTCACTGATTTTTTTTTTTTTTTTTTTTTTTTTAACTTGAGTTGCTTTGTATGGGTTTTGTGTTTGGTTTTCCTATTTCTCTGGGTTTTGTTGTTGTTGCTTGGTTTGTTTGGTTTCGATTTTTTAACCGTGTCATACATTCACCTGCCAACACTTCGCATTCCTGCAACGAGCACATGCCAGCGCTGGGGATGCCGCTCCACGCCGAGGACAATTAAGCCTTGCCTCGTGCCAGTACAGCCTCTCGCCTTCTTCCTCGGGGGAATAAGCCCCCGGAGCTCGGCGGGGATCCTCCTGCCCCTTCTCTCCCCAAGGACGAGGGGATGTCCCCGGCGGAGCCAAGGAAGCGGAGCCCACTCGGCAAGGTATGGGCGGGCTGCCGGCACCTCGCCCGACCCTTGCCCCGGAGAATTTGGCTGCGGCGGGCAGGGCTGGCCCGTGCCCCCCGAGCGGCGGCAGAGCCCTCTTCCCTCCTGGCCAGCGAAACGTGAACAAGGTGGCGGGGAGTGCGGGGGAAATCCCTGTGCCTCCCTCCCCTGAGGGTGGGAGAGGACTCGGCTAAGACGGCCAGGGGGAGACCTCACTGCTCGGGGGCTCCGAGATTCTCCCTTTTTGCTCTCTGCTGTGACGGCACCGTGTCCGGGATCTCTTTCGTTAGATCTGATTGGGGGAGGATATCGACAATAAAAATGATAAATAATTAACGCCAAAAAAAAATAAAAGCTCCCGGCGCCACGAAGCAGGCGGAGAGGATTGCCCGGGATTCCCAGCCCAAAATCTGAACTGAGGCAAAACGCGCATTATTTGCCTTCTCCTGTCTGCTTAAAATTAAAAGTAAAGACGACACACACATACACAATACCTTGATCGAAAAGAGTTGCATATCCATGTTACTGTGGAGGTCCCTGGAATTATACTCGGTGTCGATCGGGAATAGCATGAGAATTTCTGTACAAGCCTCGTCTCAGACAGCTTCCTTCAGCAGCGTCAGCTTAATATGGGAGAGCTCTGCCTGGGACAGGTATCCAGGAGAGCGCTTTCAGTCGCACTGTTTCACACTCGCGAACAGCCAAGCCGAACCTGCTCCACTGACTCCTTCCTCACTTCTCCTCCCCTCGCCTAAATAATAATAATAATAATAATAATAATAATAGTAGTAATAATAATAATAGTAGTAGTAGTAGTAGTAGTAGTAATAATAATAATAATAATAATAATCCTCCAACACCACCACAATCCACGAGGTAACTTTTTGGGGTCAGTGGCTCAGCCCCCGTGACTATACCAACCCTGCGCTGCCTTGCCGCTCAGTCGCAGCGGCGGACGCACGCACCGGCCCGGCCGAGCCGTTCACAGCCAAGCAGGAAAACACTCCCGCCCCCGGCCCGGCCCCCGGCCCGGCCCCCCGCGCCGGCGGAGCGCTCCGCGCCAGGAGCCCACGGTTGGGAGCCTCCGGCTGCCGGCGGCAGCGGCACCACGCCGCCGGTGCTTACCGCTGCTCTGGCGGGACGGGCACGGCACGGAACAGCTCAGCCCGGCGGGGCTCGGCTCGGCTCGGCTGGCTCGGCTGGCTCCTAGCCACACTTGTAGCTGTTCTTGGTGCTGAAGGAGGAGACGCTCCGCGGCAGGACAGGACCGGACAGGGCACGGCACGGCACGGCACGGCACGGCTCCGCGCGAATCCCCAGCCGGCCGCGGGCTGCGGCTCCGGGCCCGCCCGCCCGCGGTCGGCACCGCCCTCCGCGGCACACCCGCTCCGCCCGGGGCGCGGTGCCCGGCAAACGCGTGCCGCGGGATTTCTGGGCAGCGGAAGCCAGTAAAGGCTGAGGCTGTGGCGGTGGGGGAGCGGGAACATGGAGGGGGACAAAAAGGGGGTCACCGGCGCTGGCCAGGTCTGTCTAATGCGGTCTCCCCCAGGGTGCGGAGCCTCCTTCCACATCCCGCCTTCCGCGGGCGGCGGAGTCGTGTCCCCCACCATAGGATCGATGACACAGAATAAGTTTCCCGACGCTCTTTGTCCCGTCCCCGGTTTTGGCTCGCAGCTCGGATGCCGGATGGCGGAGTTCCCATTTATCCCCCGACACCAGGGAGGTTTCGGTAGCGCGGAGCCACGGCCATCCCAGAGGGTAAGGAACACAGCTGGGAGCACCTCGCCGGAAGGCTCTGGAAGTTTGCTCGGCTCCTAAAGGCTCTGCCCACCACACGACCATCGCACAGGGATGCCCCACGCCGCAGGCGGGAGTGCCCGGGCCGGCCCCGGGAGCGCAGCCCCGGCGGGGCCGCGCCGCCCGCCCGGGAGCGCCGCTCAGCCTCGGTGAGAAGGTTCCACCTCGAGGGCGCTGCCCGCAACTGCAGCCGCGGCGCCGGCCCAGCCCCCGGCCCCGGCAGTAGGACGGGGCTCCAAACCCCACGGGCAGGATGGCCGGTTCGTCAGGCTACTGACATCAACCGGATCTTTTCCATCTTCCCATTTCACGCTAGTCTGAACTACTTTCCGTAAAAGGAATAGCATTTTTCTTTGCTTTGCCCAAGGCTGTCTCACTTACCTAGAACATCACTGCTGGAAGGAGGAATTCCAAGAGTGCTCAAATATGTCCAACCAATGCTTCCATGATCATCTTTGTTGTGTGTTACTGCTTGTGTTTATGTTAAAGGTCTGCCTCAGGCAAACCACGGGACTCAGACAATGCTAGTCGTTCAAGCCTGTATCTTCTCTTATGGAAAATGTCTTTTAAAATTGCAAAATGGCACTGGGAAAACAGCCAGGTCTTAGGCAGGATATATTATCTCATGTTTGCATTTGTTTTTTCTCAAAACCTTCTATGACAGAAGATGGAGGACATGTTGTTTCAATGCGCCATCTCAAAAATCAGGAGTATAGTCATATAGGTGACTCTACGTCCTGATGTTCAACCATAAACAAAACTCCATTTAAAAGCAGATATCCTCCTTTACTCCCATCAGGAAAATTAGCCATGTGTGAGTTATCATCAGTGTTGGATAAACAAATTTCCAAGTGCATCTATATTTTGCCTCTCCAGCAGCTTAACAGAAAGTTCAGCGAAGCAAAACCAAGTGATGTCCTGAGAGCACAGGTGATGCCTGAACTCTTGTGTTAATCTTACAGTTGGAGCAACAGGCTGAGGTCAAAAGACTGGGGTACAGAAACCTCCAATGTGCTTCCAACTTGGTCACCAACCTGAATGTAACCTGATGCCTCTCCCTATTTCTTCTAGCTACATCTTTTCTATAGCACCATTTTGAGGGCATTGAGGGTATATCTTTTACATATATTTACAGTGAGTATCACGATGACTTTTTGGTGGGAGTATGATAAATAAATGCATAACTGAAGCTTGCTGTGTTTTAACTAAATGCAAACAGAGAAAATTAATTGAGGGCAAGGGAAGATAATAAGAAGCTTCACATGAAAATGGCCATTCCATGAGGATAGATGACACAGGAGAAAGGTGAAACACGTCCATGATTCTCTGAGCGGGATTCCTTCTGATTCAAACCCAACAGTAGCTAATGTCCGTTTGCACAGAAGGCTAATGTCAGGGCTGGTGACAACTACTACTTGCACAAGTGACTTAGAAGGCAAGAAATCCAGTTCTGGAGACCAAGCTGTCATAAAGGAGATCTTAAATTATCTTTTTTTATTATTATTTGTGAACTCCTGACCATCATAGGCAGCATCTGACATGTTATGAGACTGGCAGAGCCATGCTAAAATGGATCATAGAGGCACAGCCTGAGAGGCTGCAGGTTTAACTACTGCCT
Organism: Hirundo rustica; assembly: GCF_015227805.2. NCBI lineage: Eukaryota > Metazoa > Chordata > Aves > Passeriformes > Hirundinidae > Hirundo > Hirundo rustica. Next base: position 20,401,088 of record NC_053453.1, on the reverse strand, counting down.
GGAATAAATGCTTACTGTAAACATCTCTTTAAAGACAAGCAAAACCAAATGCATAAGTCCATCTCTGTGCCTCTTTCTCTCTTCCACAGAAGATGTTGAACCTCTGTGTATCCAAGCAGTGATTTCAGCAAAGTAACTCATGTTCCAAAGGCCTCTTCCATAACTAAAATCACCAGTAAAGTTTTTAATGACATTCAAATGGAACTGATTTTTTTTAACTTTGAAATGCTGTGAAGCAAGACACTCCGAGTTCTGGATGAGGTTTTTGTTGTTACTTAGGTGAGAAATGTGACTTTCTGATTTATTCAAACATGGGAATTAAACCACAAAGGCAATAAAACCTCTTGAATAATCACTCTTCAGCAAAAGCCTGCTGATTAATAGCCATTGAAGAACACAGAACCACAAAGTCATTGACTTCCATTAAAGTGATAGTGGATATTACTGGGTTCTGAGATACAAGATGCTGCAGAAAAAGCGTGTTTGAATTTTTCAAGAAACATAATCATTAAAGAAAATAACTTGAAACTTGGGTGCTTTGAATGTACTTCTTTAAGACTAATTTTTTTTACAAATTATATTATGTGGAGAAAAAAGAAAAGGTGGTGGAAAGGCATTTCACATCAGAAACTATTTCAGAAAGCATTATCTAGAGGCCAAAGACAGTGTGCAACCATCTGTTAAATAGAATATACCTTTAGAAGGCCCCAACTGTGGCTTATTTTATATAAATGTTTTAGCAGTGAACAGGAGATGTAAAAGCTTAAATTTTAAAAAGAAAGATAGCCATCATGTAGGAAAAGCAACCTGGTTTCCAGGCAAGATATTTTCAGAATTAGAATATTTTTAGTTTCTAATTTCCAAATCTGTCTAACAAATTCCAGTATGCTAGAGGATTTTAACAGTTGGAAGCCATTGTTCTGCTGGAAGGAGCAACACATGAACACTGTTTGGTAAATGGTGAAACAGCAGAACACTAAGTCCCACCACAGCCAAACTATGGAGCAGAGCAGAGCAGATTTGGTGGCAGCAACCGAAGTCAGAACATCCCAGAGATTGCTAGACAAGTCCCAATGCTGAGGCAAGTCTGAGGTCAAGCCAGGAAGCCAACCTGGAAAATCAGAATCTTCATTAGAGGGGTACATGGCAAGGCACAAGCATGGCTGAAACAGCTCTGTGAACGGCAAAGAAGGAATATCAGGGCTTAAAAAAGCTCTGGGGAGCCCAAAGGAGATTTCTTACAGCTTTCTCAAAAAGCTCTCTCCTCAGCAGCGTCATCCAGGGTCACACCATTGCATCATGTCTGAGTTGCCTCAATCACTGGCTGCCAAAGCCATGGGAGCAAAGTAGAGCTCTTGGCCCTTATTTGTATACTGGTCAGTCTTGTGTCATATTCTCTTACATCTCCTTTTTCTGCACAGAGCTAGAGGATGACAGTGACACGTCTATCCCAAACATGTCATAATATTTGACAGATTTTCTTCAGGCACAGTATAAGAATTTGCCTCGTGACTGAAATATGAAGGAGACACATCTGGAAGTCAAAATGGTGGACACATACTACATTTAAGTGAAAGATATAACATCTTTATGAATCAAATACAGTGTTTCCAAAATACAAGTGCATGATGAGTCTGTAAAATACTCTCCCACACCAGCCAGAACACTGAAATCAGCAATGAGGGTTGTGAAGCAAAACATTTCCTAAAGAGAAGAGACTTGATGCTAATTAACTAAAAATTACAACATCCCCAAAGGGAGTTATCCATTCTTACACTGTTATAATGGGGACAATCTCCACTAGCATGTCCTCTAGTATAATGACTGTATGGTTTTACATTGATTAAGTGTCTATAGAGGTACTAAATTCAGCTGCCTCTAAATCCCTAGTCTTTCATTTTTTCCTTCAGTAAAGGAAACATGAAATCAAGTTTAAGAGTGCCTTTCACTGTAAGCCACTTTAGAAAAACTGATAAAAAGCTATATATAGTGATTACTTCACCAGCCTTTGAAATGCTGAGATCTTTGAGGTGAGGTACAAAAAAGGTTTATAAATCAGAAAGCCAAGCCACATTGCCTTTTCAACATATGAGCCATAACCTTTCCTCTTAAATGACAGCAGATGGATACAGCTATTTTACATAACTGTAAAAAAAAAATATATATACCCTTCCAAATAAGTTATTTGCATACAATGTCATTTGCCAAAAGGCAAGTGGAGCTGGTCAGGCTCTGCCTTGTTCCAGCCTCCTTGTTGGCTTTTGGCAAAATCCTCTCAGTTAGTAATGCACGGAAATAGCTAATTTTCAATTCTGGTATTCCTATCATTTTCGTGGACAGCAGAATCTGGCAGAAGACTTTTACAAACTAAGTGTACAAAATCTCTGTGTACTCCCTAGATTTAAAAAAATACTCAAGGCTTGATATAAAGTAAACCTTGATTCTACTTTTAATACTGCCTATTAGACAACCAGAAAACAAACCATTAATCCATTGTCTAGACTTCAAGGCGTTATTTTGCACAGCCATTTCTTTTCATGTTGCAAAAGCAACAGAATTGTAGCTCTAGGAATCATCAAAATCATGAAGATTCAACTGAAGCAAAAAATCCTTTTTTCAAATATAAGTTTATATGTTGCAAGACCCACCCTCATGCAGCAGGGAGAGCATTTTTGATGAGGCTCTGAGAATTCCCCTAAAACCACTGCTTCCACATAGTGTCCATATAGACAGCAGATATGTGCCCAGCCCAGCATTTGGCCTGAAGCTATTCTCTGAGTGGATATGCAAATTCACAAGGTTGATGTTAGGTACATTATGATGTCACTTCATGTGCCCAGATCCATCAGAATAAGCCCATGAGCATGCCCTATTAGCCAATTTCTCTTGAATTCTTTCTGCAAGAATCATATAAATACATTTTTGGGTTCTCAGAGTTGACTTTTCTTGGGAAAAGTACACAGGTCTTCAGGAGAGATTCTCAAACATTTAAGATGTAAACTTCTGTATTTAAAACATTTCTCTAGGCTCCCCGTGTAAAAGAAAAATATGGAAATTGAAAGAAATAGCTCATTTCCAGGCAGTGAGTCACCTGATATTAGCATAGACATCTAAATAGAACATGTAAATCTGCCTCAGAAATGTCTTTTTCTCTCCATAAACTATAAAAAGAGTCTAAACAACTGGCTCAGATGCAAATGTCTGCAGTGTAGAGGATCAAAGCAAAGTGAAGAATATCCACCACTGGAGCATGGGAAGGTGTGGACAGTCAAACACGTCACGCTCAGGGTCTGAGAGCACAAACCACCTGTTCATGACTAGCTTCTCATTGTGTCTGTTCTGGTGGTAGCTAATGTTCCAGCATTAATGAGTCCTTCCTCTACCCTTCCCGCTGTGAGTTGCTGACAAATATTCAAAATGGTCTTCATCAAATGGAATTCAATCAACTCGGTGCTAAGTATTTAAAAGTGGAAAATATTTAGCAAGAAAATGTATTTATTAAGAAGTTGTATATTTATAAGAAAAGAATTCTGCTTTTTTTTTTCCTAAAACTTAATTGGTACAAAATTAAGCAATAATTTTAATTAATTGCCTGTGAAAAAAAGTCAGGGTTCAGTTTTTTGCTGACCTTTACATGAATAAGATGTAGTTAAGATGCCGTGCAAGATTCACACGTGATGACTTTTTACATCCACACAGTACTTTGTGGGGGAGTTCACATTAACACAAACTCTTCATCATGAGCCCACTTTTGAAGTAAACCTTCCAGTCGTCCCTTCTTATGATGCGCTTTGGTTAATGTAACAGAGCAGTCTAAGGGCTCATGGACTAGAGTCCTCTCAAGGAAATACAGAAGCTGAAGTTGCACTCCAGGACTGCACCCAAAGCATTGCAATCACTGGCAGACCAAGCTAGAGCTAATCTGAGGTGACCCAGGTGTGATGTGGACATCAACTCATCAGCACCAAATATTTTGCTCTGTAGACATGTGCAGGCCCATGTGGCTTGCTCAGATAAATATAGCCCGTGCCAGATTGAGGTTACAGTCTTGAAAACTGTCCCAGTATTGCCCTGAGGGCCAGAGCAGAAAGACTGCACTGAAGCTATGAGAGCTAGACCTCGTAACTAATTAAAGGCTAGCATGATGCATGGCATGTTTCACAGGGAAGTTTCATACTTCATTTAATAGTTACCAGCTGCATATAACGTACACAATTCTATCTTGTGTTTATAGACTGAAAGCAGAGCTTTTTTAATACACTGGAGGATCAGAAAACTTGTGCGTAACCGTATTTGCTGTAGGTTCTGTGCAACTAAACCAACAAACTCGCTATCAATGTTGTTGAGAGGAAGATGAAGTGTACAGTGACACAACATGCATCCAGTGTTCTGCTCTGCATTTCTAATTTGGAAATTGCATTAATTTGTCAGTGATCAGGTCATCTTAATAAAACTTGTTTAAACTTTGTTTAAACTTTGTTTTAAACATTGTTTAAACTTTAAGTACAAAACAGTGAATGCTAGTAGTTCAATCAAGACAGACCAGTTGTAATGAACTCTTATGATAATGGCATTTTCTTGTATTAAAAAAATAAACTAGGATATCTAAAAGCCGCTTAGTCATGTCATTGGTATTAGGGTTAATGATTTATTTTCCTGTGCTTCATTGCTTAACTCTGACTTGAAGACAGGTAACCACTATTGGTATAATTAGGTGAGTATTGTACCAAACACTGATAATGCTTCTGCAGCAGAAGCATTTCCAGTTCTTAAATACTACTCATTGGTTTTGTTCAGCAGGAACAGGAATGGCATAGAGCTGTTTCAGCGTGAAATACAACTACTACAGCAACTATACTTGTAAAACTTGACAAAAAAATTGTGTATTTATTCATGTCTCTAGCTGCTTCTCCCATATTGCCTTGTGCCTCCCCTCAGTATTAACTCTCAATGCCCACAAGAGTGTTACTACAAAAATACTGGGCCTATTGCCCAGTAAAACAGGTAAAATTGAGGAAAAAGCTTTTGAACTCAAACTGAAGCTCTTTCCCTCAGTAGAAGAATTAATTCAAATATCTAGCCAAGAGAGCTTTAATGAAATAAAACATCCCTCTGGGAACATAGTATCTCTGTATTTAGACTGAGGATGATCTAGTTGGAAAGTCCATAATCTAAATCTTATTTGGCAGACTAAATTAGAAATGCTGGAACATTTGAAGTAAGATGAAATAAGCAATGAATGACATAAACATAAAATAAATAACTGGGGATCAGACAGAAAATATTTCTTCTTCATTATATTTCTTACCCTAAGTGCTATTACACTGCTCTATTGGTTTTGTTGGTTTGGGTTGTTTGCTATTTTGTTTTGGTTTTTTTATTTTGTATTCAACACTTTAAAAAAAAGGAAATTTGCAAATAAAGGGCTAGAGTTACATAAGAGGAGAAACTGATGGGAGCTTCAGCCCTGTAGCTACGCTATTCATTTGTCATGACAGAAGCACACAAAGGCATCCTTTTCCTGACTCCTTGCACCCAACGATTGAAACCAGCACTCCCTGACATCAAGAAAATGCCCTAATTTCAAACATGCAGCAGGATGGGTTTCATTGCCCATGTCTATATTTGCATCTTAGCTTAGCACTGTTATTTTGATGCAAGCCTCTTTTCCACCACTGCTCACACCTCTCAGATTGGACCACAGAGCTGTCCTGGACCAAACCAACAGGATCAACCTCTCGGATGAAGCCAAAACACGAGCTATGCCCCAGCTCCATTGGACAGCCAGATCTCATCACCAGACCAGTCCTAGTCCCAGGTGATGCCCCTGGAGCAAGGACTGTGTGGACGCAGGGCCCTAGTGCCCACACTGAGGATCTGCTCCTGTTGTGCTAAATGACTTGCTCTACACATCTTTTCTCCCTCTCTAGTGCAGTCTCCTGCTTGAGGTCAAAAAACACCCACTGGGGCAGAGAGTGTGTTCAAGAAAGAGCCCAAACAGATGTGCTGAGTGGGGGCAATATTCTGTCTCTTGCTCAAGCAGCTCAGGAGGCTGCAGTGATAATGCCCCCGTTCCCTTCAGTTGCAGATATGCTCCATAAACATTGAGAAAATAATAAAGATTTAAACCAGTTTCAGGCCAGGAGAGATATTTTGTCTTGTAATAATTATATACTGAGGAGTCTTTAGCATCTCTTTTCATTATTTTTGCTTCACAGAAAAATTTAAAATCTTGTATTCATTCTAAATCAGAAATAAAATTTTTAAAAAAAGAAAAAAAAACTTTTACTATATCAATATTTTGTTTGTGAGGATAGATCCACATAAGCACTATTGCTAAGTGTTGGATGAGAGCCCATAGAAGAAATTGCTGCAAATCACTTCTGCCACTTCTATTTCCCAATATCAGAGGGGAAACCATATAAACAGTACATGATGGTTTATAAAAACACTAGTTTGTTGATCAACAGAAACACTATTAATCATTTAATTTCAATGGATTTACAAGTCAAAGACTTAAAAATTACTTTTTTTTTAAAATTTTTTTTCCCCTGGACATGTACTGTATTCCAGTATAAGTGTAAACTGTACTCACTAAAATCTGGTTACACTTCTACAAAATTAGCACTGCAACATGCAATGCTTCATGCTCATTTTAAAATGCAATAAGATTGGATTAAAATATGCTAAGAATGTTAATGTATCTTAATTATTTATGAGATTTTAAAACTGTAGCACAGACTCTTGTTTGAAATTTCAAACACATGAAGCAATGAGCAAAAATAAACTTCAGTAGGTTTAGCACACATTGAATGAGCTTGTCCATATTACAAAATAACTGGTTTTACAACATCTAACTGGCACGTGATGGTTACACCAGTGGTTTTCAGGCTGGGGTCACAGGTGATGAGATGGTAAATGTATTTATCACTAAGCTGAATAGTACACCGTGATCTGTGACAAGTTTTGGAGCTTGAAAGTGATCCTCCAGGAAGTTCAGGAGCCAAGATTCATGTGCCCCATTGCATTAGGCATATAACAGTAACCCTAAGCTTTTTTTAAGAAACAGGAGGAGAAATAGTCCTCTCCAGACCAACTTCATCACCACTCCATCCTGAAACAGGTGACTTTAAGAGGTGGTAAATGGATTCATAGATGTCATAGTCTCTCTCCATTCACTACAGAGGGAGTCTCAGGAGACTAAAAAGGGGGGCATTAGCTTTAGACTAGACCTCATTGCCCTCAGTGTCCCCATCCATAACCTCAGAACAGAGAGCTCAGATGCTCCTGCTCTCTGCCTCTTCGTGTGAAAGGCCTGTCTCTCCTCCAGGAGCTTGAGAAGGAAGAGGAAAGCAGTCTCACACCACCACCCAGGACCATACATGGGGAACACCCATCCTCTCAGTGCAGGGAGCACATTCCAGCAAGAGGGACTCAGTGGGTATTGGGGCTGTCACTGTGCAGGTGAGCTGTGAGTGCCCTGATTACACAGCCTAAGTGTCTGTGCCAGTGTGGGCATCTTATCTGACCACTTCCACCTAAATCCAGCCTCTGCCTAATCTAGATCACTGTCAGCACAGATATATTCATACTCACACAGCTGAAATAGAGGAGCTCTGCTGCCTCATACTCTGAGGAAAGGAAACACCGACACAAAACTTAATTGGAAACAGGGTTTTGCCCTAATTCAGCACATGAGTGTTTCTTCCTGCAAGCCCACAGGGGCCATGAAAATCTTGCACAACACCTTCCAGAAAGGAATCTGAAATTGAAGCAAGCTTGTGCTGGTGTACAACACATCTATATTCTTTAGAAGATTCCCAGAAGAGGATCCATTTGGTCCAGGTTTCTCAGTGCAATACAGCTGTATCTCATGAACTAGCTACTGGATAAAAAGGATTTTAATGCTTAACACTCATAACAGCAGCCTTGAGGAGGAACGTTTGACTCAAGCACACCTCACTGGGATTCTGAAACGCTTCTGAACTGAAATATATAAAGTTGTCACATCTGCCACTAAAAGAGTTTAATTGACTGAAAGGAAGTTAAGACTAAAATATATCCACATTTGCTAAAAAAAAAAAAAAAAATTAATCTGGTATTTTCCAATTAATAATATGCTTTTACAATTAAATTTAAAATCTCCAGAGAAGTTAATTTGGATAATGTAGGTAATTTTCAAAGCTCATTCTCAGTGGAGCCAATTTTAATTTTGGGATTAAATGAACAGCTAATAAAGACATTCAGATTTTTTCCGCTCATACATTTGATGTTTGCTTAAAGATTTTTTTCTTAACAATCACCCCTTCAAAATATCACTGCCTTCAATGAGTATTTAGAACACATGCAACTTATTAAAAACTTAAGCCCCAGGTTATCACATTCGCATCCATTAACAACCTTGCTCTGAGAAATGGCTTTGCTAAAAGAACATGTTTTAATCGGCTGATACTACTTGCTTGCATAAAGACTAGAGGGGTTTTCCAATTTTTTGAAATTTAAAAGTTATGCAGTCATCAGCAGCTATTGAGGACATACTTGGTACAAGACTACTGGATCCTGATGCATTGTTATTTGATATCACAGTGCCTGTATATGCCATGTAACACAACAATTCTTCAGTAGAAAAAAGCATGAAATGAAAATTATGCAAAACAGTGTGGGAAAAAGCAGAAAACTTTTCTGTGGACGTTAACTCCTTGCAAAAATCATCCTGAAATATTCTCTTAGAGTTGAAAATGTTAACAGGCCTTATAGGCTTGTAATAAAGCCTCATTTAAAAGTTTTCTAGACAGTAGTTTATATATGATTAAGTGATCTGTAATGCCAGGTGAATGAATAATTGATCTATTTGGGGATGACCTGAGAGATTTCTTGTTTTCGAGCCTGATCAGTCCGATACCCACGCCATCCAGTTACCGCTTCTAATGTTCAGCAGACTGTTCTATAACTCTGCCAGGTTCAGTTCTGCAGCTACAATTCAATCAAAAAGTCATGTCAGGGCTCAGAGTTGTATTAGCTGAAATTAGGAATGTTGGTCATTTATTACACTTGGAGTCATATTTATCTTCTGGGCCTCAGCTTTCCACTGAAGACAAATTCTCAGGGTTTTTATACCAACTAAAGAAAAATTTATTTTTATTTTATTTTTTTAATGGAAACAGTGCATCCTGGTTTTCATCCACCTTCCAGGTCTTTACAAATGGTCACATATTTCACAGGAGTTATGGTCCAAATCACAAGAGCTGTCAGCACTGACATTTACCCATCAACATTACAGGGTGAACAATTGCAAAGATACCTATGAAATCACTAGAAGTATAGAAGACCTGTTCAGATATTTTTTCTACCTTTTTGGTTTAGACCCAGTGAAAGATTTAGAGGTGCCAACACCTCACTTTTAGGCTGACTTCCAGAATGAAATTCAGAGTCAGACACCTGAGTTCCTTCCATAACTTGATATAGGTCACTCAGTGGGAAGAAGACTCCTGAACAGCAGTGAGAACCCTACTCCCCCCATTCCACTGCATCCTGCCTCTTCTCAACTAAATCCTTAGGAGGCTGCTGAGCCACACCCTCCTGGTTTCACCAGGAGACTTCAGGCTGCCCCATGGCTACAGTGCTTTGCTACAGCAGAGGTGCTGTGAACCTGAAGTCCCTCAGGTGGAGGAGAATCCAGTGCATGTCTCTGCCTCCTGGGTGAGTGCTACAGGTATAAGACATCCATTAGAAACACTTTACATATAATTATCACTAGGATTTGACACAGTTTTGGCAGTGAGCCAGGCAGGCTCATTTAAAGGGATTTTGCATGCTCTTCTGCCTACTTTTGGGATCCACTGAAGCTTTGGTAGGGAGGCAGCATAGCAGACTGAGTAGATGAAGATCTCTGAAGACATTTAGAAACCTTCAAGGTTAAGCAGCCATTGGGCAGGATGTTTGGATAAAAGGCACCAAGAGCTCAGTCCATTTATTCAACTGCAAAAGGTGTTTAGGAATGTTTGTCCTGTCCAAGGAGGGTGCAGATGGGAGATCATCACTGGCCACATGGGAGACATTCACTTCTCTGGAGTGGCAGCAAGAGGCCAGCAGGTAGACTGTAGCACCTTAAATGGAAAGAGGTGACCAAGGTTTTAGCAATTAAAATAAACCTATATAATAACCAAATCCCACATTAGGAAGAGCAAACTTTTTCCTTGCTTTTTGATTTTGGCACACTGAGAAGATAGTGTCAGCAGCAGTAAACACCAATTAGTTAGAGGTGACAACCAGTTCATGAGTTCACCTATATATTCTATTACATTAATAAAATGTTATGGAAAACATTCCACACCAAAGCACAGATCTAGTTCTGCAGCTGCACATTGTGAAGCCTGTGGGAAGTGGGAATAGAATAAAGTTAGATGTGGCTGCCTCCAAATTCACTCTCTTTTTAAGGTCAATCAGACCATACACTGCTTTACAGCTGTACGGACAGAGAAATCTGTTCATGGGTCCTTCCGAGAAAATCTACTAGTTTTAGAGTGAAAGCCCATCCAATGAGATTTGTAAGCAAAATAAGCATCTAAACAATGACATGACTTAAGTGCTTACCACAGCAGGCTGTTTGTTTTGGGCACAGGATGGAGAAGGCTTTTGCCAATTTCTGTTTAGCTTGGCAAACCCCATGGCAAGTGTAGTCACAGCAAATATATTCCCAATATTCCCAAGCCAGACAACACACACAGTTCCAGAGCTGATACAAAATGGGCTGCGGAAGACTAGAGTATAAGAAAACAAGTTGAAATTGAGTGTGACAGTGATGGCTTTGCATACTATTGCCCTCAAAGTATCAAAAGGATCTCACATTTCTTTCAAAGATATGCATTAGATGTAGTGAAGTCAAAGATGAAATTATATCTGATTTTATACATAGAAAATTGAATTTTTTTTTTAATGTCATGAAGACTGATATTGCACACATTTGCTACAACAGACTCTCAGAGAAATCAAATTCAATCATAAAACAGAAAGCAAGCATTTTTTAGCAACTGCATTATGTAAGCAGGAAGAAGGAGATGATATCAACTTGCCAGCTGGAAATCAATAGAAACTTGGCCAACTAGCTTAAGGCTTTTTTTTTCTGTGGTCTTCAAGAGGATCAGTTTACTAAAATAATGATTTAATCCCATGTGCTTCAGGAATACTGAACATTTGAAGATCTGAACATTTAAATCCTGGGCATTGTAAAGACAACATTTTATGCACATTCTGAAGTCCAAAGCATAGCATACAATCTTTATCTGGGCAATCACGCTTTGTCATGTGCAATAAATGACACTACAATCAATTCAGATACTTGTGACTAAAAATGGGTTTGTTTTACTTAACAGACTTTCTTGTTTGTAGTTTTTACAAGTCACAAGTCCAGTTCCTCCGGCCAGAGGAGATTAAGAAGCCTGTATATATATGGCTCATAGAAACAGTAAGAAAACTGGAAAATTATTGTACATTTCTCCCATGTGCTGACTTCATGCTGTAAATGTTTGGCTTTTATATAATAACATATCCATTCTGGTACTTGAGTCTAATAGGGCCATCAGCTACTTATCTTTTTAGTGTCATCTTCTTACCAATTTCAAATTACAGGTGACAGTGAGTATACCTTAATTTACCACAGCAAAGGTCCTTGCTGCAGTGGGTCAAATGAAATTTAAGGCGGAAAAGTATCAAAAAGTTTATTAAAACTCAAAGTAAAGGAAATTCCTCTCCCCTACTGTCTTCATGCCTTTGTTGTGAAAGAATACTCAACCAGGTTCTCCAAGCAGGCACACACATTTAGTGACTGCATGTTTTCCCTATTTTCCTACAGTAGCTGAGGTAGTAGGCTGTAGCTCAGAAGCCTAACCATACTGAAGAGGTAGACATACAACTTTACAATTTTTAAACTGTAAAATTGTTTGCAAAATTATTTATAAAATTTTAAGCTATTTGATATATAACAAACAAGCACAGATGCCATCCTCTGTTTTTCAGAAAAGGAAGCAGCAAGTTTGTTACCTGCAAGGTACACAAAGTCCCACAGAACAGGCATGGCAGAGTGAGCTGGGACACAGGACAGTTCTTGTTTCCCAACTTGGGGCCATGCTCAGGAACTTACCACACGCTGCCTTTAATGCTGCTTTACCCTTCTGTCCAGCACCTGTCATCAAACATGAGAGGCAAACATGTAAGGTCTCACCACGACCACTCTGAGACTTTACAGGGGTTTCAGTCTAACCTGTTTCTCCAAATTACAGTCAAACAAGTATAAAGTTTCACCTGAAACACCTTTCTCCATTGTGTATGTCCAGGTGTAACACAACTTTAGGTCAAACAGCCTCCCAACATCTGAGAATAGGATATGTGAATGGTTCAGAGAGCCTCAGCATTTCACAGGAGCTAGAAGAGCCTTGTCCTTGAGTTTCTTCAAAAAACAAGAAAGCTGGGGAGAAGATTAATATTGATTTTTAAGAAATATTGGTATAATGTGGAAAGAAGGAAAAACGGCAACCAGCTAATTAGATATTAAGAAGGTTAAAAGGGATGACCCAAAAGAATAGACTGGTATTGATGACTCACAAAATGATGGAAGGCTGATAGGGAGGTCATTTGCCATGAGTATGGTAGCAAAATTAAGGTCATTCAGTAAGAATTATATAGAATGGGCTTTGTCACACAAATATCATTACTGCAAGAGATTAGAAGTGTAAGTGATAAAGTAAATTATACTGACATAACAGGCTTTGACAAACTGTTTTACCTCATGGTGAAGGCCCTGTTTAAAAACAAGTATAGAGTTCTAGGAAAAAAAGATTAAAAACTCCATATGAGTATCTAGTTCATCACCCACTTGGAGATTCTTGAATATAAAGTGGATTTCAACTGAAAATTTGGTTTGTACATTTCTAAACAGAAATATATCAAATGGTGTTGCACAGAGTTTCTATTCTTGGCTCAACTAAAAGAAATACCTTTATTATTGAACTGAATACAAAAGAGTCGCTGCAACTAGTGCACAAACTCCAGCAGCATGTCAGAAATTATAAGAATGAGTTAGTTCCACAGAGAGGCTTTGATTCTTGAAGTGTTGGTTTCCTTCAAACAAAGAATATAGGTCAAACATCCAGATCTGGAAGAGCAGTATCCTGTAAATCAATGACTTAGAGAAGAACTCTGGTTTAAGGGAAACCGCCAATGAAAAAAAAAGCTCATAACATGACTCTGTGATTATGAGGGATAATATGATCTTCAGATGTGTAAATAAGAATGAATCTGTTACAAGTAGGACAATTGCATACCGCCCAATTGATATCAGCAAATTGGGATTTTTTTCCTGATACTCTTCATCAGAAAATTCAACATTATCAGAGATGAAGTTTAAATAAGAATTTTAGAACAGAAGATGGAGATGTTTTGATTTTCATGACACCTCTCTTGTGTTTTTAAATATACATTATCTGGTTTTAAATGTAATATGCTTTTTGCATCCTTGGTGACATCACATCATATTAAATTTTTTAAAAATAAAACCTATTTAAAGTCAAACTGTAATGAAATGTCTCAAGTTTTCTGTAAGATTACTTTTGAACCTATAGTTATAGAAATAGTCAATGTCTTCTCTTTCTATTCTGTTTTAGGAGAGAGAATTTCTGAAAATCTATAACTCGTCAGCTGAGATTGTTATTCAGATATTGGAACCTGAGTCCAATGTCAGTATTTAAGAATATAGAAAGCCAAGAAATGCTATAAATAAACCACAAGAAGGTTCCAGAATTGCATTTCTTAAAAATACAGTTTGAAAACAAGGGTTTGTATCTTTTCTTAGCTTATTAGACCAACAGAAGTACAAGAAAACCTAACATGAAAATCACTAGCCAAAGGAATTCTAATTAAAATTAAGGGAATATTTATTACCCATTGGAACAACTAAACTGGGTTTACTGTAAGTCAGTAATTTTTTGCAGCCTCTCAGATGACATACTTTCCTAGAAGGCATGCTTGCAGCTCAGTTACAAACATGGGACTCTACTGAATTTCTGCAGGGATGTCCTGCAGCTCATACTGCGCAGGAGGTTCTCACAGCTGCTGGGTTTAAGCCTATGAGCACAGGAAAAGAAAAAAAGCAGCACCCAAGTCGCTGCTGTGCTTAGGCAGCTGCCTTCTGTAACCAATACACGTTTGCAAGAATGAACATCACTCATCAAAGGGTCTGACAGGGAGGAAAAGGGCCATGGTCTGCAGTGTGAAGCACTCACAGAAGACAAGACATGATATGCACAGAAGGAGATACTGTGAAACAAGCACAGCCATACCACCTACCATACTATGGGCAAACCTAACCTAACCTTTCTATGCAAGTGTTAGAAAAAAAGATCAAAAGATCAGCAGATTTTTTTAATGGTAATAAATCAGATTATATAGAAACTTGTCTGAACAGGACCCAATGGCTGAAAATATTTCAGTTCACAACTCAATAATGTCTCTGGGGAAGCAGAGGAAAAGCTAAAACCTGAAGTGCAGAGATCTAAAAGGGTAAGAACCAAAACACACCCTCTTCTCAAAACACTGAACAATTGACATCACAAGAAAGACCTCTTCCATACAAATCACCAGCACCTTCGTTTTCCTTCCTGCCAGTCAGTCTTTCTGCAAGTGTAACTGCAACCTTAGCTTTTTTAAATATCACACCTACCTGATAAATTTTTCCTCTTAAATCCATAGCAATAATGGCTTTACCTCAGAGCTTCAGATTAAGATACACATTTTAGCACATTGCTAATCTTTGCATAACTCATGTTTCAGGAAAGCAGACCCATAAGTAAATACAAATCAAATCATCAAATTGCATTACAGTATAAAAAAAATCTTTCTTAATCTAGGTTAAAAAAAACCTCTTCTTAGATCATATAGATCAATCAAAAGCAATATTTTTCCATTAGTATCAGATAAGCAGACATCCTGATTTATTAGGAATTCAACAAATATAGCTAATCTGTACATATTCACCTCTCTCCAGCCTTAGACTGCAATTTCTCAGGCCAGGGACTGTCTTTTCCTGAAAGTAGAAAGTGGTCAGCTAAGTGTGGGCACTGGCATAAATAAATAATGACATCATAGTCACTAGGGACACTTAAATAAAACTATACTCTGATTTAACTGTAAAGGTCCTCTACCAAAATCCCAGATGAGTAATGGTATTCAGCATCCTCCTTTACATTTATCTTATTTTATCAGGAGTTTTCTTCTAACAAAACAACGGTAAGCATACATGCCCTGTTCATCTACTCCTTCCCCATGCACTCACCAATGCTCAAGACAATCCCTCTTGCCCAAATGCTGTGGGATAGCTTCTTTCCTATTTACAGCTTCTAAGTTCTTGTTACTTTCTTTTGAAAACACAGCATCAGCCAGAATTTAGGAGGGAAGAACATCTTTGGAGAGTTGCTCATTGTGATTACGGGATGCTTAAGGCAACAGATGAAGCAATGGAAAGAGAACATGCCAAGGAGCACCAAGGAGCCTGCCAGCTCAGGGAAGAACAAAAAGAACTTTCCAGGCATGAGGAGCCTGGATAGAGTTTGCCATAACTCAGGAAGTTACTGAATCGGTTAAAGCAAGGACTAACCCGAAAGAACAGAAACTGTTGGGATTTTCTAAGTTCATGTTTGCCTTTTGTAAGAGTTCTAAATTTGCTCAATGTAGAAACTTAATTTTCTAGTTTTTATTCAAATGAAGTTTGCCTTGTTTGAAATTTAAAAAAAAAAAAAAAAAAATCAACTTTAGCCTAACTTTAGTTAGAATACAACATAATATTAAAAAAAGAGAGTGCCTGATGCAGAGTCCCATCAGGGATGGAAAGATGACTGCCCTTAGTGCTGTCCCCACCATGATAGCAAGGAGGGAGACTTTCACACTGGGAAGCTTCACTGCTGTCAGAAGTGGAGCAGGAAGTGTGAAACAAGTAAAGGAGCGGAAAATTACAAGATATTTTGACTGGTAACAGGCCTCCTCACCTCCCCACACACCAAATGTCCTCCTGCAGGGAAGACAGGTGCAAAAGAGAACAGACAAAAGAGAATGAGGAGGAAAAGCAAAGAGCAGTCAAAAGTGAAATGAAGGATAAAGGAAAGCTGGGAATCATGACATTGCTGGTAGCAAAAGAAAAAACAGAGTAAGACAACTACACAAGATGGTCTTTCCTTCCCATCATCCAGGCAACTCAGTCATCCTAAACTGAGTCCATCAGTGATTGTGATACTGAGTCTCAGAGCAGTGAGACAGGTATTGCTTGCATGAGATGACATGAGAACACCCAAGACAAGTGACAAAAGATGGAGAAAAATGTTCCACTGCAATTGGAAATAGTAAAAAAAAGTGTGTCCTGAAAAATTGTATTTAAAAAAAAAAAAATAGCATAAATGCTCAACTCCTTCTTAACCCTCAGCATGGAAATGAGAAGTGCTTCTTAAAAAGTAGTTTCTAATACCTCTCATCTCCCCATGAAAAGCAAAAGTTAGAATGGGCCAATGCTGTAAACACAGTTGTTGGTACAGCTCTGATTTTATTAGTTTATACCAAAAAAAGAGTCACAACTGCCTTTTTCTTTAATCCCAAAGTTTGTCTTCATTTAAGTTTGCAGGGCCTGCTGCCAGCTGAGATAAATTGTACCTCAAAAAGGACATTATAGTCTGGGGGGCTGGGGGTGGGGGAAGTACATCATCACAGTCTTTCTTTCCTTTTCTTCCAGTATATCAGCCAATATTTCCTCTGCAAAAAGATCTGAACAACAGGCAATAGCAAGTCACAGTTTTCAACTTCTGTATTGTTTTCGATGACCTTACTGTTACACATATTTCCCAAAATTAAGTAGAGGGAATGTCATTAATAAAATACATAAAGCCAGGAGAAAGTAAAAATTATAGTCATGTGGCCAAAAAATTCTCAAATTAGGAATCTAGGTTTGCTTTTTCTCCCAGAGCATTGCTATGTATGAGCAAGCATCAGAACAGAAGGATGTGTTACATAGGGTTCACTAGGGTTCTGTCCTGGCTGCAACACACTGCATTTACTCCATGATTCAGAGAGTGCATATTAAATTTACAGATGGCAAGAACCTAGAAGAAAATGAACCTACTGCAAAGGAAAAAATATTGCAGACAAAAGAAGGAAATAATGTCCAGGGAAAACAGAATGCACCCCAACAGGGACAAGTTCAAGATATTGTCAGAGCAAATGAACCACGTAAATACGGAACATGACACAGCCAATTAGAAATCAGTTGTGTAGAAAAGGACCTTGAATGATATAAAAGAGAATCCAAATAGAAGTCAACATCAAGCTATAACAGGTTACTTAAGGGACCAACAGAATTATGCATGAGCCAGAATACAGAACACAAAATCTGTAAAAGCTCTCTGCCCTGCAAGACATAGCTGTGATACTGTCTTGTTCTCACAACACAAAAATAAATAAGTAAGTAAAAATCCAAGTGGGCCAACTGGAAGGAATGCATGGGAGAGTTGCAAGAACAGTTCCAGGAAACACAACCCTGGAGGAAACACAGAGCAGTGAATTTTTGACTCCAAACGACTTAGGACTAAAACATGACATGCTAGCAGCACCCGAGCACATAAAACACTGCTGCAGGGAGAGATTGAGCAGTTAGTTTCCTACATTCATCCAGGAGAAGGAAAAAAGTAACAGGCTTAGATTTTAACAGCAAGGTTTCCACCTCAAGCCAAGAGAATTTTCTGCTGGCAAGAGTAACAAAATGTAAGAATGAACTGCCTGAGAAGGAGGCCAGACAAACCTTCCTCGAAAAAGTCAACTGACCTTACCATAGATTCCACATCTTCCTTGCACCCCCATCATTCTCACCTTGCCTAAATACTGTCAGAAAAAGAGTTAACATCCTGCATCTTTAAAAGCAATCTCTTCATTATGACCAGCTAGCCTCTTCCACAGATTAAATAACTATGTCTTGTTGAGTTCCTGTTTCTCACCTTCCCCAGATCAGCACATAGGCTGTACCTGGTCCGGAGCAGCTGCCTCCCCTCTCCAGTACCCTGGGCACGTGCCCGGGCTGTCTCTGCTTTCCCTGAGCAATGCTCTAGAGAGGACACAAAAGCCTTTATGGATGATTAATAGCTACCTTTCAAGGCTTAATGATTTGGCTAGGAAACTACATCTTATAGATCAGTCAGCTAATCTAGACCTTGGCCAGCTCTCTTCTGCTTTTTCCAGGAGACAGACTGAATATTCAGCTCAACATCTCCGCTGCTTTCAGTCATTTTTCTCCATTATCAATCCCCTATTCAGACAACTATTTGCAAGTTGCACCACTTTACTCAACAGATCATCTCCATCACATTACCAATGGGTAAGCAGAGAAACCTTAATCAAAACAAATTGTCTTTAAAGACTCAGAAATGATTCAGGAATTAGTCCTATATTACAGCTCTGTGTGTTCTGTTTTCCAGTTTTCAGCTCTGCAATGATGAGACTGCATCTCATCTAAGGAAGAACACACCATTTTACTACACGTTAGGTAATGTATACAATTCCAAATGGCTGAAGTTCTTTCCTTCTGTTGTTGGAAAAAAAAATGAATAATAATGTTAAAATTAGTTACAGCCAGTATGTGGTAGATGGACTGTTGCCATATGGTGGTTATGTAAATTAAGTGATAAAACAAGGATCTAGCATTTATAAGCAAGTTTTGCACACTTCAAAAACCCAGCCTGCCTGTGAAATACCTACTGGCTCCCACTTACGGGAAAAGATTACATCAAAAACTTGGGGTTTTCTTCTGAGACTCTGAACAATTATTTCAAGGAAAACCTAAGCCTCTAATTTTCCTAACATATAAAGAATATAAAGTCTAATCACCACTCCTGTGCATTACACTAAGCAGTCTTGTTCTCCAATTAAACATCTATTTTCACTTGGTAAAATTATGTCCCAACTCCGCATCGCTGTGTTGCCTGTCTGGAAAGGTGTCTGACTGCACTTTGTGGATGACTTAAATGTCCAAACTTAGGACAAAGATTTCTCTAAAAGCCGCCAAAACCACCCACTTTTGCTGACCAAATAGGGAATTTAGGACCACCTTTAGGAGTCCTGACACTCTATTGCTTGTCATTGAAACATAAAATGGGGGGACTGTTGTAATGCATCAATTGGGTTTATATTTCATCGGATTTGTAATGTTTTTTCTATGTATCATGCGATCTGTCCTTGCCCAGCAGTACCCCTCCCCCACACTGAAATGTAACCCAACCCTGTTTCCCTCCCGCTTCTCCCTGACTGGGTGGTGCCTCTGGGCCCGTCCCCTGGGGAAAAAGCCACGGCGGGGTGGGGCGGGGCTGAGCTCTCTCTGGCACCGGCGAGCCATCAGAACGGGCTCCAGCCAAGCAGGGCAGGACTCGAGAATAAAAGCTGTAAAATCCCACCCCGTGAGAGAGAGCAGACTCTTTTACTTTTGCCATCGGCGGTCGTCTAGTCTCATGGGGTAATACAACAGGAGACAGCTGGGCAAGATACTTCCCAAGCATCACAGCTCAGTAAACCTTAAATATGTTCAAGAGGCAGCATTGCAGACTCCATGTGTAGCTCTCATGGAGAAAAGTGATAATTCAAAGTGGGTTTTTTTTAGATTATTATTATTTCAGCAGGCAGGGACACTAGGTATCAAGCAGATAATTGGATCAGAAATCAAAAAACAGTTTCTTCTAAAGCTGGGTCACTATTTTAAAAAAACTAGTTCTCATTTCTCAGGTTATAATGAAAGCACAGCTCCTGCTATGAAAAATAAAAGTTGAAATTAATTATGGTATGTAACAGCTTCATGAATCCTTGACATACAGCACAGATTAGATTCTAGACTCCTACTGTCCCACCACACAAAAACATTAGTATTTTTTCTCTAACCATATGCAGAGGCTAATTAACACAAAATTCTTTTTCCTTTACTGAAAAAGGAGTCTTCAGGCTTTATCAGAAGAACAGGAAAGCAATTAACTAAAGATTAAAGGGGCTCCATCTGTATGAAGCATGATAGAAATTGCCAAAAGGAGCAGGAGACAAGTAACACAGGATATAACCAAAGGAGGGGAGAGAAGGAGAGAATGAGCAACAGAAGGTTAATATTAAATTGCAACTGGAGATCTTTTTCAGTAACCTGTCGGAAGGCAGCCAGAGGGGATAACTGTAACGTAGGCACAAGCTTAGGCAAAAGCCTATGGACTCTGCTCAGGTCAGATTACCTGATCATAATGGTCCTTTCCACCCTCAACTCTAAATTACACATGTATGGAGACAAAAGTAAATATTAAGCACAAAATCAAGGAAAGGTTGAAATCTAAATTGAATTGAAACCCTTAGCTTATCATGATAGCAAAAGGCATATATAAAAGACACTAACGTTTTATTCTTGACATCTCTAGCCAAGTATCTTTCCCTCTATCAGTCTTCATAGTAAGTGCTACGTCTCATAGGGAGATGCTTGGCATCTTTCTGAAAAAAAGACTACAGGACAACTCTGCCAAAATGATCATCCTCTTTGACTCTCTTATCTTAGGGTAACGCTGGGTTTGTAACATATTATCTTCTCATACAGATTTCTAGCACTGGAGCATTATTTAAAAGCCATAAAAGTTGCACAATTCTGACTAAGTGCATCTAACAAGCTATATTCCAGCACAATCAGATGGAGGTGGAAGTCTCAACTTACTCATACAGCCAGGCCTTTTGCCCTATGATAAACTGCAATGCATCTTAACTGGCTTACTTCTGTCCGCACAAAAGTTGGCATGTATCTGAAGTCTTCCCTTGCAGAGGTTACTACAGGATTAGGAAGGGTCAAAAAAGAGAGGTATGAACTCATTAGAAGGTCAGTAAGTTTCAGGGGGTCCCAGGTCCATTGACATGTACTGCTAGAGTTGTCAAAGGTCCTGTCATGAGCACTGACACTACATTACATATCAGATCTACTTGAAAATGCATTTTGATTGAAAGATGCAAATGTGAACCACACTGACGAGCATATTGTATCGCTCCTGAAACACCTTGGGTGGATTTATCTGCCTGTAGCTCCATGACAGACCACATCCAAAAACTGGCGCTCTTGTGCACCTCACCACGGCACATGTGCTCTCAGTGACTGGAGGGAAAGCTGACACCACAAAGCTTCTCAGGGATCATCAAAACCTAACAGTTCCTTAAGGACAGTGACTAATCTAGTGGATCAGCTGACAATGAAAACATGACAGTCAATCTGGCAGGTGCAGCATCCTGTTAGTTCATCTCCGCAGCAGACAAAAATAGTCTGTATGTTGGATGAATAGCTTCTCCCTAATCATTCTCTCTGGCCATCACTGATATTACAACTGATATCACCATAATCACAATAGCCCCAAAAGAAGAGCTTATTCTCATATCAATTCT
The DNA here is from genome assembly GCF_015227805.2 of Hirundo rustica. NCBI lineage: Eukaryota > Metazoa > Chordata > Aves > Passeriformes > Hirundinidae > Hirundo > Hirundo rustica. The sequence goes on along the minus strand of NC_053453.1, from coordinate 20,379,623 downwards.
CTTTTCAGACAAAACAGAATTTAATGGAATAGTGTAGTCTTTGTTAAAAATTGCAGGGTACCACTTATCTGTAAGATAGATAGTACTCAACTGCTGTTTTCAGCTAAAACAGAAAGATCTGAAAATCCCAAGCGAACAGAAAGGACTGAAAGTTCACGGTGGTACTGGTAGCATTTCACTCACCTTAAGAATACATAGACTGCAGTGAGAAAACAATGAACTAATCTAGCATTGATGCAACTCAAACACCTTGCTATGCCGTCAAATGTCTGTTAGAGACATCTGGTTGCTGGGTGTATGCTGTAGTTGTATCAGCTGCACAGGAACAAAGAAGGGATGGATATGAGGATTGAATGATCTAAAATTCTTCTGAGCTTGGAGCATACTCTTTATGGAGATGAAGCTTGAGCTACCTGCATGCCTTCAAGCAATGTTGCTATAAAAAGAGCAATAGATATGACCTGGTTGAAAGGGGCTGTCTCCAAGCAAACATAAACAAAAGGCCAAAAGAGGAAAGGCATTCCTGGGATTAGCAAATAACACAAAAAAGCTTTCCTTTTTCTTGGAAAGGGTCACGGTGTCAAGGAAGCTGGCTAAGATATTGCATTCGTTGCAGGTGCTGTGAAGAGCTGGGGTACTGCAGGAATACCCCAGGGAGCAGCACAGGAGAAGCTGGGTCCTAGAGTGATCATGACACCAGTGAGCTAGGCAGCCTCCCCTTTGATTCAATGCACTCTCACAGTACTCATGCAGTACTAAGTTTTGGTGTGCAGTTTAGGCATTCAGGACTTCTGGATGTTCAGAATTGCAGATATAATCACTGCAGAGAGCTCATTTGCAGCAAACTCATAATTTCACATAAACATTAAACTGTACTAAGTGTGAACCCAATAAATCTGACACAAAGGGCTACAGAATGCTTGCACATGTAAATGGGTCCACAGACAACAGACTGCCACCTCACACTAAATCATGTATATCCTGAAGAGGTCTGATTTGACTGTGTAGGACCAGAAAAAACAGTTCACTGCAGATGTTTTAATTAGTTCACATACACATTTCTTTAAAGGTAGAATTAGAAGCTGTTTTCACAGCTTTTTCGAGAGGGGCTCTGATGTGGCACTACTGGCTTTAGCCATCATCCAAGACACAGAATAGTCACTCTACTGTATACTGACCTTTATATGCCCCATTATAGCTACCAATGTAGCACTGTATTCCCTGCAGTTACTGGTCAGAATATGAGATAGTGAGGTATTTTCCATTCTGAAGAAGAACAAACAAACAAAAAAACAGCAACAATAACAGCATCCACCACCACCTCAAGAAAAAATAATACACCAGAACCACACAAATGCTCATTTGGAAAACACATTAACTGCTTTTCAAGTAATATTATTCTCTTTCTTTTGGCAGAAGCAGCGTTAACTTGAAATTAGGTGGTTGTCTATACCAAAAGTATAAAAGAGATGGTATCTATCTGTAGACATGGCCCATGTTTCTCCTTTCCAAACAGTGAGTCTGGGAATAGAACGGGATTTCAGGTCTGAAAATAACATGTTAACAGATGCTAAATAACGTAACAGTGCAGAAATTTCTTTTTACAATATGTCTTCCACCATTCCCAAGATAAAGTTTCTGCATTTTAAAAGCTGGAGGTAATTTTGTGTTCAGCATTTTGCTTTTTAAATATAAAGGTAGGTTAAATGAAGCTTAAAGAAGGTGAAAGACATTGGAAAATTACAATTCCTCTCTTGATATTCAGTAAGGGACTAAGTAACAAAAAAGGATCTTAAGTGCTGTTGAGCTGCACAGGTTTTCGATGTGCTAATTTTGAGAGAGCATCTTGGTAGATTACACCTAACTCTGCTACAATGTATTGTCCCCACCTATTCCAGAGCCTTGGGGACAAAGAGCAAGTGCAATCAAGCAAACCTTAAGTCCGCGTCCTTACAAACATCATTGAAGAATTTCAAATGTCACAACCTAGGAACTGCCTACAGATTAATGACTCCTTCCCGCGTCAAAGGCCTAAGGCCAACCTTCCACAGCAGCCTATCTTCGCTTTCTGAACGCCCACCTGTTTTCCTGAGGCTGTGCTTCCGCCAAGGGGCCGCTCTGGGAGCACGCGCGGGCCCGGCGGGCCCCGGCCGCCTGCTGCCACCTGGCGGCCGCTGCGCCCCACACCCAGCATCGGCAGGCGCGCACACGGAAAGGCCTCCACGGAAAACAGCCGCCATACTAACTGAAATCACCCGTCTGTTATAACGCTGTTCTCCCACAGTCAGAACAGCAGCAGCAGCAGCTCAGGCGGCGCAGGGTGACTGCCCACCTCACCCTTTCCATCCCAGAAAAGGACCAAGGCGTGCTCCAGGCATTGGTGGGTTTCCTTGGCACTGACCCCCGACCGGTATTCAGGCTCTCTTCCTCAAAAGCCAGCGTAGACCTGAAAAGCCTTATTCCTCACCAAACCTGAGCTGCCCCCACAGAGAGATTTTCCTTCTGTGGCTCCACTCGCATCCATCACTCCAAAGGTGAGATTTCTTCCAGGCTCATGGTCTTCTGACTCCTCTTCCAAAGTCTCCCTGTTCCAGGGAGGAGGATGTGGCATTATGGCGGGGTACAGTCACAGCCTAATAATAACTATAGCCCTACTGCCCTTCCTGTCCACACGCAAAACACTCACCCAAAGCATTTCACTCTTTATACCAAGGCAAATACAAGAACTGTTTTTTAAGGCAGTGAATGCTGTAGGAATTACCCTGTTCCTCTCAAATGCACCTAGTATAATGCAGTTCAATACAAAAGCAGCAGCCTCAAGTGCTTTCATGAGTCTTGCCATAGTTACCTTGTTACTCTTATTAATTTTATTTATTGATTTTTTTTTTTTATTTCTTTTTTTTTGCTCCAAAGTTAGAAAGTGTAGCTCCAAAGGCAGCAAGCCCCTTATGAGCAGGGAAATCAGGATTTGGTTAATGATTTGAATTTAGTTATATGTTACCTTCAACCTCTCCAAACAACAATTTAATGACTAAGGAGAAAACAATCCACGAACACCACACTGCAAATGAAAAAGAAAAAAAAAATGTAAAAGGACCATAAGAGAAAAATAAACACTTCACTTCTAATTCAAGCACACAGAAATAGTGAGAAAATAGAGCTAGACAGGGCATGAAGTTCTCAAGCCATTTATCAGGTGCCTAGTGCAAGGAGAGAAATATTACTTCTGGCAGTTGTTTCTCTAATCTATTTTTAAAGGCATAAATATAAGAGGATTCACATTGTTCCTGTCTGGATCCCTTCTTATCTTTTACAAAATCACCTTCTAGAAGACTCCATAACCAAAATCTGAATGCCCAAATCGGTTGTGTTTGGATTACCCCATACTCCACGGAAAAAAAAACAAACAAACAAAAAAACTGACCCAACAATATTAAATGCCAAGAGTTTTTAAAACAGCTTTCAAAACAGAAACAAGCAAAAAATTATACTTCAAAAATTAAGGATTTAAAGAAGCTAACATGATAGGTAATTCGAGATAATTCAACCACAGCCGTACAGTAAAATATTAAAAACTGAACTGGGAACTACACAGGTGAGTAATGGAAACAAAAATGACAGCAAGCACCTTCCACAAGGAAAGAGGCTTTTTATGAAAGAATAAGAAAACTGACTTGTAGCTGTGCTAATGTAGCTATCAAAGTGACATATTTTTATCCTTTCCTTCTTTAACAGAACCTTGCTCACATATTAAGCCTTATCCCTCAAAAATGTTTAAAAATATGTTAGGAATTCTACTACTTTTGGATTCTATTGCCCTGCATTATACTAGTGTAGGCAAACAATCTACTAAGATGAGAAAATTAGCTCCAAGATATAAAACCTTTTTTTTTCTGCTCCTCAAGATGCAGACATGTCTTAGTCTGTTCTGAAGCCAAGAATGCTAATAAGTGTGCTGGCCATTTCCAACCATTGTGGGTCAGTCCACAGCTGAGCAGGCACTCACGCGTTTCAAAGGCATCCTCCACATTTCTCAGTACATTTCAACAAGACGAAATCTCTTTCTGAAAGTCTCAGTCAAAACATAAGCAAGTACCTTACTCTGCATTGCTGCTCTCAGTTACTTACCTTAACATTTACAGGGAGAGAAAACAAGGAAAGCAAACATCCTACCACCGCACCTAGATAAGGTAACTCTAATCTGAAAGACAGCTTACTGAAAACAAAAATTTGAATATAACTCTTCTTAGTGGATTATCTCCAGTATCACCTCGAATAGCAGGAAAGCAAATTCTGGAGTTAAAATCATGAAATAATGATAATTAAACAGTAACTCAGAATAGCAAATGCTAGATGAAGTACAATTGATGAGGTGTTTATATGTTGCTATACTACAAAAACAGTGACTTACACAAAGTGAACCAATTCCAGCCCGAGCTTCAGGACATTATTGACACTTAGGAAACCAGTCCCGATGTTTTCAGCATCAAATACCATTTTTACAATGCCTAATTTGTTCACATATGCAAGTGTTCCTTGAGGAAGCAAATAGCAATATTTATGTACAGACATTTAATAAGTAAGACCAAAGTCACAATCTGTTGTGTTCTGAGCATGGCCAACAAAGTCATGCACCTTGCTTTCCTCGCTTATACTAATGGAAACAAGTACTCTGGATCAGCACAGACATCCGATCCTAATCCTTGTCAACCTAGCCACCACCTAATCTACTATGAGTTTGACACCCTGCAGAGAAATGTCTCACTGAATTTGTAAATCTATTACCACTTTTATACCTAGACAAATTATTGATCTCCTTATCTGTCAAAGTAATAAATATATTTTTGATGGAAAATCCAGTTTTACACAGTTTTAAAGGATGATGCCTCCAATTTTAGGCCTGTTCATTCCTAGGTAGTTGTTTCTTTAAAGAGCAAGTAGCAGTTGAAATCTAGATGTACATTATGAAGGAAATTGATTACAATTTACACATTTCAGTCTGAGATTCACACCACCTGCCTTGCCACAAGACAGTAACTTCAAACAATCCCTTTGTCTGCTGCAGAAAGTCACAAGCTGAGAACTGTAAAACCACAACATCCTGGAGAAGAAAACATCTGAGCAACAGAGTGAAAAAAATGTAAGCACACGTGCACATAAGATCTGCTGCAAACCCTGTGCTTTTTGGTCTCTGCTTTGCCACCTAGCCCACTCAACTCTTTCAGATAACAGCAGCAGCGGTAGAAGATCATCAAAGCAGACAGTTTCACCCCTAATAAAGGAACTGATTCTCAGGCTCAAAGCACCTAAGCAGCGTGAAAGAGCAAATCCAGCTCAGCCAAGGCAGCTGAACCAGCTAGCAGTGGATAAGCTTGTGCTGAGAACACGGACCAGGTACATCCGCATTGCCTTAGACTGAAACAGCAGGAAAGCATCAAAACAAAAAATACCAGTATTATCGGATACTAACAAATTTAGTGCAGTGGATTATTGACACAGAGAACCTCAATCCTATCTGTAACTGAGGCAAAAACACCGTAACATCTGCTTCTGAAGAGTAATATTACAGCAAGTTGAAAAAGCACATTCTCCTCCCCCATCCAGACTTTGAAACAACCATGACAGTACTGTTCATGGCAATGTGGTGAAACAAAATATAGTTTCATCTGTTTTGCAGAAAAATTTATTTGGTCTCCATGCTATCAAAGGCTCAGGTGATCATTTCCCACTAATTCTTTCAACGTCAATGATACTGTTTCCTAATTTGAGACATTATTTCAAGTATACATTTCTATTAAGATTACCAGTATCTTGATAACACCCAAATGAATGAATGAACACAAACAACTAGATTTTCAGTCTACATTCCACTTTGTGTCTATGAAATTACTACTTTAACACTGTAACTGACGGATACTGTGAAGCAAGCTCCCTAGAAAAGGGAACTAAAGCTTCCCTTCTGCTGCCCTTTTCAAGATGAGCAGAGACCATTTACATCCAGACAGGAGTCCCTCTTGCAAGTCTCCTCATTAGTACAAACACCACAGCTTCTCCATTAATAAAACCATTGAGGGCCCATTCTTCTCTACCCATCATGCTCCAAACAACACACTGCTCTACCTTTGGTTAAGCAACTGTTGTACCTTACTGTTAAGCAAAAGGGAATGATGTAAAATACCCACCCACAATTCTTTCAGCCACCACTCAGAACTGACCTCATTTTCTAAGTACTTCAAGCACCTGACCAGTTACACAAATCTTTCACACAGTAGATTTAAATTCATCCCAAGAGAATCCAATCAAAAACAAATGGTGGTAATGACCATCAACCATCTAAGCTAGACTTCTTTATTCTCCTACAGAACAGAAGAAACCAAGCACTACAAAGACTTCAAGACTAACATTTCAGACATCTTACAAAGAAACCTAACATTTCAGACAGAAAAGACAGGTAAAACATAAAACCAGAAACCACTCTAGAAATAAAGACCAATAAAGTAAAACCAGGAAGACCAACAACCTCAGCTGATACAATTAAAGAAAAGATGATTCTGAGACACACATCAGCGTATTAGACTTTAGCAAGCCTGGTGCCACGACATCAGTGACATTCCCTTGTTGGGAAATGTCCCTGAAGTGACAGAATTAGAAGACATGTATCACTTCAAAAAAAAAGACAGACTTGCATACAAAATGTTTGGTTCATCCCAAAAGTTTTCTGTAAAGTATCTCACATTCACTCTAAATAAAAAACTCTTTCAACAAGACTCAGCATTAATTCTGAATGTCCACTAAAAGAGGCTACATTTGTCTTTGGCTAGTGTAAGTGAAATGAGCCAAACCAATGTGTCCCATCAGTGATGCAAGACTGCATCTTAATTAAAAACTCATATCCAGTGTGCTGGTGAGCAGAAACATACCTTTGATATAGGAGTAACTTTATCTTCATGTATTTCAAGATGCAGACACTTACCCAGGACAGCAGAAACCACAAGGATAAATTGAGAAATGAACAGTTATTCTATCCCTATGTTTGCATTTTAACTTCCCAATCTTAACCTGCAGGCACTCAGGAACATGACTTAAAATGCACTTACATTAATAGCCTAATGTCTTCTTGTATAAAAGTATAAACAATGGTTATGGCACTTCCTTTTTATATCTAACCATGAAAACAAGGAACCTTCAGCAGCCATCAATGTTCTTTCCAATGGAAAACGAGGTAATCCTATTTTCTTGGTTTTTTTAAAAAAAAAAAAAAAAAAAAGAAACCCCTCAGGATATCCTATCTTCCTCAATATTTTGTTCTAAAAGGGTAACAACAGGAAGAAAAAGATACCTTTATAAGGAACAAAAGGCCAGTATGAGCAGTGTTTTTCAAAAATACAGCAAGGGTTGACCACCAGTGTGAAGTGTTCACTCCACAAGTGCCAAGTTTTTAATTTAAAAAAAAAAAAATTTACAACAGAATATTACAAACTACTAGCTTCAATGATCAACAAATAAAACTTTACAAAATGCAAACAATGTAATTTCCAATTGTGGAGTGAGATATCCCAAGTTTACAAACACATCATCTTTTTGTTTATGCCCACTTAAAAATCATTTCCAGTCTGCTTTATTTTCCATCAAATACAGTACATTTATCCAAACAAAAGCATGTACATTCAATATAGAACATTTTGAGCAAAGCTACAATCTTAGTTCCCATTCACAGTATTTTTAGTGCAATGCACTAACAGGGCCAAACAGTTCTCTATCCATAAAAGCATTTTTACTCCTGATCTTGTGATCAACATTTAGATATATTTTATACAAAAAAAGTATATATGAACATGAGGCACCTCCCTAAGTAAGGGAGTGAGCCAATATAAAAAACATGGTATTTCTTCTGATGTACAATACCTTTCAAATTGTAGCAATTTGACACAAATCACTAAACAAAATATTTTCTAAAAAGTAAAAAATAAAAAATAAACAAACAAAAAACCCCAAACAAAGAAACAAAAATCCACCAAAAAAAAACCCCACAAAGCAAACAAAACAAACAAACAAACAAACCCCCATGATTGCATGAAACCTGCCAAGACCTTCATAATGGTAGGCATGCAAATGTTTTACTACAATCTTGATTAAAAGGTTAAGAAAAGGTATCTAAAACATTTTCCAATTACACAAAGTCAAGTGCTACCCATAGTGGTCATTCACGATTTTGAGAGAAAATAGTTTTTGAGTTTCTCCCAAACTATCCTCCCTTTTTTATTAACATTTAATGAAATAAGCTAACATTGTAAGTGGTTGTGCACAGATTGTCTATAATACATCAGCAAGCATTCACTACCTTCATATTAATATTAGTGTGTTGATCTTTTGAAAATAAACTGAAAAAATAAACTGCAACTATCATTAAAGTGCTTGTGTATATTTTTTTTAAAAAATTAAAGAATAGAGGAATGTGGATATTCTTGTAAACTTCCTAGATTTTTCTATGAACCTTCCAAATTTTTCCTATGAACCACATACAGAAATAGAATTGAGGTCTTTGAAGCAAATTCAGCACAGTGAAATTCAGACTGTCCTTGAACTGCAAAATTAGTCAATATGAACAAACTGAATTTATGGCAAATACTAAAAATTAGTAGAATTCAGCCAATAAAGACTACACTGTTTGCTCTCATACATTCATTTGTAATAAATTTAAAACAGTATATAACACAGAATTTACCAAAGTAGGATATCACATCAAAGTTTGAGCTGTCCATCAATTATCATGACCAGGGAGGACCAGTATGCACGGTGAGTTTTCTGAAGATTTCCTAAATGCAGAAAAACCACCTTCTTCCAAAGCTGCTGCTCATTAACTTGTCTCTGGTACACTCTTTTTCAATTTCAGGAAGCTTGTTCTATACTGGGTCAAACTACAACTGCATAGAGAAAACTGCTAATTTAGAAGCATGTGCTTTTCACTTCAGCTACTTCAGTGTGTTGGGAAGTGGTACTGTCCTACAAGCAGTCAGAATGATTATTAACATAAGAAAAAAACCAGCTTATGATAGTACCCTTATCAAGAATTAGCAGTTCCAACAACAAACTAAAGTCTTTTTCATTCAAATGAACTTCAACCTTTCCGAACATCACTTGAACCTATCTGAAGAGAAATGGGAATAAATTAATACTTTGAGTTTACCCATATAATTCTGTTTTAAACTACGTAACACAAATAATTTATAAGGTTAAATTTTTAATTCTTATTCAAAATGCAGCAGTCACGTCCCCTCTAGAATTCAGCATAATTCAGGGTTTGACTCAGTTCATTTTTGAAGTTCTGCCTAATTTGGTCAGGATTTATTAGAAAGTCACAAAATGACAATTTAACATTAAGTAGGTGGCTATTCACTGTGAAAGCTTAACTCAAATCAAATCACCTCCCGGAAAATAGCATTTCAGAGTTGAAATATAGAACAAGGCACATATACTTAAGTTTTCTTTTTACCAAATATGCTAGAAAGATGATTCTGAATAAGGATGTTAAATACTCCTGCAAGTATCACTACAGTCTCTCTTCATCATATTTTTGTACAATCCCCAACCTTCAGCAATCAGTTGGTCATTTTAATATACAAAGTGACTGCACACAAATATTTTCTTTTTAAAAAGGTCCTCAAAAAATAGACCATCTTTAACATGAAGGCTATGGAAAACTGAGTAACTACAAATACAACCCCTCCAAGTGTAGAAAGTTCCCAGAGTACCACATAAGCAGAAGCTTAGAAAATTCTAGGCCAGACTTCAATACAAATAGATGCTTAAAGCAAAAAACTTTGATAAGATTTTAACAATTAAAAAAACTAAATGACCACAAGTCTCCAAACCTGGCCTTATAAAAATAAGCATTAAAAGAATGAAACTCTAAATTTGATGACTTCAAAAGTATTTGCAGGCGCCTAACCCATAATGATTTTACATCAAAGTGACTAAGCAACCAAATTACACAAAAGAAATTTGTTCTATGCACTTTTCTTGACAGTGTGTAAGCAATACTCATTAAAACAAAAATTTAAATTCACAAGTGCTAATTCCAGTAAGTTCACAGAGATTTTTTTCTGTTATCATCTTTACTTTAGTACTTTTAATACTTCTTCAAGCAGCCACAGCAAAGTTAATTGAGTTAAGTTATTCACACCAAAGTTATTGTTAATTTAAAAAAATTACTATTTTTAAAATGTACGCATATTAGCTTGATTACAAGAGATGCCTTACGACAGTTTAAAGAATTGACTTAGTACACTTTAATCTACATTCCATCTTTCTACAATGACAAGTTTAAACACTTTTCCAAAATGATAAAAAAAAACCAAAAACACATTTCGACATCTACTTTTGCATTTAAGCCACTAAACCATAAAATCTATGGGAAGGCATGTTTTCGGCAAAAAATCAACAACAGCAAAAGAAATGCAGTGGTATTGTTGGGGTTTTCTTAAAAAAAAAAAGAAAAAAAGAAAAAAAAAAAAAAAAAAAAAAAAAAAACAACCAAAAGAAAAACAAAAAAACCCATGACAAAACACTTTCTTTTTCCTCACCAGACAACAGCTTTAGATCTTGTACTTCTGCCTTTGGTTTTACTTTCTTCAGGTGAATGAGATACGTTTGCTTTGTGGGTTTTCTTATGATGTTCTAGAAAAGCTTTTCTGGCAAATGCTTTCCCACATTTATTGCATCGGTGCAGAGAAAAGTTTTTTGTTACTTTCACTTCAATGCCAACATCAGCTCCTTCATACTTTTTATTGGGAGAATTAGAGGTGACATCCTGTTTTGAACCAATCTGTTTTGTTTCATCCCTCTGAGAGCCTCTTTTTGTCACCTTATTTAGAACAAGATCAATTGGCTTCTTTATTGCTCTTATTTCTAAACTTGCAGTTATTTTCCCAAGGTAGCGAGGCGACTTTTTATGCACCACAGTTATGTGTCTTATCACATCACGCTTGCGACGTGTTTCGTAAGAGCAGAGTGGACACCTGTAGTATTTAACATAAATATTATTTCCATCTGTGTGTAACTCAATGTGTTTTGTTAAATTCTGTTTAGAAGTAAATTGGCGCTTACAGAGTTTACAGTAAAGCTGCTTGAAGTCAAAGCCAGCTGAAAGTTTTGGCTTCCTGGATTTTTGCTGGCCACCTGCAGCAGATGCATTGGTTGATTTAGGGGTTGATTTAGTGGTTGATTTGCAAGTTGATTTACTGGTTGATTTAGAAGTTGATTTAGGGTTTTCAGAGTCCTGTTTGACCTTATTTTTCTGTGCTGATGGTGTGTTCTTTTTCTCATTTGAATGATTTGTTCCCTTTAATTCATTCTGTGGAGAAAGCGCAATGGAAGGGGGTGAAGGTTCTACAGAATCTGCTGGTTCAACTTTTATTTCTGTGCCATTGGTAGTATTGTTGGGTCCTTTCTCTCTTTTAGAGTTCTTTCCAGAAAGAGTTATCTTGTGAACAATTTGCATATGCCTTTTCAGCATTATTTGTGAACTATATTTTCTCTTGCACAGAAGGCATTTGCATGCACTTAAATTGTATTCAGCCTTTGAAGACGACTTTTGTTTTCTGGTCTTAAAAGATTTTTTAGCAGAAACTGTATCCAAGAACAAAGGTTGCCCAGGCTTTGTAGCTATATCAGGAGTAATGGAATCCCTTCTTAATCCTCTATGAACTTCATCAAAATGCCTTCTTACATTGGCTTTTGTGGCAAATGATTTATAACACACAGGACAACTTCTGCCTAATGTTACAAGAACATTCTTATTTCGTCCTTTCGCAGAGCACTGGTTTAGTTTCTTTTTTGTTTCTATGTACTTCTTTAGCTCTTCCATCTTTTTTTTTGTGTACTTTTCGAATGTGCCGGCGTACACTGCGTCTTGAATGAAATTCCTTCCTACAGAGGCAACAAATCAACTGGTGGCCATAATCAGAATTATCCAGAGAGTCCAAGTCAGGATTTACTGCTGGTGGCTGTTCTTCAGGAGTAGGTATCACCTTGTTTGTAACAGGATCAGCAGGAGGTAATTCTACAGTCTCCCCAGATGGGACTGGGGCTGGAGCTGAAACAGCCTTGGGTTGCTCAGTGCTGGGTTCCTGTATTTGTATTGGAGTTTGATCGAGGGTATGGCTACTTTCTGTGCTCTCATCTGGGCTATCAGTCCTTGACACATATTGAAATACAGCATTTTGATTACTTTCTATAGGTTCTAATGTAATGATATATTCTTGTTTATCTACCCTTGGATAGATTGCTTCAAGAAGGTCATTTATGGCTTGACTCTGCTTATCTTTTGTATCTGGGAGGTCTGTGAAAAGAGGAAAAGGCATTTTTTTAATGATTTGGTAAATTCCAAGTATTTAAATTTCAAAGTAGCTTTTAACTGCTACATGAATTCAGTCACCAAATTTCCACAAATCCTCTTTTGTACTCTCTGAACACTCAAAGGCTTTGAGTAATCATTACAAGTTGCCTTTTTATTAAAGGCCAACATCGGAAATAACCCTCCTGGCGTGCTAATGTGAAAGCCACCTGAACTAAAAATTTGTATGACTGGAATTAAGCTGGTCTTTAAAAACCTGTATCAATTGCAAAAACAACATTGTTCGACTGAGCTTGTTCTGCAGGTGTACAACTAAGCCTGAAGTATCATTAAAAACCGATTTTCCTACTGTGGGACACAGGCACTCTTAATAAAGAAACCTAATTCTGGAAATAAGCTCTTCTCTCTGAATTCTGAACAATCCTTACCAAAGAATGAAACATCTGTGTAACCTGAAGATATAAGCAGATAATATTTTACAGGTCTCAGTAATACTCTCTTTTGAAATGCCAAATTATTTCAGTGCTCTAGTTCCCAGTGTGACACTCAAAGCATCTGCAATGGCACAACTAGGAAGCCAGGGTCCTACAGCAAAAAGGTGAGGCACTGAGATGACACAGTTCAAATTACTGTGGATAATTTTAAAGATGTGAGTCCTGGTAACAGCTAATTAAAAACCCACAGTCAGAGTTATTCCTTCCACACACCCAGCAATACATGGAAAGTGTTAGTACAAAAAATAGGCTGTTTTGTTGCTCCAAACCCGTTTTTTAACACTGAATTTTTAACAGCTTTTACAGTCAGTTTCAAATAAGCCTACCTATATAATTTTTACCATGAGTAAAAAGTCCTTCCTATTTCATAGCATCATTTAAGACTACTTCATGACTATACTGAGTGCATGAACTTTTCACCATGGTGTGCTGAACTTTTATTCCTGCCTCTTGTTCACTATCTTTTACTTATTGAAAAAACTCCCACTTACTTCAATTACTAAACTCAATTTTATATAAAGCACAAGTACTTATACAGTCTAATTCAGAGAGAGTAGTATTATTCCTTTTATTTGCACCTCTCATAGTAAACAATGGAAGTTATTTTATTTGTATGTTACTTACATGATATTTCATATTAACATATCAAAGTTAATCAGAAAGTTAAATGAAGGCTAGAATGCCAGGAACTGGAGATGAAGTCTTTCCTCAGGGTAACCTTACTTTGCTTAGAAACTGTTGCATCCAAGGTCACATGCACTTCTAGCTTTGCTTTGAAACACCCTCTCACAGAGAAGCTCTGTGACTCTCCAGCTAGCCAGGCAAGCTCATTTAAAGAAGGTGACAGTATCAGCCTTTTCACCTTCTCCTTTCAGCTGACACTACCTTTACTCAGATTAACAAAAAGTCATCACAGGAATGACATTATAACCAATTTCTTTTTCCATAAAAAATATAGTTCTTGGCTTTTTCCTCACCTCCAATTTAAGGTACCTCTTTTAATAATAAAGTTTATTTTCTACAAAGATGTTGGGCTATTCATGATCACATAGAATATGTTAAAGCAGCATACAGTGAAGTGAAGCAGAGGAGAAGAGACAGCATCACTCAAGCACAGATCCTTAAATAAAAGGGTGAACATTTAGTCTGTGTTTCATACTGACTAAGACCAAAAGACTGCATCCATGACACAAGCATTGTAAGGCCTTCCTCAGTACAGGAGAATATAAATAATATTAAGAATATTGACCCAGGTCACTTCACAGGAGCAGTCAAAGTCCATCAGAGCTATGATAGCCTAAAACTGAAACACCCTGTAAGAACCACTGCTTCCCACAAGATTAGTTTCCCAGTCTTTTGACATGCTTTTGGCATCTTTCACAGTAAAGGACAGATGGGAAAGAAAAAGGGGAAGAAGGAACAGAAAGTGTTAAGAGTGATGCTTAATTAAAAGTCTAGATGTATAAACTAGCTATCTAACTATGATATTGGCATGGCTCCTGGTTGTTAAGTCACATAAAGTCATTGCTATAGCTCCTTCAATAACATAAAAGTCATCTACATATGTTATTACAGAAATTTAGATCCACCTCTTTTTTTTGCATTTTTGTTTCAGGTATGTTTGCGTAAATGGTAAAGAAAGGAAAGTTTTTCAACTTCACATAGGTTTATTAAACACTTAAATCAGTAAGACTTACTATCATCCATCTGAAGACTTGGAGGACAATAAAACTTCTTATGAGTAATTAAATTTGGTAATCCTCTGAAGAGACTCCGGCACAATTTACACTCAAAAATGGTGTCCACATCTTTTAACAAGATATGTTTAAGTTGTTTTGTTCCTGTAATAAAAGAAATATTACACTTAAGGAAGGCTTTATATTCATCTCTTAATTCACATCATCCCACAAAAGTGGAAATATTTTAGACCATGAATAATTATAACAGCATTTTATCTTTTGTTAATGCAACTTCATTTGGACTGTAAGTTTATGATACATGTTTCAAATTTCACTATGAAGACAAGACTAGGATGAAAAAAAACCCCTCAAGGGTTACACACATTATATTTTACAGTGAAAGTGCAATCATTTACAATCAAAACTAACACCTAACACTAAGAAACAGTTCTTACTACTATGGTACTTGGTTGTTGCAATACAACTGCCCAACAGGAAAGAATAAGCACCTAGAGCATTTAAAGAAGCCTGTAGTATTTCTTTTTTAGGGTTATCCTACAGTGCGAAGAAAACACGAAACAAACAGCTATTTCACACAGAAATGGCACCTGGTAAGGTAAAAACTAAAGCATAAAATAGACCAAAGAGAACAACTAACAAGTCAAAAAATGTTACTACATGTGGATATCTGACCCAAGTCCAAGATGATGACACTTAGGCAAGATAGTAGAAACGTAGGCATATTTTCAGCCTGATGAAAGGAAAATATGTACAACTTAAATCTGAAAGATCTTTATTAAAACATAGAGACTGTGATAAAATATGCCAGCTTCCCAGACTATCACACATTGTATACAAAGATAGTTAGATCTAGCATTGTTGAAGTATTCCAACTCTTGTCATTTTTTTACACTTCAAACTTACTCCTTCATTTCTCATCTCATGAAAATTACGAATGTAAAGCCTAAAATTAGCAATAGATTACTAAATGATCCTTACCCACCCAGCCCAAATTAGAAAGGAGCACTAACAAAATTCAGCTACTTTATCTGTCTTGCTTTTTCTTAGAATTTAATTACTCAAAACTAATCAAACAAGCAAATATATAACAAACTTGGACCATGAATAAATAATACCAAACACCTATGGAACAGCAGCTGCAAGACATTCTCCAAGCTGAACTACAAGGTCAAGTGTTCTGTCATCCCATCACATTTCTCTTAAGAATTCCTTTCAAAGATCAAACTCAGAGTCACACTGCAGAACTATTTTCTAAATTAAAATCATTCAAATATTAATAATTCCACAATGGGCATTAGTTCTTCAATACAAACAGGCCTTCCCAAGAAAACTTATTTCTTGGTGCAATAGTAGTACTATAAAGCCTTTTAAATCTGAGTTTCAGCAAAGCACAGTGTCTTCTTCAACATTTCCTTAAAAATGGTATCCAAACTTGACCACCTGAGGCTACCACAGTTTCTGTCTGCTCCTGTGCCTTCCCAAGCCATATCCACTGATCTTTGAGTGTTACTTACTCACCTTCATTTGACCTGCATTTTTACAAACAGACTGCTGGACAAATATTTAGATATAGCAACAAATAAAAATTGTACAGAGTTCTCCCCAAAAGCAAGTTATTTACTCAGATCTCACCTACCAATATTTGAATTTCTGCATATAAGGAAAATCCAGCTGAACAAAACTGAAGATGCTCCATGTAGATAAAATTCCATGCATGCCCTAACAACTAACCTCAAGTCTCAAAAGAAAGAAAAAAAAAAAAAAAAAAAAGAAAACAAACATCTCCACTGTTACCCAAACAAGGGTCATACAAGTTCCTCATTCTCTCCCGTTATATTGGTATTCAGTTTCCCATTCAGGACTGAAATGGTTTTGTCCAATACAAATGACTGGATTTAAGAATTACTAGATGAGATCAAAGGATTTGTGACACATTGGAGATCATACTATATGACATGGTAGTCATGGTACTCTGGCTTCAAATCATCCTCATGCATCTGTGAAACTTTTCAAAGGTAGGAGTAAAGAAAAATAGTTGGTCCTTACAAATTAAACTGCAGACATTCAGAAACTTCTGGAAACAGCAAAAAAAAAATTAAAACATCCACTGGCTTTGTGGACACAGCAGGCAGAGGAAAAAAAATTATCTCCTTATTCTTCAACTGCAGATTGTGGCAAAAAGTCAATCTTCTGCCAGCATATGCTGCCTCCAGTTTACTGGAGAAGACTTCAGTAAGTCTTCTCTATTTTGTAGTTACATCTACTTGTATATTGTGATGGTAATGCAGGTGATACCTTGTCAAATTCTGTTAATATTTGTAAATGTTGATGTTAGAATAACATCAAAGTCATAAGAAATCAGAAGAGAACACCAGTCATAAATATCTCTATCAGAAAAACCTAAATTTATGCCTTTTGCAAGTAGTTTCTTTTTTAGAAAAAAAAATAGATTCAAATTCACTTTTTAATCTTAATGCTTTGAATGACAGAAGCTTTTGATAAAATTACTCAAACGGTTATGTACAATACTCTGTCTTAAACTTCAATTCCTTCACCACAAGGATCAAATACTCTCTTCCCAGAATGAAATGTTCCTTGTTCAAAACTAACCAGAAAAATCTCTAAGTCCTTCTGTCTTCTGTCCAACCTCCCTGATGCAGGTGACTGATGATATCAAAGTAAACTATCAGTTTAACACCTGCTGGTGAGGATCTGGAAGTAGCTCAGCGACAAAGTACCTGCAACTAGCTTATGCTATTACCAGTAGATGTTCCATTAATCTGCCTCAAGCAAAAGAAGCCTGTCACGCATATGTGAGGCCTCAAGCAATCTCAAGCAAACTCAGAAAGGTTACTAATGAATAATCTCACACCCTGCTTTTGTATTAAGTTATTGAAACATTAGTGGACAACTTAAATACTGTGCCCTTTTACAAGGTTCAGACCAGGCCTGCATCTCATTGTGCAGCAGCAGTGATTTTATACGTGACATATTTCATATACTTAAAAGCTCTATGTGAAAAAATCTAGGAACACATAGATAATAGCACTTAAGACCAAGAGTTGTGAAAATAAAATGTTTGGTTTGCCACATCGGAAGTGTAGAAACAGCTTCAAAACATTGAAGGTTTCAATCATCCCTGGCATGCCTCCCCAAACGCTTAGCTGTCCATTGCTATGTATTGCAACTTCCAAAATCAATCAAGGAACACTTTAAGAGTAATATGATAAAGCAATTTAAGACATCCAAGATAAAGTTATTTCTTCACCTCAGGAGTTTTATGATAAACTCATTAATAATAGCAGCAGAAATGACACAAACAGAACAACAAACTTAATTTTTAAGGTTTTTGAAGGACAACTATACAGCAAGATCTGTATCTTCATTACTTTCTATGAAAAACCTTATTAAAAGGAACACCTAATTCAAAAAATCTACAAATATTTTGCAAATATGCATAAAGTCGGGTGCTGGTTTTTTCCATACATTGAATAAACATAACTCTTTTAACAAGATAATGAACTTCTTAAGGGTCAGGTATGGTTTCCTACCTGATCGAAAACACTCAATGATTTGCTGAATACCAGATTTTGATGTTTGCAGAGGCTGCTGCAATAATGGAGGATCACCAGGTTCCAACAGATGCGCTGAAATATATAAAAGGATAATAAACCATTAGAAAACACTCAGGTGATAAATATATAATACCAAACTAACTCACTAGAAATGTCCACCAATTAAAGTAACTCCCCAGAACAATCTACTTGACTCCCAAAGTTAAAACCAAACGACACGGACAAAAGAGCATTACCAAATACTGTATTACCAGCATTACCAAATACTTCACAGCAGACTACATGACTTCAGTGTTGCCAATACGGACCTAAACACTGAAGCCAGATTTAAAGTAGCAATGATCATGAAAAAAAAGCACAAGCATAGCTACACAACATACACACTAAAAAAACCCTATCATAATGTTTTTAACCATGAAAACTACATTCAATAAACTCTTCAGGTTCAAATAAACTGCTGAGAGAATACTTTCTTTCTGATGTTTCATTCCACATCATATTCTTTGCAAAAGCTATTGAAACTAAAATATATATTCATCAGAATTTTTAGCCATTCCAATATACAGTATTTATGCATGTGAAAATTAATAGCACTCCACTGCTATATATAGATAAGGCAATTAAGCTTTGTCCAGAGCGAACCCCAGATTTACAGGAATAAGAACACTTCTTGAAGCATGCGTTTGCAAAATCATTAGTTAGGTCTTCTTCTATATTTCTTATTGACTAAACAGCCATCCTTGCACTTCATAAACTGTCTCCCACTTAACCATTTGGTTTGATTTTAACCCCATTTTAAGGTTTTCATTTCTAAATGAGGCACTGAGATCTCTAAGAAATTTATTTTTAATAAAGGCCAGTTGAGGCATAGTATAAAACTATTTAGAGATAATAAGTGCAAAAAGACCAAACAAATTATGACAGGAACACTGAGCTAAAAGATAAAAGGTTATAAATAAATTCTAGCTGAAAAGAATATCAGGAAACAAAGCACTGAAAAGAAGGACAACAGAATGAACACTCCACACAACTATCCTGGTCCCATAATACACTATTATATATACAAACCCATAACAACCATGACAAATCAGCTAATTATTTGGGGATCTCTAACACAATGACATATTGTAGTCTACTAGCCTACTCCCTACACTTCAAAACAAAACATTTTGTTTACAGCCTCTAATATGCATGTACAACACCTACTGACATCAAGCAGAGTTAACACAGGTGAAAGAGACGTAACACATCACTGTTAATTTGTCAGGCAAGAAAAATATTTTTGTTTCTTTAAAGCATTAGAACAACTCAAAACCATTTCACCGTCAACACAAAAAAATGTTTCTACTAACTGAACAATATCTACTCTCAAATTACATTGCACTAAAAAGGGGCATAATCAAAGTCACTCTGCTCACACTTACATCTGTTAATTCCCCAAACCGATGCCTTTCTTCTGAAAACAAAAGCGAAAGCATCCAAATAGCAGCTTTCTTTCAAAAATGTAAGTGAAAGCAGAATAATATCAAAAACATCTAATAGGTTGTCTGAACCTTCAAAATATTCATTACAGTTTCCACTGATGGCATCTTTCATATCACTCAGGCATGGAATGTAAAGGGTTGCTGTAGGACTTGGTGGGGGTTTTTCTCCTCTTAGACTAAGATCTTCAAGTTCACCAGAGTTCACCAGAGAAGACAGAGTAAAAATATAAACAACAAATGCAAATGATTGCCAGAAACACCATTTTACAAAAAACCCTGTGAAAACTGCACTTTTTGGAAACGAAATGGCCAGTTGTTTTACACAACTCCTTGCCTTCCTCTGGTCACTGCATACAATGCCCTTGTAATGCCTGAGGATTATCCTACATCCAGGATGCAAAATATTCTCTTCCTGAAATGATTTTAAGGCAACAGCTCAAGGATACAAAAAAAACCCACCATTTCCAAACAAAATTCTGAAACTTTTTATACCTAGAGCCGACGCTAATGATATACATACCCAACCTTCACAACAGTTTCTGCAAACTTTTAATGGAGGAGATACGCAAAACAGCCGAAGCATCACACACCTGGTTCACAGCATCCATGGTGATGGTGGTCAGTCTGACAACACTTGTCCCTTAGAGGCATTTTCCGTGCGCACGACCTACTTTCCTTCTACATCCAGCAGCTCTTTTCTGCTAAAATAAGCAAATTAGCTGTCACCGCCGAAGCACAGGCGGCTGAGGAGCGCGCCAACCCCGCACACCCACTTCCTAGGGCAGCAGGGCCAGGCAGGCCGGAGGCAGCGGCACCGCTGGCGCAGGAGAAAGTTCCCATTGTTTTCGGCAGGTCTCACGACGCGCTCTGCAACGGCCGCGGCGAGCACGGCCCCGCTCCCGCCCCGCCGCCACCTGCGCCTCGGCCGGCGGGGAGAGCCCCCGGCCGCCGCCCTCCCCACCGAGCCCGGCCCGGCCGCACGGCCCCGCGCCCCCTCCGCGGGCGGCCCCGCCGCGTTCCGTCCCCCACCTCGCAGCCTCGTCCCGCGGCCCCGCCGATGGGACGGCGTTCCCGGATGCCCGCGGGGAAAGCCGCGTCCCCGACGGCCCCGGGCTGCAGCGCGCCCGCCGCCGGGCCGGGCGCTCACGCGGCGCTGCCGGAGCCGGAGCGGGGCGCGCGCCGCCCGCCACGCGCAGCCCGGGCGGGAGGGGCGCGCGGCCGCAGGTGACAGCGGGCGCCGACGACGGGGCGGGCGCGACGGGCGGGTGCTGCGGGCCGGCCCTACCTGGAGAGGACGAGCGGCTTCCCCCTCCCCGAATTTAACTTTATTCGCCCCCGTCCCGCCAGAGCGGCGGCCGCTGACCCCGGAGCCGGATGGGCACGGGGGCAGGAAGTGACTGCGGTCCTGGCGGCGAGCGCCCGCCCAGTGCGCAGGCGCCGCGCTCGCCGCTCCCCGGCCCGGCCGCACAGGTGCCGGGCGGCGGCCGCGGGACGGGCCGGGGGCGGCCGGGACCGACCGGCCCGCGGGGCTGTGGCGGGACAGCGCAGGAGCCCCGGGCGGGCTGAGGCGCGGCGCCTGCCACAGGACCGACCCGCCGGCCGGGAACCGGCGCCGCCTTTGTCCCGGCGGGGAGAAAGGCCCGCGCTGACCGCCGAGCACGCCGTGATGCGCAGCGCTGCCCTGACGGCACCGGTGCCCGGACACAAGTGGGAGCAGCCAACGTCCCTGGAGCTGGCATTTCTGCCCCCTTTTAGCCTGGTCTGTGCCATTACAGTGTGAAAAAATATGACCCAAACCACCACTTGTTCTAACAGACCTACCAAGGAAAAAGATAGATTAATGTTTTGAACACCTGAAGGAAAAACTCGTGTTCTGAAAGAGAATTGTATGATCTCTGTAGCAAATACCGGCCACAGGACTTCGGTGCAATGCAGTGAGTGGCAGGGCAGCCGGTGGCTCCGGATACGTTTCTGCAGGGTCCTGCTTAGTCCCGTGCTCTTAGTGTGCTTCTGTAGGCACCTCGGGTTGTTGAGAAGGTGGTACTTGGCTTTTGCCGAAGGAAAAAGTAAGACTAGGTCTTCATACACTTAAGGAAAAACTTCTGTCGTTGAAGAAAAATCTATAAGGAATGTCAGGAATAAGCACATCATTACTGGAAAAATGCCAAGTGATGATACTAACACAGAAACAATCTGTCAAGCTCTGGATTGTAATAGCATCACTTAATAGAGAGAGGACTGATGGTTTCAGACAAAGTTCCAAGTCACATTACAGTCTGTTCAAGAGTAAGATGTCTCACACTTTCTCATATCAGACATGGGGAGAGCTTACCATCTGTGGCCATCAATTTGTACACAATAATGTCTTCTGTTAAAATATAGACATTGATTTAATCAATAACTCTTCTTTTTCCAACGCAACATGAGACCAAATTCAAACTCCATCAGCTGCATTTGGATTTTGGTTAATAAACTGGAAGCCCCTTAAGTGTCAGAGAACAATTCAAACAGCTGAGTGCCAAATAGCATCTTAACTCTGAAGTACAGCAGAAGTCAATTGAAACCTTTGTGTCAGACAGCCAAACACAGGTCATTGTGTATGTCCAGAAGTGCTCTCACCTTGAGTTTAGCTACATCCTGAGCTCTGCTGTGTTTTAGGCACACAGTGGAAGAGTCATAATCTCTACCAGCCATGCAGTTGTGTTCAGCCCATATAGAGAGAACTGGGGTAAAACTGTAGAGCTCACGGGTAGCAAAGTGCAAGGAACACAACTGTCAGCTCCAGTTCTGCAAAACAGCCTACTGACTGTTGTACTTGCCTGAGAAGTATTGAACTTAGAGAATTAACATTCCCTACCTTCCAGATGTGGGAATCAGGCTCAAAGATCATCTTACATTCTCACTGATGGCACTGCACTAGAAATATTGAAATAGTAGAGTTGTAGCTGTTTAACTTTGCATCTTGAACATTTACTATGAACATTGGTGGCCTTGTCACCAATATAATTTTACTCAGTGATCAAAAAGTGAGAAAGGAAAAATCAAAAACCAGCAAATCATAAGCCAGCAATGGAAATTTAGAATTTTTTGGTATTTGGGTTTCTGTGTTTAGGCACTCTCAACAGGATCTTTTTTCCTTCTTCTAATCCAATGAAAGTTTCTCTTTTTACAACTTATGGCCTATATAGTGCTTGCATGGCAAGATTTTGGTAGTGACTGGCCTATAAGAGTGGCTTGTCTGAGAAGCTTCCAGAAGCTTCCCTCATGTTGCAGAGCAAATGCCAGCCAGATCCATGATGGACCCACCACTGGCCAAGGCAGAGTCAGTCAATGATGGTAGTAAAATCTCTGTGATAACATGTTTAAGGAAAACAAAAAGCTACTGCACAGAAGTAATTGTGGCCAGAGAAGAGAGGAGTGAGAATACATGAGAGAAACTGCCCTGCAGACACCAAGGTCCGTGAAGAAAGAGGGGCAGGAGGTGCTCCAGGCACCGGAGCTGAAATTCCCCTGCAGCCCGTGGTGCAGCCCATGGTGAGGCAGCTGTGACCCTGCAGCCCATGGAGGAGCACGGGGAACAGAAATCCACCTGTAGCCCCTGGAGGCCCCAACACCAGAGCAGCTGGACGACCAAAGGAGTCTGTGACCCTGTGGAAAGCTCACCCTGGGGCAGGTTCCTGGCAGGACCTGTGGTCTGTGGAGAAAGGAGCCCACGCTACAGCAGATTTGCTGGCAGGACTTGTGATCCCATGGGGGTACCCATGCTGGGACAGTTTGTTCCTGAAGGTTTTCCCCTCCATTTTAAAAAAGGACCCACACTGAAGCAGTTCAGGAAGAACTGCAGCCTCTGGGAAGGACTCATCTCCCTGAGAAGGAAGCAGCAGCAGAAATAATGTGATGAACTGACTATAACAATGATCACCTGTCCCCGTGCACCACGGGGGGTCAGAGGTAAAGATTTGGGAATAAAGTTAATCCCTGGAAGGAGGGAGAAGTGGGGAAAATGTGTTTTTAAAATTCATTTTACTTCTCATTATCCAATTCTAATTTTGATTGTGCTCAATTGATTTCTCCAAGCTGGGTCTGTTTTGCCGCAACAGTGACAGATCTCTCCTCATCCTTAGCTCATGAGATTGCATTATATTTTCCTTCTCCTGTCCAGTTGAGGAGGGAAGGGATGGAGCAGCTTTGGAGGGCAACTGGCATCTAGACAATGTCAGTGGCCATTCTTTCTTGTCCTTTTCCTATTCACCTTCAAAAAAATGAGAAGTTCCTCCTTCTTAATAACCTCCCATTCACTGAAGCATTGAAATTATGTCCTCTCAATGTTCTCTTCAAGGTAAAGAATCTCCCTCTGTCACATGCTTCAACCCCGGAACCACGTTGACTACCTTCTTCTGGATACCTGTCATCTTCTAAGTATTCCTTGCATACTTAGGAGCCCAAACTGGACACAGTGTTGCAGATGTGGCCCCTGAAACGGAGAGTTGAGAATAATCATCTCCGGCTTTGATGTTGATGTGGCGCAGTATTGGTGTTTAGCTTAATTACCGAAAGCTACAGTGTTGACCCTCATTTCGCTTAACTGGGACCCACAGGTTCTTTTTGCTGGGCTGCTGTCTCATTAGACTGTCCTCAGCCTATACCGTTGCTAGGGGCTTTTTGCCCTGGGTGCAAGGCTTTATCCTGCCAGGATGTTCTCCAGCTTGTTCAAGGTGTCCTCATAGAGCAATCCTGTTCTGTATGTCAGAGAGTCCCTGGTTTCAGCCACTCATTTCATTATAAAAGACCATGACGTGGGTTATACAAAAGGTACCTTTCTGCCTTCCCCGTCTTCAATTTTAGAAATTTCAAGTAAGGTCAAGTTCTCTAATGATGTATTTTTTAGGAGGTGGAAATGCATGTTTTTGGAAGATGGCTAAACAGCAACTGAAATCTTATTTCTATCTTAAATGCATTTTCATCACTTTTGTGTTCCACACTGAAGACCTTAAATGGGCGTTGGATGCATGTGTAAATTTTAGTAATTTAGCTTGTAACCTGTTTGTGGGTGAAAGACCCTAATCTCTATATTGCTGTTAACTCCTCCTGTAGTTTACAATGTAACTAATTAGTAACATGGGTAAACAACCACACCCAAATTTTGACCAGTCAGCCAGTCAAGTGCAAACTGTCTCTGGGACTGATAAATGCTGCCCGGTAGTTCCACCTGACCTAGCCAAAGGTGCCTTCAGGAGGGTGCTTGCAGAGTGGAGTCCTTTCAGCCAGTAGCTGGCCATTGAATAAGACGAATTTGGATGAGGGTAGCAAAGATTGCAGTAAAGTTCACTTCACAACACACTGCTGCAGCTGTTCATCCAAGAGGTCAAACTGGAACTTGGATCCAATTTGAGTTTCATTGTGTAAAAAAAGAACAACCGTATGATGTTGCCTGACTTAGAAAAACAGAATATTCCTCTGTAAAATATGAACAATAATTGAAATTTATAATAACTTTCTTTTTGTTTTATAGAGATAGGATTCAATGAAAGTGAAAAAGATTTTTAGGACAATGCATAATTCTTCATACAATCCATAATTAGCTTGTATCCTGGGAACATGGAAATTCACAGTGAAATGCAATACAGTGTAAAATGTACAGGATGCATTTAATAATGGTTAGGATGAAAATACTTTTGATCCATTTCATGTAAATTCTAGGCATAAAATACATTATAAGGGAAAGCATTTGAGTTTAGCTTTCATTCTCTGGCTAATGTTCTCCACATAACCAGCAGAGTTTGAAGCAGAATCTTTATTTATTCATTGTGTTCTAGATGATGGGAGCTGGTGAGAAGTTTTGAACTAAGGCTTCTGTTACAATCTGATGATCAAATTATTTTTTAATTGTTTCTCAGTTGTGAGTATGAGTTTGAAAAATGCAAAATTCAGAACAATTTCTCTTAGTTACTGGATTGTGCTTCCAAAATATATTAAGTATTCTAGCAAGGGAGGTATGTTTTTGGTAGAGGATATTGAAGCATTGTCTCAAACAGTTGTGATAGTAGGTTTAGTATCCACTGAGAGGTTTTGTCTTGCCAAAGGGCTGGTAGTAACAGCTGCTGAGATGCCTTGCCATCTGTTTATACGTCTAAGAGCTGTAAGATTTTATTACTAAACTTTTCCTCATATGCTATGACCACTAACATTTTTTCTGTATTTGGGATGCATTTTGAATGAAGCACCTGGTTTCACAGTCATTTTTCCCAGGAGAAAATAATTGTAAGTCGGATTGAATTAATGCTGCACTGAACAGAGTTCATTTCTGCAGAGGTGAAGGTAAAGTTGCATTAACCCTGAAGGATCTCATGTGTAATATGTGCTAATCAAGAAGTATCACAAATCATATTCATAAAGTGTTTCACTGCAAATACAGATATTCCAGCATTCCTTAATATATCACTCTTAGTATATTTACTGATTTGATGTGGCTTCATATAATGCCCTTGCTGAAAGCATCTCATGAAAACTGTATATTCAGAAACTCCATATTAAACAAATTTTAGATGTAGAAGCCTGAGAGAAATTCAGACTCCTTGAAGGGCAGAGAGACCCTGCAGAGAGACCTCAACAAATTAAGAGAGATGGACAATCAGCAACTGTATGAAGTTTAACAAGCGTGAGTGCTGGAATCTGCACCTGAGAGAGGGCAATTCTGGTTGTGTGCATGGGCTGGGGAACAGGAACAGGAGGCTGGGGAGCAGTGCCACAGAAAGGGACCTGGGGGTCCTGGTCGATGCAAATTGAATGAGTCAGCAGTGCCCTGGCAGCCAGGAGGGCCAACTGTGTCCTGGGGTGCATCAGGCACAGCATCACCAGCTGGGCAAGGGAGGGGATTGTCCTGCTCTGCTCTGCACTGGGGCAGCCTCACCTCCAGGGCTGGGGGCAGTTTTGGGCACCACATTTAAAAAAATATGCTTAGTTATCAGAGAGCATCCAAAGTGGGGCTCAAGGATGGTGAAGGTTCTGAGGGGGAAGCCAGATGAGCTGCTGAGACCTCTTGGTCTGTTCAGCCTGGAGGAGACTGAGGGGTGTCCTCATTGTGGTCTTCAACAAGCTCATGAAGGGAAGTGGACGGACAGACGCTGATCTCTTCACTCTTGTAAATAGTGAACAGGACTTGAGAGGATGGCATGAAGCTGAGTTGGAGGAGATTTAGGTTGGATATCAGGGAAGTTTTTCACCAAGAGAGTGGTTGGGCACTGGAACAGGCTCCTAGGGAAGTGGCCACAACACCAAGACTGACAAAGTTCAAGAAGTGTTTGGCCAACACCCTCAGACAGATGATGTGATTCTTGGGGTGTCCTATGCAGAGATTGGATTTAGACTCAATCAACCTGATGGGTCCCTTCCAACTCAGCATATTCTATGATTCTATGATTCATTTGGGCACATTAAGGCTCCTCTTTTAGAGTCTGACCATGATGGCCAAATGGGTAGAACACTTGCCAAGGAAGTAGAACACCTTGATTTCAAAATCCTAAACTACAAGTTAGAGACCCCTTTTAAGCACAAGTCACAGTTAAATCAGGAATTCAAGAGATGGAGAACTGTAGTGAAATTAACAAAGACAACCTGATAGCATTGAGAGTGAGCTTAACTTGAGGAAGGGGAAAAACAATATTGAGTTCCAGCTGAAATTCCCAATGCTGATTATTTATTTATATACAAAGATGCATTAATAGGAAATTAATCAACTAGTCTTTAGAGCACAGATATATTAACTTGCAGATAAAGATGAGATCACTCAGGCAATTCTGTGTTGCTTTTTCCTGTATCAGTCACCTCGAAAAAGTACATTAAAAGTTTTCTACAAATGAAATTATGTGACCTGGTTATCATGATATGATTTTATAATCCAATGCAACTTGCTTACAGTATTTAAACTGTGCATACTTACATGCCTCATGTTTTTGGCGAAATCTGAAAATTAAATTCAGTTATATTTGCATCAAATCCACATTTGCATAATTGCAATGTTTTCACTATTCTTATATCTTAGCCTTGACAGTATCTTACAGAAAATCCCTGGGCTAGAATAATTCTGAATCTTAGTCAATGTGTATTCCAGTCTAACAAGCAGCTGCATCTTCATGCTCTGTTCCCCAATTAACATAAAGCTTCATTACCCTTTTGGGATGAAAAACCCCCCTGCTTTGTGCATTGTCTTACCCATAATTCATTTATTTACAAAGTTATTAAAACTCATAATTAATTAGACTTCTCATGAGGTCTAGTTCCCTTCTGTGCTTTCTGGTGCACAACTATAAAGTTTAGCAAGGGGAACAATTTGCATTGCATCTCTCCCCTGGAGGTCCTTGTCATCATTTGATCGTGGATTCAACCTATTCTGTTGTTTTCCCTTTACACCCTTCAGCTCTGATTCCTGGTTGCACAGTGACACAGCTTCACACAGAGGCAAGAAAAATTTTCTGGCCTAAAAGTATTTAGCTTGTGATTACAGCAGTTCTGTGGAAAGTATGATGTGGTGGTTCAGTCATCAGCAAGGCTGCTTGGGGGCTGGAATCCAGCCTACTCATTTCAGTGCTTCACCTTCTGGCAGGAGAGTTAGAGAGCATACAGAGTAAATCCTCTTTTTGAGAAAAAATCTGTGCATATGGAAACAACAGAGGTGACAAGAAATGACCATTGTACTGCCCCAAGTATACGTTCTGCATCATCAGATCAGTGTGGTCAGTAACCCTGTCCTACAAGAGACAGGGAAGAAAAGGTCTGACTGAATTGATGACATAGTTTGGGTGTTTTGTTGGATTTGGCAATTGTGCTGTTGGGAACTCAATTTCAACAAGCCAAGTTCAAGTATTCTTTCCTTCTCATAGATCACTAACAAGTAATGACTTCCCACTTTAAAATAATTCATCTTACATACTTTTCCTTAAGAAAGGCATTATTCTGTGTAAATATTCTCACCTTTCTGCTTGCCTGCCTTGCTAGGTTAAAAAAAAAATGTTTCTCACAGGACAGATAGTTTACAAAACAAAATAATTAATCTGGTAAAATATATAAAGAAAAATGAATGATTTGCTTACAGTATTATATAACGAATTTGCATCTTCTTACCACGTTGTTTTCTTCCAGTCCAGTGATTTTTTCCTGTACACTCTTCCTGCAGAGTGAACATAAAGTTAATTTAATTCATGTTCTCATCCTTGATTAATCTGATTAATACAAAATACATACAGATATGCAACAAAATGAGTCTCATGCTTTCAAAAACTAATTTAATTGAGGCATATATATTCTAAGGCTTTGTGATGTGCACTAGGAAATGGAGGATAATGCATCTGGATAAGCAAATTGAGGCCAATGCAGACCTGGTCTAGCATGCTGATTCACAAGGTGGATGTTCTCTACCAAACAGTGTATTAAAAACTTACTCCTAATTATGAATCTAGTGAGGTTTAAAGTGTTGCCAGCTGTCTCTTTCTTATGTAGGTAGTGACAAAGGATCTAGACAGAAGAGACAGGCGTAAAGGGAAGATGTAAGAATTTCTAAGTCTTTCAGAGGAAAATATAAAGGACCATGTTCCTAGACTTAGCTCAAAATGTGCTGGTGAGGGGAAAGTCCTGCAGTAAAGTGGACAAGGACTTCTCTTTCTCTGTGTGTACATATGTGGTGCATGTCTGCACACAGTTGTGTGGATATAGCATGGGGAGGGAAGCAGTAGAGTGAGCGGTGAGAGAAATAGGAGGGTGAGAGAAATATATCTGGAAGGAGGCTTAGGCAAAGAAAGGGAGAATGACAGAGATTCATGAGAAGAAGGGAGAAGGAAGGCACAGGAAAGATTCAGAATGAAAGGATGCAGTAAAGTGCAGTAGCTTAAAAGTAATGCAGGCAAGCAAGACTGAATGCAAGAAGCATAGCAGAAAAGGAGAGAAAGAAATAGGAAGTCAAGAAAGAAAGAACAAGCAATAGAATTAGTTAAGCCAGGTTTCCTGGGGTTCTATGACTTGCAATGAGATTATCTCCTGTTTGCTGACCATTTTCTTAGGTTTTGTAGTAAAACCAAGGAAGCATAAACATAAACATCCAGATCCTGGGTGTAATCAGAGCAAAAGTGCTTAGAAAATCCAGACATAAGAACATTTCTATTGAAAAGGAAGCAAGTATTTTTGTAAGCTCTTTTATATATGTGTCATTATGTAAATCAAGTCCTATATTGCAGAGCAATAGGAACCTTTCAAACATTGAGATACTATGATTCCAGCAGCAAACTTGCAAGATATTACTGCACATCAAGGAACATACACAAATATTTCAAGATGTCTGAGGACAAGCCATGAAAACAAAAACAAACAACAAAAAAAAAAAAACAACAAAAAAAGCTGCAAGCTCAATTTCAGAAATAATACCGTAAAAATTACCAAGAACAAGTATTTGTAGAAATGCAATGTACAATTGACCCAATCAGCATAAAATTACTGTTTCATAAAAAGGACTACAGATGATAAATCACAGAATGAACTGAAAGAAAAATGGAAGGTTCATAGCCTAGAGAAACTGGTGATAGGCAGCTAATGAGCTAGTCTACACTTTCTAAGGCAGAAAATATCTATGTAAATAAATTGTGGTGCTGCTCTGCCCTCAGTGGGAGACTGATTGGGTTTCTGCACTCTGCCTGGCTCTACTCAGTTTGTGGGAATGTTGTAACATTGAGACCTTGAGCACTGTCAAAACCAGTCGAAATTTTCAAGGTTCCAAAGCTTGTTGCAAGATTTACACTGACAGAATGTGCAACAGAATAAATTTTGCTTCCTTAGGAAGGGAAGCGAAACCTGTAGAAAAGGAAAATTAAATAGACAGCCTGTTGATTGCTACTACATTAAAGCTAAATGCAGTTTACATTTGCACTGCAAATTAGATTTGCTTCTTGGATGGCAGAACATGATATGCCTAATTTGGACTTATGGTCCAAAATAAAGGACACATTCATCAAAATAAAGTCAATGACAATAACCTAAAGGTACAAATGGGAAGTCCAATGCACAACACAGTTAACTAAAGGTACAAATTGGGACATACAAGGCACAACACAATTCTGGGTAAAAGAAAATGTGCAGCAAATGTGACAGACAAGATTGTGAGACAAGGCTGCTCCTATTTCAGTGTTCAAAATCCACAAATGTGTAAGACAGATATGCACTAAAAGATCAGGAATCAGAAGATTATTAAGTGATTACATAAATAGTATTCAGTATATTATTCAGTATATTCCCATAAATGCTATTCAGCAATAAAAGAGAGCAGTTATATCAGTGTCAATATATTTCAGCAACCTCCATTCAAGTTGAATATGGATGGCAATGACAAATAGTCCCAAGGAATCAAACCACAAACAGAGAATCAATCCCTGTAATGAGCAGGACAGATCTGCTCTGATGCTGACCTACTGGGTTTCTCTTCCATATTTTGGCAGTACTTGAATGAATGAAATTTTTGCTAATTAAACTGAACTGAACTGAGGTTGGCAGAGGATATTTTGTTAATCATGACTCTTGTTAAAACTTCTTATCCTGCAACTTCTACTAATTGTATTTTTTAATGTGTTAAAGAAAAAGTTAATGTGTTAAAGAAAATTTTTTATTCATCAGCTGGCAAGCTTTTCTGTTATTTCCTTCAAGCTAACTTAATATGTGATACTTAATTTGCCACTGAAAATATATTGTCCAAGCACCATGCCAGCTGCCTCTCAGGTGAGTTGTCATTTACTTTGTAACATATCTCCTTGAACAACTCAGAGTTAGTAATCCTATAGTATTAAGTAGTATAGATATTAGAGAATGGTTATGAAAACCATGTGAATTTGGTCTTATCACTAGTCTGGTAAACATTTTTGTCTTACAGTTTGTACTGCTGCTTAGACTGTGTAGCACAGACTTCATCCTAGACAGCTAGTGAGTTCAGTTTGTTATGTGCAAAGGAACAAGCCCATAGAGGATTGTGGTAGCCCTGGGCTATTGCTCAGAAAAAGAATAGTTGGATTATATTAATTCATTATTGATGTTAATTCATTCGGTATTATAAGATACAAGCACTGGAATAGCGTAAACTCACTATTTATATTTTTAAAAAGAGGAAAAGATGAGAAGAATTTAACAAACCTGACAGTTTACTTTTGGTTCCCCCTAGAAAATGAAGCAAGTAGTGAAAGACACTATTATTAAGCATTTAGAATATAAAGGGGATATGTAAAAGCCAACTTATACCTGACGAGTGCTAATCTTAACAGGTCACCTCATTTCCTTCTTAATGAGCAATAGGCCTCAAGAAACTGAGAAGTGGAATCTAGCAGGATTTCAGGAAGGCTTTTGATGTTTATTTATGTGGGATTCTCATTCATAGGCAAACTAATGTGATTAGAAAACCACATGCAAAGAGAATATATCAGTGATTTGCTATCAAACTAGAAAAATATTTTAAAACTCCGTCCTGGTTGAATGCCATTAAATATGTTTATTCATAACTGGGTGTGTTTGTTCAATTTATAGATGATTTCAAGTTAAAGGATCTGCAAGCATGCAGAAGGTCAGCATGAGAATTGAAAATTATTTTGATTTATTCAAAGAGCAGTCCACAAAAAGAACCACAGAATCACAGAATGGGTCATGTTGGAAGGGACCACGGTAGTTCATCTGCTCTAGCCTTCCTGGTAAAGCAGCTCATCCCAGAATGGCACAGGATTGTGTCTTGAGTATATCCAGTGAGGGAGACTCCACAACCTCTCTGGGAGGAGAGGTCAATCTGTTCCAATGGTCAATCACCCACACAGTAGATAAGTTGCTCCTCGTGTTCAGGTGGGACTTACTGTGCAGACGTTTCTGCCTGTTGCCTGTTTTATTGCTTGGCACCATTGAGAAGAACCTGGCTCCATCCTCTTGACACTAGGCGTATTTCAAGTTTGGAAATATGAAATTCCACTCTCGGCTAAGAATAGACACTGTGTGAGTGGCATGCAGGCATTAGTAATCAATAAATAATGCTGAGGAATTAGGAAAGAATGCTACAGAGTATGTGTGTATATAAACCTCTATGAATTATATTCCCAAAAAGAAGTACAATATTAGTGCTGCAGTCTATCATATTACCAGACTGGTAACAATTACCACAAACTGATGAAGAAATTATAACTGACGTCAAAAATTATAATAATGACAGTCTTCAATTATCTGCTGTCATGCTGTTAAGATTTCCAGCAATCAGGAGTGAATAGCCTATCTGGAGATTGTAAAGGCTACGGAGAAAATGAGACAAGACTTCTACAACAGTAACATTCTAATTTTTAAAAGTAAAGAAAAATTTGAAGGAAGAAGTTATAAAAAGTTTACATTGGATTGGAGACTATGAAAATATCATGCTAGCCACCAAATGTCAGTAAATACCCACTACTAGAATGACATCAAAAGCATTAAAAGCCAAACTAAAGTAACACTCCTGTGATTCAATTCCAAAGAAAGATACTAAAATACAGAAATAACTTAAAAATGTAGTCATGTCCAAAAGAGGGAGAAAAAAACAAGATGAAGAATCTCTATGATGCTAAAGGTATAATCACAGAAAAGTAAAAAAATACTATTTTGAAGCTCTAGATAAATGTTCACAGCCATCTTAACCACATTGAAAAGAAGCAGCTGACCAGACCATTAGTGTAACAGATCTGTTACAGCAAGCACTAAACAAACATAAACAATATCAGAAAAAGCTAAACTAATACTTTACATCAGTTTTCACTGAAGAGAAGGTCACATCACTTCTTAGCACCCCTCTTTGAGTGATTAATTTGAGGAACTGTCTCAATTCAAATATTAACAAAAAAGTGTTTAGAACAAACCACTTAACTATTCTAACTAAAAAGGACAAGATGGTTATCAACCCAGAGTTTCAAAGAAATTCAAACATGATATTGCTGAGCAGTAGTATTGAAATATATAACCTGTGGTTTGAATCAGCCTGTTTAATTAAATATTATACAAGTAGATACATAGATAAATGCAATGTACTGACAGACAACCAGCAGAACTTCTGTTTGGGAGTCATGCTTTACCATCTGTTACAGATCTCTGAAGGAAATAAGATACCTGTCATCTGTTTAAATTTTTTTTCATAGATATCCAAGGTGCCTAAATAACTTACAGTGTTATACATAAGATAATAATAATAATAATAGTAATAGTAATAGTAATAGTAATAGTAATAGTAATAGTAATAGTAATAATAATGATAATAAAGTTAAATAATCAGATTTTACAATGAGAAGAAACTGTGAGAGGAGATCCCCCTAAGAATCTGAGTTGAAATATTTGGTGTGTAAAATAGTCATAACCATATAGAAAAGGAGGGAATTGTGAAAGAACAAAATTTTCAGATGATGAGGTATTATGCATGCTAGACAAACATAAAACTGACTGCAAAGAAATCTACAGAGATCTCAAAATACTGAAGGTCTGTTCAGTGAAAAGAAACCAAACAAAATTGTGACAGGTATAATAACATGCGCATGAGGTAAAAATACCTTAATTATAAATATATAACAGCTGTCTCAAAGTGTGGTATCTATTATCTTTCAGACAGAGATTCAAAACTGCTAGAGGTGGGGGAAAAGCAATAAAGAGAATGTTAGAAATTACTAGATGTAGGGAGAACAAAACAGAAAATCACATTTATCACTGTCAGCTCATCCTGGTCCTCCTTTTGAACACTCCATACGTATAAGGTGTTTTGAAAAGAGGTATTAGATTTTTTTTTTAATAATATAAAAAAAAAAAAAAAAAAAAGGGACAGTTACTGAGAAAAGCAGCAGCTTCTGTGAAACATGATTTTAAAGAGTTAAGATTTTAGCTAAGGGTTAGAAGCAATTTATATTGCTCAAGATGTAAGTTAGATTAGTAAATGGTAGGTTAATGATTATTAGATGCCCAAGCTAGAGCTAACTGTAATATTATGAGCTTGTTTATAGAAAAAGTGGAGTAAGTGAACCGTCATAAGAGCAGATTGAAACCACTAAGAACAATGTCAGCACCTGGACTTGGTATCAATCAATCACGAAGCAGGGGACCTTGGATCATTCCAGAGGGTCACAGAGACCTGATGAAGACTCTCCTGACTTCATCCTTTGAGACCACTGACCCAATTTGAGACCACCGACCCAATTCAAGAGAACTGGGCATGCATGAAGGACTGATAGCCTCATTTTAATACAGAGCGGGGATGGGAGGTGCTGGGGTTATGCATATGTATTGTGTGTAAGGTCTCAGAAAATAAATAGAGAGCAAAGAACCTTGTTCAGGGCGGCCACACCTTTTGGAGATGACTCCTGTGCTGTCTGCCAGTGGATAAACATACCACTTTCTAACTTTAATTAGTTAGAGGGTTTTTGTCCATGACTATATCAGTTTTCAATGTCTCGTCTGTACAAGGGAGACGAAATAGTGCCAAGACTTTCCAGGATTAGAGAAGATAGAGAGGGATATGATATAGAACTATAAAACTGTAAATAGTTTGAATAAGATTAATAAGGTGTGTTTATTAATTATTTCTAAGCTCACAAAAACTATCAAGCCCTCAAGGAAAGTATCAGGGAGCAATGTAAACATTACAAAATCTTAATATATTACATAAGTAAATTGTGGGTCTCATTGTCACATACTTTGGAATACTCTGGAAACTAAAAGGAGAAATGAGTTCCAAAAGTGATGGATTGATGGATAAATGGATGCAGAAAACTCCATTTGTAGCTCTAAAATATTATGGCCTTCAGTCCAGGAAGCTCTTTGACTGAGAAGACATAACAAGTAGGATTACTGTTACACTTTTCTTAGCAGTTTTGCATTCTGGCTTCAGTTTTGAATATGGTTCTGGGTTGTACTGCCTTTCAGACAAGCACAAAAGGCCACAGGTTCTTATGAAATGCTTGTGATATTCTACACAGACGTCCTGCAGAAAAGATTCTTCGGGTTACAGTATATGCCAAGCAGAGCAAGTGTCAAAAATGTCAGAGAGAAAATGGAAAGTATCAAATGGTGAAGTAAAGACATGAATTTGAAGGAATGTTTCTCTTCAACTTTGGTAAATCACTAGCTGCAAAACTGGCCAGGTTTTGGCATTGTGTTTCAAGCAAAATTATCCAGGAAAAAGAAAAACCTGTAAGCATAAAAATAGTCTAAGGAATGTGACCTATAAGAAACATGAAAAGCATTGTAGATCTTTTATGTATACTGAAAATTTTCAATATGTATTAGGTAGAATCAAAGAAGGAAGAAAAAATGTTTACTAGGTCATAAGAATGACCTAGAAAGAATGAAGAATAAAATGTAGAAAGTTGCTGCAAAGAAGATTTGAGCTAGACCACACAGAGGATTTTTTAACATGAAGATTCCAAATACTGATGTAGATTGCCTAAGGATGTGTAGCATCTCTATCATCCTTGTGTTTTAAGACATCAGTTAGACTCATATCTTTACAGTTTGAATGCAGTAAGTGGGCTATATGCGTTCTACATTCATTAGATTCTTTTTTTTTTCTGACATTTGAGGAATGGCTTGTCTGAAATGTGTGTGATCAATTTATATTATTTTTACTGCACGCTGGCATGCAGCTATTCACGCTGTCTTTGCGTATATTTATTTTCTTTCTCACTCCATCTCTAATCATCTATAATTTTATTTACATGCTCAGCAATTGTTTCTCACAGTCAAATTCCTCTCCATTGGTTTGACACTTACTGTTTAGTGTTATTCCCTGTGTTTTGTCACATTTGCCTAGCTCATTTTTCAAACAGCCAGTGGTAATTTGTTCTCATTTTTATAAGGACAATTTCAAATTTCTTTTTACTTATTTATTTTTAAAAGCATGATATGTAACAATTGAGCATGTTATACTAAGCTCAATACCATCCCCTGATTCAATGTATTCTCTCAGCAAATATTTTTTCCTTTGGTAAAAAGCTCAGGTCAAGTTGCCCAAATATTTTGCTTAATCATGCTTGGGGGAGAAATACTCCTTTATTTAAATTTAGTGCAATGTGTTGGGAGCATTTGTGCTCTAAGGTTAGGGTTGAGGATGAGGCAAGGAACGAAGAGCCAAGATGACAAAGATTCATATGTGTTTCTTTATCCCTGACCCTGGCAACTGCCGTCTGTGGTTGTACCACAGCAGACCCTGCACTCTCTTGGCACTGTGATTCCACAGGGGAACATTCTTCTCTGCCCAGGGCTGAGCCAGCCCATGCAGGCAGAGCCTGAGCAGGCAAGGAGGTCCTGAACAGGCACCAGATTTTTTCTTCCAGAAAGCTCTAAAACCTGTGTCCACATTTAATTAAATGCTTGCTTGCAAATGAAATACTGACTGGGTTTTGAGAACACAGCAAGCTGGTATTCACAATGTTCTGTATGCCCACACATGCACACTGGAACAGGTAGAATTTTTTGTGCGTTGTGGATCACTAGAGAAGAGCACACAGGAGGCTCCAGGAGTCTACTTCCTATTACTTGTATCAGCAAACATAAGGGTACAAAAGTCCAGCAGCAGAAGCAAGCCCTACATTTCATCTGAGGAGGAAATGCATCTCCTGCCTTCTTTCGCAGAAGAAAACCTGAGGTGACCTAGAATCTTCAATATCAGCTATTTCATTTGGATGCAAGGCCCTTAAAGGGGATGAGTTTTTCAAAGGTATTCCCTGCTTTCTGAAAATCTTAAAAAAAACAAATTATCCATATATATTACAATCTTGACTATTATTCAAAAGAACAAGCATCTATTCACTCAGACCTGCCTGCAGATTAAAGGCCTGTACGAGCCATGTCAGTTTTACAAACTGTCATTTAAGCCCACAAGGTTATATTTTGGTGCAGAACTATTGGGTGGATAACAGCTCCATACCTGTTATATTTCAAAGTGTTTCTAAAGTCATATATCTTCATAATTGGACAAAACCTTCAGATGGCTTGGGACAAAGTCACCTCCTAGAAACAAAAGTAGGAAGACACATACTCTACTAGCACATTGAACTACAACAGAGTTCAGAGATCTGTGTCACTTCATGCTTCCCCTTAGAATAAGCCCAGATGCAGCAAATGAGGGCAAAATAGCTACAAGGGATCAATTAGACCAAGAGTAATCAAGGCTAACTGCATCAGTATCAGAAATGAGCCATCAAACATGAAACTTTTTATCATTTCACCTTGAAGTGATCTCCATCACTATCTCCATACTAGGGAATTAGCAGGACTTCTTTTATAGTCATCCCTCTCAATGTACATAATCCTTTGACATGCTTAATGTTCCTTGATTATACATGCTGTTTATGCTTTTTGGTGATTGGCAGTGATACTGTTGTGCCAGAAGAGGTTTAAAGTTTTTTGTAATTTGTTCCCTTGATGCAGGTAGCTATGATCAAGGTCTTTGACTGTTTTCTCTTTGATTCTCTGAAGCTGGGTTTATTTAACCCTAATGTTTTCACCCCTTTTAAAAAAATAAATCTTTCATTTAGAATTCTTGTAGATGACCCATATGGTTTTATGGCACCCCTTCCTTCGTTCCTTGGCTGCAGTAGCAAACCCTGTAACCACTGAAACACAGTATTCTTAAAGAGCTGTCCCATGCAGGCCTCTGATTCTTTTCATGTATGCCCAGGAAAAGTGTATCTGTATACATCTACTCAAAGCCACTCTTTCCCATTGATTCTCAAAGGTAATAAATATTTTTATTGTGTTTTCTCCCTGTTAGTCCTGAAATGTTTTTAACTACATTTGTTATTGTTTAATTTTATGTGATTTTGACAGACTAGTGTAATATATGTGTTAAAGTTAACTCGTGTTATCAAATTATAAAGGGTAAATGTTAACTGTATAAATATGAGTGTTAAAGATGTGCTCAAACTAACATAGGTAAAGGTAAAATGTAGAAACCAAAATGGAAAAATTTCCTCAGCTTGGGAAGCACAGGAGGGACACGAGGAAAGTATGATTGGAATTACCAGAGAGGGGGCCTTGAAACTATCGCTGCTGGGAATCCCTGAAAAGAGACAAAGGACAACGGAAAACGGAGATACAAGTCCGGAGACCAAGATAATCACTTCAGATGGATATCTCTACTCGTCTCCGCCGAAATTAACATATCCACGACACACCCGGGC
Source organism: Hirundo rustica (assembly GCF_015227805.2). NCBI lineage: Eukaryota > Metazoa > Chordata > Aves > Passeriformes > Hirundinidae > Hirundo > Hirundo rustica. The sequence continues at coordinate 20,340,825 of NC_053453.1, read as the reverse complement.
TCGGCCATCAGCTGCATTGTTCCACCCTACCGGTCCATTCAGACTCCCGATACCGGGACTTGCATAATTAATGAAGACACCTCGGAGAGGATAACGTCAGAATCTCGGACTTCACTCCACGATCTAGTGTATAAAAAAAGGTGGCTGGAGACCAAAATTGTGAACTTGGGGGGATACCAGGCTGGCAGAGACTGATATCCGTGTTCACCCAGCGGTGATCCCGGGCTCGACGCTGTCCTTTTAATTGTGGCTTTCTGAGACTGATATTTTGTCTCACAATAAAATTCTAAATTTTTGATACATCGAATCTGGTCGATTTATTTATAACACTAGTAATATAAATATCAGTCCTGGTGTTCTCTGATCCTGCTGTAGAATACAGAGGATGTAAAAAGGCATCAAACCTTCCCCTGAAGTCTGTTTTTGTTATTGGAGCTATGAAAATGGGGATTAGTAAATAATAAGATTAAAAAAGTAAGATAAACAAATAGAAACAAAAATGCTCCTTTGCTTTGTGGCTGTTTAACTTTTTCTCACCTATTATTGTAATTCCACTTTCAAGTCTCTGTAGCTGAAACTAAGAAAATTTTCAGAAAATTATTTTTAAGAGAAAGGAATACCTTTGGTTTTCTGCACAGATCACAAAACTCTAAAATACAGACAATAAGAGAGATTTCAGAAATTGTTTTTACAGTATAAAATAGCATTTTCCATACAGTAAAACAGGTCATAAAATTATCTTCCATCATTTCTGTAACCTAAAATTATTCTACTCTTAAAAATTAGATTCTAAATATCATCTTCTAAAACCCTGAGCTTAATTCTGCTAGAAGTACTACAGACTACTGCTGAAGATATTAAACATAAAAACTACATTTGCAGAACAATGAAGTTGCAAAGCTCGTGTGCACTCAGTGCCTGTAATGCACTGAGCTCTTTTAACAACCAATTCTCCAATAAACTGTTTTCTCCTCCTTGTGCAGTGTAATTTGTGCCCTATTTATTGTACCAAATTCAATTCCTGCTCTGAATTAATAATTTTCTTTCTTCCATAATACCATACATATACCAGTATAATAGCAGTATAGCAGTTGAATACTTCTCAAACATTTATTTTCACAAATGAGATTAGAGATTACTACTCTCCTTTTACCAACTATTAAACATACAGAGACATTAAGGTCAAAGGTGCTTACTAATTTTCACTAGTCATTTTGAGACTCTCTGATGTGATTTTGTAGTGTAAGCAGCAGAATACTGACTTCATTAATTTTTAAGTGCATTTGTTAATTTCAGAGGTTGCTATGGGCACTCTCTCAAATGAAATTGCAGTGTTTCAAGTCCAATATCCAGAAAGCAAATGCAAAATTGATGATTGTGTAAGATAAGAGAAGCCTTGGATAAGATTTAATTATGTGACAGAGAGAGAAAGCAAAAGTAACTTCCTAAGATTGGCCCATCAGACCAGTTCAGTTTCTCCTTCTTTCTCTTTCCTGCACTGTTTCCCACTGCTGATTATTTATTCTCTACCATTTACTGCAAGAATAACCAAACTTTTGGATTCCTTAAACTGAAAGCCAAGAGTGGCTGAGTAACAATGCTTGTAGAACTCGGGGATGACTGACAGGCAAGATGTAATAACAGCTAAGGATTCCATTGCATTGCAGAATGGGTCTGAATTAGGTTACAGCAATAATTATCCTGGTTTTGTTTCTCACCACACCAAGGGCTTGAAGGAACACCTGTAACAAAAGGTTTCTTCCTCTGATAATGTAAGATTTTTATTAGTCAGTCTTAGGCAACAAAATTTAAGAATTTGAGCCTGAGCAGTTAATACTTGCAATGTGATAGAGAAATAAAACTTGGATGTTATAAGCTGGAAAACTTCAGACAATAATATTGGAGCAATGGGAGGCGCTGCATTTACCCCATCATTACAGAGGCAGGAACTTCCCTAATCCCATGAGGTTTTGCCTCTTTGTCTTCTTTCACTGAGCTGGGAAGTGGTGTTTCCCCACTGGAAATCTTTAGACAAATTCCAGGACTATGCAAGAACTTTGGAGTGACCTAACAAGGAGCTGAGGAGGGAGGTGGTGTATGAGGGACAAGAACCCGTTGCCTCTGCCTCATGAACAAGGTGTTTCTCTTTGGTGTGCACTAGCTTGGACAATTAGAATATGCTCTTATGGTAGGACTTGGAAGAATGGTGAAGGTCAGTTCCCTCAGTGACATGGTAAGTAGCCGCCTAATCCCAAACCATGGAAAATATGAGTAAAGTGTAAAAATGGCCTTTGTTTTGCTTGGCCTTTATTTAAATTCATTTTCAGGTACCTTTTAACTGCACTGTATCTGCATGAAAATTACTGTACCAGCTGCAAAAATCTACAGGCCCTGATCCTCTGAACAGACAGATCCACTGAACAGATGACGTTTAGCTGAGTGATGCAGCTGACACTCCCAAAGGATGGGGTGCCATCCAGAGAGAACAAGCTCCAAAAGCGAGTCCATCTGAACCTTATGAGATTGAACAAGGGCAAGTGGAAGATCCTGCATGTGGGTCAGGGCAAGCCCCAATATCAATACAAGCTGGGGGTAGAGGGATTGAGAACCGCCCTGCTGAGAAGAACTGGGAGGTACTGGTGGATGAGAGGCCGGACACAACCTGGCAATGAGCACTCGCAGCCCAGAAAGCCAACAGTGTCCTGGGCTGCTGCATCAAAAGCAGCGTGACCAGCAGGGCAAGGGAAGTGATTCTGTCCCTCTGCTCTGGTGACACCGCACCTGCAGTGCTGCATCCGGCTCTGGGGTCCCCAGCACAGGAAGGACACCGACCTGTTGGACTGAGTCCAGCGGAGGCCATAAAACTGAACAGAGGGATGGAATACCTCTCCTACAATGAAGGACATCAGGAAGAACATCAGGACATAGGCTGAACACCTCCTGTATGTAGGAAGGCTGAGGGAATGGGGGTTATTCTGCCTAGAGAGAAGATTTGGGGAAGATCTTATTGCAGCCTTTTAGTACTAAAATGTGGCTTAAAAGATGGGGACAGACTTTTAAGTATGGCCTGTAGCAAGTGGACAGGGGGAAATTGTTTTAGACTTTAAGAAGGTTTATTCAGACATTTTATATGATGAAGCCCTGGAACTGGTTGCCCAGAGAGGTGGTAGAGGTCCCATTCCTAGAAACATTCAAGGTCCTGTTGGACAGAGCTCTGAATGACTTCATCTAACCAAAGATGTCCCTGGCTTACTGCATGGAGTGTTAGATTAGATGACCTCCAAATGACCCTTCCAACACAAACTGCGGTATGATTCTGTGGTTCTGTGTTTAGGTTAGTAATGGTGATGCTCAGAAGTCCAGAGGGATGGAGAGGAATGGAGGCAGAAATCCCACCTCCTCTCCACACCACTGAGTATAACCAGCTGGCACAAAGAGCTGTGCCTATAGTATAGGAACATACACTCAGATCAATAGAAGTAGTGCTGAGTTACTCTTAGTATGTGTACCAGGTGTGGATTTCAGAGTGGATTTTAAAGGAGAAAACCTTTCCTCTCCTCCATCCTCAGCTATGTGACACAGAGGAGGCTGTGTTGGATGCACATGCCTATATTGCATGTGACTAGTAGTCACAGAGCAGGAACAGCAAAAAGCCCAAGGATTCGCCGGAGCCATTGATGGTGAAGATCTGCACTGTTCACATTACAGGTCAACGTGTATGGGCTGTAGCACAAAATGTCTTCACAATTAAAAGACAGCTGATTGTGTATTTGCAAACTACAGACTTTTTTCTGCATAAATATGTTAACTGACATTTATGCCAAACATATTACATACTCATGTCAGGAGAATAGAATCCATCTGTACTGCAGAGATGTAATTAGCATTAATTAATATGTCCGCATTGTCTGATGTTCATATATTTTGCCCTGAAGTCATAAATGTGGCATGGCATTTAGTAAGGCAGTATTCATGAGTCTTATCTAAATTCCAAACATTTGGATTTTGTGATGCTTTTAGTGCCCCTAGTTATTAACTGTTTCTTAGCAGCTACAGAAAGGGAGTTTTGCTCATGGCAGTGTCTGAGAAATTGCTGTTCCTGGTAAGAACTTGTTATAGGCAAAAAAATGTTCTTCATAACTGATATGCTAGCATAAAAGTAAAGTTACAAATATATTGTGGCACAGTAACAAAAAATCTGTTTTTCACAAACATTAAGCAATTAACAACAAATGTTTGAATAGGTTATTAACAAGACACAATAAAATCTTTTTATCCAAGCCATTTGGTAAACAGCATGTATATATTAACTGAGAGGATGTCAAGTGATTCAGTAACAAATGCACATCATCTACACTAGCACCGTTTTTACCATTTCTGATTCAGCAGAGGTCCTCAAGCTAGTGAGCCCACTTGCATGTCCTACTCGTGACCAATATGCATTTGCAGAAAGCATGCTCCTGTTCTTACCCCAATTTTTTTAGGCCTGTGAGATCCTCTATTACCACTGTAGTTCTGTCTGTGCAAACCTCTCCTCTGGTTCTACTCATTCTGAATACCAATGCATAAGAACTGTGGGCTTCGAACTGAATTCCTTCATTGGAAGTATTTTAAGTGAGTATTAAAGTTTCTTCACAAGTCATAATATATGGAGTCACTTGTACTTCCTTCATAGTTTTCTGTAATATTTCCTTTATCCCTCCATTTCTGAGGGCCTCTTCTCCCCCATTTATTTTTACCTGCAAGTGATTTCTCCTTTTGTTAGATGCTTATTCATGTATTAACAATAATAGCAAAAATTGCTGGATATGCATTTAGCTGAATAGCTTCCACAGAATCACTAGCTGAATTCCCTGAGAAATGAAAGCACCTGGGCTAGGCTACCTTAACAGTAGTTTAGATTCCTACAGTGAATGCACCCTCCACAGATCCAGCAGAAGCCATAAACATGTGAATGGGTTAACTAGTATTTTTAGCTGTCCAAATTTTTAAAAGCCACAAGCAAGATTCCACCTCTAGAAGCAATATGGCCCTGCTTTAGGAGTGACAAATGTACCTTTGGATAAATCAGAGGTAATTTTGTGATGTTTTAATTGTATGCCTCTAAATACACAGACAGTTTATTCCTCATGCTTTCAGATGCACAGCTTTATTTTAAGCAGCTGCCACAAATGTGATTTGCTCCATTTTTATACATCAATGTATGTGTCCATTAGTGCCATAACCTTGATGGGATTTGACTGGCAGCTTTTTGATGTTCTTAATGTTCATTTAGATCTTGACCGCATGCACCTTTTTCTTGCAGCAATGAGGCCTTGCAGAATCATTTTCACCAGCCTTAGACATTTATTTACCATCTTCGTTGTGCTGACCCAATGTTTTGTAAGGCTGTGTGGAGAACCGGACTGTTTCACTGATGTAATTGAAATACAATTTGGCAGGAAGCACAGCTATTCAATGCACTAGTCTGTTTTACCATGAGAACCAAAAAATCCTAATCGCAGCACAAGTGAGAAACCAGCATAGCGTGGGAAATCATTTCATGGATATACTGCAGAGGAATAGGCGCACAGTCAGTCCATATGAATGCACGTACTGGAGCTGGACCAGCAGGGGCTAGTTGAATCCATCTGCTAAGATTTTTGAGCTGCTAATCAAATGATTGTTTTTAGTTGCATCATCACAAAATGTGATGACTCTTACTTTAACAAGCTGGTGTAGGTCACTGCTCCTTACTCAGAGTAGGTAAGCTGCCTGGAAGAAGAAAGTTAACCTGAACTGACTCTTTCAGCAAAAATAAACCTTAAAACAAACCTTCTGAAGCAGGTCAGGGGAAATGCATCGTGTGAATTTTCATTGTCTTTTAATTTGTGGTACAATATCACATTGGAAGAGTAGTGTAATTTTTGTATTAAAAAAATAGAGGGGAAAAAGTCAGAAACAACCTTCAGCACAGCTGGCTATTGGAAAAGGAATCTTTGCTTCCTTTTATCAGTATCTTTGTCAGCATCCTCAGAATTTAAACAGAGTGAAAGTCCTTCTTAGTAAGTCTTTCTTTTTTCCCAGCTTGGAAAGGATATATATGGAGAACAGAAAAATGAGGACAGTTCAAGCTGTTGGGGAAACACCTATGCTGTAATTCTGATGCTAAGAGAAGAGCAGTACCTCCTACAAGAACTCTACCAGCCAAGCTGCTCAGGCACAGTAATAAGCTTACTATTTGCCTCTCTGTGCACAGATATGATTCTGTCATGCATCAATATGTGGGTATCAGTGCCTGCAGAATCAAAATCTGAAGATATTAGTAGAAAACTACATACTGAGTGCGTGGAATGTGTTAGATGCAGGTATTGGAAACACAGAGTTTGAAGGGGTTTGCACATCAGTTTAAATTCAGTAAACCTCATAATTCAGCTCAGAACTTTTGTACAGGAAAAGTTTGAAGAATTGCATTTTACATATTTCTGAGTTACCCAGGAGAAAAAACAACTGAACAATTTTCTGTAAATATGGTAACTGAAAGTTTTTCACAATATTCAGATCATTAAAAATAAACTGAATGTATTTCCTTTTAACTTTGGAGAAATATGCATATCTGAGGGAATAAATGTGATAATTTTACCTTATATAGTCACATTCTGGAAAAAATACAGAAAATTAAAGACTAAAATTCCAGGGTGCTTTTATTCAGAGGTCTGTAACTGCAACACAAAATTTGTAATAAATCACATTTTAAAAAAAATTGCAGGACTGCTATTTCGAGTGGTTCTCTTTCATAAAAGGACATGCAAGCTGCTATACTACTTGAGGTTTATGATAAGATCCTATCAAGTTAGACTACTGATACTTCCATATACAACTGTACATACACTACTGTTTTTAAATGGAGGTACAATTCTCTAAAATTCTTTAAAATTACCTCTTAGTTGCATGCCCACTAATGAAAATAGAAGTTTCTACAGCAAAACAAAAAAATCACCATAAAAATTACAGAAAGCACATAATAAAAATTAAATTTCATGTGTATCTGTGTGCAAGATGTTTACCAAAATATCTGCAAGTTTCTGAAAATCAGCAAATAGGCAGTGTTGTTCAGAAATGTGGGGTTTTGTTATGTTTTTTTGCATTGTAAAAGGCTTATATTAGAACTGCCATTCAATCTGATCAATAGTAAAAACTATCTGCCATAGGGGAAATTGCTTGTTCCAGGTGTTTTCAGAGCTCTTGTTTGAACCCTTTAGCGCAGAAACAACAAAAGCTAGCAATCTTAGTGAGGATCAGTAATTTCTTGTGTGTTCTTTTAACCTTATCTCTGAAAATCAAAAGATAAGGGGGTAACATAATAGGTCTAGACTTGAATATTAGGCATCTCCTCCTAATACCTCCTTGAAAAAATTGGCTGAAAAAAGCACTAAAAAAATAAAGGGTTTTGCCTGCAAGTATGCATATTTTCAGGAAGAAAGTGGAGATTGTTTCCCAAAAGAAAAGCCTAGCCTCACAATTTCCCCAGATTGTTGGAGTTGTTTTCTTAAACAGGAAACAGAACTGGCGAGGAAAGCATATGAGCATCCTAACATTTGAATACAAATGTCTGCTGCCCCTTTGTGGCTGTATTTAGAGTCTTGAGGTTTTCAAACAAATGTAATGAATATCTGATTAAATTTACCTAATATCAAGAATTAGCACAACATATATTCTGTGTGTGATATATGTACCTTCTGAAACCTATGTAATTTTTTAAAGTTCAGTCTAGATCATAAGCAGGTCATGTTAGGATTGTTTCAAGTGTAGAAGACATTATAGTAGTAGGCATAGAGAGCAAGAAGCAGAAACAATAGTTGTGACATCCTAAACATAAAAAAGAGTCTCTAAAGTGTAGAGTGAAGTGTCATCCTCCTTTGATTTTGAAAAAATGCCTGGGTATTTCCAATCAATTTGTATTAAATTTTATTTATTGATCTAATAAAAATTGTTATCTTTTGCTGCAACCTGGTATATTAATATATAGCCACAGTTTGAAGGATTTGTTTAGACCTTAGAATTTCCTTCACCGGAGGAGGGATGTCACCACAGATACATCTGGTATCCTGATTTGTACAAGGACAGTGGAGAAAACAAAGTGTCAGCAAGATGTGTAGGGGAGAGGATGCATTGGCCTGGATGGCTCCTGCCAATGGCTCCAATAAAGGGAAGAACCTGGAATCCAAGCAAACCTAGAGACAGGGAGAAAGAGACCAGCTTAGCCATAGGAGGTACCTGAGAAATACTCTACATGTTCCATGCTAACTTCTCGTTTACTACTTTAATTTATAAAATTTCTCTTGCAATTTCTCATAATACACTGTATGAGGTGCTGAGTTTCTTCAATGCTTTCTAATTGCAATGAGAATCAAAAAAATGTTTTCCATTCTGCAAGAAAGGGCCTGAAGTTCAAAGACAATCCACTGATTGTTTCTGTCTGCAAGCAGCCTCTTTTCCCCTACCACAGTGTGCAATGTGCAGGGCTCAGACAATATGAGACACAACATGACTCCAGGCCAGCTGGCCACATTTTGTGTATATCCACTGCAGGAGCCAAAGTCATTCTCTGGTGGAAGCCAAAAGGACACCTTCCATATGAGTCCATGAATCAGGACTGAGAAGTCAAGCATAATTTGAAATTTATGGAGCATAAACTCTTACACTTAGCATTGCCAGGTCTTGATGTATTCCGCTGTGGCGTGGTTTAACCCAGCTGGCAGCTGAGCCCCACGCAGCCCCTCACTCACTCCCCCAGTGGGGTGGGGGACTCAATCAGGAGGGTGAAAGTGAGGAAGCTTGTGTGTTGAGATAAAGACAGTTTAATAGGTGAAGCAAAAGCTGCACACAAAGCAAAACAAGGAATTCATTCACTGCTTCCCATGGGCAGGCAGGTGTCGGGCCATTCCCAGGAAGCGCGGCTCCATGACACCTAGTGATTACTTGGGGAGACAAATAACATCACTTCAAACGTCCTCTCCTTCTTTCTTCTCCCCCCAGCTCTGTATGCTGAGCGTGACACCACGGGCTGGAAAATATCTTGGGTCAATTGGGATCACCTGGCCCGGCTGTGCCCCCTCCCAGCTCCCTCTGCATGCCCAGCCTCCTTGCTGGTGGGGCTGGGTGAGCAGCAGAAAAAGGCCTTGACTCTGTGTAAGCTCTGCTCAGCGATAAAAAACAGAAAAACATTCCTGTGTTATCAACACTCTTTCCAGCACAAATCCTAACCACAGCCTCATACTACATACTCGGAGAAAATTAACTCTATCCCAGACAAAACCAGCACACATGCTTGCTGCTCTCATCTAGGAAAATATCTTTAGTATCTTTAAAGGGTTTTCTTAGTAGTTCCTTACTGAAAGGCCCTTCACTGATTTTACCTGAAAAAATCCCCAAATTACTTCTTCAACAGTAATTTTGATTTACTTTTGATTTACTAGCACCTACATCTCAGGTCTATCTGTAGATAGTCCTGTCTAATTTTTAAGATCAATCTAACATAGAAATGCTATTCTCAAAAAGCTGTTTGCATAAAATAAGCATACGTAAAGCTTATAACGCTCTGTGCTTTTATTCTGTGCAAATGGAACTGTAACATTTTGAAAGATACAGGATATTATAGCTCTTCAAAATTATATAATGTGTTCTTACACTGAATCCTGTACAAGTTTATGTTTACTTCTCATATAAATTCCCAGCTGAATTCGAGCCAGTCATATGTATATTTTTTTTTACGTGATTGCACAATTTTTAAGGATTATTATCTGATTTGGTGCTGTATTTCTGAAAAACATGCATCTCCTAAAGATATTTGTTGTGGTGTATTGTGGACAAAACATATTGTGTTCCTAGGGCAGTTTAGCCCCTGTTCAACTCCCAGGTAAGAAAGCTTTCATAAAACTTTAGGTCTCCTTGGATTGTATTATCTTTAATTTTTGAAAAATGTCAACATCCTTTGAAAAGCCACTATTGCAAGAGATTTACAGAAAATAATCCTGCACAGTATCCAAATTGCTATCCCTCATTCTGAATATGAAGAAAAACTCAATTAATTTTTTTAAACATATGAGACATTTCCACCCTTAAATTCCATTTCCTCTAGCACTGTGGAACTTCTTTTATGAAATAAATACAGGGAGAGCTGACAGCTTTAGGGAGCACATCTGTAAATACATATACCACAGCTAAGATACTCTTAATCCTGCGTTCTTTATCAATATAGAGCTGTACACTACATTCCTGAATTTAAAAAGAGAAAGGGCCACATAGGGAAGTATCAGGGACTATTAAATACCAATATTTGTCATAAATACTTCTCAAATGTGCACAGACAACATCTATAGTATATAAAACAATGAGCACGTCTCTCGACATCCCTTCTATTTATACAGCAGCACAAAGGTACAGCTACAGCATCACTCAACTGTTTTGACACAAGTTGTCAACATTTTTACCTCAGTGCTATTGATGATAATCATTACAAATCTAAGGACTGTAATGCCTCTCAAGAGTCCATCCAGACTGTTTCCCAAACCTAAGTGACAAGGATGATTTGGTGTTACCAAGGAAAGGTGGGGTGGGAATTCACTAGTGATTATAAACACCGTGTAAATAGTGTGTATTATAAACAGCGTGTAAATTTTGAGTAAAACCTTTCTTCCAAAGGATAATATTTTTTATTAGAGATTTTTTTAAACATTATTCATAGGCTTTACTGTTTAGAAGCTTTAACATGACTCGCAGGACTAAAACCAAATGAAATGCTTAGTCATGGAAAGTTAGTTAAACTAGGAGCTAGGTACACCCTGTGTGCGAATCTGATCAGTTTCCCTAGCTCCAGTAGGATGAGCTGTCTGCAGCAGTTCACCAGAGGTAAGAATTCTTCCTTACAGTATAAATGGCTTCAGTTTAATATGAACAAAGCCACTACTGGTGTCACACTAAGGAGTTTGCAGGCTGAGTGAAAAAGCAGAATTACATTATTTGTAACAGCCTGTATCCCACCTTCTCAACTGATGAGCTTTTTATTAAACTGTAGCATTTTTCAGACTCCAGAGGGAAAGATTCAGTGGTACTTTGCATTTCTGACAATAAGCTTATACTATATCATACTTTATATTTCTGAATATGAACAATTAGCTTTTTTATAAAGCATGTCTTTTGTCACATATCCTCCAGCCCTTTAATTAATAAACCACACAGAGAAGCATTTGTAATTCTATCCAAAAATGGCCTTGGCGCAAAATAAAAGGAAGTCAGTCAGGTAGGATTTAATTTTTTAATGAAAGATTCCATGTCCAAAAGAACAATAAAGCTTTGAAATAAAAGTTTCAAGGCCAATACTTCCATTATTTATACCTGCAATTATGCTACTTCTACCACTGGAATACTAGATCTGTAAAACTGTTGTTTAAATCAGTCTTTGTGAGGACTGCATATTAAATATACTACATATTACATATGTAACATATCACATAAGTTACATATTTCTGTGGTAGCCCTGTAGCATATTTTAAAAGTCTATGATGTGTCATCAAGTTTTTCACTATTTGAAGAGAAGACCTTACTAATTGTTGCTTAGTTGGCATAAATCATATGAAATTACATATTCATGTTATATATGTTCAAGTCTCCAGCAGGCTCAGGATTTCTCTTCCTCCTTTCCCAAATGTGTTTTTCACAGGGCGGTCATGCATCTCCTCACTTTCCCATTCCTTTCTTCTTTATTACAAAAGGTATCTAAAACGAGAAACAGAAATAGAAATCAAGAATTACAAACATTAAAAAAAAGTGCCATACAGATTAAAGAATGGACCACCTACCTCATGAATTAGGCCTACAGCAGTTGTTCTTAAAATACCTTGACTCAGTATTCAGAGTTAACGGACCTGGTCTCTTGTTCCTGCTTTCTTTTACTTTCCTGCACCAGGAAAACAAATCTTTCTTCATAGTTCTTGCTTTTGTTGACATCATAGGGAGATTTTCAACATGGAAATTTTCTTGTCAGTAGAATGCAGCAAACCCCGTGTTGCAATATTCAATGAAGAAAAGTCACGTAGATTTTATAGTGGAAATGCATGCCTTTGTTTGCCAACTGTTTTTTTAATTTGAAAGCGGATCCTCAAATAATCATTGGTAGGACCAGGGGAGGAGGGATTCATACAGTAACAATTTGCAATTCTTTTATAAGTAGCATTATAAATTTGAAGACCTCTGATAACTCAAGAGGTAGAATATAGTGGAAAGTGAAAACCTGGACGATCCATCCAATCCATAGGAGATTCTAGATGTATGAATATTTTTTTATATTTTGAAAATAGCAGTCATCATTTTACTCTCAGTGTTACTTATCTAAAACCCCTTATATTATATATAAATAATTGCAAGTTCTTTGGCTTCATGAAGTTACGTGTGTGGTGAGTTGACTTGGGCTGCCTAACAAACACTCATCCATATGCTCTCAGCCTCCTCCTTCTCAGCAGGACAAGGGAAGAAAATAAGTGGAAAAAAGAAGCTTTATGAGTCTATATAAGGACAGAGAGATCACTTACCAAGTAACATTTTACTTGGGGGAAATTTAGTTTATTGCCAATTAAGTTTGATTTGATTAGAAAAAAAAATTAAACCAGCACCTTACCCCCCACCCATACCTTTTTCCTATGTCCAGTTTCATTCCTTTATTCCCAATTCTTCCATCCATCTTAACCTTCAAGCTGCACAGAGAAATGGAGAATTGGGGGCTCTGGTCGCAGTCAATCCTGAACAGCTCCTCTTTGCCAATCCTTATTCCTCACACTTTTCCCGTTTCAATGTAGGTCCTTCTGAGGGGCTCCTTCAGAAATGTCTACTCCCATGTGGGCTCTCCAGAAGATGCATTCCTTCAGGAAATATCCACCTGCTCCACAGTGTTCCTCCACAGGCTGCAAAGTACTCCAGCACCTGAAGGACTTCCTTCCCTCCTCCTTCTTTGACCATGATGTCATAGGGCCGTACATCACACTTTTCCCCTCACTCCTCATTGCCACAAAGTGTTTTCCCCTTTTTAAAACACATTTTTCCAGAGACACTGCCAGTATGGCTGAGAGGCTCAGCTGTGCCATGCATGAATCAGTTGGAGGCACCTGAAACTGTGTCCATCACAGCACAGCCACCGCCTCTCCTCACAAACATCACTCCACAGCCCCTATGGCCAAAGACTGGGCACCTGCACCTAGGACAACTCAGAGTTTTCAGAATTAGTAATGTCTTCTACTGCCAACCTGGGTAGCCTCTTGTCTTCTCAGGGTAATGTAACTTTCATTCAAATGGTGGCACAATAAAAATAATTGGGAATTACCGGGCAGAAATAACGAAGGTAAATACCAGGCTTCAGATCATGATGCCAGACCATATAACCAAGGAGAGCAATGAGAAAACAAGTTGATGTATGTTATCTTGAAATAAGAAGAAAATTATATGGTTATCTGATCTAAACTTTTATCAGCCAGAATGAATACCACTAGAGTGAAATATGAAAGCATGAAGTGCATTTCTGATATGATAGAAAATGTCAAAAAGTTGATAGGGCCCACACCAACTCCATCATTTGGAGCTGGAGCAGATTTACTCCTGCTGACAGACCTAGAACATTCAGGAACCAAGAATGAAACAACCTACATACGGATCCCTACAGAAGTGGATCCACATGGCCCAAGTGTGCTGAGCATGCCATCCAGGCCTGAAGATCTCAAAGATTGGACTTATTGCTCATAAATCACCTGTTAAAAGCACAAGAACTTCCCATATGCCTGTGCTAAATATATAACATAATTAAAGAATCAAAAAAGGAAATATGAAAACATTTCAAGGAGAAGAACCTTCATAATCTTTGTAATAGTGAAGCGCACACTGTAGAAAGGCCTGATAATCTGTCACTGAACATAAACTCTATTTGTGTTTATGGACACAAAAAGCTGTGCAGCAATAGACATGGCCAACTTTTCTGCACATCTCCATCACAGCCACAACACCTGAGACCCCAGCCTCGGCTTCAACATTCTGTAGACATTAGGAGATCACAGAATCATGGAATCATTTAGGTTGGAAAAAAATCCAAGATCATTTAGTTCCTTTGACCAAACCTTTGACCAAACACACCCACCATGTCAACTAAACCATAGCAATAATTTACATGTCCAGTCATCACTACTAGGAATGGTGACTCCGCTGCCTCTCTGGGCAGCCTATTTCAATGCCAGACCATTGTTTCAGTGAAGTCCTCCTGATGTCTGATCTGAACCTCCTCTGGCACAGCTTCAGGCCATTTCCTCCTGTCCTGTCACTTGTTGCCCGGGAGAAGAGACCAACACCTCCCTTCCTACAATATCCTTTAGGGCAGTTGTAGAAAGCAATAAGGTCTCCCTTCAGCCTCCTTTTCTCCAGGCTAAACACCCACAGCTCCCTCAGCCACTCCTCACATGACTTACTCTCTAGACCCTTCATTGGCTTTGATGCCCTTCTCTGGACATGCTAAATATTAGAAGTTTCACATTAATAAAGCTAGCAGGCAAGGGGTGATATAATTTGCTGCAAGGAACCTCTGCAGATACCACTTCAATTACAGCTGAACAAATACATTGTGAATAGCTGGACAGATCAATCTTGTTTCTGTTCAAGACTTATTGAAGAGTAGCTTGCAGTTTCTTTAATTATATATTTGTTGCTCAGAGTCACACAGTGGATAATTAGATGAACCAGATTTGCTCTGAAGATTCCTGCAAGCAGATCATATCAACATCTGCAATTTTAAAAGCTTCAATTAGATTTCATTGCTTATGTAGATCGTGTGTGATTGGATCTGACTCGTGCAAGTGCGAATATTGTTCTTAGAATCCAGGATGTGATGTGAAGATTTACGTACAAATTCAAAACATAGATTGATCAGATGTTCTCTAACAACATTTCTATGAACATTCCTGCCTTTACAAGACTACAGGGAATAATCCCAAGGCAGCAGCAACAAAAAATTTGTAATTTTTTCCACCCTTTACTTTCAACATATATTTATGGATTAAATCTAAGATATTTGTTGAAATCAAATGCTAAATTTTAAGTGAAAAAAGGCATATAAATAATGTGAAAATATATGGGCAATGATCTGTTTTCCCTGCACTCACCTTCTGTACACTGTAGACACAGATAAATCCTGAAGCACGCAAATGCAGTGCTTTGACAATTAAAATTATATAGTTTTTACCTCCTACAAATTTTTTTTTATGCTTTCAGGTGCCATCTTCTTCAAGAGTACATGATGTACCCTACATTTAGGAATGGAAAGTTTGTAAAATTTCTGAAAGCGGGAAAATATGCATTTTTAAGTTTGCATTATTTTCAAAGTTAAATGTTTGAATTTAAAATTAAAACCCTTTCTCCTTGAAGCAAGACAGATCTTAGGTCTTCGTCAAAGAAAATCAGAAATGTGGGTGAAGCCCAAGAAAGGAACCAGACTTAATATGATTATGGTATCACAAGGAAAAATCTATTGTCTATGAGGATAATTTTTTTTTCAATTGTCCTTTTCCTTTTCTCATTTTCTTTTCCAGAATTATCCATGTGTGATAAGAGTAGGAGTAATACCTAGAATAATGTCATTAGAAAAAGAAAAATAAATTCAGCACCAAGCTACCAAGGAATGAACAGTTAGCCTTAGAAGACTAAGGAAAAGTAATACAAAAAAGTAGAATTTACCTCACTTCCATATTATTCTCCAGAAAAATTCTGGGAGTGTGTTTCAACTAAGTCATCTACCAGTGGCAAGATCATTGCTAAAATTGAACTGTTGGCAGCCTCACAGAAAAGATGAAATTGAGGTTTACACTCCCATGGTATGATTTATTCTGCTCCATGCAATCACACCACCTGCCCAGGAAGAGTAAATTCACAAGCAGCAAATCTCAGCCTGGAGAAAAGGAAGTCATTTAAGTCAAGGAATGTTCAAACTGCTGTAACTTTTATTTTCATTTGCTCAAAAAATATCCTCAGAGGGAGTAGACAGGAGTTTTAGCTCACTGAACTTTCTGTTCCTCACTATGAGTACACAAAAGTTCAGAAAAAACCACAGATGTTCAGCTCTTGGGCTACCAGGCTCCAAGGTCTCCTATTCCTCTAAAAGTCATAGCAACAAAAAAGTAAAGCAAAATTTTGATGCTGAAAATTTTCACATTGTGGGTGACTCTATTTCTCAATACCCAAACATGCAAGTTGGTTGTGCAGAATCAAAGGTGAGAGACAAAGACCATTTTCTTTCCTACAGTGCAAATTCTCAGACTCAAAGAAATAATGCAGTACAGGTTAAACATATTTAATTTTGGTAGGTTTAACCTATAATACATTATAGATTAAACACATTTCTTTATAACTCTGTCCCATATTCTGGTTTACATTTTGCTGAGCTCTCTTGGGTCAAAGACATAGCACAAAAATATCCCCATTTTGCCTTTTTTTAGGGAGACAGGGATTTCCAGGGCCAGTCCTTAGCCTGGAGAAAATGCACCTCTGATTAAGTCTTGTCCTGGAAGGGCAAAGCAGTAGACAGAACAGGCCTGTCTGGAAGTGTTTTCAACAAATAATTTTAGACTCAAATTGGCCACCTACTCAACTTAGTTCTTTCAGCAGAATGAACTGCATCAAAATAATTTCTTACAACTGTTGAACCTAGTCTTTAAAATTTTGTTTAACTTCTTTAAACCTCTTACCTAGCCCATACTTAAAAATTCCTAACACCACAAGTGCCTTTGGCCAGCTTTCTGAGGGTTTATTTGTTCTGACTGCTAAAAATTTCTCCATGCTAAATCCAAATTTCCCTTGCTAGCATTTATGGGTATTTCTTATCTCCAATGAATATGGAGAATGCTTTCCTCCTTTCCTTATCACTTATTTTACAATTTATCTTTTATGTACCACAAGACTGATTTCCCTTCAGATTCTGTTCTTTAAGCTAAAATACATGCCCAGCAAAATTAAAGGGAGAATCATGTATTCCAATTTCATCACGAAAAGAAAAGAAAGTCTCAAGAAAAGCTCTGGTGACATCTTGTGAGCTTGAGCACTTTTTATCTGGGAACTTGTTATGTCTGCCTCCTGGCTTTCCTCCTTTTGAAAAATATTTGATTATGGTAGAAAAAAATGTTTTATTGTAGAAAAAAAAAGCTTTTATTTCCTTATAAGTGAAGAAGGGTTTTTTTGGTTCTCAGGTTAATTTATTTTTTCTATTCTGCATTTTTAATTAGCAGCTCTCTGCTTCAAAGCATATGTTTCATCAGATTATGGACATTAAAGGCACAGTATCTAGTTTGTTATGTCACAATCTTTAGCCATGAAAAGAAAGTTATTGCATGACTTACAGAGGATTATACACTCTAAAAATAGTCAAGATGAAAAGACTTGTCAAGAAAATGATATTAACCAAGATACATAGGAAAGAAAGCATCTCAATTATAACTAGGTTTTTAAAATAGTAGTACCGTTACCTTCTTTCAGCAAGAAAATTAATCTTTAAAATATATCTCATCTGATGAAAGTCTCTAAAGGCTGTGACCTATTCAGGTGACAGTTTAATCTATAAGGATTGCATTTAAATTTAAATAAACCATTTTTCTTGCCACTATAATAGACTAAAAGCTCATGGTCAGTGAATTGTGAAGAGAAGTAACTTACTGGAGAATGAACAGTTATTTCTTCAGTTGCATTAACTCTACTTACTTGAATTTGTGCCAGTACAAATTTCAGTTTAGACTGTTTGGAATATAGCTCATTTCCTAGCACCTCAGCTTCATGTTTCACATCACTCTTGTTCATATAACGCACATCCAATGACCTTTTGCATTCTTGCAATTAGCAGGTGAGCTGTGCTTGCTCTGAGAGCTGCATGTGTAGTATTGCCTTTGGAGCACCACCACTGACATTGCAGATTCAGCAGCCTAGCCATTAAAAACATTTAGATTCAATGTCAGCAGGTAAGAGAAGAAAAAGGTTTTGGTGGAGGCTTTGGGTGCTGAAAGGTAGACTCTGCAACTGAACGGGGGTTAAGCCATGGTTTCTGTGCCCAGTGCTGGACTTAGAGGTATTATCTAGCAACTGCTTACTGCCCCTCACTAGCAATGATTCTGAGTTATTTTAAACTGTTATCTTGAAAGACTTTAAAATCCTCCTTTCAGGGCATTGCCCTTGACATTTAAAGTTAATTTCTTGCCTTTTCCCTTGTACTCCTCTGCAGCCAGCTCATTTTGCCTTTGATCTATTATCTTCACCTCTATGTTTCATTTAATTTTTACCTGGCCGAAGTAGCTGATTACAACCTTTTTAAGGTAGCTAAAACAAGAAATAAAAATCAAACTAGTTCACATTAACAGATTGCTGACCAGAAACAATGCTGTGACCTGGCAGCTTTTCAAACAGAGCTAGATGAAGGGGACAGATCAGGGTCTCTACTTGACATCATTCAAGGCCAGCATGTGGACACAACAGAACAGGAGTTAGGAATGCATTGCACTGATCCCAAAGGCAATTACCCACAGAACCACTCTAACTCTCATGGGTAGCACCTTGAAGGAGGTGTCTGTGAAAGCACAAAGCTCCTGGCTACTCACATCCAGAGAGTTCTGGTTTCAGGAGACACTGTTTAGACACTTGAGGGTTATTGTGAGGGAGGTGATCTCTGCTTTAAGAAGCAGCGCTTCACAGACCTCACTGTAAGTTTGAAACTTCAATGATGTCAGGGGCCAGGAACCACCAATCGGCAAATTGCCTTGTGATCTTGTGTCTTCACGTGAATTCTAACTAGTTAATTTAATTGCTAATATGAGAAAAAAAGGAAAATGTTTTCTAGAATGTGAATTTCAGGCGATCAGCTCTGTTTCTGTTTGGAGGATGAATTTTAAAACCTCAGAGGAACATATACCCAATGGTACATGTTGGGGAGGAAGGCCCAATGGTAGACTCTAGGAACAGGGCAAGGCTATGGTGAGTACTGTGCCATCAGGGAAGCCCTAGGTGGCACAGCCAACTCTGAGAAAGGAAATTTAGTCCCTCACGTTACACTGGCAATAACATCATATTCCATTTCCCAGCAGAGCCATCAAAACATTTTTTGTTTTAATGTGAATCATTTATAAAAATAATTAATGTCATGCCAATCATCTTTTATACTAATATAATAAAGTAACTGATGCATTTTACTTTCGCTAAGCTTATGCAAGTTTGTGTCTGTAACTTCTAGTGACATGATTAAGACTGGGGTTATGGATGGCATTTGATTTTCTTTCATACACCGCATAAAATGTGACACACTGCAAGCACTGTTGCCATCATTTTTATTAAAGTTGAACCTACACTCCTGCTTAATTTGCTTCAGCATGTCCTTTGGAATTACTATTCTTCTTCAGAAGAGCTGTGACATGTGATATTGCAGAAAGAATTTAGATGACTGCAAACAGGATGTCTTGCTACAACAAACCAATATACGACCCTCTGTCACTTTCTGTAAGAGAAGTGTGACAGGTTTTGATGAGGAACATGCTTTTTTTTCTCCAGACCACTACTTTTTTAAGCAGCAGACAATAAGGGGAGGGGGAGGCAGGGGGAGAAATGATGACACATTTCTAATTAATCATGTTCCACATTTTCTGTCTTAATAATCTATATTGGGTCTGGCTGTGATAGAGTTATCTGTCTTCATAGCAGCCTATATGCTGGTGCATTTTGGATCTCTGACTAAACCAGCGTCGATGACACAACAGTGTCCCACTTTTGGCTGAACACCTCCTGCACCGTGAATTGGCTACTGGTAAGTAGAGAAGCAGAGAGGGGACTAAGCCAGGACAGCCAACCTGAGTTGGCCAAAGGGATAGTCGATCCTACATGAAATTGTTTTCAGCAACAAAATCTCAAGGAAAGACAAGGGGTGACGTATTTATGGTGCTACACATGCTGAGTTTCTGCTTTCCAAGCACTGAAAAGTAATGTATAAAAGCCTTTTTTTTCTTTCCTTGCATATTCAGATTTTGCTTCAACTCTTATATTGTTTTCATCTCAATTAGTGAGTATTTTCAGTGTCTAATTTCTCCTCATACTAGGGGGAAAGGGGAGTGAACAACAGGTTAGTGGGTTCTCAGTTGCTGGCGAGGGTCCACCCGCTGCATAAGCTTTGTGATTATCACCTAAGCCAGAGCAACTCTGATACTGGGCTTAGTTCAACCCTGACTTCGCCTCTATCAACAACATAAAACAGCAACAGCTGCCATTATATAAGCTCAGTAAGACACTTGCAGGTGTGTCACAAAGCCAGCATTTCTGTGACTGATTTCTTGCTAAACTTAGCAACAGTGTTAAACTCTCATGAGCTAACTTCTGTTGAATGGTTTCTTTAATGCATACAATGCAAATATGCTCTGCATCAGCAGTAGCAATATAAACCTGCTTATTTCACATATTTATTCACAAGCATCTACACTAAACAATGTAATAAAAATCCTTTGCTATCAACTTATGTTCTCTAGTTCAGGTTTTTCACATGTTCTGTAGCACTGATTCAGAGTTATTTATTCATTTACTTTACACAAACATGCAACAGGATGTCTACCTTTCCCTTCCAAGCAGCCAACACAACAGTGCACTCTGCACATGTAGTATTTACATGTTTTGTTACATTTAACTATCAGGTGCTTTTTACTTCCTTATAACTATTGTATTCAGCAGCTAGTCAGCACATTGCAGCAGGTAACTCTTGGGCAGTAGTAATTACTTAGTTCCCAAATATGATAGTTTTCCTGAAAAAGGCAATTTTAACTAGATGTCCACCATCTTACTCTTGTGCATTTATGCACTTCTGGAGGGAAATAAGGTTTCTTTTCTGCTTTGCACTGTGCTGTTTTAATCATGTTTTTTCAAAAAGACAAAGAAAAGCTTTAATAACTTAGCTAATATAATTCTGTCCTGGCTTCAGCTAGGGTAAATTTCTTGTCACAAGCTGTTACAGTGCTATGTTTTGGATTTATAGTGGGAATGTTGCTGATAACACATTGATGTTTTGGGGTTTTGCTAATTCATCTTTATTCTAAGTTGAGCACTTTTTTTTTCCTTGTCTCATGCTCTGTCAGTGAGGAGACATGCAAATAAAAAAAACAACCTGGGAGGAAGCATAGCTGCACTGTGGGACAGGTGATCCTAACTGACCAAAATGATATTCAACACCCTAGACCATCATGCCCAGAATATAAACCGGGGGAGTTACCCTGTTACCCTCAAGTGTGGCCAGTCTGGGTTCAGGAAGGAGGTCAGGGATCAGTCAGTGGGTTGTGAGCAAACTTTTTCCTTTTTATTATCATTATTATTTACATTTATTACTGTATTTTACTTTATTTTCAATTAATAAATTGTTCTTATCGCAACATAAAAGGTTTACTTTGATTCTCCTCCCCATTCCACCAGGGTGGGAGGAAAAGGGGGAGTGAGTGAGCAGCTGCATGGTGTTTCATCTCCAGCTGGGCTTAAAAGCACGACAAAACCATTATCTTTTAAATCACAATTTTAAGACAAGGCTTTGGGAGCTCAGCTTCTAGTATTTGAACAACTGAGACTGACAGTCCTGCATCACACAACTGCATAAATCAGGAAGACTTAGTGACAAATGAATCATTTCTCAGATTATAATCTATTACACATAAACATTTTTATTTTTTCTTTTTCTGAGTCACACACTCTCTTATATATAGCTTTCACACTCCCCAGGTTCACAAAATTATAGCACCAAAAAATATTGCCTTTATGCACAACACCAAATGAAACTTCCCAATTTTTTACCACACCTAGGATTTTCCAAAGTCAGTCTTTAATATCCTAAAGAAATCTGTCCCCACGTTTTGGGTTTCAATTTCTTTTTCAGAACGATACCCTCAGCAAGTAATAAAGCTTGAAAAATGAATAGAACCCTCACTCATCCAGACAGAAGGTTGTTTAATGCTTGATAGGTCATAGCAGATGGGATTAAAAATGAGGAAAGGTGTCTCAATATGATGCTGAAGTAAGGAGAAAATTCTTTTGTCCCTGAAAATGAAAGAAGATAAAACAGAAATCTCTTATCTCTTGTTTTCAGTGACGCCACTGTGGGCTAGATATGCTCAGAACATCCCTGCCAGGCAGGGTGACATATCAAGACCCAGTGTGTGAATTCCGCAGGTCTCTGGACAGAAATAGATGCTGAGCTGTTCTGCTTAGCTAATATGGGAATTTACCTGCTCTTGTCTTGCAGAAATGTACGTACCAAACCAGGTTTCTGGTACAAACCACAGGCTCTATGAGTTGTATGAAGACTCAGTAAGGTGAATATTTGTGAGGAAGAGATCTAGACTCTTTATAAATCTGTTATCTATGGGCTTAACTGTGAATGCAGATCTTTAATTAAAATATTTTTGCTTTAATGTTTGAAAATGATCCAGCAAATCTTAGTCCTGTCACACGTAGCCTTAATTTCACTCTTTGACTATATTCTTCTTGTCACTATCAATAAAAGAAAAATATGTATATTTACTTGTTGCTGTACAGAAAAGAAGGAAAAGTTTTCTTTCCATAAACATCTTAAAGCATATTAAAGCATTTCCATAAACATACTTAACCATTTTCCTTTGATGGATCAAACCAAGGGACTATAGATAATTAACACTTATTTAAGAAGGGAGTAGCTGCCAGTACTGCAAATTTCTTTGCCATCAACTAGACTTACAGTGCTTTATATCCTTCCTTTCGCTTCCCAAACACTGTCACTATCTATTACTGTATCACTAGATGAGCTTTGTAAAATTTAGGGTTTTTTTAGTTTTTTAGTTTTTTCAACCTTCAGTATGAAACATTCTTCAAATAGCCTTCATTACCATGCACAACCAGGAAAAAAGTACTCCTTTTTGTAGCAGTTCTTGAGGACAGGATGTGCCAAAGCCATATGTGCATGAGTGTGTGTGGTGTGTTACCGAAGCATCTGAAGCAAAGCTACTCTGGCAAAGCAGAGCAGAAGCAGACCCCGGGCAATAAAAACACACTACTACACTGACACCTGTTGGTGACAAGCGTGCCAAACTGTGACAGACAGCATCTTTACAGTCCTACATTTTCAGAAGATCCAAGAGTTCAATCTAAGTTAATACACCTACATCTCCACGTGTAAGTCACCTGGATATGAAAAACTAAATGTGAGACAAAGAGTGAATATTTGATGCCCAGTCTTTCTGGAAGTAGATATCCATATCTGCTGGTGACCATGTGCAGCATTATCCTAACAAATAAATACACACCAGCACATCTGCATGTCTAGAGACTTACCTCAGATCTGCATGTCAGCCAGAGTAAGCAGTGTATCCTGCAAAGCACTGATAGACTCGGTGTAATTTAAACACAGAGGCTTTTCCATCTGGATCGCTCTAAGGGTAAGATGTAAGCTGGAAATGAAATACCAGTCTTCAGGACAAGAGCAGCTTCAATGAAAGCTGTCTAAGAACAAACTAGCAATGTGGTATCTTTTCCATTTCTCCCTTCCTGCAAAAAAATGAGATGAGTGAAGAGTGAAGTTGTACTGCAGCATTCCTCCTATGCTAACAGTGGGCTAAGCTTTGTTTATGAGGAATTACTACAAGAGGAGACAAGATTTACAGAAAAACAAATAAACCAAGAGGCAACTGGATCTGCTTGCTTTTTAGCATAACAACAAGCTTCTCTACCACCCTACTGGTTTCCCTCACAGATAACAAAGACTTACTACTATAATCAGCTACTATAATTACACTCCAGAACAAAGATCTGTGGTTAGAGAACTGAGGCTTTCCAAGTTCAGCATCTAATGACAAAGCCAACTTTCATGACCCTGTTCCAGAGTGTATTTAGCAAAGCAAAGTGGCACATTAGTAACAGCCATCTAAACTCCTGCAGACCTAAGAAGCAATATTTCAGTATGTGCCCTGTGTTTTCTACTGAATGCTTCCAGCATTTTTGGAAAGAAGCAACATCAGCAACAAATTGAACACTAAACTGAACTGGCAGCATATCCTGTAGTCATTCAAGGTCACAATAGTCTCGTCTTTACTTGTCTGGTGATTGGTAGGCTCCTTTTCAACAATTAAATATTTCAGCCTTCAGCACATTAAAAAACATTTCCTCTTCCAATGTAAAGAAGAGTTCAAAAAATGTTCCAGTTCCCAGTTTGTGCCATGTATGGGCTTCAGCATTCTCCCCGTGACCTGTGTGCCCTTCTTTGTTCTGAGGAATGATGTCTTGATCAAAGAACATTACTGCATCTCTTCAACACTTTACTAACTCAACTATGTGCTTTGTGCACTACTGTTATGCCAGTGTTTACAGGAAAGAAAACAAGGGATAGGATCATCCTAGATATTCAAATCTGCAGAAAGCAAGTTAGATTGGCAGACCATGATTAGCCAAACTGAAGTGTATTCAGTGTAATATCTAAGCCTGATTATCTCACAGGGCTCTTCCCCTCCCAGCTATGTCATGATTTATTCTGAGGTAATTGTCTGTGCCAGTCATTTGTGTCTGAGATAGGAAGCACAAAATGGCTAAGATTCACCTGAATTCAAGGTAATTAAGACTTAAAATAAGACTTTCTTTGTTGTGGTTCAGTCTGTTTCAGAGTTCTGGAGTATAGTATCTGTGAATGATACATGAGACAAAGAAAATGCTGAGTTTTGTTAGGTAGAAGGGTGAGAGAGAAATGGCGTAAGCACTTTTGTGGTTTATGTCTTTACTGGAAGTATATTCTGATTAATATGGATCCAGCATGATGCTCTGAGCCACAAGGGAACATGGCATTCCTGCACCAAATCACAGGAGTCAGTAACTTTAAACTCTCTGTTACTTTCACCTTGCCTATTAAAACAAAAAAAAAAAAAAGCTTTATTGACAGGAGAATAAACATTTCAAATGAAACTGGGGAAAGACTGAAAAATCTCCACCCAGCTGGTAACATCTCCCTTGAAAAGTACTAGTGGACTATGTGCTGAGAAAACACCCTCACACACACTGACAACATTAGCAGAGTTTTACACTCATCAGTTCTGAGAGCATGTATTCCTACATATTTGTGAAACAGCTACAACCATAATTTATCTACAGATCTAATCAGAGAATCTGGAGATTAAACCAGTGACACTATTAAGTCCCAGCACTTCTGCAGTTCTTGCACAGCCTGTCAACTCCTCCAAAATACTACAAACAAATTGGTGTAAGTTACATACCTATGGGTAAGAATTAAGGGGAAAGCCAACAAGGCTGACATCCTACTGGGAATCTGTTATAGTCCGCCCACCCAGGAGGAAGAGGTGGACAACTTATTCTATAAGCAGCTGGAGAATGTTTCAGGATCATCAGCCCCTGTTCTTGTCAGTGACTTCAACCTGCCAGACATCTGCTGGAAACATAATGCTGCAGAAAAGAGGCAGTCCAGGAAATTTTTAGAGTGCATGGAGGACAACTTTTTGTTGCAGCTGGTGGGTGAGCCCACCAGGGGAAGGACTATCTTAGATCTGTTGTTTGCAAATAAAGATGGACTGGTGGGAGATGTGGTGGTTGGAGGCCGACTGGGGCAGAGTGATAATGAAATTATTGAGTTCTCCATATTTGGTGAAATCAGGAGGAACACCAATAAGACTCTTACACTGGATTTCCAGAAGGCAGACTTTGGCCTGTTTAGGAGACTTATTCAGAGAGTTCCTTGGGAAGCAGCCCTTAAAAACAAAGGAGTTCAGGAAAGCTGGGCATGCTTCAAAACAGAGATTTTGAGGGCACAGGAACAGACTGTCCCTGTGTGCCGAAAGATGAGTCAACGAGATAAACATCCAGCCTGGATGGTCAAGGAGGTTTTGGAGGAACTTGGGAATAAAAGGAGGATGTACCATTTTTGGAAGGAGGGTCAGGTCTCCCAGAAAGTATTTAGGGGGGCTGCTAGAGCATGTAGGAAAAAAATTAGGAAGGCCAAAGCTCAGTTTGAAATTTAAATGGTGACTTCTGCAAGGGATAATAAAAAATGTTTCTACAAATATATTAATGGTAAAAGGAAAGGTAAGGCCAACCTTTGTTCTCTGTTGGATGAGGGAGGGAACATAGTAACTGCAGATGAGGAGAAGGCAGAAGTGCTTAATGCATTCTTTGCCTCAGTTTTCAGTGGGAAGACAACTTTCCTTCAAGACGACTGTTCTCTTGGGTTGGTTGATGGTGTCAGGGAACAGAATGGTCCCCCCATTATCCAAGAGGAGGCAGTCAGAGAATTTCTGAGATGCTTGGATATCCATAAATCTATGGGCCCAGGTGGGATCCATCCCAGGGTGATGAGGGAGCTGGCAGATGAACTTGTGAAGCCACTCTCCATCATTTACCACCAGTTCTGGTGCACTGTCAAGGTTCCAGATGACTGGAAGCTGGCCATTCACAAAAAAGATGGGTGGGAGGATCCTGGTAATTATAGACCAGTCAGCCTGACCTCAGTACCTGGCAAGATACTGAATATAGTATCTTGGGATAGTTTATACTGATCTTCATGTAGCACTTACAGGATGGCCAGGGCCTCAGACCCAGCCAGCACGGGTTTAGGAGAGGTAGGTCATGTTTGACCAACCCAATCTCCTTTTATGACCAGGTGACCCACCTGGTGGTTGCAGGAAGGGCTGTGGATGTTGTCTATTTGGACTTCAGCAAGGCTTTTGGCACTGTTTCCCACAGCACACTCCTGGATTAAGCTGGCAGCCCGTGGCTTGGGCAGGAGCACTCCTCACTGGGTTAGGAACTGGCTGGAGAGTGGTGGTGAATGGTGCTGCATCCAGCTGGTGCCAGTCACCAGTGGTGTCCCTCAGGAGTCTGTGCTGGGGCCAGCTCTGTTCAATATTTTTATTGATGACATGGATGAGGGTATTGAATCTTTGATTAGTATATTTGTGGATGACACTCGGCTAAGAGCGTGTGTCAATCTGTTAGAAGGTAGGAGGGCTCTGCAGAGAGATCTGGAATGGTTGGATGGATGGGCAGGGTCCAGTAAGATGAAGTTTAATAAGTCCAAGTGCCGAGTCCTGCACTTTGGCCACAATAACCCCCTGCAGCGTTATAGGCTGGGGACGGTGTGGCTGGACAGTGCCCAGGAGGAAAGGGACCTGGGGGTGCTGGTGACAGCAGCTGACCATGAGCCAGCAGTGTGCCCAGGTGGCCAAGAGGGCCAATGGCACCTGGTCTGTATCAAGAATAGTGTGGCCAGCAGGAGCAGGGAGGTCATTCTTCCCCTGTACTCGGCACTGGTGAGGCCACACCTCGAGTGCTGTGTCCAGTTCTGGGCCCCTCAGTTTAGGAAGGACGTTGAGATGCTTGACTGCATCCAGAGGAGGGCAACGAGGCTGGTGAAGAACTTGGAACACAAGCCATATGAAGAACGACAGAGGGAGCTGGGGTTGTTTAGCCTGGAGAAAAGGAGACTCAGAGGTGACCTTATCACTCTCTACAACTGCCTGAAGGGTGGTTGTAGACAGCTGGGGGTTGGTCTCTTTTTCCAGGCAGCAACTGACGGAACGAGAGGACACAGTCTCAGGCTGCGTCAAGGGAAATACAGGTTGGACATTAGGAAAAAGTTTTTCACAGAAAGAGTGATAAAGTCTGGAATAGTCTGCCTGGGGAGGTGGTGGAGTCACCATCCCTGGATGTGTTTAGAAAAAGACTGGATGTGGCACTTGATGCCATGATCTAGTAGAGGTATTAGAGATGGGTTGGACTTGATGATCTTGAAGGTTTCTTCCAAACTAGGCATTCTGTGATTCTGTGATTTTGTGTAAGAGTTCACCACATTTTCATCACATTTACTACCACAGGGTTTTGAATTTGAGGTTATGGGGTTTTGGTAAAGGAATTATGCAAGTACTGTATTAAATGCAAAACGCATAGTTCATATTGAACTAAAATAATTGAGTTGTGAGTGACAAAATAATTATATATATCCTGAGTATTTAGCTATTTTTATATTATAATTACTAGCTTTGCTGCATCAGGAAGAATAGAGTGCATTCAAAGATTAAGAATGTCGTGTGAGTTGATACACAGGAATGTAACTTCCTTGCTGTAGATGGTCCAGCAAATCAAAAAGTTGCCTGTCACCAATCAGTAAACTCATGTTTCTGACTTATTTTAAACTTTTGATCAATGAACAGCTTTCTTCATGATCCATGCTTGTTGTTGTTGTTGTTGTTGTCATTGTTTGTTTGTTTTTGTTAGTGGTCACTCCAGCCTTTAAGTCAGAATCATTATTTCAGAATATAATATTAAATGTCAATATTGGGTTTTTGTTGCTACAAAGCCTCTTATAGATGATTTAGTGAGAAGCAAGCTGAAGGACTATAGGTGTGGTTCAGGGGTAACAGAAATGCATTTTGTCCTTACACTGCTGCATCATGCAATATTAATCACTAATTTGATGCAAACACCTATTTTGCACATACTTTGCAGTCATGGTTACGGTAGAAATTGAAGCAAGAGAATTTCTTAAAAAGCAGGGGGAAAAATTTGAAGAGTGATTATCTGAGATTCATAAGATCAGGTCTGCAATTTGAAGTACAAGGTAAAAGGATATTAACCAGCTAAAGGCTTGGCTGCAGATGCATTACAAAAGCCATTTAGATATTTGACTGATTCCTCATTTTATTAAACTGGACCTGATACAGGCATAATAGTACCCTACAAACATCTAACCTTTTTCAGAAAAATCAGATTATCTTGCGGATACTCTTATATTAAGCTATCCAGAACAATGAATATCATTAACAGTGTTGATGGAGCCATTGCCTGACTTAAAATAGATGAATAATGTTTATCAAATGGCATGATCATGTCAACCTAAAGCATAGTGTTGGATTTCTTCCTGTTCTCAGGCAAAACAACCTCGTTTAGAATGTCCTCAAGAAGCTGGTGCAAGGTGCTGCCTTCCCAGAGTTTCTGCACGCAGCAGCAGCTTCGCTGCCCAGCGCCTGCTATTGCTCAGTGCAACAGAGCACTGATCAGCCAAGCAGCTGATTAGTGGTCTCCTTCTTCCGTAATGGACACCGCCCACTGCTCCTCACCTTTCAGGGTGGAATGAACTTAGCAGAAAAATCTCTTTCTCATATAGGAAACATGCCTCTGTGACTGACAGCACATTCTGCTTGGGTTTATTTATTAGTTCCTTATGTTTTATAGTCTTATTAAGGCTATATTTACTGTAAGAAGGAAATTTTTCCCTCCCTTCTGATAATGGCATTCCCTATCCATCCTGCTATTCCTGTAGTGGATTCTGCAGTGGCTACACTGTATCTCTCCCACAGAATCACTGTGCTGTTATTATGAAATATTTAGAATATTTTTAGCAATAGGATTTACCTGCCAAAGAAAGAAGGATTTGCATTTTCTGATATGGGATTTTGACCAGTCATCACGCTAGTCAAGTGCATTGGCACCTTGTCTTCTCTGGCAAAATTGCAGTCATTTTGCTTGGATGAGGACCTAGCCGCAGTTAGCTGTGTCTGTGCTGCTGCCAAACGGGATTATTACAATACATTTATACGTGTGGCTGATTTGAAGACCACCTGGAAGCTTCTGCTAGAGCAGTACGTAGTTATCCACGAGATTAACAGTCTTGGCTCAGAGGCACACAGTACAACTTTCCCAACACTGAACTTTCTACCTACTTTTAAATGGCTGCAAAGTGGAAGTGACACTCTCTCAAGTCATGTGGCAGCCTGTCTCTGTGGCAGAGGTACCATTTTAGAGCAGCTGAGCTGTGCTAGCTTGAAATCTGAGACGGGAGACATAGGGCAGTCTCACTACAATCCTTGACAGAGCAGTCGTCACCTATCTAGCAGAGCCCACAGCAGTGGATCAAATGATCAGCACAGTGGAATACATGTAATTTTTTCACAAACCTCTGCTGTAACAATTGATTTTTAAGTTTTTAGTACAGAGTAACTGCAATCCATGTATAAATCTTGACGCAGACTTGTGGAGTGGTATACACTAATGACCCTAATAGCAACACTAGTAAGTTCATTGTTATACATTTAAAAATCCCATATTAAGAGATCAGAGCAAAAATCTATTATTCCAAAGAACGATGAAAAAATACTAGACAACAAACAAGGAAATACAGCTTTCTCTATTTTTTCTTATATTTTCTTCTATCGGAGATCGAGCAGCTGGGCTTCTCTAGTCCTACTCTTCATGTGTCCCCACCATAGCTTGCACATTATTTTCCTGACAAGCCTCATCCCTCATCTCACGGATGGATTTATATTTTGCTGAGCTCAACTGAGTAGTTAGATAGTCAAAATCTGATCTCATTACATGTGTGTCAGCAGAACTAACTCCAGGGAAGTCGATGGAACCAAGTTGATTTACAGACTTGGAGCCAAATATTTAATTTACCATCCAACATCTGTCATAACCTCAAACTGAAACTCTCCATGGACATGACCTACATTCCTAAAACTTACAGATGGTATTTTAATATTTCTATAAAAAGAAAAATCTTCTGTGCCAGAGAAGTGTACTCAGTTCTTCTCATCTGAAACATCTGATACGCACCCTAATTCCTCAAGGACCATTCATAAGGGCAGCCAGTTGGAGATAAGACAAAAGGAATAGGAAGAGAAAAGACGGCAACCATGCCAACTGAAATGTCAAGGTGCTGGCTAGCCTAAAGTGCAGTTCCAAAACTAATTGGAAAGGAGAAGTCATACATACATACATAGATATATATATATACACACCACATGTCCTCTAGTTCCTGTGTATTATAACTTTCAGTGACCTCATGACCTCATCAAAACTACACTTGTCCTGAAAATTCTGGAATTATCAACACTTGCTCAGAATAGTGTTGAAACTATTTTTCTGTCATTTTTTGATGATGGAGTCTAAAATACATGCTGCTTCAGAGTTAAACACAGAAAGAGTTCTCATGTTTGGACATACTTTCTCCACTTAGGCTTTTTCTCTCTGCATTTTACACTGCAAAGAGCATTGATTAATGTGAATGTTTTAGCTGTAGTTGTTGTTTGTGTATAAACTTTTGTTAAAACAAGTACTGCAGAATAAATGACCTTTATACAGACACCTATTAAAGCACTAAAAGGCTTGGCTACATTCATCTGAGACGCGTATACATAAAGTTTGGAACAATAAAGGGATCAGCAGCTGCAAGGGGTTTGAATTGAATTCTTTAACAATAGAAAAGTTTTTCAGCCCCAAATACCAGCAAAGGGAATTTTTTGCAGATAATCCAGAAGAAAGAAAATAATAAAAAAAAAAATGCTAGCCAACTTTGCAGCAGTTAGCATAAGGGTGCCATCTGAAACATGTCAGCTTAAGAGTGTCCTATAGTACCATTCTTTTACACAACCATAGTATTCAGAACTGTTTCCCCAAATAATCCCAGATGGCAAGCCACAAAATTTCAATTCATTTTAAAAGCTTTCTTTGCTGTTATTATGTGATTGAAAGTGCAAAAGCAAGTTGCCATTCTCATGGCACTATTTGCATTGGCTATTATCCCCTAAAATCCCCTTTAAACAGCTACATTGTCAGCCCATAGGCCTCATTTAGAACTACAAAAAAGACCAGATTAATTCGATCAAAGGGAGAGCCAAGTACAAAATGCACTTTTCAAACTGTATCAGAGTAGGTTCCCTTTACAGATCGCTGCATGGCTAGAGCAATGCAAAATTTCTTGCGTGAAATAAAGCAGTAACAGAAATAGCTGTGCATGTTTCACATGAAGCTTTTGGGGCTCTTCCAGGGTAAATCACTCACTACAAATGATTACAGTAAAATGTTTTTTAACGTAAGTAAATTAAGTAGCCAAGCATCCATTTTTGTCCATTTGGCTTTCTGCCACCATTTTCAGGAGGCACTGATGTAGTACTTGGATAATTTAGCCAGCTATAGACATTCCTGGAGTCTCTGTCAATTGGAATTTTTATTTAATTAATAAAACATTGAGCACTGAAACTTTCAAAAGATACAGATAAGTCCCTCCATGACTATTTTTTTTCTAGGGTAAAAAATCATCACTAATGAAGCAAAAAATATAGAAAAAGCTTTTGGTATAATTTCTGCAAAATATCTTTTTTTCTTAATCTAAGGTGAACCATTTTGAGTCACGCATAATTCAAGTCCATAGATCTACAGCCAAAAAGGCTCTAGTGGCTTTTCAATCTCACCTGGGGTTCGATGACAGGCAATAATGCTGATATTTTTGTTTTTCACGGAAGCTCCTTTGGTGTCTCTGCACCGTCTCGTTCTCTCAGTCTCTACTGGAGTTGGCTTAGTGATCCTGCCATCAGTTCTCTCACCCTCGGTCTGAAACGGTTTCTTCAGCAGCTGCTTTTGTGTACTGAGAAGAACATTTTACAGAGTAAAGAACTGCAGCACAAAGGTAGAGCAACTGAACATGTGCAGCAATGTGTGCCATTGCCTCTTAAAGGACACATCAGGCTGAGAGAGACGCTGAAAAGCTGAGCATCTGCAACTAATATTATACTCATCTGCTGTAGGATGGAGCTGACTGGATGCTTTTGTTTGCCACTTTCAATGGGGTTTAGATACTTGAGCAGTACCCTTTTAATATAGCTGTTGTATTTGTTTACTTCTATTTTATGGAATGTTTGTGTAGTGTCAGTAATAAATACCATGCAGCAAGAAAGTGTTCCTGTGAAGACAGAAATAGCCCCAGCTGAGACAAAAGGCCTCAACAATCTGTGTAATAAATGTAGATTTGTAAATATTAATTCACTAGCATACAAACTTTGTTTTAATTCATAATTATGAAAGCCATTATTTGTAATCTTAGGAAAAAGAGCAAAAGTTAATGTAAAATTAGTTATGTATTTCAAGGGTGTCCATTTTTTAAAAAAGCATGCAGTTAGACTGCAAAATAATACATATGCAATTAGAGACACAGTTTGAGCTGTTAAAAACCTGTCAGATGTATACATATGCATATAATTTCACCTACTCAATGGAAATAAATGCCAGAAGTCAAAATCAGTCAAAATTAAGTGTTTGGGACTTTGTACAGAGTGATATATAGAAAACTACTTTAAATGAGCTGCTTTGTCCTCAAAAAATAACTTCAATTAATATTTATCACAGATACATCTTTCCCATAAGAGATGGATTATTACACTAGGTTTGTAGAATCAGGTACTCATGACTAGATCCAGAAACACTTTTAGGTATCCAATTTTCTATGACAATATCTATTTTAGACATAAAGATCTTTAAGCACATGCTTAGGATTTTTTGCCTAGTCCTGGAAGTGTCTAATCACTCCTTAATTCCCAACAATGAAGTCCCGTTAACTGAATCAGGCTGTAAATATTCCCAGAGGAGGCTGCCTAATCTGGAAACAAAACACAGCTCCCAATTACGTCACCTGCAGAGATCATTACCTTGGACCACCTCTAAAAACCCCACTTTGCAGCAGCGAGTGTGTCCATGCTGAAATACAGTCTTGGCTAGCCTTTACTAGCCAATGCATCTTCTACAGAGGTGTGTTTTTCTTGCATATTGAAATTGTTTCTATTTTGTGTGTTTGGAACAGACTGAAGTCAACCAGAACTTTACTGATCTCAGCAGTTTCAAGTTTCTACCTAATTTACTCCCATTCATATGAGTTACAGACATTTCTAATCAGTTCAATCCAGTTTAAACTGCCGTATTTTCAATCTGAATAACAGAATACCGAAGAATGGATAGTTATAGGCCACGTTCTAACATCACATTTATGCAAATCTGGAATAACTTCATCAAAATCTGTGGAATTATAATGTCATACAGGAAAAAAATGGTTCAGACCAAACAATTTTCACAGTTGTTTCACACTCTT
This sequence comes from Hirundo rustica, assembly GCF_015227805.2. Taxonomy (NCBI): domain Eukaryota; kingdom Metazoa; phylum Chordata; class Aves; order Passeriformes; family Hirundinidae; genus Hirundo; species Hirundo rustica. Next base: position 20,306,882 of record NC_053453.1, on the reverse strand, counting down.
CCAGGATCCAAAGCCTTTAAGCATTAAACTCAGTCTGAGCTTGAGACACTTAATATCTGTCCCACAGGTGCACTTTCTTTTTTTCTTTCCTTTGCTGTTTTCAGTGTGAGAATATTAGATTTCAAGGTTTATAAGTGCTGTTATTTCCTTAGACTGGGTTTTCGTAAGTCTCTCATTAGTGAAATCCCTGTCAGTGAAAGATTTGTAACAACATTATATAGTTTTCCCTCAGTATTAACAATCAGAAATTAATCCTTCTTCTAGCAGAAATTAAGTCATAAGAACACTTTTTTTCAGATAAACCTGCAGCAGAGAAATAAGCATCTTAGAGTTTCACAAACAAACATTTTGATGTGTAAGATATCAGTAATTGTTGGTAATCTTATTAACAGACACAATATATTTATCACTGAACACTCACGTCCACTTCCAAATCTTGTTTTGATTTCACCATTTGTATGTTTACCATGTTGTTCAGAAGATTTCAGAGAAAAGCTTCCAGCCCAGGGTAGCAGGAAATAATATCCAGAGACAATAGAATCAAAGAATGCTTGAGCTCGGGAAGGACCTGTGGAGGTCACATAGTTCAAGCTCCCTGCTGAAGCACCTAGAGCAGTCTGTACAGGATCACATCCAGGAGGGTTTTGAATAACTGCAGAGAAAGAGATTTCACAGTCCTTCTGGGCCGCCTCTTCCAGAACCCTGTTACTCTCAAAGTAAATAAACTTTTCCTCATATTCCAATGGAATCTCCTGTGTTTCAGTTTGTGCCTCTTGTCCCTCGTACTGTCACTGAGCACCACTGAAAAAAGCCTGGCTCCATCCTCTTGACACCTCCCCTGAAGATATTTGTGTACATTGATAAGGTTCCCTCTCAGTCATCTCTTCCCTAGGCTAAACTTAAAGCCAAACTCCCTCAGTCTTTCCTCATAAAGAGGTCTAATGTCATGATTTAGGAATGGTATTCCCCAATTCGTTACTCCCATTAAAAAGACAACTATAGGCTGTTCCCCTCCCCCCTTCAATGGGAAAGACGAAAAACAGAGATCACAGGTGGACACAAGAACAGCTTACTGGAAACAGCCATGAGACAAGAAAATAAACAGTGAGACCATCAGTACTAACTCAAGAAGTGTACGGCTAGAAGATGATTTATGTGAAAAATGCTCACCAAGCCCAACCCCACACAGCATGACCCCGAGACAATGAACCATGGCTGATGGGTTCTCCAACCCACCACGCTTTGCTCCACCAGAAAGGGATGTCCTTCCTCCTGGAAGCGAGAGTGGGAGTCCCTTTTCCCCACCTCTGGCAATTATGTAAGGTGATAATAACACAGTGTCTTGGTCACACCCTCTTACACTGACATGGGAAGGAACCAGGACACCTGATCATCTTCATAGCCCTCTGATGGACTCTCTGGTACTTCCTTGTCTTTCTTGACTGCTGTGTTAAAATGGCCTGAGACAAATGTGTTCAGTCAACCTGGGAGTTGGAATATGCCATTTGGGGTTCTCCTGGAAATATATTGCGCAAAACACAAGGCAAACTGATAAGGTAAAAGGAGGATGAGCAGAGAATGGATGGTGCTTTAGCAGAATCAAAAAATCACTGCACCAGTTAAGCAGAAAAAGGAATATGATGAAATAGAGCTAAAATAAGGTGAGAGATTACAGCTGCACTTCTTCCATTATAACAGACTGCAGAAAAGGATTGTCTTTTCCCTATCCTAATCCTATTATTCTCCACCCCACTATCCACCCATTACTTAATCCTCTTATGAAGATGTCAAATTTGGAAGCAAAATTGCAAAAAAATCCAGCACAATGAGGCCTGGTAGTGTACTAGCTAATCTGTGAACAGTTCTTGCTTCACAGGTGGGGCCAACAAAATCAGTTTAAATCTTTCTGCCTCAGTCCCTCAGTTGTACTTCCTTAAATATTTCACTTAAATACTTCTTGAACACATGTGATTGTTGAGAATTGTGAGGATAATTTCTGCAGCTTTGAATTTGTTTTTTCAATAATCTTTTTCTGGAAACTTATCGTAAATGTATTACAATTTATAGACGTATTTCTTGACTCAACTCTTCTCTAACAAAGGTAGTGATGGCTTTTGACTCCTCTGGCCAAAAGAAGCGACCATATTTGCAAAGCTCCCACAGAGTACCTAATTTCAGGCACAGCTACATGCATTTAACAGCTGGTACTTCCCCAGGTTCTTAGAGGACAGCACAAAAATTTAAAGCACCAATTTTATGTGGATGGAAAAATTAAATGAGAAGTTTCCATTAGAAAGAAGTAACACACTTCTGCTCCTCATGTCATCCATGAAAACCACAGTACTGGTAATTACCAGAACTGGTACTGAACTAAGCATCTGAAAGAATTTATGCAGACACTCCTTAGAAAAACTTCTTTCTATTTCTAGGAGCAAGAAACAAAAAGATGACTTACCAGCACTTTGGTCACACAACAGCTTTTGATTTTGATTCACCAGTCTGGGGCAGTATCTACCTCAATTTCACCTGTCTGTTTTACAAGATTGTGATAAATTTCTATGTTCTTCTCATTGACTGAACAGAAAATAGGCAGTATTTTAAAAGAAAAAATCTTTGTTTTGCTGTTTTGGGGGGCTTTTTTTCCCCAGTTTGGTTTTTTCTTTCTTTAGCTGAGGTTACAGACAGGGCAGTTTTATCCACCAATGATTTAATTAGACATGGGAATCAGTCAAACATTTTTTGGTGCTTATACTTCTGTGCTGGCTTGGAGGCAAAACCAGCAAGAGACTCCAAGTCAGAAAAAACAATTTAATAGGAGAGGAAGAAAAAAAAGTAAAATAAAATAAAACACATGCAATGGTACAAAAGATCACTGACAGAGTCAGAATACAACCTGAAACTGTGGTGGTAGCAGTCCAGATGAAGTGGTCTTGTTGAAGCAGTGTTCCTGCAGAAAGGTCTGGTAGCTCTTGTCCTCTGGGAATCCAGTGGGTAAGGCTGCCTGTGCTGTCCCAGATGCCAGATTATATCCCGGTGGGAATGCTTGGCTCCTCCCCCTGGGCGGAGCATCTCACAATGGGCTGATATCATTTTATGAGTCATGCAATGAGTCCTTGATTGTCCATTAAACAGAGATAGCTCCTGGAGGGAGTTACCTATGAGTCATGCAGGAAGGCATTGATGGGCCATTAACAGAAGATAGTCTGGAGGGAGGAGGCATGGGAAACAGTGGTGCACAACTCAGTTTCAACATTTCATGTAGATGGTGATAGAATACATCCTTTGGGCACATTTTACATTGTAACAACTTCTTATGACCTATTCTTTGAACTTTATATGTAATAATCTTGGGACCTCTTTACATAGGATAGTTGGCAGAATTCAAGAGTTGGTATGAATTTCATTATATTTGCTGCTTTGCACTAACTCCTTATTTCAACACCCCTAGAGAAATGTATGGTAATATTTGAGGCTGCTTTCAGCCAGCCACCCACTTTTCCAGAGGCTCCATTGGGGCAGCACAAGATCCTTTCCAACTCTTCAGGCAGTGTCTTATTTGCCATACTGCAACCTTCATCACTGGAGTGAGCTTCTTAGCACATCTGGTTTTCAACATGAAAAATGAAAGGAAGTCAAATGTCTAGGTATTTCCTGAATTATTTCCCTTACACCCTTTCTTACCCAGGAAGTTCTTGTGGACCACAGGACGCTACCAAAGAGGCAAGGTGGGGCCAAAGAAGGATTCAGCTGACATCTCACTGCGTTGAGGGCAACAGGTGAAGCTCAGCTTTAGCCAGCAGTAGCAATAACACTTCAAAGGGCTCAATCAACCTGCGAAAGCACATGTCCAGGCATACAAGACTAAGCATTACGATTCACGGACCTTGTAAATGCAAAGGGACTGCATTTTACTTTTTTTTCCCCAGGTTTTACCTAGGTCTCTGGAAATATACACCATAACTGAAGATTGTGTATGCTCCCACATAAATAAATTAACTTCTCCATGCCCCTCCCACCTTAAACTAGCAAAAACTTAACCTAAATAGTATTTTTGTTTCCAGATCTTTGCCATCAGTAAACTTCCAGCCTATAAAAGCTTCACAGAGAAAGCCATTTATTTAGGCAGGATGAAATGAATAGCAGCAAAGAGTATCTGTAACACTGGGAAGACACTGGTTTGTGCTTACTCAGAACATTTGGGGAAGACATTGGATTTCCCTACACAAGTTTAAAGAAGTCTCAACCACATCAGTTGAAAAGTATACGGAGAATTCTTTCCTGACATGTGTCAGCAATGAGCCATTCCAGCCAGAGTCTGTGTTCATGGTGCTGATTCAATCTGTATAGGCATACATCAAATACAGACGCAGAAGGTCTGGACACATATGACTTACCCTTCACACACATTCAGTACCATTTTCTACAGGCCAGGGTAATTTGGGAAAAAACACCCAGCTGCTGCAAGCATATAACAAAAAATCTGTTCTCCAAGCTTTCTAAAATGGAGCAATTTCCAAAGTGAAATTGGATTTTATTGTATAAGATTGGACAACAGATCTTTCCCCAGCTGCAGTTCTGGCTGACAGATCTCAGGCACAAGGAAATGACACTCCATGCTTTGTCACTGCATCAATATAGTTTCAGGTGCTCCCATTATTTCTCACTTTTCTTACAGAGACAGCAGCCCTGAGTGTGAACATCCCCTGAATGGTGCAGGGCAGACACATGCAGCAAGTACCAGAATATTCATACAGGTTTTCAGAAGCATTTACACTTGTCCTGCCTCTGCTTTCTCTTGAAATCTGTGATAAACTCTCCTTGTGAGAACATTAGTTGTTTCTTTTGTTGGGGTTGAGAACATTAGTTGTTTCTTTTGTTGGGGTTTTGGGGTTGGCTTTTTTGTTGGTTTTGGTTTGGGTTGGTGTTTGTTTGGTTGGGTTTTTTTTCTTTGTTGTTGTTGTTGTTGTTTGGGTTTTTGTGGGATTTTTTGGTAATTAAATGAAAGAAGGCCTAAACACTTTCTGAAATCTATCTTTTGTTTTTCAAAAACCAGCCTAAAGCATAAACTCAAACAGATTTTGGAAAGGGAGGTGCAGCCCTGCCCCCCAATAAAGCAATATACTGTAACAAAGGTAAAGCTGCTGTGAGAGGGTTGTCATTTAAGAAATTGAGATTTTTCTAACTAGGGGTCTACAGGGAAGGAAAGCCTACAGCCTCTCCTTGCCACTACAGCTGTTTACTCAGCTGTTTACATACCTTTTAATTCAACTGCCTGATAAAGCTTTTATGGGGTAGCAACAACCTACGGTTTGCACTGAGGCTGATACCACCAGGGCACATTGACAGCCCTCATCACCTGGTCCTGGCCTTTTTGCAAACTGCTTTACATAAAAGGGCAGCCACCTTCCTGCACCTCTGGGAGAATTGAAATCATGAGAGGTTTGCCCTTTCCTCTCTCCATGTCTTTCTTACTCTGTCCAAGAGACCAATGTGAGCAAAGCCAGCTGCTGCTGCCTCTGTTTGGCACCACAGAGCCGTTGGGGTCTTGGGGCATGCAGCTTCACCGCCCCTTGTTTCTTGACCAAATTTAAACCCATCAGCAAAATCAAATGAATTGTAAATCACAGAATCACGGAATCCGGTGTTATATGATGTGTGCTATATGCTGAGCCCTGTCTAGCAAGGCCAGCAGCTGAAGGAAACAGCCACCAGCAAGTCGTACATCTGGGGAGGTGAAACATCAGTGCTGATAACAGCTCCAATTTCCTGGCAGTGTCTTTTGAGGGATTTCTGTTTCTGCAGATGAGAGTTGCAGCTCTAACCTGGGGCTAAGCAGGCATCTTTCTGAGACTGCTTTTCATCCACAGATGGGGGCAAGGGAAAAATCCAATATAACAGAAAGAAAAGGAGAGCTAGAGAAATCTGCTGGAAACCTAAGTAAAGGCTAAACCAGGGCAATGGCACAAGAAAACATGCCAATGGAACCTCTCACTTATTACCTAATCTTGACAGCTGTGGTTTGTGCATTTCATTATTATGATATTAAACTACACTTACTGTAATTATTAATTAGTATTCACACACTTGTAGTTTATCTTCAGAAGAATTTCAGTCCATTTTATAGCAATAGAACTGAAAATCTTTTTAATATAAGGGCAGAAGGAGTCCTGGCCCTGTACTTATATACTTACATTTGGGTATATTTACTTAGCTAATAATGAAGAGATACTCTATGCCAATAAATTGAGGATGATTTACTTTTTTTTTTTTTTCCCCTCTATATTTTTTAATTTAAAAAAAAAAAAAACACTCCTTTTCTTTCCAAGTATACAATAAGTAAAGGCTCTAGACACAGCTAGGTCAAATTAAAGAAAAAGGTTGCTGTATTGTTTTTTTCCCCAGCAATCTACTAAATCACCAATGTCATTGATGCTGCAAATATTTCTGTACAAACTTTGTAGTACATGGAACCATTTCCTCATAAGCTGTAAAACTCGACATTTATGTAACTGATCAGAGGGTTTTTATTATCCATTACTTATTTTCTGTCTTCATTGCAAAGCCCTGGTCAGGAAGGGGTTTAAAGGAAAGGTGGGAAAAGAGTCAGGTGGGATCAAGTCAAGCCTGAAAAAAAGGTTTAGTGATGTGAACAAAAGAAAGCAGATTGAGGAAAATGAGCTTTTTATGCTCATTAGATTTAAATAAAGAGAGTATTTTTATCTAAATCCAATAATAGAATTATAGGAAAGCTAAAAAAGTTAATGACTGTAAAGGATCTTTACAATTGAAAAGAAACTTCCTCTCTGGGCAACATAGAGGGTAACAGCATTCGGTTTGTAGAGGGTTGCTAGGACCCAGAGGTCTGTCCTGATAGTTGGGGGATGGATTATAAAAGAAAGGGGAAGTGGGGTTAGGAAGGGTATTCCCTTTCTGTCTCCCTTGGGTGCTCTTTGGTTTTTAGTTTGATTGTTTGATTCCCTGACTGCCCTCTGGACAATAAGGCATTCTCTGAGGGAAAGTCTCTAAAAGAATTTGGACTACAAGTTTACTTTCTTTCTCTGCAGTAATTCACAAAATGGGATTCTTGATGCCTTGAAATATTTCCTAGTGGCTGCTGCTAGAATTAGATATTGGACTCCAGTAAATTAAAGTGTCTACTATGGAAGTTTATTTGTGCTTAAAGCAGCAAAGGCAATCTTGTCTATATAGGGTGCTGCTGCTGGGAATTTATTTCCATTGTGGTGGCTTCTTTTGGCAATGTGTGAAAATTTAACTGGCTACAGTTTAAGACTGAAAGTGTAAACCACACCATTCACAAGAGTTGTGTTTTACAATACAGACCTACTACACAACACACAACACTGTAGGAATTGCAGATTGAAATTGATGGGGCATATAAACTCTGTGTTTGGCTAGTGCAGAAAGAGGTTAAAAGTCTGACCTGCCAACAAATCTGGTGCTAGCTCTACCTCACAACTGCAGCTTTTGGTACAGAAAAATATTTAAAGTAATTTAAATGTGCCCTCAAACAAAAGATCCAGTTTAGTAAATCACAGACTTTCTGACTAAACAGCCCGCAGTATTTCTTGGGTTTGCTTTAATTACAACATATTATGGAATATAATTTACTCCAAAAGTAGCCAGGAAGTTAGAAAGAGGTCTTAAGAGAATCTTTTGTCATCTAAAGCCATCTAAGAATGACCAAAACTCCACTTAGTATTCAAAAAAAGTAATATACTGCTATATCATAAAATCATATAAATTCTTTCCAGATTTTTCATTATCTTGTCACAATTTCACTTTATCTTCACTTTTACCTGGATTAAGCTTTAGTCTGACAACCGTAGTCCAGGCCTTACTAACAATTACATATTAAATGCAGAGGGTATTCATACCTGCTCAGGTCTAGAGCTCTGATTAGGGGCAATATACCAGCAATTGAACTGCTGGTGAAATAAACCAGGTACCTTTTTGCTCATATTCATTTACATATTAATGATGACTTGTGAAGTTGCTAACCAAAATTGGATTACTTCTATTTTTTTCACTGACAATTTACTAATTAGTGTGAAAAAAATTATTTTCATTTTGGGATGTTAAAACATTCTGCAAATATGGAAGTTTCTATGGGTCAGACTCCTAATCTAGTTTTTATAATAACCAATGTGACTGAAACAAATCAATATATCAGCCAGTTCAGATCTGACTGGTCAAAGGCTCTACTGCTCTACTCTCAAGCCATAAATATCAATTTCATCATTTACCTTGCACTACATTCTGATTGCCAAGAAACACATGAGTTGTTTTGTCATAAACCCTTGAGCACGCTGAAAATTGTTGGTGAATGCAGATACTCCTCAAACATTCATAAATGTTTCATTTCAAATCATGATTAGTGATCCTTAAGGGAGGAAATATAAATAATATTTTTTAATTCAAAAATAATTCAGTGCCTACATTAGCAGTGCAATATTATGGTTTATGCCAGATAAGAGTAATTTCACAGGCATTTCTACTCCTGCAGTCCTGTCTAATGTGCATAGGATGAGGATGTTGATAAAGCTCCATATTTGGATGGTTGCCTTCCTGTTTAATTGTTAATTATGCTTATAGGTCAGAGTAAAATACCTTGAGTTCAATCTGCCCTCAGACAGCACTGGCTGATTAACTAATCCAGAGTCCGTGTAAACTCAATACTCCGATGCCTTTGGGTGCAGTATCTATCAGTCCTTGCAAATGTTTTCCCTTGCTACAATTGCAAAACCAATATACTGGCGGTAGGCAGAGTTCTATTTGCACGTTGCAAAGAACTCGGCAGCACATTTTGATCCTAAATAGTACCTAATCTAATAGTACTTTTAGTATCTAATAGTATCTAATAGTACCTTTAGCAATGTACTATTATATTAATAGTCTTTACTTCCGGTCTCCACAAATAAGACATCAGCTGTCTTATAAAACTTGAGACTCTTGTTCTTCCTGTCATACATAACCTCCTATACCTTACGCTCACCACATTTCTTCAACAAAGAGTGAGAACATGCATTCAATAAGGTTCTCCGGTTAAGTCAAAACATATTGGCTGCAGTTAAAATGTATTGGCTGACTTGGGTGCTGAGAGACTGGCAGTTAATGCTGAACAGAGGACCAGAGTCAAGTATCTATGGAGACATCCTGCCAAGCATCAGCTCCTGTCCCTGCCTGATGGCTAAATGCCCCACTCTTAATATATTCCCATGATAGTTTAACCTGGAAAGGTATTCACTGAAGTATTTCCATGCTCCCCGACACTGCAACTTGAGATGTCCTCTGACCTCTACCTCTGAAAGAAAGTAGATTAAGATTTGATATTGGGAAAAATAGAATGGTGAGGTACTGGAACAGATATCCCAGAGAAGTTGTTGACATCCTATCCCTGGACCAGGTCATGCCTGGGTGGGATGGGGCTTTGAGCAACACAGTTTAGTGAAAAGTGTCCCTGCTCTTGGCAGGGTTGTTGGACCTAGATGATTTTTAAGGTCCCTTCCAACCCAAACCATTCTTTGATTCTATTATTCCTCAGGCCATCTTGTCTGAAAAAGGTATGAACAGAAAAGTCCTTTGTGAGAATATAAAATGCTTCTGTATGCACCAGAACCAAATAACATTTTTTATTAAACTTCTGAATAACCATTCACCTACACAGCACGGTTAATGAACACTATTTTACTTGTCAGCTTGCACACAAGTGCACAACTAATAACAAGGGTAGAACATCCCATTTTGGCAGCAACTTGCAGCTAGATCTGTTTAAACCAATGTTGAGGTTACACTCAGCATGACCAGCAGAAGCAGACGAGATGGAGCATTAGACCCCCTAGGAGGAAGTGGAGATCGGTTCAGTGGAAGACAGAGCATCCATAAACGTTCAGACACCTGCGTCTGACCTCTGTGCATGTGCAGACTGGGATCGCAACACAAGAACATAGTAGATATTATGCAAAACACCAGAGGTGGCCGTTTGAGTACCTGTGTGTTCTGCTTTAAATCATTGCTCACTTTCTTTACTCCCCAATGTGAAAAAAATCTTAGCAGGGTGGCAATGACTTAGAAAAGTTATGGATCTTGTCATCTTGCAGACTAGACACAGAGAAGAAGCAATTTCCAGTGAGATTTTACAGGAGCTGCTTCTCCCAGGACCTGCACTTTTTTAAGCATCAGTTACCAGTGCACTACGATACCTGAGATGCCCTAATCTGAAGCCACGTCCAGCTGACTGGGGTTGCACTCCTGGTAGTGGATTTGTTAAACGACTTCAAACTAAGCCTAAACTGTTCCGTGTTCCAGCGGGGTCTGTAGCATGAGTGTTGGTCAGCGTATTGATCAGAGCAGCGCCAGCCGTGAGGCGAAGGAGCCCGGGGACTCGCGGCTCTCCCGCCGCGGCGCCGCCGCAGAGCCGCAGCTGCTTCTCCTCGGGTACAACAGCGCCACCAAGTGTCCGTGCGCCGCAGCACAGCGAGAGGCGAGCCCGGAGCAGCGCTACCGGGTCTCCAGGAATCGAGCGGCTCTTCAACGCCACATGAGACTTTACCTCAAGAAAGCATTCGTGTTTGGCAGCTCCTCTCCTATGACAGATTCGGAAAACATTGTTCTTCGAGCAAAAACACCAGCGAGCTTATTCCTCATATTTGTAAAGAAAGATAACTACTTCTAAGTAAACTAGTTTCATATAAAACAATATTTGAATTGCATATAGCCTAATTAGACAGGTGATTTTTAAAATTATTGTTCTTTTTCACTTCCCCATTATCTATATCCATTTCCACATCAAAAATGAAAGTTAAGAGCATATCAATAAAGAGCAGATAATGCAATCTCAAATCATGTCTACCTGCATTTTCACCACTGACCTTTCCATGATTTCCTGCAGACACTTATGGCTTGAATATTTGTGTGTTTATTTATTTATTTATTTATTTATTTATTTCCCTATGGAAGTCTACCCATTGGTGCCCTGTAGAGCATTATTCCCTTGCTCCCCTCTGTTTGAAGGATTTGGATACTGCTTAGTGTTTGGGTTTTGTTAGCTCCATTTTCCTTTTTACTTGGTAACGTGTGATACTGCTCTTTTACTCTTGGAAATGAATAATACTGAGCAAAGTAATTCAGAACATTTCAGACAGTGTGTCTTAATGTGACTGCCCTTTCCAAAACTTCCAAGCCTCTGTCTTTCCACAGGGGAAAAATATTATGAAAGAATCTTTGTAGCAGCTTTGTTGGGTCACTTAGGAGTCACTATGTTTAAGTAGAAGTCTAGGCCTTGACTTGATCCTACACAGCCTGGCAGTTTTCTTGGGGGTTAGCTGGATTCTCTTTCTCACCAACTCTCAGCAGAGAGGAAATTGCCACTGTTTTCAGTGCAGATTACACACTCCTCCTGATGTTTCACTAATTTGACCTTAATGTTCGGGTTTGAATTTGCAGCTCATGCTGAAAACAGATATATAGATTATTTAAATGGACATCTCTAACCTTCCTCTTGAATTGCACCTCCTCCCTTCATTCTAAGGTTTGGGTTGACCCTTGCTGGTTGCCAGGTGTCCATCAAAGCTGTTCTGTCACTTGCCTCTTCAGCTGTATGGGGAGGGAAAATATAGCAGAAGGTTTATGGGTCAAGGTTAGAACAGGAAGAGATCACTCATCAATTACAGTCATGAGCAAAAGGGAGAAAATCTATTACCAATCAAATCAGAATAGGATAATAAGAAATAAAACTAAAACACTTTCTCCTCACCCCTCTCTTCTTTCCAGGTTTAATTTTATTCCTGAGTTGCCTATCTCTTCCCCTGCAGCAGCAGACGGCGACAAGGGAACATGAGCTGTGGTCAGTTCATCACACGTTGTGTCTCTGCTGCTCCTTCCTCCTCTAGGGGAGGATATTTCACCTTCCTTTCCTCCTCCAGGAGGAAACAGACTCCGTGATCTTCTCCAATGTGAGTCTTTCCCATGGGCTGCTGTTCTTCCTGAACTGCTCCGGTGTGGGTCCCTCCCACAAGTTGCAGTCTTTCAGGGGCAGACTGCTCCAGGATGAACCCCACCATGGCATCACAAATCCTGCTGGCAAACCTGCTCCACTGTGGGCTTCTCTCTCCATTGGTCCAAAGAACTTGACAGGAGCCTGCTCCATCACAGGCTTTTCTTGTGTGTCACAGACTCCTTTGGTCATCCAGCTGCTCTGGTGTTGGGGCCTCCAGGGGCTACAGGTGGATTTCTGTTCCCCGTGCTCCTCCATGGGCTGCAGGGTCAAAGCTGCCTCACCATGGGCTGCACCACGGGCTGCAGGGGAATCTCAGCTCCGGTGCCTGGAGCACCTCCTGCCCCTCTTTCTTCACTGACCTTGGTGTCTGCAGGGCAGTTTCTCTCACATATTCTCACTCCTCTCTCCAGCTGTAGCTGAGCAGGTGGGTTTTTTCCCTCCCTTAGCTCTGTTATCCCTGAGGTGCTGAAGGCCTCAGCCTCATCCAGCAGGTCTGTTTTGGAGCCTCTTGGTTCTGTTGGACGTGTGGGAAGCTTCCAGCAGCTTCTCACACCTATGGCCTGCCCCTGCCAAAACCTGCCACGCACATGCAATGCATTTATATACGGACAACTTAACGTTTTGTCCAAACTTAAATTGCTGGATAGTAAATCAAATGGTCTGAAAATTACTGAGTTTGGTGTGTCCTCAACTAGACATCACAGAATTAGATAAGAGAAAGGGTTAGGAGGGATTCTTTTATCCAGATGCTGGAGACTTCATAGCATTCTTGGGCTCCTGTGCTTTATTACTAGTTGGTTGTGTCAGTAGAATAAAAATTATTTTATTTTTATTATATTCTCTACAAAAATCTGTTTTACACAGTGGAAGACTATTTTGACAGTCTTCATTTGATCCATTTGATTTTTCTTCCTTAGATTTAATTATACCACTTCCTTCACATTCCATTTCTAAGCATCTTTATCTTCTTTGGACTCTCGAGTACAGGCATTTGAGAGAATTGGTTTACTTTTAAGTAAACTTTTAGCAGAAAAAAAAAAAAAAAAAAAGTAGGAAAATGAAAAAAAGATAGGTGGTTTTGAAATTAAAGGATTAATGACAAGAGTATTTGAAGGTGTGCCACAGATTCTGAGGTACAGTGAAATGTGCCTAAATCTGACCCATTGCTGTGAACCTGACACCACATATTTTTAGGACAATGCCTGTGATCTTCTTTTGGGAAGCTTTTTCAATGGTCCCTATGGTACCTGTAATCAAATTACTTTTCTATTCTTATTTTCTTTTTGGTGATAAGGATATATAAGGGTAAGGATATAATTATATAATCTATCTGTCTCTTCTGCCCACTCAGTCAAGTATTGTCTGATTATATGTGTAAAGTCTAATCATAGTTTTGTGCCTGCCTCAAGCACAATCACACATAAAATAGGCAGACAGGAATATAATTTTGAGTTTTGTGTATCACTTAAGCAAAGAAGAACTGATGAAGAAAATATATCTGTTCATCTATTCTCTATTACAAAGTCAGAATGACCACAAAACACAATCATTCTCTAAAAGCCCTCATTATATTTGGCTGGAAAAAAACAGGGATCTTGCCAGGTGAAATCTTCTATTCTTTTCAGTCCTAAAATATGGCTTTTCCTTGTACACAAGCCTTTCCTTTAATATAGCTAAGTTGTTTGATTTTTGTTTTTTTCCTGAAAGGGATTATCTGTTTATGAATACTGCTTCTTGAAGGGCAAAAAGCTTTATTAAATCACTATAACCATAGAGAATATAGGCCTTATTCCTATTTTAGAGCTGGAAATCTCTGAAGATCTTGATTCATGTATGTCAGGTGATACACATCAGCCAGGCATTTGAGAAATAAGAACTGTAAGCCTTTATGCTTATATACATCTATCAATGAACCACCATTATCATGCTACACTGAAAGAGTCCTTGTAAACACAGGATCAACTACTTCAATGGGCCCTTATGAGCAACAAGATTCAGATTATAAGCAGTAATTAACTAAGCCACCATCTCAGCCTCCTCAGCCAGCATTCTGGCTGTCCTGAAGGTAGCAGGAAGGCAGAGCAAGTGGTTAAAAACTTCCTGAGAATTAGGTCATGTTAGTCTCAAAATCATGAACCAATTTGGACAATGGAAGCTAGATATTGTGGGGTTAATCTTCAATTCTTGATGAAAGGGACAGATAAGGACCAGAACAGAGTGTTATGTAAAATGTGAGATTGTGAAAATAAGGTGGAATGAATGTTCAGTACTTACCAACCAGTATTCTCTCGTCACATTCCTGGAGTTCGGAGACCTACAGAAATTTTTTATGTTGAAAAAGAAAACAAATAATGCTTAAATATTGTATTTCCTGGGTTTTGGTGAAAACAAATACGGCAAACAAACATCCTAATGTCTGGTACCAGTTTCTGTTCATTCAATATGATGTTTTGGTATCACAAATGACCTGGTTACCTACACTCACTGCATATAAAGTGCACAGTTGATTTAATTTGGACATATTTGAAACCCGCATTCAAGCACTCAAGACGAGAAGAAAGCAAAGGCCTTGGTTATTTGGGTGCATAATAAGTGTAGTTTTAATATTTGTACTCAAGATGGCAGCATGAAAGCATAAAACAAACCCTTCAGTGGAGACTTTCCAGAGCGCCGCTGGCTCTTCTCTATTCATTTTATTGCATTCTGTTCAATAAGACTGAACAGTTTGAAGCACAGAACGGTGGGCAATGAAGAACACCCAGAGAGTAAATATTCCAGAAGAGTGAAAAAATCACTCTGAAATTAATTTTTTCTTATTTAAAATAGAGTAATGGTGAAATAATGAGCCTTCTGACAGACGTTCATTAACAGTTAAAAATACCAAATCAGAAAAATATTAGCATAAACTAGATCCTGGAGAATTCCTATCAAATCTTTCAGCTGCAATGAATGTAATTGCAATGAGAGGCTTCTCACATCAAAATGACAACTATGATATTTTAAAAGAACATCTTTGTTCTGATTCTGAGTGGTAATATTTCCTGCCTTTAAATGTATTTACCACCACAGATGTATCCCTTCTATCCATTTACTTCTTTGTCTTACAAGTTATGCATGAATATTTTCCTATCAAATTACATGCATTATCTAATTGTTTTTGTCCCAATAAATATCTAATGTGCTTAGCTACAAACCAGCATAGCGTGTGCTTTGCCTATAGAGATGAAAATTATTTAATTTATTACTCACTGATTACATAGAGTTTGATGCCAAGAAGCTTTGGTACCATGAGCTCTGATATATTGAAAAGTTCTTGTCAGGTATCATTATGAAGATATGTTACTGTGTTTTATCACACAGAAGGGATGATTGCACTAGGGTAAACCAGAAGGGGTAAAATGAGGGTAAAGCAGAAACTTTACAGTAAATCACTGACCAACACTAGGAAATTATTTATAGAGTGAGCAGACACAATCCATCTGGAGCCAAATAAATCCCTATGAGGAATTTCCCAAAAGAAATTCATGTAAAAGCATAGCACTTCCATGAAGGTAGAAAGTGGGATATGTTAACTCTCCGTGACATTGTAGCAATATTAGACTAACTATGCTTAAATACTCCAGGCCCCATTTGTATCTTTAAATCTTCACATCAGCTTATTTTCATTAACAGCAAACTAGAACAATGTGGGAGAGACAGAGAATGATGTATGGTATTACAGGTTATGCTAAATCTGTATAATAAGAGAGTTTTCTGTTATGTTTAGAAAAGAGTGGGGTGATTTAAAGACGAGTACAGGCTGTATGTCATCTGTTAGGGATGCGAGAGTGTACCTCTCCCTTTAGGAAACAGAGTGGTAGCTGCTAAATTGATCTAAGGAAGAGCTCTTAGAAAGGAAGTAGCTAGAGCAGATTTTGCTGTATTCTTGAAGATTGTGTAATATTTATGGATTTTCATAGTAATTTCAACTTTAAACTGTCCCATGTTTGGCACTGTAGGATAGATAAAGTAAGTAAACTAGTCATCATTGGAAAATGCCTTGACTCTGGGTCAGCCTTTTTTTAATTGCTTTTCCTAAAATGGGAAAACGATCTGCAAATGCCCACAACATCTGACATTATTTACCAGAGGGGATATAGTATTGTAATATTCTCTCCCTATTAATGGAAGTCATGGAAAAGAGAAGGAGGTATTTGTAAGTCTTACTTCAGTTTCTTAGTCCCCGTCTGTAGCAGCATTTCCAAAGAGTCACATGTAGCCATCTGGTTACCATCTGGGCTTTATCAAGCAGTCTGGGACGTTTCCAAGCAGTTATGCAGAAAAAAAAACTGAGCATCAACAGTTCATGTGCAAAAGTACCTGAAAGAAATATGCATACTCTGCCATGGAACCTCCATCATACAGAGCATATGACCAGCTTTTTGTCCAGTACTTTCTTTGAATATCTATTCATTTTGATATGAATAGATATCTGAGTCTCAGTCTGGCCTTTACTTTCTGAGCTACAATCAGTCTAGCTGAATTGTACCTTCTGGTATCAATGATGTAAGACTGGATTTTTATAGCACTTATTCATTACAGGGACTTGTACCCCAGTTAGAGGCAGTTGTACATGCTGAGCAGGGCTTCATGGATATTCTGCTGAAGAAAGAAGGCATTTTGCAACTCTCCCATGTTTTTGCTTTGCAACAGTACCTACTTCTTGGACTTCTTTGGAGCCCTAGAATACCTAAAGGAATGTTATACCTCTAAAATCCATTTCATAGCCATACACTTAGTTTTGGCATAGAATCATAAAATATCCTTAGTTGGAAGGGATACACAAGGATCCCCATCCTGGACAGGACAACCCCAACAAATACATCATGTGCCTGAGGACATGCTTGTCTTTCTCATGGCTCCGTTCTCACCCAGCTAGCTCGAGGGACAAACCGCAGTTGGAAGGATTTCCTCAGGGTCCCAAAACCCAGGAGCAGCTGAGAACCTTTCCCTTAGCAGAGGGAGCAACACCCCATAGATGGCAAAGGAAGGAGGTCTGCACTTGATCCGAGGGTGAAACCAGGGCTTTATTCAGTCTTTGTTCTGTGGTGCTGCCCCAGCCTGGGTCAGGAACCCTTCCCAGGAGCCCTTCCCACCCCCTGAACCAAGAGGCTGAACCACATGCGGCTTCAGCTTATATCCAGGGAAGGGGCTAAAGCTGGGGGCAAGCCACTACCCAATCAGGGATAAGGTGGGAGTGAAACAGGGTTGGATTATGTTCCAGGAAGGGGACAATGTGGGAGATGGGCAGGGACAAACTTCGGGATAATACATTTTCCAGGGGAATGGCGGGGTATGGAAGAAACCATTATAAAACCCAATATAAAAATGAAATACAATATGAAACCAAATAACACACAGCAACACAGAAGCATTTGAGTTTAGAGCTAAATGAATGATTGCATCTCTTTGCAGCTGCCATGACTGGACAACAGGTCATCTCTTCAGGAGTAAAGAAAGTAATAATCTGCAGCATCTTTTGGTAGTATTTCTTTGTTGCAAATGCTGGTCATTCTGCCCTTCAATTCCTCCTATTTCTTGCTGGATGCAAGAAACTTAGAGGGCTCTGGAAACAGCAATATAATGAATCATCTAATCCTCTAAATGGTTTTCCTGAGACTCTACCACATATTAAAAAATTCCAAATAAAACAAAGTAAAATAAAACAAAATTTAAACAAAGAAACAAACAAAACCCCAAAGCAGAATAAACCAAAGGAGCAATTAATTAAATAAATCTGATGTCATTGTCATGTCTTTGATACATCCTGTCTTCTCTCCACATAATATTTCCAGTTCTATTAAGCTACTATTTGAAAGATACTCTAACATACTGATTCTTCCAGTTACATACACTGGTGTCATTTCATTTAAGTAATGAACCCCCAAATTGCACCCAAATTGCAGAAAGATTTATCCCTAGCCTACTATGACTTCTGGTAGTTTTCCTGACAAAACAATATGTTACCATTCCTACCCGAGATCAAGCTGAAAGTGCCTTTTGAAATGGTTGAATCCATTCATTTGGTTTTGTTATTCATCTTCCTTCATGACATTTGTTGCAGTCATATTACTCCTCTGAGGGATTTCATAATCCTAAACTTGTATTTGTCTTGAGCTGTAAAAAACAATACTCTTGGGAGGAAGGAATATTTCTATTCTTATAAGCAAAAAGTTGATGTCATGGGTCAGTACAGTTTGGTTTTCTAGTTATAGAAGAATGTAGAATAATTGTCCAGGTCAGGACCTGGGAATTGCTTTGGAAGAGACAGAGACCTATCAGAGGGTTAGTTGGAATATTGGCTTCTGTTCTAACCACTGAAATTGTCAGCTGCGACTTTGGGAAGTAACATATAAAACGCTGTGAATTTCCTGTAGGTGGGTCCTTTTTCTTCTTTCCGTTGGCCAGAGAGAGACAGGTAACATCGAGCTGGGCCTGCGGCTCCCCCCTTTTGGGGGGGATCTGGCCTGAGGCCTGGCCGGATTCCATCGGCTCCCGGGTGAAGGGGAGAAGGAAGGAGAAGTTGCTCTTTTGCAACAGCTGCTTTCTTCAGACTATTCTAGAGCAGGGAGAAATCTCTGCTGGGCCCCTGATGAGAGCTATGGGCACCATTTGGGCTGAGGCCACCCCGATTTACACTGAGGGGTGGCTGAGAAGGCATTTATGATCCTGCCTGGTTTTTTTTGTGATTCTGGACTGCCTGAGTGCTCTGATCTCTGATGTTTCTGTGAGTTCTTCCTCCCTCATGAGCTCGGCCTTGAACATCTAACACCATGAGCTACAGAGGGAGAAACAAAGACTGCGAGCAGATTTAATTCTTTTGTAGCAATATGAAGCTTCCAGAGCTTAGCCCTTCTCTGAGAGAGTAAAAAGAGACAGAGTGAACATAAAGAACAACAGCATGAAGTCAGTAGAGCAAGAGTGAAAAGACTATTGGGACAGAGGGTTGAAGAGTTGGTTGTTCTATTCTTACTTGAGCCATGGAAATGAACTCTATATTTAGATAATTCCTTTAAATCATGGGAAAGATATGTATTTGGGGAGATGATTGTTTTAATTTGTGTGTAGATTTGAGCAAAGGTGTTTGTGATGGACTAAGTAATATTAATCCTATAAGATGCTTGAACAGAGATAAAGATGAGAAGCTCTCTGTGCCAGTGAAGAAGTGAGAAGATATCTCTGTACCTTGAGGTGAAGAATCCTTTGTTTCAGAGTTATTAATCTTTAAAAAGTGACACCCCAGCATGCAAAAGTCTAAGACCCATGACCCATAAGCAGCTTGGGAAACTGCTCCTGGGAGGGTCACAAAGGCAGGTTTCTCCAGGCGGTTGGTTTTGTGACAGCTTAAAACCTACAAGAGAACTGTTCTAAGTTGTCAGTGGGATCCATGACTCAAAAGGATACTCTTCCCCTAATGAATTGATGAAAGACTATTGTCAGATAGTGAAACTGACTGAAAATTACAAGTTTTGTCTCTTTATGTTGCTTTGTAAGAAAGTGAACAGTTTGTAAGGGGAGGGAAGAGTGTTTTTGAAGTTTCATTCTATTTTAGTTTTTTTCCAACTTTCTTTTTTCTATTCTTTTAGTGTATGTTAATAAAACTATTTGTTAATTTTAAGGTTGAGCCTGCTTTGTTTTTCTCCTAGTCTCTCTCCCACGGAAAGAGTAAGTACCAAGACTAAAATTTAGTGAATGTGAAACCACTACATTAATTAGTGTTTCTGCCCAGTTTGAAATTAAAACTATGACAGTTGATAAAGATGAAAAGACAAACTAGCAATATCATTTATGGTCATTTTGTGTTTAGCTAAAGACAAAAAGTTGAAAACGTGCCAGAACTTTCCAGGAGGGCTCTGAAGAGGGAATTTGTCTGTCCTCTTGCTTTTCACTTTGGATTAAAACCAAAAATTCCCCTGTGTTCTAAGGAAGTGCATCCACACACAGTGTTTAAAGGTAACTGAAGATAATTAATGATCTTCCATATAAGAGGAAAAAAGGAGATAGGTGATGGGAGAGTCCTTAGAAAAGCAGAGTTCTGCTCTGGGGAAAAAAAAAAAAAAATCAATTGTGAAGTAAGTATATGGAGATTCCTTTGTTTCCTCTTTTGCCAAAGGGGATGCAGGTTGTGGTGGCACTACAAAAGAGAGGATTAGGGAGTTTGGGCATAAAAGGAAATAGAATAATGAAAATGATCCATGTAGTTGTTCTGTCAGAGGACACCCAGAGCTCTTTTGATATATATCATAGCTGAAAAATGATGCAGTAATAAAATCTCTGGAGTTCAGCAAAAAGATAGTGACATTGGTATGTAATGTACTTTTGCCTTTACAAAAATGTATTTGCATGTTTTTGCTTACATAAGGCAAACAGCAGTGATTATAATCCAACCAAAGCTTCAGCTTCCACCTAAAAACTCACTGATCTACCACAAAAAAAAAAAAGAAAAAAAAAATTATGGGAACTGGAACATTAAATTTAGTGGCTTAAAAAATAAGAAAAAATATTAAAAATCCTTGTGCCAAAAATCCACACTCTAATGTTCTCATTAATTTATGAAAGATTATTCACCACTAGACAGTTTTGGAAATGTTATGATTGAATTAGTAGAATATTTCAGACTATTTTGCTTTTTATTCACTTGCTGGCTTTTGTCCCTCTCAGGTAATATGCTTAAACCTCTCTTTTCTGGGTGTTTTTTGTTTGGTTGGGGTTTTTTTTGTTTTTATTTTGGCTTGTTTGTTTGTTTGTTTTGTTTTGTTTTGTTTTTTAATATACCCAGCTTCCCACATCACAACTTTCTTTCATGAGTAAGAATTAGGCATTGCAGCTGGCGTTAAGAGATCTTCCTGCTTTTGACTGATCACGGCTGAAAAAATAGCTAACTGCTGAGTTTCAGTGAGCTGACAGCATTGACCTAGACAAAAGCTTATACAGGCATGAAGATGGAAGCATGAAGGCTAAACCAGAAGAAGGTTTTTTTTGTTTCTTTAAAGCAGTGAACTTTAAATCATGGGAAAGATACGCATTTGGGGAGATGATTGTTTTAGTTTGTGTGTAGATTTGAGCAAAGGTGTTTGTGATGGACTAAGAAATATTAATCCTATAATATTAATCCTATAAGGAAAAGACAGTAATGGTGGCCGTGACCAGGATACACAAAGCAATCACACGGAGATGAGAAATTTTCGCAGGGCAGAGGGTTCTTCCGAGCGAGCTCAAGGCTGAGCCAAACCCAGAGCCCCTCTGCCTGTTTATTTCTTACTTTTTATACATTTGTGGGTCTGGCTGTGGATTGGCTTCTGGAGTTTTCACCTCCTAGCCAAATGGCCAGACCAACTGTCAGTTACAATTGCTTTCAGGTTAGAAATATGCAAACAAAGGACAGAGAATGAAAAACAAAGGATTTGTTTATATTACGTGTGTGGGAAAAGGTAGAAACTGCTCCTAATATTGTACAGTAGCTAAAAAGTCTGACTCCATTTTATGAACAATCAAAAGGCTTTAAAAAAACTCAGAAAAACCAGGGTGACATGTGGCAAAGCATTTAGCCACAAAAATTTTAAGTTTTGCTGAGACCATCAGGATTACTGGATGTGGGGAGTTTAGCATCTACACTGTCCATCCGTGGAACCTTCATGGTGTCTGTTAACTCATGAAGTATAAATGGATGGGACTCCCAGAGAAGACCCGAGTGCTACAATGTAGGCAGTGATCAACTCATACCTGAGTCTGACTGTAGGAAGAACCCCCGAAGCACAAACTTCAGATTTTCAAACCTGTATTTGGCAAAATCTGAAGTATAGAAATAAGTGAAGGAGGTAACATAAGATCATGGGGACAGGGGCAAGAGCAAGAGAGTTTGATACACAGACTTGCTCCACTAGAAAATGAACAGAAAAGGCAAGATGGCAATGAAAAAAGAAAAACTGTTTTCACTAAAACAAAAAAAGGCCAGGACTGAGAGGCCAAGGGAAATATAAATTATTTCCTGTTGTAATGCATTAATTTGGTTTATATTGGATTTCATCGGATTTGTAATGTTTTTTCCCTGCTCCCCTTTTACTGTATCACGTGGTTTGTCTCTGCTCCGCCCCATCCATCCCCCACACTGGAATGTAACCCAACTCTGTTCCACTCCCACTTTATCCCTGATTGGGCAGTGGCTTGTCCCTGCCTCTGGGCCCATCCCCCCCAGGGAAAAAGCCCTGGGACGAGGGGGCTTGCTTTCCCTCTGCTGCTGGCATGGACGGGAAAGGAGCTAAAACTAGCTCCTGGGCAAATAAAGCAATATTTCCGCCCCCCGCCCCCGGACAAAGAGCAGGCTCTTTCCTTTTGCCATCGGCGGTCATCTGGTCTCATAAAGAAACACCACAATTTCCAAGATGCTGAGGAGGAGAAGGAAACATGACTCCAAGATAGGACAGAGAGAATACAGAACTGAAGCCTTTTAAAATCATAGTGAAGATGCAGGTTTTCATTACTCAAGAGTCCTGGCTAAGAAATTGTAGATTTGAGCAGATCCAGCAGAAAATGTGTTGCTTGTAAGGAAGCGTTTAGTAAGAATATAAATTAGATGAAACTGTAATATTATAGACACTTCTGGTAAAGCTGGAAGAATAAATTAATTATCTTTCATGCTGGAACAAGTTACACAAGTGTCCCATTAGGTGGGTATCTTGGTTGAAGAATACATTCAGTAATTTAAAATTTCATGGTAGTTACTGAAGTTTTCAAGTCCATGTGAAAAAAAAGCAAAAGTATGGCAAGATCAGAAAGCAGAAGGATAACATAACAAGTACTGTGGAAAAGATCAGAAGGAAGAAGAGTCCACAAGGAATGCAGAACTGTGGTGACAGAGAGAAGAGTACTAGAGTAAAATGATGTCTTCAAACATAGGACATTTAAAGGGAGAATGTGGCAGAATAAGTTTTGGCAAATTACAAGAAGAAAACCCCATTTATATAAATTTTAATAAACCAAAAAGAAATCATAACCATCTCAGTTTCTTAGAAAACTATGAAAACTACATGAAGTATCATCAGTTTTCATCTATGACAGTACTTCAGAATGCAAAATGAAAGGTATAATTTCTTATAGAAGTTGAAGGAAAGAAAAACTTAGGAGTTTTTTTCTAAGAACTTGATTAGTGATGCAGAATGGGGAAGCCTCTGCCATACAGAGAAGTATCCTGTTTTTATGCAACATCAGACAACCTTGAAGACTTTTTTAAAACAGTAATTGAATAGCAGTTGATGTTTCTAAATGCTGCAGCTACAGAGCGATAACAAAATTTTTGTGCTATAAATGGGAAGAACTTTGTGATTGGGAGGATATGAACTGAGATGCCTAGCTAATCAGCTGAGGCCTCTGATTTGTTTGCACAGAGAGGGCTAAGAACCTAAGACATAACAGGAAGTACTTCCAGAAAAATAAACAGAAAAATCTTAAGGTCACCAAATAAATTTTGTAACTTTGAGTACTATGTACTGTACTGATCAACTGTGTTGCAGAATGACAAGCTCATAGTGTGAGAGAAATTCTACCAAGTTGCTTCAGATCTTAGAAACAGAGCTATAAATAGAGCTGCAAGAGGGACTTGCATTGGGCACGAAATATATGTGAATGTATGTGTGTAGATGACCTAACTTTCAGAAGATTAGCAAGGGACAAAATAAATCATACTTAGTTTTACATAGCATTTGAATTTCATTATGTTATGCAACTATCCAGAAGTGCCTGAGTGAATGTAACCTCCCAAATTCTTTTCCCCTTTCCTCTTCTTTTTTTCCTGTCAAAAATGTAACTTAGTTTTAAGTGGATTCTAATGGAATTTAATGCAGCTTTCCAATTCTTATAAGTCAGTGAATTTTCAGAGAGTTGAAGTATTCTGACCATTATGATGGAAATCCCAAAGGAGTACAAAACAACAATGCAGGTAAAAAGCATAAACAAACAAACAAACAAACAATTTTAAATTAAGTTTATTGTACTAACACCATAACCTAAGTGATTCAGCTGAAATATTTACTTGCTTTGTCATTCATCACTGCAATGTGGTTTCCTTTCTGCCAAGTCCAGTTAGTTGTTTCACACAATACCTTCAAGATTTATTTTAATTCACATATCCAGTCTACCAGCATCACTCCCAAAATTATGAGCTTTTTTGATATGTTTAGACATGTTTTTTATCTGATATTTCTAGATATTAGGGACATGACTATATAGGGAAGTGAGCTTTATTGATAATAGATCTAAGGCTGAGAGTCTTGATGTGAAGGATTCTAAAAAATAACTCGATCTTAATTTCAGATATATGTGTTAAAGAAATTATTTTTGCTTAGCTTTCTGACCACAAACAGAGGAAAAAACTGTATAAACATAAAAATAGCATAGCCCTTGTGTCACAAATTTTCAGGCATCTGGATAGAGCTGTGCAGATATGAAATAACTACAATTCTAAATTACATCTCAGGGCTATAAAAATCTCAATCTATTTAATACCATAAGAATCTTGACCTATTTTTGCATAGGTCCCCATCTTCAGATACATGTGTAATATTCTTAGTCAAAACATTTCATTTATTATAGGTTTCAATGACTGACTTATTTTTAATAACTTATGACATACTGATAGGCTTCAATAGATGTTTAAAAGTTTCAGTTCAGACAGAAAAAAAGAAAGTTCAAATTCTCAAAGCTAAAAAGCTCCTTGTCTGTTCTATTTTCCTCTTCTGTTGCCAGTAGCTGAAGTCTTGTTATTGTCCTCTTCTTCATTAAAACCATTGCTCAGACGCTGTTATGTTTTTGTTGCTATGCTGTCTCTTCCTGCTTGTACTACAAAGACAACATCTCTGCAAGCTGTGGATCAGAGTGGTACTCAGGAGGAGAGCTCAGAGCTATAACCTTGGGGTTTTTTTGGAGTATGTGCTGTAAAACTCTCAGTTTCTCACCTTTCCAGTCTGACCTTCATTTTGAACTTGTGGATGTGTAATGATGAACCTCTGCACAGGATGAAAGAAAGGCTGCTTACTGCTGTTAGCATTTGCTTGACTGGTAACAGATGTTCATGAAAGAGATAATTTTTTTTAACTGTCTTGTGGTCTAATGTACAAGGCACAGAGATTATTAACGTTCTGATCAGTTACCATACTTTCCATTAATCCATTTTTCCCACTGTTTATGGGAGCCAATGATCACACATTTTCACAAGATGTTAGCAATTTAACAGTAGCTTCTGTTCAAATAATTTCAAAACTAAGCGTAATCCAAGGATGTAATACTAGAATCAACTTTTGATCTATTTTAATTCTTTTTCTGTGGCCTATATCAGTTTATGTGTTATATTCTATTCAGCAGCAAAAAAAAAAGAAAAGGAAAGACCTGTCATTTTTCACTCTCAAGGACACAGCAGTTTCTCTGAGAGTCATCTTTCCTCTCTTATCCCTGTAGAAATCCCTGCACCTGTGCTTGAAGTCTTTGAGGTCTTGGCTAATGAAGTAGGTGCTATTTATAACTCTCCAAATCTCCAACAGTTTTTGATGAAAAACAGTCGGTCCTGAAAGCATCTGTGCCACACAAATAGTTCCTCAGACTTGAACTTTAGACCAGCTCAGTTCAGAGAAGACAATGTGTCTTTCCTGCCTTCTCTTCCTCATGTCAGATGTTGTGCACCAAGTCAATTTCACATTTTTACTTTAAAAAATAGAAGGAATCTGATCCATAATGTCAACTGAAAACTTAGTAATAATTGCACCAAGTTACTCCTGATCAGGTTTCTGTGGCCTAACAACTTCTGCTCAGCAGGCATACAAGGCAGCCAGCCTGCATTGCCAAAGTGGTATGTGAAGTCATACAGCTTCAGCAGCATTCACACAGTTACCGCAGCTCACTTCAGCACAGTAAGCCACTGAAACACAGTATCTTGTCTGGAAGCCTGAGTCCTAAACTTTTATGCATTAATCAGTTCTCCTTCTATGTAGGAAATCTCTGTCAAGAGACAAGTTTTTGGAGCTTTGAGCCGAATAGTGTAAGTACAAATCTGGGATGCCTTGGCCCACGCTCTCTGTAGAATCATTATGATTGTGAAGTTTCCTATGTGGTCATACTCATCCTTTCTTTCTTTTGTCAGCCATCAATAATTTCAGTCACATAAACTGGCTAAATGACTCTGCAATCAAAAGTAGTATCTTCCAGCTATGGACAGAAGACATTTGGCTGCAGAGAAGAAGTTGATTGCTGCCATAAAAATTCCCTGAAGGATCCAGATCCAGGCAGACTGGATCTGATCAATTTTCCTGCAGGCATGATTACCCTTGCTGAGGGAGGGGACAGAGGAAGGAATCAGTGAGGAAGAGCTGGCCTCCAGAACAAGCTACCCTCTTGGTAGTTATCCAACAGCTGCTAGGACTCTAGTCAGTCTCTGAAAGAAATATTCATGGGAACTTTACCTTGTTTTATAAAATGGAGGACTGGAGCTTCCATTCTCTCTAAAAAATAGGAAAAGAGTATGGGATCATTTCCTGAGCTTGCATTTAGTACCTTTTTCTATGGAATTTTCCTCAAATTAAGCTGATTGAAAACCAAAAAAAAAAGATCTATGCAATTGCTACAGCTCTACAAAAACTTGCAGTTGTGTCATTCTTCCCTCCAAATAATCTATTCCATGCATTCACCTCAGCAGCTCTGCTCATAGCACGCTGTGGCACCAGCCTCTTACAGCACAGAGGAAGGACTGAAAGGGTCCATTCTAATGAACATAAACTTCAAGACTCAGCCCTGCTGTCACTGAGTCTTTGATTTCAAATGAGGGAGAAAGCACTACTGTGTAGGCATGAAAATGGACAGCCTGGAACAGCCACCTGCTAGGGAAAGAAAGAGAGAGAATATACTCATCATGGATGATATACTAGCAACTATGCTGCCAAGTATATGCCTCACATACAGTGCCAATGACCCCGGAAATAAATCTGTCCCATATTCCCCAACTGAAGAGAGGACAGAAGGCTGAGAAGTAAGAAGCTTATTTTAGCTGAACACAGACAGAATTGAGACTTTTGCTGATATAGGAAAATTGAAGTTATTTGGCTTATACTAACAACAAACAGAGAGCAATGAAAAGTGAGAGGAGCCAAGCAGAGTATCTGAAGACAATCTGAAGTGACTCATGTTAGCTTATACTGTGGCTTTAATGTTTTCCATTAAATAAGGACTTTGTTTGGTCACTCTGTTACCAAATAAAATTACAAAAACTTTCTGTCACAGAAGCAGAGTCTGGGGTCACCCCAGACCGTGCAACCTGGGAAGCATTTAACTGATGTATTCTGGTGGCTCTACCCAGGCATATGAACTTGGTGCATGTGAACTCCACTCTCCAGTGCTGCTGTCTCAGGGAGGCTTCTCAACTCAGACACATCATCAGATTTGCCCTAGCACTGTCATGCTTCGGAGTTCACTCTGACAAGCCCTCTCAAAATCGGAGGCTGTAAGGTTTTGCGAAACTACTCTTAGGTCCAGTAGTATCAGCTCTGAACAGGAGCTAAGAATTCCAATTTGACCAAAGCCAATCCAGATGAGAATTGGCACTTCACAGAAGATGATAGAAAAAAGAGACACCCACACCAAGTCTGCATGTAGCAGATCAGGTTTATGTGAGTTTTTGGTATTGGGTTTATACCACATAAAAACAGATTAAATGCTTCAACTGCACCTGAGTAATCAAAGCCAAAACCAACCAGCTGTGCAGAGAGCCAGCTCCATTTTCTTACATCCATGACATGGTTAATTGGCAACATGGATAAAGAGTCCATGGATAATTGAGAGTGAAATACACAATATATCAGCATTCTCTTGGCACATTTGAGTACTGACACATCATTTATTTCCCACAGACTGTGCATACAAGGCTGAAAACAGAATGTTCACCTCTCATGGAGAAAGTGGGAAGATTCCCCATTTTTTATGGGTTTATACAATTTTGCCTATAAATACTTTTTTTTTTTTTTTCTTTGCCCATAAACCAGCTAATTAAATGTCTGATTTAGGGAGAATCCCCATGTACTCTAGTACTGCTTTTGAGTCCCTCTCACTGTGAACCTTACCTCAGAATGAACTGTCAGCATGAAGACAAATACATAATGAGGGTTTGGGTAGTTGGCTAAAACTTTTTGAGGATGGGGGCCCCCAGTTTTAGTTCTGGAACAGTCCTAGAATTACTGGTTTCAGCTTCTTTCTCAAGACTTACCTTAACTGACTCAGCTTGCATTAGTAGTTTTGTGTTACTTGAGCTTCCGAAATTTCATGGCTTCCCTTACCAGATCTCCCTGCACTAGTATTTGAAATCTTTCTACAGGTTTTTAATTCCTGGAGCCTTCTTACTGGAATTGCAGATTCAGCTCAGCTCTACCTTAAAACACACTTTCCTCTAACAGAATTGTAATGCAGATCTCCTTCAGCTGATCATCTGTATCCAAAGACTGCTGCTTTATGCGGAGATAGATAATTGAGTCACTGAAAACGAATACCCTATAGGTATCCGTGCCATGGAAATAGCAGGGTCTCCACAGTTCATGAGCTTAAATTCTAAATTCTTGTGTCTAAAGTTCCATATCAATTGGTACCTTGTCTAGCTCTTATAATAATATGTGAGTGAATTTGAAACATTCCTCTGCTGACAAGACATTTGGATATAGGTAGAACTTATGCTGTCTAAATATATCCTTAAGTAACAGATGCATGAGGATATTTCAGGACCCAGCCTCCCACTGATTTCAACAGATCCGGTATCTGCTTCCTACTTAGAAAGTTAGTCACCTGTGTTTTATGCAGATAGATTTTAAGGGTGTTGTTTTCCCTGTGTCCCAGCAGACTGACTTGCAGACAAGTCAAAAAACACAAGCCAGCCGTGCCAGCACGATCTTATTTTGTACTTGCTGATGTGGCTCTCACTTTGCACTTCCTACTTTCTTTTAAAGTAGAACACAGTTGCTTATTCGAGTATAAAAATAGCAAACAGAGGAAAAATAATGTAAATTGAATAAAAACCAGCAAGCTGTAAAAATTCTTTGCAGTATGATGGGAAATCTTTTATCTAGGAAAATAAGGATTTAAATGGGAAAATGGAAAGTATTACTATATTTCTAACAAATTATTACTATAAACTGCCAGTTTGTTACAGGTTTGGGATTGGGGAGCAATGTCTGTTGATTCAGCACTTCTGTCATGTGAAGTTCTTTTATGGTGGAAGTCAGACTTCAAAAGATAGAAGCATGAATAAGAAAAAATTAAATAGCAACATCAAGTCAAAATTAAAAATCCGTACTATGAGTCATGTTTACACAGCAATGGACATCACAGTTTTTAAGATCAGATGGCTAGATAAATACATCTACTGGCAAAGAAACCAAACTGAGTAATATTAATTCACCTTAAGATGAGCAGGAGTACGGATACCTGATAAAATCTGTCCATATCTTGTTGCCACTAGAGAACACCCTAGAGAACATTAGCCTTGATATCACTCAGATATATTGCCATTTAAATTATAATGCATCCAAAAAAGTGCAGCAAAGCTGGAGAATGGTCTGGAGAACAAGTCCTATAAGGAGCTGAGGGAGCTGGGGTTGGTTTGAGGTTCAGAGAAGACCTTATTCATTCTCCACAACTACCTGAAAAGAGGCTGAAGCCAGGTTGGGGTCAGTCTTTTTTCCCAAGTAACAAGTAATAGAAAAAAAGAAATGGCCTCAAGTTGCACCAGGAGAAGTTTAGATTGAATCTTCACCAAATAGTTATTGAACATAGGAACAGGCTGCCCAGTGAAGTGGCTGAGTCACCATCTCTGGATATAATTAAAAGCTTTGTAGATGTGGCATTTAGGGACACAGTCTCATGGTGGACTTGGCGGTGTTAGTCCTACAGGTCAACTCAGGGATCTTAAAAGTCTTTTCCAACCTAAATGATTCTAGAATTCTATAATGCCAGGAATAGTTTTGCAGACAAATATGTCAACATGAAAAGTAAAAGTCTGTTCTAAGAACTCACAGGGTCTAGGGTTTAATAGGGTAATGGTGATTTCACTTTGAACTCTTGTTTCACAATTCCAGTATTCATCACATGCTTCCTCCTTATTCACAGGACCCTCCATATTTGTGCTTTCTGTCAGTTAAGAAAGATCTGAGAAATCACCATGTTTGTACATCACTGCTAGTTCTTCAATATAGGAAAGAAGTTAGCCCAAGCAAAGCCTTAAAAATGAGAGTTTCCAGTTTTCTATTACAAACTAACGAAGTTCTTCTTCTGAACAAAGGCCAGTCATGATCATTCTTTGTACTTCAGTTTTCCTGGAGGATCTTCACTCATCCTTTTTTTTTCTTCTCCATCCCATTATTTTATGAAGTTCTGCCATTTCTTTTTGATTTAGTTAGCACAAAAGTTGCAAGTAGGCCCAACTCTCTGAGAAAAGATAACTTTTATTCAGACATTAGTTATAAGCATGTAACAGAACATCAAGATCTTCAATCCATCCTTCTGTCTTCAAAGTTAACCTATTGCATCTGAAAGTTCCAAATACCATGTCTTTATTCCCAGACATAATTGACACTGAACAGCCAAAGCACCATTTTGGGTTTAGAACTTCTTTGGGTGGGCACCTTACTGGCTCAATGTAATAAAACTAATTACTTAACTTCAGGAGTGCCTGGTGCTGTTTGGATACTAGGCTCAGGAATCTGCTGCTTAGCAGACTCACTCACATCATGCCATCTTGAGATTCCCTAAGGCAACCAAGATGTGTCAGTGAACCAGGTGATCATTGTAGGCCCTTCCAACTGAAATGATTGTATTCTGTTCTATTCTATTCTGTACTATTCTATTGATTCTGTTCTATTCTCTTCTGTCGCACTGACAGCATGACGGGTCTAAAATGAGACCTTCACTGGAGGCAGGGCAGGATATGCACAGGCAGCACCAAATGCTTAATTTTTGCCAATTGACTCTGACCCAGGTGTCCCACAACTTATGAATGTCTGGCCTGGCTGTGTCCAGGTCTATTTGACCTGTCACCTGTTACATTTTAAGGCACAACCAGCTTTACTTGTTCCAGTTGTGGCCAGTTAACAAGCTTTCTAGTGCAAATAAGCAAGGTTAGGCACCTTATCTCTCCTGTTGTGGAAGGTAGAGAAGATACTGGCTTAATTTCAGAGGTAGTTCTTTACAGCCTCAGAAAAACACGACTGCCTGCAGCCAGACTCCTATCAGAGATGTGACTGCAACATATTCATAGCACTGTAACAGCTAAT
Source organism: Hirundo rustica (assembly GCF_015227805.2). Classification (NCBI taxonomy): domain Eukaryota; kingdom Metazoa; phylum Chordata; class Aves; order Passeriformes; family Hirundinidae; genus Hirundo; species Hirundo rustica. Next base: position 20,275,535 of record NC_053453.1, on the reverse strand, counting down.
CTTAGTGAAACTCCTTTCAGTACATTTCTTCAGCTTTTCCTGTCTGCTTTTTTTTCAGTGAATCCGAAACACTTTTTACATCATCTTCAAAAGCAGCAAGAATTCTAAATCTTATCTTTATATTAAACACAATACCTGCAGTAGGCAAACTGTGGTTCATGGGTTATGAGCCAGTCATACTGAAAATAATAGAGATTAGGGATTAGAGGTTGAAATCCAAATATCATATCCATTTACAGTCTTTTATATGTCCAATCTATTCATTCTGGGATAGAAAGCATTAATAAGCATAGCTTCTTATCCAGTTATCATATTTTCTAGTACAAAGCTCCATTTGCACAATTAAAATAGCAGTTTAGAAGGAGTATAGGTGATTTAGAATGAGCAGACTTCATCCTTGGACAACATAAACAAAACGGTTTCTCCTGAGAGGTCATTTTTTTCCATGCTGTCAAGAGAGTTCATTTGACTGACCCAGTTTATATCTTTGCTATAGATGACAGGCATTCTTAAATTCCTCAGGAATTCTGTTAGCTCCTCAGAAAATTGAGAAGTCAGTATTCACATTCTTCTCCAATTTAATTTAATTCAATTCTTGTACCATTGCTTTGAAAACACATTTCTTGTCTCTCAGTTTCATATGGAGGATAGTATTGTCTGTATTTCTGTAAAGGGTCAGAATTAATCTCCTTTGCCTAAGTTAATTAAGGGTCATCAAGGACATAAAGGGCATTAAAGGCTTCTAGTATCAGGAAAAAAATACTACTTTATATCTGTATTTTTCCCGTTCCAATGGAATTTATTTCATGTGGATGAAGATGGAAGCAAAGATGAAACTCATTTTTCCAGAGAGCTTCCAGTGGTAACAAAAAGAGCCTGTCTAAAGGTCCATTTGTTCTCATTTTCAGTAAAAATGGTTTTATCTCCTTGAACAATGAAAACAGTAAACAAAACAAATTCCTTTTTCCATTTCAAAAATTCTGTAATGGAACACATTTGCCATTATAACCACTGAAGGCAAAACATTCCAATCTAGCTTGTGGCTAGCCCTTGTTGACAAAGTATGTTGAGTATCTCTCTAAATATTGGTATTATATCTGATTAGGTTACAAGCTTCTGGTGTTAATATTTTATTAAGTCAAATTTATTAAGTGCAGAGCTGTTAGTTTGCTATGGGATGGTGCGCAGCCATGTGTATGGTTATCCCAGCTGCATTGTGACAAATGGATTAAAAAAGTATAGGAAATGGGTCAGAGGAGCACAATCAATAAACTAGTACTTTTTCTTTTTTTTTCACTCCCAGAGTCCTGTTCTGCAAATACATTAACTTTCTAACTGCCTGACAGAGGATGGTATTAATCTGCATGTTAGTGCTTATTGATTAGCTTTGCTAGGATATGTGCTGCTAGCTGTAATAACCAAGAGCATTTCGAGTGAAATTGATCACAGCAGTCCTAAAAGTTAGAACATTTTTGTGGGAAGTCCACATGCAACCATCTGATTCGAAACTTTCTAGTTTCAAAATCAATGTTCTCAGACCACAGCTGGAGGAGATTGTTTCTAATGGATTTTTTTAACTTGTTTGTTAGCAAGTACAAATACTAACATAGTACAAGCGAAGTTGAGGCCATGTTGATCATATTTATTTTATTGTCTTTTTAAACAGCCCAAGATTTATCTGTATCACCAAATAATTTATCACAATAGAAGAAGATTAGTAGATCAAAGCAGTTAATGCAGTGACCAACGCGGCTACATGTTACAAGGTTTTGGACAGAGATGACTACATTCATAACCAAATGTTCCAAACATCCCTGTGACTTAAGGCTGTCCTAAGACTTATAAATCAGTTTTGATCTTTGGGTTCCCATTGCAGTGCTGATTCCATTAGATAGAGATCTCAAGCAGACTTTCGTGGTTAGTTTTCTCTAAAAGTGCTCTAGCTGACACACACCAGCCTGGCTTTGCAAACTAAAGCAGTACAGCAAGTGATGGTGATCAGATATTTCTCTTCAGAACTGTTGTACCACTTCAAATCAAAATGCTAATTTAAATGGAGAAATCTTGCCTTTATTTTCTGCCTCGGTTTTTTAATATATAAGCATAAAAGGATAGAGGAAGGAAAATACATATATTTCCTTAATAAGGGAGAGAATCCGAAGATACTGTAAATAAGACTTTTCTTCTACAAAGGAGAAGTAAAAATTCCCCATCTTCCCCTCTCAGAGCTACACAAGGAATCTAAATATTTGCCCAGAGATATCAAGCTGTGACCATTTACCTACAAAACATGAAGCAGCTCTTGCTCAATGCTACACACCACTGCATCATGAATAGTAAGCATTGTTTTGGTATTGCTGTCTATATTATAAACACAAAAAGAGAAAGAGAGGATGGCAGATGCTGCATGGCTAAATATAGGGAAAATACTTTTGGGAAAGGTTTGATGAGAGAGCACACTATCAGCAGAGGAAAAAAATAATGCCTGAATGCTGTATCAGAAATGCAAAGACAAGGCAGAAGCACAGAGCAAACCAAAAACTAAATAATGAATAGGCAATGAGGCATTAGTGAATATGCCAGCAGGTTACAAAGACTTCCATAACATTACAGATTTCAAAATGGAATGGCAAACAGCAAAGGCTAGTTAAAATTATATGCACCATTACTTGGATATTGAAAACTGTAAGCAGAGTTTTAAATTCAGTCCAAGGTTCTTGAGCCATTCAATGGGTTCTGGAAAAACATGGAGCAGTTCTTGTGCTGTTCCCTGAGAAAGGGTGCAGCTTTCAGTTGGTAGTAAGTTGGGTTACAGCCTAAGAGTCATTGCAGTATAAGTAAAGTGAGTCAGTGTTTTTTCTCAGAGGTATAAATATCTTCCACAGATTGTCTGAATGTGGCTGTACATTTACCAGAATAGTCCAGGGGAAACTGGCAGTTTTCTGATGCAGCTTCCCTGTTTGGAACATCACAGGCCATGGCTACACTGATTTAAAACAGCCTACACCAGGGAGACAGAGTCCCAAGGAGAAGAATGCCTAATATTACAGATACAGAAAACCCCACTGAAATAAATTAATTATGAACATATTTAAACTATATGGGGAACAAGTAATTTATACATTAAATGTGTCCTGGTAATATACTGCAGCATTCTTGTAGCTAGTTCCATATGAAGACTGGGATATCTCCCAAACATAATTTGCTCAGGAAATAAAAAAATTGTTAAAAACAAATGTTAAAAACAATTCACCAACCACACTATTGTCTCATACCTGTCATTTTGATATGAGGAAAAATATATAGAAATAATAAAGTGAGTGAGAAAAGGAAGCATTACTGCTAAACTTAGCTAAACTGCGCTTAGTTACTCTGCATATTGACGTATACTTAAGCACTGTTCTCATGTGCTTTCAGCTAAATTAAACATGACCTGCCTGCTCTGTGTTATTGTTGCCAAAGACAGGAATTACAGAAGTGAATGGGTACATTGCTTAATATTGCATAGTATCAGGTAGTTATAGATGCTTGGGAGCATGGTTAGGAATCAATTTACATAGGAAGAATATCAGTTTAACCAGCAATAGGGGCTGTTAAAATTCATGGAAATCCAAATGGATGCATCGCATTCCAGTGTATTAATGTGGAGACAGCTTTGAGGAATTTGCAACAGAGAGCAATGACACCAAGTGTTATGATCAGCAACACCAGGGAAATAAATAGAAGTCCCTCTGGCAGAATTGCAGTTGACTGCAGTTCTTGGGACACCTGGGAAGAGATTCAGCTTTTCTAACTTCAGGCATTTCTAGAATGCATACACTTGACCTATTTTGGATATCTATATTAGGATGAACTGAATCATACATTGGAAGTGTTTTTTCTTAAAACTGACTTTAAAAGAACCTGGATTAATTACTCCAAGGATTCAGTTAGATGAACTGAACTGCCCTCCGAGGCACTCTGACCTGAAGCAATGAATAAAAGCAAGCTGGCAGGTGCTTGTGCACTACAAAAACACACGAAGACCTAAAGAGCCATATATATTTCAGTTTCGGAGCAAATTATGCAATAAAAATTACAAATGCCAGTAGTTGCTCTTTTTTCTTCTTTTCAGAGGGGCCAGAGAATATACACTATCAGTCTTTGAGAAATGTGGACATAATCGAGATATCCAATGTGTACTGAAAAGCAGACTTTCAGATCACAGATACCAGTGACTTCTGCAAGATTTAGCTAGAAATTGAAATTCTATGTGGCAAAAGCAAGTCAGTCATTAAAACTGGTAACACTGAATTAGAATGCTTCAAAGAAGGAAGAGAAGGGAAAGCTGTGCTTGGGAGGAAAACATTTGGGGTTCTGGTGATCCAGTCAGCACAGATGCATGTTTGATATCAAGAGATACACTCACCTTAGAGCTTGCTGTTTTAGCTATTTGAATGTATGTTAATTATTACAGATATTAGAGGTAGAATATACAACGTGTATACCAAGACCAAAATCCTCAGCAAGTATACTTCAACTAGCTCTGCCAATTTTCTTTGAATAAACTGTGTGTTCAGAAGTAAGTCACATGTTTTGAACAATGATGGAAGTCAACAAGGTAGACAGGCATGGGTGAAAGCCACAGACACTTTCATTCACTAGGAACACAAGACATATACACCTACCTGGAGCTGGATGAAACTTTTATAACACTCAAATTTGATCAGCAGGATGCAAAAGAAACACTGAATGCTGAGTGGCTGATACTGAATGGAGCCTAGCAAACTGCTGCAAGGTATGCACAAGGCTTATTGCATAACAGAAAGCCTTACAAAAAAGCTCTCTCCAAATGAGATAATGCCTTACAGCTTTGATTTATTTTCTTTGTCATATTTAGCTTCAACCGGCTAGAGAGGTGACCTCCCCCCAATAGCTGGAGCAGTAGCTGTCACAGAATAATCCACCAGGGATCATGAATCAGATTTTTAACTGCTGCAGTTCACAGCCAGTGAAGTAGCTTAAAATGCCACTGACTTTAGGTTATGTACCTAAACCAGATGTGAATTGTAGTAGCTAATGATTAAGCTACTCATTTTCATCATCGCTACACAGCACCCATTCTGCCCCTTCTGGCAAATCATAAAGGATATTCATCTAAATTCTCTTCAAAACCTGCATCTAAAATCTAGGGAGAGTTGTTGGTTTCTTAGCTGCCAAACAACTTAATAAAATTCAATAGTTACCATTCTTGTTATGCCCAAGATGGTATTGTTTTTATGAGGTGTAATAGAATATTAAATAAGAAGTTTATTATATTCCTGCTTAATTCTGCTATCTCAAGAAGCACAACAAAAGAGACATTACACCCTGGCAGATTCTCAAGACATGTTTACGTAATTACTCTGCAAGAAACAGCTAAGCAAGGGAGAGGATTACGTATTGAAAGTAAGGGCTTCTCAAAACTTAGGTGAAACTCCTGGGGGTCCAAGCCCAGACGATCAGACCCCTTTGAGTTTCCTCAGGACTCTGCCCTGATGGTGACTTGATAGAGAGAGGCAGCCTTGATCCAATTGTCCAGAAATGGAATTTAAAAATGGCAAAATAACAAACAAGAAGGCATACACTGTATATGGAGTGAACTGTAAAAGGCAGTAACAAGAGGCCAAAGGCAAAAGGCAGGGTCCAGGGTCAGACAGGGGGGTTTATGCATCCCAGTGTGGGGAGGAGTTAAAGCGGGGTCTGAGGGAAGGGTGCAATAGGGGAGAATGATAGGAATATTAAAATTCCTGCACCAAAAATCAACCTATGGTAATACACAGAATGAGGAACTTTTTAGTAATGATTTGCATGCTTGGGAGGGAGCATGAGTGAGCCTCTTGATTACTGTACCTAGAAAGGCGTTTCCCAGGGCATCAAGCAGGTGTTTTCTTCTCCCCTGGGGATACCACTCTCTAGGCAAAACTAGCTTCAATTCTCACACACAAATCTAGAAAACAGCAGTGTGGTTAAGGGACTCTTGAACCATATCTGACATCCCTCAGTCACTTGATCCAAAGTGTTAAACCACAGAGCTTTATCACAAGGAAAAGGGAAACGTAATAAACACTAGCATGGGAACAGTGGGTAATACATCAAGCGTCAATGAGACTAGAGAACCTAATGTGGAAAACAAGGATACATAGTTGTGTGGATACAACAATATCACATTATTCACCTCGGCTGTGCTGTATAGGGCAATGTTTACAGAGCTACAGTCTCCTTAATATTTACCTGGCCTATTTGATGGTCTGGAGCTGGATACTTCCAAAGTATCCTTCCAGTACTGTGATCTAGCGTCTCACCAGAGCCTGAATGGAGGTGGGCATCTGTCACAGTCCCACTCCTCCCTAAAAAGCAGCCTCAGAAATCTCCAAATGGGGGCCAGACCTTAAAAAAATGGGCATCAGGGGAGTTTGTATGCCAGCTGAAGTGATTGATAGCTATGTTACCAGTCAGGGAAGTCCTCACCTCTCTGCTTTAGGCTACTGTTGTGTGGTCTCATTTGTTTACCATTCCTCCTGCTCTTTGACTGGCATTCTCTGTCTGTTTCCCAATCTTGTCACTGCCTTGAGTTTGACAGCGAGCATGCTGAGGCTCATTCGTGACTTTCCTTTACTCAGTGCAGAATTTTGTGCGAAGGGTGTCTTGACACAGTTGGGCACTCTGACAGAGTTTTGTCCTTCAGTTTCTTTAGCTTCCAACATCTTGCAAAAGGATATCTTCTGTTCATCAGGACTTTTTGGAGATTCTCAGGACAGGCACCATTCACCTTCAGCTGCTGATATCATATCCCTTGTTTTTCAAGAGTATCAAATCACTGACTGTGTGTAAAGAAATTAATTTCATGTGAATGAACCAACTGGGTGTAAGAGTACTGTAATGTAGAGAAAAGAATGAAGACCTAATAGTCTGTGAGAGTCTTCTTTCTTCTTTTTACATGCACACGGATCCTCGATGTCTTTTCCAGCTTTACTGAAGTGGCTGACTGTCATATCAACAATTCCTGAGTCAGAAGTGGGACTGTGAAAGATGACCCTGAAGCTGGTAATGTTTACTAATTACACCTTTGATGGTCAACATGTTACAAAAATCCATCTAATATTTGTGTTATGTTATGAAAGACAATGGTATGCTCAATGCTTCCTTGACACACTGAAGTCTTTACTTTCACTGGGTTTTATCACAGCATTCTTCATCACTAAAGATGTCTAATAATTAAAGGTAGCAGTGTCCCGTTAATGCTGTCATGCTTCATATCTGCTCAGGCCTAGGGCTTGTATCTATAGTCACCTTACTAAGCAATAATTCAGCGCATAAATGGACTCCACAGCCCCCTAAGTGTCCCTACCTTTCTCCAGCAAGCAGATGAGGTACAAAAAATTCTTGTTCACTTACTAAGCTCTAAGCCAAGAAGTATGAATCCAGACCAAAATCAAGATAAACTGCACTGCAGCTCTGGACTCCCTGTAAAGCACGTTTGCATCACAACAACTGTGCCCATCCAAGCTACAACTACAAACCTTCTATCTGAGTTTCAGCAGTTCCTTCAACTCTCTTCCTGCCTGAGACAGAGATTACATGAGTATAACCTTTGGTTATGAAATGCATCCCCAGCCTGGGAGTCATACTGGAGCTCTTTGTGAGTCACATGTGGCCCAGAAGGCTGTGTGGCCTTGTGCTATTCTGTAATTGTAACAGCTGTGATTGACATAGAAAAATGAAGTAAAAACACATTTATTATACTTTCTGGGTTTTTTATCTCCCAGCTGAGATGGAAGCATCATTGGCTGCAGCCCAACAGCAGTAAAACTGTTCAACTTCTAACCTCACTAAAAAGTACTGTCAAAATGGTATTAAGTCAATAGTGAATGCCTGAGCCTGTGAGAGGAAACAAAAAGTAGTTCATAGATACATGAGTGAGTTTATTGACAACTCTGGGACTTGCAATACCCTGACTTCGGAGTCTCAAGAGTGATAAATAGGCTGTCAGAGTGAACTGTTTGGGCACAAAAGAATAAAGAATATGCCAGGACTGAGGGGGGGGTGGAGCTATTTCATGTAACTGAAAGAAGAATCAGATCACCTGTCATAAGCTTTTAAATGTTATATCACTGGGAATCATAAATTGGAATAGGAATTATCAAAATATCTGATAGACAATGTCATCTATCTATATTTATTTACCACACATCCTTCAGTTTTAAGCCAGGACCTTCATCCCAGTGTTACAATCTTGATCTCATATTTTTCTGCACCTTCTCAGAATCTCAGCCCTTTTTTTTCTTCCCTTTTTTTTCTTCTCTTTCCACCCTTTACCCTACTTTCTCAACCCAGTGCTCCTTATCCTCCCTGCCCCACAACTTTATCTGGAAGCCACAGGGTAACCAGAGCATGTCAGCTTTCCACTGTTCCAGGTATCACAGATCAGCTGATGGAAGGTGCCAGGCAGGCAGGGCGGCAAGAACCTTCAGCAGGTACAGGAACAGTATGTTCCTCACTGGCTTGTGCAATAGAGTGTATCAAAAATCTCCCTAGACGATAGGGCCAAGAACCAAAACAAAAGAAAACGGAAGGCCTCTAAACAGGTACACTAATCCTCCTATGGATGCAATGAAATGTACAGGGAAATACCAGAGGATATGGCATAGACACAGGAAGATTAATGTTTTTCTGTGTTACAGAAAATAGTCCTCAGGGATAAGACCTTCTTTTTCTTTCTTTTAAAGCTTTGCATCTTTAGCTAGCACCACTGGAAACTAAGCAATCAAGAAAAAAATCCATTTTATTAGCCAGATGTGAGACTTTCATTCCTGGCAGCTGACAGCTGAGAACTTTTAAATGTGCATTCACCTACTTAATTTTTAAGCAACATCATTGCCAGTTAGCAAATTTGCCCTGACACTCAGTAATTTCTTTTGTCCATCTTCCCCCATCTCTACCTCAACAATGAGGGCAATTTGTTAATTGTTTTTTGTTTTGTTTTTATTTCCAATTCTTTTAACCATCAGGAAGCTGCTTTCAGAAAGCCATCTGCACTTATTCACTGCCAACACTCAACACGATTTTAATAAGCCTTGTGTGGTTTTGACTTTAACACTTGTTTCCCTGTGCATAAAAGCCTATTTCCTTAGCTGTCACAGTTTGTCACTTCAATAAAGTTTCTCAGTTGCCTTCTAAGCAGGACAGTTTTTACTGTTACTGTCTTGAGCAACAAGTTTAATCTGAGCACAACAACAACACTGATAATTATCCAAACTAGTAAATGTCCATTGTTTTGTTCATGGGTTTCCCTCTGCATAGAATCCTTCATAATAGTTGCAGATATCTATAGAAATACTAAACTTTGAAAGATTGTACCAATCATACTTTGTGGTTTAATGAAAGCATATATGAATGACTTTGGAATCAAACAGGCTCCATTCACAAAGTGATTTAATGATCTTGCATCTCTACAAAGCTCACCTGGGACTGGAAAGTAAAGTCTGGTATTTTTCTTGCTCACAACATCACAAGCAGTGACAATTGTTAGCAAGGAAGGGATTTCTGCAAGACTGATGATAGATGTTGGAAAAGACTTCTGGGCATTCTCATTGCTCTCCTGAGTAGTGGCAATAGCAATCTTCATTAATAATAGTAATACTGGAGAAGTAAAAATTAATTAATGCCATCACTTGGGTGCTGTTTGACAGGGAAGACAGAGTTGCTCTAACAGCTTTCAGCTGCTGGCCTTTCTAGGCTCTTCTGCTGAAGGTTTATTTTGCCCATGTCTCTTGCACCATCTCTGCCTCTCAGTGAGGCAGTTCATTCACCCTCCTGCCTGGAAGGTGTCCATGGAAAACAGAGCTCTGCCCTCCTGGCAGACTGTATTGCTCTCCTGGAAGGTGAGAAGATCCCAAGGGAGTGGGACACACTGTGCCACCAGGTGGTCAGGATGTCGGAAGAGGATGGGAGAAGGAAAAGAATAAGAAATTATAGGATACAGCAGGAAAGACCACCCTAAGCAAATTGCTGGTCAATGCATAACACTGCAGCCTTAGTGTTTCCTTCCAACCTACAAGTTGGTTTTTTTCATATTGTGCTTAGATTGTAACTGTTTTGGTCAGGGACTATTTCTTGTTAAATATCCTCAGAAGACTGTATTTTTCATTGAATGAGACTTGGAGCTGGGGTCAGATATCCTGATTGTTATTCCTGCTCTGGCCCTCTTGCCCCCACTTGCCAGACATTAGGAAAATTATTTCATTTTCTTATGTTTCTGATTTCCCTATGTCTATGTTGTCTGTTTAAATATGAGGTCTCCCAGGCAGAGACTGGAACCTGATCATGATACTTGATTATTAGCACCTAACCAAGGTGCTAATAAGTATATAATAGTTGTAAATAGTACACACAAACACCAACAAAAATTCAGATGACAGAACAATCCCTACATTTAACACTGAATTAATAATAGGCTAAAGGAAAGCAAAGAAAACCAAATAATTCCTCTGTACCTGAGAAAGCTTTGCAGCAGAAGAAAGAACAAAGCTATAGTGAAAATTCTAAATCTCTAGAGTAAACATCAAACAGGTGCTGTATTTCATTTTCTCATACACACTTTTCAGCCCAGACTCTCACTTTAATCTGAAAGATTTTATAGTCCAGAGCTTCCTGCAAATCTCTGTTTAATGTAAATTTTAATACCTTTGGCATATTTTGGCTGCCAGTCTATTATTCACTTGATGCACCTCAAGCAAGTTTTAAATTATGCTGTTAAAACAAAAACTATTTCAGGTGTGGTAGAAAGTAAAATGATCTTGTAATCCAACATTGTAGGAACCTGCAGTTACTCTCCATCATTGGTTTCTCTGCATTCAGTTCTAAGATGTGCTCAGTTTACAGGTAAAATGATGGCTGGGTGGGTTTACTAGAAGGACTTCGGCCTTACTAATCATGGACCTGGAAAATCAGGCTGGACTTACATAGTTTTATTACGGCAGATCCAGGGTGCTGTTGGAGGGAGTACGGGGTAAATGATGCTTTTAAGATTAATCTTTTCAGAAGTCTATTTTACAGGGAAGTCATGTTAAAAAATGTGCCCAGCTGCTGTGGCATCAGCTCCTACTACAAGAAAGAGGAGACAAAACTGAGAGAAACCAGAAAAAATAATCCTCTTAAAATGACTTGCCATCAAGAGATAATTTGTGGCCCAAACTTTGTTCTTTCTCTGCTTTAGGCTCACACCCTGGTCTTTCTCTCACCAGGGTTGAAACCAGATGATCTTTAAAGGCACATTTGAACACAAAACATCCCATAATTCTATAAATAACTTGGGCATTGAATTATTGATAATGAAAGGTAGGAAAATGTATCAATGGAAAAGTAGACTTTCATGTGTGAGAATGTGAATAAAAGTATTGAATAATGAGAATTTTCTTGTGTTTCTCTAGTTCTGCAATTAGATTGCTACAACACACACATTGTCATATATTTAATTTAGAAATCAGATTAGTAAATCAGCTAAAGTAAGAAGCTTAAAGGAAATGAGCTCCTGTATCTGCCTCACAATACAGATTGTAAGAGAAGAACCATGAGGCTCATGCTGCAGCAAACCAACTTTGTACTGCTCCGGGTATCCCAGATCAGCTGATGGATGGGGCTGGATGAGCCGGGCAGGAAGGGCATTCAGTGGGCAAGCATATACCTTGCCTGTCGGAACAAGAAAGTGTATCAAAACTCTTCCTGAGAGAGGACAAACAAAAACACACAAGAAAGCAGAAGGTGATTAAATGGACACTTTAATCCTCCTACAGCAAAACTTTTCTAAGGACACATTGAAATGTACAGGAAGTTTCTCATAGTCATCTCTCATAATACATGGATGTGGGAAGAGTCACATGGTTCTGTCTTAAAATCAGAGTTATTAGAGATAAGATTTTTTTTCTTTTTTTTCTCAGATGTTTTACACCCATGGCTATCACTGTTAGAAACACAGTCCTTAAGAGCCAATGTATATATTAGCCAGATATACCCATTCCACTCTAGGTGTAGTGAGTTGACACTGGCTGGATGCCAGACACCCACTAAGGCCTCTCACTCCTCCCCTCGGCAGCTGGATAAGGGAGAGAAAGTATAACAAAGGGTTCATGGGTTGAGATTGAGATATTAATTGAATGTATCAATCAGAGCAGGATAAAGAGAAGTAAAATGAGATCTGAAAAACACCTTCCCCCCACCCCTCCCTCCTTCCCAGCTCTACTGCCTACCCCAACAACACAGGGAGAGGGGAATGGTTCAGTCAGATGGGAATGGGAGTTATGGTCAATTCATCACACTTTGTTTTTCCTGCTGCTCAGGGAGAGGAGTCATCATTCAACTGCTGCACCGTGGGGTCCCTCCCATGGGAGACAGCTCTCCATGAATTTCTCCAGTGTGGGTCCATCTCATGTGCAATACCTCTCTGCAAACTGCTGCAATGTGTGTCCACCCCACGGGAAACAGCACCCCTCAGACTGCTGCTGCATGGGTCACTCTCCCATGGGGTGCGGTCCTTTAAGGACAGGCTGCTCCAGAATGGAGCCATCTCTCTGTGGGTCTCCCACAGGACCTTAGCCTCCTCTAGGCACTCACCTGCTCCTGTGTGGGGCTCCCCCATGGGCTGCAGGGTCACAGCTGCCTCACCATGGTCTGCACCATGGGCTGCAGGGGAATCTTGGCTCTGGTAGCTGGAGCACCTCCTGCCCCTCCTTCTTCACTGACCTTGGTGTGTGCATGGTTGTTCATCTCACATGTTCTCACTCCAGTCTTCACTGGCTGCAATTACAACTGTGCAATAGCATTTTTTTTAATTCTTCTTAAATGTTACCTCAGAGGCATTATCACCACTTCTAGTTGGCCTGGCCTTGGCCAGTGGCATGTCCACCTTTGGAGCTGCTGGGGATTGGCTCTGCCAGACACAAAGGAAACTTCTGGCACTTTCTCACAGAAACCACTGCTGTATCCCCCCTGCTGCCAAAGCCTGGCCATGTAAACCCAATAACCACACCAGATATTCGGCCCTTGGGGTCTGCTGGTCAGTTGGATAACCACTCCCATGTCATGGGTAACCGTGGTGTAGATTGACCAGATCTGTGCATATTGAGCTAAATAAACCTCTGCCTTGTTTGATTAGTTAATCTAGTCAATCTTCATTTTCTAAAGGTTTAAAAACACTGTGTGGGATTAACATCACTGTTCAGTTTCAGGAACAAAATAGTTCTGTAGCAACATGGTTTAAGACAGTTCTGGCCTCATTGGCCTCATCACTTGCTTGTGAACAGCACTGTTTTATGGCACCATGTGATAACTGAACAGGAAACAAGGCTAGCATTTAAAAAATCCCTAAAAAAAAAAAAAAAAAAAAAAGAGGGGCTTTTTAGTTCTTCGTTTAGCCAGCATTCAAATCTATGTTTAAATTAGATGCCTCAAAGTCCTTTCAGAGTCTATAGAAAGAAAATGGCATTTCTAGGATGCATCACATCTCATCTCATTGTAATGTAGATGTGATCTAAAATAAAGCAGACAAATCAGACCCTGAAAATGCCTATTTCTTTCCACTGACTATAAAAGGAGCACAGGCTGGCTAGCTCAGATGGAAACGCCTACACTCTGGATGTCTAAAGATAGGTGAGATAAATCCTGCCATACATCTGTTGCTGTTTCTCATATGGATTTCCCCTCTTTGTTGCTCTTACACATGAGGTTTCAGCATAATATTGAAATGCCTGTAAATGTGTAGGTGAGGCATATACATAGATATGCAGTCTCTCTTGATCTCCATTTGCAAAAACAATGACTTGGGATACAACGACATTTTTCTGGTGGACATAGTTTATGAAGTTTGCATCTATTGAGCTGAATGCTGACATTTGTCAGTCAAGCTGTATTTCAGTGCAATTTTGTAATTTCTCTTCCAAGAAGGATGATTGAAATATTTTTGGGATATCAGCAGAGCACTCCTGATATTGCCAGACAGAGAGCTCATTCGGCTGTAACTGTTGCCTGGCACTTCAAACTGTGTCTAGAGGACCAGCTGGGACACACTCCTGTCTTTTTGAATAATGCTCCTCCAGCTGTCCAGATCAGGGGCTGTGTGAGGAGTTCCCGGCCGTTCCCTGTCAGACACCAATGGCTGACAACGACATCATTGCCCCAGCATGAGGCAGGGATGTGGCTTAGGCCTGGGGAGCCAAGAGGTCCCAAATCTGTAATGATTCCCTTTACCAGACTTGTACTCTTCCTGCACTGAATAATGCTGAGACCTTCTTCTTCACCACTTCCCAGAAAATGAGCACATTTCCTCAAGTGCCTCAAATGTTCTTAGTGCTGCTTAATGCAAACATACCTTCCTCTCTTCTTCCTATCTCTTTGCAAGCTTTAGTGTGGTAGGCACATCCTACATATTCCGGAAATCCGGAATATGTTCAAAATGAATTAGAAATGGGGAAGTGGAACCACGAGATTTGAAACCACAGAAACCATAGCTTTTATTAGAATCTGAAATGTGGTAATGTATTAGAGCATATCTCAGCTTTGTAGCAGAAAAAAATATGAATCGTCACTACAGGATTTCAGCTTCCTTATAATTTATGTCATTTATCTTCTAATATTAGCAGGCTTCCAAAATCTCCTGCTGTTACTTGAATATCTGTGGCTGTGGAGCTCTGCACTCTGTTCTCCCTCTCTCTCTCTGTCTCCTCAGTTTCATATCCTGGCTCTCCAGGATATGATCAAGAGCTAAACCTAAAATTCTCTGTCTCTTATAGTGACATTGCCATGGCTGCTGTTCATGGCTTGTTATCTGGCCTCAGCAGCAAAACTAGGTAGTCCAAACAGGTTTTCATACTTATTTCTCCACAAAGCTGGAATATTTCCTTGTGCTTCTTCATTAAGTTCATGCCTGAGATCAATGCCCAACTTTCTATCAATACCTATTATTTATTTTATAAAGCTTTGGTAATAACTCACACACATATTGAAAAGAAGCATTCTTTCTTTGTAGAATATCCTACAGATAATATTAATTTCTTTATTTTTCCAGACTAGTGAGAGCACAAGTAACATGGGAGCATTTCCACAGTACCAACACAGCATTTTTGTAGCAACTAACTCCGTAGAGACAACATTTCCTCAGGTCATCAGAAATGTTTCTACAAAATGCTGATGTTGATCTAATTGGTTTGGGGTTTTTGTTTGTTTGCTCTTATGGTTTCTGATTTTACTCACATTCAATCACCTGATTAACTGCAGGGTTTACAGTTTGGTGTTAGCCTTTTTTAGGTAATAACATGTATTATTTTACATATTTTTCTGCTGATTTCTCTTCTTGTACTGCTGTTTTCTTTTAAGAGGACATGAGTTTATTAACAGAAATAATAAGGTAATACAGTACTTCCCACTGTTGTGACAGCCACCATTATGCCAACCATTTGGCTATTCTTGGTAAACAGCTTGAAGTTGTCATTCAGTGTTTACTAGAGCATTTGTAAAAGCCAAGAAAGCCTGAAAAAGAAAAGTGTTATTTTCCAGGCTAGCAAAGAGGTAAATAGATGGAAATGGCAGCCACCCTCCTCGTAAGCATATTATTTTAGAGTTCTTGTCCATTAAGATCCGTTGCTGACCTATGACCTGTTCTGCAAGGCTGTGAATACTTTCTGGGTAAAGAATGCAGAATTTATTACAAATATAACACATTTGCTTGTCTTCCAGGAAACCTTCTTTCTCCTTGTAAAAGCTAAATGTATTTTGAAACATAAAATCAATTGCCAAATTGATTTTTTATCTCACATTCTCACCTAAGTATATGCTTAAATCATATGTAACCTATCATTTACATGTTATGTCAAGCTCTTTGCTCTCTGGGGGCAAGCAAAGCAAAAAGTGATGTCCTAGAAGACATTGCAAGATATGTCTTTGTATCATCTGATCTGCTCTGTGAGCTTGCTTCAGGAGCCTAGAACATGAGCTGGTAGCTGTCTTTGCTCCTTTCACACCAGCAGGCGATGTGGTCTCATCTTCGTGACTGCTCTGTAAATACATTCAGACTTTACACACGTAACCATGTTGGAGAGATGACATTATGGAATTGTTAATTGCCTGGTGGATCCATGGAAATGATTTGTTTTACACTGAACCTCCGGAGAGTTTGGGAAGGTACACTGTCTCTTCTAATCTAAAATGACCTTACCAGAAATTATATATTTTCAAAGCTTATAGTCTTTACATTTTGTTTCACACTGTTACCTTATCTTTTTTCCCTGGCAATTATCTTCCGTTATAGATGCCAATAAAGCAAAATGAGACTGTGTTCCTATTTTGAATATATATACACGCAAACCCATATGCATGCATGTACATAAAGCTATATAAATCAGAATGTCTAAACTGAAGACATTCCTCTATGTTTATTGATGTTAAACTTGAATGCCTTGGAGATCCGATGCAGAGGAATTTCTGACATATTTTGGTTTCTTGAAGAGGGAAATAATGTTTAATTGTTAAACTTGAAATGTTTTAAGCTTTACTAGATATTGATTTATGGTTCTTATACCACAGATAATCAACATAACAGAACCACATGCAAAAAATATTCTGCTTTTGAGCTATAAATTGTTAGAGCTGACTTTCCCTGCTAGGTCATAAACCAGAATGAGATATATGTTAGTAGCATCCTTCTATTTACAGAAGGAAAAAAACCAAGAAAAATATAGCCGAGGCAGCAGTCAAGTAATGGAAACACACAGCTTACCTTTCTGGTTTAGAATCTTTTCATGCTCTGTATCTGATCCATTGTTGCAGCACTTGAACAATTTGCTTTATTTTTTGTTGTTATTGTTATTGTTATTGTTTTGTTTGTTGTTTGTGATTTGTTGTAGTGCCCTGGTACACATTTTGTGGTGATGGATTAGACAAATATCCTATGAAGCCTTCCAAATGGGTCGTAGAAGACTGTGTTTGCAGAAGAGTCTATATGATGACCCGGATGACATATGGGAGTCCATCAACCTTACATAGCTCTAGAAGAGCAGAGGGTCCTTCTTAAAGAAACTACAGACAGGGATCAGGACACAGCCCAGACAACCAAGTTCAAGCTTCTGAATTCTAGACTTCTGCATCAGAAAATGGGGAGACAGATAACTTCTGGCTTTGCCAGGAAAGATAAGAACTTGACTCTGAAGGGCTGAGTGGTGTGAAAGAAGGCTTTATTTATTTATTTATTCTTTTGTAATTAAAAATAGATTACAAGGTACTTATATTGGAGCTCTTGAGGTGTTTGACAGACAGCAAGGCCAGCCTATGAATTTTTCCCTGAGAAGACTGCTGAGTGAATGAACTGGTTTGTGTAGATTCTTCTAGAAAGGACCATTGGAAAGGTGGAAGAGTACTGTACTGTCATGATACACAATCTACTTGCGAATTGCATTTCCAATGCTATCTTTAATTCCTATCATATCCAGTGTTAATTCTTGCTCTAAGCAGTACCTTATATTACTGTAATAGACAGAAATTTAAGAGATGTTCCCTTTTTTTAAATTATTAATTTTGCCTGTTATGCTATGGCTTCAGTAGATTTTTGTTAGTTTCCTGCCTCGTGTATAAGTCTGGATATTACTGTCATACACTGCTCCAGGGGAAAAATACAGTGATTTCTTCAACCCACACAGCTGTGGATATGTGGCAAGCAGGAGTCCAGCAGTGACCTAGTATTTAAAGCACTAGCCTAGCTTCAAACATCTGCGCTAAAATAAACTCCCTTTGGGCCTGTGAAGAAGCTACTCAAATTTTCTGTATTTAACTTTTCTACAGTAAAATAATGAGTCCTTCTTTCTCAGAAATAATCTTACAGAAAATCATATCACTAAAGCTAAAGTTAGGCATGAAGGTTGGAATTATCAGATTTTGGGCAGATGTGAGGTAAGGGGCAGCAGTTTCCATCCCAGGACAGGAGAAGCTTTATCAGGAGAAGAATAAAAACAGCTATTATATTAGACTCTGCCAAAGCTTTTGCTCCCTTTTGCTTATAACACCGTCACTGTAGACATTTCTACCAATAGCCAAGGGCCAGATCTTGCATTACTAAGTTTGCCATAGATTGGAGTTGATTCAGCCTTTGTGTGTGTACATGATTACCATACTTCAGTATTTATGCACACAGAAAAAAAAAACCAACAATTTCATCTGAAAGAATATGATTCAGCATCTACAGAAGCTTCCTGTAAAATCTTACAAAATAGGTCAGGAAATCAAATCACTGATAACATGTTACTTTTCTATGGATCATTGAAAGCAGGCAAAAATAACCTCACTTAATGTATTTGCACTTTTGTTTCCTGTTTATGAAATCAGTTTGACAATCTAATTTCATTTCTTGCTGAATCCTTCCTAATCATCTAAGTTTACTAAAAGAAGATTGTACGGTGTGAGATGACACTTCTTGACATACCATACTGTACCCTTAGAAGCATAATGGGGTATGTGCTTTTTTTGTTGTTATTTCTTGTAGAAATTACCAGCATGTTACAGAGTGGGAAAAGTTTACTATAAACACACAAACTAGAAAATCTTGCAAAATCATCAAGTTCAAAATTCATTGCTGAGCTTGGCATCTGTGAAGGTTTTGCTTGTGTTAAAAACAGACTCAGGCTCACAGCTAAGGTGAGAAGAGGCAGCTGTGGAAGTCAGAGGTCTCAACAATATGACACAAGACTGGAAAGCAAAGTTTGTGCCATATTTTACTGAGTCCTTTTTTTCCATTCACCTACTACAATTGCAGCTTCAAATACATGTAGGAACATGTCCACTATAGAAGCCCGGCTTTTGTGAAAAGTTGTCATTATTAAAGTTGAACATTTCATGAGATAGATATTTGTAGGAAATAATCTTCCTCTTTAGTTTAAACCATTAATTCTTCCTGGGCTGAATAAAATATTTTAATTTTTCTCTTTTCCTATAACAGCCTTCACCAAGTATAAGGTATAATTCAGTGAAAAAAATGGTGAAATAGTATGTTCTTTTATTTTTAGTCTATTCAAAAAATAAGTTTTCTAAAACACCCAACATTTTGGGATGTGGTTTTGGGATGGGGTTTTGGGAGGCTAGCAAAACCAAGCAAAAATCTTACCTCTAGAAACTGAGACCTTTTAAAGACTTTTACATTTAGGTGAGCTTGTCCTAACATAGTATGCAGCCACCTTATTTATGCATCTTCTTCTACTTTTCCTTATTTCCCTGAATTATTACCTCTTCTTATAGTCCCATCTACTGTAATTTTGTACTTTTTTAATTGCCCCTTGTTCTTGACAAAATGTTATTCACTTAGGACCTTCATCAACTGAAAATATTATTTGCTTCCTTGGGAAGTACACAGATGTAATATAAGAAAGGACTGAGAAATTTTGTTTAAGATTCCATGAATGTCAGAAGACTATACAAAGTAATAAACATTTTTGTAAGTCATTTAATGCTGAAATAGTTTATGTATCTTCAATGTAGTTCTTCCTTTGTGCTAAAAAAATAGAAGCGATAAAGATTACAGAAACACAAACAGAAACAAACAGTAAGAAGCTATAATAGTTAAAATTTTTGCATCTCTATGGTTTGTTTTTTTCAGTTTGAGCAAGGAAGCATAAAACTAAGAGTGCGTAAACTAGAAAGAGAATGATGGCAAACCAGAGACTTGCAAGGAACGTCTGAAATGATACAGTTCAGGGAAAGGCTGGCTGGAGCAGTCAGTAACAGAAAAAATTGGGACCCAGGAAAGAAATAAAAAAAATATACATATCATCCCACAGCTGAAAATGGGAAAGGAAGGACAGCATAGGATGACTGAGCAACAGGGAAAGAAGAATGGACTGTGGGAAGGTGAGACTCAAAGAGACTGAAGAAGTGAGGAGGTAGCCATGCTAACCAGTGAAAGGCAGCATATTTCCAGCTGGTTCCAGCTCTCCTGTGAGTACTGTTGGCTTGATCCCACAGCCTTTACTTAAAAAACTCCCTCCCACATCTGCTGGTGATCAGCATAGAGAGTTCTTGGTCAAAGAATGTGCCATCTGGGAAAACTCCACACTCTGGCATTGAAGAGAAGGCTGAGCATGATTTGGTTATGACCATTCAATGTTTGTACACAGTGCTGCCTAGAGTGTGGTGGTTGCATGTATTATGTGTACCATCCAATCTAGGTAACACAAACAATAAGTAATCAGTGAGTGCATCAAACACTACATGCTCAAGAGAAAGAGTCATAAAGCCCAATTAGCCTACTGTCTTTCTGTAACAAGCAGCACTCTTCCTCTGAGGGGTGGATTGGCACTGTAGTGTTCACCTAGCAAATAATACCAATGATGACAAGTAATTTTAATGACAATTATCAGTGTTTTGGTTTAAGCATTATTCCATTTTCAGATCACTGTTCCTAGGAGTATATGAGCAGAGTATTGATAAGGGTCTGAAACTCTATGAGATCTTGAGTGGAAAAAAATATAGAGTCTTAAGGTTGTTCAGATCTTATCCATTCCTTCAACTACTTGTCAAGTAGATACGCTTTTGAGTCCTCTGCTCTGTAACCACAAATCCATTTAGTGCAAAGAAAGCCAAAGAGCAAGAACATTATTCATATTATTCAAAAAGAAGCCACAATTTAAAAGGTGGTGTGATGTAACACCAGGTTCAAGGTCAGGCTGGATGGAGCTTTGGGCAACCTGTTCTAGTGGAAGGTGTCCTATGGCAGATGGATTGGAACTAAATGATCTTTAAAGTCCCTTCCATTTTATGATTCTATTATTCTATGATTCAGTGTATGATACTTTTAACTTTTGGGGGGGCGGGGGGAATTAGTGCATACCTGAGAGTTGCTTGCTGTTGATACCTCATTTTTATCTCTGATGTGGTTTTGCAGTACATGCCAGGGCACCTACTCTGTTCCAGCTCATTCATGTGTTTGTTATTTAATGCATTTTGAGGCAGTTCTAAGTAGCAGCTTATGTGAAGTAAAGGAGTAGTCTCAAGCCATTTACTCTTGACAGGTTAAAAAAAAAACCTCCCCATATTTGCCAGCTGGAATTCAGTCAAAAAAAGCCTTATGGGGGAATGAGTCTGAACTTCCTTTTAGGTCAGGATCTGTGTCGTTTGGTACATCAAAACACTCATTTTCTGCTATTCTTTCTCAGAGTTAAAAAAAGACTTAATTTTTAGAACAACCAGACCTGTATCTTTCACAAAGCATTAACGCATAGAGATTAACATACCCTTACAAGGCTTTTATTAACTGGGACAAAGAATACATTGAAATGATAACCAGAAAATTACTACTGGGGAAAAAAACCACATATATCTAGTAATAATAGATTTGTAAAGTGATTTAGAGAAATTAGGTTGCAGATAAGTGTGCATTCGTGATGCTGTCACATGCATGTGGCATTCATACGATTGTGAACAGTGTCAGGAACAATAAGGGAGGTTAAAGATGCATCAGCCTGCATGGCACTGAATGTAGTTTGCCTTGAGCTGCACTGGTTGTTGTCTCTTTTCAGCATAGTTGTACAATGATTCCTCCTCCATTTCTAATGTGTTGCTAACCACTACCCAAGAGAGAAACAAAAATACCAGAAATTGTTTCTGAATTAACTTTCACTTGAACAAATGATGACTTCTGCATTTTATACCAGCCTTTGTTCATGAGGCAACTTTGTGATTGCTTTCTTTGACATTGTGTTAAGACAACACAAGGAACAGAAAGTCAATGTTCTTGTAATCCCCATTAAATCAAAATTTTACCTAAAATACTGTCAAAACAAAATCTGAGCCTAATCCATTTTCCTTTTGAATCACTCACTGCACTCAATTTCTGCACAATCCTGACTCTCATTTCCATTTCCTTCAACTTCAGTTTCAGCCCATCACATGAGTAATGGGGAAGAGAGCAAAATCATTTGCTAAGACTTTTTAAGGTTTAGGGGTTTGTAGTTTATTTCATCCTCAGGACAGATATTGTTAACAACTTGAGTGAAACCTTTGCATAGGGTAGGTTTTTTTCCCAAATCTGAGAAAGAAAGGGTGGAGGACTGAAAACATTCAATTTGGCACTAAAGAAAAAAGAACAGTCATCTTCTCTGCTCAGATGGAAGCACACCACAGACCAAATCTGGCCTGTAGACTATCAACTAGAGTACAGTAAATTGACAGTACCCTTCCCCTGAGTACTAAGAGCAGAACTTTATAAACATTCATAAATTACATTATAAATCATCTCTTCATGACCTTTCTCCAGGTTAAGTGAAAGTGGGCTTTTTATTTAGAAAACCAATGTGAGAAAGATAGAATAAAATTGTATTTAATGGCATAACAGTGTGTATAGAGTGTGTACATCTTCTGAGTATCTGCAGCCTTCCAAAACAGAAGCTGGATTGGGAGATGTACCATGTTGTACAGCTTGGTTGATGGAGCTGTTATGAGGGTGGTTAATGAAGAATAGGAATGCTGGACAACACCAGATTTGCCTGTGGAGAAAAAGAAAAATCACAGGCAGAATAAGGATGATTTGTCCAAAAATATATGGTGATGGAAGGATAGAACTGTTATAGTCAAACTCAATGCATCTACAAAAGGCCATAATGAAATCGCAATGTTATCTAAGCAAGGTTGATTTTAAACCCTTGGGCAGCACTGAAAGTTCTTTTGCCAATTGACTCCTATGAAAGAGCATTTGATATCTTAGGAATAACATAGTGCTGAGGGTTCTGTGGCCTGATTTAGCTTTTATTGTGACCAATAATATTTTGCAACGAGATACACCATTTTGGAAATAATAATGGAAGGATGATCAGACACACAAGACTTCCTTGAACTTCTTGTCCCGGAAGGTATCCCGTGTAGGTAACTATGAAGCAGCAGAAAATGTGTTTCCTACTGCTTTGCAGGTTACTCTGGTTGTACCGGCTCACAGTGGGAAGGCCTCTCCAAGTAGATGAACCTGAATCACACACATGTGGTTTAAGAGTGCTTTTCTCATAATTACCTCTCCTAAGCCATATGAAGGTCCTTTTAATGAAAGAACAGGACTGGGATCAGGAAGTCCAAAATCTACCACATTTTTCTTCCCCTGGGCCAAACAGCCTAGAGGTGAGGATAACCCTCAAAACAATTTCCCCCTTACCAGTTAATGGTAATCCTGGAGAGGATTATTCATGCAACTTCCTTTCATCATCAGGTTCCAAACTACTAAGTTAGGAGACCATTTTACACGTTTAGTAAGTAGACAGAGAGGGCTACTCTACCAGACGATGTAAATATGCTCCACATGACTTCAGGCACTTACTTAACTAAATCACCGTGATCAGTAGAGAATTAGGCATCTCTTCTCCAGAAGGCAACTTGGATTGTAGGGTTTCAAAAGCTTTTTCTCAGAAGGGTTTCTCTCCCTCTCCTACAACTCCTTTCCTTTCCTTTCCTTTCCTTTCCTTTCCTTTCCTTTCCTTTCTTTTCCTTTCCTTTCCTTTCCTTTCCTTTCCTTTCCTTTCCTTTCCTTTCCTTTCCTTTCCTTTCCTTTCCTTTCCTTTCCTTTCCTTTCCTTTCCTTTCCTTTCCTTTCCTTTCCTTTCCCTATCCCTTTTCCTTTCACTTTCCCCAGCTCACCCCCCCATTCCCTATCCTCACTTTGATTGTTTAATTGAACAAGGACACCTCTGATTTGACTAGCCCAGCTTAGTTAAATGCTTAAATTGAATGAGACAAAACCAGGTCAAGGCCCCTAACTTAGAGATCTAAATGTAAATGCTGAAAGGAAATGTAAATACCTGCCAAACTGGCATGTGATAACCACCAGCTCCTTATGTAGTAAGGAAATACCATTCTCTTATTGTCTTTGTCCATCTGCCCAAACAAGCCTTCATAAATATTCTCAATTGATGTATTTATTGCCTACCTAAATTAGCAGCACTTCTGATAATTGGAATGTTTCAAGCAGCAGCTGAACTCTTTGTACTGTGTGTTCCTTTTTAACAGATAGACTATTGCTTTCTTACTGCTTTAAGCAAATAGAAGACCCAGTTGTGCTGTAAATATAAACAGAATTAATACCAGCAACACAGATCTTAAAAAGCTTTAAGAACAGACAGGGTGGCTAGACACTGTTATGCAGTCCAAGAGAATAGTGGGATATATGGCAAAGTAAATCAGTGCTCAGCTGTGTGAAGCCCAGTCTTCCCTCAGCCAATACTTTGGGGAGCTACTGTTGCTACCACTTGGACAGCAAATGTGAATTATGTAGTTTCTTTAACTGATAAAATCAGACATCTGAGTCTGGGTGGTCAAATTTAAAATTTAGAAGCACAATGCTGCCTGATTATCTGTGAATGCAAGCTGCAGCCAGTGGCAAGCCTTCGGAAATCTACCACAGTAACCAAGACCAGAATTCAACCTTACATAATATCCCATTAAAATAAAAAGCAGAAGTACTAAGTTGAAAGCAGCACAAGAATGACAATTTGCTGAGCTGAGTGATAAATTCACAACATTCTTTGTCTGTAATGAAAACAGAGCTAGTTTGTGAAATAGTAGGGAAAAATGAAGAAATTCAAGGGGAAAAGGTTATATGTCTAGTTTTTTGTTTGTGTGAAAGTGTGTATGGTATGTTCTCAGGGTGACTACAAGAATTCAAGTGTGTTTTTAGCTGTGTGGCTCCAACATCACAAGTTTGTTCCACTTCACAAAAGTTATAAATCTGCTCCATCTTATCAGGACTGGTTTTGACTCATTTACATTAAGTCCACGGCTAGAATTTATGCTTTTCTCTAGATGATTCAGAAGACTCTCATCACAGAGAAGGTAGCATCAGAGGGAGCTCCTGTGCTAAGCCTGACTACAGCACAATGCATGGATAGAGAGCTGTTGCCTGTGTCCTGACACCTCCTGAGCCTGTCTCCAGGGAGATTCATGAATGAAGACAATACCAGTGAAGATCCAATCCTTCTAACATGGTAAGATTTGCAATAAATACCAATAATTTAGAAAAGCATTTGATTTTTTTCACAAAACTAATTATGCTGAGTATAGTTTCAAGTGCTTCACCTTTACTGAGTTCCAGAGGTTTTTTGAAATATATCCAGATGCTGAGCCTGAGTGGCTAGAGGGTTTGCCTCTGTACACTCTTCACTCTTTCATATCTTCCCATTAGTTATCCAAACCTGCATACCATGGTGTCACTTCATCCATCCCATACTGCCATTTTCACATGCCATGACACTTATGGCAAAATTAGCCCAGAATATGCCGCGCAGCAGACCAGTAATTGAGGTCAGCTCTGAGCAAATCAATCTTTTGTCACCTCTGCCCTGCCTCACTACAAGTATATGCATGTACATTGGTTCATCCTGTGCATTGCTGAATCTCTCTCCCTTTCTTGCATAAGCCAAAACTAACAGACTAAGTAATGGACAACAAAATTTGAATGTTTCAAAAATCATGTGAAGCATATTGGTGCAAAAATTGTGGTCAAAACTTCAACAGGAAAACAAAACCTCACTTTCACATGTTTTTTCAGAGTTGAAACATTGCTTTGGATTGCTGTTCCACAGTTAGCTGCCTTACACCGTTCGTTCTTCCTAGAGGTTTACAAGCAGATCTGCGAGACAATAGGAAAATCCTAAGCAAGCAGGTTGTCTACACGGAGCTGCTCACAGCCACCATAGGCTAACTTGCCATGGGAAAATACTCTGTTGAAACAAAAAAGTAATGTCAATCCTACTTTGAAAATGAAATAATTGCTGAAATTATAGACAATTCCACAGGGCGGAGTCACTCCAGACAAACACTCTCACAATCGTCCTTGCCACAGTAATAAATTAGTAGAGACAAGGCCACTCTGGAGTCACAGGTGAAAACCCAGTAAGCACCAAATAAAACAAGTTAAAAGATACTCCTGCCAACCTCATCATCATTTCCAAGGTAATACAGGGTAAAAATGAATAGAACAAGTAAGGCCCCACTCCATTGTTGTTTTCTGATGGAATACAAAAATAAAAACAAAAACAAACAAACAAACAAAAAAGGGTGAGGGAGATCTTAAATAATTCCCAGTATAGGTCCTAAATGTATGCCACAGCAGCACAGATTTTCTGATTCCCATCTTGCACTTACGCCATTCAAGCAAGCTTCTTTGTTTAAAAACTTCAAAAACGTGGTACTTGAAGTATGTTTATTGGTAGGCAAGCTTCTATTTCACTCTGGTCAAATTCCAAACTGAATAATTACAGCCTGTCTGCTAAAAACTCCTACCATAATTTCATTTGGCTCTAGGATTCTAAACTACTGTGCAACATAGCTGCATGCTAAACAGCTTCCCTGTAAAAATGGGCAAAGCAATTACACATGCCAGCAAAAAGGCTCTCCAATCCGTTTTAAAGATTGAAAAGAACTTCAGATTTTACCTGGATGGAAGAGGAAGTCATCAGTCAAAGAGGTGCTATATGTTGAAACATCTGTGTTTAAATACACACGTACAGATGAACACATTACCAAATGCACTTACAAGGCATGGTCCACAGGGAAGCTATGTTTTAGTAGAAAAAGCCCACCACAATAAGTAAATTGTATTTTAATAGAAGAGGGAAAATCGGAAAAACGCACACTTTTAACTATTTTCTCATTGTTTTCTCTACAAAGATTCATGGACTATGGTCTTTCTAGAAAGTCTTTCCACCCATACTCCCTCTGTATGTGGTCTGTGTATTTCATACTCCTTACATATTTTCCCAAGAAATTGTCTGCGCTAACCTTTGTTGACAGATGTCAAAATATTTCAGAGCAAAAAGCCACAGCATGTGTTGTAAATAGCAAAATGACTGGGTTCGCAGATATTTTGCATTTTACAGAACAGTGGGAATTCAGTCAAATGAAACAGCCTCACTGCTTCTGTATGGCTTATCAAGCTGAACAAGTGAACTGGATATAAGTATCTCCACTGCTTTTATCAAGATGTGAAATTGAGCAATAAAGTAAATTTTGCTGATGAGAAGGTAGGTCGTGGATGGCGTTTTGGTACAGCACCAGCTGAAGGAAAAGGGCTCCTCAGTTACTCATCCTCAGAACCCAGACAGGAAATCTCACCCTCAGATCTCACTCCTGGTTACCTGCTCCCTTGACAATACTGTTCACAGCGTCCGCACAATGCAGTCATTCTCTTTCAGCTGATGAACTCCGGGTATATCTGTGCCAAACAACAAAGTCTTTTGATTGCAACAGAGGCCTTTGAACTAAAGCTTCGGAGGAATGTTGGCACAGAACTAACAATGCCGAGCAATTAGCTTAAGTGCTCTCCCACTGAAATGTAATCACCATCTGAAATAAACCAGCTCCTACTTCAGAGAGCAAAGAGAAGTTGATTTTGGTCGGAAGTGGCCTGGCAGGGGTCCTCCACCCCGGAGAGGACTGCAGAGGTGCCACATTGGCCTGCGGTGGCTGGGCGCGAAGGAGCGCTCCCGGCTCCCGGCGTGCCGGGATCGCTCCTGCGGCCCCTCTGAGTAAAAATAGTGCAAGAAATACCGCGCAAAACTGGTTTGCTCAGGCGTCCTGCGGGTCTCCTGAGCCTGTAGGCATCACAGGTGAAAGCCGGGACTCCCGACAGCGCTGCAGTGGCTCCCAAGGGAGCACAGAAAGGAGGGTTCAAAGCACCTGGGGCGTCCGTATCTGGGTCACAAACTGGTGAGGAATCAACCAGAGGGTCCTTCACCACATCTTGTTACTCTGCTTCGTTTCTCACACACCCAGAACACTTGTGTTAACCCAAGGCTGCGCTGAGCATCAGCAAAGACAACATTATGACATTCTACTAGGCATTGGAATTGTACTGATATCTTCCTGTACAGTCAAATGAAGTCTTTGGTAAGAAAAAGGTCTTGTAAAGGCTTTAGTGACCCAAGCTGACAAGTAAAGAGTAAGATTTTGTGTTACGCTCTTGGCAGCTTGCTTATGTCAGAAACTCACACGTACAAGGATCCCTCTCTATGCTGCCCAAACTGAAGGTTGTTGGAGTATGCAAAAGGCAAGTAAATAGCAAAAATTCCTAAATAACACCAATAATAAAAACCTCTTACTTTTGACCTGGAATAGTTTCCCCAGTGATATATCTGAGAGCAAGATATTGCAGATAAAGGC
The DNA here is from genome assembly GCF_015227805.2 of Hirundo rustica. Classification (NCBI taxonomy): domain Eukaryota; kingdom Metazoa; phylum Chordata; class Aves; order Passeriformes; family Hirundinidae; genus Hirundo; species Hirundo rustica. Next base: position 20,247,351 of record NC_053453.1, on the reverse strand, counting down.
AGAGTGGAATGAAAGCAAGCCCTCCTGCAGCTGCCTTTGCTTTAGAGAAAAAGGCAGTCAGCACCAAGCCCATAGCAAATCTGCAAAAAGGCTGATGGGGCTGTGCCAAATGCTCCTCACGAATGTGAAATGGGGAATATGATAAACATAAGAGAGCAATGCAAAGATCTTCATGATAAGCTAGAGTCAAATGCCTAAAAATATCTTCCCACTTAACTCTGGAGTAGCTAAATCAGAATCTGTGCACTGCATAATACTGCCCCCCTACCTTCTGTGAAGAGACACATCGAGGTGATTCAGGTGTTGGTCACATTCCAGGCACACTTGTCTCCAGTCTGTTCCCTTTCACTGATGCAGGACTAACAGTAACTTGAACATTCTTGACAGATGACTCTTTAATTCCTCAGCAACACAAATTCTACAACCTCCCCATAGCCAGTTCTGGTCTATTGAGAGCATAATCCTAATAAGGCCAGGGCTGTAGGTTCAATCCCCATACTGGCCATTCACTATACAGCTGGATTTAATGATCCTTTTGGGGTCCTTTCCAACACAGGATATTCTGTAACTTCTGTAACAAAAATTATGACTGTAAATAATAAAAACAATCCTTGCTATATAACTGAGTCTTTCTGACACAAGAGAAGAAAGGTACTATTTGCCTTGTGCTCAGCAAAAATCTAAAAATTCTTATTGCTCTTTTGTGTAATGATCTCCTGGTATCAATATATCATTAGACTCTTAGCATACAATTACATCGTAGCACTTAAAATCTTTTGTGAGTACCAGATAGCAGTTCTTTCAGAGTTACAGCCTTAACAATTTTTTCTAAACTAAGCACTTTTTTAGCTCCTCTCTGAGCTTTCTTCAGTTATTTTCATTTAAAATGTAGGACACAAAATGAACATGTTTCCTCAGACAAAGCATCCCGATGTCCAAGAATAAAGCACAGTATCATCAGTATCTTTTTGCAATTGCCCCCTTGTCAATTCTGATGCCTCTTGCTGCCATGTGTTTGTCAAATAATTTTTGCTCCCTAAGCATCCCAGTTTGTCCTGCTCATCACTGAACTTCCTTTTACCATTTCAAATGACTTCCATTGCTTACCAAGGTCATCCTGAATTTTAATCTTGTCTTTCACAGCCTATGTAATGTTTGCAACTATATAGATTTTCACTCTACCTTACCACTCACTGCTGTTGAAACCAGCAGAGGAATAGAAACATTCCTACCTCCTGATTTGGGAAGAAACCACTGGCAAATTCTCTGAATGCAGCTTTTTAACCTTCTGTGTAAGTCCATCTGAATTCTCATTCCCTGGATTGTCAGTCACATGATTCTCTACCAAAACTTATTCTAAAATCAATATGTAATGTACTGATTCTACTCTTTCCTCTTATCCTCTAAGCTGGTTAGCCTGTCAAGAAAGGAAGCCTGATTGATTTGACATTATGCAAGTGTAGATAAATGCATGTTAGCTCTTTCTTACAGAATTAGGGACCTGAAATTATTAATGATTTGGTTTGATATCTTTAACCTTATAAATATATTTTAATCCTTTCTTTCTCTCTTCGCTGTCCCTAATTTTTCTTTTTTTTTTTTTTTTTTTCCCATAATTTGTGGTCACAGCTAGATTTTTTTTTTATACTGTGGAGACAAAGAAAGGCACTGAATATTTCAGTCTTCCCCCTGTTTTGTCCATTAGTTTCTTGTTCCCCATAAATAATGGAACTGCATCTTCTCTAATCATTCCCTACTTTTAACATAAGGTTATTGATTAATAAAGCTGTGGCTGCATAACAGTCTTTCCAGGGTGATAAATGTTCTGCATTTCCCAGCATTCTATAAAATTTTAAATTGCTCTAAGCAGAATTTTTCGGCCATTTTGTATTCATCTTGTAGTTCAGCTAAACTTAATACATTTCTTGAGTTTGCTTATGAGAATGTCATGTGAGGCTGTGTGAAAAGCTACAATAAAACCAAGATAGTGTTCAGCTGCTCCTTCTTTAAAGAAACATTTTCCATCCTCTTTCACAATGAAAATCTACAGTGTTCAATTGCTGGTGCACACATAAAATTAAATGTCCAAAAAGGAGACAGTTTTTAAAGGGATCCAAACCAGACCTATGAGGACCCCTACATGACAGTGCTGCCCATAACTTCCACCTCTTACTGAACATGCAATACAGGTGCTCAACCCTTTGCTTTCCTCAATGTATATGAAAATATAATTCTGTTTTTGAAGCTGGAAGTGATTAGTGGTGAGAAACTCCCATCAAATTTAACAGAGACTATTAGAGAGAGGTGCAGCAAAGCTAGGCTGCAACCTTGTGACTCTGCCAATAAACCTACCTGCTAGCAGCTCTGCTGTGCAGATCCAGCATCACAGAATATGGGACTACACCTCAGAGTATGCCCCATCTGCTCTTGTGCAGTGTCTGACTCTGTGAGTCTCAAGCATGAATGTATCTGTTCATGTGGGTATTTGGGGCCAGTCCTGTTTAACATCTCCACTGATGCATGGGTATTGAGTGCAGCCTCAGTAAATTTGAAGATGGCACTAAGCTGGGTGGAAGTGTTGATCTGTTCAAGGGTAGGAAGACTCTACAGAGAGATCTGGACAGACAATCAATGGGCTGAGGAGGGGAGTGACTTGAGAGCTGTTCAGTAGAAAGGGAACTGGGGGTGCTGGTTGACAGCCAGCTCAATATGAGTCAGCGTGTGCCCAGGTAGCCAAGGAGGCCAATGACATCTTGGCCCTTATCAAGAGCAGTGTAGCCAGCAGGACTAGAGAAGTGATTGTCCCCCTGCACTCAGCACTGGTGAGGCCTCACCTCAAGTGCTGTGCCCAGTTCTGGGACCCTCACTTTACAAAGGACATTGAGGCCTGGAGTGTGCCCAGTGAAGGGTAAGGACGCTCAGGAAAGTTCTAGAAACACGTCTTAAGAGGAACAGCTAAGGGAGCTGGGTTTGTTTAGTCTTGAGGAGGCTCAAGGGAGGAGCTCATCACTTTCTACAACTCTCTGAAAGGAGGCTGTGGTGAGGTGGGGACCAGTCTCTTCCACTGGCCTTGCAGTGAGAGGACCAGAGGACCAGGCTTTAAGCTGAGACAGGGGAGATTCAGAATGGATAACAGAAAAAATGTTTTCACTGTTAGGGTGGTCATGCATTGGAATAGCCACCATCCCTGGAAGTGTTTAAGAGGCACCTGGATGTGGTGCTGGGTGATGGTTTAGTGATTTAGGGGTTACAGTGGTAGTGCTGTGTTGATAGTTGGTCTGGATGCTCTCAAGGTCTCTTGCAGCCTTGGTGATTCTATGATGATTCTATGGTATTTGTACTCCTCTACTGTAATGTTTTCCACAGTAATGCTGGGTTAAGGAAGCAGCTGGGAAACTGAGGCACAAGGGAAAAATGCAGTATGTCCACAGCCATACTGGCTGAGGCCAAGTGGGCAGGCACTGCAGTCTGGCCTCCCAGTGCAGTCAGCCAGCACTTCCCCAAATGGCCCATATAATTTCAGTCCTTGTTCATTCTGCTTTTTGTGTCCAGTGGTTAAGTTTGGAAGTTCATTTGTGCCATGACCAGCTCCTTAACTCCATCAGGTCAGTGTTCACATCTTTCCTCCACAGCCTAAAACTAAGTTCTGTTGTATGAAACTGTCCTTAAATCTAAATACATTTGAAACTGCCTACAGCTGTTTTCATTTTCCATTCCCCCTGATTTCTCTGCTCTTCCTAATCGTTTTGTCTTATTATTTTTCCAGTCTATATGGGTCTCTGTAATTGAATAATTATCCTGTCTTCATCCTGTGGGTTGTTTTCAAAATCACCCTGAATTTCATCCTGACAAAAAACAGTTCTCTTTTCTTCTCTTTCTTGTGCTTCTGTCCTCTACTTTACCTTGTGTTTATTTGCTTTGACTTACTTTCTTCTAACATTTCAAGCTCCACAAACAAGGACAATGCTGGGATGTGTAAAATGTATTATAATTCTATGAAGCCATGCAAGAAACAGGAATATAAAAATAAGGTTGTTTTTAAAATCAAAATAAACCTGTTTTTAACTGTTTCCTGTAAAGAGAAACAAATAGATTTATGGCAATACCTTGTGCCAGCACCTAGCTTGTTCATCTCTTCCTTCTCCGAGCTAAGCAGACAGTAAACACACGTGGGAACTGCTTTTTTTCAGAGGCAGAGTGAAGGCAATGCCTTGAGGAGGCAGAGATCTGCACTAACTGACATATGACTTGGCTGAAAACCAAGACGAGATGTGTTGTTTTCAATTATTTTATTTTATTTCACTCATTGTTATCAATGTTAATCTTTGGAGGAGCAAAGGAGTAGTTGCTGCCTGCTCCGCTTTGTTTGCCCAGTCGCTGCACACAATCCCCTTGCAGGATATTTTCCATGCAGAGACCCCACAGCACATCTGCTTCCAACATTTTACTGGGAAAAGTTACTTTTAATACAAAGGGTGTATTAACCACAAGTACACGGGTGGGATTGACAGATTGATTTTGAAGATTACTATCCTTTGGGAGTGACGTTTATTGAGATTAATCCATGAGCCGTTTTTCCCAATATGCAGTTTCAAGCTTCAAAACCAAGTGTGGTTGTCTTCTTACCAATAAATTTACGTCAACAGAACAAAGAGGACTTGAAATTCTGGTTAAGTGAAAACTTTCTGGTGGACTAGCCACCTGTATATTTTCAGTGCCAGTGCATCTCAAATATCTGCATAAACATATCACAGTTATTTTCCCTGTAGAATAATTTATTTAATTTTTTAAAATCAAACAATGCTTCAGCACTTCTTACTTAAATCTAGATGATCCTTAATTTAGTTTCTAGAAGATAGTCCTTGAAATAGTGGTTGTCTGAAGTGGTAGAATTATCACATACTTTAAATGTCAGCTCTGCTGAAATCGTGCAATTAGATCATGACTGATGTGGCTTTCTAAAAACCAAGTCTAAAATTTAACCCTAAAGAGCCTTAATCCAAAAATTCCACACCAATGAAGAACACTGTGGAAGGACAAATCATTTACTGCATAATGCACATATAATTGAACACTACGATATTAACTTTAAAGGGACATAGGAAGTACCATGTGGAGTTGCAGAAAGTTTTGTTCCAAATTTCACTGTATGGACTATTCATCTGTTAAGCAAACAAAAATGTCTCCAGGCAGAGATTTCAAGTTCAAGCCCCTGGTATTTCTCAACAACAATCAGATGAAACAAAACATTAAAGGCAGATCTGCAAATCTTCCTGTGAAATGCACAGGAATTAAAAAGGCTGTTTGCCTGAAGGAATATTAAGTGAAAAAGCAACTGCAAGTCACTCTACAAAACAATTGGAGCTGCAATCATGTGCTGTTTAACTGCCTGTTTGAAAGCCTTGTTCACTCACAAGCCTGTTTTCTGGTATCCTAAGTGCTAGGTCAAAAACACTGAAGCCACAGAATGCAAATGTCTGGATCAGAGTGAAGTTATTCAGCAGGCGGCTCAAATCAACTTGGAAAAAACTGTGGCTTTGTACCAGTAGATACTGTAAGCCAGATATTATCTTTTCATGCTGCAGTCTCTGTTTTTCCCACTGCTGCCCATAAGCATTTTACCAATTTTTTCTGTCCCTTCCTTCTCCAAAAGACCATTTTCCCCATTTGATGATTGTTTAATTTAAATGCAAATTAAGGATCAGTATCTTGTCTCCTTGGATATTTACTAGAACTGAAACATTCATCTTAAATATGCACCATGTCACACTTGTAAATTTTGATTTTGCTGTAAAGTCCAGCACCTGATGGGAAAACCCAGATCCATTAACTTCATTAGCCACAGCCATAGGTTTTTGTCCTGCTATCGGCTATGATATTGCTATTTCCATACAGCTTCTGCCCATCACAGCCAAGTTTGAAGTCAGGTGGGAATATTGGATCTTCCATATTTCTAGGGAAGAAGAAATTATGATAATGCACAATGATGGGAATGCACAACAGTGAAAATGCAAGTTCAGCAACCCATGTTGGTGAGTACATGTAGAGCAGAGCAGAGCAAAGCAATGAGTAAAGACAAGTAAGCCAATAGCATTTCCATCCTTCCTTGCTGTGACAGCCTTGACTGAATCCCAGCAGGACAAAGGCTAATTATAATTTCTATAATTTTTAATAGTACTGTGCATGTTGTTTGCAGAGCATCTTGGCTTCCCCGTCATGAAAAGGCAGTTTGCCACCAGCAGGAAAGAAGGGACGTCCAGGAGAATTGCTGTGCACTTCAGGAGAGCACGTGCCCATACAGATGAAGTGGCATTTCAGTTCAACACCTTTCCATTTCAGCAACACATCTAAGATGATTCCACAAGCAAGAGCCAAACCAGTCTGGCAACAGTCCTGCTAAGTTCTCACTATGTGTCCTTTACACTTTTTTTTTTTTTTTTTTTTTCCTTTATCTGTGTTGCATCTTGACATTGCCTAAAGGGCTGTCTCTTATTAACAGCCATTCTCCTGCAGACCCCAGCTGGGCAGCCTGTAGCACTTTCCTACCAGGGTGTCTCTGAGCAGGCTGCAGTAGATCTCCCTCCTTAGAGCCACCTGAGCTGGCCCCTCCAGCCATATGAGACTATGCAAGAACAGAAACTACAGACAGTGCCCTGCATCTGTCCTGTTTTGCCAAGATCTTTAGTAGTGTCCAAACTACCAACTAAGACTGAATGTGATAGTTCAAGAGTTTTTCGTGTTTTAGACATAGCAATTGGCCCCTTAATATGTGTTTGGGCTGCAGCACAATTTAATAACAGAAATGCTGTGATTATCCTCTCATGATCTTTAGAATCAATAGCTGCAAATCAAACTATTTGAACTTTTTCCCCTGGTGTGCAAAGGGATGATGACTCTGGGTACATGAAATATTGCAGGTTACCACTAATTTCTAAAACTACAGTGGATTTTTTGTGAGAACCACAGCTCTAAAATGAAAAAGATTGTAGCCCATCCATGTTTTTAACTTCTAAAGTAATGTTTTGGCATTAGAACACAATAGGCTTTGGGATAGTTAACTACATTTGGAAAGAAATGTAAGCTATAACAGCTAGCCACAACCATGTTAACTCAGCCACACTGTACACGTATGACTCCTGTCGTCAGAAAAAAGAGAGACCTGATCTCATTTCCAGCAGGCTGGGTGCCTCCTGTGGCCCATGGCAGCCGAGCAGTGGAAGCACCAAAGCCTCAGGAGCAGTCCTGGACTGGCTGCTCCTTTCTCATTAGGGCACACAAAGACAGAAACGATGCACATGAACAACGGTTTAAAAAATGCAGTTGCTAATGGTGATCTAAGGCAGCACAGGAATCTGTGGCACAGCTTGGACCTAAAATTTAGCCTATTGAGCTCTCTGCATGGGCAGATTGCTGTTCAGTACAAATTGAACTAAAGGGTGTACCGTGGAGGTATTTTTATTTTTTAATTTCCTCAGTTCCTTGCATTTTGATTCACAATATTTATATTGTAATACATGAAGCCCTGTTAGTTTAATAACAGCATAAATTAATCACTTAGTTTTTCTATCAGGCTATCCTATCTGAAACAAATAAAACCTATCTGAACAAATAATCTCTCAAACATTAAACTAACCAGAACAGAAATAGAAAGAAATACCTTGAAACTACTGTACAAGCTCCATTTTTACTGAAGCTAGTGATGTTAATAATGAGTAGATTTTCTTTCAAAAGCACTAAAAAACATCCAAAGGATTGCTCAGACTAATTTCAAAAGGTCTAAAATTACAAAGACTCTATAGAAACAAGAAGAATTAGAAGCTACTCTTTATTAAAACAAAACAAAACAAAACAAAACAAAACACTAAAGGTTCCGAATAAACCTAATAGAAATGAGGCCTTCTTGTTGGCCTGGAGTTTGACAGAATTTTCCTCTTGCTGTCCTTGTGCAATGCTTTCTTTGGGGCAAAAAAGAGGGATGGCAGGAGGGGAAGGGGCGGGGGGCAGAATATTTAATGGAAAGATTGACAGAATTCTTGGAACTGGTACTTGTGCATCCACATTGAAGTGTGTTTGTCCTACGAATGACAAGATAACTTTGAAAAGGTTTGTTATTCATGAAATGACAACACTCAGAAAATTAACATCACTGCTGTATTGTTTTATGTCAGAAGAGCTCTCCATGATCTGAATTCTCTTTTTGGGCTTGATTTAATATTCTAGTCTATAGAATCAGAGAATCATTTAGTTTGGAAAATACCACTAAGATCAAGTCCAACCTTTAAACCAGCATTTCCATGTCCACCACTAAACCATGTCACTAAGCTCCACATCTATGCTTCTTATAAAGACCTTAATGGTCATTCAACCTCTTCCCTGGGCAGCCTGTTCCAATGCTTGACAACCCTTTCTGTGAAGTTTTCTCTAATATCCAGCTTAAATCTCCCCTAGTGTAACTTGAGGCCATTTACCCTCATCCTATCACTTGTTACTTAGGAGAAGAAACCGACCCCCACTTCAGCACTTTCAGATACTTGCAGGGTGCATTAATGTCTCCCCTGAGCCTTCTCTTCTCCAAGTTAAACAACCTCAGCTCCCTCAGCTGCTCTTCACAAGACTTATGCTCTACCCCCTATGTATTACTGTGTGAAATGTAAGAATGTCTGGCTTTATATACAGTTTCTGTAGCTAGTCAGATATTAACTGGAATCTCCCTTCCTTGGGGGACTGATTGTAGTTTTATTTTGCTGCTGCCAGTAGCATGAATTCAGCCGAGGACTCAGAGACTGATACAAATGCCATTGAATACTCACTTTCTCAGAATCTGGAGAAGGCAACATCTTTTATGTTCAAACCAAGCACAACTCCAGTCCAGCTTTCCTGCATCCAGAGGGAAGGTGCACACGATGAGGATGCTCATATAAAATATTGGTTCAGGACAACTGCTGCTAAAATCACTGCAAGTGATGACTATCCTCTGAGAGTAATCACATCTTCCTATGATTTCATTCTAGCTCCAAACAGGCAGATACCAAAGCAGTATGAGAGGATGCTGAAGTGCCCTCTCAGCCCTGTGGGCAACGCTTGCCTGATGAAACTGGGATTGAAAGGACAAGGTGGTACGAAGTAGTTCAAAAAAGGGTTGCACCAGTTCAAACGGTAGGTTAAAAATGTTCCTTCACAAGGTTTCAAGCGCATCTTCTCATCACTTTAAATCTGTTTGTAAGACCGTGACTGGGTGATAATGAATGCTATCCATTTACTGCACTTGCTGAATATATTGATTAATTGTGCACAACACTTTGAAGATAAAGCACTGTGTTGTTAATAAACACAGTCTAATGATTCTCTCCTGGTTTTTTTAGCACTCCTCTTACTTTGTCCAAGGTGTAAATACTTTACTACAGCTACAGGCAGGCAGGCTAGCCAGCTGCATAGGCTACATGCTGATTTTAGCTAAAGGCTTTCACATCAATTGTTCTGTGGCTGTTCCCCTCCACTGCCAACAGACCGTGCTATCTCCTGTTGCTGTTTCCTTGCTTGCTTGTTCAGGAGCAGGATAAGGGAATTTCCATGATTTCTGTGAAAAGGGCCCTTCCTTTGCAGCAGGCTGCCACTTCCCTCTGCCCAATACACAAAGAAAGCAGCCAACAGGAGCACAACTCATTGGCTGCTAAGAGCCTTTGAGTCGAAAAAAATTACCAAAGGAGAAGGAACACTAATTTCCTCTTCACTCTCCTCACCCGCCTCAGAGTAATGTTAGGGGGGAAATTTTCTTTGAGGAAAAAAAAACTTTTCCCAGCCACAGGAGTGTGACAGAGGAGACTGAAATCAGCTGTTAACACAGATTGTTATGTTTTTCACACCTACAAAGTTCCTTCGTTTCGTTTTCTCTCTTGGACTTCTGTAGCACATGTTTTAAAAAGACAATCAACATTGCTTTCACATGAAATTGCAGGCATGCGCCACTTTAAAGGGATTCAGAATCAGGCAAAGCACCGCAGGAAAACAAAGGAGCCATGCTAACACTCAGCTGCTAACACTAGCTGTCAGTGAGAATTAAACCTTCTGTAAGGCACCCGTGCCAGCCTCACCTGGGTTAAGAGAGCTGCTCCATGAGGTGATAGAAACACTGAGCTCATGGGGACTGACCCTGCCAACGACTATACATGGGCTTGCTTTTAAAACTCTGAAAATATTCCCGTTTGGGCTATCCATAGGCAGGGAGCTAACAACAGGCTGCAGAAATGGTTGTGAGAGCAAGACCTGAGAGCAAGACTCCTCCACCAGCCACCCATGGGACCAAGGCTGCAGAAGTTCTCAGTGGATCACATACCTCCAACATTCAGAGCGAAACAAGATTTTGGTTGTAGACTGTTGCTGTTGTGAATACTCAAAACAACTGAAAAATGAAGCAAAACACCTCCTTCATTTTGTGTGATGCACACAACAGTATTTTGACACAAAATTATTAAAATCAGTCATCCCTGCAGCTAATCCTATGGCTCTTTTTCACTGCCTAAAACCATGACACAACCATACAAACCCTTTCCCACACCTGAAGCATACCTAAATCTCTCTTCTGTTTCCTTCATACTACCAGCCTCACTGACACCCCATTTTTCCTTTATGACACCAATTTGGCTACTTCTATCTCTATACATTTTTTAAATAAAATTTCCAGGACATCAACATTTAAAAAACCTCAAAGTAGGACATGGTTCCAAATTTGTTATGGGGGAAGAGAAAAAAATCCAAACCATCAGTTAATAAGCCTTATTTTCTTAGGAAAACATGGCAAAAATAAGAATGTTTGTCAAACTACGAAAACTGCTAAAGGAATGAGGAACAAATATAGTAAATTAAGTTATTTTTTCCTACCCTTCTTTGCCAAACTAGATTTAAATGTGTTCTACAGCAATGTTTATCATAAGTCTGTAATACAGCACTGTGATCCATGGCAGTAACCATTTTGAATAAGATGCTATTAACACAAAGAAGTCATCTGTCTGTTGTAATTCCATCAAACTATTCTGTTCTGAGGTCAAAAATGTTTTTCCCCTATCCATCTGCTACAGTTCTGGAGATTCATTGAATAAAGAAGACAAAAAATCTAGATACTGAGCAAATCTATTTTAAGAAGTATATTTATCACAAATCTAATGTGTTGGGTGACTAATAACATACATGTGTGCACTGCACTTGCCAAAAAACATCAACATTTCCAAATAGTTACCGCATTTACAATTAAAATAATGTATTTGCCAAATGTTTGGTTGTTTTTCTTTGTTTTATTCAAATGATGATTTCTCTTCTGTTCCAAGAGCAGAACAAAATTTCCTGGGTATCAGAAGCAAAACATTAGAGAGAGATTTTAATGTCTGATAGAGCCTCATTCAGCTCTCAGCTATACAATATTGCTTAGATTATATCGGACTTGTCATTGTTGTAGGAGGCCTAACAGCATCCTAACAAGGAAAACTGAAATGAGGCTTTAAATTTTGCCTCTTAAAAGTCTCTTGCTTGTCAGTTGCAATTGTCCAGCCATTTCTCATGTTGCTTGATTCCTGGCTTGTGCTTCCCCTCCTGCTGCCTCCATCCTTTTGTAAGTGATGGAGTTAGGAGAGGGAGGTGGCAGCAGGAGTTCACACTCAGAGCACTCTCATGCCCCGTGATAACTGGTGTGCAGAAAGCTTAATATGTGAACGTTCCTACTGCCTTATTGACTCCTGCTCTGAGGTTGGGCCAGGGAGTGGAATCTTACAGAAAAATAGAAAAACAGATGATCAAAGAAACTGCATTGCCTCTTTGTAACAATCTCATTCTTAAGCATCCCACCTATTTCAAGTACAGACAGCTGCAACTTCAGTGGGAGGTAGAAGCTGAAAGTCAAGTGTTGTTAAAACCACAGATTTCAGAAGAGAAAAGACAAATGGAGAACTTTATGATGCTTCCCATGACTTTTTTCCCCCTCTAACAGCAAAAAGGGATGTTGAGGCTTACCCAGAGGCTGATCTAGTAGTCTGCTGCCTCCATGTTCCATTCTCTCATCCTATTCCAATCCCATTTCAATATGCCACTGTTAGCACCATCCTGGCAAGGTGGTAAACCAGTTCAGGGAGCAATATCTTCAGGCATTCTGGAAGCAGAAAATATAGATCTCTTTTTTCTTGTTGTTTTCTGATTGTTGGCTCCCAAAAGAGGCTTATTTTATTGGGTCAGATATGTACCAAACTGGACCCAGAGGCTGGGGAATTATATGGCCAGAATCAGGGAAAGGGATGGGAACCATCAATCATTGAAGAGAACCTTAAACCAGCTTAGTTATAATGTAAAACCCCTCTTGAAGAAATTAATTATCAAGGACAGGTTACAAGGGGAAGGACAGTAAAACAGAGGGACTAGGTATTCATTAATCATCATTTGCTACTTTCAGCATTCATTTCCTTACTTCTATGTATCACCACGCTGAGAGAACTGTTTGGGAGAGGTGCCAAAGGCACCAGAAATGTAGTTAGAGTGAATATTTGGGAGACAGGAGGTCCCAGCTACAAGCTCCAGTTGCTGCTTTAGCATGCTTCTAGATGAACAGTCTCCAGACTCAATCCTCCTGCTCAGGCTTCGAGCTGTTAGGTGGGAGATGGTTGTCCCAGGAGTCACATCATTGGGTTAGGGTTGCATTCATGGTATTTTAGTTTGGGCACTGGGCAGCTATGCAGGACTTGGCTTAATTCCAGCATGTAAAAGGAGCATACTTTTTGTCTAGTTACATCTCTATGTTTGGCTCTTTTCTCTAATGACGGTGAAGTTTATCCTCCGGGACGCTTCTTTTGCTAGTTAATTTAAGTTATATTTTATTACTTTTATATAATTTTCTTCCTCAGTCAGCTAAAAAAGGAGGCTAAATGCAAACCAAAACAAATCCAGCAAGAGTAGATAACATGTTCAGGGTACTATAACATTGGCATAGGTCATCTAATTCTTGTAGCTTTCACCTTCACTAGAAGCATTGCAAACTTTATGAGCAATACTGACATGACCCATACCCCCCTTACCAGCATGGTTCAATTCTTCTCCATTTAGGTGCACCACTTTTCCCAAGGCTTTTTAGCTCAGAATTCCAAGTTTCATATAATAGCAGTACAACTTGCAGAGCAACTGAAGCAGTCTTTTTTTCACTGTATTCACCACTGGCAAGGGCTCAGCTGAAGGATCTGTTTAGAACTGCGTTTCAGAGATGAAGCTGCCCAGTTACGTAAGCCCAGCAAATAATCAGAGACCTAGAAAATTCAGCCTACACGAGAAGTTTGAATGAATGGTAGAGGAGAAGTGTAAAAAATGAAGGCATAGAGAAGGTATAATCACAATTTTCAAATACATAAAAGGCTTTTGTGAAGGGAAAAGAACAACCTACCTGCTTTAACATTCTTGTTAACCTAAGGGAGAAAGTGTTTTGTCTGCAGTAAGGAAGATTCAGGTGGGATATTAGGATTACAATAACAGTTAAGAGGTAGATAGATGGCTGCAAAATGCTCAGACCTTCATCAATGGAGATTTTTAGGAGAACATAGAATCATAGAATTATGGAATACTTTGGGTTTGAAGGCACCTTGTAAAGTTCATCTAGTCCAACTCCCTGTAGAGAGCAGGGATATCTACAGCTAGATTAGGTTGCTGAGAACCCTGTCCAGCCTGACCTTGAGTATTTCCAGTGATGCAGCATTGACCACCCCTCTGGGTACCCTGCTGGTGTTTCACCACACTCACTGTAAAAAATTCTCTTGTATCTACTCTAAACCCTCTAAACCCTCTTTTAGTTTAAAACTCTCACCTCGTGTCTTATTGTAACAAGCCCAGTTAAAATGTTTCTCCCCAGCTTTCTTACAGGCCTCCTTCAGGTACTGAAAAGTTGCAATAAGGTCACCTTGGAGCCATATCTTCTCCAGGCTGAACAACCCCAACACTCTCAATCTTTCCTCATGGGAAAGGTGCTCCAGCCCTCTGATCAACTCCACGGTCCTACTCTGGACAAACAAGTCAGAATTTACCTATAGGTGTATGTGATACTGCTCCAAGTCAGAGCTATGTTCTAAATACCTCAGAGGTCCTTTCCAGCTGCCTCCACATGTGAGGTCGCACAGTAGATGTGCTCCCAGAAGGAAAAAAAAAAAAAAAAAAAAAAGCCACAATTTGCAGAGGGCCTTCTGTATCCAATGGCAACTCTTTGTGTGACAAGTCTTTGGAGGAAGCACCACTCTGGAGGGGCTTTCTTGAAGGAAAGAAGCGTTCAGAACAAACAAAAAGGTGACAAAAATCCTGATTTGCCTGTGCCACTGTGCAGGACAGTTCCTTTGTTGATCTGATGTGACTGGATTTTGTTCAGCTCTCACAAATTTTATACCAGGCTTTGTGATCTGCTTTCTCAGAGGAGCACAGTTTATGCAAGACTTACTAGAAGGAAATATAGCTGCAGCCTCAACTATTAATCTTTGGAAATGAAACTCCAGGCTTTCCTACACTGCATACAGGAAAGGACTACAAGCACAGACTTGATGTGCTTGTAGATACATGTGTATCTCCACACACACACACAAAACAGAGCCATCGAAAAACTGAGCATCTGTGTTTTGTACTTGCAGAAACCTATTCAAACCCTCAACAATTCACTTCAGATTGTGAGTTCCAGTTATGTGATGTGCCTGTGATAAACATGGGGTTTATTACATCCTGAGTTATTGTCCACAAGAAAATAACTTAATCTTCTAATAAATTGAAACATTAAAAAAAAAAAAAAAAAAAAAAAAAAAAAAAAAAAAAAAAAAAAAAACCACCAGGCATTTTTAAGACTGATGCAAAGAGGATGTTGAGATTTTGCAATATCCTGATGAACTAGAGCTGTTTACTGCAGACAAAATACAGCAACAGCAATTTGGCTAGTTCTTTTGTTACATCTCTCTGAGGACAAACATCACTTTATTCTGGCCTGAGTCCAAGTGAACCAACTCTTTTCATCAAGAACATTTTTAGATACTCTGACAGAGTGGCAAAGGCACTCCAAATGTGATTAATGGCAATGGGAGATCACACTAAAGGTTAATGCTTTTTCAGCTGTTTGCCACTATTCATAAACCAGAGATTTGGATGTATACTGGCCACCTACTTCACCTACTCATGCAAGGAAGTTTTCATATGGCAAATGAAGATTGCGCTGGAACTCTGGTAGGCAAATGTAACAGAGATGTGCCAGGTAATTGGAAGTTTATTAGTCCATCTTCATGCTGCTATCTAACCAAAATCCATCGAGCTGGATATCCCAGGCCTCAGTACAAACCTCATGATTTATGCATGCCAAAAGCTGCTTTCAAATACATTCATCCTTTTACCATCTCCCACGAGCATCAAAATGTCCAGTATGTCTAGCAGGATGCCATGTATTTATTTTCCATGTTGCTCTCAAGGAAAAGCTGCTTTAGCAAAGCCACATGGGGTGGCAGGCTGTGCTAAGGAACAGAAGTTTCCCGTTCATTACCCCATTCCATCTCCTCCCTTTGGCAGAAGCAGGTAAGACGTGATTTTTCTACCAATTTCATTGACATGAAAATAACCACTCTTAGAATCAGGGCTAATGAGCTAGAAATGTACAACAAAAAAAAAAATTGCTCAACACCTTCAAGTGTGGACACTGAATACAGCTATTTGACATGCTGAGCTACAACAATGGCACATGATTTATTGATTAGTTGCCATTACATGATAGAAGCTCAGCTAGTCATTTAAAATATACATACTATCTTGGAAATCTTCCTTTGAATAAAAAGGTAAAATACAGCCTCTGTGGTAGCAGTCAATACTTTAATTTTCCTTCTTAACTGAAGTGTCATTGATGAATTCTGAAAGGTCTAAATATTTCAAAATCAGAAATGCTTCTTTAATGCTGTTGTACCATCTTAAACTCCTACTATTTAAGCTGCATTCTAAACTGCTATTGTTCAGACACACTTCAATAGTATAAACATAAATTTTCTGCAATGTATATTTGGAAAATACTAATCTCACAGTATCCGAAGTTACTGATGTAAAAAGATGCATTATTTCCAGCACAGAAGAGGTAAATCTGATTTTCCACTTTTGAACAAAACACTGTAATCATGAACTCTTATTTGTAATTGTCTTCCCATAGCCATCTCCATAATAAATGAGTTCAAATATTAGTAGACAATGATGTTATTTTTATAAAAATACTGATATTATTTTTTCTACAACATAGACATATTTATAGACTCATGCACAGCAGTTAGCAGAACCTAATAGTCAATTCTTTGACCAGCTGAAGAACTACAAATACCAACGAGTGTAAGTATATATAAAATGAATGGCAGAGCAATGGCTTTGGTGGTTTTCTAGGCAGCTGCCTTAATCAAAGTTGGATATTCTGGTTTGTCTGGTTTATATATACACAGATGTGTGTATATGTGTGTTTGTGAAGGGCTTATTTAAACAACAAAAGAAGGGAAAAAAGGGCAGGACCAAATTTTTTTTTGTCAATATTTTATATTAATTTGCATTTTACCTATGTTTACAAACAGCACTAAGCTTTATGATGAAAATTCTTGTAAATTTTTGTTCTTATAATTTTTTAAATTAAATTCCTAAAAAAATCAAGATAGCTTTAAAAAATGCAAGCATTGCCTATATGAATCTCTTCATTAACCAAGTATCTCAACCAGACTCACACACAACCAGGTGCAATCAGGGCAATGTCAGAACATCAAGCCTTGACTGGGAGGGCTGCTACTTGTATATATTTATATATAGTTATATATAGTTATATATATGTGTATAGGTACTGCATACATCCATATAAGGCTTTCTGTTAATTCCACATGGAAATTGTACCCAGAGCCTGCTAGGTTTTTATCTCATACCTTTCTGCAGCATTTTATATCTGTAAAAAGTATATGTAAAACTAAAAAAAAAAAGAAAAATTCTGTCTGGGTAGCATTTTTCACAGCAGTAAACAAATGTATCAGGTGATGGTTGGTTAGGAAATACCAAAACCCACTTTCTCAGGGTGGATCAAATATTCTCTAGCATCAAAGGAAAAAAAAAAAAAAAAAAAAAAAAAAAACACAAAACAAAACAAAAAAAAAAAACACACAAAACAAAACAAAACAAAAAAAAAACCACCAATGGAATTGTACAGTTAACTTAGTTAACTTTAGGTTATTTCACCCATAAACATTTTTTGTCTGGATTGTTGGAAAATGGACACTGAGAAATCCATCAAGCAAAACCTCAGATGTTTACAAATTAATCTGCCATGTGAGCTCAGTGCAAAGGGCATGAAAATCAGGATGCGCACAGTGACATTTCACAAATTTAATAATAACACCTTAGATCTATCTGGCACTTTTTTTACAGAAAACGTAGATCCGAGGGTGATTTATGGACTGTAAAAATATAAATACGTATATTTGGGTCATTTCAGTCACTAGCAGAAGATGATGCAGTGCCCTATCCAAACCAGAGACATCAAATGGAGAAGCAAAATCCTTACAGATGCTTTGTTTATATCTTTGCCATGAGTCTAAACCCATTCAGGTAGTATCCTACTTCTTGTGCCTTTTGCTTTCCCATTGTTGATAAACGTTTCTTATACCGGCTGGTGGTAGCAGCGGTGCTAGGGCAGGCTGAATTTTAATGGTTGCCCAGTACAGCTGATGAATTGCTGCTTAATGAAGAATATTTTTTTCCTTTTCTTCCCCCTCCCCACCCTTCAGGAGAGAGTTGAGATGAGGGACATTCCCAAGCAGGATGTAAGGAGGTTGATCAGACACGCGGGCATGCAGACAATCAAAATTGTCTGCACACAGAAAGTCCAATTTTCAAAACTTCGTAAAGGATTTGATGTTCTTTTTTTCGCTGTTTGGGTTGCTCCCAGGTTATCTCCATGACCACGGGGCAATAACCTTCCTTCCTAAAGACTGATAATCAATCATCTGACTGTTTATCTGCCCATCAGCCCCTCATAAAAATGCCAGAACACATTGGCTAGTTGCAAACAAATGAAGAAAAGAGGTAGAAACCTCAAAGATAATTAAGTTCCTAGGGATTTGTGAGCATCAGCGGCTAGAGACTCAAATTAGTTTTCCAGCAGAGAGGGATGAAGGCGGAACTGTGCTGTTAAGGGCAGCCGCGCTGCGCGGGCAGTACGCGGCGCTCCGCACCCGCAGCAGCGCCCGCCTCCCGCCGTAGAAGGGATGGCTCATCGGCCACCAAACAAACGGGAGACGAGGCTATCGCAGTGAGTGAGTCACAGACGAAACCACGGGAAACCTGGCTTCATTAGTCCTGTTGATCATGGAAAAGGGTGGTTTTAATAATAACAGCTGAAAACCCTTTTCTATTGGCCTCGAAGGTCTCAGCAGTAGGAACGATACTGTGTATGGCTGCGGCTTGGACAAAATTCAGAACTGACGGCACTGGCAAGAGAAGCAGGCAGGGAAGAGGCACAGGTGTTGCCTTCAGTGTAAAAGAAAATAACATGCAGGGAAAAAAAAAAAAGGCAGAGAAAAAAAATCAAGAAGATACACGTAACAACAGAAGAGTGATAAAGTAAGGAGAGAAAGACAGAATGCAGAGGAAGGAAATAAAGAGGAAATTGAAATCTGGACTAGAGTTCTAATGACACACAGCCCTGTCATCTCTGACCTGATGCTGGAGAGGGAGGGAACAAAGCTTTCTGCCCTGAGACACACCCTGTGTATGTGCATGACTGCAGTGAAGATTCCCAGGAGTCTGGGGAGCTGTTAATCATTCAGTCCTTTACTTGTTGCTCTTTTCTAAGCGTCTCGGGATTCTGGATTTAGGAATTTAGGATTTGATGTGGCCTGTTTTCTCCCTTTTTTTTTTTTTTTTTTTTTTTTTTTTTTTTTTTTTTTTTTTTTTTTTTTTTTTTGTGGATGATGATAAGGGATGGAATAGCATGTTTTGAGATGCAGCTGATTATCTGCATTCACTGGAGAATATCTCCCTGTATCATTTCTCCATGGGTCAGAAGGATGGTGTGCTGGTTCCAAGACAAGGAATTGCAGAAGACCATCTTGTGAACGCTTTTCACCCTTGCAAGTGGGTCAAGTGCTGAATTCAGCATGGAACTCAGTAACGGGAGTGCTGTGGTGCACATTTGTGTCCCAGCTGGCAGAGGCATGGGCCTGGCAGAACAGCAACTTATGGAGACTTAGCAGAGAAGACACCTATCCTGGGGTGGGATGCTGTGTGGCCACCTCAAGATCCAGATCAGCTTCATAATCCCTGTCACACTTGGCAAGGTCAAGAGCACAGCAAGGGATTGTTATGGACTGGATGAGGATTCAGCACAGCTTCACTTCACCAGCTCTTCTTTCAAATTAAATAAACTGTTGCCATTGCTCCTGCTCTGTATATGTCCGCTGGCAGGCTTCTTAAAAAAAAAAAAAAAAAAAAAAAAAAATTGTCATGAGGCCAGAGCAACAGGAGCTGAACAGGAGCTGGAGAAAACTATTCCACCCAGAAGGAGCTGTGTTGTGAGCTGGGAGGAGGGGCAAGGCTTAGATTTAACCTGGATACAGCCACCTTGAGACAGCAAAAGTGTGGCAAGTACAGTTCTGGTCAGTGGTCATCAGATGGAGCAGATATGGGCTTTTCCCCAGAGCAGGGAGAGCAGATCATTAGGTTTGGAGCAAACAGGGTAGGGGGGTGAGTGATAGAGACCCCAGCAAAAGGCCCTGGGGCAGAGTGTGACGGAAGGCAGAGATTCACAGCCCAGGGCACAAAGAGAGCTGCCAGGCTAGTAATTCCAGGGCATTCTGCCAAAACTTAGGGTACAACCTGGCCAGAAGCCCAGATGTTGAGAAAGCAGCCTGGAAAGTCAGGTGTTCCCAAGCCCATTAGCAGCCTGTGAGTTTCTCCTTACTGGATTCCTCACAAGGATTGCAGGACGTGACTAACCCAATTTTCCTAGGGAAGTCCCATCTCTCTCTTAAGATTCCCCTTCTCTCTTCCAGTAAGTGAAGAGGTCCAGAAGGGGAATCCAGACTTTCTGAAACACTAGAGTTATGCCAGAGCTGTTCTTTCTCATCTTGCAGTGACTCAGCCCAGTCAGGTGAAGAGCAGGATGGAAGCCAATAAACAAGGGCCTTCTGGTGGGGGTTAGCACAAAAACTGGGCCAGATGGGCAAAATCAAGCCAGCACAGAATGCCTTCCCTGTGCAATCCTAAAGGGAAAACCCCACAAAACGTTATATTACGTTTGAGTGGTCCCAACCCACCGGTAAGTGTGCAATGGCACTTTGCACAGCCAGGGTCTGAAAGGCACTTTTGACATCTCTTCCAAAAGTATAACTTTATTCTTGCCCAGGTTTTTAAAGCTGATTTTAATTTATTTAGTATTTGTTGCTGTTTTGAGATGCAAAGGTAACTTTTCAGCCACTTCCAGTTTGGGAAGCATGGCGTTTGGAACAGGCGTCTCCTGTTATTTTAGTAGGGAGCACAACACACACAGCATTTAATGAAGCTGCACTCAAAGTGCCAAGAGCGGTGAATTAATTATTCCTTGAAACATTCCACTGATGGAAAGTTACAAAGTCTAAACAACCTGACCAAAACTTACCTGAGCCATTCTTCTAAGATATCCCTCCTTTTAACAGATTATCCCTACATTAGCTATAGCTGAGACACATTTGACATCTGAACGTGGAGATGGTGCTATAGGAAGGCGATGCTGCGTTCACAACAGGTGGGAAGTGGGCTCTGCAATAACTCTGTTGATCTGTTTCTGGGGGGTGGCATGAAAATTTTGCATACAGGCTTTCTAGTACAGCACTTGAGCAGAGAAAGAACCTGCAGAAACTGTGACTGCGGAGAATTTGCCTAGCAGGGATAAACCCTAGAGTACTTCAAGTTCAGTAAAACTGATGCCAGTGACATTCTGGGCCCCTCAGCGACGTGGGCGTACAAGAAGGGCGGCAGCCTCTGGGCGCTCCGAGACCGCTCAGGGGATAAGGGGCGGGAATTACACTGTTCCTTCAAGTTCAGGAGCGTCCCCAGAACACCAGAGGGATACGACGCGTACCCCAAGGCCATTAGGCACAGACCAGCAGGTAGAGCCTCTCCCAGCGGTACCACCGCCTCGCTGGAGAGCGCCGCGGAGGCCAAGCGCCGAGCCCGGCCGCGGGCAGAGGCCGCCCCGAGGCAGCCCCCGGCAGTCCCGCCGCTCCCCGCTGTTCACCCCAAGGGCCCACGGGCGGCTGGGGCTCGCTGTCCCCAGCGCTGGAGCTGCCCCCGGCCCGGCCCGGTGCCCCGGCGGTTCTCGGCGAGCACTCGGCCCCGCGGGCGGCCCCGCTTCGCCGAGCCGGCTCTGCCTGGCTGGCGGGCAGAACAAAGCGGAGACAGGGAAAGGAAAACGGGGAGAAAGTACGGCTCCTGCCGCCTCCCAGCCCTCTGCCTGGATCTCGCCGCATGAGACAGCGCTGCGAGCAGATCCTGACCGGGGGCAGGGGGTGGAGAGAGGAGGAGGAGGACGGACAGAGGGAGGGAGGGAGAAAGGGAGGGAGGGAAGGAGGGACGAACGGGAGCCTCTCTCCTTCCCTGGGCTGTTTTTTTCAGTTTCCTGTCTCGCATTGTGCTCACAGCGGATATGTGCTGCGCCTACAGGTGTGTCCCCTCCTCGCAGCTTTTCCCCGGCTCCCAAGCGTAGGCTCTGGCTGTCGGGGGGCGGCGGCGGATCCTGACCGCCATGTGATGATTATTTCTCTCGGGGCGTTTTCTCTCTCTTCTATCTCTCTGCCTCCCCCTCCCTCTCTCCCCGCCGCTCTCGTCCTTCCTCTCGGAGGTGGCCGCAGCCGCTGCCGCCTTCGCACTGACTCCGGCGGCGGCGGGGCCGGCCGGGAGCATGGGCGGCCGCCGGGGGCTGCCGTAGCGCCTCTGTCCAGCCCACCGCCACCCACCCCGGGCTGCCGGGGCCGCCGCTCCCGCTCGGGCAACTCGGACGGTCCGTGCCCGCGGGCTCCCTCCCTCCGGCGCCTGCACCTGTTGAAGGTAACGCAGCCCCAGCCCTGCCGCCGCGCTCCGCGGGATGGGGCGCGGAGGGGAGGGGGGAAGGCGGATTCCGCGGCGACTTCCCCCTGTCTCCCCCAGCTCGGGAGCTGCTGAGTTGTGGGTAGAGCAGCTTCTCTCCTCCTCGGCTGCGAGGCCAGGGCCGGGGGAAGGCGGCGAGGGCCGGGGCAGAGCGGGGCTTTCTACCGCGCCGCCCGTGACCAGATGGTTTTGGTTAAGGGGCTCCCGGGCGGCGGCTCTGGACTCGGAGCGCCTTTCTCAGCCGCCGTGCAGGGCGGGGAGGGGGGTGGGGGGAGGCGCGGGGAGTCGGCTCCTCCCGACCGGCAGCCGGGGAGCGCCGGTGTCCGGCGAGCTCCCTCCGCCCCGCTGGGGGAGGCTGGCTGCTCTTCCCGGGAGTTTCGCAAACCCGAAGCGGCCGGGGTCAGCAGCCCCGGTGTCGCGGCTGGCACTGGCCCGGCGCCCATCCCGCGCTCCGCCTGCGCACCGCCGACTCGGGAACTCGTTTGGGATTTCCCTGCAAACGCGTTTTGTCTCTTTGCAGAGGCAGCTTTAAACTTTCTTTCCAAGCTGTTAATTAGATACGCTGTACTTTGCTCATGTTCCGTGCAGGCGAATGGGAGTGCGAGGCTGGAAAGGCTTGTGACTCAAGGCATAGTTATTCGGGAGGTGCAGAACATCTTTGCGTGCCGCGTTCAGATGGGCTGTACCTGTAATTTGTGACTTAGCCACCTCCGAGACTTGCGTGGGTCTTGGTGACACCGGGCGGCAGAAGTGGTCTTTAACACTTCGGGTCCTCTTGGGGTTAATCAGGCACTCGGTTAAATACACAAAGGAGGAAGTGTAAGTTTATCACTTCTGAAATCTGATGGAAAATAGCATTGCTTTTGTCCACGAGTTACAACACTATGGTCCTGTCCCCGTCGCTGAGCTCGTCATCAAATGATAAGTTGCTCGTGAGGGAACTTAAGCTTTTGTAACGAAGGCTGTTACCTTGAATGTGATGATGAGCTTATTGAACACCAGAGGGTACTCTGAATAGGCAGTTTATTCGAGGGAGATATATGCTTATTTTACTGTTTATGTTCTCATTACAATGGAATCTGGGAGGAAGCAAAGGTTGGTTAAGTAATAAGCTCCTGGTATGTACCTAGGATCGACTTCAGTGTTCTTTACAGATCTTTTCATAAGACATCAACTCTAAATTTGGGCTGATTTTTTTTTTTTTTTTTTTTCCTTCCCCAAAGCTTGAAATGTGCAACTGGTCTTGAAGGAGTGGGGTTGTGTACCATGCTATAGGCAAATCCGTTGGGAGACCTGTTCACTGTTCACTAGGGAATGAGATTATACATGCATGTTGGGTTGATGCTTAGTGCCCTGCCTGCCTCTCAGGTTGTGAGACAGATCCAGCCCACTTGGGTATGGGGGCTGCTGCCTGCAACTGATGTACCAGAATAGAACATACTTCCAGCCAAAACAAAAGGGAGGAAGGAAATCTACTTCCAAGCCTAGCGTGGCTTGTCCTCCTTACCTAGAATACTCGTTGATCTAAAGCCTAGTCTGATTGCCTATGGTGTAGAAAATAGTCTTTCTTAAAATATATGACTTAAACAAATACAGAAACTAAATGGTGTCAGTGTTTGGGAAAGGAGTTTGAATGGTGGCTTCTGGTACCAAGAGTTGTTCAAATCATCTGAGATTATTGAAAGAAGCTCCAGTCAACCCATCAAAACATGATACTGTATTTTGTAGTAACATGAAAGCCCAAAATGTGCAACTGAAGCTTTGGCTGTTTGTGATAGTCTGTTACAACAGTGTTGATAACCAGGCTTCTTTGATACTCCTGGATAGTCAACAACATGGGAAGGATAGCACAATAATTACATTTGTGACTCTGACTTATGCTCCAGAAGCTGAAGCATTCAGCTGTTCATTATGTCCCTTTGCCATTCAGGGTTATTTTCTATTGAGCTTTGAATCTGCCAGAGTTTACAGACAGGGCGTATGAATGTAAAGTGTATTTTATGGTTGATCATGCTAGTGTGTGATGTTGTGAAGCCTGATAGCATGAATCTCCTGTATATCCTTCTGTTGGTACAGAGGGACAAAGCAAACAGTTGTGGTCAGTGAATTGAGCTGCAGTTGTGAACCATAGTCCATAAGCATCTAAATTCTTCTGAAATGGCAGATGTGAGTCCAGTGAAGTACCTCGTACCAGAACTTGGTGGGCAGTGGTAGCAGGGAGGCAGCTCAGCACAAGGAGAGGATGTGTGACTTCCTTGGTAGGTTGGTCAGCAGCACACAAGGTTCTGAGTTTCATAAGGATGTAGCAGACAGTGCACCTGAACAGCCCTCTCTTCCTCTCCTCCTTCATCCCTTCTAGGAATCAGAAAGTGATCCAAGTTTTTTTGTTCTTTTATTTAAGTCTTGTTTTTTTCATCTGACTTGAGAACCTGCTATGTAAAATATCCTCACTAAGGGCACAGCATTACTCTGCCTGAATTTTCTACAGATGATGTTGGAAGTTGGATAAAGGCTTTCTATAGCTTTACAAAACTGGGAGTTGTTTGCCTTGTATGCAGAAGACCACTAAGAACAAATTACATTTTGAAGGGAGATCTCTTTGTGAATGCCTGTTAAGAATAAAAATCCCACTTAATTGTTGCAAATGGGTTTGGTTTCTGGCTCAGTTTTGAGAAAAAGATTTGCACATTTATTTATTTATTTTTATGAAGATGTAATATTAAACATTTATATTTTTGTATTGGCTATAATTTGGAAATTTTCATAATACTTTAGAATTATTTATTGTATGAAGCACTGAATGAAGATGTTTGTTACACTGGTGTCACATTCAGAATATTGAATTATAGTAGTGAAATTAAGGTAACAAGCTTAAATTGGGGTTTGCAACTTTAAGCTCTTGCCAGCAAGCAGTTAATGACAACATTAACTGCTAGAAAAGTAATTGCCACCATTCTTTTACTGTCATTTTGTTCTCACTCTCCTCCAGTCAGCCTGTTCCGCAGAGATATCATGAATATTCACCAAAATAGCTTGGCATTGTCACTTATGCAATTTCTCATCAGATCAAATGTGTTGATGAGCTAATGTGCACTTGATTAAATGTACTTGATTTATGCAAACAAAAACTCTAGGTCCTTCTTGAAGTAAAGTTAGCACCTGCACAGCTATTAGTGAGATGAGAGTCTAAATAATTATGATGAAATTAAGTAAACAAACAACCTTGATGTAGTATTCCTCCTACTTCTTCACTTTTACTTTTTTTTGTTCAATTCAGTAGTGGATATTTATTTTGGCTTTTCTTGCAGGTTGTCTTATGCACCATAGGAAATTGTAAAGCTCAGCTTATAGTGGAGGGTCTATTTAAATGGTTAATACTAGGGAAAAAAACAAACAAACAAGCAAAAGAGTATTCTTAGCTGTAATAAGGCTTGAGGTAACTAGGATTAATGGAGTAGTACTTAAAGAGTTTTGTTTGAGTTTAACTTGGATTTGACATTGGTCAGTTGTTGAAAATAAAATAAAATCACATAGCCTGAGTAAGTGATTGAGGGGGTGTCTGTTGTAACAAAACCCAGTATTTGGATTGTAAGGGGTTTAGCTTATTACTTTTTAATTGATCAAACACATGTAGAAGTAAGGAGTTGCAAATAGACATTTTATTTAGCCATCAGTGGCTTAACGCTGCAAAAAGCTCTCTAACTGTCTATAAAAAGTGCTCAAATCTGGCTACAAAAAGAGGCCATAGAGTCCATGCCTGTGGAGGCAGCAGAGGACACATAGAGGAGGGAGAGGACATGTGCTTGCCCAAGCCCTGGGGCAACCAGACAGACACCTCGGAGGTGGAAAGCTGTTCAGGGGATCTTGTGGACCTGGGGCTTACTTTCTTTGGGTAGATAGTAATTTATTTATCTGTTAAAATCAAGTATTTCTGTTTCTGTCTCCGCAGTTGAATCTCTGGAAATATATAACTTTCGGATCTCTCTGAGTTTCCATCTCAGGTGGTTGAGGGAAGACTTACTTGTAATGTCTAAAAGTGTCTGTGCTTAATAAATGTTACTACCAATTATTAAAAAAAATCTTGGCGTCAATGTGATGGTCAACTGCTCAGCTTGACCCTGCCATAACGCAGGACAGAGTTTGCCCCCAGGAATGTGTCAGCAGAGCCGTGGTCACCAGCCACGTGCTTGCTGGGACGCTTGGTTTCTCTTTGGAATTCAGCTTCTGGGAGCTGGCGCCAGCACAGATTGATGATTAGCACCACGTCGAGTTCCCCAGGCTCGTCAGCCTCAGTACTCGTCAGGGAACAGAGTCCACCTGGCACCTTCTGAAACACTTCCGACCTTGCTCAACCTTCCAACTAGCCTTTGCAGTTAGCTCCCAAGTTTCTGCCTTTGTAGTTTCACTTTTGACGTGCCATAAAATTTTGCGATCCCGAAAACAAGTGAATTTAGTAGTTTTGATTTATTCAATCAAAGTGTGTCTTCCAGAAGTTAGTTATCCAATTAAAACCTTATTCCTAATGTTTCACTTCTTTTCTTGTTATCTGGTATCACTACTTCAAGGCCACAAGTAAAAAGTGAAATCAATCAGTCTTCCTGACTTACCTCTGGGCTCAGCCAGATCATGGCCCAGATCCTCCTGGGAGCTATGTGGAAACACATGGAAAAGAAGGAGGTGGTTTGTGACAGGCAAAATGGCTTCAACATGGGCAAACTGTGCCTGACAAATTTGATAGCCTTCTATAGCCCTGGTTATAGTGTTGGTAGATAAAGGAAGAGCAACTAGTGTCATCTACCTGGATTTGTGCAAAGAGTTTGACATTGTCCCACATGGTATAGTTGTCTAAACTGGAGAGACATGGATTTCATAGATGGACTGCTCAGCAGATAAGGAATTGGCTGGATGGTTGTACTCAAAGAGTTGCAGTGAATGTCATGATGTCCAAGTGGAGACCAGTGGTGTTCCTCAGGGATCAGTATTGAAACCAGCACTTTTTAACATCTTTGTCAGTGACATGGATAGTGGGATTGAGTGCACCCTCAGCAAGTTTGCCAGTGGCACCAAGCTCTGGGGTGCAGTGACATGCTGGAGAGAAGCAAATCCATCCTGAAAAACATGGACAGGCTTGAGAGGTGGGTCTGTGCAAACCTCATGAAGTTCAGCAAGGCCAAGTGCAGGGTCCTGCCCCTGGCTTGGGGAAATCCCAAACACAAGTACAGGCTGAGTAGAGAATGAACTGAGACCAGCCCCAAGGAGGAGAACTTGGGGGCTGCTGGTTAACAAGAAAGTCAACGTGACCCAGCAATGCACACTCGCCAACTGCATCCTGAGTTGCATCAAAGAAGCCTGGCCAGCAGGTT
This sequence comes from Hirundo rustica, assembly GCF_015227805.2. Classification (NCBI taxonomy): domain Eukaryota; kingdom Metazoa; phylum Chordata; class Aves; order Passeriformes; family Hirundinidae; genus Hirundo; species Hirundo rustica. The sequence goes on along the minus strand of NC_053453.1, from coordinate 20,219,875 downwards.
GGCAGCAACATAAGAAGGAGGGCCATGAAGATGATGAATGGGCTTGAAGCACCTCCTATGAAGACAGGCTGAGAGGGTTAGGGGCGTTCTGCCCAGAAAAGAGAAGGCTTCAGGATGGTCTGACTGGCTTTTCAGTACCTGAAGGGAACTTACAGGAAAGATAGGACAAGAGTATTTACAAAAGTGTGTAGTGACAGGACAAGGAGGGATGGTTTCAGATTGAAAGAGAGTAGGTTAGATTTGCTGTTAGGAAAAAAATCCTTAGTGTGAACATGGTGAGGCACTGCAACAGGTTACTCAGGGAAGCTGTGAGTGAGTGAGTGCCCCATCCCTGGAGATGTTTAAGGCCAGGTTGGATGAGGCTTTGAGCAACCTTAGTCTAGGGGAAGGTATCCAGGCGTGCTGGAATGAGATGATTTTTGAGATCCTTCCAACCCAAACCTTTCTCTGATTCTATGATTTACTTAATTGCAGTGAGTGGCTTTGTTATTACTTGGCAATCACAGTTATCTTTATGTTGCAGATGTAATTCTCTCCAGGAAGCTGTAGAAAAACTTTTCCCCTAAGATGTCCTAATTCTGTGTTGGACCTTCAAGTAGACCCATCAGAACCACTCTTCCAGAGTAGGTACTTGGAAACTGCCTGTGAACAACATGATTTTAAATAAAAATCCATGAAGTGTTGTTTAGCACTTAAACTGAATTGTTCCAGAACTTACTTTTTTATAACAAGGTATGTTCATGCTAATTGCTGAACAGACCTGACCAGCATATTTCTAGTTAAACTGGATTAGGTCTGCATGTTGACTTGGACTGAAGGAAGCTTTCATAAAGCTGATGCTAATCTTGCTGTATCTAGAGGAATTATTAATGTGATAGCTCTGTGTCTCAGAGAAGGGATGCATAAAGCTTGATGTTCTGTCTATACTTACTGACTGTTTTAAATATGTAAAAATTTGAGGAGTGAACTCCTCACATCTTTTCCCCCAGGGCTCTTGTTTATCTTCTAGATAGTTTAAGAAGAGATAGTATCTCTTTCTGACGTCTAAGAGTTGTATATAAAGAAGATTTAGCTCTTACATTCCTATTGGCATCACTGTTTAGCATTTATGAAGGACCAGTTTTTTAACCAATGTTTGCCCTGTAGGAAAATTGTTATTGGCCAAATGTATTCAACCAAAGGGAGAAAGCAGAGGGCAGAAAATATAAACCACATTGATTTGGTAAAAAGGGTCCAACTGAAATACAAGGTGAAGTTTACCATCCTGAATCAAGACAAGTTAGTAATCTTTTGCTGGGGTTTGAACTAGGCCTTCAAAGCAAATAAGAGCTTCTTCTTTCCTGAAGACACGTGGCACTTGTAATTGTTAATAGTAGAAGGGTATGATTTCCTTCAGCTTGTACTAGCTAGTTTCTCTTTAATGGATCTGATTATGCTTATTGCAGCTGAAAGTCCAAAATATGCAACAACTTTCTTAAATATATCAGAAGAACATTGATTTGGCCTTCCTTAGTGTGTTGTCACAGTGTGTGTTGAACTTACATGCTATCTTCATTTAATCAGTATGAGACAAATGGCAATGAACTTAATGTTGGGCCTGTTGAATTGTAGGGCAATAAAAGCAGTAGTTTGACTTCTTCTATTTCCAGTCTTGTGTGATTAAGTAGTTTAAAAGCTGTGAATTTTTTTTCTGTGCAGTTTTGACACGCATCATCAGCAACTGGAACGTTTCCCTCATTAACTGAGTAACACCTCATGTAAACTGCAGTTGTGGTTATGATGTGCACATCTCCCATATGGGTAGAAGTTACAAAACTAAAAAAACAACTGAAGTGGGTGACTTTGAGGATGTTTTTTCCCCCACATATGTCAAATGGCAAGGGTTTTGTCTGAAAGACCTTTACACAGGCAGAAAATGTATTTGCAAATACTTTTAAGAAGTTTTTAAAGAGTCTGTAACTCTGCAGCCACAAAGCTGGCTTCATGACTCGGATTATATCTGTGCTGTGTGGTCGAGGTGTTTTCATCTTCTGCTGTTGAGATGGAAACCAAAAGACTTCATTTGCCTTGGCAATCCAGAGTCCTAAGTGGTGGTATGAGCTTATGTATTAGCAGGTTGGATAAAACTCCAGAGAGGTGATGTCTCTGTTTATTAACAGATGGCTTCTTGGTTTGACATTTAACTGGGGGATGATCTGAAAGCATTTCACAGTCCATTGTGCATTTAATTCATTATTCGGTAGCATTGATGAAAATGCAGGACAATATCCTTGTGGTTTTTTTTTTATTATTATTATTATTTGATTAAGAGCTTTTCTTTTGGTTTGGGTTTTTTTTTTTTGGGCGGGGGGAGGATTTTGAGATTGTCATCTAGAGTTTAAGGTCAGTGGAACTGTCAGATCCCACAACTGTTTGAACATCTCACTTGGCTATTGCTCATGGGCCAAACAAATTCTGGGACTACGGCATATCTTATCTTGAAAATTCTGGGAAAAAACAACTCTGTCTTTAAGAATGTTGTTCCTATTAGGTTTTGCTCTTTCAGAATTTCATCTTGTTTTTAACAAGAGCCTTCTATGCTCTTGAATTGCATCTGTTCATCCCTTTTAAATTTTCTTGCAGCTGTATTAAAGACTTTTTGTTGCTGATAATATTTTTTTTCCTTTAAAGATGATCAAGTAAGCTGTCAGTTGTCTGGGTGGCTTATCAAGAAGGACTGAATCTTTAAATCTGATTATACATAATGCTTTTTAACCCCCACACATGCTAATAGCTTTTGTAGCTCTACTTTGCATATTCTATAATTTTCAGCATCTCTTTTTGACCACCAGCCATGGAACTGTGCACAGTATTTCAGTGTCACTCTTTAGTGCATGCCCCATGCTACCCCAGTCATTATTTCTATTCAGTCTCATATCTTTGAACCCAGGAGCCATATCAGCCCTTCTAATAACAACAGAAGCTCTGAATGTGATGCTTAGCTGTGAGGTTGTGTTGACCTCATCCCTTTTTCTTTCCTTGCTTCAGAGGTCACAGTCCTCTGATCTGCAAACCTTAACTGCATCCCTTATTACTGAATATATATATGTGCATTCAGACAAGATTGTTTTGGTTGGAATGAGCACAACTTGACGAGTAATTGTGTTAACACTGTGATTTGCCTTCTGTTTTTCTTTCTCATGTCACTAAACCATGTAATCTCCTAATTTTACCATAAAGGACTTGCTTTTTTCCAGGTAGCTAATAAAACACTTAGGTAATATTGAGCATAATTCCAGTATTTTTTAACTGCAAAAGAAGCATTACAGTTGCACTGTGATGCTACTCACTAATGACAGCTTTTCTGAGATCTTAAAGTTAACTAATTTTTACGTATTTGTCCTATATGATTTGATGTCCTGTTTTTAAAAATCCCAATGATTTGATATCTGTTGCTTATGTCACATCTTTTAGCCTTCAGTTGCTGAAAAAGTCTTCAATGTGATGCAAAATCAGTAGCTTTCACCATCCTTACTCTTACCCCTTTTGCATTTATAAAGATGAAAATGAGGAACTTTCTGCAACATCTTGAGATGCCAGCTCCAAAGTGATTCCTCGCTTAGGATGCCCATGGACTCCCTGGGCAAGCTCTTTGTTTGACTGTGCACATTGCCTAGTCCCTTGTCTTCTGCGTTCTCTGAAGCATCCGTTCTGTGTCTCTTCCAGCAGGAGCAAGTACACGTCAAAAGGCTCTTCATCCCAGACACTATTTGCACAGAAGCCTGAGCCCCAAGAAGTCTCTTTCACTAGCAAAGCTTGTGCTGCTCAGGTGGGCTAAGAACTCATTTGGGCTCAGGGTTTTGTTTTAATCTCCATTTCTTCTTCCAAAGTGTTGTGCTGCTTGCTTGAGAAGGAGTAGTTTCTTGTGTAGAGCACTGCAGTGCACTTGGCTTGGTGCTCTGAGATGAGAAACGTCTGTGCGGGATATACGTGCTTTAGGGTTTAGATTGCAATATTATGGCCTCAAATTTATTGTAATAATCTGGCATGAAAATGAAAATACGTGTAATTACTATCTAATTGTCCTGGATATTGTCTGATTCAATAAGGATTTTTATGCATAGCTTAGTATCTCCAGGATCTGTAGTGTAAAACGACATTAAGCAACTTAGGGTGGGTGTGAATCACCTCCATGTCGACTTAGTTATCGAAACATAGTATCTCAATTGCTCAGAGTAGCACTTTCCACTTCACTTGTGCTAACTTTTGCTTGTTGCCACTGTTCAAATTTAAATGCCTATTTACTTTTCACAGTTGTAGCAATTAGTTATTCTCTCTTAATTTTGATCCTGATGCCTGTAAAATGAGTAAATGTAAACAGCATTCTTGAAACTAAACTCTTAATGCTATTTTCTCCTACTGATAATTTGAAGAGGCAGACTGCGTTTTCTGTTGTCTGTGGCTTAATTAATCTACTTGAATTATACTTGAACAGGAACTCTGATATCAGAAGAGGGTTTAGCAACTTTGGAAGTTAGGAGTTTATGAATGAGGCAGCACTGAATAGTTACTTTATGCTTTTACTTAGCTTGCTGGAAAAAGAAGGTATTTATCAACTCGCGGCCAGAAATGGCTACATACTTGCTTCCTTTCCCTTCCCTTTTAGAGATTTTTCTATTTTATCAGACCTTTCATGTGTAATGACTTGCTATGGATAGACAGGTCTCTGCCCCAACCTGAGATGCTCCAACACCATGCTAATGATTCAGTGGCATCAGTCAGATGAAACTGGCGTATTTACTGGCATACCAGAAGTCTGGGCTGCTTTGTGTGTAGGTTCTATGTCCTGACTGCCATCCATGCAATCCACTTCATGCAGTGGAGTGCTGTAGGTTTCTTGACTGTGGACTTCAGCATGGTGGTTTTGTTGCTGTCTTTAGCAAGTAATTTATTTTCTCTGTGATTTTGTGGTGTGTTTTGTTTTGTTGGGGAGGAGGGGGGTGTGGGTGGGTGTTGGTTTTGTTGTTTTGAGTTTGTTTTTTTGTTGGGTTTTTTTTTTTTTTTTTCATTGATTCACTTTGGGGAATTTTGGGAAATCTGTAGATGAAAAGTATATTTTAGTGGTATTTTTGTCAAGTATAAGTAGGGCGAGTAGATGCTGCAGCATTCCTTCCTGACCAGAAAGGATGGGGACCTGCTAGTTCTCTTAAATTATCCCATGTTGCTGTCCCAAAAGCCTCTATGCAAAAGCAAACCTTGCATCCCCAGATTTCCTGGCCTGAACAAAGCACTTTCACATCGTGCTCTCTGTATCCGTGAGATGGCTTGGCAGGAGGGAGCATTTTTGTTCCAAGTGGGTTAGCAGCAGGCACAGACCATCATTCAATGATACGAAATCCTCAGTTGCAGCTCTGCTGTAAGTAGTTCCTGCCATTACTGGCCGGTACCTGCTTGGTTGTGCTACCATGACTTTTGTGGAGCTGTGTTATGGACTAGATAGAATCATCTCTGCTGTGTTTAACAGTATGGCCATGCAAACACAAGATAATTTGCAGTGTTGGACTGAGAAACTGGAAGGCAACCCCCACACCCCACACCCCGCCCCGAAAAAAGAGGGGGAAAGAAAAAGAAAAAGAAAAAAAAAAGGAAAAAAAAAAAAAAAATCAGGACCTGCTTAAAGTAATTTTGTTGCCAAGTTCTTTGTGTAATCAAGCCCCGCCTGTGTCTGTAGCTCTCTTCCCTTCCTGCCGGTCCCATCCTGGGTGGCCCTATTAGTCAGGGAAGAAGAAGCTTTTGCAAACAGAGTGTTGAGTTCGTGCGTTCAATAGCAACCATGCTCCTGTGTAGCTTATTCTCTCTGGGTGCTCTAAATATCGTGTCCCTGTTCCCTTTGTGAGGAAGTTGTTTTGGTGTCTGTTGGTTTCTTTCTCAGCTGATGACCTCCAGTACACAGCTAGCACTCTCCTGAAGCATCGACCATGCACAGCCACTTCCTTTTCCCTCTTACCTCAGTTTAAAAGACTTTACTCTTGAATCTTGTAAATGGGGTGATAATTTCAAAGCAAACAGCTTCCAGTCCTTTCTTGCCAATTTTTGCCCACAAGGTATGCAAAGTAAACAGAGCAGTTAAGAAATTAGTTATGTGCTCTCCCTCCTAGTGCAAGGCATCCCAGGATGGTTCCTAGCCCTTTAAGTAAGGAATAAAGGGAGAGATGGAGAACTGGCATGCCCAAGTTGCATTTTAATGTATGGAGCCATTGCACAGATCATTCATATTTTACAAGCTTCAGGAAAACCTTGTAAATTGGTAGGCTTTAAAAAAATCTCTACTATTCATATATTGAACATAAAAGTGTTTTATTGCTTGCAGCAGAGAAAGAAAACCAAAATACCTAGGATGGGCTAAAAGAATTTTCTTCACATATGAAAAAATAACTTTGAAGCAGACTTCTTCTAAATACAGGGAAGAGTCTTACCTCTGGTAGGCTTTTGGAGGGAGCTTAGAAAGATTTTCCAGTGCCACCATGTTGTTTATAGGTTTAATTTGGAAACTGTGACTCTGGATGCTGTAATGGTGGGTATACAGCAGTTACAGGGTACGATACCTGTAACAGAATATGCAGATGCCATTTTGGTGTGTTTATTAGAAGGAGAAAAGTCTAGGCAGCTATTAAAAATGTGACCTTGAAAAAGTTGACAAATAAATGGTTAATGCTTAATATATTTACCTCCATCCTAGGTATTGAACAGTCTTTACAAATTGAGCTATAAAAAAATTTGTTAAATGTGAAAACTAGACTTAAGGTTATCAACTGTGAAGCTTAGCTACAAGGTGATGGTGAGGCTGTGAAGTGGAAAAAACATTATGTGATCTTCTCCAAAAGAGATAGGGCAGGTCCCAAGAGTACAAGGCCTGCAGGAATTCAAATCAACGAGTGAGTTATAATCTGACGCCATGAGCACAAACACAACTTCAATTTCATGCTCATGCATGTGGGAGCACAAGTAGGAAGCTGGAGCCCTCCTGGTCCCAAAAGAAGAACCTTCATTATCAATTTTATTCCCTTGGCATGACTCAAAGGGCAGTATCATAATAATCCATAGTGGTACTCCTTCACACACTTCTATCCACTTCATAAAAGTAGCTCTGCGCATGGAGTGTGCTCCACTCATTTTCAGAAACAGGATCCCTGTTAAAATATGTATATATATAAAATTGAATGTATTATATACAATATGTATAATATATTTTATGGTTACTATCGAAGGTTTTTAAAGAAAAGTATGCTCTGTCTTATGGAAACTTTCCCTTCATGTTTCCCAACTGAAGGTTATAAAATTCGCTGAAGATGGCGGGGTTTTTTCTTAGAAATTCCTTGAGTTCCATAAATGTTAACTCAAAACACCTGAAAGAATGTAACATATCTGTCTTCTGGAGTATTTCATTTGTACTTGTGCCAAAAGCAGAGCAGCGAACTCAGCTGCAAGGGTTTGGCTGTATTTGTAGTGCCTAGAATATATGAGAAGATTTTTTTTCTTTTAATATAGATTTAATGCTAAGCTCTTATATTTACTGGGGGGAGAGGAACTATTACTATTTGAGTAAATTTTTTAAAGTCATTTATATTTATATGTTAGCCACAAGGTAAGGATGATGTGTTCCTGAAATAATTTCTTTTTAAATAGCTTTAATGCAGCATAAACTCAAACATCCCAAACCACACATTTTTTTTTGCTCTCTAGTTCAAATAAACCTTACCTCAGTTGACATATATATTTCTTTTCCTGAGTGAAGCTATGAATATCCTCTTTACAAACCAAAAAGAGAGAAGGTGTTGAATTAGCTTCTGCTTAGTGGAGCCGCTTTAGAGCACACGTTGCTTTATAAGATTTGATTCAGCATCTGCTTTTTACCTGTGAATCCTTAATGAGGTTAAAGCTGTCCAGATAATACAATTACAAATGTGATGCAAATTGTACCAAAGCCAGGAGATTGTCAGCCCAGAAGCTTTGTTTATGAACTACAAATCCTCAGAGTAAACTTCTCTTCAGTACATACCCATTCCCATTCTCTGCCCGTCTCCTGGGAAGGAAAAGGCAGCAGTAGCCAGTGGGAGAGACTGGACCTTCCTGGCTCTACCTGGTGCAAAGATCAACAAACCACATAGGAATCCAGATTTTGTCATTTTTGGTGTTGCGTGGCTGATTGAATGTCTTTCCTCTTGCTCTGTGGGCCGACAGAAGGCATTGTCTTATCTCCTTCTCTGTCACAGTTACAATAGCCTTGCTTTTTTTCTTCAGACTGTGCATGTTAAGTATAGAGGGGATAGTATAGTTTTCATCTTTTCATCTGGAGAAACCTGGCAACAGATTGCTGAGTGATGGGAAGGTTGACTGCTGGGAGCAATCCTTGCAGGAGCTTCATATTATTTGGCTGTTTGAAGAGGAGATGAAAAAGCTTGGTGTCATCTAAGTTAGGTTTTTCCCTTTGTGGTGTGAGGCTGCACATATGAAAGTTTGAGAATGCTGGAATATTTTTCTTGTTTCTAAGTTTAGCTATAAATACCCATGGCCTACTTAAATAAGATTAACCTGTGTACTTCAAAATGCATAGCAGATTACAAGAAAATCAGATTGCTTTCTTCAAGTAAGCTGTTGAGAAACTCAAAACAATCGAGAAGGTGAATTAACTGGAGGTGTGGAGATGGAGTACACCAAACCTCGAGCTACCTGCAGGGCACTCTTGAGAAAGGGGTACTCTTGAGAGAGAAATTGACTTTCTACTCTGTGAAGGTGGAGGAAGCATCATGCTGACTCATCTTCCCACTTGGGAGTTGTTCTTCAATGGAGAGGTCTATTATTAGATCTCTTTAAGGAAATGAGGTGACTGCCATTTTGCAGGAGAGCAAAGTGGAAGATGGGTCTGTTACTCACTTGCCCAGGATCAGAACTGCAGATTTATTCCCCAGGCCTGCATATCCAGGAGTAAAAACCATGTGTCCAAACAACTTTGTTCAGAGACCCTCCAGGGTCTCTTTCTGCAGAGTGACCCTCAGGTGGTGTTTTGGATCTATTTTGTACATAAATTGTATAAATTCAACTAACAAGATTACACAGATGTTATACAGAGTGCAATTTATGCAACAAAATTGAATTGTGAATCTGTACTACTGGGTCCAGTTAAAATAAAGTATTACCACATCAGTCATGAGCAGAGACATGTGAAGGAAATCCTTTGCTTGCATTCCTAAGGAGTGCTGCAGATGCTTCACTGTTCCTGGAGTGCAAAATCATTCCTCCCTCCTAAAGAGCATCCAAATGCTTTTAATATTGACCTGGAGATTAAAAAAGCCCCAACAACTAAGGGTACAGCTAGCATTCTATTACTGTATTGAATAGCTATTAATATTGCTGCTGCAGGAGATGGGGCAGGAAGGGAGGCATGGCTGCCTAGAGCTGCAAAAAGCTCTAAAGTTTTTAAATGCTCCTTCTGCCTCCTCATATGTGCATGCTACCTGCCATGCTGTGTTTGTATTTTGTGTGTTGGTTTGGGGAAAGATTTGACTTGACACTACAGCACAGCTTGAGGAACCAGCTGTACAGAATATTAATATCTGATCTTATTTCATTTATATCAATTTCAGGCCTGCATTCCAGAGAGGGTTAATATTAAGCTGATTTTAATCAGAGCAATATTTTCCAGATTCCTAGACAAAATGCACCAGCTGGTTTGCACTAAATTTTACAGTGCAGGAGACAAGAAACAGACTTCCTCACAGAATGGGAACGTGGCAGTGTAAGTCCTGGAAGCATGGGGAGGTTTCAAGCACTGGGCAGCATGTCTTGCTTTCAGTGAGGTCTGGCAAGGGCAACTGAAAACCAGAGGGACACCTAGTCTTGGCTGTGCTCACACCTTGGTTTCCAACGTTGCTGCTCACCTCAGGCTCTTTGCTCTGATCCTGCCTTGGCTCTCTTTTTGACTTGTGTTTCTCTTTCATGGTGAGTGACAAGCTATCAGGAAAGCTGTGTTCCTGGGCTGGCTTGTGGCTGTCCACTCCACCCCCTGCATCCCACCTAAAGGAGAAGTGGTTGTGCAACCACTTGCTGGAAGTTGGTGGAAAAATTGCAATGCCTGATCTCCTGTGAATCCACCAAATGAGGTCATTAGACTCTTTTTTTTTTTTTTTTTTTTTTTTTTTTAAAAAATTCAGATATCCAGCCTTGGAAGAAGTGAATGAACCATAGCTTCATTTTTTCCTCCACTTTTTTCCACCACATAAAATGGCATAATTAAATAGCAGCTATATTGTTTTACAAATGCCTCTATGCGTGAAATTAGTGTGCTTCCCAAAAAAAGCCCTGAAACTGAAAGACTCTGCAGTGTTTGTTACAGTAAGTTAGGCCTGTGACATTCTATCCTCTGAGAAATATTCCTGCATAGAATCTAGTTATCCAGTTCATCAACATGCATAATTTCTTCCACTACTAGCTTTGAGTCAAGATTGGATTTTGTGAAGATGTCTGCAGAGGAGTTTTATGTATGGAGCTCTCTGAGAAGAAAAGGTTAAAAATTGTGGTTACAGGAGCCATAAAAAGCTATAGCATAAACGTTCACTGCTTTAAAATATGAAAAAAAACGCTGTCTTTTAAATATCAAAGGGATTAGTATTAATCCAGCACTTGTGATTTTCTTAAATTGTGTTATTTGCATAATAATACTCACCACCTGCTATATCTTCAAAGCGCTTTTCAGACATTAACTAATTGATCTTTGTAACACCCCTGTGATGTAAAGACCTGTTATTATCCCCAGTCTGCAGATGTGGAAACCAAGACCCAGAGTAGTTGAAGGAACTTGTTGGGCACAGGGCTGAGACAGTGACATCGAGGGTGCCATGTCTCTATTGTCCTGTCTTCTGGCAGTTCCCACTTGCAGCACTTCCAGGGTAGGCTACAATTTCTTCTTGCCTGCCTCTAGGAACAGAAAAAGAACCGATTTATTTTTTCATGCCTTTGGATGGATATTGTTGGGGGATGTTTGTTTCTTTTGATTTTGAGGGTGTTCTGCTAAATGATTTTGCTTTTGTATTTACTTGCCCTGTAGTCAAAGACAGATAAGACAAAAAAGCTTCCTCTAGCTTCTTATTGTCTGTCTGCACCACAACGAACAATGAGAGCTTTTGGGCACTTTTTCTTTGTTTAAGGCTCATATGATTTTCTTAGAACACAAGAAGTTCATCTCAATATGAGAAAGAAGAATGTAAAACCACTGCCACCCACTGAGGATGGCAGAGCACCAAAACAGGCTGCCCAGGGAGGCTGTGGAGTCTCCCTCTCAGGAGGCATTCACGACCCACCTGGATGTGTTCATGTGTAACGTGCTTCTGGTGGCCCTGTCTTGGCGGGGATTGAACTAGATGATCTCCAGAAGTCCCTTCCAACACTAACAATTCTGTGATTCCTAGTAGTAGTATTTTGGCCAAACTTGCCCCTGCTTGTCAGAGTAAGAAATTATTAAAATGAGAAGTGACAGGGTGAGTTGTTTATCGTTATAACGTTTAAATACCTATTTCCATCCTGTGCTGGCAGTGAGCAGCCGTTCCCGGGTGCCTGCCAGAAGAGCAGCTGGTGTCTGTGATCCAGCAGTGGAAGGCTGGGCTGGCGCTGCTGTCGGGATGGCAGCATGTTCCCAACATCTGCCCCGCACCGTTCCTTCACCATGTGTCTGGGGAGGCCGTGGGCGTGTGTTGTTCCAGCCCTGGGCTGTGTGGGTGACATGCAGGTGACATGCACGTTCCCTCAACCTTCTCCACTGCTTGCTTTGGAGCAGAGCTTAGTAAAATCCCAGGTGGACCTTGGTGTTATTTGTCTGGAGCAAAAATGAGGCAGAAATGAAGGACAGACAGGTGTGACACACCTCAGTCAAAGAGATTAAAAGCTCTTTCATGGCTAATAATCTGAGTTTAAAATGGGGTATTAAAAAAATATATTACGGTCCCTTTAATCTGGTGGTGTCACTTCAATACTTAGTGCAAGGACTTAACATTAAAGTAAATGTATTTGTTTTTACACATGTTTCAGTGGCATTATCTCCAAGCAGGAAAGTAAATCTTGATGATGGAGCACTTGGAGTCCACCAGGTTTGGTCCAGGTTCAGACCAAACCATTGGAAAAGCCTGTGCCATTCCAGCTTCCAGGAGATGATTTTGGAGAACCTGTGATTTCCCAAGGGCAGTGTCTATGCCTTCACAAGGGTTGCAGCTGTGACAAAGGAGCAGATTACTTCAACAAGTTAGGGACATGGCTGTATGTATTTGCTTTAGTTATTTATGGCCAAACAGGGGGCCGGGGGAGGTGAGGAGGTGGAACACAAATCACTCTGAATTCTATTGTACTTCATCTGGGACAGATGGGCTGTAATCTCTCTTTAGGGCACAAATTACAGGGTTTGCAGACTTTGCGTGCTTTGGATTGTTGGCTTCTCTTCCCTCCCTGGAACACCATTTCCATACACCTCTGTTGATTCAGGGCAGAAAGGGCCCCAGCTTCAGGTGACCATGTTGCTTGTCCCATGAGGTGCTCCCTCCATGATTTGTGTCATTTTCAGGTGAAAGGGGTGAAACTGAAGAGTCCCTCGTGAAACACTGATCCTAGAGGGAAGGGCAGCTTAGGAGAGGGAGGCGGGTGGGTCAAAGCTCAGGTCGTGCTTCAAGCGAATCTTGGTGGCAGCTGAAGCACTCCGATGACAATTATTCTGCTAGTCATAGGGAGAAGTTGGATAAAAGGCAGATCATTTAGCAGGGCTGGAAACATGGGACAAGGCACAAAGCTGTTTGGGGCCTGGGGTTGAATTCAGCTTGTGGGAGGCATTGTGTCAACCCAGTGTGGTCCTCTGGCAGCCTTGCACTGCTTGGGAGAAGGGTGTGGTTGTGGTGCGTGTGCCCAGTGCTCCCAGCAGCTGCAGGAGTGCCACGCTGCCTCCTTTAATGACAGAGGACAGGGCAGGCCTCACTCCAATGGGAGCCAGCAGCACAGGAGTCTCAAAAGGAAGTTGCCATGCTCACAACTCTATCAGATGTTTTTGGTTTTTGTGTCCGAGGGCAGCAGCTTGTGCAGTGAGCTCAGTCACGGCTCTTGTGCTTGGGCAATGTTGCTGGGCTGGTGGCAAAGACGAGGCTGAGCTTCCCTTCATCTTGCTTGGCAAGTGCTTTTTGGCCATTCATGGCACAATTACAACATGGAGAGTGATGCCCTGGCTTCCAAAGCACCAAATGGAGGTATGCCCTCCTGAATTTTGGTTTTGATCTGAAACTGCTGGAAGGTGGCAGTTTGTTGTACTATTAATGGTAGAATGTACCAAAAGGAGTTGTAGAACGCTTCTTATTGTAACATGCTTCCTGTAATCAGGGCAAAAAAAAATTTAAACCCCAACCGATCATGTTTCTCTCCCTCTCTCCCTTAAAGTAATCAAAGGAATAAAAATATTGTTGGCACTCAAGCTATGTTTCAGACTTGGGATTTATTTTTTTAAACTTGATTTAAAAATCTGATTTTTTTGAAGGGTGCAGGGCTGTCTGCAGCAGTGAATGACATCTTACTTAGGTCCAGCTGAAGTTTCTCTGTAGGATCCCATCACAGGGCCTCAATTCTGGACTGAAGACAGCATCAAATGCAATTTATTCTTGGCCCTTGGATCAGCCAGTTGTGTTTTTTTTATTATTTTATTTTTTTAAAATATATTATTCTGAATACAAACTCAGTTTTGTGACTGAGCTGATAGCTTCCTAGGAAACCTGGGCAGCTATAAGTAATGGTTAGTTTTGATCTCTTTTTTTGCAGACTCTTCAACCCATGGGAGACGTCTCAGCAAACTCAGTTTATTTAAAAGAACATTTAAAATAATGGAAAATAGATTTGAGGAGGGATTTGAAGAAGCTGTATTCTGATAGAGTCCATACTCTGTCATAAGGCAGAGAATCAGCTGTTGTTAAGCCATTCATTAAACATCCTTCTCTAAAGGAGAAGACTTGGTAGCTGTCACTCCTCTGCTAAACTGTTATTACTGTCAAGTTTTTCCTGGTGTTTATCCTGCAACTTCTGGATGCTATTTAGGTCTCTTGTCTTTAATAGACGTGGTGAACAGTTCATTCCCTTCCTCTGTGACTAATTTCTCCCTAGTTGTGTACTCAGTAAAAAGTAAATCACTTGCCAATAATTCTTGGGCCCTTGAAACAGCAAGAAAGCAAGCTTTTTAATTGTTGAGAGTTCTCTTAAGAAATAACAGTTTTGGTGACTTACACAGCCTTGAACTTGTTTGTGAGCTGACTGTAGACTCTGTAACTGGATAGGTTTGTTTAGTAAACTTTTTAAAACCTCTCACCTTTTAAAACCCAATTGTTTCCAGACTGGGGTTATAAATGGGGTTCTGCGCCTCTTGTTTAATTTTGCTGTGAACAGAAGAGCTAGTGTCTTCATTCAAGGGCCTGCCTTGCTTCCTACCGGCTGATTTACAATACAATGTGTAAATGTAGTAGCAGTCCGGAACAAAGGAGAGCCTGTTTATCCAAACAAATTTGAGGGTGAGGGTGAAGAGGTAAATTGCAGCCTGTTCACTGAACTGCAGCTTGAAAGCAGAACGAAACGACCGCAGGGGAAACGTGACGGGCAATGATGGGGGGGGATGTTGGCCAGCGTCCCTGTAATTTTAGGGTAGTGCCGACCCAAGGAGCCCAGGCGAGCTGTCGGGGGGCCCAGGTGCTTCCCGGTCCTTTGGAGGAGCTTTGCTGGCAATTCAAGACTTTTTGTGGACGGTTTTTGTGCTTTGCTCAGAGCCGTTCTGTAGTCAGTCGTGTAGAGCCCAATGTAACCTCTTGGCAGGGGCTGCTGTGGCTCCCCAGCCCGCAGTGCCTTAGCTGATTGCTTCTACTTGTCCTGAACTGAAGCCAGCAAACACATTTCTTGGATTTAAGTATTCTGGGTATTTTAGCCTTATTGTTAAGCTTGAGTATTTCAGCTATAACGGCTAAGTCTATTAGCAAAGAGATTAAATTGTGAAGAAGTTATATTGCCTTGTCCAGACATGAAAAATAAATTGTTAGAAACAGGCTTCCATCCAAGGCATGATCACTCCTGCAAAACAAATTGGACAGAAATACTGTGGTGCTTTTCTGTGCCTTGCATGCTCGCTCTTTGCACTTCCTGTAAATGAGTTTGCTACCTAATTATGAAATAGGTTAAGGAGGATCGCCTATTCGAACTGTATTGATAGTGCTTCCTAATGTCGGTTGCAATAGGGGCCTGGTTTGCTCAAAATCTATTTCTATTCTGCTTCTGCTACCATGTATCATCTTGAAAGGGTGATTCGCAGAGCAAGGAAGGCTGGGACCTGAGTAAGGTGAACTCTTCTTTAACACAGCTCATCAGCTTCTTGGCTCTGTGGCATCCTGCGTGCTGTGTAGTATTTACTGTTGTACCAAGAAACACGAAGTTCCATCTGTCCTTTGTTTTCCCGCCCATTAAGTACAAAATTCATTTTGGTTTAGCAGAGCTTTCCTCTAAACTTTGCTGAGTTATAAATTACGGCTTTTCTGAAGTCTTCAGCTTTGCCTGTGGGAAGAACACTTTAATTTGGTTTAACAGTAGATGAGTAATCCAGCTACAGATAGTGATTTTTCAGTTCAGCTGCAGTCAGCTTCTTGTTCCAACTGTTCCACTAAAATTTCAGAGGTGGCAATCAATTCCCAGCCAGCCTCGTTTATCCTCCCCTCGACTTTTCTTGTTCTCTTCTTACTCTATGACACTGAAAAGTACCATGTTATAAAGCATGTGTGCTGTATTCCTGTTAATGGTTTTCAACACAATTTTATTAAGTCAAGTTGCTGACCTGTTTTTGCTCTGTTCGGTCATCACCTAGAATTTTAGCACAGTTACTCAAATATTTAATGCTTGCCACTTCAAAACAGATGAGAAGTATCACTTCAGGAGTGTATTTTAACTTCTCATATCTGTTTTGGTTCTTTCCACTGTAAAATGGAAAGAACTGGGTTAGCATTAGTTAAACTAGTTTATCTTGTTCTCTGTATAATAAATACAAGGCCAGGCTGAAAGCTCTTATTTGGCATGCTGGTCCACTTCATAGGCTCCCAGACTTGGAACACATCCTTTCAACATCTGCAAGATCTGTTCTTCGGGTGGTGAATGGATGGGACAGAGAAATGAGCCTGCAAACGCAGGGGTAGGTGTGCCGAGGCCAGCAGGGAAGCTCCCGATTTGGGTCATGGAGCGCTTCTCAGGGTACTTGGGTGAGGGAAGAGGAATGATGTGGAAGCTGCTGCCCCACAAGGTACTGACAGGTCAGCAGATGGAATGCACTGCTCTTGAGATGCTTGTTTTAGTTCCTTAAATTAGTATGTGCGGTTAATTTCCTCTTGAGTATGCTAAAGAGGGAGGCTCAGTCTTCAGGGACTAAAGCTGCCCGGAGGAGTGGGGGGATTGTTTTGTTTTGTTTTAAGCAACTAAGTGTGGTATGCACTGTTCCTTGATGGAAGAACAGAAACTTCTTCATAGGTCTTGTTTTAAAAGCTATGGGCTATGGGTCAGCCCATAAATGTTATTATTTTCATGTGGAGTGGCTAAACTTCCTGCTGACTTAGGTAATGTACCCACTGAGCTTGGATAAAAGGTTAGAGATGGCAATTACGGAAAAATCTTTTTCCATTAAGCTTTTGTAAGCTCAACCAAGCCACTGTCAATAATTACTCTTTTTTCCCTGCTATTGTGGACTGACTCTAATCCAGACTTGCTTTGCTTAATTTTTTTATTGCTTGAATGTGCACACTCAAGATACATGGAGAATATCAAGCAACATTGAGTACACACTGAGCAAATGCATTTGCTGGATGTACCTGGTGTGTTAAGCAGTGAATAGATTTACAGTATGTTTGTAAGTGGCCATAATTGGGCTGTAAAAGTGCATGGTCTTGCGCTTTTAATTCTCTGTTTGTCCCTTAAGTTGAACAAGCCATCTTGCAGAGTGGCATTGGACTTGACGAGGGGGTACCAGGAGGGCCAGAAATAGCAACTGTTTGTTTATGCCAGAATTTTTATTCTCTCTCTTCCTTCTCCCTTTCCTAGGGATAGTCTTATGTATTCCACCCACTCTCATTCCCTTCTGGTGAATGTGTGGATGTGCTCCAGGACCATATGTGCTCGTAGAGATATACTTCAAAGGAAATTCTAGACTGCCTAGAGAAGCTGTTTGAGTTTAGACAAGGCCTGAATTTGCCGACTGCTACAGCATTTCTTTTGAAGAACCACACGGCAGTGCTGCTGTTTCTTTCTTTCCTTCAGCACCTTCACACACTGGTGAGCACCCTCAGCCCCCAAAGCAAGTGAGCTGCTGATAGGTGTACTCTGTATGAACTTAAGCAAGATGAATTTCACTTCAAGGCATCAGCTCAGCCAGGCTTTTGGTGGCTAGTTGACATGCTTTAGATTTCATTATGTATTTGCCCAGCAGTGAAGATAATATGAGGTTGTTTCTTTTTTTTTCTCCTCCATGCACAATGATTTCTTCAAAGATTTTACCAGGTGGTTTTCTGGAAAAGTGGGAACTTGCTCCAGCTGATTCAGGGACACTGTCTTACCAAGTCATTATTTCTAGGTACTTGGGGTTCTGGCTGAAGACCAAAAGGACCATGTCTGTGTCTACTTTGTTGTGGCTATTCTTGGTTAGATGCCTACTTCCTGTTTAACAAACCTTTGCAGATTCTTGGTGGCCTCTGTATGAATGGTGTGGTATTGAACTGAATATGCTAAACATACTTTTTTTTAGGGGAATGTGGGGCATCTGGTGCAGATTTTGGCATCCTTTTCCTTCCAAAAAAACAGACTTGCACAATAGCTGCTCCATTCCAGCAGCAGCAGCTTTTGAACCTGCACTGTATTGAAATTAAATGTTTGCCAGGAGTTGTCCATTACATTTTGCAATATGAAACATTGACCTTTCATATGAAAGGCATTTATTGTATATGAAGGCATTTATTTTAAAAAGTTCATTTTTATGGGTATTTGGTCCACTACTCTTGAAGAATGAGCGACTGGCAGATGTGTCAGTGGACTTCTGTATAGCATCTTTCACTCTTTATGTGCTCTAATCCATGGTGCTGATCTTCATTAATTTGTTTCTGTAGACACAGGTTTCATATCCCAGGCAGGCTGATCCTGTTGTAGCTAGCTGGAGGTAAGGGAAGGAAAATAGTTTGATTTTTCACTTGTGTTGCCATGCAGTCATGCATTTCCTTCTCCAGACTTCACTCTTTGGTCAGCCATGAAATGCAGCATGTGAGGGTATGTATGGAAACTGTCAGCTCAAAAAACACCCTTTGAATGGAGGGAATTGGTTGTATTAGGGATGAGCAGTCTTGCTTGCTCGCATCCTGAGCCAGCAGCATGAAATTGCTTTCAGATACCCAAAAACAGCAAAAGAAAATTGCTCCTCTCCCTCACCCTGCCTTTGGAAGAGCATGTTCTTGTTAGCTGGGCTGTTTGTAAAGGTGTGACTCTTTGTTATCCCTAAGATGGTCCATTGGTGTGCTGGGAGGGCTTCTCACCTCCCCAACCAAGTATTTGTTTCCCTGTTATTCGCAGCTGGTGGAGTGTTCGTGTTCACAGGATTATTTGTTTACAAATGATATCGTTTCTTCTGAGACTACATCTTCTGATGATGATCAATGGCTCAGCTACTTTTAACAGCTGAGGCAGTCAGGAATTCTTTTGAAGTTGTTGAGGCCTCATCTGAGTCATATAATACCTTAAATGAAAACAGAGCAAATAGGAAATGTAGAAACGAATGACAGGTGTTGGCAGGAGGGATGTTTAGGAAGTTTATAGCTTTCACATCTTTCTTTTCTGCTCAGGGCAGATGATTGTTCTGCCTTTAGGCACAGACAAGCCTCAAATGAGAAGATGGTGGAGAAAAATGGGTAGCAGTGGCATGATGGGAGGTATGTGATGGATCTGACTGAACAGATCCTCTTTTTTTCAGCACAGCGAAAATTTCTTGTTCTGGTGGGTCAGGTTCAGCATTTAGTGCTGATGCCCTAGGCCCCAGGAAGGTGGTCACAGGCTAGGGCTGGCTGGAGGCCAGGACTCAGCAGCTCAGTTTCCGATGAGGAAAGATCTCCTAGGACCTCTGGCAATGATTGGTTCTGAGACACACTGGCAGGCACTGAGTGGTTTGGGGATGTATTTCAAAGCTGATTCAGTAGTCTGTAAGAGATATTTTCTAATGTTCCAGTTGTACCCAGCCTCCCTACCTGTGAGTGTCCACAGGACTATTTAAGCCATTTGCCAATTCAGACTGCACATTGGCTTTAGTCAAACTAAATGGCCCTCAGCATATTCTGATGCCTGGGGCTGTTCCCCACTGGAGGACTTTGCACTTCTCCTTGCTCATGAGGTTCCTGTTGGTTCATTCCTTCAGTCAGTCAAGGTTCCTCTGTATGGCAGTGCGACGAGTGTATCAGCCACTCCTCTTGGCTATGTGTCATCTGCAGCCTTGCTGTGGGTACGCTGCCCCGTCATCCCCATGACTGATGATGATGTTGAACAGTACTGGACCCAGTACTCGCCTCTGGAGTACACTACTAGTCACTGGCTTGAACTTTGCACCGATGGTGGGTATGAGTTTTTCACCCTAGTGTCAGGGTCTGAGCAGCAGGGAGGTGGGATTAAAAAGTCCCTGGACTGGCTCCTGCTGGGAGCAGAAGGAAGCTTGTGTGAGCAACATGCAGAGACACAGGGAGATGTGGCAGTGTTTGCAAGAGGTTTTGCCTGACAGGTGGGGAGGGGAGCTTTCAGAGGGAGATGTGTGTTTGTCTTGTAGGTTAATGCCAATTTGCACAATTTGTACATTTTGTCACTAGTCTTGAAAATAGTTTATCACCAGCTTAAATCCCCAGCTTCTGGAGTCGAATGACTGAGGGAATGTAAGCATTTTCTTAATGCAGTATTAATCTCCCTGTTCCTGGTATTAACTTGAGAAGGAAGAGCAATTTAAATCTAAATGCTTAAAAATGAAAGGTAAATAAAAACATTCCTTATTTGCCACTAGTGGACTTGAGATCATCAATATGGCCAGGGCCCAGATGGCTTTGCAGCCTGCACACCCAGGTGTCTGGGTGGCTAGGGTGACTGCAGGACTGCATGCACCCCACGATACAAGCTTGCTGTTGGCAATGCACATGCATTATGTTGAAACATGTGTCGTGCTGGTTGGGCTACTTCCAAGAGACTTTAATATACTTGTAGTCATCCTTTGTCTGCAAAAGTAGCTTTCAGGCTGAGTGCTGTTCCCCTTTCTTTATGGGCAGGGTTGGAGTTCGGTGGTTTCCGTCCTGCCTCCAGATCCTTGTGCCTCTTATTCTCTGCAGCTGGTGGGTAGTGCTTCCTCCCCAGCTAATTCAGCTTCTGGAAGGGCTGTGTGTTGTGCCAGACCTGTGAGATGTTTTGATTTGGGGGTGATTTGTTTGGGCTTTTTTAAAGAACACAGTGCTCTTTTGGAGGTTTTATTTTTAAACTCTATGTGTGAACATGTACCCAGCTTGTCTGTGGTTAGGAAAGCAGCTGAATTAGCACAGGGGAAAGGTGTGGTAGCTCTCCTGTGCAGGCAGGGAGGCATGGGGTGGCAGCAGTGGGAGGGACGCAGCTCCCCAAACCAGCTTTGCCACTGCCAGAGGATTGGCAAGGTGCAGCAGCAACCTTCCCCACGTGCTTCTGCACTTTCCACCCCTCTCCATAGCTGCTGCCCACTTGCTAAAAGCTGGTAAAACAGAGTCCAAGGAACTCCCTGGGAGCTGGTGAGACTTTTACTTCAACTCCTTGGTGACAGAACTGAAGGCATAGCCCCATCTTACCATAAGCGCAGACAGAGCCCAACTGGGCTGGAGGGGAGCTGGGCACATTTTCCCACAGAGTGACAGCAGTGCTGAGCTGGGTGTCCCTTGTCCACCTTGTACACACTTCTGTAGCTAAACTGCTCTAATTTTGTTCTAGTCCAAAACAAAGTGATTAAGATTGGGCTGTATCTATGAATACGAGTCTTCTCATGCAGGATGAGTCACAAGATCAGTGGAAATGGTTGTGCCATAATGGAGCTGGAGAGGGGCCGAGGCTGAAGGTCCTTGTACTCTGAATGAGAATGCCTGGGCCCTGGTTTCTCTCCAGTAACCTCATTTTTTCCTGCGTTGGAGCTGGGTTTATCACAGCCCTGGAAAAGACACGGACATAGCTGCGTTTTAATTGCCTTGCTAAGGAGCTTCTACTTAGATATTAGTTTTTCCTGGCTCACCTCTGTGAGGAATCCTGTCTAGCAGCCAAAGGGAGCCTAGCCCTTATAAAAACCACCCATAACATCGTCTCCAAGCATCTGTTAGCTGTGTCCCAATTGGCTTGAAGGATCTGTGTACTCAGGGATTGTGAGCAAAAGCTATGTGAACCTGCCAGAATTATGCCCTTGGCTGCAAAAAAAAAAAAAGGCACATAGAGTCCAATTATTGGCCCTAAGCAGTATAAAATAATGTTAAATAATTCCTGATTTTTAGATTTAATTAAAATGAAAGGCTGAATTGGCATAGCCACTTTTGACTTCTCAGTGAGCGGTAGGAGTTTGCAGCAAGGTCTATGGGAGAAACTTTGAAGTTATTCTAGTTATGCTGGAAGACAGAGATCCAAAAATATTTGGCCTTGCTCACTGTGCTGAACATGTTCCTGTTCATGCTTTTTGTTGCTTGTTCCCAAGTGACAATGACACATTCACTTAAATCATGGGGGAAAAAATAAAATTTTAAAGCAGTTGATTATGAATCATACCAAAACCAATCCAACCACCCTGTATTGGGGACATAAGAAAAATGTAGTTCAGCATTTACAATCATGAGAAAAAAAATAAGTTTGGAGAAGTAACGCACCCAAAGTAGCCTGCAAGTCACTGTGTATTAGTACAACTTGACAAGAGTGATTTCTGTCACTATATTGGACCATGTATTTTCCAGTAATCTTCCTTTATTTGTACTGAGATTGTCTGGCCTGACTGACAGCTAGTTTGCTTATTCTTTCATGGGACAATCTGTTTTTTCTTCTACATCTATATGAAGCTGAAGAAGAAAATTGCAGGTAGGCTTTTTGTAGAGAGACAGAGTGTTTCTTGCTCATCGCTGTGTGTGAAAAGTTGCAAGCTGTGTTCAAGGGAGAAAAGTTCTGCTGCTGTTTCTGGAATATTGTTATAACACCTTTCTAACAAAGCTCTCATAGTGTGGTGATGGAAGTCAGTCCCAGATGGGCTCTTGGAAAAAATTAATTTGAAGAGTTCAAACAGCTTCTTTAAAAATCTGTTTATTTGGATTATGTGCTACTAATTTAGCTTCTTGGTTTGTTTTTTTTTTTCCTTCAAGATGGAAAAAATTAAGAGTCATTTGTGTGTAATAACAATTTTCCTAGCTTTTTGAATCATATTTATTCTAAATATGAGGCTATAATTGCAGTACTTATATTTTATGTTGATAGTGTTTAAATTATTGAAGGGAACTGCAAAGCTATATTCAACTTGGACCTTTTGTTCCAGAAAAATAAAATAAATTCTAAGTACTTGGGCTTTTCTGAATTATATGTTTTCTGAGAGGGGCTGTAAAACCAATCCAACCTTGGAAATCCTGGCCTCTTTGCCAAGATGATCAGCGTGACGTTAAGCAATGCCTGGGCAAGTGCATTTATGAAATGACATGATTGAAAGCTGCAAACCTATTTAATTATCTACCAGCAGATACACATGCTAAATTTCCACTGTTGCTGCATCACTTAAGTATGGTCTAAAGTACAGCTTCTTCCATGAATCTTGCAATATTTCATGGGGTATTTGTTTTAAGCCCAGTTCCCTGAGGTCACATTATAAATACTTCCAGCTTTCAATTGAATTCCTGTATTTTGAAAAATGTAGTGAAAGACAAAAACAATGGAAGTGCATTGCTGCTCAAAAATCACATGATGAAAATAAAGCCATACAGATGGGAATGGGGATGCCCCATGTGTGTTTGACTTCAGAGTTGTTCGGGGTTTTTTTCATGGGAAGAAAATCATCTAAGACATTGCTCTGGAAATATTTGGGGTTGGCACAACTACTGCAAACTACAGTACCACGCATCAAAGCAAATAGTGGTAAAGTGCTGAAATTCCACTCTGATCACTTCCTTCATCATTTTACGATGGGCCTAAGCTACAACTGTCACCATCTTAAACAGAGGATGGATCCATGTTTTCTGAAGCTAAGGGGAGAGCTTGAAGTTAAGGGGAGAGCTGGTCTTCCCCCCTCTTCTTGTTGGAGTGGTGCGGGATCCTCAGTACTGGAAGTCCCTGCTGCCCATGGGAAGCGACGCCCCGACGCTGCAGCCGCGCTGACCGCGGTGTTACTGCAGACTGACTGGGTGTGCGTGAGGCTGTCCCGCCCCAGGGGGCTGAGGGTGGCACCTTCATCCATGGTTCACAGCAGAGCTCCTGCCTACGCCCCTATCCTCCAGTCTGAGTGGGCTGAGGACACGCATGTTATTAGGTGCCAAAATGAAGGGAAACGTAGATGTCAGTTATTTTAAATAGTGTGACTCATCCCTTATCCTTTTACCTTGTACTCTGTCTTTTCTCATGCCTTTGCTGCTCTTAGGCGACAGATCCTTAGCTTTGCTAAAATTGCTGTTGGTATCTTCAAGGCAGCCAGATTGCGGGGACTTGCCTTCACTGGACCAGACATGTCTCCTTGATAGTCACCTGGTGCTTTTTGAAATGTCAGCTCTAAAGGGCTTCTCACAGGGAAAAAAAAAAAAACAAACCAACGACAACTTCTGGTAACAAGGCACTGAAGCTGGATGCTGTTCATGCAGAGCTCTAGAGGAATAAAAATAAGAAATTGCTCCTAGTTTGCTGTCTGCTTAAATAAACCAATAATATACCGGTCTGGGGGTCATAGAGGGAGATTATCAGTAAATCTTGCTCCTGCATAACGTAGTTTTGTAAAAATCAGAATAGGAATAGAAGCAGTCGATAACAGAAATAAAATGAACCAGAGAGGAGACAGCATGTCTTCTGTAAAGGGAATTTGCTTCTTGTGATTCTGTGCAAGTTTTGGAGGGAAGCTACTATATGGATACAGCAGATCTAGCTGGTACTTTGTAAAAAGCTCTTTGAAAATAAAAGTACAGGCTATATTTCACAGAAATATTTTAGAACCACAGTTATCAGGGAATGAAAGAAAGAGTGCTAAGTGATTAAATATAGGAAACAATGAAATGCAATATCTGATTAACATCCTTGTTCTATAGCAGCTATTACTGGCTTGAGTCCATCAAAGATCTGTTGTTGGAGCTGTTCAACATATTCATCAGTGATCTGATTTTAAGTAGATAACAGAACTTGTAGAGAGTACTGAAATTATTTACAATAATCTGACTTGAAGCTGCCTGAAATTACTTGCAGAGGCTCTTTCAAGAGAGAGCTGGAAAAATGGGGAAATGAAATTCAGTGTCAAGGAATGCAAAATAATGTATGAAGGGGGAAAGGAAATAATCCTCTTCTTTCTGAGGGGCTAAAAAGCCTCAACATACTATTGGAGGTGCAATGGATAATACTTTGTCAGTCAGTGTGCAGTGGTGGTCAGTAAAGTAAATAGAAAATAAGAAATACTAGGAAAGTAGAGAGCAAAAGCAGAATTATCCCTGTGATTTTATAGATCCATAAACTTTTGAATCTTAGATACCCTGGAGGGTTCTGAAAATTTCACCTGCTGGTTGGGACACCTTTTCTTACAAAAAAACTCTTCAGTTGATGTGAAAAATGGCATGACAGAGAAAAAATGATGTAATTTAAAAGTACAGACTAGGAACAATACAATTATCAGACAGCAGGCCTAAATCCTTCAGTTCCCTCTTCTGCCTCTTCTCCTGTTCAAGGGAAAACTAAATCACGGAATTGCTGCAGGAAGCTTTTAAATGCCAGTGATATTGAGAAAAGATTAGGCACATACATAGAAAATAAAACCTTTGGTAACTTTGAAGCCTTGATGCAACTTTCAATTTAGGAAGTCCTGAAACTCATTTTTCTTAGGAATCTGGGAAGATATCTGGCATGAAAAATGAGTGGTCTTCAGTGGCTGCTGCTGGCTACTGTTAAAATGTGGTTCATTTTCCCCGACTGTCTTCAGCAAGACACATAATTTCTAGCTCTGTACATTTATTTACAGCAAACAATCATCAGGGGATGGGAAGTAGGGAGGCTGAGGTGATTCATGCAAGCCTGAGATAGGCACCTAAACTAGGGAAGCTGAATTGCTCCTGGGAGGGCTCAGTCTCCTCGAAAACAGAAATAACCTAATGACTAGTTTGGGCTGCTCTGTAGAAAGTGAGATGAAGTCTGTTCTCAGGGGAATGTGCTGGACTAGAGGATGTTTCCTCTGTCTTATCAGGACAGCTCTCGGGTTTCTAAACAAAACAAAAAGCTGTGCATCAAAGTAGATGGTACCGGGGCCTTAATTCAAAATGGCTCAGCACAATCACCGTTGGGCTGTTTTTCAAAAGCGTCTTGAGCTCATTCAGCAGTGAGTGGCAAGGGATGGCACTGGATGATCGTGGGTGTGAAGGTGGGCTCCAGTTGAAATGCCCATGTTCGGTAGTGTCGTCTTCTTTTGCTTCCAGCCTTCTAAGGGAGATGGTGTTGTCTGATGAGGGGCCCAAGTGCTCAAAGAAATGGAAACAAATCCTGATGGAATAAGGAACAAGCATATTTACAGATTAACATTTAAATGTCTTCAATGAGTGTAATTTCCTGAATTACACCCTACATTGAGTTCACTTCAGTACGTTTCAGTGGTGCCCAAGAGAATAAGTGACATTAATTTCATTAAATGTTGCTATCTTTAAACTGCAAACAAAAATAAATAGTTCTGTAGTTCTGTGCTGGGGGTTTCAGAGCTGAGCACTGACACGTGGGTTTGGTGGCATGAGCCAGTGGAGGAGCCCACTGAGGACCTCTGTCAGTGTGTGCACATGAGGGATCTGGAGGAGGTCAGAGAGAAATTTTTCTTGTTCTTATGGAGTGTTCATTGGGTGTATACCATCCATGAGGGCAGCTTGCCTAATGTAATAACTTAAACATCCAGTGGAGATTGCTTGCAGTGATAATAGATAAATTAATCTGCTTTACTAAGGGCTTAAAATGGGTACAGCGTCTCCATACAAGAGGCTAGTTCCATAGTAATGAAGCTCATCTATCCACCACTGTAAACATCTCTTCTGTGTTGCTCAACTGCCAGTTGTAACAGGTGAATAATTCTTTTCTTGGTGTTCAAAGCAAGGTAGTAAACAGGTAAACTCCCCAGTTCAGATTTAAGAAGGGTTAATCTCATTATTTACTTGTTTTACCTGTGACTGCACCGCTGCTTTTGTGAATTGTAGACCTACCAAGTACGTGCTTGTCTGGTTTTTAGTTTTGTATTTCTAAATTACCACCAGATGCTTTAAAAATGACATAACCATGGGGTGAGAGTGATCCTATGCTGCAGGGTGTGAAGGCATTAGTCACCATGGGCATGCTCGTGGTGGAGACAGGATTCCTCCAGCAGCCCACGTCACAACTGATGGCCCAACACGCCCAAGGTTTTGTTGTTTCCTGCCTCTATCACTAACTCCCTGCAAACCCCTTACAAAACAGAAAAATCACCATATCATGGGGAAAGACTTCCCAATCATCCTTTTTTGGTAAACCAGTTAATTTAATAAAGAAATTAAGAACATGCTATCACACAAAATTTTAAATGAATTGTTTAAGTAGCAGTGCTGTGGGAGAGGATTTAAGACATGCACAAGGAAAATCTGTTATTTTTTTTAAAAAAAACACTTAATCAGCTTTCTATCATTCCCATAACAAGTCCCATGTAACTCCATCATATAGCTATTTCAAGTGATTGAAAAAAGAACTACCGAAACACCCAGGAGAGAAGGGTGTTGTGAGATTCAGTGGTTTTGAATTGCTGTCACAAACAATCTCATGTTGAAATACTCTGTAGTAAAAATATCATGGATATATCCCCAGTCAGCTGGCTTTTCATTAGGATTGGAGACATTGAAATCTCATGATTCAATTTATGGTGCAGTGGGGTAACCTGGAGAACAATTCAGGAGAAAAGCGAAGACTTTCATAACAGGTATTTTCAAAAAAGTTACCAGAATTCAGAGCTCTAACACTGGTCTGCACAATTTTTAAGGGTTACTTCCTGTTTTTAATTATGTATTCCGCTACTTTAAAAATAGCCCCCTTTTACTTTTTTTTTAATGAATACTTTTATATATTTGTTTTATTCTTTTATTACAGACCCTGTAATGATAAAACCAATATGCTGTAATTACAAGTAGGCATTTATTGCTGCTGTTGCCACTGATGCAAAATGACTGACATTCAGAATTGGGGGCTGTGGGAGGTTTAGGTGGAAGCAAGCCTGAAATATTTCTTTCTGCAAGAAAAGGCAACCTAACCTTTTTAATAGAGACATGCTTGACACATCATGAAAAAGCCAAACCTTGTACTTGGGGAATTATTTCTGAACCCTGACAACCAATCAGCTTAGCGGCATTAAGGAAAAACTTCCTTCTCCACCTGTTTTGGACATGAGAAGAACGGCATTTCAGATGTGCATAGCTTCCGTGTAAAATTATCCGGAGGACTGGCTGCTTGTGATTTTTGAATCATTCAGGAAAGTAACACCTGCTTGGTTTCTGAAATTGTACCTTCATGATAGCACCACCTAGTAATTATTATTCTGAGTCATCAGCTAATGCTCATTACCACTTCATAATAGCAATATGATTAAAAATTCAGTGCCATATTCCAGTAAGGATGAAGCTTGGAAGCTAAAGACATGGCTTTAGAGAAGTTAGTTGTATTATATTACTCTACCACATCTGTTGAATGGTTTCTGAATGGTCCTCAATTATTCCTGTGCTAAAGTCACATTTTTGTTTTTCCTGGTGTGTCTTGAGTGTGGGTAAGCATTGTGAGGGAAGCAACGTCAGAGCAGCAAACCTTGTCTATCCAAAAAGGGGACTTTTGGTTTGGCCCTGGAAGAGGTTGGGGTCAGATTTTGATGGAAATGAGCCCCTGCATTTGTTGTTTTGAAGGCCAGAGGGGACCCATGGAAGCAGTTGATCCCTGTCTGGCAGGTGAGAGGCTGACTGGAAAAAACAGGAAAAATCAAGTAGTTTGCAGTGGTTAATTCTGAGTTGAAAAAGCACTTTGTATTCTTTCTTCAGTTCAGATGCCCCATTATGGGTGTACCCATAATGTTGGTTTGCCTTGGTTTTTCTGTGAAGAAAATAGACTGGGGAGTAGCCAGTGGTCTTTCCTCAAGAATTTATTTCATCAATGAGGTGTGGGAATGCTTATAAAATCTGGCAAATTCCTAAGAACAGCTTCTGGATTGGTGTTCTCTGATCAAATCAAGTCTAAGAAAAAGACCTAGCATCTATAAGCTGACACAGGCAATGCTTATTACCTCTATCATTCCCTCCTTACCTCCTGTCTACTAAATTAAATGGATTGGCTATAGTGTCTGTCTTTAAGTCTAGTTCTAAATAGAGTGTATATCTCCCATCTGAGCTCTTACCAATGTAATGACATTAGATTCAAGCAGTCAATGTCAGAAACAGATACATTTTAGGAAGTCCAATGTTAAATGATGTAATTACATCTCACAATTTCAACATGATGCTTTGATGCTGTGTGTGTTAGAGTTTGCTCTCTCTCCACTTCCCTGGAGTGATTGTGCTAGCAGGTAAACAACTGTGACCCTAATGATCTTTTACATTGCTCTCTTCCAAATTATATTCCAACACTGTCAACTAATTTTTGCTTTCTTTGTGATCTTGTTTGGCTACAGTAGCAGCGCTGCTGTTAAATTGAGTTTATTGTATCTCGTGATCCACATCATCATATCTTTGAACTTGATTTGTGCTTTTGTTCAGGTCAGAGGAAAATTGATGGAATGATGGATTTATACCAGCACTTTCTTAACTAGTACTTCCATGTTCCTGGAAGATTTTTGCTTCAGGTTTTGTTTCTTATAAATATGAGGAGAGCTGGTATATCAAGGATTGAATGAGAATCATTGGGAATTATGAGCTATTTGATCTGCTTTGTTAACTTGTGGCATCTGTTTTTAAAAAGAACTGTTTCATTGTAGGGGCTTAGTTATAAGATGCTGAAAGACATCATGTACCTTCTTTAACTAAATTTGTCAGGCTGCGGATTATATGTCTGATTTTCCTAGAGCTATATTGACTGAGGATTGACAGAATCCTGAGGATTCTGTATCTTAATTTTGTATGTTCTTCATTTTCTATGAACATTTAGGTTCATAGGAAATGAATCATTAAGATCAATGTCTTATATGGTCTGCAGTTTCCACAGTGAACTTATTTTCACTCCCTAAATATTGCTAAAACAATTCATGTTTTGTAGTCTAAAACATTCTTATAATGTGGTATTTAACAAGTCTTCAACCTCAGTAGCTTCTCGTCTCACACTTAGAAACTTGTAGGAGCAAATGATTTGGGGCTGAGAACTCAACATTTTAACTTTAAAAAATGCGGTATAGTGTCTTCTGTGACTTTCTCAGAAAATGGTACCTGCTGATTTCCAAAACTCCAGTGAAATACTTCTGTGGCAGGTTGAGAGGGTGCCTGAGTCTCCATTTCAGTGTGCCTGAAAGCCTCGGGTTCTCCAGCAAAAGGCTGGTGAATGGAAAGCCACTGCTAAAGTTGGGGCACATGAGCCAGGTACACCCAGCAGCCCACGCTGTGCTAATGGCAGCTTTAGGGACACATTTGCTTCTCCATTTTCCTGAAAGGTGTCTAATGAGAACATAACTCTGACCTATTCACAGTCAGGGTAGCATGATTTGCTTGCTATTGCTATTAGCACCTGCAATTCAGCCATAGGCTAATCTTACAGATATGGCTTGCTTCAACTTAATTTAAGGTAATATCCTACAAATTAAGGGATATTTATGAAACGAGTTCTTTGAAACTCTTTCCTCCTGCTCTTAGCATTACTTAGTCTTGTTGAGTGCTTTCAATCTTGAAACAGATTTCAGTTAGACATAAAGAAAGCTGAGTAGTGGCTCTAATTCAGATGGCTCTGTGATATTTTGCTCTTGCATATTTACTTAGCTGTTCTGCTTCCCATTTTATTTGAATCATAATGTTCTTGCACTGCTAATGAGTAATTGTTTTATTTAATGATGTGTATGCTAGAGAGGAAAGAAACACAGTGGAATGTTATCTGAGAAAATAAGTATCCATCCATCCATCCATATTTTTTTAAAAAGTTAACAATTTTCCCAACAGTATCAGAAAGGTGATTCTTGCACAAAACACTTGTGGTCTGTTAACATGACACAGGATCTCCCTAACCCCCATGTCCTTCTGCAGATATGTTCAGCTCTTTTCTGTTTTGGTTTGGGTTTTTTGGGTTTTTTGGTTTTTTGTTGTTCTTTTTTTTTTTTTTAACCTGCTTGGCAACTTGGAGCTAAGGCAAAGAAAGGGAAGAGAAAGACTTGCCAGAACAGTGGGAAGAGAGATTGCAGGCAGGGAAAGGAGTGTGTGGTTTGGGGAGGGGGGAGGAAGCTGGGAGGTGGCTGTGCTCTCCCCAGCCTGGAGGAAACATGAGGAGCTGCTGCTTGTGCTACCTCTGCGCATTTCTCTTCTCATGAAGAAAAACAGCCTGAATTTCCTAGTATGCTCCAAAATTTTGCTGCGACACTTTATTTTACTCCCTTGTTCAGTATCTTCAGTTTCTTAACAGAGCTATAGCTGGGCCCTCCCCTAAAACAGCCAGAGGATTGAAGTTTGTCCCTCTCTCTCCCACTTAGACCCCCCAAGTCTTCCTTCTTTCCAAATAGAAAGGACTCTGTGGCAGCACACATATTTTTATCTTATAGGTAAGAGCTCTCTCAATTTGCAGTGTACTTCTTTAGTGAGAGAACTGGGACAGAATAGCTATTTCTCCTCCTTGAATGCAGAAAAATCCTTTTTCTCTTACACCTCTCTGCCTTTACAAGTTGCTTCTCCACTGATTACAGTGCTCCTTTGAAGTAAACAGTAGTTTACAAAGAAAAATCCTTATCAATATCGTGAGATTGAGGTGTGTGTGTGTATATATATGTGTGTGTGTATATATATATATATATAACAAATCCTATTATAAGAGAGAAAGTTATATAAGAATGAAATACCATCTCAGTAGTCATTGCTTCAGGAGCTGTTGGATGTTATTACTGTTGTCCTTGCTCCACAGAAAAACTTCCTGCAATGAGTTGTCCAAGCTTTTGGACAGGGATCAAATGACTAACAGTTATATTTTATTTTTAGTTTGGACTGACATAGTTACCAGGAATATTTCCATATTGAAGCACTGCAAGATGTTTCTGTAAGTGACGGCTCTGCCATATCCATACCAGTGCTATAGGCAGACCGGCAGAACTAGGACACAGGTTTCAGTCATGTTCCAAATTTCACATCTCTTTGTGGTTTTGAGATATCCTAAGCTTTCCCCTAAGTGCCTTTCTGCTGGTCATCCTAAGGAGAATGACTTCTTCTGTTGCTTTCAGTGCTTGCGTGGCTAAAGACAACTGAAATAAGTTGATTCATTCTTTTATTTTAAAATATAAACAGCTTTTTAGTTTTGTCTGATTTTTTTTAGATCCACGTTGCCTCAGTTGCCAATTAACAATGTATAGTACAAGAATGGGCACAGCTGATGTCGAAGCATACAGAGGCGTACGTGAGAATTCCTCAAGCCATGCTTGCTGCTTTAGAACGACTTAATGTACAGCTACTCCTTCAGTCACAGCACTTGATACTTGTTAGAGCCTTTATTTAGGACTGCAATTCTTTGCTTCTCTGCCTCATTAAGCTATTTTTTTCAATAAAATTGTTTTCTGAGGGGTAGAAATGAGAATTTTAGAACTAAATGGTAGCCATCAGTCACTGTACATGGAAGAGTTACCTGGAATCTAAAAGAGAAATCCAGCCTGCTGCATCTCTGTCCCTGAGACGAAATAGTCTAGTGAGTCTCGGTCCTATTATCATGGTGGTACAATTTGTAAAAATTATTTTCTACTGCTTCCTTCTTGCAGGAAAGAGTGTCTTGGTTCTTAGCCCAGCTTGGGTCTTTCATTTTGCCCATTACCCTCCTACGATAAAGCAGCTTGTTTCTCCCTTCTCACTCTTCCATATTGGATCATTTGAGAGTTCAGCAGCTTCCCACCTTAGCCCTGGTGGTCTCAGAATGAAAAACTCAGTTGTTCTGGATGCTTTTCAGACTATAATTTGTTCATGGGTAACAGGAGTCCTGCAACAAGTGGCTCTGAAGCCACAAAGTTGTTGATCCTTTGGAACCAGTGGTACAAGAATTGGTTAGCAGAAGATTCTGCTTTTGGAAGACATATGGAAAGAATCAGAGGAGTGGGGGAAATGTAGCTGAGAGGCTGTAAGAGATGTTGAAGAAACAAATAATATCTTTGCTGAATACAGACACGACTTCTGGAGTCTAGATTAGCCAAACATCCTGAAACTTGAGGTGTTTTGAGCATGTCCTCTCTAAGATACCTCAAAGGGATTTGATCATGAGAAAAACATGCACATGCAGCCTCTGAAGATGCTGCCCTCTGTTCTCAAGATCAAAAGATTATTTAATCTCTCTGAAAAACATCCAGTGCCCACTTTGCATTTCAACTTGTGCATGTACCAGGTAAAAAAGGAGCCAGCACTACCAGCAGTTGGAAACTGGCCCCTGGCCCTGTGTGCCAGTGTGATGAAACCAATGCTCACAGCCTTTGGGGCAGCACCTGCCTGTGTTTGCAGTGGTTTCTGTCCCACTACCCAGGGATGCACTCCCTGAGATCCCCAGGGGGAAAGGCGCAGTGCTGAGCAGCACAGTTGATTTGAATCCATTCTTTTTGCTTTTATATACTGCTAGCAGAATCTTTCTCTGGATCCTTTACTGTTATATGTGCATGCTTTGAAGATTCAAAAGTGTATTGTTGTAACTCTCTGCCAGTGAGGACCACTAGTCTCACGTTGGAGACATAGAAATGGAAGGCTGAATGACGTGGTCCAGCCCTGGTTCCTCTGGGATCTTGTGTGTCACAGCCCCAAATCATCACCATACCTCAACCTTGGCCCCCAGGAGGGGCCATTTGGTTTGTGGAGGGAAGAATAAAGTGTGAAAGTGGTGGATGGAGTTAACTGGGGGAGACAAGAAGAAAGGGATATGTTTGTGTCACTGTGATGCTGTGCCAGCAACCGCCTCAGCTCCCTGCTGTGACTTGTCTGGGAGAGATGCCAGTGGGTGCCCAGCCCAGTGCTGACAGGCAACTACTTATCTTTCATGCTCTCCTGATCTATCCTCATGTGAAGCATGATCCTCTGTACCTCTGGCACTGGCTGCTCTCTGGCACACCCAAGGTAGTGGTTCACTTCCAGGCTTCTTGTGATGGCCAAAATCTGGCTTCCCCAGGGCATGCAGCCTAGGAAGGGTGTCATATCTATCCCCTCCTGTTTTTATTCCATAGGAACAATGTGAGCTGCAGTTTCAATTTTAGACTGTCTTAGGACTGGCAGCCTTTCTTACAGACTGACTGGTCCTGGGTGGTGAAAGGTTGCTTGGTGTCATGAGATTCTGGCACTTTGAAAAAGGGCCCTTTGGCATGATTTATCTGAAGAGCTTCTTGAAGACTGTTAAAAACTTCTGAATTTTTGAAAAGTGGCAGTCTTTTAGGCTGGGAACTCATGTGGCTCATCTTCTTCAGAAAAAAGATTTATGGTCTTCAAGGTTTGGCTCTGTAATGGCCATTAGTTCTCCTGAAGGACATAGAGAAGCAAACCACTTTTTACCTTGTCTCAGAAGAAATGTCCCCAGACTCCTTTCTGAACTTGACTGTATAAATCTCATCCTGGGATACAGTAAAGCCCTGGGCTTTCTGAGTGTCAACTGGAGTTTTAATTTGTTTTCCAAAACAGCAAAATCTCTGGAATGTGTGTACTTCGTAGTACTTCCTTCAAGATCACCTGCTGACTACGTTTACACCAGCTTCTGGAAAAACATGACTTGATCTTACTTCTCATATGTTCAGGCCACCTTGTTACTGCAGGGAGCCACCTGAGATATGTGTTAATGGCCTTATGCCAACATATTCAGCTCTGTAAAAACCACTGGGATGAGCCTGCTCCAACTGCTGAAAGCCAGAAACAGCTACTCTCTTGTCTACACCAGGAAAGCTGCAACTTGTTAATTTGCCATCGGCCAGCAGCTGCTCTTGGGCTGGCAGTGGTGGAACTGGTAAATGGAGCTTAGGCATATTTAACACTATAATAAAACATAATTTTGAATTACAGAGCAGACTGGTAATGCTGCCTATTATCAAGGTTGTTTGACACTTCCCATTATAAGACTCTATTTTCAGCCACTTACAAGTTTGCCAATTTTTAACAGCTTGCATTGAGATTTCTTTAACTTAGTATCTGCTTCTTGCTGAATATTCTGTTATTATTGTTTAAAAAGAAAAAACAGCATTTAGCCAGAGCAACTCAGCTGTTTCCAAGAAAGAGGACTGAGAAAATACCTTGTTAGTCCTGTTAAATTTATGCGACCTTTTCTTTTAACGGCTCAGAGGCACGATTTGGCAACAGAGGGGAGTTGCTGTCACAGATGCTTGTGCCTTTTCTGTGAATATTGACCAAAACGGGTTGACGTGCACGTTCTCAAAACATTTCAGTTAACACCGGCTAGCAGGTCTTTAATTCAAGGGCAGCTAATTTTCCCATAGAGGTGATGCCTGCAGGCTGTGCAAGTCTGGTCTTCAGAGAGGGGAAACTGATCCCTACCCAGCCCCAGGAGCCTGGGTCTGTGCACGGACCTTGGGGACGTGCAGTGCCCAGCTTCCCTATGGCTCTTGACTGAGCCTGGGCCATACAAAGGAGGGGGATGAAAGGTATAAATGGGTAGAATGCGATAGTGTCTGCAAGACAATTTTTGAGTGCTTTGGGGATCTTTAAGGTATATATAATATATGCAGAAATCCTTGTAGGTGATGGATGTGTATGCACCTATTCACTGTTCACAATAGCAATTAGCTACATTCCTTGTAACTGCCGTCTGTTAAGCTACAAAATGCAAGCCAAAAATCAAATTTATTAATTTTGGTTTTTTCCAGATATAATGGCAGAAATCAGATTATTTATCATAGAACACTACAGGCAATCAACAGTGAAATTACTTTTGCTCGTGTTCACTGTAGGTGTTTCACTGGTAACATGTAGCTCTTTAGTTATTCTTTGGTATTCTATAAAGACACTGTTGAAGCTGGGTGCTACTCATGCCTGCATGTTACTGCAGGTGCTGGTGAAATTTCAGTCCCTCTGTACAGCACTGCTGCCAGTGTCTAAAGGCAAAACAAGGAAATTTGTCTGCTTTTAACTATGCTGCCAGTCCACTGCTTACAGTAGCTATGGCTTTGCCGTCAAAATGGCCTTATTCATTCAGTTTTCTATTGGTCTACTTACATCAAAATTGTGGGAGCATCTCATGGCTTGTTTTGCAGAGCTCCTAAAATTGGCAGGCTCAGCATCTCTGGGTTGGCACACAAGCATTAATCTTTATCTACTACATATCTACACCTGCAAATGATGGGGCAGCCCAAAGCCTACACCAGAGGGCTCAGAGAGTCATGAAATCAATTATACTATTTATTTCCAGGGAAACTGGATTATGGTGGGGTTCAGCTATCCAAAGACATGAACTTTCAGCTGGTGATGAGGCATGACTGCAGGAAGACTGCTCTTAAATTTAAAAATAAAATTCAATTAAAATTCATACCTTCATTATGCACAATGATATCACGCTAAGATACTTTAAACCTAAGGCAATTTTATTTGTGGGGTTTTTTGGGGTTTTTTGCTGGTTTTTTTTTTCTGATAGTCTGTTTTATAAAACCACTTTGAGACTGAAGGTGGATGAGAATCCTTTAATGACCCATCAATAAAACCACTCAGCAGTGCTGAATAGCAACTGTGACAAGTGACCTTCCTTTTCTCACAAGTGGTCAATTAGTTCTCATTATCTTGCCCCTAGGTCACTTTTTGTGGCCTTTCAAGGCCATTTTGTTTTTTCACTCTGAAATAAACTCTGTTTCTTTCTGTCTGGAGATGAGCCCATGAAATTTGTTTGGGGAGTATGTCACTCACAGGAGATGCCTACAGAAGAATACTTTGTTTGCCATAGCAGAAGCGCTCTTACTGAAGAGGAAGCTAAGGGAGGGTAGGAAGGGCAGTGAGAAGTGATGCTCTAAGTGTGTCTGATTCAAATGACATGGGGCAGTAAAATCCTTATCTGTTGCTGAATTCTGCTCCATATTTGAAGCTGATGGTGCCACCTACCCCACCTTTTCTGAGCATGTTTTGATACACAGGTGAAACAATCTGCCTCTCCTCTGGCAACCTCTGTGAACTCTGCCATTGCTTCAGTTTTTCTCCAAAGTCTATGAAGTCAAGAAATTACTGTTGGAGCTCTCTTTTCTGTCCAGCAACAGTACTGTTCTGGCTTCCAGGTTTGTCTCCATACAGGTGCTGCTTAGTTCTTCCCAACTCTCTGTTTTCTGGGATTAGAAGCAATTAAATCCTTTCTCCTATGGTGTATTAGCTAAGTTTGTGATGTTCAGTGAGTTTACAGCTGCCGAACAAGAGGCTTTTTTAAAAGCCCTTGCATTAATATTGTTTTTATTCCTTTGACTTGTTCTGTGTAACTTGGATCTTTGCAACAATGCTGGTAGGTGGTACTGATGAATAAATAATCAGATCTCTTAGTAAAATGCTGCATTTTTGCTCTGATTTACTTGCAGATATTTGAAGTGGATATGAAATCGGGCAGAATTGATGTGGAAGGGGAGGGAGAAAGAGACAGCTTTTTATGGAGGTATCTACTTCTTTAAAGTATACTGAGATGTTATACTGCAGTATTGTGATCAGAACAGTTTAAGACTGTCTATATTTCATGTTTTAATAGTAACATTTTCTTATCCAGTTTTGCTTTAGAAATGAAAATGCAACTTCTAAGGTTTTAACAGGTAAAATAAGAAACTTTGCATGGAAACAACTAGAAATGAAGTTTCTGGAGACATGTTTTCTTTTTCTAAATGCTGACAAATAACTCCTGCCAAATGCTACATAAAGAAGAAAAAGAAACATATGGCAGTTCAACAGGAGTGAAAAGAAGAGCTAATCCAGCATCCAACAAGTCTTTGGATGAGGCTATAATAAAACCAACCAGCCTTTATCATGCTTGATAGCACCACTATAATTAGGAGTCTGTCACCAGCTTCATAATGAACTCTTAGCCCTATTTTCTGGGGTTTATAGTCTGGTAGTAAGAGTCACTTTGGGTTGCAACTTGGCATACTAGACCTCTCTGTGCAGAAGCTCAAATCTAGCTTGCAGGTTTTAAATAAACTGACTGTTAAAAGTTGGGGGGTTGTGCCAGTGATGAGCAAGTCGTGCTTATAATCTGTCCTGAGTGTTAAGGAGTCAGTGTCTACAGAGATTTATTTGACTTTAGCACGAAAAATACAGATATGAGGTTCAGAATCCTGTTGTGCTCTTACACTGCCTTGTAGGAATCAAGAATGTAAGGAATCAAGATTTTTATTTACTTTTCTTCCCTCCCTTGGTTTTATGATCCTTACATCTGCCCTAGCAGAAGCTGCTGCTGCAGGGCTGAGGACTAGCATTTGCTGTACCCTGCCTTAAAAATGTTTTTGTAAGGAGACTCATTCTCTGCAAGTTAGATTTTCAGTCTTAGGAAGGTCTGGAAGACAAGGCAAAAATCCAGTCTGCTTCTTTCGCTCTTCCTTCCCTCCATCCATGAGGCTTAGTCAGCTGCTGGCAGAGGAACTGGCTGTGCAGAAGATGTCTCAGTTGTGTACAGACACATGCAGTTAATTCTGAATAAAGGGGTCTAAACTTCAGGAACTGTCCAA
This sequence comes from Hirundo rustica, assembly GCF_015227805.2. Classification (NCBI taxonomy): domain Eukaryota; kingdom Metazoa; phylum Chordata; class Aves; order Passeriformes; family Hirundinidae; genus Hirundo; species Hirundo rustica. The sequence continues at coordinate 20,181,774 of NC_053453.1, read as the reverse complement.
TTTTTTTCTGAACCCAGAATGCATATCTTATCCCAGGTACTAGAAGCTGAAAGGAGCTCTCTTTAAATCTTATATGTTGTCTACTCTTCCTTGCAGTGCAGGAGTTTCTCAGTACCTCAGTATGTGTAATGTAGCTGTTTGAGAATGTTCACAGGAGACAGGACAGACCTCTCACAATAACATCTCCTCTGCAGACCATGGGTCTAGTAATGAAAGGTCAAATATTTGCTAAGGCTGTGGGTTCAGATTACAGCTAGATGCCTAATGAGATTTTCAGAAACATTGAGGCTGCCCTGCAGCCTTGTCTGCCAGGCTCTTAAGAGTCTGTCTTAAAAGGAATAACTAGACAACTTCAATAACTTGAGCAAAACCTGAGGAGGTCAGTCCTGTCCCAGTATGATTCAACCTTCTGACTTGTATGTAAAAGCAAAGGTGAACTGAAGTGTATCCAGTTCACATTTAATACACAGTAAATGTTAACTTTCCCTCCCAAGCACTTCAGGAGAGCCTTTGATGTTCATTTTATGAAGCTGAATAGAGTGGGAGAGGATTGATATTCATGAGGTGCTGCAGTAGTCCTAAGTCTAGCAGGTCAGGCAACTGAATGGTGCCTCTGAATCACTGGAGGGAAAGAAAAAAAAAAAAAAAAAAAGACCACCTTAAAACCCACACATATGAGTGTTGGAGACCACTTATGAGCGTATCTCATAACCCATCTAACTCCCTGCTGTACTGCTTCTGCTTGTCAGAAAGGGTCAGTCTGTGCTGCTTTTCTGACAAAGAGACCTCCCCAAAGCTCTACATTTATGAATTACTAATTCATAAATTAGCAGCTGTAGGTTGGCAGTCTCTTCAGAGGGCTATGCCAGGTTTTGCTTTCTCAAATGAGAGGCTGACCCATAAAGGCTATGCCTGTAAACTCAAGAGTTGAGAAATCTTGTCCCTTGAAGAGACATCGTGCTGGTGGGGGCCATCATGCCTTGTCTCTAGGCAAACCCCATGGGAGCCAGGAAATGCTGCCTCTTGCAGATCCCTTGGCCCCAAGCCCTCGATCCTGCTGCACCCCATTCAAACCCTGCTGGCAGCCCTGCTGCTGACTTCTGACCTAGCTGGCCAGGGAGGACAATAGGAAGGAGAGTGGTAACATATGTGCCTCTATACACACACATCCTTGGCTTCCTCACCTATATCTGCTGGCAGGCACGTGGTAGGAAGCAGCTGCTCACACTACCAGTTGCATTACACTCTTCACTGGCCCTGTGCTTTCCAGCAGGAGCCACAAAGCACGGATGTGAACCAAACTGCGACAGCCTTCCGCAGAAAGAAGGAGAGATGGTGTAAAGAGCGAGGGAAACAAGGCAGGCAGGGCCCTCTGCTTGGCTCAGAGTGCAGATGTGCAAGATCCTGGCTTGTGGCATGAGGGGGTAAGGGGGGCCCTTTACCACTGGGGTCCCTACTGCTGCCTACTTGGGGTGGACATTACAGGAAATCATGGAGTATATTCTAGCATTCCCGTAAGAGAGGCATGTATAACCTCCAGGAGGAACACCATGAATGGGTGAGATTCACTCAGCCATCTTCAAAAGCCACGAGCCATGTAGTGCACAGGACCTGCTCGTGCTAACAACTTTGATATGGGCACTGAAGACTGGCATCTGAAAGATTAGTGCATGAACGTGGGGGACCTGTGTGGTTTTGATCAGTAGGAAAAAACAAGCTGAGATATTTGATCAGGAATATAAAGCTGATCACAGAAGGAAGCCACTGTACAATTTCATTGAAAAGAAGGCTTTTTAGAAATTCCATTAATTAGAATATTTTTCATCTCTCTGCTTCATCTTAATTTAGAGAGAAATGTGGAAGCACCTTCCAGTTTTTGGTTGGTTTTTTTTGCACAACAGAAGCTTGCATAACCCTTCAATTGGCATTTTCAAATTACAGTATAAATTACAAAAGGAAAAATTGCAGTTGATGTGGAAAACACAATCTGTGTCTACAAATTCTTCTGTTTTAAAATGCTCATTTATTCTCTTCTCCAGAAAATAGAATAAGACAGCTCATCTTACTAGCAGGCCTTTTTTTTCTTTTTTCTTTTTTTTTTTTTTTTTTTTTTTTTTTTTTTTTTTTTTTTTTTTAAATTTGTGTTAACATTTTTCTGAAAAAAAAATGCTCTAAAATAGAGGAATCTTGCACCCTTGCCTTGCCTTGCCTTGCCTTGCCTTGCCTTCCCCCCACAGCTTCATCACAATTTCTATCCTTTCCATGCATATGTAATTCAGAAAAATATATAGATAAGCATATTTAATATTACCTTTCTTTGAACTTAAGAATTAATTACTTGATACTTAGCAGTAGCTTCCTTTTTTGCTGCTGAGTAAGGTAATGGCTAATTTCAGAAAAGCCTGTGGATAAAAAAGATCAACTCTCAAACAGCAAGGATAGACTCTGGATGTTTATCTTCACTAAGACATACCAGCTGTAACTCTCTTCAAATAAGATAATTAGGCATTTGACTTTTTAACATTTGCTACCAAATACTAGTTATAAAAAACAGTCTTTGCTCTTTCTTTTCATGTGACCTATGGAACAGATGCTTTGAGGGAGCTATTTTTTTCTGTTGCATTAATAGTCAAACTGTCATACTTCAACTATCAAGCTACGAGGTTTCATTTTTGACACCCTTCTGGAACTAGTAATTTTTTAAGAATTGGCTAAAATGCACTTTTGGCATAACAGTTGAGCCATGGAGACCGAACCTTTCCTCTGTTTTTCTTAAGCTTCTGAGTTCCATTTTGAAAATACTTGGGGTTTTGGTAGTTTCTGAGTTTGACAAAACTATAGAGTGAAATAAAAAACAGAAAAGAAGGAAGAAAGCAGCAATTTTCCACCCTCTGAGGAATCTGGATGGCACACCACCGACTCTCCCAGGAAGCAGATGTTTGGGGAGGTAATGCTGTGCCATCATTCCTGGCCCATGTCTGAGGACTAAATGCTGCCTATTCACTATGAATTTTGCCTTGCCAGTAGATGTCTAAACATTTTATTATTCCCTCGTACTCCAAACACTCAGAGGGGAAAACTATTGCTTCTTCTGTGGCTATAATCTCCTAACAGTTAAGGAGTTTTAAGTTCCCCATCCCTCTAGTACTTCCCCTGAGGCTTCAGAAAGAGTCTTTGCTACTCTGGTCCCCTCTTCAGTCTTTTCCAGTCCTTCTGCCTCTCCAGTTGCCTCCTTCCATTTCTCAGCTGTTCTTTATGGGTCCTCCAAAGAACAGGAGTCTATATTTGGTGTGATTCCTTCCTGTCTTGTCAGTGCCATTAGTAAGCTTATCATGGAGCCGTTAAGTTGTCTGCACTTAGTAATTTCATTCTGCTGGTTTTTGATTGTAAGGAGAAGGAGACTTTCTATCTGTCTTCAAGCTCAGGAAGTGGCCACTGAGATAGATTAGTCCCCAGCTTATTTGAAAATACTAGTTTTGGCAAAACCAGAAGTACCACAGTTATTTTTAGCAGAACCCTTCATTTTCCAAAGTTGATGATTTTTGTTTTCCGTTTGCCCTGGATAAGATTATTTTTCAAACCCATTATACATTTATAGTTATAGTCATCCATTTAGAAACTTCAACCACAGAGTAGGGAAGCAGAGGAGCCCTGCACATACTCATCATGCCGTGTGGAACAACCATTGTAATGGTGTGTGAGAAACGAGCCTAAGCACTGCAATGCTCTCTCCCCAAAACTCTCTCACTCAGTCTGAATCCTTCACAGAACTTACTGCTTTCTGCTCACCAAGAGTAAAGGCTGGGAACCATTTCTGGGTAAATGAAATTATTTTTCAGGAAGAGTTTTGCTTGCAAGAAAGGAAGAAGGCTTTTAATTCTGCAGGAAAAAAAGAGGAAGCAATGAGGCCTCACAACTGAGCAGAAATGGACAGATAAAAGCACTATAGTTGTGGATTAAATCAACACAGCATGTGTGTTTTGGATTTGTGCACATATGGTAATAAAAGCCAGCAAAACTTTCATGGGATTTTACCAAGAAGAAGTTAATGCAGATGCCAAATCCATTTATCATTTCTTTGGTTATGTGCCACTGTCCCTTATGACCTTCTCCAGGCTGTAAGCAGTGAACGCTTTCTCCCCCAGTGCATACACTTGTTCTGTTTTTAATCGCTTCCTTGCCACTCTCCTACTTACATGGTTTTGGCACCAGCAGTTTTTCCTCTTTTAGGGGGCTAGTGGCATTGCTTTAAGAAACACAAGTGTTTGGAGAGAGAACAGGATTGGCCCAGAAGCAGTTTGGTTGGATTTGGAGGGAAAGTTGTTTATGACAGGACTACAAATATACAGGACTACTCAGCTTCTATTCTTTTTTTCTAATTAATAAATTCTATTTTTTCATCTACCCTGTCCCTTCTCCACAGTGCTTTCCCCCCCCAACTCTGTCAATTAGAAAGGGTAGGTTCACAACCACTCATATATTTGTGGTCTACCTGAGGAAGCTGGTACAAGGTTAAGTTCTTCCACAGCCTCCTCATGCTGCCCTAGTGAAGGTGTCATGTCTCCGTTGCTCTGTCAGAACACACAGTCAATTCAGGTCTTTCCTGCACTTCATTTTGCAATTGTTCCCTTCCATTACTGCTTGAAGATATAACACATCTTGTGCTGCCAGCATTCTGTAGCTGATGGTGAGAAGTGCTCCCCTTTGGTCATGGAGGTGAACATCTAGTTTTGCTTTTATTCTTCTCTCATCCTCCAGAGACACAAGAGCTGACATCAAGAGCTGTTGGGCAGATCACAGCTCCTCTTCTGGCAACTCTGCCAGCCGGTCAGAATTCGCAGGGATAGTTTGAATAATAGGTGTTCACACACCTGTTTTGGCAGATACAGGCAAGGGAGGGAGTATCATCTAAATGGCTCTGCTGGAAGATTTGAAAGTTGGTAATAGCCACAGGAGTCTGGAAAAGCACTGTGCTGAGGACAGTCACTGCTCCAGCTGGTGGAACTGAAGCTGGGAGATGGTGTCTGGCTACAAGTTGTGACTAGTTCTTATGACTTTCTTTATGGCAAATCTTTTCTCCTGGTCTGTGCTTGAATAAGTTGGGTCATAGTCAAGGGAGTGTGTACTTCAAACTGAGGGTTGTGTTATTGTGTGCATTCTTAGCTCTGGTATGTGGTTACAAGATTCAGGAAGATTTGCCACAGCTGGTGGCAATAATTTGCTCTCTGAATGTTCAGAGAACACATTATTTTAGAGAAGATGAACACTGAGCTCATCTCAGTTTAGACCTTGGTGGGTGGAGCACAGCAAGCATGTGCTTGTGTCTGAAAACAAAACTTGAGAAGCTGATCCACAGAACATCCAACTGATGCTTTCTGGAGAACCCCAAGGTAACAAATGCAGTCATCAACAGAGAATTATATCAGGGTAAAGGTGTAAAAGAATCTGTTGGTCTTATAGTCTAGTTAGACTAGGGTGCTCTTCTGGCGTGGTACGGGCATGCATGAATATGGATTCAGAGGAGGAGGTAATTCACTAGATTGTCAGTCTCTTCTGCCAGGTAACAAGTGGCAGGATGAGAGGAAATTACCTCAAATTCCACCAGTGAACGTTTAGATTGGATATTGGGAATAATATTTACTGCAAGTGTGATCAGGTCTTGCAACAGACTGCCCAAGGAAATCACCATCCCTGGAAGTTTTCAAAAGGCATGTAGATGTTGCACTTGGCTATGCAGTTTAGTGGTGGACATGGTGGTGCTGGGTTAATGGTTATATTTGGTGACTGTACAGGTTTTTCCTAACCTTAAAGATTCTGTGATTCATGAAACATTGTGAGCTGGAAGACCACTGTGTGGTGGTACTTGCAGAATGAGGAATTTGACAACTTTCTGTATCCTTCTCAGCAAAACCAGAGGGAGAAATTTCAGCTTTTCGGACTTCTCCTCTGTCCCCAGTGAAGTTCGCCAGCATCTCAAACTGGTTTTTTTGGGGACAAAATTTTTGTCCTGTGTCTGTTTCTCTATGCGTGTGAGACAAAACCATACAGACACAGATCCTTCTTTTGCACTCTTTTAATAGTTTTTCACAGAACTGATCCAGTCTGGGCTTTTCTCCCCCTGCTTTTGGCAGCCTTTTCATGAGTCGAGTTGCTTCCATGCAGCACAGCTGATGATGGGCTGTGGAGCAAGGACATATCAGCTCTGTAAGCAGAGAGTGCTGCCAGGACCTTGCTGGGAATCTTCAGCCTCCTCTGTTAAGATGTCTGTATGCCTTTGCTCTAGCATCTCTGGAGTACTACAAAAAAACTGCCATGGCATGAGTGGTCACTTCCAGCAGAGGTGTGGAAGGTGTGGGAACTAATCCCTGTGGAAGAGGAGGAAGAACTGAAAATGCCTCCAGTCAGCACTGTGTTCAGAGGATCCCTTCCACGGAGTAAGGCTGTAAAGCTCTGCTGCCTGTCCTCTCAGTGCCATGGTGTAAGAGATAACTGTGCTCTCCTCCAAAACTGACTGATGAAATCTGTTTCATTGCATGAAGATGCACTGTTCCCTTTAGTGCTGAAGGAGCTGAGTTTCCCTGTGGTCCCTAGCTGTAATTTGCCTCTCTTGCTTTCAAAGGTGTCTATCTATTTTGGGAAAAAAAAAAAAAAAATCATTCAAGTCTTCATTTTCCTTGGAGCCCATCTTTAGATTCAGCAACAATAACAAAAAACCATTGAACAAGTGAAACTGCAGGTTTGTTCCTTCCTTGGTTCACAGTGGTATTTACCAAGAATGTGGTGGGACTTTGACTGGTGCTCTCCCAACATGACCAAAATGGATGCCCACTGCAATCCACATGTGTCCCGATTAGCTCAAGTGAAAATGAGCTCTTCAAGTCTTTTCTCTCTCTCCCAAGTAAATCCATAATTAATTTAGTTCTGGTATGTTCTGCTGGATGTTCTCAGATCTACTTCGTCTCTTGCATTATAGTTAGCCAATAAATCCCTTCATTTTGGAGAAACAATTCAGAAGGCTGAATTTTGGTATTTTCTCAGGACCTTCATTTTCTTCAAAGTAATGTATAGTCTTTGAAGTTGAGATCAGCATAGGTTTGGTCCCCACAAAAGATGATTTGGAATGAGACCTGCTGTCATCCAGTGGCTGGCTCTTGGACGGAGTTTTAGGTAGTAGAACTCATGTAGTTCAGTCTGATGTGTATTCAATAATATCCATAGAATTCCAGTATTTGAAATCTGTGTTGAGAAATGGCCTTCCCAGAGTGGGAAATGGCCTTGTCTGTCCCAGCGTTGTCTTTCTTTCATCCAATCTCTTGTTGCCTTTTGACACCATCAAAGTTTCAAACCTGGACACCACTACAGTGAAATTAAATCTCCTGATAACATGCTGGCTTTTCTTGGGAACCACATAAAAGCAAGAGGTAGCAGGCCTGCAGAGAGTGTAGTGGATGGTTTCTGGCAGTGTGGCACAGCTGTTGCAGGTGCATTGCCTGAACAGCCAGTTTACAAGGCTCCCATTGCAGGGTCTGCGTTGTTCCCACCAGGTAACTGCTGACGCTGCACATGGTTGTGTATTTTGGATCTGTTTCATCCTTGTTCTCCAGAGGCAAGTCACTCTAGTTTGTGAAGATACCTCAAAAGAGAGGCAGTTGCTGTCCAATGAACATGTGTTATTTGGCTTTACACGTGAAAACATTAGCTAGGGTTTTCTAATGCCTGTTGGCAGAAAGGTGTTCTTTTAAAGAAATGCCAATAATAATAAAAACTACTTCAAATAAGGTCTGGGTTTCTTGACTACAAGTGGGAAATTATGTAGATTACCAGCCCTGAGAACCCTCTGATACTCCATGTCATGATTAGAGGGTGTGCAAGTCTATTTGAGGACTTGGTTAATTTAAACTGCTTGAGTTCCATAGCTAAATTACTTCAGGTAATGCTTAACAGCTGTGTTTTCTAACAATGAGGGCTCAATATGTTACAAAGGATGCTGTTTGTTTGCTGTTTGTGACCTTATTTTAAAGTAATGCTTGCACTAATGACTGGTGTCGAGCCTTTGGAAAGGGTATCGTTTTGCTAGTTGTATTCCATACTGAAGTTATGTGATTAAATATTGAAAAGAGGTTTTCCTTTTGCTGTGTGACATGGTCTGATTTGTTTGCTTTGGAATAGATAATTGGAAGATAAGATGGCAGCTTTTTTAAAAAGAAAGTGCCTGGATTTTACACTCAGTTTAAGAATCTCTTACTCCCTGTGTGAACCTGTGCATATGATTTAAACCACATTTCTGGAATACACATGGAATTATATGCCTTATTTGAAGGCAAGAAGCAAGTCGTGTGTATGCGAAATGTAGTGTTGTAGATCTAACCATGTCTGTATGTATATATTTGATATATATACATATATATATATGCATATTACTGGATACTAATTCATCTCACTAAGACATACCACAGCAACCTTAAGAACCACCATGAGAGTGTCATCCCTTGTGGCCCATCTAGCATTTGTGTTAACAAGTTGTTCCCGCCATCTTCCAGAAATCTGTTTTAGTCTGCCTTTCCCTCTTTGAGTTCAGAGAGGTTGAAATCTCCCTTGAGAACTAAGGTCTGTGGTCTGGAGGCTTCCTAGAGTTGTTTACAGAAGACTGCATCAACTTCTTCACTGTGTGGTCTGCAATAACCTTCCATCACAGTGCCACCCTCTTTGGTCTCTCTTTTAATGCCAACCCACAAACATTCACCCAGGCAATTGTCCATCCCATAAATGAGCTCCACACATTTGAGTGTTCCTTTCATGTAAAGGGCAACACTTCTCCATTGTTCTGTTTTCTTAGGTGGATCTCTCTCATAGTTTGTATTGCTCAAGAGAGTTCCATGGTCATAAAAGCCATATCTCTGCCTGAGATACCAGTCATCCTGCAGCCAGACATGTATTGGCAGGAATTATGCACTCCTACCTGCACTTTTCCCTTTTGCATTTAGGATCAAGGATCCATTGCCTGGACTCTAGCCTTTACCCATAGAGCTCTATAGTTATTCTTCAGTTCCAGGTCTAGCATGGCAATATCACCACTGCCTACGTGGATGGGGTGATAGTTGTAGCTATAGGATAGAGAGCTTCAGTTTTTCATCATCTCAAATTTGGCATCCCACAAATAAACTATCTCCCATGACACCATCAATAGATGGGTGCCTTTGAGTCCTACAGAAGGGTATCTCCAGCCACTGTTGTCCAGCCCATCTTTATGGTGTTCATACTTTATTAAGGCCCTATGAATCTTGAAACCCCACTTTATGGAGTTTTCTCCCTCAGCCCAGGCTATTCTATCACAGAACCAATCCTGTCCCTTCAGACCTGAGGGCCAGGAAAGAGTCTCTGTGCTGCGCCAGCAGTCCCAAGCTGCCAGCTGCTTGGGAGTCTATGTCGACCACATGACTTCCTTCCTTCTTCGCATTGTGTAGCTTGGGCTCTTGCTTTTGCAAGACCATAAAGACCCTGCTTATCTCCTGTTCACCCCCAGCTCTCTTCTTCCCACACCTCCTTAGGTGCTTCACTTCTCTGGGAGAGAACATGGAGGAGGTGGGGGCAAACACCTCCCTCTGGGCCGTGGCTGCTGATTTACTACAGCGCTATTTCCAGCCACTGCTGCAGGTCCAGAACCTGCTAATTCAGGTGGGAAGGCTGAAGTGCATAACAGCCCTAGGCATCTTGTTGAAGAAGGAAAGGAAATTAATTCCTGAGGATTCCCTGCAGCACAATATTTTACCAGTGTCTCATTGGGACAGGAGGATGCGGTGTAGCTCTCCAGCAAAGTGGGATGTGCTGAGCTGGAGGGATCCTGAGAGGAGAACCCTACTGGTTAACCAAGCTTGACTTTTCATAAATAGTGTTTTAAAAGGCTGATTCTGACAAGAGTGAGAAAATATATCTTGCTTTCTTGTCTCCAGGCACCCTATTAACAGGTTTGGTGCAGTCAAGATCTCAATTTCAAGAGTGTAAAAAACTGTAGGATTGCTTTTTTGTTTTGTGTGTGTTTTTTCCTACAGGTTGTAGTGATACCTTTCCTGGAATCTTTTTTTTTTTTTTTTTTTTTTTTTTTTTTTCTTCTTTTTCTGTTTTTTTCCCAACCTCAGTGCCAAAAAGAAACAAGTTATCCATATTTGATAAGTCACTTTTGTCATTAATGGCGACCTTTGAGATAACTTTTTAAGCCACTTGAGTATTCTCTCATGAAAGTCAGTAGGTTTTTCTGTTGGTGTTGGGTGGTTTTTTAATTTGTGGAGTGCCTTTCATTCAAATACATGTTTCAGCCTCATCAGAATATTAATAAGTAGGGGTTTATGCATAAATATTTATTTCCAGACCCAATTTACAGCTGTTATGGCTTGTTGGATCAGTGATTTCATTTTTTAATGAAAATTCTAAGGAGATTTTGATTAGGAAATGCAATATCTCAAAAAGAGCTATTAAGTTTTAATGTATCAATACCTGTTAAAAAAAAAAAAAAAAAAAAAAAAAAAAAAAAAAAAAAAAAAAAAACCAACACCTTGCTTTTAAAACTTCATCCTTGTTTAATTTATCCATGCTACCTCTAATTTTAAAAGTCTGGATGACAGAAGGCTTCTATCCCCATAAAAATTTGGAAAATAAATAAATAACTTTGGGGTCTAATTCAGACTCACAAAAGGAAGTAATCATCTAGAACAACATGTAGGATGATTCTTTGGGCTTTTTGTGTTCCAAAAAGCCTTTTGAGAAGGTTTTGGGAAGCATTTTAAAAGCCAGTGGTCCCTCAGCATGGTGGGTTGATGTGATCCTTTTAGCATAGGAGATGGCGTTACCCAAAATAACAAAGTCCAACTGCCCACTGGAAATGCAGCCCTACCCCCAAGGTTTCATGTTTGAGCCAGTCCTCCCACATCTTGTGACGCTGGTGGGGAGAGGGGGGAAGATTTATTTGGCCCTGCATAGGTTAAAAAGCCCTACACAACACTTTGGGGGAAGGCACGGGAACACTGTGGCTATTTGTGTGTCCACAAATGTGGCGAGACTGTGGTTTACATTTTGCTGACAAATGACTTGGTTTTGATCCAGCTTAAGTTGGAAACAAAATTGTAAGCTCTAAGTGAGTTGGATCCTACAGCTGTTCACCACATCTGGGCTTTTGCAGGGCTCCCACCCCCAAGCTGCTCCCACAGCAAGGCCCTGCACATTCTCCTTAGACAGATTATTCAGCAGGATCCAGTCAAAAACTGCCTTTTGTGTTTGCCAGGGGTTTGTTGGCCTTGAGACTAGCCTGTCTGAGAGAAAAACATTCCTGGAAGATGTCTGGAGAGCCCATCCCTGCGACTTTCTGCTTGTTTGTCAGTGCTGGGGGCTGGGGAAGCCATTTTGCACTGCACAGAGCAGCGTGTGCTCTACCCCCTCTTTGGCTGTGCTGAGAAGATGAAGATGAGAAAGAATTGAAAGGAGAATGATCAGCCTCTGCTGAACCATTGAGGTTTTCCTGGTTTGGGTGGTGCAGTTTAAAAGGACATTAAAGGTTTGCCTCGGGTACTGTAATGCACATTTTATTAGACCTTTTTTAGCCTGGTCAGGAAAGATTGGGGATCTCCATGTTAGTTCTGACATCCTCTCAGCCACCTTCTCCTCCTGACTCCTACTGCCCTAAGAGGTGGTGCTGTCCCCATTCTTCCCTTTATTGCCTCTGCAGATTGCCTGTCTGCACACTGAGCCAGCTCAGCTATTAGGCAGCCAAACTGCACCAAATCAAAGAAAACAAGGTTTTTGCTAGATTAGTGAGTCAAATCAATTTACTTCTGAGGGCCAGCTACAAGGAGGATGTAAGACTGCACAGTGAAGTCTAAGAAACAGAGAAGGTCCCTCTGCCTGGTGGTGTGGATCACCTGGGTGAGCTGACTCAGAGCTGTGCCCAAAGCATTCCTTCTTGGGTATCCACCAAACTCATCCTGTAAAAACCCATCCTGTAGAGAGACTGCACTAATCTCTTTGTGCCTCTCTCATGTGTTTTTCAATGTGGGTTCTTTGAGGAATATGCTTTACTTTTATGCAATTCTGTTGAAAGCGACAGTCAAGCACAAGAGGACAAATTTGTTTAGAAAACAAATTTCATTTATCCCAGTGCTCATAAAAGCATTTGTCTTATAATCTGTAAAAATAAATGGTTGCTAGAGAAGCTATTCCTATTTTCTAGTCATGCTGAGTGTAGCCACTGTCAGCATAGGTGATCCCTCACCCTCAAATATTAAAGCTGAGACTGTGGCAAGTATTATTCTTCAGCTCAGTAATTCTTTATCTCACAGTAACAGCTTCCATAAGTCACTGACTACTGTAAATGCCCATGTCTCACAGTAAAATTAATTCTTTTACCTCATTTGGTTAACTAAACTCAACAAAACTTTGAAAGTTTTTTCAGGGAAAATATGAGTCTACTGTCTCACTATGGGAGGAGAAAAAATGGAAGTGTATCACTTTGGGGATATGATAGTTCGTTTCTTTGGTAGAACCTCTTGTGCTGAAAAATATTTCACAGAGACGGTGCTTCAGACTCCAGTAGGGTTGCATGTTATTCTAACGTTGTACAGTAGCTCAATCTGAATGCCTGAAAACCTTTCCAGATGGGAAAGATGCTAAATTCTGTAGCAGTGTTATCTGTGTGCTGCTGAACAGTTAGATTGGACTTCTAGTCTTCACCTGGCAATGAAAAAAAGGCTTGAATTTTGCATATTTACAGGGTGTTTTGTTAATCATCCCTCTTTTCTAGCAAAGATTGAAGAGCTAGCCAGCCCCTTGCAGGAAGCATTTGTTAACTGTTCACAATTAACTGTGGCAGGAGTTAATGAATACTTGGTCTCCTGCAGACGCTGCTGCATGAAGAGATAACAAGAGGGAACACCAAGCATGCCACCTTGCCTATCTGCTTACAGTAACTCAGCCAGCTGGTGATTAAAGCCATCTAGTTTTAGAGGGCACCAAGAGAAATGCTCTGGAATTTCACGCTGAATTGATTTAAGAAGTTACTGTTCCAGCTGTCAGCGATGTTTCTTTAGCAGAGATGGTTGAAGGAAATTAAAGTCGACTTCCCCCTCATCGCAGTTCACGCCCCAGTATGCTAACTTACGCTGAAATATGCTGGCCATCCTTTTCCAGAGATTGTGACCTCCAGCAGATGGGGGGGATTGACAGTATAGGGTGGCCTCTCTCACCAGGCATGAACTGCTTGGACTCATATTCCCACATTATGTTAGGGCTAGGAGACTGGTGTTTGTGGTATCTCACTAAAACTTCACCAAATTTATACAGATTATATATTCACATCAACAGAGAGCATGCTGCTTATCAGAAATTGTAACCTATAGCAGATGCGATTGCCTCCGGAGGCAAACACGCATCTGCATGTCCGGCCACACTGTCATGGACGACTTTAGGAAGGGCAAGGGCGTGTTTTCGGTCACCTCTTGAAAAAGCCTTTGCAGTACTTTCTTTCATTTTGAAGGAAGACATCCAAGATTTTGTTTTTCTTTGCTTTTGTTATAGTATGCTGTGTTGCCTGTTACAAGCCCTGTTTCAAACCTGGGCTTTCTGGTGAGGTTAACCTTTCATCACGTGTAAAACAGGGTTTAAACCACTTCTATTATTGAAGGTATTCTTCTGCTTATTCACAGAAGTGGAGGGAGGGGAAGGCTTTTCTGTCAGGTCCATAAAATAAATTCAGGTCAGACAGGTTTTTAAGCTCCTAGAAAACTAGAGGAATGTGTTGCTGGCAAAGGATAAGCTTCACTGGAATTCTGCATGGACTGCTGTCAGTCATAAAGGTCTTTTTCTTCTGTGAGGTCTGATCCCTGGGAATAAACTGATAATTTTGCAGGCTAGATACCATTTGGTGTTTTGAAGAGTATATAGCTTTCATGAAACAAAGTCTTGTTCAATCTTAGCAGAAATTGTGCAACATGTAAGAAGAATTTACAAATAAAAATCAAATTACTACCTTTTTTCAAGATTTGCCATTTCCTGTAAAGTGTGATGGATTCAAGTCATTCCTATGAACTCCAACAGCGGCATACACTCATCTTCTACAAAGTACTTTAAAGCAAATCTTTGATTTGTGTCTTGATGACTGGCAAGGAAGACAAAGTTATGGAGGTGACAGCTGCCTGCCAAAACTCCTTTATAGCTATGTGGTTTGTCAGTTTACTATGAGGTAACTTACCATTTTCTTCTTAGTATTTTCTACTACTGTGGAAAATTTAGGTTATTCATTCATCAAAAATGTTGAAATACCTACTCTATCATTATGTTAATAACTTGGATCATTGCAGCATGCGTGCACTGCTACAGATCAGTCCTACCTTCCTTACAGCTGTCTGTCAGAGTGCATGGCCTTGACCCTCAGAAAATGCTGGGCAATTGAAAAAGACTTTATTTCCATGCAATTTGCCTCTTGAAATGGTTCTTGCTTTCTGCACTGTCACACACTGCATACAGCTAAATGGAAAAACATGAAATTGTTGTGTGTATCAATATAATGCACATGCCAGAATGTGTCACCTATAACCTGAAATTACCAGCAGATATTTATCTGCTCTTTTTCTGTTTGTCTGTTTGTTTATGGGTTTCTGTGCATATATGTTTTTGGGCTACAGGTATTGTATAAGTTAGACATTTTCATAAAGAGATCTACTGCAATATATTAATTGTGTTTTGAGTAACTTCTCCTCCCTTCAATATATAATCATGTAGTGATAACTAAATAACAAATTTTCTAACAAGTCAAATAAATGTTTTTAAAGTTTTCATTTAGAAAGATGTCTCTGCAGGTGCCATATTTTCTTTAAAACTGTTAGTTTGGCAGCATGAAGTAAAATTGAAAAAGCAAAAGCATGCATTTTTTCAAAGATTGAGCCATAGAAAATACTTCAAGTATAATTTTGTTTTAATAACCTTCGTTCTTAGTAGAATTGCATCTTGTGGTTCTTTGCTATTGCTGTGTGATTGCATGGTGTTGTTTTTTGTTTGTTTGTTTTTTGTTTTTTTAATGAGGTAAGCATGCAGCCCTTACCAATATTTGCCTTATGTTCATCAGTTAAAGATAGTATCAGTTACTCTAAACTTATAATAGGTTAAGGAATAAAAGTCTTGGTCCTAGCACTAGTAAACTGAAAAATACTTTGGTGAGAACTGAATATTTCTGCATTCTTTTTCTTCTGCTCTTGGCAGAAAGCATGACAGTGGTTTACATGCATTTTTTCCCTCCCATTTCTTTTGCTGGTGGCCATTAATGCTGTTACTTCCATTATCATGTTTCAGTCAGTGTGCCTTCTTGAGAGAAGGTTCTTCACACAGCAGTATATTTAAATATGATTCTGGTCAAGGCAGAACTGTATTTTTTCTCTTGAGCTTATGGCTCAATATGTTGAATTATTGAGTTTATTGGATACTTTCTGAACCTAGAAAATAATATGTTTATCTGACCTGCAAATAAAAGCAAACTCCTAAAAGAAGAGCTTTTATGGACATATTGCTTTCAAATAACAGAAGTCACTTTGAAGTAATTTCTCCTTCTGAGGTGGTTTCAAGAAACAAGTTATTGTGCACAACAAATATATCGATTCTCTAACATCCCTTTTCTCTAAAGGTGCCTCTGCAAGTCTGACCACTTCTTTCAAGGGGAACATTTCAGTCTTTGAAAATTGTGTATATGACTTTGAAATCCAAACATTTCAAGCATGTGGCAGGGTAACAGCATAATTCTCTGACCACCTTTGCACTTTATGTACAGACTGCAGTACTAATCATAAATATGTGAGAATAAATATTTTATCCTTGCTCTTACTAGAGCTGACTTTTGTCAGCTTTTTTTTCCTTGCTTCCCAAGGAAAGTACCTAGATTCATTTGATGCTTAAGAATTTCTGGTAAACATGTAAAAAGCTATTACTATGCAAATTTGGTATCCACAGCCTTTCTATTTTGCTGATTTCTTGGGTCCTCTGAGGACTACAGCTATAGTTAAAGTGCTGCAAACCATGGTAGAAACCTAGGCATAGCTTTCAACCCAAGACTTGACTGAGCTCTTCACAGCTGTGTGAAGGCAGCCACATCATGTAATACAGTCATCTCATTAGGTAATCAGTTGACCAGATGCATCATTACTTAAAAATTCATTGTAGAGAAAAATCTCTTCTGATTCTAATCTGTGGTTCAGCTGTGATACTAAACTTAAAATCAAGCAAGTGTGTATATATATTTAGATGACTGACTTCTGAATGCAGGCCAGACAGAAGCAATTTGCACATTGAAATGTGACAAGCTCACAGTGTAGAATTTTAATCAATGAGACATTTTAGCTCATCTGCATGTATTATTTGTACTTGAAGACTAATATCAGATTAAAATACGACAAACTTGCTCTTCCTGGAGGAGAGTTTGGAGAGAGTGTGTAAATATTCAGGGTGATGAGGCTAGACACGGTGAGGTCAGTCTGCCCCATTAATCTGGTAATCAAGCCGGTTGTTTATGACAAGAGGTATTTCTGTTACCACCTTTGTAGTATAAACCAAAATACTGGCACTCTTCCATGTGCCAGTATGTTCTCATGCTAAAATTGAATTCCAGAGACAAGATTACTGCTAGGCCTTCAGTGCTTAGCTTTATGGAAATTAATTACTTTGTTGCTCTAATTTGTGAGGTTAAATGATTGTTGTGCAGAATAGCTGGCTGTTGTTCTCTAGTGTCAGACAACTTTTCTTACAGCCACCACCTTTCAGAGGATTTTTGTGAAAATATTACACATCACCTCACAACATAGTGTACAGTATCCAAATTCCAAGATAAATAGGTATTTTGCAACTGCAGAACGTGGTTGTCTTCTTGAAAGTACCCGGACGACATCCTTTGACCATCATGTGTGTATAGGTATCATCCATCATTCCCAGTTTTTTCAATACTCTTCATATGAAACTTACTGTTCAACTTTTCTAACCTTAACCAACAAATATGAATTAAAAGTCCTGTAATAAGAAGGAATTTTTATGTACTAAAAAGAAATATGTGTTTATTAGAGGAACATTGAGATCACGGGAAACTTCAAAGATGAATTTGAGGCGGAGAATGATTGACTTGTATTAATAGGGAAGAAATCTTTATTCCCAGCTAGAGAGGAAACAGAACTGGCAGAAAATCTTTGAAGCATTTGTTAATAACAGAACAATCTTGTCTTTGGGGTTCTGTTAGATTAATTAAAATCAGCTTCCTTTCTCTTAAATTGCTGAATTAACAGTAAGAGATTAACAGTATAGCAACAGAATTCTAAGAGTTCTGACTTGATCAGTTCTTTTTAAGTGGATGAACTTTATTTTGGCCAGTGTTGAACAAGTAAATCATTACAAATAAGTAATTCAAGATGATGAAGTGGGTTTTGCTCGTAAAAAATTTCAACTGCACTATTTAAATACATTCCATACATTTTTCTTCCTAGCAACTGGGCAAGGGAGAAGAGCTGCCATAGCTGTTCTCTTTCTGAGAGTGCTTAGAAATTTCTTAATTATAATGATAACTCCAGAAAAGCACCAGAAGGATGATTAGGTTCTCAGAAGTTTCCAAAAGTTTTACCTGAGATCTCAGGCTATTTCAGAGATTCTTCAAAGAGAAGCAGTTGTAAATACGAAACTGCAGAAACCATGTGTATGGTTTGGCAAGTAGAAAATTTTGCTGGGGGGTTTTGTGTTTATCACAGTAAATACTTAATAATCATCAGTAAATCACTTAAGCTGATGGTGAGCTTAAACCATCTTCAGGGTTTCAGCTTCAAACATATCTTGTACAATACTTAAAGCCCAGAGTGCATTTGTGTGGAATTGGAGATGAATGTTGTTCCATCAGTAGTTCAACAGATGCTGTTTCTTTTTCAGATCATAGCCTGCACAACTGGTAGCATGCCCCATGAAAGAAATTATTGTAATTGTCATAATAAAAATAATTTAACAGACTGCTTTTTTTTTTTTTTTATATATAGTCAGCAGTCCATAATGATTGGTTTTATTGTGTTATAAACTGGTTAAGTCAAACACACATATTTGAAATATAAGTAAGAATTTTTAGAGGTTCATAACTCAGTATGCATTCAGATTTTTTTTTAAACTGAATTAATACTTTACATAATACTTTACTTCACATACCGTTCCCTTGGGATTTAGAAAGACGGTAATTACATAGTAAACATACACTCATTATTGCAATCACTTGTTGCAGTTTAACAGTGTCCATGAAGATATGTCACTTCTTTCTGAAGTATTATGGTAATTTAAGTTTGGGTTTTTAAGTCTACTACCCATCAAAGTTGCTAGGCTCCACTATAGTTTGAGTAATTTGGATTGGGTTAACT
Source organism: Hirundo rustica (assembly GCF_015227805.2). Classification (NCBI taxonomy): domain Eukaryota; kingdom Metazoa; phylum Chordata; class Aves; order Passeriformes; family Hirundinidae; genus Hirundo; species Hirundo rustica. The sequence goes on along the minus strand of NC_053453.1, from coordinate 20,163,370 downwards.
GTCTCTGTTAAATAGGTAGCAGGTGCTTAGGCGCTATTGGTGCTTGCTGGTCCAGGAGTTTGTAGTAGGGTTTTAATAGCTTATTTAAGGTGGAATTTTTTCCTCCCCTGAGTAGACTTAAAACAATTGCATCTTAACAGTTCCCTTCTGTGAATATCATTACCAGCTCAGGATACCATAAATGCTGAGACTAAGCGCAAGACAGCACTCAAGTGGTCAAACATCCAAAACTAAACAGAAAATAATAGGGAAGGAGAAACACATAGCATCTCCCTTCATCACATCAAATGGGAGTTAAATCATATATCATCATTTAATCTCACAAAGGAAATAGAAAATATTTAAAAGACATTGTGAGAATACTGTAGTTTTGAAGGATAGACTAATACTCAATATTTTTTTAAAAACTGAAATAAATCAATTAATCAAATTCCCCTGAAAACAAACATCTAAACTGAACACTCCACATGACTGTTCTGTATTTAAGTATTCATTTCTCTTTCAAAATTCAGTTTGTGATTCAGTTAATCAGCGGGATGGAGCACCTCTCCTATGAGAAAATGCTGTGAGAATTAGAACTGTTCAGCCTGGAAAAGAGAAGGTTTCAGGATGGCCTAATTGTGTCCTTCCGGTACCCAAAGTGACCTTACAGGAAAGATGGGGCAAAACTATTTACAAGGCCATGAGGTGACAGGACAAGGGGGAATGTGTTCAAATTGATGGAAAGTAGGTTTAGATTAGATATTAGGAGAAAATTCTTTACTGTGAGGGTGAAAAGGCACAGGAACTGGGAAGTTGTGGGTGCCCAGGGAAGTTATGGATGCCCCATCTCTAGCAGTGTTCAGGGCCGGGTTGGATGGAGCTCTGTGCAACCTGGTCTAGTGGAAGGTGTCCCTGCCCCTGGCAAGTGGGTTGGAGCTAGGTGGTCTTCAAGGTCCATTTCCAATGCAAAACAGTGTAGGATTTTAGGATTCTGATGAGCTCTTTTTAACTTTCAACTTGTGACACAGATTGTAGCTGCATGGAGAGCTACTATCTGCACATCCAACTTCAGATGACCTTGTAGTTTTTAATATCGCAAAATGGTGTTTGGCCTTGATTATATCCTTCTGCATCTTTTTTGCGTGTTCAACTGCTGTTTAGTCTCGCATCTGAAGGTTTGTTGACGCAAATCTTACGGCTCTTATTGCCCATGTTATTGTACATGTTTTAATTCTGTGGCCTTTTTCAGGACGTGGATATTCTGAGTTTTTCAATACTTTGAGAAGGATCAAGGTAATTATGTAGCTTCTAGTTAGTTTCTGTTTTGCTGGTAGATCCTAAGGTGCCCCTCTAATTCTGCCTTTGTCTTCTGCAAATTTGCACTGGCCTGGTAGTTCTGGTGTAAGTCAGTGAGAAACCACTCCCTGTCTGTTTCTAGCAGACTTCCAGGTCAAAGGCAAGAACTGATCTTCCCAAAGCATCTTGAAGGGATGACTTGAATGCTCCCCTCAAGAGACTCTAAAAGGAAATGCCTGTTTAATCTCTACCCATATAACATGGGGTAACTGCACAGGGAGCAGTCCTTTCCTCCTCCCCTTTTGGTTTAGGGAGTTTGGGAACAGTTACCATGGCTTGACAGGAATTTGGGGCAGTGAGTAGGAGAATCTACCTGCTTAGAGTACAGCCCTGACCCTATTTATCTGTAGGAAGCCATCTCTCTTCTGTATCTGACCACACAAAAGCAAGCTCTTTTCTCCAAAACCTAATGTGGATTGTCTGCTATTTAGAGTAAAATACAGACAGCTGCAGAGAAAAACAGACTGCATTTTTAAGTTTTGAAAATGTGGTTGTGTCCTTTAACTGGACTTTGCAAGGGTGTGACTCTTTAAGTGCCATTGCAGTGGAGGCAGGTACATACCTGACTAGTTTTTACACTGCATTTCAGATCCTGAAAATAGTTCTGTCCTGCATTTGACAAGTTTGTGTGGTACTGGCTCCTCCAGGGGGGTTTTGAAAATTCAAAACGATGCTTATATTGTATATTGTGAAATGGTAAGAATAATTTACAATAATACTTGAAATTAAGGCTTCATTATTCTACATAACCAAGCAGTTAATGAGTTTTCCAAATTAAGAAAGTATCTACAGATACTCTTATGGTAATTTAGATGTAGTTCTGACTTGCAAAACGTAGATTTGGATTTAAAACCGTGGTTCAGGTCTGCCTCAGGATTTATTGTGGGCATCATGAAAACAAAGGCAGAATGCTCTGTGTTTGTCTTTTAACATTTCCATTAGCAAGAAGCTGATGAAAATCTGGATACACTTTTGAAACTTTTATTAGGAATACTTAATAATTATAATCTTAAAACTGTTGGTAATTGAATCCTTTTTGTTGCTTTTTAGTTCTTGTAGAATTATCAGTGGTAGCTCCTTTAAAATTTCACATTTACTTGGGAACAAACCAGATTGAGAAAAATGCTATTGTCAGGCAACTCAGGACAATTAAAATCTCAGTTTGAGAAGAGATATTTAATTACTTACTGCCTAGACAAGCTTGTAAAACAAATTTAATTACATGCATCAGACAAGCTAGTGGCCTCCACTTAAAATCCTGTGTACGTAGGATGACCTGTGTGTCTGGCCTGAGATTGAACAGAGAAGAAATATAAAAGCACAAGTCTTCCTCTGCATCTCACCATGGAGCAGCTGTGCTCTATACTTCCCTGGGGAAGCAAATGCATTTGCTGTCTGCCCCACAGTCATGATGGAGAAACCAAAAGAGAAATTTAACCAAGGTAGAGGTTGAGACGAGTCAAAGGACTTCTGACCACAGGAATACTGTGCACTGGCTGAATAGATGTACTATGCTCTATCTGCCAGATACATCAAAATAATAGTTACTAGCAGCTTTATTTTATGCAGTTGTACAAAATGAAGCCTGCTGTTGAATTATGGTGATGAAGATGGACAGTTTAACTGCTGATGGGTTCTCATGACAAGGAACTAAATTTAGGTTTTCACATGTCTTTGCAGGTGGGAGTGGGCTGTTCATTTGTTTACTTCCATGCTACAGGATTGCATTGCAATCCATATATAAACACGCTTGCCCCGGAGGAACATCTGTCAGGCATAAGCACTGTGCGCTTGTCCAGAGCTTGCTGTGGAATTGGACTGTAGGTGACAAGGTGGTTTGAAAAGATCAAAGCAGACACTTTTTTAGGGTGTCAAGAAAGAAAGTACATCATGGGAAGTCTTTGTGTACAGAACTGGAATGAAAACTTTGCAATGAAAACTTTGCCAACATAGACTAGGCCCCAGTCTGGAAACTGGAGAAGGGATTATGTTGCAGATGCAGAGCCAGCAGTTGAAGTTGGAAATGTGCACCAGTGCTTTTTGCCTTTGCTTTTTACTGAAGTCGTGATGCAGATCTCCTGTGTAAGGCTGACTCCCAGACTCAAGCAGATGCTGTGGGGTGAGCTGCAGCATTTGCCCCTCCCTGGCAGCAGCTTTGCTCCTGTGTGGGAAATGAAGCCCGCTAGCCAGGGCTCCTAAAAGCACATCCCTCCTCCTTGGCTGCTTCGCTTTGAAGGCTGGTCTGGAAAGGAAACCAGTGGTTTATGTTACAGTGTGTCATTTTATTGTAAGTGCTTCTCAACCTCATTTTACACTGAATTAATATACAGACCGTATGGTTTTATTTTGGCATTAAATTAGCCAGTGATATATACGTCGTGCCTGAAAGATGAGCAGCTACCTACGGGGTTGTAGATGCTTGCTTGTCCTTGTAACTGATTGAATTCCAGGAATATATACACTGTGAGAAAGAGATGCAACCCTGTAGAGTTAGTGTTGCTACTCCTAGCATATCTGTAATATGCATGTACACACACAGGAAAAATACATGCAAAGGGACACATATGAATCTAGGAAACTGCAGCTTTTCCTCATAATTCTGTATTCTATGTTTCTGTCCTTTGTGTATGCTTTCCCTATAAAATACAAACTCCTTTTCCCCAGTATTAAAGCGCTTGATCAAAACTCCTTATCCATCACTATGGAAGATGGAGATACATATTATGGATAAACCAAATTGAACAGTAAAATACTGCTCCTCACAGGAAAGTTTTCACCAGGAGGCAAGGATAACTACGGTGTTACCTAGTGAGGGTAAATAACAAACCTTTTTTGAGAATCATACATGGCAGTCCATTGTTATAGTTGGAAATTGTTCTCTTTATGTCCTCTCCTCTACATAATTTTGTCATGCCTGTTGATCCTCCCTCTTTAAATTGGTTCAACTTTAAATGAGCTTTGCAAAAAAAACTTTCTGTCAGGTCCGGGAAATATAGTGCAACACCTTCATTTTCTGTATTACAAAATGTTCTGAAATGCTTTCAGAGGGATTCTAGTTTGTGCATTGAGTCAGCTGGAGTAATTAGGGCGTGATGCAATTGTTTCTTTATGGGCCTGAAGCCATCCCAAAAACCACAAAGGCTGATTTCTTCCTTGTGAAAGGTTGCTTTAACCCTTGGCCAGGTGGGTGTCATGGGTTTTGTTCAAACACTTTGAGTTCTGAGACAAATGGAATCACAAGGCCTAAAGTTACTCAGCTCACAGGACTGCAGATCAACATGTGCCTCTCTAAATATTTACGAAGACCAAACATTGTTCAAGGAATGCGATTTTGGGTTGGGTTTTTTGCTACAGAATGATAAAAATACCATTCATGGCATTTTACTTGATGAATCAGAATCTGAAGCTATTTGTTTTGGCCAGCTTAATGTGTTGTTTTCCTCCATTTTCCTTCTGGAAAATTTTGGCCTATTCACTAGTTCAGTTCCTTGAGGAGCATTATTTTGGACTGCTGAGGAAAAGAGCAAAAATCCACAAAGCTATTTTCTCTCAGATGGTAAAAGGAAGTCAGTTATAAATTTGATGATTTGTGCTACATGCTGCTTCTTGTTATGATTACAGTAATTCTGCATTTTAAGAGAATTTAATAAACTATGTTCGCAGGCACACTTTGGATGTTATGTTTCTAAACACTTGCCTGCTCTCACTAAGGTAGCATGAACTGTTACTGGTTTTTCTCTCTGACTATTATGGAAAAATAATTTTGAAAATTGAAAGGTGCTTTGGGGGTTTTGAGTTTGCTTTTACTTCAGAAGATCTCAGACAGGTTAATGGGGAGGTTTTTGCAGGTTGTCCATGTAGAAAAGGTTCATGCACATTTAATATCTTTTCTCAGAAACCTGCAGTGATGATTTTAGGTTCTGATTTCTTTCATGAATACTTGAATTCATCAACTTAAGAAAAGACATTGCCTTTGGCAATTAAGATATAGGAAGGATGCGTTGTAGTGATCCAAATTCAGATCCAATTTTAACCTGTTTTGTCAACATTTCTGTTGTCTTCTGTATAAGTATTCTTACTAATACTACTGTGTAGGAATTCATGCTAAATCTTCAATGCATGGAGTGCGAAGGCATTATCTCTCCTACTTTGCAAACATAAGTTGCACAGTTTTGCTTTTTCTCTAAAAAGGCAGAGAAGACTTGTTGAATACCTCTCCCCAAAGATTTGAATGACCAGTTCCTTAAAAATCATTTTGTGACCCAAGATGCAGGAATTTTTGTGCTCCCTCTGAACACATCACTAGCTCAGATAAAATCCTGGCTTGGATAAATATGTGCCAGAGATATATCACCAAAGGTTGGAACCTAAATAATCAGAACACTTTTTTTCTTTATTTGTTTTGCTAATAAATATCAATTTACCCTGAAGTTCTTCATTACCTCTAGATAAACCACAGCCTTCTTAAACTACATAATTACTAGCAAATAGTGTGTGTTATATTAATTTATACATTAATAAACACTTGTAAATTCAAACAAATGAGAGTCTTCACAAACCTCACATATAGAATATTCTGGCATGAAATATTTTGTAGTATCATTTCTTCTTTTTTTTTTTTTTTTTTTTAAATTTCATGTTCAAGGTAGATTCCCCATATTCCAGATACATCAAGCCTGTATTTGTTATTGATTTTGTTTAATTTTCAACTTTGGACCCAAGCTGTTTAAACAGATTAGTCCCTGCTTTTATCTGAGTCAACTTCCTCATGCTTTCATCAAAGCAAAGGAGATTATTTGACTTTCTGTCTCATAACACAGCATTACAAGAGAGTCATATGTTAAGTGACAGTGATGGATTCTGTATTAGGAAATGGCCATTCTGTCTCTTGTACTAGTTCCCCATCAAAGACAAAAAAAAAAAAAAAAAAAAAAAAAACCACCTAATTTTTATTTATTTGTAGTCTATTTTTTAGTGTTCACTACAGCTGTATTTACTTGTAACTGAAGCTAATACATTTCAGAACTAGATTAGGTGAGAGTGTTTGAACTAGAATAATGATGTGTAGGCATAATATGTTTGTATCCTGGCACTGATCCTGTACCTTAACTTTCTTACTCCTAGGCACACAGTATTTGTGAACTGACTAATACCTGGTAATAGAAAGAAACTTTCTCTTCAGACTGACTTGCAGTGTAGTTGTGAGATTTAATGGTAACCAGCAAGCACTAACACAAGCTTTTGGCACAAATTATGTTTTGTGGTGGGATCAAAATTTCTTATCCATCATGTCTTATTTATAAGAAGATAAAGATGGAGATAGCAAGTTGAATAGGTACTCAATTGACTAAGTCTGTGGGAAATACTTGAAAGACTCTGCTGAAAACACAGAGCATGTATGTCTACATTTGCCTTTCAATCGTGTCTGTGGGCACAGTTGGGTTTTAGGTGTAGAATGGGAGTTCCCTCAGCAGGCAAATCAGTGTAGACAACAGCAAGTGTTTTGGAGATACATAGCATCATCAGGGATTGTGGTGTTGACTGACTGCACGTGCATCTCTTTGTCTGAGCTCTCTTGGGCTTTGTACTCCAGGCTAAATAGGTGAAGTGATAAAATATCACTGCAGGTTCTAAAGACAGTTTTTCCTATAGAGGAACTATTGGTATTTCCTACCTTTATGTAAACTGTGGTAAAAGGACTTCAAACTGCAGCAAATGACATCTCCCAGACATAGTCTCAAGGCTCATCTGCGCAGGCAGGGAAACTCTTCCAGGGCTTTCATGCAGGAGGCACATGACTCTTTGTGAGCCGTGCAGACCTGTTAATTCCCTGGTATGTCCAGGCTTCTTTTCACATTGCTGTCTTTCTGAACAAACAGTACTTTATACAGAGACCTCGGTGTCATCAGCCTGAAAAGAGCAGCAGTGCAGGTGATCTTGTGCTGCCTGCACTAAACCCCAGAAGCCCACCACAAATTTATCCTCCAAATGTGGGTCAAGGATTCCTCCCTGTCCTGAGAGGCCTGGATGGCTTGGACTGGACCCAAGTGAAGGAAGGAAGTGCACAGAAACAGAGCTGCAATAAACTCAGGAATGTACAGAAATAAAGCACACTCGTCTGTTTAATTTTTTCAGGTTAGCCACTTCAAAAGAGCTGCTGCAAATGATCAAGGCACTTGAATCTATTGAGGGAGTGTTTCTGGTATGGCTCAAAATTGAATACTAATTCATTGTATTTCTGTAGGAAAACCAGCCCAAGCCTGAGATTGCTATTCTACCGAAAGACGATGTGCCTCAGCATTTGCTTAGGCTGTGTATAATCTAACATATGGACACACTACAGTCTTATTGGCAACCTGCAGTAGCTCTAGATATACTTCTGTACAAAAATGAAGCAGCAGAATTTTAGTAGTAGTTATTGGCACCTATATGTATATGATGATAATTACTTTACATAATTATGTATTTCACCAGCAAGATACGGAATAAAAAGTGCTAATACTGAAATTAGAATATCAGTACGGATATGGATATTTAATTGTTTTTCTGATAGTCATCAATAAACAAGTATTAGGAAGTAGCTAATGTTTTTGCTGGCCACATTAGATCTGGTTAAGTTAATCACAAGTGGCATGTGTTTAAGAGAAAGAGATATGAATGGACCTGCAGGCATTTTGTGTTAGTATCAAGGATTTATATATTTTTGTGACTTTCACCTATACCATGTAATGGTATATAAAAAAGAATAGCAAATTCTTTTTTCTTGATTATAATGATCTCAACAGGCTCACTCTTAATGATATACAGCTACATTCCTATTTTTTTTTTAATCAAAGCCTTTCTCTAATATAAATGCCTAGAATCTTACTAAAAATCTGGTCTCATTAGGTACACCATCAGAATTAAAATAGTGTATCCTAAATCTCAGTCATTTAGAAATGATCTGTACATGAAAAGATAAAGTGAGGGGCTCACCAATTAGTATAAATGTCTTAGTGGAACAGAAAGTGACTTCAAAGAATTTGATTATATATTTGAGTTTTCTGATTTACTACCAATACTTTGAACTTTTGTTCTCATAGTACTGGAATATTTGAAGCTTTTTTTATCACTTTAGTGTGCAAACCAAATGTAAGGGGAAGAACTGAAACATTTAAAATTATTTCAAAACAATCTGGTTTTAGTTTTTTGAGATGAAATGATTGAAAATTAAATGTAGTCTTAGGCTGCATTTGGTCTTCTTCTGCACCACTGTTTGTTCTTACACGTGCAGTGGGATGGAGTTTGATGCAGCATTTAATCCTTTTACCCACTCCATGGTCCATTGCGAGCCTTGCTATGACAACCCTGTGGTTGTGTCTGTGTACTCTGTGTCGCTGTCTCTCAGCACCTTTGCTAGTTGGTTTTGCCCATATCACAATCAAATGGTATCAGACAGTGCTACAGAGTCCAGTAAGACTTGAATTCCCAAATTCCATCAAACTGGTAAAAATCTGAAGCCTCAAGTCCTGCACAGAAGGCTCCCTCCATCACGTGAGGAACATTCCAGTCTCAGGCTGCTTTAGTCCAAGGCAAGTTTTCTTGGAGCAGCTGGCATTCCCAGCTTCCCATCCTCCTTCTTTGGGTTGTGCAACATCTGGCAAACAAAAAATGTTTTACTAAAAAGTAGCATTGGAATGGAGTCACATGCTGTGTCAGGGACAGCTTGGAAAGAAAGCAAGTATTGTATCCTTTTGTGTGCAACATCCCTGTGCTGTGGCCTGGTTTTCCTAGCAAAAAATGCAGCAGGGTTTTAAATTTGGATTATTTTGGTAGGGTTTTTTTGTTGTTGTTGTTTGTTTGTTTGTTTTAAGCAAACTGAGGCTTGTTTTGGCCACTCTGCAAGGAACACTGCATAATTCAGATGTAAACCTTTTTCACTAGAGCACTGCATAGTAAAGATATCCATCAATTCCTTATTGCTGCTAAACTTGTTTCTGCTTTCTGCTAGAGTAGGAAGCAGGGAAAGAGCAGTACATTAGAGCAAATGGTATATTTTTGTAACACCATGTGTATAAGTATTGGTGCAGCAGTGATAGTTTCCATATTTAGTGCCAGCAAAAGTTTTTTGGCATCTACTTCAGAGCTGTAGGTCCAAAGGCAAGGCAAAAAGGTGAATAAGCCATTTTTAGGTGGTGAGGGTTTGAGTGGGGAGTTGAAGGGGAGTGGGGAGGGGCATAACCACAGACTCATGTATTGCTGTGGGAGCAGGAAGATGTATTTAAAAAAAAAACCTAAGGGTAAAAGGCTTTTTTTCCTTATCTGTATCAAATTCCTCCCTCCTTAGTGTTTTTAAATCTTCCAGCTTTTTTAGAAATTATTGTTTGGTGGAAAATGTAACTTTATATAATGGGTATATATGATAAATGTACACAAAATTATGTCATTTTCAAAGATAGGATAAAAGCCATTACTGCAGTACGAAAACACTTTCCTATCACCTCTAATAATGTTTTCCACATCTTTCCATTTGAAAAAGCAGTGAAATGTATCAGCATGAGGAAGCTGTTCATACTGGTTCCCAGCTGTGGATATGTCAGTGGAGATAAATTCATGTCCTCAAATATTACCCTTTCCTGACTACCAATTTGCAGACATCTTAAATTCCACTTTGACAAAACTAAAGCTTTCCAAGGTGCTCATCTGCTCCCTCAGCAAGGCTTTGAGGTTTCACAGTGTTTGTACAAGAAGGTTCAAGGCCTATGTGACTAAATAGAAGTAGCCCAGCTGCTGCAAATGGCAGCTTTTCTTTGCCTTTCTTTTGGAGGAGCGGAGGTCAGGGATATACATGTATTTTCTTTGTTGGTGCAGGTTTTCCATGCCCTTGCAGCCCTGTTCCTGTCTGCTGGCCAGCTGGGTTGTTAGTGGTTGAGGAGCAGAATCTGCCTTTCTGAGCAGAATTTGTCTTTCTGATCAGACTGGTCAGTGCTCTTTGCAGGGACCTTCCAAAGCTGAAAGTCTAGCTGTTGTCCTTGAGTCACTTTTTTTATGATAGGTACCAAATCTGAGTAGGCTTTCATTCAGTTTGGAGTCCAGGGGTGAATAAATATCCTTTCTATCAGATTTATTTATCCCTCAGCTCAGAAAACTGGGAGGACTATCCTGCCGCTTCCCCCAAACCATCATGTTCAAGGTCTTGTGTAGAGTTTAAATGAAACATTTTTTTGCAGGTATATTTTCTAGAAAGGGAAAAAACCCTCCAAGAGTCCTTTATTTATTTATTAAATTCCTGTCACCCCAAAAGCTGGTTTTGCAGACAAACTGCTTTTGCATGTTTGCTTTTGTAAAAGATGTGTTTATATGAATGTGCACCTTCTTGGTGACTTCCACAGGGTAGGACCCTCTGTGCTTTTGCATCATGTACTGTACCTTGCTGAAATTACCTCTGGGATATTGTAATGCCAGTGTTCCGTTAACTAACAGACTATAAAGGAAAATTTAAATTAAATGCCTTTGGGAATAGTAAATGACAGACTTCTCAGAATGTGAGCCTTGCAGCCCAGGCTCCTAGAAGAAGCACCTGCAATCTTGCTTTATAGCTGATACACAGCTAGTTGGCAGACAAAAACCTTGCTAGGGTTTCAATTTACAGCCTATGATACATAGGATTCTTTCTTCCTTTTAATGCTTTAAACTGAAATTGAATTTTAAATTAACTTGACATTGCAATGTTTTCAAGTCAGATAAATAACTGTGCTCCTTTTCCCTTTTCCATAATATATTTTATATCTTACTACTAAAGCTTTTCCTGAATTGATATTAAAATTATATATTTGCCTGTCCTTACTTTCCTTAGGAAAAAAAAGTGAAATATAACCATGTAGCTGTAAGAAGTATTGTTTGCACTTTGACAATTATGTAGTTTCGTAGTTTAGGAATTTGCCAGTTTTATTTCTGTTGCTCACTGTAACAGCTTGTGGTTTATTTCTGTGTTTTCTCGCAAAGCTTTGATCAAACAGTGGTCTTCAGAATTATGTTCTTTAAGCCTTCATGCAAGTAGATGTCTTCCATTTATGTCACCAGAAGACCCCATTCTTCACTTCAGTACCCCATTTACACCTTCATCGTATTAATGAAACAGTGTATCAACATTGTTTGGGGGTGAATTTTTTTTTTTTTTTAAATGTACTTTTGAGCTTTTTTAAGCTGTTAGGCCTAGATGGTGCAGGTATAAATGCTTGTGAAACACACCAGTAGTTACAATGTGGTCAGTGGTGTCTTAATCTGACACCTGGTAGCATGAATGTTTTTTGCACTTGATAGATGATGCCACCAGGAAGATAGAAGAGCTGCCTTAAAAAAAGGCAGATGGATTCAAAGTGTTTTGCAGAGAATTAAATGGATTCCAAGTGTTTTACAGAGAATTAAATAAATACCTGTGTTTCTGAATGTGCTGTGTAGTAGAAAGAAGGAGTTTTGCAGTAGAACTGCTTGTGGTTTGTTTTGGGTTTCCCTGATTCTCACAAACTTGATTGAATGAACCTTTCTCATCAAACTGGATCTCGAAGTGCTTACACTGAAGGACATACAATGGCAGAATTTACAATGTTAGTATGCTGAGGAAAATGTATTTCTTCTGTTCCTGGTAAAAAATAAGCCTAACACTATGGGTCCCTCTGTGCAACTTAAAATAAGGTATCAAAGTACATCCCTCCTTCCCTCCCTTTTTCCCCCAGGAAAGCATACTCCAGACAGCTCTCGTTTTGTACCTTCTGGCTTTCAGCAGGGCATTAGCATTCCAGAAAGAGTTTCACCAGCCCCTAGGCTTTAACAGTGGTCAGGACAGGCAGAAGGAAAAGCTACCAAACCCTTTCCCTCTTAGGCTTGGAGCTTGAATTGTAACTAGGGGCTTTTGGGAGTGTATTAAAGAGCACTGCTTTCCTTGCCTGCTCTTTCCCTATTTCCTTGTTTTCTGATACCAGTATGACTGAAAATCCTTATTTTTTTATAACCAAGCACAATGAATAAATATTTGGAATATTTCATATCTTTGAATGTATGTTAATAAAAACACACTTCTGCCTTAAACAGGACAAGAAGTTATGCAGACCTCCCCAGCTCAGACAGAAATTCTCCTAGGGGGAGGAATGCCACATGAAATTGGAAAGTTATAATTTTCTCAAATAAGGGTAAAACACCAGGGTCTTAAGTTTGGGTGCTTTTCACTCTTTTTATAGTCCGGTCATCTCTTCTCTCTGCCAACCCCGACCCCCACACTCCCCTAAGATATTCAAATGGAAAAGCTTTCTTTCCAGGGTATCTGCACAAAGAAGGCATTCGGTAGCAGAGGAGATTTCTTCCAAAAGCATCTTAGTGTGCTATGATCCTTCCCCAGAACTGAGCTGAACGTGCTGAGGAAGGACTCTTGCTCCATACCCTGCGCAGTTTCAGTCCCTTGGGTGGATGCTGTCATTTCACATTCTGGGCCGTGTGCCTGAGCGTACCTAGGCATTTGTTTGAGTCTCTGCCAGCAAATATGCCAAAGAGATTATGCTTCATATTTCATCCCAGGGAGAAGAGAGCCTAAATGGGTTTATCATGGAGTTTTCATTCACTCTGTCACTTCACCCTTCTTTATAGTTCATTGCTAGAGTTCTAATTTTTCCCGACAGCAGTACACACCCCTGCAGCTGGCCCTGCATAATGATTCCCTCCTCCTAGACTGACAAGAGTGGATACATAAATCTACTGCCATCAGGGTGTCCCCACTGCCCCCTCTCCCCCCCCGGAAAAAGATCTGTCCCCTCCCCAGCACTCTCATTTACCACCAAGTACTGTTGCCTGCTGAGCCAAGATGCTGCCTGTGACCATTATCCTGCCTATGCTAAACACCAGGAAATGGCTCTTCTTGGACAAAAAAACTTTTTTTTTCTCTCCTAATGATAACTGTTAGTGAAAATTGGAGTGCCTTGGGCAATTGTATTTTATGCAAATATTACAACATACAGCAACAAGCTCCTGTGAAAAGCAAGGGTGGACTGATTATTTGAACTGGGAGCTGGAGGGTGAGAAATGCTGTCAGGAGCAAGAATTTTGACCAAAATATAGGTCTTTAGGAGGTCTTAAGTTAGAGATCCCTGTGTTCTCTGAGGCCCTGTATTAACTCAAAACGATTGCTTTAAACTATTGAGTAAGGGCAGCAATGTCAAACCCAGGGCTTCCCAGTTGTTGAACTCATCAAACACATTGACAGTTTATAAATCAGACAGGACTTGTGGACCCTTTGCAAAGTATTGTTTGAAAATCTCTTCCTTAGCCCTCCATCCTTAGCTATAGCAGTGGAATGTTGCAGCTGGCTAAAAATCAACATAAGACTAGTTTAAAAGGCAGCAATCTCTGTTCCTGCTCTGAAAAGCAGGCGCAAGCTGAATGTGCAGTGTACAGCAAGAGCTTCATCATTCTTTACCAGCAGCCAAGGTATAGGTAAAGGTCAGCCCCTTTCATCTTCCAAGTGTCTAATCCACAAAATACTAGATTTCTCCAATAGATATTTGGTGTTAGTAACATGCTGATAGTCTGATATTCGTAGTTGCTTTTAAAGTTAAATTATTATTTTTCTTTGGCTACAAGTATTTGGCAGTTTTCTCTGACGCTGTCCTTATGATGATTCATACTGCAGTTTTTTTGAAGAGATGGATAAACTATAATTGTTTATATACAAACAGAATATGGCATTGGCTGCCAGAAAACAATCTCACTAATATTTGACTTGTTAGGTTGCCTCATGTTTCATGTTTTGCCTCAGAGAGAGCAAGCTTAAAATTAATTGAGATGAATTTCTTTCTTTCTGAGCATGTTCAAAGCTAGTGGTATTTTTTCCTCTGTAAATGTTGGCAATTGATTATAAAATGTCAGAGGTGTTAGCAGTGTCAGTGACCTTCATCTATACAGCAGAAATAATAGGCAAGACTTGCTTTAGGAGACCCTGCAGTTGCTGACAGGTTTTGTTGCATCTGCAGCCAACTCTGTATCATTAACTAGGGAAAAAAGGTGGATGAGGGAGTGTGGATTGTAAATGTAAGAGTGCTCACTCCACTAAATTTACTTGAAAAATGATCTTTTTTTGTGTCCAATGCCATTTTGTACTCTTCATGATTTTCTAATTAAGCCTGGAGGGCTGTGGATCCAGGCTTTGATATGAGCAGTATCGACTGTCCTCTTTCCAGAGAAGAGAACAAAGCTTCCTCACTGTGCTGCTGGATGCTAACTGATGAACTGGTTTTTCTTCCATGCCTTGGTTACTGCATATAATTAAGAATCTCACTCTTGTGACTTCATGTGCAGAACTGCATCCTTTCAGTAGACCTGCCTGCCAGCTGCCCGTCATGCACAGCTATTCCCAGGATCCTTAAATGTGACTTTGCATGTCAACTGTTCCTATTTAAACAATAACCTTTGAAGCAAACTATAGGCACAGCTGAAGAAAAAGCTCCTCATGTCTAACAACAGTCTCTTTTAGACTCTGTTTGAGGCTAAGGCTCAACTTTAAAAATGGTCACAGTGTTAATTTATTTGAAATAATTTTATTGGAAAAGAGAAATACTGTGATTCTTGAAAAATGACAGAAGGAAGAATATATATCCACTTGCTGGGTAGACCCATGTGATTGGTTTTCTGAGGGGATTACCTTTTTCTTGTCTCAGTGTTCCCTTGCAGCAGAAGTAGTGATAGAATCTGATGGCCAGTGTGTTGCTGGGGTTTAGAGAGAAGGCATTTGCAGTTCTTGGAGAAGGGGAAGGGAGAAGACTGCGATGACAGAAGTGTCAGCGCAACAGGAATAAGGCTCATTTAGATTTGAGGAGAATTTTCCAACCCTGTATGGCATTCCTTCACCTTAATGATGGAAAACGCCTGTTTAATTTTAATATATTGTCTTTACAGTATTTTAGGAGTGGAATTCCTGTACTTCATTCCCTGGATATCTTATCTATTAAATAATGTCCCTATTCCTCTCTGCTGAGAGCAGGTACACAGAGAAACAGAAAAAGATCTTGCTGTATTGCACGAGGGTTTGGTTTTGGTTTTGGGTTTTTTTTTTGTTTAGTATTAATCAAGAAACACACATGCTTAAGAATTTTTTGGGGACAAAAGCCTCAGAATGTTCATCTTCCAAGAGACTCTGAAAAGTCAGCTTTTTACTGCGGACTAAACCTGTCAGCCAGCTAAAATGTTTGATGCATGGACATGATGGAGGCAGCTGGAGGGCTGGAAAGTGGCTGTGTGGTGATCCACAGGAGATGTGGGCTTGTGCCTGACCCTGGGCCTTGGCACAGGGAGGTGTTACTGGAGGCTGGTGCTAGCAGGGAGAGGTGTGGAGTGTGCAAGGGATTCCACTGCTTTTGCTGCAGACAGGGCTGACAGCCGTGTGTCCTGCCTTCAGAATCACAGCTAGAAAATGTCTAACAGTAAAGTTGGAATTTCTTCCACAGGAAATACTACCACTGTCTTTTACCCCCAGTGGAGGACTTAGGATGCGTTCTCTTAAGTTTTCTTACCAGGCTAGTTTAACCTAAATGCATTAAATCCTTTCATTTTGTGACATGTGACAAGACACTTCTGATAAATTGAGACTGAAAAAACTTTTAAAGAGTTTTCATATTAAAAATGCCTATAGATTTGGACTGTTGAAAGGTTCCTTTTTGGAGAAGATACATATAGTAAAAGTGGTGGCAAACATGAAAAAAAGGTTGTCTGTGTTTCTGAAAAGCACAAACTAAGTCTTTGTTCCCTTTGGAAAAAAATAATAGGATAACTTGGTTTGGAAGGGACCACCAGAGGTCATATAGTCCTATGGCTCAAATCGGGGCCAGTAAGATCATCTAGCTCAGAACATATAAAGTATTTAGCAGTCAATTCTACATAGCTCAAAACTTAAGAATATGGTCATAAGTTTCTTGGGATTTCTGCAAGGAAACAAAATTTATTGTAATATGTATCCTTTGTCTTCATCTTTCAGAAGTTAAAAAAAAAAATAGGGAAGCTCGATCTTTCCTAGTTCTTTACTCTGTATATCCTTTTATTTTTAGATGGAAATAGAAATTTAATCAGGCTAAACCTTACTTTCCATACTCAATTATTCCCCAGAAAGTTTAAATAAGTGTAGATGTAGGCTTTTCAAGAATATGCCCCTAGAAGCTAATTTCTGAAGCAAAGGGAAACTGGAAGGTGACATTGCTTTTGAAAATTGAGCTTTAATAAAGGGCTTCATTTAGTCATCCATCCTTAAAAATGGATGGTGAAATATGTAAGGGTTGAGAGGGAAAGGGAAAAAACAGATACAAGAGAATGATACCAGATGAAAGTACAAGGTAATTTAAGTCCTTGGTTAATGTCCCTGTTTGAAGTTATTCCTGCTTGGTTTGGTGACCCAAAAACTGGCAGCTCAAAACAAAATTCTTACCATAAAGTGTTCTTGCCACAGTCTGGGCTTTAGCAGGTTTGTTGTGGGGCTCCTGTTGTCATCTAGAAAAGTGTTCCCTCCAAGGGAGAGTTAGGATGCTCTGTAGATAGCTTTCTAGTGCTTTGCATGTCCCCAAGGTATCTTGAGAGGGCACCTGTGGAGGAGAAGAGCAGAGAGCCATGCTTATCAATAATGGCAGCTGTAATGAGTTTCCCCTTCTCTGGGGCTGCATTGGGTCTGCAGCAGTCAGGCAGAGCAAGCATCCTGTGCCAAGTGCCTGGGGTGTGGGATGTTGTGCTGCTCCTGTGCCGAGGGATCTGAGAGCCTGTCTCCTTGTTCCAGGTGCGAAGAGTGAGGGGGGCAGCCCAGGGCTCATTTCTGGGGCTCAGCTGGTACCCCCAGGAGCACAACTGAACAAGAGTAAGCACTGACACCGCCTTGTTGCCTCTTGAAGTCCCAGAAGTGGATTCTTGTTTCCCAAGCTGTGGTGTGCACACAGATTTTTCATGTGAATTTTCTGTTTTCAGGTAAGCACATTTTTTCCTTCTTTTTTAATACAATAGAGTTTTCTAAATGCAAAATTATATTCTGGTTTTCTAGACAAATTTGTTGCTATTTATCAAGCTTTCAGACATTGCTGGAGCTTTTAATAAGTATTTATTACCGCTAATGGAGATAAAACTTCTAGGAGTCAGTCTTGCAAGAGGCATTAAAAATTAGCAAAGGAAAAAAAAAAAAAAAAAAAAAGCAAGAATAGCTTGGCAGAGGTTCTGTATTCATAAACCTATTTATAGATGGTGTGCTGGGTAGAGAAGCAAGTTTGTGTCTCTGCCAGCAACATGCTGCAGCCTACTGCTGTGCTAGTGCTTGCCCTAATTTTGCACTTACATTCTGAGTCTCCCCGGGGATGCTGAGCAGCTGTGTGGCTGACCTGAATCTCAAAGGTGCGTGGGTTTGACTGTGACTCTGAGGATGATCGGAGAGATTTGATCAACTTCTTTTCCAGGACCTGTTCACATTGATTAGCGTGTGTTGGCTTGGCAGATTTCTCAGAAACCAACATGTAAAACCCTCTTCTTTATTCTCAAGTGGCCAAAGAGATCTGAAGCAAGATTGATAGAGGGTTTGCACAAACATGGTTCTCGGTCTGTTCTTCAGCTACAAAGTGGTTTAAATCCATTTTGGCAGCTTTCTCAGTGCTTGAGGTGCTCCTGGAGGCGCTGACACTAAGAGCTCTGATTCCAGCCTGGTGCAAGCCTGGAGGGGAAGGGGAGATGCTGGGATCCTGTGTGCTGCCTTCCTCACAGTTACCAGTAATAATTGTCCATAGACTGAATTTTTTGGAAGATAACACTTATCCTTTCCAGCAAGAGAAACACGTGTCTCCTGCCCAGCACCAAATAAAAAGGAAGCAGTAGGAGGGGAAAACAAAATTTAGGAAGAGCCAAGTTCAGGAAACAAGTGTATTCTAGCGTTTAACTAATGTCTGGGTTCATGCCAGTTTTGGAGGGGTTTTGTTTAGGTTTTTTAGGAGTTGTTTTGCTTTGGAGGGGGGTGTTGTTTGTTTGTTTTGGATGCTTCTGTGTTTCATTTTTCCTTAAAAACAAATGGAGAAAGGAAGAATCAAAATACAGCTTTCCATGCATTTCTGCTGCAGATTGAATAAAAGTGAAAACAGCTGTTCTAAACCAAAAATGTATATTCTGCCTTCACGCACTCATTTATGTACCTAAAATCATGATTTTTCCAGCTGTAGGAAAAAGCATGAAATGCACAGAAATAGCCACTATTTAAGCTTATTTAGGAATGCACATCAGGCAAGATGAGTATCACTGAGGAACAAAGGTGGGTCCTGTGGGGGTTGTGAAAGTAAGATGTGGACTCACTGAAAGCAAGTAATTGCAGAGTAATTTTGATGTGGAATTTTAAACCAATTATGTGAATAACAGAGCATATGTTCTGAAAGTAGTCAGAAGTGGTTTTTTGTGGGTTTATCTAGCATGGTTTCAGAAAGCCTCTGCCTGGCCAGGGTTAGTGCTCGCACAGCTGAGACAACGTAAGTGCTTGCATGTTTGGCTGCACATCATTGCCTTGCTGAGAGTCAGCCTTTCTCAATCTGTGTCTCTCATGGTTAATCTTCCAAAAAATGTACAAAGGTGTGTCTGATAATACTAGTGTCTCAGCTTGTTTCTATGTTTAACTGGAAAGTCTGGTGTTCAAAAGGTGCTTGATCTTATATTTTGCAATTATTAAATGTTTTGATAAGCTGCATCAAACTACATCAAATTTTACTGAAATTACTGCAAGTTTCACATAACAGGACTAATTAAAGATGCTATTTCAAAATGCCTTCACTAGTCTGGTTGTTTCTTGAACTCTGTTCTTTTGAAAAGGAAATGTGCATCCTTTTGCTTTTTAATAAAATGAGGCAAGTACTAAAAATCCACTATCAGCAGTTTGGCTTGAACACCAAGGCATGAGGCTTATTACTCTCCAGAACATGGAGGATTGGAGGATATTAAATGTGGATGTTAATTTTCTTATTTCCCCCATCACAAAAAAAAAAAAAAAAAAAAAAAAAAAAAAAAAAAAAAAAAAAAGGGAAAGCAGTTTATGGGATTCCTCAGCTTTGCCTTTTGCAGTATGCAATTGGGAATTTTGATGCCTGGTGGATATGAAGTGTTTCCTAATGTTAAATGTATGTAAATAAGTAAAAAACCTGTTGGTTGGGTGGTTTTTTGTTTGTTTTTTGTTTTGGGTGGGGGGCTTTTTTGTTGTTTTTGTTTGTTTTGGTTTGGTTTTTTGGGGGGGTGATGGTTGTTGTTATTTTTTCCCTTTACAACCGTTAAAGCACCTACACGGTAGAGCACTTGACAAGTGAAACAAAAACTGTGAGATCTCACAGCTAAACTTCCTTTTGTTCCTACAAGCCTCCTTAATCTTTAAAGTTTTCTCTTTAAATGGGTGACCAGTGTAAGCGTTTCTGCAAATTCATTTCACGTGAAGATTTTGTCTCTGAAGTTGTTCAAGTAAGCATAGCTGCAAGTCTGATTCACTTGTGTGGCACTGAACTTCACATGTAAATCATGCTTCTAGTAAGTCAGTATTGTGCTAGGAGGTGCTAATGGCTGCCATCAATCAGCGCTGGAAAAAGTTGTTCTCCTCTTCTCCCCCAGACTAAATGAGACAGCAATTAAATGCCCTTTTGTTGCGTGATAGCTGAGACAATGGAAATCAATGTCCAAAGCACAAAGCAGAATGGCAAGTCTTAAGTATAAGCTAAGCCATGTGTCCCAAGGGATTGGCATGTTGATTTGCTTACAGCTGAGAGGGTATATGAAAGGAATAACTGCGGAGTGTAGGCAGCAGAAGCAGTAATGCTCCTTGGACTGAAGCCAGAAGGGAATATTTACTGGGAGACTTCTCAGTGGGGCTGTCCTGCCATGATTTTGATTCAATGCAACCCAAGCTTAGCTCACAGTACAAATTTGATCTGTAGTAGGCCCTGGTATAAGACCATAATCAGAAAACATGATACCATGTTTATTTGTGGTATGTTTTTACACTGGCCACTTGAGAACGGGCAGTATCTCATTTGGTGAGAAGCCTACTAAAGTAAACTTCACCTTTCAGCTTTTCTGAAAGTGCTTCAGCTGGAAAGATGAGTTTACACTCAACCAGTGCTGTTATTGCAGTGGTTTAGATCTCTGGAATAGGATTTGCTGTATCCTGATAACAACATTCCCACCCCTCTAAATGCCATCACTTTGTTCCCAAGTGCTTGATAGGTGCAAAACTTATTCTTGCATCTCTCCAAAATAAAATTGCGCTGTAAGGAATCCCAGTTTGCTCACCCATTTCTTGTAGATGCAAACAATGCCTCAAGGCTCTTAAACCACGACATACTCGTTAACTAATTTTGTCCAGAGGACATGAAATCACTTAGGTGGCTGAATTCGTTTTTCCTGTCTTCTTCACTCCAGACCTGCTCCAAAGCTCATTATGCCAATGGGACACTTCCTTCTGACTCCAGTTCACAATTCTGCCTCGGCTTTATTGCCTTGCTGAAAGGGCCTGTAGTTACACAGGACTGCTTTGTCTCTAATCTGTGTGGGGTTTTTGTTTTTGTTGGGGGTGGTTTTTTCTGCTTTTGTGAAAAATTGTAAATGGATTGAGAACAACAAGCCATTGCATTTACTAATAGCAAAGCACACTGCTGTCATGCAGCTCATATGCTGTTGGCAGAGACTGTAGCTATATGATGATTTGCAGCAGCTGGGCTCAACTGAGAGAAAACCTTTTGCAAGTTTAAGACTTGGAGGAAACATACTAATTTTTTTTTTTTTAATTATTATTTTTTTCTTTTTTGGTTCCTGAAAAGTGTTACACACATATGACCAGAGTCATCTGAAATAATACTAGAATTTGATCAAAAGAAAATTTATCTGCTTGGAGAGTTCTGTATTGAATTTTTTCTGTGGGGTACTGTATCTGTTAGAGCTCTTTTGAGGGTTTGAACGAAAGAAAAGAAAACTTCCTGTATTAAGACGTCCACAGAAATCAACAGGCAATGGACTCATTGCCAACAAAACCTGTTAGTTGGTGTTCCTTGTCCGTATTGCTCAGTGATAAGATGCTGTCTTTTCCTTGTGTCCCCATCAGGAAGACACTTTTCAAACTCATATTCTACTGCACTCATATTTACTCTTTGGCAGTACTGACAGTTGCTGTGAGTGACACACTTCACAGTCCTACTGTCTTCATATCAATTCAGATGTCCACCTTTGATGTTGACTCTGGTTCTTGCCATGACTTGCACCTCAATTCTGCATTAGGTTCTCTATTAAAGTAAAATAGAGACACAAGGTACCAGGAGAAACTCTATTTGGGCACAGCAATGCACTGCCACATTACATACTGTTTTATATTTAATTACTATGTGTGTCATTTTGAATAATCACAATTAGGCTTTTTTAAGCATCTCCTTCTATATTGCAAGCCTTCAGCAGTTCAATAAAGCAGAGCCACTGACTTGTATTTGATGTGTCCATTACCTCCTGCAAATGCTTTAGAATACAATGGAGTAGCATGCAGACTTCAGAGCTGTCATGACAGGTATTAAGAATGTGTCAAATTCCAGTGATGACTGATAACATATCTGTCATTTGTGATGGGATTATTAGGAAGAGGAAAGCCACTAGGAGAAAGATACTCTAGAAAAGAAAGGGGGGAGGGGGAGGGGAAGATAAAAAGAGAGAGGATTTACTGTTCTTCAGAGCTGCCTGGTTTAATTAAACCTTGTCTAGTCCATAAACAAATCTATTAACTTTCTGTATGGTTTGGCAGCTTATGCACCTAAATGCTGCTGCAGTAATTCCATGGAATTTACGTTTCTCTTTGGTGGATAGTTGCACTCTAGGTATTGTGGCTGTGAAGAAGATTCTTGACCCGCCTGCACATGGAAACAGCTATTCCAAGAGTACTGTAATCTTTGTCTTCTAATCAAAAGTTTAACAGAGTACCATGCAAGAAAGAATTCAGCAGGCACATAAAATATTTTCTGCATGGAAAATTATGTAGAACCGAGAAAAGAGAACAGTCTGCAAGTGCCATTTGATTTGCGTCTTTGGTTAGCAAAAGAAGGATTGCTCTTTTTTTTCTTTTTTCCCTTTTTTTTTTTTTTTAAGCCTGTGTCTTCTGTGAGTGTAGAAAGAAGGCTGAGCTTCATCTCATTTGTAAAACTGGGCTGTGCTAATGAGTCCAGCCTGCATAGTCCACAGACATTTTCAGGTGTTTCAGGCTGAGCTATAAAAACATTCAAGATCTACAAGCAGTTAAATATTAAGACAAAGGAAACATCTTGCCCAGCTGCCTTCTGGTATTCCGGCAATGCCAGAACAGAGGTGATCTGAGTTTCTCGCTGTTAAGATCTTTTTGATGCAGAAGTATCTCCAGGAGCAGCTAAACAGTGTAGTTATTTGATATGGCCCCTACACACACGGAAATCAATTTTGAGGGGCATATTAGATGCCAGGAGAGGGGGAGACTTGAAGCTCAGTGGACTGAGACAGCTATTCCTTGCTGTCATATGCTCCCTGAAATCCCTGAATTTCAGCATGGATTCAGCAGCCTTTGAACAGAGACTTATCATGATGCCTTAGGAAGGCTGACCTGAAAGAGACTGGACAGAGCTAGGGAATAAAGTATTTATTGAAAGGCCTCCAGGATCTACCTTGGGCAAGACAGGAGCCTAACTAAGGCTGCACCCAAGGTGATCACAAAAGAAAGATGGCTCTAGGGTCACAAGATCTTACATTTTTATTATCTTTGGTCCATTTGCATATTGAGGTTTAATTGTCCAATTACAGCTTCAGGTTCTGAGGCCCCATCCTTCTTGTTCCTCCCTCCGGTCCACTGTTGTTTGTGCGTTTCGACTGAAAGTTGTCGTTGGTCTCCAGCAGGGAAAGGATTTGTTTTGTCTACCTATGCTGTGAAGAGAGCTTACTGGTGCTTAATGTGAGGCTCAGAGCTACATCCCTAGGCAGCACAAAATCTGAAAATATGAAAGCTAAAGCTTAAGGCATCATTCACAGTGTCCAGATTGTCCCTTTATCCTTTCTGCTTATTTATCTTATAGCCTTGTATGGAAACAGACCTGTTCTTAACTCTGCCCCTTCCACAAGCATAGCCGAGGTGCTCTTCAGCTCTTTCAGAGTCCCAGCCCATGAAGGATGCAAAGATAGTGGAGGTCACTGTGGTGCCCAAGTGGGCACTTGGTATCACTGGATTGTTGCTGGAGGGCAGCTGCTCTGTGCGGTGTTCAGCCAGAAGGCCCTGGTGGCCAGTAATACTGAACAGTAGAAGAGAAAAGGCTGCTCTGAAGGTGAGCAAAGGACAGTCTCAGGTTTGGGAAGCAGAGATGGAGAGCAGAGAGACCTCTGTGAAGACCAAGCTGCAGCTGTTTTGTCACAGAGTGAACAATATTTGATTGATGTTTGAGTGATCATTGGTATGTCAGAGGCGTACAGTGGCCTAGCCGAAAGCCAAATGCTCGTGATTTTGGACCCCATTCCTCACAGTCACCACCAGCAAATCAGCTGGCCTACACTGCCCATGTCTGCCTGGTGTCCCACGGCACAGGCAGGACAAGGGCACCCTGCTCCAGATGAGCTTCTGCTCTCCTCCAGTCCTGCCGGGGATGTGGGGGACAGCCAGCCCCCTGTCCCTGCTGAGCGTGTGGCGGTGGCTGCCGGGGCTGTGGGAGCAGCCAGCCCCTGTCCCTGCTGAGCGTGTGGCGGTGGCTGCCGGGGCCTGTGGGAGCAGCCAGCCCCCTGTCCCTGCTGAGCGTGTGGCAGTGGCTGCCGGGCCTGTGGGAGCAGCCAGCCCCCTGTCCCTGCTGAGCGTGTGGCGGTGGCTGCCGGGGCTGTGGGGACAGCCAGCCCCTGTCCCTGCTGAGCGTGTGGCAGTGGCTGCCGGGGCTGTGGGGACAGCCTGCCCCCTGTCCCTGCTGAGCGTGTGGTAGTGGCTGCCGGGGCTGTGGGGACAGCCAGCCCCTGTCCCTGCTGAGCGTGTGGCAGTGGCTGCCGGGGCTGTGGGGACAGCCAGCCCCCTGTCCCTGCTGAGCGTGTGGCAGTGGCTGCCGGGGCTGTGGGAGCAGCCAGCCCCCTGTCCCTGCTGAGCGTGTGGCGGTGGCTGCCGGGGCTGTGGGAGCAGCCAGCCCCCTGTCCCTGCTGAGCGTGTGGCGGTGGCTGCCGGGGCTGTGGGGACAGCCTGCCCCCTGTCCCTGCTGAGCGTGTGGTAGTGGCTGCCGGGGCTGTGGGGACAGCCTGCCCCTGTCCCTGCTGAGCGTGTGGCAGCGGCTGCCGGGGCTGTGGGGGACAGCCAGCCCCTGTCCCTGCTGAGCGTGTGGCGGTGGCTGCCGGGGCTGTGGGGACAGCCTGCCCCCTGTCCCTGCTGAGCGTGTGGCAGTGGCTGCCGGGGCTGTGGGGACAGCCAGCCCCTGTCCCTGCTGAGCGTGTGGCAGTGGCTGCCGGGGCTGTGGGAGCAGCCAGCCCCCTGTCCCTGCTGAGCGTGTGGCGGTGGCTGCCGGGGCTGTGGGGACAGCCAGCCCCCTGTCCCTGCTGAGCGTGTGGCGGTGGCTGCCGGGGCTGTGGGGACAGCCAGCCCCTGTCCCTGCTGAGCGTGTGGCGGTGGCTGCCGGGGCTGTGGGGACAGCCTGCCCCTGTCCCTGCTGAGCGTGTGGCAGCGGCTGCCGGGGCTGTGGGGGACAGCCAGCCCCTGTCCCTGCTGAGCGTGTGGCGGTGGCTGCCGGGGCCGGGGGACGCGGGCCGTGAGCTGCAGGGTGAGCAGGGATGCTCCCACCGTGTGCGTGCTCGCAGCTGGATGCCGTGTGTGCACCGTGGGGGAAGAGCAGGCACTGGAGCCCGCAGCACGCCCATGGGCTCACGCCCTCGCTTACCTCATGGAAACGCACTCACCTGTCCGGGCCCTCAGGAAAGACCTTTTATTTTTCCCATCTCTAAATGCACGTTCGTTGGCCCCACCCACAGAGGCTGGTTGAGCAAGGATCGAAGTGCAACCTGAAGCAGACACCGGCCTTTAAATGTGATGTATTGCAGCTTAATTCATTTCCGAAGGTAGTTCTCTCAAGGTCCTCATGGCAAGCATCCCAAAATAGTGGCTGGGGAACCCAAAGTTGGTTTCGCTTAAGAGATGTTAAAGGTGCCTGATTTTTTTTTTTTTTTTTTTTTTTCTCCAGAAGCTGAACTCAGCATTTCTTCACAGTACCTTGAACTGTACACCCAGAAACCATTAATCATACCATAAAATCTTGGCTTCAACTTCCCCCTTTAATATGTAGGCAATTACCATACCGTTTGTTGACGTGTCTAGCTGGCTGACTGTACCTCTATTCATACTGCTTAAATTTGGTTTTGAAAGAGGAAGAGCAGTGGAGAATGGTGCTGCAGTGGAGAGCTTCCTCCACCAGTCTTAGGTTTGATTTTGCTCCCAAGTAGATGCCACACAGATGTTGATATATATTGGTGATGGGCAGCCCATGGTGCCTGACTTTCCTCTTCAGTGGCAGCCCCTTATCAAGGACACTGGTGCAAATAGGGACTGCTGGGAACATTCACTGGCTATTTTTTTTTTTCTTTTAACCCCACAGAGCTCTCATTGTCTTTTATATAGTCCCATATTTAATAGATTTACATTGTGAATGGATTTTCTGTCCCAAGAAAGGACTACAGTAAAGCGCAAATGAGCTTGGAATACTCACTGAAGAAAGCTATTCCTTCCCTGTAGTTGCCATCTTTTCCCCAATTCACTAGATTTTGTTAGTTTAAGAGAAGAAATTGAAAAACTTATCTGGGAGCTATTGAAGAGGTTGAATTGAGACTCAGTTTTCTTGATTTTTTTTTTTTTTTTTAATTTTGCTGTATATGAAGTGTCCTGAGATAATAAATGGTTGAGAGAGTCACTGCTGAAGATCATTGAACCTTCAATAAAATTCCTTTGAGTGTCCAAGATGAAGTGCCCTTCATGGTCACAGTGTGCTCAGTTTTACACATGCTCACACTTAACTACAGTTCAGTTCTGGATTGTTTTATTTAGCGGTTGGATTAGAACCATGCTTTGAAAACCAAACCAAACCATGACTACTATGCCAATTTAAATACAGAAGAATATGTTTAACCTGAAAAGAAAAAAACAACTTCACAAACAAAGACCTTTGTAACTCTAACTCTTGAGTTCATTGAACATTTGAATGAAAAATTATTTCCATGCTTGTTTGGACAAAGTAAAACTTTTCAAAAAATTAAGGATATCAGCAGTGCTTGGTGGCTGCTCTTTGGGGGAGGAGACCTAGAAAGCAAAATATTGCAAAATGACTTTTTGCTGATAACAAACAAGCCTAATAGGAGATGTCTGTTTTGAAAATATGTACTGCTGACATGAGGATGTTGGAATATTTTTAGTGCTGATAAAGACAAGAATCATTCATTGGCATTTTGCTAATCTTGAACAAAAACACATTTTAAGCTCTGGTTGCTCTGCTCTGGATGGTAGCATTACAATGTGTATCAGGAAGATTTCTTTCACCTGTGAGTTTCCTCTATTGTCTCCACATCTAAGACTTTTATACTGTATTTAGAGGTGTGGGATTGAGAGAGAGAGAGAGAGGTTTGGTTATAAGGAAAATAGTGTACTACACAAGAGTCTTTGATGAGACTTTCAAGGTGGTGTTTGCAAATTGAAATGTTGCAGCTAAGCTTAGATAAAGCTAAAAAGATTGTATTCATTTTAATTGGTTGGTGCACATGCCATTCTGCCAGGCCCATCTCAGCCCATCTCTAGTTTCCAGTCAACTGGGACCTCCCTGGTTAGCTGTTAAAGGATGGCAAGTGACTCAGTGAGCAGTTCCACCAGCTCCCTCCCTGGATCCCTTGGGTGGATCCCATCCAGCCCCGTAGACTTGTGTGTGTAAGTGGTGTAGCAGGTCACTGCCCCTTTCCTCCTGGATTACAGAAGATTCATTCTCCCTGTCTCTGAGCTCAGGGGATTGGGTACCCAGAGAACAGCTGGTCTTACTATTAAAGACTGAGGCAAAGATGGCATTAAGTACCTCAGCTTTTTCCTCATCCTTTATCCCTGTGTCTCCTCCCACATCCAATAAAGGATGGAGATTCTCCTTTTCCCTTCTTTTGTTGCACACGTATTTATGGAAACATTTTTTATTGTTGTAGAACAGTTATAGAAAATATTTTTAATGTGCTACCTGACATCATGATCTCTGTAGTATACAAACTTCTTTTCTTCTAACTTCTTACACACCAACTGTATTGAGAAAACATGAATTAAATGGGAACAATTATTTATTGTGACTTGAAATCGCTTATCATAGTTGCTGTTGTTCAGGTTCCCAAAAAGGAATGAAAGATCCTGCTTAAATATTCTCTCCAAGTATTCTGTATAAGGATGGCTCTTTGTTCATAACTGCCAAAAAGTAGCAGCAAACTATAGAGAAAAAATAATTCTTTTTTTAATTTTAGGCCCTTGAGTCTTGATGCAAAATGGTTTCTATTAACTCACTTCCTAGTTTAGTTTTAGCCCTGGTCATGGGTCACCAATATGTTATGCACTTCTATAAATGAACTATGCATCCCTGGGTAACACCTTGAAAAAACAGTAATTTGAGGGGGGTTTTTAAGCAGTAGGCAGCATCCAGCTTCTCAGATCAATCAGTACACCCCTTGTAAATCTTGTAATTTAAGTTCCTCATGGCTTGAGGTGGGATTCTCTGACTCTGATCACAGTCCTCTCCATGCTGTACCCTATGCCAGCATTTCTACTTTGCATGAATGCATGTAGTCAGGGGCTGGTAAGGAGAAGGGAGTGAGAGAATTTCACACATCACTAAGAGCAACACAAATACTCTAGCAAGCTTTAAAATTGAAGGAGAATATTTAGAAGAGTGACAGAAGAATTGGTTACAGCTGGACAGGAGAGCAAATAAAAGCAATCTGCCTTTCTGCATGACATGTATTTAATTTGTTTGACACATCAGAAAACAATAATTCATAGCAGAAAGGCAGGAACAGTAAGAAGGGAGGAAGAGGATGGATAGAAATTCAGCAGAGCATTTCAGAACAGGGACAATTCTGCTGTGTAGAGCTTGACCTAGTGTAACTCTCTGGAAACTGTATAGGCTAACACAAAACTATTTTTTGAGTTTAGAACAGAATAGAGAATTGATTATGTCATGTCATGTAGCATGCCATAACAGAAGCAGGGCTTCTGAGGAGACAGAATTGGTTTTGTTAAGCCAAATTGCATCATTAGGGAAGTAAGAAGCAGTAGGTCTCCAAGCCTTTTCAGAGGGACTTGACTTTCTGGACTTTGCACTCAAAATCTTCTCCTTAGTCTACAACTTTTCCATCTGCCTCATGATCTTTATATGATGGCCTAATGCTTAAAAAGTATTTTGTGGGTTAAAACTTATTTTTTACCCTGCAGTTATCTGTAAGGTCTGCTATAGAGTCAGCCATCTGTATGGTTACTTATATTAGCGTGTGTTTCATATCTGGCACACAAAAAAAATATGTTTATTCTTTTCCTCCTGGTGTGAAAGCCATTTTCAGTCAATAAGCTGTCAAGCTACCCTTTTGTCATCACTGCCTAGTTGTGTTCTTTCACATCAAATCTCCTGAATCTTGCCAGTCTAATGTGCAAATTCTTTGACAAGAATGTTCCAGTTTAAGAGCTGAGAGCTTTGCTTGTTTTTCTTCATGAATGGAATGAAATGCTTCTTGGTGAAAATACAAGTACAGTAGAAACTGAAGAATCTAGGCTTTCTTCATAATCAGCAGAGGAAAAATGAACACTTTGGAGTATTATCCACTGCAGCCCTTGAGCTCTTCACCTTGGAGAAAAGTAACTGCATTCTCCAAGTGCCTGGTTTTCACAGCTGATGAAAAGAGGTTAGTTGGCTTCTTGTGAGAACTATTAGCATCCTGTTGCTATGGAATATTAGGAAAGATGTGGTCCAGCATTTTGGGTTGAGCAATGAAACAGCTAATCAAGGACCTGTGTCTCTTCTCCCCTGTTTCTCTTTACAAATAAACAAATAGGTACCAAAAACTATTCAGCTTGTGCCTCCAGTTCACATGGCAAAGTTGATATGTTGATCCTTTCTCTTCCCCCTACCCTATTTGTTTTTTTCTTCTTGGAGGCAAGCTTGGCTACAGAAAGATTGCTTTAAAGTTTGAATATTCAAACTGAATCTGATTTTAGTGAAGTACTTCAAAAATAAGTTGTTCATATCCCTCTCCTTAGAACTGTTGCACAGTAGTGCCAGGAAAGCTTTACCAATACATGTAGTAAACAGATTATTCTTCTCTCACATTAGCCTTTTCCCTGCTGCGCCTGGGGAACTCAGTCCAGATTGACATTTTGAGACTATCTTATATTTGACGTAGTTTTTATACTCACAATAAAGCAGAAAATGGGATGCGCTATTTAAGGACAAAATAATTTTGACTTCTGCCCTCCACGAATTGTATTTAGGGCTGTCGATGGCCTTCTGAAAAGTTGTTTATCCTCAAGATGGTCTCAAGCTTTGCACAGAAAGCAATGATGGAAAATGTTTAGGACAGTAACAATTTCTGCATCTCTAATACATTACAAAGGATTTTCCCCTCCAATATCAGGGCAGTTTTACACCTATGTTTAGTCTCACACAGCACTGCATACTATTTTTATCTGAAAATACATGATATCCTGCAGCAGGCAGTAGGGAAAAGTGTGCATTAGGCTAAAGCTCCACGTCCACTCCATGAACAGCTGAGCTGCTGGAGGACATCGGTGTGGGCAGGCAGAGCTGGCCAGGCTGAACAGCTGAGCCATAATTGTCCTCCTTATGGAGATTCTTTAGAGAGACCCAGACGACCACCGATGGCAAAAGGAAAGAGCCTGCTCTTTGTCCGGGGGCGGAATTATAGCTTTATTTGGTCCAGAGCTATTTTAGCTCCTTTCCCGCCCTCACTGGTGCCGGAGAGAACACAGCCCTGCCTGTCCCGGGGCTTTTTCCCCAGGGGGACGGGCCCAGAGGCAGGGACAAGCCCCTGCCCAGTCAGGGATAAGGTGGGAGTGGGGCAGAGTTGGGTTACGTTCCAGTGTGGGGGATGGGCACGGCCGAGCAGGGACAGACCACGTGATACAGTTTCCAAGGGGAACAGGGAAGAAACATTGCAAATCCAATACTACACAATATAAACCCAATTAATGCACTACAACACCTCCTGTGACAGGTCTGGTCCCACCCAGGGTGATGTGAGCTTCGCCGGATGACTCTAATCAACTCCTGTGCCCAAGGAGAATTACAGTAATGGGAGATACTTCATTTGATAGAGCAAAGAAATGATCTTGTGAAAAAAGGTGCAAGACTTTAGTGGGCTTCCTCTGTGGGCTGTGCTGGTCTAGGGTGGCAAGTGTTGGGGGCAGGGGTAATATTGTACCGCTCCAGCTTCCCCTTGAAGAAAGAGCTTGTTCAAAGGCCCACTTACATCTGAATTTCAATCCTCTAACCAGGATGGTGCTTTTGATTTAATCCTGCCATCATCATCTGGTCTTTGTCTCTGTTGTATTGATTTAATGGCCTTGTTGACAGCGTCAGTCACTCGTGCACTGTATTTTCTTTTATTTGCTTGTGAATTTTCACAAGGTAAATTGCTGTGCTTGGATCTATATTGTTCATGATTTAATTTAGTTCATTTTCTTTCCTAAGTTAATATTCTTAGCCTTTTCAGATGTGTTTCATATGGGAGCTTTCCACAGATGCATTGCATGTGTTCTATTTTAATCCATTATACATCAACTAGTGATTTATATATATAAAAATACATATATGTGTGTGTGTGTGTGTGTGTGTGTGTATATATATATATATATATATATAAAGCTAATATCTTTATTCATTTAGTACCAAAATGCACTTTTGAAAAGAGACGGGCCTATAATACATTATTTAAAGGTCTCTGACTCAAGATTGCAGACATATTTTTTGATACAGGGTAATAGCAGAAGTAAGCTTTGATCTGCAGTTTTTCACTTCTGAAAGGAAACAGTTTCCTGGACTATTTGCATACCTTCCTTCTCTCAGGCTCTTGCTGGACACTGGATAAAGTGAGGCATTTTGTCATCTCTGCCCAAATGCATCCTCCAGTGCAGGAGCTTGTGAGGGGGCAGCCTCCCATGCTCTGCCCCAGGGGTCTGGCAGGTCTGATGGGTGGGCATCTGTACAGCTTTCTCTTTGAGAGTCTCATTTAGCAACTGGCTGGAGCGAGTGGAAAAGTCCTTCCAAAAACTGTCCCTGATTCATTTGCAAAATTGTATTTTGCACTTCAGCAGAGCAAAAAGGGATGTATATGCCTGTATTTCAGACCGATCTGACTTGCTCGTGCTTTTTTATCAGATGGTGCAGCTTTTCCTATGCTGGTGTTCCAAGCCAGCCGGCTTGTTTCCCTGAAGGCACAGGGCAGTGATTCTGAACTTGCACAGTGCTTCCCTCTCTTGAAATGCTGCTGTCCTTTAATCTTCTTTCCCCAGGCCTGGCAAACAGCCCTGCCACCAGGATCGGTGTGAGGTGTCCTTCAAAGCTATAAACCCGGCTAATTTGTTGGAAGGGAAGCTTCTGAGCACTGGCCATTGTTTCACCTTTCCTGCTTTGCCACCCAGTGAGCCTTGTATGGCAGTATGGCCCTTCAATGGCTTCCTTGTCTTAATTTTAAGTGGGTTTGTGCAGGCAACAAAACAGAACAAGATGCAATGGTTGGAGTTTTTTTTTTTATAAAAAAAAAAAAAAAAAAAAAAAAAAAAAAAGAGAGAGAGAGAGAGAGAGAAATGCTTTAGTTAAGCCTACAGCACTGTAATTGGTTTTTTTCTCTCTCTAAATGTATCTACATTTGTATGGTAGGAAGACACCACTTTATTTTAATTCTTTGCCCTGCCCTACCTCAAAATCCAAATCTGTTTTGTCATTCTACCAAGTTACCTTTTGCCTATAGTTTCAACAACGCCCAGGCATTTAAAACCAGAAATGTCCACAGTATAGAAACAACAAAGACTCTCTTGCTTAATTCATTTGCATGTGTGTGTATTATCTGTGAGAAGGTATCTCCAAATGCAACACGTTGTAGTTGCTTGTCTAGGTGGTTCTATTTTAATCCTCTCCTGCAAGAGGGAAGTTCCATGATCGTGGCTAACCATGAATGTCTCTCTTCTTTATGCATGGACTTCTTCCAGTTTAAACCACTTATACGTGATGTCTAACTCCCTTTGAAGATGATGGAAAAGATTTTTGCTCTTGTAAATACTCGTTATATGGTCTAAGCATGCACTGTGCTGGTTCACGGATAAGTTTGCAAGAGTTAGAATTCCTGCCTTTTTTTTGCAACTTGGCTTTGGCTGTTTTTGTTGTAAATAAATGACTAGGCTCAGTATTTCAAATATGTGTCCACTGGACCCTGACACCATACAAGAGCATGTCTTCTGATGTTAGTAGATGAATTCCAGCATGACTAGTGCTTCCAAATTTTTTGTTTCTCTTGCATTCCTCAACATGAGATTTACCATTGCTGTCTCCTCTACCCCTAATCCCATGGAAAAATTTCTGCTTGGTGTTGGAAGGTAAAAATACCTGCAGATGACTCCAAACTGGTAATTAGGAGGAAAAGTTTTATGTAAAACAAAACAACCTAACAAATTCCATGCTAGGCACTGAGATTTTACTCTGACAAAGTCTCTTGACTTTACAGGCCATTGGCTTGAATAAAAATTAGTAAAAATATGATGGGGGACAGTATAGAGATGGCTGCCATTTGATTTCCATGCTGCTCATTCTATACACAGCTGTATTTTCACATATTCTTTATCTCCCTAAGACAGTAGTTTGTAATTCAGACAGTCAAGAGGCAGTTTATTTGAGGACCACAGTATTAAAAATACTGCTTCTTTTTTGGCAAACTAGAAACATCCCTCTATGATTTTTAAGAAAGATGGGCTGGATATTTTTGGATGGTCACTAATTCAGTTCAGCTGTCCTTGTTTTGTTTGCTTGGATATGGAAAGGGAGAGCATGGGAGGATATATAGAGTTACATAAAAAGCAATTCTTTATAGAGCTGCAGACCACCTTGTTTATGTCTTCTCCACATATCAAGAAATCGATCTTTTACTATGTCTTTTAATTTGTAATTCAAAATACGTATTCTTGTACTGGGAGGTGCAATTCAGTTTTATCAAAGTAATCATCTAAGGGTAATATACTCTTGTATCTGCAGCGTCTGTTTATCTTTGATGAGTTTATTTGTTTACTTACACAGCAAAAGGTAAGGAAGCTTATGAAAGGAAAAAGAACAATGAAAAAAGAATGGTAACAAGATTCATGTAAAATATTGCTGTAGAAACTCCCCTGAGGGATTGTACCCCAAATCCTGAAGTAAACCTGCACACTACCAGAGGTAAAACCACATTATGGTGAACAGATGGATGGGTTTCCATGTACAGGAAAAGAAAATAAGGATGGTGGTAGGACAGGCTGGGGCTACTTTTCTTCTTCACCCAGAGGCAGCTGCTCAGTTTGCTTCATCCAGCAAGGAGTAAAGGCGGAAACGGACAGGATACCAAACAGCCTTGTGCACAGTTATAAAAGGATGGAATATGGTGGAAGAGGAGAAAAGAAAAATGGAAGTCAGGGACGCAAACAAAAGACAGAAGGATAAAACTCTCTTGAGTTAGTGTGAAGCTACTGAAAATCTTTAGGCCTCTAAAGATAAGTGGATACAATTCTTCCTGGGCTTGTTTTTCCTTCTGGTGGTGCTCAGCATTTTGCATCGTAGATCTTTCTTTGTTACAAGTGAATGAGAGAAGTTATCTGCCTTTTGAGAGAACGCTTTTTTCTCCCAGCCCAAGGTATGATTACTCAAGAAAAGGTTCCTAAAACCACAGTAAATCTTAGGAACCCAACAAATAATCTCAATATATTTAATGTTTTAAGCTTTCCTTTAAGATGACATGTTTCTACTGCCTTTTAACATTAACAAGATATATACTTTGTTGCATCTGTTAGCAGTCAGCAGCTTAACAATGGCATTCGAAAGTTGTACCAAAAATTTGGGGGTTGCATGCTTATGGGCACCTTGAGATTCTTGTCAGGTCAGGATGATTTTAATTGACGTAACGAGGTAAATGTACTGTACAAACAAGAGAGACTGTTTTCAGGTTGAGGCACATTAATTTGCCGGTAGTAAAACCAAAATTGCAGTGTATTATACAACCATCCCTAGAAGATGTGAGTTGATAAGGTTTTGTGACACTTACTATTCAGAGTGGCGTGCTCTGGTCTCTACTTCCTTAAACCTGCTGCTTCCTCTGAGCAACCGGAGCAGCTGGAAAAGTTAGGGCACAGACCGGGGACTTGTCTCTTTGTGGGTTATGTGCATTAAGAATTAAGTATGAAGGAATCTGGGCTAAATATGTTCATGATTTTACCGTGTGTTCACGATGTTTCGGAGAGGGAAGTTGGGAGGATCAAAATGCTTTCTTTAAAATTTGGAGCCTGAGCTGACTTTTGAAGCTACAGAGTAAGTGCTTTTCTGCATGATTAGTTTAGGCTGTGGCAGCACAATTGTGGATGATAAATACAACTGGCATAACCTGCTGGTTGTGCTTCTGGGGTGTTGATTTTGAATACAGTTCTGTCTGTCAGGGGGAATGTGTGGGTGAAGCTTCCTGCGGGTGGCTGCAACTCTGAACATTTGCTCCATAGCTCCAAAATTGGAGCATAGCTGAGAGGCAGGAGGACTTCTAGGCATCTGTGGGATCCTGCCTGCTTTTGAAATGTATTTCTAAGGCTGTTAATGCACATAAATCATGTACCCTTTCAGGGACATCTGGGTTTGTTTTAAACTTGCTAGGTATGATATAATGTTGGCGTAGAGTCAACAGTCTCTCCAGAGCATTGGAGTGGAGCGGATTCTCAAGGCTTGAGCAGGATAGCCCTTGTCAGGGAAATGGAACCTACTTCAGAGCCAAATTAATATCTTTTGGATCACCTGCATAGGTGTAAGAAAAATAATCTATGCAGATAGGAGGCAGGTGGCTGGTCAGAAAGGGGCACTGCAGCAAGTGTTGTGTGGGCAGGGAGGGACAAGCAGGGTAAGTGGGGTGTCTGTATGAGACACTCCCCAGACCAAGCCCCAGATCAGGGGCAATCCTGACTGCCCTTGGCTCTTCTCCATTGTCAGGGAACATGGAGGGAGAGATGGGGGGAGGAGCCCAGCTGTGACTGGGAGCAAAGGAACAGCCTGTGTGCACATCTATTGCCAGGGACCACCTCCAGCTGGGATAAGTCTTTCTGCTTTTCTGGACTGCTTGACTCTCCTTGCAACCTCCTCCTGCAGAATCTTGTTACTCTGGCTGCTTTCTGCATCCCAGTCCTCTTCCGTCCACACTCTTCTCCCTTTTTTATTTTTCTCTCTCTGATCATGGCCTAACTATCCCCCACCCCAGGGCTTAAGACGTTTGCTGCCCTCATGTAATGTTTACTCTTCTTGTTCTTCAGTCCCTTTCTCTCCTGTTAAATAACCACACCTGTAATGGATGTAAACACAGCCCTACATTGGTTTTTATATGCAGTGATCAGCTTAGTGTTAATAATTCGCCATGGCCCTTGTTAGCTTCAGAGCTGCATCTACAGAAGTGGGAGGCTGGGTCTGTTGGGGAGGTTTATTTTGAAACTGGTTATGTTTAAACTAGATGAAGGGGCAATAAGTGGTTAAAAACAATTTTTAGTCACTGGCTCAAAAAGGATTAAATAGTATATACACAGGAATGATTTGAAAGGAGTAATTTGAAAGGCGTCTCAGGTAATATTGAGATGTATATATCTGCTAACTGCCTGGGCAAATTAGAGAATTAATTGAAAGGGAATGTTAGCTCATTAGCTGAACACGCTAATGTCAAAAAAAAAAACAAAAAAAAAAAAAAAAAAAAAAACCCACACCACCAAATACCTGAAGCTTCCTTTTAAGACTTACAGTAATTTCCCCCCCAGAATAACATACTAATGAAATTATGCTTTGGAAGACAGCCTTGGAATGAAGACAAGTGTTCTGATAAATTATCATGTTCCATATATTTTTAAATGCATTCTTAGGTTAAACTTTAAGCCACGAAGTGAGGTTCCTTCTGCCACCCTGCCCTTTCACATTAGATGTTAAACATCAAGCTTTAAAACACATTTTTGGATATGAAAAAATCCTTGATTGTAAAAGCGTTATGAGCAGTCCTTAAATATTGTAAGCATTTATATATTTTCATATCTTCTATATTACTGAAATTTACTTTGTGAGTCCAAATGTCTGTAGATCCAAAGGAGTACTCAAAAGAAGAGAAGGGGTACCTTTGAATATATGCTCCCATATAGGAAAGGTGGATATCTCTTAGAATTTCAGTACTGAAGCTGTCACACTGTGTAAGGGGGAGGAGGGCCAGAACTTTGTTAAACATTCATAAGACTGAGCCCTGAGTAGTGAAAAAGAGCCCCCTTCCTGAAAAGAAAACATCCTGAATCAGTGTTACTGTATTTGTTTCTGTTTTGGGGACTTTGTGAATAATTTACCATCTCCTCTGAAAACCGCAGAATTCCTCCAGTAGAGAAGGAGGAAGGCTTCAAGAATCAAAGAGTCCTTAACATTCTAGTGATCCCATTAATCCTGGGGCTGAGAATTTGCAAGATGTTGGTGTAAACCTGGAAGTCAAATGATTGTTCCAAATTTATTTGGATTTAAAACAATAATCTGAATTCATGTCCAACTCATATTGAATGCATACCATGAAAGTTATCCCTTTTCAATACTTACTTGCACTTTGCTGGGAAATGGAATCCTCTAAAACACTACTGCAATTCAGTGTCCTAAACTTGATTTCAGGTGTCCTACTTCTAAGCTGTAGTTTGTCATCCAAGAATTGATAGAAACCTACCACAATTGCTGATGTGAAAAGTAAGAACAAATTATTTTTAACAGTACTTGAAAGAGAAATGTGTAATTGTGGACTTCAAAGCCAGCCTTATGATCACAGATATATTGTTAAAATGGTACATCTTTGTTTTGTTTTGTTTTGTAAAATGGTATCATAAGTATTAGTGAACGTAGACATACTATTAAATATATTTCAGAATTAACGTACTGTGGTTTGATCATCACAGGTCAACTATAAATGTGCAGATTACTTGAGCTATAAACCACAGGCTATGTAAGTGTTTTGAAATAAAATATTTATGCATTTAGCATTCAGCAGTGTTGCTAATTTAAACTAGTCATTGGAAAACTATATTTTCTTTATTGCATATTATTAAAACATAAGTGCTGCCATTTGAGTTTATAAACACTAATAAAAAAATGGGGGGTGTAAATTATTTCTTACTGTTTTTAAAGAAATACACAAAAATACCTGTCAATCTTTTCTAGTATGTGCAGCCCTGTGTGCAGGTTCATTTTAATTCAAAGGGAGATTACCCTGAAATTACACTTCTGACTCTGAAAGGGGTAACTGGAAAAGAAAGCCATATATTGCTTCTCCACAAGACAGCTTGAAAGACTGAGAAAGTGTTTGGGGAGGTGCAGGGAGGTATTTCCTGAATTTGGTTTTGGGTTTTGGGAATTTGGAAAAGTAAAGATATGAGAAAGAGAAGGTAAAAAAAAAAAAAAAATTGTCCAAGGTTAATAAACCAGCTTTATGATAGTCAGCTATGTATTTGAACAGTACCTGCATATTGCATATATTTTAAATGAAATGCATATCTTTATTTGAGCATCCCTTGAGAAAGGACACCTTTTCACTTTTCAAAAATATTGTGATTTTATGCAACATGTCAGTGCATTACTTATGCCATTTGAGTGTCTTATTAATGCCCTTGGGGCATGGAGTGTTTGTCCCTAAAACTCACTAACTGTGAGCTCTCAGTATCAATCTTCTCTGTTTTTCACAGTTGCTTTGCATTCTACCAGGGGATTTCTGGCTAGTTTTTGCCTATGCAAACCCATGATTCTTCTCTCTGCTGCTCTACTAACAGTACTGAATGGCTGAGAGAATATTTTCCTGTCAACTCCTTTGCCGATCAGTGGGGGGGATGCCACATTTCTTAAGAGAGAGGAGATACAAAAGCTGATGAGTCCTCTCCAAAGAGAATTTAATTTAATGTCTGAAAGTTGCTTGACCAGATATTATTGGCTTGATGGATGACAGTCCCTCCACAGCACATAGGGATAAACTGCCTTCATTATTTATAGGCATTCATTAAAGTAAGCAGAAAAACCTTGTTGATCTTTCAGATTCACCTTTGAGGAATAGGAAGGGTCTATTTTTGTAGATCAGATGCCAGAAATATTTTGATTTTTTTTAATGAGGTTGTAGTATCAAAATATGGTAATATAATAAGTTAGAATATTCTTACCTAACCTTTATCAAAGTATGTTTTTTCATAAAGGTATGTTTGTTTTGGTTTGGGTTTTTTTTTGTTTGTTTGGCGTTTTGTTTGGTTTTGGTTTTGTTTTTGTTTTTTTAATTTTATGGATGACAGGGAAATATTTAGCTGTCAAGGGATATAGATTAGTCAGAAGTAAATATTTCACTTAAATAACTTTATACCTACAGTCCTCACTATCTCACAGGCTGAAGAGCTGTAAATTGCTTTATCCAGATTAGAGTGACCCTTGCCAATTCATAGTCCAACCAAAAGCTTATGCTCACAAACTCCATGCATATTATTTGTGGAACAGTCCATCTGTGAGAGTGGAGAGCTGGGAAACTATCAAAAGCATTTTGTCTTCCAGCTTTCTGCCTGCATACAACACACCAGGGAAAAATTAGAAATGTTTTGCCTGCGAAGGAAATGAGCCTCACTTTCTTGGAGTAATGTCTAATAGCTAGATTTGTAGATGCCACCTAGCTCTTTAGAAGAACCCTTTCCAGTAAAATATACGGGGAGGGGGGTGGGTGAGAGTTAGAAGAGAGACTGCCAGAAGACTGAAGCGAATTTTGAAGAATGCTAAGCCACATGTCTTCTATCTAGGTCCCTTCTCCTGAATTTCTTAGCAAGATCCCTCATACTTTGTGTAAGCTGGAAGTGAATTTATAGGTAAACAATCCTCTAAATAGATAATTTTGTTCTTTTGGCATGTAATGTAGATACAGCATAGCAGGCGTGACTGGGAAGGAATGAGGGCAGGAAGTGTGGGCATTAATTTAATTCATCAAATTAAGTCTGTCCTTTCTGACTGAAAGTATCTTTCTACATATTTTTTTCATTCCCATATGTACTGATGTGGGGGGGTGTAAAGTTGATGCTCATATGCATCATCATTTTACTCTTCGAGTGCCTCTTGTTCTAAATCTTTTTCACTTTTCTTCTGCCTATTTTCTATCTTTATGCTCTTGTCTTTCAAATCACATATCCTGCCAAATAGCATGTTGTTATAAACCAGCCACATTGTCCTCATTCCTCTCAGAGAGGGGATATTGAAATGCTCCAGTCAGGGATACTCTCTTTTATTTCCCTATAGCAGGAAATTACAACTCCTGCAGATGCAGGTTCACTCAAGGGCAAGAACATGGAGGCACCAGGTGAAAAACAACAGTAGCAGCTATGCTTGATCACATCTCTTCAAACACTGGGTGAAACATGCAGCCCCTCAGCGCTCTTGAGCCGCCTGGGAGGAGCCTTGCATCACGTTAATTGATCCCCCATTTCATTTGGCAGTCGCTCTTGCTGGAGAATGACCATACTTTCTCAGTCAACACAGCATTATTAATTGATAATGTTCAAACGGGTATATTCCAAGTCAAGTTAAGCACCTTTAATGCTTAATACCAAAGGTTGTAAAATGCCTTACCAGCAAAAACGTGCTGAACTCCTTTTCTATATGAGGCAATGCTGCTCTCCTGAATTGTGCTGAACATGCTGCCATTTAAGTGATGCTATAGATCATTATGTGGTCAGATGCCATAGAGTATCCAGGACCCTGGCCAGCCTTGGGCAGGACCGCAGTCAGAGCTCTCTGGTTTCTGGAATGAAGGACCTTGTGGGGCAGAAGGGAAAAGAGAACAGCCCACATGGGTGTAAAAAAATCACACAGTATCTGCCCATGTTTTTAGTTCAGATCACAAATCATCTGCACAGCAGATCTGATGCGTGGACATGTGCTAACCAAATCTCAAGTTTGTTTGTGGTTTTAGAAGCTGCTTTCACTTGTTGGGTGGCTTTCAAACTTCTGTTTCCACTGGAGCACCTGGTGTGAAGGTGACCTTCACGCTCCTCTGTCTCTCTCTTTATTTTGTAGTTAGCAGGAATTCCTCCCCTTTTCTACATCTGCAGCTGGAAAAGTGCATGACCAGCTGCATTCTCCTTACCCTGCTTGATGTGCTCATGCCATGATGCTGTGGCTTTCACCCCTCTGCCTGCTGAGCACTCAAGAACTGAAGCTTCAAGAGCAATTTTAATTTCTCACAGGTGGAAAGCCAGTGGGTAAACACATTGGTATATTTCCTACCATTTAACAACAGAATCCCCACTCACCTACCCTCCCATAACCAGTTCTTTGGCTAGTTTCTCAAAAAATGTGGTGGATGGTAACCACCACTAGAAAAATACATCTAATCTAATCATAATTACATGGTAGCAGAGAACATAGGATACATTTCACTTACAGGTTGAAAAGCAAAATATACTGTGGTATTTAAAATAAATTTCTTCTTTTAGTCAACTGAACAATCTCTTTTTGAAACAGCAGTATTTCATTGCAGTCATTCATCTTAAAAGGTTTTATTTTGCTTCAGACTACTCTTCTTTGTATGTATCACCTTCCTTCCCAGATAGTTTTTAAAAGCAAAAGACTGTTTAGCATGGTCTCTGTATCTCATAGGAGGTTAGTTCTGCTTGAGGACAAGAGTTGGTTTTGTGTTTTTGAAAAGGTAGAGTCAATCAAGTATGTCTCCTGATAAATTAGTATGTTATATGCTTTAGATTTTGCATGTCTTGTATCTTAAAATAGAATTGGGTATATTCTGGTTGTGTGGCTTTTTGAGGTTCGTTGGGTTTTTTCCTTCTCTCTAATAGAAGCAATATTCTGTTTCTATGAATGCGCAATTAAACAGATTTTGTGCCAGAGAACCATGGAAAATGAAGATCATGAAGTAAAGAGCAACCCTCTAATCAGAGCAGCTATGCAATGTGTGAGGTAGGGGATCCATGTCTCTTCCTCAGTGCAAGGAGAGAATGGAATCCAGTGGGAAATCTCAGCCACCCATGAAATTGCAAAACCTCTGGCTGCATCTTGTGTTTCCTCATTCCACCTCTGGAATCAACTTGTGACCTTGCCTCTGTAGAGCTGCTACTCATTGCCGTGCCTGGCTGTTCCTGTGGCCTGCCAAGTCCCACTGGAGCAGAGGGCTCTTCTTGCTGTCCTCACTGGATGACACCAGACTGCTCAGGGAAGTCACTCTCATTGCCAACACGCAGTCCTCTTATTCAGCTGTCCAGTTGTGTGTGATTTAGTGGTTTTATTTGAAAGAAAGGAAAAGGCTGAAGGATGCTGTATGTCACATACTTCCTAGGTCCCTAGGTCTCACCCTGGCAAGTTTTTGGGGGTTTTTTGGTGGTGGTGGGTTTTTTCTTCGCTTGTAAATTGTATTTGCTGATGGTCTAATGTAATCTGCAAGAGTTTTGCTTGTATTATGCAGAATAATAGAAAAGGAGCCTTATTTATGGAGAAGCAGATCCTCACTGTTGTTTAGGTTAAAACATTCCTGCTTACAGAATAGCTCTGTGGATTTGCTCTTTCAAACATACTGAGAGACTTCAGTCAATGAGGAAAGCTATACATTTGAACAATACTATTTTGTCTCAGTCTGTGAAATAGGCTTTTGGTAACTTTCAAACTTTTAAGTAAAGCTTTTAATTTTACTCCTGATAGGCAATAAAACTTTGCAGGGGAATGTGAGGTAATTGCATGGATGGGTTGATTTGGAGCTAGATAATTTCATGGTTTGTTCACTTGGTTAAAGAGTAGGAGAGACAAGGATGAGAAAAACAACAAAAAAAGGTGTCTTAAAATGCACTTTTTGAATTTCTTGCCTAATAGTGACTGGCATAGAGACGCATAATTTGAACTTCAATAATTTGACTTTAACCCTTCTGTTTTGGAGGATATTTGTGATTGATTGGTCTTTTCTGACTTCTCTTCTGACTTGTCTTT
The DNA here is from genome assembly GCF_015227805.2 of Hirundo rustica. Taxonomy (NCBI): domain Eukaryota; kingdom Metazoa; phylum Chordata; class Aves; order Passeriformes; family Hirundinidae; genus Hirundo; species Hirundo rustica. Next base: position 20,120,777 of record NC_053453.1, on the reverse strand, counting down.
CTGATGCAGCTTTATTTGGAAGGTCATTGTTTTCATTTCGGGCTTTCCCCTCTCTAAAAATACTCTGGCAAGTAATAACCTCAAAAACAGCTGCTTTTGAAAACCCTCCCACTTAAGCAGTTAAGAGCTTGAGTAATATTGTTTATCACTTATACAGAACAGAAAATGGAAATTACATTTTTTTTATACAAGGAATTTTGCAGGGGGTTATTTTTGAAAGTGTTTGCTGTGGTCACAGCAGAAAAAATAAATCTGCCATCATTTTCAATTGAGGCAATAAAGGTTCAAATTTTACTTGGCCAGAAACTTGCTTGTTTTGATTTATTCTGAGGATAAAAATTCAATCTGTGAGACCTCATTGTTTCCTATTTGAAAGAGGCTTGAGTCAGAATAAGGTCTTAGAGGTGAAGCTTAGATGAGTTGCGGTGTAGCTGTCGCAGGGGGATAATCGTGACTTCAACCAGCTACACAGCATTGCTCTGACATAATTTTGGAGACCTTTATGGGTAAAATTAACTTGAAAAGAGCATGCGGACTTGTCAGGGCGAGCCCCTTGGCGTGGCAGGCTGGCTGGTGCAAAGTGCGGGTGTTTTTGCTGCCGCTGAGCGCTCCCACTGCCGGGAGCAGGCTCGCCCAAGGAACGGGAGCGACAGCCAAGGGCAGCCACAGTGTGCAGGAAGCCTGAAACGGCAGCAGCCGAGCCCATGCCATGCTTCTCCTGCAACCCATGCTCTTGATGCTCAAAGGTAGCCACCTCAAAGGGCATTTAAGTTGGCTGGATTTGCTCACATGCCACACATGGGATGTCTGAATGGCAGGTTGGTGCCAGCACCGTATTTTCCTCGTTTTACAATTCAGAGCAGAATTTTGGAGCTCTTTGATCCATGGTATAGCAGGACAGAATTGGTATTTCTGTTATGCCAGTTTAATTATTTTTTAATGGTTCTCCGTAGCATTATGTAATATTACAAAGCACATCCCTTCCTTCAAACTCCTTTCCTCTAATGCCTTGTCACCCAAACTATATTAGGAAAATTTTAAAAGAATACAGGGACTTTTGAGTTCTTCTGGATGTCTGTAATATTAATAATAATTCCATTTAAACAGAGAGGAAAAGATGTGACTGTCAGTCTTCCATACATCCTGTAGTAACTCATTTGTCTGACAGAAAATGTTGAGTACTGCCGTGACTGAATGAAAAGTCAACAAGTTAATTTCTTAAGACAGGTTTAGGCATTTTTCTTCTTTAGAATAGAAGTGCGTACCTATGTTTATCCTCCAGTCATGGGCTGAATTCCATTGTAATGAAGTGAAACTGTTCAGATCCAGTTTTACCTGTTTTTCAACTTCCTACTTCACTTTTCTTTTCCTTGTAATCTTTTTGTGCTTTACTCCTGCCCAGAACATGGTAGCACATAAGCAAATAAATCCTCTTAGCAAAGAAACACCAAAACAACACAAAAGCAAGTGCACATACTTTGTAGTTGTTGGTTTTAGCACAAATTTACTGTCCTGAACTTCTGCTGCCGGTTCCTTCTGCTCTGGTAGTCCATCCACTTCAGGATGTTTATACTTAAAGCTACATAAAAAATGTTACTGGTCAAACACTCTGTTACCACAATAGTTGCGGTCAGCTGGAATACTGTGACTGCAGGATGCTCAGATTGGCATTCTTGACAGCTGTGTCACTTATTTATATTTCTTCCTGTTGTTGGTTTTTCAGACCCTCGGGCTGGAGGGGTTCAAGTCACCAAGATGCATGTCTTAAAATGAACTTTAGGGAGAGTATGTCCATGTGTCCATCCACACATGTGTACGTGCATGTATTTCAGCTTTCCAGCCCCAGGGTGCTATAGTTGCTGTGGCATTAGTTGCTATATAATTGCTAGTATTTCTTTAGGCTTGCTGCAATATTTCTTTAATGAAGTCCTTTGGCACTCATCCTTCCAAACTCTGCAAAATGGTCCTACCTCCTCCTCAGTACTGCAGCACAAGCTGTAAGGACAGGTTTTCTACTCTGGCATAGCAAAACCATATAACCCATACAGAGCAAAAGGGAGAGAAACAGAGTTTTGGGTAGAAAGGGAGTTTTAAGTCAAAGCCCTGGGCCCTGCTGAGTGTAGGAGTACAAGTAATTTTCATTTGTCATTCCGGTTATTTGAGCTTTGGTTTTTCATCAAGCCTTGTTGATAAGAAATTTTGAATATATATGCACTTGTAAGTTAGTTGGGAAGTTTGCTATCCTTCTAAATAGCTGGCAGCTAAGAGAGTGCCTGGCTGAACTGATTATTTAGCAATACATTTCCAGAGATGATGCCAGAAGTGTGTCTCCCAAACGGTGTCATTGTCATCTGCCCAAAGACAGGAATAATAGCAGGCAGTCTTCTTGGGCTGCTGACAGGGCATCTACAATATATTTGTCTGAACAGACAGGCCATGCATAAATGTCTTTTGAGTTGTGTAAAATGTGTCATATGTGGAGGAGTGAGAGCAGAGAGGTGCTTCCACACACCGCCACTCCTGCTGTTTGGATCGCACTGGTGACCTGAAAAGGACTCTCCCCCCCTCAATCCCGCTCCCGGTTCTTGGGAGCACCCAGGACCATCAACATACTCCCTTCACCATCATGTCCTCAGCATGAGGAGTGGGTGTGGATGTCCCAGCGGTGGTGCACGACCTCCTTGCTGGAGATGTTTTACATCTCCTAATGCCGGGACCTGTCCAAAATCATTTTATGTGCTTCTGCTGCTCACTCAGCCCACATGCTCTGAGTGTGCTTTTGTTCACTCATCCTTCACTGTGTATCAGGATCAGCTCTGCAGAGTGAGCACTGTGAGCTGCCTGGCATGCCAAGGCATGAACATGCCCTTTAAGACACACATGAAATATCCGTGGATGCTTGACAGTGCCAAACACTTCAGTCTCTTTTGCCGTTTTCCCTCCACATCAATTCCAAACAAATAGTTTTCTTGGCACAAAAAAAGGATGAAGTTAGCTGGAAGCCTGACTTGGAGCCAAAGTATGTGTGCCCATCCATGTCTGGCACCAGTGGGGCACATCAGCTGATGCCTGACTGATTCCAAAACCTACAGCTTGGGTAGTGGTGTCACCACCATTGGTGCCCCAGTGTGGGCTCCCAGCTGCTGTTCCCAGACCTGTAATTTTTCCTCCCTCCACTGTATCCACATAGCCGCTCCCTTGGCCCATTTACAGCCTGGATCACACTTGGCTGGTCTCAACAACGAGGTGAAGTAATAGATAAGGAATGTTACAAGTTTATAAGTTTCTCCTCCTGGCGGACAGGTTCCTGTGCCTACTTGGCCACCAATTACCCAGCACAGCCATACCTGCCTGTTTTAAGCTCCAACTGTGACACCACATGGACTGTTCCACATTTTATAAACTGCTGCAGGCTGAGTCAGCTGAGGGATCCTGGCCAGTAGCAGAGTACTGCTCAAGTTTATGCTGCAGCTGCCATTACCACAACACATAGGAACCCCATAGACAGGCTCAGGATCCCGTGGGAAACCACAGGTCTCCCCTGGATAGGTCCAGGATTACTCTAGTATATTTACAAGCTTCCCCTCTATGCAAAAAAAGAAGTAGGATGATGTGGTAATGCTGAATGGATAGACACAAGTGAGGCAAGAAAGTCGAGTTCATCCTGCAACACAGGTGGTTTTCATTTAGCATCTTGATCGGCATTACTGTACTTGTGTATCTGCATCATATGCCTGCAGGATTTGGAATGTGCCTGCCTATATACAGGGCTTCTCATTTGCTAATTTACTGCTCTCCATGCTTTAGACCTGAAATGTATGCATTTTAGATTTGAAATAAGAGATTTTTTGAGGCAGAGATTGCCTACTACACGTAGGTCTTTGTGCTTGTTACATTGTCTGGAAGAGAGCTCCTTTGGATGTTATTTTGAAATTTGAAACTGTAAGCAGAGGGGGAGATGAGAAATTTCTTTCTTTCTTTCTTTCTTTCCTTTCTTTCTTTCTTTCTTTCTTTCTTTCTTTCTTTCTTTCTTTCTTTCTTTCTTTCTTTCTTTCTTTCTTTCTTTCTTTCTTTCTTTCTTTCTTTCTTTCTTTCTTTCTTTCTTTCTTTCTTTCTTTCTTTCTTTCTTTTCTCTTTCCTGACATCTGTCTACACCCTGGATTTCCACCTTTTTTTGGGTTTGAATGTTCCTGCTATTCTGCTTTTATTTTATTTTCTGTTTTATTTTATTTATTTCTGTTTCATTTAGAAATATTTTTTTTATCACTTTCTTCCTTCTACATCATTTAACAAAACTAATTGTTTTGGGATGATCTAGGCAAGTACTTTCAAATTTGTGCTACTGTACAGCCTTATCCCTGTGCTTTTTCAGGAAAAAAAAAAAAAAAAAAAAAAAAAGGCAGGAAAAAAAGCCCTGAAAAACAGAGTGAACTAAACCCAAGTGAGTCTTGTAACTGAGAGACTCTCTGAGTCTGGATTTGCAAACTAATGACTAATTTCCCTAAGTACTTGCCTACTCCTAATTGCTTCTAGATGAGATTTTTGGATTGCTTGGGGCAGGCACATATCCTTTAAGTGCCTTGCATGGCTACGTCATAAGAGAATAATTCAGAATTATGTGGAGCTGGTGAGATGTACTTACCCAGGATTAAATTTGGCTTCTGTGTTCTTGTTTTGGGGAGGCCAAAACAAAATCATAGTCAACCTGAGAATACTCCAGATTTTTGTAGCAAAATAATCACATACTTTACCCTGCTTGCCCTTGTGGAAAAGCTTCAAGGTCTTTGGGGTTCTTGGCCCTTCTCTGTTCTGAAAGTTTTATTTAATGCAAGCTAAATGCTGTGTATAGCTCATCAGGGCCCTGTTAAAGTATTGAAAAATGAATTATGGGGATGCTTTAAAAAAAGACACCAGTTCTGTTGGGAAATATTTGCTGAGCCTACTCCCACCTTCCTTAATTGTTACTGTGCCTGTTTTGTAAGAGAGTCCCTCCTGAGCACTCTCAGGCCTTGAGCAGACACATCTCTCCCAAAAAAAACTTGTTGTGCTACATCTGGTTTATATTGAGACTGCTAGGTTTCTGCGAAGCCCTCCAGCACAGAGGAGTCATTGAGACATTTATTCTGCATTCCAGTTCTGAGCTGCTTGCTAGGGGAAGAGAAAGCAATGTAGTGTCTTTCATTAAAAAGAAAAAAAAAAAAAAAAAAAAAAAAAAAGGAAAAACCCACAAACAAACAAAAAACCCAACAACAACCTTTTGGAATGCAACTTCCCTTTTGTAGTAGCCCACACAGAGGTGAAGGCTGTAAACCTGACAGAGGCAGAGCCAGGGCTCAGCCTCCAGAATGGAATAACTGGGTTGCTGTGCTCAGTGCAGTATCTTAGTATTTCCCCTGCATCTTTCAAGGTGGTTTGACTGCTACTTAACGCTTACTGATCTCATTTTCTAGTTTTGATTTTGTTCTGGGTTTTTTGGTTTCATTTTGCTGCTAGGCATGCCTTTGGCTGCGGTGGCCTGTCTTCTAGAGTATGGATTTCCTATAGTATCACTGGAATATACAGCTCATATGTAACTCCTGAGGAGAGACCTAATGCATCTTTGTCACTCACGAGGGCATTCTAATTTTGCAAAATAATTTTCTGAACCTAATGGGAGGCAATGTGGCCACTGAGACCATTATTGCCTCTTCTAATGAAAAATGGATGTTTAAAGTGATGAGACAAATTCCATCTAGGCCTTTCCTTTCACTTTCATTTAAGGTTTCTTTTATTCAGAATCCTAAATATCATGTAAGTGCTATTAGAGATTTAAGATATTTTTCCTTTTATTAGAGAAACAAAAAAAAACCCAAAAAAGTACCCATTAAAAGTTCCAGTGAGAATTGATATTATTAAAGCATGTTTTGTTCTTAATTATTTTGTTGTAGGCTATAAACACTAAAATACTTCCTGTTGAAATCTGCTACTAAGTAAATGTTCTCTTAATATTTAGGAGTGCAATTCTTGTTAGCTTCGGACTTAAGACTAATTATCTTCTTGTCAAGCACTCTTTTTCAGCCATTCTGTCCTGCCTTTAGATTATATGTCAGCAAAAACCTAGTAAGAGCATTTGAATTAAGCTTGCTGGAGGGAAGTAAAATTTCAAATTTTCATTTGATTTAATAGGGTTTTTTCAAGATTCTGATTCTGTGCAAAGTAATCAGATCACTGGCTTTTAATTAAATTTAAGCAGTAGTTTGCCTAAGTTTTAAGTACATCATTTTAAAGTAGCTATATGCATTAAGCTTCCCTTTTAATTACAAATCAAGCCAGAACGCTTCCTGTAACGTAACAAACACTGACATAATTTTCTTTCATGAACACCTACAGCTGATGCAAATGGACAGTTTCTTGCTTTCTGTTGCATGCACTTCAGTTATGCTTAATTCATTGCATCCTTTGAATCCTGCTGTCTCTCAGCCCCTTCGGACTCATTTGCATAATAAGAATAATAATAATACTTCCAAAAGTGTTTGATAGTCTCTCTCAAATACAAGCAGTAGCCCCTGCAAGGCATGCTGATGTCCCAGCTAGAAAAACCTTGCATATGTTGGGGTTTGAACACCAAGATAAAGGGATTGCATTAGAACTCCTTAATTGTAGCCTTCTTCTAATTCCTCAGTGTCTTTTCTTAATTGATATTAAATAGATACCTGCTCTCCTCCTTTGTCTATGAAGTTTTTTGTTCAGGCTCTGTTTGCCTGAACTGGTCCTACACAAGGTCCAGATAAAACATCTCACACCACATTTGCTTGCATGTACTTACACTGCAATCACTTTTTCACATAGAAATTAAAGAGGAAGCTTGTGAATGCAAAAAAAAAAAAAAAAAAAAAAGAAAAAAAAAAAGAATCCTGTGAATTATTTTTTTGTTGTATATTCTGTTCCTTCTGTCTCGTAGCTCATAATAGTCCTTTCAGAAGGGTCTGGTGGAGCTCACTGGCCAGCCTGGCATGCAAGGAGAATGTGCCAGACACCGTGAAAAACAGGGAGAAAGGCAGGGAGAAAAGCTGCGGCAACAACACCTGCTCCTTGAAGGTCCACGAAGCACCCCAAAGACACTGGTCATTAGTGAATGAGCTTGTTAAGCCTCTGCCACCACTAAAGCTACCCTTCATGCAAGGTTTATAGCTCCTATTTGAGAACATTGTTAAGCTAATATATGTAAACTTTGAGGAATTTCATCTGAATGTTCTCTCTGAAAGTGGTGTGTATCTGCACTGCTCTTTCTTTCAGAGAGAATGCTTTGTTGCACTTTGTCAAAGAAATTTCCATTTAAAAAAAAAGAGTGTGGAATGAGTATGAGAAGATCTTGTAATCTACTGATGGTTGTTTATAAATATGAAAAGTGGTATAAGGGACTTAAGTCACAGATCAGGAGGAAGTACAAACAGGAGGGTAAGTTATTTCTTCTGAATGAGAGTAAGAATCTAAATCACTCTGCTCCCTCAGATGGCTGAAGATATCTTTTATTTTAATGAGAACCATATAGGCTTTTGTGTGTGCTCAAATGTGCAGAATAAATTGAAATTCGCATTCTGTGCGCTGTCACACATTGCGGCTGGAATGTGGTTGTGCTTCTGGCCTGGTGAGATCAGGTTGAGGGGGTTTTTTTTGTTCAAACATAAGGGTAATTCATTCTTCATAGTCAATTGAACTCAACCATTTTCAAGCCAGCTGCCAATTGTGATACATGCGCTACTGGCTTTGTGGTGTATTCTTTTGTCCCCATAGAGAGAAACTGTGAGCGCTAGTCTGGTGACCTTAACTTTCTTGGAGGTAAAAATGAGTCCCTTGTTTGTCCAGAATAAAGTTTTCACTGAAGTTTTCAATTTTTTTTTTTCTTGCTTTCCTTCTTCTTTCTCTTATCTGAGAGTAATGTTCTTTCTTTACTTGTATGAACTTTGTATAGCCTAGGAAAGGCAAGGAAATGCATTTATAGTTCTTGGTACCAGAGAATGAAATTTTCTTTTTTCCTTTACCAAGGAAAGGTCACCTTGTCATCCAATGTACAGTGGTGTGCTCATAGCAACTTTCAGAGGATCCCCTTATTCCATATGAAAGGGAATGCATCCATACCCAAGCATCCCCACCCTCTCCCACACCACCACTCTCCCCCCAAAAAGCCACCATTAAAAGAAAATATATTTGTGAGGTTTAGTTTCTCTCAGTGGCATCCACCTTTGGGATTTATTTTCATCCCCTTTAAACTATGATAGCAAGGAGGAGACAGTGCAATAACATTATTCTCCTAAATGGGTAAGTGTGGGGTCTCCTCTTTTTAGAAGCTTTAGAATGACAAAAGTAAGTATTTTGATATATGGCTTAACTTCACTGAGTATTGGCATTTCAAACCATCACTAAGAGTCAGTCAGACTTATAACCAGTGTTCCATACTTTGAAGATAACATAACAATTCATGTAGTATTGTGAATTGTTTTAGGGGTCTTCTTGTTTTCTGTCTTCTTTTCTGGAAGTCCATGTGTGTTCTTCCAATTCAAACCTGCTTTTTTAGCTTCATGTGGCGTTAGAGAAAATGCCTTGTGCCTGTTCTGCTGAACTGCTGTACTAGGATGAAATACTTGGAAACAATGTGATTTCTTTCATTGACAAAACATATTAAGAGAGAATTCCCGAGAAAAAGCTGGTGCACCCACTGTTATTTGGTTAGCTTTTATTCTTTAGAAGTAGATCAAAGGAGTTATTTCAGTTTGGACAAATTTGGTCTGAAGCATGTTCTGGAAGTCTTAAATAAAGGAAGAGGGGCAGCAGGATGGAGGGTTTTGGCTGTTTCCCTCCATCCCTTTGTAGAAAGTTGAACTGAGCCACTTCTGCATGATATGGTTTGTTTCAAACCCCAGTAATTCACATTTATGCTTTAACAATGTGAAACAAAGGAGTATTGGCCAGGAGTTTGGTCTCACAGGAGGAACCTTCACTACCAGCCAGGATTGCTGATATTTGTGGAGTTGGAGGTGTTGGTGAAGGCTTCATCTGGAATAATTTTTTCTCACTGCCTTATATATTTAAAAATAGGGGAGTTGGTCAGAATTACTTTTATTTTGCAGTTAAAGGGAGAGATTAGTGTAATATTCTGGCATTGTGGTTTAGCTCTTACTGTTATACCACTGGATATACCCAAAGAAAGATAATGTGAAACAGGAAAGATATTTATAGAGCAGTGTCTCAATTTTTCTACCAAAACATTTTGAAATATACATTGAAGTTTACAAACTAAACTAAAGGTACTAAATCTAGAAAGTTCTCAATCATTCAAATATTAAAAGAGCAAAATCACTATATCCCAAGAATCTGAAGTCAGCAGTAACAGCCCCACCACAATATAGAGCTTTTTACCTAACTGTCAAAGATCAGTGTTGGCGTGGAATTTTATAACTTCTTCAATGGTATTCCATTTTAGACTTTCAGGCAGGATGTTTTTCCTTGAAAATTGGACCCCATTGCACTTCTCAAGTATTTTTTTGGTTTTAGCCCTCTGTTATGCTGCCTCAGTCACCAGATGAAAATGGAATAGATGTTTTTCTTAGTCTTAGTATGAAATGTTGACATCAGTGGATCTTTAAAGCAGATTTCCAAGTAAATTGTATAAAATCTGTAATTCTAATAAGAAGATAAACTTGACATAATCACCACTTTCAAGAAAGTATTTCTTTTGTTTTACTATGATGATTTAGTGGAACATGCAAAAAAAAAAAAAAATAAAAGGTAGCTAAGGAAAATATTACATGAATGAAACAAGAGAGCATAGCCAGTTGTTTCAATATGAGCAAGCCTTGTGAACCTATATTGTAACACCCTGATCTGTGTGGGATGCTGGAAACTGGAGACAAAATAGGGAGAGACTATTCTTTCTTTCACATAGCCATTATTTGTAGGGAATAGTAACCCAAGCGCTTCTAGGAATCTAGAGGAAGGGCTGGATGAGGAAACTGCTGAGACATAAATGTGCAGAGAATTTGAAAAATAGGATTGCATGGGAGGAAGTGTGCTCGTGGCTGGTCTGTGGGCAGTGCTGTCTGTGCTCCCAGTGCGTGGGACTCTGCCACTGACAGTGGAGAGAGGTGAGCTTATAGGCTTCCCGGGGATCTGCTTGTACCATTCCCCCAAACTGTAAAATTCCTTTCCTCCTTGTCCTCCTAGACCTATGGGCTCTTTTCTCTATTTGGGATATGGTAGAAGAAGATGTTATTCAAGGGGAGTTGCAGTACTTGGGTAGGAAGGGAAGGAAGAGTGTTCCAGAGGGTTTTCATGCAAGGATGATTCTAGCTTTTGACATTTGCCCAAGACAATTATATATATTTCTCTGTACCTGAAAACCTATTTTAAAGGGAAAAAGCTGGGATTTTCAAATCCTGGGTGTACTTTGAGATTTGCCAAAGCAAGGTACTGAAAACAAAGTAGCATTAAAACAGGCCCTGGTTTTTATCTTCTTTCGCCTTACTCAGAAGGGAGGGGCAGCTTGTTCTGACTACCCAACACCCATTGAACAAGATGGATTTCACTCTAGTGTTTGCCTAGGGTTTCCCATACACAAATATGGACCACTCCCTGTAAAATGATACAGAGCCACAAGATGCTCTGACGAAGACTGTCAGTGAGATTATTGTAAACTTCCTGCCTCTTATTTCTCTTTTCCACAGTTTCATTTAAAAATATATCCTTCTTAGGAGCTTTATGGTAAGTATCTGAATGCATCTGCTGTGACTTTCATTTCACCTCTTTGAATCTCTTCTTATAGCAACATCTGGGAAATTAATTTCATTTACTTCAATGTGAAATTACTTTCAATTTGTCAGACATCAGCTTTTACTTTAAGTGTTTGACTCCCAAGTGAAGCACATATCATTAACTGATTATTATTTCAAGAGTTAAAGTTTGTGTAACTAACATTTTAAGTCTCAGCCAAATCCAAATATTATGGTGACCATGCTTTAATAGCTACTCTGATTAATTTATTATGAAGAGATAACTACATAGTATGTAACACTGTTGATTTTTACAGCAACTTTTTTTTTTCTCAGTCAAAAAACACTATCATAATAAAACTCAGCAAAAAGAAACTAAGCAGATCTGTTTGCTTTGCATTTTCCATTGACAGGTTGTTAGTGCTTTTGAATGGGTTATAGGAGACATAATGTCAGGATGTGACCTGTAATTCCTGAGCATTTGGGGTACAGACAATGCAAACACCCATATAAAGTCCTCCCAGGAAACTATCTGTCTTAATATTTTATAGTATTCAATTTAGCCTTCTGCTTCCTCTATTATGCCACTATTTTTTCCTATTATGCACATCACCAGGGTACATGACTATCTACTGCATAATCTTTTCTCCACCTGTCCTAGATGTATGCATGCATAGAGTGGACATTAATTTGCTGTAAAATGCAAACTGTAAGTAAGAATTAATGTTCGAGCTTACCTAAGCACTGGAAGATATATACAAAATAAAGTAGTATTGTCACCCTAACTGTGCAGCAGTGAGCAGTATCCTAAGTTCCAACTAACCAGTCTTGGACATTACTCTTCACCAGCCAGTTGTAGTCTCTGCTTATACCCTGTAATACTTTCCACAGGGCTTGGCCATTGCTAATTAGCAGCTGAGAGAGGGAGGGACTGGGAGATAATCAGAGATCACTTTTCCCTCCCTGTTTTTCCTGCTATCCCCATCTCCCTCACCCATACAAGGGAATGCAGAGCAGAGTGCTGGAGTAAAGCAGCCACATCTAGAAGAATCTGTGACTCCCAGGAAGGCTGGAGGCAGATGGGATTATACTCAATCACAGCGTCATGCATCCAAGGATGTTGTTGGAGTCCAGGGCATTCCTTTGGTTGCCCTGGAGGGTCAGGGACCTGGGCAGGGGGGTCTGGGACCCCAGCCCAGGGCTCAGAGAGACACTGGATTTGATTTCAGTCCGTGGGAGAGGCTTCTTGCACTGCAGGAAGCTTTGCAGGCCACAAGAGTGTAAAAATAGTAGTTTAGTATATCACAGGGTGAAAAAACAGTGGGTTTGGGATTCTTGGCATTGAAGTGAATGGGGCAAGATGGAGATTTTGGGGCATTGTCCCTTTCTTCTTCCTTCTTGTTCCCTCACTCCATTTCTGCAGTGACGTTGGCACAAAGTAGTTAGTGAGGATTGGGTCAGAGTAAAGATGACCTTTTTAGTAATAGTGATAGACATTGGTAATAAATAGTAAATAAAGAATACGTAGCAATTAGTATAAAAGATAAGGACAGCCCAGAGACAGGGGGAGTCACCAGATGTCTGAGCCGTGGCAAACATCTTTTGGACACTGAGAAAATTGTAAGATAAGAACTAATAAACGAAGCATGTAATCTTGAAGACTCCGTCTTTTCCTGCGTTTGGCACAGAGCTTTGCAGAGGGCCAGAACTCTAAAACCACCTGAATTCCGGGGAATTTAAGCTCCTGAAAAGGAGCCCCTGGCAGGATGTCAGTGAAAAGGAAGAGAATTAAAGTACCCTAATTTTCACTGTGTTGCTATATTTCTTTAATATGTGTGACAGACTGAAATTCATTATGAACCCTCCTAGAGGGTCCACAGACCCCTGAAATACCACTGACTCCTGCCCAAGAGGTTTAATAATGCTCCATTGGGTCACAGTCTTCACCCTGTCAAGGGTGCTGTTCCCACGTTTTGACCTTCTGGGTGCTGTTCCCACATTTTGACCCTCTCTAAAATCTCAGCCAATTTGTTGGGTTTTCCCTGAGGAACCTCTCCTCTCTACCTTCCAAACCAGAGCAATAATTAGCCTTTCTCCCCAGAGAGTGGATTAAACTCACTTAAGCCTTTACCACCCTACTAAAGCAGCAAGGAATTCAGATTATCAATTTGCATAAAACAGTGCTGTATTTATTAAAATATATATGTGTGGGTATATAATTAGGTGAACCAATGCAATGCATGAGAAATGAATGGGAAGGTGGCCCATAGTAAGGGTACCAGTGATTCCTGTATCTGTGCAGTGAAACAGGAGTACTGTGAACATGCCTGGAATTTGGAAAGTACATATACACTCAGGAGCTTTAGTTGCCTCATTGTGTTTAGATGACTTGTATAATTCAGAGTTAATGATTGAATTCATGTTGAAAAACCGTCTGCTCATCTGCTGCTACTCAAAGTCTCAGGGAGACTGAGCAAGTACAAAACAGCCATTTTGAGGAGTGATACTGAATCTAAGGCAATTTTCTTACCTTTTAGCTCCTTCATGGTAAGTAGTGCTTATCCTTCAAGCAGGTGCACCGGAAGGTACTGCCAGTAAATACTGATGAGTTCTTCAAGGAGGGAAGTGATGAATGAAAGATACGGTTATAACTACATAACCATTTAAAAATGTCTTCCAATTATGCTGTGTGGAACAAGGATTGTAAGCATCCACTGAAGATACAATTTTCTGAGCTGCAAGGATTTATTGATTTATTGCATTTTTGTCTCCTCCAAGGAATTGGTGGGAAGGATTAACTTTCACTTACTCTCCAATGACATTTTTCACTGGTACTATCATCCCCATTCTCTATCCAAATGTGCTGCTGAAATGTGGCAGGTGGCTTTGCCAGTAATTGCATGCTACTTCATTCCATTTTAAATGAAAGTGTAGAGTACAGTGGCCTTCCTCTCTCATCACTGGCATACTTCACAGCCGTATGGTATTGACTTAGAGAACGCAGAAGAGTGGGCTTCCCTTTAAATTGCAAAGATGTGTTATCTTGCTGTATGTTCCCTTAGGAGACAGTAACTTAATTCCTGTGCAATAAGCTCTCCTGACTCCAGCGTTTTTTCATGTCAAAAAATAAACAAACCACATCAGTCTTTTTAAATGTCCAGATTTTTTTTTTTTTTTTTTAATTATAAAAGAAACTGAATGTGGGTTTTGGATATTTAAAATTTATTATTCGGTGAATCATCGGCAAGTTTCCATTGCAGCATACAAATGCTTGATCTCATTTTTGAGGCCAGCAACCATGCTCTGGTAGAAGATGGCTTTTCTTTGGCCCCAGCTGTGCTAAACACTATTATAATTAGCACGATGGTTAACTTAATCAGAGCACTTGGCTCGGGAGAGAGGTGTTAGAGAGTGCACCATAATTAGCATTTTCATTTCTTTGATCCCGAGTCTGTCTTTATTGACAGAAATATCAAGAGCTTGTTTGGTTTTTTCTTTTAACACATTCAGGAAGTGGAAATATGTGTGGCTGTGAGATTATGAATTTAGTAATGATTTTAGAAAAAAACAAACAGACCTGTCCCAAAGGAAGTAGAAGCGATAAAGAGCTGCATGTATGGAAAATACGGTCTTTAGTGTAAGTCTTTAGTGCTGCAGTCTATGGGCAGGTATGTGGCCAGGAAACACCTCCTGGGGCAGCTGTGTCCCTTTGAAGTTTCATGGACAATGTTAACAGCATCTTAACCATTTCCAGCATGCTGCTGCAGACCACATGGCTGCTGTTTGAGTCTGTAGAAAGGGTGATGTTTCCTTAAAGTGAGGAAGGGGAACGTCAGAAATGCTTTTGGGGAAAAAAAAAAAAAAAAAGCCCAAAGGTTTGGATAATCCTGTAGCTGCTAAAGCTTTAGATACTTACCAGGTTGGTCACTGAAGCACAAGCATCCCATCTTACGTGCCTGATATAAGCAGGTGGTGAAAGCATGCAGCAGACCAGATGACTGCTCTTCATGAAAAAACATAACATTTATGCTGTCAGACAAAATGCTGAAGACTTCCAAACTTGCATCTGGCATCACTGCCTTGATTGCAGGGGAGGAAGGTTGAGATGCTCGAGAGACTCTTCTGATTACACACCACGGAATGGAGCAGTCTCTTGCAATGCCAGCTAACATGGGATATTAAAAGTGGGGGACTTTTTAGGAGGTGAAGCCACTGTCAGCCTTCCTGAAATAGCTTTTTTTAAGCTTTATAAGCACACTGTCCTCTTTGCTCACACTGGAGTCCCTGTAATGCTTTTTATCTCCAGTGCATACTAGATGAACCATACCCAATTAATTATCTTAGCTGGTTGTGAGCATGTGTTCAGTACACTGGAACAAATGCTGTATACACTCATTCTTATTGACTTTGGGATGATGGTAGCTCAGGTATGTGTAGACACAACCTTTATATTTAACTTCTTTATGGTCTCTGTAATTTTTATTACTGGTTTTAAAAAGAAGATATAGCAATGTTTATTATGAAAAAATGGTGCAAAAATATTTGAGGCTCTTCCTGTAAGAGCTCTTTGCAGCTTTTCACTCTTCCTTTATACATATCTGTTTCTTTCCAGTCTTTTACAAAGAGGAAGAGTTATCACATGCATGTGTTCTTATAATTTATTTCCATCTGCTTTGCCAGTAGAAAAATGGTATGCTAATAGAGGCTGCCGAGAATCCAGTTGTCATTAAGGGACTTGCAATGTTATCCTTGACTTTGCTAGATTACTTTTATCCACTCAGAATGAAGAATAATTTTTAAAACGTTTATGCAACTAGGTTTTAGGTCAATAGCAGGTTAAACCATTTATTTAAGTAATCTTTCTTGGTGGAAAGTATGTGGAAAGACCCTCTCTGTTTTTACAAGATTATTTTCATATCAGCATTAAAGCAGCAAGCAGTATTCTTGACAGTAGACTTGGAAGATACCCATTATTTGAGAGACATGATAAAAACAGTATAATCTTTTCCAATACCCATACAAAGCCAGTAATTGTCTGTTTCTGCTATTCCAGTTATTTATGTAATTATACTTAATGACACACAGATTTGAGAAGAAAAAGCAATAGTTGCTGCTGTTTCAGATTCATATTTTTCTATTCTGAGCTCATAAAAACAGTGAATACCTCTCGTGGTAGAGAGAAAAAAGGACTTTGGATTTGTAAGCAATTGATCAGAGGAGCTGAACTGGAGTGGGGAATGTGTCTTATTTAAAAGTCTGTCTCCTGCCACACAATTGCATCATTCCTAAAGCTCAGTAATTGCTAGGAAATGCTGCCATTGCATAATATCACTTCTTGAATATTAATTCCTCCATTAAACCAAAGTGTATAGTACTTTTACAGTGGATTTCAAAGGTATAGAATTTTGAACCTGGACGCTTCTAGGCTATCCTGCTTTGCTCTTCTGTGACACAGTTCTTCTGTGTCACAGCCCTGGTGAAACTATTTGCCCTGTGGCCAAAAAGTGCCAAAATAGTAAGATATCTCCCATACTGTCCTGCTTAGCTAACTGGGTTGGCCAGGGTTAAGGAGCTCTAGATGGGAAATCCCTGCTCTCCATCTAATCCCACATGCTGGAACATTCCGAAGTGGCTTTTAAATGCCCCTGGAAAGTACGGCAGTGCTTTCAGACTCCAGGATTAGAGAAGGTGCTTGAAAACTTGCAGGTGCATCTTGCCTTCAGATTCACTGCATTCACTTGCACTCAGTCTTAGGTATTTGAGTTGCTTCTTCACAGTGTCTGAACAGAAAGACACTGTCTGAGTATCACATCTACAGCAGAATGCTCAAGTTAGAAGTTCAGATTGAGTTCAGCAAATCTGGTGCATCCATTTAACGCAGATAAAGAAAGAAATGGATTTTGTAGGCCCACTCAAGAAATACATGTGTGCTCATGGGTTTTATAACATAGTGTTCCTCTGGTTTGGTCAGGTAGCAATATTATACTCTTGTACAAATTCACTGCTTAGTCTGAAAGTTCTGCCTGAACTAGATAATACCAATTTTAAAAGTCATCCTTCTCTTTTTTTTTTTTTTTTCTTTTAATGACTTTAAGTGATGACAAATTTACTGCATGCAAATATGAAAGGTTCCATTGAGTTAATTGCATTCATTTCTAACATTTCTCCCTCATTTTTTGCCTGAATTTTATCTCAAACTTCCATTTTTCAACTCTGTGTCTTGTTATACCCTTTATTAAATGTCTCTCACTAACGTAAGTATTTATGAATTATGATCAAGCCATCCTGAACTTTATCTTTGTGCAAATAAATAGACTGACTTACTCATGGCTCTTGCTTTAGGACATCTTTTCCTGACTCTGAATCTTTCTTCCAGCTCCACCCTGAATCCTTTCCAATTTGTCAACATGTGCTTGTAATCATTTCAGTAACACTGTATGAAGTGACAGAGCCAGCCCTAGGCACCTCAGCAGTGTAGGAGAGAAGACTGAATTTTTTGCTGCTCCAGGAGTGAGGTTGGGTTCATACTGGAGATATGAGCTAGTTGGAAGAGGGAAGGAAGATACGACTGGCCAGGACTGGAAGGCCAGGACTACAGTCGCAGGAGGAAACTCTGCTCCAGCACAGGCAAAGCAGGCAGAGGTCCATGACTGCTACTTAGCATTGTTACCTTACTACCCAGCTGACCTGGATAACCTCAACTTTGTCTGTTCCTAGTAATGCTCCTCTGAAGTGCCACAGTGATGTTTTCTGTTTTGTGGCTTCCCCTAGCTCAGGTATTGAAAGATCTCATTCATCATCTTAGCCACTGCAACCCTGCCAGAGTTTTAGCTGCGGCTCACCGCGGCCCTGAAGTCATCCTTCAAGTCACTGCTTTCCAGATTAGTTCACCACCTTACAAGTTTAACTTGTGTTTGAAGAAGCATGACCTTGCATTCTGTGACTGTTATAAGTAATGTCATTCAAAGAGCTAAACAGAGCATATTTTTCAGCTCACTTTGAACTGACCTGTCCTTAGTCTGGCTGCTATACCATTAGTTATATCACCTTCACCTTGACTGCCACAATGCTGTTTTCCTACACATCACTTAAGACTATAGATAAGAGAAGGACCAAGATCTGTCCATACAAAAATCAAGCAGAAGTTTCATTTGGTTCTGGGAGTCTCATTTTCTGAAGTTTCTTCTATTTTACTGCAACACTTCTGTTCTGTAGGATGCATTCCTCCATTTCACACTCCTCTTTCAGAGAGAGAATGGAAAAGGCAAGTCATCTTTCATCTTGTGGCTCTTGTGTTGTGTGCAAGGTTCCTACTACTGCAATGCAGTTGAAGATACTGCAGAGGGATATTTAAATTCAAGCCAGGAAAAAAAAAAAAAAAAAAAGCCTAATTAAAGTGAGGAAAAAATTATGAATGCATTTCTATTTTTAGGATTCATGAAACTTGCCTTAACAGAATCTTTGGGCTTCAATTAATAGACGTTCCATTTTTAGTTGGAGCATTTTGCTACATACAATGGTTTAAAGTAAAGGGTGAGTTAATTGGGCATTTATTTGAAAACTAAAAATTCAGGGGAGCCAGTCTGTGGTTTTGAATATGGTATTGATTGCATAGGTAAAGGGGCTTGGGAAGGGAGGAAGATGAGCAACAGACAAATGGCACTATTGAGCATCTTTGTTAGCTATGCATTCTGGGTGCCGTCCTTAACAACTAGGGCAAGAAAAAGATATCACAAAACATACAAAAAAATGGACTTAAAATAATAACTGTTCACCCTGCAAGCTCTATGTTCATATGTGAGTCAGGAGTTTTTCTTTGCTCACATCCCCTCCCATAGATGAGCTTCTAGGTTGTTTTATTCATGCTCTTTCCTGCTACTCACATTA
The DNA here is from genome assembly GCF_015227805.2 of Hirundo rustica. Lineage (NCBI taxonomy): Eukaryota > Metazoa > Chordata > Aves > Passeriformes > Hirundinidae > Hirundo > Hirundo rustica. The sequence continues at coordinate 20,102,145 of NC_053453.1, read as the reverse complement.
TTCATGCACTAAAATAAATAGAGATTTTTCTGCCCAAGGAGTAATGTCAGCTAGCCGAGATTTTTGTGGCAGCCAGCAAAATAACAAGGGGAAAGGGGAGCTCATGGAAAGTCCTGTGGTAGCCAGTGCTCGATGGTCAGCGTTCTGCTGCTCCACAGGAACACAGCTCCAAGGGGCAGTGCTGGCAGGTCAAGTCCACTTCTGCAGCCAGGTGATTTTGATTCCAGAAAGCTAGTCCTTTTCCCATTGGGACAGATTACCATGCTAAAGGCTCTTTAAGTGAAGAGGGAAGGGGTATTTGAATTTCTAAGACTCATGTGTTTTCAAGTCACTGCTGCACAAAAATCACTACTCTTACTGCTGTTTAGTTATACCACCCTAAAAACTGTTAAATCAGTTAAAAAATTCAAATATCATCAGATCAGGCTTCTGTTTTCTGTGTGAGAGCATCTGCTTAGAAAAACTGGATTGTACTTTTTTACAGAAAGCAAATGACTTGTCACAAAGCACTGCTTTGTTCCTATCCTGGATGTTATCTTGAGCCACAGAACAGGGCTGTTGCTTTGCATTTCATGTGCTGTATAACCTCCCTCCCAAATGCCAGAGCCATCAGAGAACCATTGTTGCCTCCTGTACATGGGAACAATCTTAATTACTGCATCAGCCTCAGAATAAATTCGCAGTTAATCAAATATGATGATGAGAAGTAGAGTGATAGGCAGATAAGCAGGACTATGGTAAAAATGTCAGCTAAGTAAAGTTTTCTTGGCATGTTGCTCAGAACAAAAACAAAGTTCTCCTTTTCCAAACAGTGTATTCAGGTCAGGTTCATCTATGTTGTGTTTAGAAAACATCTCCATCAATCTGAATTAAATTTTTCCTCAAGTGGTTTGCTGCAGATTGGATTATCCTTTCAGTTGGGATAGAGGAATGGAGGGAAATGCTCCCATGTTTTCCCCCTATAGCACATCATTAAAGCATGCTTCTGACCACTACACATTAAAGCACTACAAAGTGATGCTTTTCTTTACCAAGCACAAGCATACATTTGAATTGGATCACTGCAAAAATTGCTTATCAAGGTTGGTGACTACATTTAGCTCAGAAAGGATACAATATTTAACCAAACACAGAACATTAGCATTAAAGCAGTGAATACCTGGATCGTGATATTGTAAAGTTTGAAGAATTCTTTTTCTTTAATCAAGTCTAGACAGCGTACTTCCAATTTTTACTAACTCCCATGTTTTCTTAAAAATAGATAGGTTCTACTTTTGATATAATGCCAGTAGTGCTGAGTGGCTTATGTCTCCCTCCGCAGAGGATACTCTGCCCCTGCTGTTTTCAGTCTTACTGAAATGTAATTAGACTAGGTTGACTTTGTCTGTGAAGTGGTAACCTAGAACAGTTATAGGACATCAAGAGTCACTTTGTTCCATCGCTCTTAATGTCTGTATTTGAAATCCAAGCATAAAGTACCTTGATGATCCAAAAAGGAGAGCAATGATGAATGGATATCTCAAGCCTAATGATCTAATCTTTCACATAAAAATGCCGAGGTGGTAGTTTTCATAGAGATGTGATCCCATACAACTGCATGAGCTTCCCTTGTTTGAGGGAAGCTGCTTGACATGGTTAAAGACTACTTAAGTTTCCTTTTCAAAATTTTTTCTTCCTTTTTCATAGTTATTCTTGTTACTGCTATATTGTAAGCATGTTTGGAATAGAGACAATTATCTCCTTCTCCCCTTTTCTTTTTTTTTTTTTTTTTATTTTGAACTACTCGATCATTTTAGAGGTACCTTCACGATGACCTTTCCTAACAACTCTTCCAGGAGGACATCAAATTGAATGTTTCGTTATTAGTATTATACTGTTCAGACAATCGAGCAATTTTTCTTAAATATTCCAAGTTCAAGAAATAAATATTGGAAAATTATTATACTCACTCATGTTTAAAGAATGAGATAACTTTTAAATGCAAATTTATATGATAACGGTGAAACTTAGAGGTATCATTTATTCTGGAAATATGCAAAAAAAGAGTGAATTTTAAGTATATATTATTGAAAAGCTCAAGCAGTTCTTGCAAACTTGAAATACATAATCTTTGTGGCGTGCTCATAATAAAAAAAATAAATTTTATGTGGCTAAATGGTAACAAATGAGCCAGTGTTTACCATGGTAAGGAGTACATTGGGGACATAACCATTAGACAAGGGTGATTTAGTTTTAGCATTATCAGTTAGAAATACTGCAGTTGAGTGGAATATTTTATTACATGAAAACATCTGTAACCAATATATCCCTTGGGAAGCTTACGTGACCTGTGATCTGTTTGGAAAAAAATGTTTTGGTTTTACGAGGCTGTTCAAAAGCAAGTATGTGCAGTGGGCTGTGTCCCAGAGAATCTGGAAGGGGCTCCCTCCTCTTTGTGTACCTCCTGGAAATTTCTGGGAGCTGTAGCAATGTTTCTGCATTCCAGACTGTGGTTTTGAAGCTCACTCCATAACTCATGGCACTGAAAAAGATCTGGGAAATGTGTGCAATCATGCTCTCTACCTTTAACACTACTAAACATATTAGTGCATATTGTATATATAGTATATAATATTTAATACTGCTCGATGCCACACAGTGTTTACACAGTTATCCTTGCTGTGAGGTGTCCTAAAACTGCAGCATAATGAGGTTTGGATCAAAAAGCACAAGCAGACTACTGAATGTATATTCACATTCTATTGAAGTATGCCAGAAACACAGGACAAACAGCATCCTAAGTGTGTTTCTCGGTCTTGCTGTGTACCTTTCCCTGGCTGCTTTTTTTCCCTCTCTTCTTCAATTAAGCCAGAAAATGTCATCCTAACTTAAATTTGCAAAGCAGTCACCTGTGCTCTAGCTTTCACAGTGCTCTGGCAGGAAAACAAAGTACGTGGCTCCTGAGGACGCTCAGTCAAGGCTTGGGAACCTGGGAAGCCAGGAAGACAGAGGGATAGACGGCCTGAACTAGACAGCCCATTAGGTACCTGACCTTCTGCTTAAATGACTATTGAATTCTTGAAGATGTGGATTAATGCTTTCTTTTGTTGAGTGAGATGGGCAGATAGGCATGCCAATTAGAGACAGCTTTGCCATGGGGTGCTTCGAGTCCTACAGTGCAAGTGGTTTCTTAGGACAGTTTTTCTACAGAGCGGAAATTCTGAGAAAAACTGCAACTCCTCTACAGAGAGGGGAAAATCATCACATTCACTATTACACTCTGTCAGTAGAGACAAAACAATTTGTTTCTAGTTACTTGGCTATGTGCTGAGACCCAGAAATCAAAACCGGCCAGTTTATGGCCATAGGCATAATGCAGGTATGTTCCAGACCATAATATGTCAAGAACTCTTTCGGCACAGGGTACAAAACAGGTTTCATGCCAGTAAGATCACAGCATTGCCTTTCTAACATCACTTTCAGTTCACACATTCTCCAGCCCCACAGGGGCCCAAAGACAGCAGAATAGAGGGCACTTCTCAGCCAAAAGATCATTTTTCCCTTTAAGTGGAGTGAGCTAGTGCTGCTTCTTTAAAAGTCTTCCTGGTCTGGGGAATATTTAAACCACAGTCTTGTCCATTAAGTACTTTATCAATGCAAAGATGGAGCAAACTTTTATGGCCAAATGAAGCAGATCTTTTGACTGTGGTGATGACACAGTGCCTGGGATTGGGCTGACTGTGAAAACAAGTGTAATTCATCCCCAAACTCCCATCTGTTTGAAAGATATGAAAAGCATGTGCTAACGGGGTGGTGGCAGTGCATATTGGTTGCAGGGATGGAATTAGGAGGAGTGTAAAAGTTTTGACCCAGTAAGGAGAGAGAGGTGTTGCAAGGAGAGCGGGTCATTCACAGAACAGAAAATCTTTTATTTCCAGAGGCAGGTGAAGATGAGTCTCATGGAATTTTTACATGTACAAGACAGTCCCAGGCAAGGCAGGCTTTGCATCACAGTTGGGTAAGCTTTGTTTGGAGAAAATTGCATCGTTTATCATGAAGAAAGCCACATAATTTCTCATTGGTGAGCAGAAGGGGTTTAGATTCTGAAGTCAGTGCACAGATAATGCAGAAATGGGACAGCTTGTTTTGTCTAGATTTTTGAGTCTGCTTATGTCAGGAGATAGGAAGTTCAAGTCTAATGTTGCTGGCTCTGTTTTCAGCTGATGGGACATAAAGGAGGCTATGGGGAAAAGCACAAAACAAGGGCAGCAAGTGTAATGTAATGAGGAAGAAGGTATGTTGTGTATTGAGGGAAGCAGGTGAGCCTCCTGTTTGAAGAAGAAATGTTGCAAAGTTAGTGTTTGCACAGTGTGAAAATATCCCCATTGTTGCCTCACACAAAGGAGCTGTTAACAGGGCATGCAGGAAGCTCTTTGATCAAACACCTACGTCATTTCATGGTGCTCTGCTGTATTTCAACATTTAAATGGCAATGAATGTTCTCCCACTGAGATACTTTTTTAATCTCTGACATTTTTCTGGAGAAATACTCTGAGTAATTTTGAAAATAAAAACAAATATGTAGAAATGCAACTACTTTTTTTTTTGTGTGTGTGTGTGTGTGTGTGTGTGTAAAGGTTTATCTGGAGATAGATGGTTAAGGAGGATGAAAGCAGAGGAGTCTCAGACCACTGGCATAACAGCAACTGCTTGCTGATTCCTACCCGAATAATAAAGTTAAGGGATGTTGTTAATTAACACATGCTAAGCTTTTAGTTTTGCAGCAATTAATGATTGATGTTGTTCTCCCATTGACATCATCTCATGTCACTGGAGCATATTTTAACAAGAGGTTTGTAGTTCTGGTAATCCCCAGGAAATCTGCACACTGTTTACCAAACCCCACTTTTTTTAAAGAAGAGCTGTGGTTTGCCAAGAAACCTGGAGCATGTCAGACTAGAAAAATGCTTCTTTTGGTGCCTGAGAGGAAACAGTATGTGTGTGGGTATAAAATCACATGCCTCCATGGTAAAAATGTGGAGGTAATAGGCCAAACCGTGGTGTTTTCCTTCCAGAAATGGGAAGCCACTTTCATTAATCGATTCTTGCAGGTCTGAAGACAGAGGTTTCAGAGGCCCTAACTTCTTACAGGTGACAACAGATCTTCCTGCTTACCTGCAGCAAACAAGCTGAGGAGGCAACTCTGCTTTTCTTGTCTTTGTTGTTTCATTCAGATTGTCAAAATTATATTTTAGTTTGTTATGGATCTGATATTGCAGGAGTATTTTTGGTCCTGCAGACTTTTCACTTAGACTGTTTAGTGGCTATAAATGTGTAATGATCACTGTTGTTACCTTTGTGATCCACTTGCATTAATGACTTTCCTTTTGTGCTACTTGGCATATGAGGTGAAACAAATGAAAAGCTATATTAATTATTCATCAACTAAAGAATCTCTTTCACTGTTACTGTGTTTCAGGTTTGTAGATACCTTTGCATAAACTAATTGATTTTAGTCATAATACTGCAAGAGGTGTTAATTAATAATTTAAATGTAATTGTTTTGGAAAGATTTTTAGCCTTACTCTGTGCAGCTGGCACTGGAAAACAGAATTTGGCAGTGATTTAACTTCAAAAATATGGAGCTAGTTTTCTGCAGCTGTTACCAAATGAAATTAGTAACTCTAAGGTGTGGGAATTTTTTTGCAACAAAGGTTAATCAAGTCTAAACCCAATTGTGTTCTAACCTAAGATTAAACATGAAAAAAGAGAGTAGTAGACACAGGGAGTTTCCTAAGGCATTTGCACCTCATTGTGACTGAGGAGGGAGGTTAGAGCAATCATATCTTTTATCTCGAGAACTATTTTCAGCAAGGTATGCTGATCTTATTTTCCATACTCCCACGCTTTGGATAAGAGTTTCGGGAAAACTTTATTTTTCCTCGGCTGGGTATGGATCTAATACAGATTTCAATACCGGGGAACTAGCAACCTTTTGGGCAGACTAGTAGTTTGACTCACCGCAGAAGAAATTAAGGTCTGTCAATTCAAATAGGAAGCTGATTTATTGCGAATTCCCAGAAAAATCTTTATTTCCTGCGCTAGCGTTGCAGACTTCAGCCGCTCTGTGTGGAGGGAAATTAGCTTGTCGAATACCGTTTGCTCACGGATGAAGAGGTTTTTAACACTTTAGCGCTACAAACAAGTGGGTTTGGGGTGGCAGAGCTTTATAATCCAGGGAGCAGGGCGTGGGATGAAAAGGGCGAGAGCAAATGCTCCCAGCTGGCCGCAGCCCTGCCCTGCCAAGGTGCTGCCGGCCCCGGCCCCGGCCCCGGCCCCGGCCCCGGCCCCGGCCCCGGCCCCGGCCCCGGCCCCGGCCCCGGCCCCGGCCCCGGCCCCGGCCCCGGCCCCGGCCCCGGCCCCGGCCCCGGCCCCGGCCCCGGCCCCGGGCAGCTCCCGGCTCCCCGTCCGCCGCCCAGCGCACTCCGTTCCCGGCCCTGTTGCCCTCCCAGCGAGCAGGATCCGTCCTGCCAGCAGCAGCGCTGGATGCTGTGCCGGGGATGAGGCCGAGGTGGCCCGCTATCGCTGCCGGCCTGTGCCACGGCATCTGCCCCGAGACGGGGCGCGGGGCACCCACCACCTTCTGTGGAGCCAGTTGGAGTGGCTTTAATTACGTCTGCGGTTTGGATGGCTTTGCTTGGCCATTAAAATCCATTTCACAACGAGTAGTATTGAAATGAGCAAGGAATATTTGTGGCAGCTGTGGATTTCCTCCAGGCCTACAGGAAGAGTAAATTAGTTACTGAAAACTTGACAGTTTGTCCTGAGTGCTTAACTCCTTCCTCTCTGGAAGCTTGATTTTCAGAAGCGAGGGACTTTAAAAGGAAATAGTATACCCAATGTTTTTTTTTTATTATTCCTCCACCCCCTTTTTACGGTAGGTCTGTAATTGCAAAACCAGCCAGAAGTGATTTGTTTGAAGAGGAAGTGTGGGAACTTCCTTTATAAATATTGCCTTTCCCTTCGTGTGCATCCAAACGAGGTTTGCTCTGCTGGCGGAAAAATAAAGTGCTTGAACTGAACAAGCACTTATTCCCATAGCTCATGCTCCATGTAAGCATGAAAAATTGAAGTTTTATGGGGGGGGGGGGGGGGGCCCACACAAACAAACAAAACAACAACAACAAAAAAAAACCCCTGACACACACCAAAAAGAAACAAACAAAAAACCCAAACAAAAACACCAAGAAAATTTAAAAAGCTGGTTGTTAGTAAGCGAAGAGCGGAAGTTGGTTGAACACGGGGGAGATCAGCTGGGGTTTTGCCCAGCCATTCCCTGTCAGCACGTTCAGATGTGTGCGTCCTCTGCCCGGGAGCAGCGGGCAAGTTAAGGTCCCGTGGAGGGGGTGTGGGGAAATCGGTGTTTGCAGAGCCGGTGATTACAGAACCTGCTGTGACTTGCTCTGCAAGATAGGACAGGATCTGCTCGAGCCAGCTCCTACGGCTGTTTGGAATGGTTTCTTTTTTAAAAAAAGTGTCAACATATGTATCTTTCCTAGTGAACTATGTACAGTTGCCTGTACCCTTCCCCAGCCTAGAAATACCTTTGAAGTATTTGCAGATGAGGGGTCCAGCCACCAGAAGAACAGCTACACCCAGGGAAGTGCCTGTGCCCAGCAGCAGCAGGTAGATGAGGTGACAAGGAGAGACCAAGTTTTAACTGGGCAGGCAAAGCCACGCTAGATTGTTGTGCTTTTCTTGGGTTGGGGGGGAAGGGGTGTTTGAGGGGGTTTTTTTGTTTATTTTTCTCCTAAGCGAACAGTATCAGGGTGTCTGGGCTCTTTGGGTGTGCAGGCAGCCAGCTGGCCTGGCTTGCTAGCATAAATCAGTGCAGATGATGGGAATCAAGGCAGGGGGTCCAGTTCCCAGCTCTGAAGGATTCCAGATTAGGAAGACAGGTCACAGAGAAAGCGAGGGAGAGTGTGGAGAGAATCAGGCTGATTCTCTGAGAGGCACTGAAGATGAGAAGAGCCCTTCTGTCTGATCTGAAGGAAGAAAGTGTTCTTATATTGCTTGTAATTAGGCTAAGATTCACCTTGTTCATTGGATTTGATAGACAAATGAGACATTCCTGGCGTTATAACACTGGATTGCTGTGATGCTTTCTGATCTGTTTAGCAAGAGGCATAGCCAGGCCACTGTTGTATTAATGAGAAGGTTGTGATTTTTATACATTTCTCAGTGGGGAAGATGGAATTTCACTCAAACTTCCAACCAGGCTTTGTAGTAGTTCATTTTTCCACTTTTAGAAACAAACAAAAGAATGAAATTTGCAGTGCAATGGGCTATCATGGGAAAAATCAGTCACTGTCAAAGAGGACATGGAAACTTCACTGATCCATCCAGCTGGTCTCAGGTGAGGCTTGTCTGGCTCACCGTGCTAGTAGTCCTTACATCCAGTCATACCCCACTTCAGAGGAATGGACATCTCAGTTCAGGATGAAAAAAGGAGTGAACTTTGAGTGATTTTTAAAATAAAATTAAAAATAAAATTCTCATCTCTCCACTTCTTCCTGTTCTTTCTTCTCTGTTCAATGTCATACAAATGTATTTAAAGCCCTGCAGTGCTCAGGATAAGCTTTTCATTCATTTATGCCTTTCCTCTTGTTTTCCACACCATTATTTGCTGTTCTCTCCTTATGTCTCTTGTTCTCTCTTACCCATGCCTCATTCCCCATTTAACAATCTTTGCTCCTTTTTACCTTCTTACACCTCCCATTTTTTCCCTTTTTCTCACTCACAGGTATCATGTCTGCTCCTTTTTCCAATAAGGCAGGCTGCATTCTGTAATTCAAGGAGTAAACCTCCAAATTCTTGTGTGAGTACCGAGTACATGATGAAAGAGACTGCAGGACTAGGCCCTAGCTTGGCAGATATATGGCAAGAGGTAGTGAAGCCAATTTTAAACTAATCTTATTTACAATGGCATTGTATAAATAAAGAATTTTAAGAACTTAGTATAAAAGACTTTATAGAGGTAATATATTACTTCCAGTTGAAAGAAATGAAGTGGCACTTTAAAATCAGTTTTACTAGCACCCTGTGTTTAAAAAATCCTCTTTTTTTTTTCTTTTTATTTAACCTCCTGTGCAAGCCTGGGCAAGTTTGAGGCTGCCAGGATCCAATTTCATGCGGTATCCTATTTCAAATCCAGGCGAGAGCAGACTGATTGAAAATCAGTGCTGTCAGAAGTAAAACTGCCTATAGAACGCCTTCAGTGACATGAAGATGAAAGAGAGAATGTAATATAACAGATACTGATTTTCTTTTTTGAGGTGTGAGGCTCTGGAGTGGTGTTCTTGGTTATTGCACCATTTACCTTGATTGAACAGTAATGGTAGTAGAACAATTTTGGTGAATTTTTGTGTCCTTCAGTTAGTAGTTAACAACTGTGTTGTGAAGAGGGGATGGTTGGTGTTGCTGGGGTTGTTTGAAACCAAAGCAGCAGCTGTAGAATATTTCATGGCAAGCGTGGAGCTATCTGTAAGTCTGCATAACACCAGAATAACACAGGATTCCTATTAATTCTTGTCAGTGAAATGCTTACTTGTATTTTGAAATGATTGGGCTACTTCAGTACTTTGAAAATGGCTGGCGAATGCAAACTAGTCTAACTGGTCTGTGTTTATATTGGCTTTTAGGGTCAGCACAAACACAGATGGCAGTCTGCTTCGTTTTCCCATATGGTTCTTTGCCTCTTCTCTTCCCTGTCCCACAGAGGCCAAAGGATCAGAGAAAAAGAGGACTATATGAGAACTGAGAGCAGAGGGAAACAGTAATACTGTTTTAGGACTTCGAAGGAGTAAGGAAAGCGAAGGGAAAACTAGGTGTGTGATCTTTGGTTAATTTTGAATTCTGGGTCTCATGGTTTAGAAATGGAACAGCACTCCCTAGATAAATGTCCGTCCCCCCCTCCCCGCCTACCCCTAAGACTCTTCCAAACCAACCACTCCCTTGCTCATCCTGCTTTCTTTCCCCTTCGCGCTCTAGGGGTGGAGTTGAGGATTGGAGACATGAAAAGGGGGAAATTGCAGGTTGAGATAAAGAACAATTTACTGGAAACAGCAGTGAGGTACAAAAATGAACAGTTAGAGCAACAATAGTAATAGCAAAAGTATACAAAAAGAGGGTGATTTGCATGGAAATAAATGCTCACCAACCAACCTGAGGCGGTGCAACCCTGAGAAAATTAACAATGGCCAACCTGCCACTCTTTAGTGTGACCCAAAGCCACACTTTTCTTCCTAGAATAAGAGTCTCTTATTTCCAGCTCCCTTCCATCCCTGCCCACCCCAGTGGTTATGTGGATGATATAAAATAACAACCTAGATGTACCTACACAGCTCCAAGCCCTGTCCTCTCACACCTACTGCAAAAAAATTAACTCTGTCCTGGATGAAACCAGGACACTGGGTAATTTAAAAATTTGGCTGTGTCAGGATTATGTTGAATTCCTGGAAAACTAAGGCCTTGGCTCCATTTGCTCTCTAAAGTAAGGGAGAGGCTTCCGAAAAAAAGTCTGTGTCCTCACATTCTGAACAAGTGTTGTCTAGAGCTAGCCAAGAGAATAGCGGTTGGCCAAGCAGAGGAGAAAGGAAGTCAGTAATAAGACTCAGGAGCTCACGTGCTAGAAGTGAAACCTGGTGTCTGTGGTCAAGGAGGTGGGAGAGGGCAGAACAGAGATGACCAAGAGTCATGTAAGCTAGAGAATAGAAGGTGAGGAAAGAAAATACATTAGCCAGATATTGTGTGAAACTGAGTTAATTAGATGTAAATACACTGCAATATTTAAAGTATTAGGCTGACATCTGATATCACCCTAAAGTTTTTAATATTCAATTCTGTATCCTGTTTCCATGTGGACATGGTCTCAGTGTTGTAATGTCGCATTCCCAACACTGAAATGTGAATATCCATTCTCAAAACTGAGCTCAAAAAGCAGCACATAGTTTTATCCTATGTGCTCCATCCTATCAAGGGCGCAGTGCTTGTTAGCTCAACAGCCGGATAAAAGTTCCATGGGCAAGTAATATAAAAAGTATCTGATCCATATGTTACATATAGCTGAAGGCTCAGGGGAATATGGTTTGTGTCTGGGAACCGGATAGCACAACTTTCAATCCCTGACCCGGTGCTTGCCCTTTTTAACAAACAAACAAAATCCTTCCTCAAAGAAAAGTGGTTTATGATCTGTTTTTAGCTCTAGAAGCAAACATCAAAAAAAAAAAAAAAAAAAAAACAAAAAAAACGCCACAACCTCAATATGTTCTTACTCATACTTACCACAGCATGGGCTTTAGGCACTGCAGAACAAGTGCCACAGTTTGTTCCTTGCTGCTTTCAGAAGCCATTATCTTCCTGGCAGTTGCAGTGCCAGGGCAGCATGTTACCTGCTTGCAAAATTTTGCACTTGGACACAAACAGTCAGCCCGAGTTTATCATTTGAAATAATGGCATCTGAGACCTTGAGGTGCAGTTTCCTCATGAAGGAGTGGGCACTTGCAGGACGGGAAGGTTGTTCACGGTTGTCCTGTTTCTGCTGGGTCATTGACCATACAAGGTGGTTTTCATCCTTTTCCCCTAAAGGTGTATTTTGATTTGAAAGGCAGAAACTGTCATATGAAAGGTGAGAGCAATTAAGCTAGTTCAGATTGAGACAGGAAAGAGCTAAAAGTAGTCTAATCTCCGGCTCTCCTCTGCAGGTTATGGAGGGGAGAGGGAGTCCTTTCCAAAAAGCAGTTCAGGGAAGATTGATTCCTAATCCACAAAGCAATCCATGGCGAGACTCTTTCTGTCAAGCCAGTGGAAAGAGAAGAAACAGGAAGATTAGCCTTGTTAATTTATGTGAACTAACTGAAGTTAGTTTATGTGACCATCCCCCTACCCACTTGCTCTGTTGTGCTCATGGTTTCTGTCATTTTAAAAGAACAGTTTCTCTGTGCTGTCCAAGTACTTTTTGCTTCAGGTCCATCTGCAAGTTCCTCCAGCTGTTAGAGGACCTGTGCTAGCAATATGTATTGAAGTTGTCTTCGTTCAAGCAGTCCATTTTGACTGGCCAGCTGGCCAGACCCATACCATGAAAGACCAGATCCAGTGTAAGATACTGAAAAAGAGCTGTTGTGCTATGAGCAGGAGGCAGAAAGAAGAAACAAAACCAAACAAACCGAAGAAGCCTCGTGGCAGATGGTAGCACCTGTGTCCATCCAAAGCAGTGTGCCATTTGAGTGGAGAAACATGGAAAATCTGATGACTCAGTCTGAATACATAGGGAGACAGTGAGTGAGATTTCTGGCTTGTGTCCCAAGCCTCTTATGAAAAAGGCTTCCAATTTTACAAGCACACAGAAAATTGAATACAATTTGGTAGCATCGTTCTCTGGCACAGCTGAACTACAGACTGAAATGCCTGCTGTATCCATGTGAGAACTGCCACATAAGTAGTTAGACGACTCTGTGCCAGGTCCTGGGTTATGGCTCAACCAGTTTTCTCAATAAATACATTTCTGCTATTTTTAATAACAGATATACCTTTATTAATACCTTTATTATTGGGGGTATATCTGGCTGGACATAACAGCTAGGGTTGACAGCATTTGATTACTTTTCCAGGCTCAGCCAAATACTAATTTCCATGTACCTCAGTTCTGGCATCTGCAAAGCTGGGAGGTGAACCAACTGTGCAAGACGTGCCTAAATTACTGTTCAGCAATGCTTGCAGACAAGCTAGTAAGAAAAGAAAAAACGCAGATATATAAAGCAAACTTCTCAGCAGGATCAAGTCTTGTTTCCTTGCTGACTGCCTCCACCTCCTTCCTTCTTGGTTGTTGACAGGATGATAATGGTTTACATTCCTTTGTACTTCCTTTTACTTCTGAATTTGCTTTTCATGCTTAAGTTGCACCAGATCTGTTTTTCCGGTTATTGGTAAGACATAGGAAGAAATCTGCCCTTTACTTTAGTTCTACAATCTAATTTTTTTGTCTGTTTGTCTTTTGGCTCAGCTGCTTTACTTACACTTCCCTTGCACAACCTTCTCAATCCAATCTTACACTCTCCAGTTAGGCTGTATTGTGCAGCTGTGCTCTAAGTATCTCACCGAGCTCTTCTCCCATATGCCTTATCTCACAATTTTGCTGAGCATCCATGTTCATCCTATACCCCCTGAGGGTTGTTCCATCATACAGCTTTCCCCTGCAAAGAGAAGAATGTACATAGTCTTAAAGAACATCTTCCTGAAGAACCAGATACAGGGTATGAGCACAGGAAATTAAATCCCATGGTACATTAGCAAAATAAGTTTGGTTTAGGACTAGGCAGCCTCAAGAAACATGAAGGGAAAATAAAAGTCTTGCTAACGTTTATGTCGTGAGTCTAAAAGTCATGTTCAGTTGAGATGAGATGGCTTTGGAGAAAAAGTGGTGGATTTTGCCAGGTGTTCTGGCTCTCTTACCTGGGAACTGCCATGTGGTGGTCTTTTAGTACATGCACTGGCTTCTGCTGCAAACTCTTTGATTGTGCATTGCATGCTTTGCTAAAAGCAACTGGGAAATAATTCTGTGTAAGGAACAGGTCGAGTCATACAACATTCACTATGTCTATTGCCTGGGATATTTTTTTGAGGACAGTTGTCATCTTCACATTTATGTTGAACAATCTACATGAACCCTTTTTATCACTTTTCGGGATATACAGTGATGTTAAAAAATATCTGATGGTATTTTATCCTTCCCTAAAGGGACAGACTTTGCTTCTCTTCCATTCTTGGATGTTTGGTATGGGGAGGTGCCAAGTACTGCCGCTGATCGGAGCGTGTTCAAGCTCTGGCCAGAGGAGTACAAAGTCATACAATTACACATCTGTAATGCTAGGCATTCTTTTGGTTAATACATCAGTTTAGCTCTCAGTTCTTCAGTAATTAGTTATGCATCTGTGAGCAACTGTCCATCTGATTAATTATCCGAGCAGCTATTGAAGTACAAAACATCGCCCCATTTAGCTTCAGGATGGAAAGTTATAGTGTGATAAAGTTGTGTTTAAAATGTAATAAAACTGACTATATATAAACAAGTTACAAGTTTATATTACACTATAGATGATCTTAAATCAATATTTTATAGTTCATAAATTTAATGTGATTGAACATAGCTTAATGCATATGAATAGATTTTTAATTGTTGCCTTCTTTTATTTAGTAAGAAGATTAAACTGTCCTGGAAAATAGCTTGATTATAGTGAAGAAGACATAGTGGAAAAGTGAATGTAAGTATTTCACAGCATGTGTCAATTTGTGTTTGCAAACCATTGATATTGGTGATATTATAAATCATGCTAAATTGGCAGCCACTTCTATTGTGGTGAGAATGCAGGATCTGATCACTGTGAAGATGTGTGTGTGGTATAGAATATCTTTTGTGTGGGTCTATCAGCTAATGTATACCTAAATGCATTTAATGGGGCCACGTGCTATTAGTCCCTTGCATACTTAAGAACTATTTGCAGGAAAAATGACAACACAAAGTTGTCACTAAGCACCCTTAAAAAGATAAAAAAACCACTACTCCCATATAAATACCCACAGGGATTCTTAAATTCAGTAATGCAGACATATTTTCCATTTCCAGAGGAGTTTAGTCTAACTTGGAATAATGCAGCCCGTATATAGTATTTTTTGGTATATTGGTCCCAAAGTTGTGAGATTATAGTAGAAAAAGATTGCACTGTGGATTGGCAGTTCAATTTAGAGTGAAATACAGCAGCTACAAGTTCCAGGCTAAGTACATCATTGCTTGCTTGAGGTCACTTTTTCAAACCTGGAGTCAATAGTTCTCTAACAATAAGAGCTTTGGTTCATTTTCTAGAACCTCTTGAAACTGTTACTTTACTGGCAAGTGCGCCACTATTTTTCTTAAAATAATTGCCTTCCTTAGCCGTATTTCATAATAATGTGAACCCCTCCAGTTGTGTGCCTGCACATGTGTATTCGTATGTATATATTTGTGTACGAGGCAAAGCTGCATCTCTGCAAGTCATTCCCCAGGGGACTCTGAGTGGCTCTGATGTTCAGGGCAGCAATAGTCATGAACTTTTAGCTACCACAGATTCATTCCAGTGTTTTTTCGTATTACATTTTTCCCACGATCTCACCTTCCTTTTCCCAGAGCCTGACTGATGAGCTTGGAAGCAGTCAACTAAGCTTTTCCAAATACTGAATAAAGTATAGAATTAATGACTTAGATGTTAAAGAGGACAGTGATTATGTCTTAAATGCCTAACAAGCTGGGACAGTTGTAATTCTAGCCTTTCAGGTTCGAGAAACTTGTCTTCAATAATTACTGGCTGACCAGTAGTACTAAAAACTGCAGGAGCTGCATATAGCATTGCAAAGTGCTGTCTGGTTTATATAGAGTTGTCTACTGATCTGGGATCCTCAGATTCGACAGCATTGTACCTCAGTTAAAGATTTACAGATAAGGCTGTGCATTGATTCTTTCCATTACTAGTGTCTGGCCCCATTTTAAATAGATGTAGGCTTATAAAGTATAAAATCAAGTCCTTTAAAACCATCCAAGTATTGAGTAAAACAATGCAGTTTGAAGCAATTTACTGGGACCAGTCACTTTAGTTGCTTCAAGATCCTAAAAATACATTTCATATGACCCTGTTCAGGCCAGTGACACTTCTTGAACTATCCCATGTGTGTGACAAGTTTGTACATGTAAAAGTTTTTTATCAGTAGCTTTCACATTTTTCTCACCGCTCGATCTTCAACTGTTACTTCTGGGAAAGTTTATCTTTAGTTCCCATTTTTTGTGAAATAAGCAGAATATTGTTGGTTTCTTCTTTGTAGTTTTTAGGGGCCTGTTTAGGAGGAGAGCACCATTTGAGTGTCAATTGAACTATAAAAGATATCTGCCCAGTTAAAGTGTCATTTTACATATGTGTGTGGCAACAACTAAAAAACATGAGGTAGAGCTGTATTTCAGGAAGCTGAGCACTATAATATTGGCAATGTGATTATTAGCTGATCCTGAAACTGGCAGATAAATAAACACATCCCGCTGCAGCGATGGATGCTAGCATTTTGTCTTTTATGTAAAAATAAATAATATCTCTAATATATGTTATTTTTCTGATATTTTGATTTTGTGCATATGTAGTTGGAGGTCCTAAATGTAAACCTTCTTTTTGATGTGGCTCTTACTGGTATCTGACATTAGAGATTTATCGTTCATCAATAATTTTCAAAATGAATTTGCCTCACATTGGCTGGGATTTTTGCAGTAATACCAAATTAACAAGTTTTTGTGGAGAGGAGAAAATACCTTTTCATTTGCACTTTTAGCTTTGTATCTCAAAAGTAGCTGTGGAGACATTCTCATATACAAAGACAGCAGAGCTGAAGGGGGGGATCAGAGGACCTCATGGGTACCAAGAGGAGCAGTGGCTTTACCTGCAGCCTCTCACAAACTGGAGGTAGAGCCCTGAATCTGTGAAATCCAGCAACTGCTCTTATAATCATCCATTTTGAAGTGTAGTACATTTAGAAATATTTATTAAAAATTTTGATTTGGTCAAAATTGAAAGTTAAATTTGAAACTTGAGCTGGAATTCTTTGCAATGATTTGGCAGATTAATTGGTAGAATTTTGGCTTTGGTTACATGTAAAGCCAGAAGGTGGAATAAACTTGCTCTTCCTCATTCTCATCAAATGAAATTCTGGACTGACCTTTCAAAGAGATAAAAGACCAAGGTGGAATGCTGGATAAACTCAGTTAAATGTTGGCTTGCTGTGTTTCCTTACCTCACAAAGAGGTGAAAAGAAATGGAGAAGAGTGAGAGTTTTGTTCCACTTAAAAATAAGGAAAGGCTAGGAAAAACATGAAACAGAGCGGTGGAGATGATGAAAAGCCAATTGTGTTGAATTATGCTGTTGATACATCAAAATAATCTTGGGGCTGTGACTGCAAGGAGGAGGATGGGGAGTGTGTACCTTAGGGAATCAGGAGCAGGCGCCATCAATTAGAGCACAGGCAAGAGAGGAAGAACACTCAGCCCTGATTAGATACCAAAATTAGGTTCTCACTGCACATTTTGTAATCCACGATCCCAGGAACTAGTTCTTAATGTATCACTGAGTGTTTTTTCACTGTTCTCAGCAGTATTTCTTATGTAAAATGTGTGCACTGGCATCATAAATAGCCTGAATCAAACACCCTTTTGAAGGGTGAGGACCACATCATGTCATGTGCTGTCACTAAGCTTTGCTAGTTGGTGGGCAGGTTTTTCCTGGAAGATCTGTGGAGATGCTTTTTAGACTTCTAGAATTAGAAAATATTTTCTCAAAACCAGTGTCTATCTCAAAAATGTCCACCTTAGTTTCAGGATCCAGCTGGCTATTATAAAATTAATTATAATTTCAAAGAGCTTGGCTCCTGTATTGTGAATGCTATAAATAATTCTCAGCAACATTTGGATGAATAGAGGCACACTTGATAATAAGGAGAAAAATAAATTTTTAGGAGTTACTAGTTCATTAAGTAATGTCTATGCTGTGCATGAAATGAGGCAGGGAAGCAGGAGAAGTCTCCCATTATAGAGACTATGATGAAGGAGTCACATAAGGAACTTTAATTCTATATATGACAATCAATCAGACTTTAGTCCCCAGAATCACCTCTAAGACACATCTTTAGAACCATAAGACTTAAGTCACCAAAACGGGTAAAAATTGTTCCATATCTTCTGCATGCCTTGGGCAGTGGGCAAGAACATGGCATTGCAAAATGTTCCCTCAGAATTTCTGCCACTGTCACGCTGAGACCCTAAAGGGCATGCAAGGGCACTACACATGGGTGGCATCTGTCTTCATGCATGTGATTTCTGGCCTCTCTTCCAGTACCTACGTCCTGTCTTTTTTTCTTTCCTTCCATCTCGGTCTTCCCTGTGTTGCCTGGCTAACTCTAAGGAGAATACTTCAGCTCCAGGAGAGATGACATCTCTGCACTACCAGCACGAGTAGCCTGTGACACCAGGTCAGGCTGTAACCACCAGCAGTAACAACCACAGGAAAGCCCTGCAAAATGATCTCTCCAGGGCATGTAGAGCAGCTTATTTGGAGACTTATTTATACTGTTGTTTTCTCACATGCTATCAAATACAATCTTTTATTTCCCTCTAATCTGAGTTTCTGTTCGCTGGGTTATGTAAAGGCCAAATGTCATGCCTTTGCTGCTAGATCTTTGCAATGAGAGTGCCCATGGTGAAAGTCCTGCCCTTATCCTGCCCTTATGGAGCACGGTGTCACTAGGAGAGAGCTGGCTCCACAGGCAAGCCTTGGCTCTCTATTTTTCTCTAGCAGAAGCCTACAGGGTGACCCATCGAACAAAAGCATCACACAAGTCAGTACATATTTCATATCACCAGCTGCAGATTAACTGTAATAGAGTTTTGCCTATATGTTGGCACCTTTCCCTCTGTAGAGAAATGAGGCCACACTTTACCAGTAGTTGCAGACTTCAATATCTGAAACACGTTATATACTTCTCATACTGCACTTTGAGACTTGTCTTGTAAAAAAACCTTGTAGGTTAGTTATAAAAATGTGCTTTATTGGAGGGTATGAGTGACCTTTCTTCCTAATCCAGTAACACTTGACTAAGCCTACAGGTTTGGCTAGAAGACCCACAGGAGACAAGATTCTTGCAACAAAATACAGCTATTTATTTAGAAGCATTCATTCATCCTCCTTGAAACAGAGACCCGCATGCCAGTCTTCCTTTCTCATGTTTCTCTGAAATTATCTCCTGGGGAATATGTAGAAAAACAACAGTAGATTCTTTACCATTTTAGGAGAGGGATGGAGACAAATTCAACTTCAAAATACTTGATATTTTAAATGCAAAATGGTCCTTCTTTAATTAATACTCGGCAAAGCATTTCAAAGATCAAAGTGTCAATATTAGCTAATTCTCATGACGCACCTGTCAGGTAAGTAAAAATTATATCCATTTATAGCCCAGGAAACTAAATACTGTCTAACATCAGCATTTTCTCAGTTGCTACCTAGTTAATTTACTGAAATAAGTAGTCTAATTCTCAAAGGTTCTTCATATTCTTAGTTGTCCTAAATTATGCTTAGAACTCCAGAGTTCTCACTCTTTTGAAAGTGAGCACAAGTATTTTGGTGCAGAAACATGGGTATGTATGGCAGCTGAACCTGAGGTATCCACATTTAAGAGGTTTTTTCCAAACTTAAGCAGCCCTAAAAAGCCTAGAGCTGGAACCTAAATGTTGTCAAGTCTCAGGTTGGGCTCAGGCCCCTGCAATGCCCAGCTCTCATACCTTGAGGCAGAGTTATTTCTCATGGGAACTGAAAAAAGTATGAGGTATAGGCAGTCTTGGGAGGATCAGTCTTCAATGATTTTTTTTTTTTTTAGCAGGAGATGTGTGTAGAAGGAGTTTTTAGAGAGGGAGAGGGTGCTTGAAGTGAAAAGAAAAATGGTGTGTGATAGAAATTAATTCTTCTACCTCCTGCTGTTGCTTCCATTAGAGATGCAGGTTATCTTGTTATTTCTGTCATGGCTCTCTCTCCTTTTGTTATAGCATCAGCAGAGTGGTATAATTGGGCTGGACGACAAGTTTTTTTCTGCTCTATTGAGCAACGACTGAAAGGGAGAGGAGATTTTGAACAAGTGCTGTCTCCCCTTCAGTGTGCAGTGCAACTTGTTTCCAAATGGTGTTTTAGTTGGAGTGGTGGTGATTGTCAAGTGCCTTGCTTTGTCTGTGCAAACAGTTTTTGTAACCTGTTTGCTCCATTTGGTGTGGCAATGCCCAGCCCTGAATACAACACAAAACTTAAGGATGGCGTCACTCCATCCCAGTCTGTTCTCCCTCTTGCAGGAGCAGGTGGGAATGCACAAAACCCTAGCCAAAGGCCGTCGATGAGCTGGCACTTAAAGGAGGGAAAAGCCTAGGCTACAAAAAGGGGTCTCAAGGGATTGAACAGCCTGGAGCAGACGTGCATGGCTGAATTAGGAGCTGGAATTGTTTGACTTTCAAATTCAGAGAACTTGTTTGCTGTCTTGGCCCTGTTCAAAGTGAGTAAATGCTACCTCTAATAACAAAGCTCGACAGAGGAGGAGTGAAGGATTAAAAACACCAAATGATGACTCACCCTCCCCTCTCCCTCTTCCCCAGTTTCAGTCCCCACTAAACCACTTTACCTCACCAATGCCCTGGTGGCATTTTGCTTATAAATAATCATGTGTTTGAAATGTTAAAATGTGTAGGCAGGGATTAAAAGGATATGTGATGCTACAGCATTAAAACAGGGCAAACCTCTGCAAGGGAATTGTGAAGGAAAATTATTTTTGGCAAGGACTTTTTCATCCTGGGGAGATCAAGAGAAGGCAAGAAGCAGTTTACCCAAGTCTAGCAAAGCCAAGTAGAAAGGCTGGGTGCAGTAAAATAGGGCTTCACATAAGTTCTTTGTCATATTAAAGCCAAATATGAAGTTTTGGGGGGATGCAAAGAGGAGATTCATTGAAAGATTTCTGCCAAAGGTGGCAGCCTAAACTGTTGTCCTTTTCTTACTGTAAAGGTTAGTGAATACAACTGCATGGTTATCACCCACACTGTAGTGGGCTTCTTTCTTCTAGTGTGTGATCAGAATGGAAGGTAATGTACCTCTCTCAAATCCATGTGTCAGCCTACAGTATTTCACAGAATAAGGAGGCTGAGTTGCCCATCTGGGTTATTATTCTGTACTCTCAAAGAAGAGAAAATATTGGCATCAAGTTGCTTGTGTCTGGCAACAAAAATTGAGAATTGTCCCTGCTTAGAAAAGGAAATGCATTAAAAACTTAGAGGGAACTGTTGCAAATCAGTTTTCAGCTTTGACTTTTGCATTGATTGTGCAGTTTGAGTATAATTTTTAGTGTCATTTTCAGATTCTACTTTGGCTTTGTCTTCATAAACCTTTGATTCCTGGACAAAGTAAGCCCTTTTATAGGACTGCAGAATTTGAGTAAGTGAAATCATCTTCCTCACCTCACTTCTTAATTTCAGTTGAATGGACAATACCTGTGTGAACAATACCAGCTTGAATAGGCACAGATAAGGGCACTGGCCTGCTGCTCTTCTTGCTGATGATCTTGCTGCTGTTTGTCTGTACAGGAGAAGACTCTGAATGCTATGCCTGTAAGAACTGTGCAATTACTAATAAACAGGTTTTAGGAGGCCCCATTCATTTCATGTCTAATTAATTTTTGAGATGCACTCTGAGCCTGCAGAACCCAGGGAGCAGGGCTTTGAGGAGAGCTCCTTGGGGGAGGCAGGAGAGTGCCAATCTTCACCTCAGCTGCCTTCTGCCTCACCTGCTGGAGCAGCAGACCCTGCTGCTCCCAGCTCCCTGCACAGGGCTTTTCACTCTTCCACCTGGCTTATAGACCAGGGCTTCTGCAAAAGTGCATTTGAAATCTTCATGCTGCTGATCCCCCTGGGTTTGGTGCCAGGGCAGCCTAGCTGCAGGTGTGTTACGTGTCTCTTCATAGTATGGGACTTCTGCTCCATTCCTGCAGTGCATCCTCTCGCTTTGTCATAGCAATGATGTTATTTAGGCAGTTGGCTTAGGTAAACTGCTCTGGCACTTTGCTAAATGAAAATGATTTGGTTAATGCACTGTTTTGTATAGGATACACCATCTCCACTGCTCTTAACCTTTGCTGTTACTTTTGTGCTAGCAAACATGAAAAAATGCCCCGTGCGTTCAGGATGTTACTTTTTTAATGCTAATTTTTTAATTTATATGAAATCTATTTATAAGCCTAGCTTGTGTTCTTGTTTTTTCTCCCTCCTTTAAAGCATTTAAACATATTACTTGAACCTTCATAATAATCTTTAATTAATGTTATATTATATTTAATTAAGGGATTTAACAAGGATAAAAGTAACAATTAAATACCGAGACAACTTGCTTGCCTAATAATTTTTTAGGGCTAAATTCAAGGCAATCTTCAACCATATTTGATTCAGTTAATCTAGTGCAAAAGACATATTTAAAAATAATCATTCCTTTGGACAGTTAGGCAATATTCTAGTGTACTGTTACTGCAGCCCTCAGTTTGATCAAGCTGACATGACAATGTCATGAAATGACGTCAAGATGTAAAAATATCTACATTTTGGTAGGAAATTTCTCATTGTCAGTCAGTAAGCCAATGACTTTGTAAACAAAAGTCTTGTTTATCCTTGCTGGTTTTCCTTAAAATTGCATGACTTTAATTTGTTACTGGTTAACTGAATCATATCAAATTACAGTTCCTAGGAACTCACCACTTTGCGAAACATTGCAACTCTTGTTTGTACACAGAGAGCGTTTCCCTAAAAATGGATCTGGAAATTTCCAGAAAATGGATGGACCTACCATGGTTTTTAAGAAGCATGTTTTTTAGTGGATAAGGTTTTGGAGGTTTTTTTTTTTTTTCTTCCCAGCCTTGAGGTTGCCAGGTCACAACTTTGGCCTTGGCATTCTCTGCATCAGTTTATAGCCAAAAATCATCAGCTACAGGCTATTTGTCTCTTCAGAGTACTCGGAGAAGAAAAAAGGGTCACAATACCATTTCCATTGTAACAAGCAGAAACACAGAAACATAGAGTACAGCAAATGTCAGGGGTGGAGAGCAGACTCCTCAAGTCCTCCTGTACTTCTTACAGTGGACATTTTTAGAAAACATGAGTTATATTATTCTTTACAGAAGACTCTGGGAAAGTTTGGTCCCGCTTCTGCAGTGGCATTGGTTGCCGGTGCATCATGAGAAAAATACAGAAACTGAATAACTGTAGAAAGCTCTTCTTGGCTGCAAAGCCAAGAAGATCCTGTTCTAAGGCTGGGGTGGTTCTAGAAAAGAAATGTGGTTAATTGAGCTGATTCATTGCATTGCCAGGCTTGTCACACCTTGCGTGAATCGGGCCATCCATCCATACATGAATTCTTCAGCTGATTGCCTTGAAAGATATATTGGATAGCATTTGTTTATAGTGGTCCAATCTGCAGGATATAGATTTTATCTGGGGTATAAATATTTGTGGTGCTACCCTGACTTTGCTTTGTCGGATATGTACACGTCCTGCTTGAGCTGCCCCACACGGAAACGTTCTACCTGTTTGCATGATTACAGATTTTGCCTAAAGGATCATTATGCAAAGAAGTTATCTCTCCTGAGGGAGGTATATATGAGCAAGACTTTTACAGCTCGGGGACAAGCTATGATGAGAGAAATTGTTCTTTGAAAATATGTCTTTGAAGTATATATAGGACCAGAAGGAAAGGAACAAATGATGTCGGTGGGGAACGGAAACAAACAAACAAAGAAACAAAAAACGTATAAAGGAAAATGTTCCAAATATATCTATTTTGCACAGCTTGAGAAAAATTGAATGTGCTAACATTATTGTAAATAAATGTGGTACCCTGAAAATAGTAATCTTATACAAAAGCAGGTGTTTATTCTCATGAAAGAAGAATGAACAGAGAGGACATTTTCTCCCAGCAAGTCTGTCTGTTGTCTTTGAAAAGGTGACAGGGAGAATTTTTTCTCTTCAGTTGCAGTAAACCTACTGCAATTTCTACTTAAATTGTGTCAGGATGTATATATACACACTCCCACTTAGGTAGCAGTCCAGCCTGGTACCTAAGCCTGGTACCTGCAGCACTGTGAGTATGGCTGCAACCAAAACTCAAGCCTAAGCAAGAGCTGAAAACTAAACTGGCCAGAAGCTGAAAAATGGGTTGTTCCTGCTAGAACAACTCCATGAGTGTCTTCTCACCACCCTTTGCATGCCACTACCAGCCCAAAGCAGAGATTTACCTTTCAGAGTAAGGCACTACTGTGCTTGGAGGTCACATAGATTCTCTCTAGCGATGAGCTAGTTATCACTGTTCTACTCAGATGTTAGTCAAAGTATAACATTCACCCGAGATTTTTCTTTGAAATGAATGGCAGGACAACTGGTGGAGAGAGGGGCAAGCTGCTTACTTTCATATTCCCTAGATAAACTGAAACTGACCTTGCAGGAGAGTAGAGAAAAAAGAAGGTTTTTGAGGTGTTTGGCATGGTATGCTCTTCCTTATGCATCTGTTAAGCAGCTGCCAGGAGCCTGGCTTGTGACTCCAAGAGCTGATTAGCAGGGGAGAGGAAGGGCAAGTGGAGGGGAAGAAGGGGGCACATCCAATGTTTTGCAACACATGATTTTGAAGCAAGCATCTCTGCAGTGATGCTTTTTGTCTTGCTCTGCCAACTCCTTTACTGAAGTTGAACTGCATTTATCATCTTTGGCATTAATCTAATACATCTAACATTCTTGGGCAAGGTAGATATTTGACAGCTCCTGTATGCTTAATTTGTCCCCATGCTTTAAAGATTTGCAGTAACCTTGTAAAATATTGTCATACAAATAGTGGGTGGTAGAGTGCATGCTGTTACAGTAAGTAAAGTGAGCATTTTTAGTAAATTCCCTGAGCGTGTGCACATTACAGCATACAACTCTGTTTCCTCAAGTGGCTGGAATTCCCTTCATCAGCCCTGGAAAAGGTATAAGCCTCTAAGAGATGGAAATTAGTACAAAGTGATCTCAAAAGAGCAAATTTTATTTAAATTCTTGTCTGTCAGTGAATTATCTTGATGATTTTGTTCATGACAAGTTTGCTTTCATTATGGGGTACAATGCACAGTATCATATCTAAATAGAGTATGTTAAGCTGTTAAATGCTGCTTCCACAAGTAATCCAAGATTTTCTAGCTTTTGCTTTAATTTGAAGTCTGCTTGTCAGTCTTCATCTCTATTCGTGGTAAATAAAACCTCTTCCCTGAAGGGATCAAGGTAAGAGCCATAGTGTTATGTCTACTGCAGCCAGTGATTTTGTAGGGATCTTGTTAAAGTTCAAGTTGTTTCCTTGAAATTGAGCAGAAATACCAATGTATGCTGGAAATAAATGCTTGATCCACTGTTAGAAGGGATGAAGAAAGCTTAAAATACAGGCAAGCTGCTCAAGCTCTGTGTCAGCACTCTTTGGAAGAGTAGCTAAAGATAAAATGATAAATACCAAAGATTGTAGCTGGGTCTTCCCCTCAGCCCTTCCTCCAGTCAACAGTTGTTGGACCTGTACTTATTTGAAAACCAGGGAGGTTATAGCCTGGGAAAGCACAGAGAATTCACTCAATGCATGGATAGCAAAGAAAAATTAGGGACTTGAGGTATACAAGAGAGGAGAGAAACATATATTGAGTAAGCATATGTGCATCATGCAAATGGATACTTGGGTAGTTTGTGCTGCACAACCCTTTCTGTGCCCATTATCAATGGGATTGTGAGAACCTGAATATGCTGAAGAAACCAAAGGCCCAGGAGCATCCTGTCACCAGGTCACCTTCCACAGTGATGAGCATCAGGCATTAGTACAAAAGCAGCAGGTCGAGTGCTGCCCATGGTCATAAGCAACAGACTGCACACCAGATTTTGTGAGAGGGGATGGAGCAAAGCTCTGAAGTGATTAGTGCTGTACCAACCCAGAAAGGTCTTGTGGAAAGTAAAGCAGATCTGAAAACCAACATGCTTATTCAGGAGGAGGCAGCTTTTCATAATGTGTTTAAGTATTCCATGATCTAATAGATGATGACGTGGAAAGGACAAACAAAGTCGGTTGTAACAGAAGTAAGAAACCCACATAAGAACAAAAAGAATATGATTTTGGGGAAAGAAACTGCCATACACAAGTGGCTGAGCAGCAAACTATGTGGGATTAACTAATCTCCAAACTCATTTAGGCACAAAAGGCCTGGTGAAATCTGATAATAAGCTCTGACTGAAACATGCTGCCTTAATGGCAGAACACTGATTGATTCTCATTTAGTATTTTTTCTGGACTGTGACATATCTGACATGGCCCAGACTTTTAATTTTGGTGTCTCTTCTCGACGATTTATTTTTATGTGTATGGTCCCTGTAACATTGGACTTTTGTAAGATAGGAGTGAAAGACCATCCAACAGGTTTCTCAGCTATATATCAAGATCATACATTACTTGACATGAGTGTTGCTTTCATGTTTGCACAAATGTAGTTTCCTTTTGCTGACAGTGCAGTAAGAGACTAGAACTGTAATATAAGGACTGACAGATAATGTAAAGTAATTGGCAAAAAAAAAAAAAAAATTGCTCCAATACTTAAGAATTGTATTAACTCTTTTCATAAAATAGGGAAATATAATGTTCTAAAAAGTAAATATTTATGTCCGGTTGTGTCCCCGCTCCGGGTGGGAGCTGACCCCCAGCCAGCTCGGGTCAACACAGACACAAAGTTTCCAGTTCGTTTTGGCTTCTCGGCTTGGCAGCTGGACCCAAAGGTGACAGTCAACAGCAGCAGAAGAGAAAAGGCTGGCTCTCAGCTTAGCAGGTTAAAGGATGTTTATTAGCAGAGATCTCCAAGCTCCGAGGCGAGCGGCTCGGGGCTTCCAGGCTGAGAACCCAGCGGCTGAGAGATTCTAGGTGGAGAACCCAGCGGCTGAGAGATTCTAGGTGGAGAACCCAGCGGCTGAGAGATTCTAGGTGGAGAACCCAGCGGCTGAGAGAGTTTGCTCCTCCCTCCCACCCCCTATAAGCGGGGGAGGGTCCCAGGGAAGATACAAAAAAGACCACAAATCAGGGGTTTCAGGGGGTAACAAGGTGTGCCCACCCCCAAGCTTCAGACCACTAGAATCCAGAGCCAAAGGAATTTCCCCCAGGCTGCCTATCACATGAAGCCCTCTGCCGGAGATTTCACAATCTGGGAGGGACCCCGGGAGTGATAGGCAAGCTGCCCCAGAGAGGGGGTTTGGGGCAGAAGGGATGTTACATGTCATGTGAGGTATGGGATGATTGACACAAAACACCTTATTATACAGACAACACAAAAGGGATACAGAATTGGGGATACAGTGAAACGAACCATAACATAAACTTCTTACAAAAATCTAATAAAACAGTTCTGCACCACCACAAATATTGCATTCTGGTTATGTAGTGAACTGTTGCTGGTCTACAGTGCTACATTATTAAAGTCATCTGTCTCTTTTTATCTGCTTAATTATCCCTTTACCTCTCTCCTGACTGTAAGAATCTGGATTTTTGCAGTACCAAGGTTGAGGATTTACCCTATGCCGAACAGTGGTCCATACACAGAGACAGGGTTAGAAATTCTTGGGTTTATTTCGTGGTTATTGGTTTAGAATTGGGGCTATGAAAACTGCACTTCTTTCCTAAAGAAGACCACTCAGTTCTAAGAAGAACTCTTTTTCTGAAATCTTCCCTATGAATGGATGTTCATGTGCTAATTACACATAACATCCCTGTTGCTTTTGCTTGGGTATCATTTCTTTGTCCTGCTTTGGTTCCCTCTGAATTTTGAGCTGAGCTCTCAGGGGATAAGCGTGCTGGAGATCACCATGGCAACACTCTGAAAAATGCACACTGCAGGCGCCAGGATTTGCTGCTGTATCCCTGTGAGAGCTCTGATGATCTGTGGACTTGCAGACTTACTCAGGAGTGAGAGGGAAGGAGTCAGTGTCTGAGAGCTGCTTGTACAGTGCCTATTAAAAATGTTTCCTATGTAAATTGAGGAGCTCTGGATATTGTTTGCTGATGTAGGGCACTAACATCCAGCATTTTCATAGCCTACTGCTGAGATTTCCCTTAGCGGGTTGTAAAACCTTCTTTTTTTGTTCTACCTAATTCTCATAGTAGGCTCTTAGGTCTTAGCTCTCCACAGTTTCAGTCAGGACTAACGTGGAAGCCATTGCAAAGGCAAAGTTTTTATCTTGATAAAAGATGGTTGTTTTGATAAACACGTCATAAAGATCTTAGTGCAGAGTTTGAAAGAGGAGAGAGCTCATATCCCTGGTGTTTCCAAATCCTTTCTCAGGAAAGAAACAAGCATTTAAGGAAGAATTATTTTATAGATGAGTGTTTCATGGCAGTGGTTAGGAGAGAATGGCTTCTCTCCAGCAGTAGGAAATAACTGGATTAACTTATTGCCTTCCAAGACAAGAATTAGGGGCTGTAGGTTGTATTCTGAGAGTGTGTGACATTGGAATTATGTTTTGTATTACTGAACTAAGAAGTACACCACATCCCAATACCTAGAGGTCTTCTTTGGTGGGTTTACTTTTTTTTTTTTTTTGAGTACTATATCATCCCAGCTGACATAAGACGAGACCACCAGAAGGATGTGGCCTTGTAATGCCAGTGATTATTTCAGGGGTGATCAGCAGCCTTGAATAAGATGCCTACACTTCAAGTTCTTGCTTGGGGAGCACTAAACCCCTGAGAGCAAAAATTCATGTATAAGCAGGATGTGGAGCAGGGATTTCCAAAGCAGTTGGCAAGGAATGATTAGGAGAAAAATGTATCTAAAACCTTCCTTCCTAGGGGTTTTCCAGTCCCATTTGTGGATGCATAGAGATCAGTACCCATACCCATGTTAAACTGAGGGGAGCTCATATGGACCCTGAAAATGGATTACGCATTTTCTGTTCATCGCTGGGAAAAGTGCACAATGTGGCCCTGTCCCAGGAGCCCAGATCACCCATGAGACTCAGTGCCCTACAAGTCAAGTTTCCTTCAGTCTGTTCCTATAAATATAGGAGTGTTTCTTCTGCAGCTCTGAATCAAAGAGCTCTACTTCAGGCTAAGGCATCTGGTAGCAAAGCATCAGAGGTAGGTGCAGATGCTTTTAACAGCCTGAATCGAAATTTCCCAATTCCTGAAACAAATGTTCCCACTACAGAGCTGCTGTGCAAACACCCCAGCATTATCCACATGCTCCTGTGCTCCGCTCCCACTAGCCAAGGGCATGTGTTTCTTTTTGAATGTAGGTGGCCCTGGCATGTAAGTGCAGAGATCCCCTCTGCTGTGTTCAAGCGCTTGAAATCTGGATTGTGTTTCTACTGGAGATAAGTATAATAATGTTTAGTCTGTGCTCCCCAGACAGGCTTGAGCTTGAGAAAAAGAGCAAAGCTGCTGAGTGCTGACAAGGTGAAAGTAAATCATCTTCTGTGAAATCCAGATTTTTGGGGACTTTGGAGGGAAACAAAAGAGAAAACTGATGTTATGCATAATCAGAAGCTATGTGAATGGCACTCTGGTAATGACAAAGACATCTTAGGTGTGCTACTTTAATTTTTTGTTATTATGGGGTTAAGAATGGTTTTTTTCATCATGTAACTGTTAACATTAAATTGGCTAAATTCTTTCTAAGGGAAATTAATTAAAAAACTCTGAAAGAATAAATAATATTTTAAGTGATGCCATATATTTTAATCCATTTATAGAGAGTAGAACTTCAGCAGATCACGAGGTGTTGGAACATTCCTGTAAATGCTGACAGAGTCCAGCAATCTTTAAGACTGACTAAAGAGGAAGTTCAAGGGTTATTTTAATTTCCTGTTTGTCTATTTAAATGTAATATTAAAAAAAAAAAAAAAAAAAAAAAAAAAGGACTGCAAAGCATATTTGTGCATTTTGGAAGAGTCACATTCCCAAGATTTTATCAAGATAAGACTTTTTTTAAACTTAATGTAAAAAAAAAAGTTTTTGGGGGGGATGAGGTGGTTATAAGCAATCTCTGAACACCAAATGCAGTTGACAGGGATGCTATAAGTAAAAAAAATCTTGTACCTGAGCCCTATCTTTAACTGTAGCACTAAGAGGAAAATGTGGAGGTTATGTGGGTCACCACTCTGCCAGAATATTTAACGTAAACAGGATAAAACAACTGGGAGCTCACAGAATGTTTGTATGAACAAAGTTTTAAGAAATGCTGACTTCCTACTACAACTTCTAGCATCAGCATTAATTGAACCCAGTGTACTTATCTTCCTTTGCCATTCTCACTAAAATTGGATTGCTTACATTTTTGTGCAAGCTAATGGCACAGTTATTTACTGCTTACCTCTACTAAGCAGAAAAAAAGCTAGTAAAAAACCAGAAGGCTCCTTTCATGTCTAAAACACAGTTCTTAGGATAATGGTGAAACTATGGATACTCTCATAGATGAGAAAGTGATGTTTTGTTCAGAGAAGCTTCTGATTCCTTTCCAGTGCTGATATGTATAACTCTCTTGGCATGTGCAATACTTGATTCTGTCAGGGCAGAGAAAGGAGGTCAAAAAGATCTTCAGAACCTTTCCCAGAAAAGCATATTTTGGTGTCAACCAAGAATAATACGCGGTATTGCCTGTTGCAAGTCCGTTTGTTCCTTAAAATGTAAATGTCTTATCCTTGAGGTTCTTGCACTTAGTCATTATTTGAATGTGTCTTGACTTTGATGTGGAAAAGGAATTTCTGCCATGCATAAAATGTTACTGGGAAAAATATATTTTACTGGTTGTATTGTATAAGAATTCTTCAATTCAGCCCTGTTTCACTACCTCAGCCCTGTTGTTTCTAATGATGCTTTCACCTAGAAAATCCAGGCCTTGAAGAGAATGATGCAGTAGGCAACACTTTTAATCAGTATAGGAAATATGAAACAGCAGGGAATTAATTTCCAGCTGTGCAAAAAAGAAAATAAAAAAGAAAAAAAGGAAAAATGAAAGCTGGTAGTTTTTTAAATTTCTTTCTCCTTAGATTGGTCTTACGCATGGGGCCTTTATGGTGCCACAGTTTCGTACTTACCAATAATTGTTTCCTAATACTGCTCCATTTCTGCAGTAGTATATAATGCTGAGCTCCATGCAGGCAAGAGCAATTTTCAAGATCCCATGTGGACAACAGCAGCCACTGTGCTGTTAGTAATCTGCTAAAAGGATAATTTTCCTCTTGTATCAATGTTTAATTGCATGGAATCTCAAATCTTAATGGTGCCTGGATGGCTTAAATCCCGTTGACACTGAGGTGTGCCAATGGATGTGGAAGGGCCATTCCTTCAAACAGGAAGCTAGCTGCCCTTTAACTAGTCCAGATCATTGCTGAGTAGAGGAAAAAGAACTTCACCAAAATAATTTCAGGAGTAGAACTGGATACTTGCTTGTGGCTGTTCATTTATAATGTTATTATAAATTGAAATAAATTAATAATTTAATGTTATTAAATGGCATGTAAGCGGGGTCTGTGTTTGGGGAAGGTTTGTGCTGAGGGGTGTTTCAAAAGGGACAAGGGACGTGGCATTTGCTAGTCAGTCATGAGCAAGCTGCGTTTGCCCACATATTGACCTTGGGATGGGTCTGTCTGTGTTCCGGGTCCCACTTTGGCCCTTGGGCCCTACCACAAGATAAAAATAGTGGTTTTCTGAAGGTGCATAGCCCAGGGACAGAGTGAAGGCCAGCACCCTTCAGCACAGAGCTGAAGCCAGGGCTGCAACAGCTTCCAGCTTTTCTTTGCCTTTTTTTTCCACAGCGTGGGGTACAAAAATGAAAAATCCTACATATTTGTGCTCAGTGTACAAGGAAAAAGGTCATTAGAGGGGGCAGGGAGAGTTAAGCCCTAGGAGGCAACTGGAACCCTGAAAACATAGGGTCACTGTGTGGTTTTTTGAATGGCCAGGGGTGAGAAAGGTGGAGCATCTGCGCTGTGGGTCAGGGAGGTTATTGGAAACAAGGAAACAGCATTCAAAATGCAGCTTACCTGGAGCTCTGTGTGCAGATCTGGGGCCTCCAGTACAGAAAGTTGTGGACTATTAGAATAGGTCCAGAGGAGGGCCACAGAAATGGTCAGAGAACTGGAACACCTCTGCTGGAAAGACAGGCTGATAAAGTTGGGACTGTTCAGCCTAAAGGAGAGAAAGCTCCAGGGCCGCCTTATAGCAGCCTTCCAGTATATAAAGGGGGGTCATAAGAAAAACAGAGAAAGACATTTTATCATGGCCTGTAGTGACAGGAGAAGGGAAAACTCTTTTAAAGTGAAAGAAGGTAGGTTTAGATTGGATATATGAAAAATAAATATTTTTCTGAGAGTGGAGAGACTGGAACAGGGTGCCCAGAGGAGCTGTGGATCCTCCATCCCTGGAAACGTTCTGGGCCTTGTTGAATGAGGCTTGGAGCAGCATGGTCTATTGGATGATATCTCTACCCAAAGCAGGAGGGATGGACTAGGTGGTCTTTGAAGCTTCCTTCCAACCCAGACCATTCAATGATTTCATAAAGCTGGCATCCTGTCCAAGATAAAAAGATTTAGAAGAGATTTTTAGCACTGGCAGGTTTAGTATAAAGGTTTCAATGCAATTAGGCAGGCTTAAAAAGGCTTTTGAAGAATGACTTACCAGAGTAGGCTAAGCTAATACTCAGACCCTTTCAGACATGCCATGAACAAAAAGCCCAGTGTAGGGCCAACTGGTGGCTGGGATTTGAAAGGGTGCTCAGATAGGATGGGGGCCTTACAAACATTTCATTCATTCTTGTTGCATCCTGTTCTCTCTGGAAGAGGTCAGGGGTTTTTTCGCAGTGAAGTTCTTTGGGTGGCCGGGATAGGGAAGCACTGGCACAGGCTTGCTTGAGAACCTCAGTGGGAAATGGCCATGTGATAGGTCTCGTGTCTATATAGAAAAAAGGTTAGTTAAAATGCACAAAAAGAAATGTCTGTTAGTACCCAGCATTGCACGGAAGAGCAAAGACTTTTTCTTCCCTCTGCTGTTCACTGGGCTCTGTCATCAAGGCTTTACCACACAGGAATATCATTTTGCTAGTAGTGGTCATGCACCAATTAAGAAGTGACTTATTTCTATGTTATCATGCTATTATTCACTGCCCTCTTTCTTTTTACTCTGTCTCAAAAAGCTAGAAGCCCTGACAAATAACTTAGAGATAGTGAAAAACAGCTGAAATCCTTCCATAAGAAGTGGCATTTGACAATTCCCCAGTATAAAAAAGAAGCTGTGAAAGTAGCACAGTCCTGATTCCTTAATTACCTATTTGTTGTTCAAATAAATAGGGTCCAGCTAAGATATGGACAATTAGAGATAGAAAGGAGCATGTTAGAAAGCTGTTTTTTTCCAGGCGTGTTTTTGAAAGAAGCAGTCTTGCACAAGACTTCACAAATGTCACCTGCTGTGGTATGAAGGGAACACCATACATTTGGTTGTTTCAAAGCTGGATGTAGTACAGTCCAAAACTCTTCCTGAAAGCTTCCAGTCATTAAATTTGCTAAACGACATAAAGCTTTTTTTTAACAAATGGTACTCCTGCTTCAGTTAGCTGGCCAGCATCCAACCCTAATAATTGCCTTCTGCCTATCTAAATTGCTCTGTTTATTTAATTGGACAAGGTTGTATGTCAAAAGATGTGTTGGATAGGGTTGGTGATGCCAGGACAATAGGTATTATGTCACCCAACTCATTCAGCACAGAACACAGTGATTTTGTGCAAATCACTCTGAAGCTTGCAAAGGACTACATAAATCAAATAGCAGTTCCAGTAAGTTGAAATAAAGCATTATTAATAAAAGTGCTGATCCCTGTCAAGCTACCTAGATCACTGTGGGAATTTTATGAATTTATTATGAATGTTCTTATAGGATCCACAGTGCACTAGAGAGTCCTGACTTGTACTAGAAATTAAGTTTCTCCACATGCATCTACAACAGGTTTACGGCCACCCCATATTGGTGCAGTGATGGAAGGGGTAAAGGATCATTGATCCATCTAGACAAAGATGGTTGGCTCTTTCAAGAAAAAGGGTTTTTTTTCCTCTCACACTTCTGCTTAGAGGCTAATAAAAACTTTAATGAAACATTACCATTTGTGTCATTCATAAGATGCCTACTGCGTTTCCTCAAGCTCTGTGAACTGTGCTTGCTCTGCAAAAGGGACCAGGGCTGCAGATGCTGGATTGAGACCTTGGTGTTTCAGGTGCTTGGTACAGTGAAATCAGCTGTCTAGCACTAAGTGTGATAGACTGCTTTGTCAGTGGTCCCAGACAGGAAGGAAATGAGAAAGACATTACAGGTTGAGGAACTTTGTCAAAAAAGCAAACACTAGTCTTGCTGAGCAGGTATTTCTGAGGGGATAGATGTTTGTTTAACTATCTAATGGAGAATGATCTACTTTTTCCAGGTGTATTCAGAAGGAGCAGTGAACTCTGAAATCAGTGGTGTAGCTGTCTTGATGGTTTATTTTTTTTTTTCTTTTGTGTAGGGATGTAGGGACCTGTGCCCCTCCCCTAGCTCTTCCCTTGGCAGTGAGCATGCTGTACATACTAGTGAGGATGAGCACAGTGACCCTCCTTTGCTCTTTGAGTTCCAACCTCCTCAGTTTGAATACTTACAGTCCCTTAATATTAAACCACTGCCTCTATTGCTGAAGGCACTGTACAGTGCAAGTAGGGACAGCATAAATTCTTTGCCAGAAAGTGAGAGGGACTTCATAAATGTCTGGAGTATTTGAATCCCACCAGTGTTACTATCTTTAGCATCAGGGGTCAATTATTTCAAAGAAGTAACTGATGCACCCAACACAGGCAATTCTTATCCCCATTCAACTCTGTAGACAGTTTCCCTGCAGCTCTGCCTTTGACTGGTTGTACTGGGCTATGGGATGTCCCACTGTTGGGACAGTTTCTCTAGAGAGCTAAAAAGTAAATTGCTTGCACTTACCATGTTCTTATTTTGTTCTTTTCTGCAAATCTTTGTGCACTTTTAATGGTTTTAGTTTTCAAAGGCTTGTCTGAATTCCCAAGTTGGTTTAACATTACTGAATGATTATATCAATTTAGCTGAATACTCGTTTGACATAAGTTTAACTATGTCTAAATAAATATTTATATTCAGTCTAAACAAATCTAAATGTTAAGTATTCACTTTAAAGTATTTAAGTGCCTTATTTCAAAATCTTATTTAAAAACCAGATGAGTTGAATAAGTATAGGTAAAGCTGAAACTTCAGCGAGCATGCTCATCTAATTATACTTTTACAGACTGCTGCACATCGCACCGTAGGAAAAGCAGTGCAAATCTATGAATTTTGAGGCAAAAAAAAAGTTAGGGATTTTTTTTTTTCCTAGGGGTGGTAAATCGGTGCTTTCATAAAATCAGTGGGTGAAATTGTATAAGAATTTCTTGTCATTTTGTTGACAGAGGGTGCTTTCAAACATCAAGTTAGCAGGAAGGGTAGGCTGGTTGGCCATATGCTGAGCAATGTGGTCTAATTTTCCCTACTGCACAGCCATAGCTCTCACTAAAAGCATGGAAGCAGTGCTCTTGCATGCCCTTTATAATGGCCTTGTATGGTTAGACCTGATGCCAAGAGGCCACTGTGGTAAACCCTTGTGGTGATGGAGACAAGAACAAGAGGCAGAGTCCTGGCTCCATCTTCCTCTCTGTAAGGTAGGAGAGCTGGAGGTGGTGGTGGACTTCAGACCTTCTCCTAGCTGCTGTAAGGGACCAGCCAAAGGGGAGTGGTTGTCCTTTACAGACACTCCAGTTTGAAAGCTAAGTGGAAAGACACATTTCTGACTGAAATGCTTGTGATCTCTCTGCCTGAAGATATTTACCCAAAACTTTAAGGAAAGTGCAATACTGCAGCTGATTTTAGCAATGTACTGGAGTTCTCTGGGTGCTTGTTTTGGTTTTTTGGATCTTGCCGTGAGATGAGTTCTCATTTTATGTAACATTTTTCACCCATGTGTCTCACATCCTCTGCAAAGGAATAAAATCACTGTACTCTAGTACTCTGCCTGGAGACTGTAGCTCTTAGTGAGTTGCTATTACTTGACTTCTCAGAGCGAACAAACACATATTTCAGAGATGCTTGAAGAATTATTCTCATAATCTCAGATATCCTTACATTTCAGTACTTTAGTAACTAATTTCTTAATCTCTCTGCCAGTTACAATTCATGCCTGCCCATCAAACAAATGGAGAATAGTAGGGGATGAGTTTCCTACTGGCTTTTCTTTATGTCATCATCCAAGTACTGCAGAAAGCTAGTGAGAAATCTTGTGTTCAGATGCTCATGTGCAACTTCTGTTGTTTCCTGTGGGATATGTTGCATAGTTATTTGATGGTAGATTGTATTAAAAAATCATCTGCAAAGCACACAGTAGCATATACAAGTCATTTATGTCTTGGAGGGAAGCTTCCTCTGGTGTGACACCGCAGGCTCTGTAAAACGTGCAGCAAGAACTGTTGAAAAGGGATTTCTGATTTCTCTCCTCTCAGACAGGTTTCCAGCTTTTTTTTTTTTTTTTTTTTTTTTTTTTTTTAAGGGGAAGGATGAAATGGGAAGTTTCCAGAGCCTCCTGGTTCTAGCCTCGCAGGTCCTCACAGAACCTGGCTTTCAGGGGGCCTCCATGGTTATCCTACAGCTATGAGCTCCATGGAAGGCATGTTTAAAGCTTGGAGATAAAATGTATCCAATGGCACTCATAAATGCACAGAGTATTAGCTTCGGAGTGTCTTTAGAAATTCACACTGAAAAGCCTGAACTGAGAGGAATTTAATCTTGTGCTAGCACTCTGTGGTGGCTACAGGTTGCTGGTACAGCCTGTCCAGGGCATGCAGCACAAACGGGCAAATACCTCTCTGCTGTGATGTGACTGATAATACTTTACGTCATGCATTTACATTAATTGGATGCTATTACTACCTGATGCATAGGTCATTGCTCCTAATTAATTAAGGGCCAGGAAGGTACTTAGCACTTTACAAGACATAGATGAAGACAGATGTCCACTTGGGAAATTAAAATATACCAGTTTGAGCCGTTTATATAAGACCAGATCAACTATAAAAATCTGATATCTAGACAGATCCTAATAAATCTGATGAAAGCCAGGTAAATTAGATCAGCTTAAAGCTAATAAAATGTGATAGAAATGTTCTAAGTTGTCTGCAAAAATGCTTTCAGGCAGAGGGATTATCATTAAGTATATTTTTACAAGGATTAGGGAGAATATTTTACAGTATAAATTGGCCCATAAAATTTTTCCTTTTTACTTGAGCCTATAGATGGACTTCTCTTGTAAAATACGCAACCTGAACAAAAACTTGCAGTTTTCAGCCACTGCAATAATAGTTTGTTCTTTCCTGATGCACCATACATAAATTTGGAAGTGCTCCTGGAACAACTGAGCTATGAATTCTGGTTCCTTGGAAATAAAACTATTAAAATAATTGGCTTAGGACATTACATTAAGTACCAGAATTCTGACTGTCCTTCAGTTGTTTGGGCAGGAATGCAGGTTCATTAACAGGTTCATGCAGGTTTCAATAACATCATGCTCTCAGGCACATTTCCTATTATGCTTACACATGAGCACAATAAACTTTATGTTTTAATATAATCCTATAAATTTTCAGCTTATTTGTTTTTAAACACTTGAAAGTGTTTATATATGGTGATTGTGTTTGGAGACTTTCCTAGGTATATATTCTCCAAGAGAAGGTGTAGGCTGTGTTTGAGTTTAGAGTTTATCTACTGTACAAAATTTCTAAATGCACGGAGCAGCTACTGTAAATTCAAATATATATATATATATATATATATATATACACACACACACCAAAGTATCTAATGTATAAAGCAAACATTGTAAAATATACTTGGCTTAGACCTTTTAAGCATATCACTGGGTGCTGTAAAAGAAACAGTTAGCCTAAGAGCTCAGAAGACGCATGATGAAAGCTGCCCAAGAGAAGTCTTTGGAGGCTGCCTGATAATTAGTCTTGTGGGACAAAACTGGTCATGCAAGGAGTAGGATTTACACTGCTCTCTATTCCCCTAGTATAGTGTAGCTGGCCCTTATTGGCTCTGCTAACTCATGTATCCAAATTAACTTAGCAGTGAGAAGAGAAATGTTCCCACCAGCTGCTGAGCAGTCTTGCAGTGACCTCTGCATCCTACAACAAACACACAGAAGAAACTCATCTTGTTACAATGAGAATTCCACTGTGCTCTGCAGCAGTTTTGCTGGAGACCTCTTTTCCACTTGTTAGCATTGGCTGTTTCATGAGGCATACTTTTGCATTTATTCAAACATCAAAATACAACGGGGGTCTGGAAGTGGGATCACCATAAGCAGGACTTTGTGTGAAGCAAATGCTGTGCCCAACTTGTCTTGCAGCTCCTCTGCTAAGAAAGTAACGAGAGTTTGCATGGCTTTACTCGTGGGTTTACGTCTTTTGTCATGTGTTTTTTCCACAGGGATGCCTTGGCAGCACCTATTTAAACAATAGCTTGAAGATGCACTGTGCTAACAGAAGTTTGGAAATTGCTGCCCCTTTGTTTGAGTATGGTTAGCCCAGCTCCTCAGTCAAAGGCAACGGGTTTAGAGTTACCAGTTCTTAGGAAGAGTCAGCTCTGAGTGTGAGGAAACTGAAGCCAGATGTTCTATGTATAGCACAAACAGGAGGATTTTTTTCTTTCTTTTTTCTTTTTAAAGATACTTTTCTGTATCTTGCAGTTGTTTTAGGTTAAAATACTATTTGAGAATGGTTTGATCATGCAATCAGCAAGCAGATAAATAAATCCTCCAACCAGTGGGTTGATAATGGTAGGAATGGAAGGGCCGGTCTGGTTGTCTGTTACTATTTACTTCCATGCATCTCAAATTGCATCCTCTGATCTTTAGAAGCATGACTTGTGGTTCTCGAAAGCCTTTGAGGAAACGAGAGAAAATTGTAAATCTGGGACCAGTAATTATACAGAAAATTGTGAGACTTAAAGCTATGATATTTTTGGAGCAGAAAGGATCATACATGTATGTGCACTTACTGGGCAGCAGCTTTTCCAAGTAAAAATTGCACT
This sequence comes from Hirundo rustica, assembly GCF_015227805.2. Taxonomy (NCBI): domain Eukaryota; kingdom Metazoa; phylum Chordata; class Aves; order Passeriformes; family Hirundinidae; genus Hirundo; species Hirundo rustica. The sequence continues at coordinate 20,063,344 of NC_053453.1, read as the reverse complement.
CTTAGGAATGGGAAGGCTTGTTCAGTGCTTAGTGGGGACTCATAAGAAAAACGGAGTGGCTTTTTACCAGGACCTCTAGTGACAGGATAAGGGGCAATGGTTTTAAACTGAAATAGGATAGATTTAGATAAGACATGAGAATTAAATTCTTCACGAAGGGGCTGGTGAGAAATAGGAATAGGTTGCCCAGAGAAGTCATGGATGTCCCATCTGTGGAAATGTTCAAGGCCAGGTTGGAAGGGGTTTTCAGCAGCCTGGTCTATTGCAAGGTGTCCCTGTGCAGAGCAGGGAAGCTGGACTAGATGATCTTTGAAAGTCTCTTCCATCTCAAGCCATGCTATGATTCTCAGTAAGTTTATGCATCACCTAGATCCTCCTAGAGCCCTCAACACAGACCATGACAGGTCCTGGCCCAGTTGGCAAGTTCAGCTGGAGTGGGTTTTGAGACCACCTGTGACAACTGACTGATTTTATTCGTGTCTGTTGCACGTGTGTTAGAGCCGTTCTGTGGGGACTGTAGTGTTGTGTTCAGCATGGCTGAGGACTTGTAATTTTAAATTAAGGACCTCTGTTTTGGAGGGGTTAGGCAGAGACTGGTGTGAAATAGGCAGCAGTACATTTTAATCATGCACTGTATCATGCTCCTTTTTTGAAATAAGTGTTTCTGTGTTGGACACTTCTGAAACAAGGAAAACACATTTTATGACTGTGTTTAGCATCATGAAAAGGGGATTTTTGCTGACAGGCCTCTAAGTAGATAGGCACAGGTAGGTGATGCTGTCAGGTTCGTGCAAATTACTGGTTAACTAGCTATATAAGTTTGGAGTGAAATGCAATGGATAGAAACATAGAACTGCACACAGTGTTTGTCCAGGCAGATTGGATCAGCACAAGTCAGCATGGTATTGTTAGAGCCAGGGACACTCCATTCATTTAAATGAGCCTCGTGTGTTTATTAAAACATAAACAAAACAAGACAACAACAACAAAACACCAGGAAAAGCTAAACACAAGTGAAAATGTTGCAATTACCTTTTTTTCACTTGTAGCGGCCAAAAGCCACAATAGATAAATGAATAAGTACAATCAAATGTGACTTGGAACACAAAGCCTGTTCTATATTTGTCCTTAACTCTTTATACTGTGTATGGTGTTTATTTTAGCATGTTCAATTTCTTGCAGGCACCTTTCTTGTGGATTCTATTTGGCTCATCTCACCTTAAAAGCTTCACCATATTATTTACCATGTGCCCTTTCTTGCTCTGCCTCTGCTTCTCCAAGCTCTTTCTGCCCTGTTGTCATGAGTCTCCCCATCTTCTCCCAGCTCCATTCTCAGCTGCAGGTTATCTGTCTATGAGCAGAAGCAGCTCCCCCCAGTTTGTTGTTTCTGCTGGGTGACTCCATCTGCAATCAGGTGCCATTGCCTCTTCATGGCTCCCTGAGACAGGACTCCAGTTCATCCAGCACCGCCTCTTCTGCACTTTTGTTCCCTCCTGCTCCCCAATGGAGTGAACACTGAGTATGGGCAGCATCAGCTGGTATCACCAAGTTAAGCGTGTCTCGCTGTGTTTTTCCTGCTTCTGAGAAAGCAGTAGGAAACAAAAGAGAAGGAAAAAGCAGTCATGAAACAAAAGAGGTGTTTCCAGATGAGGTTTGAAAAGAGATAGGAAGTCACTAAGGCAGCGAATATGTCCGAGATCACCATTGAGATCTGAAAATCACCTGAGGTTCCTGTTCCTTTATTTCCCGCCCCCCCCCCCCCTTTTTTTTTTCTACCTCCTAGTTTGTCATCTGAGACTTTACACAAGAGTATTTAGGCTGTTGTAGCAGCAACTGTAAGAGAGGAAAACTTAGAGGCTGTGCCTAAGGGGAAAAAAAAAAAAAAAAGATGGGGGGAGGAGGAGCTGTAAGAAGGTGAGAAAAGATGTGTAAGGCGAGAAAAATAAAAGAGCCTTTTAAAAGCTGCCATGAACATTAATTTGAAGGACAGAGAGGAAAAAAACAACCTCACTTTAATCTCAGAGTGATCAAAATGAGCAACACCAACATAAGGATAGAAATGGTCCGAATGAAAGTTTTAAAAAATTTCAAGAAAGAGAAACCAGATAAACACCTGTGATTTATCTCCAGTAGCAGAAGCCAGGAAAATTCTCTTTTCCTCATCTATGTGTTTCTTGACTCCTGACAATCAATAAACTTTCAGTTTCAAGAGTTTTCCCCATCTACCCCTTTCTCTTTGTGGCTTGCATTATCAGCTGCCTGAGTACAATGTATATTGTAGTACTCTATTGAATGTGGTCAATAGCTTCCCATTTTCACAGAGCTTTTGTCCCATGTCTCAGTAGTCCTGGATAAATCACTGGCACAGACAGATAAATACATGAAAATTAAGAATGCAGGAATCTGTTAAATACAAAAACAAAATAAAGAGAAACAGAAGAATAAGAAGACAGCGTGGTGATGAGACAGGGAATCAGACCGCAGACACACTACCAAGTGAGAGGTAGAATTGGCAGGAAAGGATTTTTTTTTTGCATGGGGCTTAATTAATTACTCCCTATATTTGCATTTCATTAATTCATGGGTTAAAATTGATTTACCCCACTGATTTATAGGATCCGTTTCATTTCATCCCTTTCATGGTGTTATCATTGTTGTTTATACATGATTCTTCTAATCATCTTCTTGAGAAGCCCTATAACACTGTAATATAACAGGAAGACAAAAACGTTGGCTCAGCCTCGTGCCAAAATTCTGCATAGCTTTAAATGTCTGTGTGCTGTTCTGTACAGCTGTATCTTAGCAAGGAAATCCTTGGCTCTTTGCAGCTCTCCTCTGGCTAGGCTCAAGCTGCTGACACAGGGGGCTGGTGCTGCTGCAAAGGCTGCGCTGGACATCGGAGCGTGGTTCAGTGCTTCTGCTTCGAGGAGGACGGCGAGACCGACTGCCTCCCTGTGAACTCCCAGTTTGAATTCACTCTTGCTGGAAGTGTCCTTTTGACTTAAATATTTTTTTGTGCATGAGATAAATGGTTACTTACAAGGTTAATTAGAAGGAAGAACTGCTTCTGGCAAGGAAGGAGCCAGAATACTTTGTGTTTGTTTCCACATGGTCATGCTCAGATTCCCCCACGCTGGAAGAAAATCCGCCTCCATTCTGGCTTCTTCCAGGGGAAGTCCGAAGTCAGTCCTTGAAGATGACCTTATAGCACTGAAAACAAGCAATTCATTGTTGTAGCATGGAGCTGGTGACACAGAGTCTCCTTTTACTATCAGTATAAATGCATTTTTTTCCTTGTGCTGTAATACCCTTATTAGTACAAGGAAAGCCAGCAAATCAGCGCTATCCTAACTCCCTGGGCTTTCCTTCCCATGCTCCAGTGTCTCATTTTCTGCAGGTTTACCAGCTGAAAGAGAAGAGTATTTTTTTCCTGGCTTGCAGAAGGAGTAAAATATTCTAGGGCTTACATGGAGCTGGGGAGTATGCATGAGACATCCCTGCTTTCTGCTGGGCTCCTGTGGCCACCTTGTAGAGCGATTGCTGCAGGAATTCATCCCCCCTTGAAGCTCAGGCCGCTGCAGCAGGTGTTTGCACTTGCAGCCAAATTAGATTTGGCCATTTGTGGGATCAGGTAAGCATAAAAGTCTAAGTGACTTTGGGAGTGTCTGGAGTGGCCTTTGGCCCTGTGCTGTCTGCAGACTGATTCAGGTGTGGTGTTAGTCCATAGGGCATCACTGGCATTAGTGCTCAATGAGATTGTAGATAAAAATAAAATCTTAATTTTTGTTTGTTGGGAGATCTCATGGCTTCAACAAAACCACAAAGCAGGTCAAAGAGGAGATTCTGTGGGTTCAGATTCCTGACAAGTCAGCTGCTTGCTATTAAACGCATCACTCAGCTGCTTTTTTTGCAGATCAACTACATCTTTGTAACACTTGAGAAAGTGAGGCCTCGTTAAAATGAGTGCTTCATTGCTACTGAGAGAATGGAGAAAAGATGGAGGGATGAATGTAGAGGCCCAAACTGAATGGGAGGAGTGGTCCAGGAAGGCATGAATGTAGGCCTGCTTCTGCAGTGTCTCTCTTCTCTGTATGTGCTCCTGCCTGCATTAGTGGAGCTGGAATGTGAATGTGCAACCCTCTGATTTGGGATGATAAGATGAACACTTGTTTTTATAGTAAAAAATAGGATTTGTAAAGACCTTTCTGGCATAAGCTAACCTTGTCTCAGAGTAGTTTATAATCTGAAATTGCTGGTAGTGAATGCTGTCGAATGAGGTCTCTCCACAGCAGCTGTTTTTATTGAATTTTTTTTAAAGCTGCTTGGCACTGTAAAATCTTGAAAAAAAAATATTTTTTTGATTCCTAAGACCAAGCAAAAAACCTCTCCTTGGACTATGGCAGAATCTATGGTCTGACTGAAATGAACCAGAGAATTCATTAGGCTCTCTGCTTCGAAGAATGCATATAAATCTGCAAGTGCTACTCTTCTTTTTTGTTTACCTGCTGATGTTGCAGAAACAGGACATTATTGAAAGTTCTGGAGTGCAATAGCAAAATTTTTAAAGTATGCATTTTCTGAGTCTCATTACCTGTTGTTAATGCTCTCTTGAGTGATTCCTAGTTGAAAAATTAAGGCTCACATGGCTCCCTCTTGCTCTGAATTTTGATCTGGATCAGAATATTAAATACTTTAAAGTTCAGGTGTGCACGGATGAAAGGTTTTGATTCAGACTACTAATAGTGTTATTAATTTAGCTTGAAGCTATTAACATAATTATTAATATGAACTCTGAATTTTCTAGCTGTTTGCCTCTCTTAAACTTTTGACACAATCCTGCCCATTTTGCACCAAGTTCGTGAGAGTCCTTGTCATGGGTATGCTGGGATGCTGATGGATATAGACTACTGTAAAAGGCTGTTGTGTTCCTCGGCCATTAGTTCAATTGCAGTGCCCAGAGAAACCTTTTCTTAGCTGGGACAAGGAAACATCTCTCTTTGGCTTGGTGTTATGCAGCAATACTCTTTTACTGTAGTTGCCAGGGATACTGGATGAGGTACCCTGTTTAATCCCCTCCCTACCCCTCTGAAGCCTGTGAGATGTGAGAAAGATTTGGTGATCTTTGGTAAATGATTGGTGGTACAGTTTCCCAAACGTCATCTTTTTAACTTACATGAAGGTTGATAAGGATGTAAGCCAAAGTCAAAAAAAGTCCTTAAAAAGTCCCTAAATGCAACGTTTCCTCACCCTTTCAAATACATCCCTTTGCCCTTGAGCTTCCAGCTAACCAGGCTGTGGGATGCCACGGTGTCCACTTGGGTTAATAGGTTATCTCAGGCAGTGAGTTATCTGAATTCTTTTTGATGCTGCTATCTCAGATCTTCTGAAAGATGAGAGTCTCCAGAGTGATGGAAACATCTTCTTGCTTGTGTCCCTTTCCCAGGGGAAGCATGCAGTGCATACTCTTCTCTCCCAGACACTGCTGGCCTCTGCTGATGATGTAGGCACAAGATGTAGATTTACTCCTCTTTGGACCAAAGTACAACTCATCCTTGACTGATGAAACCATGGTATAGGTATATTGGGTTTGCATAGCAAGGGTTTGGTAATGGGGACCACAAGGGTGTTTTCTGTGAGAAGCTGCCTGAAGCTTCCCCCATGTCCAAGAGAACCAAGCCAGCCAGCTCCAAGACAGACCTGCACTGGTCAGGGCCAAGGGCCTCAGCAGCGATGGGCACCCTGGGATAACAGATTTAAGAAGGGGAAAAAACTACTGTGCAACAGAAGCCAGGAGAGAGGAGTAAAAAAATGTAAGACAGCTCCTTAGACACTGAGGTCATAGAAGGAAGAAGGGGAGGGAGGAGGTGCTCTAGGCACCAGGGCTGAGATTCCCCTGCAGCCCGTGGTGCAGCCCATGGTGAGGCAGCTGTGACCCTGCAGCCCATGGAGGACCAGGAGGAAGCAGAGATCCACCTGCAGCTCCTGGAGCACCCAACAGCAAAGGAGAATGTGACCCTGTGGGAAGCTCATACTGCAGCAGGACCTGTGGCTTGTGGAGAGTGGAGCCACACTGGAGCAGGTTCGCTGGCAGGATTTCTGACCCTGTGGGGGACCTGCAGTGGGGCAGTCTGTTCCTGAAGGACTGCACCTTGTGGAAGAGACCCACTCTGGAAATGTTCATTAAGAACTTCAGCCCATGGGAAAGAATCAGAAGACCACAAAGGACTGTCTCACATGGAACAGAACACATGCTGGAGCAGGGGAAGAGCGTGACACAGAGGGAGTGGCAGAGATGTGATGAACTGACTGCAACTCCCATTTCCCACCTCTCTGCACTGCTTACAGTGAGAAAGTAGAGAACCTGGGGGTAAAGCTGAGCCCCGGAAAAAGGGAGGGTGTGGGGAAAAGGTTTTTTAAAGTTTAGTTTCAGTTCTCATTATCCTACTCTGATTTTAATTGGCAACAAATTAAAATAATTTCCCTAAGTTGCAGCTGTTTTACCTGTGACAGTAATTGATGAGTGATATCTCCCTGTCCTTATCTCAACCCCTGATCCTTTCATCATATTTTTCTGATCCTGTTTAGCCGAGGAATGGAGTGACAGAGTGATTTGGAGGGCACCACAGCTTATTCTTTATATAAGAAGCCCCAGTTTTCAGTAACCCGAATTTGTGTTTCCATGTGTCTTCCATTTATTTTCCCAGGAACTGTAGGAAAACACCAACAGAATGCACAGGGACTGAGGGTGTAACATTTGTTATTTCCTTGGCAAATCCATAACTTTCAACTAGTCCTTGTAACAGAAGATCCATGTCAATATGACTATTACACATATTAAAAAAAAAACCAAAAACAAAACAACAACAACAAAAAACCCCCTTATATTATTGAAAATTACTAAAAAAATAAGAAGAAAATAAAACATTTTAAAATTTGTCTAATGGAAACAAGCAAAACTTTTGTCTTCCACACCAGGAATAGAAAGAGTATTAAAGCATTTGACCATATGTTACCAGTTTACAGGCATTTTGACCCGATGGAATTTTTTGTTCCGTATGAAGATGATATATACATTTTAGAAAATTGTGTTTTGAGAAGTGAAAGAGAAGGAAAATTACTCCTTTAGAGCAGTAGGGGCTATCACAACATCTAATGAAGTGGATATTGGTTTCTCATTCCCCCACAGCATGATCTCCCGCAGTTTTCTGGCCTGCAGGTCCCATCTGCTAAGAACAAAATGTCACTACTACAGGGATGGACAGCATCACAGCGATCACTATTCTCACTGGTTCTACCAGTTTTGGATGTGTGGCATAGTATAACAACAAAGTTGTTCCTCTCTGTCCAAAACCTTTCTAGTATGTTGCCATGCTCTTGGGAAATGCGTTTGAATCCTGCAGTGTTGTTTCAGGTGATTCACTCTCCGAACCAGTGAGCTCCATCGCTCATTTGTTTTAGGAAGTAGTAGAAAAGTTGTAACTGGGGAAGAGTTTACTTTTACCTACAGTTCTTGCAGAAGTACAAGCTTTGAAATCCAGACTGAAAATCTGCTCATCCCCTGCTTCTCATACATTTTCCAGTTTCTGGTTTGACTTCCTTTGAGCCCAAAACTGAAAGCTGAATTATTTTCAACCTCTGGCACACTTAATAAAAGCTAAAAAGTTACTCAAAATGAGAGAGATTTTTCATTCATCTTTCCCCAAATAACTATATTGTTGGAGTGCATTCTTTGAATTTTAACATTTTTATGTTGCAATTTTGGGGTCATTTTTTCCAATTTTTTTTCCCAATTTAAGTGTCTTTTGCATCTTTTGGAGTCCCTCTGAACAGGGGAAAGTTTGCTGGGAGAACCACAGTTTTCTGCATCTCTTACTGTTAAAGCATATCAGTACCTGCCTTGCTTGGCAGAAGTGCTTGTCTCTAGACCAGAATTTCAAGTAAAAAAATTTTTCTGGATGAGAGGACATAGCAGAGTTTAATTCAGTGAATATATGATTAATAAAGAAATACTCTCCAAAAACACCACAGAAGATATAATGGTGAGATTATTCCTTCATTGAAGATTTTCTTGTCCATTGTTTTTTTGGGAATAACACTTGTTTTAGTTCTCCACTTATTCCAGTTTCAGGCAAAATTTGGTATTCTTTCACTTCAGCTGAAACAAATGTAAGAAATTACAGCATAAAGTTAAAGATATATCAAAGGCTAAAGTGATGGGGAATGGCTGAAAAGTTGAAGGTTCCTGTGTCCAGGCACAGCAGATGATTTTGCACTGCCAAGTCCATATCCGAATAGTGCTAGTGCTAATTCTTAGGGTTGTTTATAAAAATAAGAAGTCAATTTGAAGCTCACTTTGTGCTTGTAGATTACAGATGCTCCTTTTTTTCTGCATGCCTTTTGAAGAATTGGGTGTTATTTAAGGTTACTGGTCTTGCATGAGTAGAAAGATACAAAGTTATGGGTACTAACTTTAAAATGGATTTCTGTGAGGAAGAACCCTGGTAGTTGTATGATTCCCAACTGGTGTCACTTTATGGCAGTTCCCCTTTATGAAGTGTTCTCCTGGGAGCCCTGTGTTTCCTGCACATTACTTCTTTCTTGTGGGAAGCAGTAGGGGGGACAAGAGGCCAGGTGGAGACAAGGCTTTGGGAGAGGAAAAAAAATATATATATGTGGGCAAATACTCTATTGGTCTTCTTTTATCCTAAGTCTGCTAAGGGCTTAAAACTAAGTGCAAATTGAGGGTGGAGGGTGTATGGCAGTTCTCAGGACCAAGGCATGACTTAGAGTAAGCCACCCAGGCCTGTGTGTGTAATTAAGCTATTGGAAATACACTTCCTTTGCAGAACATCATGGATGCTCCAGCCTATGCTTCTTACACCTTTTCTCTTGTGTTTCTGCAACTTGTTCTTTTAAAATGGAAGTTTTTCACAGCAGGAGACTGATTCTTGATACATTCCCAGAGAATCTAATTCAGTAGAGCATCTGTGTTAATAGCAGCGCTGTCATTCTTATCACACCAGCTGGTCATATAAGGATTCTTCCAGCTGCTTCTTCCCAATTAAGTTAAAATAGTGGCCTTTGGTTGTAGTTCATCTCACTTCCTTCTATTTGCTTTTGAAATTTTCTTAAGCCTGCTCTTTGATATGTGAATGAGAGTTTAATTCTGAATCTCTTCAAAATGTATTTAATTTTTGTTTGCTATTCGCTTGGAGAGAGGATGGAAAGTGAAACTAGTAAGTACAAAGAATGATGAACTGTTACCTTGCATAGAGATCTGAGGTAGTCTGATGGGTGTTGGCATGAGACTGGAGTGGCAGGGAGTAAATAACAAAAACAAACAAATAAACAAACAAAGATAAGGCATTATTAATGGAGAGTGCATGTAGCTCTGAATAATTTAAGTCAAAAATTTTATAAGTAAACAAGGTAGAAAATAGTAGAGAGGAAACATTACCGATTTTTATACAGAGAATTAATTACTCCTCTAAGAGACTGGTTTAGACATAAATGTGCTTTTTCTTAAATTCTGGCTCTGGCATGGACCAGCAAGACTCTTCGTTCTTCTGGTTCAAAGGCAGGAGTATTGCAGATGCAGCCTTTGTGTCCTGAGTGCCACCAATGGACAAAATGGGGGTTTTCAATCCACCGAAATACAGAAACATGGAGGTGAACTGAGTACAGAAATTAAGGTATAATTAATTATTTTCCATTCATTTGAGGCATAATTTGTAAATAGAGCTATTTATGGGGGTTTATTTGACTGAGAGCAGAGATTATAATAATCTGAAAATAATTAGCTTGTGAGAAAAGCAGGAACAAATTAATCTCAATTCTGAAGTTGATCCTTGTGCAATAGATAATAGAATGATAGAACTGGTATGAAACAACACTGCAGTAGTGTGTCAAGCTGGTTTTTTATTTCATTGCAGATAACTGTAAGGGATAATATTTGAAATTTGATGACAAGAATTATCACATATCATTTAGCAATGGAGAAGTAAGATGGGATCAAAGCTGGAAAATTTAAGTCCTTGGGAACAGTAAAAAAAAGAAGAAAAGAATTCAGAAGAACTCTGGGTTCCTTAGGGCAGGTCAACCATTGTAAAGAGAATCAACACTTCATTATATTGCAAAGCATGCACTGAAATCTGTGTGTCTGGAGAATAGGTTATAATTTTTTGCCTTTTCATGGTCAGTGTCATAGGAACTCTATCATTAGAAAGTCCAGCTGGTGCTGCTGGTGATGTACTCTCTTGTCTTTGGCATCATTTTATAGCTAGCTATTACTCAGTTTGGTACATGATAGAAGCTTCAGCAAAACAAGATTGAAGTTAGCGTTTTATTTATCCTGAGTTGCATTTAGTACATTTTTGGGAATTTAGAAGTTTAGCTCACTCTGATTTTAAGACAGTTGTTCTCACCATTGCACATGCATTTTCTCCATTGAGGAGCAAAACATGCTCAAAATATTGGAGGACAGGCATTGTCTTTACGCATTGCTGGCAGTGCTGAGGTGGTTTGGCAAGCTCACAGATGTTTTATGCTCATAACAAAAGTCCTTCCTTCCCTGTTCAAACTTTTACATCCAGGTTGCTAACATTTAGTCTTAGTTATCCAGTATAATGATTCAGCCATTCTCTTTCACATCCCACCAGAGTCTATTGCTCTTGACAAAACAGAAGTAATAGGTGACAAAGGAGCATGATTCCTGTCTTGGTTTAGAAAGACAGGTGCCTGCCAGGGAGAGCCAGAACTTCCCTTGGAATGGAGAATGTAAAACCCCTCCCTCTAAACTATTATGATTTTGAAATTAAGGGGCTTTCAGGCAAAGATATGGGAATAGGAATGACAGTTCTTTACTAGGAATATTAAAAATAAAAATGTAGTAGTACCAAAAAACAAAGACCCAAACAACAACAAAAAAACACTGGAAGAGTCAGAATACAACCTGACACCATGTTGGTCAGGGTGTTGGTAGCAGTCCGATTAAGTGCTCCTGGAGTGACAGATGGGCTTCTGTTGGAGCAGAAATGGTCCTGTAGAAGGGTGTGGTTTTGCTCTGAAGTCCAGTGGTGGTGAGATGGGTCCAGCCTTCCTCTGGGAATCCAGTGAAAACAGGCTGCTCTGGTGTTCTGAATCTCAGGTTTTATCCAGGTAGGAATGCTTGGCTCCTCCCACTGGGTGGAGCATCTCAGATGGGATGATGTCATTTTATCAGTCATGCAGTGAGCCTTGAAGGCCCATTAACAGAAGATATCCCCCGGAGGGAGGATGGGTCATGGAACAGATAAAGAAAAAACACCTCCCCAGCCAGTTTCAACAGACGGCAATAGAACGCATACTTTTGGTGACATCTTGCATTGCAACCCAAGACAGTTCTCTTATTGTTATCTTTTTAAGTTTTATTTTTTCAGTTTTTGGTTTTGGCATTTCATGCTCTTTTCCTTCTCCTTTGACACTGTTGCTTGTTAGATTGTTTTGTAAAATATTTCTCTTGTCTTTCTGTGTTTTTAATTGTTTCCTTTCTATTTAGACTTGAGATATTTTCAGATTTAACTTGAGATTCCCTGTAAATTTGCAGGTTCTTTCCTCATCAGATAAAGAATCTCATGGCTGACCTTGAAAAGGAAAATATTGTGATCAAAAATATTTGATCTTCTTCCAAACAGTATTCATCTTTTCCCCCTAACATCAGTGTGTCCAAGCATGCCACCTTTTGTTTTCTGTTCTCAGAACTAAACACTTTGAGAAAACATTTATAAAATGTTCAGACCTTAGGAAGCCAGCTGAGACTCCTCATTTAACTCTTCAGATTAAAATTAGACCACTGCTTACAAGTTTCGGAAGGTCTTTCTCTAATTCCAAACAGCCAGGCGATCTGCCTGGGAACTAACAATTCTGAAAGGGATTAAAAAAAAAAATTTAAAGATGTAAGTTATGTTCTTAAGACAGATTTGAAATTATTAAGTTGCAGTGCTCTAGTGAATGGAAGTGTTGGACCTTAATGCATATCAGCAGTCAAAAGCAATGTTGAATATTAAGGGGCCTACCATCCTCTGGCTTCACTTTGATGAAGAATTAGTATAACACCTTCTCAAAAAGCATCAGCAGCCAGATCCAGACTTGCTTGTACATGATGGAAGGTTTTTTCCTTTCTGGGGTGTAGCATTGTGTGGCAACAGTGATTATCGTGTCCAGGGAGGTTACCAACCACCAGCAGGGAAACAGACGAGACAAATCTTTTTTGTTAAGCTCAAGAATCCATTTATTCCCCCCCACCCCGGACCAGGGAGGGGGTGAAGACAAAGAACCAGGGCAGGGTCAGGGTCATCAGGTTATATAGGGTGGTGTAGGGACGGGGTTTTCAAAGGAGGAGTTAACAAAGGTAAGATGACCTTAAAACAGGAGCACTCCCACTGGGGAAAGCCCAAAATACCGGATGTTTCTACGCTTTTATGTAAAATGCCCCCCACTTCTAAAGGAGGAGCTACCCGAAACTGGGATTCTCCCAAATATTTTTTAAATTTCAGCAGTAAATAATTGACACGGTATGATGCTGTCTGGACAGGCACTACCACATTTTGTCACTCCATGTTGTTTCAAATTGGCTGTTCTCATTGTGCTTTAGCACATGATTAATTATCTAATTGGTTATATGATCATCATTTAGACATATGACCTTGGTAAATCCTTCCCCAACAGATTAAATTGCTAGGCAATTAACAGGATTTGAGGCTTTCCATAATCTTCATGCTGTCTAAACCTGCACAAGGATAAGTGTATTTAAGTCATTAAAAACTTCCACATTTCTCAGTTTTGTGTAAATTGTATTTTTCTCTGTTTCATGTCATTTTCTTTCCCTTTTTAGGTAACACAGAGAAATGGCTTTATGGATCTGGACACTGACCATTTTGAGCTGTTTTTGCATCAGCTTATCCAGAAATGAGGAACTGAAATTTTTTCAGAGTGCCACAGAGCTAAATCATCTGACAGTGGATAATGACACTGGGATAATCTATTTGGGAGTGGTAAATGCGCTGTATCAGCTTACAGAAAACCTGGAAGTAATAAGATCTGTAGAAACAGGTCCAAGAAAGGACAACAAAAAATGCACACCTCCCATTGATGAAAATCAATGTAAAGAGGCTGTACTAACTGACAATTATAACAAATTACTGTTGCTGAACAAGGCGGATAATACAACTGTGGTATGTGGAAGCCTTTTTAAGGGAATCTGTGCCATCAGAGATCTACAAAACATCAGTGATGAGAAGTATTACGTAGACAGTAGTGGAGAAAAGTCCTTTGTGGCAAGCAACGATGAGAATGTATCGACTGTGGGACTGATCACTTCCTTGAATAATGATCAAGTGCTGTTTGTTGGGAAAGGGAATGGACCAAATGACAATGGGATCATAATCAGCACTCGGCAGCTTTATGCCAAGGATGGGAAAGACATTTTTGAAATGTATACAGACTCAGCAGCTGTTAAGTCAGCCTATCACTCATCAAGCACACAACAATTTGTGGCAGTTTTTGAGGATAAAAAATATGTTTATTTTATTTTTAATCAACAAGAGAAACAACCTGTCAACAACCGCACACTGATTGCACGTCTGTGTAAAGATGACGCCCATTATTATTCCTACTTTGAAATGGACTTGGGTTGCAAAGATGATGATGGTGCCTATGACCACTGTCATTCTGCTTACGTTACTACCCCTGGTATAGAACTGGCTGAGAGCATGGCTCAGCAGGGACAACCTGCAGATACTCCCTCAGATGACAAAATTCTTCTTGCACTCTTCAGCAAAGTAAACAAAGATGATGGCTCTCTAAAATCTGCAATGTGTGTGTTTTCCTTGCGGCAGATCAATGAAAAGATGGAAAAAAACCGGAATGATTGCTACACTAAAAAGAATACCAGCTCGTTTTACAAACTTTTTTCAGCAGAAAACCCGTGTGCATTACATGGACTGGTAATATGAATAATATAAATATTAGTGTTAGAATCTGTGTTAGAGTTTGTGGAAAATATACACCTACATGTTTTAGGATGGCTTTGAGCTAAATATTAAGATGACTGAAAACTCAATAGGTGGATTCACTATAGAAATGGAATGTGTCTAGGGTGGTTGTGGACCAGGTCAAGTAAGAAATGACAAAATTTTGAGTCTCTTAAAAATTATTTGACATTTTCTCAAATATGTGTTTCTTTCCTAAATGCATTTCTTTTAAAGGGTTCCTTCTGGTATGGGAGTTACTGAGCCAAATGCAGGGATTTTTTTCCACCCATGATCAGCTTCCGAGTGATCACTGTAGCCAATTGTAGTTTCAATCAATGTATTTACAATGCTCTTAAATGGTTTTAAGAATCTTCTAGATGGTGTCTGTAATTTAGCATTTTTTCTCACTTGTATTTGTATTGTTAGACAACTGAAATACCCAGATTTCCTGTATTCAGGTGGTATTCGTATTTTGATATGGCTCAAAATACTTGCATAGCACGATAGCTATCTTTTTATGACCTGTCATTACCTTGACTCTAAGGTTTTTGAAGAGTACTGTTACAACCATTCAGTTACTGTTCTTCTATCTATGACTGTCTCTAAGAGGCAATTTTCAGCATCTCTGTAGGCTTTATGATTGTTTTGCACACATCACCCTATTCCCAAGCCCCACTTGTGCATACCACTCATTCATTACTGCAGCCAACCCTAAACTGGGTTGAGAAATTGAATCATCTTAAAAATAACTCAGACAGCTTTTAGGAAGATGTCTTAATTTCTCAGCCCAAACAAGGTACACCCTTGCATAAACAGCTGTTTGAGCACAACTTGAGAAGTGGTGTGCTATAGTCCAGGGAGAGGAGTGAACAGCTGAAGAGATGGGAATACCTTTTTTTGGTACTGACCCATAATACTTCATCTTGTGAGACTGAAGCCATCTCCCACACAGTAAGTCGCTTGTGCTGATGAGTCAAAATTACACATTTTGCTTCGAACCACCAGTGTTACTTGCTGCAGTACCCTGTGTATGGGGTGAGCATCAACACAGAAGTCCTGAATGTGACAAGTGGCCATTGCTCCTGACAAAAAGAAGGTGTGGATTTCAGATCAGAAAGACAGTTTTGTTACTAAATATAGCAGGAAAGGCAAGGCGTGAATGAACTTCCTTCTGGTAGCTCTTGCTGCAGCTCAGGATT
Organism: Hirundo rustica; assembly: GCF_015227805.2. Lineage (NCBI taxonomy): Eukaryota > Metazoa > Chordata > Aves > Passeriformes > Hirundinidae > Hirundo > Hirundo rustica. The sequence goes on along the minus strand of NC_053453.1, from coordinate 20,048,136 downwards.
GAAGTGCAGTGAAGAGGGAATGTGTTGAAGTTCATGAGACAGTTGCCAGGGAGTTGCTTTTTTATGGATTGCAGCAAAGTAGGAAACAAAACAGCAATTAAAAAAGCAGTCTTCAAGGCAAAGTTGGTTAAACCAGTCTCTATGACGTTCATTTTAATTTAACCAACTGGTTAATTTTTAAACTGCTGCTATAATGAATCAGAAACAAACAAAACACATCTCTCCCTGTGTCTCCTAGAAAGGGAAAGCATAGAAGCAGTTCTCAATTAGCAGGCTGCTCTCTGATTACTACCTGTTGGCTGGGGGCAAATTCCCAGACAATCTATTTCTCTCTTCCTACGCTTCAGTTTCTGAGGGGTATTATATTGTCTAGTAATAGGGCTGCACTTCATTCTTAGCTAGGAATTAGTGATCTGAATGTTTAACATCACTCTGTCTTGCTATTCCTTATTAGAATGCGAGCAAAAATTTCCCGTGTGGCTCTGAGCACTTGCCGTACCTTTTGGGAAGTAGGAATGGTGTTATAGAGAAGCCGGTACTGCAAAAAGAAGGGATGAACCTCACGGCCGTCACTGTGGCTGTGGAGAATGGGCACACCGTGGCCTTTCTGGGAACGTCGGATGGTAAAATTCTTAAGGTAACACACTGGAAAAAGACTGGAAGGTATTTAAAAGGTTATGAACTAAAAGTCAAGATGGGATTTATAAGATCTCATACTAGGAGCAAATTCCCTTGGAGCTTGGTATTTTTCATCTCAAAGGAAAGACGCATTATTTCCAATGTACCTCAGCTATCTGATATGCAGACTGAATTGCCTGAATGACATTTTTCCTAAAGGATTGCATACCTACTGAGAGCTTTATATAAACAGCGTTAGGTCATCTAACAACAGCTTTTAGCCATATCTTTATTCAAGTTCGTAATGGTTCAAGAGCAACTTTCCATTTTGTAGTCATTCTGGCCGTTCAGTAAATAGAGGTGGCAATACAAAGCCCATGCTGAAGCTCTGATAAATTCTGGTTGTGTGGTGCTCAAGGCTTGACCTGTTTGTGGTGTTAAAATATCAAGACTGCACCACCACTTGAAGGAGAGTGATGGCCATATCCAACCTTAAACCTAGCGCTGCCAAGTCGCACCAAACCGCATGGTAAGTCAGGTGGATGTGGTGCTTAGACACATGGTTTAGTGGTGAACATGGTGATGCTAATTTAGTGGTTGGACTCTGTGATCTGGGAGGTATTTTCCAGCCTTAGTGATTCTATGAGTCTATGTCCCTAAGTGACACATTTATAGGTCTTTTAAATGCCTCCAGAGATTGTGACTTAACCAGTTGCCTGGGCAGCCTGTTCCAATGCTTGACAAACCTTCCTGTGAAGAAATATTTCCCAGTATCTAATCTGAACCTCCCCTGGCACAAATGGAGGCCTTTTCCTCTCTCCCTCTTGCTTGCTAATTGTGAGAAGAGACCAACCCCCACCTCACTACAACCTCCTTTTTGGTAGTTGTAGAGAGTACTGGGATCTCCCCTGAGCCTTTATTTCTCCAGACTGAACACCCTCAGCCACTCCTCATCAGACGTGTACTCCCGACCCTTCACCAGCTCTGTTGCCCTTCTCTGAATACTCTCCAGTATCTCAATGTCTTTCTTGAAGATTCACCATAGTCCTCCTTTTGTTCTGAATATATTTTTAGAAATATTTTTATTGTCTTTTATAGCAGTAGCCAGATATAATGATATTTGTCATTCTGCTTACGTCACTACCCCTGTGAGGGAAAAGGCAATATTAACCACCTTGCTTTTTTGCTCCACAAAATAGGTGTTCCTGTCATCCACTGCAACTGAGTACAGCTCTTTTACTATTGAACTAAACAAGCCTGTAAAAAAGGACTTGGTCCTTGATCAAACCCAAGAAAATCTGTACGTGATGACCACAGACAAGGTAACATGTCCTGCTTGCATTAAGGACCCAGGCCTCTTTCACTTTCTCTGCAACTTAACCTGAGATTTGTAAATTTTCCAGTTGTTCCTGTAAATTGCCCTATTTGTTGGGACTCCCCTTACTCTGTGTGTATGAAGACCTTTCTCAAGTCTAAGCTGATGGACTTGTGACTTGGAGAACTGTAATATCCATGATGCTTAGCAACTGGGAATGGGAAGTGAGTTCCCCTCTGGGGCTGTCATCCAGGGTCTGTGAGAGGGATGAAGTGGAGATGTTTGGCACCAGCAGGCCTCAGGGTCAGGCAGTCCTAGCACTCAGTGTGGGGTGCCCGTGGGTGCTGGAGCTGCCATCAGATCTTTTCAAGGGCACTTCAGGACTCAGGATGCTGGTGGCTGGCGTGCTCACACTGACTCGTCTGTAAAGCCACCAGCAGGTTTTGTGTGTCTTAGTGTCAAGAATTAAGAAGCAATGGAGAGAATTATATATTTGGGAAACATTTTCATTCAAGCTTCTGCTAGGGGTGAGTACAGTAGGAAAAGTCCAGCTTCACTAGGAAAGGCACAGGCAATCTCTTCTAGACCCCCTTTTTGCTGTAAGGTGAAGGCACAATGGGTGTCTGTAAAAAAAGGGAGGGAAAAAAGCAAGTAGAAGATGAGAGGGATGCCAGATTTCTCCTCCACCCCCAGGGGTAACCCTCTTCTGACATATTTCTTTGTGGAGGCTGGAGCTGCCAGCCACAGACACTTTGTTCAGCATCTCTCCAGGACAAGGTGGGTGACAGGCTGTGACCATCTGCAGCCCTGCCAGTGACATGGAATGCAACATGGGAAATGCTCCACACCACTAACACAGGGAGAATGAGGGGGCTGTGAAAGGAGAGTATTTGGGAAGACAGTGCAAGCAGAATGTTTTCTGACTGTTTTATAAAAGAATTAATATAAATTCCTGCTGCAGGAATGTTATAGCCTAGCTGGAGGTTTTTAGGCTAGGAACAACATTGGAAAAGATGCCAGAAAAACAACTGATAAAGCATTTAATAATATGACAGTGTGAGAGAAGGTTTTTTGTTTTTTTGTTTTTTGGTTTTTTGGGCTTTTTTTGGTGGTTTTTTGTTTGTTTGTTTTGTTTGTTTTCTTTTGTTTTGTTTTGTTTTTTTTTTTGAGTTGCTGATAATTCTCATTTGGCTTCTGTTCAGATTTGGACCACAACTCCAAGCTTCAACACCCACAAAACTCTGGGTGGCCCTGGCCCCCCAGTTGACAAATTGGCACATTATGTAAAAGCCCTGAGATCTGCACCAGGCCACTGTGTGTGCTGCTGAGCAGTGTAAAGGATAGCAGCTTTCTGGTAACAGTCAGCTTGAGTTGGTAGAATTTAGAAAGACAGCGGACAACTTTTTTTGAGAGAAAACCTGCAAAAAAAAATCATTCAATTACTATGAAAGATTTAAATTTAGAATGCAGCAAATTTCTGCAGAAGAAAGCATATTACTTAAATCTTTTCCAAGTAGCTCTCACAGACACTGCAGTTCCTGAATAATGTGAATAATAGTTTTCTTTTACAAAACCTGTTTAGCTTAAATATGAATAGCTTAAGTTGGGAGCTCTGTAATGGCATTGCATTACTGTCATCTCCAGGAGTTAATTACAGTGAGCAGTCCCACCCACTTTTAGAAGCAGATAGACAGGAGGAGAATGGAGGCCTTTAGAGCCGGGAGAAACAAAGTGACATAAGCGAGGGGGGAAGAATAAATGATGAAACATGTACTTCTGGGTTAGGCATGGCTATGGATCGTGGGGATAGAGATATAAGAACCCTGATTTGGGAGTTTTAATGGTTAAAGGTAAACAATAAAGAACAACTGGCTGCACTGACAGGCATGCACGCTGCTGAGCTACCTGGCAGATGCAGACTGCCCTAGCATTTAGAAATTAATTGCTTGGGCTCTGTGAGCACTTGAGCAAAGTGGAAGTGGTAATGTGGTAGGTGATAGCTTCTTTAAGAAGAAATCATATCAAAAAACTGCAGGCAAAAACAATACAGAGGTTAAGATTCATGGTCAGAATCAAGCTCTTCCTTTCCTGTTTCACTTTTCTCCCTTCTTTTCTCCCAGCTTCTGCTGTGGTGCCAGTAGTAGTGGGGGTTTTGAGCAAATGCTTTCAGCAGTAAGTCCCCTGTGCTCCTCAGTCTTGAACAGAGAGCAGGAGAAACTCCTTGCACCTTCTTGTGGGACTTGGAGAGGAGCTTAGCACCCCTGTGCTGCTCATGCTGGTGCATGTACATCACAGTGTACATCACCGGTAGCATCCCAGATTCCTTAAGGTACTTAATGTACTTGGAGGAAAGCAGGAGTCTGTGGCAGTCACTTACCATGATCAAGCGTGTTTGCTTGTTTTAGTTTTTAACACTTTTTTGATTTAGAGTACCAACTTGAAAAGCTCTAAAATTAATTTATTTGCATTTTGAAATTGGCTGTTAAAGGAGCTGGGGTTTTGGGTTTGGTTTTGGTTTGGAGGGGTTTTTTGTCATTAAGGTCATACAAAACCTGCAGAGATGACAATCTCTAGGGCTTGTTCATGCCTGCCAGAATTGTGAAACAAATATTTTATCACTAAAAATAAAAGTCACTCACTGGATATTAAATTACTTATGTATACCTGTTAGTAAAAGAGTGCCAGTAACACAGCTCCAGTTAGCTAAAAAGAAGAGAATGCTGAAAAGGTAAACCCCTGTATTAATAAAGGAAAGAAAATTGCACAATATTGACATTTTCCTTAAAGGATTCATTTTCTTTACCTCTCCAAATACAAAGAAAAGGCTAAACTCAGACTGTCAAAGTAACTTCGTAATTGCCAGTGAGATGAGACTGGCCTTACATTAAAATGAGACTATAAGAAAGCCTGCATCTCAGAGTTTCGGTTTCTACACTTTTTGTGTTCTTTAAAAGTAAAATGTAGTCATAAACTGGAAGATGTATGTCCTGTTTTCCTCTTGCATCATTGCAGCAGCATAGCTACAAGGAATGGCTCTTCTTTCTGTGCACCAGAGAAAATGTTGTTTATTCTCTACACCAAAGGAAATCAAAAGCAGAAGCTGTATATTTACTGGGGGAATAAGACATGAGAATTGATGATGTTCTTTTCCCTGCTGCTTTCTATCATAATTATTTCCATTTTATTTAGTGAATATATTCCATGGTGGAAGGTTATGCATGGAGAAATGCAGTAACCCAAAGTGCCCTGGCTCTCTCACACTTGCAGATTTTCTGGAATGCCTTCTGGCTGGAAGTGCATTTCCAAACAATTTCACCTCCATGGTAGTGATAGGGAGGGGAGAATATTCTGTTTAAAAAATTATCTAGCCAGTACCAAGTTAGCCTTTTGAAAGTATTCGCCCTGCAGTAGCTGCTTCTTGAATTCAGAGCATCGCTGATGCAGTTTCTGTCCTGAGGTGCAGATTTCCACAACTAATATAACTGGAGGAACTGAAAAGCTCAATTTTTGTAAGACTTGCTCGTAATTCTTGATTATGACATTACTTTGAAGACACATTAGATAATACTGGAGTGGGTTGTTAGGTTTTCCTTGCTTTTTGGTTTTCCAGGTGTACCGATTACCTGTGCAGGACTGCCACAAATACTCGGACTGTGAGAAGTGTGCCCAGGCGAGGGACCCGTACTGCGGCTGGTGCGTGAGGGAGGGCAGGTGAGTGCTGCACCCCTGCTCCGTGCAGGCAGTGGAACTGCTCAGGTTTTGATGTGTGCTCTGGGTGACTGCTTGGCGTGGGGATCCCAGCTCGTTGTACTCAGCCTTACACTCCTGACAGGCATTTAATTTTATCACGCAGGCATTGATATCAATATTCCGTGCACACAAAAAAAGTCCCCGTTGACTTCTTCAGATTTGATTAGTTTGGGAAAATATATACTTTTCTGCTGGTACTGAGAATGATTATACATCTTCTAACTGTATGTTTTATCACTCTTTCAACATGTTTTCCCAGAAAATAAAAAAAACATGCTCCTTATTTCAAATTCAGAAACTATAGCATATATTTTAAGTACATCAGGAAAGTGTAAAAAAGAACGTAAAAGAAAAAACTGTTCTGTGTCTAAAATAGAGTGTATAGCTGAAATGCTGGTTTTACATAAACATCATCTATCAAGACATGTAGCTAAAGGGAACTCTCACCTACCTGTAGAAGAGCAGAAAGTGGCATTTTGCTGACTATCTGCAGAGGTTCACTGGATGAATATTCAAGCACATGTAAACTAGGACAGCACTGAAAGCCCCGGAATGTCTCTTCTTTACACTGCATTGATTAGAGTGCTGAGAGGGAAGAGCAGTCCTGCAGTTCTCTTTTTGACTGCTAAATTAATTAACCCCTTGGCATGAGTGGTTGGGAATTCGTGATTCTGACTTCTTGCTGTTGGAACAAAGGGGCTGTTTAATTATAATATGCAGATGAATTTCAGGCTTCTAGTTTTCTGCCTGAAAACGTGAACTATCACATTAGGTTACCTATCAGCCTGATGTAGCATAATATGGAGCACTGCAGAGGAACTTATGTGGTGCATGCAGGTTTATGTAATATACTCTAACTCTTTCAGCCTGGGGTTTCAGTTGCTGTGGATGAAACCTGAGAATTTGGAATGTAACCTCAAACTCCTCCTGGGCTGCCAGAGTTGAAGGCTTTGGCATATATCATAAAAAAGGCAATTTTCCTTAGATTTCCCTTCAGGTTTCTGATATGACCACTGACCTCAATATCTCAAAATATTAATGGTGTCTGAGAACAGGCAAACATGAATTTTCACAATTTGCTAGTGCTTATTTCCAAAGGGGAGAAAAAAAGTGCTTCATTTCCAAGTTTCAGTTCTGTCTCATGATCACACACGGCACTTAGTAGTGTGTTTAGGGATATGCTATGTGAAATGTTGACTCTGTATGTAAATGATTTGTTTAAAGGAGGTTTGACAGATCTGTGCAACAGCTGCACTGTGTTTAAGCTCCTGATGAGTTAATAGTCAACTTTTTGCTACAGCAGACAGAGATCCTACAGCATTTTCTCTTAAACTTTGCATAGAATGGAAAGAATACATGTGAGACTGTCCCCACCTCAATAAGCTTTTGTAGCCGCATGCAGCTTCTGTACTGCAGCATTTCTTCCTGTACTTGAGCTGGGAAGATCTTCCAGTGTTTTTGGTGAGGCTGCACAACTGCTCTTGTCTTCCCATAATTGTAACCCTGCCTTGGCAGGGAGAGGTCTTAAATAGTGGCAGGAGTTAATGAAAACATTCCCTGCAAAATAACATTTCTAGTGGGTGCTGTGGTTACACAGAAGTTCTCCACAGGCTTGTGTGCCCCCAGCAATACTTCTCTGTTGCATCTGGCTCTCTTGGGTGTTGTCTTACCAGTGGCAACACATAGGTGTCTGCTATTTGACCTGCAGAAAAAAACAGTCTGTGCCCTCTCATTCAGGATGTTGTTATATATCGCTATGAAGATTATCAGCTTGATTTGAGATGGTTCCACTGCCCTATGGTTCCTGTGCTGTCACTGCTGTCACTGTATGGATTTGGGTTGTCTAATTCAAGGTGCTGTCCAAAATAGTGTAGACACTTGCTTTTGACATGTCAAACCATCAGTTGTAATTACACCACTTACTCTGTTAAAAATTCTCTAATAGCAACCCCACTAGAAAATATTAAAGCAAATTTGTAGTAATCGTATGTTGTAATTTCGGTCTCTAATCATGAACTTGTTGCTTAGTTCAGAGAAAGCAGAGTCCAGCTATAATGCTGCTTTGGGTTTTGTTCCTTTTTATTTCAGGTGCACAAAGAAGGCTGACTGTGGAACAGCTGATAAGGAAAACCACTGGCTGTGGAGTCCAAGTGGCACATGTGTGACTATCATTAGTGCAGACCCTCTAAATATGAGCCGCAGAGCTCCTGCTAAGGTATAACAGGAAAATGCTTTTGCACACTGATATGAGTACCAGAAAGATGAATGTCTGCATTTCTTTACGCACAGTGGAGACCAGGAACAGGAGTATCTCAGTCTCTGTCATTTCTCACAGTGCTCTTTCTTGCCTACTGTTCTTTCAGGTTGAGTTCATGTTTTTGACCTTTGTAAACCAAAGTGATGCACTAGTATGGATGATAAAGCACTTACACTTACCTGAATATTATTAAAGTGTTGCACAGTGTTGTATAACCTATAAAAAAGTAATTGGTGGGGAGATTTCATGCTGCCCTTTCAGCTTACTTGAGCATGAACTTAAGTAAGCAGTGAAGCCAGAAGCTGTTGCTTTAAAATCAGCAGTGGATTTGCCTACACAGCAAAGTCTGTCTGTGTACATGGAGAAGGCAAATTCAGCATGCAAAATGGCTCGGTGGCAGCAAAACTGCAAAACTGAGTTTTTGGAGTGTGATCAGGGTGTGATCATAGCTTGCTCTAATTCCAAATGGAGCATGCCAATATGGACTAAGTGCTTCCCGGGGGTGTTCAGCAAGTAAAATCAATAAAATGGCTTTTAATTCCTCATAATCAGAAATAAAGAAACTTTCTTTCAAGTCACTTCAATTCCATTTCTAAATGATGTAAACAATGTTGTGTTAAGGCCATTTCAATGTTGAATGAAAATATTAGTAGAGTATAACTGGTTTCAGTGAGAAGGGGATAATTGTCTTTTCTACTGGCAATACAAAATGGAAAAAGTTAAACTGTATAATTAACGCACTTGAAACAGTAAGTCAAGAACAGCATCCCAAATTTCAGCTGAATTGCTCTTTCTTTCCTTGTTAAGTTTTACCAGCTTATTTTACTTTTATTTCTCAAGTGCTTTCTTTTCTCTGAGGAGGCTGACATCTCACCACCACTCAGAAATCCTTCTCCAGTATTGGATTTTTTGCATTTACATGGGGTCTTGAGGAAGCACCCTCACTGAATCCTTTTCATGTTCATCCCTTTCAAACTCCGCCATTTCCAGCCTGTCCAGCTCTGCTTTCATTATTCACTCAGAAAACCTAAGGTTAATGTAATAATAATTAATTTTGTCATGGTTTAAGTGTTAACCACTCTGTTTACTATTGCTAAACTGCATGCTGAGGACAAGAATAAAAGGTTTTGGATGTGTCTTTATGGACAATTTTGTTCTGATCTAATGCATTGACAGCACAAAGGTTTTTGTATCGATCTTATTCAACGAAGACCCAGCTTGGAAAAATTGGTGGAAGTTTAAGAAGAAAAGACTTCCAAATGGAAAGCAGTAAAAATTGAAAAGGAGAGCCATGTTCTGTGATGCTAGCTAAAATATCCACCTTTGAAATTGAAATTTTCCAAATCTTACTGGATCTTAGCTCATTTCTTCCAAATATTTTACACTTTTAAAATTTTGTTTTCAGGTGGAACTGACTGTAAGTCCACTACCAACTTTGACTGAGAGTGACAAGGTTTGCTGTACCTTTGGTGAAACAGTGCATTCTGCTCAAGTGAAAGAAGGGGTTATTATCTGTGATCCCCCTGATATAATTCCTCCAACACCAAAATATCAAGGTAAAGAAATATTGCTACCCTACATGGATAGTAGGAGAAAAGAACACAGACTGCTGTTTCTAATGTTATGCTCTTATATGAGGTGCCTACGAGGTGGGGTTTTTCCTCTTTCAGTCCTTTTCCCCAAACACTCTGTTGCTGAGCTGTCAGTTTGTTCCAACCTTTTCTGTTGATATATTTACAAGCTGTAGCATTCCCAGTGCTTCTGCTGGGAACCTGAAACAGTAGCTTGGTAGAGACATAGCCATGGAGTCAGAGAGATGCTATTCTGTGTCCCAAACAAACAAAACCCAGTTACTCTAACCTAAGCCCAAGCACTCTGACTTGTGAGGACAGAGGAGATTTATACCTGCTTCAGCTATGATACAATTTGTGTCTGACTTCTTAGTTTTGCTCTGGTCAACAGTGCTTCAGTGGTTTTTTCCTGGTTTGTGTTACAAAGCTATCCTTTCTAGCATCCAGCCTTCTGCCTCTTCTTCTGTATGTACTCCCACTTCTGCAGCAGTAACCCTGATGGAAAAATACTTCATCACATAATTAAAGACTGCATAATTGTTCTGAACCACTGATTATAGGCCTAAGGTCTGTTGCCAGCCATAATTCTGTGCAATTTCCTAGACAGTGCTTTGTTCATGTTTTAATTCATACATCTTGATGCATAAACACACAGAATGAAACTCCTTGATACGCTGTTTATTATGTATCAAGTTTAAAAATCTGAAGAGAAATTACAAGCAAAAAACATGTGCTCTTACAGCTTGCAGACATACCTCTGAGGATAAATCTTTTATATGTATTATAACAGTCATGAACTGTCAAAGTGGTACTTTGAGGCACTTTTTAAGATAAGTTTCAATTCTCTTGAGGCTGAAACAGGTAAAAATCTAATTTTAGTTGCAAGGAGAGTAATTACATTAAAATCTCACTATTGAATTTTACACAAGTTGGGGTATGTCACAGTATCAGATTCTGCTAAGTGTTAAAGCAGCACTGTTATTCAGGGCCAATTCACATTCCCTAAATATTTTGTTAAGCAGGACATAAAGCAATGGAGTTGATAAATGTGATATCTTGATATCATCCAGCATTAAATGTAAGACTAGAAGTCTGTCAGGGAAGGCATTAGAGTAAACAAGTAATTTAGAAATAATACGACCTTCTGAGTTGGTTGCACATCTGAAAGGATGTTCACAAGTAATATTAGGGTGCTCAGAAACTCAGCAGACAGCAGGAGAAGGCAGGCTGCTACAAGCATTCACAGAACCACAGAATTTTTAGGGGCAGGAAGGACATGGGGAAGTTACCCAGTGTAACCCCCTTGCTAAAGCAGGTTTACCTAAAGCAGATTGCACAGCATCTCGTCCAGGTGGGTTTTGACTGTCTCCAGAGAAGGAGACTGCACAACCTCTCTGGGCAGCCTGTTCCAGTGCTCTGTCACCCTCAAAGTAAAGATGTTTGACTTCCTCTTCAGATGGACCCTCCTCTGCCGCAGTTTGTTGCCCTTGCTCCTTATTCTGTTTGAGCAGAGCCTGACCCTATCCTTCTGACACCTGCCCTTAAGATATTTGTATGCATGGTATTTATATATTCCTGACAGTCCCGAGCCATCCAGTTACCGTTAAGAAGCCCTACTGAAGTTAGAAAAGTCTGGGTTACTTTGGTTGTGGTTGGTTGGTTCCAAGAGGAATTTCTAGGAAGGATGCCATTTCTCAGTCCTGTTAGGAAATCCCCCATCATTCCTGTGAGTCTGAAATATTCAAGGGGACCCAGTGCAGGCAGAGGTAACTTCCAGCCAAGCAGCTGATGGTCTTCCAAGAACCTGTTCAAGGAAAGCAGAGTTTGAAATTGCTCAATAGCTTGTGAAATGGCTTTTCATAAGAGCTTAATGATTTCTGCAAAAGGTATTTCAAACAGTTTCACTCTTTAGTAATAATCCAGACAAGAAGTACATTTGTGGAGAAATCATGTATGGCAAACTGAAACTCACAAGTGCCTGTGCTAACTGTTGCAGGTGCTGTTGGGCATTAACCACAAAGATCACTTGCTTGAATTCACAAAACCACATTCTTAATTCACAAATGAAAGAAGTAATTTTACATGCAGGCATATTCATATTTAAGAAAACGTTTTATTTAAAATGACTGTTCTTGTGCCAGTTTCATCTGTGTTCAATTATGTCCTTTCTCAGTTTTCCTTCTCCTTCTAGACTTTAAAATTCTAACATGATGATAGCACCACTGAAATACACTTCCATAAAACAAAGCTGTTCTTTTATTTTGCTTCTTCCCTTTTTTCTCTCTCCTTTTCTTTGGAGAACCGTGTGCTGAAAAATTTTGTAAAGATGAAAAAGACAAAACAGAACTTAGAGACTTAAAGTCATGAGATCCAGAGTGTCAACAGTATAGTTAAATATTTGCATATGTCCTGTAAAGTAGTAAAACTGTTATCATTGTATCATTCAGCTCAAGAGCTGAAGAATTCAACAACCACTTGGATAATTTTTTTTTTTTCCTTTTGTGATAGATCATGTTTCAGTTCCACTTCAGTTAACCTTTGAAAAGAACAAGATTTTTTTTGCATCACATACTTACCCTTTTTATGACTGTGAAGAAGCAATGAATCTTATTGAAAATCAGCCGTAAGTATTTCAGCTTAAATGTTTAGGTCCTGTAGCATGGTGTGTTAGGTAACTGGCACATAATTACTCAATCATTTCATAATTAAGCCTTTGGCACTCAAAATTTTCCAGTGTCCAAATTCTTTTTCTTACATTTTGCTGGAGTTTAAAAATGGTTGAAGGGCACCTGGTGAGCCAGCAACATAAAGCATGGAATAGAAATATTCATGGCACATATAATTAATGCCAATTCATTGTGTTGCCATTTCTGTAGCTGCTAATTTGTCTGCAGGTGAGCAGCATGCACATCTGCATGCCTACTTGTTCCCTGTAATGATAGTTTGGTGCTTTGGGTTGCAGTTCATTCAAATAGAGCAGGTGCAGCCAGCCCAAACCCTTCCTTCAACCTTATGTATGAAGGTTGATCAAAATCACATCCAGTCCTCTCAGGCTTGATCTCAATGTTTTTGCAAATGCTATGTTTTTCTGATCCTTGGTCAAATATTTATTTAAGGGATAAAATAGCTTTTTGGGGTTCTTGAAGTGTGCTTACAAAGTTTTGAGCTTAATACAGTAAGGACACTCTAACAGACTGATCCACCGTCCATGAATAAATATGAAATTTCATTTACTTTTCTTGTTAGTGGGGGAAAATTTGTCATGACTACCGTGTTATATTTGTAGATGCTATTCCTGTGCAAGCAATAGATGGAATTGCCAGTGGGACTGGAAGAGACATATCTGTGAAGAGTCCTCTTCAGTACAAGATGTGATTAAACAAAATATGGTAATGTTTAAAAATAAGGTTATTAGGTTTTTTATTAGAACACTTCAATATTTTGTATGCTGGATCTCTCATATCAGTTGGTTGAATTAGAGATATGAAAATGAATCTAAAGTTAACTCCAGAAGTGTGAGGTGGGGTTTTTTTTTAGTGACAGTGCGGGGGTGGGAATTTAAGGGTGTGATTGAGGCGGGGCAGTGAGACTGAATAACTCCTGAAAGGATATTTCTGTTCCTTTTACTATTTTGCTTCAATGGGAGGAACGAGATTTCAAGGCAGGGAGAGATAATCACCCGCAGCTTTGACATACGTTGCAGTCATTTTTAGCATGTCTAATTTGAAAGGGTGTAATCAAATCTGTCACTGTATTTTAAGCATGAAGTTCTTCAGAACAATCATTCTATTGTCCAAAGGCCATTGGAGCTTGTTGTGATAAGACTTTTTATTTGTAATAACGTATAAAATGTTTTTCTCCCCAGGAAGAAGAATGCCCACAGTTTCTAAACCCTGACCCTTCAATAATACCTATGGAGTACCAAACAACTGTGTATTTTGAGGGAAAACATCTCGATTATTATCGGGTAAGCAGATTAATTCAAAGCTAGCTGTTATTTGAATGCCTCTTAAATTGCATCCACATCCCTAAACTAAAGCATTAGTTCATGTGCCTTGGAGATCCTGTTTGTAATTAAAAAAAAGAAAAGAGCTACACATTCAAATGTATTCAATATTGGTTACTGTGGTAGAGTCATCACCAAGAGAGAATCAGAACTGGAGAAAATACTCTAACTACTAAAATGGAGGGGGCATTTTAAAGAATGTAATTTGGACCTATTAAAACACTGGATAATTATTTTTCATGTAATGAAATGAGAGGAGAGGTAGGAATTATGAATGTTTCACATCTTTTTCTAATTAAATATTTGTAGGTTTTGTTGCTATTCTTCTAGAATGACATCACCCTGTGTGCTTAATTCAGTTTTCACCTTTCAAACACAAAAATGCACTCAGACATTTAATGTTTCTTAGTTTGGATAAAATAATCTTTCTCTTTTGTGTGTGTGTGTGTGTGACATCAGAAGATCAGGTATTTTCTCACCCATAGCAAAGGTTTCTCTTTCTTCGTACTTGCTGCCAGAAAATAAATTGCAAAGCTTCTAAGTCAGATAGACCCCAGGCTTTTAATTGCTTTATAGTCTAGACAATGCATAAAATTTTATTTTTAGTTGGATAAAAATGAAGCTTAAAAACCATTTTTAGGTGATAGCTCAAGTATTGTTATCAGTTTCTATTCATTGTTTCTGTGTTGTCTTTCTATAAATGTGACTTGATGATAGATACACTGGGGAGTGCATCGATTTCTTTAACTACTGGCCATTTATCAAGGGAAAGAAGGCTCTTCTTTTTGAATTTTTTTTTTTTTTCCTTTTTCAATTTGAAGTACTGTATAGCTTCTAAATTCCTTCTATCACCTTTGCTACTCCTGCCAAGGGATGGAAAAGGGTCAACAGGCCTGAAGAGTAGCAATGTAAGAAGGGTATTCAAAGAAGTGCAAAAAGCACGCTGTAAGCACTATATAAAGACCAAGGTGTGTTTCACTACTATAGACATATATGAAAACTGTGCTATAAAAATATATGTTCAAAAAAAAAAGTTCTGTTTGAAGACCATAAAATATATGCAGACAGTGAAATGCAAATTTGGTGAATTTGGTCTGTTCTCCAAGATGCCAGAACTGGTCCCTGGTAGGATGTCTGACTGTGTGCAACATGTGGCACACAACGCATCTCCTAAACCCACAGCTCTCCTTTGAAAAATTGAATAGTGTTCTAGAGATTATACTTGTATTTCTTTTGTTTAACATTGTGAAGAGCTGTTTTTCTGCCCAAGAGGAAAATCATTTCCTGCTCCCTTGATATAACTAGAAAAGCCCTTTCTCTCTCTAGAGAAATTCAGAGCAGATGCATAAACTAGATGTGCTGAATTTGACTTCTAGTGGACCCTTGTCCTCCAAGGAGAAACAGCAGCAGGAATGCAAAAACTACTTCATCTAGTTTATTATTCTGTGAATAAGCACTTTAATCTTTCTGAGCTACTGTTAACAAAAAGGGAATGGAGAAAAGGCTGCTGGGGTTTTTTAATTGCATGAGATATCAGTTGCGTTTAATAAATGCAAAGACACATCCTGTGCATTAAATACTTTGTCATGGGTAGCAATGTTTAACAGTTTGCCTACAGAATGTATTTGTTTAATTTGGAACTGGGAAGGCTTACGAGGAGTTTGAGTGTCTGTAAGAAGTCAAGGTGAATGCATAGTCCCAAAACTGGAAAGATGCTGGAGAGCAATGAGTGTCAAATGATGTCAGAGTAATTTTTCTTGGGAGGGAGTATTGTGCAAATGTCATCTCTGTCATGGGATCAGCTCCATATGTCCTGGTACAAAGGTGCGTTTTTAAGTCAAAACAAGAATGCCTTTAGTGACAGGACTGCAACAGATACACACAGTGACTACAGCTGTATACATAGGCCTTTGGTATATGTGATAACAGAAATAAGGTATGAAATAGTTGTAATCATAGAGGCACTCACGCCTGTGGGGTCATGCTATGTGAAGCAGTAACTTTGATGACTGAAAGTTCATTTGAATGAAGGGCATAACTTACAGTCAGCCTTTGGTAAACATTTCATGGAAAACAGGGTGCTCAGGAGAAGACGTGGATGGATATTTTGTAGGGGTTGGCCCACAGCCCAAATGCTAAATAGCATTTGGCTTCTCATGTGGAACAATTTTGCCATAGGATATGCTGGGCATTACAGCATCTTTGAAGCTAGCAGTCATGCAGCTATGAGCACATTTAAGGTCTCTATTGATTAGGACATTGGTATATTCATTTTCCTCCTATTTTCCTTGCCTAAATTCTTGCTTAGAAAAAGCAAAAAATTAAATGTTGTGATGTCACTTTGAACTACAGGTTCTATTATCTTGGTTCAATCTGTTTTACTTAAAGGGGTGTTGCACAGCCAGCCTTGCTGTGGGTGACTAAGTGCACTATCTAACACTGTGCATATAAGTATCTTCGTCTCTAGGTGGAGAGGAACATTGAAGGGCTTAGTGAATAGGAGAGGTAAATGGCTTAAAAAACTACTGTTGCAGAACTATATCAAAACTGATTTCTATACTGGAAGTATGGAAACTGCTATACTTCCACTGAGGGTAGAAGTATAAGCTCACACATTTTTTGAGCTGCTCTTAACATTTAAATGTTTAAAGTACGAAGAATAAGTCTCCTCATGATTCCCTTCCACTGAAGGGAAATAGCCTAAAAGAGGAGGAGCTGCTGACTGTTTTTCTGCCCCTCCTTCCTCTGAATGAATTTCAGTAGGAAGGAGAGATAAATCCAGATAAATGTTGTCAATCTTCTGGGAATAGCCCTATCCAGGACAGGCGGAGGGAGGGAAGTTTAGTACTGATCAGTCATATTGCATGCAATTTCTGAGAGGCATTCTCCAGCTGAGTCCTTGAAAGATTGGCACAGTAGGAGAGACAGATGTGCTGACATCAAGATAACCTTATTAGCTCGCCAAAGATTTTCGTTAAAAGTAATTTCCCATTTGAATTTGTCTTTGTCATGTGTGTCTGATGTTTAACCTGCTTCCTGGTGTTTGGTACACATCACTTGCACCAAAACTACCGACTGTGAGCTCTGTTGCCTTCTGCTCAAGAGCCTGGTGTAGCAGCTCCTGACTTCAGTGCACTCCAGGTATCAGCTGTCACACATACTAAAGCTCCCAAAGCCTGCTGTTAAGCATGTGGGAAAGCCTTAATAGGAGCAGCAGAATTTGAACACTTTTGAAAAACAGATGTTATAATAAAATATGTGGGGCAAGGAAAACAAGGCAGCATTCCTATTAAAAGTATTTGTAAGGACATGCTTTAAAACTTGGACTCTAAAGGTGTTTTCTGTAAGGCAGAATGGGCTGTAAATTTTCAGACACAGCTTTTCAGAGCTCAGTCAGTATCTCATTTTCTATATGTAGCTTCTAGAAGGAAGAAGTAAAAGGTTTGTTTTCTTCTATAAAATAACCACTGAGAGCTCGAGTCAGATCCTTTATCTGGTAAAAACCTGTTGTCCTCCTCAGCCCCAAACCTTGGTGGGCTGCCCAAGCTGTCACAGTGAAGGTGCAGTAGGAAAGATTTCCACTGCATTAATTAGATAAACCTAGTGACCCAGGAGTTTCCTGTGATTCCAACATTGAAGAAAAAGCTACAAATAAAAAGGGTAAGATGCTTATACACAAGACTTAAAAATTATAGCAGGAGACAATGTGCTTAACCTTTGGAGCAGAAAAGAGAAATTGATTAACCATTATTTTTTTTGCCATGTGCACTCCAAGAGTCAGAAAGGTCTGGTCAAAACCAGACTGGTTCTTTACATCCACAGTGAAGTTCTCAAGTTCAGCAAGGCCACTGAGAAGGTCCTGCCCCTGGGTCATTGCAGAGTGGAGGTTGAATGGATTGAGAGTAGCCCTGTGGAGAAGGACTTGAGAATGAAACATTAGATGTGGGTCAGCAATGTGCACTTGCAGCCCAAAAAGCCAATAGTATCCGGGGCTGCATCAAAAGTAGTGTGGCCAGCAGGTTATGGTCAAGGGATTTATCTTCCTCCAGTCCACTCTCCTGAAACTTCAGCTGGACTAGAGGATCCAGCTCTGGGATTCCCTGTACAAGAAAGATGTGGACCTGTTGGAATGGGTCCAGACAAGAGACATGGAAATGATCAGAGAGAGAATGAGACAGAGTTGAGGTGGTTCAGCATGTAGAAAGCTCCTGAGAGTGGAGGAGAGATTTTTGTGGACTTCCAATATATAAAGGGGGCTTATAAGAAAGATGGGGAGAGATATTTTATCAGGCCCTGTAGGGTCAGAAAAAGGGGCAACATTTTTTAGGGTGAAAGAGGGTAGTTTTAGGTAAGGAAGAAATCTTTTGCAATGAGGATGGCGAGAGACTGGAACAGGTTGCCTGAGAAACTTGTGTGTACCCCATCCCTAGAAATGGGCAAGTGTTACCCTGGTTTTTCTGAGTTTCTTTATTAGCCTTTTGATTTTCATAAATGGAGTCAGATCTTTTAGTTATTGTACAATATTAAGAGCAGTTTTCTACCTTTCTCACAGATGTAATATAAACAAATCCTTTGGTTTTCATTCTCTGTCCTTTGTTTGCGTATTTCTAACCTGAAAACAATTGTAACTGACAATTGGTCTGGCCACTGAGGCTGAGGGGTGGAAACCCCAAAAAGCCAATCTTCTGCTAGACCCACAAATGTATAAAAAGTAAAAATAAACAAAGCTGGGAGCTGGATCGGAAGAACCTCTGCGAAAATCTCTTGTCTGCATGTGACTGCTTTGTGTGTCTCGGTGACAGGCAAGGCCAGGTTTTATGGGGCTTTGAACAACCTGCTCTAGGGAAAGATGTCCCTGCCTATGTCAGGATTGTGGGACAAGATGGTCTCTGAAGGTCCCTTCCAACCCTTTGAAGGTCCCTTCCAATACTTTTTGTGATTCTGTAAAGGTAAAGGTTGTCTTGTCCCCAAGTCAGTTGTAATTTCATAAGTCTTTGTGACTGATACAGCTGGTTTATAGCTGCACAGAAAATTTGGCTTAACAGACACCAGCTCAACCAGCCTAGCTCGAAGTAAACAAGTCCCTGAACACAACAACAAGTCAGATTCAAACCCAAACAGGACCTCAGCCAACCCCTTTGAAGCACAAATACACCTATAACATTGGCCAGTGAGCTAAGCAGAGTTGAAACCCTTAACCAAACATGTCTATAAGCACAAGGAATTTTAAAGCTCTAGAGAAGGAGCTGGCAGACAATAAACGTGGGCTGTTGCTGCAGGATCTTAGTATGTTAATGTCACATCCCTGCCTCCAACTGCACAGCAACAAGTCTTTACCAACATTACTGTCTAAAGATATGCTTGCCACTCACTTCTTTCTAATATTCTTCTGGCAAAGCTGTTTGCATGTCTGTCCTATGGGCAGGAGAATGGCCCAGCCCAGAAACAATGTCATGGGATGAGGTTTTTAGCCAGCTGAGTTCTTTGACTGAATCACAGAACAGCCAAACAGGGTTTTGTCAGTGCAGTGAAGGTCAGTATGTGCTATGGACTTAAGACAGGAGTCAAAAGATTTAGGATCTAGGGAGAAGAGAGGGGAAGAAGACGTCTAGAAGGTAGGAATATCCTTAAATTAGTTCTGCCAGCAAAGACTGTCCTATGAAAATACAGCTGGAGTTATGGTAAGGCAGGAGGAAGGCAGCAAGAGCTGAGAGATGTTCATTCCAGTTTCCCATGCAACACTTTCATTGATGCTCTGCCCAGAATCCCTACAGAGAAAACCTTTAAGGGCAGAACTCACACAGCTCCGTTAATAACACATCTGATGTGTGAAGCCATCCAGTATTCACATGTCAGCTTTTTCTTATTTCTCCCTAAAAGAGAGTGCTATATGTAATCTTGAACTTCTTGGTGTGCCTACCATGAATGAATGTTGGAGGAGTGCAGTGAAGTCACAGATTGCTCTGGCTCAGGTTCTCACTAACATTGCTTTAGAAGATGACTGTAACCAGTTAGCCTTCTCCATTTGGATTTGATTACCTCCAGTGCTGAACAGGATATCGCCTGGTGATATTTTACTATGCTTGCTGATGCAATACAAATTCTAAATTGAAATTTTCTCATCCTTAGGGTAAAAAATTTATGGTTGGAAACAGCCAATTTGAATTTGAAGCTTCTGTTGATGAGTCAGATGAAGGAAAATTTTCATTCGTGAGTAAAGAGGTAAATGTAAAAATATGATTCACCTACCAAATACTCTTCTAAACTGTTCAAGTAGGCACATGTGTCCAGAATTATACAGGTAATATGTGTTTCCCTCAGACAAGAAAGCCACCTCTAATGGAGATTCTCCTTTGGCAGTAGTAGTCAAAGGCTGCAGTTGTGGCTCAGAGCTCCTGAAGTCTCCCCTCCAAGCCTTCAGTCTTTCACCTTGATTTCTCTACCTGTGTAAACCATGGAATTATTGAAGTGTCTCTGGAGGAATTTGAGACCACTACCGTTTTATTCTTCACTTTTTATGCAATCTAGTGAGATCATTGAAGATAAAATGCAAGAATTTCAGTGCTCTCCCTCTCCACATTCCAATTCATTATCTTTCCCATGTTGTATCTGTAAAGATGGGAATGGTAAAAATGGTAACAATATGCTGTTGCCTGGCTACCTAGTAGTTATGCTTCTTTCACTCTTGCTTGTTTTACTGAGAAAAGAAATAATATTTTAAAAATAGTCTATTTTCTAAACTCCAAGTTTGACTCACAAATGTTATGCTGACTTTAAACTTTATGTCTTACAAGCTCACTAACTAATTTTGAGAATTAATGAGCATTTATGCATCAACTGTGCCTAGCACAAAGCATTCGCTTTATCAAGCCCCTGTATTTTTATTGTTCTTCTTGTTTCCCAGCAATTATCATTGCTGCTCTTTCAGCATGAGCAGAAGCTCATGTCTTGGAGCATGTGAACCTTGTGATTTGGCTGTAAAATTAGGAGTTTGCACTGTAAAAGATGCAAGAGATTTCCCCTCCATGTGGTGCGAGTCTGCTGTGCCCACAGAAGTAATGGGGCCAGATGGTGTGGGAAGGGAGAACTCAGCAGGGTCAGCAGCTATACTTACTGCCTCTGAACAGCACTTTTGCTGCTTTGATACTTATAACCAAATGTAAATTAAATTAATGAAAAGCGAATATTCAGATATCGCTGTCCCTTGGTACTTGAAAATTCTGATGGTGAAGGATTAGCTTCATTAAAACATTTTTCCATAAATCTATCTGCCCAAGATGAAGAAAGGCCATAAGGCTGGGGAGAGTTTCTAAAACCTTCACAGGTCTGATTATTGAGAATTATATGAAATGCATGAAATTAACCTTGCCAAATGAAGGTATAAATATCTCTATTATGTCATCTTTTCTAGTTCTCCTATAGTGCAAATGAGACCCTACAACTCAACTTATCCATAAAAACAGATAAGGTCAAGATTGACAGCAAACTAATGGGTAAGTATGAAATATGGGATTAAAGGGAGATTAATTACAGTAAGCAGAAATCTATTCCTTCATAAATTGGAGTCTTGTTAATAAGGATGTTTGTAGCTTTTACTGGTTTGAGTGAAACAATTAAATCTGACAGATCAAAAGTCATTCATATTAAACTAATGCATTAAACATCTGTGTTGTCAGCAAGTTTGCCAGTGACACCAAGCTGTGTGATGCAGCTGACACGCTGGAGAGGAGGAATGGCATCCAGAGGGACCTTGGTGGGCATGAGAGCTGGGCCTGTGCAAACCTCATGAGGACCAACAGGGTCAAGCGCAGGGTCCTGCATGTGGGTTGGGGAAATCCCAAACACAAATACAAGCTGGAGTATGAAGGGATTGAGAGCAGTCCTGCAGGGCATGAAAAGCATCCAGCAGTGTGTGGGTGCGGGCCAGAAAGCCAGTCACATCCCGGGCTGGATCAAAAGCAGCGTGGCCAGCAGCGCCAGGGAGGGGATCCTCCCCCCCTGCTCCGCTCTCATGACACCCCATCTGGGGCGCTGCATCCAGCTCTGGGCCTGCCCCACGAGAACCACATGGACCCGTTGGGACGAGGACAGAGTAGGAAGGGCCATGAAGATGATCAGAGGGCTGGAGCACCTCTCCCATGACGAAAGGTTGGGAGAGTTGGGGTTATTCGGCCTGGAGAAGAGAAGGTTCCAGGGAGACTATATTGCAATTTTTCAGTACTTAAAGGTCATTTATAAAAAGGATAAGGACAAACTTTTTTGCAGAGACTGTTGCAATAGAACAAGGGATAATGGTTTTACACTGAAAGAGGGTAGATTTACAGACGAGATATAAGGAAGAAGTTTTTTACAGTGAAGCTGGTGCAACTGGCACAGGTTGCTGAGCTCCTTTCAGCTGGGGTAGAGTTAATTTCATAGTGGCTAAGACAGGACTATGTTGTGGATACCAGAGAGATGGTAGATGCCTGTGCCTGGAAATATTGAGGTTCAGACTGGGTGGGCCTCTGTGTAGAATCAAAGACTCGCAGAATATCCTGAGTTGGAAGGGACCCACAAGGATCATCAAGTCCAAGGATCATCAAGTGCAACTCCTGGCTGTACCCAGGACAATCTCAAAAATCGCTTCATCTAGTTGAAGATGTCCCTGATCATTGCAGAGATTTGGACCAGGTGACCTTTAAAGGTCTCTTCCAACCCAAAATATTCTGATTTTATGATTCTATAGTTTTCAAGATTGCTTTTGCTCTGAAGTGCAACCCTAATAGCAAAGCTTCCCAGTTCATACTTAAGTATGAAAATTAAATACTTAAGTATTTTGATTTTTTCTTTCAAAAACCTTTTCCCTTCCTCAATGAACATTCCTCATCAAAGAGCAGAAAGAAGATCCTTGTCACAGCCACTCATATGGACTCCACCTGAAATCTCATCTCTTAGCCGTGTCTCAGTTCAGACAGGTTCTGCAGTCCCTGTGTCAGCTGGCAATCAAGAAAACAGAAACATTCAGTGTGTTTTCAGCTCATTACTCTATTCATTTATTTCTATTTAAAAATAAATTAAAATTATAGTACAAAGACTTTATGTCTGATAAAAATCTCTTTATGAATATAAATTTCATTTGTTTTCAACATACCATAATGAAGCAATTATGTCTGTAAGCCTAGTCCTGAGCTAAGAAAGCTCCTTTAAAATCCATGGAGCAGTATCTAGGAGCTGAGACCTCCCTTACACATCTTTGGACTGACATTTAAGGTAGAATATTGCAAAAACTATGAGGCAACCCTCTTGTTACTTTCATGATGGGTCAACATCAGGAAAATAATAGTACCCAAGTAATTTCCTCTGCAGAATAAATCTTCAGACCATATTTTTCCAATTGCACAACATTTAAATTCATTCCCTTTCATATTGGCAGCATGAACTATGGTTTTAGAAGATTTTCCTTATGGTTCTGTGTGCAGTGTTAAAAGACTTAAAAGAAGACCTGGCATGAATGTTACGGGGAGGTCATATTACAATCTCACACTGTCTTAATTTCCATTCCAAAGGTTGTCATGTTTAAAACAGCCGAGTTTTGACCAAATATTCCCAACATCTTTTTTCCAAGTCAGGGGAAAACATTAAAAACAAAATAAAACAAAAAAAAAAGCTGAATTATTAAAGAAATTTTATTATTCAAATTGAAATATAGAATATTTCCAAGAAGGGAATTGAAAAATTATCAACAGATGTCTCTTTTTAGTATAAAAGGGATTTTTTTAAATCCAAATTCTTTCTGACTTTCACACTCCCTTGCCACATGAAATCCAGAGTGTAATGTGTTTTTATGCACCTTGAAAAGAATTGGCTTTGGGTATATGGCTGCTGCTGAGAAGCACCTTTGAACCTGCCAGTGAAAGAACCTTTTCTTTGTATGACACTTAGTGAATACTAAGTTATGATAGCATTTTTACATCTCAAGCCATCAGGGGTTCTGAACAGTGTGAAATCCAATATATCCCTTTTATCCTTTGTCCCTTTTATCGATGATATCACAGCTGGTTTCTCAAGGTGATAGATAAGAGTCTGAATCTAATGAGTAACTTGCTGCTGGTACATATAATGAGCTGATCAGTGAAAAAGGGGAGTGGTTAGTACTTTAAGGCTGTGGCTTTCTTCATTGCATTTGTGCAAGTGGATGTGAGGGACATCAAGACTTTACAGTGCTGACATTTTTTACTGAGGGGTGGAATCAGAATCCCTGTCCAGCCAATGAAGCATAATAAAGTAATTCAGTAAACATATTCCCATGCTGTACCTGGCGGCCATGTGGTTGCCTGGGTGGGAAATGCGAGTTTTAGGAAGCCAAGGGGAAGATTTGCTCAACAAAGGTAAGAAAGGGTTAAAATCAGGCTTCATCATTGCATTAACTATTCATTGTAAGGGAAAGAAAAAAAAACCAAAAAAACCCTGTTATTATCTGAAAGACTAACTGTGAAACTGAGTGCTGAGGGTTTTAAACATACAGCATTTAGAGAAAAACTGCCTGTATGGGATTACATATCCTGCAAAAAGCTAGCCAAGATTTGGGCATCTGCAATATTGTTCACGCCTAGCAGGGGAATAAGGCCACTTCTGAAAAAATGATGGAAAACTAGCATTCTTGTTTTACTTTTTCTTTTCTCTAGAAATCTGACATGGTGGTCTCTTGGAAATAGATTTCTAAAGCTACTTCTGCTGCTGTTATCTGGGAAGATACCAAGTGCATTGAAATGTTACTGACTGGAGGGTGGCTCTCCCAATGTCTTTTTTAGCGTCCTGCTCCTCTGAGAGTAAAAGCTTGTTTCAAATAGAGGCTTTTTATGGCCTTTACTATGTGCATCTCAAAAGGATTTACTTTTGTCCACATATGTTTACTTCCCTTTATTTCCTGCATCTTTAAGTATGAACCTTGTTTAAAAAAAAATCCAATGTCACTAAGGCTACTATTTCTTGAGACTTAATGAAGGGAAGGGGAAGATGTTGAGTCTCTATCTTGTATACCCCCTTCCCACCTGTAAGTGCATTTAAAAGAGCACAGGAGGAAATCTAGAAAGCTTTCAGCTGTTCTGGTAAGTTAAGTTGATTTACAAGACTCAAAAAGTACCAGAGCCTCAGTGGCAGAGGGTAAGAGGCTGTGTGGCCAGAAATACAGGGCAGCAAAGCGTAGAGAGAAGCAGGGGAAAAAGAAGGAGCAGAAAAGCAGGCAGCAGGATGTTTTCCTCTTTACAATAATCATCTCACCTGTCCAGGGAGGCACAGCACTCACATGCTGGGTAATCTGAGCAACTTGCACACTTTGCCTAGAGAAACGTGTGGCATCTTTTCAGTCTGTTTTCTTCTGGGCTAGTTCTCAACTGCATCTCCATGTGTTTTTTTGCAAGCCCAGGCTCTCCTTACAGTCTTGAACCACCGAGATATGTCTCAAATCTTTGCATCTATTTGGGAAAATTAGTTTTATTTGGCGACTGTGCATCATGATAGAGATTGATGGGGCCCAAAACAAGCTTAGTGTCTGGGACAGTTGGTCTCTGCTTCATGAGCAAGAGAGGTATGACTATCAGACTTGATTTCTTGGCTCAGAAAAGCTAGAACTAAACCCCACTACAGAAGGAATAAGGTATACATTAGGATGACAGTTCAAGACAAAAGGGAAAACTAAAGAAAACAGAGAAGAATGAAGAAATCCAGAGGTATTAACTTGAACAAAGGTTAACATTTTATTAAGTGTTAACTTTCTATTTGGTTCAGGCATAAGTGATGATCATGAAAAGTTCCAAATGTCCTGGAAGCAACCTACAAAGGCAGCTCTCTTCCTTTAATCCTGCAACTGGCAGAAGTCACATGCCAGCTGATGTCCACCCCTACTGACACCCATGCAGAGTCTCTACCTTCCATATCTGACTTGGGATGCTCCAGGAGGACCTGATGTTTGAATTAATCTTTGAACAGTTGTATGTGTTATTGAGCTTAGTCAAAGTAAGGATTCTGTCCTTGAATGTTTTGACAGTGCCTGAGTGACAAAAATATATTTACAGAGTAGTCATACTCTGCCATGGATAAATGTCAGGTTTTTTCCACAGAAGAAAAATAAATTTTTCTCTCAGCATCATTCAGGGGTTAAGTACAGACTGTACATACTACTCACACAACTCCACTGAACTTTATACAGAGGGTTAGTTTTCCTTCCTAAAGGACACTGGATATCCTTGAAACAGGGAGAAATGTCTGAATATGTTTGCTGTTCATCTTTCAGTGACTCTGTACAACTGCTCCTATGGACGAAGCGACTGCAGCTTGTGCCTTGCTGCTCCTCCTGAATATAAGTGTGTCTGGTGTGAAGAAGATGGCAAGCCCAGCAAGTGTGTTTATGAAAAGCTCTGTCACACTCCCCCCACTGACACGTGTCCTCCTCCAGAAATCACTCGTGTAAGATTGCTTTTTTTCTGTCCCTACCAGTGTAATATTTTTCACAAGAAAGCAGCCAAGCAAGCTCATACTGAAAGGCAGGTTTTTTGGGTTTTTTCCTGGGGTGTTAACGAAGCCTCCGAAATAGCTGAAAGGAAATAATGTCAGTAGTGATGTTTGTGAGCGATTTGTAAAGACTCAAAATAAGAAACTGAATGTAGTCTTTGAGCCTCCTTGTTTTTCAAGCCTTGTCCTTGTTGTATCAGAAGCCAGGGTAGCCGTGCATGCTTAAAACATGGCATTTGAGTCTTGCATTCTTAGCATGGATATTTTTCTCTCATAAAGTCCTTTCTACCTGAAATGAGTCTGTAAGAGAGGTTTCCTTTTCCTGGAAGTACAAGTACATAACAGGCTTATTTACAGACTTCAAGTTAGACATTTAAATAGTATTTAATAATGGAGCAGATTGTTTCTGCATCACAAATTTTTTTCCAGATGTCAGTGATATTTTTCAGTCCACATGACCTTCAAGCCCAGGGTTGTAGGAACTGAATGTGAGAAGTCAGAGAGACCAAATGTGCACCTGACTTACTCTGCAGTTGCAGCACGGCAGGTCAGGGAAGACTATTGTCCACAATGGTGGATCAGCAGGCAAAGAAAGTCATAAATCCATGTCCTTTTCAGAATCCTTTTCAGGAACAAGCCAAATGCTGCTTTTATGGGCATAATTGTTGAGAAAAGAGTGATACATGCTTCCACTGGACAAATCTGAATTGCTTCAGCAAGTGGTATCAGTACTTTGAAACTCAGACACACTGATGAGAACACATCCCAAACCATCACAAAATGTGGTAACTGTACAACAGAGGCTGAGATTTGTAACAGGGATGTTTCACTCAGCAGAAACTGTGTCTGAAACCTGTGGCTCAAACTGGTAGAGACACTGCATCCCTGGAGAGTGCAGTTAGAGGTGTGGTGTGCCTACTGGCAGACCTGCTGTACACTGGGGAAGGCTGTTCATGAGGGTAAATCTAAGAAGAAATGATTTCAATCAGTTGAAGTCTTCCAAGGAAGGTGAATACCCAAGAAGCTCGACAGAATGTGTGGAGAAGAATCCTTGTGTAATATCTGTGCCCAGGTAAACATGATTTGAGAAAAAAGGAAAAGGAAAATTAAGAAAAAATGTGTTTTCACCTGGGATACTGCTTCTACATTATTGTGGATTGAAGAAAAAGATACTAAAATATATTAGGCTTTCAGACCTTACATTAGCTTTAGATGTGAACGTAACATTTGGAACCAGCTAGACAAACAGTTGTGCAATCTTTCAGCTAGTTTGTTTAGGGGTTAAGTGCAAATGGACAGCCAGTGGGCTAGGCAGCTGGCAGAGGCAGCCACCTCACTGTGCTCACGTTTGCTGAGACCCGAGAGCCTGATTTTGATGGAGCAGGCATTGGAGTGCAACCTCACTCTTCTTGACGGCAATCTTGCAGCCTTCCAAAGCTGAAGATCTGAAAAGGTCATACTGGAGGTGCTCCAAGCATTATGTAGGAAAGCAGCTTAACCTCCCAACAAATATTCCGAATTGAAGCGCCTGTTAGGGCAATATTTCAGTCTGAGCAGTCCACTGCAACTGCATGGCTTCTCTGTCCTCATTTTATTTGCAAATTACTCAATTAGCATCAGCCCATACTGCAGCACCCTGCCATGAGAAGGAAAATCAAGGGACTGGAGGAACTTTTGAAGGCACTGTGTGTTAGGAAGGTGCCACTGCTCTGCTGTGTTCCGAAAGGGATAAAATCACAACAACAAAATGCTGGAAAAGCTCTGTGGAAGGACTGTGAGAAGAGTGCAATCCATTTGCTTTTCAAACTCACAGCACTTCAGTGGAAGAAGCAAACTTTAAACAGAATAAACACCAGGCAAAATTTTGTAAATAACAGCCTGCCACAGGAGACATGCAATCTTCAGCTGTTGAATGCTAGTTCTGAGCTAACAGATGATTAATTAACATTAAAAAGTTGCATAGCGTGTTTTTTGTTTGTCCTACAAGACACATCTGCATTTCAAATGTTGGTAAGTCAAAGTAGCTTTAAATATAGAAGAGCAATGCAATCACTGTACTATTTAATTTTGCTTTTTTTTTTTTTTCCCTGTCCCTTGTGCAAACACAGATTGAGCCAAGGACTGGACCACTAAGTGGTGGAATTCTTTTGACCATAATGGGATCTAATTTGGGAATAAAGGCAGAAGATGTAAAAAATATAACAGTGGCAGACAAGGAATGTCTTTTTAAAGAGGAGTTCTACTCTGTTTCCACAAGGTAATTGATGGATGCTTTTCACAAGATTTTAGAAGAAAAAAGGAACCTCTCTGACTCTTTATTTTAAATTGTTACAGATTGTAATACAGCAACAAATTTACAATGGTGTACTTCCATCCTGCTCCTGACTGAAGTTTTTTCCTTACTTGATTGAAAAGCTCTCATAAACTATTACTGCATGTATATCAAGACTATTTGTTTTTAAATTAAAAGCATTCTACATGTGCATCTAGTCATTAAAACTTTTCTAAATCTGAACCACCGTGAAGCCAAGCATACAAGATTTATGGGAAAGTAGGCAAAACAAGAGGAAGCTTAAATATGTTTGGTCCAGCCACAGAGTTTCTTGCCTGGGGACAGGGAGGGAGCCCAGAATTTAGGTTTAGCTGTAGATGACTAAGTTTCATCTCAAAGCAAACAAGTCCATGGACGTTGAATTGCCTAAGCAGGTTGGTAGATGTTTTGCAGATTACTTGTCACACTCTTAAGCAGTGCCAAAAATTAAAATAGAATGCCTAAATTCTTCTAGGTAGGTATCTAGTAGGTATCTAGGTAGGTATCTATAATCTGTTTACTACAGATTATATCAAGCTTCTAATTTCAAGAGGGAAATACCCTTTTGATATTAGCTGATGAAAAGCATAGCAGGAAGGTTCAGTAGTAATATTAAGAATAATGACATATTTTAGGCAGCATGATTTTTCTTTCATTCACTTTGGAAAGCTGTAATTGAAACCTTGGCTTTCTTTCCCTTCCTATAATTCAAAGTGTAACACAGTAACTTTTTGCTATCCCTGTGGCATGTTTTGAAAGTGAAGATATGAAGATACCTAAGTGATTTTTTTTTTTTTTTTAGCTTTTGAAAAATATTTAGCTTTAGTCAATGTGTGAATCAGGCATTTAGAAGCTTCCCAGGCCTCTAAGGCCAAAGAAGGTAAAGAATAGCTGTTTATTTCTTACTGCTTCCCAATTTTATTGCCATCACTCCTGCATTTACATGTACTTCCAATCCGTCATCTTTCCCTATTCACTATTTTCAGTGTTTGCCAAAGCAGCACTGAATTGCAACATAGCCTTACAAGAATTTCCCCATCCTCTCGGCTATTTCTAAAGCTTTTTGATATTTTTAAATACATGGAAAGGAGCCAGAACTGAGATGACTGGTTCCTTGTATCATAGCAACATTACTGGTTTCCTAAGTTCTGGCAGCGTAGTAATGGGTGAGAACAAATGCAACTTGCATCATGTCATTTATCAACAAATTAGTGGGTTTTGAAGGATGTTCCTGACTAGGGAAGCCTTAAAAAAGAAGTTGTCAAAATCTTCAAGTATATAGCTTTAATTTTCTCTATTTGTCTTCCTCTGTTCTTTTGTTTAATTATTACTTTTCGTTGTTTATAAAATTAAAATTGAAAATAGTAAAAAGTGCCTTCTCTTGCTCCCCTATCCTTCTGCAGATAAAAGCTTGTCTTTTTAGGAGGCAGTGACTCCCGTGCACAGCAAGATTTAAGACACTTAAGGGTGCTTTCTGGCTCTGCGGTGATTTAATTGTTGGCCTTGGAGAAGTCATTCTTTGTAGTTTTCCATCAGTAATGTGGGGGAAGGGAGGCAATGCCAGCGCCGGGGAGGGGAGGGAACTCTTCCAATTAAAATCCCTGCTACGATGTTTCCCCCACACCCCCCGGCCCCGGCCCCCGACTGCTTTCCCTAGCTTGACATATGGTAAAAATTCCTCCGAAGGCACCGTTTCCTGTTTCTGCCTGACATGAAGATACAACTTCCAAGAATACAGTGGAGAGATGATGAGGAACAGGCTCAGGCAGCCCCACGCATGCCAGGACATGCAAGAATTCGGAGAATTTTGTCCATTTGCCAGTACTCAGGAAAAAAAGTCTGGGGTGATATGCAGAGCGACTTGACAATCCTTTTATTATAAGTCCTGATTTAAGTACATTATACCCAGTAATTTGGAGTCATTGAGGGGGTTTTTGCTACTTTGGGTTTTTTTAAGCAGTCATGCACTGCTTAAGGAAGAATAGCAATAATCCTAGGGGGAAAGAGTGACGGAAATGAGCAGTGACCCTCAGGGTGTGGCCTATATCAAACTGTGTGATTGAGCAGGCTGGGAGCACTATATACTTCCTTATCTAACTGCATTATCAGCTCTCCATTAAGCATTTGTCCCAGTTTTCAAGTGTGTCAAATCCTTATTGCCTTTTCATGCTTTCATTCTATGGTTTACCTGTGTGAAATAAGAATTTAAACATCCTAGCTATCACTCAGTAGTAGTGTTAGTTCTAAGGCAGCATTTTCTTAGCCAGTGTTCCTTGACCTCTGATTTTGCCTGTGAATTTATTCTCAGAGAACAGTAATTCTGAAGGGATTTTGATCATAGGTGTGAAAAGGAAGTAATTTGAAGCTGAAAGGTAGCAAAATGCAAAACAAAATTATCAGCAGTTAAACCACAAAATTATAAGATAGCTGATGGTCCGATCAAGGAGGTGGGGGCTCCTTCGTGGGTTTGGGTTTTTTGAACATCACAAAGTCCACTGTAAATCTTGTGTCGGGTTGCAGAGGTTCAAATGACTTCTGGGCTGAATTTGAGTCTTCTGCAGAAGCCTCAACTAACAGACTGCTAAAGTAGCTGTGTACAGTGCTGGGTACAGTGCTCAGGTTTCAGTTTTACCAGCCTTTAGACAAGCAAACTATTCTTGGGTGGTTTTGCTGGGAATCTGAGGCAGCGCTGGATTACTTGGTTTAGGATAAAGCAAAGTTGGTGTTCTTGCTGGCAGTGTGTGTGGTAGCTCACATATATTGCTTTGGTATTGCAGCTGTCACTTTGAACAGATAAGCTTACATTCTTTCTTTTTAGGATTGTGTGTCAAGTTGGACCAATGAATGAACCACAACAAGGTCAAATTGAAGTTAACATCAATGGAAAATTAGGTAAATCACCAAGTGAAGTGTTGTTTACATACCAGGTCAGTCCATTTTTTTTTTTGAGAGAGACCTGTTTTATACTTTGTGTATGACATAAGTTAAAGTTAAGCACAGAATCGGTTGTGTTTGTCTTACTGTTTCATCAATAGCACTGTCATTGAAAAACATTAGAAAACACTTAATTCCAGCATTTCTACATACAAAAGGTGTACCAAAAATCAATTCTGATCAATAGATTGAGAGTCTCAAAATAGGATGATGTTGTTTGCCATTCAAGTTAAAATTATATGGTAGAAAAGCAACTGGAATAAACTTATTCACTAGTGACATAATATCTCTTAAGTATCACTATGAAATAAAAAGGTCGGCACTGCAAAAAAATTAGGTATTCTCCAGATACATGGTGCACTATTTTAATCATGATATTTAGTCTAGGCAATTTTCTTAATTAGAAGAATGGATGCAGAGGAGCTGAAGAATAAGTAATGAAGGTACATTAATTTCTTTAATAATTTATTTCATTCAAAAGTATGGCATGTGGAGCCACAGACAGCGTGACGTGTGTTCATATTACTTATATGCTTTGTTTTCAGTGTGACTGTGAAAGAGAATTTCATTTCTGTGTTAATTGCTTTGCTCTAAACTTGGCCCTAGTTTATAGCTGTTCTAGCCTGTGGTTTTAACACCAAGTAGCTTTATCTGTATCTATGAGGTCTTCGAATTTTATAAGTTCATGTGATAGTTGAGAGGTTTAAATAATATCAGTCTCCATAATGATACTTAAAATTATACCTATAAACTATAAAAATATAAAACATAACTTGTGTTTTAGGCTTTTATCTTCTCCCTTATTTAAACTTCTGTCTCATTAATTCTTGATGTCTTGTGAGAAGTAAAGGAAAGGAGTTAGCAGTAAGCAGTGGAATAGGTCAAGAATGACATTTAACTGAGAAGAGGATATTCTTGTTTTCACAAAACAAGCTAGAAGTGAGTTTTCTATAATTTCCAAGCAAATACCTCCTCTCTATGGTGGTACTGCAGCAAAAAAACCCTACCCTATTTGCTTGAATATGTCATCTGTTCCTTTGTGGAAATGTAGATTATGATCTTAAACAGAGAACAATGATAAAATCTCCCATGCGTATGTTTGTCTCTAGGACAGAGACAATGACAGTGAGACCTCCCTGAGATTTTGACATGAATCTGGGTATGTTGTGAACCAGTTCTCTTATCCTTTCATGTATAAAGATTTTCCCATGATTTTCATGAAAAGCACATGAAGCTATTATGGAGTGGGTTGAAATGTTACCTGAACCGTGTAGGCTTTGAAGCCTGTCTTTGGACTTGTTTCGGTGTGATTCCCTGCTCAGCCCATCTGAGAGGAGCATAAGGAGCCACTGCTTTCGGCCACTTCAGGGAAAGATTCTTAATTGCCTATCAATGAGGTGCTAGGAGAAGTAGCTGTGCACAAGCATCAGCTAGGTGGATGTTTTCCTTCAAGTCCAAGACTCCCTGTGTGTAAGCCTCTGCCTGCATTGAGGTTACTGAAAAATCAGATGCCTAAACCTACTGCTGATAAAGAGCATTTTATTTACTGCAAAAATCTTTCCATGTGGACCCTGTTTCCAATATGGAAAGCATTGACAAGTAATACAATTCACACCTTAAAACTGGTGATATTGGTATCTAGTTTCATTTCTCTTAATTCCACAAGAAAATAAAGCCAGCTTTGGACTGTAGTAGGATTGAAGTCAGTACAGAGTGTCACATTGATGCGCACCTCTACAAGTGTGACACCGATGCTTTGGCGTGAGAACAGACCATCAGAGCAGACAGTTGCATTGGCTTAAAAGCTGCAGTCGTTTCAGTGCTTTTTTCAGACAGTTCTTTGGTGACTTCTTTCAGCAGACATGCAAAATCTGTGCTTTGTGTGAAACCTCTTCTACTCAGTATACACAAAGGAAAGAAAATAATCTTTCCAAGAGCCCTCCTAAAATAAATTTCCTCTTATGTCTCTTATGTTCCCTGTTTCTTTGACACATGGGATGGCTACCCTTCTTCTGGTAACTACTACTGTTTTTACTCTGAGCTGTGACAAATTGAAGCAGAATAGCTTCATCTTTAACTGTGACTGTTCTAAATGCAGTGTGGCATGACAGGGCAGAAGTGCACAAGGAAACACTGGAGATGCTCATCTTGGCGTGTCTGTGTACACCAGAGGTATCACTATACCTGTCTCAGCCTTGTACATGTGATTAGTATCTACCACCAAAAGCACTTACCAGGTAGATTGGGTATAAGAAAGAATTTTTTATATGATGAGAGTGGTGAGCCACTAAAAGAAGTTCCCCAGAAAAGCTGTATCTACCCCATTACTGGAACTGTTCAAGCCAGGTTGGATGGGGCTTTGAGGAGCCTGATCTAGGGAAAGGTGTCCCTGCCCATGTGTGGGAATAGGTGAGCATTGAAGGTCCCTTCCATTCCAAGCCATTCAGTGATTCTATAAGTAGTACTACATTTGGCTCTTGTTGATATCCAGTCTGAACATTGTGATTTATTTTTAAAGGTGGATTGATAAGACTCAATAGTCAGAACACCTTGGGGCTCAGACTCATGCTTCTTTCGTGTCTGCCAGCACAGAGCATTTCAGAACCGACAGTGCACAAGGCCTTCATGAAATGGATCAAAGACACAGTTAAAAAGAAAACCATGGATTCAGTTTAAAATTATTTCTGAACAAACATTCCTTGGTCATAAATGTCTGTTCTGTACAAAAAATAGCTATATTTGCTGCACAAGAGGAGAAGAAAACTTTATGTCTCCTTACCTATCACATTTCTCTATCCTGCCTGAGTTCAGTTTGAGTACAGTCCCAGTGAAATTAAATTCTGATAACCCAGTCATCCTCTGCTGACATTTCTATTGTTTCACTATAAGCAGGCTCAGGCAATAATCATTCTCCAGTTTAGTGAAGTAGAAATGAACTTATGCTAAATTTTAATATCCAGCTATGCTGTGCATCTGGAGCACTGACAGCTTGGCTGGTCTCTGAGCAGGTGGAGCAGTAACATGGCTAAAGGCCAGTCCTGCTTTTTCATTTGTTGTTAACTTTATCTGATTTGCTTGTTACTATGGCAGTGAGAAGCAGCCTCAAAGGAAGGAGTTAAGCTTTTCCAAGTTGTATGGCCCAGATTTGTTGATCCCATACAAATGCTGCTTCTTTTCTCAGAACTCCTCTTCTTTAGACTCAAGGCACCAGGGCAAACGCTTGCAGCTGGTTCTGGCATCTCCAGCATTTTTTTGTTAGAACAATTCTGTGAGGTTTGGGCTGTGCAGGTTAAAATGACTATATGGTTTCAAAAAGCTCAAATAAATCTAAGATGGTGAAATTGGAGGTAGAACTTTGCAAAAGTGTAATACACTTCTGAGATGCTGAAGGTAGTTAAGGAACTTGCTTGGAAGAATGACTTCTTGTAAACCAGGATGTCTGTTACCTAAATGAGATGAATAACCAAAAAGAGGAAGAAGGGAGGACAAATTAGAGCCTGACCTGAAAGGAAACATGAACATCACTATTCACCATTCTGGAAGTTTGAATGTGAAATGAACAGCACAGCTACATTTAACAAGGTGCACTCTTCCACCTAAATCCACCTCCAAACTTGGCAGTTTCCTCTTACCTGCGTCCTCTACCATCCTCTGCTTTGCTTCTTGATGTTCGAAGCAATTGCACTGGGAGCTCTCACCAGATCAGTGCCTCAAGGCTTTTGTGGAAGGTTTCAGCTCACTCCTTGATTTTTCTCTGAGTTGTTGCCTCTATACATTCATTTTACACTGTAGCTGGGGGCTTTGGGTGGGGGTTTTTTGTGGGGAGAATGACATGCTTCTTGCCATTATGATTGATGCTGATAAACCACGCATCGGTAAAAGTCTGGAATTGCTTCCAGAGGTTATTATTTTATTCTTAAGTCCTGCAGTACATCTTGTTTGTGTGTCAGTCCACATGGGGGACAAGAGAACTCATGGACAGCTGAGAGTTCAAGTGAAGTTGGCCCTTATCCATGTGGATATTATTAGTCTTAACTCTCTATCATCTGAGCTATGCATTTAAATACATGTCCCACAATCCAGTACTCATGATTCTGCTCAAGAGCTGCCAGTAAACACTGGATGTGTGATAGTGTAGACTTTCCAGTCATGCATGCTTCCATTTCTCCATCAAACCTATCAGAAAAGCTCTGTGGCCTCTTTAGAAAGTCATGTGGTGTCTGCCTCATGATAAAAAGATGCTGCTTTCAGTCCAAAGAATAAGTTGTTAAACATGCCAGCCCTTTGCTTAAGTGTCCCATCCACAGTAGCCAACACACAATGTACATTGCCAGGCAAACGCTCTGCCTGGGCACCTGGAGTGCCTGGAAGCATTTGGTCAGCTTACACAGTGTAAAGTTTGGGCAAAGCAGCCCCAGAAAGGAAGGACACAGCTCATCTCTCTGCTGTTGCAGAAACCCAGGAACTGACATGTTGTGTTAGGGATGCTGTGACGAGGTGAGCCTGTGGGCCAGGTCAGCCACTGCGGTGAACACCAGGCTGCCAAGAATGCACAGTGGAAATTCTCTGGTTGAATATCCTGTGAGTGGGTGGCTAGTCTGAAGAAACAAGAAACTGGCTCCCTTGAGTCTGAGAAAGGAGGGAAGTTTAGGGGGAAAGAACAGGTCATAATGGCTTGAGTTTCCCATTCAGAGGTTTAATTTAGCTCCTGTGGTTACCTTTACAGTCCATGAAATGACATTTTGACCTCCAAGAAGCTGGCTGGTGTCTACAGCACTTCATGGGCTATGCCTTTTATTTTTGTGTGCATAATATGCAAGAGACAGCAGAATAATTTCACTTTCAGTGTGAGGCAGATAATTTTGATAAAAATTACTTCTTCAAGAGCCAAAACTTACTGCAGCTGGAACCAGGATAAGGAGAGGGAAGAGTTACTTGTGAAGGACAGATGGATGCGATAAAGGCAAAGCAACAACATAGCCTGTACATTTGTGAAAATCTTATCCAAATCTGTGTGCACTGTCATCAGTTCTTGGAAACAGCATCCCTGTTCTCTGCTTGTGTGGCAGCACAAGAGCCCATTCCTCCTCGTGCAGAAGTGCTCTTGCATCAAAGGCAAACCCCCAAATGGAGGTTAGTGTCTACAGGAGCCAACAGAAGGGAGCTTAGGTGGCTTTGCCATTTGCTGCCCATCATGTCTGTTTGAACACCTCCATCTGTTGCTGGCTTCCCCTTGTGCTGCAGCTGGCATTTCTCACAGCATCAAAGGGACATACTCTGACACCATCCTCTTTTCCCTCCCCAGTTGTGTCTCTGCTTGTGATCGGGCACAATTGTGTTTTTTCCAGCATCCCCCTCTGAAGCATAGACTTCATGCCAAGGTTTCTGTGCATCTCTGTTAGGCTCCCCTCCTCTGTTGCTGTCCAACTGTTCTTGAATTTTTTGCCCCTCTTGTGATCCACCAGTAGCCTCCCTGGTGATTTGTTTGTCTCCTTGATTTTCTGCATTAGTGAAGGATAAAGAGCAACCAGATTTATCTCAGTGGTGTAGTTCATGGGCTAGAAACTGCTTACCACAGATGGATACCATAGTAGACAGTATTCCTTATTTACAGAGCCATGTCCAGGAATTCTTCTGGGAAAAGGAAACTTTTTATGGATGAGGCTGTGCTTGATGGATGTGGGAAAGCAGAGAAATGGATAAAGAAGGCATGCAGAACTTTGGTGATGCTCTGTGGGTGTGCACTTCTCTTATTCTTGGAGAGTGTGCAAGGGACCAGAAGTGAGTTGGCTGGACATGGCAGTGCAAACCAGGAAAGCTGCAGAGCAAACAAAATGAGTGAAGAAGAACATGAATCAGTCTGGAAAATCCAATCCCAGATGCAAGGTGGGTGAGCCAAGTAGAGGCTGGGGGAATGGTTCTCTTTTACACCTCCATATCTTTAATTGCAAAGAAAATTGTGAAAAAAACCCCAGGAAACAAAAACAAAACAAACAAACAAAAAATAGGAATAACCCTACTGCTAGCAAGGTAAAAGATGGTCTTCGATTTGTCACCAGTGGACCACAGAGGTCCAAAATGCTAGGAGTTCCCTCAGAGAATTTTCAGACTACAAATGGTATTCTTTTTACTAAAATAGAAGTAAAAAAAACATGAAGAAAAAAGATAGCTCCTTTCTAGCTCTGCAAAAAGACTAATTGCTACTCATAAAATATTAAAGTTTAAAAAGTTCATTCTAGATTAATAAACAAGATGAAAAATGTAAGAGCTAAATGTGAATGCTTAGAGCATGTACAGTAGCTGTGTAAGAGCAGCAGCCATGTATACTACTAATAAGCAAGTTCATGTCTCAATGTGATTATAAGTGGAACAGACATGGAGATAATTTACCCTCTAGCACACAGAAAGCATGAAACTACAATGAAAAATATATCTGCATTTCTGTGAACAGATTTTTAAGTAAGGGAAAAAAGATTCAAACAAAGCAAGCAAAGAAGAGATTTCTGGCTGTGATGAGGAAAACAGGATGCCGGAAAATGGTCTTAACATGAAGTCATATATATACTTGGGCCAGCTGGAGCTTTTTTGTCAATATTTTTCTTTGGGTTTTTTCCCATTAGTTTTGTGCTGATGAAGCAAGGATAAGACAGTGGCACATAGGAATGTAAATGCCTCATCAGGTATTGCACTGGTATTACAAAGAGAATAAATGTATTTGCTACTAAACATGCTCGCATCATTTGAACATTAGGTTCCAAAAGCAATGTACAAGTGTTGTTGTCTCACTGCTTGGAGCAGATAACCACTGCTTTCAGGTAAACCACAGCAACAGGATGGGTACTAACCACAGGTGTAAAAGCACAAGAGGTAACCTATTTATAGCATTATTATCCTTCCAACAAGGATAATAGCTTTTTGGTTATCAAAGCATTGGGAATGCTATCAAAGCAGTTCAAGAATGCTTACCCAGCAGCCTGGTACAAGATGAAAAAAGTTGGGTTGCATGTGGACTTTGAGATCTTTAACTCAACATTATTACATCTAGGTAGGATTGAAGATTTATGTGTAAAGTATGTAAAGTGCTCAAATTTCCCATCACAAACAAGCTACACTCTGGTCAGACCTACAAGCAAGAAATCCTGTTTAGATCGAATAATTTTTTCAGGATAAATCATGCAGCAGGGAGAAAGTTACACCTGGTAACAAGTTGGACTAAATTACGATTGAAGAGCACTCCCAACTGAACTATTGTGTTGAATTTTATTCTGAACAGCATATCTGTGGATTTGCACAGGTCTTATTCAAACTGCAAATCCACTTTCTACAAACACACGGCATGATCATGAGAACGAAAGGCAGTGGGGAGCCCTGGTGGCACGAAGTCCCTCTGCTGGGAGATGGCTTACCAGACTCTTCAAAAACCAGGCCACTGAGCAGCTAACAGACATTAGAACAGGCTTTTTTAAACTAGACTTATCAAAAAGCCCTCATAATGAGGTAGCCTGTTATTGCAGAAAATATTTATGCTCAAACATTAAACTAACTGGAAGACATGAACAATATTTTCCTGGTGACAAAAGCAGCATAGACCTGAAAAAACATTCCTCCATTTCAAGCAAAATAAGAAAAAAAACTGAAATATGTTTGAATGATTTTTCTACACTTAAAGGAAATATAAAACAAGGGTTAAATCATCATTTGCAGGGTTGTTTAGATTTTACTGTGTCCATGAGAAATGAAGTATTGCCAGGTCCTCACAAGGGCTGATGTTTTCCAGAATTGTTACAGGACTGCTACAAATTCCATACAGGACACACTATCAAATGTTCTGTTTAAGATCATAATTGCACTGAGCACTGCAGTGTGATGTTACAGTGATGTTATAGAAAGCGTGAGTTCCCCTGGGTGTCTTCTGACAGAGCCAACAAAGATCTCAAGGTGCAGAGGGCTGAAAAAGAAAGCAAGGTATTTATCATGACAGCAGGTGTACTTCTGATTCAGAGACTGGAATGACAAAAGGGCAGAAAGAAGGAGAGAAGAAATCCTTGAGGGGATTTGGAAAAAAATAGCATCACTGATACCACAGCACTTGAGGTTGGAGGCTTATCAGTCCTATTTGTAACAGTTGAACATTCAGGTTGAGTTCAATTTAAAGGGCTCTTGGTAAAAGCAGCATTTTTATTATCCCTCAAACAAGGTTTGCACTGACGGATTTACTGTCTGCCCAGTAGGCAGACTCATGTAGGACAGAGCTGTGGGTCAGGGTCAGCTTTGCTAGGCTGCATAAGATAAGACTCTGTAAGATGAGACTAGACCTGGCACCTTCCAAGGGTCTGTATGTGTCTGACTGGTGAGTACCATGGGAAGGGGCTCCTTCACCTTAGGTAACGCAGTTCTTGTTGAAGTCTTGTATCACCACGGATGGCACTTTTTCAAATTAACCTGGCATTCAGTAAAGTATCATTCTCCTCCTGAACCTATCTACCTAATTACATTCCTGAAAAATGCTATCTCGTTGAGCATTTGCATGACCCTACTTTTTTTCTTCATTGATACTCTTAAGAAGATTGTCAGGTGGGCCGATGGAGCTTTGTTCTTTGAGACATCCAAGAATATTTTAAAGGAGCAATAAAAGTTTTTCATAGCACATTGGTTTTGCAATAAAATGATTATTAAAATTGTTAAAATTCTTGAGAATTTATTTCAGCTGCTTATTTTTTCTGGCAGGTCTTTAAGAGGAAGGGAAAGAGGGAAAATATGAAACAGAAAATAGCAAGTTAAAGTTAATCAAATAATATTCCTTCCAAGTTTACAGTAACAAAGTGTTAGCAGTCATGCTGAAGAATTCCTCTGCACACAAAGCATCGTTCAGCTTCTCCTTATTAGATCATCTTTATGAGGCATCCACATTATTTGTTCCCTGGAGAGCTCCTGGTATTTGCAGAATTACTTTAAATGTGTTAAATATGAATATTTTGAATTAAGTGCTCTTAAAATAGTCCTTTGAGGGACAGCTGCAAGATCAGCAATTAAAGACAAAATAAGGGTTATCCATAACCATTCCACCTCCTCTTTGGCTGTTCCATGTGTTAGTTCCCAGAGTGGTTCTAGGCCCTATCCATTCAGCCTGAGGTGCAACTGAGATGTGTCTGCACAATGTATGCACGAGGGGTGGGTTCTGTCTGGTGTAGCTGATCTTTAAACTCCAAGAGGTGGAGTCTTTCTAAGAAAAAAGAAAAAAACCAAAACAATTTCTGTGGAAAACAGAACAGATACTTCTTTTACTTTCCCCTTACGGCTGTGTTTTTCAGACATAACTTTGCTAGCTGGTTACCTCTACATCCCTATTCCCTAGGAGACAAATGCAGGCCCCACTAACAGGTCCCCCAAAGAAAATGACGCTGAGTGGTTCGACTTCAACTTTGTAGCTCACTCTGCATTTACCGATTGTTGGCAACAGAGACAGCTGGGCCCTGCCAAAGGGACCCATCAGATAACCCAACAAA
The DNA here is from genome assembly GCF_015227805.2 of Hirundo rustica. NCBI lineage: Eukaryota > Metazoa > Chordata > Aves > Passeriformes > Hirundinidae > Hirundo > Hirundo rustica. The sequence continues at coordinate 20,007,379 of NC_053453.1, read as the reverse complement.
GCTGTAACCAGGCAATTATTTCCCACTTTTGCTAAAAGAAAGGAATATGGCTGTCCAACTGAAGTTCCTAGCAAGCTTCCTTTCATTTGTTATGCTGAGGGTACAGAGAATAGTGTGTGTGATGCTTCAAAAACCGTTTTTCTTCTTTCTTTGTTTCCTTAGTCTAAATCAAAAGCTTGCTTTAAGTAGTTTCTTGTTCATTTTCTTCCTAAGCCTGTCCTTGGAGCCTAGCCTTCCAGTGGAGGTAGTACTTAGGGAAAAGGCTACAAATTTTAAACAGATTCTTTCAGGGGTTCAGGGAGAAAGGATTTGTCTACGCTGCTTCTTTAGTGGTTCTTGGGGAATACTTTCATCTGAAAGCTATCCTAAGTATGCTATGCAGCTCGTCGTTACTGTGGATAATACACAAGTCCAGCATGGTTAACAATTTATATCAATTAGGACTTAATTTGAACTTAATAAAAGGTATGGCTTTTTGTCCATGTGGTAGGGTTATGCTTAAAGTATTTGACCCATTTTTATAAACTATTTCTTAACTGTATATTTCATATACAGTTTTAATTGTAACCTTTTTAGCAACAAAATTCTGTTGTAAAAAAGCACAATTGAGTTTTCCTATAAAGTGCGTATCTAGACTTATTCTAATTTAAACTTCAAATGTGGCTTTTAAAACTGACCCCCTAAAACTTTTTTATTTATCCCGGTGTGTCTTGTTTCAATCTCGCTTAAATCACCAAGCAATTGAATCAAAATATGAGGATGCACAGGCAGGGTTATATAGACCTAAATGAGCTTTCAAAATGCTTTAAAATTACTTTGAGTGACTTCCCTATATAAAATCTTGTAACCTGAGTGATGTATTAAATTAAAGCTAAATCAAAGGTTAGCACATGAGAGCAGTCATATGCTCACTCGTGAGGAGTGAAGGGTTTACAAACAGATTTCTCTTGGGGAAGAAAAGCAATTGACACCCAATTAGTTAAAGCATATTCCTAAAGCTCAATGACTCAAGAGCAAATTACAGTTGTCATTGTGGATTTGTGAAGTGTGCTGAACCATGATGCATTCCTTCAGAGGGAAGTTGCTTAGACATGAAAAGTATAAAAAAAGCAGAGCACGTAAGAGTTCTCCATGCTGCTATAATATCTGAGCTTCAATAAAACAAATTTTAAAGTAACCATGAAGTCAGCTGGATGCACTTTTATGGATTCCTGCAGCTTGTTAAAACCCTGTTGATGACTCACTGAGCTTTGAACCAAAATGCAATATATCAGTCCCTTCCTCCCTGCAATTGGTGGGCCTTTGGTTTTGTAGCTGTAAGCTGTCACATACATGGTCTATGCCTGAGCAAAATTCTGTGAGGGAAGGAGGTTTGCTGCATCACGAGGAAGAGGTGGACATGCTGCTCTCTGTTTCTGAGAAGGGCTTTTCCTCCTTCAAGTGGAAGATCAGTGCTGTGTGATAGTGATCAAGGAAACCTTCACAAGCAAGGGAAGTTTTCAAATTTCTTTTCTGTTTTTATTTGCATGTGCTTCATATGAAATAGCCCCAAGCCTGGACTTTAGTATCAGTCAACCATTTTAGCAAGATTATGTAAGAGGAGGAGAACAGCTGTCATTTACAAGTATACATGAGTCTGGGAAATAAGCTTATTACTTTTATCGACTCATTTAAGAAAAGCCTGTGTTTTAATATGGTGAAGCAGTACAGTTGTACATCAGAAAAGGCATCACCTATTCACAGCCTCTCTTAAGGTCTTGATCTGATACGCTTCAGCAAACGCAGGATCAGGTTCCCTCATAGCAATGCCCCAGCCTCATGCACCAGCCACGGGCTTAGACCTGGCATCCTGTCTGTGAGCAATGCCCATGGCAGCTGCCAGCCCAGGGCACAGCGCAGTGGTGTCTGCCCAGGACACAGTGGTGCCAGCCCAGGGCACAACACAGTGGTGCCAGCCCAGGACACAGTGGTGCCAGCCCAGGGCACAGCACAGTGGTGCCTGCCCAGAGCACAGTGGTGCCTGCCCAGGACACAGTGGTGCCAGCCCAGGACACAGTGGTGCCAGCCCAGGGCACAGCAGTGCCTGCCCAGAGCACAGTTGTGCCAGCCCAGGGCACAGCACAGTGGTGCCTGCCCAGGGCACAGTGGTGCCTGCCCAGAGCACAGCAGTGCCTGCCCAGAGCACAGTGGTGCCAGCCCAGGGCACAGCGGTGTCTGCCCAGGACACAGTGGTGCCAGCCCAGAGCACAGCGGTGTCTGCCCAGGACACAGTGGTGCCAGCCCAGAGCACAGCGGTGTCTGCCCAGGGCACAGCGGTGTCTGCCCAGGACACAGTGGTGCCAGCCCAGGATACAGTGGTGCCTGCTCAGGACACAGTGGTGCCTGCCCAGGACACAGTGGTGCCAGCCCAGAGCACAGTGGTGCCAGCCCAGGATACAGTGGTGCCAGCTCAGGACACAGTGGTGCCAGCCCAGAGCACAGTGTTGCCAGCCCAGAGCACAGTGGTGCCAGCCCAGAGCACAGTGTTGCCAGCCCAGAGCACAGTGGTGCCAGCCCAGGATACAGTGGTGCCAGCTCAGGACACAGTGGTGCCAGCCCAGAGCACAGTGGTGCCTGCCCAGGGCACAGTGGTGTCTGCCCAGGACACAGTGGTGCCAGCCCAGAGCACAGTGGTGCCTGCCCAGGACGCAGTGGTGCCAGCTCAGGACACAGTGGTGCCAGCCCAGAGCACAGTGGTGTCTGCCCAGGACACAGTGGTGCCAGCCCAGAGCACAGTGGTGTCTACCCAGGGCACAGCGGTGCCTGCCCAGGGCATGGTGCTGCCTGCAGACACGGCAGCTGTGGCCCTGTGGGCACGAGGGCTGTGGCACGTCTGCAGGCGTGGTGAGGCATGGGGTCAGCAGGCAGTGTCACCCAGAGCCGGCTGGTGGCCCACATCACGTGGCTTGCTCAGCTTCAGTCATGTTCTTGATTCAGCAGCTTGAGTGTGGTCCCAAATAAGGATGTTTTTCTCAACTGGAAGCAGAAACTACTTAGCGACATAGTAATTAAATCATGCTGCTCATGAAAAGCCCTCACTGTTAATTTACGGTATTTGTTGGAACTCCCAGAATACAATCATTAAAACAACGACTGAATTGAGAACAAAAGGAGGGAACTTCTTGAGAAATTTAAATATAATACAAATTTTATTACAATTTGAAGTGTGTCTGCTTGATTTAATTGGTTTTAAGGAACCCACTCAAGGTTCTAGATGCATTAAGACAATCTGAGCATTTTCTGATTTTCTTTCTTTGCAACTTTATTTCTCAAGAATAGATTAATAGTTTTGCCACAGTTATTGAGAGCCTTATGAGATAAAGGGAATTTATATATTCTTTCTGGTTTAGTCTGAGTTTTAAAAACCTTGTTCTTTGTCCCCTGTAGCTGACACAGAATACAGGAAAGGGTAAGGAAAGATGAAGGTAGACTCAGCCATAAAGAAGACAGAAATCTTAAAATAAGTATGAAACCAGGAAATCCAACAGGAAGCTCTCACAAATTTAATGGCAGCTAACTCCACGTTTTGTGATAAGGAATTGAAACTTGCATAAAGCCTCATAAAATACAATAAGGAAAAAAAGTGCATTCACATTATCTGTTACTTCTTTCAACACGAATAGTAAAAAAATTTGTTTTGTTTTAGAAGATTTGTCTGTCATTGCTCTAATTTTGTTCTTTTTCAGGTAGTAATATTAAACTTATATTACCTATTTAAATAATACTGATATAAATTTTATTTTAATTTTCTCACTTAGTTTGACCATCTTTTCTTCACAGGAACCTCATCCTTCTCAAATAAGGCCTGAAAGTGGTCCACAAGCAGGCGGAACCAGACTTACCATCTCTGGTATAAATCTGGCCACTGGTTCCAAGAAGGATGTTCAAGTTTCAGTTGGTAGCCAGCCTTGCAATGTGTACGTACCCTGAGTAACTAATAACACAGAGCTGTGTCCCAAGAAGCACCAGCCTTTTCTGCCCGTTATAAATTAAACAAATCCATTTTCTATATCGTTGTGACTCCTCCCATGCAGTGGAGTTCTGCATGTAATATTCAGACAGAAACTCACTCAGAGGCTTCAGCGGAAGGAGCAGCTGTAAAAACACCCATAAGTGGGAGAATTTAAATGTCCAAAGATTTCTCCACTTTTGGCTTTCTCTGCTAGACTGGCTGCTTCAAGCCCACCCATGTTTTCACTCGGAATGTCCTCAGTGGTTCTGTACAAACTATTAATTTTCTAGTCTCCCATGCTTTGTTCTTCTCCCTTCTTTCTCCTTTTATTAATTGCTGCCCTTGTCTTTACAAAAAAAAAGGAAGGACACTAAGTGTGCTGACATTGCATTGTTCCTGTGTTTGTACACTGTTCTTTGTTATATCCTATATCTCTTTTTTTAAAGAGCTTAAGTGTTCTGACGGAAGTGTTATCTCTTCTCATAACTACTTGGTACCTAGCAAAAATAGAGCCCTGGTTTTTTTGTTCTGGAATATACAGCAAAAGAATAAAAAACTCCATAATATTAGTAACAGAAAATGTTTCCTCTTCTTTTTCTTTTCCAATGTAGTACTGAATTTGGAGATGAGATCGTCTGCATTACAGGACGTAATAACAAGGTTGAACCTGTTCTAGTCATAATGAACTATGGGGGCACGAGAATTACTGTACCACAGCTGTTTGCATACAGTGAGAATCCTACTGTCACCAAATTCCTGCCGGTAAATAGCTTCAGCAGGTAATGAAATGTCTGTCATAACTTTTTTCACAACTGGCTTAAAATATGTGTAACATCTAATAAAAATGTTAAATATAGAAATTTTTGGAATAAACTCCTGTACTCTATCTATGCACACATTTAAGTACATAAGGTTTGTGGTCTTAATTGCAATTGATGTTTGAAAATATTCTGTTTACTTCCAAATTTTCATCCCTTTTCAAAGATCAGTATAAAAAGTGTAACATCATGACCTAACAAACAGAACATTAAAAATAAATTTGGCTGTGACTTCTCTTGGAGATATTAGTATCTGTCTCCTTGAGTACTGAGCAGACACTTGTATAAAATAGGATTTGTTTTTAATGTTTCCTTTTCATTTTTGGTTGGGTGACTTTGGGGCCTGGATTTTTTTCTTTAGTAGATCAATAGTGATTTACTCCATGAAATTTAAATGACTTTTTTTTCTTCTATATAAACTAAAGCCTATTTTTATGGATTGCTTTGAGGTTTACTATCCCTCTAAATCTGTGTCACTTCAATGACTTTAATTCCCACTGGCAACTTGCATTCATTCTTCTTCATATGTGAATGTATTATTTTTTAAACAATGTGCTGCAATAAAAGGGAATAGAGAAGCCAGGTCCCTACATGAAATACACTCTCACCTTTGTATCTCGGTGTGTATTGTAGGTAGAGTGATTTTAATAGTAACATTGGAGAAATAAAGCACAAGATTGGCATCAATGTACTGCCAAAAATCCTGGCAAAGCAATTTGTACTTATTTTCAATTCTGCTGTTTTAAATAGAGTTTTAAGTTGACATTGATCTTTTAAACATTTTCATCATCAATAGCTTTAAGAGAAGTCCTTCTTGTCGGATATCTAATTGTCACGTAGGCATTATACATAGGTTTTTTTCAGTGGAAGCCATAGCAGTGCAGGATGAAGCAGTGTATAGCTGTGGTAGTCTGCCAATGATTTGACTTCCTTTTTGATTCTGCCTTGCAGTGGAGGGAGAAATATTACAGTAACTGGAACCGGTTTTGAGCTCATCCAGACTTTCTCATTGGTGGTATATGCAGAGCGTCCAGAAGCAGGGAGGATGAATCAAAAAAGGGTAATTTTCTTTCTTTTCCACCAAAGGCTTAACACTAGATGCACAACATATAATCTGTTCAAAAACTGCATATAAACTTTCCCACTGGACTTCACTGGGCTTGGACTAAAATAAGGTTTGAACAGATTTCTGAGTCTGTTCAGGGTTTTCTGTGGAAGAGGATCTTGACTTTCATACCATCTTGCCTTACATTCATTTGTACTTTGCAATCTTCTGCTTTAAAATTAATTTCATTCAATGTGGATAAAGATAAAATATGTATTTCATAATTTGGAAGTTTGTTTTTTCTTTCTCTTTCTCCTTCTTCTCCCCCTGCAAGCATTAGCAATTTGCCTGAAGCAGGATCTAAATCTAGACAATGCAAACTACTCAGCTTTGCACAATCAGTGTCTTTTATTTCCTCACATCTCAATGAACCAAATCTTCTTTCTTGTTTCATGCATATTCCACCTGCAAAAAGTTCACAAAAAAGTCACAAAAAGTTGTGAAAAATAACCCTTCTTGCATCTCCTGTTAAGAGGAACTGACATTATCAATAGTCTCAATTTTCCCCTCTTCTAGTGAAGATCACAATTTAATGACATGATTTAGACCTAAAAGTGATCTTCCAGTAAGAGCATTATAAGACTCTTTTTAAGGCTGGCTCTTCAGTGTAAGACTGTCTTGTGATCCGTAAAGAGTTGGTATTGTGCATGTTTTGTGTTATATGCATGATTCAACTTTTAGAGTATACCAAAGCCAGCTGGATTGGGATCCATTAGAACCCTATCCCTAAAGATTTTTAAGAGGAAAACTGCCTACATTTTTTAGGCCATAAACTTCAAAAGGTAATTGTATTGATAATCTTGACTCCCAGAACAATCTAAAAGTCTACTCTTGACAGTGTTTTTCAACATTTCTTACACTCGTCTTAGGTATACTCCACCTGTTAGCTTAAGTTGGCATTACCTATAGCACACATTCTCCATTAAGACTTTGCAGATTACTCAGCTTTTCTAATCTTTTGGTTTTCTTTCACTTACACAATACCAGAAATGCTGTATGTAGAGAAGCTATCAAGTTGTAGTGAGTCATGAAGTGAGAAAGAGAGGTGGTGATAGAATAATATTGAGAGTTCCTATTAGTGTCATTGCCTGTGGTTGATGTTACTGAATGACTGAAAGTGTCAGGGTAAAAACATTTGTTGAATTGGGGATGGAGGATGGGTGAACTGAGTTGTTACCTTGAGTACTTGAGTAACAACTGTTGAATTTTATTCCAAAATTTCACTTAATAATTGTATTGAAGTTCAATGAGGCATTATATGGTGTAAGCAGAAAAGAATCGACCCAAGATACTCAAAGGTACAGAAGATGATCATGATTAAGGGTGACATGTTAACTTCCTAATCTGAGAGGAATTTGATGGCATCAGTCCAGTGGTAAAGAGCCATCGAAATTGGAGGCAATGGAAACTGATCTGTAGCCCAAGCTTCTTCTGCAGGCAACTGCTAAAATATAGTGAATCGATGATTTATTCCCATCAACAAATTGATTTCATTTTCTTTTTCAAAAATACTTCATACTGCTGGTATTTCTGCTGTATGGAGAGGATATAAATTCAGTGATTTTATTTCTATGGTCTAAAGTTATCAACAGTTATGTACAGAAAGCAATCTGACTCTACAATGTGCATGTTCTTCTTGTTTTGTTTCTTACAGTTTTATGGAAAGGTTGTTACAAGACTTAATGAAACCACGGTGGTTTTTTCTTCCCCACCAATACTGGAAGACCCAGAAAACTATAACATTACCACTGTTATTCTAATGGATCATTATAAATTGGTTGTAAAAAATGAGAGCCACTCCTTTGCCTATGTCGCAGACCCTACTTTTGAAAACTTCACAGATGGCATCAAAAAACAAGTCAACAAACTTATTAATGCAAAGGTAAATTTGTCAAAAGTTTGTGCTTGCTCATTTTGTTCTTGAAGCATGTATGGAATTTTTTATTCCTTTCTCAAAGCCTTAACAGATGTTTGGTGCCATACCCCAAATTCTTGGTAAAGTCTCTTACCTCTGCTAGATGATGAACATCGACAGCTCCCCTTTCCTCCCCCCACCCCTTCTCAGAGAGACTTCCTATCTTTTTAGCCTTACTTTGGTTTTACCTAGGATGCCCCCTCCTCCTTAGTCTGGCATTTGCATTTGGAAATGCCCTCTCAATAGACCTCCCAGGAACTGGAAGGGACATCTCATCTGGAGATGAGAAGGAAGGGAGGGTATCCCATAATTCCCAATCACTCTGCTGTTCTGTAGCCTGCAGTGTAAATCATATCTGCTGCTAAAAGTGACCCAAATGGAAAGCTGCAGTTCAGGATTTCTTGTCCCCCAAGACTTTGCAATGATAACTCAGCCTTTTCTTTTCTGTCTAGGGCAGTAACCTGAACAAAGCCATGACGATAGATGAGGCCCAGGCTTTTGTGGGTGATGAGCCTTGCAATATAAAAACTCTAACTGAAACGGACTTATACTGTGAGCCACCAGAAGTACAGCCTCAACCAAAGAAACGGCAGAAGAGAGATACCATCAATAACCTGCCTGAATTCATTGTAAGTTACCTTTTCTGTAGAATTCAGTTTCGTGTATCAATAACACTGTTACAGTGCCTCTTGACTGCAGTAATTTTTTCTCCAAGGCTGTTGTAGTACTGTGAGGAAACTCTTTGCAGTTCCTTCTTCCTCCAGTTTCTGCCTAGTGCATAAAAGGTGTCAGACGTAAAGAGCAGTCTCAGGGCTGCCAAATGCCTTCTACCTTCATTATACAGAAATGTAGAACTCTAGCCAGACAGATTGGGGATTTTTCTTCCTCAGCTGAGCAGAATTAAATTACTTCATGGAATAAAGTGCTAGTGACCCAAATTCAGTTTAAAAAATTCAGAAGTATTTCCTTTGTTGGCAGTTTGAGCTAGAAATTCACTTATGAAAATTACTAAGAATTTAGAGTGCAACTGAGAAGTGGACCACCTTACATTTCCACTTGTTGGGACGAATATCTGTTTTTATCTAATTAGGTGAAATTTGGACTCCGGGAATGGATCCTTGGAAGGGTGGAATATGATAACCGCGTGACTGATATCCCGCTGAATCTTATTTTGCCACTGGTACTTATTCCTATGATAGTAATCATCGGCATTTCTATCATCTGTTACAGGTAAGTTCTTCTAATTAGATGCTTTTGTTTCCCTAAAGCTTTAAAGGTACTACCTGATTGTTTTCAGCTTGGTCTACAGAAACTCTCTTCATCTTTTTTATGAGCTGCAGAGTTGAGGAGTTACAGCTGGAAATATGTGTGAGCACCAATTTATTCCTCTCACGCATGCCAAATTCCCTGGTGTCAGTCAGCCCAGTCCCTCCTTTATATATAAACACAATTGCTCCCAGGCTTCCCAAGTAAACAGTTGCAGACTGAGTTGCACACATATGCTTTTGAAATGGCAGCTAAAGTGGCACTTGTGAAGGAGATAACTTATTCTTTATAAATACCCATTACCGTTTCTGCTGCCTCAGTCAGCACTGTAGGTCTGAGCTGGATGGTTTTGACTAAGGGGTCATTTTCATCTTTCCAGCTACATTAGCCACACACAAACTTCATGATTAATGTTGGAATTCATGCTTCATAAAGGGCCAGAGTATATGTCCGTATTTCACTTAAAACCTACTTAGTCTAGTTTTAAGGTTAGTGATGAGGGCCTCATACTGTCCCTCAGGAAGGGGTGGATTTCACTCTTGTGGTACATATCAATACAGCTGAAGCATGTGCTGTACAGTTCTTGTGAACCTCCATCAAACCTTCTGAATTTGATCCCAGACATACTCCTGGGTGGCTTAGAGCAAGTACAGGACATGTTACAAGCAATCCTTGCTCATTGCATACAAACTGAGTTCCTGTACTAGATATATGATTGAAAGCATTTGTAGTTACTGGATTTTAAATTATTGACCCGACTGGTTTGAAGCAACCAGCCCATGACAGTGCCAAGTTGCTTTACATGGAATGAATATTTTGGCCACTGTTGCTGTTTTTCTCCTCCATTCTCTTTCTGCTGTATTTAAAAAAATCAAAGCCATGAAAATTTCTTCCAATCCTTTGGCTTCTCTCTCAGAGCTGTTGCAAATTATTTACTTTTGCATTTTGTAACTTTTTTTTAATCTCACTTTTGTTAAAGACGCAAGAGCCAACAAGCAGAACGAGAGTATGAAAAAATTAAATCACAACTTGAAGGCCTGGAGGAGAGTGTCAGAGACCGGTGCAAGAAGGAGTTCACAGGTATTGCAGATATTTTCTCTGCTGTAGGTCCTCTTCAGCAATCAAGACATGCTGAAGGAATGGTGCTAGCTCGCTAAAACTGTCTTCTGGGAACAAATAATCAATACCTCTTAGTAGTCTTCATTACTGACATTGACATAGAACAGATATTTTGCTATTATGTATGAGAGAAGTAAATAAAATAAAATAGGTAGCTGAGGTTATTAAAAGAAATTGATTATTTTAGTCTAAGGGAAGAACAGAGTTAGAAACTAGGAGTAGAAGCAGATTGAGATTGGGGTTACTTCTAGCCATTAATGTGATTGGCCATTAACACAAAGATAAGAATGTTTTATAGTGACTAACAGTGCACTTAAAATTTAGCACAATGACTGTGTGTGCAATGTGTGCACATTAAAAACTGTTTTCAAAGCTGCAAAATTTATTTGTAGCCACCAGCATAAAAAAGGATAATTTGGTAAGCTCACAGGAAAGAAATAGTACTTTACCCTGTCCACTGTGGGAAAATCTTAAGCTTGATTAAAGGAGCAAGCTAATTGTTCTGTGTAAACGTAGAGGCACCATCCCAGGGAAGGCAGCAGGATGCATGAAGGCTCAGCATTTTTACATGTGGAACATTGTAACGCTTAAATTAGGCATCTGAGTGCAAACGTTGCAGATATTGGCCTAAAAGATTACCATGAAATGTCACCTCATTATCTGAGTCATACTTGCTGTTGGGTCATGTTGAAATAATCTCTATCTTAAAAAATGCCCGCATGCTTTATTGCTAAAGAGAAAACACTTTCATATTGACAGTGGCTAAAAAGCAAGACTGAATAAAACAGCAATTTCAGGTTAGAATTTTACATTAACTTAAGAATCTCAGGGTATCTCAGAGATTTCAGCCATGCTGGAAGACTCCCTCAGTCTTTTTTCTGGTATTTCTGGGACAGGATGTTCTTGTACCAAATTGCTTGCTCTGGAAAACCAACTCCTTCCAGGTTCTGCACCCAAACTAGAAGCAAATGTTTGAATCAATCCCAAATGGGCTTCATTTCAAACTGCATTTTGAACTGTGAGAGGATCTATCAAGGTTCTCCCTTCCTGTCTCCACCCCTCCCAGGGCACTTCATACCCATTTCTGAAAGAAGGTAGTTTTCTCTTGCTGGGGCAAGAGTAGAGAGTTACACATTCCTGCTACCTGTTGGCTTGAAAGTTTCCTCTGTGCCCCACAAAGTACCAACACTAGGGGAGTAGAATGCACATCCAAGGAATAATCTAGTTCCTAAACTACATCCACCTTGACTTACAGTTAAATGAAACACGGAAGTCAAAACACGTTCTGGTTCCATACAGTGAAACTGTAATGTCAACAGCACAATGTTCAAACTCTCTAAAATACACAGGAACCAAGATAGCCCAGGAAAGGGACAGCAGGAAGGAAGTAGTAATACCACAAAGAGGGAAACCAGAAGATTCTTTGTTCCTCAGCTTTGATGAATGCTGTAAAATAAAGGGGCAAATGAATAAGTGCAATAAAACTCCTGAGACAATAGGTCACTATATTAATTAACGTGGTATTCCTATCAATCAGCAATATTGGGTAATTGGAAAGTTTTCAGCTAGAGTAGCTGCTCCAAAGGATGATTCTCTAATTTTTGTCTCTTTAAAAAACTTCAGGCTTTTGAGTCCCACGGAAATATTTCCATCAATTTCAGTGAGCCATTTAACCTTCTTCCTTTCTGCCATCCCCTTCCTACCTATTAAATTAGCTTGCTTTACACTTTAAACCTCTCTTTCCTGAACTGCTGTGTTTTTAAAAGAACTTTCTGTACTAACTAGACTCAGATGGTATAGAATATGGATTGGGGAAAAAAGAAAAATAAAACCAAAACAAAAAATATTGCAATGTCTTTCTCTAGTTCTGTACTGTAGTCCTACATTCATCTCTATGAGCTCACACAGACACCATAAAGGCCCTTTTACAGATAGGCAACAACAAGGAAACCATCAGTGCTACAGGCAGTTATCCTCATGTCACCACAGGATTAGCTGTGGTTATAGTTAATAGGATGAGTGTTAAAAATAGCAAGAGAAAATGTGAGATGAAATAAGTTTTCGATGCTGAGTTGCTTTTTCACTATTACAAGGCATCCAAAGAGCTTGTATTGCCTGAAAAACCTGCAGAATTTTTAAACTGAACCATTAAACGGCATTGCTTGTTGCAGATCTAATGATAGAGATGGAGGATCAGACAAATGATATCAATGAAGCTGGAATTCCAGTACTAGACTACAAAACATACACAGACAGAGTCTTCTTCTTGCCCTCCAAAGATGGAGAGAAAGATGTGATGATTACAGGAAAGCTGGATATTCCTGAGGCCAGGCGCCAGACCGTGGAGCAGGCTCTGTACCAGTTCTCCAACCTCCTCAACAGCAAATCATTTCTCATTAACGTGAGTACTGAAGCAGATTCACCTTGTCTCTTTGCTAGGCATACCTGTGTATATGTGTGCAAGACAGCAGGTTTGCAAGCACAACTGAACCAAAATTGATAAAAATAGGTGAATTTCATATAGCTCTGATTTCACAGTAACCACTGCAGATACATGGCATCACAGCCAGGGCTTCCTGCTGGATCTCATATTTCTGTGCCAGGTCCTGTAATAAGGAGTTTAAAAGCAGGTATTTCCCAATCTGGCACAAAAAGTGGTGTTACAAGTTTGGTTTAGCCTTTTAAGAAATGTGATCAGAGAGTGCTGATTCCATCCTGGCTCCTCATGGGAGTCACCTGCAGACAGAATCTCTGTCCCAATGAGGGTAGAGGCTCCTCAAGTGGCCTATCCATCAAGACTGATGAGTGCTCACAGCTGCTCTGAAGAGACTTTTAATTGCTCACTCTCATAAACTGAAGCTCATTGTCAGACACCTAAATATAGATTTAGGCTTCTAGCTTTTTCTTTTCTTTTTTTTTTTTTTTAATGAGAATCCAGTGCTGAGCAAGTTAATGGTAGAATTAGAGTTTATGGCAGATGAGAGCACATTTACAGGTGTACTTACATTAGTGTCTTTGTAATTTGATGTGAAAGGACTGGGAATTTGGGGGAGAGGGGAGTTGATTTTCTCTTTTAAAATTGTCACAGAACGCTATTTTACATTTAATTAAAACATCCTTTTTAGATAAGGTTTTACTTAACTATATAAGCAGTCCTTAGGTCAGTCCAACACATTGTGTATCTAAAACCAAAATTTAGGCAACATTTTCTTATAAGAAGTTCTTTTAAACTTCTGAAAACTTTTTGATTCAGCACCTAAGAGATTTAATATTAAAATAATGTTGCTTGTCTTCTTAGTGCAGATAAGTGTTGAGGTTTTTCAGAAACCTGCCATCTGACTTGATTTTACATTTGTTTTCTTTCTCAGTTTATTCACACGCTGGAAATTCAAAGGGAGTTCTCTGCTCGAGCTAAAGTGTATTTTGCATCTTTACTGACTGTCGCTTTACATGGAAAACTAGAATACTACACTGACATCATGAGGACACTGTTCTTAGAACTGATGGAGCAGTATGTTGTGGCCAAAAACCCAAAGCTGATGCTAAGAAGGTCTGAATGATTGTCATATTTTCTATATGTCTCTGGCTTTCTGTAAATCTGTTTCTTTTGTGTCATGACTGTGGTGAAATGCTGGCTATCTGTAAAAGTCAGAAATAGCTTGGCCCAAGCATATTAGCAAGACAAGCCCACCAGGAGCAGCTGTGGAAGGCACTGGTAGGATGCTGGACAGGACTGCTTATTCAAACACTGAAGCGTAGAAACATCTACCTTACTTCAGAATACCACACCGAACATTTCCTTTATTTTTTAATCTAACTATTCCAAATGATCTCGCATTTATACCACACATTGCCTCCATAATGAGCACACATAACCAGCTACATTGTGCATTCAGTGACAGCTTGCTCTAGTGTTTTAACCCAGCTGTTATTCCCAATAAATTTCAATCGATCTCGCTCTGTGTATGTTGTAGCTTTGTAGTCTGTAGGTTGTTTCCCAGTTAGTGCACAACTGGGTTAATTTTTTAGCTCTCACAGCAAAGACACGTTTTAATATTTTGAATAAAGGATGTGTGCTTTCCAGCAGCAAGATGAAGGTACCTACTCAGGAATGATGAGCAATACAAAGCACTTATCCTAAAGCAAGTATATGCTTTCAAGACTCTATAGGGAAATCATTGCATTAGGAGACTGGATGCAGTTAAGCATGTAAAAATATTATATTTCAAGCAAACAGTGGGGGTTTTTAAAAAAAACCTTGTCATTAAATGCCCTTATTATATTCAGGGTTGGTTTTTCTTTCAGATCTGAAACGGTTGTTGAGAGAATGTTGTCTAACTGGATGTCTATTTGTTTATATCAGTACCTCAAGGTAAGAGTTGAAGTCTGTTGCCTGTCAGGTTTTTTTTAATCAGTAATAATTTTAAAAGCTGCATTGAGTATGTATTTTGATTTTTCTTCATTTCATTTCCTTTCCTTTACATAGGACAATGCTGGGGAGCCTCTTTATAAATTGTTCAAGGCTATCAAACACCAGGTAGAAAAAGGCCCAGTGGATGCTGTACTGAAGAAAGCAAAGTATACGCTGAATGACACAGGCTTACTGGGAGATGATGTGGAGTACACACAATTGGTAAGCAAAGCATGACTATTGGATTATAAAATCACTTTTATTTTACAGTTAGTTCCTATAGTCTTATGTCTGTACAGTCATCTAGACTACTGTGAACTACATAGAAATTCTGGGCAGTATTATCAGTAATTAGACCAAAACAAGGCTCCAAGCAGGAAAACAGAATTATAAAGTATCTTCTAAAATAAAATTCAAATCCTGCCAGTGCAGGATCCATTTCAATAAATCCATTTCCATAATTTTTGGTTGGTCTGAAAACTGGTCAGGACGTTTGGCTCCTCCCCTTTTCCTATCACAATTCATTGGCAATTGATTTTTGCAGAATTCTTGCACTGCCATTATGCCTGAACTTCAGGTTTTCTCCCTTGTGATTGCTGCTAATCAGCATATTGAACATCATTTTAGAGGTGATTGTATTAGTATACCAGACTGTGCTCCTCTGCGGTCCCATGGGATGGCTCTGCAATCTGCAGAACACTTTATGAACCTCTTTCTACATTTTTTTCCGTGTGAGTCAAGATCTCCTGAACGTGGGCAGCCCAGCTGGCATTGAAAGTTGTTTATTTCCTCTTAGGGAAATAATTCCCTACAGTGCCTCTACAGCCAGTTCTGGAGACCTGTGTTAGTTGCTTCAAGTGGGATGAAACAGAGATTCCTGGCAAGGGAGCTCCCCCTGTGATCTCACCCTCCCCTGTATCTGATCAGCAGGACCACGGTCCAGTTATTCTCTAGTATGAATTCTACTTTAACTTAATTCCGTTCACTGTCAGAAATTTCCACCACTTTTCAAACGTACTCCAGAACACAGATTCACTGCCTTTTCAGAAAAAACTCAAGCAGCCCACTCTTTAGTTCTTCAGGGAGTGTAAAATCTAGTTTTACTCTTTCTGACAGTCTTGCTGGTTTTCTTCAGGGTACATACAGTGTAGTGAATATCAAAGTTGCACAGACTGTCCTTCAGAGACTAATTCATTATTTTTTTCCCTTTCTAATTTCTTTTTTATTGGCATATTAGGAGTCATTTATAGTTGTCTTCAACTGAGAAAGATGCTGTGATATACATGCAGCAAGGAAAATAAATTTAATAAAAAAGAAATAATAAAGAAATTTATTAAGTCCCAGGTTGGGGGACGGGGGGTGGAAATCACTATTTTATGTATTCTGAAAGGATGCTAATGGGAGATTACTGCAGGACTTGCACTCATGGAGTCACCAGACTGTGACCTAGAGTGCCTGGATGAAGAATGTGTTGGGCAAGAAAATATCAACTGATATTTTGGGGATTACCATCTTTATAAGTGCCACCCACAGAAAACACACTGATTGGCAATGCTGGCTATAATTTCTGTTGTGTATGGAAAACAAAATTTACTTGCACTGTATATCATGTAAGTCTTAATGGCAATAATTCTTTATTCAGTCTGTTTCCTTTCATTAAAAAAATAAGCCTGCAGTTAAGCCAAATGAACCAGTGTGAAGGCAGAAAATTCATGTATGCAACCAGATGTGGGCACAACATGCATATTAGCTAGATAATAAACATTATAACATTGTACAGTAGCAGTATTTGGTCCAGACTTACAGATTTCCCATCAAACAAATATATTATGCATGTGCATGCATGGAAGTTGATGAGATGTATGTATATGTATGATAAAAGATTATGGAGGGGGTACTATTGCCATCAGTTTTAGGGATCTTTGGTATGACAATGATGTTGTGGTAACTCTGAACAGTTAGGGAGAATTTGTGCACCAATGTAGGTTAAACATGAGTAAATTCCTTCACTTCTGCCTGAAAGTGAGACAAGGTGGGTAAGTACAACACAGAGCAGTTGTCTGCTCTCTAATTGTTCTTATTTAAAAGATGAATCTGTTTTGCATCACTGGTTACACTGACATGCTGCATACTGAACCAGGAGCAAAATCATGTCTAATTACCATAAAGCTAATAGGAAAAGGAAGGTGAAATCTCATGATTAGTTTGAGTGTTCTGTCAAGGGACAGTGCAATCATGTTTAATTTGACTGCCGTATGGCATAGCTTTTCTTCCCTGTTTCAAAATACCAGCCATGCAAGTTTATGTCTGAGCTCTGATGTGATAAATTCACGATTATGGTTGGCAGGACCATATGTATCTGAGAGCTGCAGTGCTTCACGTGTGCCTGGCCTCCTAAGTTACCTGACTGGCAAAAGATCCACAAGGGATCTGAGCTGTGGTACTGATTCAGCTAGTCAAAGAAAAAGACCTTTCATAGTATCTATTTGGGGGTTTTGATGTTTTTCTTCCTTCTGGGGAGGTATTCTGGCCATGGTTTTCTTATTTGCTTTTGTCTGTATTGACAGTGACATTTACATAGCAAAGCTACTTCCAAAAACATCACTCTAGATTTAGCAAATTACAGGCTTTCAAGAAATTCTCTTTAACATTTAAAAAAAAAAAAAAAACATGTCAATACTATCAGAAAACAGTAATATTTTAGAACTATCATAAGCTATTTAGGTATAGTCCCTGGAGCTATTAGAGTTATTATGACAACAGTAGGCAGTAAATGAGGTTTTCAAACACATAAGGTGATAGAAATTACTTTTATATGTACATGCATATGTGTATGTGTGTGTGCATTAAATGAACAGCTGGTAACAGGAGGCAAAGTTTGGAGAGCTGAACAACTCACTGCTCATCAGTTGAGCCATGTTAAATTCCCATATGTACAGAAGTAACCCGCTCATCTTTAAAACCACAGCCATGAAGAAAGCATAAATGAGGGCAAAAGCACATAATATTCCAGGAGTTCAACAATTCAAATTATTATTGGGAACTCATGAAATTTGGGCACTGAAATACTTGGTCTTTTTTATGTTTAGGATTAACAGGTTAAATGTGAAGCATGTAATGAGTCAGTGGTCAAACTGCTTTGTTCTTGTGTGTTTCTCTTTAATATACTCCCAAGAGTTATTAATATTAGCATATTAGACATGACTAAATCTATTCTGTATCTTTTCTCTCTTGTCATAGTGGGAGAAATTAACTGGGATTTATGATAGCTGGTTGGCTGCATAACAGTAAAAGATCCTTCAAATAATCCCTCAAATAATCCATACTCCCATTACAAATATGTGTTGCTGTGCAATAATCATTGCATGGTGAATTTCAGATACTGTTTGCATTTAAATCACCCAGAAAAACAGATTCAGAGGTAATTCAGCACTGATTTGCCTTAATAACCCTGCACATTCTTTTCTTCACAGACAGTTAATGTATATGTGCAAGAAGGAGGAAACGATTCCATACCTGTGAAAGTGCTGAACTGTGATACTATATCTCAAGTAAAGGAAAAGATAATAGACCAAGTCTATCGGAATCTGCCGTGTTCTCAGTGGCCAAAAGCTGACAGTGTAGTTCTTGGTATGTAATTATTTGTGATACTATATTGAACAGGTGACACCTGTTGTGTGACTTCGTATTTTCTGAAAAAAATGTCTATAAGAGGATTTTAGTGCTTAGTTATGGTTTAGTTTGTTGTTTGGTTTTGGTGGTGGTTTTTTTTTTTTTTAAAGCTGAATTCATGTTCAGCTGAATGCAAAAATACAGCATTTTTCAGCAACCTGAATATGCCTTAAAAATTAATGTTTTCTTACAGAGTTAGTTTTTCTTGACTCTTAAAATTTTGTTATACTGTCATCAACATTGCAAGAGCCATTAATGACTGTTGGCACAAATGAATTCATGTCTGACAGACTCAGTATCTCAGGTACTAATTAATGTGATAATGACAGCATGGATAATTAACTGATGGAGAAGTAATGATGCAATTTCAGAAACTGGTACTGATTTTTAGTTGCTTTTATGATGGTTATTCAAAAGAATTATAACTTACAGGAACTGCACTTTTAGGAGATGATGTACCACTTCATCTCTGAAAATCATCCTCCTTGACGGCTTTCAAAATAGCTCTTCTTTTCTTGACCAAAAAAAAAAAAAAAAGGCATTCCTTAAAAGGCCTCATAAACTCAGCATAAAAGCTCCAATTAATATTTTTTCAATATTTTCATTACTGCATTAATCTGAAAGTAGAAGATGGAATTCTTGCACTTCAGAAAATCCTAGTAAATCCCCTAAAAATGTATTTTCTATTCCATAAAATCCTACTCATTTTTGGACCAATAGCAGATCTTATTATATATATTTATAGAATTCTATGAGAATGAATTTAAGCTTTTATGGAAGATAATAAGAAGTCATATGCATGGTCAGGATTGGTTCATGCAGACTTCTGTAATAAAGACCAAACAATTAAGCAATAAAAAACACACATTGGGGCACGGAGTACATTACTTCTTTTGATGTTCCACAATGTGTCAATGGGTCTGTAAAACATTCTTGGAGTAGTTATTTTTGCACATGGCTAAAAACTGTTTTTTCTCACTTTAATTGCCCGTTAGAATGGCGTCCAGGTTCTACTGCACAGATCCTCTCGGACTTGGATTTAACATCCCAAAGAGATGGCAGATGGAAACGTATCAACACACTAATGCACTATAATGTAAGGTGTTTCAAAAATGTTGTTTGCACCTGTTATCTGTTTTCTTGTAACAAATAAAATCTTTATTTGTTTATAGAGAAATTTCAGTGCTACATACAGGTTGCCCAGAGAAGTTGTGGATACCCCATCCCTGGCAGTGTTCAAGGCCAGACTAGAAGGGGCTCTAAGAAACTTGGTCTAGTGTAAAGTGTCCCTGCCCATGGCAGGGGAGTTGGAAATCTTGAGGGTCCCTTCCAACCCAAAGCATTCTGTGATTCTGTGATAAAGAATCAAAAGAAAAACAGAGGTCTGGGTCTAGTCAGTAAAAAGTTTGGACTGTGAAAGTCTGGGTCTAGGAATTCTGCCTAAGCATTTTATATAATAACACAAAGCCTAAATGCCAGCACCTTGGTTTCCTCAACATTGAAGTATCCAAATCCAAATTCAATTTTGAACATTGAGCTTTTTGCCAGGTCTCATTTTCATTTTTTCTTTTTTCCACCATTTCCAGCCCCTGAGAACTGTCCTTGTCCTTGCTGTGCTGCTAAATAGGTTTTGAGTTGGTCTGGTTTGTTCAAAAGCCCAATCAGGAGAGCAGAGATTGACATTGTACTGTTTTAGGTTTCATACTGTATACTCTACCGTGCACTTGCAATCCACTCATCTTTCCTTTTTATGCTTTTTGTTGCTTTCTAACAACAGTAAATCCTTATTGGAAAAGAGAAAAGTTGGTTAGTTTTCCCTAAGAAAACAGAGAGGTCTGATTCTTCATGATAAACCCCATTTTTGTCCAAAGGGCACCACACCAGGTTGAGGAACCACTCAGGCCTTGAAGATGCTCCTAGTATTTCAGTAATCTCAGAGGAGGTTTTGATGGGATCTCTTACAGAGTGGGAGGGAGTCTGTTCAGAATTGCAGAGCCAGTTGCCCAGAAAGCCTTGCCCAAGGCTTATCATTTGTCATAGATTCCCTGCAACCATTTACAGAAACCCCATCTTGCAGTTTAAGAAGGAGGCTCAGTAGTGCATGGTTCCTTTGAAGAATACTTCTGTGTTTGTATTTTCAAAGGTCCGAGATGGTGCCACGCTCATCTTATCAAAAATGGGAATTTCCCAGCAGCCAGAGGATAATCAGCAAGATGTCCCAGGAGAAAGTAAGTATCTTGTGCCTTCCCTGCCTCCCAAGATGACTAGAAGACAAAACCCACAGTGATGCTGCCGTTTTGATTTTGTTTATCAAGCACTTCCATGGAGCTAGATAATCCTCACCATATAGGGTTTATTTGTTGTGTTACCCACTGTACACTTGCAATGTTTTCTTTGCCCTCACTATAAGTTTTAAACCCTAGGGCTTTAACTACAATTGCTGTAAGTCCATACCCCAACTTAATAGCCAGCACTCTTATTGAATATTTCCTTTCATATTTTGTTTTTTAATCACACTGCATCTATAGTCAAACTGTACATTTCATGTTCCCAGAGCTTTATCTTTTTCTCCTTTCTTCAGCCTTTACTCATGCTCCTCTTCAAATTTCTTTCACTTATTATTAGACTGAGAATTAAATGTTCTAGATGAACCACAGTGGAGACTAGCTCACCTCTCTGTGACATAATGAATCTGATGTAATTTTTTTGTAGCATTTCTTAAAAAATGCCTTGCAAACTCATCTCTGTAGCTTCAGATTCTGTGTCTCCTTTCCTTTGGAGTGATGTTTCAGCAGCTACACTAACTTGCTTTTTCCCAGGGCTTTTTAGTTTGCTTTGATCATTCCATGCATTTTGTCTCTTCAGATTCACCGTTTTTCACAATTCCTTTGCTCTTTTTGAGGTTTTCAATCCTCTGTAAGTGAGCATCAGGAATTTCCTTGTAATGTTTCTTCTCTTTCACATCACTAATGCATCTGCTGCATAATTCTTGTATTGCTGTGTGCTACAGTATGCAGGACTTTGCAACACAGAAGACAATCTGTTAGCTTGCAACCCATCTTAAAAGCTTTTACTTTTACATGTTAGTGTTCTGTCTAGACCAATTTTCTATATGCCAAAATATCTTGAGACACAATATCCATTACAGCCTTGAAACCACTCAGATTTTTATGGCAATATTTACTTGTGAATATATGTTTCTTGACATATGTATTTCCTTTACTGACTTCAGATGTTCAGTTTCTCTGGATTTTTTATCCTTTTATTTAGTTATTTTACATGAGTTTGGAGTTAGATTTATGGAACAATAATTGTTGAGATCATTCTTCCTCCTATGAACTCATTTGATATGCTTTTCTGTCTGGCACTGATTGCAAAGGCCATTACTTCACCTAATCGTTTCATTCCTTTAAACAGATTTACTGATCATAGATTTAATACGTTTTGAGGTCTGGGCAGTTTAACAGATTGGAAATAATATGCCAGAAATGTACATTTTTCAAAAAGATGGGTCTCAGCTGATAGCTCTGACATATATGGCTAGTTAGCAGCAAGGTTAAGACTTTCCTTTGTTTTGAGTGTTGGAGAGGAGATTAAGACAGGCAGAATTACTTACTGTTTACTTTTTACTCTGTCCTCCTGGATTCTTTATTTTGAGATTTTTTTCCACTAGAAAGAAGAGTCTTCTACTGGTCATGTCTACACGGCTGCTGCTATCCTCACCCTTTCACTCCAAGTGCCTGGCATAGCTGGCCAAGCAGTGACTGTTCTGTCACAGCAGGTGCCAACCCAGTGTGTTAACTTAATACAGCACCCAGTTTAATACAGAAGGCAGTGGAGTGCAGCCAGGTGAGGTGCTGATTCCGAGTCCCTGTTCAGTTTGGTTGCATTGCTGGCTGGGGCTATAGTCACCTTACCTCTAAGGAAGTGGAGTGGGCTGAGAATGGAGCCTGGTGGTGCCCTTAACTTGCCCTTAGCTATAGAACAGTGGTCAGCCTTGTGTTCTGAACCGCCAATCTTCATCCTTCTCACCTCTCTACCCTTGTGCCAGGCAGTAGAGAACCAGATCACAGGTTTTTCTTTTTTTTCTTGGGTTAGGGTTTTTTTCCTTTCCTCCTTCTCTGTAATTATATCATTCCACATGATTCAGTGTGATGAAGCTCTTTGAGCAAGCATCATATGTACTCCAAGGTGAATTCCTTAGTTATCTGTGTGGCATACTAAATTTTAAAGGAAAAGCAGACTTCTGGGGATGGTGCTGTCACACAAGAGCTGCTGTATGTGAGAGAAAAGTCTGCAGAGAATTCAGATCCCAAAGTATCAAGTGCAAAGAACTTCTACCGTGTTTCTTCTCCACACCTGTGTTGCACCATGGTAGTGTACAAATTTGGGAAGACAGTGTTTCATGCCAAGCCACCTTGCTTTCTTTAGCACTGTAAGGTCCTCAGAGCTATCTGATGCCAACTTGTTCCATTGGATAGCTATAAAATGTTATAAAGCTGGTACAAAGTGAGAGCCTGCTGTGACCATGATTTGTGAGACTCTGTGTATAAAAGGGAGAGCAGAGGATCAGAGGCTTCCCCTCCCACACATACACATTTGTATGGCACAGGGATTTACAGGGTCTGAATAAACAGAAATCCTATCCTGACTATGAATGAGGCTTGTGACAAAGTGGATTTCTTTTTATTCAGTCTCATTAACTTGCACCTTTTGCAATGAGAAGTGTCAGCTTCACTGAGAATTGAAGCCATTGACTGTCAGCCAAAGTAGGAGGCTTTGCACTGACCGAAAATGTAAAACCATGTTCAGAAATGTTGCTCTAAAACCTGGCATTGCTTCTATGCTGCTTTTATTCAGAGCTTCTAACAAGGAAACACTGGAAGCTGGAGATTCTGACAAATTAAATGCAGCATCTTTTGCTTCTGGAGACAATAAATGTAATTACTGATTTGTAACAAGGAAGATAATGGTTCCAGTGATTTCATACTGGTATTTCTGTACTGAACTATAAACCAAAACAACATGTTGGGGGGGGGGGGGGGGGGGGGGTTTGTGTTTTTTGTGGTTTTTCCTTATTTAATTCTGCATAAAAATAGACACAAGGTTGCAGATAAGAAATACTAATTAGCAGATCTGTTAGGGCAACCCTTCCTTCATGTCCATGATGCAGTATTCATGGTAGGGGAGACAGGAAGAAAAATAATTTGCTGCAGGTCACACAAGGGGAAAGGGGCTGCATTGCCTTATATTTACATCATGGTTCCTACCACAATAATTAGTCAGCACAGTCTATTTTTGCCATTTACACTCCCCCCAACACCCCAATAATTATTTTATATTGGCCAAAGAATGCCCAAGGACCAAGACAAAGAGTTCAGGGAAAAGAATTTGACCCCCTGGACATGATCTTCTTCCTGGTTACTGCTTGATGCTTTGTATGACTAAGGAGATAAAACCAAAGTATTTCCCCCTATCTTTTATTTTCTTCATTTCCTGCTTTCCCATTGAGGAAAATGTTATCTCATAGAACTGTTATTTTCTCTTAGCAACCATATTGCTAACATGTTTTGTTGGTCCATGTCCTCAATTTCTCTTCCTCTTTCTTCCTGCTATTTATAGCAATGAAGTGAGATCCTCGGGTTGCAGAAGTTCATCTGGTTGAGCCGTAGTCTCTTAATCCTTACTTTCCTATGAAGTAACTGCTATTCCACTAGTAGCCAATTTTGCTGTTGCTAAACAAACGTGGAACAAACTCAGCTGTATGTAAGAGCCAATAATCTCAGTGGAAAACCCTTTAGCTGTTTCCTCTTCTGTCCAAAGTTAAACTGGACCAAATACCATCAAGAGGGCAAAGAGAGAATAAATTCCTTTGATTCAAAGGAGGAAGCAGTGCACCAAACAACTGACGTAAGGCTGGAATATAGTTTCTGGTCTAACTGCATGATTTGATCTGTTAATTTCCAAAAGTAAATAACAGGGATTGCAAAAGAAATTCCACGCTTCATGCCCAGCAGTGTTCTTACTGTACTGGCAGATGATTGCCATGAATGGCATCTGTTGTGAAATCACAACTGCTTCAAAATAAAGTGATAGCTTTTTTTTTTTTTTTTCTGGCTTCATTCACATGAACTTCCAAGTTGAATTAAGGACTCTCAAAGGACAATGTGATTTAATGTGGGATTTATATTTCTTCCCTACCTTGTTAAAAAGAAGTAAATGTCCCAGAAGACTACATAACTAATGCTTTTCATGAGAATATACAAAGTAGATTCAAGCAAAAGTGTTGGCTTAGCCAGATTACTCTTAAATGTTATTTTTCCCTATGATGTAAAACATTGCATGTACATGCAAGCTGAGAAAATCAATATAGATGTTGAGGAACTTAGTTAATAAACTATTATAGTCAAAGTTAATGCAATTAAAAACTGCTATTTTGTGCTGTAACTGGGATTCAGTTATGTTAGAGGTGTGTATTAAGGCATAAAACTTAGCAGAATGCAAAATAATTTGCACAGTGGGGCTGAATCACAATTTTTATGGGAAAAATAACTTCCATAGTTTTAAGATGTCAACAATTTTAAATGTACTGATTCAATAACTTCCACTGGAAAATCGCCATTGATTTTAGGGACTATGCCAAGTAGATGCAAAGTTCAGGAATTAAAGGAAGAACAAACAAAACCAGATTTGAAAGTGACACAGAAACCTTTTTCAAGGAATATTAGTGGCAAGTTAAAACAATTGTATAATCTCTTTTAAACTGTCTGTAACAGAAGATCCTTAGGCATGGAGTCTGTCTGAACAATAATGTTGATGCTGATATGCAAAATTGCTTTTATCCACTATGTGATCATTGGTCCAAGCCCTGGGACTGGGTGCAGGGCCAAGCCCCAGGTAGCACAGGGAAGTGCTGAAACCAGATGAGCTGTCATTATCATCCAAGTGCTTACTCCTGTTTCTGCTTTATCGCAACACACTCAATGTGAGTCTCTCCCTCTGCTTTAAACTATGAATACTGACAAACAAATTTTTAAAAAAATCTTATTACAATGGATATGAATTTTCTTCAGTCATTACCTCTGGCTGCTGGAGTTCATGTCATCTCAGTGAAGGGATGTGTTTTTCCGCCACTCAGCTACATAGTCAAGTAGTGGTTATCAAATGTTGATAAAGGGAAGGTTTGAACTGAGGTACCGTACTTTCACCTCAGCAACTGGGATAAAGATGTGAATTGTAATGGTGTTACCTAGAAAAACGGTTGTACCAGGAGTAGGCTGCAATTGGTATTTCTGTGCTGGCTGTGGGGTCAGACCTAGCTAGGGTTCTATAACTTGATCATGTCTTCGAGAATTCACAAAGAAGTAAAGAACTTGATTGTGTGAACCTCAAAACATACACATACTGTGTTTACATGGCTGTTGTGATTTAGGAATGGTATTCTCCAATTTAGTCTTCTACTACACCAAGCCATGCACTTCTTGCTAACTTCCCTCTCCACCTTCCCCTCCCCTACAGTGGGATGGAGAAGACAATGGGAGACACAAACGGTAGAAATCATGGGTTGAGATGACAACAATTTACTGAAAACAGCAATGAGATGAGAAAAGAAAACTAATGACAGTGGATACAAGAAAAGAAACAATCATGGAAGCCCCCAACAACAGACAGTACCTGACAGCTCCCTCTGTCATGCTTCCCCACTGCTCCCTCCAGCTTGAAACTGGCATTACCCCGATGTTCCCTCCGCACTTACTCCACTGGAAGGAACTCCTTCTCCCCAGAGGAGACTCCCTTCTCCTCACCTGTGACAATAACATGAGGTGATATAGGACAACCTCAGTGTCCCAGCCATGACCCCTCCTGGCTACTGCAAAAAATGTCCCTGTCCTGGCTTGAACCAGGACAGTGACCAAATAGGAGTTTTCCTGTTGTGTGATTCTTTCCTCTCCCTTTGGTCTTGACAAAAGCAAGTTTTTTCACCTCTGTGCCACTGAACATTTAGTACTTGAGTTGTATATGTTGGACATACATAGGAACAGAGTAATCTAGATCCCCTTGGCAGGAGGACAGGTATGCTAAGGATAGGGATCATGTACATATATGTATATGATAACTTTTGTGTTGCGTTTTTGGGGTTGTGTGTTTTTTATAATTAATGCAATTACTGTTTCTAGGGCATGCACTCCTGGAAGATGAAAATAAGGTCTGGCATCTAGTCCGGCCAGTGGATGAAATGGATGAAGGTAAATCAAAGCGGGGCAGCGTGAAAGAAAAAGAGAGGACCAAAGCTATTACAGAAATCTACCTGACCAGACTTCTTTCTGTGAAGGTAGGGCTCAGATGTGCTATAGTAACACCTTACTTCTACAGATTTTGAGATACAACTGAGGAAATAGATGCAAATATTAGTCACGTGTTCAGCTGTGATTTGGTATATGTGTCATGAACATACAAGCTGGTGTTCAAGGCTTCAAGTGATTAACATGCCCTGAGGAACATTACTGGGAAAGAGATAAAGTACAACTCTTGATCAAAGCTGAGGACCATGATTACGTGATCATTAAATAAGGATTTTCCTTGCAAGACAAAGATGGATATTCTGCTCTGTGCCACCTGTTTAGATAACACTTTGTTGGGTTTTCTTTTGAACTGAACGCTTTATAAACTCCTACAGATCCTTATATTTCCCTGTTCTTGTATGTGACCAATGCTGCAGTAAAACCTTAAAAAAAAAAAAAAAAGTTTCCAATAATAATAACCCTTTTAGAGTGTTTTTAGTGCCTTTAGTGCAGAATTGATAATAAGCAAAATAATTTTTGGAAACATTTCTCCCTGCAGTAAGAATTTAGAATAATGTGTTTAATGACCAAAAAGCCAGGCTCCTTTTGTGAAAATGAAGTCAGTCTGGCTTCAGCTAAGGCTACTTGTCCAAGTGTGGAAGTGGATATGAAGGAAAGTCTTTAGATAGATGACATAGACTCAGGATGAAGAGCCAAAAAGATGCTTGCATCCCTTTTTTCTGTTAATAAAGCCACAGCTTTGTATTCCCAATAGCCATTTTAGAGATTATTACTAGTCTAGAGCTTTACTGACTCATAAAATGTTGGTGAGGTGTTACAGCTGAGATCACAGCTACCCCTTCAATCCTGGGACTTGTGTGTTCTGGATGACAGCAGAATGTCTTGGAGCTCCTTGCCATCTGGGTCCCTTCGCTGTTTGGACACTGTCAGCTGGAGTCATGGCTGGAAAGAGGACACAGTCCTTCAAAGGTGTTGTAGGGCCAATCAGTTGACTGGGGATGAACTCTTTGTGGCCTCAACAGGGTCCTCTCTAAAACAAGGGAACAGTCTCTGAGGTGGCCATTACTAAGATCCAGGCAGATGGCAGAATCCAAGAACACAGCCCTTCTGGACACTTCACTCCTTGGGCTCCATGAATCTCATGAAACTGCATCAGACTGAGTGTCTGATGGGGCTCATGTGCTTGCCCTTAAGCAAAAAGGGCAAATGTTCACTGGTACTTCTTCCTCTCAGACTCTTCCTAAAAATTGCAGTGCTCTGGTGTCAGAGAAACTGGATGTAGGATGCTGCAAAACCATTAAAATGTGGCTAAAAATTATTTTATGTGCACAATTACCCTGAAGGATAAATGTAGCAACCAATTTCTGCTTATTCTGTCAACCAGAAGGCACACCTTTCTGTGCAAACCATAGAATTTCTGGTGAAGTGACAACCTTTCAGTCTAGAACACAAAAATGTGCTCTAGAAGGTCTTTACTGTGTTGGCAGTTTACAAACTCTATGATACTGTTTACTTTTTGTCACTCTTATCACTCAGGATAAAGGCCATCAGTGAAGGCAACTCGATTAAGTCCAAAGGAATCAAAGATGCTGAGTTCAGCCTGTAACACGAATGTAACTGACTTTTTAAAATTTGCTTTTAGGGGACACTTCAGCAGTTTGTAGATGACTTCTTTCATAGTGTGCTCAACTCGAACCATGTGGTGCCACCAGCTGTGAAGTACTTCTTTGACTTTCTTGATGAGCAAGCAGAAAAACATGACATCAAAGATGAAGATACCATTCACATCTGGAAAACAAACAGGTATGAACAGAGTCATACTTGTATTGCAGAGAAATAAGAATATAATTCCCAGGTATATAGCACTCTTACCACAAATCAAAGTAAATTTCATTTATAATCCTCAGAATCATTTAATTGAGATAATACATTTGTATGATGAAAAAGATTCCCTGTAAGTCTAGAAGCAGCAAAAAAATGGAGCCAGTTTACCTATGGGACTGTCACTGGCAGATTTACCATATTTTACCTTTTATCTTTCCTCAGAGAAGAAGAAAGCAAGAGACAAATGGGACTAGATTTACCTGTCAAAGCACAAAATCTAATACAAACTACTTGATAGTTTCTCTGACCATGCATACATTCCTCCTTGCTCTTTTGGGGCACTCAGGATCCTTCTCATAGGAGTTTTTCTGAGAGATGTAGAGTTGGTCTTTAGGCATGGAACCCAGACAAGCTTGTATAAATGTTGAAATATAAAATTAAACATCACTGTTGTGAGGAGATCTAAATGCAAAGCCCATACTTAATTTCATGTGATTTTCTTGTTGTAGAATATTTATTGCGTAAAAAGGATTATTTATCTTTTTCATTGCTTTGCAGCCTGCCTCTTAGATTCTGGGTAAACATACTGAAAAATCCCCATTTCATCTTTGATGTTCACGTTCATGAAGTAGTGGATGCTTCCTTGTCAGTCATTGCACAGACTTTCATGGATGCTTGCACAAGAACAGAGCACAAATTAAGCAGAGTAAGTGATTTGCATTCTACATCCCGACTATGCTCATGCCTGATGAGACAAAGGGCATCCTCACAGACAATACCCATTCTCTGAGGAGGTGCAGCCTTGATCGTTTCTTTTTAGTTTTATAATGAAGTTAACATTTCACCACTTAACAGGTTGGTGAACTGTCAGTATTTCTGTATACTGACAATAGTATTTCAATGAATACTATTGAAAAAGGAGAAAATAGCAACTGCTTTTATAAAAAGCACGTTTAAGAGCTGATTATTTCAGGCCCACCAATAATTTATTATCACGTTGCATTGGTACATTTGTAAAACTCAGCAGTAATGTCATGTGTAAAAATCATCTTCTTATGAAATAATGCAACCAATGTTAATAAGTATCCAAATGTTAATATCTGCAAAGCTCAAGTGTATGTGAATATAAAGGCTTGATCTTGCATTCTTGACTTTCTTTTGCTCCCTAGAAATGTTCATAAATTAATATGCTATTCTGTATTCTAAATTTTTCAGGATTCTCCAAGTAATAAATTACTTTATGCGAAAGAAATCTCTAACTATAAGAAAATGGTGGAAGAGTAAGTATCAACTCTTTTCATGGTTATTCAGTTGTTAGGATTTTAAACCTGTGTAAGAGGAAAAAGGAATGCTGATATAGTCAGTCAGCTGTCAAATATTAAAAATTTTACACCCAAATGTTTAAAGATCCCCTTGGTGGTGGCACTGGCAGAGTTGAAATGGAGCTCTGTTATGACCCATTGTGTATTCTCGTCTGTAAAGACAGATTAATAGATTTATTCAAGAGAAAATACGATGCTGTTTTCTCCAGTCATAGTTGCTACCCACATGATCTGTCTAAAAATGCTGTACTTCCATAACTCAGTAGTGACCAAATCCTGAAGACATTTTCAGAAAGTTGTTTTTTTTTCTATTCTGTCTCTGACTTTATTAATTTACTAATTGGAAATTCTGTTAATATCATGGAAGATCTACCACAGAACAAAACTCTTGCCAGTTTTAAGACCTAAAATAATCATTATCTACAATTACAGATTTTTTTTCCTGTGATACATTCCTGTACAGTGGGGCATGATTTGCCTCTACTGCAAAAGTACTAATGTTAGAAGGTAGGATTACTGAAGGAATCTTTGGTCAGTTATGGTAGAGTATCTCCTGTGTTAATAAGGAAGCATGTTTGAAATAATGGCAGAATTACCAGAAGGACGCTGTTTATTTTACCTAACTGAAAATCTTTTTTACTCTCTTGCAGTTACTATAAAGGTATTCGTCAGATGGTGCCAGTGAGTGACCAAGACATGAATACCCATCTAGCAGAGATTTCTAGGGTAAGAATATAATCCATTTTCTTGTTGTGAAATTGGAGCCAAGAGTAGCACTGGTTTTTGTTGTCTTCTCTTTCTATTTCAACAAATGGGGGTTTTTGTATGTGCAAATATCAGAATGAGTTATATTCCTGAAATACTGAAATACTCCTGTTCATTGTTAGACCTTTGAAATGCTGATTATTGAATGGAATCAAGAATCCTTATTGTCACTTATCTATCTGAGTTATGCAGGGAATGGAGCACAGTGTTTGGATTTTTCACATCCAGTGTTGAAAACTTAGAGCACTCTTGAACTGAGCTTTCTCTCCACAGCATACAGAGGATTTTTAGCATTGATCATACTGATAACAAGTAGTGACTGAATTCACACTGCTACCACAGCAAAAATTAGCTTCCAGGAATTAAAGGAGAGGCATGAACATTAAGTATAGCATATTTTAGAACTGTCTATACAGGAGCAATACTTCTGCTTTATGCTGCATGCGAGAAGTCCATCATGTGCTAGCTCAGTGGCAGTTTTGGCATTGTAGTTTATTGTGGCTCACGTGGAGAAGAACAGAGTGGGGTGGTTGCTATCTGGGACTTTGGTTGGAGATGGGGGGAACAAAGTAATTACAAAACCTGCTTCAGTCTTGAGCCTGTTTGCTCGCAGCTCAGCTCAGCTCAAGCAGGGTCTTACCCTTGAAGAACTCCATTTGACTTGGAGAACCAGGAGAGTCCCTCACCAGTCCTAAAGATGTTGTTTAGCCTGAGCAAGAAGGCAGTGTATTTACCAGCTGGTTTGCTCATTTGCTTAATTTAGTTGAAGAGTTCTAGTGTAAGGAGCATGTCGGGGGAATTTTTTGCGGTTTGTTTATTTCAGTGCCCTTAGGACCTAACATTTTGCAGATCAACATCCTCATGAGAGCATTTCTATTTTCAGTCATTCACTACAAAACTCATCTGCAGTGACATTTCATTTTACAGTTCATTTTATTTATTACATAAATTGAGATATATATACAATTAGAACATTTGGTGATTAAAAGTAAATTCAATATAATGTTTTAACATCAGCAGGATATGTTTTTCCTTTCTATTTTCATTATAAATTTTGATAAAAATTAATATGGAAGGAGTGATTGAACACTGCAAATTTTGACCAGCTCTAAAAGTGACTTTTATAGAGCAAGGGAAGATGGATGTTTCTCTGCTGCTTTATCCCTTGGGTAATCATTTATGCCAGTAGCAATATTTTGCAATTCTTCATTTTCTCAACTAACTTTAAAGACTAAAGACGTAGCTAGAGACTTGAATCCCACACAACTGAATGAAGAACATCTGTTCAGACAGGTAGAGCACATTCACTAAATAAGTCATATGTGTGGGGGCAGGGGGAAAATGAAGTAATGGAAAGGTTATTTCCTGCTTCATTGGAAGTCCTTTCTCTCTCTCTCTCTTCTCACCCACACCCCCCCCACACACCTTTCTACCTTCATGATTTGGGTGGCTTTTTCCAAACGTACATGTGCTCATAATATTGATGAGTTACACCTTTGCTGTAGTGGGGTGTGAATAATTTCCAGGATGTAAAAAGAGCTAGAGAAAGGATTTCAAACACCCATGATGACTGTGTCAGAGCTAATGCTTAATATCTCAACAATATGTAGATTGAACTGAGTAAATACTTTAGCTTTTCACACTTGTGCTGCTAACAGATGTTTGAGCTGTAGCCTGTGGTTTGACGTTCAGGGTTCAAAATATCTTCCATTTCCAATGTTAAGAGTTTGTGGGCAGGCTGGAAAAATACCAGAGGGAAAGTCTTGATCTAAAAATCACCAAACAAAAATTTTCTCACTTCTTTTCTCTGCCCTAAGAGTAATTTAAAAAGTTAAACAGAGCTTGCATTTTGAAATCTGGTCAGTTGTACCTAACAGTTGTGCATGTGCATAACTTTCAGCTGTGTGTGACCCTATTTTGACATGATTGCTGCCTGCTTGTGTTAACAGGCACATACCGATTCCTTAAACACGCTTGTGGCTCTACACCAACTCTACCAGTACACTAACAAATACTATGATGAGGTAAGTTATGGCTTTTATTTTCATGCTTTAATATCAATGGTAAAAGGTTATGAAGGCTAACACTAATCTAAAGGAGTGACTTCTGGATTTCACTGATTAATCAGGTAAAAGCAATGCTGAACAAAAACCTTGCAGTTACATACCCTGCTTGGCAATTACACTGGTCAAGAGAATGTGCTTATAAATGAACAATTTCATTATGGCTATCAGGTTTTGGTAAGGACTGTTTAACAGGTAGTTTAACAAGATCTGAAAGAGAAATAGATTTTAAAATCAATTCTCTTCAGTTCTACCATCCTAATAAGTATATAAGAATGTCACCAAGCAAAACGTCATCAGAGTTATATCAGGTTTCAAGACAGTGTACTTTTTTAATTAGGAACAATCCATTAAACTTCTTTTGCTTGTAGGAATTGTAGCCATGTCCTTTTAATTAGTTAAAATGCTCCTTAAACTTCCGTGCATGGTACCATCCCTGTTTCGCTATGCCAAGTGAAGTGCCTGCCTAAGGTAAACCTAAGTAGAATAACTGTTGAATGTAGCCTGATTCAAAAGAAGACTCACAGCTTCAGTTTAAAAAGTTTCTTAGGTTTTTCACACCCCGTGGAAAGGGGGACAAAGAATATCCCAGAGTAGCTGGGCTGTGGCTATGGCTCTCCAAACTTAATCTGAAAACAAAAAGAAAGAAGGAAACTTTTATTCAAAGGTTTCCATGGAAATGAATGCCTCCAGAAAACTCTCAGAATTAAAGCAAGTAAGAACAGATGCTGAATCAAAAAGGAGCACAGCACATGTGAGCTCCATTCGGTTAGTCTTGCACCTCAGCACCGTTCATGTTTTCACTTATATTTAGCACTAAAGACAGTGAGTCGCATCCTTCACTGCAGCTGCTTTACACAGGAACAGCCAGCCTGTCACAGCTTCTAAACAGATGCAAGCAGGGAAAATCAAACCACCCTGAGAAGTCTTGCAATGATGGTCAGTGGGAGAAGCAGAGGAATGCAGTCCAACCCCTTGGCATTCCCTCACCCCTCATCCCCAGTTCTAAGCTGCTTTTCAGCGCCTTCCCAAATGTGTCCGTAATTTGATCTCTTACAAAAACACCTGGGGACCCTGAATGACAGATGAACTGTAAATCCCTGATTCATCCACACCTCAGGCAGGGTCACCAGCCTGTGGGACTCCATCAGTGACAGGTCAAAACACCCCAGTAAGTAGCTGCAGCTCTTCCCTTCCATGTACATCACTGTGTAACAATGAGGTGCATCTGATGAAAAGGCTGCTAAATTCAGAATTGTGGAGATAATCTGTCGAGAACCATTCAGTAAAATTAATCAAGCTTATTTATTTTCCATGAAAATGTTTTAATTTGCATAAATTGGTACATTTTGCAGCTGCCCTTGTCTTTATTACTGACACTGTGATTTCCCAGCATGTGCTGTACCTTCTGCATCTCTGCAGGGTTTGACAATGACTAAGTGGGTACATTCTAATTGTCCACATTTATATGAAGGATATATTCACCAGCAGAGATAATCATGAATTATTTAGTCTAGATTTGAGGAGTTACAGCTAGATATAATTGTTTAAATTAAGGAAACAATATGAAATTAAATTAGACCCAGTTTAGATACTGCAATAAGTGTTTATTAAGTCTGCCTTGTAAAAATATTTTCACGCTTTAAAAACAAATTCATTAAAATAATTATTTCTAAACAAATTTGCTCCAGTGTTGGAAACGCAAACGCTATACTAGCCCTTCAAAGTGAAATTATTGGCTAGATCGATTCTGACTGCATTCATCTCCATTGTCAGTGATGTTCAAGAAGTAGTAAGAACCACAGGTTGTGACAGGCAAAAACTCCATTTTTACAGTCCTTGTACTTTCAAGTTTATATAGTATTTAAACAGTGCTAAAGGTTTCTGCTTGATTACACTGTCAGACTTATATTAATAAAGCCAGCTCTAGAAAAGGAATGGGTTTGTCATGTAACACATTTTTCTAATGGAGAAATCTAATAGCTGGTGGGAAAGTTTTCCTAAAGGACGGTGGAAATTAAAACCTTTTGAATTTGATCTGGGAAGCCCTAAAAAACTCTATTTGATGAAAAGCCTTCTCATAACACCTGACCTTTACTGGCTCTTGTTTTCAAATCCCTTGTGTCTTAAGAGTCGTATCCTCTCATATATATTCTGTACAGCAGAGGCTGTAGGATGCTGGGGGCTCCTCTGAGGAGCTCTTTGCTTTCCTGAACTGTGTTGTGCTGGGCCAGAGTCTTGGCACTTCTTAGTGAGAGCCAAAAGGGAGCCGCTGGTTTTATTCCTCATATTGCCTACAGACACAGGAGACCTTGTGCTGTCCTACCACATGCCTGTGCATGGACCACCCAGGAGCTTCTCATATCTAAAGCTCACAGGGATGGGATATAATTACTAATGGTAAATGGCTCTTAAGCTTTATGGGGTGCACTGTAAGTAAAAACACTGTTTCTTAAATAGCTCTAAGGAAATTCTTTCCCTGCCTGCTCCATCTTCAAATGTAATATTTTACAAGATAAAGTTCAGCCTATTATTTTGCTTGTATCCCAACATAATGGGAAACATTACAGCAGCTTAGATAAAGTAACAGAGACAATCATTTTTACTGTCTTTGTAAAAAAATAGAACAAGGGGCCTCATAGATGGACTTTGGTACAGAGTGAATGCAAAAGACTCTTTACAACCAAAGTAGTATCAAACACTTGGTCTCGGAACTATGTCATACATTTTAAGCTAAATTATTCCAAATTTTCTATGTTTATATCTTCCAGATTATAAATGCACTTGAAGAGGATCCAGCTGCACAAAAAATGCAGCTTGCCTTCCGTTTACAGCAAATAGCAGCTGCGCTAGAGAATAAAGTGACTGACCTTTGACTCAAAAGCCGCAATAAAGAAATCTGATCTGAAGATGTTCAAATTCATTCTTCCTGTTAAGGAAATAGTGTTCTATTTTTTAATGTATAATTACAACTTTAAATGAAAGATTTCCTGGTTTTTTTGATAGCAGAGGTGTAATGTAAAGAATTTTTACTGTAAATTATGCTTCTAATTAAAAGTTGTGTTGTGTGTAAATGAATCTTCTGTGGGAAAGAGAGTCCTTTGGTTGGGAGCAGGGTGGGGGGTGGAAGAAGAGAAACCCATAGTTCGTTTGATTTAGTAGAATCTGAGACATAAGCATTTAGGATTCATTATGCAAGTAAATTCAATACTATAGCATCCTTTCTACCTTAAGCAATATTTGTACTAGGAAAACATAACATTCTCAGAGACACATGCAATATCCCCTTTTATTTTGATAACTGGAAATTGACTTGCATAGAGCTCTAAAACTTGGTCTGTGCTCATAATGAACATAGTGAACAAAGTGTCCGATTTCTCTGCAAGATGGAAAAATGGGATTTGCTACCACACATGGTTCTAAATTTAATTCTTTATCTCGATGATGATGCACAGTATTGCACCCACCACAGCTGACTGTGTGAGAAATGGGAATAATGTCAGTGTAGAAGAGTTCTACTGATGAAGTCTTGTTCAGTTCAGAAATCACTGCAAAGAAGGAATTAGTCCTTAAAACTTTAAAACTCTTTGTTATTATTGTGAGTTTTATGATATATGCTAATGTGCCTTACTTGTACTAATTCTGTGAATCTGATGAATGGTTTTGTAAAAAGAAGCAGATCAGAAAAATAAGTATTTATGTGCTATTGAATGACTTTTGTGTGAAAAACATGACCAGCAGAATGCTTGTAATTAGCTGCTTGCCGAGAGTGTGCTGCTTAACATGATCTGATTATGTATAATATCCTATTTTAGAATGGTTCTGATGATTTTTTATTTGAATCTTGGAACTGTCCTAGAAATACCATCACTTGTTTTTATTGTATCTGTGATGTAAAATACTAGTATGATATTGAAAAAACCATATACCCGTCTATTGAAAACCACTCGGTCAGTTTTGAGCCTTGGAATGCTGCATTTGATGGAATACACACTATAATCCATAGCAAAGAAAATTGAAATAACTTGTTAGAAAGTGTGTGTTTACAATATAGGTAATCTCCGTACAAATCAAAAAGTTAGGTACGTCTTCTTAAATTGCTATATTGCACATCAGAGAACTTTACTTCTCTTTGTCTTGCAAGTTTTTGGCAGTAAAGTAGCATTTTAATGAAGTGCTGCCATCTGTACTCCCTCGTTCATTGTCCTGCCAAGCAGCCGGACTCTGCTGACTCTCAGCTAGCTAACGCAGTGTCTGCCGCCCGCTCTCCCTGCCTGGTAGGTTGTCACACACTGACTTTTACTGTCTGTTGCTATTTTTTTTTTTCTCCCAATTTGAAAATTTCCTAATATTTGTCAGTGGGCCTTTCCTTCAGTTTCTGAAAATCAAAAGCCTCACCAGAACTGGTTTCCTGCCCAGTAGGCTGTGAGCAGTTTGTTTGTTTTGTACTCGACTTCTTGCATTTGTCTATAATCATTCCTGAGCCTCCCTGGGCTGTAAGTTATTTTATACTGTTTAGGACTGAGCTATAGGACTTCTACAGAAAGGTGCTTTGCCAGTTATTCTTTCATCAACAAAGGCATCCTAATTTCATGGCTAATCTGTTTCTTTTTCATTATTTGTAAATCCTGTTAATTGTAAATCAAATACAATGTTGTTTTTTCCACAAAGTGTCAGTGGGTCTTTACTGAAACCGGGGGGATGGGTGTTGAAAGGATTTGTAATGCTCCCTCCGGGAGTGATGGAGCAGCAGCGTCCATCAGTCTGTGGTTGGGAACGGAGGAGTGCAGCACATGCTGCAGATGGAATGCCTGACATCATGCCCTTTTTATTGGCATTTGCTCTGAAAAAATGACAGTACTCTGGAGAAGCAAGGATGTAATGCAACATACCAGAGTGAGGTCTTCCTGCCTGATGTATCTTGGGACCTGAAAGCCAATTAAAATACAGGCTCAGCTGCATCTCTCCAGAGAGACCAGAAAGCCCTGCTTGGGCAAGTAGGTCTTTCAGAGGGAGCATTATATGTCCCCCATCACCAGTGCCTTGACACAGAGCAATTGCAGGCTATAGCTGTGGGATGCAGCAGTGCTCTAGCTGGATCCTACCTGTGAGGCAACTGGCGTGTGTCTGCTGGCATGTGCGAGCTCATGATGGATCCATTAGTCATTCTTGGCACCCTTTTCTCACATCCTGGGAAATTTGCAGGCTATCGGTGCTGCAGTGCTGCCTGCCAGGGAACAGAGGCAGATAACTGTGAGCAGCTGCAGCTACAAAGAAACTTAACGCCGGTTCTTCAATTTCTTCAAGTGCCCTATCCTGAAAGCACAAAGTTGGAATTTGAATCGAAGAACTGAGCTCATTTATTTTATTGTTTCCTCTTTTGGCTAAGCTCCTCTAGTGCTTGTTTTTCTACTCTGGTGCTCTGTTCTGTCCAGGCCTAGTTTTTGGCTTCATTTTTTCATTACATTTTAGCAATCTGATTCTTAAAACCTTCATGCTCCTCGTTTGGTTTCTGCTGCTCCTGACATCAGGTTCATCTACAAGATAAAAAGAAAAAGCTCACTGGGGGTCTCCCTCATTTTCACCCCTTCTGCAGCTCCTCTAAGAGGCACTTCTTAAAGCATAAGAACCTTCTCGCTGCCAAACAGGAATCACTTTACTCCACAGCAGCAGCTGTGAGCTGCAAAGTTCCTTTGCTTGGACATCTCCCAGACCTAGATCAGAGGCTGGTACAGGCATTTGACCACCACCAGCAGGTCTGAATCCCACTGCTGACAGCAGTCTCTCCAAGGTTTTTCTTGCCTTCTCACCAGCAAACATACAAATAGAGATCTCTTACGATGTGACAAGGCCACACCATAACCTGCTTGTTTGGTACGTAGTAACTCACCCAACTGAACAGGCATGGGGTTTTCCTGTCTCTGGCTAGGAATTCACTTAGTGCCAGGTTTCCTTCTGACACCTTACTTGATCTTTTTGCTGCTCTCTATATGCTGTAGATTTATAAGCAAGTGGTTATGGAGAGGACCTCGGGTAGCTCATATATGAGAGGCATTCATAATGTCTCCAAAGATGACTTCTCTGATCAGTCTGTTACACCCTACTTGATCCTCCCCCTTCTGCACCCTGCTGTGTTGGACACATTTCTCAGCCTGCTGAGTCTGAGCTGTATTTACATGCACTCTCTTAAACTGGCCTTTCTGGTAACCTTTTGAAAATAAACAGAGCCATCACTATAAACAAAGCCATACAGGGAATTCAGAAATTCAAACTGGAATTCACAAATTCACAAACTGTGGTAACATGGGAGGATTTTTAGCCAGCTGCATAAAGACTTAAAATGGCTCTGAGCTTGAAATGCAGATGTCTTGGACTTACCAGCTCTGATGAGTTTTTGTGGCCAGTACTTGACCATTCAAGGCTCTCCAGCCTTATTAGTAACACAACCATTTTCAGCCATAGTATGCCCTTGATGATTCCTACCTACATGGCCTAAAAAACCCCCAGTCTCTAAATCTGAGAGGGAAACCCCTCTTTTACATGCTTCCTAGGGTTCCAACACCTCTATTTATCCTGATAATTATACTAGTCAGGGTTCCCATATGCACCTAAGCATGTGGTGTAACAGTTCTCTGAGGAGTTCATTTCTAAAGATTTTGATCTCGAGCAAAGATTGCTTAAGACTTTTCCCAAGCCTGTCGTCTTCTCTTAGAAAAAAACTTACAGGGGAAATTGTTTGGGGTTGTTTTTTCCTTTTAATCTCTGTCTAGAGATACTGTTCAGAGCAGTGAGATAGTCAGCTTCAGAGATTTAAAGAAGGATGTCTACCTGCCATTTTTCTACCAACCACTGACTTGAGTGCTGTGTTATTCTGCCTTACACTCAGAGCTGAAATTTGGCACTTTGAGTCACTAGAGTTGATGCACTGGAAATGTAAGCACTGTTGCCCTTGTGACTTGCTTTCAACCCTCATTCCAAGCTCAATACAGTCAAACTCTGCACCTCAAGCATTCCAGGTTCTCCATCACACAAAGCTCCCCTCTTAGTTGTCTGTTTTGCCAGATCTGCCTGGAGCACAGGATTCCCTGGAGAATGAATGACAGCAGCACACAAGCTATAATGATCACTGATTTTTTTTTTCCTCAGACTCTACGTACCTAGACTCTGTTTTTTTATTTTGAGAAACCCTCCTTCCGTTGATGAATGATGAGTTTGAAAAGTGGAATTGTAAATTAGAGTTGGTGTTTTAGCCTCCCTCTTTTGTCTTGATGGGGCCCAAAAATGATGGTGGAATTTTTGGTGTTTGACAGCTCCTGCAGAACAGAGGGAAAAGAGACTTTCCAGACCCGCAGTTACAAGGAAGTTTTCAAAGGTTTTGGTTTTTTTTAATGCTGTCCCCTTTTGCCTCAGTATCAAGGAACATTTCTCCATCCATTAGAGAAGAAAGTGGTTTCCCCTGTGCAGGTTTGTAATAACCATCTATGCTGTGAAAGATCACTGCTGTTGCACTAGACAGTCACACTGGCTGACTTCTGTCTTGCCAGAGCATACTGCTTGCTGCTGCATGTCATTACCAAAGAGGACAAATCCTACTGTCATTCACAGCCAGGCCATCAAAAGCTATTTCATTTACCCATGTATTCCTGTTTCTTTGCTGCTTCTCAGATAATTGCCATTTGAACCAGAAGAGAGTTTGAGTGCTCTCCTTCTTTTTTTAAGCTTTTAAAGAACCTATGTGTCTTAACAGATTGGATGCTTCAGAAAGAAACTATTTCTTCAGTGGGACAGAGGACAATAGATCTCATACAGCTGTATATGGCTCATCTTAAAAGGAAATAAAAATCCCACCATGAACCCCACACTGTGTTTTTGAAATCCTTTATTCAGTGCTCTAATTCTGAACAATGTTTTTGGCTTATTTAATTGTCCTCAAAATTGAATGTTGAACAAAACTCACTTTTTTCTTTTAATCTACTGTAATAAGAAAGGAGTGAAATGAAAAAATGTATTCCTTTGATACCCTTAATCTTTTCTCTCCTGTGGCTATGCTCCTATTCAGTAAGAGATCATACTTGCTAGTTGCAGAGCCTGAATGCCAGTCCATGGGATTTAAAACAAACCCAAATCCATGTTTCCTGCAGCTACATCTAGGTCCGTGCAATGCTTATAATTGTAAAACTGCCTCCAGGATGTTATTTGGAATTTTATTATGGTGGGTCTGTCTGCTTTCCTCATCTTCCTTCGTGTGATCCTTCTTCGTGTGGGTTTTCACCTTGTGTTTCAGGGGCACTTTCTGAACCACATTCCTCTGAAAGCCCAAGGAAGCAAACAATCACTGCCTGGATTAATCATGCACTTTTCATCCCCAAAGCGCCCCATGGGCACTCAGATCCTCCTAGGCTCAGCTCACTGGAAAATTATAAAAGTGGATTTTTTTGTGCTAGAGCAGACAACCTTACTGAAACATAAAATATTTCCATCTGTCTAAGGTAAAACACATTTGTTTTGTTCATAATGTACCCCTACACATACATTACTATTCACATCTGATGTATGAATGGCCCTTCTTAGTTGGTCTGAACTGCACCTAAAGTCTGCAGCACTTTAGCCTGGACTGATGGCTGCACTATGCTACCCCTAAACTAGAAAGTGACATAGATATTAACATCATTTTGACTTTGGAGGAGGCTAGATTCCAATAGTTCACCTACTTGGTGTTGGTGTTTAGCCTCATTGCTTCTTTTAATGGACTAAAGTTTGTCTTGCGAGGCTGCTATATGGTTATGATATCCAAAAGTCCCATAATAAGGCCTTAATGTCCAGCAAAGGGAACAGAAAGACTGCCAACATTCTCAGCAGCAGCAGGTTCTTCTGCTCAGCTGTCAATGTATATTCCGCCCTTTATTTTAACATGGCCTTATTTTGTTTCCTTGTGCATTTGAAGCAGTGACAATCCTCTATTTGTATTCTGGCACATTACTGCTGGAGATGAGATCATCCATCTAGGTTTTGTGCTATTTTGGAGCTACAGGTTTGGTCTTTAATAGGGTCATGCCCTGGTGTGCTTACTCATCTTACAATAATATTCGATAGAGAGCTGTGTCAAGTTATGGCTTTGCTGGTTGTGTGTGAAGATTCATATGCTGATTGCTTTGACCTGCCTATCTATAGTAAGAGCCTGTAACTGCCCAAGTACTATTATAGGTTTTGATTTAAGTCATGGTTGTGATTTTATCTTTCTTTTCAGTGAAATGAAGAGTAGAAATGTTTTGTTTGCCATTTAACTGGAAAAAGTTAATAGTTTAGCTGCATCTCTTTAAGAAAATAGGGAGAAAGGGGAGGTGACATCCTTTATGTAGGGGAGGTGAGGTGGTTTTGGACTATTCTTTTCTAAAGTTAATGAAGACAGTGACGACAAAGAACACTTAAGCACTGCTGTCACTTACAGAAATAAGTTTCTTTATGGTTAATCATTCATGTGAACTAGCAGGGCAAGTTTTTTAATACAGAGCTTGAATTTAATTTCAATCCATGCTGTCCATCATTGTCTCTCTTTAGTGGATTTTTGAGATGACAGCACACACAATGTATCTAAGATTAGATTCTGGCTTTAAATATTTAGAGTCTGAATCACATCTATTTGTACTTCATTCCAAGGTTGAAGTAATGTGGCAGGACACACATTCTGCAGTAGTTAAAACAAATCAAAGGAGCGCTGAATTATTCATTTTAACCTTTTAACCAATTCCTCTTTGTGGGCCTATACCCATGTGCTGTTTGGGGTAAGCTGGGGACTGCCAGCTGGGCTGGAGGCTCTGCCCTGCACACAGTGCCCTGTGCTGGTCTGCCAGCCAAGGGCATTTCCCCACCTGCTGGGCTAGCTAAAGGCTGGGAGCTGTTTGTGCTAATGGTTCCTGTGGTTTTCTAGGACCTGATTGAGTCTAATGAACTACAGGCTGGGCTTTGGTTAGCTCCTGTTTAAGTCAAACTGCTATCGGACAGAAGATTTGCTCCACTAATGATGACCCAATTGGCATGCCTGAAGCCAAAAAACTTCTCCGGGGAAAGGATGCTAATTTTAGTGTCCTGCCAGCAAGTGGCAAAGCCAAAGACAAATAAGTTCACTGTGAAGCCTGAGTCATAAGGCCAGGGAGTGGATCAGATCTCTTGCCAAGTTTTGAGTTGCCTTGACAGGCGTGTAGCCCTCAAGACCAGGAGCTGCTCTGAACACTGGCTGCTTCAACAGTAACCTGTAGGACACTCTCCTCAGCTAGGATCACTGTGAATGCACCATTTTCTGCCTTGCTGCCATGCAAGGAAGCCATAAAGCAGACTGACTCAGGTGGGACTGTCATTAGATGCCTCCAAAACCTCCATCTCTTTTTGACTGCCAAGGATCTGAGG
The DNA here is from genome assembly GCF_015227805.2 of Hirundo rustica. NCBI lineage: Eukaryota > Metazoa > Chordata > Aves > Passeriformes > Hirundinidae > Hirundo > Hirundo rustica. The sequence continues at coordinate 19,964,401 of NC_053453.1, read as the reverse complement.
TTGATATGAACTGCACCACGGCCTGATGTAGGCAGCATTGTTCCACTGAGTTTGCTGCAGCACTGACACAGTCAAACTGCATCTGTATGGCTGGTCATGCACATGGCATAATAGGGAGACCTTGGTCAAGCATGGTCCTGCTGTCTACGTCCAGCAGTGCTGAGCAGTACAGCAGGCACCAAGAGCCACTACCATGGCCAGACATCCCTCACAGTGCTCTCAGCTCCCAGGTATGAGTCTAGAGACATGAGTGGCTTACAGGGCCAGTTGTTAGGACCACCCAGATGAAATACTTGTTGAAATACTAATTTGGAGTACAGAAGGTCAAAACAATGCATAACAATGCTAAGAGGAATAAAGAAACCTCAGAAGTCAGAATCAGCTCTGAACTCCAAAAGTATAAAGAGAACCTAATCTAAAAATCGTGTTAGATTTTAACCACCCAGTTCACACCCGCTCTTTGCAGTTACCAACAGCTCTGGGAAACATTAGTTTGTATGTCAATAGCCATATCAGAAAATCTGTGGGGCATAAGTAGATCATCTGTGAAGTACTTGCACTTTTAAAGCTCTTACCATTGTGGTGCTTCTGCAGAAATGTTGAACAGGAACAGGTAAAAATTTTAAGAAAATATGTTTCCTTACCCCTTTCTCTTTTTTTTCCCCTAAAGCTTTGAGACCTTTTTAGCTTCACTGATGAATGGCTGCACCACAGAGATGTTTCATACTCATAGTCACACTATGCTCCACAAGAGCTGTATGTTATAGTCATTTTTTCCAAACTTCCCAGTGACACTCCTCTGTTGACAAGTTTCTCCACAGAGGCTGATGTAGACACTGTTATTCCAGTATTCCAGTAATCTGTAGTTGGGCTTTGTTATAGACTATCTCCATGAAAAAAAAAAAAACAAAACACCACAGATACATTCCTTGATAACCATCCCAGATACTTTAATTTTTTGTGCCACTTCTCCATTATTGTTTTTGCTCAGGTTTTTTTGTCTGGTTTTGGTTTTATTACAGGGAATTCCTTTACTAAGAACATTCTGGCCTTGCAATCGGAGTATTTTATTTCTCCAAATGGAGTTGAATTCTGTTCTCATTAGAACTACTGGGTATTTTGCTTGGATCTAAGATTCAAGAATGTGACACAAACACACCTATCATATCACACAACATCCATATCATCCATGCCTGTAATGAGAAAATAAATACACCTAAATTATTAAGCAATAAAGAAGCTGGTGAATGGACAGGATCAGATCCATCTGCATTCCCTTTTCAACATGGTCTTACATATTAACATAGCAGCAGCTTTGATCTGGTTATTACTATGCTGCAGATGTTGCCCCTGCTCGCCCTCGATCTAATGAAGCAAATCAGGGCTCCCATGTCATTTAAATGGACTCTGAATCTCTCCTGCAATCTCTAGGAGATTTACTCTAAAATCGATTATATTTGCTCTAAAATCAATACAGCTACTGCTTTAACATGATCAGCACAAGAGAGGAAACTGGAGGTTGATGCAGGTGGCCAAGGTAGGGAGAGAAGGGAACCAAGCAGTTCATTTATCAGGTTGATACCATTGTCCAAGTAACTGCTTTGCACATGGAAGGTTGGCAGTCCCTGAGCCTGGCTGTTAGTCATCAAGATTATCATACGGAATTACTTCTCTTCATCCAAAAATCTTGAAATGTTTTACAAACACTAATTATGCTCTGTGAGGTTGTATCCTGCTCCTGTTGATGCAACAAAAAATGAAAAAAATAAAAAATTAAGGCAAAACCAACTTAAGTTAGAACACAAGTCAATTCCATGGCCAGGAATAAAACCTGAGATTCCAGATCCTTGGATCCCAATTCTAACATGCTGGCACTGCTACACACAGAAAAAAAAATTAAAATTTACCCACCTAAATTGCTATCTCCATGCTACAATTTTCTACTGCTTTGTAGAGAAAAAAAATTCAGACACAAGGTAGAGATGGGAAAAACCAGCCTGGCAAGGATGATATATGTTCAGAATCTATCATTGTCTTGGCTTATGTAACCAAAATAATGTGTATTCTATTTCATCTGTTGAAAGCTGGTTTTTGGGAGATGTTTTTTCCTTATCTCTTGTGACTCCAGGGGGGGAGGGGGGCAGATGCCTTCTGATAATGGCCCAGCCATTAAATCCAGGTTGGGCAGTGTTTCTTATCTCTTTCACCCCACCTCCATCCTCCATGGGGACATCTTCTGATAATGGGCCATTAGGGCCCACCAATGACACGACACATTCCATCATCCCATTGTGAGATGCTCCACACAGTGGGGGAGGAGCCAGTTGGTCCCAGCTAGATAAAAACTGGGACTGAAGGACACAAGGGAACCTGTTTTTCCATGGGATTCCCGGAGGAAGACCAGACCCATCTTGTCACCACTGGACTTTCTACAGGACCATCTCTACTCCACAGAACCACATCTGTTACTCCAGGAGGATTTATTTGGACTGCTTCCAACACCCTGACCAACAGGGTGCCAGGTCGTATCCCTGACTGCCAGGGTTTTTCCAGGATTTTTGTTTGCTTGCTTGTTTGCTTGTTTTTTGTACTACAACTGTATTTTCCTTTTTTTTTTTTTTAATATTCATAGAAAAGAACTGTTACTCCTATTCCCATATCTTTGCCTGAAAGCCCCTAATTGCAAAATTATAATCATCTGGAGGGAAGGGGGTTTACATTCTCCATTCCAAGGGAAGCTCTAGCTTTCCCTGGCAGACAACCGTCTTCCAAAACCAAGACAATCATGCGAAAAAAACTCTTGTCTGTGCTTAAATATACACAGAAAAGAAGTTGAAAAGAAGTTTGCCTAAATCACAGCCTGCAAACTATGGAGATTTAGCATCTATGGAAAGGATATGTGAGGTCTGGTTTTTAGGGTTTCTCAGCATGGAGGCTGACTCATCCTGCAAATGTGGGTACAGTACAACTGCCAGCTGGTAACAAGTTAAAGAGTGTAACTTTGCCACCATCTACACTTGCCTAAAATGTTGTGGACATACACCTATAGGTGAAGTGTGTATTCCCAGAGGACAGCCAGCTGGACGTGACCACCTGTGTCACAGAGCTTGCTGCTGCCTAGGGAAGAATGCAGGTCTTCTCTGGCCACATCCAGGTCCACTGCAGCTCCCAGGGCTCTGGCTGTGCTCCTCTCTGAGCTGATGTTTAACCTGGGCACCCCTGCCTGAACTGCAAAAATCACATCTCTCATTCTACCTCACCAAGCACACAATGATACATAAACAGATCCTTGATCCTCACAAATACGGGTCCTGTGCATGCCCCCAGCTGTGAGCAAAGCCCTGCAGGACATGCAGTGCCACCTCAGGAAGAGAGCAAAGAACTGCACTGTGTCCCTCTCTGAGACCACTTACAGGGTTCAGGCTCACTGGGCTAGTGTTGGCTCCAGCTTGCATTGCTCTGACAAAACTCAACATCAACACCACAGTCCAGGCTGAGCACTGCCATGGTCCAGGACGTGGTAACAGGGAAACCTGTGCTCCCGCTCCCAGGGCAGTCCCTGTCTCACAGGCCAGCTCAGTGCACCAAATAGAGATACCCAGCCAGCAAGGCAAGCCTCACCCAGCTTACAGCACCAGAGTTCGAGAACATCAAACTGGTTTTCTCAAGCTGAATTAAATACTGCCATGGTGCAAAACTGATTATGATTGGATAAATGTTTCCATGCAGACACGATGACAGGAATGAGTGAAGATGACTGATCCCTCTGGATTTGGTTTGGAGGATTTTTTGGGAGGAGAAAGCATTTGGTTGAGCTGAAGGAAACAGAAGATATTACAAAAATACAACATAAGTGATACAAAGAATTATATGTTATTTTAAAGACTTTTCCAAATTATGTAAAATGCCATTTAACAGGAGCAAGGAAATTTTATTTTACAGATACATAAATATACATGTAACTATATATGTGAGGAAGGAGCGTTGTATAACTACATTTAACTATACCACATGCCTTTGATAAAACTTTCATGTGGAAAACTCTTAGGGATTTTTAATCCAGGCAGCTAACCATAACGTTTTCTCCTTAACATTAAATTATGACAATTGCCCAAGGCTTTAACATCGCTGAGTTTTGCTCTCTGCTTTGAATTAAATTGTGATGATCAATATTAATAGTCTCTGCTCAGATATGGTCACTACAAAACCAAGATGAAACTGTCCTTGCCTCTGAATTTTACTGCAAATGTGAACATTTATCAACACTTACTCAAGATATAAACGAGATAGAGAACAGCTACATCATGAAAGAAAGAGCTTAGTTAAAATTTAGCCTCCCTGCCACACATCTAGGATATTTTCCAAAAGCAAATGTAGATAGTGGTATTACAGGAAAGACAGCAAAATCTATGAATATTTGTGATCAACATAAACCTCGTCCACTCCTAATGTTCTGGGAGTAACAAGGTATAAAATTTTCTTTGTGTGATCACAGGTTTTCCACACTAGCTCTCAGACATACAGCAGCTTTTTGTCTCCAGCTGTCATTGTTTAGAATATAAAAATTGCCTAAGCATCTATTTCAAACAACAACATAACCCAAAGGAGCCAAAATACCCACCCCCTCCAGTGCCATCAGTTGTACTATATCAGCATGCCTTTCCTTCAGCTGGGTGGTTTTGCTGCACACATGGCATGAAGAGACAGCTGCACCATGCCTGGGCTGGCCCAAGACATGTCACCCTCTGCACACCAGGGCTTTCACTTCCTGGCCTGACTTTGATGTCAACCTAAAGTTCACTTCTGCTGCTTAATAAGAATTATCTCAAAACCTTTGCTTGGGCTCTTTGATGGGATGCATAAATGCATCTGGCAAGGCAAGGCGAGGCAGAAAAGGTGTTTGCCCAAAAGAGCTAGCAAGGCCAGGGGGAAATCTTTCAATAAACCATTGGTTAAAAGCAGTAGTTTAGCTGTTCGAATATCAAGTGGTCTTGGAGAGAAGTGAGTCATTTTTCAAAGAGTAAACTGAGCCACCAGGAGCAGGAGGAAGGAGGAAATATGAATTTTTAAAGCAGATTTTGTATGACTCAAGTCAAACACCTTCATTATTGAAATCAGAACATGGAGGTTGCTGCACTAATGACCCTTCAGACCTGGGACATGTCATGTTCCTCATCTTCTCTCCTCAGGGATAAATTCCTATAAGAGTAATGCACAAATGTGTGTCCACAGCTCCTCACTGTCACCAGGCAAAAAGAGAGCTTAAAACCGGGAGACAACATGTCCCATATTCACCACAGGTTTGTCTGAACTGTGTATTCCATCATCAGTGTCCCAGGAGATAGAAACACAGTTATCGCGGCCAGTTTGACCAGCTACTCCAGGAGCAAGGAATAGAAGAGAAAACTGAAACAGATGGTTTGGCCCAAAACCTTGAAAAGTCTTCTATTTTTTCTCGGTACTCACTAAAATTGTAAGGACTCACTTCTTGGTTAGAGAAACTGGAGCTTTAGGAAAACACAAAATATCCTGAGTCTTGGGATGCAGTCTGATGTGACAAGCTTGATCTCCAGCTCAGAGGAGCACAATGGTTTCATCTGTTGCTCTCCCCTTTGCAATCACATCTTCCCTTCTCAGCCAAGGGAAAAAGAAAATCTTTTGCCAGGTACTGCCACACTACAGAATGCCCAGAAACAAAGAAACCTACAGGCATTCTCACATTCATTTCTTCTTCTTAATGTTTTAATGAGTAATTAAGCAATAATGATAGAAAAGAGATCACAAGCTCTAACATTGTCTTATACTCTAAAACCACCAGGTTCTGTTTCAGGAATTTTCTTGCGAAGTTAATCACTTCATCAAACCCATTTGTAGATTTCCATGATTTCTAGTAAAAACCTGGAGCCTTTAACTGAACTTCTGGAAGTGAGTTGTTCTCCCATTTTTTATTTTTATTCCTCCCTTGTTGCCTCAACAACAGCTCCTCTCCTTTAACACCACTCATCTTTTCATCTTCACCCACCCAATCACCCTACACAGCCTACCTACACTCACATGAAGTCTATATACCTCCTGCAGCCTTATTAGCTTATACTTTTAGGACCTACTAGCCAATCATTTAATTAGATTGTGTAAAAATTCATATTGGAAAGGACTTCAGGAAGGCATTACCTCTCTCTGCTTAGAAGATGTTGGACTTCACCTCAAGTGCTGTACCTGGTCTGTTTGTCCCAATGAGTACAAGAAAAATATCTATCCACCAGAAGGTGTTCAAAGTAGGGCCATGGCGCCAGCCGCCTGCTGGAGCACTTACTCTGAGAGGGGAGTCTGAGGAACATGCCCAGCATTCAGACAGTCTCCACTACCTAACAAGAAGTTATTTGAAGCACAGAGCCAGGCTCTTCATGGTGTGGCATGACAGAAAGGCAACAGGCTTAGGTGTTGTAGTGCATTAATTTGGTTTATATTGTATTTCATTTTTATATTGGGTTTTGTAATGTTTCTTCTGTTCCCTTGGAAAATGTATCTTGTGGTTTGCCCCTGCTCCGCCCCACCCATCCTCCCACACTGGAATGTAACCCAACTCTGTTCCACTCCCATCTTGTCCCTGGTTGGGTGGTGGCTTGTCCCTGCCTCTGGCCCCATCCCACCTGGGAAAAAGCCCTGGGACCATGTGGAAATCTCTCTTGCTCTTGGGACCGGGACAGGGACAGGGACCGGACTGAGCTCTGGACTCTGCAGGGGCAGGACCCCAGAACAAAGCTGTGATTCCTCCTGGACCAAGGGCAGACTCTTTCCTTTTGCCATCGACAGACACCTGCTCTCTCTAAATGAAAAGGTTCCAGCAGCCTCTGGGTAGATTTAAGGATCCTGAAGGAAGATTCCTTCTGGCGTGGTTTCTCTCTCAAGCTAGTTGAAGTGGAGCATGGGCTCTGAGGAGGGGTAGAGAGAGCCGCTACACTTAGGCATAGGCCAACACCCATTTCATTAACTCAGATGAGCTGTGGCCAGAAGAACAATACCATTTTGTTTAGATGGCACTCCCTGGCCTGCACTGTTTAGAAAATAAAAAGATCACTTTTTAAGACTACAGATCTACATATTAATGTCAAAATATCTTAACGTGCTACATCAGTCACCCAAACCCCTCCCCCCAGTCAGTAAGAACATCAAAGACTTAATTTTCTCTATTATTAGGTATGTTGTTTACAGCAACACAGAAGATCACAGAGAGAGTTAAAAGGATATTTGCCATCCCTCATTAGCAATGTCAACACTGTCTCTTGGGTAAAAGGATCTTTGGGTAAAATGCTCCATCTGGAAGGTCTGAAAGTCTGAGTTTTTTTCCCTAAAGTTTTTGGTGTCTGATTCCTATGGGATAGGAGGGACAGAGGGTTATATCTGTACATCAGTTTCTTATTTGGAGGCAAGCTATGTTTTGCAAATCTTGTTTTCCTCTGTTTTGCAAATGGGCAGTCACTAATCATTCACTCTATGTTGTTTATAATTTTCTGTTCTTTCAGAGTAATTTTCAAAACACTTTGATTTTCTTTTCAGCTGTGAAAGAATAATCCAAAACCAAACATGTTATTCTTTGAAATTAACTCACTAAAGCTGGTTTCTCTATAAATTTGACTGAAGTGGATGATTAAGAAATCTTCTCTATAAATAATGCTTCATGCAATACAGCTGTAATGAGACTACAGTCTGATTATTTAAATGGATGAACATTTTTATTTACTGCAAAATCACTTCTGGCTTGCCCTATATTTAATACTTAATGAGATTTTGAAATCACAGCAGCGGTTTCATACATTGTTAGGGAGGTCAACTCCAAAAGCTGGTTACTTCAGTCCTCAAAGTTGACTCTGGCCTTCATGTTCCCCTAGGGCACCAATTAAATTTAAAGGATGAGCTTTACCAAGAACCTGAACTTGGGAGTTAGCTCCCATATACTGCCTATTTTCATGCCCTGCACAGAGCAGACGCAAGGTTATTTGGCCCCAGTGGATTTCTGATGTCCTTTAAAGAGCTTCTAAATCTTTCTAGCAGAAATTTGAAGATGTGTTAGATATGCTGCGTCTTCTTCAACAAAATGATATTGTTTTAAGTTATACTGAAACTCTTTTTGACATGTTTCTCTAAGGTCTGGTAAAATAGTTCTTAAATTGGCTGTAATTCTGAATTGTTACAAAGGACTTCTAGGATGAACTCCTGTGCGATCTAGGATCTGAAGGCAGGTTACTCATTTGAGCACAGCCAGATATCTCTACAGAGGCAAATTATTAGGGGACATTAGTTTGAACCTGCACCATACCCGAGCCACCCTGTCCTCCTTCTCAGTCCTGCTGGGCTTGCAGTGGCAATAGACTGTGAAATAAAGTGTAGCCTAAGATACATGTGCAACTGTACAAGGTGGTTATGTCCAGAAGCACTTTCATTGTTTGCCTCCAGACTCGGTACCTTCAAGGCTGGCAGCCAATTGTGGTTTGAATGCTTTGCATTAGAGGACAGTCAAAGAGAAAGAAAATTGCCTGGCAGTACAAGAGGATTGCGAATGAGATTTTTGCTGTATTTTCAAGTAATGGCAGCAGTGAACCATAAAGACACTCATGAAGGAGCTGTGTGATGATCCCTATTGGTTCCATTATGTGATTCTCACAGTGGTGGTGTCTGCTGTTCTTTTTTAGAGAGGGATGCAACCAAACTGGAGTGGAGAAGGAAAGCCCTTCCTAGCAGATCATTTTAAGCATTGCTAGTTGACCAAAGGGGGAGTGTGAAGCCTTTAGACAGGTACCTTTTCCTTGACTGCCATGTTACAGACCCAGAGGCCCACCAGAAAAATCCAACTCAGAAAGGAACTTCCTCACATTTCCATGTTTTTTACTTTGTTTCATACAGATGTCTACTTCTCCTGACAAATGCTCCAGCTTAGAGCATGTGAGACAGAAAATATGATCTGGATCTCAGAGAGCTGCATTCTACAGTACTTAGCTGAAGGGGTAACTGGAGTATTTTAGAGGCCAAAAAGTCCTGCATTACACTGGTCTGTTATGAAGGAAAATAGAACTTGACAGACTTCTAAGTGAAAGTGATTTTTACAGTAAGTGGAACAGTGTGTACACTGGAACAGGCTACCTAGAGAGGCCATGGATGCCCCATCATGAGTGTTCAAGGCCAGGCTGGATTGTGCCCAAAGCAACCTTATCTAAGAAAAGATATCACTGCCCACAGCAGGGGAGGCTGGACTGGACAATCTTCAAAGGTCCCTTGCAACCCAAACCATTCCATGAGTCTGTGATTTATGAAAAAGTATTTCAACCTCCCAGGTAACATGCCAGAGAGCTCTCAAAAAAAAAAAAAAAAAAAAAAAAAAAAAAAAAAAAAAAAAAAAAAAAAAAAAAAAAAAAATCCATGTTCATTTCCTGAGTATTAACTGTTATAGAGCATAAATGTACTGAATGTACCTGTCTATGTAAGGAGGCAAGGGGAAATGGAAAGGGGAGAAAAATTTAGTGGTGAGCTGGGAGGCATCTTACTTTTTTATTCTGTTGAGAGTCTGCTCTGGCTTTCCTGAACAGAAACTAGAGAGAATCACATAAAAGCAAGAGATAACAAACACTGCCTCTGTTTCTGGTGCAACTCTCTGCTGAAGAACAACAGACACATGCATAGCCTTATCAGATACAGATGTATACAAGCATCACGTTGTTTAAAGTTCTTCTTTTACTTGCCTTTTTGGCCAAAGAGTTGGAATAACATTGAGAAAGATTCAAGCTTAGTGTCAGCTGAGCCAGGTTTCCATTAAAGACATAAACAGACCAGATAAGAAAATAGAAAAAAGAAGACAAGGGAATTGAAAAAAGGGATATTCAGGAACAACACAGTGGATGTGATCTAGCTGTGGCTAGATGTGGCTGCCTGAGCGGGTGACACCTCTGGGCTTCTGAGGGTGCAGGTTTGTCACTGTGGGTTCCACAGCCCTAAAGGTGGGAATGTGGCATTCACCACAGTGAAGCTTGCTCCTTTCAGTCCATCTGCTTTCCTGTCATTGATATTTACAGCCCCACAAATGGGTATAGACCCAGCTGCCCATGCTTTCATTGTTAGACCCAGCATGCAGCACATAACATTTTGTTCATTAATTCCCAATTGCATATTTGTATTATTTATCAAACACAGCCTTTGGGGGATAGTAATGAGAATCTTGGGGTATGCTAATCTCATCTTTTTTTCTTTAACACTTTCTTTACTTGTATGAACAGTTTTGGAAAATGGCTTGCCTCTGAATTTTTTGTTCTATTTTGGAGTCTTGAAATAAAAAAAATCTCATCACTGTGCCCTCACCTTCTATAAATTCTTCTCGCAGTTAGCAAAAAGAACCAGAATAGAGTTTGCTAAAGTATTGCTATATTTCTCTGTTCTAAACCATCAGTGCCATTTGCACTCATTCGTCTACCAAGAGCATCCACTTACCTCTTTCTGTGAACCTCTCTCTCTTACCTTCCTTCTGAAATCAATAAATATCAATTTTCATCATGCAACCTTAGAAAGATTTAAAGGACAGGAATGTAGGAAACTCTTGTCAACGTGGTTTTAAGGAAATAGCTTTTGTCAAATACCTGAATTACTTCTAAAATTATGTAACAACTTTGATTAAGTATGTCATAGCTCCACAAATATCTTTGACTTCTATAGATCTGTTAAATTAATACAACATTAAACTAATCTAAAAATTTGTGCTATATAACATAAATGCAATAACATAGAAAGCAAATTCTGGGAAACACGGTTGCCAATAGAGGAGCATCAGTAAAAAATTTTCACTACTCAGATTTTGTTTTCAAAAGTGATGAAGGAAGAAATTGCATTCCCAGGGACAAAGACTGAAAATGCAGCGAACAGTAATAAAGGACAAAGCAGACAAAACCTTCTGACTGCCTGGTAACCTGAGTAACCTATTCAAAAAAATTGGTATAGCCAAAAGATATTCTTCCTTTTTAAAAAGAAGAAGGGAAGTCTAGACCTACTGAATAAGGGAAAGGATACATGAAAAGACTGATGGTATGATAGACCAAAACTGTAACAACAAAACCCAGCTAGGGGAATTTTGAACAGGATTAATAAACTGATTAAGTGCTACAGGTACTGGTGAATGAAGACTGAAATACTCTGCAGGGTTTGGAGCCTATTTTAAAAAAGAATGTTGACAAAGAGAAAAAGATAATGCAACTAAATTATTTGAGAACTGGAGTGGAAAATATAAGAAGCCTGGTCGCTTTTAGCTGACCAAAATGATGACCGAAGAGTGGCTAGGTAAGCATTTCAAAGGAAGAAACTACTGAGTTTTTAATTCTAGCAGTCAAAAACCTATCAAGAATCAGTGGTGAAAGACAGAATAGGAAGAAAGGGAAACAGAAGGGGGAAGAGGAAGAAAAACAAGAGGGATGAAGAGAGGAACAAGGGATAGGAGGCAGTAAGGTAGGCAAATCATAGAACCACATTTTAAAAAGCAGATGGTTAAATATTGAAACAAATTACCAAATGAAAAGGTTTGCTCTTCATAATTTGGGTTTCCAGATTAAATCTACACACTTTCTCAAACATGGCTTTTAGTGGAAAACAAAATATATGCTCATAAAGAAACAATTAACACTGCAATATAGGGTATCTTTAACCACCTGTGACATATGGGAAGCTATGTCAAATGGTCTAAGCACCTCTCCTCTCCTGTTTAATACCAACGACCCATTGTTGGAAGTACTGAGATCAATGGTTAAGTAAAATTTGCTCAAAACCTTGTTTTAAGCATTATTTTCTCCTACATTTTGCCATACATAAGCTGTACAAAAAAATCTCCTGTATGAACTAAGTACATGCTTTATGGTTCCTTTTTTTACAGTAACTTAATGCATGGCAAAAATTATTTGGTGTTTTTTTTGAGATGAAATGCTGAGGGAGCTTGTTGCCTTTTGGTCTAGGGCAGAAGTTCAAAATATGGCACAGGATAACTGTCTTCTGCTGGCCACAAAACATTTATGTTTTGTTATCTGCAATAACTAATTTAAGAAAGGGGAGGAAATGCCAGACAAGCAAAGGATGATTAGGGAACAAAAAATGTGAGAAATAGCTGAGGTGACACCAAACGTTTTTATCATGAGCCATGAGTTTACTCATTCTGTTATTCCTGTTTTCCCTGATAACTGTCTTGCTGAGGGTGGGGGACAAGCAACTGGTTGGGAGTTTTGACCATTATGGTATCAAACATCGGAAGGGAGCCCGAGGAACAACCCTCTATCACAGCAAGGTCAAGTCACATCCATTTCCTCTTTGTTTTTTCCTGAGAGGCACAGCAGAACATGCAGCGTACAGTCTCTTTCGCAGCATGCAGATGAGAGGACATGGCTGGGTGAAGACAAAAACTAAACTGCTGGCCAGGGCCAAGAAATACTCATCCACAAAATTCTAAGCTGTAATTCAGACATTCACATAGTACTCCCAAGAGGCAAACTGTATGAGCTGACTTGTTTTGGCAGATAAGAGTTTAGTGGCATGGACATAGCCTCTTCCACACCCATTAATCTCAGTGTCAGAGGCCAAGCCTGAACACACTGACTTTTCAATCAAAGCTGTCCTCAGGCTCTGGTCCAGGTGAACAAACATGTCTTTGCATTTATAGGGTTAATAAAGTTAGCCACATCCCTGCCTGGCATTAACCAACATCTTTAGTGGCTATTCCTTGGAACTGACCCTGTCTCTTAAATTTTAATGTTCTTGTGCAAAAAGTATTTTCCATTTTTCTAAGCACTGCATATTGTTCTTGTCAATTTCAATGAGTTATTTAATCATCAACGTGAAATCTCTCTATTTTCAGAGTAAACATTTGATTTATTATAATTATGCCAAGTAAAAATTAGTGCATGTATTTGTGGTATATCATTTTAAATGTTGCAATGCACTGAGACCTTGAGAAAGACCATATGTGTTTGCTTTAAAAGGCACTTCTGGTGTGGGTAAAATTTAAATAAACAGTGCATGCAAATAAGTAGTTGTAAGTAATCAAAAGGGAGTTCTCTATTCATAAGAGCTAATATTTATTATTGTTGCTATGACCATTCCTGGAGCCAAAAGTTACAAAACTAGATTTTCTAATTTGACTTATTAATTAATAAATAAAAAGAATCCAAGTCTCTTTTTTATTTTCTCTAAATGAATAAAGTCAAGTTTGCTACAATCTTCCATACTTCTCCCAGCTGAGCAGCTTATTGTACTACCAATGGAATGCAATAGATTGTGAAGGAGTCAAGGAGACATTTGAAAATAGATTTGTTCAGCCATACACTGCAAACAGCACATCTCTTATTGACAAAGTGAAAATAGAGTCTGCAAGGAGTTAGCACCAAATGCAATTCCGACTCAGGAACACAATTCTTGCCTAGATTTTACTTTCTTATTCTACTTAGGTACAATAGTGTCCGCTTCACTACAATTGCTATAAGTACACACAGAGGGCCCATTTTTAAGATTCCTAGGCAATGAAAGACACCATTCAAAATCATATATTACAGTTCAGTCCACATCCTGCTTGTGACACCTTCACAAATGTGAAAAATCTTGTTAGGGGAACAGAGAAATTGCAATAAGAAGAGCTCAGACTGTTGGGCAATTAAGGTTATCGAGTCTCAGTGGACATGCCTTGTTTTTTCACCTGGAAATGTTACATTACCAGAAACTGAGCTTTTTAGCTCTTCTCTGATTTCTAGAGAGTTCAGCATTCTGTACAGCCAGTGTGTAAATTGATGCAATCTGGGTATCTAAGGTCTCTTTCCGTATGCATCCAAGAAATTTTTTGAAAGTGCTACAGCAGGGAAATACCAGAATCCAAGCTATTCATAACAGCAGTAATTTGACTCTTGGAATGTAGTCCTAATTCATATCACCCAACTTCAGCTATCTAAAAGTTTCTCTACAGTGTTTACTTTCCTATGTCCCTCTACAACTGGGAGAGATGACAGGGCATGTCCAGATGGGTGACAGAGATTCACAGCGGTATGATAAGGTATTAGGTTAGACTCGACATCAGTTTCTGCACAGCTCAAGTTAGGTAAAAAGATCTGCAGCTTTTGCATACAGCTGTTTTACACTCTGGACATTCACATTCCACATATTTTACCTTCTGCTTTCAGAATGCATTCTTCTCTGAGCATACACCCAGGTATTCAATATATTTTCTTAATCAGTGCAGAAAGCACATTTCTTGCCAAGGCCACACACCCAAAACTACAGTGAGTTTGATTGTTCATATCCTCATCACTGGAGCTCTAGGCATTTTTGAGAGGAGAAGTCCATAAGTTATGTTTAGGTGTTCAGCAACCTGCTAATGGAAGGCAGAGGAGCTTTTGTCTCTAACCTGAGCAGCCATCACAGTTTATTACCAGCTGACAGCAGGATGCTGTTACCCACCATAATTTTCCAAGTGTTCAGCCAAACACAGAACTACAATAAACACCTGTGAAAGAAAGCTGAATACAAGCAGTTTTGAATGTTTTTCCCTCCCACAAAACTGTATCTGATTGTGAGTATCTGCATAGCTGCCTGTAGAAGGTTGCTCTGCTTCTGTGGATCAGACAAGAGACTTAAATTACTTGTTTGTCTCTTTTTAGGAGAATCAAATTTGTCCACAATTCCCAGACCAGTAATGGCCTAGCAGAGATCTGCTAAAATGACCTGTTAAGACCTGTAGAAAGCTTTTTGTTATTAAAAAAATTAAATTTCTTTAGAATGGAAATGAATTGAAACCACAGCCAGCCTTCAAAGAGAAAGCAGGGTAATTACATTGCTACAAGGCAGTAGTTGAATTACTGTTGTAAAGGAATACTCCTACATGTAACTATCCCAAAGGTAATATTATCAGGCTATATGTGATACAGATGCTATTGTTTCCCAGGTTGATTGCATTCTCCTTTCATATAAATAGTCTTCTTGTATTCCCATTTTTACTGACTTATTTACATCAGGATTTTTAGTCACTTCAGAAATTAATCATCTGCAAGTCTTAATACAAGTCCCAGGGTGAGGGGATGGAGAAAGAGACTTTCTAGAGCACAACTGCCCCAATCTTGTGATCAAGAACATTCTTCCTTCCCCACAGCTAAATTTTATTTAAAACAGGCAGATAAACTGATATCGTGAGGTCTTTCCTAACCTTAAGTATCATTTGCTCCCAGTGCAAAAATTGAGCATTTCACAGTTCCTGCCATGTCTCTGGTGTGGCATTTCCAGTCTTGGATGCACTACTGTCAGGTAAACAACTACCACCTGCTTTCTTCTGTAATGTGTTCACAGAGGCTTATAATTCTTTCCTCTACTACTTACCATACACAAACACACACACACTCACACATATATATAGGGATTACAGCTATGGGAAAATACACTTGGTAGAACAAAATAACTTGGACCAAGAAGTACTGGGGACAAGGGGTAGGATATCACTTTTTCTCCATCTGGAAGCTTTTGTCTATGCATTGCAATATCCTGATTTTCTCCAAACTGATATGTTTTATTTTCAGAATGATATAATTTACAACAAAATACAGGAAAAGAGCTATTATGTCTGCCCAGGGGAAAAAAAAAATAAAAAAAATACCCTCAGTGTAGATTTTAAAACTTCTACAAAGTTTTTTAATGTTGTCTGTAGTTTGACTTTCTAGATCAATAAAAACCATTCTGTTCTCTATTCTGTTTTCTTTTGGGGGAGGGGGTGAATCTCATGTAAATGTTTATCATGAGCTTAGACGGAAAGTAAAGACATCTCAGGAACAATCCTTAGGGGGATGGTTTCATCATATGAACAGCCTGAATCAAAGTCTCAACACTGTTGAAAGCTGAAAAGCTTTTTTCTCTCCACCTGCCATGTTATTTCCTTTCTGCTTTGCTTCTTCCCCCTCTTCTCAATCTCTGTCCTTCCCCTTGCTCTAGCTCTGGGGTTCCGTGTCAGGTTTTCACGGTCTGTTTTCATGTTTCACTGTATCAACTGTAAGATATCATCTATCACAAGAATGATTTTATTCCACATTGGGCAATACTGTATCACTTATTTAATCAGTTACAAAGCACTCAATGCCAGCCTGTTAGGTAGGCAAATCAATCTGTCATCTTAGAATGCTTACTGCTCTATTTCCTTTTCTCTCTGTTTAAATGCCCCATTGGCATAAGTGCTTTCAGTGCATACTTGCATGCTTGCTTCAGCACAGAGCTCACTGCAACAGTAGGACCGTGATAACTTCACCAGGGCAACTAAAGCAGGAACACAGCATCCTGTCCTAAAAATACAATCAATAGGGAGAAAAGCAGACATATCAAAGAGAGATTTAACTATCTCACCTGTCCTGCAAATTCTTCCTCTTTTGTCACAGCAGGAACCCATACCAGCTCTACTCCTATGAGACATTTACATCAAGCTCCAAAGTTCACTAGGACCAATCTTATCATGTGCCTGCAATAAGAGGAAATACTTCTGGAGGTTGAAAACCAGCACATAGTAGATGGCAATCTGATTTTGCCTCTGCTATGCCTGGGCTATCAACCTTACACCTGAGGTGCTCCTGTTTCAGTTTCTCAACTATTTGAAACATATTTGGTGAGAAGGAATACATTTCAAATGTCCAGATCAGCAGAGCCTGGGCCTTTTTATTAATAATGGAAGAGGATATAAGAAACAACCATAAGTTCAGCTACTGGCTTTCAGATATCTCTACAGAGCACTGATGTCAGATCAGCTCACACTGCTGACCTATACACCATCTAGAACCTTCTGTTTTGCTGAGGATTTTCTTAGGAGAGGAAAAGAGTAACATGCATGTTGCAACATTGTATAGATTCATCTGCCAAGCTGGGGAAGACAGATCAGACGCAGAGATACAAATCACTATGTCCAGAGGGTATGTGTCAGGGTGATATGCAAACCACAGCTAGTTCCTCTTGCATTGCAGATGAACCCTGAGTCATGTACAGGGCAAGTGCTGTATCCCCAAACAACCCGTGACAATGTGTTGGTGGTTGGGCTTGCAGACAAGGCTGTATGTTGTCGTGTATTAATTTGGTTTATATTGTATTTCATTTTTACACTGGGTTTTGTAATGATTTCTTCTGTACCACCCTGTTCCCTTGGAAAATGAGGTTTACCCCTGCTCCTTCTCCCCGCCCATCCTCCCACACTGGAATGTAACCCAACTCTGTTCCACTCCCATCTTGTCCCTGGTTGGGTGGTGGCTTGTCCCTGCCTCTGGCCCCATCCCACCTGGGAAAAAGCCCTGGGACCATGTGGAAATCTCTCTTGCTCTTGGGACCGGGACAGGGACAGGGACCGGACTGAGCTCTGGACTCTGCAGGGGCAGGACCCCAGAACAAAGCTGTGATTCCTCCTGGACCAAGGGCAGACTCTTTCCTTTTGCCATCGACAGACACCTGCTCTCTCTAAAGAAAAAGATTTGCAACCTCCCTGGGATCTTTTGGGACCCTGAAAGGAAGATTCCTTCTGGCGTGGTTTATCTCTCAAGCTAGCTGAGGCAAAAACAGAGCACGGGCTCCAAGGGAGAGAGAGAGCCACTTCAGCTGTATTTTTAGACACAAACAAGAACCTTTTCCTGAAGAAAAAGAAAGAAAACTGCAAACAAGTGGTTTTATTTCTCCCATTTTTCAGGCTGCAAACACTGATTTGTGTTTGTTGTTGGTAAAGACTGTTGTGAGGACACATAAAACTGGAACTGGAAGATCTAACACCTTCCATGCTGGCTAGAGTGACCAGAGATCATCCAGGCATGCCAATACAGAAGCAGCTCCTTGTTAATTTTGTGAAAACCTCTAGGCATAAAAAAGGCTAGAAAACAGCACTGAGTGTTGCTACTGAATACTTCAGAGCAGGAAGAACCATGGGGAAGAGGTACTGACCAGAATGAGAGCTGCCTACCAATCCACATCTAATTAAGACTAATGAGGCAAACAATGCTATCTCTAATTACACCTACCTAAAAGGCTTGTACAGTCAAAATAGGCCATGTGCCTATTTTCTTTTGTCTTAGCAATAGATTAAAAGGTGTTTATTCTTCTTTGCTGAAAGGGACCTCTCTGGCTGTGTTTCCAAAAGCCTAGAAGACTGGGAGATTGGGGAGAAGGACGGGTAGGGCTTTGCACTGAGGCCAGATATGTCACAGAAGCTGTGTGCTGCTTGGACCAGGCGTTCTGGACTCCATACCCAGAAGAAATTGCATCTTTAGTTTTAAAGATGAAGTTCTAAGCTGACAGTGCCACTGCTGCCTAAGTATTGTCTAAAAAAAAATATCTGTCCTTTCTCTGGTCATTGAAGGCACCTCTGCTGGCTGATAGGAGTGAGTGGGCAGATGAGCTGAACTCCAGCCATGCCTCCTCAACTTCAATTCAGACAAATTTGTCTGAATTGTCAAAGTGAGGTGAGGGCCATGACTATTTCACTATAAAGATATGCTATTCCTGAGTAGCCACTTCTTGCACTGCTTAGGTAGGTGTAATACCAGCTCAGTAATTAGCAACTGCACCCTCAGCAACTGCAGTTGCTTGTTTGATTAAACAGCCCTGAGTCATCAGGATTCTGAGCTCTTGTGTCCTGGAGGACATCAGCTCAAACTTATTCAAGGAAATAAACTGATGGCTATAAAGGGTGCTCATAGCAAAGGTGTGCAGAGAAGAGCGTGAGCAGGGAGCTATTTCCCTAGTGATAAGTGATAAAGGCACACACCTGGGAAGCAAAGTGGTTGGGGTTCAGTCCCTACTCCAATAGCTTTGAAAGAACTCTGAGCAAAACCAGTGCAGCAAAACCAAGAGAGACTGCCCTGATCAGCCTCTAGCTTAGGAACTAGTTCCGTTTCCTTCTCAAAGGTAGACAGAAAGGAAGTGATTTCATTCCTTTTGTGACAACTGATGTATAAAGGACATCACTACCATTTATCCCATTCTGTGACTTGATTTTATTAGATCTGTCCAGAAACAAATCAAAACAAGGTTATAATCTATTCTCATGGTTTATTTTGACAAAAACCTGTCCATGCTGGGTAAGTCTCTGTATGCAATCTGGTCATTTCGCCTCAGGAAGGGTAGAAGTTGGAAAGCAGAGATGGTAACAGTAAAGATGATCCAAAACAGCAAAGTTTCTGTATAAGAGAAAACCAAAGGGATGAGGAGTCTCCAGGTGGGAAAAAGACAAATGAGTGAGGCTACAAACAATGAATGGTGCTGAAGAGGTGATGAGGTAATGACTATTCACTGTGTCACACCACACAAAACCTACAGGGCACCCACTGAAATTATTGGGTGTCAAATTAGGAGGAGAGAGCAGGTATTTCTTCACACAGTGCATAATTATATTGTCACAGACTTCTGTGCAGGCCAAAGGTGTTGATAAAGTCAAAAAGTCAGAGAAATTCAGTGAAGGCTGGTCCACTGGTAAAAATTAATATTTTTTTTAACAAAACAGTAGCTTTAATTCAACCTCTGACTCAGAAAGCAGGGCAGGAGAGATCACTGTTCACATTCTTTGTTCACTGTTCTTGTGCTTACTCTGAGCATTACTGCTGCAGTGCCACAGTAACATGCAGGCTACTGGGCTAAGTTTTCTGTACAGTGATGTGAAGGTTCTTAGTCTGATATTAATTTTGTTTTATTTTTTTGGCTGACAAAATCAGGTACTCACACAGCTCACAGCACAGACATAGCCTGTGTGAGACACAGAGGACACAAGAACCATCCTAACCCTCTGATATCACTGTCAGATAAACCCTAATTCCAATGTTTTGAATACCCATGCCCTTAAGCTCTATCTATAGATGCAAAAACATTAAATGAAAAGCATTAATTGAGTTCAATTTCTAAAGTTACCATGATAAAACTATTTATAGTGGAAAAATGAATACAAGACAAGTACCATACCTCACACAGAATGATGATACTTCACACTTTCTACTGGTAGGAGATATTTAACTTTCTACAAGTGTGCCACTGTTTCTATGCTGTTTCCTATGTTGTCCCCAATACGTCCTTTCTGAAACATGAAGAAGCAAATTAAGAAGCTTGTTTATTCAAGGATAAATGTGGCGGTGCAGGTAAAAATAACCGAACTGGGAACATTCTGTAGCTGTGCTGACCAGAGCTAGCTGGAGGTCAGCGCCCGCCCGGTGCAGGGACAGAACCAGCTACAGATAAACACTGTCATTCCTTTGCATAACACCCTTGTCTATCTTGAGATGGAATTTGGTCCATCACCTAGCACTGTACAATACCTTACAACGTAGTCTGGGCTGCGGCCAGAAAACTAATGCCTAAAACCACCTAAGGGAACATCTCAAACTTGTTTAACATTTCTACTAAGATTTCTACTAAGAGAAATCATAAGCTGGAGTAGGTAACATGGGGACCTGGACTAGTTCTTAGAAAAATTCTTTTTCTTCTCCATGATGGAGCATTAGCTAGTTAGTGCTCAAAATGGCTGTTTTGACTCTCATGGACACTATCCCCTCTCAGGCTCTCTACTGTGGAACCCACTAGTGAAAGTCCATGCCCAAGCATAGCAACCCCTGCTGCTCCAAGCCCTCAGTGATGCTCAGGCAGCACTGAATTTTTTACAGAATTGAGACAGAGTACAGTGACACATGGCAAAAGAAATTATTTCCTGTTATAATGAGTTTGACAAATTAAGAGGAAAAAAAGTACATTTTTTAAAAACTTTGGAGCTCCTTGTACAGTTTTCCCTAACCTAATGAACTGTAGGAAGTTTTGTGCTCAGCCCAAACATAAGCCCAGGCTGCCTCCTATGGAAAACTGAATTTTGCTTCCAAAACAAAAGCTTCTCTGAGGAACCTGTCTTTTTCTCTAGGAATGAGACAGCTGCACCTCTAAAAATCTATCCTATTCAGCATATCTCAATCAGACACCTAAAAGAGATGTAAAAGGATACTCCAGAAAAATTAAGCAAGATGGAGTTTTAAAGAAAACTAATTCTGACAGGTAAAAACATCATAGTAGACCGCAGATAAATATCACATGCTTGTGATATGTCTGCCCAGCTATATTAAGGAAAGAGCAACAAAGGAATGAAAAAAATTACACATATCAGTTTAATACACTGAATCATTTTCTCACTTTGAAATAAGCATTAAGCATGGAACAGCATACCCTTCAAAAGTTACTGTGAAAACAGATACTTGTCATCATGGTATGCTGGAAAAGAAGCTAGAAGAGTAAAGGGAAAGCTTATTCCATGTTCTTGCAAATGTTGGGTCTCATTAGCTACCTGTTGAAAGTGTCAAAGCTTAGCTTTTTCACAGGTTCTTTGATTTTATAATTTTTTTGTTTTCACTAAGCTATTCACACAGACTCTGATGTCGCTCAGTAGCCTAATACAAAAATGGTCTGAACTTTGGAAGTATAATAAAAAAAAAAGAGGAAAATCAGGAAGCACACACTCTCTTGCAGAAAAAGTGCAGCAGGACACAGTGCACACCTGGCTGCTTTCTCCAGGAGCAGAGGGGTCATTCCAGGTGAACTCCCTCATTTGAAGATCGCAGCATGATCACAGCATGAGGAGTGTGACGGTAACTTGTTGCTGATTCGAGCTTCAAACTGCAATGCAAATTAAAATCTAGTGAACATGCCTGCCCCAGGAGGTAGGACTTTCCTACCTCCCAGATCCAAGTGAATGATCTTTCTCAGGGTGATCTCTCATTTGGCAGGAAGCGATTTCCCTACCTATTCCCAAAACTCATCTGATTATTGAGGAAACGTGACAGCACCTCTGCATTGGATTAATTCAGAGGACAATAGTAACATTCACTTACTAAATCTCACCAATTCTAGGTTTAAAATCAGAAAATTAAGTCACCCACAATGTGTTACATTTCACATCTGGAGTGTGTGTGGCAGCTGCACTTCAGCCTCAAGGCAATAATTTATATCCCAAACCCAGTTGTTGCAAGTAAATCTAATTAATCAGAATTTTTTCTTGTGCGTTTACAGAAGAAACCTCAGTATTTCAGCAGGACCATAACCACCAGAAGTAGATTCTTGCTGCTGTTCTGCTCAGTTGTCCTAATTTATAAGAAATGTTCTCCAGTTAAACTTCTATCTATTTCCCACCCACACAAACTAAGTTTTATCTCAGATTTCTGACACTAAATCACTTCTATGAGAAAGCCTGCATCATTTCCCTGAAGCCTTAGCTGAATGCTAAGACAATTAAAACTACTACATTCTGGAACATTTCTACACTGTTATTTTAGGTCCATTTATCATTTTTTTTTCGTCTTTAGCACACAGCTTGCAAAAGTATTACAAACACTAAAATAAATTGTGCACACTTCCCAAATTCCCTGGCTAGAATTCCTGTCCAGATGAGACAGCAAAAATGCTGCAAGTTGATAACTATTACTAGTGGACATTCTCATTAACCAGTAGACTAAACACCGTCTTGCATTCCTCAGAAACTCTTCTCTGTCTCCTGGCAAACTGAAAAATAGATATTACTAACATTATACTGCTCAAGTGCAGTGATTTCCAGTTAAAAAAAATAAAATTTCCAAATTATTTCAAAATTCCTGAATGATTTGTTTAAAGTCGGTTTAAAATGCTTTTACTGCAATTTACTACCTTTTGTGATGCAACTGCAACACAAAATACCCTGTTGTAGTGTCATTGTAATTAAAAAACAACACCACCACCACCACCACCAACAACAAAAAACCCGAAACAAAACAAGAACAACAAACCACCAGTTTGGTGGCCGAGACTTGAAGTCAATCGCACGGCGTAGGTTTCTTTTAGCCGTGGTAATTCCGTGCCCTCGCAGGCGGTACCCGGGCACCACACGCCACGAGGCCGCGGGGTCGGACCCAAGGGTGCCGGGGCCCGCAGCAAGCCCTGCGGGGGCAGGCGGGGAGGCTGCCCCAGCGAGAAAACCTTGCCTGGAAATCTCCGGGCACTCGCCTTTATTTGTCAAAATAACACTTATGTAAAAACAAACAGGGACTCTCCGGGCGAGTTTAACGGGTCGGCCAAGGCCGGCCCGGGCCGCGCCGTCCCCGCTCTCCGGCCGGGCGCCATCGGGACCGCGGCGGCTCCTTAGCCTGGCGGCGAGCGCCATCTGGCGGCGCGGCGCTCCCCGCCCGAGGCCTCAGGCGGCGGCGGGAGCAGCTGCGGGGTTCGGCCGCGGCGGCGCCGCCTGGCTGCGCGGCCTGACCCCGAGCCGGGCGGCAGGGCAGCCGCGACAAGACACGTGTTTTTAAAGCGCTTTAACGGCCAGGGTTCTTCAGTTCCCACAACGCCTCTAGTTACCTGGAGTCTCTCGGAAAAGGCTTTCCTTTTGTATTCCCCGTTTCTGCGCTGATTCCAGAGAGAGCATCTAAAATACACCTGCGCGGCCCTTAGGCGCCGTGCCAGGAGGCCGCGCCAGGAGGCCGTGGCATCAGTGACATTCCTCTGGGGATACTTCCCCAGGCCTCTCTTTAGGAGAGCCTGGCCAGCCTCCCCACACGGTTCTGTGACCTCCAGGGCCTGACCATCGCTCAGGGAGTAGTGCCGGCCCTGGTGTAATAAAAGACATCTTGAAGACCTTAACTCATGCATCTTTGCACTCTTTGTTTAAAAAAAAAAAAAAAAAAAAAAAAAAAAAAATCAACAACCGGGAGATTTCTGCTGCAATTATTTCATAGAACTGCAAGTACCTCAGCATCACCTGTGTTGCCAGTTACCCCTAGTCTGGCCACGGCCACTGAGCAGCAAGAGCGAGGCCACATTATCTCTTTCTTTGTGTGACAGGTTAATTCTACAATCCATTATTTTCATGGGCAATAAATTTCACAAGGAAGCTCGTCTCTTGGTAACAGTGTGAAATATTTCTCCTCGCTTTTGCCGTCACCACAATCATACGGCTGTTGTGAGTCAAGTGCTGATAGCATCCCCCTCTCCTGACCCAGGGCAGTACTAGGGCTAATAAACATTTCTGACAAAATTTTTCAAACACAATTGCAACCTCCTTGTCACAGCCTATTTTCAGAAGACAAGGCTTCCCTGCAAACTATTTTACAACTCTACTAAGAGCTGTACTCTGAATAACAGACCTGAGTACTTGTGAACATTCTACAGAGATGTCACATGGCTGGCGATCCATTAAGGTTGTATAAGTTCAGCAAAGCAAAGGGGTGACAAAATTAAGACAGTGTTCATGCCTTGGCAATCCCATTTTATACAGAAACCCATCCATTAAGAGTATTTTGTCCATATAATTTTTAAGGTATCTGGCAAAACCATTTTTCTTCAACTTACTTGGTAGAATATACATCATCCAGACATTGATTATGATCTGAAAGTGAGAGGCATTTAATTAGCAGTTTAAATTTCAATAGACTTACAAGACATTTATTTAAATATTGTGAGAATAATAATTTTCCTAGGTTAAAAGCCATGTGTTAAAGACATGAGGTGTCAAGACCTTACTTCAGAAGTCCCATATCTTTGCATTAATTATTAACCCATTGCTTCCCTGTCATTAACTAAAAGGGACCGACTTGGGCACTTTGTTGCTGGGCAACTATAAGAAAGATCAGCAAGTGTTGTATGAATGATGAGGTATTGAATATCCCTAGCCAGGCCTCCTTCATGTTCTTGAATGCAATCCAATGTGGTCAAGTACAGCCTGATGTCTTTTCTTGGACATTTTTTTAACCAAAGCAAATACTTATTGTAAGCAGGTAAACCTTTTGTACAAACGCAAAAAAAACCCAAAAAACCAAAAAAAAAAAAACAACAACAACAACAACAAAAAAACCACCAACAACACAAAAAAAAAAAAAAAAAAAAAAACAAAAAAACACAAGCAAGGTTCACATAGGGTGATCGTAGGGGATAATTAGGTAACAGAAATGCTAGTGTTGACATAATAACATTACTTCTAAAACAAATATAATTACTCTCTCTCTTGCTGTATTAACTGAAAATTACAAAGAGCGATGCGAAAACAATCAAGTGAATAACAGAAAGGAAGTATTTCTTTCAGAAAGGTGCAAATTGGAGTATTTTTCTACTTATTTTGTCTGCCTAGCTGGTAGTACAGACTGATCCTTTTGCATTCTATACCATGCATAGTGCTATTCTACTTCAAAACTGAGCACTTAAAAGGATTAGTGTTTGTTGATTGCTTTCATGAGACAATATAGCCTTGTTCTCCTCCATGCTTTTACCCATAATCTTTTATTTCTAAGGAGAAAATTCTGATTAGCCCTATGCTTTGAATAGTAGAATTATTTCCTAGAGTGTGACAATTGTGTAATCATTCAAATAAGCCAGTGAACAAGCCAGTATAAATTTATCCCCAGCATAACAATTCTGATTCAGTTGAAATGAAAACAGTCAAAAATCCACAGTAGAGAGTTAAATTGCCTTGGGGGTTCAACAAGTGAAACCTCTCAGGCTGGAAATACCTGTTTTGATTTCTTAACTGTATTAATGCATCAGCTTTACAGAATATGCTGTGTGTTAAAATACAGCAACATAGACAGAGACCAAAGAAACCAGTTCACAAACAAGCTGAAATTGCTTTAGTGAATATAAAGCAGAACTAACATTGAAGCTTATGTAGGCATCTGGGCTTGGAAATTATGAAAGTCAGATTTCTAATAACTTTTTTTTTTTTCCAGAGATTAGCTGAACTTTTAATGGGTTAAATTAGAAGAGAAAATACACATGTGACTTTTCAGAGAGATATGAGGAGGCCTGTGGAACACTGAAGTCAAAAAGGCAGTGATGATACAATTTCTGTTACCTGGTGGTTTATGCAATGACAAAGTCATGGCCCGAATGGCTTTAATTTAGTGATTGGTTAGAAGATCAAGAATGCACAACACACTCTAGAGCACTCCTGCACCACAGCTGAGATGAAGACTCTATGGCTGTACCTGGAATACTGCCCAACATTAACTTCTGCTTTCTTTGAAGAGCTCTGAAAAATGTGAAAGGACTTCCAGAATGACTTAAATGAATTCTATAAAGCCCAAGGAACCTAATAACAGAACTTCAAACTACTTAATTTGTTGAAGAGGAAGCTTAGAGTTGATTCAATTGAATATCTGTGTAGAAGATTTCTAATAGTCAAAGGACAGGAAGATTCTTCAGCTGGAAACTAAGCCAAATAAAATGAGAACAGAAATAGGACCACGTTATTCACAGTGAGCATAATTAACTCCTGGAATTATCTGCTTGGGAAGCAGGTGTTTTCTCCATCATTCTTAGTCTATCCAGGGCAGGTATGAGCTTTGCACAATAGTGTTTGGAAAGAGACATACTGAAACCTGCTGAAAAACATTGCTGCAGCCTGTCCAAACATTGAAACTGTCATCTTGCCCAGATGCAGCAAGAAAAGCTTGTGATTCAGCACGAAGTGCCTGCTGCTGCCTACCGTTACTGACGCCAGTAGGCTGTGTAGAAGCTATTTCTTCCCATGGTTGACACAGCAGCTGAGAGGAGTAAGAAGAATGTGTTACTTAGATCTAAAAGTTCTAGTGCTCAGCCACAGGACCAAGCAGGATCACAGGTACTCTAAGAGCCAGCCTCAGCAGTCCCTTTGGACCTCCTCTCTCCCATCACAGGGGGTTTGACCTCCCAATTAGCACGAGCCTGATGCCAGCCACATGACATAATTCTACCTCAGGAATCATACTTGTGTTGCCTTCATGCCTTACCAGGCCCAGGAGTCACCCTCTGACCAGCCCTCTCAATGTAAACCTAAAGTTAAACCCTCTCCATGTCACTCAGATAAAGAAAGGACATCCTGTGAACATCTGGTTGGACAAAGAGGCAATGTGTGGAAAGATGACACGGGGAAGAGGATTGCTTTGAATATGTGGTGGTGTGATGCTTGAGAAGTATTGCTGTTGGGAGTTCTGTAATGAGATAGGAAACATCTGTGACTGATGTAGTGGGCAGATGAGTTAACACTCTCTGCCTGCACGTGAGTGACCAGCACATAAATCATCACCACCAGGGTGCAAAGGCAGGAACCTGGCGTGAAAAGACTGGGGGAGTTGAAGACTTTCTAAAGGAACTTCCTGCCAGGCATAAAGGAAATAAAGGGCTATTTAAATATCTCCCCTGAGCTCAGAAAGCCTAGAAGGTGCTTCAAACGTTCTGGTGAAGCTGTGAATAACTCTTGGAATTACGCAGATTGACTCAGAACTGAACAACAAAGCTGTGGGACTCGACAGGACCAGCTCACAGCCCCAGAACAGTACCTATCTGGGAAACCAGCACAACTCCATGGCAGAGCAAGGTGCAACTGCAAAATACGAGTTGGTTGCATTTTACGAAATTTTCTAATTGAAATTTCAGTGCAAAGGAGATTCAACAAGGAAACTGCAATAAAACTATTAACATTTGGTGAGTCTATAAATATGATGAAGTGTCTGAGAACATATTAATTAAATATTAATTGAATCATACAAGGCTGTACTGTTTGTGTATTCTGCATAAAATAATCTCTTTGCAGAGGGGGGAAAACTAAGTTCTCATTAACAAGAAGTTGCTGTGGAATCAATTATTAAAAAGCTTCTAAAAAGGAACACTGCAATTACAATTCTCTTGTGTAAATTCAATGACAGTTCATCTCTATTGACCTGTAGTTTTGATTTGTGATATATGCTGTCTTTTAAATCACTTATTTCTGAAACTTTAAAATCTTCTCTTTTAGGTATTTGTCTTGGTTTGAAAGACAGGTGTCTACCAAGAAAAGCAGGAACCTCCCTCATAATGGAAAATATTACCCCCTTCCCTCCAGGTTATTATAACTGAAATTAAGGGGTTTTCAGGCAAAGATATGGAAAAAGAAATAATAGTTCTTTACTAGTTTATATGTATAACAATACAAACAACAACTACAGCAGCAACAACAAACAAAACCAGAAACCAAGCCTCCTCTTGGCTGTTACTTTTATACTTCCCCTCAGAGAGCATATAAAAGATTTCATCAATGTGGAGATGTTCACATTGAGATACTTCTCTAGGTTGAGAGAAATTAGGAGATTCTCTGTGCACCACTATCATGTGTTGGTAAGTGACATTGACTCTTAATCTATACTATTTCTTTGCTAGCTGTAACATAGGTACCTTTATTATCATGCACTGTATTTTTATCTACAAGTAGTCCTTTTTGTGTTATCCTGTGTAGTAGGTAGTCTGTCTTACGTCTGTTATCTTTGATCTCCTCAAAAAATGATTCATGTTGTAGGCCTGATCTGTCATTATTAAGAACTTGGAAGCGAGAGTGGATTTTTGGGGTGCTGGCCACCTCAAAAAAGTTGCTATCTACTGCCAGAAACCTGTCAAAGGCAGGGACTTGTCTAAGCTTTCCCCTCTCCCTTTGTAACATACATCCAACATGATTTTACCTCTTTGTGAATGTTCTCACTGTGATTTCAACTTTTCCTCGGCATAAGCCTCCAACTTGACTCAGCAAAATAAGTTAAAACATTTATTTATTTTGTATTTTACCTATGACATTTAAAGGCTTAAGTATTGCCAACAGAAGCAGGTAAACATGCTGGAAAGAGTTCTGCAAATTTGTCTGACTGAGGTCAGTGGCAATGGCCTTGATCTATGCCTGAATTAGTCCAGCTGCTGACCATGTGCTTTGAGCCCTGCTTCAGGCATTCCCTGCTCTGGACAACCTGCTTCTCCCTGCCTGTGTCCTCCACAGCCTCCCTGCCCATGGGAGCCTCTGTAATTAGACATCTGTGGATGATCACCTGGAGTCACCAGGAGGGCTATCAGAAGAGAAGTTACAGACCTCTGGAGGGGTTTTCTGTATTTGAGAGGCAGGCTGGAAACTCACTGCTGTCATGTAACCCAGATGTTCATTTCCTTGTCCTGAACACACCAGATGTGTGCCTGCTGATGTGAAGAAGTAGGGTTACACACCTCAGCACAAAGGGAAGTTCTATTAAGCTACTGTTCTCATGTCTTACAAGATGTCTAATAAGCTTTCTTGAACAATTTAACAAAACGGGTATCCAAATTCCCAGCTAATCTGTCTTAAACTGTGACCAATAGCTAAAATGGCTTTACGCAAATATCTGATATGTTGTCAGTTTAAGCCTTGAAATTCACAAGTTATTTCAGCCAGGTTATTGTGGAAAAATTACAAGGAAATTGCTTTGGAGTGCAGCTACTTTTTATAATAAGGAAACGTATGCTTGGGTTTTGTTTTTCTGAATGTACAAAATTTCCTAGGCAGGGCAAATTGAGCCAAGAACAAGAAAATCCAAAGATATGCTAAGTCCCTTAGGAACACTGGCATGAAAACATGCTGCTGAAATGAACTGAGAGATTTTTCTTCTTAGTGGATGATATCAGTATTTCATAAAGTGCTCTTAAATCCAATATGTTTTCAGCTTCTTAGTTTCTTGCAAAAAAAAAAAAATCTCATTGCATTCTGCTGTAAACCACATTAGTAAATAAATATTTTTTTCCAATAATGTAATCATCCTATCTTTGCAGTGATACATTATCCTGTTGTTATCAGATTAAGACTGTTTTTTTCTCCCAGCTAATTGGCTGGAGGGATTAAAACCTGCATACACAAGTGAAACACAAAAAGGGAGAGAAGACAATTTGATAGGACAGATGGGCTGGGAGACAGTGACATGCAGTGTCTTACCATGGCTAGAAAGAAGTCTGTCATGAAAGTGGATTGGAAGAAATATATAAACAATGGCAGTTTGACAGCCTGGAGGTTCTGTTCTTGCCTCCAGCTTTCCAGCATACAGGTTTTTCAGGAGGTTTTGTATGAGGGTGCACTCAGGTGACACAGATGATGAACTGTCACAAGTTGAAGTAGTTATGATATATCCCATCTACAAAAGTGTTGCAAACGTGGTCTTGTGTGTAAGCAACTGCTGCATCAAATTAATGACTGTCTTCACCAACATCTAACCATTTAAAGCTGTCATAGGCACCTGTTTAAATGCACTTGCTAAAACCATTGCCTCTACTCAGCTCCCCCATCAGAGTAATGTCCAATGGTACCATTTCTCTTCTGCATGGTTTGTGGTGCTCAGTGCAGCTCTGTGTCCCTGGAAAACCAACAGCAGCTGTGCAAGTGGCATATAGACTCAAAGGTACTACAGGCAGTTTCTGAATCACAGAGGATCAATATTAATTTCATTTTATCAGCTGGAGACTGTACTGGAAGAAAAGCTAAAAATAACTTTATTTTCCCTGTTAATTCTCTTCCTCCTTTTCAGACTTTTCATCGTATTTCTCTTCCTTAAATTCCAGTTGCATACACAGGACTAGCTCAGAGGCATCCCAAACCATGTTAGAAAGAAAAATTTGCTTTATGTGGCTTTCAAAACTCTTTGATCCTTGACTAATCTGTATGGGCGTTGACCTTCCCACATCCTGGAGCAGGGAAAAGAGACCCAGGAACTGCCTAATTACCAGTTGTATATCTGAATTGTCAGGTTTTTCCATCATGCTTTTCCATCTCTCTCCTCTGACAAGCTTCTTTTTCATGCATCCTTTCTTACATTAATTTGAAGATATGTTTTTTCCTTTTGTCCTTTCAATATTTTTTCTTTATTTATTTCCTTCAGCTTGACCTTCTTTCTCTTATTCAAGATGATTTTTATTAAACACAAGTGGTCATTCACTGCAAGTTGCAGAACTCTAATGTATAGCACCAGAAGCTTTTCATAATTTCTCTGAGGTTTCTCATGTTTTCAGTCTGAAGAACTGCTTCCAAAGCCATAAGGATATGCTTTGGATGTTAACTTTTGAGTTTTTCATTTCTTCTGAACAGTTCTTCATACACTATTCCTTCATCCCATGCACCTCCAACTTAATCTTTAAAAATAGCTTCTTTTTGAGCTCTCAGGTGTTTTAAGGATGTGGGCTGCATTTTAAGTTAGCACGTTTCACCTTCTAGTTTCTAAATCTTAATTTCCCATGATGATCACTACTTCTTTACACAGTTAAGTATTTTCAGAGACATAGTCTAGCATTTTCCTTACTCTTGCACAAGAAGTCATTTTCTTTAACACTATTACTCATACTCTGTTTTCTAGGTCTTCATCTCCCTTTTCACTGATCTGTTCCTTATTCTTCCTTTGTGGTTCCATTTAATCATCATTTGCACTGTGTACTGCTGCTGGCTTCTTTTCCCCCAGCTATTTCATTTCTGCTGGAGGTAGCTATTTCTGCTGCATCTCTCCCTGAAAGTATCCTTCCTTCTACATTAAGAGTGGCAGTCTCTTTTAGCAACTTAATTAAACTGGAATGTTTCTGCCAACAGCACTTAGTTTCTGCAGGGGGACATCTTTCATTGCATGTAAGTGATGCCTTGCTAGAAAAGCTTCATTAAAAATAAGAGAAAACTAAACTTCAGGTCTGACTCTTCTCCCTTCTTCAGCAACATGAATTGCATTTGAGTTAGTCCCAGTTTGTATGAGGAAAAGAGAGGAGGATATGGTCCTCAATGTGCCAGCAGAGCCTGTAGATCACCTGCAGACACATTGGGATATAGTTTTTGAGTACTGTAGTTGTAAGTAGTATGAATTTCCAAATAATTGAGAAAACCGTAGATCCCTATTCCCCTCCTTCATCTTTCCTATTAGTACTCATGAATAAATGCATCCAGTCAGGAGTACAGGAGTGGCTCCCCAGTCCTTCCACTAACATGGTGGCCACACTCATGTGTGTGATTCAGCAATCAGGAGTCCATGTTTGTGTCAGAAATAATTCCCTGCTTTTACAGAACAGCCCTTTTGCCCAGGATGAATTTTGGCTCTTCATCAGTTTTCACTTAGTTTGTTTTAATGGGGAAACACCTATTTTGTTGAAAGGCAACATCCTGGACCTTGTGGTATGATTTGTCAGAAGCAAATCAGTTTGCAATCAGATTGGGACTGTGTAGCTGCAGGGATTTTTGTATTAAGCAAGATGACTACACTAAATCTGATGGATGTTCGGAACAACTATTTAACATTACATTGGCTACAGTGTGATGAACAAGGGAAGCCATGGGCTACAGCTCTAGAACAGATTAACAGATTGTCATTCCCCTCTCATTATGACCTCTCATGTGCTGCTGCTGCTGTCATCACTATTTGCCTCCCACATCAGTAGGTTTGATTCTGTGTCCCACAGCAAAGCTGACTTCTAGAACGCTAGTTCATGTGCTTAGGAGTGTTCAAATAAGCGTACAAGTACCTTCATGAACCTTATCACAACTTGAGATCCTTTAAAGTTTAAAGCATGTACAAGACTAAGAACTACAGCACTTGAAAATAATAGATGTCTTCTGAGTTAGGGTCCAGAGTCCAGAAATACATTTGGTGTAACAGCATAGCAAGGTGTTGGTTGAATAAGTAGTTTTTTGGTTATTATCACCCTTCAAATGTTACGAAAGTATCAGGTAATCTGACACTTAAGGTATAGAAATGCAAAGCCTTTAAAAATGTGTAGAACTGTTGTGGGTTTTTTCCCCCAAATTATTCTAGCTCTTGTTTTTCATATTACGTTTTAGCTCCATAGTGGTTTGTTTCAGATTTCTATTTTTATTATAGAAAAACATGGTGTATTTTGAATTAGTAAACAAAACAGTGAACATATGCAAGGAATATGCAAATCACAATGTTCTATACCAATAGTTCAAGGGAGAAATTTAAACCAAACTTAATTTTAAGGCTGCATCTTTCTCTTACATGTTTCTTAAAACTGAGTTAGTTCTTCATTCTGCTAAAAATAACTGATGACATGGTAAGTCTTCATATTTAGTGATTTATATTTCAGAATATTCTTCAGATAGCAACCTTGGCCTGGCTGTGAGCCAGACAAGCCTTTTTGTGTTTCCCTTCTTTCATTCAGCTTTTAAAAACGCTTTGCTTTTAAGTTTTTAGCCTACAGCTGTAAAAAGACAACTTGAGACAATAGAGATCTCAGGATATGATGTGATTCCTAGGAGGTATACCAAATTTTAAAAGCACTTTCAGTCTGGAGCTTTAACAGCTTCAATTAAAAACTGTGTTTGAGCCCAAATAAATGGACCATCTTCAAAGACAATCGTACTCTAAAGCTGGAGAAGCAACTTTTTCTAGAGCATATGCCAAGCTCTATTTTCTTTCTCAATTTAGAGGTTAAGGCAGCTCTGGTAGAAGATCGATGGGAGCAGAAGGATGCTACCTCACAGAAAGGTGATACCAGTCAACCAACTGGCAGTACCTTGCCTCTGAAGGACAGGGTCTGCCTTTGTTTTCTAAATTCAAATTATTTCACTGGATTCAGAAGAAACTAGAAACTTTTGTTTTCCACAGATGAATTTTCAAATCATAGAATTTTCCAGCACTGTCCCAAATTGTCCTGTGGGCCATTCAGAATGGGCTCCTGTGTCACAAGTTGTCCATTGGCCTTTGATACATATATATATATACATATTTGTGTGTGTACATAATCAATATGGCAGAATTTAACATTATCTCTTGATTTCAAATGCCAAACACTGTGAAGCATAGTAATGGAGGGTTTATCCTTTTTTTTTTTTTTTTTGATCCTGTTGTATGTGCTGCATGTCCCTTTCACCCCTAACAGCAATGAAAACAAAGTCAAACTTGCACAAATGCCAGTTCAGCACTGAGCAACGGGCTGCATCCTATGTCCAGTCTTTCTTTGGTCTCCAGCAACAGGGACTTGTAACAGCTGCTGATGAATCTTTACAGGAGAGTGAAGAAGAAAGGGAAAACAAGACAAGCTGCTGAAAGGATGGTCATCATCTGTTCTCCAGAGTTTCTTCTTGGGCATTGATTATCATTTTAACAATGCTTGCACCAGAAAGCCACGGCCAGCATACAGCATACTTGTGGTGAACTTTAGTAACAACACAGTGCAGCTTAGAAGGTGTTAGGCCTCAGAATTATTTTTTCCTAAACAAGGACATGCCAGATTGAGTTAAATATGCCTCGTTAGGTGCTGTATTAGAATTGTCTTTCTTCTGAAATATTTTATTCTTTGTTGGAATTACTGTTCATATTGCCAAGGCAAACTTGATAGATTGCTTTTCCAGACCCAGTGTTCCTGGAGCTGTAGACTCTTTGACTCACTCAAGTCTAACCTTAACCGAATCCCTACCCCTAAACCTAAGCCTAAGGTCCCTAGTAGCGTTGGTGTTCAAGTTTAGAGAAAAGTAGGGGCAGCAAGATTGGGGCTCTGCCAGGATGGCCTGGGCATACCACTTCCAGTCCAAGTGTTCATGGAAGTGTTCATCCAAGTGTTGACTGTCCCAACCCTATCCCTAACCCAAACTCTTAACCTTACCCTAACCCCAGCCTTAGCCCCAACCCAAAGCCAAGACTGTGAGTTTTCCAGATCAGAAAGAAGAAGAATCAGCAAGATTGGGGTCTTGCCAGGAGCCTGTGGGCTTTCCTTTTCAAGCGCCAGTGCTCCTGGAGCTGTCGGCTCTTTGGCTCTCTCAGTCTTAACCCTAAACCTAAGCCTAACCCTAGCCTTATCCCTAGCCCTAACACAAAACAAAAAGTTGCTGCTCTAACATCTTTCTGATCTGGAAAACTCAGGATTGGTTGGATAAGGGCTAGTGCTAGAGCTGGGGTTAGGGTTAGGTTTACAGTTGAGAGGGCCAAAGAGCCTACAGCTCCAGGAATACTTGGGCTGGAAAAGGCATGCCAAAGCAATCCCAGCAAAGCCCTGTGTGAGCACAAGAACTGGACCTGCTTTTAAGGTCTAAGCGACTGCTGATGTTGATGAACGCCTTTCCTCTTTCTGGTTGATACTGGATGTGTCTGCTTGCTGTGTGAATTGCCTAGAGCAGTATGTGGCTTTTGGTAAACAAGAGCAAAAGAGTCAGGATTCAAGCTGTGCTGAAGCCTTTTTGCTTACCTATAGTGATAATGAAGGCTGTAATAATTGCCTTCTCATTATGACTGAGATGAGAGTAGGACAGCTGCTATTTTAACAGATCACCAAGCACATGCAGAGGCAAGGAGTAATTTACTTCCTGAAGCCACCTGTACTTTACCAAGTTACCTGCCAAAAAAGAGAAACAGCAGTGCTTTCACTTCCTCTGTTTTTGTCCAAGATTTATTTGCAATTAAAAAAAAAAAACCCTATTTCTATTTCATAAAAACAGATTTATCTTTAATTTCCTTTCCTGCTTTGATGGAAAAATAGGGCAGGGGAGAAAGCAATAGCCCATCTTGTCTTCAGTTACTAGTTGCTGTTTCTGAGAATTTAGCAGCCCATGTGAAAAGGCTTTAAATCATGGAAAGCTGCTTCCTGTGTGCCTTTGCATTACTTCAGAAAATTCACCATAATGACTTCTGGTCACAGCATTTCCTGATTGCAGGATTTCAGAATTGCAATTTACTCATGTACACAAGAGTGCAAAAATACAGTGTTAGTGGATTTCCCAGGAAAGCTGCACCTGCAGGGAGAGGCATGGGGCATGTGATTGGTTTCCGGAACAGTAGAGCCATTAGCTTTGTGGCAAAGGCCTAGAGCTGGAAAGATTGTGTTCATTGTGTTGGGGGAATTGCTGAAGCCTGCCATATGTGTGAAACATTTGTCTGCTTTCCTCTCTGTGATTACAGTCATTTCATTAAATAAAACAGGAGAGCTACAACATTTACGATGTAAGCATTCTCATCTGTCACTTTTTCCTTTAAAGCATCACCCATCATGTTCCTTAAGCTAAGGGCCATTGCCGTCTCCAAAAGTTCTAATGAAACTGATATTTCTGTCTAAGCTACACTTTTATCAATTTGTACCTCAGAAAGCAAGTGTGAACCTTGGTTAAGCTTTTGTTATTGATGTTTTTTTTTTTTTGTTGAATAAATATTGCCTAACTATTATTAATACAGGTTGAGTTATGATTACTGCAGATCTCATGAATGGAAACAGGTCACTGAGCCCAGTCTCAGTAACTTTTTTCCTCATACCCTCTTAACAATGAACCTTCCAGACCGTTCACATATACATACTATCCATAGCTTGCACTACAGACGGGAAATTCCCTGCTAGGCAGATCCTTAGAGCCATACATCCTGGATCTATCAACAGGATGGTGAAAAGCAGACATAAGGGAAGAAACAGATCATGCAGAATTGAGTAGGTCAAATCTCTGGATTGTAGGTAAGCTAATGAGAGAGCATGCACAATCAACGCAGCAGTGGGGACAAATGCAAGCCAACCCAGTTGCCTCAAGTTTCTTTTTGTCTTCTTCTCTCATATGTGGGACTGTGAGAAACATCTGTAAGGCTTGTTTTGGTCTAAGACACAGGAAAGCAAGAAACCAAGCAACCAAGGAGGGAAGGAAGTGTTCACATTATGGGTGGGTGTGAATATCTAGGAAAGTAATGTCCAGGAACAATTAAGGTAAGTAAGTTGCTCTCCCTCTTAAAGCAGAACTGCTGACAATTATGCATGCATGACTATAGAAGGAAATAACTGAAAATAGGTACTCTTGAAGGAGAATACAGCCTTTTCATCTTTGATTTTTAACAAACACACACACACACACAAAAAAAAAAAAAAAAAAAATTCCTGGTCTGAACAGGTTTTCACATAGCTGTGAAGATCTGAGCTCTGGTGCAATTAAGTTTTGTAGTGCAGTTTGAGGTAAAATGAGTCATTGGACAGTGAGACTGAGGTAGGGGACTGTGTCTTTAGACAGAACTTCTTGTGCTGTTTCATGTCTATAGGTCATCATTTAGCTTTTCCTTCTCTTTAACATTTGGTCTTCTGCTGATGTGATTTGCAATGGGAACATGACAGCACTGGGAAGGAATCTCATAGGTCAAGTCCAGGCTCCCCTTGTCAACAAATATTGTTAGAATAATCATAATTCTTGCCACACTTTGTAGTATAATGACTTGATGGTGTCCAGTCTTAAAAAAGTTACTATTTGTGGAGTGAGAGTCCTGCCAGTTTGAAATGAGTCTGGAACCCTCAGCTGGAAATGTGCAAAAAGGAGAAGCCAGCTGAATTAAAGTAAAAAGACTTAAATGCGATGACACTGCAGATGTTGCAGTGTGAGAAAACAACTTATCTAGGAGGCAAAATAGCTTCAAAAGGCTGGATGCTTGCAAAAAATCTACTGCTCCATCTGCATAAGGAGTGTGGGAGGTTCTAATAGCTAATGACATAATTTATTGATTTTCTGAGACTAAAGGAGCTACTTTATAGCTAGCAATTTCTGTAGGTCAGCACACAAAATAGTGCTGAGATTGAATGACTTTGCAGGATCAGTTGTCCACAAAAACACCAGTGATTGCAAAGCTCTTCTGCCGCCATAGCAGAATCAAATAGTAAGTACCTTGTTTTTCCAGTATGCAGCTAGATTAAGAATTTGATGGGACATCACACAAAAGCGAGGGGCAGAGACTGAAGCAGGAATAGCATGGGCTCTTTTGAATGGCACAGATGGCACAGGACCAGACTCTGAGCCCCATGCTGTGTCTTGGGGGAGATATCAACATTCACAGGTACCGGGATCTCACTGGGTTCAAAACCCAGTAGACTCTATTTGTATAAAGACAAAACACCAGCATTCCAGTAAGCTTCTGATAATATGCTTGTTATCTAAATTGGAGGGAAAAATAGTCTACCACAGGTGCTTTAAATGTTGCTAATCCTCATTTTAAAATATATATTAGTGTAGGATACATGAACTGAGGCAAGTCCAGACATTGATTTGGGCCTCAAAATACATTAATAATTGCTGAGTCATGGCAGAGAGACCTGTTAAAACTGTCAGGCAGTTGCAGCAGCATCATACAAAAAAACAAGATACACATCCAGCAGAAGGAGTAAACGGACACTCTGTAAGGGCATCCATTAAGTTCAGGAGACCAACTGTAAAGGACTTGAATTTTACAATACGTATCTAAACCACTTTCAAATGAAGCTTCATTCAAGGTCTGCTGCATTTATACTTCAAGGCAGAAAAAGTTGTGTAAACCAATAAAAGAAGAAAAGTTACATAAAATCTGGTGCTTCTAAAGCCCCTGCTAGGAAAAGCAATCTACAGAGATTTCTAGAAGAATTAGCTAAAATTGATACAATATTTGCCAGACCTCTATGTTATGAAATGGAGGGATAAAGACAAGGAGAGAGAATTGGTTTCAATTGCCATGCTTCCAATCATCCCAAGGTTTAAAGAAAATATAAGCTTTACCTCTAAGCAAAAATTGTTGAAAGTGCTGGACAATTCAGTCAGCTGATGTCTTTCAGAAAAAAAAATGGAATATATTGGGACAGATGAAACCTAAAATTATATTTGAAAAAGAGGCTTCTTACAAAATCATCTGCTGTTCCACACTACTGCAAAAAAGAGGCAAACCACTAGATACAGAAGTATTTGATCTAACTGGAGTAAGAGGAAACATGTTAGTTACTGTGGTAGTAACAAAAGCTGAGCTCACACCCATCTCTGCAATAATTTCAAGAGCACCTGTAGCATGGCATAAAAATCACCATTTTAAGCTGCAATTAAGGACATATTTGCCTTATTTCTCAAGGTATACTCACGCTACTTCTACCTCAAATAGAGACTGAAGAAGATAAGAAGTAGTGTTCAGAAACATTAGCTTACCAAGGTATGTAAAACCTTGCTGTAAAACAGGCTGGTGTCTAGAACAAATGTGCTGCGTTTGCCAGCAAAGAATTCTTTCATTGGTTCCCTTTAGTGTTAAAAACCATTACAGACAGAAACATTAACTTGGTATGCATGAAAAATTTATATTGAAAAGCCCCCAAATGCAAGCTGGGAATCAAAAAGTTTTTGCCACAGGTCACTGCCCTGTCACTTAAATGTTCACACAAATAAGGCAGTGGATATGACCTTTGTTTGTAAAAGCCAAGTCATGCTGTTCATGTCTGAGAGTCTCAGTCAATAAAAAATCTCAACCTATTTATTATTTTACTATTTGAAGCAGGAGATAACAGTAAGCAAGCAGCAAAAAGGACAGCCTATGTTTTGCTACAGGATGACTAAAACCCAAAGGAAATTGGGAATAATTAATGCCTCTTTAAACAACATACTCTAGAACAAAAAGGGATTAGTTTGTAACTCCCTGGTGGCCACAGAGAACTGTCACATAGTATTTTTCATAAAATACTGAGCTCGGCAGGAGGAGCTGTTACAGTTTATGCTTGGCCCTCTCAGAATCGTACTGACAAGAGGTGAGCCTATCTTACCACAGGAGACAAAAAGCTCAGAGAACTTAATCTCAATGCTGCCACAAACACACCTGATGTCTAGAAATACACTGAGGGAAAGAGAAACACCAAAGAAAGGCCAGAGATCAGCATTGGCACAATCACAAATACACACTGTAGCCTACAGCCTAATATAAATTTTCTGATAAGGCCAGTGAACATGCATTACTTATTAATTGGCACTCAGTAGGTTTGTGATGGCAAATGTAACGCCTGTAATTCAATGACTGGAAGTCTCCTCCAGTCTGATATTGTTCATCAGTGTGGCAGCCTTCCCTTGAAAACTCTTTTTGACACAATTCCCTTCCCCTTCCTATGTGGCCATATGCTTGTTGCAGTCAGAATTTGTCTCACTCATTCCTTGCAACTGCTGATAACCCCACTCCTTTCCAGGGCCTCTGATCTTATAGTGATTCAATATTCCTTTGTTAAGTTCAAGTTCATAAAAGGGATATTAATGGGCCTAAATCCATAGGTTCAAGTCCCTCAATTAATTGTTCCTCAAAAGCACTTTATGATTGCCATTGCTTTTATTCATAGATTTAACTGGGTAATTCAGGTACAATAATATAAAACTGAGGCAACACCTGATACTTCTTTCTGAAATATTAGTAGATGTATATTGTATGTCTACACAGTTCTACATACAAAGGTTTATGACTTAATTTGTTTTAAGATGGCCATAAACATATAAGAAAGTTGGCTAAGCTGTGGGCGCAGCTTATGTAATTCTTATGAACTCCTGAAAGTACAAGAAAAACTGAGGAGTAACAAGCTGCTCTTTCACAGCATAGAGACTATGTGGGTTCATTAACAGGACTATACTTAGATTTCAGTAGATGCATGGTCTGTATAGCCTGAAAAAGCCAAGGTGTATAAAATACATCCTGAATTATGATGAAACTGAAAAAATGTCTTCTTTTATGGATAGCAGCTCCTGAACAGAATGTGGATTACAGTTTTTATCCAAGTGATTGTTTGAAATTATTTGAAAAATGTCATATTATTATCCTACCATCCTGCCATAATAATAATAGCAGAAAGTTTGATCCAGTGATTCACCAAGCAAGGTATGTTTTGGGTCCAAAGGTGCCCAATAACAGCCTGCCAAGCCACACAACAGCCATTTCCCTGGGTTTATCAAGCCCTTGTGAAGCCTCAGTAGAGGGCATGCCACCATCAGATCCATTATTGTCCACACCACTCAACATCTGCGGTATAATTTGTCACACTACAGTCACATGCAACCATTATTTGAAGACTTACTGACACATTTACTTTGAGGACCCAAAGGTCTGTTCAGCAGAGTCCAAAGACAGGTTATTAAGTCAAAACCAAGAAGGTGACATTGTAATATCAGTGAGGAATAAAATACTATTAAAGTAGAAAGTCCACTTTTCACCTTTGTGAAATGGCCCACTGTGCACTGGAGTCATGATAATGGAAAAAAAAATCCCTGCAGATAGATTGGACAGGATTATATACAACAGAACAACTGAACTTGTACCATTTTTCTCAAACTGCCTGAGTTATATCCTCACAATATGTCAAAAAATGACTTAAAAACACAGCTATGAAGAAGGATGCAGTATTTGCAGTGCGACAAGGTGGAATGTAACTGCTTTATGGGAAATGAACAGCACCAGATTGGAGTATGAAATTCTGCAGATGAGTAGCAGATGGCAAATGAAGGCATGTGAATACATGCACCTCATACTAAGTCAGGCTAAATTACTAGAAATTTGTGTTCTGCCTCTACAAGTTTGCATCAGTATCAATTTTCTGTAAGTGTTCATTAAGAGTTAAAGCTGAATCAGATATTGCTTTCATATTGTTCTCCCTCAACTGCAAATATTTGCATATTTTAAAGGCACTGTAATAGAGTTTACCATGTTCCAAAGCTCACAGGCATCAGGCAGAGGAGCCTTATGGGTGTAGGTGAAGGTTTGTACACATCTACAACCCCATGGCATTTAGAAGTCCTGTAACAACTTTTCTTTGCATTGACTTAGTGCACAGAATAAGCACAGTTTTAGCCATATTGACACCTCATTAATATAATTATTTTTGGATTGTGATTAGAGGAATTCATGATTTGCAATGCACAGCCATTTTAAAGAACCCATGTTGTTCTTTGGAGCCAAGAGACAACACAATAGTCAGTTAAACAGTCTTCTTTGAGTGTTATTTCTTAATGTGCATCAGAAAAGCACAGAGCTTGGTGTACAGGGCTCTTATATCTGCATCTGCTTTTACCTTCGGAGTACCTTCTGTCACTGTGAAGAAATTTACAGCTGATGTATATTCAGGACAGAAGCCCAAATTAATGCATTTGGAACAATGTGTTCTTGCTGCCATTCTCATAATGAAATTTGACTTGAATGGGAGCAGTGCTGGGCTCTCTGCTGCTACTGATTATACATGTCAATATTGGACTGTGTTTGAGTGATGCTGTATTATGCATAAGAATATAGCATCATGGTGTTGTTGTGATTCAACAGGCAACATAATTAGATGGATTGCAAGTGAAAATATAGAACTATATATTTATAGCCCATCTCAGCCTTTCTGCATATATGGACCTTTGTTTATTTAATTAGGAATTATTATAAAGTCAAATCTCTATTTATCTTTCTGGTGATGGCCTTGTTCTGAATGTACATACAGTGAGAAGCCCTTGTTGAAAAGACTGAGCAAGATATTTTATTTGATTTTATTTTATTTACTTTAGAGGCTTCTGACACCAATTGCCAGCATGCTTGCAGTCCCAATCACATTGAAAATCTAATAGCAACATGATCTTAGAATAACAGCCATGTGTTGTTCCTGAATGAAGAATAACACTGCCACCCTGTTCTGGCAGACTACAGAAGGCCAAGATACACTTCCCTATAATTTCAGGTAGATGAGACTGATTTTTTTTGTCAGAATTGAATGTTAACAGGATATTAGAAAACATTTCCTACTTTGTATCCACAGCAGTATGAAAGGAATGTGTGAAAAATTGTTATCACTGTCTGCAAACAATAAGCTCAGATAGTACAAGTGTTATTACTATCTCAGGTAGCATCAGTCTTACATATTTATCCTTAAAATAAGGAAACAATCCTAGGCTCAGGTCATAAATATGGAAAGCAAGCACTGAGATATCTAGTGGACATCCTAATTCCACAGAGAAAGAATGTGGGAAAAAAGGAAACAAAGCCTGAGCTCTGAAGTCAAGCCATATTAGAATCTCTCTTCTCAGAAAGAACAGAAACT
The DNA here is from genome assembly GCF_015227805.2 of Hirundo rustica. Lineage (NCBI taxonomy): Eukaryota > Metazoa > Chordata > Aves > Passeriformes > Hirundinidae > Hirundo > Hirundo rustica. Next base: position 19,921,843 of record NC_053453.1, on the reverse strand, counting down.
TATTCTTGCCATGTCATTAGTAGGGCATAACCCAGATTTTAAGAGTCCTCAATCAATAGCAGGATTTCTCATTTGATTTCATACTTCATCATATGTATGAAATGCCTTGGACTTTTAATTATCAAACTTGAGGTTCAAAATGAGTAACTAAATTTTAATCGTTTTCTCCAATGCAAGACCCTTCATGTTCTCATAAGATAAAGAAAATGCTTTACCAGTTTAAATATCTAAGATCTAACAGGACAAAATAGTCTCAGTCTGGACCAAGTCTTCTGAATCAACTCAGGTCAAAAAACGTATTTTGCAACAGCGAGTTAATAGCAGAAATAAAACAGAGAATATTTCATGGGCAAATGCAACAAGTGTCTTGTGATTCAGTCACAAAGATACATGGTCCCTGGCAAAGCAGTCTCATGGAAACCAATGTGTTAGGAGCAGGTAATGATTGACTTGCTATTTACAGAAAGCTTCATTTAGCCTTTCCTGCTGTCTGTACTTCATCTTTCAGTGGTTACAGTGACAGCTTTCTTATGTGTTCTAATTATATATTTGTAGGTGTAGTTTCAGAAATTCACAAGAACCTGCAAATAAAACCAGGACCATAATTAATTACCACAATGTTTTATTATTAACAGTAATGTATGTAACATTCCGATATAAATCTTTCTTTTATAAAGATGTTCCATATACCCTATACCATTTTCAAAAGAAAGCGGTACAGGAAGCACCTTCACGACATTACTATGTTTAGTTTACTGTTATTAACTTCAAGTGGACGTGGTGAAATCTATTAATGGACATCTCCAAGTACAAAGTTAAGTATATAACAGATATAGCAACAGAACCATGGTGGTTCATCTTAAAACCTGAGTGATACTTGGTAGATTTTTAGTTAGACCTATCCTATATTGACAGCAATTGTATTGAGAACAGTCTGAACTATGATCTGAAAACAGTGTGTCCTATGTTTTTCAAAGTATTTTTTAAAAATCAGTGCTGAGTTTACAGTAATATGATTATGTTTTCGACCAGAAAATTATGTTCTCAGTACTAAGGTGGCATTTTCTTTCTTTGAGTTTTCATGTTTATTGTTAGTATGAAAATTGCAATCTTTGAACTCCATTATATATTAAATTTGAGATTTCTAAACTGCATATAATAACAGAACTAGAGAGAGAGAATAAATGAGAATTGAAAGGAGCCTGGAGGAGGGTAGCAAAGATGTGCAAGTTTTCTGCAATATATCAAACAAAAAAAAGGAGGCAAAATCATAGAATATACTGAATTGGAAGGGACCCATCAGGATCGTCAAGTCCAACTCAAAAAAATAGGAATGAGGAATAACTGGAAATCAGTAACTCACGACTGGCTAAAATAATAAATTCCTTTGTTTTCACTGAGTTTTATTCTAATGACAGTAATGTAGGGTTTGACTATGCAGTGGGAGAAGAGCCACAATAGAAAGTAGGTGCCGTGCCAGCAAGTGTTCTTCCTTTGTTACCCGCTAGATTTGCTGTGTGACTGAGGGCCTGCATCCACCCTGCCCGGGGGCAGAACCTCCTCATGCCTGAATCCAGGGCTCCCTCCCAGCCACGAGGCTCACACAGCTGACCCCACCCCACAAACTGCCTGGGTGTCTCAGCCTGCCCTGCTGCAGGACATGGGCGTCCCCCCCAGTCCCGGTGCCATACGTGAAGCGCAGTGAGTCCCGCTGCCCACTGCCCTCCAGCCATCAGCACTTGACTTGGCGAGGGGCTGTCACACAGGATGCTGTCACAGCAAGGTGGGGAAGGGTGTGCAGCATCCACAGCAGTTTCATGGACTCTCCCTGTCCATGGGAGTCCCAACACAGCTTCAGGCTCAGTTTTACTTAACAGTATTTCTTGTTTAGGCAGTGAAAGTTCCTAAGAGGGCAACATAGGTACAGCAGAAGCTGTGACCTTATCTTTTCTTCATGCCTTCACATCTCCTGTAAAACTGCAACTGGAAGAGAAGAATCCAGCTGACAAGGGAGCTGTCTCTTCCTCTGCCTCTTCCTCTTCCTTCACAGAGCTGGCAAAGATGGATGAGCTGATTCTGCCATGAGAAAGGCAGCTGTCAGAGCTTGTTCTGTGGGAGGCTTCTGGAGGCCTATAACCTACCTAACTCTGAGAGAACTCAAATACACTGTCCTTGTGTCTTGATGTTTTCCATTATCTCCCTCCTTACACACAGTAGAAGACCATACACGTAGTATCCAATAAAACAAGGATATCAAGCGCAGTCTCAGAGTTACGACTGCAATACAAATAACTGACAGAAACTCACAGAAGACAGAAATTGAGACCAATTGTAAATATTTACCAATATTAACTGATAAAATTAAATCTTGTGGAAAAAGGATGATTAAAAGCTTGGGCAGACATGGACAGATGCAACTTCCAAAAATCATGGCTGCAGCTAGAAAGAAATAATTTAATACACCAAAACACCTCTAGGGACAAAGTACAATAAAAGTCAGCAAGCAAGAGTATTTGTTCTGTTTTAGCAATGGAAAACATTTGGAGCCACTTAGTTTAGGGGCAAGTAAGATGTGGGATGGCAGTGACAGAAATATTTCTTCTTGGCTTGGTGTAGTGTCGCTGCACTGTTATTCAGTTTTTAAAACTCCATACAGTGGTGCTGAGAAAAACAAGATAAATTAATGTATTGTTGGATTTTTTACACTTTCCACTTCCTTCAAGCACTATGCCCTCAGCATTGAAATTCAAGTGGGACCAGAGAGTAGTCTGGAGAAAACTGGAGAGGTCTGCTGCACTAGAGCAGGGTAGAAGTGAGAACTAAACTATTGCTTTAGAAGCACTTAGTACACTTTGAGTGGATGGCTGCAGATAAATGGCTATAGTAGTACCATTCACGTATTTATTTTTTATTTGAAATGCATTCAGCAAATGCCAAGTTGTTCAAGTTCACTTGAACAGTCCTAGTATGGAAGTCCTGTCATGCAACACGGGCTGAGGTTTCAGAGCTGGAACTTGAACCATCCAGTGTTTGGAGCACCTGTAACTCTTGTCTTCTCTCTCATCATGCTCAGAACTATCCAAGCATATGTGTTCTCTACACTCACAATTACGTCCTAGCACAAACTGAGCAGCTGTTTGTCAAAGTGAGAAACAATCCATGGTATATGAGGGTTCTGAAAAGCAAGGATTTATGTTCCACGGTGATCAAAAGGCAGGTGTAAAACAATCCCACAGAATCTATGCAAACACACTATGTACAAGTTACTTACAGGTGCTCAAAGAAGCATAAGAAGCCATGGAAGGAAAAAAATACAGAAATATACTGGTAACATTGCAGTAGTGGTGCAATGATTTCAGAAGTCATTGAGATATTATATAAGGTACATTTTGGAGAAAGGAAAACACACAGTAATGAAGTGAAAGAACCTTAAACTGGTGCATGAATTTTGGACTTCTAAAGCCTTCAAGATTATCTGTTATCTTGAGAGCTCAAGTCTTCCTCAATGAAAAGGAGGAGGACCCAGATGATTGCATGAGGGACTCAGTGCGGTAAGGGGAAATTCTAGGCACCAGAGGACTCCGAGAAAGTCCCCGACCTTCCTGGGATTCCATCAGTGAGCGGGGGCCGCACTGGCCCCGCGAACAATACCCCGGCTCGGGGTCACCGCCGCTGTCGCTGCAGCTCGAGCTGGGGAAGGAGGGAGCCCGGCGGGCCCAGGGGGAACTTCAGGTGGCCGTGGCAAAGTAAGCAAGGTGTCAGCAAGGCTTTAGGAAGCCTGAGAGACACCAGGGGAAGGGCGGGATGACCGGGTCCGCCCGTCACCGCCCCCCCTCCGCGGGGAGCAGAGGCGGCGCCGCGGGCCCTTCCCGCACATTCGGGCAGGAGCGATGGTGAGGCCGCGGTCCGGTCCGTCACCGCCCCGGCTGCGATGCTCCGGGGCGGGATCGGCGCTTCGCCACTCCCCGCAACCTCCTGGGTGGCCCCGCGGTAAGACACCGGGTGCCGCCCCGGGGATCCTGGGCCGCTTCGTCAAGCCCCCGTCGTCCCCACCCGGACTCCCCCGGCCCTGGCCGCTGCCCCCACCCCTGCGGCCTCCGCCTTCTCCTCCCCTTCCCCTCCCGGTCCCTCCTCCCCGCCGGCGCCGGTCGTGCCCGCCTCGACTGAGGGGCGGCTGCCGCTGCTGCTGCCGCTGCTAGCCGTGGCTCCGTGAAAATGTCCGAGCGCGGCGGCTTCTACCGGCAGGAGCTGAACAAGACGGTGTGGGAGGTGCCCCAGCGCTACCAGAACCTCACCCCCGTCGGCTCCGGCGCCTACGGTTCCGTCTGGTAGGTGCGGGGCGGCGGCAGAGGGGCCGGGAGCCGGCAGGTGCAGCCGGCGAGGACGGACAATGCGGGGCAGGCGAGAGTCCCCGCGCCGCGCCGGGGGTCGTGTGCGGGGAGCGGGGAGCGGCGGGCCGGCGGCGGCCGCGGGGCGGGGGCGTGTCCGCCGGGCACCGGTGTGAGCGGCGCCGGAGCTCCCGCCCCGCCGCCCCGGCCGGCGGCCCCGCGGGGCCGGGCATGCCGCGCCGTCACCCGGGCAACCGCGCCCGCCGCCGCCCCGGGGCCGCCCCACCGGGCTCCGGGCTACCGGGCCGCTCCCCGGGGCCGCCCCCCGAGCCGGCAGCGCCGAGTGACCGCCCGCCGAGGGGCCGCTGCCGGCTGGTGCTGCTCCCGCCGCGGGGAGAATTGCCCCGAAGGCGAGAATCCTGCGCAGTCATGGCGCTTCCGAGCGGGGGGCGCGGGCAGGCGGCGGCGCCGGGGAAGCGCTGTCCGAGCCGGGTCCGCCGCTGGCCGGGAGGGCTCCCCGGCGGCCGCGGCCCTTCCAGCCGGGGCTATAGCGGGGCATCCCGCAAGGCCCGGGGGCATCCGCGGCGCGGGGAGAGTTCCGTCCGCCGAGACAATGGGAGCAGGCTGAGGGAGGACACGGGATGCTCAGCCGGTGTTTCGGGGGCATCGCAAATTAGGACAGATTGCCGCCCAAGGGCTTCGGAGGCTTAAGGATTTAGAAGGCTTTGCCACATGTTGTCGTACAACGTTTCTCTTTCTTTGATAATTCCTACGTCAGGCTTACACTCTCGGGAACTCCCAGTGCAGGTTGGGCTGATACTTTAGTATTTGATGCACACTTTACTACGCTTATAAAAGCTTTGAATCAAATTTTGGAAACAATAGTGGCGTTTAAGGGGGGGTTTGAGAAAGAATCGTGTTTCTTTTGTAAGCTGGGTGAGTGGAATTATGTAAAACAATTCATAATGAGCCTTTAAATACAAGTACTACTTTAAATAAAAGTACTTAAAAAATTCTTTAGAACTTTGCTTTTTGCCGTGCTCTAAACGCATGCAGTAGTTTTCACTTTTTCTCCACAGATAACACAGAACATTTATGGAGTTTTGTATTAGTTACTTCATTCTCTAGCTCTGTGAACTGTCCAAGTTTACACATAAACTAGGAATATGCATTTTTAAACCCCTCCAACTATCAGCAGAAACACTTGAGACTGGTGTGAAGTATCCTTGAATTCTTCTTTTTTATTATTATTTCTAATTTATGCTTGCACCGGGGGGGTCTAGGCAAATACCATGTGAGTGTAGATACCTGCCATTGTACTTAGCATGTGATGATCTCCTGGGAATAGTTTCTACAACGACTTAATTTATTTACACTATAAAAATCTTAGTTTGTGAAATAAGAGGAGAAAGTAAACTAAGTGCTGGATGGATATACAGTAGCAGAGTAACTACTTTTATGTTCCAATTGAAACTGCATTTCTTGTTAGTTTCTCTATTTATGCTGACATAGTTTTGAGGGAAAGACCTACTTTACTGAATTTTGTAATGAGATGTCAAGACTTTTGAGAAATTGCAAAGGAAGTGAAAACATGTTGTGGTTCACTTAGAGCACAGCTGGTGCTTTGAGTTTTGAAACTGCACAGCCAAGGAAATCCTAGTAATTTTTATCAATTTTTATCAATTGCAAAGCCTAGGAACTGAGATGTAAAATGGAGACTGGAAGATGCTATAAGAAAGGTTTACTTTAAAATAGACATTTAAAAATAGAATATAGCCATAAAACATTGCTCTATATTAATAGCCTTGTTAACATCAATGAAGTATAAACCCAAACAGAAGCTTGAATGTGAGGAAAAGGCAGGCATCTCTCTGAGAAAAGCCATCTATTTTTAGTGTCCATTGAAATTGATTTTTTTTCTGTCTGTGTGCATGTGCTTTACCCAGGAGACCTACGAGATGCAACCATTCCCTTGAGTAATATGCTATATTGCTTCTGTGAATAGTTGTACTCCTATTCAGTAAAATATCTAAAAACATATTCAAGTCTTACAGAAACTACTGGAATTAAACAAATCCTAAGTGCTTTGATGAATAGAAGCCAAGGTCCTGAACTCCAAATGCTGGCTTTGAAACGAGAACAGAGTTGTAGCAAATTTTTTCTACCTCAGTGAAACTGTTCTCAAGGCCTACCCTTTTCTTTTTTTACAGTAAATTATTGGTCATAGCCTGTAGACTTGGGTAACTGAATTGATAACTGGTAAAAAGAAACATATTGTAAATACTTGCATTTAAGCATCTTTTGCTGGCAGCTCAAAGCCAATAAACAGTTTGTCAGGAGGCTGTGTTTTGGCCCATTTTATTGGCATTTCATATGTCTGGTAGAATTCATGTCTGAGTTAGCTGCAGATGCACCAAATATGCTATGGAGATAGATTTTACTGGTTTAAAACAGATTCACTTTTAGAAAGGTATCTGTACCAAGCACAATCCTTTCCCGCTTTGGGGTTTTGGTTGTTTGGATTTGGTTTTGGTGGGGTTTTGGTTGGTTGGTTGGTTTTGGGGGGTTTTGTTTGTTTGTTTGTTGGGGGGGGGGTGTTTGGGTGGGGTTTTTTTGTTTTGTTGTTGTTGTTGTTGGTTTTTATTTAGATGTGGAATAGGTAGAACCGCCAAATCTTTCCTTATATAAAGAGCTCTGCTGCTTTTCTCACTTTTTAAATGACATAGCACAAAGAACATTTGGTTTTGGAAATCCTCCAAAACTCAGCTGCACTGCCAATCAGAGTTGCACCTTAGCATCTATGTGAATCACATAGAGAATGGTGAGGTCTTTCCCTCAAGCAGTTAATCCTTGCAGTCCTTTTTGTGTTACTCTTGTACTTTAACTCTGTGCAAGGCCTTCTTTTACCTGAACTTTTTCCCATGGCCATTCAAGCTCCTGTATGTTCTGTCATTTGCCACTGGCAGATCTGATTTTTTAAGTTTAGGAAAAAAGTTTAAAGCCGGGGACTGGGGGGGAGGGGTGGGAGTGTGTAGTTTTGTTACAAGTAAAATTATCTTTGGCATTTTCAACTGTACATTTTACTTAATTTTTCTTTATTCTAGGAGCTAGATTTTATTAGCAAGTATCAAATTTACATGCACAACTGTTTTGTTTGGAATAGTTTTCTTTCTGTGCTATAGCTTTACCCAACAAGGTGAGGTGGTTATTATTATTATTATTATTATTATTATTATTATTAATCAATATTTTAACTCTTTCTCAAGCCAAAATCTGGTTTAATTTAAAGTTTTCCTGAAAAAAAATGTGGTTTTGGTGTCCAGTATTTATAGCTGGATTTACCTCTCTCAGAAGTCAGAAAGCTGGTTGACTCTTAAGAGACCAAGCACCAGACCTGCTAACTAAGAGTTTTGCAGCATTTAAATTATATTAAGCCATTTAAATAGGAAGGAAGATATCTTACTTTCACAAGGTAGTCTTAATCTACGACTCTTTCTTTTCAGTTCTAGAGAAAAGCCACTATGCCTCAGGTGAAACTGAATTTAAAATTCTTGTTCTTTATGGTTCTGCTTTTTAAAATAAAAATTCTCTCTGTGTTTGAGTCTGCAAACTGTCACTGTGATATTGCTAATAAATGGGATCTTTAGCCTGGAGCATCTGTGCTTTCCAGCTGAGTTGCCCGGGTAGTTCCACCGTAGTTTGGTACCTGACCACCTTTTCCTCTGTGAGGTGGCATTGCTACCTGCTTGAGAAAGAGCTTCACCTTTTTAAAAGACTTCTTATTATACCACAAATTATGTAACACATACAGATTTCTGGTTTCCTGTTGTTTGGATCTTTTTAAAGGCCGTATGCATCTTTTTATGCCAGCTTTTGTAAACTGTCTTCCAACCTATTTAGTCCTATTTTTGCCTGGGAGGGATTGATGGCATTCTGCAGCATGCTGTCTCTGATCTCTCCAGCAGGTTGTTTCCCATTAGCATATTGCAGGCTCTGTGTTCTGCCTTCTTTGGAAAGAACAGACCTTGCAAGATGAACCAAATTGAGTTCAGAGTTTCTTCACAACTGTTTTCTCAGAGTCTGTTGGCATCAATAGTACTTACATTGTCTCTTTTGATTTCAAGACTGTGCAATGCCAAACACCAATACAGGTGACCTAACACATTTTTAAGAAGAGGCTTGCTGAGTTAGAGTGTAATGGCATGGGCCTCAGTTCAAAAGAAGCAGGAAAGCAAAGACTGCCTTAAGTCATTTACAGCACTTCAGCATCCCTTTATCCTGTTAACTTTAAGCATGTGCTTTAGATTCATTAAGTTTTTGTCCTATCTAGTTTTGGGTAAAAAATAGGGGAAGGTGGAGTGGTGTTTAGGCTACAGTTCTGCTTTGAGGAAGTACAAATGGAAAAATAGAAGCAGAAGGCTCTAATCTTGAAGTTTAACCCCTTCTTTCACCCCATTCTGTGCTCCTGATTAGACCTTACTCGCAAATGCTTTGTATTAGCTTGCAATACTGGAACATAACACTGCTGATACCATCCTTTTCACATTGAGGAGCTCTTAAGAAGATGCTAAGACAACTCAGTAGCATGTGAGGGTTTTTAAAAGCTGACTTTAGCTGACAAAGAGAAAAATTCCTGCATCCAAGATTGTACTTGATGATTTCAGGATGGGGTTGGTGTTTTGTTTTGTTTTTTTTAAGTATCTGTTTAGTTAGCTGTAGTGATACTAAGTGTATGATTTCAACTGTGAGATCAGGTTACTGGAATTATGGTGTGTATCACTGTAGCACTGCTTGCTACTTTAAACAGTAAATGCTGAGATAAACTTTTAGAGTAGTAGTAACACACAACTGCTGTATGTAAATACAGCTGGGAACTGAAGATGGTATAGCTCTTTATAGGCTAAATGCACAATCCCAGGCACGTGTGGATTTTAGTGGACTCCCTGTGAACTTTTTTTTCTGATTAAGTCTTGTTTCCAATATAAATACAGGGGCTGAACGTCATCTTACAAATGGTTATAATTACTGGAAAGTCTTCACTCAACTTCACTCAACTTCACTCAATCGTTAAAATAATGCTGTCCAAGATCTGATAGGAGTTGTCTATTTTTGGTATGTGGCATTCAGAAGGAAGGTATTGAAGCCTTTCTTTAGTTGTGCAGATATTTACAATGGACCCCTCTATGCATATGGAAACATTTGCTTGAAAACTGAGATGAAGGCTGATATGAGAGCCCAGTCAGAGGCAGGACACTCTTAAAAGTCAGTATATGTAATAACAATACTTAGAAACAAGGCCTTGAAGGCAAGGTTGCAACAGAGAGGAGAACTAAATAGAAGGGGTTGCATGGTCAGTGTTACCAGTTAGGAGGAGGAGTTTTGCAGCAGTATTGCCGGAGTGAATGATGAAAATAAGCAAAGTAACAAAAAAAAAAAGTTGCAGAGTGAAAAACACCCTCAGAGGAACATAAAGAAATAGCCATTAGAAATAAAGACACAGTGGGATTTGCAGCTACAAAGCCAAGGAAGGTCAAGAATTTAGGAATTGTTGTGCAAGATACATGAAGGAAGACAGAATGGTGTTTCTGAGCACTGGCTGGGGAGACATCACTAGGGAGTTTGTTGAGAGTGGTTTTGTGGAGTACTAAGGTGGAATACAGATTGTTTGTCTTTCCTTTGTCTGGTTTCATCCTGACCATTTTCCAGGTGGAAGAGTGTAGTTAACTGACTTGGGAAAGGAAAGGGAAGCGGGATGGTAATTAGTGGTGTCAAGGTCCCTATTTTAAATGAGATTGTCTAATAACACTTTTAATGAAGGAGGTGTTTGTGGAGAAGGATGAAAAAGGCTGAGAATTGCTGTGACAGATTTCTATGTTGGGTGCTGTCACTAAGCTTGTGGAGTAGTTTGGGAGCAGATGACATCTGAGTGTGGGTGAGGAGGGTGATAGAGGGGTTTGTAGGAACGGTGAAGAAAAGACAAGGTTAAGAAGTGGGGACTTGTATTGTGCAGGTTTTCTTTTGCAGAGAATTAATGATATCTTTTTCAGAGAAAGGAGAGGCATGGGATGGTAGAGGGATGGAAGGGCGTGTGGTGAACCAGTTGTGGCAGAAAGGCAACAAGGATCATGGAATGGCACCTTTCTGTGTGGCTGTAAGAATACATTAACAGAGGGCATTCTCTGCAGGTCTTCTCCATCCTTCCTTCAATATATATATTTTTATGATACATACCTTCCTGACTGCATGAGACAGCAGTGGCATAGCTGCCTCCTTTCCTGTCCTGCTGTCAGCCATGATTACAGTGGGGGACAAAGTCCCTGTCCCAAAGACCTGAAAGTCTTAGGACCTGGTTGCTTGCTTCAGTACAGCTTCACAAGGAGCTCTTTGCAACTTCAGAACCTATTAGTTGATTCATACCAAAAATAAAGTGTCTTAATTCTGGCCATACAGTCCCATACATACTGTACGTCCCATACAGTCGGGAAGGGAGAGGACATTTCAAACCCCTACATAACCTGGGAATAAATTGCTACCATTTCATATTTTGGCTGTTGTAGAGAGAGGAAACAGCAAATGTGAAGGAGAAGTGGGGGGAGGAACGGGAAAAAGGAGGACAAAATATAAGTGAGATTTTGACTGTATAGATTTGTTTAATGTTTTTGAAAGTGCTGATATTTTTCATGTTAAACTTTATATCCAGATTAACTGCAAGCATTTCTAGCTGAAGCTTCAAAGCCCACAATGTATAACTACCTGTCAGTCTTTCTTTTTTTTTTTTTTTTATTTTTTTTTTTTTTTACCCAAATGCTGAATGGAACACATTTGTCACTAGCAGTGTACTGGCTTAGTGGCAGCAGACTGATATTCTTGTTTACGTACTGACATTGGGCTTAGGCTATGTAGGATACATGATTATTTTAGTATCCATGAGCTAGTTGCACATGCTGAGGAAGCTAACAGCTTATGACCCCAACCTTCTGTACATGTTTCTCACAACCATGATTTTAAAAGCATCATTCCCACTGATGCAAGCTGTGCTGTCTGTAGCTTCACCTAAAAAAAAAAAGTGACTGCTCCTCTATGAAGTTATTTAAATGTTTAAGTTACTGTGGAGGCACAGGAGACAGATCAAAAAACAAAATATGGCTTGTGGATTCAGAGGCTGATACAGCGCTTTTATGATCATGTTTCATTGAACAAAAACTGGTGGTGTATTCACATAAATGTGTGGAGAGTGATTATTTTTTAGTATTTCCAATGTCTGCTTAAAACAAAAAAAAAATATGTTGGCTATAGAACAATTATGCTTACATATTAGCATATGTAAGAGATATTTTGTGGGTTTATGTTTAGATTTAGGGGTAAATGAATCTGAGATAATTAACAGTCATTGTACTAAAACCAAAACCATTGGTACTAGTGCTCAGCATGGTGTGTTGGAATAATATCCAAGTGAGGGGATGTAATTTTCACAGTAAAATAACCTGTCATCATCAAGCAAGTGGGGTTTTTTGTCTAATGAGAAGATTAACATGTAGTTTCAGAGCTTCCCATTACTCATCCTCATTCTGTTTTTTCTTGCTACCATCTAATTTTTCCTTATGGTTTCCATTTGATGCACATATATGTTGTGATTTTTGTGGTTTAGCAAACAAGCCTTATAGCTAGCTCTTAGGGAATGACAATCACTAACATGAATTTGCAAAACAGTAACAATACTTTTATAAAGAAGAAACAAATTAACCATTTCCTGGGTTCACTTTACCGTTTAACTTAAAATAGCTGTGGGTAGCTGTTTTCTTTTCTCTTGCTTCGCTGCCAATAGCTGATATGGTCCATTTGCTGGTGTTGGATGGATGCTGTGTGTGTTGTTTTTCATGACTACTCCATAATCTCAATAAAAAGTAGATTTTTTATTTCAATTAAAAATAAATAAATATTTGTATTTTAAAGAAGAACAAGACAGGTAAATCTCAGAAGACAAAGCTCACAAACTAAACTTGCAAATAAAAAAAATCCATGTTGTTCATGTTTCTTTCACTTACATGACATTTATGAGAAGTGAAAAAAAAAAGTTGTTGTTCACTGTAGTTGTAGAAAGCCAAATTACATGAAATTACTAGAAAACGTCCCAGGGCAGGGTTCCTGTGGTCCCTCTTTTCTATCTTACTTGATAGTGCATGGTGCAGTAAGGACTGCCTCCACCGGGATGAGTTTCCCTGTGTTGGCTCTCCTTCAGTTCTTTCCCCTTCAATACCTTCTCACATAGACCCTTCTGCTGCTGTTACTTGTTTTTCTCAGAAATTTAGGATCTTACAAATTAAGAGGACATCTGTCCACAAGGAATAGTCTCATGTCCAGTCGAAGGAGTCAGTGGGTACTTGAAAGGGTGAGGTCTGCAGATCAGAATTCAAAATTGTGACGCTGTGTTTTGAACATGAATTGCATTCTTGGGGTTTTTCTTTCTTTTTGTTGTCTTTCTTGTAACAGTTACATGTAATGGGGATTTTTTTGAGTGTTTTGGAGGAATGTGACCAGTAAAGGGAAGAAACTCATGCTGCAGTGAAAGAAACAAAAAACAGAATTCTGGAACAATATGGGGAAACACTAGACCCAGTGTCACTGCCACATGTGCTCTGTCCAGCATTGTCTCCAAGTTTTGGTATAGTGTGTCCAGCCAGTTGTCAAACTTATGATGATGTAAAGGTAGCAGCCTCACAAGCTGAGACAATGAATTGTATTTAAAAAAAATCAGAAAAGTTAGTCTTCTGGTTATTGCATCTATCCCCAAATCAGTTGCTTACATTGCATGCACCTGAATAATTAGTACACTATAATGCTTGTGAAAGTTTTGTACAGCTATAACGCTTTGTAGACAATCAAAATCTGGTTATCCAGAGTGATGGGGATGGAATATTGTCTGACACAGCTAACCTACGGCAAATGGGAGTGTTGCTGGAGACACAAGACTGGTACCACGTGCAACCAGCTTTGGGTCATGCCTTCATTCTGCATCAGCTACACCTGAGCTAGCTTCAGGAATGAAGAGAACTCACAGACTGAACACTGCAGTCAAGATGAACTTTTTCCAGGCACTGTGGTAGTGCTGTGCCCAGCTAGGAAGCCCTCTCTGAGCCCAGAGCATTGGGAATTTCAGGGACTGGCTGTAGTTCAAGGGGACCGGCTGATCCCAGGAAGGATTCTTTCCTGCATGAGATACTGGAGCTTACTAAAAAGGATACAAGTTAGCTCCATGTGTGGTTTTTAAGATCAAGCTCCTACAAACAGCCCTCCAGCTGCTGAAGCAAATTTGATCCCAAAGATTAAGTGTCCACAGGTGAATAGTGTGCTTCTAGCCCCAGAATCCCTGAGAGGTCTGAGCAGACTGTGCACATGAATGGCCTGTCTGTCCAGTTTTACTGCTCTGCAACCACGGAGGATAAACTCCATGGATGCTAGGGAAATTACTGTATGTACAGCCGTAATTATAAACATCAGCCACCAAAATCCATATCTCATCAAAAGTTATAAAGTTACCTTAAGGCTGTTAAAATCCTATGCTTCCTGCCTCTTGAGTTTTTGGACTGCAGTAGCTTCCTATGTTCAAACTTTTCTCTGAAATCTTAAGATCTGGGAAGATGTGCATATAACTAAAAGTTGTTATTTCATCTAGTGGAACTTCAATAGAATTATTAAATATAGGAGTTGACAACATTAAAAAGGCAAGTCTAATTTAAGCAATGATTGAAAATCACACTAAACTAAAGTCTCTAATCTGTGTGAGATGATGCCATCCCAGCTTTTTATCCTTGATCTCGAAAAGGAGAGATGGCAAAAAAATGTGTCATAACTCTGATGGGTTCTGGGTCAAGAATGATCATATCTGAAAAAGCTATTGCTATGATTGTTACAAGTTGTTTCTTGTTAACTAGAAAGATAATGGTAATTCTATTTATTTCTAAGTTATGATAGAAAGTCTGTCTAAAGTAGTATTGTTTGGCATTATGATTAAATGTTATTATATTTTGTTTTAATTATTAAATTGTTCTTATGTCAACACATAAGGTTTACTTTTTCTTTCTGAGGTGGAGGTGGATGGGAGTGAGCAGGCAGCAGTGTGGCACTTAGTTGCCTGCTGCAGTTAAACCATGACAAGCCTCTAACCCTTTTCTTCCCTGTTAAATCAGATTTGTTAACAGCATGGGTTTGGGGTTTTTTTAAGAAGCAATTTTCAGTCATTTTAATCATGCTAGTTACAGGCCCCCAAGGAAGGATTTACAGGTGCCAAGCACAGGTGGGCCCCTACTTTTGCTGTGACTGGAACCGGAGATGTCCTCCCCTGGGACTACTCTGAAAGCTGAGCATTCCTGGGGGATCACACAGAAAGGGAAGCAACTCATCTTGCCACCTAAGTTTGCTCAGTGGCTGATGACGGATTCAGGGGGCAAACCAGATTGTAGCTATGATGATATAGTAGCAAGACAGGGGGGGATCTAGTCTAAAAAGGTGATCACAGAGGCAGTAGCAGAGATTGCATATGCAAGTCCTCCTTGAATTTGACAAACAAAGCAGTTCAAACAACATGAAACACACTTTTGAATGCTTTACTGTTAATAACTTGAATTATGACGATGGTAAACCAGGCAAGGAAGGAGTCTGAAGGCATTAGCGCTGGTTATAATTTGGTACAGTTTGTTGAATGTAGAAGGATTCATTTAAACCAAGTCAGTCCCTGGCCTTAGCAGCTTCAGTTCATGATTTCCCATTGGAGGTCTCAGGACTCAACTTCCCTTTCCCTTTCCCTTCTCTTCTCTCTCCTTATGTGATTCTGTCTTGGGTCTAAAAAGCTGCTGTCATAAGAATTATTGAAGGTAAAAAGATTGTGCTTTGTACCATCTGGAAGCTTTGCAGCCTTGAGTCATACAGGGGATAAAAAGCACTTCATCTTAAAGATCAGTGTTTTTTAAACCACTGAAACTTACATTTGAACTTAGAATGGGGAGAAGAGTGATGTTTATCATGATAATGGGATTTTAAATCTAATTCTTCCTAGCCTTGTATAAGGTGTACAGTATTTTACAACCTGGTATAAGCATGAGTGGAAAGGTTTGTGAATTACCAGGAAAGCTGAGATATTATGCAAGCTTCTGTTTTGAGGAATGTTATTTATTTACCTGGATAAACATTTCTTTCCCCCCCAAAACTGGAAAGACAATGGACAGTGTGTATCTGTGAGACTTGGCAGTGTTCTCCAGTGGCTTTGTTGCCCATCACTAAACACAGGGCAATTGCACCTAATCTTTGTTATATTAGAAGCTAAGCATTGGCTTCCTTTTTATTTCTTTAGATTTATTTGTGAAACCTTCATGTTGTCCTTGGCTGGTCATGTGGAATTTAAGATATTTCTGTTGTCAGTTCTTCTCACACTGTTCATTCCTCGAGCTGCTCCATGTAATTAAGCCACACAGCATCCTCATATCCTGAAGAACTCTGTTCCTGCCCTAATGTTGGAACAAGTTTCTCTGTTGTATCCATTCCATCCGCTCATCAGAGTGATACCAGTCTTCTTCTTTCCAGGCATTCTTCTGCTCTGGAACTGCCCTTTCTGAGGTGCTCAGCAAAACCACAGCACTGTACACCTCTAAAACTTGCCAGAAGATCAGCTTCTATGATACTTGCAAAAAACTAGTGAACTAATCTGCTTATCTATGTCATTTATCTCATGAGTGATTCCCTCCTTCCACAGAGTCTGCAGGAAACTTGTTGATTAAATCTACTTGCTTCTATTCTGTCTTTATAAAATTCTGGATTGGTCTCATGGAGCAGAAAACTCTAGGACAATCACCTTTCAGATGCCACTGTTTTGCATGTTTGTTGATTGTGGCCTTTGTTTCTTCTGAATAGAAGCAGCACCTTGTCCTGCAGATAGAGGCTTTGCTCTTCACTTGGCTCTTCATGACTTTAGCATAGCACCAAATATGTGTCAGAGTCCACCTATTTGGAGCTCATTGTAGGCTCAGTGTATTAGTTTGGAAGCTACTCCAGACACCACCAATGGTTTTTTGTCTCCAGCAGGTGTGTTCTACAACAATTTGTGGGAATGTTTAAAACACTGTGCAGAAGAAGTTAATAGCATTTGATGTGACTGCTGACTATTGACATTCTACTCCATGCGTTTTTCATGTTGTTTCATTTTTGTGTTTGTAACTCCAAAAAAGTTCTGTAAGATGAGTATGTGGGAAGGCTCTGGTTAGCACTATCTAGCAAGGACACATAGTGTTCTCCACTCTTTAAACTGAGAATTTCCAGGTATTTTAATTGAACACAATTACTTAATAGGTGACAGTAACGACGGAAAGAATTTTTTTTCCTCTTAAGAGGAGGTAACAAGAAGAATCCTTTTATAGTTGTACTATGTAGTGTCATGAAGTAATACATACAGGGATAATTTTTATCCCTGTGCTACATATCAGACATCATTTATCTGTGGCTTGTGCTTCTCATGTTTTTCTAATGCCCAAAAAAGAGCCCTTGCTTGCAAATAGTGACTTGTATATTTAGTGTCCTCTTCAGCAGGGCACCTCTGTCTGTGGGATGTTAAGTGCTGTGGATATGTGGGCTGGAGTATAAGACATGCCCATTCTTCACTTGTTGGGAAAGGCATGACCACGGTTATATCAGCATCCTGACTTGATACCAGTTTGGGGACATTATCCTCTATCAAGCTAATGGTTGCATGATAATTAATATTAATAGATAAAAAGGTGGTGTTCCTTGAATTAGTAAAGGCTCCAGTTTGCTCAGTAAGAACAAACTTCAGTTTGAATCCCCATATTCCCTACGAGCCTTGCCTTGGAGCTGGAGGCTGGAGCTGCAGGAATGGAGCTAATTGTCTGGTTACTATTCCTGCCACTTGGGGAAAGGGTTGCCTGGGGTTGAGTCCTGAGCAGTAGCATAAGCATTAGTAATTTGCTAGATGGAAAACAAGGGACCTGAACTCCTGAATACTCAGGAGTTACTGCTGGCTAGCTCCCTGGTTGCAGGCCCTGAGTAGAAGGTGAAAGAGTAAGGGAAGAGAGCCCTCAGGGGAGTACAGTTCCTTCATGAACTGGTTGAGAGCTTTGCTGTAGAACATGCCGTCAATATGGACTTTTTCCTTCCTCCTTCCAGCTCAGCTTATGATACCAAAACAAGACAGAAGGTGGCAGTGAAAAAGCTTTCAAGACCTTTTCAATCACTTATTCATGCCCGGAGGACCTACCGCGAGCTTCGGTTGCTTAAGCACATGAAGCATGAGAATGTAAGTGGAGAGTGAGTTCTTCCCTTTGGATTTCCATTACAGAAGTTTACAATATAGGCTTAATTTCAGTTAGGTACAATCTTTTTCAAAAAGGCGTATGCAACTTCTAGCTACCCAAGGTATCTGGACCTAGCCACCTTAGGTGTAGTGAAGTCACTGGACTTTAGAAACTTTCAGTAACAGGCTGCATTTTTATTTTATAAATATCTAATTGAATCTTGAAGGTGAGGTTGATGAAATTCAAAACAAGTCATCATACTCTTCTCTAATAAAGTAAAAAAATATTCTATTTGCTACCGTTGAAGCATCTTGAAACATCAGCCCAGGAAAAAAAAAGAAGACCCCACACCTCAAACCTGCTTTTGCTGAAAAGTGTATTCTGTTGAGAAATTAAGGGTAGATTAGTCTTGCTGCCATTGACAACAGTGTAATAGGCAAATGAAAGATAGTAGACCTTCAGATCCCACATAACTGAGTAGTGGTCTAAGTTTATGTGGTAAACAGTTGATTTCAGTGGAGCATCCACTTGCTTACAGGTAGCTTGCTGACTTGAAGCCTGAATAAAATATGATAGATTGAAAGGTATCCCAGAGAAAGGATAAAAATTCAACAAAAACAGACCAAGAAGACTCATGATACTGTGCATCATCTGAAGTATAACAATTGTATAAGGCATGTGTCAGCTTTTCTGTAATGAGACATTACATCTTCTGCCTTTTTTTTTTCTTTTTTGCTTTTTGTAATTAAGGTTGTAATTAAAATGGCTGAGGTGATAGCTTTATCAATCACCTACTATGTCAGTTTTCAGTATGACCATGTGTCATACTCATGTAAGTTTCATCCCAAAAATACTGAGCACTGTCAATACAAATGACAAGTTTTACAGGTTTGTAAAAATGAAATGTCACTTCCTTCCCCTCTTTCACCTGACAGGTTATAGGACTGCTAGATGTTTTTACACCTGCAACATCAATAGAAAACTTTAACGAAGTGTGAGTAAATTTTTTTTAATCATTCTGACTAGTTACTAAGTAATAAATACCATTCAGGTTTAAAAAGGAAGAACATACATTTCTAAAAAACTTTCAGCCACAGTCAGCTTTGTAAAAATCGTTTTGCAACTTTCCCACAAGAGGAGGCAGGGAGATGGACTTCATTTCTGTACTTTTCTAAATGAAAATTTAAATTATTTAAATTAGTTTAAAGGTATATGATAAATTATTTAATGCTGCATACATGCCAATAATTTAAAACCTTTTCAGTTCAATTGTGTGTTTGTAACCTGTAGATTATTTGTTGATACATGGATGGCAGAGTTCAGGAAAGCAGCAAAGTATTCTGTTAGTTAACTGAGATAAGGTAAATTTAGGCTAGAGTGCTGGCTAACCTAAAACTAGGTATATTTTAGTATGACTCAAACATGATTTATGCTGATTTCCTTTTGGTTTGCGTAATTGTATAAGCAAGCACTAAAGTAAACAATATAGCAGAAGAAATAGTAATTAACATTTTTTTGTCTCTGTGGAAATTAGTGACCAAACCTCTTCGACTGTGGGGCAAAGTTACACAAATGGGAATTGGGTATGATGGATGCATACTTTTGTATCAGCACTGTATTTGTCTGCAAAATTTGTCAAAAAATAAAACTTCCAGTGGGAACAAAGAGGGAAATGATATAAAATACTCTTTATTTCTACCACTCTAATATTACCCTCCATCATCAGATATTCCAGGACCTTGCAGGTCCTGTAGTTTTGGTGCCTCAGGCTGCCACTTGGATGTTGGGTGAGGCTTCCTCTTCATAAAAAAAAAGTTGTGTGTGTCACTGCTGTAGTGTGTCATAGAGAAAACAGATAAAAGTTTCTAATATACTGCAAGGATTTTTCTTTATCATTATATTAAGTCTCATAGAAGTGATTGCATTATTGGTATTCATAGCTATAGGATATAAAATGTGTTAGTAGACAGTGGAAAAGGAATCTACATGTGTGGATACTCTTCTAGAAGAAGTTATGTTCTGCCATTGTGTTGTTTTGTTCCTAATTTCTTTATTTTCACAGATATCTTGTGACAAATTTAATGGGTGCTGACCTGAATAACATAGTGAAGTGCCAGAAGTTAACGGATGATCATATACAGTTTCTCATCTATCAGTTACTTCGGGGTCTGAAGGTACTGAGTCCAGGAATCTAGATGCTGTAGTTATGAGTCGGCAATCTAAATGTTGTAAGGACTGGTTGGTTGCAATGACCATACTTAAACGCTTTTGTTCTTTGTCTTAAAAGTGCGCAAATAGTAGCAATCATTTCAGGTATTATCAGATAATTTTTCTAACAAGAAATGAACCCTCAAGCCTAGCGATGTTTACATGCACAATACACGTGAATGCACCCCTTGAAAGTTAACTTTAGATCAGTATCTATTTCAGTTCCTATTGCGGGACAATAACACGCTATATAATGCCTCAAAAATTCTGAAGAAAGTTAAATGGATAAAGAACAATATGGAAAGTAACTCACATTTGTGCTTTGAAAGACATAAGCCACTTTGAAAAACCACAGTCCTGATTTTTGTGGAGTGTCACGTGGCTGAAGAGATAACCAAGTTAGTTGAGTCCTTTGGGAAATATCTGGAAGTACAGACTTATCCCGGCAATGTACGATGCTGCACACAATCACGTAGGATTTAGTCAGTCTGTGAAGTCATTATTTCCTTTAATCATATCAGTTAAAATGTATACACTTCAATAACACAGGCGATTGGCAATGAATCTACAGCACAATTTTCTTTGGAAAGAATCAAAATGTGCATTATTTTGCTGATGTTTAACATGTAAGTGTCTATAAACAGGAGAAGATGAAGGTAATGCTTCCCATTACTAGCTGCTAAGCTTTTTCTCAGACCAGTATGGATTTTCCCAAGATGTAAGCAAACAGAAAAGAGAGAGGTCAGTAGCTTTGCTATCTAACTTAACAACAATTGATTTTTTAGACATGGAAAATAATTATATGTTTGAAAGCAAGCCATGGTAAATACTGTCTCTGAAATATACTTATTACATGACTTTCAGCAAGTCACCTTGTGCCTGAGACAGTAATTCTTATTCATGCATGCAGGTTCTGTCACTTAAGGTACAGATTTTAGTGAATAAAAATTGCACAGCTGAGCCCTTAATTGCTTTGTCTCATTTATGTGAGCTAATAGCTTAGTTAGGAAGATGGATTCTGGCATTAATTATCCTGCTTGTGGTTTTGAATACAAGTCTGTGTTGTGTCAAAGCTAAATAATAGTAAGAATTGTGCTCTAAGTGAATATTAATTTCAGAAATGCACTCAGGTGCATTTCTGGCTCTGTTTCAAAGGGGAGGGGTTTCTGGTGGCTCCTCTCTTCTGGAATTGAAATTATCATGAAATTCTCATGTCTCATTAGTCAAAGATCCTGCATATGACTGCTTGGTGCGCCCAGAGGGGCTGCTGTGGTTGTCTCAGCAGAGCAGAGACATGGCTCCTTCTGTTAATAGCAGTGTTTGGGCTTGCAGCTGCTGTGAGAAACATTGAGGGGTGGCCCAGCCTTCTGACAAACAGTTCTGAGGTCTGGAACATGAAGAATGCCCTTGTGTTCTCTTTGGGATTTCCCAGTTGCTATAAGGTTTTGTGTATAATGCCTTCTCCTAAAAAAAGTGAGTTCACCTCTAGAGGACAGAAAGCTTTCAAGGCCCTGCTCATGCTGGTTGATAAGATCATAAACTTGCTGTTAATCCTAACTAGAGAAGAATAGGCAATGACAGGGTAAGCGGTTCTCATTTTTTTATTTAAATGTTTTCTTTAAAATAGCAGAAACACAAAACAGCCACTGAAATAGCGCTTTGAAAGTGGACCTGAAGTAATCCTGTACCTTAGGTGGGCATTTTGGTCACTAGCCTGTGCCAGAGTGCAGGTGTGGCTGCTTCACACACATTGGTGTTCACAGTATGGGAAGGTGACTTATATCATACTTATACAGTAGGAGTCAATCGTACTGCTCCCTAGGCCACTGATTTCACTAGCCACTAGCTGATCAACATGGACATCCAGGGAAGGCTGGCACAAATTCCCAACTGGTAAGAGACTTTATCCAGAAAAATCACTGTGGGTGCTGCCTTTCATGGTAGACTCTAGTCTTCATGGTTACCTTTCTAGGAATATCCGATTCTGGATAAGACAAAACAGGGAGGTTTTGAAGTTTGACATAACTCTGATCTGAAAAACATGGGATGACATAAGTATTTTCTGTATATAAAACAGTCAGTCTCAGAAGCAAAAAATAAGACAAGTGGCTTCAACCTCCCTTCACCTCTAACTTCAAATCTAACCTTTTGTTTTGTTTTGTTTTGTTTTGTTTTACAGTATATTCACTCAGCTGGAATCATCCATCGGGTGAGTTCAGTCTTTGAGGAAATGAAAATGAATTGAGTGTGTCCCCATGTGCATCAAATGTGTTACTAAGACGTAGTTACAATATATTTTAAAAGGTTGAAGAAGTACTTGGCTAACTTTGTGTTCTGCTACAGGACTTGAAGCCCAGTAACCTAGCTGTAAATGAAGACTGTGAATTGAGGGTGGGTATCATGCTGTTGTAACAGAGTGTTGTAAAAACTCTCAAGACGAGTTTTTTTAAGAAAATGTTAGTTACCATTCCATTAATTTCAGCTGTTTGCTACTTGCCCATTTCTGTGAAGATGTGTTTTCTCCCAAATGTTAATTTAATATGAATACAAATTTCTTTGCAAAATCCCTATGTACCCCACAGATGGTACATAGATAATATTTTGGCCCGAGTGAGTACTTAAGTGAGTATATCTTGAGAGTTTGACCTGTGATATGTATCTGCATCTCCCATGTATGGATGAAGCCTTGTAACAACTTTAATTTCTGTATCTACAGAACATACAAGCTAAATTAAATAATAGTGGCAAAAAATATACCCGTATTACCAGTTACAGGCACTAAGACAAACAAACCAACCCAACCAACCAAAAAGAACCCTATAATCCTCACTTCCCAAATACTATTTTGATGTACACATCTATATAAACACATCTCTTGGTGTCTCTGTGTGATCTGATACTATATAGTAAGCATGAGACTCTGGAGAAGGAAAAGATGTCTTGTAGCTTTCCAAGCCTTTAAGCTTAAGAATGAGAAGTTAAACATTTCTCCACAACAGCCGGAAACATCTTTATTCCTGTTTCTAAGACTCTGATGTAATCACTTTATTCCAGCTGCAAGGGATTTAAGAAAAGACTCCAAATACCACAAGATCAGCAAAAAATCACAGTAATGAGTAAGAGCAGTGCAGTTAGGTTCTTGCACTAATCCGGATCTGTGGTGAAAAACTGTAGTTCCTGTTTGATTTAGTGACACTTGCAGATGCTCAGCAAGTGTCATGATTATCTCTTTAATGTCTTCATGCATGTATGTTCAGCATCTGTGAAGTTTTCTGGGTCATCTGTCTTTGATCATATACTCTAAAATGTGTACTGTATTTTTGTACTGTATGTAAAGGAGACTTTTACTGGTTTTTTTTCTATTATTATGAAATCTGTGCACCTTCCTGTCTAGCATTCGTTACACTGCTATCTGCTTTGTTTATATTTATAGCTTTACTTCCTCAAATTATTTTTAATAGGACAAACTAGTGGATATTTCCAAGTACTAACAAAAAGGAAATAGAAGCAAAAAGAAGGAAGGAAGGTGTGTGTGTGTGTGCACATTTCATGGAAGGCATCAGCTGTTAAGGAAAAATATTGCCAAAATCCTTATAAAAATAAGGGCATTAGTGTTAGAGCTTTCACGCCATTATTTGAGCTTGTTTGCCTCATGTATTTTTATGCACTTACTTAAGAAATAAATTATGCTTTTAAACTATACTGGAAGTTAAGATGTTAATTATTTATATCTTAATATTTTCCCTTAGGCTTTTAATATCTTTTAATTAGATTATAACTGAGGAATTTTGAATTATACTGTTGAAATTTTCTTATTCCCAATGAAAAGGATTAGCCATCAGCTTAATAAATAATCCTGGATCTCATCACAGGCGATACTCAATGATCTTACTCACATTTCTATGTGAAGAGATGCTGGCTAACTCAGATGACTGAACACTGAGGCTCAGAGGGTACCTTTTCAAGGCAGTCTCTCTTAGAGCTAGGGTCCATAATTAGTGGGACATAGACTAACCAGAAAATAGAACAGAAAACAAAGAAATGAGCTGGGGAAAATTCAGCTGAAATAACTTCCCATCAATGTAAACTTAGCAAGAGAAAGCATCTGGAAAGGGAACATTTTGCTATCAAGCCTCTATGTACATAAACAGAGCACCTTTGTTTGTTTTGGCAGGCAAGTTCTACTGAAAACAAATGGGGTGTGATTTAAATTTACATTGTCACAAAGGATATACATTTCTCTCCTACTGGCATTGGGATAACGTGTGATTTGAATGAGTGCTTAGACTTAAGAAAAGTAGACAACAGAAATTCTGCAGATTTGTGATCAGCTTATTTGGCCTTAAATGGCACTTGCTGTTAGCATTTTACACAAACACTCCCAGCTGATAATAGTATTTCATTTTTTATAACAATAGTGTTTATTTTTAGCAAATGGTTGTCAGTGGAAAATTGAGGTCAAGGCAAAATATAAAGTCTGCCTTGGAGAACAAAGCACTAGGTTGATGGCAGTGGAAATATCTTTATGCAGCACCAGAGGCTGCACAGATACAGCAGAACAGTCTGCAGAGTGCTGCTGTTTTACTTCACCGATAGTGAGGGACTACAGAAAACTCAAATGAGTAATGGGAAAATCAGGACCTATAACAAAAGTGAAAGGGGTTTTTTAAAATTATTATTTTATTTTTATTCTGTAGATTTTAGACTTTGGTTTAGCTCGTCAAACTGATGATGAAATGACTGGATATGTTGCAACAAGATGGTACAGAGCTCCAGAAATTATGTTAAACTGGATGCACTACAATCAAACAGGTAAACTGTGAAGGCTTGTATTTTGCTAGAGCTGGATGTAGTGATAGTTTTAAACCAAGAAGCAGCTGTGTTTAAGGATCTCTTTGATTCATTGTGCACATTTCTCTCTCTGTTTTTTGGCAGTTGACATATGGTCGGTTGGATGTATCATGGCAGAGCTATTGAAGGGAAAGGCTCTATTTCCAGGAAATGATTGTATCCTTGATATGAAACTTAAAATGCAACTATAAAAATACTCTCTAATTCTCTTTTTTTTTTTTTTTTTTTTTTCCCCTGAGGACTTGAGTGTTTCTATGGACATGGTTTTGAGGTAACAAATTTGTAAAAGAATAAACAATTTGCTAATCTTTCAGTTCAGTGTATATGACAACTGAATGTGAGACCCACTGGTAGTATAAAAACCAGATGTTCCTAAACAACAGAAAGTTACATTTATTCTTTTTGTGTATCTGTATTTCAATAATAACCTAGTTATAACAGGGTAGATTTCTTCCATGTGTGGATCTTATTTCAATAACATACTCTAAAACTGAAGCTGAGTAAAGGCACTATTCTTTCAACAGCTAATACAATTTAACAAAACAGAACTGCTTTTAGGCTGAAAGTTCCAGAAAATGCAGATGAGTTTTAAATAATAAGGGAATCAATAGGTCTGTTGTATTCTGTTATATTAAAAGAAGCCAATATTTCCAGAAATGCCACAGGAGCATCAAAGCCCTTTCTTTTCTGCAGCACTGTGCTGTGGTCCCTGATGGAACATCAGGAATTTCCATTGGCGTTTCCTGTGCTGGCAGGAGCAAAAAAGAGACATTTCTGAGGAGAGCAGTAAAATAATAAAAGAAAACTGAAGAAAAACATGTAATAAGGAATGAGGAAACAACTGCATCAAGCTTTTATTATGAGAAACAAAAGCACATTCTTCTATACTGATTATTGACATTTCTTGCTACTTTGAGACCCTTCAAAAAACAAACACTACTGTTAATATTAAACTGTTGCTGGGTGCAAAGCATCATGACATCAGAATTGCCTGAAATAATCTTAAGAGAGCTGAGACCAAGTCTCCTCATTAGCCTTTCTGTTGTGCTCAGCACCATTAGATTCTTGTAACCACAGGCATTCTCCAAGTGTATAATCTTTGGGAGATGACTGTCCTCAGACTGTTTGATTAGATGATAAGTGGTATGTGAAAAAATCAATATATCTAGCCTGCAAGAAATAAGATCTTTTTGTTGTTATAAAATATTGTATACAGATATATAATTATATAAATTTAAATAAAGCTGTGGAGTGATCAAAACTCTAATATACTTTACAGGTCCTAGATGACAATGAAAAATTAACATTTTCAGAGTTTTTAATCTTGAGACCTATATAAAACAAAATTTTAAAGGTACCAAATGAGAACTTTTCACCTGTCAGTCTTCAGATTAGTAATCTAGGCCTATGAGCTGTGTATCATATTAGACTGATCTTCAGAAATCTCTCAGATCGTTGAAACATAAATGTGCTATTAAGATTAAGCTTAAGAATGTATTAAATTGGGAACTAGAACAGAAAATCAATATTTTTCATGCAGCTGACATACATGACAAATTAACGTGGTACAGTAGAGACTTTGGTACTCCAGGACTAGGTTTAAACAGGTAGGAATTGGATATCCTTCCATGAGCTATGGTGGAATTCTCTTGCTGAATGGTTTTAAGTGTCTTAGTTACATGCATGGAAGCTCATTAATTGTCTAAACCCAGGAGGACTGTGAGCTGTTTATTTCCCTGAAATGGTGCAGATATCGATCAGCTAAAGAGAATAATGGAAGTTGTGGGCACACCCAGTTCAGAACTTCTGAAGAAGATATCATCAGAACATGTGAGTTCACAGCTCCAGTCAGTTAACTGACTTTCTGTCATTCTTTCTCTAACTGGCATTGTATGTCACTGCCTGTTTTACATGGACACTCTGATTTGGAAATGAGCAAATACCGTAAAATTATCCCTGGTTTTTGCTACTAGAATGCCACCATTCAAAAAATATGCTTTTGGAGGCATCCAGATGCCTTGACTGTCACCTGGATAAATTTTGATACTTGTTCTCATGTACTCAGTTTTTGCAAAGAGTTAAGAAATTAGTCCTGATGATCTTTTAAATTGCTTATAATAAAATTATTCTTATAATTAAAAAAATTCAAACTGGTGCTCGGTTCAGAGCACTATATTGTTGCGATTAAATCTGATGTCTGTAATTTGTATGCTGTCTGTAATTTCTATGCTGTCCATTGTTGTAAGGTTTCTAAAGATAGATGTATTTGAATCAAGTAATGTGTGTTCTGCATGAGTGCTCTGTTTAGATCTGTAACTTGAAAATCGTATTTATTCATCTCTCCAAATGCTTGCATGAGGTCAAATTTCTTGATAATATTCATAGTTAAGAATGGGCTTTTTAACTTTCCATATGACTTCTTTAAAATAGTAATCTAGTAAATGAACAATTTCCACTTAATTTCTCTGCTAAAGTGACACGTAAAAGATTCATTGTAAGCAGTAACTGTGGATAGCCAGCTGAGGAACGAGATGTAGTATTGTTTGATAAAGGCAGGTGATGGGCACAGTGTGAGAGTTCAGATAAACACCAGCACACAGATAACCTCCTGAGCTGCAGCTGTTTTCCTAAACCTCTTCTGTATACACCTCAGACTAATACTAAGGGCTGTGTCTCAGCTTGTATATATTGATGGGTTTTCTTTGACCTTACTAGTGAATACACCAGGAGGTTAAGTAAGCAGGAGCAGTAGGAGAGCCAGAGGAACACTGTATTTCTGGAAGGTACAAGCATAATGAAACCTCATCATCACAGGCCAATTCATAGTCCCAGCGGTTTGGGGTACCCAGAACCTAGGAATGACTGGGGCAGGAGGCTAACTAAGCATCCGTCCTTTTGCCAGGGACTGCATCAACCAGCAAATCTCAGACTGTGCTGTCCTAGACATAGGTCCTTGTCTCATAGGTCCTTTTGTAGCCTTCATGTGTTATTAAGGTCCTACAGGTTTTCCATGCTCAGTAGTGTATACAAATGTGTCATTTACTCACAACTAGTGAGCTTTTGATTGTGAGAGTAACACCTTAGATACTTACTGGAAATAGTATGTGCTTTGTTCTTTTAATTTCTTGTGTTTCAGAGCATACCTCAGTGAGGTACAGGAATCCTGAAATTATTTTATTTGGGCTAATTACACCTTTAGAGCACAGGCAGAACACAAAAACCAGGTTAATGAACGGGAGTGTTGCTAGGTCACCCCTGGGCTTTTGCTGCCTGATTAGAGGAGCAATGTCAAAGGAGATACATACCTTTCTTGGAGGTAATTGCCAGCTGCAAGGGAGTTTCTTCATTCTAGTTCTTCTTTACCATGTAGTTTGGCCTTATTGTTTAGGTATTTCTTAATGCAGCTTGCAGATATGGACAATTTTTTAACATTTCTGTAACAGCAGTGTCAGAGATTTGCTGAAACACCAAGCCTATTTTCAGTTATAAGTAGAGGATTAAAGAACTGGAAACTAAAATATCAGCCTCCTTGGATGTTTCAGCACAAGTTACTGAGGTGTTTGTCGGTGTTTCATGTTGATAAGGTAATATTTAAATAGTACTTGCATTTCAGAATCATTTAAACATTGGGGTTCTCTGGGTCAGGTTTCTGTGGGGAGTTTATAAGCAGAGGTGACAGGCTAGTAAGTGCACTTTGATAGGTTTGTGTTGTTTTCAAAGGATTTCTGGGCAAGGTTGAAGGTAATTTTCACTGCATCTTGTCCAGTCATGTTAGATTACTTGCTGTTCTCCATAGGCCAAGGATGCTTAGTTAGCCTTCTGCAGAGAGTGTCCTAACAGGACTGCTAAATGTGGAGAGATGTCTGTGTAACACAAACGTGTTTTAAAAGGGTTAGGGTTTGTCCAAAGACCAGCTGAGGCTTTTTATGGATTTAGGAAATAGCCACCTGCTTATTTTTTGACAGTTCCTTTTCAGAATTTCCTGTTCTGTCTGAGCCAAGTATGCAACCTCTTCTCTTGCCAACCTATCTCCCTCAGCCTAAAAATTCATAGCTCATGTAATGTCAGGCTGACATTTGTGGATCCTGTATCTGTGCAGGCTTTTACTAGCTGAGTTTGGATGAGCCTTTCACAGCCACAGTGAAAAGGCAAGCTCTAAACTTCATTAAACATCTGAAAATCTGTTCCCATCAAGTATCAGAATTTGTTCTTTGGTTAGTGAAGCTGTGTACCACCAGAGAAGAGAGAGGAGGGAAGGCTGCAAATTGAATTATGCCGCTTTGCTGAGGGTAACTGAAATATGATTTAGGCTGCAGTTTCTGATTGAGCATTCTGTGCCTGTGTTCCCTGGGGATATACTGCAACACACCAGTAAGCACAGGTGAAAACTAAAGTGCTAACATTCAAACCTTAAACCAAAACGTGTCTCCTTAAATCTCTCTTGCTTATTGTCCAGTACACAGGAGTGAGTGCTTGAAACAAGGTCATACATTGTGGTTTTATGTAAAGAGGATTTCCCATGTGTAAGAAACATAAAAAATATAATGTCTGGCTTTTAGAATTGATGTGGTTACTGTTTAGCAAAATTTAACCCTGCGGATATAGTATGTATATTGACTTATTTCTAGGCAAGAAAATACATCGAATCTCTTCCACATATGCCTCAACAGGATTTGAAAGCAGTGTTTCGTGGTGCCAATCCATTAGGTAAGAAAGTCAGAATGACACAGATTAGATTTTTCACTAACATAGGAACTCAAGCATTCCTTGAGTTCCTTGCTGTATGATAGAATATAATATAATAATAATATAAAATACATTTTATATTATAATATATTATCTTATTATCCATAATAATAATAATAAATCAGACCAGTGAGAAAAATATTGCTTAACCTTTCATCCTGAGACTATTTTTCCTTCATGAAGCCTGTGTCTTTTTCTTTCTGATGGAGATTACAGGAATCTCCTAAAGGGAAATGGTCCATGGATAAAAAACAAAAGCCAGCTGTACATAGCAGAAATAAATAAAAATGTCACAGGATCTAGATTAGAGACATCACTTCTGGCTCAGGAAGGCCATGAGCTGTAAATTGCTGGCAAGCAGAAGAATATGCCAGGAAGTATAGCTGTTTGAATGACCCTTTGGGGTATTTCCTAGGAATATATGAGCCATTGTTGGACACAGGATACAGGGCTATGGTAGACCTTTGATCGGATTCTGTATAATTGTTTTTCTCTCTAATCAATTGGTTCTGCCTGTGTAAAAGAGATGTTTCTGTGAACTTTCTCTTGTGACATAAAAAAGAGACACTTGAGTCATCAGAGTCATCTCACTGCTGTACCGGGTCAGTTCCATCAAGTGCACATTATAGGGAAGTATTGTAAGTGAAATTGCTTTGAATTCATTTTGTGTATTAATACAAATTTTATTCTTATAAATACAAGCAGTTTGGTTCATTTTCATATTAAAAAATTAGATTTATATGGCTGAAGTACATGAGAGCATGCTACATATTAATAGCATAAAGGCAAATTAATGCTAATGCTTATATGAAAGCAATTTAAAAATTGTATTTGAAATAGTTATGATAAAATTTCCATAAAAAAACAATTTCAGCCATACATCTCTCTCTCTCATTTCTAGTGTACTTCAAATGTCAACTTCAAACAAATTTTGTTTATGTTGGGTCGTGTGAAGTTGCTTTGGGGTTTTCATCTGATTGTTTCACTGGTGCAGCGTATTAGAAGTGTAATCTCATACTCTTTTATTCATGAGTTACATAGCTTGGTCCTGATCAGTGCAAACTTAAGCACTTAAATGGTGCACACCACAGGATATTACCTTATAAGCACACACGAATCTTTTTATAATTAAGTCCTTGGATATCCAAAGAGGTGAATCAGATCTCCAGTTGACTTTACTGAACCTTTGTGCATGCCACAAGCAAACCAGAAGCTTCCTTCAGCTCTCTTTTGTACTTGCAGTACAAAATCTTCAAAACTTACTTGTTATGTTGCCTTAATTTTGCCAGTAATATTGATTGTGTTTAAGGTGAGTGAGAATAGGTTGTGTGTAACCAGTTGTCTTTATTTCCTCATGGTCTCTTCTGGTTTTGAACTGCATTTCTGTGTTTGCCTTAGCTGTAGATCTCCTTGAGAAGATGCTTATTTTAGACAGTGATAAAAGGATCACTGCCTCGGAAGCACTTGCACATCCCTACTTCGTACAGTATCACGATCCAGATGATGAACCTGAGGCTGAGCTGTATGACGAGTCCATAGAGAACAAGGAGCGAACCATAGATGAATGGAAAGGTATCAGAACTGCATGCTCTAGTTAAGACATGTAGCAGAAGAAAGCCTTACTTAAATAACAGTTTTTCTCCATTTCTAGCCAGAGGAATTTGAACTTTTAAGCCTCAGGCAAACCAGATAAGTTCACATGTGTGCTTGTGGGAGTGGACAGGTGGAAAGGCTTATATTTCCTCTCTGGATTTTGCCCACTCTGCCCCCTTCTATCATCTCCTTATTAGATTCCCTGTACCAGTGGAAGCTTAACTAAAAGCTGATGCTAACTACCAGGTAATCACACATTCTGTTTTGCTTTTAGTTTTCTCGGTCAGATTCCCAGCTGAAGTAACTGTCCTGGGGCAAGTGACACTACTTGAGATTCTGGTCTAGTTCTCATCGGAACTGGAAAGTAGTATTATCCACATAGATGTGTATTTTGTTAATAATTCTTTAGATAGCAAAGGAATTTGGATTAATAACAACACCATGCTATTGGTCCTGTTTGAAACGATAGTTGATGATTTTACTTGGGAGTGACATCCCAAAACCTTTCTTTGGTAAATACTGCAACAACCTTCCATGCTTGCAACACAATCATATTGCACTGCAGTATCACGGATGTAAGGTGGCTCAACTTTAGATTACAAGTGCACTGAAAAGTACAGTCCAATTTCACTACTGTCTAATGAGGACATATTACTCTAAAAATTCCATACTAGGGATTTTAAATTGAGTATAATGTTGTAGAAAACTAATTGTTTCCATTTATCAATAAAACTTGGCTTAAGATGAAAAATGTCTTCTATAAAATAAATATTCTTTTGTTTCTATTTGCAATTTCTGTAGCTTTTACTCAGGAAAGATTAGATTAAAATGTTTTATCATAGTGGTTAGGTTTATGATGAAGAATACTCTCATGTCTTACTCATGTCCATCCACTTGTGCTATGTTTTATCCAGGACATTACAGGGGAGAAAGAAGACTGTCTACAGCAAATGTATCTTAAAAAGAAATATAATAGTGGGGTCATGGCTCTCTCTACTATAAATCAACCTCCTAGTGCCCTATAAGGGCTTTTGTAGAAGCTGACTGTGTCTGTACAAACAAGTAGGATTGACTGGCATCATTTACTCTGTACACATGCTCTCCTTTGCAAAACCTGACAGCCTACAGCACCACCCATGCATCTTGTTTGTTGAGAGCTGTATTCATTTGCTGCTGTACTTAGGAGTTGAATTTTTCTTCTCTGCTGTTTTTCAGTTGCCTGAGTCTTTAACAGGAAAGTTAAACAATTTCTGAGTCATGAAGCAGATTTCTGTTTGTGATGAAACTCCATTGAAATTATTTCAGGAACAATAGCTTAACACTTTCTAAACTGAAATGAGAACATGAAGGTGAATTGTCTTGGAAGGGCAGTATCATATTATTTATCATTGCATTTATCATGTATCATTTTTTACGTCATTGATCCTGATGGAACTACAGGTCAAACTCCTTCTTTATTCAGGTTTAAAAAAAGGCCTGATACAAAAACCTTCAAACTTGCACAGCAGTTTGGCTGTTTTTCCTTCTTCCCTCTGACTATATTTTTATCTTGGGGAATAAACCTTTTATTTTTAAGTACAGCATGTGCTACATTTAAGTAAGATGACATAAAATGTTTGTAGTGTTGATGAAATATTGACCCAATTTCTCAAGATGTCGATGGCATGTTTCTACTCTTTTGCTGTTCAAGTTAAAAATCAGTGGTGCCTGATCTTGAGGGACTGAGCACCAAAGTAAAATGAGATTTCAGACACTTTGTCTTACACATTATGCACTTCAGAGTTTTCTTGGCCTCCATTACACACTGCTGAAGCTGGCAGCCCAAGCTCATAGATTATTATTGACATGTTTAATCAGTTAGAAAATATTTCAAAATTTTAGGGGCCAAGAGTACACTATTCAGAGGTGAATGCTATACATTCTCTCCTTAGGTGTTGCTCCAGTTGCACATATCTGCTGAGTAGGTGAAGTGAGAACTGGGTAAAGAGCTTCATAAACATAAACCATACAGCCAATGAGAATAATTTCTAATACAGTTCCAGGTGTCCAATTTGTGAGGCCACTGGCTTCTCCAAGTTCAGTCAGCTGTAGCTCCTCCCTGGCTGCCTGTAATTCTATGTAATAGTCATAAGTTAGTCACTCAAAGTCACCTAACAAATCCTCCAGTGCCTGGAGTTCTGCACACAGAATTTCCTTCAGAGAAATCCCTCACTGAAACTGGCACACACATCACTGTACACAGTGGTACAGTGTAACACAACCAGAGCATAAGCAAGATTCAGTCCCAAGGTTTTTTACATACTTTTTAGAGGAGTTCTAGGCACGCTTGCAGGCATAGCAGCTGTCTCAGACAGAGTTACTTAATAAACAAGCCAATAGGCATGATTTAGATGCGATTTAAACATCGCTGTTTGGAAAACAGAACCTGAAGTAATGCCATAACCTGAAGTTAGCTATATGTGAATGAGATTCCAGCCTTAAAAAGCAGCATATAATTTGAGAAAATACAAAAGAGGTAGCCACTGACAACATATCCCATTAATGTCCAAGGCAGAAAACAGGACATGACTGTTACTGTGAAAAGATAAAGGGTTATTCCCAAAGCAGAGTAAGATCACAAGTAACCCATGTTTCTAGCTATTGATGAATATAAAATTTCCTAATGAAACCTGTTACATGCTTCTAAGACAAAAAGAAATTGTTTTCAAAATATCGTAAAATTAAGTCCACTACAGTAAAAGATTTTTAAAACCAAAGCAAACAAACAAACAAGCAAACCCACAAAAATAAATAAATAAAAAATAAAATAAATAACTAAAAAAACAGGATCCCATGGAATTAGCACAGAATTGTAAATGATACATAATTGAACACAGCTGACTGCGAGATGATAAAGAATGTTCTCCACAGTTAAAAGTGTACATTTTAAAACCTATCTAGGTACTTTTAAAGATTCCATTTTCCATTACATATTGTCTTCTATTACATCATTTTGGCAAGTCATCTGACAGCATAATTGATGTTTTCATTTCAGGGCCTGTGTATTTTACTAATTAGTTGAAGGGGACAGTCATGTTGTACAATTTGTACAAACAGTATTTGTGAGTCTCATTTGTAATCTGAGGTTTAGAGGAGGATTCCTAGTGAATTCAGTCTGGTTTTGGATCTGGATGCTAAAAAGGCTGGAAATACAAACTACAACTCACATGTATCTGTAGAACTGTTTTGTCTAGAATATTTTTATCTGAAGAAAATATAACCTAATTCTCTCTTCCTTACACCCCCTCTACAGAACTTACCTATGAAGAAGTGAATAGCTTTAAACCACCCGACTTAAAAATGGACAGCCTGGAGATAGAACAGTGAATACAGGCAGCTCTGTCTTGCCCTGCTGCACTATGAAGACTGTTAAAATATAACCATACAATTTAACCTGCGGTCAGACATAGATTTTACTATCCAAAGATGTTGGAGGAGATGTGGAAAAACAGATGCATTAAACAGAAGCCAGATGTTGTCTGTTTTGCGGGGGGGTTTTTTGCCTTGTAATATGAATGTATTCCCAACTCACAAAGGGTGGTAAAGAACTGCTTCATTCTGACAAAATTATGCACTGAGTTCTGTCAAGCTGTGTGTTCTGCATGTTTCATTTTTATCAGTTGATTGCCAAAATAAAGGTGACCTTTTAAATTAATTTTAAAATTGTACATTTAAGGCATGAATGTATACAAACATAAACAAGTCCGTACAAGCAATCTTTTCTTTGTGGCATTTTATCTGTCTGTTTTCATACTACTTATAGTTAGTGCCTTTATGAAGAGAGGGTGTGGTAGTGAGATAGACAGAATATGCATATGTAGTCATATCTGTGGTGGTCTTACACATGTATTGGATGTCTCTCAAGCAATCTTAACACCAGTTGAAAGTCCGTAAAAATAAATCTTTCTCTTCTCTTGCCATTCAAGTGTCTGTTTCATTATTTTCCACATGTATTTTTTTAATCTGCACAATACCCATTTGCGAGACAGTTTTACTTCCCGATGGTATTCCTCACCATGCCATTGCTGGACTGTTGGTGAATTTGCCTGGGTTTACAGGAAGGTGCCTTGAAGGTACTACAGGAGAGCTCTGTAGACTTCTGCAAGCCTCAGCAAAGGCTGTCACAGATGGCAGTGAAGGAGTGCTCAGTTCAGTTCACAGCTTTGAATTAAATATTTCACATTGTCTTATTTTCTTTCACAAAATCCTTGGGAAAGTAATCAAGTAACTGCCATTGGAAGACATGACAAAACAAGGAGATTCCAGAATTTGACACATTCTCATTGGAGTTTCTTTTTAAGCAAAATTATAAAGGTTTTCTGACTGAAAAGTTGGAAAATTAAATTTAAAAATGTAGGATACATCAGATACCGAGATTTTTTTAGAAAATTAACTTTATCTAAGTCCTCCATTACTCTGTATACAGGAACATAACATGCATAATACTGTAACAGGAATATCCTTTTGGCACAAAGCCTCTTGTATTGGCTGTGTCTTTCTACGCATTTGTGATTCAGCTGTTTAATGTTTAATTTGTGTCTTGTTCTTGCTCTGTCAGAGTCTTATTTTGGAGATGGCTTTTTATAATATTTAGGTTCTCTGAAACTTGTCATTAATATTCAATTGTATAGCAGTTATATATGGTAATGGATTCTACTGCATTTACTTTCCTCTGTATCTTTTCTATGTAAAAAGAAAGGCTTTTTCTTAATAAACAGATTTAAAAACAAAAAATCAAGTCCGAGAACTTTGATTTTTTTTTTTTTCAGTAATAGAAATAGGCATTCCATCTAGAAAATATGCTAATTTGTGGACTAAGTGATAGACTGTTTTGGTAATGTTGACCAGTTATCCAATACTTGCATCCAATGAATTGCAGCCATTTGTATTCAGCTTTCCCCAGGGCATGTTAATCTGAAAGTAAATGCTGCATGGATTTCTTGCTGCTCTGCTGAAGTGCTGTCAGCTGTCATTACTTTGGCTTCCTGTGAAGCTGCATGAGGCCTGTAATGATCATGCAATGACTGAATTTCATGCTGACTGAATTAGGAGAAAAAGCTCTAAATCTTTGAACTATTTGTCTGACTACATAACAAAAATATTCACTCAGTCATATCTTAAACTTTTTTTTTTAATTTGTTTGTTTGCCAGTTAAAGGTAGCTCAGTGTTTTTTCTGAAATCTGATGTTGGGCTTACAAACCTATTTGGTAGCTCCATTTCAGTTGGAAGGTCAAGGATGAAGTAAAGAGATTTCACAACTTTTTATGTCTGACAATAATTAATTTATTATGGGGTTTGTCCCTTCATTTGTTAAATCTGGTTTCCTGGCTCTGAGGGTGGCCATTGTCAAATGCTTCAAAGGATGCATAAAACTGATCCATAGCTCAGCTACCTGAGGTAGAAAGAAAGTTTTATGTTGCTTCCAAAATTTTTCTTCTAGCAAATCTGAACCTTCCTCTGAATATTTTCTTTGACATTCAGAGATGCAATTTTTTTTCTAGGAGATAAATAATGTAGGAAGAATATGGTCATAGCCACATTTAAACTAATTGAAGGTGACAGTAATGGGCAACAATGGCTCAGCCCTTTTTAATGAATTACCATCAAAACCTGTAAATCATCTCATTTTAATGTCAAGCAAAACAGTAGGGAGGAGACAGACATCTTTTTTCCTAGATGTGCAAAATGAAGCCAATTACTTAGACCTCAAAAACCAATAATTAAAGTATTTTTCTAGACTAGATAATCAGCTCCCTTGTGGCAATCCAACATGAGACTACAATTTGATAACTTTATCAGTTTACAACAGCAGGTGAGGGTAATTGGAAAGCCAGAACCCCAATGGGACAGAAAGGTGTAAGGCTTAGCACTAACAGTGCTTATCATTTGAACACAGATGGAAGAAATTTATCAACCAACTCAAACGGGCAGATGGAGGTAAATGTAGAGGAGTGAGGGCTTTGTCAGGCTTCAGGAGGCAGATGGCTTAAAAGTAAATTTTAAAGAGTAAGTAAATACAAAGCTTTTATAAAAATTTATTTGTTAAAAATGTCTTTAATGAAGGCATTGATTGCTTGGCCCAAATGTTATTTGCAAAACTTAGAGTGGTGCCTGCTTAAACAGTGGGGGTTTAATCTTTTCCTGACAGCACTCTTTCTTTCAGTACCACAGTCATGCCTTTGTAGGTGCTCTATACATTGCATGGATGCTTGAGGAGAGCAGCAGAGGCTTTATCCCCACACTAAATTAGGGTACTCTCATCCCTGGCCACCTGCAAAGCACAGAGGGGAAGCTCGGAGGAGCATGGCTGGGCTTTGCTCATGGAGGCGGCAGCTCAGGCTTCCAGTGGGGAGAATGCAGCCGTCCAAGGGCTTTCTCTGGTCAGTTACTGACATTGTCAGCAATTTACTTTTAATCTGAATTTATCTAATTTCGGCTTTCAGTCACAGGAGCTTGTTATCTGTCCACCTAGTGAATTGAAATAATTTCTAGTATTTATTATCTCACTCTACAATCAGGGTTAGTGCAACCCCAAGTCTAGTAATGTTATCATCACTGGCAGGAA
Organism: Hirundo rustica; assembly: GCF_015227805.2. NCBI lineage: Eukaryota > Metazoa > Chordata > Aves > Passeriformes > Hirundinidae > Hirundo > Hirundo rustica. The sequence goes on along the minus strand of NC_053453.1, from coordinate 19,884,214 downwards.
AAGGTCTTGCAAAAGGAAAATCTTTTGCATGCATCTCAGTCTTTTGACTTGCCTAAGTATACACTACAGTCTTAGAATCTGCATCTTATTTTTTAGGTTCTTTACCTCATCAGCACTGAAACCCAGTGACAGGAAATTGATACGACACAGCCAAAACAGACAGGAATAAAAAAACCTTTAATCTACAATGGACCAATGGAAAGAAAAAACAAAGGTGGTTTAGAGGAAAAGCACTGTTTTAGAGGATATCACATGCCATACCGTGAAGATACAAAGTGGCTACTTGAGTCTGAAATAGCAGGGCTACTAATAAGTTTGAAAATTTATAGAGGGGGGAAAAAAATAGGAAATTAGGTAATCAGTACTGATGTATGAAAAGAAACACATCATTATCAATAGCTCAGGAGTCATTATTTAGACAGCACTGTTGTAGTGTTCCAGGTCATGCTCTTGCTGTCTTACTGCTGTGGTATACCAGATGAAAGCAAGAGGGAAGGAGGGTCACTGTGCTGCAGGATCCGATACAGCAGGCTCTCCCTAAGGGTCAGGAGGGGAACAACGCTTTCAAGGACAAAATATTGGCAGCAAAAAAACTTCGACAGAGTTGCAAAGAGGTCAATACAAAGGTTACTTCCTTCCTTTCTTCCTGTCACATGTGCTCCTGGATCATAACAAAAAACAGACCTCCACTTTCCCCACTCTTGGGACCTGGTCAAAGATGAATCTGTCCAAAAAGTACCGTGCGGAGCTGCCAGCACATACTGTTTCAGTATCCTTTGCTACATCTGTGAATTACTGACTTGGACCAAGAATCCCCGACAGATGAGCAGTGGTAAAGACTTAGCACTCATGAAAAGAGAATTGCATTGTAAATTGGGTAAACAATGTCTTTGGTTAGCAGCAGAAGGGGGATTCAACCTCAACAAGATCAGTCTCCTCAGGAAGGAATTAATAGCAACTCTTCCATGTGCCTTAAAAGCTTTTTTCTCACACATTCCTGCCACTGCTGCTAGTGTTTATGGATGAAAACACTGGTCCTTAGAACACCAGCACACTTGCACAAGTGAGAGTCATTAATTTATGAGTCTGGGTAAGGGGTTTTAAGGCTCTAGTACCAAGAGATTTAGAAAGCTACATTAGTGTTGCTGCCACTGCCCTTCTTTCTGCTGTAAGATAAAATATTGAACTAATACATCTAAAAGAGTCTAAGTTTTCACTACATGGAGGGAATATATTGTGAGCTTTCTATGTGAACACTTGATCTTCCAACCAATCTGACACTTAATCCATTAGACCAGGAATTTCTACATAATGAGCAAAACTCTTCAATTAGGCTTCAGTCCTGCAGACATACAAGTGCTTCATTTTGCACTCCCATAGTCCCCCAGCTCCAATTGTTGTCACAAATTAAGATGTGTACCATAGCACAGAGGTTTTTTAGCCAGTCCTTTTAGGTTCAAATTTGATCACAACTAATACTGAATGCAATAGAAATACTGAATCACAGTAGCAGCACTGAGACAACTATACACTAAATCTGCCATAACTGGCAGCCGCCACTGAGCAATACTTTGTTCCTTATAGAATAATATCCTGTGGATTACCACTCAGATAATATATGTCTATTTTATATTAGAGCCTGATTGCTCCAATCAAGAATCCATAGTTAAATTACATTCTGTGCAAAAATTACACAAAGTACTCCTGTCCTGCCCAGATCTCTCATTAGGTCCAGGTGGGAACAAAGAAATCTAAGGCAGCATTGAGAAGGATGTCAAAGATGGGGGTTAGAATGCCATGATGGTTTGGGTGGTTTAAACAGGAGATGTGCAGTGACAAATGAGTAAAGCTATCCATCAGGGATATCCACTAATGCTCTTTTCATATATTTTTGCATTAAAGTTGGGAAATTCTTGAGGTTGTGGGGGTTTTGTGTGGGTTTTTTTGGTTTGGTTTGGGTTGGGTTTGGGGGTTTTTTTGTGGTTTTTTTGTTTTGTTTTGGTTTTTTTGTTTGGTTTGGTTTGGTTTTTTGAGGTTTTTTTGGGTTTGGGGGGGGGTTGTTGTTTTTTTCTCTGTAAACAATAGCATCTCGTACTCCAACAATCTGTGATAGTTTAAAAATTAAACTCCTTCAGTCTATATTCAGTCTGTTGTAGGAGAGGATCTTTTGATGGATTCTGCGGAGAAAAAGTTAGGAGAGTGTTAGAAGTGGTTGATTTATACATAGGTGTCTACTACACTCTACAGCTGGCCTCTCTTCTCCACCAACTTCCAGCAAGCAGGGATAATGGGGTAGTACATAGTAAGTTCTCACTTGACCTGTTGAAAAAATGAAACATCAATTTTTAACTATTTTTTTAATAAAAAAGCACTTAGGTGGTGCATATGTATTCCTTTCTGCTGATGGCTGAGTGACCTTGCAACATGGCAAGGCCCCCAGTAGGGCTACATGTCACAGAAACTGGAATTGAAACACCCTGCTCATGGGGCAGAGAGACAAAATCAGAAAACTTGCAAAATAGTTGGCAATGACTCCAGTGGGAAAGGGTGGGGACAAAATAGCACAAGAGTATTTTCCGATTAAAAATGAGGGGGTTTTTTTAATTACTATTTTTTAAGCTTTGCTTCTTGTTGTAATAAATAGAATGAACTTACTTCCTGTACAGCAACAGCTCTAACTAGACAAGCACAGAGTAGTTTTTGAAGGTGGGGATATAGAAAGCTTGTTAAAAAAAAATAATGTTCTAGGAATCTCAACTTTTGACAATTCAGCAAGATTTTATGTTTATTGACGTTGAAGGTATGTTTTACACAGCCAAATAATTAATATGTGAATTAGTGGATCACAAATAAAATTATCATATGAAAGACAGATATAAACAGGCAGAAAGGTGGGAAGATATTTGATTTTTCAAAGGACTCTGTATGATCTCCTTTCCTGCACATTATCAATGCCTGGACTGGAGATCAGGTGTCAGCCCCCTCTCCCTGCTCCCACTGATGCACTCCTGCACCCAGGGCCCAGCAGCTCCCACACAGTTCAGCTCCTGACAAACAGGGGTGTCCCATTTGGTCACCCAAGTGACAGTTTGTGGTGAGCAGCTTTGCCATCAAACTCTCCCACCAGTCTTCATACATGTAGGATTTCTCAGGAAAACATGGTTAGATTTCTCACTGCTTGCTTATAGAGCTTCTGCTCCAGCACCAAAGCTTCACCTCCAGGCTGGAGAGAAATTGAGCTCTCAGTTCCCAGAGCGATTAGAAAGAGTACTGTACCTATCCCATCTACCTCATATGCTATGCAGCTGATGGCAACAGCCCAACACATCAAAAGCTGGCTCTTTAAAAAAAGCCCCACCACATTCTGACACTTCTTAACTCTTCCCTTTATGGGACGAGAATTAGAAAAGTGCAATTTTTGCACCATTAAGACATTTATTATTTTTTGCTAATAATGTCTGAAGAAAATATCTTTTTTCTATTAACTTTGCAATAAACATATGCCAGAAGCAAAACCATCTGATAGCATTATTTTTTTTAATCTATCCCGTCAAGCACACATTGCCCAGAATAAGATATGGCTGTAGCATCTATTAGTCCCCTTGCAACAAACTGTCTTTGGGAAAACACATCACCATGTATCCAGATGAGCCTAGCAGGATGCAGAGTGTCATGCAGTTTGTGACACTGCTGTAAGATCTACCAGCTGTGGATGGACCCAAGTTTCTTGCCTCACTCCCTTCATATACGTTTTGAATGGCTTACTAGACAAAGCTTCCCTTGTTTTGACAGCACTGATTTCCTGGTCTTTTCAGTAAGTTTACCAGTTCATCTCCTGTATGTGTGACCTGGCAGGGAAAGCTGGCCTTATATCTGACCTACATGGCTACTTCATCCATCTATAACCAAAGTATGCCTAAATGCTTACTTGAAGGAAAAACACAGGAAAACCAGCTGTGGATAACTTTGTCGATTTAAAATGTTTTTTAAAAGTTGCTCTTTAATATTCTCAGCTTCTGCACAAGAGTCAGTTACCTTGTCTTGATGCTAAGTTAGTACTTCTATCTACTGCATCAAAATCATCTAATTTCTGCCTTGATAAAAAGCAAGCAGTAAAAGAGTATCACTTTGTCACAATTGGATAAAGGAAAAGTAAGTGAGGAATAACAATCAGAATTAATCCTCTATGTATTAGAAACATATATAATGGTCATTAAGAGTAATTTAACTTATGGACTAGCTCAGAACAAGAGGAAGCTGCTCTATCCTTCACCTTACCTGTACCACATATCACACCAGCCAACGTCTGAAGGGCAAACAGCATAGAAGGGATGTCAGAAATTAAAAAATAATTTCCTGGGGCAGTGGATTCTTAAAAGTAAACATCTACCATTGATCAACACTTCTCACAAGCCTCATGTTAACTGCCAAATGTCAGGAGGTTGCTCTCCATTCTCACTAAACCAGAGATTCGAACAGCTCAATTGGGAGCAGCACTGGAACACAGGGCTGGCGGCTGGAAGGTTGTATTCTTCCTGTACCCCGGGAGGAGCAAGAGCAGGGCGGCTCTTCCATATTTCGTAGTCAGGCACTAAAAGGGCTGGGACCCTGGCAACTACCAAAATGGCATTGGGAACCATGAAACTTGTCCAGATTGCTCCTTTGGAGCTAAACTACATATTGAACTCTAGTGACAGGAAATCTGAATTATCTAACCTCGGCAACATTGCTCAGGGGTGAAGTCAAACAAAACAAAGGCTTTACCAGACCCTGAAGGACAAGAATTTTAATTATATTTACAAGAAAACACATAAAACATATTTTAAACCAGGTCTTTGCCTTACGCGTGTTGCTGCCCAGACCTACTTATTACAGAGCTACTGAGAAGGTTTCTCATGTCCGTACTCCAGCACTCCAATCATTTCAAGCCACTGCTGCACAGTTCCATTCCAGTTCAGCCATGCACAGGACCACTCGCTTTGAGCACCTAAAACAAGTGTGTGCTGGATTTTACCTAACTATATGAAATACGGTTGTAACTTGCGGTGTGACCCTGGAATGATCTGGGGACTCCTCAGCTGTCCGTCTCAGGGCAGAGGCCACACGAAAGCTCACTTTTGGACTCCCAACTCTACCAGCCGCTTTGTCGTACTCCTTAACACCTTGATGCAGCAGCCGATGGCAGCTCACCGCAACCTGAGCACAAACGCAAGCCGGGCCCCGCGCGAGGGTCGCACCGCGGCGGGGAGGAGACGGCCGCGAGGGTTTCGGTCGCCACTGCGAGGGCTCGCACGGACACCGAGAGCCTGGGCACCTGCCCCCGCGTCCGGACACGCTCCGCCGCCGGGACACCGCGCCCTTCGCGCCTCAGCCTCGGCGGAGCGCAGCCCCTGGAGCCCGGGCTGGTGGGGAGGGAGGGCGGTGCCGATCCCGGTGCCGGTGCCCCGGGCCGAGCCGAGGCGAGGCGGCGGGCGGTGCTGCCGGCGGGGCTGCGCGGGGCGGGCGCGGGCGGCGCCGCTGGCTCAGGCCCAGCCCCTCGGCGCAGCCCGGCTCGGCGCCGGCCGCTCCTCTCCCCCGGCAGCGCTCTTTGTCGGCGAGTGCCGGCGGGGGTCGGCAGCGCCATGTCCTCCCCCAAGAACGGCTTCTACCGGCAGGAGATCACCAAGACCCTCTGGGAAGTGCGGGACCGCTACCGGGACCTGCAGCCGGTTGGGTCCGGCGCCTACGGAGCCGTGTGGTGAGCGGGGCGGCGGGGGGCAGCCCGGGGGTGGGCGGCGGCCTCTGTCCCGGCCCGGGGGATGCCGCCGGGCCCGGCCCTCTGGCGCGCTGCTCCCTGCCAACTTTTCCTGGTTGTTGTCCGGACCCGGGCTGGCTCCGCCCGGTGCCGACGGTCCCGCGGGGGCAGAGGGGCGGCTCCGCTGTTCACCTGGCCGTCCCGGGCCGGGCTGCTCCGCCGGGGGAGCTGACCCGCGTGGGTTCCGGCCCTGGAGCGAGCAGAGCCCGGGGAGCGCTGCCCGCGGCACCATGGTGCGGCAGTGTCCCTGAAGCCCGGGTTGTTGTAGCCTAGGAGCGAGCCCCTTGGTTTGGCTCTGCGTTGGTGGTGGGTTTGGGCGTTTTGTGGAGTTTTTTGTCTTATTTTTGGTTTGGGGATTTTTTTTCTCGCTCCGCAGATGTTCCTCTTTAAAGCTTTTGATAATTGTCTGCATTTCATCACAGAGTCTGGCATGCTTTTAAACGATCGAAATGGGGTGGCTGCTGGCAGAGGTGGTCTCCCCCATGGCACGGGCGGCTGCCCGAGGGCCCGGCAGCATGGGGCAGGATGCAGCCGCTGCCCAGTGCTGGACGGGTTTGCTGCGGTTTGCAGACTTGCTTCGGTCCTTGCTCACCAAACTCTCTTTTCCCGTAAAGCTCAGCCGTCGATGGAAGAAGTGGTACTAAAGTGGCCATCAAGAAATTGTACCGCCCGTTTCAGTCTGAACTCTTTGCCAAGCGAGCTTACCGAGAGCTGCGTCTCCTGAAACACATGAAGCATGAAAACGTGAGTTGAGTCGTTAGCTCAAAGCTACAGCTTAGGCAGTCTAAATCAAAGAAAATACATAGATTTTGGATAAGGCAGTTGTGTAGCTGAATGGACTTCTGGAATCTTTCAGCCTGTTTTGGTTTGGGGTTTTTTGTTGTTTTTTTTTTTTTTTGCCTGCCTGTCCTACAAACATCAGTTCACACAAACTAGAATATCCTGTGGGAAACACCACTTAATTTCCATGTAGGAAAGATTGGGTGGGGAAGGTTAGGACCACAGTGCAGTTTGCTCAGTGCTAGTTAGAGGGATTAAAGACCAGAAATTGCAGTCTCCATTACTACATTCCTGTGAGTTGCAGGAGAATACAGAGCACGCGTCTGTGGATCTCAGGTGCCAGCATCTTCTTTCTTTTCTTTCCTTATTTTTCTTTTTCTTTTTACTTCCCCTGAGCTTGCATGAAGATGCATACATGCATATCTCTGGGGAGAGGTTAGCATTTTTCTCCTTTTTTTATTATTCATGAAGCATTTGAAACTTTCAGGCTGATATTAATGGGAAACAGGGAAAGTCCACAAATGATTAAACAAATTGCTTTACTGTGAAGCAAAGAATAGGTAATAGAATTGCACATAATTGCCATATAACATGAAAGATGAACAGCTGTAGAAAGAAGTATTGAAAATGTGATTGAGAGAAAGATTCATAGTCCCAATACTGCTTAGGGGTTTAGGAAAAAAAAAAAAAATTGTGCATAAACAGTTTTTGTGGAGTCAGTGCATTGATTCTAGGTGAGAAGAGTCCCAGGGTGGGCTTGGAGGGTCACAGTAGTAGTTCTAAGTGGTGTTAATGAAGAGTGCATATGGGATAAAAAACCCTTATAGTTTGGAGGAAGTTGTTGAAATGATGAATAAGAACATTGTTTAAAATGTTAGTTGATGTGGAAGATTAGAACGTAGTTGATGTGGAAGATTAGAACCTACTTCCATTCAGGGGTCTTCACAAAAAGCTGAGAGATCAAAAGCGAGGATGAGAGAAAGTGGTAATAACAATAACTAGTCATTGCCATTTAACATTATTATAATACTAAGATTGTGAGTACCAACTAGTTTTCATTTGATGAATAATTTGTGGGCTGTCCTGACAGTTCAGAAGGAAAAAGAGCTTTTTGTAGGCTTAAGAAACTGTTTGTTTTAATCTAAATCTTTTAGTCTAATTACTTCAAAGTAACTGCCTCATAACCACTGCTGCATATGTTTAAGAGTTAATGTTTGCAGGAAACTTCTGTGTATGGGTTTTAATACTCTCAGCGTTTTCTTTACTGAACTTTTGGGAGCAGAGCAGCCCATGCCGTTGCCAAGCTCCTAATGGTGTCCAGAATTTTGAGATTATTTTTCTTCCATTTCCCAGGATAATCTATTGGGTAGCATTTTCCACTCCTAGCAGTTTTTGTGCAGTGTATGCCCTTCAGAATAATAATCTAGAACTCCAGTGTGAGTTTAATTGGTAATTAAAGAGTGCAGAAGAAAATGCTCTCTGGGGAACCTGAGCACAATCTATACAAGTTACAAATCAATATATATGAAAGAAGGGAATGATTTACAATCTTAGTAAACAGTTTGGGCCACAGAAAGAAGGACTAAGGAGCAGTTTTAACATGAATTATGGCATCTACTCAGTAGAGAACAAAGACTGAATAAATGATCCTGCAGGGATTGGAAGCAGAAACTGACTGTTCCACCCATCTGTGATGAGGCTGACATGGCAGTACAGCCATCAAGACAATTCCTGTCTGCCATCCCAGCCTCACTTCCTTTTTGTCAATCGTATTGGTCGTGGTGAATTAGAAGCAGCAGCATTGACTTTGCGGATTTTCAGTTCCTGAGCTGATCTCAAGGGTACTCCCTTATCTGCTCCACCCATCCAAAATTAAACCAGAATGGCAGTATTGCCCCTCATCATGATTTTCAGCCCAACCCCTTTGACGCACAGCCGTTTTGTCAAAGAGGTTCTTTTTGATATTTCATAGAAACATAGAACCACAGAATGGTTTGCATTGAAAGGGATACAAAAGATCATCTAGTTCCAACCCTTTTGCTGTGGGCAGGAAGACCTTTCACTAGACCAGGTGGTTCAGAACCTCATCAAACCTGACCTTGAACACTTCCAGGGATGGGGCATCCACAATTTCTCTGGGCAACCTGTTCCAGTGTCTCACCACCCTCACAGGAAAGACTTTCTTCTGTTTATTTGATAGTTAAAATTGTATCCAATTCACTCTTCTTACCTGTTTTTGTTTCAAAATTACTTCTGTAATCACAAGATTGATGTTGGCTTTTATGGAAAGTGTAATGTTTTATTTGTTTCACTATGATTACTTCTTAATGGGCTATCTCTGCCTCTCATAGCTCTCAGGGAATTTTTGTGTTAAAACGATGCCTTTGTGTTAAAACAATGCAAAACATGCAACAATACATTATCACAGTTTATTTAACATTATGCTATATTCAGAATGATGGAAGAAATTGTAATGATCTGACATGCATTAAAAATAGCTCTGATTCTCCATTGAGATAGCAGAAAATACCATTAAACCTGTGTCTCAGAGATACAATTCATCAGCATGTCAGTGAAGAAAAATGAAGGAGAATTGCAGCTTAATACCCCAGATGACCTCCATTATATCCCCTTTGAGGAATATGCTCATCTTATTTAGGTAGAAGGGTTGTAGGAGTAATGCTACTGAATTTTATTGGATTTGTGTTTTACTTTGTAGGAAAGCTAAGTAGCAGGTCAATTTGCTTGTCTATTTAGGTATTTTCAGGAGGAGGTGACTGGTTGCTAGCATACCATCTTTCATTAGGCCTTTGCTCTCCGTAAAGTCTCTCAAGTAAATGTAGTGAGGCATATTTGTTTATAGACCATGTAGTGAGGAGTGTTCCTGTATAAAACATGCAGGCTTGATCACATGAGACTTCTCATCAAGCCTTTGCAAACAAATCCAAAGGAGTGTTGAGGGCCAAGAGACAGAGGCTGTGTGTGAAGAGGATGAGATTTGTCTGCTTGTCTGTTAAGAGAGAAATCAGTCTTTATTGGCACTGGTATGCTGCCTTTTTTTTTTGTAGACCTTTTAATTTGAGAGGACATGGGATGTTTCCCAAATTTCATAAGCTGTTTCTACTACTAAAGAAGTAGTAAAGTAGTAGAAGTAGTATAATCCAGATCAATTCCTAAGACATTGCCAAAAAGAAAAGTTTCTTTCCAGTGAGTTAAGTTGCTGGATCACTGTGTAGCTGCATTAATGGATGGCATATAGAAGGGCATGGTATGGAAATGAGGAATAAACACAGCTAATGCAGATGAAGAAAGCACTTCTTGGGGTTGCTTTTCTCCTTTGTTTAATCATGCTAGTTTGTAGCATTTATCCCACGTCAGCCTTAGCCGTTCTTGATTATTTCTTTCACATCCACTGAATCTTTTACGGGGAACCAGTCTTTTTACCTTTAGGAAATTTTTTCTCGTAGTACTGTTTCTGTTCCATATTTCTGTCCATTTTGAGTTTGTTTGAAAAGAGGACCATTAAAATTTACCTATTATGGCTCTGACTTAAAAGACCAAGAACAGTGAAAATATGGCCAGTGTGCTAACTTTGGCTCTGGCTTTATCTCTCAAACATTTGCATAGCTCTATATTTGTGTATTCTTCTGCAGTTAATGGAGATGTCTGTGTATGCAGAGCAAAACCCAGACAAGTTAAGTGGAGATGAAGAATCTTTTGTTTCTTTTGGCAAATAACTTGGATTTTCTTATACATTTGGGCTGTAAGTGATACCGTGATACCCGCTTTGTTGAAGCAAGTGCGCAGTTGTTTGCGGTGGTCTGGCCCTGGTCCTCTCCTCACCTCCAGTTTGTTCAGAGAAGTTTTCAAGCACGAGTGCAGTGGATATGGCAAGGGGAGATGGCACTGGAGAGAGGAAGAGAAGAGCAATGGCTCATGCTGGTGGCTCATGTCAGAAGAGAGTGTGGGTTTTATCAGTGTGGTGTATGTACATATGTATATACCTAATGTGTACATATAGGCACCCATGGGAATTCTGACGCAGTTCTACCAGTTAAAGTCTGAACGTGTTTCTGGTGTAAAATTTCTGACAAATGCCCATTAAACGTTTCTTGGGTCAGTTAATATTCTACAGATGTTTTCCCTTCTGGAAACTCTGTGTGTAAGAGCCCACTGCAGTATTGGTTTAAAGGTACTCTATGTTATGCTCTCATTCATTGCTCAGAGTGGAAATTATTCTCTGGTGTATTCCCACATCTGAGGACCAATGTGTGTTTTGCATTATGAGAAGCATGTAGCTTTTTTTTCCCCTTTAGAAGGAATTGGATATCCAACAGACACCAAATTATCTGACTCTCTACAATTACATTTCTGAGGATGATACACTTCTAGGTTGGCTGCTTTTTAATTCTGTTTTCTTTTTTATTTTGAAAAAATGTTGAGCTTTTTATTTTCACCTACAGAGTGTCAACCAGGGGAGGAATTAGTTCCAGAGAAAATCGTTGTTCATGCTATGTTCTTGCTTGAGAAAAATCTTGAATCTGTCACCTTTGGAAGTTTGTCTGGCCTGACATGAGCAGTGGAAAGCAACAGTGTCTGCAGTGTACAAAATCAGAACAACAGGGGAGTTGTAGATGAGTGATTAGTGGATGAGAGCGTGGTCACTGTGTTAAAAGAGGTTTCCTGCAGCAAGTCCTGCAGGACTAAAAATTTGCACTTTGGGTACATATATGCCAGTAAAGTGCATATATTTCCTGTCTGGAAATGGCAAATCTCGTTATTAGTCCTTATGAAAGTAAAAACAGAGTTATCACTGGACACTTTATTGCTGTCAAAAATTTGTAAGGGAGAAGCACTCCTGTCTGCTTTTCTGCAGGCTGAAAGCTTAGCACCTCTAGGAAGCTAACAGGACACTGGAGTAATTTTATTTTGGTACTCAAAAGTCAATGAATCAGCATGTCTGTTGTCATTTCTGCCTGTTTTCCCAACTTGACTAATAGGTGCTTTATGTAGGCTGGGCTTCAGCTGATAGCTATTTATTCACACACAGCCGTGGTGCAGACTGATGAGCTTATTCCATGAAATGAAAATAAGGAAAGCAGCACTGAAACCCAAACTTCCTCTTTCAATCACCATCCAGTCTAGAGATGAAGATGAGTCGCTCTGCAGGATTTGAATCTGTCCAGTGTTACATATGAATCCTTTGAAGGAAGAGTGTGGTGATGCTCATGGGTATGGCTTGAGAGTGTGCTGACTGGCAGGAGAAAACAAAAGGAGATCTTGCAGTCATCCCTCATCTCTGTGAGGAAGAAAGGTGACTGCAGTACAAGCCTTGGCGTGAATAGTAAAAATTTTAAAAAGATTGAGAGTTCTTAGTGTGATAAAAGGATGCATGATGAGAACAGCAAAGGAACATGAAGTTAATCCTGCAGAAAATTTAATGTGACATAATATGTAGTTCAGCAAGGCTCTCTCTTAAGAAATGTACTTGCATGTTTAGCTTGAGTGCTAAAGTCACTCGACTGTGTTTTCATGCATAACATCTGCAAGAGAAAGCAGCACTTACTGTATGAGAGACATAACCTACATTACTTATTAATTTATACTAGATTCAGGTCTTTTCTTGATGCACTGCTGCTTACGTCAGAAACTGTCTTTTACAGAAATGTAATGAGTCAGTCCTTGAATAGAAGTAATCCAGTACATCAAAGTACAGGGGAAGGCAGAGGTAAAGAGCTATTCACCGTTGTTCTTTGCTGTTGGAATAGTGTTTGGAAAAGAAGGCAGCTGAGAAGGGAAGGGCAGAAACCACCGTACCAATGTGAACCTGTTAATTATTTGTTAACAATAGTAAAGTTGGTGAGTGTGGTCAGGAGGCAGACACGGTAGGGTTAAGAAAGGCTGGAGATGCTGCTACCCACCCCCCTCTGGCTTCATAGTAAATATACTGGGTGAAAGCATACCTGTGGAAAACGAGTTAGACCAGTAGATGGGTAGTTTTGTGGGTTTGCACTTCAAGAAGATGGAGCATCTCTCTTAAAAAGACATGCTGGGAGAGTTGTTCTGCCTGGAGAAGAGAAAGCTCTGGAGGGTGCTTGGAGCAGCCTTCCAGTACACAAATAGGGCTACAAGAGAGCTGGAAAGGAACTTTATACAAGCACATGTAGTGACAGGACAAGGGACAATAGTTTAAACTGAAAGAGGGTAGGTTTAGATTGGACATAAGGAAGAAATTCTTTACTGTGAGGGTCAAGAGGCACTGGCACAGGTTGTTCAAAGAAGCTGTGGATGCTTCATCCCTGGAAGTGTCCAAGGCTGGGTTGGATGGGGCTTTGGGCAGCCTGGTCTAGTGGAAAGTGTCCCTGCCCATGATAGGGGATTAGAACTACATGAGCTTAAAGGTCCCTTCCAACCCAAACCAATCTGTGGTTCTGTGGAAATGACGCAGTATTACCCCCTGTCCATGAGATAAAAGCTATTAAAGTACTTCAGTGCAGGCTGAAGAAATCCAGGTTATTTTTCAGTCAAATTTACAGGAGCTGCATTTTTGTGGGCTTCTTTATTTGTGAAATTGCCTCTTGGCAGAGTTAATTGGGGTGAAAATAAGACCCTGAAAAGGCAGCACTGCTGCTGATTTCCACAGATGCTTTCATTGCCATTGCAGTGTACTGGGTTCATTCCTCAGCTGGGCCTCCATCTCTGATAGTATCAGTAATTGTGCTGATTAACACCAAAAATGTATTTATAGAAGGTTTCACAGGTATCTCTGTTACATTTCATATGGGCAACACTATGAAAAATAAATTATTCTTGTGATTGTTTATGGTGGCTTACTTTAGTGCTGGAACATCATTAAGTTCTTCATAAATACTGTCTTTAACTGAGAGGTTTCAAACAGAAACAGGATTTTCCATTTTATTATAAAGGAGGCAGTTGACTGCACTTTGTCTGTTTCTTTCCCTTTTCCTGAACCAGTAGCTGGAGTTGTATCTTCCTCAGAGGATTTATTTTATCCCATATCTCCTTGACCTTAATATAGCTGCAAAAATCTCTGGCCTAAATGGAAATAGGTATGACTCTGCTCCAGTACAGGAAAATAATCCCAAACCACAATTATTAAATAAAGATCACTGAGGAAAAGGAAATGGGTCCTTCACTACTATTTTAAAATTGATTAACTATTAGTATGTCTTACTATACTGGACACTAAGATGGGTTGCAGGATTTTTAGAAAGCCTGCTTTGTAAAGCAAGAGAAGAAGTATTGTGAAATCCTTCGCGTATTTAAAGACCTTTCTGATTCATTATTTAAAATTCCCTTCTTTGGGAGCTGAGCATTGGTCTTGGTGGCTTCATTCACTGTAGAGGATTTGTAGCAGTGATAGGTTTGTCTCTGTAAGTTTGCAGCCTTACGTCAGCAATAATGTACATCAGGCAGCATGAAGTAAGTACCAGGAACTGTTTACTGGAATAGATAGGCATTAGAATGTTAGTGAACTTCATTAGTGTGTTTTGGGGCTGGTATGTTCTGCATGGAAACATGTTCTTCATGCTTCTGTGTTTCACAGGGATTGCCTGATAATGCCTTGATGCACAGATGCATGTGATAGAGCAGCCACATTATTTCATCTTCCTGTGTCCCTCCTTTTCATTGTGGTGTCCCGGTGTCTTTCAGTGCTACATTCAGATGTGATGGGGTTTATTTTCTTATGGTTCTTGCTTAGCTGTATGAGGGCATGGAAATACCTGCTCAAGGAGAACAAGCAAGACTTTTGAGAAAGTGGGGCTTGATAAGGAAAGATGCATATTAAATAAGATTACTGCTAAAATGTTAATTTCCTTCTTCATATATGCACATCTGAGAAGAGCACACAACTCTCCTTGCTGTGTATGCTCTGTGTGTGTGTTTACATAACACACACTGCCTTAGGAAATGCCTGTAGAGCTGCATTAGGCTCCACTGTTTCAAAGTATGTCTTTGTGATCCTGTCCTCCTCCTTTCTCTCACTGCCTCGACAGAGAAAAGGAAAACCTTATGTAAAGCTGTCATAAAAAAGAAAATTCTTACTGTAATGTTAGCACTAGGGGTATTACTTCAAATAATAACCACATCCTCTGTGGGTTTAATGATTGTTTCATAGTAGTTATTCTTCTTTAATTATTTTCATATAACAGTCCCAGGTAAATATTATTAGTGACGTTTTTTTCAAAGATACATGCGGCTACAGAGTAAGGGAGTTGTAATTTTCTGTTTCCATTTTTATTAGTTCTTCTATCTTCAGCATTATGACATGTTGATAATATCCAGGCTAACCATAGTAGTCTTCCCTTAATGTGGAAAGACTAAAACTATGTGCAATAAGGATTTCATCACACTTGAGGTTTTAAAGCTTTAAATAAAGGAAGGTATCCTTGCATTTTCCCCCCGCCATTTCTGCTCATACTTCTCTTTATTTTCACCTTTTTTTAAAGGTATCTAATTTGGATGATAGTTCTTGGTACAAAGATAGGGTTGAACAAGGTTATAAAGCTTATTAGTCCTTTAGCTTCCTTCTAGCAAAGTCCTGCACAGCCTCATGTTGCTAATAACAGCAAAGCTGTAGGTTCAATACCTGTACAGGCCATTCATGTTAAGAGTTGTACTTGATGATCCTTATGGGTCCCTTCCAGCTCAGTGATTCTGTGACATAGCAGCCTGCACCTGGGAAACACCATGAGCACTCTGAGGCTTGGGAGTCTTCCTCTGAACAGACAGAAATGGTCATGAAATAGCAGCAGAGGTAGAAACGAAACAGCTCTAAAAGCCTATGTTATTTAGGCACTGCTTGGATTAAGCAGCGTCTAAACTAAAATCTGGCTTTAGATCATTCCAGCTACTTCTTTTTGAGCATTGAGTTCTGTATATTTAATTTTCTGTTGTTCAGTAGGCTTGAAAGAAGCACTGGTATTTAGTGTAATGCACCCAGTCCATTTATATAGTTCTCCCACAAACCATACTAACAGGAAAAGCTGTGGTGGAAAATCCATTTTACTAGATTATTGTTTCTCTGTTCAGTGATATAATGCTTTTGTTTGACAAAAAAACTCTTGGAGAACCTATAAGTCATAGTAAATCATAAAAAGTTCTTGCTATTTTTTCCTCAATAAAAACAGTTAAGTTCTAGTTTCTTCTTTGGACTTCCAAGAAGCTATTGTAGTCTGTGTACTTAAATTACCCTGTTACTGAAATTAGATGGTTAAAGTGCCCTTCATTGATAAGCAGCAGGCCCATCTAGGTGGAGAGAACTTACAAGTGCTTTATATTAGAGACTGATTTTTCTGGTTTATTTTCAACACTTCAGTAGTTAAAGTGATAAAATTCTGTCTCCTCTTATATAAAACAGTTAGCCTCTGAACTTTTAGTTCCAGTAGATACCTTTTATTTTTTTTTATCACAGGATAAAGCTGCCATCTGAGTTATAAAATCAAATACATATCAAGTCCTGGCACTACTTTAGGCATTCTTTCTGCTGTGTTTATGCCTGTAGCTAATGTCTCACTGTGTTTTGGATTATATTTTTTCACTTATTCGGTGATTTAGGCTTTATTGTGTCAAATCAGCAATCAGCTGTTTTGTGGTTTTTTGTATTTTGTTTTTGTTTTTTTTTTTTCTTTTAGGTCATTGGAATTTTGGATGTGTTCACCCCTGATGTAACATTGGAGAAGTTTAATGATTTGTAAGTTCCAGATTGTTTGGTTTTTGGAGCAGAGCATTGTTGCTTGTGTGGGAGGAGAGGTTGTTGCTTTCTAAATAGAGAATTTCAAAATTATTGCTTCATGGACGTTTTTTTCTGAGTTTCATCTTAGTATAGCTCTTATATGCAACTTTGGTGGGCTGGAGTTTTCAGATTGTCATTAGAACTAGTTTCCTGTCTTATAAGGTGTGTACTTCTTTCATCCCTTAGTAAATGACAGTTTAGTGAATTCCCTAATCCACCTTACAAGTACTGATTTCTTGCCCAAAGGCTCAGGTTGCTCAAATGGTAGGACAGTTCTTAACCCAGTCAGGCAGTCTGAAAGTTACCTCTACATGGGATATCTCAGTGGGATCCATCCGAATTCAAGATCAGTTAAAAAGTGCTGGTGCTGCTAATTTTTTTGTGTTTATCTGCATTGAGGTCTGTTGTGCCCCATGACTTTTCCTAGTCAGTGGTCCAAACAGCACCTGATCCAGGTTATTTCTACCACATTTCTCTGACCTTTTGGTGGCCTCTCAGACATGAGATGTTTTAGCATGACTGCTCTTTTATTTATTTACTGCTACAATTCTGGTGAATTAGAGTTGCTAGAGAAACAGTGCTCAGAAATCCTTTTGGCCTTAATGTAGGTTTCCTGTGTAAGCAGAATGTTCTGAATTTCATCTAGGATATTTATATGTTTACTAAACAACCTTGTGTATTTATATGTTAATGAAGAAAGCTGTCTGACAGAAAAATGTAGATAGCTTTGAAGTACAGAAAACATGGAGCATGTGTTCATATTGATTGTTGAGCCAAAAGGAATGTTGTCCATATTGTCTATTGTGCTAGCATTTTATACAGCATATATAATAGAACGCACATGTATGTGATGATCATTGGAGCACTGTGTTTTAAATGAGACCCTAAAACCATCCTCCAGATTTTGCTAGTTCAGTGAGGTGGTCATGACTGCGACATGCATTGCCTTCCACGAATGTCTTAGTTTTCTGTGTAGCCGTCTTTGAAGTATCATGAGGCTTTTGGTTAGTTTCTTTTTGAGCTAGTTCTGATAACTAGCAAATGTCCATAATAAGTGACAGAACTGGGGTAATACCTCTTTAAGACAATCAGGTGAAAACAGATAGGCTTGTGGGTAGGATGATGAATTATTTGGTAAATGGAATGATCTATAATTTAATATTGTAATAGAACTATAACGTACAATTATGTTTAAATTTACGTGACCAAGTTAATCAAGTTAATTTGTTTGGATTTCTTTCCTCTTTTTTTTGTTTTTGCTTTGTTTTAAGCTACCTCGTCATGCCATTTATGGGAACAGACTTGAGTAAGATAATGAAGCATGAGAAATTAACTGAAGATCGAATCCAGTTCCTGGTATATCAGATGTTAAAAGGCTTAAAGGTTTGCCAGTTCTAGTATTTTGATTTCACAGTCTTTTTTCCCAGCAAACTGTTATGGAGAACTGTAAGTACTTATAATTTAATAGCAAGATAAATTTTATCTCACCTAGTATAGTAAAAAATATATGGATAAAATCTAAACCATTATATTAATTTATTATATAAAGTATTTTTTTACAGCTCCTGTAAATCCTGGCTCTTTCAGGTTCTTGTCTTATATTAGATGCTCCAGTCCCAAAGGCATCATCATTAAGCTTCTCTGGCTTTGCTTCAGTGTCTCTCTTTAACTGGGAAGCCCATAGCTGAGCACAGCAGATGTGTTTCACCACAGCTGAGAAAAGGGGAAGGATCATCTTCTTCAAGTTGCTGGCAATCCTCTGCCTAATGCATGAGGCTTTTGGTTGTCTTTGGTGCAAGGCCACAGGTCCTTTTCTGCCAAATGGGTCAATCTCCAGCATTGTCTGGCGCATGGCATTATTCCCTCTCAGGATTTTGTTGAACTTTTGTGGGTTCCTGTCAGCCCATTTTCTTAGCCTGTGGAGGTCTCACTAAAGGGCAGCACAATCATCTGCTGTGTCAACATTATGTATCAGTTCTGCATTGTTTGCTGGGTTGCTGAGGGAGCCTTTGTCCCCTCATCCAGGTCAGTAATGAAAATGTTAAACAGAACTGACTTCAATACTAACCCTAAGGGGGACACTACTGGTGATGGGCCTCCAGCTGGACTTCCTGTCACTGATCACAACTGTTTGATCAAGGAAGTTCTGTCAGCTTTAATCCAGGCAGTTCGGTCACTGTCCATTAACCTAACTCTTACTTCCCCTGTCTCTCAGGGTGTTAGGAGAGTTTCAAAAGCCTTGCTAGAGTCAGGGTAAACAAAACCAATCCAGCTGTCTTATCATAGAAGGCTAACAGGCTATCAGGTGTGATTCTCTTCAAATCCATGTTGACTACTGCCAGTCAGTTCTTTGTCCTTGTAGGTTTTGGAAATGGTTTCCAGAATTACTTGCTTATCACATTGCCAGAGAGTGAGGCGCAGCTGACTGGCCTTCCTTGATCCTCTTCTTCAATACCCTTTTTTACCCAGAGAAATGCTGCAGGAGCATGTTTCCTTGCTAGAACAAGTGAAAAACTCACATGGGACACGCTCTGTGCAAACCGATGATCAGAAGCATACACAGCGAGAGCTGTGCACACTGTTCTCGCAAAGCTGTGTATGCTTCTGATGATCGGTTTGCACTGTGCACAGCCCATTTGAGTTTTTCACTTGTTCTAGCAAGGAAACATGCTCCTGCAGCATTTCTCTGCTTCTATCAGTGATTCCTGAGATTCTGATGCTAGGGTGTCTGTTTTCCATGTTTGCAGCAAGCAGAGCATGTGGGCTGATGTCTGCTTGCTCTCTTTCCATGTTAGAAGCTGTAAAGTTGAACAAGCTCTGCTTTGCGAGAACAGCGCACACAGCTCTCGCTGTGTTTGCTTCTGTTCATGGGTTTGCACTGTGCACAGCCCATGTGAGTTTTTCACTTGTTCTAGCAACACGAGCAGTATTTGCTTTCTTGCGATCATAAGGAGCGTCTCCTGATCACCATGACCATACAATTAAGTGGTCTTACGCTGACATTGGCCAACTTCCCATAGAATTCATCAGTGCATCCCATCAGGGTGTTTGTTTAAATGTTAAATTTGTTTTTGTTTAGATGTTCCCTATCTGATCCTCCTCCGCTGAGGCTTAAGGCTTCTTTCTTCCGGACTTTTCCAGGGACCTATGATATGGCAAATATTACCAGTAAAGATGGATGAAAAGAAGGCATTCAGTACCTTGGCTTTTTCATGCCCCTGGTGCAGTTGTCTGTGTTTTCCCTAGTTTTGTTTTTGCTCCAACTTCGTGTATAGAAGCCATTCACGATGACCTTTGCCGGATTCAGGACAAGAGGGCTTTGCCTTTCCAAATTCCATCTCTGCAAACTTGGGCAGTATTTCCACATTCCTGCATTGGTGACTTGACTCTGCTTCCATCTCATATATGCTTTTTTATGTTTTGGTTATCCTAGGAGTCCTTGCTTCCTGTCACCTTCGCTTGATCTTGACTTCTAGTGTCTGTTTTTATTATGTGCTGATGCTTTACACTGTAAATTTAGGAAAATATTCATAAAAGTCTATAATGGGCCATGTGGATTTGAACTGTGTAGGAAAGCTTCATCTTGTAGCTCTTCCAGTAAGTCTTGGGAAGAATAATGATTTTGATACATCATTTTCTTAAATAAAAAGTATAACCAAATGCCATGTGTAAATTGTTGGTCATGTTCATGCTTTTCTTTTTCTATTCAGATGGTAAGCCTGACTGTTAATCCTCCATTCTGAGAAATAATGTTTATATTCATCTCTGTTTTATCTCTTAGATACTGTGCTTCTGTGGACTGCAGGGCTTACAGCTATAGCAAAACAACGTAATCTTGAATTTTACTGGCTCTCACAAGAATGATTCTAAATACATTAGCTGTCATATACTTTGTATGTTTTTCTTCCTCATCTTTTGCTAAATACTGTTTATTATTGCTACTCCTTTTTTCTACTGTTCAACTTTTAAAAACCAGACTGTGTATATTGAAGTTCATGATCTTACAATACAAAAAGAAGATATTCCTTAAGCTCCCTGTTTTTATCTATAACCTGTATTAATGTGATGTGAAAATGATTCTTGGTCTAGGTTAGTACCACAGTATTTAAATTACTGTGTTTACCTTTTGAGTAGACAAAACAATTTGTAGCCTTTTTATGATCAACATAGCTGTTGATCATAAAAAGGCTACTAATTCCTTACTACTATTTTCTTTTGGTGGCACTATTCCAAGAGGAGAACCTTGATCAAGGTCTGCAGGCTTTTTCCAGGCTCTCCTGCAGTGATGGCTGTTCAATTCCCTTTGCTGCTCTGGAGACACACAGTGTAAGGAGGCTATGGGATGACACTGTCTTAAATTTGAATGTCATTCCTTGGCTGCGGCAGGCACTGTGCAGTTTCGGTTTTACAGTCCTGTAAACACACAGTGTATGGGCAGAATTTCCTCTGTGCTTGTACAGATAAGTGAAGTCAGTGTAGGGATGTGCTTGTGCAGTGGAAATACAGACCTGATTTTCATACAGGAATATCTGGTACATCCATCAGGATGCAGATTCATTCAGATCTATACTTGCATTGCCAAACACTATTAAAAAATAATTAAATAGTGGGACAGCATGCTGTGCCTGGACAAGAACATCAGGAGCAGCAGAACCATCATTCTGTTGTCTCTCAGCACTTAACAGATACAGAAGGGTAAGTAAATTGTTTTACTCCCATCACAAAACATAATAAATAGAGTTTCTTGTTGAGTGTTGCATTATTGATTTCTCTTTGACCCTGCCTTGGATTTTGTTATTTTAGTAGATTTTTGCTCACATAGCCTTTTACATATGCTAAGTAATTCTCCTTTGCATTCTACAGTTGTGCATTTAAGTGCTATAATTCCCATTTTACAAATACAAGAACTAAAATCAGGTAAACTAAAGCCAGGTTTGGGGAAATTTGTTTTATTTAAACTGGAGCAAATTCACCTCTAACCCAGACTTTGAATGTGGAGTTACAATTTTAGTTTTGTAATTAGTTCCCTAGTCACAAAGCCATGTCCTAATAAGTGTTGTCTCAAGGACTGTGTAAGTGGAGTGGTCTGTTTAAGTTGCAGGTAACTGTCTGGGAAGCAGATTTCCAGGAGGGGCATGCTATTCACCAGGGATGAAAAACATCATTTGTGCTAACTTTACTGGCAAGCAATATATGAACTGTAAATAATTAGCTTAAGTTGAGTGTTGTGGAAAGGATGAATAATTTAATTCCAGTGAAATGGCTTAGAAACATATTTTGGTCCTAGTGACGTACACCATATGACAGAGGCCAGCAGAGCAGAACTTGTGGCCCCAAGGGTTGAGGCTGAAGTCTGTTGGATCAGTAAATGTGGAAAACAAATGGAGCAACTGTGTGTGGTTGACATACATGGGAAGAAAACAGAGCAGGAATTTGAGGATATATTATGGCAAGGTTTGTTTGTTAGTGAAGGCTGCAAGGGTGACTTCTGTGAGAAGACACTGGGAACTGCCTCCACATTGAGCAAAGTTCCAGCCAGCTCCAAGGCTGGAGCAGACCTGCTGCTGGCTAAAGCCTTCCCGTGAGCAATATCCATGGCATGTCTGTGGTAATGGATTTGAGGGGTAAAAAATGCTGTGCAGCAGCTGTGAGAGGGGCGTGAGAAAATGTGAAGCAACCCTGCGGGCACCAGGGTCAGTGAGGACAGAGGGGGAGAAGATGCTACAGGTGCTGGGGTAGAGATTTCCCTGCAGGCCATGAAGACCACGGTGGCACAGGTTGCTCCTCTGCAACACATGGAGGACCGTGACAGAGCAGATACCCACACAGCAGCCATGGAGGACCCCATGCTGGGGCCCAGGGATGTGGCCTAAATGAAGCTGCAGCCCACAGAGAGCCCGTGCTGGAGCAGGCCCCTGGCAGGTTTTGTGGCAAGACTTGTGGCCCATGGGGGACCCACACTGGAGCAGTCCACTCCTGAAGGACTGCATCCTGTGTAAAGAACACATGCTGAAAGAGCCCATGAAGGACTGTCTCCTGCGGGAGGGACATAAAAATAAAAGCAGTTACATGGCAACCAGCAGGGATGCTGAGATACTAACTGATAGATCTTCTGTAAGAAGTGGTTTACCTGAGCAGTTTCTTACCCCGTGTTTTTGAGAGCACAGCTGTACTTACCTCAAAACTACCAGCAGGAAATAAAATATTACTCAGCCACTAGACTGTTTTGTCATTTATTGTTACACAGCAAACTCTGGAGAACAGTCTTTACTGTGTCTGTTGTATCAAATTTTGGATTCTCATTGAACCATTTCAGCCAGAAGTACACACCTAGCTGGAAATATTTTTAAGAAATAGGAAGGATCCAGTGTTTGAGGCACATTCTTGTAGCCCTGTCTGTGCTAGGAAATGTGTTAAGCTGAAAGCAGTGTTGCTGGCATGCCAACAAAAAAAATAAAGAGTCAGTAATTTATTTATTCTTTTACAGATAACAGTAAGTTAGATGTTTAAGAAAGGGTTAGCCAAGTTTTGCATGGAAGTCTTGTATTTTTTAAGGTTTCCTTTACCTGATTCAAAGACAGCTCATCTGTGTTTACTTGGATTGCTTTTTTGGTGGGGCATGGGGAAAAACACTTAGCTAGGGCTCAGTAGAGGCATTATAAGGGAAAAATGCTTGCAACACTTGGGAAGGGGGAGCATGCCATTGGAGATCTTTGTGGTAAAATTCACTCAGCTTCTCAAGCTTAGCCTCTCATTTGTATGATGACTTTGGTTTTCACCTTTTCACTTTGATGGAGTCTATCCTAAAGGGGGGTTTTTCGGTGTTAAAGATGTAACCTGCAATATGCATTTGTTCTTTGTAAAGTATATAAGAACTTTATGGTATCTGTATTTATGTCTGGTCACAGGCAAGAAGGCTGTTCATAACTTTTGTCACATTGCATATTCTACTGTAACAGCCTGTTTACATATGACAGTGTAGGAACAACACTGCACGACTGATACACTGTGAAGGGATAAGGGAGATATTTGCTAAACCCTCAGCTGTGTTTCCTTGCAGGTTTCTTTTCTGCATTCTATCTGTAGGCTGGTTCTGGATTGGCTGTATACAAAGGGCTCAACAGCCTTGATTTTAAAAACGCCTATATAAATTGAGGTCAAAACTGAGTTAATGAAAATTTATATCAATTCTTCAGCTTTTGCTCTGCAAGTCTGTACAGTTCTTTTTTGTCAGTTCTTATCATTTTACTGTCTTTTTTTCTACAGAGAATGAAATACTAATTTTCTTTCTTTGGTGAGCCATGTAATTTATCAGAATTCAATGTGATGTGACACCACTTAAAAACAATGACGTGCCTCTCCTTTGTCTGTTTCCTAATTGGGCCTTAGTCTGGCATTAAATTTTAGTTAAGTGTGAGCTTGCATCTTTGGAGGGCTTCCATAATTTCTTTGTTGTTGTTGTTGTTTGACAGAAAAGCTGTGTATTGTCAAAGAGTACAGAAGGCAAGCTAAACATGAATGTCTGTATCTGTAGTTGGAAAGAGACTGGGGCTTTCAGTCTTGGGTCCCTGTTCTGCAGGAATGCCAGTTGGGCTCCTGTTCATAGAGGTCTGGGGGAGGTGGCTGTCTGTCCTCTCTCTTTATTCATAGTGCTTGAGAAGGGACAGACAGCTCTTGGGCCATACAAACACCTGTTCAAGGTTCTTTTACTATACTTACAGTAAGATGTGCCTACTCTAGTTCTCTCTTCTTCTCATCTGTATTTACTGCCTTTTTTTCACATTTATGCTGGATTTTTTCTGCCTCTATGTTTTCCCTTCCCTCTCTGATTCATTTCCTCTTCAGTTTTTACTTCCCTGCCAAGATGCTTTTCATTTTCATTTTGCATGTTGCCTAGAACACATTCTCCTGAGTCTTGTCTAAATCCCTTTTGAGTAGCTTTTTATTTTGTGTAGAGATTACATATAAAGAAAAGAATGCTTAAAATTTAGATGATTGTTGGCTGACTTCCTAGCATGAACTGAATCTTTCATTCCAGGATTTATGTGTGCTACCAAAAATTGTCTTTAGGTTAATGCACAGAGCTCCCATGCTCCAAGGCACTTCACTTGTGTTAACTGGGTTCTTGCATCAAATATAGTTCAGGTGAAGTGGTAAAAACATTGTGAAGGATATGTCTTCTCTGTTCTGAATTGTCTGCCATGTTAAGAATGAAAAATCTGTCAATAATTTAATAAGTAGAACCAGTAAGAACAGGACCCCGTTTCAGAAGGCTATTGAACAGAAATGGAAAACCTTCTGAATGACGACTGGCCTAGCTCCAGTGTTGCTACCTGCCAGGAGATTATGAAATGCAGTTAAAAAAATACTGCTATTGTTAAAGAAACACTGTAGCACAGCAACAGTATGTCAGCTTCTGAAAAGGCTGATGTGTGCATTACCATCAAGAATAACTGCTATTTCATGTATTCTCAGTTGTGTTACATTAAGCGTTCAGAAAACATAGGAGCTTTCCCCAAAGTGATAATATGACAGTGGTGCTGTGAACGCTCGTAAAACCTTCAGTGGGGTGAGAATGCCAGCAAAACCATACTTTTCCCCCAAACAGGTGAGACTTATTTTAACTGAAACTGTGAAAGGTGCAGACCTTTAAATTCCTGTTTGTACATTCCACATTCTTAGGTGCCAAATGACTGGGTCTGCCAGCTATTTCTTTTCTGTGTACAGTCTTAGCAGCAAAAACCGACTATAGAATATTTTAAGCATCTGTTCCAGAAAAATCAAGAGGCTTCCGTTAGAAGATATTGCAATAATTTAGAATTCAAGTAAACATTGTGATGTCCTTGATCATGATAACTATAACAGAGGACATCTTTTTCTTAATTTATTGGGAGTTTAGCTATTTACAGTTACATTTTTGGTTTGGGTTTGTTTTGGATTTTTTTAAGTGCATATGGTCTCCATGTACAATTGACAAACTTCCTCCCAATTCACTTCATGCACATCCATGACAGATAAAACGTTTTGTAGTTTTTTGTTTGCTGTAGCAGTTTTACAGCCAGCATTCTGTGAAGCAGCCGTGTGCCCTCAATGTCTTGTGTCAGCCCCAGGAAATCCTGTGCAGGGCTTTGGCATTTCCTATGGGTGATGTTAAACCTTGCCCAATCTGCAAGTAATCTGCAGCAGGAACTGGTCTACTGCAGATGCCAAGACAGGCCTGGGCTCTGGCACAGCAGTCAGTAGTGTGACTGTGCAGCAGCAGGGTCCTACCATGGCCTGGGATGGATTGGTAAAACCCTGGATTGGTGAAGTTTGGGCACAGTTTTCCCCCACTCCCTCTTTTCAGAACCTATGAAACCACAGCTGATGGTGGCCAGTCAGGTATAAGAGAGGACTAACTGAAAGATTTTTTCAGTCACTGCTTTAAAAACTTGGCACCTTAAATACAGATCTTGTGCTGCTTTGGTTGTATGGGTTTTGTTTTAAGCTCAGAAATTTAAGTCTGAAAGGCACATTGGTTCTGTCAGAAGAAGCTGGGTTTTGTTCTGTAGCTTTGCTTGCTTTGTTTTGGTGTTTCTCATCAGTTGGATTATAAGGAGCCTTTGCAGAGAGACTGTTGCATTTGTGAGGTTAATTGCCCATCCTGAGGGCTGCTGGAGAAGATGGTCATTGCTGTGGCTGATTTGCAATTATCCTGCAAAGTTCCTTTCTTCTGTTTTCCGTGATGTTATGCTGACTGTTCCTGGTTGGTCTTCTCTGGCTCTGCCAGCTAGTTCCCAGCGACTCTGTTGCCACTTGTCCCATTCTTTAGGGTGGAATAAAATAAAAATTCTTCAGGTGAAGCTGGAGGATTTGCATCTTACTAATCTTTTCTCAAGTCTTTTTGTTTAAAAGCTTCAACTGTTCTCGTGTTCCTTAGCATCACTGGTATGGTCTGTGGGGGTTTCAGATTAGTTCCCCACACCTGTAGGGACTAGCACATCCCACGTTGCTCTTGAAAACCATGTCCTCTGTTCAGAATAGCTTTCTGCATTTCATTCCTTGCAAGAGATGCATATATCTGAACTAGTTACTAGAAGTTCCCTTTATTGACTGTGCTGAAAATAGTCTCTTCTTGGGTATCATTCAGCTGGTGAGAGAAACTGCATACCTCAGTGAGGAGCATTTGGTGGCAGTCATGGGTTCAGACATCTGTATTTTATCAGGTGTCATCCCAAAAGAACTAGTCTTGGGTGTTTAGTTTGTTGGTTTGGCTTTTGTGAGCCCTTAAATAGATCACTGAATGGATGATGAAAATATTCAAGTAAAGAGAATGTCTTTGATTTTGACCTTTCTATTTTCCATTGAGGAAATGCTGAAACATGTAGCAAGAATTCTCAGATAAGACCTTGACTGGCCTTCATCCCAGTTTTTAATGATGTCTTAAAAGCCAGTGCTGCTGAAGCACATGAATCTAAACTATGATGGCACACCAGAGACACCTATTGCAGGAGAGCACTTCTGGTATATAAAATAGCATGTTTCATTCTGAGATATATAGATATAGATATATAGATATCGGTTGCAGTACTCAAACTGATTTAGTGATTTCTCATTATTGGGGGAGGGAAAGGACAAAATGCTAGTATAATTATCTGAACATTAAAACCATAGCTAAACTGATCTTCTGTGTAATCAATAAACATTTTCTAATTACAGTTTAATTTAGCACCATGAAAAAGTACTTTCTCTCATACCTCAGGCAACTTTTAAACTCAGGACCTCAACTAAAAAAAATACTTTCTCTTTTTCCAGTATATTCACTCATCAGGCATAATTCACAGGGTAAGTGGAAAAACAAGAAAGATGTTTCTATTTTGATAATGTGAGTGATGTTTGTGTTTAAGCATGCTTATAAATATGCCTGAAATTCTGTTTATAGGTTTTCTCCGTTTTTAGGTGCCTTTGATTTCTTCTTAAATGATAACAAAAGGTGCCATGGCTGTCTCAGTGTAAGCTGGGCACTCAAGTTGCACTGAATACAGCTTAGATTGGGGGTTCCTAGATTACTTTTTGAAGTTGAGTTGTAAGTCTCCACAAGAGCAAATAGTGTCTAAATTGAGATGGATAAGAGCTTTTTCTGGTTGTGTGGTTTTGTTTTGGTTTTGGTTGTTTGCTTGCTTTTTTTGTTTTGTTCTTGGGTTTTTTGTTGTTTTGTTTTGGGTGGTAGGTTTTTTGGGGTTTTTTTTTGTTTTTGTTTGTTTTGTTTTGTTTTTTGTTTTTTAATGAAGATTAACCTTTTAAAAACAATGCTGAGGTTTTCTTTAAACCTTATATTAGTGTTCAAAGTTTTGAGGAACTGTAGAAACTGAAAAAAAAGTCCAAAATTATAGAGACTTAAGAACCTCAATTTTTTTCTGAGATAAATTAAGCATTTGTTTCTTTTTGATTCCCTTGTCTGTATAAAGTCCATTTAAAATCAATTCTGTACTGTGAAGGAAGAGTTCTTAATGATGCCTTCATAGTACCAAGCAGCATATCTTGGTACCAAGATACCAAAACTGTGTTAGAACAGTAGAAATTTCCATTTTCAATAAAGTATCAGGAGCATCATAGAAAATGCACATTGGATAGTAGCTTTAATCTGGACGTGGAAACTTCACAAACTGACAAAATAATGTAAGATATTTTTATTTTTATTTTTATTTTTGCAACTGCTGGGATCATGATCTAAACCTACCATTGCTTAGTTTTCTTCTAAGGTCTCTCTTGATGACCCTTGAGCTTCTTGGTTTCATTACGGTTTTTTGCATCAAATTGTTTCTCTCCAAGGCCCCTCTGATGTTAAAAGATCTTTGTATAAAACAGGTGGATCCCTATTAAAAAGTTCAGAGAGAAGATGCTTCTAAAGATTTTGTGCTAAAGAGTATCAAAACAAAGGTTTGAAAAAGCTGAAGGAAAATATATTTCTTATTACATATGTCTGAGTAACTGATGTTGCAATATCATCTTAGTCCTTGCCAATACTCTTCCCTTTGCTAAACTTTACAACTGTGGAAGATCAGTAGAAGTCTCTAAGGTGGCTTAAGAGACTTAAGGAAATAATTTTTTCATGTTGCAGTTGTATCGACTTTCTTAGGAAATTGATTTTTTTCCACAGAAGAGAGGATAGCGTTTTATGTAAAATCTTGTTTGATTCCTTCAGTACTCCTTCTAAGTCTGTCAGGGTAAGAAACCTTTATAATGCATTTTTTGATATGCAATGTGTACAGTCCAGAACTATATATGTGAATTGTTAACCTTGTGGTGACAGTATTAAATGCAACAAATTTTTGTCCAAACCCCTCTCATTGAAAAATTAGTGGATTTCTTCACTGGCAAGTATTTTACTGGCTTCTATCGGGGGAAAAAAAATTCTTGTGGGGGAAACATACTGGAAAAAAGCCAAACATATGCAAGTTTGCATTCTTGTTTGTGTTATTTGTTATGACAGCATTTTACTTGTTGCTGTTCAAAATAGTTACATCATAACTATAAAACCAGAAAGAAAGAAGGAAAGACAGCAAGAAAGAGTACTTTATTATCTTAGAGTAAAATTTTAAAAAACCATTCATTTAAAATCTGGTTGCAGGATCTAAAGCCTGGAAACCTGGCAGTAAATGAAGACTGTGAATTGAAGGTAAGGTATGTTTATTTGAACAAACAAATCAGATGTGTTAGATGACAGAAGACAACAGGTGCAGCAGCTGTGGACATGCTGGCTGGTTTCAGGGTTGGGCCAGGCTTTTTGCTCTTGAATCACAATTGGCCTGTACATCCTCACAAAGCAGCAGGGAATTTGAATGGGGCCTTTTGTGCCTGATGTGTAAGGACACATCAGATACAATGCCCAAGGTTTCATCCCTAAAAGAGACATAAGAGTTTATAGGAAAGATTCAGTTATGTGAGAATTTCAACTTTGAATAAATAGAAGATATCTAATTCTACAAGCTGGGAGATACAGAAGATCAAAGGTTCTGAAGGACACCCTTAGCTGAATAAAATAAAAGGTGATGCAAAGCATAACAAAAATATTTTTAGCATGCAACATGCAAACTATATACCTGCATGTAGCCATTATAATACAAATTTTGGTCATTTGAGACTAACCTGAATGTTCCGGGATCCTGTCATTTTAGAATTTTCCTATCTAACACAAAAAGCTTTTCCCTTGTAGGTGGACAAATGGTGAGTGGATCCCAGGGTGACGGGAAAAGAGGGTCTAGAAAAAACAGTCGTGTATGGTTGTTTTCCACACCCCCAGCTGTACAATTCCATTTTGAGATGCAGGCCAGGTGTCTCCTGATCTGTATCTACTTATTTAACACTTTTTTTCTGCACACTCTCAAAGTCAGTTTATGCAGGCACAGGATCACATTGCCAGGGATACTGCAGCCATTTCCCCCTGTGTCTGTGCACTCAGCAACTTCCCTTGCATCAGCTCCAGGGATGATGAGACTGTAAACAAGTTGGAACAATTCCTTGAATGGGTAATTAATTAGCTATCAGTTTTTTCACAATGAGCTTTCTGATGCTCATTTTTCCCTCATCTGATGCTCTCAACTCATACATAGGCATCAGAAAAGTGTCACTGAAGGGAAATCACTGCCCTTTCAGTAGTCTCAAAGTTACTAGTTATTTTTTTAGTTACTAAAGCAATTTAGGAAAATTAAGTTTGCTGAATCAAAGGAGTCATATCCTTGAGGAGCTGAGGGAAGTTGGGTCATTCTTTCGTAATTCACAAATTATAAAAAAGATTTTCAGAGGCGCTCTGAAAATTGCTGTGGAAGTGCCAGCTGAAAAGTTGAAGATTAGGGTGTGAGAATAAAAGTTTTCTATGAAGATAGCTGTTGAAACGGTACCAGGTTAAGATTAAGTACAATTAGAATACATTTGTTCCGGAGATTAATTAAAAGTAAATGAAAATAAATCATGAAGTTAAAGCATAATACACAAAAATTCTTGCTGTCATTTTCTACTTCTACAAATCTACAAAACCTAATTGTATTTTAGCTGTTACCAACTTTACATGTCACAAGCTTTGGTAGATAAAATGCCTAAAAGACTGTGACACAATAGACTATACCACATCTGGCTTTGACCTGTTACATAATTTTTTTTTTCTTCACCCTCCCTGCTCTCTTACTGGGAAAGTATAACATGTGGTGAATATTTACAAAAAAAAGTCATATATAAAGGTGTATTTTGCCACTATAAAACTTTGAATCTAGTATATCTTCAGTACCCAAAGAACCCACCTCAATCAAGTGCATTTAGTTGGTATGAATAAAAAAACTGTCTCCATCAGCAGGTAATCAGCAGTTACGGGGAAAACATGGAAATGATATTTCCAGTATGGCAATAAAGATAAGCTGTAACAATTTGTAGTCTTAAGTTGTGAATTGAAATATAAATTTCCTTTTTGGTACTGCTATGATGAAACTATCCTGAAGTACTTTAGAATCCTTAATTGCAGAGAGGATTATAAAAATTACTTTTGGTATAGGAATGCTCAGGTGTCCCTGTTAAAACCCCTGCCCTATCAATAAACATGTGCAGCCTGATTCACATGGCAAACAGTGGCTGTTCATGCAAAGTTTTGTATTTAATTGTCTGTGTATGACCATGATTTATCTTCAATAGAATTTTACTTACCCACACCTCCTGTTTCTTCTTGGAAGCAAAAACTTTCCAATAAATACAAACTGATAGTCATTCCAGGAATGGAATTTTCTTGCTGTTCGCTGCATCTTTTGATGCTCCATACAGGTTGGCCTTCTTAAGGCAAATTTTATAGAAGTTGACAAAAGGCTGTAACATTCATTTTTAATCTTGCTGCTGTACGCATTGCTATATCTAGAGAGAAATACCTGAGAATCTTCAAAATACACTGAATTGTGTATAGCACTTCAAAAAAATTGCACAGATCTTGCATTTCTTATAAAAGGTTTTTCTGTAGTTGATGCTGGAGGTTGGAGAAGACTTGGTGAGACTATTATGGTAATTGCCTACTCTTGTTGCCAATTTTCAGCGTGACCTAGAGGAGGTCTTCCCTTGTATGAGTTACTTATAAAGTAGAAATTACAATACCTTCTTACTTCAGAATATTGTTGGAATAGACTCTTAAACAATTGTGCCACCTGGGATATGAGAGCTGTGGACACTGTCTAAAATAGATGCTGTTCTTTTAGCTGTAGCTTGATACAGTGGTGATTCTGTGGTCAGGGATTTTTTTGCATTAAATGTGCCCGGTATCTTTTTAATTAATAAGTGAATAGTTCATTATTTTCTTTATTGATATTACAGCTTTTGATGGTGCCATAGAAGTATGTAACTTGAAAAAAAGTTATTCCAATCTGTGTGCTACCTCTACCTTGATTTTTGAAATGAGAACAAAACACTGCAATGAGAAAAAGATACAAAAATAAACTAATCTCTGGAGATTGCTCCAGTTTTTTCCTAGTTGTAAAGAACTGAATGAACTAGGTAAGGTGCTGTCTGATCTGAATGTGCTTTGTGCTTCCACTACAGATCCTGGATTTTGGATTGGCAAGGCATACAGACAGTGAGATGACTGGCTATGTGGTTACAAGGTGGTACAGAGCCCCAGAGGTCATACTTAACTGGATGCATTACACTCAGACAGGTCAGTGTCTCTTCAGAAGTATCTTAGCAGAGCCAAGGCATTCACTGAGTCAGGTGATATATAAACAGGACTTTGTTTCTGAAATGAATAATTGGAGGTGGAAATAACAATATAATTATGTAACATTTCCCTTGTAGATAAATTGCAGGTAATTATGTTGTGGTGAGTTTGGGTTTTTTTATGCATGTTTTCTGAGGGTAAAAGAAAGTGCTAAGGTGATGAGAAAAAAAAATTATACAAACATGACAGTCTTGTCTCTGTTCTTGTGTTTCTGTAAAGGTGTGCTGATTTTAATTTGAACAGACAGGGGAAAATGGCAAATGGAGGGAATTCAAATAACACTAAGAAAATTATGAAAGTTTTTGAAAGCATTGAAAATTTACTTCCTATGTGCCTGTTACTGAGAAACTCATTCTGCATATTATGAGATTATCTCCAGCTTGCTCATTAAAAACTCTGGTAGTTTTACCTGTGCTGTTCATCATACTTGGTAAGGCACACATTTATTTTATATCAGGCTATAAAGGTAATTTTTATACTAATTTAAAATGTTTTAAATTAAACTTCATGCACATTAAACAGACAAGTTAATGAGCCTCTTGGTCTTTTTTCAGTTGACATCTGGTCTGTGGGCTGTATAATGGCTGAGATGATAACAGGGAGACCACTGTTCAAGGGAAATGATCGTATCCTTCAGTGAATTTATGTTACTGATGTAAGAAAATTGAGAGGTTATGTGATACAGTAAGTGTGTTCAAAAATGATGAGTATAAATTGAAAGCTTGTAGCTTTCTCATTAAATCATTATTTCATATCTGTACCACTTTTGCACCCTTGCCAGTTTAAACTTGAGTTACTGATTTTTTTCAGTAGAGGTGATATTTGAATCACATCTCAAATCATCAGGTAAAAGACTCTGTGATAATAGAAAAGCCTTTTTTTTTTTCCCAGTGCATGCAATACATGTGGTGATTGTTTAGATACACTAATACTTTTGGACTGATTTTTGTCAAAACAGTACAGAAAGGCCTGATAATACTAGAAAACTCTGCAAAGGATTCAATTGTGTGTTCCCAAATTACAGGATATTTTCTTTGCCTTTTCTAAGAAAAATAGAGAACTTTCATCTTTTATAAATCTTCTGTTCAGTCATTGAATTAAGATTTTTACATTATTCTCCAACAGCAAAGAAATGCATTAGTTTTGCAGGATGTTTAGTTTCATAAGAGTGAAAGAATTTGTTCCTTATTTCTGGTATTCAGATCTGGACCAACTCACAGAAATAATGAAAATAACAGGTACACCAACTCAAGATTTTGTTCAAAAATTGCACAGTCAAGATGTGAGTATTCTGATTTGTCAGTTGGCTTTCCATGTCTTAATTTTCCTTTCAGCCATGCTCAGTTCTTAGACAGGCTGAGGTAATATGTTTTGGCTACTGATATGGCTCCTAATGGTCTTTCTCTGCCTTGACATGATTTGTGCACCCACAATAGCTACTGGAAATGGGGGGTGGAATGACAGAAAACTATCAGAACATTATTTAAATATTTAAGGATTCCTGTGTGTACCATATAAACAGCTGAGCTGATACATGGCAACCTTTATCGTAAAGGTACTGAAGACATGAATATATTTAGAAAACCCAGTTGTTTGTAAATGTCTCTTTCCTGTCCTTATGTTGATGTCCTTTTAGAATCCTGAGGCCCTTAATATAAAGAACCTAAATTTATTCGTTAGCCTAACTGTACAGTTTAAATAGAAAGGAATTACTGTATAGGGTTCACTTCTAGAGATTGCTGTAAACGCGCTATGATGTTCTTTCAAATAATTCATACATATTTATGTGAATAAATATAATAAATATGGAGCACTAATAATTAAAGCTTTGCATTATAATTTCTAAATTGTGGTTTTAAAGCTTGTTTTTAAAAAAGTTCCGTTCAGGAGAAGGTGAATATCATTAGAAAAAAATGCATTTGTACAGTGTGCTGTCAAAATATTGTTGAGAAAGATCTTAAGCATATAGTTAATGTTGTCACATTACAAAGGTGGCAAAGATCTAATTTATTATCTATGTTTCTTTTAAGGCAAAAAACTATATCAAAAGCCTCCCAAAAGTCCAGAAGAAAGATTTTGCATCTGTCTTGAAGTACGCAAATCCTTTGGGTAAGGCTGTTTGTGTGGATGTGTACAGCTTGTTCTTGTGTTTGCATTGGAAGCAGCTGCAGTATCAGTCATGTGACAGGTGATGTGGTGGTTCTTGGGCTACTCTGTCTCTTGCTTTCCATAATTCATAATTTTAATTGTAGCAGCTGAACTTTGCTGAGTTTAAACCATGCCAAGAATCAGTTGTTTCTTAGAAGCATTAAAAAAATAGTATTTCGTATTTTGGGTTTCAATCTAGCACCTGCTTATTGCTTTTACTTGAGCAGTTTTTTCAACAGCCCTGGCAGATCAGGTATATGTAATAAAATTTTCTCTGTACTGTATTTGAACGGTAATTCTGAAAGCCTGTTACCCTGGTTTTTCTGAGCCTTTTGATTTTCTTAAATGGAGTCAGATCTTTTTAGTTATTGTACAATATTAAGAGCAGTTTTCTACCTTTCCCACAGATGTAATATAAACAAATCCTTTGTTTTTCATTCTCTGTCCTTTGTTTGCATATTTCTAACCTGAAAACAATTGTAACTGACAATTGGTCTGGCCACTGAGGCTGAGGGGTGGAAACCCCAAAAAGCCAATCTTCTGCTAGACCCACAAATGGATAAAAAGTAAGAAATAAACAAAGGGTCTCTCTTCTCTCCGCTCTCTCAGCTGGGAGCTGGATCGGAAGAACCTCTGCGAAAATCTCTTGTCTGCGTGTGATTGCTTTGTGTGTCTCGGTGACATCTGGAATCAAAAGGCTCAGAAAAACCAGGGTAACAAAAGTCCAGTCAGATCTGCAGCTGAAGTACAAGAAAATGGAAAGCTGAGATTTTAGTAATGGAATTAATACATCCTGAGAAACATCTGTGCATTCCTGAGAAACACTGGCTTGGATTCCATAGATACTAACAGCCAGAAGAGCATACCAAGTATGCATAACTGTGACATGACCTGAGGCAGCCAGAGCTCTGAAATTACTCTCCATAAGCATTATCAATTCTCCAGTGACCTAAACTAACAAAGCCAGTTTTATTAGAATATTAATTAGGATAATTGAGTTTTCTCAATTTTAGTAGTTAAAATTTTAGGTTCAGATACAGTACAAATAAATCTGATTAATAAACAGCTCTTACCTGTACTGCATGGTTAGCTGATGGGTAGCTACAGCAAGCTACACATTTACATTTCGTTTTTAGGATGTCTCCTCTTACCATTTCTGTGGCCACCTGGCTGCTTCTGGTCTGGAATAGGAGTTTAAAGAGAATATACATTATGGCAAGCAGGAGTTGAAGCATCCTGTCCCACACTTCTGCCTCTACTTCCTTCAGCTGCTCCAAACCCAAGAACATCGTTTCAGGATAGGAAAACAGAAAATAAACAAATCATTCATCATACCTGTTGACACTAGCCCACTTTGACAGTCTAGAAGTGGACCGAATCCAAAATCCACAAGAGGGGAACTTGCAAAATTTTAATGGGTGCTTTGGGCTGAGGTCAAAACCACATAGCAGATAAAGTTAGCTCTGAGATTCTGGGCATGGACAGCTGACCTGTCTTAGTGAACTTCAAAAGCGTACTTGGTTTTGATTTGGTGACACAGAGCACAGTTCTCATTCGCTGTTCACCTGTTCATTCAGGTGCTGTCAGGGGGTGCTGTACCTTAGAACCACAATGAGTGGCAGTGATTAAAGACACCTGGGGAAGCCCCAGGCACAGTGGTCCTGGAGCCAGAAGCTCAGAAGTCATTAGCTCAGATGTTTTCTGTATTGCATACAGAAGCAAGGGAGCCCCTCTGCATTGCATCAGGCTTTGTACACATCCCAGCTAGCTCACAACAGTCACGCAAAGAGACCCCACAGGCTGTAAATGGACGCCCAATGATTCTGTTCTATTACACCATGTATATATTTAAAATACCTCCAGGGCAGTATTGCTGTGTACAAGTGGAATCAGGTGTGTGATTTGAATATACTGTTGGTTTTCTGTGCAATAGCTGTAAACCTTTTGGAGAAGATGCTGGTGCTGGATGCAGAGAAGCGAGTCACGGCAGCTGAGGCTTTGATGCATCCTTACTTTGAACCAATTCACGATCCTGAGGAAGAAATTGAAGCTGAGAAATACGATGACACATTTGATAACATGGATCTTCCACTAGATGAGTGGAAGCGTGAGTTTAATTTTGTGATGTTTTCAAAAATAACGAGATTGAAAGGCCATGCAGAAATAAAAATGTTCCCCCTTAAAAATTAACTCCTCTACTTTTGATCAAACAAAGTGAATAGACATCATTAAGAGAAATGCTACTGTTAAGCCAGTGTTCTTCTTAGCAAGTTCTTGTGGAAGGATCTCCAAAGGTTTCTTCTCTGCTTCCTAATAGAGGCTGTTCTCCATTTCCCTAATGTTTCTGTCCTCCCATCTTCTGCAGTGTAGAAAAGAAACAATTTCTGTAACTTGTCTTTCAGTGAATAGGGCAGTTGAAGAGATTATTTGACTGTTGCCTCTACACAACTGCAGTGGTTTCTGGCCTTAAAGTTAGATTTTTCTGAGGGAGAAAAAACATTATCTGTGTCAGTAGAGATTTAAGTCTAATCTTGTTTTCATCTAAGGTCAGAGGTTTGTAGTTTGGCTTCTAAGTGAGGACCTGACTTTTAAATCTAATGTGCTCAGCAGCTCTTGTTGAGGATATTGCCCACTACACTCAAAAGTCAGTGCTCACATTCCTTTGACAGCACCTATACCATTTCAGTACTGGGGTACTTTTTCAAATCTGAAATGGTGAAAAAGTAATCCTTGATTACTTTTTGTACTTTCTGTACTTTTTGTACTCTTCCTCTCTTTTTGCCTGAAGAGGTCTCTCTCTTCCTGAGCTAGATCAGAGCCCAACCATGCTGGGGTTGCACCTTGCTCACTCATGTTTGTTCAGCTCCTTTTCTCATTAGACCACAGCAATGTTATGTTTATTCTGTTGTTTTGCAGGCATTACATATAAAGAAATATTGAACTTCAAGCCACCACAGACATTGGATTCAAAGGAGACAGCAGTGTAATACATTTGTATGGCTCAGTATTTTCAGAACTCAGAGGAAGGCAGAAAAGTTGTAAATGTTTATGACATTTCAGGTGTATAAAACTTTTTATAAATAAGCTCTATATAATCTGTTTCATCTGCACTGTAAGAAAGCAATGTCCTTTACTCTGCATATGGAAGTTGGTGCCTTTGGGAGTAGCATTTCAAAAATATCCAGAAACTTATTTCTGCCTACACCTTCTTCCTTCTGCACAAAGGGACTCAGACTGCAATAATCCATTGCCATCCTCAAAAGAGCAGGACCAATTCTTCAACTCAGAGATCAGAAGAGTACAAGTTGCCACCCCAGGCAAGCTGAGAACACAGTATGTCTGATGTGCTGTGACTGCTCTCCAAGGCCACTGAACTGTCATGAATGCAAGAAGTATTCATGTGACATTCCTCCTGGAATATTTCACTTTGCTGGGATGCCTGGGAAGGCTAATAGTCTTCTGTTAACTCAGGGACTGCAGTGGGTAGCAGAGACACAGCCCAAATGAGTGCCTGCATCCCCTGTCCTTTGTGAGTGGAAGAGAACCTCAGAAGTGTTGATGTCCTAGATTTTTTTCAAAGTAACCAGTGTAGCAGGACAAGATTTCATAAACTTGCTAGATGAACAGTCACTGGATATATAATCACTGCATAATATTTTTTTCTAAATACAGTGCATTTTCTTTCTGTGTTAGACTTGGGATTGAGGATTTCCAGGGAAGAATTCTTCAGATTTTCTAAAATTTTGTACGTTCTCTAACATCTTAGTATTGAAATTATCTCAGACAATCAGCAGTGCTGATTTTAAAAATAAAGCTGCATGTGGGTCACTTTATCGAAAATGAAATGAGGACCAAAATGATACACTGCAGCTCTTTGTCGGGAATACCTGCAGCAAGGTGGGTTTTTTCACAGTTTACAAAGCTGTTACCAGATGAAGAATAATAATTTCTTTTTTTTACTCTTTGGAACTCATCTTAGACATTTGTTGAGAGGTACCTTAGCAGAAGAAGTCAGCTTCCTGATGTGATAGATTTGTTAGATTATGCATCTTACTTCCTGTTACTGTATTTTCTTAGATGCTTTGTTTATAAGGGTCTTTGAGAGGTGGGAAAAGGAATTGGCAAACCTTGGTGAGAGATTTCTGTGTGAAATTTCTTTTCTTTCTTAAAGGTAGTATCTTAACAATGGACTGTTTGGATGTGGGTTATTCCCAATGTAATACACTGTGGTGTGTTACTACTGAGTGAAATGAATGTGAAAGACATTTGATCTTAGCAGGTAGTAACTGGGGAAAAAAAAGTAATTACTTGGGGGTTTTTTGCTTTAATATCCAATATAAACCACAAGTTTAATAAAGGTACAGTTATTCTGTTGCTTTCAATGAATGTTTGAATTAAACACCTGTAAATATTAGCATTTGTTTAAAAATTGTTTGTGACAAGAGTTGATTAGCTGAGGTGAGCACCTAGAGAGACTAAATAGTAACAGAAACGTTAAATTAATGTATTTGACAAGTCATTAAAAACTACATTTTCAGGAATGCATGAAAAAAAGGCAGAGAATGTAAATTGGATCAAAATATTTTTCCAAACTACAGGTTCCTCACAGAGGAAGGCAGACTAAAGTCATACCCCATTTTGCACAATGGACTTTTTACTTGGTCTACACTTCCATTTTCTGTTTTAAACAGAAACTTTATCTTTTACAGAATAGATGTTTTCTCTTAGGATCATGTTCTGTGGTCTTCTTAAAAGTAATGGGAGAAAAGTGCCTATTGGAATTAGTGGTGTTGATAGACCAAGTCAGTGGAAAATGAAAAATGTCAAACACTTACTTGAAAGTGCTGCCTCTATATTTTAAATGGATTTCAACATCCTAAA
This sequence comes from Hirundo rustica, assembly GCF_015227805.2. NCBI lineage: Eukaryota > Metazoa > Chordata > Aves > Passeriformes > Hirundinidae > Hirundo > Hirundo rustica. The sequence goes on along the minus strand of NC_053453.1, from coordinate 19,845,130 downwards.
TTCTTGCAAATGCCTGAAGTCTGGAGATAATGCAGATGGTTCAGATTGTGCAGATGTTAGTTCAGACTAGGAGGGAGCATTTTTTAATTGAAAATTAATCTTAATTGAAAAACTGCTTTGCATTTTCTTCCTAAAGGCCAAAGCTTCAGTGAGCATTTCCACACAGTCAAGCCTTAAAATCCTCCATTGGCTGAGGTGAACTTTTCCCTCTCTTAATTTTAACTTAGCATTGGAGAAGCAGCCAGCACACATGAGAAAGACAGAAGAAGATAATGTCAGCTTTTCTTGGTAGTGCAAAAATACAGAGCTCTTAAAGTAACTGGAGACCTTGATGCATATGTTAGCAAAGACAGAAGTAATGCTGTGCCATCGTCAAATGGCAAAGGCAACATCAGGTTGGTCGAGAAGTTTCTGTGAAGAGATCGAATTCTGCAGAAGTGGCTCCAAGTGGCAATAGAGATCATTAAAACAACTGTGAGGTGAAAGCAGAAATACTTTGCAGTGGAAGCAGCTGCTACTCCGAAGGGAGAGACAACAGTTCCTAAGTTTTTATTAGCTATTCCTACTGGTGTTAAGCAACTCAGGTATAAGAACCCAATTTCTGTTTGCCTTAAAAGAGAAATGTAAATACATTCTGCATGTACATGAAATGTGTTGTGACAAATAAAGGCTGTGAGTTTGTTCTTTACACAATAATGGTCTTATTTTCCCCATATGTATTCCCAGATGTATAATCAGTACTGAAAATATTTTCAGTAAAGGGATCTGTATGAAATTAGTATTGTAGGTACATTTCATGTAATATTACCTGCTGATATGGTTTATTTTGGGAGCTAGTCAGACCACAGATGCTAATCATTCTCCCATTTTCTGAACCTGGAGTTGCCACAGAGCTAATCTGACTGTACTAATGCCACCAATCTGTTTTAACAGCCTCTTGGATTTTGCCAGACATCTCTGCTTTGTTCTGAAGGACAGGATTTTGGTTCTTAAATGCAGTTGCATGTTGAATTTTGGTAATGTGTTATTGTGGGCCCGATGTGATTCACAACTTCCTTTCTTGATTTTTTTTTTTTTTCTTTTTTTTTTCCTGATAGGATACCACTGAGGTGCATGTTAATGTGTCCTGCAAAATGTGCTCAGAAGATGTACTTTGTTCTTGGTTGGGAATTATTGGGCTTATGAGCTGGGTGGGAGTATTTGAGTTTCCTGCTTTCTGATCTGCTGTTCAAAAGTGAATGCCAGATGCTTCTGGTCTGTTACAGCTAAGGTTCTCAAAGAATGAGGCATCTGTTAGATGCTATCATTCACTGGATCTTGGTATAAAATAGCCATGTATTTTGACAGTCCCTGCAGGGACCACAGAAAAGAATAGAGGCTCAAAACACCTGCTGTCTCTACAGGTTAATTCTCCATCTCCTGCATACACTGATGGCAGCTGGTTGTATAAGCCAAACAATACCAGAAGCAGTTTCATGCACAGCAGCACTTAAAATCTCCTTCTAAATCTTCATAAGAATTCAGAAGCCTGAGTTGGAGAAAGATCAAGGGAGGAGGACTTCCATCATACAGACACTCTTTGAAACTTCATGGAGTACCACTTAATGACCATCTCTTGTGCACAGATCATTTGCAGCCTCCACAGGCCTCCACAGGAATAGTAACATCTGAAAACTGCATTTTCACCTAGCAACCACCTGCAGCTCTGAGGCATGGGACTGATGTATGCTTTTTAGCTGCCAGAAACGGCATCCCACCAGGAGGTTAGTGGGAACAAGGAAAGTGTTTTAATGATTCATCATTTTTGTCTCCTGCTCTTTTACTCTGTAATGGGAGCTCCTTTATGTTTAACTTTTTTACTTTTCTAACCAGGAGGTTCCTAGTTTGTGGTCTGCTTCGTAAGTAAGCAATGAGCATTTCCCTGCAAAGTTAGAGTGATCCAGGCATGCAGCTCTTACACCTTTCATTGAAGCATTTTGAATATGCTGTTACCTTTGAGAAGCAAAACTGCTGGTGAAACAATTGAAATGCAAGGAAAGGAATTGCTCAGGTCCTGTTTGAGAATTTGGTTCTTGGTTTTGCCACGAAGTGTCCTGGGAGCACATGCCCCTGGGGAGCAGGTAAAGTCTCTTGCTGTGTTTGCATGGTGCCAGCAGCCATGAGGCTCCTGTCAGAGTGATGCTTGTAATACCAACACCTAATCCACTTCAATCTGATACTAATGGGAAATTCACTGTTACTATAACATTGTTATATCACAGCTGATAATAGTAAAAATGTACTGCTTGGAAAACCAAGGGCATTTAGTCCACAGGGGCCTGGGCTACAGCAGCTTTTTTATAGGGGTTTTTTAAGTGCCATTTATACATGATAGTTCCTGCTGCCAAGTAATACCACCTTGGCATGTACCAGACATTTTGTTCCTATGTAACTCCTTACATTTTTGGGGTTTGAGCCAAGTTTGACTTTTCTTTTTCATAAAAATGGTAGTGCACTACTGTAAGGAGAAAAAAATAAAGCCAAGAAACATATTCAGAAAAAAACATTCACTCAAGTTTTCTCTAAAGAATAGATCCAGCAAAGTGCTGCAGGCATGGTTCATTTACCAGCACTGACATGGCCCCAGAGCCAACAATGCCTGGAAGACTGCTCAGCCAGCTGATGGGTGCATGTGGCTGTCATCTCTTGTCTGTTGTTCTCCAGCCATGAAGGAATAACAAAGCAGCCATTGTGACATAGTTGTTTGGGAAAGCCCGATGGTGAGCTCTGCTGTAAGGGTTATGAGAGTGTCTGCAGGAGGTCTCGAAGCTTGGGCTGCTAGGACTGGGGGCCAGCTCAGAGCCACTGCAGCCAAGGGTGGCCTCTTCCCCATGGTGACATTGGGGGGAGGCTCCCAGGCACTGTGGGGGCAAATCCTGATGGGGGGAGCTGCTTCCAGCAGAGGCTCTTGCCTTGGCCCTGCCTGTGCTGCAGCTCCTCACCACCCCCCAGCCGTGTCCTTGGCCATGGGTCCCACCAAACCACCTCCACTCACAGGCTGATGTCCCAGTCTGGCCTGTCCCCACCCCCAGGGAGGTGCCCCACACCCAGAGCTGGGGCTGTCCCCACTTGCCCCCTGCAATCTGCTCTGACCTACATGTAGTGGCTTACATTAAATTAGGGTCAGGTTGAAAAGATTTGTTGGCAGTGCTCATAATAAATGGAATTAACACATATTTCTGTGCCATTGGCAAAGCTACTGTAAGTTGCTGTGAGTCTCCATTGGGACTAAGTGTCACGACAACATCATTCATGAAGTTTTTCGTACTTGACGAATTTGTGGAAAGGGTAATGATTAGATAGGAAAGAAAATTACTGCAAGAGAGTGCATATTTCCTTTAAAGAAAGAAAATACAATGCAGGAAGATTTTTTTGAAGGCGTTACTAATATTGTAAATAAACAATCAGATTCATCAGAAAAGTAAAACCACAACAATGAGAATATTGTGAGCACTGAGATCAAGATCTGCCTGCTGGCAGAGTGGGAGGGTAAGGTCACCAGGCACACATATAAACTCTAGGTCTTATGTCACCTTACAGACTTCAAACATGACTCCACATATGGCTGTCAAGCACTCTGGTAATGCTTTGCATTCAGGTTGCTGAATTTTCAGAACAGATGTGAAACTATGGCCATACAAAAATGAGTGAATATTTGGAGACTCAATGAAAGGAGTGTGATTCTTTTAATGAACACCTCACTGTAACTATAATTACTTTTTCTACCCAGTATTGCCACTGCAAGTCTTTAAAAGAGAACATTAACTATGTTTCCTTAGGTTTCACAATGGGTTTTATGACCTCTTATGCTTTATGGCTGAATTAGTGGTTTTGATCACCTGGACTGGATATGATTAATGTTATGAACTTGCTGCATGTCTTCCAGCTTTTGAATTGCTTTCCATAACTAGTGTTTGGAATCATTAAAGTAACTTGAGACATAAATTATTTATGTGCAGGGAAAATTCCCTTTATGCTGTAACCTCAGATCTTAGCAGTGGGGTAAGCATGACTTCCCATGAGAAAATGCTCAGGAAAGGCTGAAGAGCTGAACGAGCAGAGAGCATTGCTGTGTCCCACACACTGGCTTGCCTTAATGTATAAAATTCATACCAGTGGATGCCTGAGGGCTCCCTTAGGGTTAATAAAATCTTCTCTAATATGGTGTTGCAACATCATCAGCTGGTTCATACATACTTTATGATCTAGGAGTTTTAAAGAAGACAAATCTCTCATTTATTGCCCAGAAGTGTTAGATCTTAGTAAACATGGGCATGACAGTAGGGCTGGTTGTGAAGGGCCTCTACCATAAATGGTATTTTTCTCTTGGAAAGGAGAAAAATGAAAACTTGGAAGTAGGCAGAATTTGAAACACAAATTCCCCTAATTTTTCTGTGTTAGTTTTATCTACACCAGCAGTATTCTAACCAAGAAAATCAAATACAGCTAATCCTCAAAGCCAAGTGAATGTCCTCACTTGTGGCCATGGACCCAAGCTGGCTTCTCCCACCAGCACTGGGACAGAATTGCTGTGTAAGGACTTCAGGAAGCACAAAGGCTGAAGTTGTTTGTTCCCTTTAAAGATTGGCATATACATCTGCAGCATCCCTTGCTGAAGCCAAGATATTAGGATGAGGTTTCTTTATTGACCCAACCCTATGGCAGGGAAAGAACCTCCCATACTGAATGCTTTTTCAACATCATGGCCAAAACCAAACACTTTATAGAATGTTGTGAAAGATAATTCACCAAAAAGAGTGAAAGGGTGGTCTGTGTACGTTGGCCACCTTTGTCAGTTTTGCTCACGTAAAGGTCTGCCATAAGACACTGACATCAATAGGATGTATTCTAACACTCAGCATAAGCAAAACAGGCAGAATATTGCCTTCCAGGGTATAGTCATGGGTCATGGAAACTGTCTTTGCCTTCCTTAGGTACAGAACCTGTCAGTAACTCCAGTACCTCTGGTTCATTTTGCTAGAATATCAGGGAGATAAATGCTACTCAGCATGAAGAGAAATACATAGCATTTTCTCTGGATGTTTCTAAAAGTAGTTTTCTCTCTCACCAAACAATTCAAAGGTCTCCTGTCCCAATACATTTAACATTAGTGATGCTGTAGTAAAGATGTAGATGTAACAAAGATGGGGAGTGGCAATAGTTTTTATCGCTTTTATCAGAGAGATGTAAGAGCAAAGGAAAAAAGCTGAGGAAGCTGTCAGGCAAACATATGCCTTTTATGGTGTGAAACTAGAGCTGCAATCAGAAATCCTTTTTCTCTGGATGCTCCAGTGTAATTTCAAAATACCTTCCCCTCTAAACTATTTGCTTCTCTATGGTTTCCATAATGAAAGAAGCCTCTTGTGGAGACAGTTATCAATCTTTGTTTGCTGCAACCAGCATGAAACCCTTAATGCTATTTAGAGAATGAAAATGGATCCTAAGACCAAAAAAAACATCAGCCTCTCCTGTCTAACTGTAAATTTAATTATTTCTCTGCCTGTCCCTCCCTGAGCTTCATATACTAATTAGAAGTAAACCGTAGTTTTAGAGATCATTTAGGTACTGTTTGATTTTGAGATATTTCTAAATGACTGCTTGACATTTTTTTCTTGTTTACTCAGCTCTTCTTGTTGTGTAGCTATTTATGATGGATTCACCCATTTCACTTCTCAGTAGCTCCACTGGAAGAAAATGGTTGCCCTGGAATGAAGGTAAAGGGCTGTGAAGACCAAGTGACACAACATTTCACAGGCAGGCCTCACAGTCTGCGCCCAGATTAGCAAATGGGCGCTGAAGTCTGATGTCTCAGAGCCTCTAATCCTTGCCTGCTGGCTCAGGGGCTCTGCCCAGGTATTGAAATCCAAATAGTTTAATCATTTGGGTGGAGTCTCCTTTATCAGTGAATTTCTCTTCGAGATAGGGTGATAGAAACCGAATGTCTTTGATGTCAACAGAGGCAACTGTGCAACATAAGCCATCACAGAAAAAGAGGGAGCCTGCCATCGGCAAGGCTCAGAGAAAGAGAAGCAGTTTTTCTTCCCTATCTTTTTGTATGGTACATTGCATCTATGCTTTCTCTTTAAGGACTGATTTGTGGTTTGTTTGGGTTTCAGTGTTTTTTTAAATTGAATTCTCGCCCTTTGCAGAGAATTTAAAGCCTTCCCTGAATACGGATGGGGCTGTCCCACGAAACAGAAGGGAGGGCCTGAAGTGGTTGATCCCGGAACTCTCAGGCTTGCCGTGGTAGTGGTTGTGGCAATATGAATCGTCCTTATAGGAATTGCTGAGGTTTTACACATTTTGCAGGCCCAGCATCAGTCTTACAGGAAGGCACTATGCAAACTTGATTAAAGTGCATATAAAAAGATTTATTAAGAATACAAGATGCAGAATCCACTTACTTTTACAAAACTGTTCTAGAGGTTTTCTCGGACGGACAAAAAGACTTAGACAGTATTTACAGAGATACCATCCCTGCATGATAACAGAGAGAAAATCATAAAGGTTCAAATCAAAAAGTAGTGTCTGTGAAGCCATTATCCCATTTGAAATCTAGACCTACCCATGATGATCCACATGGGCCTGCCAGTTGTCTGCCATAGTGCTGTGCTCCTGCTGTCCCTTGAATTCTTTACTCCTCACACCGAGGTGTGATTTGGCTAAGCATTTGTATTCAAAACAGGTTACACATAAGGCCAGTTGCTTCATTCATTGAACCTTGAAAAATGTTTTGAGTTCCTTGATATATGAGGAATACTGGAAAAAAGTGGATTAGTGGCAGCTGCAATAGCAAATGTGTCTTTTGTCAGGATAGGAAGGTGCCTTAAAGACTTCAAAAGGCTCCCTTTTGTGGTCATCCTTGTCCAAAAGGTGTGGGTAAGGTAATTACTAAAATAGGGAGAGCGAAAAAAAATGTTCACGCTGTCAGTGAGTAATCCTTAGCCTTTGAGCACATAGTTCATGGTGCAGAACAGAAAAGAACTATTCCCATTAAATATTTGTATAGCTGTCAGGTAAAAATTATATACCATACCCTAAGAATGGACACGCTGATTTGTGAAGCAGTTACTCTTGTAATTTGTAATTGCCACAGTTAAAAATATATTCTCTCAGAATCCCAATTCTAATGTGTATACAGAATATTGTCTGTATACACGTTCGAGTTCAGGATACAACTATTTGTTTTGAATAAAGTTTAGTACACACCTCTGTACTTGAATTAAAAGGTTTCCAAATGATTTTAGTTAGAAAGCCCAAAATAATAAATCTCTTTCAAAAACTATGCTAATATAGAAACCTATGGAAACCTAAAGCTAGGATTTATCAAGAAAATATATTTTCTTTTTTGAAATTTTAAAATTCCATTCTACAGTCTTCAAAACAATATGAATCCTGGTTTGGATAGAAGTTTGTAACAACAACAACAACAACAACAACAACAACAACAACAAATTTAGATTTAAATACATATTCAGTGTCTATAATGAGATTACACTTTACCATCAAGGTGTGCCAGAGTAGGTTTACACTGGATATGAGGAAATATATCTTGATGGAAAGAGTTATCAAGTGTTGCAACAGGAAGTGGTTGAGTCACGTTCCCTGGGAGTATTCAAAAGATGTGTGGATGTGGCATTTAGGGATGTGGTGTAGTGGGACTTTGCAGGGTTAGGTTTATGGCTGGACTTGGTGGTCTTAAAGGTCTTTTCCAACCTAAACGATTTTATGAATCTATGAATAATTTTATGTATCTACATTATTCCATATATATATATATATATGGATATATATAATCTAAGCAAGATTCCCTCTGGCATTTGCATTTTATATATTTATATATATATATATATATATAAAATGCAAATGCCAGAGGGAATCTTGCTTAGAGGAGATTTGGCCATAATATCTAACTCAGGTATTTGAAGCACATCTGTGTATTTGTGAAACGTTAGAGAAATTATTTAAATTTTGCTTATTCAAAAAAGTATTTCGGCTGAAGTTTGCCTTTTAAACAGGAGCTCCAGGTCTGCTGCTTCCCATGGTGTTAAAGTGAATCAAGCCTGTCCTGCTATGTGTTGTGAAAACGTCAGATGCCAAGAGCATTTCCTGCGGGTGGCTGGCATAGGTAGAAGTTAAATGCGAAATACTGTCAAGCGACTTAAAAGGGATGGGCTCCAGGCGTGCTGGAGTCAGCAGAGCACTCTCCCGGGGTTTTACTTCTTTAACTGATAGAGCTGTCTCTAGTGGCAGCTAGAAGCCAGACACGATTTTCAAGACTTAATGTGTTTCTGTCTTATCTTGATGATCACTAGCTGGCTACAGACCACAAAGAAAGAATGGGGAGGGGGAATAGACAAGGTGACGATGTTTACTTTCTCAATGGACTACAAATAGTTGGTATGTAATGTTTACTTGTAGCCCAAACAGCTGTTGCCCTGTCTCCCTATGAGAGTTCGAGTCTACTTGTATTCCCTTATGGTTTAGAAACAATTCAGTGAGCTTTGTGTTTAACTTCACTTTTTATTTCATCTGGAGCTGTTACTGACAGACAATACATGACAGGGGACTCCGCTACGATAGAAACTTGATGAGGGAAAACCAGCACAGCCCAGTTGCCAAAAGACTGCAAAAGCAGCTTAAGTCTAAAAGAAAAGAGGAGGTTTTCAGTGTCAGAAATTGTGCCTGAAATGCATGATACTCCATTTGTTAAATAGTCCTTTCACAAAATTAAATTGGAGCAAAATGAAATTGAAATCTAGTAAAACTGACTCAAGACTAAAAGATATTAGCCAAAGCAGCAAACCAATGCCAACCAAGGAATAAAAATACCCTAAGACATTTAATTTTTTACCTGGGGGAGAACAGAGAAGAATGGCTACTACTACTGGCTGATTGTGGAAGGTGCTCATATGGTATATGATCAATAGTGTAAAATCCTAAATTCAGACAGTCTGTATTTTGCTTCCACCTGAAAGCCATTATTTGGAATTTGCTTATCCCTGAAGCATAACCTACAACGCTGTTGATCCTGCCATGGTTTTTATGGCTGAAAAACAAAAATCCACTTTCTTAACAACAACCGTTTCTTTCCTATTTTCAGCCACCTTGAAAGCAAACATCTTCACACAGCATTTAACCAATGCGGTGTTCACCATAAGGCCCTGACATGCAGCACACAGGACATGGCCTAAATGCAATTTTGTGAGTGTGCCACTAGTAAGTCAGTACTGGATTTCAGTTCTTCCTCTCAAATCACTTTACAAAAATTGTCCTGCACTGCATTGACAAAACATTACTGGGCAGGACCTACAGAAGCTGAATGGGTCAATGAACATTGTGATGCCAAAGCTCAGATTTGTATGCCTACATTTGCTGCTAGCTGGTTAGCAAGTCACCTCATCTTCCTGTGTCCTTTTTTTAGCCCTGACTGACTTATCCTACTTAGAAAATGCTATTTACCCAGTTTTTGTCTAGTATTCAACACCCTTGTGGTTTAAGTGATGCTCTTGGGATCTGTGTGTGTATTTACATACCCTCTCCCCACGCTTTGTAGCATCTGAACACATCATATTTGAACATGTTTAACTTCAGCATCCCCCCATCATTGTTAACCACTGTGTGTGCAGGAGTACAGTGCAGCAGGGTTAAAGCTTCCGGAAGAAATGTGGCAAACTCAGAAACTAAGCTTGGGTCACCCAAAGCATTGGATTTCTCTTTCACTATTAAAATAAAGCTCCAGTTGATCAACTGACAGTAAAAAGGCAGCGCTGAGCACGCCAAAGCAGTGAGACTGTAACAATTTCCACTACAGATTTATAAGGAAATGCAGTATTTTTGTCCTTTAAAAATTGAACCAATGCTAAACCATTGTGACAAATAAATTAATGAGGCCTTTTCAAAGGCATTCAAAGGCATCCATGACTCTATCTCTGCTGTTTTACAAATAGCACATGTGGCCTAATTATTTTTAATAAAGCAAAGGAAATGTTAGGTAGTAAATCCTGCACTGCAGAGGTTAGTCCAGCAAAGCTTTCATCAGAGCAGGGATTACATCTCCCCTGCCTTCTTGCATGGTCACAATCTTTGATCTTTGTCTGGGAGCCTTGCATCTCTGCAACTGAATCCAGTTAAAAATTACTCCAGCCAAATATTGCAACAAATGTTTAGATTAAAACAAAAATTCCCCACATCTGCAAATTTGCTCTCAACCCTCTGCTTTCTTTGAAGAAAATTTCAATCCTGTGTTTTACTGGGCTCTGATGGGTGGCTCCTGGTTAATCTCTGTCTGTCTCCCTGGTAACAGTCAAAGGAGAGGACAGAGGTGGGCAGGGAGCAAGCCTCCAGCCACTGTTCCTCTTATCACAATCCATCAGCAGGTGTCCCTTGCTCATATCCAGGAACAATAAATAGAGCCTGTGGCTAAGGGAACCACCACACAGCTTTCTTCAGAAGTCTCAATGAGCAGTAGCTGGACTCCAGATTTTGAGATCTCTAACTGTATGCAGGCACTGCAATTGCCATGATAGTTTGTTAAACTAATCTTTTTTTTTTTTTTCCCCACTTTAGTCAGTGTTTGTTCAAGCATCTTCTACAGACATATATCACTACAAATAGAAATGCTGAGCCACCAGTTTTTGTGCAATCTGAATGTTTAGCTAGTGTGGCAACAGCAAAACAGTTTACTGTGTTCACATAATCAATCTGTGTGTATTTTTGCTTGAGGTTTTTTCCCCAGCATGAAATGAGCAGCTGAGTGTTTGCCAAAAAAAGGAGAATTTATGGCATGGCAACATGGGTGCCACAGGTTATGGTTCTGCCAACATCTGATGACCTGTAGCACTCTCCAACCAATGGCAATCTACTCTGCATGCTCACTTTTAATAACTGTTCTGCAAGACTCCTGCTAAAATTTAAAATTGTAAAGGCTTGCAGTCAAACCAAGTTCAAAGGTAACATCTGCTCATGAAGAACATCAAAATAATTCAGCCTGAGCAGAAGCACCGTCCCTTACTTAAAAGTGACCCAGGAGTGTAGTGAAAAGGATGTCAAATTGGTAAATTCTTTAATAAATTATGACGCTGAAAATAGCACATGGTAAAGAATTTGACCCACTTGAACCAAGTCACTTCAAAAAAATAATCAGAAGCTCCCATAAATGATGCTCTTTCCTGACAGAAGATGGCTATCAAAAATTACTGAATTATGGATAATAATGATCTCGCTTCAGAATAACCCTTGGACCCAATAGAGTCATGAGTGTCCAGCAAAGGCATTTAAGCAATTTTTCTCTTGAAACTGGTGACAATTCTTCAGCCCTTGTGTCCACCAAAAGTCAGCTTTCCAAAAGCAAAGCATCAAAAGATAGTTGGATGCCTTTAAGAGGCTAAAAGAAACTTTAAAGCACAGCTCCGTATTGGCTCATAAATGACCTGCTCCCTGGGAAGCCTGGCAGGAAACTGGCTCAGAGATACACAGAATTATTTATTTCTAAGACAGTTCCTATGGAGACTAACTTTGCTGGGATAGGTATTAGCTCTTATTAGATGCTCTTTGTCTCACATGCTCTCGTTACGCTTGCTTCTGTTCTGTCCATCAGTCGTGATTCAGGGGACCTCTCAGATCATCCCCACTGCTCAGAAGCCAGCACACAGGGCTTTGGGTACAGCCAGAGCCCAGCACAGCCTGGCATGGGCTGCTTTTAGGCAGCAGGAAGGGGCACAGCAGCGCTCCCCCTGCAGAGCAGCACCAAGGGCACGGCTAGAGACCCAGCAGCCCCGCATGAGCTGGAGGAACAACGCTGAGTCCGGTTTTAAGATGAATCAGGTCTTCTTGTAAGTTGTGAGACAGCCACTGAGAAAAACATCTAAGGAGTTGAGAAACCAAATTTTTCTTTCTCTTTCTTACTCTATGGTTTATACCATTTACAAATCAGCATGTAATACCATACTCCACAGACAAGAGAAAGGTTTCTTTCACCAGAGATCTTGCCAGCTACTTTAAGATAGCAATCAAATGAGAGAAGTATTACAGAAGGAAAGTCATTGGAGACAGAGAGGAATTTGATTATTTTCATAAAATTACAAGATGAAGGTTGTGCAGTTGGCTTGGCCTGGACCTGCCTCACCTTGGGTTAAGAAACTTTGTGAAGTCGTTTCACTGCAAAATGGTAGCAGGAGCAGCTGTGTGAAAATGTGGCCTGTAGAAATACTTGCATAGATTTAGCAAGGATGGGACTTTTACTGAAGGCTCTAACTTATTAAGAAATACATGGAGTACCTGTCAAAGAGAAGCTATCATCAGGCCTAAGTCAGCCTGGTTAGGTATTCAGTTCCTTTGCTTTGAGGTGAGGTAATGGATACAGAGAAACAACATTTGCTGGGGAAAAAAACCCACCATTCTGGCAACAAAGCATGAGAAGAAAAACTGACACTTGTTTTAAATAAGTTTTTAGTCCCTGGGACCTTGCATGGTGTCATTATTTCCTACTTGTTTAAACAGATACTGTAATTTTACTAGTAGCTTAGAGTAAAGAAGGCAGCTAAGGAGTAATCAGTAGAGGGTTGCCTTTGGTTTCAAAGATAGTAGGATTACTAACCTAACCTTTAAATATAAACCTGTAAATTATATGTGATGCATTATCTAAATGTGCTATATCTCAGTATAAGCACAAAAACCTATTGTTTATGAAAAAATGTGTTTCAATCAAGCATCAGTAATACTAGATGATACACTATTATGAACATACTTATTTTAGCCTAATATCCAAGAGAGGTATTTTGCAGTAGATCCACCTACAAATTATTAATAGCTAAACATTTCTGCTAATAAATCACATAACCAAAGATAAAAATTAACACCCATAACTAATTGGAAAAAAATATTTTCAGCAAATAAAAAAATCTCCACAAAAAACTTTTTTTAGATCTTCAGCTTTTCAAACTCATAATCTGACTTTTCTATTCATAATAGGTAAACTATGCCTTATACAGATCCTCTTTCATCTTAATGGGTTCCCAACTTCTCTGTAGTGAAGAGCTGTACTAACAGTGATAACATCTTTTTTTTTTTTTGTGCTAAGAACAGAAAAAGCACACATCTGGTATCATTTGCTTTTGTACACTTTTATGTAGTTATAATTTGTTAATAAATTGTTGAAATTCTGCATTATTTGAGCATATTTAAAGGTAGAGAGCTTCATTCACAATAATAAAAATGTGTAACTGTTTTTTTCCTGAGTAAATACTGATAAGTCACAACAGTGCTACAAATTCAATTCTGTATTTTCAGGTGTCTATTAAAATTAATAGAAGTTGGGGCCTTTAGCATGTCACAGAATAGGAATCCAAAATTCCAGTCAAAATACTTGGTTAATAGCAGACTTCTCTCTCTTTTATAATGCTTGACAAAAGAAACGGCCTCTTCTACATTGTAAAACAGTGGAAGAGACATGGGCCATTAGCACAAGCAAAACATTTTCACTTGATAAGTCAATCTGGGCTGGTTTTTTCTGTCATGTCAGCAGTGTCTGAAAACAAAGGAGACACAGAAGCCCCAGGAGACAGCATGTCTGCCCACCCTTGTTTCTGGGGTATCTCTGAATTTGTTTTTGAAGGCACATAGTGAACCTTTCAGGTGTCAAAATTTAATATGCTACATAGCATGCTGCAGCCACTGACACCATGGGACATGCAAAAGGCTTGTTCCAAATCAGTGTCCTTAGGGAACATACATCTATACTTTTTCTCCACCTCCCTGGCTGTCACAACAATCCCTTGATTAGGCAATAAGACCTGGTCTTGTCTCGAGTGATTTGATCAGCAGTTGATAACCAACAGTTCATTAAGCTCTTGGGATATATAAGCCACAAGGTTTTCAGCATGCCCCTGCACTTGAGTGGTTTGACAGCTCCCTGTTTCAGCAGCCCAACAGCCACTGGAAGATGTTATTGACTGCAAAAATACTTGTTTTTACCGTGAATGTTTTCCTAAGAGTGGCAACAGGCTTGGACATTGGATTATCCACGAAATGCGTAGTGATACCCAAGGAGATGGGCATGTGCCACAAGATTGGATATTCTGAAATGAGACTTCCCAACCTGATGGGACACACAAGCATGGCAGAGGTTATCCAAAAATCCACCACCTGGCAGCACCTTGTACACACAGACTGCCACCCTCACGTGAGGACGTTCCTGTGCTCCCTGTTTGCACCCATCTGTTTAGACACGTAAGTACCGCAGCACAGTACTAATCTCCAGCCTTTACTTGCCAGAACAGGAATGAAATCAAATGCATGTTTACCATAATCTAAAGGCGAGCTCCACTTTTTTTCTGAAGTAATTCGGTTAGCCTTTTTTTGTATCCACCAGAAAGAAAGGTACTGAAAACTTGTTTCACTTCAACTTTAGTTTGCCTTGGGAAATGAATGGTGTGGTCAAAGGATACAATGTTTTGTTTTGTTATAGATGAATGTTATTCATTTACGGTTGAAGCACCTACAGTGAATAGAATCAGGCTCATACTGAAGCTTTTCTAAGGTTGTCATAAATGCATTTTTTAAATCATAATTAAATATTGTAAGCTCAGTCCATACACAGACCGCTTGCATAATTTGCATAGCTGCTGCTTCTGGAATCATATTATTATTGAAGGATGCTGAATGTCAGCATAGATAGTGCACTTTGCACAGGAATCACTGTTGCAATGGTTTCTGTTATCACTGAGCTAACTGACAGCCTGGTATTCCCTCCAACAACAGGTTCATCCATCCTTGTAGGAGTATGTGTGCTGCTGTCCGTGACAGCTGCGCCCCGGCGCTCCTCTGCCACGGCCACCCCTGGCCTGCCAGCCTGGACTGCGACCGATTCCCGGGAGATGAGGACGTGTGCCTGGCGCCTCTCACGAAGGACTATAAACACCTGCACAAAGGTAGCTGGACATGGCAGAGGGGAAGGTGCCCATACCCTGTGCTCCTGGCAATCAAGGAGATAGATACAAGGGACGCTGTTCCCAGACCAGCCGTTCTATGATTGTGTAAATGCAGCCAAGCCTGCCTTTACTGCTTCCCAATGTGTTGGTGCAAGTGGGGGCAGAGTGCCAGTGCTGGCAGTGCAGGCTGCAGACCTGCGGTGCTGTAAGTCAGCAGCGCAGCAGGCAGTGCAGGCTGCAGACCTGCGGTGCTGTAAGTCAGCATTGCAGCAGGCAGTGCAGGCTGCAGACCTGCGGTGCTGTACGTCAGCATTGCAGCAGGCAGTGCAGGCTGCAGACCTGCGGTGCTGTACATCAGCATTGCAGCAGGCAGTGCAGGCTGCACACCTGCGGTGCTGTAAGTCAGCAGTGCAGCAGGCAGTGCAGGCTGCAGACCTGCAGTGCTGTACATCAGCATTGCAGCAGGCAGTGCAGGCTGCACACTTGCGGTGCTGTAAATCAGCAGTGCAGCAGGCAGTGCAGGCTGCAGACCTGCGGTGCTGTAAGTCAGCAGTGCAGCAGGCTGTGCAGGCTGCAGACCTGCGGTGCTGTACGTCAGCAGTGCAGCAGGCAGTGCAGGCTGCAGACCTGCAGTGCTGTAAGTCAGCAGCGCAGCAGGCAGTGCAGGCTGCAGACCTGCAGTGCTGTAAGTCAGCAGCGCAGCAGGCAGGGCAGGCTGCAGACCTGCGGTGCTGTAAGTCAGCAGCGCAGCAGGCAGTGCAGGCTGCAGACCTGTGGTGCTGTAAGTCAGCAGTGCAGCAGGCAGTGCAGGCTGCAGACCTGCAATGCTGTAAGTCAGCAGCGCAGCAGGCTGTGCAGACTGCAGACCTGCGGTGCTGTACGTCAGCATTGCAGCAGGCAGTGCAGGCTGCAGGCCTGCGGTGCTGTAAGTCAGCAGTGCAGCAGGCAGTGCAGGCTGCAGACCTGCAGTGCTGTAAGTCAGCAGCGCAGCAGGCAGTGCTGTGGCAGCGGAGGAAGGCGATGATCGCCCTGCACAGCTGTGGGCAGCGTCAAACACGCAGCAGCACATCATGTTTGGATTGTTTTGAGGTCTCTTAATAGACTTACCAATGGCCCTTATCACAGATGCTTTTATGTATGCAACAAGTTGGTTCTCAGATCATCTTAGGAAAACTGGGATGATTTTATCTAATTTTCCTTAAAGAAAAATGAGCTATCCTGGCATTAATGTTCAAATCTTCAAATGCACTCACACTTACTAACTCTGTGGAAAAGAGTAAGGTTAAGTTGCTGCTAGCACACCCAAATTCATATGTGTTCACACGCTTAGCACAGCTGAATCTGTAGCGACTGATAGAATCAGGCACCTAACCCCTTACCACCCACTGTGGTCGTGTTAAAAATGTTACTGCATTTGTAACTTTATTTGTTGCTGAAAATTGAGCCCGTCAGTCTGAACAAGGGCTGAATGTGCATGGAAAATGAAACTCCTTTTCATCTCTAGCCTTATTTTCAGAGAAGTGTGTTGACTTTTTACCTATTATCACTGGCCCTGTATTTGATGTGGTATTTTGTCTGTCATCCCTGTGGTTAAACAGTGGGTTCTCAGCTTTGACAGCAGAAAATTAAAACAAATTATTCTAAAAGATAACAATGAGACTTTGTAATTTTTTATCAGTCCTACCAAAGCCTACCTGCCAGACCTGCCCAGCAGTGGAGGAATTCTTTACACACAAAAGAGTTCTTGAAGTTTTCTGTGATAGTAACTTTGGTAAGTCCTTGTTAATGTACCTGGTGTCAAAGAGACTAACAAGTCCTTGCTAATGTACCGGTGTTAAAGAGACTCTTCTTCTAAATGCTTTAAAAGTCGGATTACAGTTAGTGACAGTTTCTGCAGGGATTTCAATGGATTAAGAGTTTGGCTGGCAATTTAGCTTTAGGTTGGTTTTCAGAATAGGTTCTTCCTAATCTAAATATAAGGAGGATTTTTTGTGCATGAAAGATTTATTAATGAACTGGTTTCCAACCAAATAGCTTTTCTGGTCTAGTTGGCTACAACATGCTTTATGGAGAATATTTCTGTCAAAACCAGCCAAATAAGAAAGTTTGCCTTTTATTAGCATTTAAATTGAAAGTAAAGCTTTGATCTTTTACCAGTATATGGTGTATCTTTGAGACTTTTGTGAATGAGTTTTTTGTGATACCCGACTTACTGAGAAGAAGACTCAGAAAATCATATCAATAAAAGAAATTCTTTCCTCCTGTTGTCTTGTTGGACTGATGAGTGGAGTTTGCCCTAGAGACTTCCTGCAAAGCCCTTTGATGGCAGTGCAGGGATTTCCAGCGACTTTGGCTAGCATTAGCTCAAGAAATACAGAAAAATGCCATTCTAAAAGGTGTTGATGGAGTCAGTTGGGGTAGGTGGATGCCTATAATGAAAAGGGAATATCTAAAAGAGTGGAATCAGCAAGCTGTTTTTGCCTAGGGATTCCACACATGGACAAGTTGAGTTTCAGGAAAATTGCTTGGGCAAATGCTGGGCAGTTTTGTGATACAAGAATAAGATCAACAGCTTACAATATGTAATTACCCAAAGTCTGACATAACATGGTGATGGTAAAAATAAATTACTTACGCTTCTGAAAATATTTTTTCCAAGTCACCTAATTCAATGGGAAAAAACCCTTTACTACATAAGATTTATTTTTCAAAAGCATTTTAAACTTCTGCTGAAAATGGTCTCACCACAGTCTGTCAGCATAAATTATATGATAGTATTTTTAAGGATTTATGCTGTTTCCACTGGTACTGTTTCTTACTGCATTTGAGAAATGGTCTGACTTGCATTTCCTTTTCCTTTTTTCCTTAGCAGTGAAAGTAAAGCTGTCCAAGAAAAGAACAGCATTTGAGGACCAAGAGTATAACATTGAATGCCAGGTGGAATTCATTACCCAGGGCTCACTCTTGCCCTATGAAACTCAGAGTATGATACAACAGTGGCTGCTAATTAATGAAAAATGTATAGAGAGGATGAGCCCAACCCACCGTCCCATGGTGTATCTCCTTGTGGGGAATATTGAAGAGGGCATCATTTTGGTAAAACAGGTTTATCGCTGGCAGAGGAAGGATTCACAGCTGACTTTGGCTACTCAGAAGTGGAGATACCATAAATGCTTGTAAATATTTATCATATTATTTGTAAAAAAAAATTACACATTTCATGCAAAACCTATCTTGTAAATAGAAATGTATTATAAGTTGAATATAAAGCTTTAATTTCCTTTTGAATTGTATTGCAAGTTGAACTCAAACCCCAGTGATATCAGGCTTCCTTTTGGTAGTGTTACAGCTACTCTCACCCTGTTTGAACTTGGACAGCTATGGATAAATGTTTCTTTATGTTATGATTAAAAAAGTTTGTAATATGTGCAAAACCCAGCATAAACCAGTTTCAAATCCAGTTGGCTACTTTTAATATATGTATCTATACCACCTACTCTACTGTTCTCTCTAGTTACCTAAACTTTCCCTTGCCTAATGTTTCATGAATCCACCTCGTTTTCTCCCGTTGGGGTATTATGAAAGGAGGCGGCCCTCTGCTGGTCGCTTTTGACGGAATCAGAGTGGAATAAAGACTAAGTAACTAAACACGGTATGGCTGGCCCCAGCGCAAGATTTGGTTACGGGGTGTCATAAATCAGATAGATCCCTGCCACTGAAAAGTCCCTTTTCAGTTTCAGACACATTACAAAAGCTAATTTATAAAATTTACCCGTTCTCCAAATGGTCTGGAGGGAACTAATGGAGTCAAAATATATATTTAAAAAAAAACATTTACAGTGTGCACATGATTAGCATCCTCATTGTCAGTGCAATACACTGACATTAAAGACTACGTGAAGATGGACAGAACTTGACTTGAATTTTATAAATGTGTATAATAAACACAGTAACAGGTGGCGGTACATAAACCCATTTCAATAATACAGTGTCTATTATATTTTCTTAAAACAAATACGGGGAAAGTTTATGGGCAGCAGAATTTTAAAATTCGCACCTGTCATGATCTGGATTTCGGATACATTCCCCAAAAGTTCAGGTTTGTATCAGGTTATTGAATGTGGTGACTTCTGTTCCATCACTTTCTACCATGAACTGGGAAACTAGTAGAAACCGAGGAAAAAAGCGGTCAGTAATGGAAGAAGCTGCGTACACACACGTGCCGGCTGCCCCGGCCCGCCTCGGACGGGCAGGAGAGGTATCAGCGCCACTGCGGAAATGGAGGAGTCATCCCCTTAGTCCAGGTTCTTACTTTATTTTTCATTATGTCAGAGGATGCCGCACAGCCCGGGGCTGTGCGCTGGTTTGCTCTTGGGTCAGTTCCACGCTAAAACCCTTCCCTGCGGCCGCGCGGTGTCCCCACGCCTGCCCGCCCGGCCCCGCGGCAGCGGCAGCAGCGGCAGCGCGGCGGGCGGAGCTCCCTGCCCGGATCCAACCCCGCTGCCGGCGCTCCGGGGCGGGGCTGCGCTCGGCTCGCCCACAGCCGGGGCCGGCACAGGCCGCCTGTCCGCCCTGTGAAGGCGTCGGCCGAGCGCGGGGCCGAGGTAGGCCCGGCTGTGCCCGCGGCTGCCGGGCTGCGCGGGAGGCGAGCGGGCCGGAGCGGGGTCCAGGGTACGCGGCCCCGCGGCCGGCAGCGCGCTCGCATCCGCTGCCGTCTACTTCTTTGTCTCTCTTCAATTCTCTCTGGGGTTTTTGAAAGACCGATAAAGTTCTAAAGCAGACAGATCCCTGTAACTGTTCCGTTCCCGCCGTGTGGCGTGGAGGCTCGGGCTCTCCCCCGCAGCGGTTTGGCCGCGCCGCACGGGTGAGGGTGCGGGCCATGGAGGGAGCGGGCGGCCTGTGCCCGCGGCCGCTGCTCGGGGCCGGGGCTCCGGGGGCTGGCTGCACCCCGCGCCAGAAATGCCAGCGCCCAGCTCTCCGACACTCGGTCACTGGGTGCAGTTTTGTCGCAATCTTGAGTCCTTGGTGTTGTTCTTGGATTTCGTTCTGTAAGTACAAAGTCTGAAGTACGAAACTGTCATGCAAGCAAGTATGCTCTGTACTTATATTCTCATTATTTGGTATAATAGTAACTGGTTTAAGTTTATTTCTGATGTGAAATACGTGTCTTGGGGGTTTTGTTCTGCTCAGTTATAACAATGGCTTCGGGAACAGCGCTGGTCTACGATGAGGAGATGACCGCTCACAAACTACTTTGGAGTGAGTAAGTCACTGCTGTTCTTTTTATTTATAGACCTTTATAAGAACTCGTGAGAGCAGTACCAAATAAATGCATTTTTTGTAAATGTAATAGGAAGTATCTGGTGATACTTTCTGTCATTTCTGAATAAACAGAAAGTCCTTCCTTTAGGAGGAAAAAAAAAATTATTCACAGTTTGTATCTAGGTACTGTAATGATTATCTGAAACTGAATTTGAGAAGCTGCAGGCATCCAGTCTGGGAGGCCTTAACAAGAGGTGTTAGGACGAGGCATCTGAGTAGCCCCCTAAATAATGTGTTTTAAGCTAATTAAATTGTTTGTAAAGCTAAAGTATCATTGACCTTGGAAAAGTATGTAGATACACTCACTCAGCTGAAACATTTCAATTACATTCAGTTAGAAATTAATATATTACTCACATCTGCATAAATTAGAGGAGTTCCTTTGCAATGCTCAGAGTAACAATCCATTTTTGTCTTCTCTCCCAAACCTGCTTCTCTTCTGTTCACCTTCATTGTAAGCTACAGCTTTTAATGGCAGCATTCCTGTATCTGTAGTTAAGCATTGCAACTTTTCCTCTTAAGTGAGAGCGGAAACAAAAATGATGCTACCGTATTGTTTGTTTGGGGTTTTTTTAAGATTCTTTTTTGCTTACATATTTTAGAATCAATTTCTGACTCAGTTCCAAACCAGAAAATACTTAAAAGAATTTTTTTTTTTTTCCATTTTTATTCTCCTGTATTTCTCTTTTTGGGTAATGAATTTTCTTAAAATGGGGAGTTAAAAGCTAGGCTTTATTAAGTGTATTGGTTACCTGTGCTGGTATGGTATTATAGTAATACAATTATTGCTTATTTTTAGTCCCATTTGTGATATTGAAGTGCCAGAAAGACTTTCATCCTCCTATGAGCAGCTCAGAAGTTACCATCTTGTGGAAAGATGTGTCCATGTGCCTGTCAGAGAAGGAACCGAGGAGGAGATCCTGTTGGTTCACAGGTCTGAAAGTTAACTCTCATTCAGATTAATTCAACGAAACAGCAGATCTCACATCTCCAGATTATATTTTGATCCATTTGAAAAGAGTGTTCCAAAATTCAATGGTTTCCATTAATTTCAATGGAAAATGTGTCACAATGTTGAGTATTGCATAGGTGAATCTGCTATTCCTCTATATCTACATTCTCACTCTGGGGGACTCTTAAGCAATGAACACTTTATACATAGGAATAAAAGTAAACTTCTAAAAAAATATTTATAGTTGCTTACTTAAGTGTTGTGTTAATCTCTCTTTCCCCTGCAGTTTAGAGCATTTGGAAGTGGCAAAAAGCACTCAGACAATGAATGAGGAGGAGCTGAAAAGGGTCTCTGAAAATTATGATGCTTTTTTCTTTCATCCGGTGTGTAAGTTAAACTGCTTCCTCTATTGGGAGATACAACTGTTTATGTTACTGCACCTGAGTGGCATTTTTCTAAGAAAGGGAAGATTTAAAAAACTTTTTTTGCTATTGATGCAGTCTCACATTTATTTATGATATTATCATTATCTGTTTCTAGTTTAGTATAATGCTGTAATTTAAATTGCTCAAATGTCCCATCACCTATTTTGTAATTGTATCACACCAGTATAATGTACTACTCAAATTTTAGCTCTATTTTGTCACTTAATGTCACTGTAGACCCTTAGTGACCTGCAAATCACATTTTGGTAACAATTGCTCTTAAATGTTGTGCCATGAAATGGAGATGAAGTCTTCCGTGTTATGTGTCTGTAGGGTTTCTTTCCTTATTTTCAAAGATGCCATGTTATTCCACTCCATACATCCTTCTCACATTTTTTAACTGCTCCACAGAGAACAACCTTATAAAGATAATGGTCATCACTGGTAACCGTAAGGGAAAGGAGCCTGTGTTGTAAAGTTCTGTTTCAGCTATCTTCATATAGTTTCAGTGGGGTAGAGGACAAGTTTATGTCCAGACAGTTTGTTGTTGGGATGCTAAAGCATGTCATGTGTGCCTTGTTTAAGCTGCTGACTTTCTCTATCTCAGAGCACTTACCGCTGTGCCAGACTAGCAGTAGGAGCAACTTTGCAGCTGGTGGATGCGGTGATGTCAGGAAGAGTGCGCAATGGAATGGCTTTAGTCAGGTAAGAAAATACACGAGGAAGTTTTCACTTTGCAAAATTTCTTTTGTTCTGAATAATATATAAAATTTTGATTCAGACCTCCAGGTCACCACAGCCAGAGAAATGCAGCTAACGGGTTCTGTTTGTTCAACAACGTTGCTATTGCAGCAGAACATGCAAAACTGAAATACGGTCTGCAGAGGTAAGTGCATGGTTGACTCTAGAGAAGCCTTTCATATATAAACAACAGTTTGACATTTTACTAGTTCAGATTAATGTCTAGAGCTTTCTGGGTGTTATGTTCCTTTTGGTTCAGAAAACCATTTTTCATTTATACCTTCTGTAGATTAAGATGCTGTGGCTCTTCATCTGAATGTTTTCTTTTACTGATCTGTATAGAATCCTAATTGTTGACTGGGATGTGCACCATGGGCAAGGAACTCAATATATATTTGAAGAAGATCCAAGGTTTGAAGGATTTTTTTTTTCTTCTTTGATGTCAGCTGTTTAAAGATTTCTTGCCTTTCTAGGGAATAAGATTTCTTAAACTTCAAAAATTAGAATATTGCAAAACATTCACCTTGTTATCTCCGTTTTTCATTTGTTATAAAATAGAAGGAAATATCTAAATCAAAATAAGTCTGTTCTACTTTAAAGAATAACAAACAAAATAAGCAATATGATTACCTTGGTTTGCCAGTACTCAGGTAGTACATCTATTCTTTGTTCATGAATCTCTCAATTAAAGTCTTCAAGTAGTAGTTGGATAAAATACATGAGCTTTATATTTTTTTTGAAAAGAGATATAAATAGGTTCTAGAAATAAGTGTGCTGTTCTGAAAATTCCTTGTATTTGATCTGTATGGAGTGCATGCTTACAAGCCATTTCTAGCATGTTAAATTTTAGGTTAATTTCAGCATAGGACCTACTGTACCAATTTTCACAGTCTAAATCCTTTGAGAGAACTAAGGAGAAAGGATAGATAGTTTTATTTTCTTGCTTTCAGGCAATACGGTCACCAGGTTCAGGATATAAAGTTAATTTCTGCAATCTTTTTGTCAAACTGGATTTTTAAATTTTATTTATTTTCAGTGTTTTGTACTTTTCTTGGCATCGCTATGAACATCAGGAATTCTGGCCATCACTCAAAGAATCTGATTATGATGCTGTGGGTCTGGGAAAAGGAAAAGGTTTTAACATAAATCTACCTTGGAATAAGGTAAATATTATTTACAGCAAAGCAAGTGCAATAGCTTTGTATCTCATCCTTCATGTAACACTTTCTGAGTAAATGCACTGCTTCACTTGCTTGGCAAATGTCTTACGCAGTATATATCCTTTCTGTCCGGGGAATGTCTGCTGGAAAAATATGGCTCAAAATGGGATATGTTTGAAAAATAAAAGGGAGAGAAAAATGTACACACTCATTTTTACTTGAATATCTTGCCTAGCCATCATATCAAAAAGTGTTTCAGGACATGGTTACATCCGTCCTTGTTTAACAGAGAACTGAAGCTCATTAAGATTAAACATGATGGATATTTAAGCACTTTACTAAAGAGAGGGGTTTTGACTGTACTTCATAAGATTTCCTCATCTTTACCTTTTCCTATCTTTCCCTAAAGTCTTGAAGAACCTTAGAAAATTTGTCATTCCAACTGGAAAACATGACCCTTGTTTCTCATATTTTTTCAGGTTGGGATGGGAAATTCAGATTATCTTGCTGCATTTTTCCATGTGTTGCTTCCAATGGCTTTTGAGGTAATTTTTTACTGCCAAAGAGTATTTCCTAAGTGTTTCTTAAGAAGCAAGTACCATTGAATATCTTACAGAAATGCCATAATTGCCAGTAGCACACTTAATACATTTATTCTGCTGGTATGACACTGCCCTGATCAACTGAAAAGTATTTATGGAATTTTAGCTTTTAAATATTCAATATAATCATCTGCAGCTTCTCCAGCAGAAACAAAAATAGTGTAAAAGGGTACTGTATTCAAGGAGAATCCTTATTTGTGTTCATATTCTAATTGAAATAACAGCTGATCGTGGTACAGTTGAAATCCCAGTTGAAAACTGAAAATAGGACATAAAGATGTGCTACAACTGTCTCTCTTTTATAACAGTTTGATCCAGAACTGGTTATTGTCTCTTCTGGATACGATTCTGGAATTGGTGACCCTGAAGTAAGTAACTTCTTTGTGGTTGTGGTCTTTGTGTTGTCAGTCATGAATGTATTAGGAAAATATTCCTGCTGTTTTAATGTCCTGTGATTGCTGAGTGAAATTCACTTTGATCAAGCTCAAAATAAATGCTTAAGTCATTAGGCTGATCCAAGTTCAAACATTGCAACAAGACATATAAAGACAGATTATCCCATATGTGTAATTACTGTGTTGGGTTTTTTTCACCTTCCTTAAATGCAGTTGGTTCAATATTCTGTTTCATATAATGAGGCAAGTGTTCTGGTATTCCATCTCAGACTTGGGTACTTCACATTGTTTGTTTGTGTTTCTTACCAGTGTTTTTGAATCCAGGTGTCATCTCTTAAATTTTTTTCTTTGGTTTAGGGTCAGATGAATGCCACTCCTGAGGTTTTTGCCCACCTTACTCATTTCCTGATGCAGTTAGCTAATGGAAAGCTGTGTGTCATCCTAGAGGTAAAGACTTTTGAAATGTACTCCCAGTGGAAAGATCTTTGTATTAGAGCCATTTAGGACAAACTAGAAGCTAGGAAGCTAAACTTTTTAACAAAATAATCTCTTATCTTTCTTTGGAGTACCAGGAATGCAAAAATGGCTAAGATTTGACAGCGCTCTTACACTTTAGAGTTTTGAAACAAAGGAGCCATATGCTCATTCAAAAAAACATATCTTCCACAAATTGTTCTGTTCTTGTGAACAGTGATTAGTCTACTGCTCTTGACAGTCCCAAACTCATTTAAATGTATTTAGTGAATAGGCTGTATTACCAATATTTTTACAAGTGCATCTTACCTAAGAGACTTTATAAAACCTTTAACCTAAATATACTCTTACTTCATAATGGAGCACTTGGAAAATTCCCTCCTTTTTTGATTTAATGACTGTATGCAGCCTCTTTAGGAGCTCTTTTTTATTCTTTTTTTAAAACAAATAAAATGGTTTCTCCTTTGGAAATGTAGACTTCAACTCCCTGTTTCTGCTGCATGTTAGAAAAATAGTGGCTTTTCAGGTAAATAAGTGTGTGGAAATATTGCTGCCAACAAGGTCTTCAAGAGTGAGCTGTAGATTACTTGATTCACTTGACCTCTTGTTTTGCATGACCTTTCCTCTGTCATCCTTCTCTCTAGCAGATTATTACAGATATTTTTGTCTATTGGCTGAAGTGCAAATAAGCATTCACTCCTACCACAGATGGTGTGACTGCTCCATAGGTGATAGAAGGCTTCTTGCATGTCACCTAGCAATATTAAATGTGTTTTGTTCTCCAAATTCTGCCAAACTATTAGACAACCGCATCTTAAAAGTGTCAGGCTGTGGGAGATTTCTCTTGTACAGCCATTTCAGAGGACAGTGATGGCATTTGCCTTCTACTGAATGTTCCACAAGGATTGTTGAAGATGGCATGTTGTAGATGGGAATGGAGAAGGCACGTGTTTTATGGCAAAATAATGACTGATTTCTGAAGTTACTCAAACTATGATGTAGTGAGTTCAGTCATGAGATGCCAGTGAAGTTCAGCGGGTTTCTAACTTACTGTTTTCATATTGAAAAATCATTGACTTAGATATACTTGCATTTCTGTAAATAGGGTTGCATTTCAAAAGGATAGTTTATTTTCTATGTTGAAATTCAGAGAGATGCTAAAGTTACTTGTCCCTTAGTTGACACAAAATACTTTTTAGGGTGGATACCACTTGAAATCATTGGGTGAATCGGTGTGTATGACTGTAAAAACTTTGCTTGGAGATCCTGTACCTCAAATAACAGGAGAAATGGCACCTTGTCTAAGGTAAGCATATAAAGAATTTTAGAAGAGCTAATGTGTTTTTTAAATAGACTAAAGTCATGCATGCTTTGAGCATTTTGCTGAAGTAAGGTTTTTATATGATAGTTTACAATATATTATTTTCTGCTTTGGATAACGTGCATTTAAAAAAAGTCATTCAAGGTACAGTTTTATATACTTTTGTTTCTGAAATTATTTCAAGTTGTGAGATCTTACAGCATAAGGCATTTTATCCTTAGGCCTTGTTATCCTATAGAAATCCATCTCACTCAAGGCTGAGATAATCCTGCTGTAATCAAGGTAATACCAGTTCACTAGAGCCAGTATTTGGGAATGTATACAATTGCGAAGATTAGTGCTTCAGATGCCAGGGCCACTTCAGTTGCTCTAGTACTGCAACAGCTGGGGCAAACCTTTCTCTCATTAGTGAGAGTTGGTGCTGTGCAGAGCCACTCTTGATGAATGTTTGTGTTTCTGGAATTTGGAGCATCGAGGCCTGGGGTACAAAAGCACTTGGCTAGGTAGAGCTGTACCAATATAATTAAATTTCAAGTCTAACTTCTTTTTAGAGACACTTAGACTATGTCCAGTGGTGGAATCTGACCTAGTAAAGCATTCTGAACCTTGGGCCTGAATCAGTCCCACATCTAAAGAGTGTCTTTCTCTCTACCTGTCTGCACCATCTCCTCCACATCTCCATGTTCTGTCCTCCATCTTTCTCCCAGCTCAGTAGCTGTGCTTTTTCTAGCAGAAATGCTCCTTGTGCACTTTGGTGGCAGCACCTCCCAGCTGGCTGTGTTAGTTAAAACTCAGAGCTTGGATCAGTCAGGGAAGCAGTATGGATATACATAGACTGTGGGCTGAGTTGCATTTCGTAAACTGATGGAACAAAACTGGTTATTTGCTCCTAGCATATCCCATAAGCCCTCTGTGTCTCTTTTTCTTCTCTACCAGCTGTGGTATCTCAGATTGCTATCATCCTATCTCACAGAGAGTTGATTACATACTTACCCAATATATCAGTCCAGCTCCTGAACAACTTACAAGTAATCTGCAAGTACACGGAATTTCTTCTGGATTTAATATGACCTGAATTATGTTTGTAGATAGCTAATGCAATGGGACTGTTTGCCCATGGTGCTGCAAATGCCAGTGATAATAAAAAGGAGACTTGGACACAAAGAATAGCAGGGTATGTGATTTACATAGTTCCTGAACAGATTGTCTTGCTTTTGAGTCAGTCTAATTAAATCTCTACGTCGTGTACATAAAATCTCTTGGCAAGACATTGACAGACAGGAAATGTTTCCTGAACTGATACAGGTGTGCATCCTCCAACAGCAGGGCTGGGATTTCAGTCAATGTGTAAATGTGTGTACATGCTGTATGTATTCTTGACTTTTCGTTTTTGACTCTCAAATCTTTTCAAGCAATATGCCCATTGACTCTTGTTCTGTTTTGCATTCTTGGAAGAGATCAAAACTTGTTCATTTTCACTTGGATTTTTTGGTTTTGCTTTTTTATAAAGTTATGATTCTTCTCATTATTTTTATTATTGCTGTTAATTTGTTTTAATTTTTAGTGCTGTTGAATCTATTCAAAATGTGAGAGCAGCCCATAAACCCTACTGGAAATGGTTGGCTTATGAAGGTAGATTCTCTTCATTCAAGCAAATTTTATTGATAAATGGATTTATACAGAAATTGAAAGTTATTGAAATTAATACCAGTGGATTAAACTAATTGAACAAGCAGTTATTCATCAAGTGACTGGGGAAGCCGTATGAGGTTTCATTCAAGGTCATGTCTTCAGCTGGTCTGAAAAGAAATTTCTGAAGCTGGCAAACATCGTACCAAAAAGTAGCACTTTGATATCTTTGTCTGAGGATGCTGTTTTCTGTGTCAAAAATATGGGCAAAAGCTTTGTTACAATATATGACATTTCACTAGATTAAAACAAATGTAGTAGCACTGAAAAAATAACTTCTGTGTCAGAAACATTGTAGCTAGTGTGTTGCTAGAGGATACTTACAGAATCTTTGGAATCTTTGACTTCATGAAGATGAAGGCTAAAGAACTTTTATTATTTACAAAGACTTCGCTTATATAGGTTCTGAACAATGACCAGGGGTTGGAGAACATGGTTACCACCTCTCTATCCCACTGGCCAGGCTAGAAGTCAATCAGTTGACTCTCATCAGAGAGGAATGTGGAAAATATGATTGTTTACAGTACAGACCATGAGAATTCAGTTACAGAGCTGTAAACATCTCACAAAAGCTCACATAATATGACAACACTTGTTGTGCATGGGAGTAAATATGCATACTATGAATACAGATGTATTCTATTTTGTGAATAAATATATCCAAATATTAACACATTGCTTAGAAACTAATACCTGTGAAACCCCTTTCTTTTTCTCTAGATACATCATTTTTACAAAATTTGAGCACCGAATCACACTTACCAAAGAAGGCTGATTCAAGTCCCTCCACAGAACATGAATCTAAGATAACTAACAACAACAGGGTCAAAGTAGAAAAGTTTTTGGAATTGCACATGAAAAATATTCTATTTCCAGTGCCTCCCATCAAAACAGCAGCAACTGGCTCTGAAGGTTCAGAACATTTTTGCCCTGAACATGTTCAGCTGGTGAAGGAAATGGACAAAACTGAAATAAAAGCTCTTGTCAGGTTGGTCCTATTTATTTTATTTTTCACATAGGATGAGAGGTCTCTCTACATACTCTCATCAAGCTCTGTCTGCCATGGTCACCTTTTTAGCCTTAGTCTACTCAGTTACAGCCAGAATTTCTTCCTTTATAAATAAAGATATTTGTGTTATATAGCACTCCTAGCCTGAAATCCTTTAAAGAAATAATCAGAATATTTTTTCTCAATAACTCTTTCAATGGAGATTGGACAGCTAATGTGAATGTATTAATTTAGAAAGAGATTTTGCTAGGAAGCTGCCTTAAAGCTCTGTACTCACTTTTATCTAGAAAAATTACCAAACTGCTCTGATTTGAGAAACTCAGTGTTTTATCTTGTCTTCATCTAATTTTGACAGAACTCTGTTTCTTGAATATCATCAGACATTTTTGTTTTCCTTCCAGTGCAGAATGGAGACAGGTTTAGGGAGCTGAAGACTTTCAGGCACCGGTGTTGTCATCTTTCTGCTACAGCAGGTTTCTGAGAATCAATGTGTAGCACCTATACAAAATGTAGCCATTAATACTAACTGCAAAGCATTTTTTCAGTGTCCTCTTTGAAGACAGTATTGCCTCTAACCTAGTTTGTTGTTTTTTTTTTTCTTCATATAATTTATTTTACAGTGGCTTTTATGCAGACTTTGTGAAAGAAGACAAAACTTTGCTCTCTCTTGGCAGTATGTTTGTGATCCTAGATAAAATACTTAAGAAGGAGGTAATAATATATTGCCTTGGTCTTGGGGGTAGGGGTGGAGTGGATTCCTCTGATTTTTTTGCTTCTACTGTATTGTCTAGATACTAGTTATTATTTATCTCCCAAGTCCACTAAACTCAGCTAGAATGTTTCGCTAGAGTGAGCATGCAAGATGAGAAAACAACTATTTAGGGATTGCTGTTAACCCCAATCCATCTTACCAATCATCTTTGGGCAACTCCAAACTTTCTGTAGGCAGTCACAGAATATGAGTCCCTAAGAACCTTCTCACTGCTGTCAGACTTAACCGGGGAGCCAGGCATTTAGGCTTCCAGTTAAGGGGAGCAGAAATTGCTGTATCAAGCACCAGTAAGCAACAGCAAGAAATCTGAAGAAATGTCAATATTTTTCCTGTCTCAATGTGCAAAGTTTAGACAGTAAGTTTTGCCTTACACGTGCATGCACACACATACTCTTTAGTGGTGTTTTCAACAGCTCTACTGTTGAAATGCTCTGATTCTGAACAGAGTAATTCTAGTTCAGTATTTTGATTCTTGCAGGGTCAGGAATGAAGAGAAAGCAGGCTTAAAGGGTGCATCTTTGTATTTATATGTAAAAACTTGGATGAGCATAGAAGAACTGAAAACAAGTTAAAAATATTTTATCATAATAAGTCACTCTTCCTCTGACTGAAAAGCTCTCTTTAAGGTACCAGGCCTGCAAGGAAGAGTAGCTACCAGAATGGCCTCCTTCTTCTAAGACATGTTCTTGGAAGTCACATAGGAAGATCCTGGGGACAAATTTCTCACATTATGAACTGCACACTGCTCCAAGGAGAGCCTATAAATAGATTTTAAAAAATGGTTACTGGTTGAAAGAAGTAGAACTTTTAAAGAGTTGCAGATGTAAGTTCACTTTTTGTGCTGACAAAGAGGTGGAATGAGGAGGGGAAATGGATCGTTTTGCTTAGCTTTTATGTAGAGGTCAAAGCACACACCACAAACGAACACTGAAGGGTTGACTGAGTAATATACCAATTTTATTTTCCAGAAAAGAACAGCTTGCCTAAGTTAAAGGAATAGTAAGAATATTCAGGAACAACCTCCTTCCTCCTTTTCATAGGGTGTATTTTTCTGCACAGTTTGCAGACTATCTAGAGACCCAGTAAATATGTCCTTCCCCTGGAGAAGCTGTTTTTGCAGTTGCCTTCTGGTGTAGCACCATACTTTTGAAATAATAGTGTAGTTTATGGCATAATAATCAAATATGACCTTTCTGGAGAAAATGAATTAATACAGCTGTTACACTTAAAAACGACATAATCTTTTGCAGCATTGCTTCTGAATGAAAAATGTATTTTGTAGGTGTGTAATGGAATTGCAGCATCACCCACAGCTGCTCTTTCTGCTGCTGTTGCACTAAGGCATTCTGTTCATTTTGGATTTCAAAGGTGAATTTGCATGTTTTGCATTTAGATTTCACAGTGTGTTAAAATCAAATACTAAATGTGGCAAATATGGCAAATTGCCTGTGAAACCTTGATTTTAAAACAAATAGCATGCCCACACACACAGCATTTTCAACATGTAATCCAAGTAATAGTGTATACACCAGCAACAACTTTTGCCTTTCTAAAGGCAAAAAAATTTTAAGGATGATGGCTGTGCTAGCCTACACTTTCTTTGTCAGATTTCAATTGGCTTTGGCCTGGGGACAATTTCTTTACTTTTGGTTTTTTCCTCCCCAATATTTGTTGGAAGAAATGGGATTCCCTTGAGCTCTCTTAAATGTGTTTTATTTCTACTTTTAATGGCCAAATTCAATATACATTCTTTTTAATGCTTCTAATCTACACATAAACTTTTATATAAATGCCTTAACTGAAAAAAAATTACTTGTAAATGTATGTAAATTTTTATTTCCTGCAGAGTGCTTTGTGTATTTGTTGGAGACATGCAGACGATACCAAACACAGAAGATGGGTGAGGTCTCCCTTTACGTTAGGGGTACAGTCCCAAGGCTTTCTAAATGTACACAGGTGTCCATGCGTATGATGAAATCTGCACTAAGGAATCAGTCATGAGCTGACTGTTTAAGTTTAACCTGAGACATAATACAAAACATCCCCAAATACATCTTCAAAGATAAATTATTGTCCGTAAATGCTATTTCATCATTTGGTGGTAGGTTTAAAGTATAATCCTTCTGTATTAATTGAAATTTAAACTGTTAATGAAAATACAATACAATAAATAAGGCAATTACTAATTAAATAGGGCCTATCTCCCCTATAACTGCACGAGGCACATACTGCTGATGCAGAACTCCTTATTGAAAATCTTCACTTATATTTAATTTTTTGCCACCTCCCCCTTTTTTTTAAAGTAATTTGCCAATAGTCTTTAATCATCTTTTTAAAAATACCATTAAAAGGATTTCAGTTTTAATTGTTTACATTTTGGAATGTACTAATATAAATAGTTACTTGCTCCTGTATTATGAATTAGTATTTAAACAAGGAGGAAAGAAAATAGCCCATTTTTATCCTGTTGGGAAATAATTGGTTAAATACTCAAGTGGGGTTTTTATTTACAGAAGAACTCTTATCATAAACATCTGTGAGAAAGAACAGTCTGGAAAGACCAGCTGCAAACACTATATTTCTCTAAACTGGAAAGAGGTAAGATTCACTTTCTGGGAACAACACAGGAGAAAAAATTTTGAACAGAAATAATAGAATATATTTATAAATTTATCAAATGACATTGAGAATTGCACCCCTTATTCCACTTTGGACGTTTGAAAATTTTTTCCTTTTCTTGCCCTTGCTAGGTTACTACTCCTTCACAGAGCTTTAGCGTATTAGAATGCTAATTAGAATGAGGAAACCTTCCATAGTTACTGCAGTTCATCTTCAGCAAGGCAGAGTTACACTGCAGAGACCCTAAGGAAAAGATAAATAATCCTGCATGTTTAATATAAAAATTGCTGGGAAAATAGATCAGTATCCTGTTTCCTAGGACAATCAAAAGCTTTTTGAGAGTCACCTTTCTGTTTTGTTTTACATCTGGGAATTTGGGGCTTTATATTTGTGCTAACCAAATTGTTGTTGTTGTTAAAGGATGCTGAAGGAAATGATTTCTTTTCTGCTGTACTTGGATTCATTCTTCCTGTAGCATATAGTTATCAACCAAACTTAACAGTCATAGCTGTTGGACCAAACAGGAACCTTGGAATAAATGGGATTTCTCTGCTTGTCGCTTTACTACAAGGATTAGCTGAGTCTCGAGTTTTTGCTGTGATTGAGGTAAGAAGTGGTGCCAAGCTGTGGTACTTCAAAGTGTCTGGCAGAGACGCTGCTATGAACTGCTTCAAGCTCCCCAGTAGAAAATACTGGCTGTATTTATCCTGCCTTTGGTACCCCCGAGTTAAATTGCCCAAGGTTCTTTCTGTCCTGAGAACAAGACAAGCCACAGTTGCACACTGAGCTGCAGGCAGCCATCGCAGCCTGCACCGTGGAGAAGCTGAGGTATGAACACGAGCCCATGGTTATGTCATTGGACCAGAGGTGTTCTGTCAGTTTGCCACAACTTCCATTTTTATCTGGGATCCACAGCTCAGATGTCTCCTGAAACAGTTGTCTCCTTCCTGTCTGTTAAATCATCTGGCCTCTTTCCATCAAATGTGATTGAAAGCAGCCTGTTGTCCTGCTCATAACAGACCACTAAATTTCCTTTCCCCAGTGCTGTACTTTTTCACACACAACTTCCATCCTGCAGAACATCAAAAGGGTACATACCCTTCAAGTGAACTTAATTGGAATAATACATAATGGAGGGTCAGAGTACCCCAGCTGTTTTTTCAGCTAGGGAGCACAGGAAAGAAAATAAAAAATATAGGGACTTTTCCTAGGCTGACTTTTTCCATACGCTACCACAGTAAGGATGCCTAAATTTAGGAGCTGGAGGCTGTATCCAGAGCAGTGATCAGTGTCAGAGCATGTATCTTCCATGAATTTGTCTAATCACATAAAGAACTCAATTTATACTCTTGGCCTCTCCAGCATCCTGTGGTTGTAACTCAGTTTCTCTGTGTGATCTATGAAACAGTAACTTTTGATTACTTTTGTGCCTTCTAGTTCTTCTTCAATGAGAAACAACAAAAATTGTTCATGTATGCTTATTCTAATCTGTTCCCCAGCAAGTACCCAATCAAAGCCATGCTATTCATTAAGCTGCCAATTAAATGGATTTTGACATAATTTATTTTGTAGTTTTCTCAATTGTTGTTTTAATTTACAATGCTGATACATAAATTGTCTAAGCTAAAATAATTTGTACATTGATATGCAGTATCTATAAATAATGTATTTGCCCACTACTAATTAGGAGTATGAAATGGAGAGAATTACTGATACTCTGAAGTGCAAACTCAGACAATAAAACGATATTAGGCATACATGTTAAAAAAAAAAAATGATACTTTTATATTGGTACTCTGTAGGTAGCTCCATAACAGGATGATGATTTTCTAATGCATGTGCATGGCTTTTTAGAAACTTGAAAAAATGCTTCTATCGCTTAAAAACAAAATAGCGTTACAGTCTTCCAAATATAATCTTCATAGAGCATCAACATTTCAAATACAATTTCTGCAAATAAATTTTATTGATTTAGACTGTGAGAAGTCCAAAAGAGTAAATTTCTTGAATAAGCAAAATACAGTACTATTTTCCACTCATAGAAAGTAAATGATGCATGAAGTAAGCAAGCTCCATGCTCCCCTTAACCTCATAATATTTTCTGTCCTTAACCCAGCATTATTTCTTTTCATAAAAGGAAAAGTGAGATTTCTTTCTCCATTTGGAAAAAACAAGTTTTACAACAGATGAAAATTAATTTGCATTTTTTAGAAAAACCTCTGTTTGAACACATTTTTATTTGAAAATGGGAGCTTGCTCATTCTTGCTACTGATGCTATCAATTTACTTACAAAAGCATATTTTAAAGTATTTCATGTATCACTGAAACAAAGAGTTTGGTTCACAGGGGTCTTTTTTCCTAATTAGGACACAGAGATAAGTTTAATGCAAAGTGTAGCCAAAGCATTAGTGGGTGCTTCAACACCTTCCTTTGGAATTTATGTACCTCCTACCCAAGAAAAAGTAAATAAAATAAAAGCCTTAAGAAACCAGTTTCAGCAGGAATGGAAAATGCTTCAGTGTTCAGGTAAGTTGTCTGATTTTATCTTTAACTCTTATATACTGTAAGTTTCTGAAAAGAGGATATATAAATACAGTTGGGTCCTGTAAGTCAGTCAGACATTTAAAGTCAGTGGGACCAGGCTGATCTAATGTGAAACTCTAAATGCTTCTAATTCTGCCTGTTGAGCCGGAAAGTACCAAATTTCATCGCATAACTGTACCCTTGGGACCTTAGAGTACTGTTACTCCAAAATTTTGGAATGAAATTACCAAAATCTGTGCTTAAAAAATGAGTAACAAGATGTGCCCTGGCTCTGACTGCTAATGTGTTTTCTGAATATAGTGCCAAACCAGGAGATATTTTTATGTTTAATTTGTCCACAAATAACTCAAGAATGATTAGTCATGCTGCAAGTACAGTCACAAAGAGCTGAAGATTGGGCACTTGTATAGGAATCAGGCCAGGCAGATATGTATGTTTTCAAGCATACTTGTCTAGAAATGTTTGTTTGCTAAATGACTTCTGTTTTTCAACCGAAAAAAAACAATTATAAAGGTGGGTATCTTGAAAAGAAAACGCCATTCTCTCTTTCAGAAGAAATGCCCAATACCAGGGGTCTGGTTTCAATAAAAATATTCTTGGGGGCTCTGGAATTGTGGTATGAGTTTGATTAATAACTGGTTTTCTTATTGCTGTTCATTTCAGTGGAGGAGGGGATTTCAAAAAACTGATTTCACTTCAGAGCCATTTTACAAAGAGGAAGCAAAGGAAAATATGAGGACTTTGCTCTGCCTTCTTTTCAAGCATAAACTGTCTCTATAACAAATAAGAACTCCAAATGTCCCAAGACTTAGCAATGGCCTAAGGCCACATCATGTAAATTCTCAAAATTAAACAAACATCCCAAGGCAATAGCCATGATATGCCTTTTTTGTAGTATTCCAGGTATGATTTAGGGATCATTTTCAAGAGCACTTTTTTGTTATTGTAACTTCAATAATTTGACCTCTTGATTTCAGATGCTTCAAATGATGTTTATACTGGTGCTCCTATTGGGTTCAACTTTATATCATGTGGAATAAATAAATCTGTCTTTCCTGTTTTCTTTTTTAGTTGTTCAGAGTGCTTCCCTTCTCTGCTTTAGTTTTCAGAAATTGCTGGAGGGGACATGATAGCCATTCTTGAACATTTTGAAATTAAAATATCTTTCAAAAGAAAATAAAAGCTATGTGAAAGATTTTTCACAAAGAAGAGCTGAACATGAAGATGTTCTGTTTCAGTTTAGTTTCTTTTAAAACTGACCTTTGAAGTCCAAAAAGGTATTTCAATTGGAAACTGGCCAATGGCCAAACTAGCTTAAGCACTTTTCCTAACAGGAAATTTGTTTCCTAACAGGAGATTTTGCCATTCTGCTCTCTCGCACTGTCTCCTCTAAAGGCCTCCTCCCCCTCCTTCTTTTTTAACTTCGCGTTTTCAATGAAAAAGTGTTTTCTGAGAAATAGCTCAGCTCTTTTCCCTTTCCCTGCCTTTGTTCAAAGGAATTTATAGTGTTTGAACCGCATTGATGTTGCATTTTGGTATGTATTTTTCTAAGCCTTTATTAAGAATAAAGCCTTTATTAAGCCTTTATTATGAATTAAGAGAAGAAACGGGATACTCTTGGTGAATTTGTTTGAAAAGGCGTCACAAGGCTGCAATTGTCTCCCGCAGCTCGGGACCAGCGTGGTTCATTGCTTTCTGGCACTAGAGTGTTGTTATATATTTGTCAGCTGAGCGGCGACAATGTTTGGGGTGAGCAGCGCAGGAATGGCTACAATTCATGAACGGTCCAAATCGGTTTTCCGTATCGGGGAACGAAGCGCGGGCGCTGGGGCCGCTCAGCGGCAGCGCGGGGCCTAGGGGGGGCGGGCAGCGGGGCGGGCAGCGGGGCCTGAGGCGGGCGGACAGCGGGGCCTGAGGCGAGCCGGCAGCGGGGCGGGCAGCGGGGCGGGCAGCGGGGCCCAGGGCGGGCCGGCAGCGGGGCGGGCAGCGGGGCCTAGGGCGGGCCGGCAGCGGGGCGGGCCCGGGCGCGCTTGGGTGACGTCGGCGGCTCCGGGAGGAGGTGGCTGGGCCGTCCCGCTGCTGCCGCTGCTCCGGGGAGCGCCCAGGTACGGCCCGGGCGGCGGCGGACGGGCGGGAAGGGCGAGGGGCAGCCCCGCGGGGCGCTGCTGGGGGCGGGGAGCTCGGGGGTTGGCGCGCCGTGCTCGGGCCCGGCTGGATGCTCAGCGTGAGCCCCGCCGCCGGCAGACCCTTCGGGGGTGCAGACACCCCGCTTCTCCTCGGTGAGTGCTCCGCAGTGCCCCAGGGATGGGGGGTACCCTCAAGCCCAGCGGTGCTGCCGCCTCCGGTCACCATCGCTACCCGCGTCTTACCCGCGGCTGCGGACACAACCGCGTAGGGAGGGAGGTGCTGAGTATCTCCGGGAAAATGGTCGAGGTGTTCCCGCAGGAATCCGGGATTGCATCAGGTCAGCCTTCTCCTTTTTATTTCAGTCTGCCGAGAAAAATTTGGCGTCTGGAATTAAGCTTCTTGCACCGTCACTTCATTGGTGATAAAAGTTAAAGTGGGTTTTTTTATAGCTCATGTCCTAAATGTGTGGGCGGTTAGTTCTCTTCTCTTTTGGTGTGTCTCAGTTCAAGTTAAAGCATACTCTCCAATTTCTTATACACCTTACGAGTTTTCTTCCTTTTCCTGATATTTTTCAGGTCTTCCTTCCCATGGAATCAGAGCCCCAGGCTGTAACTGCCAAAACCTGACAGTTTCATTTGAAATGGAGAGCATTACACAGTTGTTCAATGATTTGTGTGAAGCACACTTGGCGGGTTTGCCATGGAAGGTTCACTTAGGCAGGCAGAAGATCAGCAAGAGAAGGGCCAAGCAAAATCTGAAAAGGGTTGCTTATAATGCCCTGTTCATGAACCTTTTTCAAGATGAGGCTCGTAAGCTGCAATCAAATGTTTCCAGGCTCCCGGTGAAAAACAAAATTTTGATGCTGTCTTTCAACTTGAGAGTTGCTGGCCTAGGTGCTCAAGCAGATAGACTGGAGAATCTTGTGGAGGAACTGGAAACAGCTGAATGCTTGCCATTTACTGAAGTTAATTCTGTCTTGGATCTCTTAGTGCAGCTTGCTGGAACAGGTCCTCCTCAGCTGGTACCACAAAAAAAGGACTATTTTCTGAACAACAAATATGTTGGGAGGAATGTCAAATACCAGGGTTATGATTATTATGATGTAAGTGTGTTTGAAGCTGACATACAGTCTCTGATAACAAACGAAGAATGTCAGTTCAACGACACGATTCAACAGACGCTTCAGATAATGGAGGCTGCTCCTGGCACTGGACTCCCTGCCATAGGGCTGTTCTCACAGAGCTGTCCTGCTGGGGACAGGTTCGAGAAAGAAACGCGCGTCTCGCTCTTCGGTGCTCTCGTCCACAGCCGTACGTATGATATGGACATCAAGTTGGATTTACCGCCAGTGCCTGACAATGCAGATTTGTCTGGACTTGCAATTAAAGTACGGTATCATTTGTTTTGGACTAACGAGCGTGTGCATGCTGTCATGTGTCACTTTCAAACTATAGTGTAATTGGTGATAGAAGTATATAGCACTGGAATCCAAGATGGAGCAGGATCCTTTTCCTTGCAGAGAACCAGATCAGCTTTTTGGAGATGTATGATAATGAAAACCTTGGTCTTGCCCTGTAGCTGTGTCAAAACCCATCGTGGCCATAGGCTTTATGAATTTAAGCCATCAGCTGTATCCATACCTTCCCTGCTCTAGCAACCTTTTTTTTTACCTTGCAACCTTGCATTTTTACCTGCTTTGTCTATTGAACTCCTGCATTTTTGCTTACTTGTCAGTGCTCAGACTGACTGCCTAAGCATCCCTGTCTGAATGCATGTGCTTTGCTGTTCAGATTATATTATGTAACTTGCTGTATTGTTGTCTTAGCTTGTTATACCTTAAAGTATTTTTTTCTGTTTGTTTTTTTTTTTCCCAGTTGAATGGCCTAGTTCCTATTGTCCTTTTACCTTTTCAGTTTGTACAGTTTCCACTGTATCTTTTTTCGTCTTTTGCTGACCATTCTGTTTATTTCTGCTGGTTTGTTCTCATAGAAGTACTAGATACACTTTTAGAGTTTTTCTTCTTTCATTACATTTTTACTGTATGTAGGTAGGCTTATTTATAGCCTACTCTTAGATCCTCATTTTGTTCCCTTTACTTAACATATGGATAGATCTTGCAATTCCTTTAATTCAAGGTCTGAATTGAAACTTGAAGGCAAACACATTAAATAGAAAAGCCCTGTGCCATTCAGTGTTCACAGGTGGATGTAAATTGTAACCTAGAGGAGGCAGAACGTTATTGAGTTAGTGCTGAACTCTTTCCATCAGACTGGAAGATTTGCAATTTCTTGAGGAATGTGCTGCTTTCTACATGGGTGTGATTGTCTTTTACTAAAATTGGTGACAATTCTGCACACTTGGCTCCTGTTGAGTGGGAGTTGAGGATGTGGCATATACACTGTTTGGACACTTAAAGATTTTCTGCATATGAATTAGGGAACAAACTATGTTAGTCATAGTTAACAGAATGTTTACAGATTTGAAGATTTGGGGCCTGGATCATTTGCCTGGAACAAATGGCAGAGCAGTATGATTTTATTAACGCTACATATCATTGAATGTCCATGCCTGGGATTCTCAGTTTGTAGAACTATATGCTTGCCAAATAAGATTTCAAGTTTACACCAACAAGTGTAGTATATTATTTTGAAGGTGATTTGGTTCTTATGTATGGGCATTAATACCTCTAGAGACACATCAAATGAAGAGTACCTACAGTAAAAACTTAAAATTGATATAAAGGGTGGGTGAAAGAGGTTGGGTCATGTAGAGTCATTTGGTCACAGATGATAGCAAAATATCTTTTTCATTAACAAATATATCTTCAGTAAAATGTTTTCATGTCTGACATTTGAACTCTTTCTGACAGGTTCCCCAAAGTATAGACCAGTCAGAAGATGAGGGATTCCAGTCGGCATCCAATCTGACTCCTGATTCTCAGTCAGAGCCAAGCATAACTCCAGACATAGACTTGTGGGATGCAGTGCTTACATACGGCCCCAGCAAACGAAGATGTTGGGAAAGAATTGGGTAGTATGTGTCTGATCTTACTGGTAAACTTACTATGCACCATATGCAAATGTGGGAAGGTGCATTGTGTCTGAGTTCCACATGACCTCAGTATAAATAGTGAAATGAACATGTTTAATTCACAGATTTCAGTACGCTGCATTAAGAGGGATAAAGGAACAAAGGTTGTGTGGTTTCAACAAACTGGTTCTTAGAGCGCAGCAGTTTCATAGGAAGAGACAAAATCATCTTTGTCAAAAAACGAAGGGATTAGGAAAACGTTGTTTATGTGCAATGCAGCATTTTCCTAACTATTTTGACTTCTTATGTGCTATGCAATTTGTCTCAGTCTAAAATGATTCAGTATATTCAGTTTCAAAAGAGAAAGTGGTAATTGTAGAGCAGTAGAAGGATTAAATATCTCCCTGTATTGTAGAGTATTGTAATCCTTTCCCCATCCTGTAGACAAACGAGAAAATGATAACAGATTTCTTGGTGATCTAGTTAGGTAGAAGATGTGTCTCCTAAGAGAAAGCTCTCTGCACTCCTGTGAAGGGTTCCTGGCTCCCCTGAAATTAAAGGTAAAAGAAAAAGCAGGTATGGCAGGTATCCTGACATTTCAGATGGGCAGTGATGTGCCTGATACTTGCAGAAGCTTTGCTCTGTATGTTTTCTGTAATTTTAAATGATAATCTAGTGGAGTGCTGTTGCATTGTTGAAGTGTTTTTCATCTCTGAGCCTTAGAAGCTCAGAAACTCAGAAGTTCCCTGTTCTGATTTTTCAAAGCTGCTCTAGACCTCTTGAGCTTTTTTAGCAGAACAAGACAGTGTTTCTTGCTACTGTTTAGACTGTAAGGGTCTAAGACTCATATCTACACCATATGCCTGGCAGAATTCAGAATTTTTGGAAGAATTGGAAATAGAAATTATTTTGGAAGGGATAGTAATCTTCCTTGTGGAGAGGTAAAATGTGTTAATAGAACTTCGTTCTAGCACTTTGAGCATATTTCTTATTAACTTATTTGAATATTAGCATTAAATGAACCATGGAAATATGGCATATATTGGCCTCATTTTCCTAGTGTGAAAACTGCATCAGGAAAAGCCATAAAAGCAGCTGGTAGTTCTGTGTTAAGGATTCTGTATCTGAACTAATGTTCAAATTATCTATGTACTTCTTCTCTGTACTGAGTTTGAGCTATGGTTTCATTGACTGAATGCACATTCCAGTAAAAATATATATTACAAGTATATTACAAGTAACTTTTCTGTGAGGCATTCTGTCTGTGCAAAAATCTGAAATGCTTTTTTCTTTCTGTATGAGATGTATTTCCTTCTTTTCACGTAATCTTGTAATGTTGTGTTTATTCTGACACAGCCCACCTGGTAAGAAAGAAGAACCATATCTTACTGAAGCTGGGAGAGAAGCTTTTGACAAATTTTATAAACTTCGAGAAGGGGAATTGCAACTGTTTACTAATACTGTACTTCAGCTTCCTCAGCTTGTGCTGGTGAAAGAACCTGAACTGGTTAAGGATGTCTTGAATGTCCTCATTGGTGTGGTGTCCACTACATTTTCACTCAATCAGGTAGAGAAGATTTTTATCTGCACTTCTTAGCCAAATCTTTTTGGATTTTTTTTTTCTTCATAGAGGTTTCGTCTTCAATACATTTATTTCTGCTGAGATCTTGCAATTGTGGCTGGTGTTAAGAATGAATGCCTAAATGTCAACAAGACAGTATTTATATATTGCAATAATTATGTTACTGGAATAGGCTAATTGTATTTATAGTTCTCTGAAGGGAAAATAGGTTTTTGAGTACTTCAAAATAGATGTGTAGATAATTTTGTAGATTGGATTTTCTTTAAGGAATTAGATAACAAGTCTTATTCTGTATATTTGAAGGCATCATTCATACTCCTGCTACAATTCAGTGTTTTTCTCACTTTCTTTGCTATATAGTCTCAGTCTGAGTATCTAAACTGAGAATTTGCCTGCTATTATTTTTGTGTGTAAATGTTTGCTATTTTAAATCAGAATACAGCTCTGAAACAGTTGAATATGCCTTTTTTTTTTCTTCCCCCCCCCATCTTTTTTCTTTCTTTTTTTTTTTTTTTTCTTTTTTTTACCTTCCTTCTTCTCCCTATATTCTTTTAGGCTGCTCAGTCATTTGTGATAAAGGAGGGGGTGTATGTGTCTGGAACATCACCAGAGACAATGCATAACCTGCTCTCAGAAGTTGCAGAGTATGGAACCTATTACACACGGCTAAGTCGTTTTTCTCTTCAGCCAGTTTTGGATTCCTCATACAGCAAAGGACTTGTGTTTCAGGTAAAACTATTGTATTAAATCAACTAGATTAAATGGGCCAATTATCTGAGGTAGAGAAGGTGGCTGATTTCATGTAAAGCTGGAATTCCTGTGTTCTGCAAAACTGCCAAGTATTTTTAGTATAATGCTCCATCCCAGGTCAGCAAGGAGCAGTGCTGCTGTGTTTAAATCACAGCTCTCTGTGCCGAGGGCTTGCTTGCACTGAAACATGCAGTAACGTGTCTTTGTTACCCAAAGTGTGATTTGTTTAGTCATATTTTTCTGCTGTGGACTAAAGAATTATGATTTTTAAATGCTTTAAAACATATTTATACAGAAATATGTATAAAATAAAAATACAAGAACTGTCTTAGTACACCGTGTAGATAGATAGATATATATAAGTATATATATATATATATGTAAACTTCAAAAATAAAAACTGAGATAGAGGCATATGGTATTGAATAACTTTAATTACTTCTCCTTGGTTTAAATTTAAGTACAGATTTTCCATGTCACTCCTTTGTGTGTTATGTTGAGTAGTATGTACATGCTGTAATATCTGGTGATTTAATATCTTCCTAATGCATAGACTTAAATTAGGATTACATATGAAAATGTATTCATTCTGAATATTTGATTTACAACAATGTTATTCAATTTCTGTTAAGAAGGTCTCTTTTGATAGACTGTTAGCAACTTTCACTGTAAGACTTGAAATATTTTTTGTTCATACCAGGCATTCACAAGTGGACTGAGAAAGTACCTTCAGTATTACCGAGCCTGTGTTTTATCAACACCTCCTACTTTAAGTCTTCTAACAATCAGCTTTCTATTCAGAAAATTAGGTCGTCAGCTGAGGTAAGAGAATGGTATTAAATGTTTTAGCATTTCATAGCAGAAAAAATGCAATAGGTTTCTTCATATACACTAAAAAAGACCATATTACATGGGCATTCTTACTCAGTCTATCAGTATTTTTCCTCTGTTTTACAGAGGTTTTTTTATATCCAGACTATTCTAGGGAAGACATACAAGGTCTTTATACTCAGTTTCTTTGTTGTCCCCTTTGTTGTTATCATTCAGCAGATACAGTATGGTTGCTGTACAATATTCAAATTCAGCAAAGTTCATCACTGATCTTGGAGACCCTTGGTTGAAATTTTTATATATGTTTTAATTCTGTTTTTTAGGTATTTAGCTGAACTGTGTGGCATAGGAACAGCGGCACTGGGGATCAGTGGTGCAGCTGGTGCTTCATTTCCTACGGTGATTTTTTGTTTGATCTTTTTCTGTTTGTTTTGGGTTGCAGTGTTAATATTCTTCAGATTATGTTGGATTTTACATTAGACACTTAGTGTTGGTCTCTCTGCTAGCAAAGCTATGATCCTGGTCCTCCAGTTAGAACACTACAGTCCTTTCTCCAGATACTTAAAAATTTGGAAATTTGTCCAGTGTTCTCAATTCCTAAAATAAGCAAAGGGCTCAAAGTAAGCCTTCTAGTCATGTGAAATCCAACTCTAAACGTACCTGTTTCGCTCTAGAGATGATAAAGTGAGCTTGAGGTAACTTGCTCAGGTAAAGTGATTTTAACTGCAGATAGATGGAGGAAGTGAGATGAATGCTGCCTTGTGTGTCTAGTGAAATACATAAAGCTATGTATATTTGTTAAAACTGTTGTGAAGTTTGTTGCCTAATGTTAAAATACTTTTCATTTTTTAGGGTGTTAAATTGCTTTCATATCTGTACAAAGAGGCTCTCAACAATTGTAGCAATGAGCATTATCCAGTTCTTCTGTCTTTGTTGAAGACAAGCTGTGAACCATACACAAGGTGTGTCCATACTGTTCTCTGCA
The DNA here is from genome assembly GCF_015227805.2 of Hirundo rustica. Classification (NCBI taxonomy): domain Eukaryota; kingdom Metazoa; phylum Chordata; class Aves; order Passeriformes; family Hirundinidae; genus Hirundo; species Hirundo rustica. The sequence goes on along the minus strand of NC_053453.1, from coordinate 19,800,830 downwards.
TAATTGAGTTTAAGAGTTATGAATTGGTGTTCTGCTGAGTAACTCTGCATGTTTAACAATGGCTTTTAATATTTTCAGAAAAAATACGTGTCTGTATATGCAGTATCTATTAAAACTAGTTAATTTTGCTGTTCTGTCCGTCTTAGCTCAGTAACAATGTAAGGGGTTAATTGTGGCTAGATTAGTAAATAAATGTATGTAAATAAGACTTATTTCTTGCTATTCACACTGGATTTTCCATGACCAGATTTGGATAAACGTCTTTTTTTTTTTTTTTTTTCTCATACCTCAGTTAAAATCCTGAAACTGGAAACTGACAAGTTTCTTTCGTTGTGCAAACTGGGAAAGTAATGCTTTTTTCCACTGTCTTTTTGTTGTGGTCTTTCTAGTAAGCACAAATGAATAAAATAGCTGTTGTTCGTTAAGTACATGTAACTAACTGATAATAGTTGTAATGAAAAGTAGAGTTCCTTGGATTGCAACGGTTTTGTTATGCAATGCAGATCAATTTAGACATTATTAGTTTATAGACATCTGAAGAGATGGGCAATTTTTTTTAATAGCTGTTTACAGAAATTCCAGCTGTAGTCCATCATCAGTTTGCAATGTTGCAGAATAAATGTAAAAATACTTAGAAGATAAAACAACAGACTGTCAAAATGCTCTAAATTTAAGATTCCTCCCGTGGCCACCCTTCTTGTGTTTTCTTCCTTCTGCATGAAATGATCTTCAGAGAAATTTAATTTCAGATATACCAGAAGCCTCACTGAAATATCTTCACAGCTCATACCCTACTATTTATAGAAGGAAGTCACATTTCTGAAATACCAAGGGCATCACATGGAACATAAAAAACCTGGATTGCTTCATTGATTCCTAAATTTGCTGCAGATATCTATTGAAGCATCAATTATACATGATGAGGATTACCCTGGAAGGAAGCCTCTATTGTCTGCAAAAAGTGTTACCCACTCATTTATTAACCTGAAAGAAATTAAATAATACATGTTGTTGCTCAAATAAATTACAGAAGCATCAGATTTAATAATTTAAAAGTTCTTAACTTTTTACATTGAATTTGAGCAGTGGTTGGTTTGTTGAATGCTTCCTCTTTGTTTGCACAGTGTTAACTAAAAATTTAAAAAATCAATTTTCCAGGACCCGAGCCTTTATATCTACAGGTTCAGCTTGTGTTTTATAAAAATGGTGGGGTTTTTATTTTTTCAAAAGTTTGGCTCATACAGAGATAATATGAAAAAGCATTAATAAATATGCCAAAATAGTAGTTTTCATCATTGCATGTATATTAAAAAGTGCTTGGTATTGCATCTTTCTTTTATACATTTTTAGTTTCTCCCTGCTGAAACTACCTCTGTTTAAAGGAAATCCCTTCTGCTTTTCTCTTGCTGTGCCCTTGATGTACTGCAGTTTTCTCTACAATTTTAATATATATTTATTAAAGTGATATGCAGAAGTAAAATAATTGTTTTAATTGAGGCACTGTTCTTATATCTAAACTAATTATTGCTGAAATATTCTATTAAAAATATTTTAAGAAAAGTGTGAGCCACATCTGTATATTTAAATGTGTCACAGCACTTAATTGATGGCTTTTTTATCCTGCCTATAGCTTGTGTCTTTTGGGATTTCAAAGAACTTGGTTGTAATAAAGCAGAGAATGCAAGAGGATTGATTTTCACTATTGTATAATATTTTTTTTTTCAGATTTATCTATGACTGGGTATACAGTGGTGTATTCCGAGATGTTTATGGAGAATTCATGATTCAGGTGAATGAGGATTATCTTTGCTTCAGAGGTACAGTATATGTATGGAGTATTTCTAATTTATATAATTTGTGCTGTTAATTAAAGAACTAAAATATAGACTTCCATCTTTTTGTTACATAGATAAACATTACTGGACTCACGGTTATGTTTTGATTTCAAAAGAAGTAGAAGACTGTGTCCCTGTATTTCTTAAACATATTGCTAATGATGTGTACATATGTGGGAAAACCATAAACTTGCTGAAATTGTGCTGTCCTAGGGTAAGTTTTGGGTTGCTTCCTTCCTATTCCTATTGCTTCCTTGAGAAAACCATGTCTCTCTAGAGCAAGAATCTAGGTTTTTAGCAAGTTCACTCATGTATCAAAATCCGGTTTTGTGTAAGTAGGATTGTGAAAGGCAATTAATTGCTTGGTCTCAGATAATTGTGAACTAATTATCCACTCTACTTGCTACCACCTCACTGCAGAAATATACATTATAACACCATCAGATTTATTGTTTACAATGCACATGCTGCGTTTCTTTTCTTTGTATTGAGAGCAGAAATGTTTTAGGCATTCAAACAAGTGCTTTCCACTTCTTGCACTACTCCTTTTTGGTTTAAAGCTGCCTCACTTACCAGGTCATGGCTCCGTTCTGCGTAGCTCTTCCAGATGTATCACTACATTTTCAAGAAGTGCTTAAATAGTTCTGTTTATTGGTATTTTGCAGAAAGATTCTTGTCCTTGATAAGAAAAATGTGTTCAGCTACTTTGTGTCTTCCTTCTTCTCTCTTTATGTCCAAAAATAAAACAACCAGAGAGGTGTCTAAAGTCTGTAGACATTCCCAGTATTCTCTTTGAGATTGGAGCTGCTCATTCTTGACAGCTCATTATCAGCAATGTAGGGTCAGGTATAAGCCTAATAGCTCAAGTGAAATGTCCCTCTGCCCATTCTCCTGGGCCTGCTCTGATAACTATTCCCAGACCATCACTCAGGTGTGTCAGGAGTATGAGGCTCTTTATAAAAGTGTCAGCAATCACCTCCATGATAAGTTACACCTTCGTGCATCACTAGCATGTATCTTCCCCGAGGTCATATGGCACCCAGGTTCAATCATTTCTATCTATCTGAGAGTGCCAGGCATGTTTCATCTCTTTTGGGTAATGCCCTCAAAGAGCTGGGTTTTCCCTTCTGCTTAGGCTAATGCATTCCCAGGAATACAGCCCTGGGTTTCCATCTTCTGGCTTTTACCTCTAGACTGGGGGAATCCAGTGTGAGTGTGCTTGTGCACGCGTTTGTTTATTTCCTTCAAGCTCAGTTATCTGCTTTCTGCACTAACAGAATAGCTTCAGAGATTTAGGGACGTTGAGGCAGAGTAGGAAGACCAGGTATGGTTAAAGAATAGGTTCTCTCTGGTGTGCACTGGCTGTGGTTTTGAGAGTTTTGTCTTGTGCAGAGCTCTCTCCTGTATGGGTGTTAATCTGTCTTAGAGAGTTCCTACTGAGTGGGGATCTGTGGGGAATGTAAGTGAAGAAAACCTAACTTTTGATAGGAGAGATGCATTCAGCATTGAGTTACTGCTTCGTTAATTTGGATATTGAGAAAAGGAAAATCTGAGACATTTAGAACATGATTAGTATAAATATATTTATTAGATTTTCAGCGGCAAAGACAGAACTCTTAAGAATTTGACCTGTGATCCAAGTTGTGGACCATTGTACCTTTGTCTCCCACTCTGAATTATCTAAATGCCAAAAGATGATCCTAATAAAAGCTTTAAATCCTGTGTGGAGGTTTGTATCAGTGTCTTGAAGCATGACTAAGATAAAAAATGTATAATGTGAATTCATAATAAAAAAATTTATACTTTAAAAAATGTATGTAAAATGAAATTTCTCATTTTTCAGCATTATATATGTTGGTCAGATATACCTGTTCCCCGGATTTCAGTTATTTTTTCACTTGAAGAACTGAAAGAAATAGAGAGAGATTGTGCAGTGTATGTAGGTCGAATGGAAAGAATTGCCCGATACAGTTCCATAAGCAAGGAGGAAAAGGTAAATGAATAAAGGAATAAATGCCTCTTTAGGATTTTTTTTAAGTATTCAATTTTCATTTTTGTTATAACCTCTAAAGAATTTGTATTTATGGTCAGGATTTTTTCATGGGTTAATTGCAGTTTTAATTGTAGCAAATAAACTTACTTAATATAGTTTTTAAAAGTACAGGTGCTGTGTTGACATTTTTTGGCCTTTTTATATATTGAACAAGTGTTAGACTTTGATCTTAGTTTTTTGCATTAGGAGATTTGTCCTCCTACTGAAAAGGCTGTCAAATTCTAATCTAACAAATGATATAAGCTGATTAGTAACTAGATAAGAGTCTTTGTAATTTCCATAGTTAATTTTTTTCAGAACACTTTAGCTACAAAGAGCCTTCTGGCCTTCAGATTCTATCAATTTAGTGTATATATCAGATGGATGTGGTTTGTTTTAAAATCTGGAATATTAACATTCAATACTAGTTTGTAGATTTTGCATTTACTTACTCATTTTATTCAAATTTTTGTTGTATTAATTGATTAATTGCCATTATAAAATGTGTATCTGTCTTTGCAACAGTCTATTTCCAGTCTAAAATAATAGAAAAATTCCACTTTGGCTTTTTAAGGTGTTTTTTGGGGTTTTTTTTGTTGTTGGTTTTTTTTTTTTTTTTTTTAGAATTTGCGTATGGAAATAGCCAAACAAGAATTAATTGTTCATGCTCGGGAAACTGCTAGCAAAGTACTAAAAGCAATTAGTGGTAAGTTATAGTGGCATTTTATGTGTTTTTAGTGGGTTTGTTAATGTAAACTAACAGAATCTTTATTTTAATACAGACAAGCAAATATCAGAACGAATGGCTTTGGATGCAAAGAAACGGGAACAGTTTCAGAAGCTGAAAGAACAGTTTGCAAAGGACCAAGAGGTATCTCTCTGTGTTTCTAGAGGAAAACTGTATTTCTTAGGCAAATAAATGAAAGAAAATGTACTGAAGTTGAGTTAGTAGCTCACGGTGTACAAATAAGAGCTTCTTGTAGATGTGTGTGTTGAGAACTGCTTTTAAATGTGTTAAATATTTATGCAGCGTCGTCTTGCGATAAAGCAGGAGGAGATTGATTATGATTTCAGCTATGCCCGAGAGCTCAGAGAGAGAGAAAAAAGACTGAAAGCTTTAGAAGAAGAATTGGAAAAAAAGGCAAGGTAAATGTATCTGAGTAGTCTTCAAAACCATTGTAAGGATCTCAGGAAAAAATTATTGTGTGTTAAAATTAACGGAACTAGTAGGTGGCAGATATTTTTCTACAAGGGTAATATTTGCAGTTAGAGGAAGGATTTTTGGTAATCTATGAGCAATTTTGTTACTAATGGTTAGTGGCCAAAAAATGTGGGACCCACTCATTTGTGCCAACGCTATCCAGTCAGGATTTTGTTATAATCAGAATTTCAGGAAAAAATTTGACTGCGTCTTACAATTTAAAAGCAGAGCCCACTGCAAAAATGGTCACACGTATGTTAAAGTAGAAGTGAAAAGCAGTTGGAGTTAGATTGATAATTTCATTTCTTCTGTTTCATCTAAAATTACTTAAGCCAAATGCATGACCTACTAAAAATAGCTACAGAAATACGTGTTGACTAAAAATACAGTCCTGTGTTTTCCACCTATTTATTCTCTGTGACTGAAGCCTCTGGCTTCTACCGTTATGAACCAATTCTCAGTTCTGAAGTGCTAAAAAAAATCTTATTCTTTAGAAGGGAGGATGAAAATCAGTGTGCAAAAATCTGTAACTCATCTTTCTCTTTACCTTCGTTTAGGCAGGAATTAATTGACCATTATAGCAAACTTTCTGATGATGCAGCCCGTAGGGAACAAAGAACACTATGGAAAATCCAGCGCCACAAGTTGGAAACAGCCCGTCTTAAATTTCTGTTAGAAGATCAAAAACGCATTGAGGTACCTCCTAAAAATGGATTTAAGAAACATAATTTAGAAAATTTGATACTTGGTACTTAAAGACTATTGTCTTTTTTCACTCGTAGGAAATGCTTGAAAAACTTCCAGATGGAAACTACAGGAGAAAATTAGATATTATTCCTTATAAACAGTGCCAGTTGGCTTTGGATAAAATCCCTGTTGAGAAAGATCCACCTTCACAAGTGAGTTTATTTTCTTACATAAACTTCAAGTTGCTGTTCGAAGTTTCCCTAAAGGGACTTCATTTCATGGTTCATTTCAGTTCAGTAAACACAAGGTTCACTGTAAGAGCAAGGTGAGTAGTTATCATTTATAGAACATCAGAAAAATAGGAAAAATTTTAATCCTGTTACAAAGTGATACCTTAATTAGTAGGTTGATATGTGACCAGCCGTACAGTGTAATAATTTTCTTTTTTAGGAGTCTTTTGTGAAACCTCTTCATTCTAATGAGACAGTTGGCAGAAAAGAATCTGAGCCTGATCAGGGATATGCTGCTCCTGCTGACAAAGCACTACCCATGCCAGAGCCAGCAAATAATAATGCTGATGAGCATTTTCAGCCTGAAGCAATGGGATCTGAAAGCAATCTCCAAAATTCAGAGAAAGCCTGCAGTTCTCTATACGGTGCTGAGTCCTTGCCTGAATCCAATGTGAATATAGAAGATTTCTTATCAAAGTCACAAGATGAACAGTCTGTTGCCATTAGGATGCAAGGATCTTTGTTAGATGAAGCATTCAGAAATATTAACTCAGATCTTTCTGAGACTTTGCAAGTGAGTGAAAGTCAGCCTCTCTTGAGAGGAGCACCAGAAGAGGACAATGCACCAGTGCATCTGCAAAGCGAGTATGATTTTAATACAGTTCTCAGACCGTCTGCAGCTTGGGGACATGTTAGACTTGGGGAAAATGTATTTGATGTGGATGACAGAAGGCCTCGGTGGAATATTCATGGACGTGCATCTGATGGCAACATTAGAGTGGGAGAATATGTACCTCAAGTGGACACTTACCAGCCACATTCAAGTTCTTATGGACATTCCTCAGATTCCCATATAAAAAGCAGCAGCTATACTTCTGAAGTTGAATCTAGACGACCCCGATGGAATATTCATGGGCATGTTTCTGAAGCTCATATTAAAATCGGGGAATATGCTTCAGAGGTAGAAACCTCGAGGCCCAGGTGGAACATCCATGGTCATGCTTCAGAAGCCAATATTAAGATTGGAGAATATGTGTCAAATGTAGCTCCTACAAGGCCTCGATGGAGCAGCCATGGTCATGCATCTGATGCCAATATCAAGATTGGTGAAAACGTGTCAGAGGTGGTCTCAGCCAGACCTCGCTGGAACATCCATGGGCACGCTTCACAGTCGCACATCAAAATCGGAGAGCTGGTTTCGGATACAGAGCCTTTGAAATCCCGTTGGAGCCCATTTGGACATGCATCCCAGTCAAGCATCCAGTTAGGGAAGTGGGCCCCATCTACAGAAAATGATCCCATACCTCATCGTAAAACCATTTTGAGTTCTTCATCCGACTCCACAGTTCAGACACTTCTGTACGCTGAAGAGTTATCTCCTGCTGAAGGGAGCAGAAAGGAAGCAAAACCATCGCCGGTAAAGGAAGAGACTGTGCCACAGTCACAGATATCTGACAGTGTTGCAGACTTTCCTGATGCTGGTATTAAAGATGATGAAAAGGAAAATACAGTAGAAAAGAAACAAGAAGGTAAAATAAAATTAGGTTTATTCGGTCAACATTTGTTTAAGGGCTTGTGAAAGTAACGCTGAATGTTTATTTTCGAAATGGGTACTTTCTTCCTTACTTATTCCACTTAATTCCTTTCAGTACTTTTCATATAGTGCTAGAATTCAGAGGAAAGAATTTGAGCTTAGACTTGTCTCCTATATGCAAGAAACAGTGAATTAAAAAATTCTTAGCCTGAAACTTTGTGAAACTGGACCTTTATGGTCCTTAAGCAGAGAACTTGCATAAAGCTGCCTGTGTGGGCCTGTGGAGAGGTACTGTTACTGGTGTGGTTGTTTCTGTGATAGTTTATACGGGAATTTTGAACAACTTTAGGAGCACATCTGAGGTATGAACCAAATATTACAAGTAGGTCTAAGTAAATGCTGACTTTAATTGTATTTACAGTAATTGCAGATGTTGTCAACAAGGACCTTTCTCCAGATTCCTCACAGAGCTTACAGGTAAGAAACAAAAGTGGTTGTTGAGAGGACTTACTTTTCTTTTGAAGAATTGAACACACTGGTAGTTAAGGTAATTAATTTCTGTCCTAATCTAGTAGTCACTGTAAAATCATACTGTTTTTACATGTCTGAAACACACAGGTGAGTAGGGTCTTCTCTTTCCATTTGGAACAGCTAGGCAGTTACCTGTAAGAAGACATTAAACCTGAGCAGACAAAGCCAACATCTCATAAAATTTCTCCATATATGAATTATAGAGAGAAGAACCTGAAAAGGCCATTCCACAAGATACCATGCCTCAAGAAACTTTATCTTCTGCAGCTAATGCTCCAACACCTAAGGAGGAGGAAGGCAAAGAGGAAGATACATGGAGGAAAGAACAAGCTTATTTGAAAGCCTTATCGGATCAGTATTGTATTGAAAAGTATCAAGATAGTTATGATTTGATGTGTAAGTAGAACTGTTGGAACAGTAGATCAGTAGAATCTGTGGTAAATTTGTGCAAGAAAGCTGAGTGCTCTGAGTTACTAGTAAATTACCAATGGTTTGAACTGCACTAATCAAACAATTTGCTCCTAGGCGCAAAGATGAGAAATACATTTTGAGATGTTATGGTTTTCTAACCTAGAGGTGTTTGTATAGAGAGTTTAATAGGAGCATATTATTAAGCTTCTAAATACAATAACTTGCAATGTTTGTATATTTTTAAATGTAGCAGAACCACCAGTCTCTCATCTCTTGAATCATGTGATACCAAGATCGTACACATTTCCTGTGGATCCTGTGGTGCAGTCTGCAACAGATGAAACTGCCGTGCAGCTGAGTGAGCTCTTGTCTCTGCCAGTGCTGATGAAACGTTCTATTACTGCTCCACTTGTATCTCAGTGAGTATCTGTTAGGAATTTTGCAATTAATGCTGTATTCTATTTTGAGACAGGAGTTGCACATAGATCTCTTAAATTTGCTCTTAGGTTCTAGAGGTAATTCAGTAAACGGTCCATTACTAATTAAAAAGTTCAGATCTGTGTGATAAATAATAACATAAACTTAGACATTTATGTGCAAATTAAAAATTTGAATGTCTGTTTGGAATATAAGCACTCAGAGGGAAGTCTTGTAGATAATGCAGCAATGATTTTGACACCATTAGTTTCATTGTTCTTTTAAAGAGACGATGTATTCTTTATAATATGTGTGCTAGTTTATATTTGAAAGAGGAAAGCTAAGGGAGTAAGAAATAATCTTGTGATTACTTGAAATCTCATATTGATCAGGATATATTTCATGTTTCTATGGAACTCCAGCTTCAAGGCTGTTTTGAGGTATAATAGAAGCTGTTCTTGTTACTATTGGGATATATAAGGAAACCACGTATATGTTGGACGGTTTAGTTAGTATATCTAATAATATTTTAAATAAAAGTTTTTGTTACTTTGTGCAAGATCAGCTTTTGTCATGAAAACAATTGCTCACAGACACTTTTTTAGAATCTGCTTTCCTGTAAGTTTCCATGTGCTAGCTCTGAGTATGCTCTACTCAAAGTATGGTGCAATGTAGAAAGATGTTATTGTCTTAATTTTAAATATATGGTTGGCTACCAGAATGATCTATGTACATATTCACACATTTAGCAAACTGAGCCTGAGTTTTTGTCCTGCCAGAATTACCTTATCTGATGGGCAAGTTAAATTATTTAAAGCTAGGTTGAATACCTACACGGTACTGTAGACTATAGTATAGATCTGCCCTTAATATCTGATGACAGAGCTTTTTCAATTAGTATATTCTTACTGGGGATTTAATTGTCTTTAATTTGTGTAGGTTACAGAGGTAAGAAGGCTATTGATAAAATGTTGCTTCAGGTCCTGCAGCATATTCTAAAGATCACTGTATGTAGCCAGTCTTAAAATACTTCCCCAGTATTTTTCAGAACCCAATTACCTGAAGTGGTAGGTTTTAATTCTGGTGTATAACGGATGAAGGTTTTTCATCTCATTATATGAGTAACATCTTGTCTTAGCAGAGTTAAGTACTGGCACATTAATCTGATGTAGCCACTGAATGTTAACAGTCAGAAAGGAGCTGCATGTAAGTATGATACCTTTTCTGTGTTTTTATTCTTAGTGTTTCTCTTGTGAACAAAGCAATAGTTGATTACTACTTTGTGGAGCTGAACGTAGAGAAGCATTTTGAAGCATTGAGACACTTTTTGTTAATGGAAGATGGGGAGTTTGCTCAGTCCCTCAGTGACCTGTTGTTTGAGAAGGTATTTGCTTTGTTGTCTTCACCCCAGTGTTTGAGTTGTCTGCTTTACCTTGATGCCTCTGAATTGATTTGGATGGGAATGTGGGAATGGTGTGAAGTAGAATCCTGGCTTGTGGAGTTTTCCTCTTTTGTACTGTGTCGAGAACTCTGTAGCAAAGAACTCTGTTCATGTTGTAAGGATGGTGAAAAAAGGTCTTGGACAGAGAAACACTCATGGAAGGGTATTTCATTCTTTCCTGTGAAAACTGCTGCACTACTGCTGTCCTCTCTTGTCTGCTGGCAGCAAGACTGTAAGAGCCTGGTGCCGTTTGCTAAAATCCAGCAGAAAGGCCTGTGTTGCAAGCTACCTACTCTTACCTTAAATATCCTCAAATAGAGGGCAGAGAGGAGGGCATGTGAAGAGCGTGCTGGGCCCTCTGATGAGGCAGTATTTTCATGACTTACTGCTGTGTTTGTGGGGAAGACTGCAAGGTAGGAGAGATAGCCTGGGTTGATACAGATGGTTGCCCTGGAGATAGGTGGCTGTAGAAGAGTTAGTGCATTTCTCTGAGTCCTGAAAATGCTTTAGACCCAACTAGGGAAAGCACTTGGGGATTTAGACTTGATGAATAGCTTTATTTGTAAACCTCCGAGAGTGCTGAGGTGATGAGATGGCAGATTCAAGTCAGATAAATTTGTTGGGTCCTTGGCTTTCTAAAGACTCTATTCCCTGCAGGAGGAACTTGTAGCAGCTCCTGAACCACAGCAGATATACTAAAACAAATCAGTGTAGGTGTGAGATTACCTTCATGCTGTGAACAGAAAATAGTTCAGAAGTTGCTTCTTGTGCTGTTCATGCATCCCTATGGTAGAAGTAGAAACTTCCAATCAAGGCAGGGTAGTCACCACTTTACCATTGTGCTTTAATTCACCTGTGTTCAAGAGCCAAGACTTTTTATTAATATGGTGTAATTAGGATTTTTTTTTTATCCCTAGCTTGGATCAGGACAAACACCTGGTGAATTGCTGAATCCACTGGTTCTTAATTCTATCCTAAATAAAGCACTACAGTACAGTCTTCATGGTGACACCCAGCTTGCTTCCAATCTTTCTTTTGCCCTCAAGTATCTCCCAGAAATGTTCAAGCCCAATGCACCAGATGCTCTGAGTTGCTTAGAGCTCAGGTACAAGGTAAGAAGGCGTGGAGCAAGGTAGAATACTGCAGTTATGCCATGGTTCTTATGTCCAATGGTAAAATGAACATGTTAATAAGAATGGAGTAAAATAATGTGTCATGGAAACTACAGGATTTACTTAGCCTGACCATTGCATTACATTATTAAAATACATAATAGTTATTGAATACTTGTATTTTAAATAGTTATAATTTCTAACAAAAAATGTAGTATGATTAGTGCTGTTATTTCTTGCAGGTTGACTGGCCTCTGAACATTGTCATTACTGAGAGCTGCATGAATAAATACAACAAGATTTTCTCCTTTTTGCTTCAGCTGAAGCACATGGTGTGGACTCTCAAGGACGTTTGGTTTCACTTAAAGCGCACTGGTGAGTGTGACTTGTGAAGGAGAGAGCATCCTGTTTAAAATGCCTTCAGCACCCTCTGTTAGACAATTGCTTATATACAGCCACGTCAAACTTCAAAAGACACAATTTTCTTAAAAATCTTCCTCGGCATTTTAAACAGACTCTACAAACAAAAACCTTCATTCCTTTAAAAATTCTGGGTTTAGATGATCTCTATGGCTGATAATATATTTATTTTCTTTTCAGCTTTAGTGAGTCGTGCATCAAATTCTGTTCAGTTTCGACAGCTTCAGCTGTATAAACATGAGATGCAGCATTTTGTGAAAGTAATTCAAGGTTACATTGCTAATCAGATCCTTCATGTTACATGGTGTGAATTTGGAAACAAACTGTCTTCTGTGGGCAACCTAGAAGAAATTCACAGAACGCATGCTGAATACCTCAACAAAGCAATCTTCAGGCAAGCTACCATACTTACTTTTACTTCAAATACATGCTAAGGGAGTGGCCAGTCCTAGCCTAATGTATTTGTGCAAAACTGACTTAGGTGACACATTAATGTAATCTTTACATATGAAAGTGTTCTTATGTAAGAAACAAACTTCATGGCATCTTACAAGGTTTGTACTTTAATACTTTTTCTCAGCTATTCATCCTTTTAATTTCCCTGGACTCCTTGAGTTAACCTCCTGCTCCTGTTCACTATGCCTCTGGAAGCTTCCAGTCTACTCAGGACAGCTCTAAACCAAGAGCCCTAAACTAAGGGCACACATGCCACAGTTCTTTTTCTTTCACTCTGTCCTTTGTAAATTACTGCTGTTTCATTCATCGTGAGTAGTGTGCACAGTAAGCCTTGCTGAAGGATGTAAAATGCATCTCCTGTACAATGTATGTGCTTTTAATAGATGTGCAGTGGCCAGAGCTGGACATGGAAAGGACAAGAAGATGCCTCTGTCTAAATTTATGAGCAGTGCAAGAGACACCTGTCTTTTAGGAATCACAGGCTTTTAGCTCCTTAGTGTATGTGAGGCAGAGGGGTGGTGTGACTAATAGGAAAGGAGCTAGGGTTTATTTGGTTTCTTCTTGAAGAGTGTACACTGAAATGATGAAGTGCTGAGATGAAGGGCAATGATAAGGAACAAAAATTATAAACAAGAAAAGAAATCTCTCCTTTCATATCTCTCTTTTTGAGTTTTAATCAGAAAAGACTTGCCTAGAGCTGCTGTTTGGATAGCAGGTAGTAGGATGAGACGAGATTAAAGTTAAAGGAAACTCCGAGCATATTGTTGTTAAGTGTCATCGCTTTTGCAAAGGCAGATGTCATTCTAGAAATCAGATACTCTAGGGCAAGTAAACTGTGCTAGATTTAGGCACCCTGTTTAAAATTTGTTGGCTGCAGTCTAGGGGATTTTTTAAATCAACTGTCTTTAACCTGAAGGATTGTCACTCCTTTATATTTGTAGTCTTACAACCAGTAAATTGTATCAACTAATTTCTGAAGCTGTGTTTGTTCTGTTAGGGGTCTGTTGACAGAGAAGGCAGCCCCTGTGATGAACATTATACACAGCATCTTCAGCCTTATTTTGAAGTTCCGCAGCCAGCTCATCTCTCAGTCGTGGAGCTTCGATGCAGGGAAGCAAATGGCTGTTCATCCCAACTTTGGTCTGATGCAGCAGTCCTACAACACCTTCAAGTATTACTCCCATTTCTTATTCAAAGGTAAGAAATTAAATTGCATAAATTCTAGATAGAAGAAAAGGTCAACTGGCAACTGGAACATTTTGGTAATATAATGTAGAAGTAGGAAGATTTGTATACTTAGGGAGTGTTGGAAATGTAGCTCCCTGATGAAAACTGCCTTGTTGTGTTTTGTCAAGATCTACATATAGGTCAAGTAAGATGTCCACACAAGAAGTCTAACAGATATTTTGAAACTGACTGTTAAGTTTTTGGTGATTTACAAAATAAGTATTTGGTATTTAGCTGTACTTACATGCATACAGTTTTTCTTTTCTCTGGAGTTGAGTTCTGGAACTTTTTATTGGCAGAGATGAGAGATAGATACCACTCAGAAGTAATTTTAGATATATATATGCAATAGTTGAGTTTTGCCACTGGTATGAGATTTGGAAATTCCAATTACCATGTTGGACTAAAGCTCAGAGAGCCTCCCAGCTCATGCTCCAGGCAACTTTTTCAACTACATGGATCAAGTGCTCTTTCCTTTACTATGAAAACACTTCATCTCATTGTCAGCTTAGGCTATAATGTGCTGAAGTGGTTACCTTCCATTTGTCTTTCAGATCTTCCTCGTGTTTTAGTACATTACTTATCCTTCCTCTAGTATAAAGGTGGTTTGTGGGGTCTGGGTTCCTTTTTTTTAGAAGATCTTAAATTCCTGAAGGAGGTACAACTGCTTTTCTTAGATCTATTTTTCTGGAATATCTTTTAGTTCAGACTATGTTCTTCAGGAAATGAGCTGCCCTTTTTATTCTTTAAGGGTGTCCAAAAATGGTATCAAAGGACCAAAAACAAATATTTCAGGATGAGTTAGAATGGCTGCTTCCAAATTCTGCAGGAAGTCAGAACACCTGTGGGAGCCACCTAAGCCCATACTACGAGATCTATGGTTGCTTCATGGACAGAGATTAATAGACCATTCCGTAAGGAAATCTGCTGAGTGACCCAGTTTTTTTACACCCTCTTTATTAAGCACTACAAAACCAATATGTGCTTGTTCATCTCCACTTGTACCTTCAGTCACCATGTATTGTAAAATGCTCTCTTTCCACTATGGGTTGATCCAGAATCCATTGAAAGCCAATACAAAGTTGTCTGGACTTCAATGGCTTTGGCTCGGGCCCTAACTTCTAATAATACACCTCCCCTTCTTCCTTGCATGCTGCTGCTGCTTGCTAATTCCCTTGATATTAGTGCATGGGATGTTTGGGAGCTTAGGGAGTTTCCTTTGTAATTAAGGATGTTTGGAGCAGTCAATTTGTTAATTCATAGAGCCTGAGGGGTTTGTCCTAGGAATTTCTCTTTGGTGTTCTCTCTCACAATGGACTTTGGCTCAAGAAAACTTCAGCAGAGGTTTCTTTCACAGAGGTCTCCTGAGGACCTAGAGATACTTCCTGGTCAGTTGAAATTATGATAGGAGCACACCATCTTACTGTGAAAGATTCTATGATTTCTATGTTTCTATGAAAGCAACTTGTTAAGGAAATGCTTTGTTAGAATAATGCACTTGACATAGAACTGACACATAGTCTTTTTGCTTTTATTTGAAATATCTTATATTTCCAGAAAGAAATACCAGATTTTTCTTATATTAAAAATATAAGTTTGTTTCTATTGTTCTCAGATTTCTGCATTATGCTTTTTTTTTTTTTTTTTTCCTTTTTTCTTTTTTTAATTAAAAGGGACAGATGATGTCAAGGATGAAATTACAATATTAATCTTAATTGAAGCTTACTTTAGTTCTTTTTATTTTTTCCAGTGGTAACAAAGCTTGTAAATAGAGGATACCAACCACATTTGGAGGACTTTCTGCTGCGAATTAACTTTAATAACTACTATAAGGATAACTGAATTCTAGAGTAAGGATCACTGATAACAGTAAAACAGAAACTGTATGTATATGATTTATAGACGCTTATGCAAATGCCATGCAGGAGGCGTTTTTCTTCAGTGAGATAATCTGCCATCTAAAAGCTTAAAGAGTATAATAACCACCCTATACAGAGCATGATGATGCTTAAAGTCCACTAAACCTGCCAGCTGTTTGATCTGCTAAAAATTGATATTATCATTATTGCAGAGATAGAAGAGCTCAGTGCCTGGTTTTAGCACAGGAGAGAATGCAAAACTGTATATCTGTGAATGTGTAAATGTTGTATTTTCAGTGGTGTGAATTACCTTCAATGTAAATACATGTATGTGAAATAAAAATTAACAGATACTTTCTAAAACTGTTGAGAGATGGGTACAAATGTTCCCACAGATTTTAGTACCTGTTATTTCATGTGGTTTATTTTCAAACTCATATTAATTCTTATTCTAAATATAACTAATTTCTTTAAGACTCATAGTCACAGTGGAAGAGGACATGATGTATCAAGGTGCTCTGCTAGGAGATACAATATTTGACTATTCAAGCACTTGGTAATTGTTGGAACACTTGTGCCAAACTTAGTTTCTTTATCCTTAATTTAAACTATTTTGTGGTGATTATTTAAAGCACCTAAACCAGAAAACTCAGCATCACTGAGGCAAAATAAAGCTGTAATTCCCAATATATTCCAACTACTGCTTTCACTGATGTCTGTCTGGAGCTTTATCACAGCCCCTCCTGTCCTTGGATTTATAAGGCATGGTAGCTGTGCTGCACACAGGGTGGGGCTGCATCCTCCAGCTCCACAGCTGCTGTCAGCGTGAGGGAAAAGAGAGGTGTTACAGGGAAGGGGCAGGACCAAATGCAACATTTGTATACAGGTGAGAGGAACTGAGAACTGTCACTGCACGCCAAAAACCTCCCACTGTCAGGGCAGGAAGCACCAAGCCAAATGACAAGATGCAACCATGTAACCACGGTAGTGGCAGCATTATTTAGAATTCAGACTGTGTGATCATACACTGGATGTGATACCACTGTGAAACCCTCCTGTTAGATTCACATCTGCAAACAGTATAGTTAACAGTAAAACGTGCAGGAAATAGGCATGAACAAAAATATTAAAATTGCAATTTTTATTAATTCTAATAAAAGAATCAAATCTGTAGCACTTACTTGGGAAAAAAAAAACAAAACAAAACCAACCCACAAACAATCAAAACCACCCCCCCAGCACAACATTCCAGAATAAGAGCTGACAGTAAAATGTTCAGCAACTGTAGACTGACAAGCTCATGAAGCCGAGTTATGGTGAAATCTTACCAAATCATGAAAGGAGTCCCACTAGCACATGAGACTATCCAGAGATTCATCTCCAAGAGGCTCTCATTTCAGTTTTGTAATCTGGGTACCACTTGATTTTATGTGAGGGTACTTCAGGACATATGCTATAGCCACAAGCTAAGTCTAATTAAGTATTTCCACAGAAAGCTTTTGATAAGAAGAGTCAGCACTTCGTTTTGAGCACAACTTCATGGCTTTTACATAAGCAGAATATTTGACCAGTAATAAATATTATTTTCAGAACCTATTGCAAATACAAGCAGTAAAAATCAAGAAGCAGATTATGAATCAAGTATTTAGATTTCAAAATGCTATAAGCTGTACTCCTTTCTTTCTGAAGAACTGAGAACATTCTAATCTGGACAAAAGTTGGCCTAATTGTGCTGAACAACTTCCTACTTCCACACTGCTCCAGAACAAGAACAGAAGGAACTCACTATCATCAGAGATCAAACTACGATGCACCTGCTGAGATGAGAGTGCTGGAAGAGCACAAGCATTGCACTTGGCTCTGGCTCATCACGCTTCTTCAAACACAAAGCACTGATATTATTGCATGCCCTGGGGAACCGAGCAGCTGGGACATCAGTGCTGCTGGAACATGTGAAAACCTGAGCTTCTACCCGTTGGTGAACGTCTACTGCACATACAACTTTACTGAGTGGCATATCAAAGCAGCCACACCAAGGGGCTGCATTAATCATTCCAACCCTGCTAGACCTCTTGCACCTGACTGACAGACAAGCAAAGAATATTTAGCAGCAAATGCCACTGCATTTGCATTTCTCACTGTAACTTTCATTTTCTCTTTTAAGGATAAGATAATTGCTAGTAAGTTATTCAAAAGTATCTTCCCATGATTTTGGCAATATAGGTGAACAATAATTTGGTAGTTAATTCAAATTCCTCTATGTCCAAACACACAATTACAAAATTATTCTCCTTGTCTGTGCCGCTATTAATAGAGACCTACTCAACCCCCCCCCAATTCTTATCACAATGCCATTAAAAAGACTTGATCCCTTAGGCATGGTTAAGAATCATTACTTTTTACACCATTTTGTTAAGCAAAAAGCTTGGACAGAGCTCTTCTAAAACTTGGTTGCCCTCTGCATCCCATCAGAAAAGACACAAACTGAGAAACAAAGCCAGCGCAGTTACGTTGATCAGTTTGGAGCAGCTTCTCCCCCCCGTGACTCCCTTGTGGACCAGGCACACTGGAAGAGACCACAGGTTCTGCAAGGGGATGTCCCAAGTGTATTTCAAATTGCCAACACACTTTCCCTCCCGGATGCAGTCCTGTTTACCCAGCACTGACTTTCTGATAAAGGTTCCATTAAATGGTTTGGTTCTAGTAACCCAAATTTAAAGGAGGGATAACCCTCAATGAAAGCCTCAAATTCCCACAAAAATGGATTATTCTCAGAAGACCTCTTTCAACTACACAACACTACATGGGCTAGGTAATACACCGAGTTTGTCCTCTTCTGTAAGGACTGCAGAATTGCACAGAAAGTGCTGTGCTTGTCAGAGCTCATCGCTTGTCACACTCAGTTCCTCTAGCTCCAAGACAGAGCAAATGTTTACATTTAAAGCATGCCCTATGTCCTGTGACTGCAAGGACAAACTGACCTAGTACAGATAGATAAGCAACAGTCCACTGTTCTCCTGTTTGCTGACAGCTCATATTGAGGAAGATTTAAAAAAATACAATTCAACCCAAGCTGCTAACAAGTTTGCATGGGGGTAGCAGAAGAATTTCCTTGAGGACACATAAATCACAGTGTGAGACAGTGATCTCTTTGGAAACAGAAGCCTTTGCATTAAACCAAACCTTTCAGGTGTCTGAACTAGCAACAGTCCTTCCAAAAGAAGTTCAGAAAGCTATGTAACAACTAACTACAAAACAACTTTTTTTTTGATGATGTGACAATAATGGCAACCAACCTTCCCCTGAAACCTCAACTGAAATGTGTTAAGTAACTCGCAAGCAAGTCAGTTCCTCTTCTCCCACACCTTCCATCATCTTTCGCCTCAAACAGCACCTTCCTAAATGGTCAACTTGCAGCACGAAGATTTTCAAGGACCATGCAAGCAAACTAAATGGTGGAAGAGTAGGGAAGGAATGAAAGAACTCCACTGACCAGTGTGATGAGCAGGTACCTCACCTGCACACTTCTCAAACGGGCAGGCTCTGTTAGGAGCATAGGTATAAATACACAACAAACCTGGATTTGGGTAAAGGCTCACACTAATTTGGCTTATGGATCCTGCCCAAGGCAATTGGGTTACAAACTTACATTAGTAGATATTTATGGGTGTTTTGTGCAAACATATTGAACCTGAATAAACTTCACCATCAAGCTCTGAAGTGCAAATGTATGTAATCTCCCTTAATTCTGCTCTTAAAAAAAAGTAAATTGCTCCCCCCAAATTCCAGCCTGCACACATTCTTAAAAAATATATAATGATTAAATACCAATCAGAAGGTTCATAAGAAATGAACTACTTAATTAAATGAAACAGCTTCAAACAAGCAACAATGAATCTATTCCTCCATTAAAGAGGACTAAAAGTTTCTGCATAGAGAAAGCAGTAAATAAATATTAAAAGTACTATTAGTTAAGACATCAGACAAAAACAGATCAGATTCCTGACTTGTTATTTTTGTCTTCACGTAACAACAACTCCATTTGGATGTTTGAAGTTCAGCCTGCCTCAACATAAAATGCTGCTTTTTACTTGCAATGTAGCAAGGACAAAGGAAAGACTTTGGGTCTTTAAGCATTTAGATTACTGATGTGTATGGGCTGTTCACTGTCACTGATTTGTTCCAATGATCCACAATTGCTTCAAATTAAGCACAGCTGAAGACTGCTGCAGATACATCCAAAGGTAATGTTGTTTCAATAACTTAATAGCACTCCGATATTTGCCTTGCTAAATTCTTCACTGCTGAAGAGGATCAGAGTCTTCAGTTCACAGCAAAAAACAAAACAAGGCAGTTAGGAAGATCAAGTAACGCAGAGCTCTGAAGCCCAAAGTGGAGGTTTGCTGCAATATGGTTGTCTGCTTCTGGTCTCTTGAGAACAAACAGCTGCTGCAGCAGTTGCTCCCTCCTCTTCTGCATCTTCCTTTACCTCCTGGAAACCTTCTGCTTCTTGGAATGGATGTTCTAAAAGTTTCAGTACATTTCTTACCTAGAGCGAAAACATGGCATGGTTGTTAGGAATTTAGAAAGAGAAGGCAAAATGATATGGAGAAGAACATCAAGTATATTGTATTTAATACATGAACTCCAGAAAAGCCAAATATGAAACTGATGAACAATATACATAAGATGCAAACTGTAAAATTGTACCTGGCTGAGTTCGGATCTGTATGAGTCCCACACAGGCTCAAATAACTTGAAATGAAAAAATTAAATACAAATTCTTATGTAATTTCTCAAAATAAATTCATTTTCCCATATTCTGCATGTAGTGTTCCACATGCTAAAGTCCACAGGTGAAAGCTGTAAATTTTATAAGATAACGCTTTCAGAAAGGAACAAGTATAAATTAATCCTCAACTGCCTTCCAAGCCACTCTCAAGACAGTAAAAGCACTGCAAGTGTCTTGTCCTGAGGTCAGCCTACAAAAACTGGTGAAGTTCACATTCAGAGTTTTGATTCCATTATTTGTACTGCAGTCATTAAAATTACAGTTTCAACAAAACCAAGATAAACCTCCTGAACAGTGAATTCCCAATCCCCTTACTGCCTAAGATTCCAGACTAAATTTTGCCTGGTATACGTCAGTCATTGACAGTACCACTACACACCCACACAAGCCTAGAGAGTGAGAGCAAGAGCAACAATAGCATACCTCTGAGAAATCCCCATTTTCTGCTGCTTCTATGGCATTCTGGGCAATATAATTTCTCAAGATATATTTTGGATTGTTTGAATTCATGACCTTCACACGCTCAGTGTTCCAGGCATCAGCATTACCAATGCTTTCTATTTCTTTTTGCAAACGGACTCTGAAATTAAATAGGTGACAACCGGTTTTTACCAAGAACCACAAGTAGTGACACATTTTCTTGTTTTGAGATACTTCATTTGCAGTTCTTAAAAAATACTACATCATCTATAATCCTCTCAGTTTATAAAATGCAGCATAACAACAGAATATAAAACACCACTTAGTTTAAAAGCAGTACTATGGACAGTCAGCAGGTCCTGACATGGCTTGAGGAAGTAGCACAGCAGAGCTTTTCTATTCTCTAAAGTCTGATTAAGACATGGGATATGGTCTGTTCTGCATTGCTCTACCATGACTGACACATTCAGGTCTTGTCTTTCAAGTAGTTCTGTATTGTTTATTGGTTAAAGCTTTTGCTGTTCTGCTAAAAGCACAGGGATGCAATTCAGCTGAGCCAGTTTGAGGTACTTTCTATCAGTAATACTTGCTAAAGCTCTCAGCTCTGCTGGAGAACAAGATCACAGGCAGCCAGGTGAGGAAAGATCTGACCTAATCCACACAGTACAAAAAATTAATGCTCTATTCAGGAGATTTCTTTTAAAAAAAAAAAAAAAATCTCCTGCTAACATGTAAGTTTCTAGGCTTTGGAACAGTCTAGATGTTTGTTTCTCCTGGCCATGATTTCTGGTTTTACTCTTTGATTAAGAATTCTTGCTTTCTGTATTAACACATAGATTTTTTCTTTTGGAAAAAAATTCCAAGGCTAGAATGCTTAGAGGTCAGTCAGTTGTACTTACTGAGCACTTAAAAGTTCACAGCTGGAATTAGTCTATGTCAGAATCAACATCAATACTGTTGAAGTACTTTTCATACTAGATTTGATGCTAGGTGATTTCTACATCCTCACACTACCTCAAAATCTAGTAAACAATATAAAAATATTCCCTTGAACTTTCATTGCAACAAAGACACTGATCATGGCAGTAGATAATCTTGAGTTGCATGCCCTCCCCATCCTCCTAATCTATATTTGAGACAGGATATCTTCTATAAGACATACACATTGTTCTCAAAATGCAGAAATATTATAGTGCTATCGATACAGGGAAACCTCACCTGTATTTCTCCAGCCATTCCTTCCAGTGTCTTTTATTTCTGTTAAGTAAATCATCTGCTGTTAACTGCTGCAGTTTAGAGAACTGTTCAATGCGTTCCAATTCTTTATTTATATTAGCTTTTGTTCCAATTAATGCCAACAGCTGAGGATTCGACTGAGCCAACATCAGCATCATTGACAGTTGTCTGGGAACAAAAAGAACAAACCTATTAGGTACTAAAGTTGAGCTACCCACCAAGAACCATCTCCTTGCAATCAAAGAAGGTACAAGAACATTCACAACAAACTAGGATTTTACTAGAGAGGTAAGTAACAGAAGTTCATAATTAATAAAACAGGTTTTATAATAAATGATCCTAATTTTATTGTTTCTTACCCCTTCTTCAGTGTGTTTAATTCATATTCCTGTGGTATATATAGTGCAGACAGCAGATTTTCAAAATGACTGGTTTAGTTGTACAATTCTCATCAAAACACCCTTCAAACTTCAAAAGGAATTTGTTTTTAAAAATTTGCTCTTACTTAGATATCAAGATAATATAGAATTCACAGGTTTTGTTCTTTGGGGTTTTTTTATTTCTTTCATACGTACTATTTTCGCCACTAATAAAAACCTAAATTATATGGAGAAAAAGACTTCATTTAAGACATGAGACAACACTGTGTTTGATTTTTTTTTAGCTAGCCAGTCTAAATCACAGACTGAGAATTGCTCTCTGGTAATAAATTCCAAACAATATCCAGACTATTTTGCTGCAAGTTGGACTAGAATTGTATCTCTTCATATTTTACTGTGTTAGCCGGTGCTGTACAATAGCTCCACCTCATTTTGCAATACCTAGCAAATATGCTAGCTTGTATTTTTCCTGAATTAGTAACTACAGCATAGCATAAAGAAAAATAAAAACCCAAAGAGTTGCAGCATATCAAAATATAAAGTGTATTCTGTATGTGAATTTCCTCTGTGAATGCATTTTTAAACAAAGGAGGAAAGAAACATTACTCCTGGCCACAAAACAAACAACTGATTATATCAAGTTATATTCTCCTACTTTTAGTCAGCAGAGATAAGCCAGGTGCTTTTCTCCAGATCTGATATATACATCTGACATGCCTAGATCTATGATATCCAAGTACTGGGATTAGAAATCAATCATGCACTCACTTCACTACAGTACTATTCCTCTCCAAAATGTCACATCGCTACCCTGATGATTTATAGCTCCTTTTCATCTTTCTCCAGTCTTGAATGCAGTGTTTAAAAAATACTGTCCCATTTCTACCACACAAGCTGTCTCTGTATTGTGCTATCAACACACAGAAAAAGCTGGAAAATTTGGTAGGTTCATTACCTTAATGGAGCACTTACTAAACAAGGATGAGGGGTTAAGGAAGAGAAGTGTACCCAAAATACCTTTAATTTTTTTCCCCCATCTCCAAAAGAGAAAAGCTGCTGCCATCCCTGTTACAAGCAGCAGTTGAACATGCATTATTATTTTTCCATGCTCAGAGTAGCTGGACTGCAGAGCAAATGGGGCATGTACTACACCACCTAAAGATCATCCTTAGGCCAGAACTTTGGCAGCTGAAAGTGACTTCTTGCTGACAGGACACTAACAACAGAATACAGCAGCATTGTAGTTCAAACCCATTTCTTCTGTAAAATACTTCCATACCACTTCATTATTTGACACACTCATTGCCTCGTATCAGCAGACAGGGAAGGAAATTAAAAAAAAAAATATAAAAAAAATCAACAAGTAAAAACTCGGACAACTTTAACTCAAGACCCAACTGCTGTAAGTCACTGCTATATATCATGATGCGGCTACTTAACAGTGACATTTCTAATCTTACAATCAGTGAAATATTACAAACCATGCAGAGTTCATTATGGTTATAATGAAACTTAAAGCAAAAGCCAAAAGCATTTAAGCAGTGCAATACCTTGGATCCATCTGTGGTTTAAAAACAACTTTCAGTTCTTCCACAGAAGCACACTGACTTGTAAGCTCTTCTAAGAAATCTTCAAATTTTGAAGAATCAATGTCTACTGAGAATGAACTCAGCAAGTAAAAAATATTTGTGAAGTCTCCAGCTGAAAAAATGAATTTTATGAGTAATACAACTAATAAATCAGCAGGAAAGCAGTTCCCATACCTCCTCCCACAGCAGTACAGGTCACCATTCTAAAGAGGCACATAAACTCTCCTCTCAGTGAGGGTGTAAATGTGAGACAGGAGCATATAAGGCAAAACTACTCCACAGCTCACAATAAGGTAATTATTTTCAGCCTTTTGTTCTTCTCTCAGAAAAGAATGCAGTTGCACAAGGCTACTTTCTTTCAAGGTCAAGATATAAATTGTATTTTGATTTCATAATAGATTCGGATGGGCTATTAAATAAGCACCTTCTGTGCTGTTCACCAACCTGTGAGATGCATAGTTTCAAGCAGTTCAGACACCAGCTTACTATCTTCTTCTAATTTCAGTTGGATTAGGCCTAGTTTTTTTCTCATCTTCTGCAAGTAGTGTTTCTCAAATTCTGCATCATACTCCTCTTCCAGGATGCGTTGGCTTATTTCCAAGGGCAGCTCTGGAACTAGGGCTTCAGCAAGTTTCCCCAGGTTCCACTTGCAAATCTCTGGCTGTTTGTTGTAAGCATAGCGCCCTGTGTTATCAGAACCATTGCAAACGTGCTCAGGGTCATACCTACAAGAGAAGTAGTAGTTAGCATTCTTCTAGTTATCTGGACACCAATATAGTGAGAAGTAGTACTTCCATTATTTTAGTCTGCTCTAGGAACTAAAAAATTTGAAAAGAAACACTCCTTGATCCTTTTCGCAAAGCCACAGGCTGCAAGACCAGTCTAACACGTTGTGAACACAGTTGAAAGTACATTGACAAGAAGATTTACAGGACAATTAGAGCTACCTTAATCTACTTTGTTGTAAAGACAATTGAAAAATCTACTTTTAAAGTTAAAATATTAAAGCAACCACGAACACCAGGATTGTCCTACACAGCAAGAACATATGCACGTTCCCAACAACGATGCCACACTGACCTGTCCATGAAGCCAAAAGGGCCATAGTCAATGGTTAGTCCAACAATACTCATGTTATCTGTATTCAGCACGCCGTGGCAGAACCCCACACACTGCCATTCCGCAACCAATCTCGCTGTCCGTTTGGTTATCTGAAAGAAAGGACTTTCTTTCATTTTTCATCACAATGTATTTCCAACATAACCCTGTATTTCCTAGTCTGACCTGAGCAGATTCTGGCAGTAAGCCTTACACACAAACATCTTACAGACAGTTTGCCTCACTCCTCCTGTCAGTAACTCCCCTGTTTCTCTGCCTCCTCCCATTTCCATTTCCATCCTCTTCTCTCCTTTCATGCTTGACTTGCCAGCCAACTGAAGAGCTTTCAGATGCACTGGAGACAGTACACTGAAATAAGATAAACTGTTTGACATCAGACTCACATACTAGTCTAGTCATTACACAAATATATTCTTTTGCCTATTACTAATTTTAAAGGGTAACTACAGGCAGATCATACAAGCAAACGTAATGTTTTGGTTTACCTTGTATGTAGGGCTGATTTACAGGGAGGTCAAAGGGCTGACATAGAAATACTATTCCCTGCAAAGAGGTTTTATCACTGATAAGAATTCCTCTCTGTGTTCTGACAGTGGCAATAAGGCTACAAGATTAAATAAAAATGTTGCAAGAATGACAATTTTATTTAAATGCAATTCTTCACTGAATGCATGCTTCATCAAAAATTTTCCACTGCTTAACTGGGAACTATTTTTATGGAATTGACTAACATCATTGCATGTGCCCCATCCTTTAAATAAATAGTATAATACCTTAGAACAGTCCTAGTTACTTAAATACATTAACCCACCTGTTAATTACAACACTAAAAAATCTAAAAGTCAGGAAGCTAACGTGTTTCTTCAATAAAACTAGTTGCAGATACTTTACTAAACTGCTGTAAGTAAAAATTCTGCACAGCCATTAGCTAAAACTTTTAAATCAATCATAGATAAAATCATTCTTCTTCCCAAATAGCTAACAATGCACAGAAATTCAAAACAACTATTTGCTCCATGCTGCAGTGAAAGTGTATTTCAAAAAACAATCTACTAATCTTTTCCTTGGATGTTTCTATGTCTTTGTGTTCAAATCCTGAATTATTTTCTTTAAAGTTACAGTCAAAGAAAGAAAAATTAGACAAATCTTGCCCTGACAGGTAGTGAAAGCCAGAAATTATGCATGGAACAGAACCTTTTGGTTCACCTTGATATCCCACACCTCTAATTTTTCCAGCATTCTCATGGTAGGTACTTTAGCCATTTTTCCTGAAAGCTGATTCATGGGGCAGCTGGAAGCCAGCAGTCAGCTACATGTGTCCAAAACTGATTACCTAGGCGCTGAAACCAGAAAGAGAGGCACACCCTGCACACTGGCTCTGTGCCAGAAAAATGTAAAATTTAAAAATTAAAAAATCCTGGCCACCAGGGTTGGGATGAACACACTCTAGTGGTAAGGCAGTCCTTGTATGGATGCATCGCACTGCACCAGGGTTCTGGTAAAAAGAAATCCTCCTGATGAGACTGCCCAAAAGCAACTAAAGCTTGAGTGCCGCTCAAAGATGGGTATATTGATGATGAAGAGACAGCTCTGCATCCTCTCTGACCTTTATTATTTTGTCATCAACAGTTTACTACAGCTAGCCCCACTAGAAGGCAAGTATGGCATATATATAAATAAGACTGTCAGCCGAAGGACATGCCCATT
Source organism: Hirundo rustica (assembly GCF_015227805.2). Classification (NCBI taxonomy): domain Eukaryota; kingdom Metazoa; phylum Chordata; class Aves; order Passeriformes; family Hirundinidae; genus Hirundo; species Hirundo rustica. Next base: position 19,774,194 of record NC_053453.1, on the reverse strand, counting down.
TAAATTTAAACAACAGCTACAAATTATCTGAGAAGTACACATAATGATGTCTGCTTTCTAGACAGTGCTGTGAAATGCAATCACCTGTACATTTTTCTCCATTTCTTCCACAGTGCAGAAAGAAGGATAAAACAAGCTAGAGTTGAAGTGACAGCAGTTCCCTGCTAATGGATGTGTTTGTTCCATCAGAGGATGGACTGGGGTGATTTTCAGGTGGAGAAAAGTCTGGGAAGTCTCCACCAAGGATGAGAGAAAACATGAGGAGGTAATGACAGCACAGACATGGAGTGTGGACAGGCAGTGGCATGAGGAGCACAACAAATAAAAAATGGATCTGGGGAAATGAGAAAAGAATGCTAGGAGTAGGGGTGGGGGGAAGAAAAGGAAACCAGTAGTAACTGGGCCAGGAAAAGCAGCCAAAACCAGAAAGAGGCAGGACTGGGCGCACACACACACATCCACAAAGATCCCCAAGTCCCATGACTTTTCTGCCAAAGGAAGTAAACACGCCATCAGCTGCAGAGCCGGACACACACAGGGTGAGTGATAAGCCACAGTCCTCCTCATCAACCCCAATTGTTCACACACAAAGGGCTTGTCCAGCAGAGTTAAATTCTTTGGAACACTGTGGTGAACCAAGTCACAGCTTGCTTTCAAGAACTAATGCAAGCATGCACAGGTTGTGGTATAAGAAGAAAAAAAACGGGGTGGGGGGAAGAAACCAAACCACAGAATGTCAGCAATTAAGTCTTTTGACCTCTTATCAGTTAAGAAAGTGCATCATGCTGCAGCTATTCCCTCATCATTCCCATACCAGATCATTTCAGATTTCAAAGCACCATAGCAGCTTTCAGATAGACTAGTCAATATTAGACAAAGGTATTTTTTAATTACTCTGTTTGCTGGTTAGTTATAAGAGTGCTCAACTGCCTTTAAACATTTCAGTTCTAAAGTCTGAAGTTAAACTGATTTGTAGACAACATTCCTATTTGTAATCTGGAAAATGAGATTCAGCATTTTCAGTATTTTACAAAATGATGCCTTGCAAGTGATGTCTCAGCACCATCAACTCACCATCTGACAGTCAGAGCCAGAATTCCCTCTCACAGTCTAAGACAGTCCCAGCAACTGGAGACAAGCCTTTGGAAGCTCCCTCAAAGCAGGGAAATCATGATTTACCATTAGGAAGGTTAAACTGTTTTCTCTGGTTACATTAATATCAACACTGCTTTCATCAATAAGCAAGTCTACTGAGCACTGTCTTTAAAGAAGAGTTCAGAAAATTGAATGATACAAAGTATTAACTGACTCCAGTCATCTGTGCTTGCAGATGAACCTCCTAAAGACGACTGGTATGGATTGATGAAGAGAATCTGATCTTCCTTACCTCTTTGAAGAAAGCAGCATTCCTCTGAACAGTGTTGTCAGAATAAGCCTCCTGGATTTCTGGGTAGAAAGTGCTGATCACGTAATCAAGCATCTGTATTCGAATATCATTTCGGTTAACGCTGGGACCCTTGCGGCCAGTGTATTCATCAGGGGGTTTAAAAATTTCAAAAGAGCCAAATCTGTTTCAAAATAAAAAACATGTTTTAGAATTATCTGGTACAATTAACATAATTCAGTATGGCATGTAATAAAAACACTTACTGTTGTTGCAATAACAGCACATCATCACTTAACACCAATTCTTCGGGTGACCAAGAGAAAAGACCTGCAAGATTCCTACACCGAACGTGGTGAGGCTCAGTGATCTGGTGAAAGGAAGCTTCTACATCCACACATAACTAAACTGACCAACCCTGCCAGTACCGAACACACCAGCTTAAAATTTCTTACAAGTCCTTCTACTGAAAAAATTTTATCCTGCAAATATGTAGAAGCTGGACTTAAATACGAGATTGTACATCAAGCATACCAGATATATTCGCCAGATATGTAAACACACAGGAATGCACACAAATATACACATACATATGAAAGAGTACATTCCTTATAACTCACCTTCCTCTAATATTCTATTACCTTAGAGGAAGCAATGCAACTTCCTGAAATGCCTAATAATTTCTGCTGGAGGAGGAACCTCATACACTTCTCAAGCTGAGAAAGTGCACCCAAACTTTCACAGTACTACATTGGAACTGGAATTAAGGATAGAGCTATAATCCACCACCACCACTACTACTACTACCTTAAAAAATCATGTATTCTGTACAGGAATAAACATGAAAAATCTCTTCTCCTAAGTCTGCAGAACTTACTTCTTCTTCCTACCAGGCTAGCATCCCTAGTATTTATCTGTCTCAGTGCAAAGACAGCAGCCCATCCCATCTGTTGAGCAAGAAAATCAACTTCCTACAATCCAGTAAAACAAGTTCCAAGCCTCCAGAACAAGAAACACACGAACGGCGCTGTTAGGGAAATACACTCAAAATGGTATTTTAAAAGACTGCTTAGTTTTAAAGGAAGAAATCCAAAACAAAACCAATAAACAAAATAGGCTTCTACCTTATAAACGTCGAGGCTATTCTCAGAACAACCGTGCACCTTTCATTTTTTGGATTCCCATCATAAAAGATGTCACGAAGGACTTTGGAGTCAGATGTCACGCACGTGCCAGCCCGCGTTGTTGGTATTCCCAGGTGGAACATGGCCTCGCTGCACAGGAACTCCCGAATGCTCGACCGCAGGACCTTCCGACCATCGGCTTGTCTGCAGCAAGAACACATGCAGGGTTTTAGGCTATAAACGCAGGAACTCCTGTCTCCTCTGTAGCAGCAGAGAAATAAAAGCCTAAAAATAGTACACTCTTGTGTGGTCACACAAAAAAGCAGTGGCAGATGCGAAAAGAAAAGCAGGACCTTCAAACTTCTGTTAAAGTTCAATCAGATGGACACAACTTGCAATGAAGAGCACACATACCAGAATAAACTTCTCAGGTACACATATCCCTTCTAATCATTAACTGTGTTGGCTTTATTACGGTGATAGTATTAAAAAAAAAAAAAAAAATTGCACAGCTGTAGCTATTTTATTGTATAGTAAGTCAATGGTTTCCTCTTAATTAAATGAAATATAATGAAAAATATTATTTTGAATCTTTCTGGGTAAGCAATCTAGAAATGGGGTCCTAAATATGAGCATGCACAACGGAAAAAAAACAAACCACCTAAACAGACAGATAACAAGCTAGCTTATTTAATAGATACTAAGCAAATGGAACAGACACAGGTGGTTCTCAGCCCATACTCCCAGCACTTCCAGAACCACAGGCAAGCAGAAGGGCTGCCCAGGGCAGACCTACAAAGCTACCACCACATCTGGGATTTTCAGTGATTTCCTTAACCCGTGCAGACCCGAAGAAGGCCTTCAGGAGCCTATATACATGTTTCACATACATGAAACAAAGGGGTTACCGAGCCTGTGTAGAGCTGGGACAGAAAATATGGGAAATGCAAGCAGGAAAAATCACCTGAAATATTTAAAGTACTTAAAGGCTAACGTGACTAACAAAGATACCCATCTCTTGCAGGGCAGTATGCCATTTTGGGGATTGGTCCACTATGCCCTTCCCCAGCTGGGAAGAGTGGGGAGAAGAACCCGCAGCACAGCCAAACACCCTCATTTAAACACCATCTGTGCGGGCAGCAATTACACACCGCTCTCCCCACTGTCATCGTGGTCTGCATCCTCCCGAAGGGGGAAACCCGCACAGGAGGATAACCAGGGACAGAACCAGCGTGCCACCTGAACGACATGCAGTTACACTCTTGTCTTCCAGCGGAAAATTTTGCCACCACCTGATCTGGCATTTAAGCATTACACTCGCCAACGCCAAAGTTAAACAAAAAACAAATAACCGCGAGGGCTTAGGAGATGACCTTTGCCTCAGGGGAAGATCCTCAGCACGGCACCAGCCCCTCGCTAACGCGACCTGCGAGCCAGCAAGTCCGTCCCCGTCCTCCCCGCACAGCGGCCGGGCCACGCACGGAGCCCCGGGCGCCGCTCCTCCCAAACCGCGCCCCGTCCCGCCCGGGCCTTACCGGGAAAAGGGGGTGATGCCGGCACCCTTGAGCTGGATCTCCCAGCGCTCGCCCCGCGGGCCCAGCACCTCGCCCAGGTACATGGCGGCGCCGTCGCCCAGCTGCCCCGCGAAGCTGCCGAACTGGTGGCCGCAGTAGCAGTGCGCCGCGGGCTCCGCGCCCGCCAGCACCCGGTTCCCGCTGAAGAACAGCGCGGCCTCGGCCTCCGCCGCCGCGGGGTCGGCCGCGGGCGCCTCCAGCCCCAGCAGCGCCAGCGCCGGCAGCGACATGGCCACGAGCCGCGGGTTCCGCAGCGGGCTGGGCCGCACCCGAGCGAAGCAGGCGCCGGGCACGGTCCGCGGGCCGCCCTCCTCCGAGGCGTCCACGGGCAGCGAGCGCAGGGCCAGGTTGTCGAAGCGCAGCGCGCCCAGCCAGCCCCCGCCGCCCTCGGGCCGCTGCATGGCCGGGCCCGACGCCGCCCGCAGCAGCCGCGGGGGGAAGCGGCGGGCGCCGCGCAGCACGGAGTCCATGCGCCCGGGCCGGGGGCGGTGCCGCGGCCAGCCCCGCCCCTGGGGACGCCCGCCCTGCCCGGAGAGCGGGGCGCGGCCGGGACCGGCCCCGCGCTCAGCCCGCTCCAAGGGGGCGGGAGCGGCGGCCCGCGGCAGGTCCCGAGGGTGCTGGACCCGCAAGAAGAGATAAACGAATGTATGCCACAAGTTCGGTACTTCTCCAGAATGCTCTTGTTTCGTGTTATCTCAATTAATAGCAGCTACCTCGGTGGTGGGTCAAGACCAAACCTCTCTAAGGGTGTGCACACTTACTTTCTCTGAAAGGTCCAGTGGATGCCTCCACTTAAACCGGCACATAGCAGGTAAAACCATCTGCAGACAGTAGATGGCACTAAAATACTGCTATTACTTGGACTTTCCAGCTAAACGCAAACTGAGTCTCAGCTCTGAAGAGTTGGGGTGTTAAGCGTAACAGAGACAACATGGTGATTGCAGCAGGGAGAGGAAGAGGAGCTGCCCGGTGGCAGCTGATACACGCGCAGAACCCTGTTGCATTTGTACAAACTCAAAGCCCTAAGCAACCTTGCCAGGCTTGCCCGCACACAGCTCCAGAACACAACAGAACACTCCTGCTGGCCCTGGAGAAAGCAGATGTGCGGCTTAGCTGCTGCAGAGACGCACCACGTTAAATAACCACCCCGCTCTAATCAAATGTCGCTTTTCATTACTTTGTTCAGTTTGTAAATCATCTCTGTATCCACAGTCAGGGACATCTTACCACTCAGAGAATGTCACCTGGCTGGGATAATTTTTTTCTTCCCCCCCCCCCCCCCCCCCCCTTTTTTTTTTAATTGTTGTTGGTGGTGGTGTTTTAGGTCTGATTCTTCTCACTTTCCCTCGCGCATTAGTTGTAATACACAAGTACCAAGCACCTTGGATAAGGCAAGTGTGAAAGTAGCTGTGTGCATCTTTCCCCTGCCCCTATGCAAACCACCAGACAAAGCATCCAGCAAGCAAAAGCACGTGTTTGCTCACCTTGCAAGCACAGCGATACCCAGCAGGGAGCTACTAAGGAGGAGTCAGTCAGGCCAGGTGTCCGGACTCAAAGGACAAGGTCTTGTGATGGAAAAGAGCACACACACCCCCAGCTCCCAGCCTTTTCTCTACTGCGAGTGAGGGTAAGGGGAGCCTCACCTTTTCTGCTGTTGCCCCCCCGGAATATAGAAAGCTCCACGCTGCAACAAACAGGCACAAGGCAGGCGACGACGGAGGGGATAATTACACAACCTCCAGCCAGCTTCTTCAGCTGGAAGCTGATGAACAGGACAGCTGCTTCAGCTGTTCCTGGTGTCCTCACATACACATGCACACACAAGACCTCCTGGTGTGAGGATATACACAGCTGGTGCATGTTTTCACCTGAAGAGTCAGTAGACTGATTTCAGCTGTGTATCTTTGGAGCTACTTTTGTCTCCTGTGCTTGATGTCTTCCATGTGCGTTTCTGCAGCATAGCCTTAGCACCCTGCTGCAGTCTGTCCATCAGTTAGACCCACATTAGTGACCCTTCTCCTTCCAATACTAAAAAGCTCTCACATCTTACAAAAATGTCAGTCTTAAAACACTCAAGTCTAAAATTAAAGTTTATTTCAGTTTTAAAAAGAAACAGGGAAATACATACATCAGTGTCTTAGTTACACAAGTTGATAGTTTCTTTTCCACGTGTGGTTCCCAGTGCCTGGCACTTTGAGGTAACTCGATATGTTTCTCAGTTTTTTAGATGTTTTACAATACACACAAAAATACAGCTTCCAGTGGAAACACAGACATTTTAGTCCTCCTCAAAAAGTCAATCTTTAAATTTTGTTCCGTATTTGGTATAGAAAAGACACCTCAAATATGATGTGGGCCAGCAGTGTGCAATGTAATGCTGGTGAATGATACCCTCCCAAAGCAGGCAGCTGCTGGGTGCCCCTGAGGCTGTCTGAACGAGCACTGCCCCAGAGCCAAGCTGCTGTGCAGCATCCTCTGCCACTCCAGGGACAGTACAGGACTACAGTATTCAAAGATTTTTCTTTCACCTAAATTGTTTAACCAGCAATTCTTTGCAGACACAGCTCCAGTTTCAACTGGAGGAAACTTTGTCTCATCAAGGCAAAACAGGCTGCATTTTGCTTTACACACAATCAAAAAAGATGGACCGCTGATTGACAAAGGGTACAAACAGATGGTACATTATCTGTATGGAATACAGCTTACCATATATGTGAATACAGGGTCTTTGTATGAATGTTTTTTTTTAAGTAATGGTCATATTGATTTACCTGTGTCAGTTTGAAAGATAAAGCTCTTTGCCACTCATTCAACATCTTTTGCACTTAAAGGACCTTTATTTCCCAATGGAGGAGAGCACTTTAAGCACAAATGGACTGTGCCTGATGTGAAAGCCAATGTTGGAGTACTTTGCTGGACTGGGACTACAACTGTCAGCTCCTTGCAAGACTGAGCACTGGAGACAGGAAAAGAAAAGCAACAACAAAATCAACTCACCATGCCTAACTCTAGACTCTGAATTTAAATTCTCACATTGAACAATCTCCCTGTGTGTTCAGTAGGACTGGGAAACTCGTCCTTTTAACATGCGGCTCCCCTGTTTCAGCATTACACTTAGATGCCCTGAGCAGGAGGTAATTTGGTCAGCGAACGTTCTCCAGGAAAATGTGTTCGTGGAATTATCCTGTACTAGATCTTGCTAACCAGTGTTTGCTCTCAATAAAAATACTGGCTTATTAGGAAAATAAATACCTTCAACAGAAATGGTGGTTAAAATATTTTATTTTTTGTATAATAGAACATACTGCTGTTTACTTTAAATCACTTTAAAGGCACACATTGTTAAAAATACTTCAAATTTACATCACATGTACAAATGCATAAGACAGATGTACATGTCACCAAAAAAATACAATATGGCTTCATAAGGTTGAGGCGGGGCTGGGACAATTCAACACATACTTAAATTTTACAGGATGCTGCTAACACTGAAAGGACTGACTAGAACAGAAAAGAATGAACCTAAAACACAGATTATGTTATATAAACAGTACAACACATTGAATATACAACATCAAGAATTTGTGTATGGATTCATAGAATTGTTAGTTCTGCAAATTCATCCAGTGCCACTGAATAGACAGTGCATGCATATGATCGGCCAATTTGCAACAGTGGGAAGATAAATTGCCAATTCTCCATCCACAAAGAGGTTCCCTGAAGAATCTGCTGATATGCTTTATAAAAACAAACAAACAAACAAACAAAAAATACTGAAACAATAGACTTAAGGTACTGACTGGAGAGAATAACTGAATAACAGATGGACACCTTAGATGGTAATCAATTTTGGCTAAAAAGCATAAAACATCAAGACTGCAAGAACGCTCCATGACAATCATTTAGCATTATTCCCACCCAAGATTAAGGCTCCTATCTAAAATTCACCTTAGATTTGTTTTCCTTTGTGTAAAATTACCTGAGCACAGATATCAAAGATCTACAGAGCTTTTAAAATACCTGCAGATACTTTAAAAATCTGTAGATAATTTAAAGCGAAATATCAATATATTTAATTCTACCAGTTAAATATTCTCAAGAAAATAACCAACAGAACAACATTTTGGTATGTCAGTAAAGCCAGGAGAAGAGTGAGCTTAAGCTTTTGCTTTCATCTTTTACAAATGTACATAAAATGTAATAGAATTATTAAAATAGGACTGCTTAATTGTAAACAATACATTGAATGTTTTTACAAAACAGGAATCAAAATTCAGGCAGTCACTCTACTCTTCTATAAATTGTTTACAAATGCCGCTTTTCCTCTTGCTAGAGATGGCTGGTGGTTTCTTAAGCACTAATAAATAGAAAATAAAAAGACCTGCCCCACTGTTTTCTGTATTATCATTTACACTTTGTGTCCTAGAAGCATGAATTGCTGCCATTCTCATTTGCTAAAGTTTATTCCCTGGACACTTGTAAGGCCCAGACCCAGAAAAGCACCTAGGATCATCGTAAGAGCTCTGCAGAATCAGGTTAGATTCACTAAGGTTAAAGATAAACATGCACTTGAACAATTTGCTGCACTGGAACTCATAAAATTTTCAAAGAGCAAGGCAGAAAAGCATCAGGTTGCATGGACAGACCAGCTCCCAGCAAAGTCAATGCCATCATAGAGAGGAGCATCAGACCCTTAATTTTAAAAGCTCAGAAAAGACTACACTGTACAGAAGATAGATGTACATACTTCCAGCAAACAAAAGACTGTATGGAACCATTTCCAACACAAGCCTTTGGAAATATACCTTATTAAAAGAGGTTTCTGGATTTTATGGAACCAGCTGAACAAACACAAAAAAACACAAAACACAACATCACCTTTTCCTCTTCCTGCCTCACATACTGGTTCCCATCTTTCATTTCCAAAAGAAATTAATACAGATAAAAAACTCACTTTAAACAATAAGCAACTGTATATGAGCCTGAGGAGCAAATGGGACAAAGCTCAAATACATCAGGTTAACTTTGATACAAAAATGTTATCTGTGTTGTTGAACTAGGACTAGCTGATTGCCAAGGGCATTTTACAATCACTGACAATCCTGTAAAAAGTAAAGGTACCAAAAAATTCCAACGAAATATGAACCTAGGATTAAAAAAAAAAAAAAAAAAAGAAGAAAAGAAAAAGAAGAAGATTGATGATGGATGAGTGTTCCAGATAATTAAAAAAGAAAGTAACAGCAGTCTGTAGTACCCATAATTCTGTGTATAAATAGCAGGTCAACCAAGTAAAATGCTACAGTTGGTTGAAAAACTGCTTTCCTATTAAATAGATTAAAATATTCATCCACCGAGAAATTACATTGATAAATAAAATACTTTCATGTAGCAAAACCAAGGGGCAGGTTAATTCCAGGCTTTTTTTGCCAAATATGAAAGGTTTGAGAAACAAAAGTAAATTGTACAGTAGTTCTAGTTTCTTAAATTTACAATACTGAAACCAGCAGGATTTGGCTAAATAATACAGTTTAAATACGCTAATCTAAAGGAACAGAGCGTCCTGTAAACATCTGACACAAACCACATTGCATTTCAATGGGGTGGCTATACCTTCTCTATACAGGCGAAAGACAATTCAACTGGTGGTGGTAACAAGGGATGCAATCTAAAGGCAACATTCCTGTTCTTAAGTAAGGCTTGTAAAAAATTTGAGCCATGTACGTATGACAGCCCGTACAATTCTGAAATTTCTGGAAAGCTCTTAAGTTTAAAAAAACCCTAAATGTTTTAGGTATAAAACACACATTGAGAAGATGTCCGTTCAAATGATGTGTAAAAGTGTCTGGCACCAGAAACAAACACTTGGTATTATTATACCTAAGGGAAAAAAATCAAAGAATCACTCAAGTGTCCCTGAACTTCAGAGGAGATGCAGCCAATTAGGTTACTTTGTGTTGCTCTTTCCTCTGAAAACGGAGCCATGAACACACACCCTTTAAGCTGCCTGTACTAAATCATCAGTTATATATATATATATTATATAATGCATATATATTGTATACATGTATAGAGTATGCATATATAATATATATATATATATATATTTGCATACACATTTCTTGTACCTCAATCTGGAATCATCTGGTTTCATGCAACACACCTATCAAGAATCAAAACTATTAATTAGATCACAGCTGGTGTAACTTTAGTATCAAATCTTTTATCATATAGTGTTTGAGTGTTGCTCAGCATCAATCAGCTCTGACTAGAATCCTCATCCTTCAGTCCAGTTCATGCGTTGCCTCCGTCACCCTTTCTTCAGCCACCTTCTTCACAGAGAGCCTCTACTCCATGTTCACTGCTGAGGCACCTCTGTCAGCCTCTGAAGATAGGTCTGTGTTGCTGGCATTGAGAGAAAAAACTGAACTGTCCTGTGACCTATTCGGTAGCAGCCATATCCCAGCAGTCCAAGAACTGTTGCTTTTAAAACAAATTTGAAAATCTTACTTGAAGCTGATGGAGGAGGCACACTGAAACAAAAGATAGAAAGCAATGAAAATAGTTGCATAGCTGGAAACAGTAGGCATTTTCCAATTTAAAAAAAAAAAAAAAAAAAAATCTTTTTTCCCCTTCCTCTCCATAGTGTAGGACATTTTCAGGTAACAGATGCATCATGAATGAACAATGTATTCTTTCATGTTCAAGGGCTACACACAATTAAACAACAATAAAAATTAATAAACACTAACAAAGCCTTTTCTACTTATGTATTTACATTGCCACTCTTAACGGCTAGGAACCTTTACTCGTCCATCACCCTGCCAAAATAACTTAGTCAATATCCAGACTTCTTGAAGAATACTAAAAGAGAATATCGAGATTTTCACAGGGCCACTTGGAAGTCTCTGCATTGGCTACCTGAACCAGGAGGGCAGAGGACAGCAGGCACGCCAGATCTAACCTTCAAGCAGTCTCACTGTTAATATTACCTTCCCAATAAAGCTGACTTTGAGCGCACAGCCACATGCACACGCAGCCCTGCACCCTCACTGACAGGCTCTACAGCAGCTCAGCTGCACCTACAGCAACTCATAATCCTGTCACAAACAACTCAGAGGTTTTCATATATTGTTGCAAAGGAACCTCAGGGTATCATTTATTCATCTCCAGAAAAAGTTTCTAAGGTATTCAGAAGTGATCTGTTACAACAGTGCAAAATCACTGAGTCCTCTCAAAGCAGGTTAGATGTGTTGAGATTAGGATACAACCAGACTGAGTTTAGATATATGTGCTCAAACTAGGGAAAAGTTATCACTGGTAAGGCTTTGCACATTATTGCAATATACAGGAGAGTTTAAAAATAGCATATGTATCGAACCAAGAATGGTGTAAAGGTGTCTCTTTATGTTCTTATATCCTTCTCCATCTACTCTTTCTCAATTCTAATACCTCACCACGATTTAGAAAAACTCAGTAACAGCTGGTCAGAGCAGAGTGCTAATAATGCCCAGGTCATGGGTTCAATTCCTGTATGGGCCATTCACTTAGGAGTTGGACTCAATGATCTTCGTATAGCCCTTCCAACTCAAAATATTCTGTGGCAGATAGTAAGGCCTGCTTGGAGTCAGGTTCAATGCATGAACTTAAAAATTAGAAAAAATTAGAAATATATGTATGTTTTATTCCAGAAAATTTTCAAGTTCACGTTCCAACTTCTAAAATATAACTAAATATCTGTGAAAGTCTTAAAAACTTGCCATCTTAGAGAGATGATGAACACTAAACACACAAAAGAAATCCCTAGCTCTGCTCTGCAACTGCAGTGCAATGGCATGAGGGGCAAAAAAGATTAAAGAAAAATAAGTTGCAAATGCAGCACTTTTATGAATGCCATTTGCTTGGTGCTATTTCAGAAAATGAAGTTAATGAAGTATTAATGTCTTGTGAAAGATACTAGTAACTCTTCCGCCCAGTTATGGCGCTGGCATGGTAAAGACAATCAAGTTAGAGCCTAAACTTTGATGAGAAAGACCTTCTAAGATGCAGGCTTGAAGACATGCATTTGGTCTTTGGGCTATTCAGTTCTGTGTTGTCAATGATGCAACAAACAGCCACGACACAACTACATGGATTTGGACAACCTCATTGCACAGGTTATTTGTGAGGGTGCAGAGGAATATGGACAGCTAGTTTGTGACTCCAGATGAGGCTCAGCCTTGAAAGATAGTTATAAATGGCTAGGCAGAGCTTCTGTACTTTGCATTCTTGATCCAGACAACAAAAGTCTGTAAATCATATTTTAGATGACTAAATATACCATTTATGTGGATGTCAGTCTTTTCAGGTTTTCATAGCCTCTGAAGAGATGCATGAGGTGGTTACATAAACACAAGAAACAGATGTGATAAGAAAAGTGTGAGTATTTGAAAGACTCTAATGCTAAAGCACCACAGACCAACACTACTAGGTTGTATTATTATCTCTCCTGTATTTCTTAAGTCCTAACCTTTGTGGCTTTATAGGATACACATAGTCTGAGCACTTTGGTTCTTCAATTCTGTCTTTTACAAAGCACATACATCTACTTTAACGGGTACTTTGAAGCAAGAGTTCACCAGATATCTGGCTTAAACCAGCCCATAATCAGTCAGGCATACACACTAAAACAAGAAATTACTTAGATATACACTTAAAAATAGGGTACAGCAACTCTGACACTAAGCTTGCCAGATCCAGCAGTATCCTGACAAAACAAAAGCTTTAAATCCAATGTTTTACATTTACCTAAGTTAGACTGAAAACCTTGTTCTCTTTTCACCATATTCTACAGCCCGCATTTGAATTCTCATTTTAGAAGACTTAAATGAGGACCAATTAATTTTCTTTCTAGACAAGGGCATATTCTCATCTCTACTTCCCTCCATATTCAACTATTTATTTTTTCTTTCATATTTTCTTTTTCTTTGTTGTAAGCACAATCTGCAAGCACTACACAGCAAGTCAGTGAGCTGACAGTGCAGGGATGAACTAGAGATGCTTCTTCAAGCTGTGACAACCAACCAAAAAAACTATAAAGAAACTGCTGGCTGTTAGCAAGAGAAGCTGTTACATCAACATGTAGGAAAGGACGACTGTTACCTCATTATTTCCTGGATCTTTAAGTCGGAATTCCAGTTCTTTTCAATTCCAGGTACGTGGCCCATGCCAACAACACCAACTACAACAGCTGGGATATATTTTCTAGGTTCATCTGAGAAAAGAGAGATGGAAAGAAAGGAACGTATCTGTAAAAGAACTAATTTCAAGCTATAAATAAATAGGTAATGTGTGAGACTACAAAATTGATTTTTTCCAAAATATAGGGGCTTTTATTACCAGATACTGAAACACTGTTGTTACATACTCATCGCACCTACTGCCTCTTTCATTGAAAGTCTGAAAGTCAGCATGGTTTCTGTATTTTCAGGAATCATTTATTTAATAAATAGTCCTGGCCAGTGCTCATACTCCAGCCTCAAGGTGACAGGCTCAGCAGATGCAAGTTAAATTAACTTCTTTCCTTCTCTGTGTAGGTCATGCTTCTGCTGCTTATAAGGAACACCCCTGGTCTTTGCCATCTCCTGAACAGAGAACTTTCTCTGCCACTTTGGACAGTGGCACCTGGCACACAAGGTGTGTGGGCCTGATATTTCTAAGTCTGAAGAGATTTTAGCCTGCTAGCAGTGCTAACTTTTTCCCAAGGGAGACATTCTCAGGAAAGCTTCTTCTCAAAACAACCTTGGCAAAACAACTATCTTTTCCCAAAACAATCTTTCTCCAGGTGGTGTTTTGCTGTTTCTCTAGTTTCTCCAATGGGATTAGAGAGGTGTCGTTCCTATTCACCAATCATGTTAAGTCTGTATCGGAACACCTTATAAAAGGTGGTAAGAATTAGACAATAAAGTTTTTCTATACTCTTTGCCTTCTGAAACATTTGGAGTCTTTTGTCTTTCTTTCATGTCCAACAGCGATAAAGGTGTAACAAGATTTTGGCTCACAACTGGAGAACAATGCTTGAAACCACGCCGGTCCCTGTGAAGTTCACTGTTAGAGACCTGGCCTCAGCAACAGCAAACTCAGGCCAGTGACATCCAGCACTTAGACAGCTACATCAGACCAATGCAGCACGTGCCAGCTCTCACCCTCGCCTCCCATCTAGCATCCAAATTTCACAACACCCAAAATGTGGTTTCTGGATTTTCCCCAATGAAAAATATAGTACCATGCCACAATAAAAATAACTCTCAAAAAACATTCAAAGGAATAATGATCAGGCTGCTTTCCTATGGGGAAAATTCTACATAATACATAGATATAAAATACAAGTTCCACTGTTTTGCTTTAAATACCCATCGTTGACTTTTCCTGAAAAAAGAAAAAACGTGAAAAGCAGCTCACCTCAAAATGGAACAAAACTGTATTGAAAGCACTAGAACTATTATACATATTTACCAAATTGTTTTTTCTAAATTTTCTTTTTCTCAGTCTATTCTAGGTTTGCTCTAAATTAGAACTGCAACTACAACAGAAGTTCTGTACTATAGTGATGACAAGGACTATCCTAAGGTATTAAGTAAGAGGTAACATATTGCAGTACGTTTATCTATAGGAAGGGCATGCAGATCACATATGCCAGCAGAACACTTCCAAAGATTAGACAAATACTATTTTTCTATATGCCTATACCTTGATGAAACAGCAGAGTCACATATAATTATTACTCCCAGATCATCAAAGTTCCTAGCATCCCAATTTATAATTATAAAAAAACCTATGAAGAGCACTGAAATTAGAGAATTAACTCATCAAGAAATGAGTTCCTCAGCAGCCAGTGACAACAACGAATTTGGAGAGATGACGAGGCAAGCAAGACAGACGACTGTCCCATACTGTGCTGTCTGTCATACCAGATCCCTGTCTTTTGAAATAGTTGTCTAGCTAAGTAGTACTCTCCAGTTTAAAATAGCACAATGAGAAGGGAAACATAATTTAGAGCCTACTGCTCTGTGTGGTTTCAACAGAAGAGTAATACCCTTTTTTAATTTTTTAAGCATTGTCTCTTAAGTGACATGTGGCATTCATGAACAGAACATCCCAGATTTCCTGAGATCTGTACTTTGGACCAGTACACAAAGAACACCTTGCTGGATATAATCTCTGCTTAAAAATAATTACTTTCTGAAGCTCGAGGTAGTTCTATCTGCTTTGCTGCTTGCTTCAGCATGTAGGTCAAGTAAATATCTCGTTCGGAGACAATCGTTCGATGAAGATCAGGGAATTCTCCAATCATTTCTGCCATCATTTGTTCCAGTAAATCCTTCTGTTTGCATTTCTCCACATCATCTTTACTGAAAGAAAGTTAAGTTTTCTCAGTATCTGTTATGCTTTTAAAGGTCAACACACAAACTAATGAATAAAAACAATTGAGCGTTACACCTAAACATAGTCTACAGTTCTCCTCCCCAGTTTTCCTCTTCCGAAGGAAAATGATCTCCATAAACCTGTAAAACTTGATACCTAACAATGCCTCTACAGTGAAGGAAAGGGAAAGAAAAGAGGTCACTTGCCTTTAGCCAGTTCAACTGGATTTTCTCCCTTCCCACTTTAAAAGCTGACAATTCAACTCAGCCAAACCACTAGGGCTTCAAAGGCAGGAGTTACCATGGTGCCTCACTTTCAGTGTGTATTAATAAGCTTAGAAGAGCTTGCACACAGCTCTTCTGAGGAAGCAGATCTGATCACTGATCACACAGAGAGTCTACTTAAGGAACAAAAAAGGCACACTGTAATGCAAAGTCTGAGGGCATGGAAAAAGATCTGCATGTTCCTAGTGTCAATCACAGGGAAGTCGAAGTAATAAACCAATTTCCAGAACAGAAGAATAGCAAATGGGCAGGAAATGCAAAATAAGAATTGCAGGAGTAAATGTAATGAGCTTTTATTATTTTTATAGGTGCTGTAAACTCCTCTGCTGGCACCCCTGTCTACTAAAGAATGATGTCAAGCAGGCTTCCTTTAGTTTCCAAGTTGAGAGAACACTACAAACATCAGTAGGACAAGCTAAAGGGGAATGCCAGCTTTTCAACAGACCTAGAAACATCAACAGACTGACAATTTTGATGTTGAATTATTACTCAATTTTCCATGGAATCTCATGTTGATGTCTGGATGTGGAACTCTTAAGAACATACAAATTATTGTACTGAGGCCTTTACTCCCTCTTATTTACAATATCCACACACAGTGGTAGAAAAGATTTTATTTTTTAAGTATATTAGGAATTCTTCAGCACCTAATCTTATACTTCAGCTGGAAGTAATGCATTGAAGGACAATTAAAGGAAGACCTGACAAAAGATCAGAAAGACACCTTTCACTTCAAAAATACATATTATTGCACAATAGCTTGTATTTTCATCCTTCTCACTAACTTCAAATTTCATTGCATCAGGCTGGGTACCCTCATACTAAAGTCAAACTGAAGAACTGAATAATTCACCCCAAACATAACATATGGGGTGCTTATTCATACCTGATGGGGTCAGATAAGAAGCAAAGGCCCCAAGCAAGCTTGACTTTTTGCCAGAAGGAAAGTGCAGCAATTGCTCTCTTAAATGTAACAGGGATGGGTCGGTCACCGAGGTGGAACTTACAGAAAGGTACTTTACTGGCCTGAAAGAGAAGATACAAATAACTAGTCAACATTTCATACTGCAGCACAGCTCATTCTTATTAATGAGTGTTAAGGATTTACTGTGTTATACGGTATCTTAAAAGAGAGCAAGTAGTGTCATACTCCAACATAAAAAAATATTTTGGCTTCGCAGTAAATAAAATTTACAAAATTCTACTACGTTACTTCATAAAGGAATAACTCCACTCCACAATGCAGTAGGTATTACAGCAAAAAATAATAAATTGCCACACCCTTGAGGTTACTTGTACTGAAGCAGAAAGCCTCTGATTTTAACTACATAAGGTGACAATGGGGCTCAATATCTATCTGGGTCTGAATAAAGTCTGAGGTGAACCAACTGTCATCATTTTGCTTTCACCTAGGAATTGTCAGGATCATCAACCTTACAGTTGGTCATGGTAAAATATATTAAAGAAAGAGCTTATGAGACAATAACTGATGCCAAATACCATGTGATAATGTGAGACTTGGCTGTAGCTCACACTGACAAATTTTAGCACAGTACAGAATTTCTAGAAAATTCTTTCCTATGCATAGTTGTTTAAAAATTTCCAGCAATCGCTTTAGAATAGGAGAGTTATTTTTTTTTCCACTTAAAATGAGAAACACTTAAAATGTTTCTTTCTGGCCTAGAATTCTCAAGAAAATAAAATCTTGAAGAAATTTTCTTTTTATTAAGGATAAATACAACCAAATTATTCCTGACTGTTTATCAGCAATGTTCTCTCATATTTCCTTACTAGTACATAATTTACATAAAAATAGCAAGATACATTGTGCAAGATGGATACATACACAGAAAATACGAGTCCCAGTATTCCCAGAATAATAATAATAAAAAAGAGTACTATTTAGTTCCAGGTGTCACTGCTGGCAGTAGTACAAAAGGTGACATTAAAGGACCATACAGGACTAACAGACCCATCAGATATTTCACTTCCCCAATCTCTGTAGATGAATGGATCTCATTAATGCTTTAGAGCTGGTTTTCACAGCCTGAAATCCTGACATCACCAACAGTGGGACCAAGATCAATATTCAGAATTCAAAAACAATTATTTAAAAGAAACTAACTTATTACTGAAAACAAATGTCTTCAGAAATATCATCAGGAAAAAGCCTTATCATTTGAAGCATTTTTGGAATTGCTTTCCTACTGCTTATGTTTACAAATCTTTGTACCTTAACATACAGTTTGAAGTCAAAAAGGATTTTTACTACTTCACTAGCTTCAGCAGAGATACGGCCAGAGTGCTCTTTTCTAGGCAATAGCAAAATGGTTTTATTAGGTTCAGCTCTGGAAGCAAAAGGCCAGTAATCTGACCTCAGAAAAGCCATTTCGAGTTCGCACCTCTTTGAAAGCCTCCCTGAATTCTCCTCCTGGGGCCATTCCCAGCTGTTCTGTGATGTGAGCAGAAACCTTCAGAAGCAGCATTTGCATCAATCCAGACATGACTCCATTCTGGCAGAAGAGGAAGAAAAACGTGTAAAGAAATTAAGTCAACAGGCTAAAGAATGCACTGTTCACAGAAGTGAAAAAACCCATTAATTATTTTAATGAAGAAACAGCACCAAAGCTATATTTTGGAGCCAATTCACTGAACAATACTGCCCACATTTCAGCTTTCATCAGTTTACCTCACTGTGCGGCCAAAGTATTCCATCTTTCAACAAAAATGTACAGCAGGTTAAGGAAAAAAAGGACAGCCAGACTTATTTCAGTCTATTTACTCTGTCTGCTTGAAGAAAGTGTCTGAATAACTTAATGGTTAAACAGTTCATACTGTGCATTTCATTTTTCTTGACCTATCTGGATACAAAAAAATAAAGGGACCATAGCAGCATAATCCATTAAATGTACAGTGAATGCCGCATCCTAGAAATACTGAAGTGAATAGCCAGTGATCTAATCCCAGACATGACTACAATCGTGAAAAACACCAGGTTGAGGACTGGTTAGATGCAGAAACACAGAGAATCTAACATTGCACAAGAAATTGCAGTGTATGATTTCGGCACACAAGATCTTAAAAGAGACCTCACAGTCCTGAGTATGAGTCAGCCCCACAAGAAAACTGAAGGCTCTCTATTGCCTTTTTTTCAACTAGACTTAAAATCAAAGTTCTTCTCTTGAAAAAGGAAAGAATTCTTCTATGTATACTTAAGCAAAATTCTCCTTTCTTGACCTTTTAAAAAAAGAATGAAAATAACATCTCAAATCCGTCCCTTCTATGCAGCTCTGGCTGTCCTCAACAAGTAACTCTGATGATTAGGACTCAATGAATCAACATTACCGGTCCCAAAGTATCACCTGCACCTTGGTTACATATCTCCTCCAATTTGGCATCAGTCTTTAATTCTGCCAAAAGGGGCACTGCCCCTTCCCTCAACAAAAGCCGATTTCCTGCTATATCATCAGCTTCATACGACTGAAGATGAGACTACATAGGATAACCTGAGTTAATATTAACTGCTGGAAGTTACCAGAGAAAGGTCCTGGTCTCCATTCCTTGCTCAAATGACCCACCCTGTGGGTCACTGAGCCAGACCCAACGCTTGTGTGACCTCTCCAAAGGCTGTGGGTGGGTTTGTGCTGTTAAATGGAATCAAGAGTCACTGAGGACTAGAACGGGCAAAAGAGAGGGGTTATTTTCAAAGCCAATTGATTACCTGCTTTATCATACTACAAACTAGCAAACATGGAAGAATGTCAAGTGCTGGGCTTCTGGGGAGAGCCAAGGAAGAAACAGGAGGAAAAGAGTTTTCACAGCATCCCTGAGATCTAGTTAAAGAGCATGGGCAACAAAGGCTTCCAGAAGTTCAGAAAAGATACTCACAAAACATCCCCCCCAAAAAACTAGGATACTGCAGCCTGAGGTTAGTTGCTGGCTGATCTCTCCTTTAGGATTGATGCACCTGAAGTTGTATTTTTACACTGTGACAGGAAGATTCATTCTGTTGGCTAACAGAAGGATGCATCTTTGAAGTATTTCCGAGTTGTCTGTACTCTTAACCTGCATGACACTTAGTGTCTGCCATATTTGTTTAGCAGGAAGGAGATAAAGGGTGACAAGCATCTGTATGTAACAGCAACCAGCAACAACTGGCCAGCTAGATACTGTCTGGGGATAAAGACAAAAATGTACAAAACATGATGAGACCAAAACAGTAAAGGAGGTTATTATCTATACTAGATTATTCAGTGTTGTATAAAGGAAAGCCGATCACAAAAGAACATTAAATCCTGAGTGGATGGCAATAACTTCGTAGGTTAGATGCAACAGCCATAAATAAACATAGCAATGCACGAGTGTAAAGAACTTTAACTGCACAGGCAGAGAGATGCAAAGCTATTAGCACACAGGAAAGAGAAAGCAAACCACCAATTTTACCAGCTCA
Organism: Hirundo rustica; assembly: GCF_015227805.2. Taxonomy (NCBI): domain Eukaryota; kingdom Metazoa; phylum Chordata; class Aves; order Passeriformes; family Hirundinidae; genus Hirundo; species Hirundo rustica. The sequence continues at coordinate 19,753,978 of NC_053453.1, read as the reverse complement.
GTGCTCAATAGCAGTCAGAAAGCAAGAAGAATAAGAGGGATTACCGGGAAAGGAACAATAGCAAAACATGAAAGCACTGCTGTAGAATCTTTAGCAGACTCCTGCCTTGAAAACAAGATTCTTCCATTAGAAAATGTGCAAAGAAATACCAAACATATGAGAAGATGTTAAAAATACTAAATACTCGTGAAGCTTAGGAAAGGATGACTGAGGGAAGATGCACTATTGGACACACAACTAGCATAGAGACAGTGAAAAGGGCAGGAAGAGAGCAATACCCAGGCAAAGAATGCTTATACAATGGATGGAAACACAGCCTATGCAGGGGGCCTTGGAGCTACTCTGGCTGCATAACAACTCACAGATCTAGCACAAGTGCAGAAACAAGCCATGTGTACTTTCATTCGCAATTCTTTTAAAAACCCTAATTCCCATTAAGGGAGGCAGCACAGCCTTGACACCTGGAGCCTGGAAATGGCTTTCTTACTCCTGCAAGACCACTGAAGGTTGGACTTTAAAACACAAGTGAAGGTAGCAAGTGAATAGCAGCATGCTCCTGTCCATACGGATGTACCTGTCACAAACCAATTCATGTTATATCCATTTTATTTAAGAGGACTATCCCTGTGGGTTACCTAAATATGGAGGGTTGTATTACACAGTGCAAAAGGTGAGCTGTTTTCACTAGCCAGAACCAACATTACAATATATTCCTCCACAGGTAGCTTCAGACAAAAAGAGGTTAAGCTATGGCTCACTAGCTCACTCTCTCTTCTGTCCCCAGAGCAAGGTTTCTCAACTGCCCCTCCGTACCAAGAGTAGCAATCTTACAGCCACCAGGAGCAATGCAGCAAAAAACCAAGCCCTACTCAAACTATCACAGGGCCATGGTATGGACACAGGAGGGAGAGCAGAACCAGGGAGAAGATAAGAGAAAACCTGTCTTACCAGTTTGATTTAAGCCAACTGTTACTGCACATCTCCAAGTCATCCACATTTGAGCCAGATACCAGTCTACATCATGCTGCTTTGCTTAATGGAAAGCAAACAGGTTTTTCTCTGCAAACAACTGTAAGGGTTTTGAAATTCAAGGAGGAACTAAAGGAAGTCTGATTTTAACCTGCAGCACTTACATGATAAGCTGTGGATGCCAGTGACCAATGGGTCAAATATGTATGTTTCATGTTAACATTCTGCTCAGTTTCCAGCTTCAATTAAGAGCAATTAAGTCTGATTTTAGTGTTTAATATTTAGGTAAGTGATTATAAAAAGACACCATTTGGGCTTTCTTTCCTCATTTCCAAACTCAAGCATGAAAGTTGAAAGCAACTTTGACTTTTAGTGTAGCTTTTGGGCCTGTCTCATTTCAATGAGAGGTGGCAATTAAGGCACAACTAAGCAACTTACCAACTGCTCCATTGGCAAACTGACATAATTTGGCATGAGACAGTTGGGCTGCTCTTCCTGGTTTTCCCTATATAATTCATGCTGTTAGTGGTTTGAAGGGGAAAGGCTGGGGGATTTTTTGGTTGAGACCACAGATAGAGAAATACATTCTTTAGAAGGCCCAATGTTCAAATATTATTTGTATTATTCCTGCAAATAAAGTAAAGGAGACTAATACTGAGCTGCAAGAATAGGAAGGATCCTTGCAGTATTCTCTGGCTTTGGAACCAGTAGAGTCTGTGTTTTCTACTGTCTGCACACAAGATCACTTCAAGCCCTGGTAGGAAGTGGTAACTGCAAAGCTGCCAACATGAATTTATATCACAGAGAGAAAAAAAAAAAGTCTGCTATTTTGTTTTCATTGTCCTTTTCCTCTTAACACAACGCAAACTATTGCACTTAGCTTTGATGTAATGAAAAAAAAAAAGTTTCTGTGCCTGTTCACAAGGTCAGAAGCCCCCAGCTATGCTGCTCCAGTTGTGAACATGCATTTTGGCTACATGCATCAGAATAATCCACCTAAGAAAACAGAAGCAGCAATTCATGCAAAATGCAAGTGTTTTGCAGTGTCTTTTCCTTTGATAGGGCATAAATAAAGGAAACAGGAAAGACAAATTATTACCTAACTCTGCAGGTCAGAGCTGCTGCTCTGAGAGCCTGTGTGTGAGCACACACTGCGTAGCTGCACGCCACTGCAAGTGCTTCTGCATGCATGCAGATTATATTCCTATGGGGGAGTAGTCCTGGGAATTCCCCAATTACATCAATAAAGCAATTCCAATATGCAGTTACCACACAATCGAAATAACAATCTATGAATTTCTTCATCCAACTGGACACTGGAACTCTTCTTACTATTGCCCACGCACTGCCATTCAAACCAAGTGTCCTGCCATTTTAAGTCAACTTTGTGTTGCTTCACTGTGCCTAGCTTAAAATTACATAAATGCAAGCTAGCTAGGTGGAAGTGAAAAAATACAGGACTTTTTTTTTGCACACACATCCAGACATGTCCACATCAAACTGCCAGAGTAGTCATAATTTGAATAGGATCCCACACTTTTTAGCCCAAATTTTTTTAAATTCCCCCTTCAAGGCCTATTGTCAATTAGAAACTACTCAAAAGACAAGTGGATAGGTAGGAATAAAAGAGCAGGAATTAAAGAGCAACACACTAGGATGAAGAAGGAATCCTGCTAAACAGAAAATAACAAAATTAAGTGCTCTTTAAATAGTTGTGATACAGATGTAGATTGCAGTAATGTATTAGCAGAGCATTACAATCACAAAGTTAGACTTGTGTTTTGCAAATGGAGCAGCTGTTAAATGCAGGATTCCTGTCAAGGTCAACAATTTGCCCATTGTGAAAAGAAAGTCCTCAATGCTCCATCTGAAAACAGAAAAAATATCCAAACCTAACTTTGCCATTGTAATAGTACTCTCACCTACATCAACAGCATTAGGTTCCCAGCTGGCAGGAACACTGGTTCTGACTGCAATTTGACAAATTGCTCTTAACATAAAGTGTTAATTATCACTGTAGCAATCATACCTGCTTTATAGCTTGTTGAAGTTTTTCCAGATTTATTTCTTTGGCTTCTTTAAGTAATGTCTTTTCATCCATCTTTAACATAGAAACTCTGTACTGGCACAGTTCCACCACAACTACATCAGGCTGCACTTCTTGTATTGTCTGAAAAAGATGAATTTATTTATACTGCTTTAGAAATGAATAAACAGAAATGCAGCCAATATCAACACCTTAAAGAGAAAAGGGACCTTAAAAGCACATTCCAACAATCATTTCAATTAAAAAAAAACAGCAGAAGAGTAAATAAGAGTTCTCCAAATAACCTATGCATTATATAAAAATACCAAGGAAGGTGACAGCAAAATGTCTTAGTTACTGGATGCTTTGGGCCAGGATAACGGTGAACATATCGTGCTGGGGAGGGGAGCAGGGAAGAAACGCTTCAGGTCACACTTTTCAGATTCACAAAATTAATCTGACTGTACTCTGTGGCATTTTGCAATATGAATTAGAATACACTTTGTACCAGAATTGCCAACCCTGGTTCTTACAAGATTCCTCCCCCTCTAGCTCCTGAATAAAGCCGCTCTTAAATGCAGAGTTTGCAGGAGGTGCAGTATGAAATAGCCCCTTACTTGCACTAGGGCTTCAGATCTACCTGCAGCTTGAGAATGGAATTCAAGTTTTGTGCAGCATGGTTTTACAGCCAAATACTACCCAGACAACGTAAACTTCACTAGTGAGATTTCTACTTTAAAGCACTGGCGCTGTATCTGCCTTTTTTATTGAAGGGCAAATCAAAATATTTGAGCAATGTAATGCATCAAAATTATTACTATGCCTCTCATAACATGTCTGCCTCTCATCCCATAGTGCTGTTAGCCCTCCAACAGCCAACTAGAAAAAAGAGCCTGAAGGTTGTAGCACAAAAGCGAGTCAGAACTGGACTCTGTGCTACTTAGTGCTAAGTTGAAACATTATAAAGATGCTGCTCAAAGGCTCACACTGAGTATTTACCTTTACTACATCCTTTTTGCTGCTGTCACTGAAGTGGGCTGTTCCAACCACATATACTTTAGAACCATCCTCAGCATCAAGCTCAGTCACAGTGCTTGGTAAAGCAGGCCTTTTCTGCCTCTTTTTTAACTTCATGTCCAGGAGGATTTTAAATGCATCTGCATCAGCTATAAATGTAAAGAAAAATAGAGAAGAAAAGCACACATGATATAAAGTGCAGGTAAGTAAGACAGAAAATAAAAATGTTGCCACTAAACAGCAGAGCAGAGCTAAAAGGCCATTGATTTACCACTGTAATCTTACATTCAATTCTGAAGCTACATCATTGAGAGTGCCATCACTGGAGAAGCTGCCTCCAAGCATGGGTCTCAGTCCAGGTTTCCTACCCTGTGGACACTGGGACAGGTTGTCCACGCAGTTCAGTAAGGGAAAGAGAGAAGCTGTGTGGCAGGTGAGGTGGACAGAGAAGCAAAGAATACTTAGAAAAGGTATACACTAAATTAGAGGAAAAAAAAAAAAGAAATAAAAAGAGCATTTTTAAAATTCTAAACCCGAAGTGTTTCATTTTGGGATTCTTATCTATATAAACGATAGCAACACATGGACACTGGTGTGACTATGATGGCAAAGTCACTTGCACATATTGGCTTATACAGGATACCTACAGCACCAACCTTAGCCTTTTCTGTGACTAGCACACCAGGGATCAGTACACAGAGGAAAATTAAACCTCCAGAGGTATTTAGGTCAGGAATCCAATCATCCTTCCCTAGATTCAACAACTATTTAAGATCAAAATGGTACAATGTGAGTTTGGCTCCTCTGTGTCAAGCTTGATGTATGGAAAACAGGAGGATCTATCAGCTCCGTCACAGTTGCTCATTAAATGCTAGATAGCCTCATTGACTGAGACAGAGAAGCTTTAACTCTACAGCAATGAGAAATTAAAGTCACTTTGAATGAGTCAACTTTAAGCTCTAATGCATCTTAGAGAAAAAAGCATCAAGCAGGAAAGCAGAGTTTTGTTTCCAACCAACTCTCTTTCTCTGGCAAGCTGCTGCACAAGTTAGCAGAGGTCTCAAGGGGTCTCCAGAAGCCTGGAATAGGATCATAAACCCAGGGGAAAAAAAATAGATTAGTGAACAGTTTGTAGGCAGGATGTCAAAGATGCAGATAAATTACAGCCTCCTACTACACATTCATTTTACGAATCTGGTTTAACTGTGTGGCTCTGGCCCCAGTTCTGTCCCACAAATACTTTTAAGACTTTGTGTAAAATAACACAAACAACCCCAAACCAAAAACAAACAAACAAAACTCCCACCAAATTAAAAGAAAATCAACCAAACAAAAGAGAAAGCCCAAACCAAAAAAAAAAAACCCAAAAAAACCAGAAGCAACCCTTCAACATCCTTCTTAGCAATTTAGCAACCTACTACTTTGTGGTCAATACCCAAGAACACGGTGTGCTGCAATCAGTACTGTCTGAGCTATGATAATGTTGCTGCCAAAACAAACGGTGATGCTAAGGAGCAGGTAAGAAAAACATGACTGAAAGAGGAAGAAGAGGTAAGGCTGTTGCATTTGTAGCACTCGGTCACACAGTTATAAAAGCAGCCACAGCAAATCAACAAAAACCCACCTAAGTAAATATCCCATCTCCCACTATGGTCAAAAGTGGATGCCTAAGGGAGAATATAATACATGGGGAAGTTTGTGTGTGATACCCGTCTCAAATACTTTCCTAGCCTAGAGCCACTGGTTGAGATTCCCCCAGCTGAAAGTGGTTTCTACATATTTGGTAACCCTTAAAGGGTGTAATTTCTATTTATTTTTCAATATTTCACCTCACAAATATACTCAGTACTGGACTGAATAATGTTTCATGTGAAGAAAAAAATGCAATAATGGTACAGTACCAGATGTTATAATTTAAGGACACAAGGAAAGCATTCTCAGGAGCAGCTATGGTTTTTAATTGAACCAGCTTTTATATCTGGAGAAAAAAGCAACCTTAAAAATCAATCTGCTTCTTTAGGTCTGCAGACACGTTCCATAGCTTTAGTCACGGCTCTGTTTGCTCCCTTGAAAGCTGAGATCCCTAGGAAATATTCAGCAGTGTTGCTGTTACACACTAATTTGCTCTAAGATGGTTCAGAGCCTATTATTTGCCAGAAAGCACAATCTAAATGTTCCTATGGTTATAAATGAGCACTGTTTACATCAATATCACAACACTGTATCAATATACATAAAGCAAATCCTAAGAAGCCTTTGTTTTTTCCTCTTGAGAAAGAAATGTCTGTCATTATCTGATCTTACCGATAACAGGAAAGAAAAGATACTCTTCCTGGGCTTCACAAGACAGTTATGGTTGGAATACTTCTATTGCCACATCCTGCAGGCTTGCCAAAACATTATCATGCTAACATGGGCAAGGCATTCCACTTGGGACAACTGATCAACATCATATCACTAGATGCCAGGCTGTCAAATCATACACTTATGCATCACTGGCTTAGAAAGCAGTAACTGAGCTTAAAACAATAGCTCAGTGTATCTATTCAATCTAAAAATATTTACTTTTGAAAGTATGGGATCAGCAAACTGACAGTCAATATATCATTGCTCTTTCTAAATTGGATTTACACAACTGGGCCTTGAAACAAATCAAGAGCAGAGTAAATCAGCTACGATTTCATTAGCATCTCCCTTTTTTGCTAACAGCCCCGTCCATTTTAGGTAGGGAAAAGGCAAGGACATTTAGTTTAATACCCTTCTGGTATGATACACCCTCCCCAGTCAAACCAGAAACATACAGATATTCTGCGATACACTTGACGTTTCCTTAGGGCCATCTTCTGGTGCATCAGAGGACGACATTGGATCTGCAGCAGCCTGTATGAAACAAATTCAAAAGGAGGCTGGGAATTATAATGAAATGTTTTAATCTTTCCCTTTGTGAGTTTACTCAGTTTGAACCTACTGATAATATTCAAGCAAGTAAATAATTTAAGCAGTGTCACAGTTCAAAAACAGCTGTGATTTTACAGCTCTTTTTTTTCCCTAGCTGCCTGAGTATGATAAAGAATATATTAAAAACTAATTACTACATGCTTATTTTAGGAGATAATATTTATACCTGACATGGAGTTTTAAAATAAATGGGATTCCAGAGAAAATGAACAAATTTATCTCTAACACTACAACAGCACTTTCTGTGTTGAAAACGAAAATTTGCACTGATTATTTTATACCATTTGACTCAACTACCAGTCAGCATTAGTCTGCCAGGAGTCTGACAAAGTTAATCAGTATTCACAAGACTAAACACATTCATTCTAGAAGAGTCAGGCCAAGTGTTTGTTGGAATAAGGCAATTACACAAAATGCACATCAAATCTTAGAAAGTTCATGTGCATGAAGACTTTATACATATCAGAAATCAAAGTCAAAAAGGATACAAGGCATCTGCAGAGTTTTGCTCTCTAAGGGAACAGAAGACAATTGAAAAACTTCCCAAAGACTGACTCTTAGATATTATCCCTCGAAGTATATGATACAGGTCTTTGGCTAACAAAAACCTTTCTTATTTTTAATTAACTGGCAATTTTCAAAACTTGTGTCTAAAGTTCAAACAATTCCAGTCATTCAGCTAATATCATTCAAGCCAGAGAGGCCGAGTTAGTGCAGAAAAGACTCAGAAGTAAGGGAAGGCTAAATTATAAACTACCTTTAGGCAATTACCTTAACTCAAAGTTTAATCAGGATGATTACTGGAAGAATTTGGAATTTCTGAACAATATTAAGTCAAAAAGTTAGAGATGGGATGAGAATCCGTCATCTTTTAAGTACTTTCCAAAGGAAAGACAGTATTAATTAGTCAGCAAGCAGACAGCCAACCTCTCCTGATGGATGTCAGCTTTTTAGCGAAAATTACTGGTTTATTTACTTTATACTTAACCTGGTAAGGTTTAAAGCAAGGCTGTACAAAGCACATCCAATTGTTAAGAGCTTTCTACAAGAGTATTTTCTTCTTGCATTCTATTATGCCAGTCAGGAATTTTGAGAAAATAAATCCTGAATGTCTTATCATGACTTCACAGAAGACAAGGAAAATTTTTTGATACATTTCATAGAGTAAGCTCAAAAAGTACAACAGCTTTACAGTGCAAAGTTTAAAATACAGCAATATATCATCCTTTCACTACAAAGCAAAAGTCTGTTCATTTACAACTGCGAACTGCAATTACACTGCAAATTGCAATTACATTCACAAATCTAATTTAACACCAGCTCAGCTTTTGATCACAACATATGGCTTGACTCTACTGCTTGCATACGTTAAGTCTAGTCATAGTAATATTTTGGAAAAAATTATCCATCTGTAACATACGGAATTAATCCTGTCACTTATGCTGGCTTTGTCATCACAACATCACAACACTGCAATGGGAACAGCACAAAGCCAACAAATTAATAATATGTTGTTCTTTTTTTTTTTTCATTAACAGGAAAAAAGAACCAGCATTCTTATACTTCATAGGATAAAAATTTCCTGAGCTTCATCTATTATACCAGAAAAAGGTTTTGAGATATATGGATATGAAAGAAGAAGAAAAGGAACAGAAAGGACAGAAAAAGCATCTCAGTTTAATTTGGCAAGGAACTTCAGCCATGTACAATGAGATTATTTCTATATAATCAATTTCTGTAATTTACTCACAAAACCTTTTTCTTCCTAAAGGTTTAATCTCGTATTAGTCTATTTTACGCAATTCCTCAGTTGCAAGTAGAATAACAGAAAAGACCCACTTTAGCTTTTGCAGCTGGAGAGAAAGAGAACCTGAAAAGAACTTAAATGTATCAAGAATAGTAGCATTCAGCTCTCCATCCCCATTTTAAAAGGGGTCTCACAATGGCATTCTCAGCCCTAAGACTTTACAGAACTTGCCCAAGAATAAGTGAAGAACCTGGCTGATTCAGTCTTGACCTTCCCTGCAATTGCACTGAGATACAAACTTCATCTGCAAGCCCTACCTCAGGCTGTTGTTCCTCTTGCATTCCTGCAGCGTAGGCTTATTTTCACCAACCACACAAGAACTGCAAGAAGTAAAAAGAAATGGGAGAGAATTAAAAATTAATGGCATAACCTGGAATATTTGCTCAAGAACTGTCAGGAAAAAAAAAAAAAAAAGTGTCTCAAGTCTCTAACAAAGGTTGAAGTAATAAAAGCAGCAAACAAATGTCACCTCTTCAACTCTACTGCCATTAAAAGAACTACAACAAACAAATAGCAACTCCCCAGCAGTAGGTAAAACTAGCCTGTTACAGTAGAGTTCATGAGGTGACTCTAAAGCCAAAGCACAGTTACTGCAACAGCAAAAATCCTGCTCAGCTTAATCAGTAGTTCTGTCTTGTCCATACGAAGTACATCAAGAGTGGGTGTTGGCAGATTTTAGGAATCATCTATATTTCTAGGGCTTCATGGCTGCACAGAATATGGGAGCAGTCATAATCTTAATATTCAACTATAGTCATACATATTGTTTAATCTGCATCATGTGACCACATATATTTATAAATATGCCAGAGTCAAAAGATCAGTCAGCTAGTATCTGTGTGACAAACCCACGAGACTAGGTTTTCAAACCTTTAGTGAATGGTTTCTATGTTTAACAATAGGGGTGAAGGAATCCTGAAAGTCCAAAGTTCTCCCTGAAGCTGGCAGAGTGCTGTGATTGGACTTGAGTGGTGCTGTGAAGCAATTACACAGGACATTGAATGCATGACTAGTGCTCATTCTGCTTATATTTAGTGCCATCTCACTAATATTGAATCATTCAAAGTGCTGCTTCTTTACTACAGCATTTTGGGCTACCTCGATTTGACCTATTTCATAATGCATGTGAACAGTGTTTTATTTTATTAAATAAAGAAAAAGCAATCCTGAACAACTTACTCACAGAATACATTTGCAGTCCTGCTCTGAGGAGTGGACAGACAAGTTTGACTCGTGCCCTGTCAGGTGAGGCTGGAGAAAAGCTGGCTGGCATCTGGGTAACAGTATACTTCAGCACACAAATGTGATGGCAAGCCTCTCCATTCCCCAGATACAACAGACTCCTGCAGCCAGATTAGCACTCTGCATTCTGGTGTCTAGAAAGCCATTTTGCTTTCTAGCTTTGCTTAAAATAAGTTTCTTTAAAAGAGCATTTGCCTGGGCAGTATGAAGCGAGTGTAATTCTGTCTACTGGCACATCACCCTCCATGCAGCAGAGGGATTTCAGGAATTTGTGCCTTCTTGCTGTCCACTGCTCCTGGTCAGCCAGCAAACCAGAGGTCACAGCTGAAGGTTGGGCAAGAAAAAAGTGGGATGGCCAAGATCCTGGCTTCTACATGATCTCTGCAGCAAAATCCCTGTGAAACCCAACAGAGACCCGCAGCTTGAGCAGGCAACAGCTACAGACACAGCACCTGAGCTGTGAGGCAAATACCCCATTAAAACAAAAAAACACACACTGCACACAGTCCAAGAGGTTCATTAAAACAAACTTCAAAATAAGCACTCCAGTGGTTTTGCTACAAGGCTCAATATAATTTAAAAACCAGGACCTTCCTGCCTTCCAAGGAGTCAAGTCAAGGAAACCTGGATGTCAGAGTAAGCTGAAGTGGCAGGTGAAGCTGAACTGCTCTTCTGCTTCAATATTTCCATAATTTATGAGTAGTGTGGACAGATCTAAAGCCGCACGGCAGAAAGAAACCCCTGCCTTGAGACCTGCAACCTGACTGGGACACACCAGCCCCCAGACACCTCACTCCAGACAGTTTGTTGGTTTTGTGGGCTTAAGTAAACTCAGCGCCTCTTTTTATCCTGTCCTGTCTCTGATAGACTGGTTCGACTACTTGTTGACTTAGACAGTAAACCATACTGGAAAGCAAGCTCAATTAAAAAAAAAAACAACAAAACCTCACCTTTTCCCCCACAGTCTACCAAGGTATTTTTAGTTCAGATGATCAAACAGCTGCAGGAAGAACTGCAGCCTCAAAACTTGAGGAACAGCATGAAGTGGAGATGCTGAAACCAACTGCCCTCTGAGAAAATACTTGCTCAGCTACAGCATCACTCAGAGTGTACCAATACTCTGATGCTCAGCTCTGGGCTTGGTTCTCAATCAGTTTGTGTGCAAAATACCACATTGTTTTTCTGGCAGTGCATCAGCTGGCCCTAAATACAACCTAAAGTTCTAAACTTGACTAAGGCCTGCTGGCATTTTAAATCATGTCTCTTATCTGCAGAGCGCTCTTCAAAATAATGAATTGAAAGTTTTGCTTAAAGAATAGACTCCTATACAGAAGCACTACATGGTGTTTCTTCCCACCAAGTGACATTTTAAAAAAACCTCATCCCATTCTCACCACTAACTAATTAATATGTCTGACGCTGGTGAGGGTTGGGGGGAGGGATCTTCTTTGATGTTTACTCATGCTAACTAGCACCAGTTTTTGACTGACCTATACCTCTGGAGAAAACAAAGGTTATGTTTTCTCCAAAAACAAAACCAAAAAAGGCTGTTTGTTTCCATCTCCAGACTCTGCAGGGAATCCATGAACAATACTTCCATGGCCAAATGAGAGAATTCGCAGCCACAATATCTTCTAGGACAAGTGGGCCCATGAGAATCTCATGAGGTTTAGTAAGTGCAAGGATCTGGGTCGGGGCAACCCCCCATTATCAATACAGACTGGGAATGAAGGGACTGAGAACAGCCCTGCTGAGAACTTTAGGATGGATGAGAAGCCGGACACAACCTGGCAATGAGCACTCGCAGCCCAGAAAGCCAACCGTGTCCTGGGCTGCTGCATCAAAAGCAGCGTGACCAGCAGGGCAAGGGAAGTGATTCTGTCCCTCTGCTCTGGTGACACCCCACCTGCAGTGCTGCATCCGGCTCTGGGGTCCCCAGCACAGGAAGGACACCGACCTGTTGGACTGAGTCCAGAGGAGGCCACCAAGATGGTCAGATGGCTAGAGCATCTCTCCTGAAAGGAAAGGCTGAGATAATTGTGGTTGTACAGACTGGAAAAGAGAAGGTTTTAGGTGACCTAATTGCAGCTTTCCAGTACCTGAAGGGAGCTCACAAAAACCATGGAAAGGCACATTTTACAAGAGCTGTACTAACAGAACAAGGGGGAATGGCTTCAAACTGAAAGAGAGTAGATTCAGATTAGATAAAAGGAAAAAATTCTTTACTGTGAGGATGGTGAGGCACTGGAACAGGTTGCCCAAAGAGACTGTGGATGCCCTATCCCTGTGAGAGTTCAAGGCCAGTCTGAATGGAGCTTGGTCTGGTGACAAGTGTTTCTGTCAACTGCAGGAAGGTTGGAGCTAGATGATCTTGAAGATCCCTTCCAACCTAGGAATTCTATACTCTTGTTTTTAGGTGCTTAGATCTGCTGAAGTTACACTGGAGGCGAAACTTTCCATGCAGAAGACCTGCTTCTAGACTCAGAAACAGGTTCCAGACAAGGCTGGGTACTAGCAGTATCCTCCTCAGCAGCACTGGCAAAGTCCACGTATTTTGGGAATTAGTCAAATACCTTGGACTCCAGGCTCATCCACATGATAGACACTATCCCTGTACGTCTGTGTATTCACAGAAGCTATGTGTGTGCTATGATATTTGAAATATAATTTGAAGCCTCTGAGAGAAGATCTTGCTGATACACAGATAACCAACTGAAGCACACAAATCTGTATGCACTTCCTTACACCATGTCCAATAAAAGGTGCCAATTCAGACCAAATTCTGGCAGCCATCTGAAAAATTTACATCCATGCATTTCCAAATTTCTTGGAGTTTAATTTTCCAACCAGTGTTTTGGGCTGTTTTTTTTAAAGTTTTGTTTCCTAAAGAAATGACACAAGGTAACAAGGCTTATTTGTCTGTGCTTGTTCACCCATAGGTGAGTTTTAAACAATTTTGGCAAGCAGGGAAGAGTCTCATAGTCATTCACAGGTGCAACACACAGCACTGCTCCTCCAGGAGAAAAAGATCACTAAAGATTAGAGGAGGTGCATGTGAAAAAGAGGTGGTCATCAGAACTTGCCAGAGAACAGAAGGAAATTCAATCCCAAGTTGAAAAGCCACAGGCAAAAAAAAAAAATCTGCTCAGACAATTATTTACAGTGTTCCATAATATGTACACTGCAATATCTCAAAACCACAAGTTCTACTTACCATGAGATTTGGCATGAACATGTGAAACCAATCAAATTCCCCTCCTCCAGCTACTTCAAAGCCTGTAAGAGCCCCTTGTGAGATATATCACATACTGAAAATCTCAGACACAACACTGCACTTCTTCAGATGCACTGGGAGATGCAGCTTTTAGGCACTCATAAAGATCAGAGATTAGAAAGTATTTCTGTTCTCTTATCTGCCAGGACACTGTCTTAATCAGGGCTTCATTCTCCTGCTTCAAGTACTACCAAATAAATTCCTGGAGCTAGAAGAAACAAAGAGGGGTCTGATCTTGCTTGTTATAACCCAGAAAGATGAGGCTTTGCCTCTGAAATTTTCTTGAAAGAACTTCTTAATGATTTAATCTCTACCTCAAACACCTTTTTTTCCAGGCAAGTGGAATTCTTGTGCTTATTGCATCTTTGTTAGTCTGAGGGGGCCTGCCATTCACTGGGCTACTAAAAATTGTTGTTTATATATACATGTGTGAAAAAAGCCCTTTTGCCAACTCTTAAGATACCTAGGCAACCAAGCAGGAATTTTTGAGACCACCGAATAAACTGCAAACCTAGAATTTAGCCATTACTCATCTCTTATTGATAGGCACCTATTTCCTCTCAAGGTCTTCTTGTTCCTACAGCACACACAGGACAGGCATTGCTACCAAAAAAAGTATTGACAAAGAGGAGCAGTATTTGTCCCATGCACATAAGCACTATTCTCTTTCCCCCAAAACAGCAAGTTCAGAAAGGAACACACAGAAAGTTCAACACCTTCCAGCAATGCTTACTCTGCACAGAGGCTGGCAAAACAGAGGTAGAAAGAACTCCCTGCTATGCTATTTCCCATCAGCCCTCCAGTTCTCCTAATATAAACCAGCTTCAGCAGCACTTCTTCTTTGCATGGAATCCTCTCATTAACTCATTTTTCATACTTGATAGCCTTAGTTGACCAAAGTGTTTCGGTTCTAGCTTCATATTTAGGCATCTGAAACTCTCTTAGCTTGCAGTCTCAAGAACATAAGAGGTACATGCACTCACAAATCAGAGCTTCTAGCAAGGCAAGTTAAAGAACAAAAGGCCCTTTCCTGTTTAATTTCGGTGAGGTAGTTCAGTGAGAAAATTCAAACACCACACAGACAATTCATTACAGTATCCTCCTACAGTAGGACTAAACTTGTTCCTTTACTGTCTTGTCTAAATTTGCTTCCTTCAGACAGTGATTCAACTGAATCGATAAAAAAGCTCTCAAAAAACCTCTCATGCTCCTTCCTATAAAACAACATAGTCAGCTACTTTTAAACAAGATTTTTATTGGATGTTTTCCTCCTTCTGAGCTATACAGAATTTCAGAAGCAGCACTTTGTTTCCTCAATGTGTTGACACTGCAAGAGGGAAATAAAAGTTGTCCATAGCCTTATAATTGCTCTGTATTTTCTATGTGCTGCACACATATCAGAATAGGTAGTAAAGGAACTAGGAAAGGAGTCACCAAACTACAGCTTGTTCCACCTTTTATTGAAAGAAACAGGCAAAAATTTCTGTGTTTGATCCCCTCAACAAACAAATCTAAATGTATCTATTAGTGCTTTTGATAGCTACAGTATTCACTAATGTTGCAGAAGGTACCCACATCTCACAGTACTCAAAGTGTTAATCCTGCAGCCTCCGAGATAGGATTGTACATACATCCTTGTTTTACAAATAAGTAACTGAAGTATATGAATGCTTAATTACATCTACAAATCTGACCTCTGGTAGCTAAACAAGTAGTTAGAAGGCTTGTGGAACTTTCAAAGCATTTCAATTTTGCAATCTGAATTTTCCTTTGTTTTTAATCATTGGTCCTTCTAGGATCCCCACACACCCCAGAGGACAGCACTTCTCCCTAGTAACAAGGCACCACCACTCATCCTCATTCCTCTAAAGTTGCTGTGGGAAAGACAAGAGATAGGCTAAGGACTGAATTTGAGAGCAAGATATTGAACAATAAAGCAGGAGTCCTCCAGTGAGAATACAGCACACCTCACATAGGTCATGCTACAACTGAGCCAAAACTGACCTGGACGTATGCCACAGGCACACACAAAAGACTATGTCACAAGCAGAATTGTGTGCGAGCCCTCTAACACCAGTATCCCCAGCCAGAACACAGCTTCCATCAGCTTGGCATGAGATACAGCAATAAACTTACCTGCATCTATGTGCATTAAGTGTGCTGTGCTCCTTTCATTGTCTGAACCTGTAGTTTCACTAGCAATGGGTATTTAGCTGGTATAGCCTGTACACTTTACACTCATATTATGTGCTGCATAAACACATCTCATTTGAATGCTGCTACCCTTTAACAGGACCACTTATTTTATGAAAACAGAAGAGGCATATCAGTACTTCAGAAGATACAGACCCAACTTTCTCCCACTGAAAAACTGTCGCACTCTACTCACTGTCTGACCTATCTAACAAAGCACCTTCCATGCTTAACGTTTAACCTACTAAGAAAGAAAACAAACCCAAAAGAACAGATAGCCACTTAAGTCTCAGCACCATACTCTGCAACAGAGTATTTAAGGTTGATGAGGCTTTCTTCATACTTACTCATAGAAATCTTACAAATGTTTACAAACAATCATCAGCTCCAAATGGTGTCTACTCTGTTGATAGCCTGCTCATACTCAGAGGGATGTATTAGCTGAAACCTGTCTGCCAATTAATGTAACAGCCACAAATTCAGAAATTGGAATGCATTTCAAAATTATCACCGAGGTGACCTACTCCACATATTGCATGTTATCTCTTTGACACAAACCCATGCCTTTGAAACTCAATTAAACAACTAGCTCTGTAATCACAGATGGTTGTAAAGCACGGCTCTGGTTTCTCATGACTCATAAGTTCACAAATTTCAAAATGCATATTTTTACCCTCTGAGCATCAATGAGGTGTTCCTGCAGAATGAACTCTGCAGACATATGCAGCCTAAACTCAGGTACCTTCCCACTGGAGTCAACATCCATTCACATGCTTTGTAATTAAAACATAAAAGTCAAAGACAGCTACATTCATTTTGAAAGGAGGTGCTAAAACATGAGAATATGTGGCCTGGGACACTGAAAACATGTTTATCAGTGAAAAGCATTCTCATCTACACTGTGGTTTTACAAGTTATTGCTATTACACTGACTACGGCTAATTGATGAAATGAGTAAATATGAGGTGAATCAGGATGCTAACACACTGTGCTGCAAATTTATCAACAAACATTAGCCCAAATCCTTACTCTTTTAAGAGGTTGCAGAGTTTGTAAAGATACTGCTAAATTTAGAAACATGAGACAGAAAGACCACAGCAATGAGGCTCAAGTCTGGAAAGGCACTCAGAAACCTACAGTTTTTTAGAACCTACTCAAGTCACTTTCCTATTGTATTTCAATGTGAATTATGTGAATCCAGCAAAGATCTAGAACCAAAATAATTTTATTAGACTTTCCTCTATCCAGCAGCTTGGGATAAGATATCCTCCCTCCAGGCCACGTAAAGCTATGAACCAAGTGATACTTCTGGTTTTGGAAAACCCTCTGCAACACACTCCCAACCAGAACAGAGGGAAAATAGCACAGCTGCTGCATGTATACGGAGTTCTTCAAGAAGCAGATTTTCCACTCTGATCATTACCTACAGAAGCACTAAGCTAAGGAAATGCGTGAAGAAAATGGTTCTGCAGTGTCAACGGCTGTCTGCTGAGATATGCAGAAGCTGCATCTCAAAAGTACCAGCACATTCACTTTCGCTCTAAACACTTTGAAACTCAATCCTTATGATGGTAAAATTGGGATTTCAGAGGACAAAATAATTTTGCCCAACTGCCAAGCACATTACTTATCAGTAGTGCTCTTCTGTCTGTCCCTTTCATCCCACTCTCCAAACACTATCTGTGAACAAACTGACCTACTCTTTCAAAACCCTTAGGTGAACACAAAGCTGAAAACAGTTACATGACATGAGCCCATCTTCTGGCAACAAGTAAAGAAACACAGCTCTACTGTGGCAGGGAACTGAAGAAAGAACTCCAAATACAAAGCTCCAGGGTAGCAAATTCCAGCCTGCAGTCAAAGAAGCCCCAGGATAACAGTAACAACTCAGTACTATCAACACACTCACAGGAAAGCTGTTCTACTTCCAAGACCATCCAGCTGTTGCACTACTCATTTAACCTGTGAAGGACTCTGTACCTAACAAATTCCATATATATATATATATATACACACACAAAAAAAAAAAAAAAAAAAATTCCAAACCCCCTCTATTTCCATGACTATCTGCTATCCTTCCAACAGATGAGAAAACCTCAGCAACTCCGGATCCCAGTTCCTCACACACAGGCCTTTCAGGCTACACTGTAACTGGCTATCTTGCTGCCCTTCTGAAGGACTACTACCAGCTGCGCAACATGCAAGATGTGCATCCTAGCGAGGCAAGACCAGGATCTCCAGATGCAGCATGCAGGTGTTTGGACACTTTCTTCAATTTCACCAGCAGTCATGGCGTTGTTCAGCTATGGTGTAGCCTCTTGCTCTCTCTCAAAAGCATGCACACCCTTCCTGAGACAGACAGATCCCTCAACCAGCAGACAGCCTGAAGGGCTTATCCCCTGGAAGATGCACTCCCAGAGCTCCAGTGTAGCCCTTGATATGCAGGGTCATCATGACATTTAAATTCTTGCACATGGACATGCCAAGTTCCTGCATCCCTCAGTGATTTCAAGTGAAACTACAAAGCAGGTCAACTAAAGGCAGGGGGAAGGAAGGTGGCAGGAGTAGAAAACGGCTTCTCTACTTTTTTCTTCTTCTTTTTTTTTTTTTTTAATTATTATTATTAGAAAAAGAAGTGTACAGGAAAAGAACTTGTCACTGAGTGCATGCACATTCTCATACAAATCTATTAATTGTGGTTAATATTGAAGTTACATTCACCTGAATCCTTTTTTAGAAAGGGAGAAAAATATTCACTGCAAAAGTTTTAAGTTCAAATACAGAATCGTAGTATTAACTAACATGTTCGAACCACCTGAAATTTGAATGGCCCTTTAAAAAAAACATTCAACGACTGAAGGTCTGATCTCAGATTCAATTCACATAGGTATTTGCAAATGTTTCTAACCTAGTAACAACCACCACCAAGATAATATATTGGTCAGATTTTGTACTAAATCATCTATGAAAGACAGCCAGTGTCCTGTCTCCTGACAGGACAAGGAGAGCTACAGAATTCTTCTTTCCCACTGGCACTAGCTGGCAAAGCGCTTGCTGTGATATCACTTCAGACGGACACAGTTACACACCACTCCCATTAAATCTGGAGCACACTTATCTCTCGCCTGCTCTCATTTCTACATTTTCAAAGACTGCCCCAAATCTCTTTCTGCACTTTTCCTGAATAGCAAATAAGGAAAAAGAAGATGCTTTCCAAAAAGTATTATTTTATAAAAACACTTGCATGACTCTTCCACAAATAGATGCCAATAGCACATGGTTCATTCACAGTTGTGGTGACAGTGGCAGCACTGTTTCACCATATTTACCATATGGAAGAAAGAATACCCTGAAAAATCAATTTAACTCTTCCAGCACCAAGCTACACAATATCTGATTCTACAGTTAAGATGCCAGAGTGCCAGACACTGTGAGGAATGAAATTCACAATAAGCAACTTAAAATTGAAATTTACAATACAATAGTCAATTCATGTTACTGAATCTTGAAAGTCTACTGACTGCCACTGACAGCAAGGCACAAACCAGTGCCACAGCCACAACCTAGATTTTTCAATGAATTAACTCATTTATCTTAGGATAATTAAATGGACACATGTTTTTCCCCTCCTGTGTAAGGTCTATCCCCTATTGAAAAAACAGTAGAGAAACCCCCGGAATCTGTTTGGTGTGGGGGGCGGTTTGTTTGTTTGTTTTGGTGGGGTTTTTTTTGTTTGTTTGTTTTTGCTTTACTCTGTTAGCTTTCCAAGAAGGAATACTTCCATTAATGACGTGAACAGTAGTTGCACAGATACACATCTCTACAAAACGGAGAAGTGTTATTCCACCCTGGGTATTTATTTCAACTAGTATTGTCACCACCACCATTTGCGAAACAGCATCTAACTTGTAAAAGATCATTCATTCCATTCTCTCACTTTTCCAACTCATCAGTTACAACTTTCTGCAAGGTTTTACCAAAGAAAAATATGCTTTCTTCCTGAAAGCTAGCAAAAATAAACACCTGTTATATGGACATCTGCATCGGTACACACATTTTCCTCAAGAGAAAATGCTATGCCTGTGATAAGAGTTATGCTCCAGAGCTAGGTTAATTTGAACTGTTTTCAGAGGTGAATTCAGAAAAAGCCACAACTGTTTACAGACCAAAGGGACCAAAGGAAGAAAAAAAAAAAAAAAAAAAAAAAAAAAAAGAGAGAGAGAGAGAAACTGTGCGTCTCGGTTTTCCGCAGCTCCCTGCCAGAACCAAACAAATCCCACGCTCTTATCATTAAACACCTCGATCAGGAGCGTTGTGCCACGTCCGTGAAGCCCCAAACCACGTAACAGCCGTAACGAAGGAGCTGAGGACACGCGGGCCCGGACCCTTACAAACAGCCCCAAGAGTCGCATTTCCCCACAAGTTTCCTGCCCAGCTGCAGCTCCCGGCCGGCAGGGCAGGGCAGGGCAGGGCAGAGCGGGCCCGCTCGCGGGAGGCCCGGGGCAGGCGGCGGGCAGCGGCCTCCCGGCCTCCCCTTGCCCCGCGAGCCGGGCCGAACGCCTCAGCCCGCCCGCTACCAGGCGGAGCTCGCCCGCCCGCAGGGAGGCCGCCCCCGCCCCGAGAGGCCCCTCGGCCCCACCGCCTGCGGGGTCACCGGCGGGGCAGCGCCGGACCAGCCCCGGCTGCGACTCTCTCGCCAAGCTCGGGCAGCGCTTCCAGCAGCGGGAGCGAGTAGGGCCGCCGCGCCCCGGCCACCTCTCTGCCTAAGCGGGCGCTGCCCGGCAGCACCTCCGGGCCGGCACCTGGAGGGGCAGGGCCGGGTACGTGCCAAGGGCGAGCAGCGAGGGGACGGGGCCGCTCCGCTCGCAGCCCCCTCCCCTCCTGCGGAGCACCGGGAGAACCGCGACACCCCCATCCGCTCCCCTTTGCACGCACCCGCCGCGACCGGGGCCGGCCCCGGCACGGCCCCGCCGCCCCCCGGTTTGGCGAGACGCGACAGCGCGGCCGACCCCCGTCCCCGCTGACCTGCCGTGCTGAGCGATGGGAGCGGCGGAGCCGCCGCTGGCCGGGGCGCTGCGGGCGGAGCGGGCGCGGGGCGCGTTAGCCGGACAACGTGCTGCACGAGTCAGCGCGGGGCGGGGCCTTCGCGGGGCACCCTGGGCGCTGTAGTCCTCCTCCGCTGCCGGTGGCTCGGCAGCGAGTGGCACAGGACTACATCTCCCAGCCCGCGGGGCACGCCGGCCCCTCCTGCCCCTCCTCTCGCCCTCCCGCGCGGCTCCTCCGCCGGCCGCCGTGTCCGCTCCGGCCCGGGACCGCGCGGCGCCGTGTCCGCGCCGGGTCCGCGGCCGCTCCGATCTGTGCCGGCGGAGGGGCCGCCAGGGGCTATCGGGATCTCTGCGGGAGCCCCGGAGCGGAGCGTGCGGGGGTGCCATCGCCGGGCTTCCAAGCGCCTTCAGCTTCCGTGGGGGGCGGGGACCCTTCTGGCAGGGAATTGAGCCACGTCTTTGAGGCTGCTTCTCTCTGTACTGGTGAAGCAACTCTGCGGCTGCGGCGACCGCTCTGAGCCGAGCCCGGCTTGGTGCAGCAGGTCCGGCTCGGCGCCGACCTTCCAGCCCTGGACTGGGAGCCAGCAGCGCTGCCCAGGCGTCCGTGCCTGCTGTGGCTGCTGGCGGCGTGCTGGCACACGCGTGGCCGTCCTTGGAAGGCGTTTGGAAATGTGTACAGGTGGAAGGAGTAAGAGAGAGCCCTTAGGGGTGGGACTGCACGGGTTGTCCATGTGAAAACACGCTGTGGGTCTAACGAAGACTGAAATCGCAGGGATATCAGACTCCAAACGATATCAACTCTGAAGTTATTAATGACTTGCTCGATGTGCAGCCCTGCTTGCCACTGCTGTTCTGGCCCTTTGCTTTCTCTCTTGGGCCTCCCTGCTGGAAAAGCGTTAAATGTTTCACCCACAAAACATGAACAATCTGTGTTACACCACCTGTTTAAGGGGCATTTGATGATACTCCAAATTACTAGGCTGATACATGCAAATATTTTTCTGGTCAAGAAAACATTTGTTATCAGAAAGATGTGTCAAGGGTTGATTATAACAACCGGTCATATCCAGGAATTGTCTCTATCCTTTTCCTGCTTCTCTGTTCTGTTTCTGATAAGTCACAGTTCAATGACAGTATGGCTTAAACACCCATTTAGTCTGAGCACACATTTGTTGTCTAAATACAGTTTCATTTGAATAGATGTGAAGGTATGTTTTCTGATCTTTTCTTACTTCACATCTTGGGTTAGTTTAGGATTTTGCAAGTATGTGGTATGTGGAAATCAAGTCCAGACATGTTGATACAGTTGGGAGTTTTACTTCCTGTTTCAACTTGCTGTAAAAGCACAGAACAGGCATTTTGTGTGTGAATGATCAAAACACACCAAATGAAATAAGGTGCAAGCTACGCAGACCTTCAATTCTGAGGAAGAACCATCCAATATCTGACATAAAAGGAAGAAATTTTCACTTTGGTAATTTCAATCTAGGGCTGTACACTGATTCCAAATACATTTGGTTTCCCGCCGCCAACTGCTGATTGAAGGTTACCAAGAAAGATGGGACACTCTACTAGATCAGAATGAGTTGGTTGATGCTTTTGGAGAATGCGTTTGATGGCTTTATTGGCATCCAAAAACATCAGAACTTTGAGTAGTGTTATTTCTAGATGCAGCTGCTCTCTCTGGCCACAGCTGCTTGCTTCTGAGTCTCCCTCTAATCCCACCTCTTCCAGGCATCAGCTTTGCCCAGCCACAAGCTTTCTGTGGCACCAGATCCTGTTCTGTAGCAGGTATAGCCCTGTGAACATTTGCTAAGCAGCATGTGAGAGACCCTTATGCTCAGCAGCCTGAATATCAAGTTGCAGTACTGTCCCTTACACAGCTGATCACAGGTTTTATCCTCAGATTTGCTTAACTATCCGTGTGTGCCGAGCTTATACTCAAGCCCCAGCTACTTGCAGTCATGTGTTTGGTTTAATCTGATACCTTGCGATACTGAACGACAGTTCAGGGTTTTTTTGAATGCAGCTCCTCCTACTATACCACCAATGGTGTTTTGTTCAAAATCTGTGAGCCCCTGGACAGGCTACAGATCTGTTCCCAAGCTTCCCACTGTTTCAGCTGCAAAAGTTCCATGATTTTTTGGTTAGAGCATGAGAGCACTGCCTTAGCCTGCAGGAAAGACCTCACCTGATCTGATCTGATCTGATTGACAAGCCCTGTGCTTTTGGGAATACTATGAATCTTACTGGCCTGATTTTATTTTAGCTTCTGATGCTGCACCCTGATTATGTCAACAGTGTTGGTACTTATGTGTATACTTACTTCAGGCAGTGTTTCCTTTGCTGGCTCAGCAAAAGCTGTGGTGGCTGAACATGCCTTTACAAGGACCAAAGTAAGATGCACGTTTCTACTGACATGAAAGAGTGTGGCTGGAGATTCTGCCTGTGCTGTTTCAGCTTGGTCTGTGGTGCACAAGACTTCTGAAATGGGAGGAAGTTTATCAAAAGCAAGGACCTCTGCCAGCAGGAGGTCTAGATGTGCCCTTGTAAATCGTATTCTGTTCTGTTGTGAGCAATGAATGAGAGAGTTGACGGAATTGATCATTCCATTAATTAGCAGTTTCAAGATGGGTCACTCGTGTCTTCTGAGAAGCCTAATGTGATGTGTAAATCCTGTTCTTAACATTTAATACATACACTAATATCTTCTTTAAATGCTGCTATTGATGCGGGATTGTTTTGAGATCAATGGCAAATGCCAGTAGTGAAGAGAGGGCATGGTAGATGATTCTCAGATTTTTTTAGTGTTTCAACTCTACTTAAAATGCACTTCTTTTTTATACTGATACAGCCTCACAGAATGGTTATCAGCCACAGCACAGTATATCTGAAGTAAGTTTGTTGTGTAATGAGCCAGAAAGGCTACTCATGAACATGCCACTGTTCTTAGCCATAGAAATTTTCAGAAATTTTTGGGATTTCCAGGGCTAGGAGCAAGGAGGGAAAGCTAAGTGCACTTCTGCCTGCCTTCCCTTCCTCCCTTTCCTTCTTTTCTTCCCTCCCTCCTGCCTTCATCTTCCATCCATTCTGCTCTCTTTCTCTTTCGTAACAAGTTATTTTTACATAAGGTTTCTTAACAACTGATAGTGATGCCTTAAGCTTTAGCTTTCATATTTTCAGATTCCGTGCTGCCTAGGGATGTAGCTCTGAGCCTCATATTAAGTGCCAGCTCTCTTCACAGCTTAGGTAGACAAAACAAATCCTTTTCCTGCTGGAGACCAAGGACAACTTTCAGTCCAAAAGCATAAACAACGGTGGACTGGAGGGAGGAACAAGAAGGATGGGATGGGACCTCACAACCTGAAGCTGTAATTGGACAATTAAACCCCAATATGCAAATGGACCAAAACTTATAAAAATGTAAGTTCTTGTGACCCTAGAGCCATCTTTCTTTTGTGACCCTGGGTCCAGCCTTGGTTAGGATCCTGTGGATCCAAGGTGGATCCTGGAGGCCTTTCAATAAATATTTTATTTTCTAGCTTTGACCAGTCTCTGTTTCAGGTCAGCCTTCCTAAGGCACCAATAGGAGTAATGGTGACATCAGCCAGAAGAGATCGATTGTCTTCAGTGATCTCTGGTTTGTAGCAAATAGAGACCCAGTGCAACATTTGAAATCAGCGCCTGAACAGGTTGCCAGGGAAGGTACCGGGCTGTTTCCTGGATAGCCATATGTCTGTCCCTGTCACAACAGATTCTTAAGAACTTGTAATAAAAAGAACAAATCACCACTACCACCCAAAACAACAAAAAGACCCCCTTGAGCATTAGAAATGTTATTCAAGCATCTGACCTAAACTGGTGTTTGCTTGTGTCCAAACCCAGTAGCTCGTGCTCTGTGGGACTGGAGGACTTTCTCTTTTTAGCAGCTTTCACCCGTTTAAACATTGTCACCTCTTCTCTTGCCTTCTCCAGATTAGCGAGCCTTAAGATTTTCTCCCTGAGTCGAAAACTCACCGGGACCCACCACTACTGAGCACTCTTTAAATCAACAGAATCCGGGCGGGGACAGAGGTGGGGAACAGAGGTGGGGGACAGGGGGCGGGAACAGAGGTGGGGGACAGAGGGCGGGGACAGAGGGGCGGAGACAGAGTGGGGGGCGGAGGGCGGGGACAGAGGACGAGGGGCAGGGGGCGGGGACAGAGGGCGGGGACAGAGGGCGGGGACAGAGGGCGGGGACAGGGGGCGGGGACAGGGGGCGGGAACAGAGGGACGGGGACAGAGTGGCGGGCGGAGGGCGGGGACAGCGGGCGGTGCACGCCGGGGCTGGGCCGGTCCCACGGGAGCGGCGCTGCTCGGGGCTGGGGCGCCCCCTGGCGGCCGCGCTGCGTCAGCGCCCCTCGGGACGCTGCGGCCCCCGCCCGGTGCCGGGGTCACCCCACAGGCCCTGCAGCCCTCCCTCAGCCTTCTTTTCTGGCGTGATTTTGGGAGACATCGTCCATCTCAGACTGCGACGCAGAAGAATAAAGACAGAATGACTAGCAGCTCCGCTGAATTTCTTTGACCCTCCTCCCTGGAGGAGACGCAGGTTTCTGTCATTTCTATCTCACTCGCTGCGTGTTTGTTACCGCTCAGAAAAGCACTCGAGGGCCACCTCCAGCGTGCTTCACTCCCTCGGATCGGGAGTATGGCCTATATCCACGTTGCAGCGTTATCTAGGCATGCTAAGAGGGAAGTCAGAGAGCCATTCTGCTGCGCCCAGGAGGGATAGGGCTGTTCTGTGGCTCGGGCAGCACAGAGGAGGCCGCCTGCCATGTTAGGAGTGCCACGCAGACCCTCGGTGCCCTCCGGCACTGGTGGTGTGCTCCTGAGGCTGGGAAGGTCTAGGAGCTGTTCCTTCTACACTGCTTCTACGACGGAGCTGATGTTGTGGCTGGAACGGAGTCCAACAAAGATGATTTGATAAATCAGAAGAACCAAACTACACATGGGACTAGTTCAACTGTGGGAAATCTAGATGCTGAGAATTCTAAATCTAGGTGCTGACAGGCGCAGAGCTTCAGGGAAGCATTGCATTTGACCTGAGGACTTAAAACAGGCTTCCAAAAATGAGTGATAGTTCTGGGACCATGGGGATGTAGTTTGGATACTATTGTGTGATCTCACAGGGTGAAAAACTTAGATTTGGGATTTTAGTGTATAGTGATATATGGGAGCCAAGATGGAGAACTTTGGGTGTGGATTAGTTATCTTTTTGCACCACCTTCTTTCTTCTTCTTCTCAAACCTGGGTGATTTTCTGTAACTGGGTGAAAGAAGTCCGCATTGCGGGTTTCGGGTGATCATAATTGGGTTAAAAACATAGATAATACAGAGGTCAGCTGTTTATTGGATAAATGAGACTTAAACAGCCTTGAATAGACACCATTCTGGCTCACTTTCTCAACTTTTTCGAGAGAGCTCACATCTCATGAGTCTGTAATAGATAAGGATAATAAATTTCACAGTGAGACTTCAAAAACAACATCTCCTGAGTTTTTTTCATCCTGACCTTGGAGCAGGAAAGAGCCAGGAACGTCAACATTCAGCTATCTCTGGACTTTATATTTTTCCCGTAAAATTTGCGTGAGATGTGGGGACAGTTCATCATGAGTGGTTGCTGTGAAGGGAAGCTGATGACTGAGCAAGGTTTTAATAGCCCGGGTCCAGCCTTAGCTGCTGCGCTGGTGACCGCGGCATGGGCACAGGCAGCTGTGCAGCCCACAGCATGCATGTAGAGGCTACAGCTCCTTTGTTCTTCCTCTGCATCATCCCCATCCTCTGCTCTCCCCCTTTCCATTAAATTTGGAGCAGACATGCAGAGCACAGTGCATTGCAGAGGCATTCTTAGTACTTGTGAGTAACACAGCTTGGGTACAGGAGCTGCATTGGCACAGGGCTATTTGTGAGATCGTTTGTGTGGGAGGCATGTGCAGCAAGCAACATGGCATTGCTGTGACATAAAGGTGGATGTGAGACACCTGCTCTGGGCTTTCCTCTTCCAGGAGGCAAATCAGAGCCTGTGCTTCTCTACAAGAAAGGCTGGAAAGGAAGGCAAAACAGAGATGTACCTCTGTGAGGAAGCCTAGGATTGTACAAATTAATCTTTCTGTTCACTAGAGGAAAACACAAGTCTCACAACAAAGCCTAACCCCCATAAGCTTTGGAAGACAAGGAGAGACAACAGAGCTATTATATGTAGTCTTGTTCCTACACATGAACAATTAAATTGCACGGTGTTGTCTTCAACTAATAACAGACTGGATTAGAGCTACAGAGCAGAAAATCTGGGCTAATGCCAGTTTGCAATCTATAATGCACACTTGTCTGCCTCAGATTCGAAAGCTGTGTGGTGTTATGGGAGGCTTTGGTTGTAATCCCTGCAAATAAGTAAACAAATGAGTTGAAGATAAAGACCAGTTAATGAAGCACTGAAAATCACTGCTGATGTCAATGTGAGATGTGAACACAAGAAATAGAATTGAGGGGTCCAGATTCTTGGTTTCAAGTTGTACTGAAAACCCTGGTTTGGCAATGGGATTTTTTTCTGTTAAATTCCTCCATTCTCACAAGCCTTGGGATGTACATAAACATCAACAGCTTTTCAGACAACAAATTGAACTGGGGATTGAAAGAGCTGGGTGCTTTCTGCTCTCCACTGATTGCCCAGGGGATTATCCAAAGCAAAGAACAGTAAGTTAATTTGAGCAGGTGATGCAAACATTTTCCCACATACTATGCCCATATGTGGAATCAGTGAAAGTGCTGTAATCAACTTGCCCACTCATCAGCTCCCCTATTTGCATGAGCTATAAAATTCCTTATGTGTACATGCATTAATTTGAGGACAAATCTTGCACAATTGAAGTCCCTGACAAAGTTCTCTCTCACTTCAGTGGCTACAGGACCTGGCTCCAGGAGCTTGCTGTGAGTGGGCTGAAGCTGGAGAGTCTCAATACCGTTAGTATTGCATTTGTTCAATTATGTAATTCAAATTAAAAAAAAAAAAAAAAAATTCAAGCCCATCACGTGAATACAATCCCTTTTTTACTAATATCTAGAAATATCTGATTCACAAATCTCAGCTGTTTTTGCCTTCATAGATTAGATGGAAAAGTGCTTAACACATGAAAGGTCCCTTCATAATGCCTTTCTCCTGAAAAAAAGAATTATATTGCTAATAAAATCATTAGGACACCTTAATGTTACATTGTGTTTGTGTACCTGTTTCAGTAAGAGGGAGTAGTTGCACAATGCAGAATCAAAACCTAAAATCCAAAGTTATACCTACAGCATATCAGAATATTCAATTGCCTCCCATGGATTTGAGTCAAAATATCAATTTCCATTCCTGTGTCCTGTAATGGACCTTGAAACAAAGAGGTGAAATTTCCAAGAAATTAAATGTGTTCAAATTTTCTGAAAAAAGTTCTGGGGCATACACCTAAGGATAAGAGTGAAGAGAAGGGAGGAGACATCCTCAAGATTTCTGAGAAGGTGGAGAACTTACTGGTTAAACGCAGACAAGTTTGAAAAGGACTCTATTAGGGGAAAAAAAGAAAGAATAAAATTACCACATGATCACAATGAACAGCTTCCAGTCACCTGCCCTGAGGCTTGTGGTCCTGGTAGAGCAGTTTAAAGAGTTATCACCCTCCAATCAGAGTTTAGTGCCCCTAATGAACTTGAGAGGGTTTATGCAAATCCATTCTACCTGGCATGAAAGTGGCCTAGAAGTGCTCTTGTGATCTGTCTCCATCTCTGGTGAGAATATAGGAACTAACAGCAGTAACTTCCCAAGCCACTTGCTTAACGGCTAGGTGTGCCCTGCAACAAACTTTCTCCATCTGAAAACGTGAATAGTTCACAGACAGGTTACTGCCCAAATTGGCTGCTTTTCTTGGGAAAAGAAACCCATATTACAACAGTATAAAATCATACTGTTTATGTATTATGGACACATTCAGCTATGTGTGCTGGGCATTTTGTCCAGAAGGATACAGTGAGAGACTGTGTTTGAAAGCATTGCCAATATAAAAAGAATCCCACATCTACTGTCTTCCCTTGGTCAACAGATAGGTGACCTTGTCATAAAGGGAAATTAAGTTAGTTAAGCTGGACTTTTCTCTGATGATCCCATGATGGCTAGTAACTTTAAAAGGACATGAAAAATGTGTCACAAAAATAAAAGAAGAAAGTTTTCAGCAATCCTTACTATCCTTCCAATAGGAAGCTCTAAGAAAACTTGTAATTCTTATGTTTCTACCATGCTGATTAATGCTTTATTTTCTACAGGCAAGCTATAGAATGAATAATGTAACAGGCATTTTTAATGCAAAATTGTAGTAAGAATACTTAAGATTTTATCATCATAAAGAGCTAAACAAAGTTCTTCATATCTGAGTATCAGAGAGGACAGGCAGGCTGACAAATGATTGTCCTGATTAAAGCAATGATGTCAGTGTGGTGTGTTGTTTGCATGCAGGCTGGTTTCTTTGAATAAGCCTTTTCTGACCTTTACAGCAGGCAAGAGCAATGCTTGCTTGAGGACAGCACAATTCATGTGAGCAATTCAAGGAAACAGTAAAAGAACATGGATCCAGGCCCCAAGGCTTGGAAAAGCTGTTGTTGTGTTATAGAAAAGCTGTAACCTTTCACCTCAGCAGGGATATGGGTTTGAGTGACCCCAGGATAATAGTGGTGCTCTTTCACCAGCCCACACAGAGTGTGTGTGGTCACCTTGTCCTCTCCTGTGACGGCAAGATCTGCCAAAACACAGAAGCACAGCAGAGACAAGGAAGATGTACATTCAGGCAGGAATCACCTGGTACATGTGTAATACCTACCTTTGCATTGGACCTCTGTTTTCTGCTAAATGCTTCAGCCATGCAATTATCCATGAGATTTCCCAATTCCTCACCCAGGGACAAAGAAAGCATGAACCTTGCTTGTAACCAAATATTCCTTTTCCCCACTAACCTTGTGCCAAGCACCAATAGGAAGAAAGAGACTACTGATAGGTATTTTTTGATAAAAACACATTACAGGCAAAATATAGATCACCTCTGTACATCAGGTTGTGTCATTTTCTTTTTTATATAATCAGCAATGACAGATCTTCATTCCATAAAGCTACACTTACAATATCATCAATAAGTCAACTGCCCATTGATTACATAACAAAATAAAATTACATGGTGTATTGGGGTCTGTTTTATGCATCCAGAGAGGAACGGTCGTGTCCCTTACATCAGCATTTGTGAACTGGAAGCCTCCATTGTTGTGATAAAATTACAGAGAAGTAGTTGTGCTATGCATAATTTACCCTAATTTACTCTGTTTTGGATTGGTTACTCCACAATTAGTATCATGGTATTTGTTTAAGATAAGAAAGGAAAATAAAAGGGGCTATAAAGAAATAAGATAATTAACTTTCAAACCCAGCAAAGCTGATACAAAATTATACTAACCAAGTGAAAAGTGGAAGAGATTTTTGTTACTGCAGATGTTGGAAATCCCATATATCGAAATCTGTATTGATAAGTGTAGGTTAAGTGTTTTATGAATGATGACTTGCCAAGTACACTGAACTGCTGTCAATATGCACATGACATAGATCCCATATATGAAATGCTTAACACCCTCAGCTCCTAATACAACAAGTGGAAACAGAGAATTAGTAGAAATATATTCCTATATTTTAAAATCAAGTGCAAAATTTGGCGATGTGTAATCTTATCTTATTTTCCCATTGCTTCCTGAAAAGAAAAATTTAAAGATCTACTTTTTTTTTAAATTTTTTTTTTAAATTTTTAATTCCTTTGACATGGTATCTTGACGCGTTACCACCAAACCAGCCTGCATGCTATTTGGATATACTAGTGTTGAAATATATCATGTCCAGCATATAATAATTTTCTGTGGGGTAAATGGAAAGTGCACTGAATTTTTCCTTGAGAGACTTGCTCAAGGCATGGATCACGTTTTCCTCTAGTTATGGTGAAGGTACAGCTAAAATTAAATTTTGTGGGGTTTTTTAAGGTTAAAAAACACATTAGAAGTAAATCATTAATTCAAAGCATCTCTGATCATTGCTATTAATAGCAAAATAACTATATATAGCAGACATTATACACTTGAGTTCCTAAAATAAACTTGCTGTGAAAAAAAATTATTGCTCATGCTAGTACTGTTGGTGAAGTACATTAATACATTCCAAGGATCAGTACATTGAGTTCTTCCTTAGGATCGTGGTTGCTGCAGGTGGAGATATCTGCTCAGCTATGCAAGCTGGTGGGAACCCCACCTGAGTGCCTCTCTGCTCTGCCCAGGCTGCATCCCTTAGTCTGCTGTTAGAGCACAAGAAGTTTATCCAGTATTTCCTCTTGGACCAAAAGTTTGTGACAATGGGGCAAATAATATGTGGTGTTTCATAATCTATTAAT
This sequence comes from Hirundo rustica, assembly GCF_015227805.2. Lineage (NCBI taxonomy): Eukaryota > Metazoa > Chordata > Aves > Passeriformes > Hirundinidae > Hirundo > Hirundo rustica. Next base: position 19,722,964 of record NC_053453.1, on the reverse strand, counting down.
TTTCTCTGAGGGGACCTGCAACTGGAAGTGAGTTCTGTTATGAAACATTGACATATTTCCTTCCCAGAATGAATGGAAAGATTAAGGGGAAAATCTCTTTCTCCAAGTTCATCTTTTCCCACTCATCCTGGGCTTGCACCATATCCATGCTGCACATCCCTAAGAGTCTGTAAAACTATTACTTTTGTTTCATCTGATTCAATTTAAAATAAAGATAACTTTCAGTTTTGCATAAAAATAATTCCAATTGAATTAGATATCTTACATTGAAAACCTGCTTTTCCTATTAAGAGTTCTGTTGAACTCAATGGACTTGAATTTATGGTGTGAGAAATCACTCAACATGATGAAGCACTGCAATATCAGACTTTACCATAGGAGACACTTTTGTTTTGTATCGATAGGGACCCCACCCAGTAGGCGTCTTGTCCTTGGGAGGTGCTCTTAAGCATATTGCCAGATAATAAACTACCTATAATAAATACTTACAGCATCAAAGGTACACTAGCAGAACACCATACTGGCATCATAGGACTTCTAGTTTTCCCCAAGGTAAATAAATGCAGGTACTTTAGCAGCTATGGTACCTCTCTGTAATCATGACATGAGAATCTCATTCAGGTGTCTAAGGAAAATACACTTGAGCACATTAAACCAATACTTTTTTAAGCTACTCTTGCTACCCATATCTTTGTGGTAGAGGTTCTAACTACCTGATCTTGCTCTCTGTGCCAGTGCTGCCATTTGTCCTTCTAGCCAGAGATACCTTAAATAGTAGTGAACTAAGAACCACAAAAAGGCTCAGTTTCCTTGAAAAGCCATGAAGAATCCATGTGCTGTTCTTCCCTCTGTTACAGAGTAACGGGAAATAGTCACTTCAGAATTTCAAGTGTAAACTCTGGCAAAAAAAAACCTCACAGAAAGTTGAGATGATCACTTTAAATTAAAATCACCATGCATCTGCCAGGAAGGAGATGTAACACTTAAGGTATTACCAAACCAAAACAGTAAGGGAAGTGGACAATTCACGCTTCAAGCAGACTGCTTTTCCTTGCCAAATAGTATTACAAAGCCCTGCCTAATTAAGTATCTCCCATCACCCACATGTCCTTCAGATGCATGGTTTGGCAGGCAGCTTCTTGCTGTCAGTAAGCCCCAGTTTTCTTTAGGATATATCAGTTTGCATTTTCCAGGGTCAATCTCAGTGTATTCCCTGCCCATATTTGTAACCACTCTTTGATAATTGGTATTGCTGCTCTGACTTAGTGGGTTAGGCACATCTGATCCTCTTTTCTTATGGTATTTCCACAACACTTTGCTTTCCAACACGGAATGGAACATCACTTCTCTTTCATCAGATTGTCAGTCCATATACCTACCACATGTAATATCATAAAAAGTTATTCACTTGTATGATTTGATGAGATTCTTTAACAGTTTTCTTAATAAGATGTAAACATAATTTATGATTTGTCCAATGTCTGAAAAATGAAGCTATTCCAATAAGTTTATTTTTCAGACACCGAAGCTGTTTCATCATTTATGACTTTGCATATGCACAAGGGGTCCAATCCCACCACCTCCCAAATGGTTCCAGGAGCATGAATTATGAGAATGGACAGAATTTGGCCTTGTATACTCATTTCACTCTGGTTTAAAAAAGCACAAATGTTATTATCATCTGGTGTCTTTTTTAAATGATTTTTGGAGGAAGTTCAAGACATAACTGCCAATGAAACCAATAGCCAATTTTGTGAACCCGTAATAATTTTGTGTCAAATGCTTCACAACTGCACTGACAGATCATAAAATGTATTTCTTGAGATCTAGATGTCTGTACCTTTAGCATTTCTGCATATGTCTGAGCAACATGGATGACAACAGATCTACTCATATGCCCTATATTTTGACTGCTCCTACCAGGCATGGTAGGATGCTTCCCAATGCTTCCCAAGGTAACTGTACAAGCCTGTTCTAAAGCTATTTTGCCTGTCTGCTTTCACTGCAAGGAAGGGCAAGGGTAAATGAAAATCCCATTGGCTGGTGTTCTTTATTGGTGTTGAAGCCTGTTGAACCTGAGACAGTGTTCAGAAAGAGCACTCACAGGTCTGACCTGTGAAAAGGGTCTGTAGCCCCTCATTAGCACTGCCTAACATAGCTAGTCTAGCCCTTCTGTGGGTTTCAGCTGTTTCTGATCAAAGACCTAGTTCTGAAAGTTCTGAGAAACTTCAGAAAAAGAATTTCTCCATTGTGAGCAAGTACTCAGAGACAAGTGAAATAAGGAAGGCAAAAGAGCAGCTGGTAGTTTTGAGGTGCAGCTATTTAGCAGTTCAAGGAATCAAAAGGGAGAAACGCTGCTATGAAACGGTGCAAAATCCTGAGAGAAAGCAGGTGGTTGGAAGATTGCAACATGGCAATGACCAACCCTGTCTAAGGACAGCAAGGACTTTTCCCTGCATGGCTGACAGATGCCTGGCCAGCAGAGACTGCTTTGGAAGAAACATAGCTTCAGGAGTGTGACTCTCAGAGGTCCCAACACTGACTGTCCATTTAGGTGTGAAACTGTGAAAGTTACTGTCTTTTAGCTTTTGACTATGAAATTCCACACCTGCAGACCTCTGGTTTATCTTTGCTGTGAGCTTTTGTTCTTCCCTGTGGATATTAGTCATATGATTTAGTGCTAAAATGAGTAATATAGAACTAAGATGAGTAATATAACACAATATACTGAGGAGTACTTCTAGAGCGTGAACATCATAATTCCTAAAACATCTTGACATAAAGATCTGAGAATTAGATCAAACTAGCTCAGATGTGATCTCTCAAGAAAATGATAAAAAGCTTAAACTTGTAAACTGGCGAAAGAATAGAATCTGCAAAATGCAGGAATGATAGCATCCTCCTGCTAATGAAATTGTCATGGCCTTTAATAAAGAACAAGTGATGTTTCAGTTATGATTATTCTATATTAATGGTTTGACAACTATGAGTTTCTTGCTGTTCATTAAACCTGTGCATTAAAATGTGACACATAAAGCGCCTTCTTTTCCTCCATAAATCTGTAATAGAAAGAAATCAAGAAAATGTTACCAGTGAAACACAATTAAACATCAGAATTCAGTCCCAAAAGGGTTTGATAAAGATGTCAGGCAGAGTACTCCGACTTTTTTATTTTATGTGTGTGTGTGTGTGTGTATGTCTGACTAATGTGCATACAAATACGCCTGGAAATGCTAATTCTACCTCTGACTGAGACATTGTATCATTTACAGTTCCCTACTAATTTTTTTTTTTTAACCTGACTTGCAGGAGTAGCTTATCTTTTGCTCTTTTGCAATGAGACTACATTGATGATGGAATCTCTTCTTCGAGCTTCCTGGGCCACTAGTTATATAACAGTACCTCGCTGTGGTTTAACGTCTTCTCAGCGGCTCTGTTATCATGGGCTAAATCAATGAATATTTAACAGGGTCAGGTTACCGTGAAAATAGTTTCCAGCCGGGAAAACCTAAACTGAGTGACTGACTGTGTAGTTAGTTAATATTAGGGTACAGATTCATGCTTATTTCTATGAAGTGTCCTAATAGCACAGCTTGATGCAGTAAAATAAATAAAAACAGATCCTTTCGTTATGTTTCCTGTGGGTTATCTGTGTGTTGTTTGAGTATTACTCCTAGTGTTTATAAAAGTTTAGTCCCTTGCCCAGGGTAAACCTGGGCTGTAGCATATACCATTAAAAGTTAATATCGAGCTTTCCTCTTACAGGATGTTTTCGGCTGAGGGTCCGCAGTGCTGCGGGCAGAGGCAGCTGCCGGTCGCACCCGTTTACTTCTCCCGGGGAGACGAGAGCGGAGCCCGGGGCCCGCGGCCGGCAGCCGCTGGCGGTGGGCGGCCTGTCCGAGCGGCCGAGCGCCGCCGGCCCGCCCCGGGCCGCGCCCTCAAAAAGGGGACGGGGCGGAGGAGCGGCGGGACTCTCGCCGGCTGCCCCGGGGACGCTGCAGCGGGCCCGCACCGACGGCTGCTCGGGGAACCGGCGGGGCCCGCCCGCACCTCGAACAGCGCCGAGGCGCCCGTGCTCCGCTCCGCACCGCCCGGCGGCACCCACGGCCGCGGAGGCCCTCACGGTGACCGCCACCGCCCTCCCGGCGACAGCAGGGCCCGAGGGCACCATGACCCTGCTCAGGCTGTCTCTCATGGCCTTCAGCTTCGTCTTCTGGGCAGCGGGGCTGACCATGCTCATCATCGGCCTCTGGGCCAAGGTGTCTCTGGGCAATTACTTGGCGCTGTCTGCCAGCGGCTACCCCAGCGCCCCCGCCATCCTCTTGGCCACCGGCCTGGCCGTCATCATCTGGGGCTTCCTGGGGTGCTTCGGCGCCGCTACGGAGCACCGGGGACTGCTGCGCGCCTACAGCGCCTTCCTGGCCGCCGTGCTGGCGGCCGGGCTGGCGGCCGGGCTCTCGGCGCTCCTGTACCGCCAGACCCTGGCGCAGGGCTTCCAGGAGGGGCTGCGCCAGGCGCTGCTGGCCTACGGGGAGGACGACGGGGTGGCGGACGCCCTGGACGCGCTGCAGCGCGCCCTGTCCTGCTGCGGTGTAGAGAGCTACCGCGACTGGCTCGCCTCGCCCTGGGGGCTGGAGCAGAACGGCTCGGTGCCCCTCAGCTGCTGCCGGGCCCGCCGCGGCTGCCAGCGCAGCCCGCCCGACCCGCGCAGGCTGCACGGCGACGGCTGCTTCGGCAGGGTGTCCGCCTTCGTCGGCAGCAACATGTTTTATGTTGCCACTGCTGCCCTGGGGCTGGCACTGATGCAGCTCATCGGTATTGTGCTGGCCTGCCTGCTGGCTGCCCGCGTCCATGCCCACCTGCTGGGCATCACCACCACTCGCTGAGATCCTCCCACTCCTGCCCCTTGTACCGTCCAGCTCCCTTCTTTCCCACAGAACTGAGTACATCCCACCGGGAAGACCCTTCCTTCATATTCATCATTTCCACTTGAGCATCCCCCTCCAGGCTCCATTCCTATGGAGTTTGTGTTAGGTGTGCTAAGAGCATCTCAAGTCCCTCAGAAGGGAAGGTGCCTCCTGTCCTGGCCATGTCTTGCAGAGCAGCAGGTCCCCACTGGAACCTCTGGACCACTTCTGCAGTGAATGGTGGACAGACATCACTCACTGAGGCAGCAGGAACATCTGAGGCAAGGCTGACCTGTTCTCGGGGTGATGTTAACACCAATGCACCGAAATGTGGACCAGGAAAGAGGAGACGGTCTTGAGAGAGCAAGAGAGGTTTCTCTTGGCATTACACCATGTGAGTATTCCTCTGAGATTGAAAAATGATGTTACTGGAAAACTACTGGAGTGGATGAGGGGCAGGCCTGGTCCTGGGGGCACCCAGACAGCCATGCCAGCAGCTGACACTGGGAGCTGCTTGAGGGACTGTCCAGCTCCGTGCATCCCATTGCCGCAAAGACATCCTACCTTCCAGCATATTTGAGCCGTCCAGCTGCTACGGGCGCTTTTCCCGCTGTCGGTGTTTCCAATGCCAATTTCTATCTAAAGGTGGAGCTGCAGCTCTAAGAGTTACTCCCTCCTTCAGGCTGTGCCTGTCCTCTTAGCCAGTGTGTCACTGGTTATGTATATCTTCGCAGGGCTGAAAAGACCTAAGACCTGGGTCTCTGTCCTACAGAAAGATGGCAAAAACTGTAGGATCAGATATGATGAGGGGTGGGTTCATTGCCCTTCAGAAGTTTGCTTTGGACTTTTACTGTTAACATCAGGATGAATGGAACAGGCTGTTTCATAGAAGGGTTTCTGAAAAAACAGTCCTCAGACTCTGACATTTTTCTCCTCCCAGAGGATCTGTCTCTGAAGTGTGCCCCTCATGCCCCTCACCTACGTTTTTGAAGCCAGATCTGTATACAACTTGAGAGTAAATGGAGAATCCCCAAGACTTGCTCTGTAGCCCTGGGTGTTTTCAGGTCAGGCAGCAACATAAATCTCCAAGATTTTGGTTTTTTTTTTTTCCACAAAAGATTATGGTTTGCATTTGGAGTTTGAGGAAAAGCAAGCCATGCACTTCAGAGGGTCCTGAACTTTCAGAGCTTCCCTTTGGCTTCTTTCCACTTCCTTAAAACTCTACTTTTACGTATTTCTTTACCTTGGAGCACAAAGACATGCCCACCTTCACCAGCAAATGGGGGAGGAATGATCTCAGAAAAGAATCAAAGAACCACAAAGGAACTCAGAACATGGCATCTCTTAGGAATGTGACTTGCAAAGCTGTGGAGAATGATCAAATGAGTAAAGAAGATGACTGGTAGCTTCATGGGAGAAGAGGAGCAATCGTGGAGGAAAGGCTTTTTTCATGTATTAGGTGGCTATTTAGCTATGATAATCATGTTTCAGGTTAACAGTGTAGTGGGAACAGTCTTCTCAGTCATTTGGGTATTCATCTGCATAGGTGAACCCTGGAAAGGTGTTAGGAATCTCTCTTTATAGGGAAAACAGTGCTTTATTTTTGAGGGCTGATGTTTATTATTTTACAAAATATATTTTGTATTTTTGCTTGTAAATGTCCCTGTATTTGTTTGTTTGTTTGTTTGTTTGTTTGTTTTTAGTTATGCAATAGTGGAGCTCCTGTTATTTTCTGGAAGTCAAGATTATGTTGTACAGTTTTAACAATGGGCAAAAGGGATGGTTTGTATGGTAAATGGTACTCAAGAAATAAGTAACTGCTGTTCTGCTAAGAGCAGAACAGGTTACTGTGTCAACTCAGAGCATTTGCATTGTGGACATTTGAATGTCCACACAAGGTGCAACTAAATGTAAGTGAAATTAAATAATGTACTTTGAAATGTAGAGACAAAAGCATGTTGTGGGGTTTTAAAATTATTATTAAAAAGATCCATTATAGCTGCAATAAAACAGACATTGTGGGGAGTGTGGGAAAGGGACATGGAATTGCACTAGGTTTATAAAAAGATCTTACTTATTTGAGTTAATAGGCTCTGAAATTTTACAAGAATATGACATTGCTCTATTTTTACTCCACTGATGACTAAAATGATTTCTGATTTTCACCCTTGTTGCTTTATGTGACACATAGCAGTTGGTCAGAATGAAGTACTCTGTTAAAGTACTTCATTCAAGCATAGTGTAAACGCACTTCAGTGAATTTGTTCTGGTTTTAAGTTGCTAAGAATATAAAAATAGGAATAACAGCAAGTTTGAAGCATACCAGTATATGTTTGTATAGTGGTTGGGTCTGAATCTGAGGACATCAGCAGAATGTACTGAAAAATTTAAAATGTAACCCATCACTTTGCACTCTTGGTCTAAAATAGGATAAACCTTGGCAATGATCACATTAAATGCTAAATGTATCACCAAAGATTTAATGAACTGTCTGTGTTACTTGAATGTTTATTGCCAGTTCCTAGAATTAGCTTTTGTAATTGTAAGAAAGAAGTGTCATTTTTCTCTAATTAATTTCCAGATTAAAAAATTCCCAGTAGCTGTTTCAGTTGTCTTGAATTTTTGTGCTCAGTGACCAAATCTTAATTTAAGCTTTAAAATTTATCTAGATTCAAGGTTCATTTTTTTCTGGATGATCAGAATGGCTGTAACTGGAAAATGTTACTCTGGATATCACCATCTATCCCTTGCTAGAATATGTGTTTGTTTTCTGTCATCTGCTTCAACTTTAAAGTCACTCATCAAAATGGTATATTTTAATAAAAGATCATACAATTGTTTTACAAAAGGCTAATATAAATGTTAACATTACTGGCTATTCAAATCAAGGAGCAAGCTGTGTTGCGGTTGTAGAAACAACAGCTCTGTTGTTTGGATGAAGTGAGATTTAGGATTAACAGGGTGCTAAGATTAGACCCTTGTTATGAAACAAAGACTATTTCATAATGTTGATCTAGAATGCCAAGAATATAAATCTTTCAAACTTCAAAAGTGTTTTGATATTTCGTCCAGTGTGAATTATTTGCTGTAGCTAAACTTCGTGTTACAGAAAACCAGAACTAAAAATAGCCTTTATAACAGATGATTTTAAAAACAAGAACAGTGAATTTTTAAATAAAAGATGGCTATCCTGGGGTTAGAAAACTTAAACAATTGGCCTTCCAATGTGTGCAGAGTTTACTTTTAAATGCCACTGTTTACTTTGTGCAACTTGAAAAGTTAATGGCAGTCACATTGTCTCCTTGAATTTTAAGCTTTTCAGGATGATACTATGGAAAGACTTTCAAAGCAACCTAGAGTGCAAAACAACCTAGTGGTAGGATCTTCTATGGTTCTTCTCTGTTTCCTTTTGTTTCAGAGGCTGACTGTCTTTTAGGGTAAGTCTTTTGACAGTAGTGAATATTTCATTGGTCATGCACCCATTGTGCTTCAAAATGGTAAAGACACATATTTCTACTCAACTCTATGCGATTCAAACCCACAAATTTCACTCTGTTTAATATGCCATTTTAGTTTGCTGAGAAATCGATTAAAATATCACAATTTAATCCTACTTTGTTGTGCTCTCTACTGTCCTCATCTACTTTCTGGGACAATAAAATGCAAATATCAAGGGATATAGTGTCCCATGTTATCAAAGAGGACACCATTGCACATATGCATTTTTCAGAAGAATATTGGTCATACATATGGATTTGCTTGTGGATGAGACAGAAAAAAAGAAGCAAACTAAGGAATTTATTCTGTCCTTCACATTAGCTTTGATTTGCAATTAAGACACAGTGCTCTGTAGTAAGGAGGAAATATTTTGTTAATTATTTTAAATCTACAAAATATAATTTATTAGAGCATCTTGTCTGGGCTACAGAATTAAAATTATCAAATTAAACATTATTTCAAATGCTCTAATTCTATAAAGTTCTCTCTAATCTGCTTGAAGTGGTTTCTGTGCAGTTTTGCTTCTCCTGTACACTCATTTTCCTTATATCTAGAGTCACTCTAAGGTTGGCTGAGTTTTGAATTAAGTAGTGTTTGAAGCTTCAATCTTAGACTATTCCCATTTTGTAGATGTTACCCTTGGTTTGTCGTATTAGGGTACTCAGACTGACACATAATGAATATAGCATTTGTATTTGTTGGATTTGAACAGAATCTTGAATATTAGGCAAGGCCACATTAAAATAAAGGGAGGTGCAGTGCTCATATTGGCCAAGACAGACAACTCCTTGGGACTGCCAATTCTTGTAAGACTATCATAATCCATCCTAACACTACAACAAATAGACCAAATACTGCTCGATAATTCATGTTTCAAGTTTTCCCCAAATAATGGTTCTACAGCTTTTCTCTGTCTTCATGAGATGCATCATCTTAAGGTATCAGCACTTTAGAGCAGTGGTATGGTCTCAAAACCTAAGGAAAGGAATCTTTCATGCTTAGTGTTAATAATTTCAGATAGCTTCACTTCTTCCAAGTCACAGAGATGGGGTACTGAGAGTATCTCTGGTCACTTCTAGGAGGGTTGGGATTGATAGTATCTTGGTTAAAATATCAGCATCAGTAACAGTAGTTCTACTGCTCTTCTGCTGTTCTGAGGGCATCTTCCGGGGCTGTTTCTCTGCTGTTTGGTTCCTTGACTTGGCAGACTGTGTAGTGTGCCAAAAGCCACATCTAGGACAAGATACTCTTTTTAGTAGTTGTGCTGGAGCATTATGCTTTGTTTCTTGCCATAGTGTACTGGTGTCCCAGTAATGCCAGGTACTGCCATTCTTGCCTAGAAACTCTCAGAAGAGACAGAGGTGGAGGCTTGTCAGATGCAGTGGCACCTTGAGTTTCAGTGCAGAGTCCAGCCAAAATAATCATATAAGTAAAGCACAAATCCAACACCAATATACCTATCTCACAATTTGGAAAGGGTTGTTCACTGAAACTGGTAAAGAAAACATCAGGATGACTAAGGTATAAGCAGAATTAGAAACTCATTAATATTGCAAAATTTCCCACTAGTGTGGCATGTTCACACTTTCTTATCCTTTTTGCTCTTCCACCTACCTCTCTAACTCCACTTCTTATTCCTGGAGTGTAATTATCTGTAATGCTCATCTCAGTTATTAGTTTTCTGGTGCTTTATGGGCTCTCTTGAACAAATTCCTTTATTTTCTAGTTTCCCACCCCAAGGTCAGGCAGTCCTTCAAAGTCTGAGCTCCTTGTTGGAAAGGTTTTTGAAAAGAAGTCTCTTGATCTGTCTGTTTTAGTAACAGCATTTTTCTAGAATGGGTAGTTTATAATTATATGAAAATTTGGCAGAAAGTAATAATTAAACAGTAATTTCAGATAGCTATTTTTCTATTAGATATTTATTTCTTATCAAAGCAACACTCCCTCCCCACTCCCCTTGCATATATCTTGACTTGATGGTATTGTTGTTGCTGTTATTTTGTTAAAATGATAATATTCTAGGAAACTTAGGCAGAAGATAAACCAGGTATTTTACATGGAAAACTGTGGGGTTTGATCAGCTCCAGTGATTACATGAATAATTCAATTAATAAAGTTTAGTAGGTACCATTGAGAAAAATAATCAGAAAATAAATGTTATCAGATACTTAGTGGAGAAAAAATGAAGGTCTCAGAAAACAAGTCTCATGGCTTAAAAGCAAAATGCAGATAATTTTAAGTCTTCTCGTAGAGGGCATTGAGACATACACCTGGTTAATACAGCTGACAAGTAGAAATGAAGATGTGAGTGCTATTTCAAAGCCAGTTTTCTAGCATATGTTGTGTATGTCATGCTTCCAGGGTATCAGGGATGTCATTATTTCCATTCTATATGATGTTCCTTGTGTGCTTATGACATTCACATTTATTTCTTGCTCAATTTTTGCCTTAAGACCCTCATCATGCTCTTTTCCTTTTGCAGGGGGCTTAGTAGTGATATTGAAGAACCATTCTGTCCCTGCTGGTGCATCCAGTAAGATTTCTCCTGTGCTTCTTACATATTTCATGCCTTAAAAAAAAAGGATATCACTATTTTGCTCTGAGCTTGCACTGTTCAATGTCTTGTTTGCTTCTAATTTATAATATAAAACACAGATTAATCAGCTTGTCCACAGAGACTATAATAAAAATAATTGCTTCCCTTTAAGCCGTTTGTTTTTCAGAGTTTGCTCAGTTGTGCCATCTAAGCTTCATTAATGTAATTCTCCTGCTGCTGCTTCCTCTCCAGCTTTTAATTATGACATTGTAGTACAATGGTCAGGTCCTTAGTTGGTGTATTTTTGAGAACAGATTTTCTTTTGTTCTTCCCTTTTGGTTTTTATCATATGATTTCTATCCTATATTTACATGCTTTCAAGGTATGCTGTTCAGCTTCAAATGAGATTTAAAGAGTACTTTAGTCTCTCTTCTCCCATGTAACAGCAAGAGGATGAAAAGAAATTGCTTCCAGTTGCAGCAGGTAAGTTTTAGATTGGATATTAGGAAAAATGCATACACCAAAAGGGTGGTCAAGCATTGGAACAGGCTTACCAGGGAAGTGGTTGAGTCACCATCCCTGGAGGTGGTTACATATAGATATAGATACAATATACATATAGGTGTGGCGCTCTAGGGACATGGTTTAATGGTGGGCTTGGCAGTTCGGGGTTAGTGGTTGATTTGATGATCTTAAAGACTGTCCCATCTGGATAGCAATGGGAGCAGGCAGACCTCACAGTCCATCTCATCACAGCTCCCAAATCCATGCTGATTTATGCAGGGATTGTGGAAGTGGCATGGTCAGCTTTTGATGCTGTGTTTCTATAGTCCACATCATGTCCTATGGAATGGATCAGTGCAATGTTATCTGTGCTGTGCTGGCACAGTGCTGCAGGGGCTGTTTGCTCACATGGCTGAGCACATGCTCAGGAGTAAGGAGCTAATGTGAAATGGGGATGTTACCTGAGGGTATCAACTCATCGAAGTGTAGATTCTAGGGATAAGAAGGAAACATTTTATCATTCTCCTTGGGATTCCTTTTGAAGGCTCTTGAAGTTTATTCCATTCTCAGGTTTGCCAAAAAAGACCTGGTAGCTGTGGAGGCTGAGTCAAAAAAGAGTCAGCAGAGCACCCTTGCGACAAAGGTAGCCAACCACATTCTGGGCTGTATTAGCAGAACTGATCCAGCAGAAGCAAAGAAAATACTAATTCTTTGTCTCTGACACTCATGAGCTTGTGTTGGGAGCAATGTGTTCAGTTTTGGACAAGATACAGTTGATAAACTGTGACTTATCTGGCCCAGGGCCACTAAGCCTGCTGGGAAGCTGGGCAATGTGATGTATGAGGAGAGGCTGTGTGAGCTGTGTTTGTTCAGCCTGGAGACAAAAAGGCTTGGGGGGGGGGTCATCAAATCGCTGTCTTCACATTTTTTGTGGCATGATTTAGAACTGCAAGATGCAGTTCTCTGGGGATCAGAGTTGTCTACATTTGCAGATGCTGCATTCTTGTGTTTAATCACACAGTGGTCACTTGTAGGAACTGACACACATGAAAGTCACGCTTTAGTTTTGAGTCAAAACTGACGGGGAAAGAACAATCATTACATGAGTAAGGAGTGTGTAGGATATTGCCCCTGGCCACTGCATTGTAATATGTCTCTCTTTACTTGCAAGGGAGGCAAATGCTTAATTTCAGTCCCACTTTGCCAGAGACAGGAAGCAGTGATTTTTTTTCACTATCTTGTCCAGCAGTTTCAGGACAAGTCAGTTAATATTTGTGTCCAGAGATTTTGTACATCATTCATCTTCTATTCCTATTCTCAAGCTGGACTGACTGATTTCACGCTGTGCTGAATGGAGGCACCTGGGTTGAAGTGATGTGAGTTCCTATTGTGCAGTTGTTCTTCCCTCACCCGTTCTTGAGGATGTTTTCAGCTTAGAAGGGCTGAAGAACCATGGCATAGCCAGGAGCAGAAACCCAGACAGAGGACAGACATCTCAGTTGGTGAGTTCCATATAAATCTGCCCAGCTAGGGCAGAGCACATGCTGGCATAGCTGACTCTGCTCCTGGTCGCAGTGATGGCTCCCACAGAGCTGACTGAGGCATCTCTGCATGTCACTTCTGGGGTTTACTCACTGCTGTTACCAGCTTGGATGAGTCTGTACCCATTGTGAACACCAGTCAAATGGCTGGTTCACAGAAGGATTGAATGAAAACTCTTGAAAAATATAACCAGATGTTAAACAATAGCCACTGAGTACTAACAGATGTGACAGGCCAGTCAAGTGTTCTTGAGGCTTTGCCTTGGCATGCAGCAGCTTTTATAATAGAATATGGCTAAATGCAATCCTGAATTTTTGTTTTCTGTATCATGGGAATGTGTTACATACTCTGAAGAGGCCAGGATAAAAGCTGATTGCAAATGTGTTATAAATTTTAACCTGCTAAGAAAATCTTGATCGTGAGAATGTGCTACAATGCATTTTGGAACATTTCAGCTACATTTTGTTCACAATAAGCTTCTGTAGAATGATTGGATGTTACATTAATGGTCCCATACTTACCCAACAGTATGCCTTGAGCTTATAGCTGGTGATTTTATTCTTGTGGACACGTTTTAGAAAGCAGAAGACCAAAAGTATCATCTCAGGGGGTACTCTTAGGCACTCTGCCACAGTACACTGCCTGCTGGGACGATGCTTTTTGGGAAATAGGGGTTTTACAGGCACAGCAGGAAGTTTTCCTTTCAGTGAAATCCTTTGTGCCAGTGCAGGCTGCAAGCAAATTCAGGGAGTAACGGTGTTGAGCATGTAGACTTCAACTATTCTAGACTATGGAGAAGATGCTGAGAATGCAAGAGGGAATGCTTTGGCTGTTCAGGGCCACAGATCTCCTTGGGTGAGATGAAGAGATTACCGGAATTCAGAGTTGTTCTGATACTTGTTTTTGTTGATGACATGTAACCTGACATAGGACTTGAAGATTTGGGATGCTCCAAAACAGAACCAGATCAAAGTACAAGCCACCATATTCTTAATTCCTTAGCTGTCTGACAGAGCCCTACATTAACTGGGCATGAGTAAATCTGAATTGTGAAATCCAGGTAACACTTATTTTGGTAGAAAATAAGAAGCAGGAGAAGATAAATGCTTAAACTAACTACTTAGAATTTGGATCAAATAGAGTAATTCAATAGGTTAATGAAACTTCTCTCTGAAAACACTGTTATAGAACGCCCAAGAAAACATCAATATCAGCGTCATGTAACTTAAGTTTATCTATGCCAGAAACCTTTTCATAATGCTCTTACGTAAGGATTTCCTGGCTTAGTGCTTGTATTTTAAACAAGCACCTGCAATTAAGACATGCAATTGCTAACTTCAAAATCCCTTAATTTTACTTTTTTAATGAGTAGAGCACATAAAGAGCCTTATGTAAAGAACAGACAAGAAGCCAGTTGTTCACCTTGCTGCCAGGCATCTCATTTCTCAGCAGATTATCTTCCGTGCTTCATAAACTTTGATGTAAGGAAATGTTTGCACTTTAACAGGGCAGGTATTAACATCGTTTCTGGCAAAAAGAATTGTACTATACAGTTTCATGCTAAGTTTCATTTTCTTTCTCCTGCAAATATCTGCTTTGTACCCTGGGCTGATATCAAGACTATGGCCCCAAATACCAAGCAGGAGTGGTAGGTTGGAGAAATCACTGCTTGCTATGCTGCTTGTCATTCAGATTAAAATGGTGCATGGACACGTTTTCATAGAGGGTCCTTTACTCGTGATAAAAAGTCAGTGCTTGATATAATTGTATTGGACATTGGAAAGCTGATGTAGATTTTTTTTCTTGATGCAAGCACCACTCATATGCAGTTTTTGTGTTCAAAAAGTAATTCTTATCTCTCATTTTAGAGACTCTCAGGCTGAGAAATTTTTAGTCTCTTAGTGGCTGTACAACTGTTCCCATTCATCAAATGAGCAAGATTGGACTGGTAAATTCTGATGCTGTTATATTAATTTCTGAGAATGTATTAATGTTATTAAAAGGCAAATGCCTATACAGCTGGAGACACTTCAGGAAGTTTTTAAAAATGCAATGGACATATCCAAAACCTAGTGGCAATCAAGCTAGCAAGGGACAGATCAGGCAACTGGATACCATGTCACATTATTTGGGATTTTTGGGAAGCCCCTCCAAAGTCACATATAACACAGGCAGACTGCAACACACTCATGTGGACCCTCACTCACTACATCACCAAATCCAGTTGGTTTCAGATTTGGGCAGCAGCAGACTTGTATGTCCTCATAGTAGACAGTCTCAGACTATATACTGAGGGGGAGGATCAGAAGATAACCTCTGTGACCACAGCTGTGGAAAGACAATTATTCCTCACAGGCTGTTTCCCCCTGACAGTGTCTCAGATGACTCAAATTATTGCCAAAACCTGCCAACAGACAGATCCTTGCAGGTACCACAGTGCTGGTTTTTGATGTGCCCTAAAAGCTGCCTTAATCCCAGATGGCAGAGTTTTAGTTCCTCAAAGATTTTAAGATATAGCACATCTGTAGGATTATTTTTTGTTTCCTTGGTTTTTATCTTGTTCTCTGATGTAAAACAAACAAACAAACAAACACCAGGCTGAAACCACCATCCCCTTTCTCTTTCACTGGACTCAAGCTACACTTGTAACTTTTTTTATATTTTTAGTTCAGGTGTTTATTCCACCTACCAACAATTTCTTCAGTCCAGCTAGCATTTTCCAAGCAAATCTACCTTTGGGAAACTTGGGCAGTCTCGAGCAAATATCGGAACACCTCCTTTAATTTCATGGGTCACTTACGCTCGAATTCAGGCGTGACACGATCCAGTACCCCTCATTTCGGAGACCGACCTGACCTTGCCCATCAGAAAATGTACGAGTAAAATGTGTTTAATCCTTGTTACAGACAGAGACACAGAGCCCTGAGGGAAAGACTGGCTCCAGCAGCAGTGTGGCTGCAGCTGCATTCTGCACATGGGCTGAGCTGCCAGCTGCACTCAGTTATCCCACCTGGAGCCATGGAATGCCAGTTGTGAAACTGCCCTCCCAGCACAATGGTATAAATTCTGCTTATGAAAAATCAGTATTTTCCAAAAAGGAGTTTAACTTTAGATTCCACAAAGCCTGCCTAGAAAGGGCTGTTTAATTTCCCTGGGGACTTTTGAGGTCCCTGGATATTTATGAATGTGCTTGTTCAGATTTAGAGCACGAGCATGTGACAGATTGTGTACAGAGATGTGGAAACTCCTGAGTAAGTGCTTGCTTGGGCTGATGTGGGCAAGCAGGGACCCATGGGATGGGGGTGGGTCACAGAGATGGGCTTGGGCCTCCAAACAGCCCAACCCAAAACTGCAGTATTGTGCCTCAGTGAGTGGTTACCCTGCTCAGCAGTTTGGAGGTCACCCAGAGCCAGTCCCACTCTCTGTGTGGTGACTGCCAAATCCTTTACATCATCTCTGTCCCTTCGACAGATTGGCTCTTATCTCTCTGTTCTGCTTCATCTGCTCCTATCCAGTGATGAGAATTCTCTGCTGCCTTCTGTCCCTGAAGCAATCCTGCAAGACTTAAAAAGAAATGTCTATTAGCCTTCAGTCCTGGGTAATTTTCACCAGGTGTAATTACAGCCTGACTTCTCTCCATTCCCCCTGAAATTTTGCTTTGAAATTGTCTGACACCGCTTCCTATTAGAAAAGCCATTTTACCTCACTTGGGGTGACTGCACTTGAGAAATGAGTAAAGTGATTTCTAAATGCAGCCTGAAAATGCTTTCAGCTAAGGGTTACTCAGGGTCCTTTCTTTATTTTTATTCCAGAAAGAATGCAGTAAATTTGTCAGTCAACAAAGGAGATGTAAATTTAGGCTTTATATGTACACATCAGAGAGGAGTCTGGCTCATGAAGGGAAAGGTGAAATAATTCCTTCTTCTTTGAAAGCTGACCTTTCCTCTGGCAAGGTAAATCCAATTACAATAACTGCACTGATTTCATTGCAGTACCACTGGGAGCACTCTAATTCCATAAAATAAATTAGCATAAACTCAAAGCACACATGACAGGTATATGAGAAAATGTTCCAAGTTCTCTCTGTGCAGTATTAATATGTTATTCATCAAAGCTGTGAGTGAAGGCTCACAAGTGAGGGATTAATGTTTTTAGTTACATATGACTTGTGATAGTTAAAGAACAAACATTGCTGCTTACTGTTAAGAGGGTGTTCTTTCCGGACAACTTAGTAAAAAAGAATTTCTGCTCCCTGTCCATCATTGAGATTAATTCAGATCCTATTACATAAGCTTTTTGGAAACATATTTTCTCTATTTCTATTACCTACACTTGTGATAGTTTTAGATTTCATGTTGCAATATAAAAATTTTAGTTTATTCCAGAAACTGATTATAAAACCCTTGACAGAAAAGACTGTACAACACATCCAAAGACGTGTAGTTACCTTGGTTGATAACAAACGGTAATAAAGTATTAAAAAAAACCCAGATAAATGCCTGTGTCTGCAAGTTACATGTAAGACCCATGCTATGATTATTTCTCAATAAGAAGTTACATAAAAGGTGATTTAAGCTTTAAGCTGTTAAAAATGTATGTGCTGATTCTTAAGTCTAACTTCAGGCAAGGCTTGAACTTTCATTGTTGCCACTGGGTGAATGCATAATTAATGCACTATGCAGGTAAGGTATTTTCTGATTAATTTCTCTAATAGTTTGTTTAGGAATCTTGTTATTAGACCTAGTTACCAGGATAAGGGCTGACATTGTTACAAATACTTATCATACTAAATCATACCAAATGACAGAATGACACAAAATGGCAACAAATGATAACATTTTATCCCTTTGAATGATGTTAATAATATTAACCAGAAAAACTGGACATTCAATGAGTCTATGCAGAACTGGTTTAACCACACACAAAATGTCACCTTTTGGATTAATTTATCAGAAGGAATAGAAACCGGTTCTTTTCTGAGCCTTTCATTTCCTCATGAGCTCACGATTGTGATCAATGTATAGGTTGAAACTAGCGGAAACATTTCCACGTGTGTACCAAAGGCAGCTCCTGTCAACAAACACTGTCAAGGTCTGTCTCCTGGTGAGAGGGGGAGAGGAGCAGCAGCAGCTGGTATAACTATCCAGGAACGCTGGCTGTGCACTGTGTGTAGAAATGCTGTTTCCTGTACTCATCAGCTGCAGGGAGCGTTGGTCAGTCAGCGCTGCCGGGCAGAGCTGTCGGCTCCCAGCAGGCAACAAATGAATTCTGAACAGCACCTTGCAGCTCAACACAGCTCAGACACAAGCAGATCTCTGCTTGGTCTCTCACATAGCACTGTGTCAGACTTAGTGGTTAGCAAGAATCTTTCTTACTGCAAGATTCTTAAGGAACAGGACAGTTTCAGCAGTCAAGGAGTGCTGGTGCTGAGAGAAAGAACTGCATCCGACTTCAGAACACCGAACCCGAAGAAAAGGGGAGAAAATCTGTCTACTTCAAAGTTCTTACCCACTGATCCAATATTGCTAAGTACATTTTAATTGTATATTTTTCTAGGAAATGTAAGAAGTGAGCTGAATTCCTCACTTTATACCACCATGGAAAACTTCATACCACCAGTTGCAATTGGCATAGTTGCAATTGGTGAATAAATCAGTGTACCTACCTGTACTCATATTGTCCACCCTGAAAGTGTCAGAGGTGGAGAACTGCAGGTTTTTTCATGTGGCCGCAGATAGTGCTGAAATGGTTCCTGCAGGTGAGACAGGTGTGGAATCCTAAAGCAGCCTGGCTGGAGCCTGATGTCTTGTAAGCTGGCAGGCTTGTATAAGCCAGTAGCTGAAGAAGAAACCTCAAGAACTGGGATACAGAGTGTAGGTATGCTCAGCCTGTATTGCTACCTTTGAATTAAAAAATGTGAAACCCCTCAGAGAAGGAGAGGTTATGCTTGTCCCAATTAATTTCTTTGTGTATGGCAACTCAGCTGGCAACAGACACATTAATAAAAAAATCAGACAAGTTACAATCTCAATATCTCAACAAAAGCCACTGGGGCTTCTACCCCCAAATCCTGTTTCCTAAAGCAGCATCTGTTATCCACAGTGTTTATCATTTTGTTGAAAGCAGCCTGGTAGAGAGAAGTGATGCAGGAAGGTCAATGAAAACTTATTTCACAGAGGAGTGTTGCACCATGGCATTTGACCTTGGTATTTAGTTTAAGTATAGCACATAGAACATCTTTATTTTACCTGTATGATCTTGGGTAAACATACAAGCAAGCTGCTTGCCTGTACAAAATTGCAAAGCTATTTTTGTTATATTTTCTCTGAGTTTTCATTTACTAATTTCATATATGTATTTGCTGTCCTCTCTCTTTCCATCTTGTACATCCCTTTTCCTGTATATGTGTCAGGTATTATCATCCCAACATTTTTACAGGAGACAGAAAAAACAGTACTTCAGAAAATATTTTCCAACTTTTTTTTTTTTTTTTTTTTTTTTAACCCCACTTGTACTAAAGTAATGAGCTCTCAGAACTCTCTGACTAACCTTAATAACTAAATTATTAAAATAATTCAGATTATTAAAAAAAAGTCCTGTGCCTAAATAAAGCAGTCCATATTAAATTCCCCCCAAACTTCTGTGGCCTATGATTGGTGGTTTAGTTATGCCCCTGAAGCAGGGGCCTCAGCTGACCAAGTTTGCTGTGCTGGAGGACACTCAGCAGGAAGGTGGCCTTTCAGTCACAGCCTTTCTGAGGACAAGGGCCAATTTGCTGCCTCTGCCTTGCTGAAGATGAGTGGCCCATCCTGACAGCTCAGTAGGACTCCTGCCAGTGGGAACAGCTCCTCATCCAGCCCAAGTGATGGCAAAATAAATGGCTCAGGCTAATGTAGAGGAGAGTTGACTCCATTTCATTTATAAAGCTTTTGCCTTTAAACTCTCTAATTAAAAGAAAAATATTTAATATATCAACACAAGGGCACATGCATATTAACATTTCAGAAGGTGATTAAGGGAGTTATCAAGAGGAAGACATTTTAGCAAAAACATTTGGAGGTAATGTGTCATTGGAATAACAATTCTGCTAAATAGTAGGCATTATTCTCCAGCAGTAAGGCATAATTGGACCAGCACATACAAATTACCTAGTGCACACAGAAAGTCGATTAGCTGATTGCCAGCCTTCTAACAGAAACAATGTTATCCTATTCATACATTTGCTGCTTTATTAACATTCAGCAGAAAGAAAATGGAAATGATACCATAAAATCCTCAGTTTGCATTCAGGTGTACCAACTTCTACGCCATAAAGTCTGTGTGTATCAGATATCCATGTTAAACAGGTCTTGTCTGTGTTGCTTGGGAGCCAAATGCTTTGGGGTTTTATTTCTGCTGTAAATCTGCAGAGGAAACATCATTAAAGCTAGCTGTTTGTGTAGTCATTTATTACTCTAACCTGATAGATTGTTCAGCACAATCGTAGCTTATTTGGACACATTTGGTATCGTTTATCACATGGTCTCTGGCTTCCAAAGCAGAAACAACAAATGGAACATTTAAAATTTCAACATTACAATGAAGACATTAGTATTCCTGTCTCTAGGGAGTTTCCTAATGGAGTCAACTCCAGAGAATACAAGAAACTGGTGGGGGAGGTTAGAAAGTGGATTGGGGAGGCGTTAGGTACTCTGGAACAGGCAGTCTTGTATTTGTGTCCATCTTAGGATAAAGCAAAGCTTGCTCTCCAGTGAAAATGAGGGATTTATTTAACATTTAGCATGGAGCAGGAGTAAACACACACACATAAATGCCACACAGAGGTAGTAAATAGACTGTAAATTTTAGTCTAATTTTACTCCACCGTAGCTGCATGTTAGCACATTCAGTGGGCAAAGCTGAAGATGAGACAATGGTGCATAAGCACAATTTTACCCTCTGGGGAGAATGTACCTTGCATGTGAGCTGGTAAATTCCACTCGGTTTGGCTCTCCAGAGCTGATGAACATTTTTGGCACCTGCTGACTCTCCCTGTTTTCCTCATTGCAGGGAGGGCTCTGCAGCCTCTTCTGTGGCAGCTGTGGTGATGAGCTGCAGCCAAGCAGATGCTTTGGTGAGGCAGAGCAGGGTGCTTCCCACCAATACCTGATCTGTGGCTCTGGGAGTGAGGTGTTGTGAGGATGGCTGAGGGAGAGAAGAGAGTATAACAACATCATCATCTCTGGCAGTTTGGCTTCAAGGAGTAGCGTGATTCTGGAGAATATTGCCCCTTGCACCTGCCAGCTGCACATTGGTTCATTTTGCAGAGTGAGTCTGCTGTGATTGCAGCTTCTCCAGCATAGAGCAGCCCCGGAGATTCTACCAGAGGTACAAACCAACCCCTGGCAGAGAAATAAGGTTTCAGACACATGACAAGTCTCACAGACATGCCTGGCAGAAATTTTTGATCCAGGACAGCGCACTAAATGTCATCTGAATTTAAACTTCCAGACCACAGATGCTGGAGCAGTGAGGAAATCAGAAATGACTTCTTCAATTTACTGATCTACTCCTGTGGCACTGTGTTACTGGTTAATGAAGAAGCAGGCAGTGAAACCTAGGCACAGTATCTGTAAGAATTGCTTTGAGAAGAACAGATTTTATGTTAAAAGAGATATATGGTAGAGAAATAGGGTGGAATGTCAGAGGAGGGCTCAGTAGGCAGGGATATCACAGATTGTGGACTTTGGTGAAGGGGAGCAGAGACAAGTCAATGACTGGGCCAGCTAAGGATAAGCATTGGCCTTTGGCCGTGTTTGACTTCCCACAGGCGCCTGCTGCCTTGCCCTGATCACCCCTGCTCTGCTCCCCCCCAGCTCTCCTGAGAAATCAGTGGACAAGTGATCCCCCTGTGTCCCCAGGCCTTGCACGGCCAGGGCTGCAACCTGTGGGCTCCTGCCTCGCTGGGTAAGGCTTTTGCCTGCAGAAACAAGGCAGTGGGCGACCTTTGTGAACAGAGAGAGCGTTTCAATGCCCAGAAAGAGGAGGCTGCTCAGTGCTTGCCCAGGAGCCCCCCGAGGAGAGGCAGCTGGGAGCCCAGGCAGGGAGGCAAAGCCAGCTGGGCAGGAGCAGTGCAAAGGCTGTGGGCTCGCTGGCTTCCTGGCTGGAGCAGCCACTGTGCTGCTGCTCCATGACAGCAGCTCCCAAGGCTGCTGCTGTCCAAACGCTAGGAAGTAATGTGCTAAATTAGCAAGTTATCTCATCAGAAGACCTCTGCTTTGATTTTGCACGTGCAATCGGTCACCAAGTATCTCGCAATTTACTATTAGCCCAAATACGAAGCATTTATAAAACCCCTAGAGATTTTAATTCACTACATAACTCACAAAACTTAATTATACTACTTAGACTTGAAGAAATTAGATAAAATTTTACGGATTTGTTTCAATGCTTAAGATAAAAATAAAAAATCCAATATTCCCATTTGTAGTGAAAATGACATCCTTATTTTACCATGTATTTGCCAAGGAAGCACTACAACAGAAGACCATAAAGTTTTAACTATAACTGTTTAAAGCCCAGGGCCAGAACCTCCGAAGGAGACGTTTGGTCTGCTAGGAAAAAAAGGAGCAAACCCGCAGAGGAAATTTCATTTGTCAGCTCACATTTCCTCTGTTGTTATGCAGGAATTCAGTGTAACATAAACTTGCATCTAGATGGTAAAAGGAAAATATGAAAAGAAATAGCTCCAGCTTTAGGTCCTAGTGTCTAATTCCATGACTTTACTCTTGGATCTGCCCTCGGTTCCCATCTTGTGGGAACCATGGTTATTTTAATATGAAACTCTGTTTAAACAAAGATTTATGTCAGGAGCTCAGGCCTCCCCAGCAGCTGAGTAGAAACTGAGGATTTAGAGCAAATTAGGCCAAGCCAGCGACTCTTACAAGTAAAGGCTTGCAGAGAAACACTCCTGTGGGAAATCCTGACAAACCTGTTAAAAAGTTAAAGAGACTTTTGAAAAGATCTTCAATATAGAGGGAGAGGTACCTATCTGTATATATACTGTGTTTCTGGCTGATGTTCTCTTTCCGTAACAGGGGATTCCTTGATTTCACATGGTCACATGGAGATTTTTTGAGGGAGCTTGGTGCCAGGGGACTGCATGGGGACAGAGGCATTAGGTATGTTCAATGCCATTCCTTTTACAGCCACTGACTGTCTAGCTGAAAGGTTATATTCATTGTCCCAGCTCTCTCAGCTTTTCCTAATGGGAGAGATGCTCCAGTACCTCCATCACCATTGCGACCCGTCATGCCTTCTTCCCGAGCACTAAAGTACTCTGTCGTTGCCCTGGAGTAATTCTCATGGTACTCAAGCTTCTCACAGAAGCTCTTTTGACTCTTCTGCCACTGCTGTTGTCATGTGAAGCATCCTATGAAGAAACTTGGGATAGCAGGTTTCTCAGATTCTCAGCTTTGTTATCCTGGACCATTTATTCTTTACAGCTAGTCTGAATGTAGATATATCCTTTTCTAGTTTAAACTCTTTTCAATCCTCTTCTAGTTTAAAACCTAGTTTAAAACGTTACTCCTTGTCATATTGCTACACACCCTATTAAAAAGTCTGTCTCCATCTTTCTGATTTAAGTATTGAAAGCCACAATAAGATCTCCATGGAGCCTTCCCTTCTCCTGACTATTAATTTATTCTAGACATCCAGTCACTCCTTTATATTGTTCAAGCCTTTCCAATAACAGGATAAATCTGTCAATGTGAAGTCTGCAGGACTGTACATAGAGGACAAATAGTACAGAGTTTTCTTAGCCCCCATTGTGGCACATCCTTTTTCCAAGTTTGCATGGATGAACACATCCATCACTTTGCAAAAGAAGTTCCTGAACTGCTCTCAGAAACTCTTTTCCTCAGCAACAAAATGTACCCATCTGTCTCCTCCGCTGTGCGCCTCAGGGTCTGGGCACAAGCTTGTTATTCCAGAGCAGGAACTGGTAAACTGCCATGGGGTTATTGCCATGGTATGAAAGCTGTAAGAGCAGAAGCTGGTATAATCTTCTAAATGTGTAATTTTTCTTTACAGGCAGCCATCTGCAGTGGAGTGGTTATGGGGTGGTTTTCTGTCTCATTTCATGCAAGATGTCAAATTTTGCTTGTGAATCATGCATTCCTCTTTCAGAGATTTATTGTAGCCTTTGCTGTCCCTGGATGTGTTTGTGGAAAGCTAGACTGGTGACTGCTATGAGCTCTGTGATTATAAAGCAAAATGAGTTAAGCAAGAGTCAGTAAACTTCTTTGCTTTTGAGAGCAGCAGGAGGCCCAACAACTTCTTTCAGTTGAAGCTGGCACTGACACCAGGCAAATGCATTCTGTGAACAAACAGCAAATCAGTAAAGCATTAAAACACAGAAGCATCCAGAACCACTGAAGACAACAGGATTGGGAGACCAGCATTTCCTTGAATCTGACCTGCAGAACCCCGAGATCCTCAATGGCGTGGCAATCATAATTATTTTTGCTTGTACAATGTTGTAAGCCAGTTAAAAAAACACTAACATCTCAGGGAATAGCAAAAACTGAAGATTTGTTTCTTGTAAATAAAGTACACAGAAGGTTTTGCCATTAGTTACAGCCTGTTTACAGACAGTGAAATATTCATCATTAAAAGCCAGAAAATACTGGAAGGTGTCACAAAAAATATTGTTAAAAATTCCCAATGTGCTCTGTGGCATGTATTTTAGCAAAATGATTTTAATGAGAAAAGATGTGTCTTTAAAGTGAAACATTCCTTAACTAATATTCCACAATGATTCTGTCAGAATTAAAAATAATATTTTTTTTTCTAGTAGGAGGAGAATTCAGAGAGCTTTCCTGCAGAACCCAAAACCATCCTGACCTGGTTTTGCTGGCAGGTAGTGCCCTACCTATGGCATATTGTCAGCTTTAGATTAGATAGTTTAGACACAGCTGGAGTAGCTTTGGGACAAATTGTTTTACTTTCTTGTGCTTCAGTGTCTGTAACTGTAAGCCAGGGACAATAAGGATGAGCTCTTCTGGAGCCTCTTGAACCCTCTGATTGAAAGGTTAAAGATGGGTTTTCACTATTCCTATTATTACACTTCTGTGACTGTGATATAAAGGCAAGAATTTTCCCCAATGCAGTGCTAGGTCAAGTGTGTTTGAGGCTGTCTTCAGTTCTCATTCAGTCAGTGGCTTTAGGAGCCCGGGCTCGTGCTCTCAGTCTTAGCTTTTCATTAGTGCTCCTTCTGATGTAAGCCTGCAAGGGCAGTGACAAGCTTGCTTCAAGCTGGAGATGTAATTCCCCCAATGCTGCCTGCAAGCTCTAACCCTGCTGTACTTTTAACTGGAAGATAACCTGGTGGCTGGGACAAGTGACAGGAGCTTCATCTCTGCTTTGCTTTCCTCTGGTCCAATGCTGGCTTTGGGAGCCAGCTCTAGAGATACTAAGGATGTGCGAAGTGGCTGTGCAAAGTGTGTCCCCAACAGAGAGATAAATTCTGCCCTGGGTTTTATTGCCAAGGAGTCACTGGAAGTACAATGCAGAGAACAGCTCCCACGAGCAGGGCCTGACTCGCTGGCAGTATCAACCCAGTGGGACCAGAGCATCCTCAGCAGCAGGCTGAGCATTGGAAAATGCCAGTGGAGACAGCAACACATGTAACCAGATGGGCTGGGCCAAATGTGTGGTAATGGGAAATGAAGGGAAAAGAAATTACTAAATATAGCTTATTTACAAAGTTAAGTACAGAAGATGAACATTCCTATGCAAGATGCATATTTGCATGTATTTATAAAATTTGTAGGTGTACAGTTGATATATATAAATGTATGTTTGTGTATGTGTACATTTACTCAGTATAGCTAAATATTAGTAACGTCAATACTAAAATCATTATTGCATTAGAAAAGTCCCCACAGAAGCACCTCTCAAGCTGCTGTGAGACAGAAATGGTTGATCTCCTGCTGGGTTTACACAGCCTAAATATAGCTCAGAAGATGTTTCTGACACACTTGTCTCTCTTCTTGGTTGTCAAATGTATTCTGAGTAAGAGCACCCTGGAGAAAGGGGTTTCTGTGCTCTCAACATGCAGTCCTATTTCCTGTGAAGTAAATGGGAAAGCAGCCTTGAAGAATGTGAGTCATCAAATCTGTCAAGCTGAAACCACTAGGCAGAGGCAAGGCAGATGGAGATGTAAATGCAATTCACGGGGAGCAGACATTTTAAAAATGTGGCGTTGCATCATCTCTCTCATCTTTGGTCATTCAGTTTAAAGAAGTCCCCTTTGGTGGGGAGGACACTCAAATATTCATTTCAGTTCAGCAGAGCAGCGCTTGCTATGTGCCTGTGTCAATTATCTACTCTTATATCAGCCAAGATACACTTGCTGTCTGCTAGTTTGGTGATAGAACAGCATGTCTGGGCCACCATCCTGCCCTCAGCAAGCAGTTACTGTGCTAACACTCAGAGCTGGGTGCCCAACATCAGCAGCCTCCAGCTTGTGAAAGACATTGCTGCAAACCTGGAACACATTGCTGGAACACAACACGCAAAGATGAGTAAAGTGGGTGTTCTCTGAGCTTAGCTTATCTCGGGGATGAGGAAAGGTATATGATTTCCTTTCTTTAAGTAGGACTAGTCAAGTCTGATATTGATTTCTACAAGGGCAGCAACAGATGCTAAATCAATAGCACCAGCAGTGTCACAGAGAATGACAGTTTGTCCACACAGACTTGAGTCCTGCTCTTGAATGAAAATGCAACATGTGAACCTTTGTGGGCAACTCTTCCCAGGAAAGAGCCTGGGAAGAGTTACCCACTCTCATCAGATGAGTAAGGGTACGTGGCTGAGAATCCCATTCATTATGCATTTTCTACATAATGAAATTCTCTCCAATTATTGAATTTTGCTGCTTTCAAAACACCACACAGAGTTCAGATCCTTAGTTTTGAGAAAATCTGTTTTGCCTGACACGGGTACTTACATTTATTGGTGTATCACTTCAGACCTGTACAGCTGACCCATGTAACTGTACCAAGAAGAGAATGAATGGGCAACCTCAAGGATTCCCCCACCCATCAGTAAAAGTGTCAGCTGAGCAGCTGCAGCCAGCAAAAAACTCCCCACACTGCCTACTGACAATTGAAGTGGCATAAAGGAGTTACATCACTTTAACACTGGCCTCAGGGTCCTATTCTTTCACCTTGCTTCTAGTGACAAGTTCACGATTGTTTTATGGCAATTTTCCTTCTTTTTTTTCTAATTATTTATTGGCGTCTAACAAGTTCTGAACTATAATGGTTTTAATTTATCTAAAAATTGCAGTGGGGTATTTGACTCATCTCCGGAATCTATGTGCCATTGCTTTCAGGTGACTCTGAGTGATTGGTGGTAACCCATCAGGCCAGGCACAGACCTTGCCTGCAATCCTGTCACAGGTGATGCCTTACTCCTGTATCTTGGGTGGAATGAGACCCAGGCTATACAGGTGTAGATTTGTTATTTAAATTCACGGCAGTGCCTTTTCCCAGGGCTGGCAGGACACAAGCCAGCAGCAGCCATTGCATTTCTATCTGCCAGCAGCCCAGGACTGAGCTCCATGTCCCCATCAGCTCTGTGCCACACTGCTCTGAGACCTCAGGGTGTTACAGCCAGGTTCTCCAGCTGCTCCCAACCCTCTGCCCTGTCGGCAGTACCTGTCCTGTGCCTTGCTGCCTTTGTGGTATTGGGCTGTTCAGCCAAAGAGGCCGTGCAGCTGGGCACAACCAAGCTAATGTAAGGGGGAATGGTAGCTTTACATTATGTAAAATGCAAGTCCTGCATATTGCTTATCATAACATCCCCATTGTACATAACAATGTGTGATGGACTGAACTTGGCATGGATGGCCTGGTTCAGCTCTACTATTGTTTCCCTCAGAACATGGGACTGATGTCTTAAACAAAGCTTTTTTGTGCCAGATAAGGTAAAAGGCTGTTAGGAATCCTATCCTGCAGAGATGGGGTAATGCTTTTCATCATACCAATTTCCTCTCCCCCAATAAGGCTGACAGCATACAGCTCCCTCCCAGGGCAGGTATTGGGTGCTCACACAGAGGCCTGAAGCTATTCCTCCCTAAGGAGGCACAACGGGCACAGTTGGAAACAGGGCCAAAGAAGCAGTCATGTCATTGGAAGGGGCCACAAACCATCAAAAGACCCCCTAAGAAAACCCCTCCACTGGGGAGTACTGGGGCATTCCCACATAAGCCTGAAGTATGTAAGCTGTCAAACTCTTTGTTGTGTGGGTGCTGGCCCCAACAGATCAAGACTGCCATGATGACTCCAACCATGGACATCAAAATTGCAACAATCAAGTCTTTTTTGCTGGATCCACAAGTGGTGAAATCTTTCCTCCCCACTATCAACTCTTGTCCTTTCCTTCTCTTTCTTTCTTCTCCTTACATATTTTCTTCATCGTATTTTTATAATTGTATAGAGAAGAACCAAAATGGCTAGATGTTACCCTGGTTTTTCTGAGCCTTTTGATTTTCTTAAATGGAGTCAGATCTTTTTAGTTATTGTACAATATTAAGAGCAGTTTTCTACCTTTCCCACAGATGTAACATAAACAAATCCTTTGTTTTTCATTCTCTTCCTTTGTTTGCATATTTCTAACCTGAAAACAATTGTAACTGACAGTTGGTCTGGCCACTGAGGCTGAGGGGTGGAAACCCCAAAAAGCCAATCTTCTGCTAGACCCACAAATGTATAGAAAGCAAAAAATAAACAAAGGGGCGCTCTTCTCTCTGCTCTCTCAGCTGGGAGCTGGATCGGAAGGACCTTTGCGAAAATCTCTTGTCTGCGTGTGATTGCTTTGTGCGTCTTGGTGACAGCTACATACCTCCTTTCTAGTGCAACCAGATTGTTTTAAAATAAAGTTGCCTCAAAAATGTACACTGGTCGTTCAGTGTCATTTTACTCTAAGCCACCCCAAGGGAACCTCAGTTACCATGCTTTAGAAATGGGTTGTAACACTAAGCTAGGAAGTAGTACACATTAAAATATTCAGAATAATAGGCATTTATTTTCAGTACTATTTTCATTAAATATTGGTATAATATAGCCATGTCTGAGGTAATAAATTAAAAATAAACTCAAGATTTCAGTCCCATATTTGTGCTGCATATTTTTTTTCTACCATTATACATAATTTTGAAGCAAACACACACAGTCTGTAATTCTGAATGCAGCTAGGAATATTGTTTTAACACAGTCACTTTTTGATTCACTATAATTTTGCTGAGAATGGTTATTGCATGATACACTTTTAATAGATGTTTTAGTTATACTAGAATTTTCTATTAAATTACACCTATTGTAATTATAGGAAGATGGGCATGATGATGTGCTTTGAGCCAAGGATGGCAAATATTGAATCAGTGATAGCACATACTTCAGGATTATTGTCTGCCTTTACTAAAGCCCAGATCCAGCAAAGCCATTTCAGTGTGTGCTTAGTTTAGACATGAGTCATTTCAGTGTCATCCATGGCCTTAATTTTTGCTGAATCAAGGACTAGCCAAATCTGTAGGACTAAATTAATAGACTTTTTAAACTGTGTGTTATTTGAAAACAGGTTTGCTGGTTTCATATTTTTAAAGATATTTTGTAGTGACCTTTGTAAGATTGTTCATATCAGTGAAGCACCCATGAAAGTTTCTAACCTGGTTCATAAATACACTATGAAAAAATAAGCAGCTACAATGACTCTCTTCTACACATTTTGTTAAAAGTAACACCCGGTTTGAAAAGTTATTAAAGTAATTTTTTCCATGGTAAAATATATTTAAAAAAATAAACTCTTAATTTAATCATCTTCCATCAAACATATAAGCATGTTAAAGGGCGGGGCATACTTCAGGTATTTTCATTTATAAATGCAAGAGATCGAGTGTATCAATCTTTTGCACTTAAATGCTGGTGGTAGTAAGGCCCTTTCAGCTAAGTCTCCATCAAGCCCAACATCAGTGAGCTAAAGAAACAAACAAACAAAAATTTTGCTTGCATATAACTTTTTCATAATCCTGAATTAAAAAAAAAAAAAAAAAAGAAAAAATCCTCCCTGCTTAGAAAAGAAGTCTTATTTAACTGCTCCCATTAAAAAGTACACCTCACCTCCATGTTAACTTTAATCAGCGATTCTGAATGCAAAGGATTTAAACACTCACAAAAAATGCTGTGGCATGCCATTAGACTCTTAATGTTCATAAATTGTGCTAATTCCCATTTAAATCAGGAAGCTATAGTTTAGAGTTAGAGCTAATGGTTGTCTTAGTGTTAAAGGTCTATTTCCACCAGATTTTCATTATTCTATTTTGCAAATGACTGACAGTGCTTATGATGTGATCCTGAAAAACCGTTTGGTTATCACCAGAAGCTATAGTCCGTGAGAAATCTCTCCATGCTCATGCAGTGAGTTGCATTGCTGGGGGAGCATGGCCAGCGCTGCGGCGGGGCCCCGGGCCCTCAGTACTCCACCGAGCTCACCATGGCCATGGGCTCGTCAAACGTCGCCAGCCTGATCTGCTTCGGGGTGGGGATGGAGAGCATTTCCCCGGTGTCAGTCGGTGAGTGAATCCCATTGTCCATCATGTTTGAAACTTCCTCCTCGTGGTCCTCGTACAGCGTGTTGATGTGCAGCAAAGGGTGGGCTGGGTTGCAGCTCAGTGCAGGTGGCGGCTCTGCCTTGACCTGGTTCAAAGCCATACTGGTGGCAGCAGCAGTTGTGGCTATGTGGTTGTGGTTACACGTGACAAAAGCTGCAGCAGCAGGCACGGTTCTGCATGTCTCGGATGAGTATAGGATCTCTTTTGCAGGATGAGGGGTGTCTAAAAGAGAACAAAACAGACAGATAAAGGACGGGTAGTCTTTCACCATTCCAGTCCATCAGCAAGGAGTGTCCTGAACCAATAAAAGTCACCGGCAGTCTTGCCACTGATTTTAGCGGGATCCGAAGAGGATCCCAAACGGAGTTTTCTTGGGACTCTTTGAGAAATCTAAAACAGGACTGTTTCAAAACAATAGGGTTGTAAGCTAAGGGAAACACGACAAACAAGAAGTGGGGTTTGTAAATCTTGCTCTTTTTTTATGCATGCTCATGCTTCCTTATGTTAATGGCATTTTTGTAAAATGAAGAAAAAAACCAACTGAAAAGTATATTTATTCCCCTCTATAGTCTGGCCAGTGTTTGCTAAACAGTATGAATTAATGTTTTGACAAATGTAATGACTATTGAAATCCACAGGATGGAATACAAAAGGCATTGATATTTTCAATGGGAAAAACTAGTGGTTACACATTGTAAGCCACTTGTCTTTAGAAAGAATTCAGGCAAATTATCATAAAAGGAAATCTCTTTACAGAAATTTTAAGTCTGCCTTACCTGATGGACTGCAATGTAGGTCTAAGTCAAAAACAAAGTCGAAAATTTTTAATGTGAATGAGGAGTCACAGAGCCCCAAAATTCCAGTAATTATTTTTTGCCCTTAAAATATTCAAGCACTAATTTAGATGAAGGTAATTGAACCAGAAAACCCCAGTAGTTTTGAGGAGTTGAAATCAGAGCAGGTGACTGGATAAGGAATGCTGTAGAATAGCTCACATGCACATTGGGGAGCTGGAGGGCTCGAAGGAGCATAGGGATTTGGAAGTGACAGAAACTTTTATACCTCAAATCACTTCTTTGCTGGGCAGTGGGGTGACGGTAGAAGTCAGTCTGTCGAAGCCCAGAGGGAGGTCTTAGCTTGTAATGAGATGAGAGCCATTGCTTTAAGTACATACAGATTTTTCTGTAACTTCAACTGCATAGTGCTTCTTTCTTATGTCAGTAGCTTACGAAAATAAACAAGAAGATATCTGTCTATCAGTTTATCTACTGATCTATCACTTTTCCTAATGTTCAAATAGTTTTCCTCATCATCCTAGCACCTAGCAATTATTGATATACTTGAAATACTCCTCTGCATTAAGAAAGGGTCAGACTTTACAGGACACACACAGGGAACTGAGGCAGAGAAAGAGCATCTCCTGTGAGGTCACATGGAAAGGGAACGGCAGTAATCCTGAATCCCTGACCAGCACCCACACTTCAGAATATCCATCCTCTGGTCCACATTAAGACACAGGGCAATTTAAAGTGTGCATGAAGAACAACGTCAACTAGCTGAGTTTTGATTTTCTAGGTGACAAACATGCCAATCCCAAAGAGTTGGTAGTCTGAGAGATCTTTTTTCCACAGGCAGCTTTAACTGCCATTAGTAATCTCCCACACACTCCTAGGGGGCTATTACTGCTCACGCTAGTGGTCATCTACCATGGCAGTTTCCATATGACTTGAAAATAAGGCAGGTTTGAAACGTGACAGGTGCTGGTGGAGCAGGAAGGGTATCATGGAAGCCAAACACGCCTCATTTCCTTGGCAAGGCATGACGACATTTGTAGTTGTGAAAATCTGCTTACATTTGAAACATTACCCACACCAACAGCCTGTAGAGTTTTGTACAGCTCTACCTGTAATAATCCTAACCCTCCATATAGTGTTAAAGAGAATCTCTGTTTCTGAGACCTGCAAGCCTCAAGATTACTAGCTATCCCCAAATCTAGCAAGGCAGGTCAAACAGTTCCAATAAACTCTGAGTTCCTTAAGACAGCTATGTAAATTATGACCTGTGGAGGTGGTATGGGCATTATGGCATACTGTACCTTTTAGAGAGGAGGTAACATGCACTACAACATTCTCTTCCTGGTTTAAAAATCCACCCTCTTGACTTTTTGATGTAGGCATCGAGGGGATGGCTTGAACCTCTGGCTTGGGTTTTTTGCTACTAAGTATATATGGATGAACATCCAAGGAAAAGTGCCGTGTGTGCTTTTTTTCACTGCTTGTGCTTGGGATGGCGTTTGGCTCGCTCTTGTGAGCAGACGATTGCTGTGAGGTTTTTGCAGCAGACTCCAACAAAGGAGCTATAAGGCTGTCTGTCGCTGTTTTTCTCCGCACAGGCTTCGGTTTATCAGGCTTATGGTTCTCAACCTTCATAATGGCTAACTGCTCCTTGAATGGCTGGGGAAGGGGATTGGTAGTCGGGATCCACTTCATCTTCTTTCTTGGTCTCTTAATGATGAGCTGTTCATTAGCATCAATGTCTGCTGGATCAACACTTGGGTCTATGGTCTGAATCCCTGAATCACGCATGGTTGGAGTGGCATCATGATTGGACTGGGCCAATGCTGCGAGCAGCTGGCGTACCACATTGTCGTACATCAGATCGCTTTCATTTGTAATAAAATCCAGACGGTTCAGTGATTTTATGTGGTCCCTATTTTCATTACAAAACATGGCCAAAATATTGATATCACAAAACTGGGACTTCTGCCACTGTTTCTTGGTCTTTATTCCAACTTTGTTCAGTTTATCAAATATGAAGTTAGACTTACGAAATATGAAGAGGTGAATCAAGTTGATGAGGATTATCAAGTTCATGAAGCAGAGGAGAACGATATCTACACCAGCAATAATCCGCTGGAGCTGGACAGATGGCAGTTTACAGTTCACTCTGATGTGCAATTTGGAGCTGCTTGTTTTGTCTGGAGGCTCACCTAGTGCACATGTAAATTCATTTTGCTTCTGTGTAGCATAATAGGTAGATAAGTATGTGATTGGTATGATGCTTAAAAAGATGATGAACAGATGTCTTGCAAGATAAAGCTTAGCTAAAAAGTTACTTCGTCCTCTTCTCTCCAGGTATTTCTCAAACAAGTTCTGTTCTGGGCTTTTTTCCTTCTCTGCATTCTCAATGATTTCTCTTTTCTCTCTCTCAGTTATCCCTGGGCCTTTGGACTGAATCTGTTTCTCTATTTTTGGTGCCCGCCCTTCAGCTGCACGGTGGTAGCAGTTATCGATCTCCTGAAGCAAAAAATTAAGCTCTGAAGTCAGTCGAGTGGAGGCCAGAAATTCCCAGCCCAGAGCTGGAATGTACATGATCCCAGCAAAAGCCAGCAGTGCATAAGGTAGGAACTTATGCTCAAACAAGGAGGGCCAGTGGCTGGCATCAACTCCTGGCAAGGCATCTTTTAATTCTGTCCAACAATATCCTCTGGCATACAAGGCTTGATCGCGGGTGAAGTTGTGTGGTGTGTAACAGTATATTGGCTCCTCTGTATAACAGAGAGAAAAGTCACTGCTGTGCATTTAACCTACAAAAGGAGCTCTGGAAAATAAACATTTCAAATTATATCAATTTTATTTTACTGTATCTTTACATGACCATTAAGCCCTCCACATCTATTACCAAGGTCAGGCTGCACATATCCTCACAAACCCTATGGCAAAACTATTTACCTGAAAGTTTTAGAATGAGCCTGACTTAGAAATGTCAGCAAGAAATACATATTTTGGTTTAATGACCTCTCTGAAAACAATATCCTAAGCAACTGCGATGTGAACTCTGTGAAGCTAAAAGACCTGATATTCACTACAAAGCCAATAGCTGAGGATATTCCATGCAAATGCTGAAAATTAGATGAAATTTAAGGTTTATCCCAGTTAAACATTCTTCTAAATAGAAGTTAGCTGTAGCTTAAGGTAATATTTTTTAATAATTTATAACAGTCAACTCATTTGATATGGTAGAAAAAAAAACTTGAGACACACAAGGATTTAGTCAACTGTATCCCTCTCAGCTAATATTCTTGAATAAAAGTGTATCTGATGAGGACAGAATCTGTGTGTTAACTACTTGTCATCAAGAAAAATTAATTCTACATTTGAAAACTTTGGGTTTTTTACATAATGTGTAAATAAATGCATCTTGCCATCAGACAGTATTACGGAAGAAACAAATACTGTGGATCAAGAAAGAAATCAGACAAAGTAATAGAAGAGAAAGTACAGCAAGGATTATTATATTCACTGTGATGCAATTTTTCTCTCAGGAAATGTTTCAGTCATATTCTGCTGGAGGATGGAAGTGTTTGTCAAAGGAAATTACACCACATATTTGTCTATTTTAACACTTCTAAACATTTGTATTTTACCATCATCATCAGAATGCTGAGATAAAGGTCCTGACCCAGTAGATAAATTATGTTCTTACATGATCATTTTTTTTTTTCTAGCAATACATGGAAGAAAGAGAGAAAAACTTGAGAAACCTAAAGCAGCATTAATTTTCCCAAAGAACAATGACTATTATGATGACACCCTATTCAAAGAGGAAGACCACATTTTCATGGTTTGACAGGTAGAACAAAGAGAATATATTTTACAGTGTTCTGGTACACCTTTAAAAAACTTCCCAGAATGAGCCCCATAGGAGGAGGCATGCTCCCTTGACTTGAGAATCACTCAAGAACACCAAGCCTGCTCTGGCTCTGAATGTAGTTCACAATTCAGATCAAGAACAGTGTGGGGAAGAGCATGGTGGCACTGTTCTCTTTATAATAAAAATGAAAACAAACAATATCATATTGAAAACAATAAATAGAATATTAAAAGTTATTAGATAGGCAACTCCTCCTAATCTTTCTGGCTTAACAAATGATTCCTTACTTGATCAGTTACTTTTCACATGTGAGCAAATCAAAAGTTAGTTCTCTGGTTTGGAGGTATAAACCTCTTCTGTGACCTAGAGAGAATTAATACTGCCAACTTAAATAGAGCTGACAGAAAAATGTTACTACTCAGGACAGCACGTAAAGTGAGTATGCACTGCAAATTCTTTAACATCGCCTTTCAAGACTATTTTAAAATTATCTAACTTCAGTCTCAGATGATAGCTTAAAGCACTTCCATTTAGACAATGTTCATGTATTTACAGATGTGTAACAAGAAAAATGCTCATTAACTCCCTTGGTTTCGTAATTACGTGACGTCCCAACCCTTCCCATGTAGGGATGCACACAAAAAATTTAATCTGCTACTATCAAAGACTTATTGTAGAATTCCCCAGGAGACCAAACAGATTCCCATGTAAAAATGTTCCCATGGGGTAAAAAAAAAGGCAAAGCAGAATACTATGTTTCTCCTAAGCAGAATTTTTTTGAATTGGGTAGCCCAGTAGAACTTTCCAGTATGAAACCAAGTTTCCTGTGGCATACATGAGTTCATTTCTCCTAGGTCTCAACATCAAAAATACTTGGGAAAACAGCAGCAAGTATTCCTACAAATCAGCCATAAGGATTATTTTTGGATTCCTGCATCAATTACTATTACCAAATAAACTGATTAGTTATTTCAGTTCTCTTCACTGAGACCCAAAAGCTAGGGTGACTTTTGCCAAAACTGTATATATAGAACAACAATCCAATCCATTTTATTTTATAAATTAATAAATAAATAAATGAAAATGTCTTAACATTTTACATTTACATTGGAAAGATCACCGAGAGACGAACTTTACCGCATCCACTGCCACCGCTTTGGTGAAAAAAGTCTTAAGAGCTCCACAACTCCAGTTTGGACTGACAGGCTACAAAATGAGGCTGTCCCAAACAGTAGGAAAAGCGAACGTAATTTTAGAGGAACTTGTTCTCTTTTCCTCTGTTAAAAATGTTTTTATCTGACTCCATTTTTGTGAGGTTGTAAAAAAATTACTTATCTATTTAATTTATCTATTATTATTTACTTATCTCTGATTTATTTGGCCAGCTGAGCATGGTGTCCCATTCTTACTCAATGTTTTGTACCTTGTTGCTACTATTCTAGTATTTTCTTTGCATATTTGCAAAATTGGCATGACTTTCACTGTATGACATGTAAATCCAAGACCCTTCAGACAAAAATGAATCCTCTGTGGAGCCAGAGGGACTTCTGAAAACTGACTGAAGTGGGAGCAGTGGGGTTCCAAAACAATTTTATTCCAACTGTATTTTCTAATGTAGAATCATCAAACCACAGATTGGTTTGGGTTGGAAGGGGTCTTAAAGATCATCTAGTCCCAACTCCTCTGCCATGGGTAGGGACACCTTCCACTACATCAGGCTACTCAAACCTCATCCAGCTTTGCCTTGAACACTTCCAGGAATGGGGCTGCCACAACCGCTCTTGGTATTATCTTTGAGCTGTATTTACTGCCAAAGAATGCCTTAAATTTTGGTAAAGTTATTCCACAGGTATATTTAGCTTAACCCTCTCATCACAGGACTTTACTCACAAACCATTCCATCGGACTTGGAAGTTCATTCTTCTAGAAAACAGTCCAGACAACAGAGAAGAGAGGAATTCCCTTCTGAAGTAATTCAAAGCAAAAGGCTCATTTAACTGTTGCCTGGACAAAGAACCTGTCTCT
Organism: Hirundo rustica; assembly: GCF_015227805.2. Lineage (NCBI taxonomy): Eukaryota > Metazoa > Chordata > Aves > Passeriformes > Hirundinidae > Hirundo > Hirundo rustica. The sequence continues at coordinate 19,685,643 of NC_053453.1, read as the reverse complement.
CTTCATTAACAAGAGGCTGCCAAGCAGGATCCACACCAGATTTTGAGTTAGCTTTTGTGAAGACAATGACAGCATTTAACCTGGCATTTAATAAATGTCAATAACTAATCCAATCCTTTTATCAAAGTTGGCAATGACCTGTAGCTGGATCTCAACATGCAGATCTGATGAGGACAGCAGTGGAACAAGTTGTTCTCACACATACACCTCACTTAGCTGCGAGACCCCTGCTTAATGTAGTTTCAAGAAGACACAGCGGATTTATTTTTTTGGTTTTACAATGTTCCCTTGATAGTTAAGTAGCATTATAAAAGGTTGCAATGGTGTTAAAATCATAGCTCTGATGTTGGATCATGCAATATAAAAAAATATATTAGCTTTTAACTTTAAATTCATAAATATAGAAAGTTTCCACGGATCCTCTTTCTTCACCCTGAAAATTCTTAAGCAGTTTATGAAGGTCCTTTTTCATATAACCATTCCAGCCACCATGAAAGACAGCTTTTTCCTGAGATGCCACAGTTTAATTGTGTATGGAAATGGAGAAAAGCATTGCAAAGAAAATGTTTTAAAAGTTTAGAGAGCATTATTATAGCTGAGTGGATTGGTTATCCTCTCATGTTGTCTTGCCTAAAGCCCATAAAAATAAATTCTCTGCACCTTGAAAGATATATTCCTAATAATTACTATATTGAAAAAAAAAAAGTCTTTGATGGTAATATATGATGGGTTTTTTATACTAAAATAAGTCTAAACATGCACGCTAAGAAGCTTTGTTTCCTTTTTTTCAATATGCTAGATGTTTTCAACAACTGTACATAAATACATTTTATCCTGCTCACTATGCACATAAGTAGCTTCTAGAAATCTGCAGAACTATCCTCTAGGATAAGGTATGAGACAGATCTCACTGCATTTTTCAGATATGCAATCAAAATGAAATAACACAGAATTACTTAGTTGTGTAATATAACTGATTGTGTTATGCCACTTGAAAAATTAAAATCTCTCGGCAGCTAAGTTTTTTGACATGCTCGATTCTGCAACATCTCACTCCATCCCATCATTTTAAGTATTACTTAAATGGAGAGAAGTGACTTTTGGGAGGTCCTGTGGTACAGAAGTCATTCCTCAGGGGAATGGAAGTGCATGGCTGCACAAGACACTCAGGATAGGGAGAGGGATAAAGGAAGGGGCTGTGCTCAAAAAAAACGCTTTAGAAAGACTCTAAACAGACAGTGTGGAAAGGAGTGAAGTCAAAGTATTGAAGCTAGGAGCAGTCAAGTCTGCTGCTTTTAGAAAAGGCTTGGAGAAAGACTTGTGGGCTTCCTACAGGCACACACTCCCACTCCTACTGTTCCCAGTCCAAGGTCAGCCACCTCCTCTCAGTGGTGCACCAACCTCTGTATCCTTTAACATACATTCAACTGTCCTCTGTGAGAGGTCCTGAATTAAACACCATTTTTCAGGCTGCAAGTGCTAGGCATCAAAATACGTTAGAAAAAGAAATCTCCTACTAAATTTCAAACTGAAGTTATATTACTCCAGGTTCTGGATTCCTCAGGAAAGAAGCTGGAATGATGAGGTTTGGGGTTGGAAGCCTTGTAAAACTTCCCAGAAGTTTTACAGAAATAAATCTCAGATGTGGAAATGGAGTTACCAGTGGAAAAATCTGTTGACTGCTGTTCCTAGACCATTTCCTGAAATTATACCCCAATGCAGAATAATAGAAATGCCGAGTCCCACATTCCACTCAAAACAGGGTTGGGACTGATTTCAGACCACCTTGATTAGGGCTTTGTCAGCCTGAAAACCTCCACAGACAGAGGCTACTCAACCTGCCTGTGCATCCTGCCCAGGTAGGGACAAGGCCTGATTGTGGTCAAAGTGAATTTTCATCTTTAGGTCATGTCCAGCAAGAACGGCTGATCCATGCAGCAGTAATCTTTTTCATTTTTGAGAAAGGGCCATTTCAAAAAAATGAATGCAATGGCCAGTTGCATTAAGAACACATCCAGTAAAATACAGCTGGAAGGCTATCACAGACATACATGTGGCTAGAGCTGAGGCCTCAGTGATGCCTCTCAATCAAAGGAAGAGGTGCCAGAAGCACAGTTCACCAAGGAAGCTGTGTGTGTGCATACACATGTGCATTTGCCCTTCCGCAACAAGAAACACTTTGTGAGAAATATTTATGGCCTGGTTTATGGTACACTAAAATGACAGTGTCAAGAAGATACAGGGAAACTGTAGGTATGCATCACTCTCCACTGACTATTCAAAGTTAAGACTTTACAAGTCTTCCTGGGAAAGTGAGTGAATGGCATCTAATACACTCACCACTTAAAAACAAAGATAACAGTGACAATCTCTTAGCATTCAATGCTGTAAAAAGTCAGACCTGCTCCTGAAAAGACTTTAGCAACTGCAAGCACTGGGCATTTCCCTTAAGTCGACGTGATTACTCACAGTGCATAAAATCTGGCACATGCATCTCTCTTTGAAGAACTGATGCTGCAGTTATAAAGCTTCTAACATATTATTCTGAGCAAAAGTTATTTAAGTGATTGTGGACAACACATTTAGAGTGCTTTGGTAGGCATTACAAAAAAAAAAAAAAGAAGAAAAATTAATAATAAATAGCATATGCTCCTATGTAACAGGGAAAATGATTTTTCATACCTACTCCATTCCCAGTGGGATAAAGTATATTTGCCAAAATATAAGCCATGTTATCAAATTGTATATGCTTCCTGTGACCTCCAGCTTTTAGAATTTACTCTGTAAAAAGAAATCACACCTCAATCTTCCCACTGAAATGCATTTGTCAGCATTCCAGTGCAATAATTGAGTAAAGCGGAAGAAACAGTACAATTTTCCAAGAGCAGACAGAAAATACAAAGAAAATTTTGAGAAAATATAATATGAAAATGGAAAAAAAAGATGAAAATTCTCATGCTTGCTACACCAAGGCAAAGGTAAGTATGCCTCTTGTGGGAAGATTTCTTCAAGGATCTAGTAAACATTCAGCGTGACTGCTACTACCCCACACGGGGTATAGGCAGTAGAACTGGTGATTAGGTGCTGCTGAACAGGCTGGATCTCCCAGTCTTTGCACAAGTGCCTAAACACTCTTGATGGTGACCCAAGCTAAGTATCAGGTAAGTATATTGATAACTATACTTACTGAGTTAAATATACTACAGACTCACCCTAGCCTAGTGCTTCCTAGCAACTGGCATTCTGCCCTCTTGAAGAGAGCTGCTGAATCATCCTCATACCTGTGCCCAACCTGCCTGTGAAGATAAGGTGGCTATCCAGTCAAGATCTCTGAAGCACTCCTTGTGCAGTCCTCTCCACTTGTCTCCAAGGAGAAACGCAACATTTAGATAGAATCTCTGAATCTCCCGGCCCATTGCTTCCCAGTACACACATTTCTAACAGACAAAATAAATTAGAAACTCCCTGAATTCAGCAATAAATGACAGTATTTAACAAGGGTATTTCTTATCATACTGCTTTGTAGCACATACACGTAAGCAATCTGACATACATGCCTCACTCATCTTAGGTACTAAAAGGATTGCACAAGAAAGCAGGTAGCAAACTGTTTATTTTTAGAAACAGAAATTATTTATTTAGTACTTTTTCGGCAGTTTTTAAATGGAAAAGAAGAAACGTCCTGGATCCTCTTCTCTCTGAAAAAAAATGAATAAAGAACATTTATGTTACTGAGGTTGAAAATGTAGCCTGAGAAGTAAAATATTATCTAAACAGTATTACATATCTTCCATCCCAGTCACACAGTCCACAAGGAACATGTAACTCCGCTTCGAATGATTTTAACAAATGCTAGCTAATACCCAAATTAACTGTCAGCAAAAGGAAAAACTCACTTAATTTAACTTTATTTCAGCTACTTTATTTAAAGGATATTTAAAGGTTAGAAAGTAGTAGAGCATAAGGATGGACCCCTGAAATTAATTTTGTGTGTCATACAGTCCTATTTAACTCACTGAGTTCACTCATATGAATGAGAAAAGGAAACATCCATCAAACTAAGCCTTAACTTAGCAAGCTAATTATTAAGAATTACTAGTTTTACTGAAATAAAAAGACAGTACCTTTACCTTTCTTAGGGAATATTCTTTCCAATCTGAATACAGGTTCCATGCCAGTGAAGTCTTCCTAAGGTATAAATTTCTCCATGATCAGCAAGGTAAGGTAAGCCTTTTTTGCCCAATCTCTGAAACCACCTGTCCTGTTTAAGAAAAAAATCTTGAAAAGAAAGTCCCTAAAAAATGAGATAGGAAACCACCGCTGCTCTTAGGTTTTATCTGCCTATACTCTGTAAGGATTAGTCATAATGAGTGAGATGTAGATAAGTAATTTCAAAGATTGATAGGTAATGTGTCACCCACAAGAGTAACTGCAGTTCAAAGGTAGCAGCAGGTCTCACTGGGTCTTTTTGCCTTGCAGGACTGCTGCTTGAACTGCACATATTTTGGATCTGTAGAATCAATGAATTAACAATGCACTTTCCTAGTGTGTATATAAATTTACAGAACTGTATTCCCTGTATGTAATAGACACTGGCTCTTCTTAAAGCAGCTGGTGTGCTCACCTTTACTGACTATCTGAGGTTAAGGTTTTGTACACCTGCCTAGGTTAGTCAGGATTATAAAACACCTACTCCTGCTTGTCTGCTATGCTGGAAATAGCAACTGTTCTGAGGAAGGTGCAGAAACACTTAAATTAAATCCCTCAGGCTGCTCCTATAGAGGAATGTGTCCTCAGTAATGAGCTGCCATCTACCATGTGGGGGACATGCAGCATGGTGGTAAAATCACTGAAAAGAGAGCTTATTTATAAGCTGGACCACTGATTTCAGGGAAGGTTAGATCTGAATTTAAAGGAATGTATTAATCTAAATATAATTAATGAAATTCAGCCATGCAGTCAGTCCTACAAAAGAGCTCTGAATAACATTTACTTCTAAATTTAGTGCTTATATGAGGAGGTGAGTGGAATCTCAGTGATGTACAGATCTTCTGCATAGGAGAAGTAGTAAGGTGTGAAAATAATATATTAATGTTTTGCAGAAGTCAAAAATTGCCCACTAGAGATGGAACCCCAAAGCAAGTACATGCACTCAGACAGTATGCTAATGTGGACTGCAGTAATACCTGAAGTAAACTGCAAGAATAAATGCTGAAATTAAATGAATCATAAAAATCCGGTGAAACTGGTGATACATGAACAATGGTGGCTTCTTAAATCAAGGGTCAAATACGAAATACAACCACATGAAGCAACAGGAAACAGCAGGTTTGTTCTATTGCATTATTATTATTTAATGACTAGAAATTAAAAAGATGGCTTGTATTAAGTACCTCTTGGCATAAACACAGCACCTGGAAAAGTTCATATTGAAAAAGAAGAAAAGGAGCAACAGTTAGCTCATTAGGTAATAACATGATTTTAATAACACAGTATTTAGAGGGCAGAAATAGCTGGTCTACTGCTTTTGGAAAACTGGTTCCTCCATGTGTAGAGAAATTGGGTTTTGTGAAGTATCCTAACTGTTTTGATTCATCACAGAAAAGACAGGAGAATCCACTACCCAAGGCTCCCAAGGGCTCTGTCAGTTCCAGTGTGGAGGTCTCCTGACCTGAAGAGGACATGGATCTCACAGAAGGTAAGGTACCTCAACCTCAAAATGTGAAATAATTACTTCATCATAAAACTAAAATGCTGCAGAAATAATCACTGAGCTCTGAGCTGCAAAAACCACACCACACATCTCAGAACCTGGCTGCAGCACTACTCCATGAACTTCAAGTCTGAGAAAGGCTTGGTGCCACGAAAGAAAAGCAAACAAATCCCCAAAGCTTGCCATCATAGTGAACAGCTGAACTTCTCCATTGAAAGGCAAGAGTATAATACATGCCTGGGACAAAATCCCCAATGATGTAAACATGTGCCCTGTTTTCAAGGTTTTTCTTAGAATAAATCCTGTGTCATGTGAAAAAAAAAGCAATCTATAAGAATTATGCAAGTCTACAGTGAAATTATTCAGCTTTTGTAATTAAACATACACATGTACTAAGGGTGTCCACTGCAGCTATTTTTAATACTGAGAGAACACAAGGAACCCAGTGATGATGCAGATTCTTCCTGAAGACTTTTATAGCTGTATGAAAACACACAAGCTGAAATTTTGTCTACATCATGGATGCATTATTTATATCTCGTTTAGAGACAACAAAGAGCCTCAAATACTTCAGGGTAGCTTTGAAAAACAGTCTCAACCTTACTCTCTATTTATTCACCTCTTGTCAAAGGTGAATAAATGAAGTAGCTCTAAAACAAAAATATTTTTGACCATCTGTTCACATCCGTTGGTTATCTGAAAGTATGCAGTAAGCTAAAATTCATCCATATTTTGGACCTCTTCCCACATATGACACTTGAAAAAATGGAGGGGTTAATAATGCAAACAGGTCATTATAGGCATAAACATTGATTATGTGTGTGTGTTGATGAAGTCTGAGAAATGGAATTTATGACAGAAAAAATATCTGCAGTCACTAGGAACTGCAGTGGAGTGATGTATGGCTCACGCATTTCCTCAAGAATACCTTTCAATTCACCATTTACCTTTGTGGCTGCAAATCTGTAAATTATCAAAACTCACAGAGTCCCAGCTAGTGTATCTTGTGGACATCTCGAGTTTGTATGTGTGCAAACAGCCCTTGTCCTTTGGGAAAAATTCCATCAGCAATGCAAACAGCCAGCAGCCAGCCTGAGGTTGCTCCCATCATTTTAGTCCTTTTTAAAAATACATGCTAAGAAAGAACTTAAGTGGTACTGTGACAGTCCTTAAATTCTCTTTTCTCTGCTAATATCACCTCAGAAACAATTTCTGCACTGGTGTCATCAGTTTGTCATACACTAAACAATCCATCTCTGTACTCTTAGCACTAACAAAGTCACTTGGGAAAATACCATCTTCACTTTCTTTAAGTGCAGTTGAAGAGAAAAAATGGAAAGTAAGATCAAAAGCCACCTATTAGTTAAGTCACATAATTAAGCATATGTAACTATACTGACACAATTCGAAACAGAAATACAATTTTAAAGAGTTGACTGGAATTACAAAATAAAACTCTATCTCATAATATAAAAATCTGACATATACTATTTCAAACATACTCTAGGGTGAAAAGTGAAAAAGACATTGAACTCATGCATATACTGTATTACACGGTAATGTAAGCATTGGTTATGCAAATGATTACAAAACAGAAAATAAAACATAAAATCTTGAACTGACACCTCAGTCATTAAACACTGTTTCCTTCCATTGCTTTCTCACGAAAATTTTCTAGCAGAAGGATGGCAGAGGGCTGAACTATGCAACTGCTAAGAGACACAGAAATACAGTATTTTTGAGCAACCTCTTTTGTATTTTGTAGGCACTATTTTAAGAACCTAGCATGAAAACCAATGCCAAAGCTTGGCTTTTGACTAAAGTATAAAAATCAACTGGATTAATGCTTTGCTTTATTTTAATAAAGTACTGGCATTTAAGAGCTTGGGTGGGAGAAGCAAACATGACTGCAATACAGAAAGAATATTTCACTGTGAATAGAAAGCACGAGGCACTGTACAGGAAGGAGCAATACCTTGACAACATCGGTTTGGAAATCGAAGCATTTCAATATTATGAAGATACCACAACAAAACCAGCAATGTACTCTCCTTTGGAACCCACCACTCCGTTACAGAGAGAGCTTCCCACCGACACTATTGATGAGGTTGCTTCTCAACCCAGCACAACAATGGAATATTTAAACCACTCACTAAAAACATTAAGCAATACAAAAGAACTAAGCAGCACATCATGAAAGCCAAGTGTCTCTCAATCTACTGGATTACAGAACAATGTCCTGGAAGTTCAGCAAATGCCATGAGACACCCAATGCAAAAGGCTGCTACCCGCTGCTGGTAGCACCACTGCCAGTCATGGAGAAGAGGACACAGCACTTGCTGACCCAGCAGCATCCTGCTTGTGGCTGCGCTTGTGTGTACTAATACCATGAAAAACAGGGAGAGTGAAAGATAAAAAACACCCGGAACATCAAACAGACCCACTTCAAACTGGCAGTCTAACACTCCACATTCTATGCATTTTGGAAAGGAAGTGAAAATGGAAAGGCAGATGGGCTAATCTTGATTATCTATATCCACACCACTCCAGACTGACCATGCCTTGACAAGAGATAGTGAAACATTATAACTAAAAGCCACTTCTGAAAACCAACACAGGACATGGCTGGACTAATACTATGTACCTTAAATCCTTACCTTCTAAAATGTAATTAAGTTGGTGTTTTACCATTTCTTTCACTAAATATTAACCTAAGGCTGACTTAGATTAACAAAGAAACACTTCCAATAAGAAGAATTCCCCAAACCTTTATCACAGAAAAGGGAACAATCCAGCAGGCTTTGATGCAGCTAAAATGGAAAGACAAAAGTGACAACCTATACTAACAGACATAAAATTTGCTTTACCACCAGGCAGTACCTGGTATAGTCACCTGTTCTATACACTGGGACAGCGCAGTACTATCAAAACTGAACTCTGTTCATATTGGTTACATTTTATTTCTAGTTTGCACAAGAATAACTAACTGCTAGGAAATAAAAAGCTAGGTATGATAAATCAAACCTCCAGAGAGATTTGTACCTCAAATACAAGCATGTACCTCTGCAAAGCACTGCATACACATCTGCATGAGTGCTCCAGAAGATGCCTAAGACTATATAGGGTATGATGGGGGTTATGTCACCGTTCTGACAGAATTTCAAACACATTTGCTCACATATTTTAATTAAAAAAAAATCTGTTGTTATCTTTAAAGCAGTAATTTTCAAACTAAAATAGAGCAAACCAAAGTTCCCTTGGAGCCACCCACTGCATGCATTGTTACCTCAACAAGGACACTGCTATTGGAGTTTCCTTAGTCTGTGCTGCCTTCTGAGAGACCTGTGACTCAAGGAAACCAGGAAACTCATAGTTAAATAGAGATTCCATCCACTAGGTGAGAGAAAAATGCCACAAAAACTTCCTTTATTATCCTCAAGGTCATCATACATTGGAATCTAAACAGAGGATTTGCCAGCTTTATATGAAATCCATTCATGGATGAGTTTTAGAAAGGGAAATAATATTCATTCTTCTTTTGTGAGTGCTCATGTGGGCTTTCTTTGTGTTGGGTAGCTCAATATTGCTCCTAAATGACTTTATGATGATCTTATGCTCAGTAAAAATATGCCTCATGGATTTTTTTTAAATTAACTTTCTAGGGGTGTCCTTTCTGGAATCACACTGGCTTGAAAAACAAGGGAGAATTAGGAGACTCAGAAATGACTTTGTAGGAGGTTAGCTACATGACTTTCTTTCCTCCTGTGAAAAAAGTTTAGGAAGTGGGAGCCAGTGCAACAATCATATCTTACTTCAGCCATCAGAGTGAACTCTTGTACCCACTGAAATCAATGGTCAAGACGTTCTTACTGCCTCCTAAGCAGCCTGAATTTAACTTTCAGGAGCATATCCTAGTAGCATGTCTGCCCTTTGCCTTCCACCTGCAGAGAGCTCAATTTCACCCCAAATGCACTGCCATCTATAGCGAAGTATGGAAACAAACCCTTACCTCCCGATCTATTTTAGCTACGTTAGAGATTCGTTTATAGGGCAAAGGCACACCAAGGATGGCACGGCCCCTCTTTTCACCTTGAGTCAGACTGTAAGGACACCAGGCATCCAGGGCTGCACAACTTGGAGCATGGCCAGCAGGTTGAGAGCCCTCTACTCTATTCTCACGAGACTCCACGTGCAGTGCTGCATCCAGCCTGGAACCTCTGCACAGGAAAGATCTGCCTGAGTGAGACCAGAGGGACCATGAAAATGATCAGAGGGATGGAGAACTTCTATGACTGGCTGAGAGAATTGGGGCTGTTCAGCCTGGAAAAGAGAAGATTGCAGGAAGACCTTACTGAGGCGTTTCAGTGTCTAAAGGAGGCTTTTGAGAATGACAGGGACAGACTTTTTAGCAGGGCCTGTATCTCAGGACAATAGTTTCAAACTAGAAAAGGGTAGCTTTAGAGTTGAACACAAGGAAGAAATTCTTTACTGTGAGGGTGGTGAGGCATTGGAACAGATTGGCCAGAGAAGTTGTGGATCTCTTCAAGGAACTGTTTAAGGCCAGGCTGGACAGGGCTTTGAGCAGCTCGATCTAATGGAAGGCACCCATGTCTGTGGCAAGGAGTTGGACTACATGATCTTTAAAGTACCTTCCAGCCCAAACCAATCTATGACTTTATGATACATGTAATAAAAGAAAAGGCACAAGATCTAATTGAAGTATTTTGCAACACAGTAAGTTCGGATGAATTGCGATTTTTGGACAATATTGGCATAGTATCTGCTAAACAATTAGGTCTTGCCTCTTACGCTACTAAAACAGTATTTTGTAATTTAATTTCTCAAGAGATGTAAAGATCAGAACACTCCAATTCAAGGGTAAACAAATCACTTAAATGAAGAGCACCTGCATTTACCTAAACAATGACTTTGCCCATGACACTAAAACAACATAATTAACTAAGTAACTTTATCTTCAGCCACAGGCAAAATAGAATACACAATATATTATACTACAGACATAATGATTTTTAAAGTCGTCAATCACAAACTTTTAAATAAACACCACACACCTTCTTTGTCCTCTGTTGTAGGGCTGAACTCTCCTTTCATACGTGTTTCTGAAAGCAGAAGCACGTAGGAAAGCAAAGTTCAGCCCTACACCAGAGCAGCCTCTGGCCCCAGAAGGTTAATGCTGCCTGGGGACTCCCAGGCTTCCCATGATGATGGGGAGCCTTCTGCACACTCCCAGAGCTCGATACCCACCCTGTCTGACCAAGCAGTTCTCACTACACTTGTTGGACAGACTGTACAGTTGGTCTTGACTGCAATTTAAGCTGTACTTTGCACACACATAAACTCAAATGTCAATCAGTGAGATAAGAGGCTCTTATCTCCTCTGTCCACTGATCATGAGGGTTCTTCCAATCCTCAGCAAAAAAAGTTTGTGAGAAACCACTGCTTTTAGACAACTACATTTTTATGTTTTGAATGCACACATTATTGTTCCAAAGCTTTATCAATACTGATTAAGTAAGATGGCATAGACCCCAGAAAAGGGGGCTGTTTTCAGTTTAGTGGCATGATGGTATCTTCACATGGCTTGCACTGGATATCATTGAATGAGCAAGTATCAGATAAGCATACAAGGGGCCAAAGCAAAGTGTGGGAAGCTGCTGTGATATTCACAACCAAAGAGCAGTAAGTACCTCATTCAGTTTCTCTGGCAAAGTTTGCACTTTCATAGCTGCTATTTAAATTGCACAAAAGGAGCAGTATCCAAAGCAAGGTAAGTTAGATATTTTTCAAGATCAGTGGCAGTGTACGGGTGAAACAACCCCAACTGCAGAATCAGTGGTAAGCATGAATCCAGCTGAACTATTGTTATTACCAGGGTCAGTATCTCTGGACAAGCATGACTTAGTAAAGAAGTCTAAGTCAATACTGTTCTGTTAAAAGAGCAACATCTGATTAAGATCACATTAAAATTAATGTAAGTTTTCCTTAATCTCTGTGGAAGCAGAATTGAATTCACTAACCTGGAACTCTTTGACTCAAGCCTAAAAAAGTATCTATTTAGTTTTATTAGATCCTTAGAGTTTTTCTATTACATTATCTTGCATAATTTTTTACTTTTCTCATATTATTTGTCTAACTACAGACCATCTGAAAAAACATGACATCATATGAGAGAAGAACATTATCCCACGTTTTCTCAGAGGAATAAGTGTGTTTTCTGTTACCTTACAAGTTTTGTCCTGGCAGGACAACAGGCTACTGCTCTCTATCTTACTGGGTCAAATCAGCACACACAGCCCTTTAGTAGACCTAAGCAACATTGCTTTTAGTCCTTCTGAAAAACAAATCTGGAACACAACTGTGAGCCAAGATAACAGTCTTCCACAGCACAAAATAAACTCAACAGCAGAAATACAGGCAGCTGCAAGCAAATTCAATAGACCCTCTTTCTTCCGTAAGTGTGTGGACAACAGGTCAGCCTTGCAGAGGGACATCCACTGTATAAATCTGAGTTTCACACTTGATACTTCCTCCACGAGGTGCAGCCTCAGATGTCTTCTTCATATGCAGCAAGCGACCGCTGTCTGACCAAGCAGTGAGGTATCAAAGGGCTTCTGCTAGCAATCTTGCACTATGTCAAGGAACACACATGGAGGGGGCATGACCTTGCCTGCATCCAAGGCAGTCTTTAGGCCTACTGACGTTCAAATCTGTACATCTCAAACAGTATGAAAGCATATATGTAAGCATGGAGTCTTGTGAGCTGCTGTAGGATTGCCTTTTTATTAGCTTAGTTCTCTACAGAAGAAGCGATCACAAAACTTTTGCATTCCACAGAGGATCCTCAAAGGATCCTTTCAGTTGCTCTGAAGAGCCAGTTTTCATGTACCTAGTAAACATGGTTTCTTCAAGATACCTCCAGAAGACCATCCAAAAGATGAGGTTCTTATTAACTGTGGCTGAAGATCTTGAGCTATATAACTATTTTTTTAAAAAACTGAGGTAGATTGATAAAGTTCTAACTATAATTAAGAAAAATCTCCAGACTCCATTTGCAAGCAGTTATACTTCTAGCTGATTTAACTTTACCTCGTAATGAAAACAAGTATTAAGGACTGGACATCAATCCCAAAGCAGCACGCAAAGCAAGAGCCTGATTGTGGTATGTTTAAACTGGTGAAATACAGCCAATTCCCATCAACCTCACAAGCTACAGACTGCCAGGTCAGTCCTGTATATTAAAGCACTAATAATTTTGCATGGATTTTCACTGTGGAGCTTCAAGGGACATTAAAAGCAGTCACGTGCTGGCAGCTACACTCATCAAGCCTACAATCCACACATCAAAACAATGTTTACACATGTGCTAGTGGCCCGAAAGGTGTTGTAACAGGTTACTGGACCAGTAAAGGCTCATCAAAATTTGCCCTCTGAGACTGGTGGTGACCGGCACTCAAACCAGGATTTTTAAACTGTTACCAGTTTATGCAAGATGTTGGCCCTCCGCAGAAACGGATACCAGTGATTTCCACTGTCACAATATGGCAAAGCACACTGGATGGGGCTCCATATATAGTATCAGTCTCCACGAAAGCATCAGCCTCTCCCTGGCAGGCCAGTTACGCTCACGCTGTAGATGCCTGAAGGACAACGCCTGACATCAGCCAGGGTCCAGCTCAGGACCTGTCCAGGATCCACCTCAAGCACTGACCTGCTCTGTCACGCATGCCGGCTCTCACCTGATGCTGGGCAATGGACACCTCCCCACGCTACTGCTGCCTGCAGTCAGTGACCCGGGGCTGCTCGCAAAGGGGGCGGCAGCCAGCCAAGGCAAGAGGCAGCAGCTGTCCCCGTCAGGGACCGGCCAGGACGGCGACACCACTGCCCTGCCCGCCACGACGAGGGGCAGCGGCCCCCTCCTGAGCACAAGCGGCCTTAGGCAGCGGCCTCTGCCGTCCCCACCCGCCGAGGCGAGGGTTGGCTGACATCTCTCAGCACCAGTGGTCCCGTTTAGCAGCCCCTGGGACACGACCCTGCCCGTCCCGCCGCCCTTACCGGCAAAATTCTTGGTGAAGACGAGGGTGACGAGGAGAATGGGGATGAGGACGGTCCCGATGGTGACCACGCGGTCGAAGGGCAGCTCCAGCTTCAGCTGGAGGAGCAGAGCCGCCAGCGCGCCCGCCTTGTCATCCTGCTGCCCCGGCAAGATGAGTTCCTTCAGCTTCTCGCCCGCCAGCAGCGCCGTGGCCATGTCGGGGTGGTTATCGATGATGTGTTGCATAAGCGGCGGCGGCGGGCGGCCTCACGCCGCCGGGCTTCCCCGGGGACGGGCGGCGCCCGCCCGGCCTGCGGGGACAACACCGACAGCGGTGACGGCGCTGCCGCGGCGGCCCCGTGCGCTCCCCCGGCCCGGCGCGCAGCCCCCGCCGCCCCGGGCAGCGCCGTGCGGGCCGGGCGGCCGCCACCCCCGGCGGCGGCGGCTGTGCGGCGCACGGCAGCCTCCCGCTGCCCGCAGCCGTGCGGAGCCGTATCACGAGAGGCGATGCCCGGCGACAGCTGTGCCATTAAGCGCTGCCGCCGCTTCGCGACCCGCGCCGTACAACAGCGGCGCAGCAGCCATGCAACCGGGCAGACCGGAGCCGCCTCCCGAAGTGCTGCAGACAAGGAAGGGGGCATTTACCTGGCAACTTCGGTCCCCTCGGCTCCCGGGGGATGGTGAACAAAACCGATGGCCGGTACAGAAGAGCGGAAGCCGAAAATAAGCTTACACTGGACCTTCCTGCCGAAAAAAAGGTCCCCCCCTCCACCACGAGTAATGAAATCGCTCCGGGTTCGGAGCGGGAGGTGGATGATGCGCTGATGCTCGTTACGGCAGCGGGCGGCCGGCGCTCGCATGGAAATGCCCGCCGGCACCGAGCAGCGATAGCGTGCGGAGCAGCTCACGGAGGGGCTCGCCGCCGCGGGGAGGAGGAGGAGGCGACAGCAGCCCGGAACGAACTGCGGGAACGCAGAGGTCCTTTAAGGCATCCCAGCGAACAGCTAGAGCCCGCGGCGCCGGGCGCGGCGGCAGCAGGGCGGCCGGGAGCGGCGCGGCCGCAGCAGCCGGTGCGGCACAGCCCATGCGGGGCTCCGAGCGCAACACGTCGCGGCGGCCGCCCCGGCGCCCGCGAACCCGCAGAGGCCGCCGCGCGGAGCGGCCACCGCGCATGCGCCGGGAGGCCCGGGGCGCGCGGTGGGCAGCGCGGGCCCCGAAAGGTCTCGAGGCCCGCCCGGAGGGACAGTGCGGGAAGCGGGCACCGGCTCGGCTGTACCGGCACGGCTGTACCGGCACGGCTGTACCCGCCCGGGTGTACCGGCACGGGTGTACCGGCACGGCTGCACCGGCACGGCTGTACCCGCCCGGGTGTACCGGCACGGCTGTACCGGCTCGGGTGTACCGGCACGGCTGTACCGGCTCGGCTGTACCGGCACGGCTGTACCGGCACGGGTGTACCGGCTCGGGTGTACCGGCACGGCTGTACCGGCACGGCTGTACCGGCTCGGGTGTACCCGCTCGGGTGCACCGGCTCGGCTGTACCGGCACGGCTGTACCGGCACGGCTGTACCGGCACGGGTGTACCGGCACGGGTGTACCGGCTCGGGTGTACCGGCTCGGGTGTACCGGCACGGCTGTACCGGCACGGGTGTACCGGCTCGGGTGTACCGGCACGGGTGTACCGGCACGGCTGCACCGGCACGGCTGTACCGGCTCGGGTGTACCGGCACGGCTGTACCGGCACGGGTGTACCGGCACGGCTGCACCGGCACGGCTGTACCGGCACGGCTGTACCGGCACGGCTGTACCGGCTCGGGTGCACCGGCACGGGTGTACCGGCACGGCTGTACCGGCACGGGTGTACCGGCTCGGGTGCACCGGCTCGGGTGTACCGGCACGGCTGTACCGGCACGGGTGTACCGGCACGGGTGTACCGGCACGGCTGTACCGGCACGGGTGTACCCGCTCGGGTGTACCGGCACGGCTGTACCGGCACGGGTGTACCGGCACGGGTGTACCCGCTCGGGTGTACCGGCACGGGTGTACCGGCACGGGTGTACCGGCACGGCTGTACCCGCTCGGGTGTACCCGCTCGGGTGTACCGGCACGGGTGTACCGGCACGGCTGTACCCGCTCGGGTGTACCGGCTCGGGTGGACCGGCACGGCTGTACCGGCACGGGTGTACCGGCACGGGTGGACCGGCTCGGGTGTACCGGCACGGCTGTACCGGCTCGGGTGGACCGGCTCGGGTGGACCGGCACGGCTGTACCGGCACGGGTGTACCGGCACGGGTGGACCGGCTCGGGTGTACCGGCACGGCTGTACCGGCTCGGGTGGACCGGCTCGGGTGGACCGGCACGGCTGTACCCGCTCGGCCGTACCGGCACGGCTGTACCCGCTCGGGTGTACCGGCCCGGCTGTACCGCTCGGGTGTACCGGCTCGGCTGTACCGGCACTACTACATCCGCACACCTGCACCGGCACGGCTGCACCGGCAGGAGCGGCCGGATCCCTCCCCTCTCCTTTCCGCAGCTCGCACACGGCCGCTCAGGCACGGGTACGCGGGAGCTCCCGCAGCTTAGGGACAGAGCGGGTAGTGATGAGGGAAAGGGAAACCCTCACCCAAACGGGCTCTGAAGGTCTTGGATCTGCGGGCACGTCAGGATTTAAGGGCTACCAAAAGAAAGCCCTTCCAGATGCTGTCTTTTTAAAGCCACGTATGGTGTCGACCGCACCTGGTGAAACAGCCTAAGAGCAGAATATTTGCCAAACATGCAGAGGCCAGCTTTCACCCACAGCCTCTGATGTTGTCCAGACCTGTGTCTTCGGGGAGATGGCCAGACCCTGCTGTCCCTCCCTGGAACAGGCTGGGAACGGAGCACGCATTGACACCCTGGGGAAAAGCTGGACCACGCAGCATCAAAGGAGCATCACACGTGCTGCATCATGGCCTGCAGCAATGGTGTTCAGACAAAAGCTCCAGGTCGCAGATCCTGCTTCTTAACTTTTTAATGGATTTTATATTTAGCAGTACTTAAATAAAAAACAGAGATAAACAAATATTGCTGATATTTCTCTCAAAGTTTTGCAGTTGTCATGTGCAACTCACATGAGTAAGGCAGGGATTTGAATCTTTGCCTTGACATTTTCATTTCCCTGGTCACTTTGAACAATATGATGGTTATGTTTATTATTCAAGTTTGAATATTGGCTGCGAGCTTTAAATAATACTTCTTGGCAGGGGTCCTTCCATCCAGGCAGGGAGATAATGAGCAAGGCAAGAGAGACGTCCTGATGGTGACTGAGCAAGGATCCCAGGCAGCAGACACAAAGTTGTTGGTCCCACATGCTCCTGAAAAGTACTGAAGATCAGAAGGCAATAGAGACTAAACCTGAACCTGTGACCATCACTCGTTTCATTTTCCATGCTTCTAATCCTCCATGGGCTCTGTCTCTGTTTATCTTCTGCAAGGACTGACATGCAGTATCTGCTTCAGTCAGAAGGCAGGGAGGAGAGGTACCCTTTTCTTACCCCTTGTCTAGGCACAGTGGGTACTTGTGATGTAGTGCAGCAGAAAGTTCTTGGTCTCCAGCTGCATTCCAAGCAGGGCAAGGTAGGAGGCAGAGCAGTGAGGATCCTGGTGTGGTGAACTTGGGAACAGAGTACAGCCTGTGTTGTTCCTACAGCTAAGGAAAAGTGGGGACAGCTTCTGGGTTGGGCTTCAAGCCTCAATAATCCTAGCACTCTGTGATGAGGGATAGATGCATCAATTTCTCTTTCCCTAGCTGTATTTGGACTACAGGTATATTTTATCAGCCCCTAATATACAAGTTTTCCATTCCAACAACAAAGAACCAAAATACCTTATGCACTTGTTACTGCTGCTGCCAGAGGGATGATACTGAGCATGGTACTGACAGCCTGAGGCAGTACAGCTGATGTGCAAAACTTTTGCTCAGACTTTCAACATTGTCATTTTTTCACCATGATTTATCTGCTGTTGACAGTCTTGTCCTGTTCCTTGAGACTAGCAGTACTAGTAACAGACAATATAATTGTAACTCCTTTTTGAATCCTCTTTCACCCGTCCAGTTACTTAATTCAAAGCAATCAGCTTGCTTTTTGTTTTCAGAAGCTGCCTGTGGTATTTCTTCTATCTTCCCCTACCTAAGCCCTTAGCACTTATCTCCTAGATGCTGACTCCAGATGCTTCCTCATGTTTATCCATGAAGAATTAATACCAGCTCTAGCAACCATTTCTGAGGAACCTTGGTTCTCTTTCAAAATGTACAAATTTTAATAACTTAGGAGCAGCCATCTAGTCCCTTACATCTCCAAATGTGGCTGCAACTGGTCAATTAAGAAAGCGTTAAAATGAGGTAGCCTTTGTTGATGCCTTTTTCTAACTGTCCCAGCTTCCAACAATGTTGAGGGAATTTCCTGAACTTGTGGCTCAAAAGATCTCAGGATATTTTTTCCGGTCTCCTGTTAGGACTGTGTAAATTTCTGACATCCACAGCCTCTTTATTAAGGAATCCCAAAGGCCTGCAACCTGTTGTATCAAACCTACCTTGTTCTGTTTGCTTCAAATGTAATCAAATAATCAAATTAGGCCCCTATGGGAACGTACCTGGATCAATCCCTACCCATCTCTTCCATGGCACATATACTTCTGTAGGCATCTATTATATCTTCCCCATGAATTTTATCTAGTTCCACATTTAATATCCAAGGCATAGAAGAATAGCCATAAATCAGACACTGATTTTAAAATTAATATGTCATTCAAAAGTGATTAAAATTTGTCTTATGAAGCTTGCTTCATTAAAATACAATTATTTGATTTAATCATATTGATTTTGTAATCCTGCTTTGCAAGATTATGTCTGCACAGCAAGCCAAAGAGATGGGAAATATGGAATGGTACTGTCAGACCAGAACATGGGTAAACAGAGACCTGTAGTAAGGCCGAGAGTGGGACATGGAAAATTACTGTCACAATTTACAGACAAACACCATAGCGAAGTTTCTCATCAATAACAACCTGGCTGCTGGGTGATCTAGACAATGATCAAGCTGTGATAATATTCCTGTGCTAGTAAATATTTCACAAGTTGCTGGTAGGGTCAGAAATTGATTTACACATCAAAGTGGAAAGTCATGTGAAGGAATTCTAATTCATTCTAACGAAAGATCAAAAAAGGAGTATTATTTTTTTAGTCTGAATAAATCACTTGTTATCACATAGAAAATACTGATTATTGAAGGCAAAGTGTGGGTCTTTTTAAAGTTTTGTTTTCTCCAGTTCTGAATGTTCAGAAATTCAAAAGCAAATGAGAAAAAGTGAGATTGATTTCAAGTCCTTACAGGGACACTTGCAGCTCCTAGAATTTACCTTCTAAACAGAGGGTATACTGCCTCTAGATGTGTGAGATTTATCTGTTCAAACATGAAGGCGCCTGAGCGAGGTATTGCAGAGCACTATTCCTGAATCATGTAGGAGAAATAGCTAAATGTAACAGCGCAGTTCATGTGACCAAATGTAAATGTTCTCTTCCAAATGAGATGAATCATTTACACATTGTAGGTGTCCAGAGTTTACATATGAATCTCACTTACTGTCTCTTATATTACAGCTTGTCTTAGCTTAGCCATTTCCCCAAGGGTGATTGTGTGCTGTCCTTGTCCTTATCAGTTCCCACTCACTTGAAAACTGCTGCCTTTTAATCTGAAGGTTTTAAAATTGTTCATGCTACCATGAATCCCTCATGCAGTTCATCATGCCAAATTTATGGAAAGGATGCAGCTTCCCTATTAACATTGTTAAGGAGCAGAAGGACTGGGAGGCACTTGTGGAGCACTTCTTACCTTCAGCCAGGGCTGTGACTCAAATCCACGTGGCCTTTACCCCATCAGCCCACCCTGGGAATCCCATCACTCAGCCTGGGGGTGGTGTGGCCCTGCACAGACCAGCTGCTCCCGTGCTGGCAGGGATGCTCTCACTAGTGCAGGTTTGCAGTCAGTGCTGCCATGGCTGTGCAGGTGCTGCTGCAGGTGCTGTCTGTGTGAGCAGCAGTCACACCTTTGGTGAGTGCAGCCATGCCTCTGCGGAATGCTCCCAGTGAGACAAGACTGTAAGGTTGGAAATGGTAACTGGCAGATGGCAGGGAGATGTGGCAGTGGGTCTCAGCTCAGAGGTGACAGTTTTGGTGGTAAAGTGAAGTGAGATGCCAGATAATAGTGAAAAGAAGCAACTGGCAATGCAGCCTGGTGTTTTGGCAGTAACAGGAGGCTCTACTCCCTGGTAAGGAAAAGTGGCTCTTAACAGCAAGATGTGATATGGTTGCTGACATCAATGAAGTTTTTTTTGCTGCAATGCACATCTCCTTGCTAGTGGGTCTCTTCTGGGGTTGTTTATAGAGCAGAATATACCATTTCAGATTCAGTGAAAAGCTAGTCCAACTACCTGACCGCTTTAAGGCTGACCAAAAGTTAAAGCACATTGTTAAAGGCATTGTCAAAACAGCCCTAAAACACTGACAGGCTGGGGGCATCCACTACCTCTCTAGGAAGCCTGTGCCAGTGTTTTATCACCTTCTCAGTACAGAAATGCTTCCTAATGTCCAGTCAAAACCTCCCTTGATGCAGCCCTGAACCATTCCCATGGAACTTTATCACTAGATACCACGGAGAAGGGATCAGAGCCTCCTCCACCTACCCTCCTCAGCAGCAATGAGGTCATCTTTCAGCCTTTTCTCCAAACTAGGTAGGTGCCTGAAGTACTCAGCTGCTTCTCAAAGGACATTCCTTACAGCCTTATTGTGAGCCAGAGACTCAAACATTGGGCTTCAAAACCAGCTAACACCACCATGGGAACCTGGAGGGCAACTGAAGCTATTCAAGGGCAGAGATTGTATAAGCACAAAATGGGTTATTCTGTTGCTCTGGTATGCAAGCTGTCTTTGCATAAATCAAGAAACTGCTTGGCTTAAATAGCTAGTAAGGAAGTCAAGGCCGAAGTAAGATAACATATTTCTGTTCAAAAACCATATGGTATAGAGGAAGTGTAACCAGCTTGAATGAAAGGGTCTGAAGGGAATCTTGGGACTATCTAGATAACAGTATGAGCAATACCATATTTATCAAAAGTTCCTGGATAACAGTGCTAGAAATACCAAATTTGGGTGTGGATATAGCAGAATTGGGACCAGTGAGGAAAAAATGATTAGAAGCATGTCATTAAATAGGTCACATTTGTCTGACAGGACCCTAGGCAGAGAAAAAGAGGTGCAGGGTTGGTGAAAAGGTAAGTTCAGGAAAATAACCACTAGGAATTAATTAAATAAGAAAAAGAGCCCAGGCATTAGGTGTATTCCTGTGGAGAACAAAGAGGGATGAGATATTCTGGTTGTAGGAGTGTGAACACCTTCAGTGGTAAAGCTAATCTGTGACTCCAGGTCCCCCAGGATGGTGGACAGCAGCCCTGAGACAACCTGCTGCACTCTCAGGCCTATGTCCAAAAGACTTGGCCTGCAAGGGTGGGATGGGAAGGGATAAAGCTTGTGCCCTAATAGGGGAAAAGGGAAGGGAATTGTGGTGTGATGGAGCTTGCATAGGAATGATAGGATTTCTTTGTAGCAATTGTGAATTAGTAGTACTGGTAACAGACAATATAATTGTAACTCCAAGTTGTGCTTGTAGTGGCACAGTTCATGTCAGATATTTGTTCATTAGCCAGTTAAGGTGGTATCAGTCTCTTACAGGTGTGTAGATGAATCGATAGACATTGCAAGTGTTAATTATGTTATCAGGTCTCCAGTCTAAGGGAACAGAGTCAGACACATAAGATACCACAATCAGTATTTTAAAAGCTATTTTATATGCAAAAAGCTAAAACCATTTCATTTTCCCAAGACTTTCTGATTACCCACAACAACGAAGAAAAGGAAATGGGCAGTACTTTTTGTTCTGTGATGTGGGGCTTTTCCAGCATTGGCTTAATGCTTTTTCTCTACTGTCATTGTAACATTGACCATTGTGGAACCAAGACAGCTTGCAATGATACAAGCCCCAAGTTTTGAGTGGGCTCAACTCTGTGGCTGAAGACAGTCAGGGCTGAAGACAGGGCTGAAACACTTCAGTAGCTGAGACTGCAGCTGCATACAGATGGCTCATGGCCAGAACTGTGCACAGTGTTAGAAAGGTTGGCATGGTAGTGGATGGGACCTGGAGATAGAATCACCAATGGGAAACTGAAGAGACATTCAGACAGAGCCCACTGAAAGTACAGAAACGATAACCAAGGGGAAAACAAACAAACAAACAAACAAACAAACAAACAAACAAACAAACAAACACCCCCCCAAACACCAACAAAACCCCAACCAAAATAAAACAAACACACAAAAAATCCCCGAACAAAACAAACAAAAAAAGGCCCAGAAAACAAAAAAAATCCCAAACCCCAAGGAAACAGCATCTTAAAATTTTTATTTGAGTTTAATTTTGGCATTTTGTATTACTTCAGAAAAGACTAAAGACATAAGTATATTGTGTGTTTGTGCTAGTTTTGGCTGGGATAGAGTAAACTATCTTTACAGTAGCCTGTGTGGTGCTCTGGTTTGGATCTGTGCCGAGAACAATGTTGATAACACTGGGATGTTTTAGCTGTTGCTGAGCAATGCTTACACAGCCAAGGCCTCTTCCCCTTCTCACACTGCCCCACCAGTGAGGAGCCTGGGGGTGCACAAGGAGCTGGGAGGGGACACAGCTGGGGCAGCTGACCCCAGCTGACCCAAGGGATATTCCATCCCATAGGGCATCATGCTCAGTATACAGAGCTGGGGGAAGGAGGAAGAAAGAGGAAGAAGGAGGAAGGGGCGGGACATTTGGAGTGATGGTGTTTTTCTTCCCAAGTCACTGTTATACGTGAGGGGGCCCTGCCCTCCTGGGGATGTCTGAACACCTGCCTGCCCATGGGAAGTGGTGAATTAATTCCTTGCTTTGCTATGCTTGTGTGCGTGGCTTTTACCTTACCTTTTAAACTGTCTTTATCTCAACCCATGAGTTTTCTCACTGTGACTCTTCCAACTTTCTCCCTCATCCCACTCGGGGAGTGAGTGGCTGCGGGAGGATTAGCTGCCAGCTGGGGTTAAACCATGACAATATTGACTTCAGGGTGTCTTTGCATTTGTATCTTTCTGTTGACAGAGGACAGCTTGTTTCTTGTTTTAGTCTCTTGCTTCAAAATTATAAATTCTGACAAAAGAAAGCAAAGCACACACTGAACACTTTGCTCTCAGTACAGACTGCAATCAGCAACATTCTTTCAAATTGCACTCTGAAGCTTGCAAAGGAAAGGCTTCATTCTGCCAGGCAGTGGTATTAAGTATCACACGGAAGGCAGTCATAATTCCAGTTCACTGTAGCAAGGAGCATTTAAAGTTGAAGTAAACTCGTAATACAAGTGCACAAGGAAGCACAGATGAGACGATGATGGTTCTTTTTGTTAAGCCTTAAGTGAAGAAATAAGAGCTCTGATATCTGTTCCAAGTCCTGCTTGTTTGAGCATCACAAGATAAAATACATAAATGTAATTTGGAGCCAAGGAACAAAACTCTGCAGAACTCAACAGCTGCTGGGAGTCCTCATCTTGCTACACTACACACAGGTCCCCCATAGCTTGTCCCCTCCGCCTGGTCCCATTGATCTTGCACCGTGCTGCACTCTGGCTCTGCTTCAGCAAGGCAGACGGAGAACACTGCTGTAGCCAATTTTCATAGCATGATTAGGCATTTTATTCAGAACTACATATTCAAATTCTTCAGGCTGAAGAGGGCTCTGATTTTTCACTTCCAGGGATAAGTGAAAAATCCCTAGGATATCACACTGTCTCCTCTGCTACTGGATTTCAGAATTTTCGATGAAAAATAAAGAAAAATGCTAAAGTAATTTTATAATTGCTCAGAGCATTTTGTTATGCTCAATTATTGCCTTGCTATTTCTGTTCTTTGACATTCAAATAAATGGTATATTAAGAGGAAGGAAGGTTTTAACCCCGCATCTTGGCATACAGAAGTATTACTGGAAGGATTCCTTCTCTTGCACATTTAGTAAGGAATTCTAGTGTGGTGGCTTCTGGAGGGAGCTCTCAGATCTGCACGGCAAGCTGTGCTGCCAGAAGGCTGAGCATCCTGCTGCTACCCAGTAGTGAGTTTAGGAAGAGAGCTGTGGAACACCCTGCCGCAGAGGCGAAAGAGAGAGGCTGTGCTCCAGGAAGAAGAGAAAAGCAGGACAACAGAGCAGGGAACTTTACACAGGTTTGTGGAATAAGGAGAATTTTCTTGTGGGTCTGTGATCCCCTAAAGGGTTATGAGTACACAGCTCCCCTCTCCCTGCGGTGGGGATCTGACCTCTCAGTCTTATTCTGGAGAGAGGCAGATGCTTTTCACTGCAAACATTCCATTGCAGACACTTAATGGGGAGTTAATCTGGCCTTTACATTTTTGCTGCCACAGTGTGAAGGCAATTGCAGGGAGGACAGCTCAAGCAAATGAAGGGGAGAAACAAGTCTCATCAGGTAGCCTCCAGCCATCCCTGCATCACATGTTCAAGTAAAGGTGTAAAAGGGAAAGGAAATGAGAAGGGATGAGAAAGCAAGTGAAACTCCTGCATTTTTCATCATTTTTTCTTCATGCAGGCTGCAGTCTTTTTGATAGGGACTGTTAAGTGTTATTAGCAATCAGCTGATCTAACTACACAACTATTTTAACGCCCTTGCATGCA
Source organism: Hirundo rustica (assembly GCF_015227805.2). NCBI lineage: Eukaryota > Metazoa > Chordata > Aves > Passeriformes > Hirundinidae > Hirundo > Hirundo rustica. The sequence continues at coordinate 19,661,090 of NC_053453.1, read as the reverse complement.
CAGACAAAATGCATATAAGTCATTACTTGTTTTTAACACTTGGTATTGTCCATTTATTGTAAGGAATTAAGAAGGAGCAGCTATGCCAACACTTTGTTATTAATGTACTTGAAAACAGTGAGTAATCTACACAGTTCAATTATAAGGATCCCCATGTCCCAAAGAAAGCAATTGTAAAGATTTACATTTTAATTGATATCTTACTCTGTAAAGAAAAATAAAAGCCCTCAGCTACCTAAGTCCTTACAATTAATTAGGTACAAAATACTCCATAAAGATTAACAGTGCCCTCATCCCAGGAGTGCCCAAATAGAAAACCCCCAAAAGGCAGAAGAACATTAAAATCTATTAAGCTATCAGCATAATATGTCTAGTTTCGCAGTTACAGACTGTGACAAAACCAAGTCATGGCTGTATGTACAGTCTTGACATCCAGGTGGTTTTCAAGTCAGTGCCATTTTCCTTTTGTGTTCCACATGCACAGGCCAGCCCAACCCTGAATCTTCTACATGTACTGGATTGCAAAGTACAATAGCCGAGAGCCCATTCCAGTACTTGAATGGACTTTGTCAGGCATGTTCCATGGTCCAGAAAGGCTGGAGTACCTCCCTTGAAGCCACATCATCCTCCAGACACTGTGGAGCCATTACTGGGCATCCCATGTCAGAAAGGCAGTACTGTCCCACCTACCAAGCTGTGTATTGCTCTGCTGTTCCTGAAGTGGTGATGGATGAGAATTCAGCATTTGCCTTGTTTGCCAGATCTATCCTATGCTCTGTATTCAGCCTCCATACTTAATGAATACACAAAATGATGAACTGTCCCTCTGATCCACTGTCCCGAATCACAGCTGCCAGTAAACACAACCTGCAGGCCCTGCAAAGCCATATGCCTTGGCAGCCCAACAAACTTCTGCCCTTGAGACTGCTACAAAAACCAAGTCTGACAATGCACCACAGGGACACGTCCTCCTGGGAGCAGTTCTGCATTCCCACGGAGGAGGGTGGATTTGCTCCTAGCAACTGCCCCAAACTGTCAGGCACAGCATGACCACTGAGAGCTGCTGCCTGGAGCTTGTCAGGCAGGACAGCATGCATGGTGCCCAGGTGTTGGAGTCCAGGGCATTCCTTTGGCTGCCCTGGAGGGTCAGAGACCTGGACAGGGGGTCTGGGACCCTGGCCCAGAGCCCAGAGGGACATTGGCTTTGATCTCAGTCCATGGGAAAGGCTTCCTGCACTGCAGGAAGGATTGCAAGCCACAAGAGTGTGAAAGATAGTAGTTTAGCTTATCACGGGGTGAGGAAACAGCAGGTTTGGGATTTTAGTATGGAAGTGAATGGGAGCAAGATGGAGGATTTGGGGCGTTGTCTCCTGCTTCTTCTTTCTTCTTCCCTCACTCCATTTTCTGCAGTGACGGTGGCACAAAGTAGTTTAAAGAGATTGGGTCAAAGCAGGGATGACCTTTTTAGTATAAGTGATAGGTATTGGCAAATAATGATAAATAAAGAACACGTAGCAATTAGTATAAAAGACAGAGACAGCCCTGCGCGGGAGGAGTCGCCAGATGCCCGAGCAGCTGCACAGACCTTTGTGGGGCACTGAGAAATTTGTAAGATAAGAAACAATAAACGAAGCATGCAACCTTGAAAAATCAGAACCTGAAGACTCTGTCTTTTTCTTCCGTTTGGCTCAGAGCTTTGCAGAGGGCAAAAAGACTCTAAAACCACCTGAATCTTGGAGAAATAAAACGAGACCCAGGCAATTTACTTGGCTCAAGCTTGGCATCCACGTGTGCAGATGTGTGGATACTTGCCAACATCTACCTACCGCCTAAGGTCAATTATTTTTTGTATATTGAGTTGTGGGGATCAGGCAGCCTTTGTCACAGCTTCTGGCAGATGCTGCCTGCATATGAATTTAGGCATTGGCCTACCCACAAGACGTGTTTCAGTGTAAACTGAACATATTGGAAGGACTTAAGGGTCCAGGAACTTCAGCTGGTGACATTCTTCATTTTATATTCCAGAAAAGGTAATGCAGAACTAAAATACAATCTTCAGTGGCTTCTGTTGTCTAATGTTTGCAAATGGGCATGTACAAATGGAGATTTCCTGGTATTAATTTCCAGATGTAGGCCTATTTTCTCTTGGATGCCAAACTATGTATGTCCAACAAGATTGGACAAAAACTGCTAATAAAACTAGTGCTTTGCCAAGTTTAGAATACAGCTGTTTTTAATAATAATAGAGTAACAAAGAAAGAGTTAAAATATCTGGTTTTACTATTCAAGAACTCATAATCATCTTTTCCCCTTTGACTATAGCTTACACAAGAATATTTTGGCTAAGTTTCACCTCAGAGATTTAGAAGTGACTGAAGTAAAGAACTCAGAAAGGAAAAATTCTTGCAGCATTTCTCAAAAAAATTAGAGCTCAAATATAAGTGAGAAAGAGTAAATTCTGAAAAGCGATGAGCAGTATCAGAGCCACAGATATTCTCTGATGTAGCACAGTGGAAACATGTTTTTGCCCATTAGAACTGGCAGCAGTAGCAGGCAGATCGACATTGCATCCTGTTAGGACTGCCCCTGACAGAAATGCACAAAATCTGCCACAGATGAGACCCCTCACAACTTCCAAATGCACGCTGCACCTGTCACCTGCCCAGCCCAGTATGGCCTGACCAAGTCAGGTGTGCTGTGCACTGGCAGGCCCTCTGCTACAGCAGTGTCTGCATCTGGAAACTCAGCATCCCCACCACCAGACTGTAGCCCCAGGTGACAAAGGGACCCTAGGTACCTTTTTCTTCAGGATCCCTGTATTTGGCACTGGTGAGGTCACACCTCAAGTCCTGTGTTCAGTTCTGGGCCCTTCATTACAAGAAAGACATTGAGGTACTGCAGCAAGTCCAGAGAAGGGCAACAAAGCCAGGGGGAAGGGACTGGAGTACAAGTCTGATGAGGAGCAGCTGAAGGAGCTGGAGTTGTTTAGCCTGGAGAAAATGAGTCTTGGGAAGACCTTATCACTCTCTACAAGTACCTAAAAGGAAGATGTAGCCAGGTGGCAGTCAGTTTCTTCTCCCAGGTAACAAATGACACGACAAGAAATGGCCTAAAGTTGTACCAGAGGAGGTTCAGACTGGACATCAGGAAGCTTTTTCATAGAAAAAGTTGTCAAGCACTGGAACTGATTTACCAGGGAAGTGGCTGAGTCACCATCCCTGGAGGCATTTAAAAAAGGTGAAGATGTGTCACTTAGGGACATGCTTTAGTGGTGGACTTCAGCAGAGCTGAGTTAATGGCTGGACTCAATGATCTTTACCTTGCCAATGTAAATGGCTCTACGATTCCATGACCAGCAACGGGGTCTGAACCACTGCTGCAACCAAAGTGCCCAATGCTCAGCAGTGACAAATTGTGAATTCATTCTAGTCCATCCAGTAGCCTTATCCCAAGCTCTTGATGAGGCTCAGTAGCTCAGGTGTAATATGGGACAAAGGCAAGAAACCTGTCTGGTCTGAGCAGGAAGGAACAGGAACCAGTTCGCAGGAATCTGGAGTGCTGGGCAGTGTCACACAAGGCCATTAAGTGTGACTGCAATTTTTGCTGCCAGTATCTATATTATTTAGGACTATTTTAGGACTATCTCTCAGAGTGTCCTAGCCTCCTGTGACTTTGAACTAAGTAAAGTTACAGCTCAAAACCTGAATAATAAACATATTTTTTGTAATTTACATCCTCTTGAATAGTCTACTGATTTTATGTTAAAATAGTAAATTTGATGCTTAAAATTATCATAAGGCAAACTAAACTGATAAATAAAATAATACGATTTCTATCTTGATCCAGAGATGGTAATTATCAGCCCTTCCATAGGAAAAACTGAAAACATATTCTCCCAGATTTGTTGAAAGGAATTTCTGCCTGCTTAATACAGTTTAGACAAGATTAACTTTTTTGACTTTGTCTTACTTCAGATTATCAAAGAAATGCTTTTCTCTTCATCTTCTTTTGAGGACAGATTTGTATAGTAGAAATTCAAATTAGAAATAAGAAAAAAAATTACCATAATCGTGGTCAAACTCCGGAAGAGGTTGCCCGGAGAAACTGGGACTCTGGATCCTTGGAACTACTAAAAATCCAATTGTACACGGCCTTGAGCAACCGGACCCTGATGGACCGGCTCAGAACAGGGGGGATGGACTAGGTGATCTCCAGAGGTCTCTTCCACACTAAACCTCTTTGGTGGCCTTATGTTACACAGGTAGCATTCCATGTCTGTCCTACAGCTGGAAAGATGCTCAAACCCAGAAAGAAAATATGCCTTGGGGGATGCAGTGTGGTTAAGTGCTGTACAGTAGCTGCAAATTATGTCCCTCCATTCCTGGCTGCAAACATTGAGCTTTTTAAGGGATGTTCCCCCTAAGAACTATTAGGGTGAGATTACATGCAACACGTCTAATGAAAGGCTGGATTCTCACCAACAGAACAGGTTATTCTTGTGATCCCATGAATGAAGGCTTGGGCAAAACTTTTTAAATTTGTGTGGTGTTTTATCAGTTTTGGCAAACCTGCAGGTGTTGCTGGTTACCTCCCTGCTTCTATAACCCAACACACTTTCTTAATTTTATTACCCCACACAGCCAGCCACACTTAAAGCAGTGGAAATACTCACATTAGCAAAACTAAATCACTGCACGTGTGTGTAAATGCTCTGCTTATGTGCATGGCTTAGTAAGTGGGCTCCTGCTGGGTGCTCTGTAATCTAGGGGTAGGAATGTGGAGGTCTCCAGGATTATCCTGGTTGCATTGAATTACTTACCTCTGACTAGTAAATGTTAGTGCTTGCATCATTTATCATTAATCTGAATTTATATTATAAAATGCTAATTTTGACACAAGTCCCTATTGCTAGAGCATGCCTAAGGCTATTAGCTCAAGTGATGGATCAAACCCATTTTGTTTGTCCAGACAGAGACAAGAGGCAAAGTTCCGTATACAGACTTGGAACAGATGAAACCCTGAGAGCTGAAGAGAGCAGACTGTGGGCAGGGATGGTAAAGTTGTCAGTCATGATGCAGAAAATAAAGTTGCACTAAATTAGCATTTTCTTTGCAACGCAGCAGGAGGATCAAATCACTCTATTGCATTAGTGGGAGATACTTTATATCCCATCACTCCCTACTAGAGCTTATTCAGAAATAGTCACGTGAACCCCCCCACCAAATGAAAGGAAACAGCTCGTCTGCAAACTGTTTATTAAGGAGTTAATTAAAAAGTAATCTGAACAATTTTCACCTTAACTCCTCGAACCCTGAAGTTCTATTAAAAATGGAACACACTACTCCCTCTGCATTTTAGATGGGGAATTATGGGCCATGCAGTCTGCCCTGAAGAGAAACTGTAGAGATCACGCTGTGTAAGCGTCATAGGTAATGCCAACAAACAAGGTAAGGGCAGACACCCTCCTGGTACGAAGAATGTGGAATGGATGTGCCTTCTTCCTAACCCTGCTAGTGCCAGATCATGTCATGTGAAAACTGGCAAGAACTGAAAGCTTTCCAGCTCTCCACCATGCTGTAATATCTCTATAGCTTCTTGTAACTGATGTATTTTGCTGAGAAACCAGAGAGAAGAGCAGGAGTTACACTAGGAACCCAGAAAGCCACATCTGAAGCCAACTGTATCAAATACACTTGGACAAAATTACAAATTTGGTTAATATACTCAGAAATAATTATTTGATGTACTGGATTCTTTTGAAGGCTTTTCTAAGATATTAAATATGTATTTGTTAGCTTTGATACAGAAAATTGCAGCATATGAATAACTCATGCTCATTCACAAGCTGCTAGATATATAATAACCGCAAAAATATTTGATGGAGAAAGGTTAGAGGCATATATTATTAAATAAAGCTTCTGCTAGAGCAGAATTTAATTAGGATATAATGACATTTTCACATTAGAAAAGTAAAGTAAGAAAAATAACAGTCAAGTCAAGCAACACAGGTAATATCTGCAGAAAACATAATGCTGCCCCTGGGCATTCAGCTGTTTGTGGGCTGTAGCTGTTCATCATGATTCTAAAGAGACAAAAGGAAAATAAGTCTTTATGATATTAGATCACAGTGTATTTTCTTATGTGAATGTAAGACAAATACACATTTTTGATTAGCAAAAAAAATGAAATTCAAAAATAGTGTTAAAGGAATGTCAACGAGTAAAACCTACAAAAGCCCATTTTCTGAAAAAAGAAACAAGGTGCTCTATCAACCTTGCTCTGCATCACACAATGGAAAGCAGGAGTGGCTCTACCAAACTCTGAAATACATGGCATGGAACTGCTGGTAGCAGGAGCTGGATCAGGCTACACGGTTTCTTTAAACACAACCCTTTTGCAGCTCTGCAGAGGGTGTGCAGTAATTCCTTGCTCTGCCAGGGACAGGGAGGTGTGTGCCTCCCCAGGCGCTGCTGATGCAGGAGACGTCAGTGAGGTGGAATAATTGCTGAGGTACCTGTCTCATTCTATCTGTGCTAATGGAACCACTCAGGTGTTAATGGACCGAGGCACTGCATACATGTACCACAAAATAGGCAGCAGCTGCTCAAAAATTCCCACTGAAACTGTAATATCCTGGTAAAAGGGGAGAAAGAGATTCAATGTATCTGACTGAACGTCATCATTTAAAGGTTTTCAGCTCCAGGCATGCAAATACACACTGATGTAAAGACAGCGCACATCCTGAACATTTAAAAAAAATCAATTACCTCCTGGGTTTTTAGTGGGATTTTTAGCTCTGCAGTCAGTGGAGAGTGGAGAACATCCTCACATAGAGCCTGTATCTGCACTGTGTAAATCAGCTGCATTTTAAAGTATCAAAAATACTCAGTAAGAAAGAAGTTAATTTTCTGGATGCAAACAGTACAGAGATATTTTTCAGAAGGTAGTATTTGGGATAACCTTTAAACAGAAACTGGGATGGTTTCATTCCTCATGTTCGTAAACATTTCTGCATCTTCCAGTCTTTAAAATGAAGTAAGTAAATCCACAGCTCCACAGGCTTGGCTGCATGTAAACTGTGAGTTTATTCACACTTTTAACATAGCATCAGTTGTCTACATTTACATACAGGCACTCAGGGTACTGCATTAACCTCCTCCTCCCACACTCTGAGAGTCTATGCATACATACCTACATACTGCACAAAAAGGAGATGGGGCGGGGTTGGGGGAAGGACTAAAACTCTTAAACAGATCTACAGTTTCAAAAACTCTGTGAAGTCTACAAGGTGGACAGAAATTTAAGTTACATTCCACTTTGGGCATGAAGTACTCAGGCCTGTCTAGGAAAATGTCTGAATTTCACTGGCATTGCTGAGAAGAGGGAATTTACTTCTTTGTATCTAGGCCCTATCTTCAGATTACATGAGGTAAGCTCCTGGAGAGTTGTTTTACCATTCAGCAGAAGGCTTGCTGATAGAAATTTTATCTGGAATTTTGTTTCGATAAAAATTTCTGCAACCTCTGGCTTGTGAATTGCAAGGTCTGATGTGCCTATGGGTTTCCAGCCACAAGTGCACTGCAAAAACTCTCAGCACAAAAAACAATAAATGGCAAATTCATTTTACAGTAAGAGCACAAGAAATTACTAAAATAGACATTTTTGGAACACAGGTTGCTCCTGGATTCCAAACGTATTTTTATTTTCTAGGAAATAATGAGGAGTTTGATGCACTGAAGACAAACAGAAGTAAAGAGAGAGAATATAACTTTAAAACACTTTGCTGTATTCAAGAGATTTTTTTAAAAATGTACCTACGGTGTTGCGAGGTAAGAGATGATTTCCACATGGTTCACTGGAAAATTTACTCTTAAAACTCTCTGAAACATCCTTTATAGAAGGAACAGGTTTGAGACCAATTAACATGCAGTTCAAACCAGTCACCGAACTTGTGCTACCATTTCTTCAGGTATGGTAGATGCAAGGCTGATTCTTATCAAGTGTTACTCCTTTGCATGTTATGACTAAAGACAGCACTCTGCTCTTGCCTGGGTGTACAGAGAGTAACACAAATACTAGGGCACAAGAAACAGAGGGAAAACTATGTTGAACTGTTCACATTTCTCATGGTGAAGAAACAACAGTAACTTATTTTAGGGTATCTGTCACAGCGTCCCTCACGCCTAGCAGGCGTTGACCACAGGCTAGCTCAGTTCTGCACTGCGACAGCGTGGATCGGTCGGGGTTACAGGCAGGGCGAGTAACCTCCTCCCGGTGAGTTCTTGGTTCCCCACACTGGCGGATGGACCTGATGGCGTCACGACTGCGGTGACGGAAAAAGGGTCGACTCTCTTTGAGCAGGGTAAAAGGTGTTTTACTAAGGGGAGTCTGGCAAGGAGCTCTGCCACAGACTACTGCTGCCCAGAGAGAGCCCAGATCAAAGCCTTGCAGCCACTTATAAACGGGGGAGGATCCAGGTGTGGTGACAACGGGTCAGCCAACCAGGGAACATGGGGTGTAACAGGGGATGTCAACTTCTGAACAATGAACAAATCACAAGAGGGGAGGGGGGGATTCCCCGGGCACCAGCCTATCACTCGACGCCTCTCCTGGGTCTTTCCAGAATCCAGGGAAGGGTCCCAAAGTGACAGACAGGGCGACAAAGAGGAGAGAGGGGGGATTGACAGGGACAGGTGCAGGGGAGGATGATTGGCATAAAACGTCTGGTTATATAACTAACTCATAGGGAGGAAACTATTACAGAAAATAGGGGGCGGGGGGCACAGTGGAATGAACCATTACAAAAATAACTTCTTATAAATCTTACAAAAATAACTTAATAACTTAATAAAACAACTCTTGCACCACTACAGGTATCTCTACAAGCAGGCAGCAAAACAAGTCAGATTGGCTTTTAACACCAGACCAGATTTTGTTAACTTCAATCCCAGGCAGATGTGCAGTTTAATCTGGATAAAAATTACACAGCAATATAAAAGATAGCATTAATCTGCTTATAATGAATGTATTTTTTATTTCTACTATTAGTAAATTCAGTAAAAATTAATTCTGCTTTTTAAATTTATTTTTACTTATTTCTTTCCATGTGTATCTTCTGTGAGTCACTTTTTTAAAAAAATCAGTTCTTAAAAGTTTTCTCTTGCTAGATTTTTCTAGCAAAAAAAATTGGTGGTGGTAGTAATGACTCTATACACAAATGAGGTTCATATACAGGACACTACCATAACAGCCACACATGCTTGCAGCACACATTCATTTTATAGCCTTAAATTCTGGATACAATAAAGTAAAAAGAGATAATATTACTGTTAGCATTTTCAGTACAAACAGGACAGAATATATCTGGGATGACTTATTACCTGGCTACTAGTACCTAGTATAACACATCTAAAAAATCCCTGGGTTGTTTTATTCAGATGAAGAAATCTGACAAAGACTGGCAAATGAGTTGTTTTTAAAAATGGGCAATGGCTTAAGTAAAACTAATGTCCAGCCTGAGAAAGTTAATTGCAGCTATTTTCTAGCCTATTACCAGCAATTCCTTGGGTCTAAAGTTAAAAATCACCATGTCTGATAAATGTCAAGTCTTAAAAGAGGCAACTCCAGCACAACCTCAAGACTACAGAAATTTGGACAGAAGAAATTGCATCACCTGCGAGCAAAATGACAGTGCAACACATGCTGAACTTGACTGGCTCTGCCCATGCCAGCACCTGCCCTTTCTGCACAGGCAGCTGGACTGGTGGTAGAAGCAGGGAGCCTATGAAAACCAGCATGCTATTTCAAGGATGAAAGGCACATCTGGAGGGCTTCAGGCACAGTTCTTTTCCACAGCAAGACCCGAACAATCCACAGAGAGCTCTTCCCCAAAGAGAAATAATGCAAAGTAAAAATGCCTTTTGGTCACTGTTCTGTTCCACACAAAGGATGTCTTCATATTAGGCAGTCTAAACTGAATGTTTGTGTTGGATTTCTTCCGCCTCACTTATCCCATCTGGGCAGTTTGCTCGTTAATTTAAGGGAAGCCAAAAGGGAGACACTCACTATCCTTCTGCTCTCATAGCCTCATCTTCCTCACTGCCCCAGGGCACAGCTCTTAGAAACAGAATGGAAACCACCGAAGGCCCCTGACTTCCCAAAAGCTGTTTTCAGCAAACTGCCAAGAGCTGACAATATGCATGTTTTCATGCTTCTGCCCTCCCTGCTCGCTGGGCTGTGTAAGGGTTTGGCTCAGCTCTCTGTCCCAGCTGGCCTGGACACCTGCTCTGTGCCAAGGACAGGCTTCCAGTGCAGCAGGAACTGCACCTTGCTCTGGCTGGGCTGCTCTGCCAGGTCAGGCCGCAGGCCCTGCCACCCTCCCTTGCCCCAGGGCCACTCGGCTGTTAAGGACCAATTGAAATAACAGATTTGCACCATTAGCACTTGTCCTCTTGAGCATGATTTTGTCTTTGTTTCAACATGGTACATGTTGTTGCTTAAAAAGTCTCACTATGAGGCATAACAGCGTCCCCTTTCCCCTCAGAGCAGCTTCACTGCTCTTTTGGCTGCTATGTACGCTCCAAACACACACAAATATTGTGATAGCCATCACCTTCCAAGTTGTCAGCGACTGGGATCATCTCTCTGGTACTCAGACAGGGCCACGCTTTGTTGTTTGACAGGGCATCACAGAATTATTGAATAGCCTGGGTTGGAAGGGACCTTAAAGATCATCTAGTTCTACACCCCATGCTGTGGACAGGAACACCTTCACTAGACCAGCTTGCTCAGAGCTCCATCCAGCCCGGCCTTGAACACTTCCAGCGATGGAGAAGTGCTATATTGTGAGGAGTACATGGATTTCCACTAAGCATCATTGTACTAAAAGTCACATTAACAGAGAGCTCTCTCTGTTCACATAAAAGCACCAAATGCCCCAGGCTTTTACTGAAGCAAAATAATTTTGGGGGCCCTAGCTTTACTCTGTGCTCATAAAGACATGCCTGAGCATGGCAGCACTGGACACACAGGGTGTTTCATGGACCTCCCTTCTGCATTATCACCTGGGTGATTTTATGAAAGAACTGAGAAGCCACCAAGCACCACCCAGCTCCCTCAGCCACCAGCTAAAACAGCACCTTTAGGCACCCAGGTGCAGATTCAATACTACTATCTTTCCTTAAGAAGAGTGCACCTAAGTTGCAGTATCTGTGTATTGTGACTTGCAAGGGAAAGAAGTACCGTGCATTATCAGCAATGGAAATGACATGAGAGGGCTGTAAACAAGGCAAACAGAAGCTTCCTATCTTTTTCCCCTCCTTCATTTGTTTCTCTGCAGCCTGTACTCCTATCTCACACACTTCTGTTTGTTACAGAAGGCCATCTTGTTGTACTGGCAGTTTTTAAACAGTGTCTAATTGTTGAGCGACTCCTGAAGTGCTGTGTAGCAAGACTTAATCACCAAGGAGAGGACAAGAAAGAGAGAAAAATACTCTTTAATGGGAAAGCACAGTGCCAAATTAAACCAAGAGCAGAAATACTGCTAACCTATAATTTTGTTTTAACTTTTCCAAAATAAAACACAATACTTTATTCTATAGCACATTTACAGAAAGGCAAAACAGAGTTTTAATTTTATTTTTTTTCTTTAACCCACCACTTAAGGCATTGCTCTGACATACACCACAGCAGATGGCTAAACTACAGTGGAAACCAAAAACGCCTACACACAAAGGCCTTAAAAACTGGAAGTAGGGTTTTGGCTTAAGGTACTCAAAATCGCTTGAGTGGAGGTATTTAATGTATCATTCCAGTTCACATAGTAGATATATTACTGTAAGGCTCCCACAGCAATGACACACACATCTATATTCTTGGGACAGTCCAGTTTAAGGTGGCACTACACAAGTCTGAGAAAACTGAGAAGCTGAAACAATTATAGAATAAGGAAAAGCTGACGTAGGAGTCCTTCAGTACTTTTCTCCTGAAGCCTGGAGGATTCAGGCATACTGTTCTTTGCAGAGGCACAGTAAAACACATTTTAAACAGAAAAGCTAGTAAGGTGCCACTACTATTTTATACTCTTAATTTCAACTTTTTCACTTCTAGGAAAAAAAAAAAAGAAAAAAAATGTTTGCAGGAACTTCTATCCATTTCAGAACATTTGCCTCTCCCTGAGGACAAAAAGTTCTTGATCTGCTCAGGACTGAATTTCTCATAAGTGTTGTTAGTTTCAAAACAGAAAACCCAATGCTTGGATGCATCTTGAATACAAAAAACTAGTCACACCTGTCAATTAAAGGAGAGAAACATAAAAATCTTGCTGCTTACCTTTCCATAAACAACAATTTTGATTAAAAAAAACAGTATAATCTAGTATGTAATACCCATTGAACAATGTATTTATTACATATTATCAGAAGGGACATATTTAAATCCAATCTCAAGCACTTTGTTTTTAACTACAGTGAAATCACATTAAATACTTCTGCTGTACCCTCCACCTTACGATCATCAAATATGGCATTATCATTTGGGGATACACAAGATACCAAAGTCAACAGCAGCTCTTATTAATAATTAATGCTCAGACTCTCTTAGGGGGTGGGACAAAACAGGATTAGATTACACGTCATTATGTTTACATAATGTTTACTTAGGAATGCAGAATCCAATCCTACTAGGATAACACAGCAGGTTGTTGTACTGATCAATCTTTCAAATGACACTAGCTCTAAAAATACTGTAAACTGATCGATATCTAGCAAGGTTAAAGTGAAGACCAGACACTCACTTCTGCAGGTGTTCCAGCTCTGTGGGCAGGTCACAACCTCTATAGGCTCCGTTCATTAAACTGTACTCTAACAGTTCACAAAAACAGGGATCCTGCAAGAGAAAATTAATATATAACTGTAATAATGGTGCTCTGTGAGATTAACATGGCACATGAATGTAAGGTATAATAGGACCTCTTCCAGAAACAGAACTCTACAAATGCTGCAAGTATTGTGCAACATGTGAGGAAGCTACCTATAGCTGCTCTACATTACATGTTAGGTGTGGGGAACTAAATTTTCATTCAGATCATTTCTGGAGTACTGTTTTCCTTGTTGTTCTTGAAGTCAGACATAAAATGAGGTATTAAGCTCAACTTACTCCTGGGAAAGGATCATGCATGAGTTCAAGAGGAGTCCTCTTCCCTGGCACTCACTGAATTAATTGAGAACAATCACTTCTGCCACCCTCCATTTAAAAAGTGACACAACTACATTTTGTGAAGAATCTGATTGTTTGAGGTTATTCAGAATATGCTTACTGGACCTGCAGGCTGCTGGAGAACTTTAGAGGGAGTCAGAGCCTCCATGCTGGAGACAAAAAGGACCCAGGAGTCTGTATGCACAGAGCACCATTTCCCTTGTGCTTGGCAACCTACTGTGTGTGTGCTTGAACTGTCCATTCATACAGGAACACATGGAGATCAGATATTCCCAAATGCAGACTGAGGACACTGTACAAGTTCCTAACATACTCTGATGCTTCCTCACACCACAAAATTAACCACAAAATCATTCAATGCTCCGGCAAATTAACATACACAATTCAAAGATATAAACCCAATACTTACTTTCACAAGGACATGAGGATTTCCCACAACAATCAGCAAAGCTTTTGCTCTAGTAATTGCTACATTAAATCTCTTTGGGTTACAGAGAAAGCCCAAACACTGCTTTTCATCATCAATTACGACTTTCTGAGATCGCACCTAAAATTAATTATGGATAGTTTTAGAAATAAAATGATGAGATCACAACATACCACAGTATAACTTTAACATAATATTTCCTTACTGCAACAATCCACTCTCTTTAATGACAATTCACACAGTGTCTTTCAGTATGCCTTCTTCAGTAGCCTCATCAGTGTGCTTTGACTTACCATGGGAAAAACAGCCAAAGCAAGTAGTGCTAAAACTACGACTCATTAGTTTTTCACCCATATTCATCTATATTTGAACCTATCTTTGAAAAAAAGAAAACTTTGATGACCTGAATAATAACTTCTTATTTTTCAGAGTGTAGTATGTAGCTAGAACTACTTAAAGAGACATCCAGTAGTGGATTGAAAAGCTACGGTATGATGTGGAACAGTGAAAGTAAGTATGGTACCACTGCCCTCAGGAAAAAAAAAAAGTGAGAAAATCTTCCTCCAAGCCACAAATGTGAAGTACTACTACCATAATTTAAACAGAAAGCAACAGATTTTTAATAATCCAGATTTTAAAGAAAAGAGTAACTCTAAAAGTATGCACTTAATAAGCTCTGTTTTCAAATACTGTGACAGACTGACAAAAAATATGGCTTCTATATCAAAAATGAGACACAAAGAATTAGACACAAGTAAAAATTCTCAATAGGATCAGAGTAAATTTACGTACTGTTGATAAGATGACAACCATGAACTCCTGCCCTTGAAACTCTTCTACTGTGCCAACCTTTATATCTTCCAAATCAATACTTCTGAGAAGAACTCTAATTTTTTCCACCTATCAAAAAAAAAAACCAAACAAAAAAACCCACAAAAAACCCCCACAAAACAAACAAACAAACAAACAAAACACCAAAAAAACAAAACAAAACCCATGGAAAAAAAAATAAGAGGAAAAAAAAAAGAAAATAATTTGAGGGAATTTAGTGTTACATTTGAGAGTGGACTGCTTTAAAGCCAGATCCATACCACATATACTTGTATGCTCTTTAACATGGCAATGTCGGAAGGAATGACTACAGCAAGCCATCATTCACTAGTAAGATTTTAAAATAAATAGTAACTTTTCCTACAATAAAGTATCACAGCTTTAGAAGCTGAAGGAATAATCTACCATAAATTGAATAGAAGAAGAGAGATTTTTAGCAGTCCAGATTTTAAAGAGAAGAATAACTCAGATCCTTAAATCCTCTTTCTCCCAGGTGCATCATTCAGCCCCTCAAGAAGATTACAAAGATTCCATCTTTGCTTGCCAGGTGCATCATGCACAGTGAAAGGCAAAAGTGAGATATGATCTTAAGGACCACCAAAAGAGAAAGAGAACAAGTTGTCTCAGGCACTGGGATCCTGGTACGTGTGGGATTGCTGTACTGCCATCTGCTGGAAGTTGTTCAGAGATTATAACCAAAGTGCTCCAAAAAAAGAAATCTTGCCTGACTAAACTGAAGATTTTTACAAAGAGTACTTTCTAATCAGTGTTCCTGCAATACAAAGTGACTTTCTTTATGTGGACATTACTATCATATGCCTTGTGTTATAAGTAGATGAAGCACAAAATCACATTAAATCATTTGAAATCACTGTTTATAGAGTGTAAGAAATTCAGTCACATCAATACTATGAATACATATTTGAAAAAATAATAACTGTAAACACAGGCAGGTGCATGCACCTGACCAGTTGGATCGCTAAAAGCAAAGCTTTAATGTGCAAATGAGATTTCTTCACAAAGGCTTGGTATTTCTCATACACTGCCATGATTCCCCAAGCCACACATGCAAGGTTATGAATACTGAGATGCGAACACAACGAAAAATTATGTGCACTATCTAAAATCTCCTCTGCAACTGAAGAGGGATTAAGTTTTATTTTTAAAATGCAAGTAAAATCACATACTTAACACACCTGGATATAAATACATTTAAAAATAAAGCACAGCATTTGAAGTTAATGCTCAACATTCTCTAGAGGCTTAACAGCATTACAAACTTCAAGTCTGACTACAGGACAGCTAAGAAGTCACAGTAATTGTTTCCTCTAGTGTCCTCAAGATAACATGGTGTCACGCCATCTACTTCACAATAATTCCCTTTTGTTCCAGTCTTCAGTGCAAAGAGTGACAGAATTAGACTGCTGTTCCAGCTGTTGGATAATGAATTCTTGACTTGCACTCATTACTTCCAACAACTGCTTGAAAAATCTGCTTCTGTTTCCAAATTGGTCTCCTTTATTGTTTGATTTTTAAAACAGAAAAATCAGTAGAATGCTATTATTGCTGTCTTTTAGATTTCAATGGCAGCATCATGATTGCTGATACACTGTGTATCATGATACACAACAGTGAATTTTTAACACTGCTTTAACAAACCACAGCCACCATATAAATACATGAGATGAAGAGCTGCAAAGTTGCTGTATTTAGGACATCAGACCTGTTAAACACTGTACCTGTTTACGATATGGTGCAATCACTCCAATATCTGCTACTGATACTGCAGAGTATTCACTTCTAGCCAGCTGGCAACAGTACATCATTACTTGAACAGCTTCAGCTGGATTAAACCATGAAGGACTGCAACCTTCACGTGTTTCACTGCCCTGTATTGGGGGAAAGGAAATGAGATGATGGAGATGAGATGCAGAAAAGACTACGTATTTATTAATACATTATTTTTATACCTCTTGAATGCAAAAAAGTGATGGAATGTTATATATGATTTCTCTTCCTCTGTAGACATCTCTTCTAGAGAACCAGTATCACCTCACATTTAATATTTTTTTTATACATTTATAAATATAATTGATATAACAACAGTATTTTAACTATGCATCAAAGGAGTTATATCTCAACTCAGAATAACAAAAATAACCTGGTGTCTTGCTTTTTTCCAAGGTGGAAGAGTTCTAATCCAAGCTTCTCCAGCAGATATTACCACTTCTTACTAACTTCTTGGAAGACTAAAGAATTTTTTTTTTCCCAAGGTACTACTTTTTTCCCTTGCCAAGTTAAGCTCTAATGATCCTTTAGTTTTAGAGGCTTGTATCCATCTTAATACAGGAAACTCTCATCAAAAGCAATCTAGAGCAGTTGATGGTAACTCCAGTTTGGTCATCTGCTATGAATTTAAACTTCTATGAAAATGTCTTCACAATGCACTTCAAGAGGCAGCTGCTCAAGTTCTTAGCAAACATTTGACTTCATTAGTTGTTTTTAAAACCAGATGGTCAGGAAGTTACATTACTTGTGAAAGGCAGTTTAACCTTTTCTCCATATTCTTTCTAGAATTTATTTTAAAGAAATCAGCAAATTACTAGCAAGCCTATACAGTTCATTGTATAAACATTTTACATACCCTTATTCCATGAAAAATTAATGGAAATCCCTTCCTGGGCAATTTCCCCCAGTTCAACAAAGATGTTACTACAGCAGTATCTGCACAAACTTCTAGCTCCTTATGATAAAACAATTTAGATGGTAAGGCAAGCAACGCAGAATGCGATCGGTAGTTTTTTGTGAGTTTAGTGATCTGCAAAGACAAAACCCCAAATGCGTAACTGAAACAGGTAATTATTCATCAGACTTCTCAGAACGCAGCTACTACCTTACCATCCACTAGCATTTAGTGTTTCTAAGGCTGCCAAAGTAAAAAAAAAAACCTTTATTCAGGGCAAAAACTGCAGTTGTGGTCTTCTGTAAGTAAAAAGTACATCAAAGCAGTTTTTTTTTGAAGGACCATCTCCTTCCCCTCCAAAGGGGAAACAAAGAGAATTGAATGTACAGGATAGACGAATGGGTCATTCTCCAGCTTCTTGAAACATCTGATGTACAGACACATTCTCTTTTTTTAAGAGTCAGATTATTTCCATGGCGTTTCAATGGATGTAATATTTTCTTTTGAAGTAGTCTTGATAGGCAAAAGAGAGTATCAGAACAGCTGATAGAAGCTGGCCTTAAAAAATCTAAAATATATTTGTCTTTAAATGAAAGACTAATCTTAAGGAAGCATACCAGAAGGTAATAACTAACTCAAAACCCCCCAGTCCTGTAAAAAAGATAACGTAGGATATTCCAGTTGAAACGTATCCTTAAAGCCCTCACACTTTCTGATCTCTCACTATGCCAATTCTCTTTATGCACTGTGTCAGGAACACAACAACCAAAGTTTGGGCTAACAGATTTGAGGAGGAAGCATGACAGATTTTTCAGCAGGCTGAACCTGACCTAAAGCCTAGGTCCAAATACCCTCACTTTCACCCTTAAATCTGCCATCACATTTCCTCCCTTCTCTATTTCCATGGCCATCTAGTCATCTTTTGCTCTCAGTTTAATTCTTCAAAGTATGTTAGCATGAGAACAGGAAGGCATCTTAGGAAGCTCAACATCAGCCCTATGTTTTGGATTCAAACAGTAATTAAAAGCAGCTCAAACATCTGTACTTGTTTATATACTATGCTACCTCTGCCGTTTAATATTGAGTTTAAGTACTGGCCCATACGAGAATCTGGGGAAGCTATCCTTCAAAGGAAGACATTATAAAGAAATATGAACACTTTCTCTACTTCTCTTTGTGAAACATGATGTTTGCAAAATTAATCTTCAAAGAAGAGACTCTGTTTGTCTTTTTATGTTAAAAGCAGAAATTGTACTTCTTCATCTGTGGAAAAGGAAGTAATGGTAAATCTGGACAATGAAGATGAAAGGGAATTTTAAGCTATTATTTACAACTGTGCTTTGTGCACCGCATTTGACTTATGCTACTTAAGAATAGAGGATCTCGTCAAAGAAAAGCTTTGACGTGCTGGAGGGCTCAGAATCTTTATTATTCAGACTACATATGCTAGCTATCAAGCTTTTCTAGAGAACTAATGCTCAAGCTAGACTTATCACTAAGCATCAGGGAGCAAAACGGTGGTAAGAAACCACTTCTTTTTTGACTGAGCTGAAAAAGGTTGATGGAAAGTTTAACTCACCAACAAAGGATTGTATGCTCCACAGGCACCAAAAGCATCCTCATCTCTCAGATATAGCTCTCTTGATGACAGTCTTTCAAGCAAGGACATACTTAATCCAAAAGTCTGTGCAAGTTTAGATTTTACTGTTGGCCCTAACTGCTTTGGATCTCCAACGAGAATTATCTGTATATGAAATTTAAAAACACACATCTTAGATAAAAACAACTGTTATTGAAGCTTCATTTTATAATTACGTACACATTTCAGAATTCAGAGATCAATTCATACCAGGTATTCTGCTTTCCTTCAAACATTTGTTTGCAAAGGACAGAAGTACATTGTTGTCTTACACAGAACACGTCTTTTATTTTGATATCTCCTATACACTGACCCAGTCCTACCAACACAAGACTTTTTCTAGATTTAAAGAAAATTGTCTAAGTGTCGAGAATTTATATTATGCATGAATAATCTCTATTACAAAACTCATTAGCAGAAAATGGCTGCTTGCATTCTACATAATCCATAAAATATGAAAATAATAAACAAGTTTTCCCCTTTCAGTAAATGACATTAAGAGAACTACCTGTCCATCAGCTTCTGAAATCAACCCAATAGGAATCAGACTCTCTGGTTCACTTGCTTGACCTGCCTCATCCAGAATCACATGAGTGAAATGTCCAAGCCTATAATTAAATAACATTAACCTGAAACAGGGCTGTTTCCAGATTAGTTCATTCTGCCACCCTGTGGTTGATCTCAGTAATTCTGTTAACATCCTTGTCAAGTGTACCAGGCAACCCCATGGACACAGAGCAAAGACAGGTATTTCCAAAAGGAAATATAGAAAAAACAACCCCGTCACTTTAATTTTCCATCTTTGATTTCACTTACATACTCTGATATACACAACCTTTAATGAAAGTGTTGTTTGTACCAACGTTAAGATACTTAGAAAAACTTCCCTTATTCTCAGTTTCCTTAAGATATTGAATTAAAACAATGTACTTTGTTTCTGCCAAACAACTCAAGATAGTAAGGCTTTAGAATGTCCCTTTCCGACGTTAAAATCCAAGTCAAAGACAACCCTGGTTAATAGCACTTGATGTGACAGTTGTTTACAGTTAGTAAACATGACTTGATAAAAGCCAAGCACATTGTAATTTTTAGCATGGCAATCATTTTGAGCCAAAGTGATTGTCAACAGCAATGTAATTCCCACTGATGGCAGAGGAGAAGTTACTGTTTCAAAAATATTTAACATTACTCAAGATAATTCTTAAACTTACCACTGAGAAAGTTGCTGCTTAAACATTACTAAAACCAAGGGCTTTGCTCTCTTACACAATACAGGTGCCTGCAATAAACTATTAAAATGGCCCAAGTTGAAGTTCAGGCAGTCTTTAAAAGCTCTGGGGTTTGTGTCATCCAGCCACTTCAGTGATTCTCCTATCTATGGTACTGTACCGTGTATCTGCTTGATAAAAAAATCCCGCAGTGCTGCATGTCGTAACTACAATCCTGGACCACAATGCCTTCTGAATATCATCACCATCTTTGCAGTAAGGTTTCACCATGTCATCAATATGCTGCAGGAGCAAAAAGGTAAAATGAAATACCAGCGTAAACCAGAACTTTTAGATTTGAATAGAAAAGCTCTCTGAAAACTATTTTAAAAGCTGAGCAAAACACATAGGTTTAGACCCATTCATACATCAAAATGAATTAATTAATTCACCTAAGCAAAGTAGTACATATGCAAGACATCTGTGCTTTATTGTAAGCATGGAAACGGAACATTTGGATATTTTATATACTCATATGCATGTCTCTCTCTATATACACGCATATGTATAAATATATACACATATGTATAATATATATGTATATATGTAATGAACCCACAAGGTGCGTGTCCTGTATAGAGATGACAATCCTACTTGCTTGCTTTCTGAGTAAGTAGTCTTAACCCGGACTGATAACAAAAAACCCAAATGAAATCAAAATTCCCCACCAATGCCTATTTGCTGTTCATAGAGTTAAGCACAGCAAAAAACAGGTGAAGATCCTATGGTCATACAATCAGCTTAAGGTTTATGATCAACATTTTCCAGTTAATCTTCTGTAATAGCTGAAGCAACGTAATACTCTGGATCCTAAGCAAACCTAAGCAGCCTCATAGCCACTGAGAATTAAAATACTAAATCAGTATTTTAGGGTAAAAGTATTAAAATGGAAATCTTAAGCGGCAGGTATCTAACATTTACCTCTGCTGACCTGAAGGCAGCATTAACTCGGACCATAGTTCCTGGTTTTAAGAGATTGCTTTGATGCAGCCGCAAGCAGATCAGATCCGTTGCAGCATTTGACGGCGCACATACCAAAATCCGACTGTCTGGGAGAGTAAAATGTATCTACATTAAAGAAGACAGATATTAAAAAAAGATAAAGGTTATTTAAGAAGCAGCAATAGCACAAACATTCCCATTTTATTTCACTGAATACAGAATCCAGGAGAGTTTTGCACCGTGCACTTTTGCAATTCAGTAACACTCATGTCAACAGTCATTACTAAATATTCTCAAACTGTGTGAACCCAGAACAGAATTAATTACTGTTTATCATATTAATGTATACTTGTCCTTCATGAATACCTTATGCACTACTCTAATCAGAAGGCAGACACTGTTCACTGAAGTTCTAAAGACAGAAAGGCATGAAAATAAGCCATTCAGAATTCTGTTAAATCCATATGAAGATAGATTTCCCTCCTTTTACGGAGTTATAGAAAATGATTTTAAAAAGAGTATTTTGAAAACTCCCTTGGAAAAAATATGATGGTAATTACAAAAATACTATAAATGTTCCAACATGGAAAAGACTACATAGGACTGTTTTGTCATTCACCACTACCTGCAAAATAGCTTCAATAACTGTTACTGTTTTTCCAGTTCCTGGTGGTCCAAAGAGAAGATAAGGTGTTGGGCGACATTCACCACTCAGTATCCTTTTCACTGCCAGTTTCTGTTGCACATTCAGCACAGGATTGAAAAAATCACCATCTCTCTGTTTAAGTGCCACAGTTTCACCAACTGTAATCAAGACAAGCATATCTCAGAACTTCACATATATGTTTTTTACACAAGTAGAATAAAACAATTCCAATTCACAATATGCTTCTTCAAATTTTTGCTTTCTTTTTCTGCTAACAACCAATGAATTTCTCAAAAATTCAGTTTTCATTGAATACCAAATAGAAAATAAGCCATTAATATTTCCAAAGTGTACTGGCTCTTTATTGAAAGGCAGAAAAGGACTATGATTACATAACCCAACAATCCATAAAAACTCTATTCAATAATTTTAGAATCAAGCTCACTTTCTTGTCCTAGAACCACAAAACTTGAGAAACTTCCAGTAACTGGCACTTTGGGAACGGTAGCAGTACTACATGATCAATCCTTTGCTATAACTGCTGGAATTTTTTTCTTAACCCGGTCTGAATTAGTCTAGCTTTAGCTTTCCTTAGCTTTAGCAGAATCATATGAACCCTTGGACAGAAGTGCATTCTAGGTAACTAATCAGTAATTCTTTAGCATACTTATGATAAAAAATTACATGATCACTCTCCTCTTAGAGATTTCACTACAATGATATTTAAAGTCACACTTTCAAAAAAAAAAAAGCATAGGAATAATCTGGGATACTTGAAAAAGTTTTAGCATCTTTAGCAAAGCTTTCCCAAAGATGAGAGACAGCATCCCAGTAACAAATTGAAAACCCTGAATATGATCAAAAAGTTTGGAGAAAATGACTGGGAAGTAACTATTCATTCATTACAAAATATATCACCAGATGCTTGCTCTCCCTTCCCCCAAACTGTCCAAAGCCAGCCTGGATGAACTCTGAGCAACCTGGCCTAGTGGAAGGTGTTCCTGACCATGGCTGAGGGGATGGAACTAGATGATCTTTAAGGTCCTTTCCAACCCAAACTATCCTGGATTCTGCAAATTAGAGACATTTAAGTAATGCATCAAAAGCCTCCATAGAAGCCTCCTGCTAGCAGTTCTAGAATTTGTCTTAAGAAGACAGAGCACAGGGACATCTTAAAAGGTATCTTACTCAGCCCTTATTTACTGATGTGATACTTATTATTTAAGCACAGAAAATATACCAAGTTGGCTTGTTTGCAGAGTTACTCTCATCCCATCTGTTATGTTCACCTCCCTTGGTGTCAAACCTGTGGTCGGTTTGTTCTGCTTTTCCTTGACCTGAAAAGAGCAAGTGAAGGTAAATGCATTTATAACCTTAAGAAGACAGGCAACTATCTTCCCTAATACTTTTGAAGTCACTAAGTTTTAATTTTTTCCCATTAAATAGAATATCTACCGTTAAGACAGAAAGGTAAGAGTAGTAGAATAATGTGCCAGGAATTTCCATGCTAAGTTTAAGATTTCTAAGAGTTTGGCTCTGTTAAAATTAAACATTTATTTCACAAATACTCTGCAGGCTCAGATGAGGATTTTGAAGCCATGACTATGTAACTTGTTTGCTTCCACAAAAGCAAACAGTCACATTCCAGACCACTACGAGAGATATATGCATTTTCCTTGGTGGAGATGTCCCTTCAGATAGCAGCACAGGAGAAAACTGCTTGTAGGGAATGTGGTGTTGGCAAGGATCTGGACATCAGGCCTCAATCAACTTCAAAATACTGATTTCAAACCAGACTGAACAATTACTCCTTGTTGTAAAGCACAGGTTATGAAGACTCTGTGAAAACTCTAAATAAAAATAAAGAAATGCTGACACATGCTCCAAAGCTTACTTGATTTGGTGTTGGTGACAGTCCTGCTTCAAAAAGGAAAGAGAATTAGGCAGCCTCCAACAGCAATTTCTAAGATAGATTACTACATTTTATTAATATAAGAGGCAGTTAAGCCTGGATAAATCGACTCAGAACAGGATGATTATCTTCTATTACAAAATTATTTCCTGCCTGGACTTACATATCTACTCAACAGTAGCTATGAGAACTAGTCTAAGGCAAATCTGACAATTCCCATCACAATCACAGACTTTTCTGATAAGCACTTTTCATTTTGTTAGCTTTATCATAAAATCCCCCATCTCCAGGCAGCAAACAAAAACTTCTGTCATTAGAATGCAGCAGAATACAACTTTGATTCTTTGATACTCCATTATCCAATTCCTTTCTGGCAATAGCTGTACAGTAAGTATTTGGTACCAGTCTGACTGAAGGAACATTTACAAAATAGATACCTTACTTTCCTGCTGTGAGGATTGTTTAAGATCAGCATCAACAGCACAATACTCTGTAGTATTCTGGGTCTTGATAGTTTGTGGTGATTGTAACACAAGCCTTTCTGGAAATAACACTAAATTCAGCAGAGAAAAAGAAAGCAGAAAATTTAAAAGTCATACAAACACTTTGCATGTTTCACTGATTAATGTTACTGTTGATACATCAGCTTAGTCTGAGCTGCCAAAACTAGTTTATCAGAACTAAGATGGTAAAGACATGAAGGTCATATGCACTGTTCAACTCAACCACAGAACAGGATATCAGTTTTTTAACACATTCTGAAGTAACAGAAAACACAGCCATTTTACTGGCTATTATTACAGCAGTATGTGTGACTCCTACATTTCTTGTTGGCTCTAACAGTTCACAAAGTTTGCTTGCTCTCCTCCTGCCTGTGATGGCCAAGAGACAAAACAATTTTGAAAAAAACCTTCTCTACACTCAGCACTGCTTTTTCTTCTTAAAAACCAAACCAAACAGTCCCTAACAATACCAGGAAAACTTTAAGAACAAATTACAATGCATTCTTCTCAGTATGTCCTGATGTGAAAGCAATAAAACGCACAAGACTCTGCACAAAGAAACTCCTCTAGACAGCTTAATAGTCAAATGAAATGTACCTTTTTCACCCAGGTAGAGAGCTTGCTGAATGGCCAATTGGCATCGTCTGCCAGGAATCCTGGAACCAGAATACAGATTTGTAGATTAAAGGAAAAGTTTACATTTCCATATACTATGACAGACACACCTATGAAGTATCTGGTACTTTTTACTGTGCATTAAAAAATAAGAGTTTTATATAAAAACACGTATTTTTTTAAAAAAACATCTATTGAGAAATATGCTGCAGAAGTATTAACAGCTTTGCTATGAATAATATTGACACATATATTATTGAGAAATACATATTCTGTAGCTTTTCAGTGATACAAAGATGGCCTGGTGTTCAACACTTTAAAGGAACTTCTTTGCAAGGCTGAATTTACAGAGAAGATCACATAACTCCAAACAGGTAATAATATCCCATGAATAAAACAAAAATATAAAAAACCCGGGAGATTATCACCAGCTATTTTTAATTCCTACATAGTCTTGCAGCCATGTATTTTTTTCTTAAAAAATAACCCTATGAAAAATACTCCTGTCTTGGGTTATGTAACCTAAAAATGTATATTCTATTTCACCTGCTGCAAACTGTTTTTGGGAGATGTTTTTTTCCTTATCTCTTGTGACTCCAGGGGAGGGGGGCAGATACCTTCTGATAATGGCCCAGCCATTAAATCTAGGTGGGGCAGTGTTTCTTGTCTCTTTCACCAGCCCTCCATCCTCCCGGGGGACATCTTCTGATAATGGGCCATTAGGGCCTACCAATGACATGACACATTCCATCATCCCATTGGGAGATGCTCCACCCAGTGGGGGAGGAGCCGGCTGTTCCTAGCTGGATAAAAACCAGGACTGAAGGACACAAGGGATCCTGTTATTCCACTGGATTCCCAGAGGAAGACTGGACCCATCTGGTCACCACTGGACTTTCTACAGGATCATCTCTAGAGATCCACATCTGTTACTCCGTGAGGACTTATCTGGACTGCTTCCAACACCCTGACCACCAGGGTGCCAGGTTGTATCCCTGACTCTGTCAGGGCTTTTCCCAGGATTTTTGTTTGCTTGCCTTTTTTTTTTTTTTTTTTTTTAATATTCCCAGTAAAGAACTGTTACTCCTATTCCCATACCTTTGCCTGAAAGCCCCTAATTCCAAAATTATAAGTTGGAGGGAAGGGGGTTTACATTCTCCCTTCCAAGGGAGGCTCTAGCTTTCCTTGGCAGACAACTGTCTTTCAAAACCAAGACAACTCCCAAAGACCCCACCTCATTCCCCCTCATTTTACTCTCTGACATCGGCGTGGCTGTCTAGGAATGATTAAGATAATAGCTCTTCAAACACTTGTACAGTTACAGTCATTTAACCATGAATATGGTGGCAAAGGTGTGTTATGGAAAAGAAGTGAAAAAATTGGCAAGATCTTAATTATCTCTTCGTCTGTGTCCACCAAAATAAACAGTTGATGGTCATATTTTAGAAGTCACTTTACTAGAGGAATCATTGAATGCATCTTCCTGAAAGCTTATATAAAAACACCTGCAATGAACAAATTCCACATCCATGGGCTCCAAGTTGTAAGTCCGTTCAAAGTCTGCATTAACCTTAAGAGTAACATCTTCCTCACATATCTGTTACAAAGATAAAAAAAGGTGAGGATACTGATTAAGATTCAGTACTTTAAACATAAAGGAGCGCCTCTGAAAGCACTGAACACCCCACCAACTCCAAAAAGTACATCTAGATTTACCTACTATCAACATATTACATATCTACATTCTGTTAAAAGTGCTTTCAGAGCAGATTATAATCTCAAAAGAATAGTGAAGCCAGAGTCTTCAAAAATACAATGAAAATAAAAACCATTCAAAATATAATAAACCTATCTTCTCAGAAATCAGGTTAAACTAGTCTGTAACTCCAGAAATTGCAAGCTCCCTTATATAAAACCTGTGGACCATGGTATTTTCAAGAGGAGAAACACTTTGCTTACCTCAGCAACATAGGCAACGTACTCTATTATATGATCTGAGTAGATCTGACTTTTCAGTATCACCTTATCACCTAATTGCAAACGAAGTTAAAAGGCAAAACATTGTTACAAGGAATGGTTACATTTTCACGGCAGCATGTAATTTCTTCTCTTCTGCATGTTTTTAAACTAGGAATTTGAAAGAGGCTAACTTCAGCAAAGCTGCTATATCCATCAGTACTCTTTTGAAATGCCACATGTAGTTGTATATTACATTTTAAAAGGCATCTAGTATTGATGCCATCAGACAACACCTCTTGAAAACAGTCTTGTATATTACATTACTTGAAATTCTGAACTTAATTTTAGCTGCTTTCCCAGCTTTTTTACTACACCTATTGCCTTTTAAGCTATTACTATGTTGCAGTTTGTTTTTGTTACAAGGTCCACTGGTTATTGTAAAAGAAAAATCTTTAAGTATTGAAACATCTGTAATAACAGACACATGCAATGCTGCTTTCCACAGCAAGCCATCTGAGACACTAACATAGTGTCCTTGTGTCCCCTGCCCCTACTCCCGTGTCCAGTAGCCTAATTGAGTAACTGAGTAATGAGCTCAAATATCTGAAAGACTTCTTTAAACAAATGAACAAACAATATAGTTTACACTGTAGTGAAAATATAGATCAACATGCTGTTTGACTTTATCTCACATTCATTTCTACCTGGAACCAGGCGAGGTCTGCCCTCTTCTACTCCTGGCACTTCCAGCACCAGCAAGTTCCCATTCCTTTTTAAAGTAACCCCACTCATGTAGTAGTCTTTTAAATCCCTTTCTGCTTGGATCTCTTCAAGCCATAAAAGAGTAGAAAAGTTTGCTTTATAATTATCTAGATTAAGACGCTGAAAAAAAAAAACCCGAATATACATTACTGTTGTACACAATATGGAACCCACTATTGCTAATGTTAAACAAAACACTGCACAGCAACTGGGTTACCAAATAAGATACTTAAACACATGCATCCATACACTAGATAATATTTTAAATCTCCTTCATAGCCGAAGCAAGATTAGTATAGCCTTTGTAGCTCAAATACAGAAACCCTTAGCTAAAGAGTTAACCAAGCCTCTCACACTACAGTGGCAGTTCCACCATGTGAATTCAGGGGCAGTCTACAAGCTGAATTCTATGCTCAGTTTAGGCCCAGAAAGCATAAAATCTAAATACAGGGGCAGAGACAGCAGAAAAGAGTCATGTCAGCCCTGGCTGATGATCATACAAGTTATGATGAGCTGAATTTTCTCCCTCAGGGCCTGACGAATCTTACTGCAGAGGTACTCTCCAACAGTACCAAGTTCTATCTAAGGTTAGGGTTCAGGTGTGGTTAAAAAAGCAGTAACCATTAATGGCAGGCCTTCAGTATATAATTATTAGAGACACTACAGAGCTTTTGAGAGAGGATCTCTAACCTACTAGCTTAATGCTATGATCTCAAGTTTAATGTGAGCTATTTAGTCAGCAGACAATTTTACATTTTACATTTTAAAAAAGTGTCAGCCCCAGTTTATAACTACTTAAAATTTACAAAAAAAGGTGAATTGCAGCAATGTTCTACCAGAAATCAGAGTAAAGTTTTGGAGAAGGAATCACTGTAATATTCTTGTTAAGACTTCATAGCTTTTTTGGGGGTGTTTTATATGTATTCTGAAACTGCTATACTTGTGGGAAGAATTTGAACAAGCTATAGTGAATTAAATCTGACAATGCTTAAGAAAACTATTTTGAATAACTAGAAAACAATCCTCTGTTATTGCAATAATTTAAGAGACTGTGATTTTCTATGAAATAACTTTTCTGACACCTCAAAAAACCCTTTCAAATGATGCCTAAAAAGTCAGAATATAGAGAAATCTTTGTTCAGCTTCTGTGATGTCCTCCCCAATATATGTCTACTCTCTTTTCATATTTTCCCATTTATGCTTTTGTAGTTTTCTAAGCTTGTAATCTGTAACATACTCAAATCCATGGAAGTTATGGGATGCAGGCTGAAGTTTAAGACTACCTGACAAGCGTTGTTATCTTCTCTTACACTAAGAACTACATGTTCTTCCTAAACAAAGGGTGCTTGAACAAAAACACTGAATCAGAAAATATTTTTTATATAAAATCTCCACTTACATACCTCTGCTAGGAGGGGCTGAAAGGTCAGTATGTCTAAATGCTGTTCGACACATTTTCTTAACTCATCCGGTACGGTATAATGTGGGAGGAAGTTTGAACACCATCTTCTCTTATTTCTAAAACAAAAATGCACAATGTATCATTTAGCTTGCTTATACATCATATAATTTACAACATACAATTTAGCCTGCTTCACATACATAATGTATGTGAAAACCAGCTAATTAACATGCCACATCACCAAGACTATAAACCCAAAACACACACACAACAGACTAATGACTCCTCCAGAGAGACAACTGAGGAGTTTGTTAAACTGGGAAGAAAGGTAAGAGATCCCCTACAAAGGTGATCCTTGATACTGTAGGGAAAAAATTCATGTGGCCAAAGCTCAATCGAAGGTGAGGCTGTCCAGTACTGTGGGGGACAGCAAAAAGGTTTTAAAAATATGCCAACAGCAGAAAGTACTGCAGAAATAATATTGGCCCGTTACAGGATGAGGAATGGTCACCTCACACACAGGGACACCAACAAGAGATGTTTAATGCTTTCTCTGCCTCTGTTGTCAACACCGATGAGGGGCTGTGGGAGTGCCAGTGCCCACAGCTGGAGAGTCACAACTGAGAATGATAAACTCCAAGTTGGACTTGAACTTCTGCAGGATTTTCTGTTCCTGTTGAATGACTATAAGTCTGGGGGACCTGATGATATTCATCTGAGTTCTAACATCTGGCTGATGTCATCACAAGAGAAAAAAGTTTTGATACTGTCTCTCAGAGGATTCTTCAGGGCAAAATATCCAGCCCACAGCTGGATAAATACATCATGATCGGTGAGCAACTGGGTTACAGTGAAACCCATCCCTAGTAGGGCTTTGCAGGGCTCCATCTTAGGGCTAGTTTTCTTCAACACCTTCTCAAGTGACTTGAATGAAGTATTTGAAGGTATACTCAGTAAGTTTGCCAATGATACTAAATTGGGAGGAGCTGATGAGTCCCTCAAACAAAAAGAGGTGCTGAAGACAGACCTATGCAAATTAGAAACGTGGACAACCACCAACTGTATGACACTGGACAAAGACAAGTGGCAGATTCTGCACCCAGTCCACCTGGATGTAGAGCGAGACTGGGACATAAGACACTGAAAAGCAGCACTGCAGAAAGGGACCCGAGGGGCAAGTTGAACATGAGCCAGCAGTGTCCTGGCAGCCAGGAGGGCCAACTGTATCCTGGGGTGCATCAGGCACAGCATGGCCAGCCAGACATGGGAGGGGACTGTCCCGTCAGGAGGATGGTGAATGGCCTGGAGGGGAAGCCTTACGGGGAAGCTGCTGAGGTAATTTGCTCTTTGCAGCCTGGAGAAGAGAAGACCTCATTGCAGTCTACAACTTCCCCATGAGGGGAAGAGGAGGGGCAGGCATGGATCTAGTGACCAGTACACAGGACCTCAGGGAAAGGCATGAATCTGTGCCAGGAGAGCCTGAATTTGGGCATTAGGGAATGATTCTTCACCCAGAGTGTGGCTGAGCACTGGAACAGGGAAGGGGTCATAGCCCCAGGCCTGACAGCGTTCAAGAAGTGTTTGGACAAAGCTCCCAAGCACATGGTGTGCTTCTTGGGGTGATTCTGTGCAGGGACAGGAGCTGGACTTGATGATCCTTATGGATTCCTTCCAACTCCAGCTACTCTGTAATAAGTGTTCTACCCACAGATTATTTGAAAACACTGTGTTTCTGCTTTTTCAGCTTAGGTACGTTTTTATAACTAAACAAACACTCTAAGTAAAATGGAAGCTTATTTGCAAAACAGAAGTTTTGAATGAAAGATGGGAGACATTAGTCAGATGTAGACAATTAAGTTGTGTAAAAAATTAATAAACTTATTATCACAGAAATTATTTTCCGTTTCCCATCTTTTTTCTTAATAACACAGTTGTTACTAAGCAGAAAACTAAGGAACAGTGTTTGAGCTTATTACCACACTACACACTAGAGATAGCTTGAAAAATCTACAAAGAAACCAAGCAGTTAATTACTAAAACAACCTCTTCTATCAGCAACATCTAACAACCATCTTGTTTACAACATACATACATACACACACATCTATATATAAACATGTACAGATTCTTCCAGTTTCACAATTTCTTTCTCAGCATTACAGAACCGATATAGCAATATCAAATAGAGCAGTGTTAGATAAGTATTATTTTGTGCTCTAAGTGACAGTACCTTGTGAGTTGAGGGCCAGCCACTGTTGTCTTCCTTGGCTGAGACTCTGGAATAATTTTAGGCTTTCTTGGAGAATAAGGTTGTACAGGTGCTATAAGTAATTCTTCTTCATTTGTTACAGTGGCTTCAATATAGCGGCCAACAGTAAAATCAGAAAAGCCAAGCAACAGGAGCTCTTTACTGTATCCATGAATCCTTCAAGTAAACAAATGTTATCTTCTTAAAACCAACATGTTCATACTTCATTTTCTCCAGCCATAAGATAGATTCTCATTTCAGTTACACATTAATTCCTAATTTAGGATATTTCCTCACACTCCCCACCTCAAGTTCAATCCAGGTACCATAAATAATTTAAAACCACACCCACTCACCCAACCAAATACCCCAACCCAAAACCGCAGCAAAAATCTCAACCTCACAATTTCCATCAAAACCTTGGGTAAAATGCAAAATCCCCCCACTCAACATCCTAGGGTACAGAATTAATACCCCTGTTACAAGGAACATCTTGGAATTACTGCTACTGCAAAAAAAGAGCCAAACAGCTCTACCAGAGGAACCTGAAGCAAATCCCTTCACTGTATGCAACAACAGCTTTGCAGCACCTTGAAAAAAGCTACTCAGAACTGAACCCTAACGGTGAACACGTGAAGTGGAGAGAGAAGGAAAAATCCCTTAATTCTGAAAAACATACTTTATATGTGCAAGTGTTACTTGGGGAGTGATAGGAAAAAACCAGGAGGGAAAGGTTTCTTCGGATTGGTTTCTAAGAAACTTAAGCACTACTACAGTGCAATTCTGTAACTACATGTTCCAACACTGCTACCATGTGCCTGAAACAAATGCATCCAAGAATTCCAGCTTACCTTCTCTTTGGAAGGAGAACCACTTTTCAAACTTTTGTCAACTAACACTACCAGCTCAGGTTAAAACTATAGCCTGGTTTTCTCTGATATAAAACCTCAAAACAGACACTGAACTGTCCAAATTTATGGTCTACATTTCTAGTCTCTATGTCTCTTAAGTGGCCAGCAAACACTTGCTAAATTCATGCTGCAGTCTCCCATGAAGCTTTGTGTGGATTATTCTGTATTACTAGAAGATTCTAAGACTTTGTGGCTTTTATGGATTTACAGTGAAATATAAATTGTTCTTTCTACACGCCTATCCCCACAAAGGCAAGCCATGCCTGCAGCTCTGTCTTTCAAACTAGAGCTGAATCATCCTCCTAAGAAATTTTTTACCCCTTGCTTCACTATTTAAAATGGTAAGAGAAGTAAGTGTGAATATTATTGCAGAATTACTTTGATGAATGAAACCTTGTTTTCCTCTGCCCAACTTTTCCTTTACCATCCTAGGAATCAATGGCTGTGGAACACAAAGTCTGGAGAGCTACAGCTGGAAGCAAGTGAAAGGTACAAAAATTTGGCATGTAAGGTTCCTACACCTACTTAAATGAAAGAGCTCCCACAAAGCCACTTTCCATTCTTAACTAAATTAATAAAAGTATTTTGTATAGCTGGGTGTTTTTTTATTTTTTGAGTGTTTTCTAAGACTTGCAAACCTTTGTGAATTACACAGTGAAGAAAGCTTTTTCTTTCCTATTTCAGCATACATAACTTGAATTTCCCATCACAGAACAGGAAAACTTGAGATGAGGGTATGTAGCAATACAAGATTCTAAAGACTAGAAGAAATGCATCACACATTAACACAGCAATTCCCAGGAAATCTGTATTAGCTCTAGTGCTCATGGACCAATGGATTTACTACAAAGAATATATCCATCTGCAGGCATCATCCTCACCTCATTGTGCCATTTTAGCAATGTTACCTACTCCCATTCATATTGCTTCATTAACTACTACCATTTTCTTTCCATAAAAATTCAGAAATCAAGCACTGAAATGGTAACTACTTCCAAAGTCTAACATAGGTTTCCAGATGGTTTGTTAATACGTATTGGCTTACTTTACACCATGTGCCTGTTTTGACTGGGGTAGAATTAGATTTAATTTTCTTCATAGTAGCTAGTATAGGGCTCGGGTTTGGATTTGTGCTGAAAAAAAGTGTTGACAACATAAGGATGCTTTTACAGTGTTGCAAAGGGCTTGCACAGAGTAAAGGCCTTTCCACCTTCTCATACTGCCCCACCAGCGAGGAGTCTGGGATGCACAAGGAACTGGAAGGGGATGCAGACAGGACAGCTGACACCAACTGCCCCAAGGGATATTCCACATCATAGAGCATCATGCTCAGTACACAAAGCTGGGGGAAGGAAGAAGGGAGGACATTTTGAGTGATGGCATTTGTTTTCCCAAGTCACCATCACGTGACAGACCTCCGCTGTCCTGGGGATGGCTGAACACCTACCTGCACACAGGAAGTGGTGAACAAATTCCCTGTTTTACTTTGCTAGTGTTAGTGGCTTTTGCTTTACCTTTTAAACTGTCTTTATCTCAACCTATGAGTTTTCCCACTTTTACTCTTCCCATTGTCCCCGCCATCCTGCTGGAATGAGCGAGGAGCTGAATGGGGACTAGTAGCCAGCTAGGGTACACAGCATGCCCAGAAGAGAACTATGCCCAGAATAAGGGAACTGTTAAGTCTATTTCCATTACTTCTTGCCATTGTATTGGTTAAAAATAATGGAAAGAAATACTTACATAGCTGTGCATACAATCACTATGGATATTTTTTCACCGGGTGGTATCACAATTTCCGGAGTAATACTGCTGTGCTTAATTGGTTGCTCCATATGATCTTTTTGCTCACTTTCTCCATTTTGCATATTTTCATCTTTCACAAAGGAATAATTTTCCTTTGTCCTTGATAAATTTGTATCTTGAAAATTAATTCCTTCTGTAGTAAATGTATAACAATAAATTTTGTTATCACAATTTCTACTGCTAACATAGGCACATCTTCTCAAACAAACTTACCAGTCTTCTGAGGAGGTAACATTCAGCATTCAAATGTTACCATTTCACTGTACCTGGAATGACTCCATCCTTCATAATGGATGTATGGTTCAATGACTCACACGCTGCTCCTCCACTGTTGTTAAATGAATTAACTGCAGCTTTTGAGAGGTTTCCTTGATTTATTGGAAAAGATGGACTATTCTCACATTTTTGAGGAATTTCAACACTGAATTGCTTGTCTTTCACCCATCCAGCTAATTTGCAGCTGATTAAGGACTGCGGTACGCTCCCTTTATTCCTAGAAGTAGTTATGTGATTAGTTACATAATTAGGTGCGTGGTAAATGTTCTTGAGAAGTTTATTTCTACCTGAAGCCAAATACAATTGTCTGCAGCAGGTTAGTTCCCCTTATTTCATAACTGCTACCAGAAAGAAATTGCCCTTCTGATTCTAACTAATGAGGACAAGAACCTCTGCTTTATGTTAGTATTTCTAGGTCATATCAACTAAGCATGTAAAAATACCCTGTATAGTATAAACCAATGGGAGCTTAAAATTCATCACTGGGTAACCAACTCTTAGCGTATAGAACAATAAATAACGGGTATGCAGGTGTGTCCTCATTTAAGCCTTTATGCTCAGATGTGAAAAAGAAAACATACACAAATTCCCCAGCCAACCAACCCCCCAAAAACCCCACCACTAACACAAAACCCTCCTAAGGATACACCAACATAGTTCTTCAGCATCCAAATTTATAAAAACAAACAAACAAACACAACAACAACAAATTCTGGTCTGCTTTTAACACATGAGTATGCAACAGTCTTCTTGTTCTAAGATTCTGAAGATGGCAGAATATCTGCAGTCTAAGTTAAACACACATGTAAAAGCTTTTACTTCAATCCTCATTCTAGGAAGGATTTTACTAGGATTGATAAGAGACACAGGATTGGGGAGTCTCAAAGCATTATCTGCAAGATAAACACTCAGTATCAAAAAAGCTATCCTGCAGATACTAAATTCAGTGTGAAATTCTCTTTAATTCCGTTGTATCCGGAGGTTACTTGAAGATCACAAACCACAAGGATCCACTAGAAGAGGCTTCTGAATGTAAACCAGGTTAACAGATTGCAGAGTGATAGAAATAAATCTTCAAACAATCAGAAAGGCTTACTCTATCCAAATGATCATTCTTTTAGATTCCCCTTGCTTTAGCGTTCCAAAGTCAGTCATTCTTGATACTTCCAACTCTCCTTTGTCTCTAATTATGTCTTCATCCACATTACCTTCATTAGGGTGAGATTGTCTGTAAAATTTTAGGTAGCAGTTTTTAAACACTAATAGGCTCAGCAAATATCTTTGATTCAGTGTGATTTAAGAAAACACTACACCAAGGCACAGTCACAGTATTTAGAAAGAAGCAGGTGAGACAGCTAATTTTTTCCTGGGCCATTTATACTTCCAAGACAATTAGATTAACTATTTTAAGCAGCAACAAGTCTTTCATCAGCAGCATAATAAACCAGCATAAAACTTTGGATGCAAGACTGAAATGATTGAGAAGTTAACTAATCCCTGCTGAAGAGCTGAATCAAATGGTGAAGGAAGTCATTATGGCTCTCTTTGGGAGCTGAACAAAGATGCAACAAAAGCAGCTCCTTAGCAAGAGTCATTATTAGCACTGCGGCTAAGAGATAAAATGACTAGACTGGAAGTGTTTCAACCTGAGCACTTGTGTCTTCTGCTTACTGTTCCAATCTGAAATCAGCAAGCTGAGGACAAAATTAAAAAACAGTTGAAAACCAAAAACTACCCTCAAAAACTTTCATCACATAGGGCTGATGAAAAATGCCTATGAAACCAGCACATGCTCTTCCCTGTCTGAAAACACTGTGCATGGGTCTAAACTTTTGGTGTCTTCCACCTGCCGAAACAATTTTTTTACATGGTTACTATTCTGTAATTAAGAAACTATTCAATTAGATGAAGTGGCATGGAAATAATTTAGAAATATTTTAATAATCTCACTAATATGTACATACCCTCAGTACTCCTGAGTTATCTGACATACTGAAGTAGAAAATGAGTGCAGATGCTTTTCATTAGCTACATCAATTTACTAGCCAAGCCCACTAGATGTCTCCCACTGCAGCCTAAGCTGCAGTTTTCAGTATGGTAGGATTGTACACTAAACCTGAGAAATCAACCCTAAGGTCTACTTTTTAAATTTGGCTTTAGTAATAATTTTCTGTATAAAATACATCATTAAAAATAGGTGCAACTGAAAAAAAGACATGAACAATTTGTACTGTTTTGCAAAATGATGTAAACACTTCAAGTTTCATCAAGGTACAATTTATTTTATCTGTTATCTCTAGAGAAAACAGCTTATATCAATCTTTGTGGATCACCTGAAGACATTTATACTGGCCTTGGCTAAATTTCCTAGAGATCACCCAAAGATGATGTTTGAAAGATACCAGAATGCCCTTTTGCTCTCCCTTTGGATTTTCCAACTGACAATTTATTTCTGGCCTGCAGAGGTAGACTATGTAATCCTGCCAAGACCTCAGCACGGAAAGTGATCGATTTTATAGTGAACAGATCTATTTATTCAGGTGGTATTTGTGTGTTTCACAGGACAGACACTTAAATTCACAAGTCAAATTCCCGATGTTTGCTGAGGTCTGTTATTGACTAGTTGCCCATTTTACTTTTGTGTAGTTGATTATTTCCCTAAATTTTGCTTCTCCATACTGAATTTCATCTACTTTTTCCCATCTCTTCTGCAGTGTCAGTGTGTCCAAATTCTCCTAAATACCACACATAACATCGAAAGTCCCTGTAGAACCTTTCAGTTCAACACTTGCAAGCCTAATGAATCTCTATTACTTAGACCATGAAACTTTACCTTTTAGGACAGATAGCTGAACAATCACTGTAACTTATGCAAAATGGACTAAAGAAACTTGAATTTTATATGAGTTTTGCTGCTATTTGTTATCAAACAGTGAAGTCCCTACTAGAGGAGCACAATGAACTTGGCATTTTTCTCATATGCACTCAGAACTCCCTCCCTGCCATATCCCTGCAATATCCCTGTGCACAGGTGCTACTAGTTTTGCTTCGTTCCCTTCTGAAAGGAGGAAAAAAAAACTCAACAAAACCAAAAAAGGGCAAAATCATACCATGCTCTGGTATTTCCAATGGTCTATTATGCCTTCTAGTCAGCTAGGGAAATATTCACAGTATTTCTTGCTTAACAGATGCAATGAAATATATAAGTTGCATAACTACACCAGGTCTCTAACTGCGATAAAGAGAACAAAACAATGTTACCCATCCTCGCTGACTGGCACCAAGCAGAGAGCTCTCCAAATGTAACAGGACTGACTGCTCTCCACCACAATTGTGTTCACTAGATCATGCCTACGAGGTAAGTAACCATCAGGAAGCCTCAGTGAGTCCAAAGTGAAAAATATACTGTCATCTACTGTCCCAGTTCTTCCACAGACGCTGGAAATGCGAACCTGTAATAGTTTGTATTTGCTGTTACTTGATATCTTTTTAAGTTAACAGACATACTAACACTGTCTATTTTTCCTCCTTAAACAGCCCTTCTAGCCTGAATAAAAAAAGCATTCTGAAATTTCAGTTATTCACAGGAGGTAAACACAGAGGTCTAACCTACAATCGCTGAGCTTGTCTTCAGATTTATCAGGGCAAAGAAACACAAGTACTTCAAATAAGCATTACGTTCCACTGAAGTGCATACTACAATATGTGCACTGGACTCAACCATGATACCTTTCTTGAGACATATTAACGTATCTAGTTTATACTTCCATACTAGCAATGTGAAAATTTTTTTTCCTATGTTTGATGTGAAAGTATTCAATATATAGGGTTAAGACAAAGACAAAACCATAAACCTAGCATAGCACATACATTACTAGATAAAACAATTATTTTAATTAAAATAAAAAAAGGGGCTATGGTTGTTTTTAAGCTGAAACACTTGAATAAATTAAAGATAATAAATTTCCAAGTCATGACACATCCTCATTATAACAAATAGTAAGAATTCAAATCAGTAATTCATAATATATAAGTTAGTTACTCTTCCTGTTCAACCCAAAATATGTATGCATTTTCAAAATGCCTTATTGTTTTACAGGCATGCTCGAAATGGATGAATTGATACATTTTATCTTAATTAAAGATGTGTTACAGATGATCTACCAATACTTGTAACTGAAACCAATTCAAAAACTCACTTCACCCAGGATTCCTCCTACCAAAAACAATGTTCAGAACACTTACCTTGTTTACTTGTTTATACCTCAAAGGCCTTACAGCAACTGCTTCACTCTTCCATGTTGTTGAGTTAATATAGTATTTTGCTTGCACCCAGTCACCTTCATAAGGCTTGAAATCTATAAAAGACAGAACATTTCTCAAGGTTAATTACTATTGATAACATTTATGTTAGTCCCCTACAGAATAACTGTAAGTTATATAAAAGCTGGAACAATGCATTATTCAGATTCACTGAGTCCAAAGTTCTCTTTGCAGTCCTTTGCTTTGCAGGTTATGGCAAACTATGTAGGAGATGCTAGTGGAAAAATACACCTGCTTACATGTAACTTGTGCACAAATGCAGGTCATGCTCAGTGAGAATGAACAGGCAGCTTTCCTCATCCATGTCTGGCTGTTTCACCACATACTCTAATAGAAGTTATTTGGGATGACAACTGCAAGCTTATGAGAAGATATTTCCGTTGTACACACAAAAATATTAAGAAAGAGGAAACAAGAAGTCTCTACACACCTTCCCAGACGTCTTGCATTGCAAAGTATGTATTCTGATTAATATAGCCACCATCCACAGAGAGAAAGGTAATGCTGCCAATTAACGTTTTCTTATTTAGTTCAGAGGCATCACAATCAGGACTGGAGTCTTGTGTATTCTGGATAGTGTCTACCTATTAATACAAAAACAAACCCAACATTTAAACAGCTGACACTTAGAATATATAATCCTACAATATATATACAAAATTTCAATTGCTTATGGAGGCAAAGCTTCTTATTAGACAATTACTTACTGTAGCTGTTACTTTTTGGACACAAAAAGAGCAAGTAATAAACAGTTCTCCTTTAAAGAGTGCTGTATGCTGCAGTGCTGACAACTGCTATAATTACATGCTGATTTTTCAAATCATTCTCACACAACCCTTTCTCTAGGTCTACTTAAGATTTTTCTTCATTTGACAGGAACACCACATCCAGCAATGTGTCTGTACACAACTGGAAGTAGAAAAAGACTATTTCAGAAAGCAAAAAACATGTTTTCAAGATGGTATTTATAAACACTACATGTATTTCAGACTGACCCTGTCACTTTTTAGTAATCTGATTAAGAAAACCCCTAGAGCTGCTTCCTACAGACTCTTCCTATCACCACCTCACATGTAGGTTTACTGAAGTCTGATCCAATCTGAAGTATATTATCATACTAAATTTTATATGATTTGTTTTGCTGAACATAATGCTTACCATTTATGATAGTAATAAATAGCTTACATCTACCTACACTTCAGAGGTTTGCAAACGCTACAGTTGACTATATATAGCTATTTTTTAGCCAATACTGTTTTACTGCATTAAACAATTATTACACAATATTTCTTTGACAACATGAAAACTCACTGTAACAAAAAAACTAAAGAAAAATCTGTACTTTGTTCCAGTCTGACAGACATTATCTTCCCATTCACCAGGAAGGTCTGAGAATATCAAACTTTGTCCAAAGTGATTTTTAGGCTTCATATGGATAGAACATGAATCAGCAAACTGTTCCTCAAAAGACGAGTAAATTTAGATTTCATGTAAACTACACATGCAGTTACACTTGAAAGTAATTTGCAGACCTAAATAAATATTTTTAAGACATGAAAACACCTTAGAACTCCCAACATACATTTTCTTTTGATGCCTCTCAATTTTTCTCTACCAATTAAACTAAAGTTCTTTCTCATACTATGTCAAAATGGCCTTCCTACTACCACTGGCAGCAGCTTGGTTTTAAAGTCTGCTGTAGAACCTATAATCATTCCATGCAGAGTTTAATTAGGACTTGACCTGAAATAATTTGAAATCCAGGCTTTTGAGCCACAATTTCTCCAAACCACATGGCCTGTAGCTCCAAACAGCAGCTGAAAAAAATTAAACTGAGCAGAGAGCCATCCAAGGCTGACCACACTCTTTCTGAAAAGAGTAACAAACACACTGACACCAGTGAAATTTGATCATGCCTTCCAGATTCTGCCCCAAACTGCATGTTGGCAGGGTCCAGGCTGCAGAGCTTGTACTCCTGTCTGCAATTAGAGGAGTACCTTTTAGATCACGTAAAACCCAAAGTGAAGTGGTAGTATCTCAGTTATTTGAAAGGAGATAGTACTGGTATTCAAGCACCACTTTGTATAGTAGTTAATAATTATGCTTGTCAGGAAGCTAAATTTTCTCCTATAACTAGGGGTTCGAAAAGGGACTTAGTTCTTCGCCATGCAAAACTACTACAATTCAAATACTGTTGTTGGTTCTTATCAAATGTACAGAGTATCTCAAGTTTGTGCCACTATATGGAAAGTAAGCCAATATATCACAAAGTACAGAATTGTTTAGGTTTTTATTTATGTTCTTAGAACAGACTTTAAAGAAATTAGCTTTTTCTTCTTGCTTATTGAATCAAGACTGCCCTTGGACTTTGAATTTCTACCAAGTATAATCAGCTTTTGA
Source organism: Hirundo rustica (assembly GCF_015227805.2). Classification (NCBI taxonomy): domain Eukaryota; kingdom Metazoa; phylum Chordata; class Aves; order Passeriformes; family Hirundinidae; genus Hirundo; species Hirundo rustica. The sequence continues at coordinate 19,620,325 of NC_053453.1, read as the reverse complement.
CATGAAATTCTCTCAGAGCTTTTGTCTCAAACCCAGCCACAAACTACTGCCAACAGCCCGAGATGCCTGCAGGATTATGGAGGAAAATAGGAATAAGGAAAATCATCATGCTTTTGAAAATGCCGTTATCTAGAATACACAGCAAAACATGCCACAGCTGCTAAAATATTCTAGTTGCTTTGCAGATCCATATGCAGTTTCTCAGTTACCATGTTTATGTATTTTGGAGCAATGACAATATTTCAACAGTGTGGTGAAAGCTGTCTGTCAGAAGAAAAACAAGGAAGAAAAAGTAAGATTTAAACTATTCAATTTTCTGACTGTGTGTGCGTACTATTTTACCAAATAGCAATGATACTGCTTGTTGGACAAACAATACTTAGGTTTTACACAAGAAAGTAATTTAAATTTTAAAAGGAGAAACAAAAGGAAATAAGAAGAGATATAAGGTTATCTTAAAAGATAGTAGGTTTCTGATAGCACTAGAGCTGGTACTTTAGAAAAAAAGACTTCCTGTTTACTTTCCTTAAAAGACTTCCTGTTTACTTTCCTTCTATGTTTAATTTTGGATCACAGAATAAAACTGTCCCCCCATTAAGTCTTTCTTTGGTTTTATTTAATCAAAGAAACTACATTTGGTTTCAACATGATTTGCTAAGAAATATTTCCCTCAAAATTTGTGACAAGGTATAATCAAGCTTGAAACAGGTTTCCAGATGAAGTATTAAGCAAAAGGCTAGCAAGATCTCCATTTTTGTAATTGTCTATAACATTAAGTTACCAACTTTTAGAAGAAGTTTTGTAATTTCTGTTCTTATTCACAAGAACATAAATTACTTCTGTGCAAAAAAAGCAAACTTTGCACAAGATCAACTGCTTTGATTTTCTTATCCATTCATATAACCATAACATAAAATTGAAGCTCGGAAAGGTTATGTAGATCTGGAGTAGCTATGACTAAAATTCTGATGTGATTATCTCAACTAATAGCTTCTTATTCACTACATCTAAACCTATATTCAGAAAATCAGTACTAAATATAATTTGAAAGAAGATGGAATGAAACAACAAAATGACCCACAAAACCCAACTTATTCCCTCAAGGTGAAGCTTGCAATTTCTCCTATTTTGTAGAATTTGTGAGGCTGAAACTACAGCAAATTCCAAAACAAAGCCTCAAGATACTTATGGAGAAAGTGAGACTACTATTTATCTTCATCTCTTACCCTGACAGCCTTCAGGCCGCCTGATGTTTTATCCTCTTCCACAGTGGCAATAACTTCTTGTCCGACAGCCAGCAGCATGTTTTTTGTAACAACATCCTTTGTGAAGACTATCATGTCATCTATCATCCCATAATCATGGCAAAGTCTTGTCACTACTCCTTGTACCCTTTTCAATTCTTTATCACCTGCACCAAAAGGAAAAGTGTTGACATAAACACAAATCACATGTTTATAGGACTATGCAAAAAGTTATGAATGCTACTAAAAGGGATATCCGTTCTATCAAAAGGCGAACTGGAAATAGCAAGACCTGCCAACTAATTATTTTCACAGTTAAGTATTGAGGTTTTACAACAATTTATGGTTTCAACCAATTAATAAAGCTAGTTAAATACAAACTACACTTTAAAACCAACATGCTTTAAGCTCCGTTTTAAAAAAACCCAATTCATATTGCATCTCACAGTGAAACAGACCCATAAAGATCACAGGGTCTAACTCTCTGCTCCCCACAGGACTGCCTAAAACTAAACAATACGACTCAGCACATCATCCAGATGCCCCCTGAACTGTGACAGATTTGGTGCCTTCCCTGGGAAGCCTGTTCCAGTGACTGACCACCCTCCCAGTGAGGAGCCTTTTCCCACCGTCCAGTTTGAACCTCCCTCTATGCAGCTTCCTTCCATGCACTCCCGTCCTGTCACTGGTCCTCAGGGAGAGGAGACAAGCAACCTACACGTCACACCTCAGCTTTCTTTTCTCCAAGATGAATAAGACGAGTGACCTCAGCTGCTCCTGTCACACCCTCGAGACCTTTCACCATCTTGCTCAGCCTCCACTACACTCACTATACTGGTTTGACGTTGTTCTTATATTGAGGCATTTGAAACTGCACACAGGACTTGAGGTGAGGCTGCCCCAGTGCAGAGCAGGACAATCCCCTGCCTCACCCAGCCAACGACGCTAGGCCTGATGCACCCCAGGCCATGGTCGGCCCTTCTGGCTGCCAGGGCACCGCTCCTACACCTCACTCCACACTCTCAGCAGTGAAAGCAACCTATCCTACCCAGGAAAACAGCAAGAAAGCACTTCTGGAAAAACTTCCACATGCTCTGTAGTCAAAATGATGCCTTGTAACCTCAATCTTCTCCTCACATCCTTTCTTAAAGAAACAGGTCTGCACTCAGTTCCAGTCACGTGGAGGACGTGCACGCCTCACGGCTTAGAAGCTGTACCACAAGCCCACAACCAGCCCGAAATTCCTACCAGAGGTCGTCCATCTCTCATCTCCGTCATCTGTGCGTCTCCAGAAGTAAGAGAGCGCCTTAGAAAGGAGAGAGAGCATTGCCGGAGCGCCTTAACGAAGAGTCAGAGCCCCCGAGACCGGCCGAGAGAGGCGGCACAACCCACAGGACGCGCGAGGCCGAGACGCCAAATCCTCCGGGGCGCCTCGAGCCCGCGCGGCCGCGGCCAATGGCGCTGCTCGCTGCGGGTCACGGGGCCGCGCCACGCGCCCCGGGGGCGCCCGCGGGCCCGCGCAGGGGCTGCCCCGGCGCCGGGGAGAGCCCGCCGCCCGCCGCCCTCAGCCCCCGGGCCTCGGCGCAGCTCTCGGGCCTCAGCGCTGCCCTCAGCGCAAGCCCCCGGCCCTCAGCCTTCAGCGCAGCCCTCGGTGAGCGGCGAGCGGCCGGGGCGAGGGTCCTCCCTCGCCAGGGCCTCAGCTGGCGGGGCTTGAGGGCACGGTAAATGTGTTGTGGCACGAGGCTACCACGGAAGAGCTTACAGGAAAAGGGTGCGTGCAGCCTGTTGCTTGCTGATGATGCTATCCAAAATTGTGGTCGTAGTGTATGACAACGTTTCTGTAATGAGACGCCCGGACCGGGGAGAACCCACTGACAGGCTGTCACCTCCCCTGGGCTGAGAGCTCTCCGTGGCCCTGGGAATAAGACAGGCCTCCAGTCGCTCCAGTGTGCTGAAACGGAGTGGGTTGGAAAAGGATTCACGTGCAAATGCATTGCTGGATTTTGATCCTCTCAGTAGCAGCCAGTTTCCAGGTGATAGAATAAACTCCAGAACAGGATAAACTTTCCTATCAGGAAAAGTAGTGCCTGAGGAAATACAATTTTATTGACTTGCTTACTATCTATGTAGTTCATATTTTTACCAGTTCTCTTCACACAGTGCAGTTCAGGTATCTTGTATAAGGCCTCTGCATTTTGTTTAACAAATATTGTTTCACAAAGCAAAGTTTTCTGAGTTGACGAGTTCAGAATCCCGATAGTGTCAATAGGAACTGCCACATAAAGAGGAGGTGCTTTCAGGAGGTTGAGCAGAGCAGTGCGTGCTTTTTTTGTAGAAATCACAAAATGCACTGCCTAACTTGTGTGACTAAAGCAGCAGTTGTCTTCGGCAGCTTTTTAGTTTCTAGTTGTATGGTTCAGTCAGGATTATTTAAGCAAAGAAGGGCTAGGAATGCATTTTGGATGGTTTAACACTTTTATAGAATTCTGTACAGTTCGTAGAACAGAATAAATTCTGGTTGCCAGTGACTGCGAGCGGATTCCAGTGCCTCATTCTGAAGTAACTGAGATGATGCCATTGGAAAGAGAAACACATGAGTGTCTGTAGTTGGTGCTATTTTTAGAAAAGTGCTGAGACAGTGTTAGCCTCTTTTGGATACATTGATTTAAAGAATTTTAAGTACTGTTTTCTTTCACTGAGATTCAGGCGGGAGTGCCGGCAGGGGAATGGTAGGTGGCAGAATGTGGTGGATGAAGAGATTGTGCTTTTGGAGAAGATGCTGGTTTACATGAAGGACTAAGCCAAAGGAGTTTGTGTTTTAATGGGGGAGCAAATGTCACTCTAAGGAAGCAAAACATCGATTTGAAGCTATTTGATCTACATTTTGATCTTGGTTCAGTAGATGCCCCAAGACATGAGCTGGGAAACACGGACTGAGGAATCAGTTTCAGCGAAACAGAATATGTCAGAGATCTGGTTTTAAAAGAGGTGCAAATACTGAACAAGGAATACAGGTAATGAGCTAAAGTAGCGTAATTAAATATTGTGTGAAAAAATACAAGTGTAGTGCAGCTATTAACTCATCAGAAAATGGAAGAGTTGGTCAGAATGCTAAATGTAAACGTCACTTCAGAAGCTTCTCATGCGTTGGAATTGTTACACTTGCTGCAGTCTTTGTGTAAAATTCCTATGCATTCTTTGGAATTAGGAGATATCTCTTTGTACAGCCCAATTGTATCTTTATCTAGCATTGGAAGGTATTAGTCTTTGACTTGGGTTCTGGTTACCTGGGCTTGCACAAAAAAAGAGACTTTTTCTCGAACTAGGAGCATGAGATGAAGGGAACTTAAAATAAGGGCCCCAGAAAATTTTTAGAGTAGAAACTGAACTTTGAAGTTTAAGTGTTTTTTGTTGATGCTGATGCCAAGTGCAGAGGATACAGTAATTATGCACTGAACCTGTGTGCAAAAGGGAAATGGGAAATTCTGAGAAGTGCACAGGAAAGGGGATAGGAGAAATTTCACTATAACCTGAGAAAACACTGTGCTACTATGCTTCAGAGAGGGAACTTTCAGGTACAATACTGGCTGAAACACTTAGAATTGTGAACAAATTGTTCTAGGGTTTGAACCCTACTCTGGTCAGTGGTGCAAGGACTTTGTTTGTTTGTTTGTTTGTTTATTTAAATTCAAAGAGATTAGATCAAGTCAATACCTGAATGTCTCACCAATTTTGTGTAAAAATAATAACCACCCCCCCCAAAAAAAAAACCCAAAGCAAAATAAAAAACTCCAAACCCCACACACCTTCTCCCTAAACTGATCAAAAGGGTTAAAATATGATTGTGTTTTGTGTCTGTGGTAATCTGTGTCGATCAGTACCTATTACTCACTGAAAAAAGCTGCCAAGTAAGCAATACCCATTTTCCATTAAACCATGGCCTTTGGAAAGTTACAGATAATGGAAATAGTTGTGCAGTGTTTCTTCCATGAGCAGAGGAACAGTAGGGTTTAATTACTTCAGAAAGTTCTGCTTGACTGTACAATCCTTTTTTCCCTCTTTTCTAGCACAGTTTACAGATGTGTCTATTGCTGTGTATGGTGCATTAATTCCCCTGTTTAAATCTATTAAAACAACTGTAACATTTTAATATTCTTTCAGTATTGGCTGACATGAAAAAAGGAAAATCTACAGTCTCTGCAGACTGAGAAGTGCTGTTCAAAAGTTTTTCTAGCATACTTTGAAGGTGATGCCCTTCAGAATACTGAAGATTTAATTGTGTCTTGGTTACAAGAGTGTTTAAAGTTTAGACAAAAGACCCTGTCATTGCTGTAGCTGTCAAGGTGCCAACATCTTCAAGATAAAAACGTCCATTTTTTTCCCCTTTTCATTGCTTAATAAGCAGGAGGACTGGATCCAATGTACGCTGGCCATTGCATGTCACTGCTGCCTGCTAGATTTAAAATACGTTGTTTAGTCATCTGGGTGTTCTGTAAGTGCAAATGACGGCAGGATGGAAATGTGCGGGGTTTATCTGAACACTCCAGAAGACTGGGGTTAGTGGAAAAAGACGAAGGGTTTTGCAGTGGAAATAATTATCTTGATTGATTTCTAACCTCTACCTTTTGAGCTTCCCATCTTGTTGAGATACTGTAATACTGAGTACTTGAGCTTTATCTGAATTTTTTTCTAGGAGAAAGTACATTTTGCTCTTTTGGAACAAGAACTCGTTTGTTAGATATTGCGATCACTGGCTATAATGATAGCTAAAAGTGGTAAACTGTGAGGAAGCTTTTATTTAAGATGCTAAGTAAGGAGTAGTACTCAAATAAAAAAGAGACATGAAACTTTTAATTTGTTGGTCTGATTTGGAAGCAGCCCTATGAGATGTAGTACAGTCATTTTCTAGTGTGTTCTGTTAATTAAAATTCAGGAGGCATTTTCCTGTTCCCTGGCTTAACTGAAGTTCTTGCTGTGCTTTTGTTCCATATCTGAATAGATGTTGTTGAAAGCCAAAGTGTAAGGGAGAACTTTTCAAAGCCGGCATGACTCACTGAACGGTGAGAATATCACAAAGTGTACAGGCAGCTGTGTTCACAGGGCTGTTTCAAACTGACAGTTAACTTTTCAGTGGAAGGTAAGCACGAAGGTTTTTAACTGTTGAAAAATTTGCAGTAACTTAATTCTAATATAAGATACTCCTCATGGTATTTTAATAGATTGGCAAGCCTTGAGGAAGTGAATAAGAGAAATGGTTGATACTGGGTAAATGAGAACAGTTTGCTGAAACAGCTGAGTTATTGTGAGTATGTTCATGGGACTCATAGGGAAGTCTGTCATTTTAGATAGCTGATAAAAAGTGTTGAAATCAAATGGAATTTATTTTGAAACCTCTTTGAATATCTTTACTGTCCTAGAGTTGAAAAAGTTGAAAAAGCTTTGGTTATAGAGGTATGCACTAACTAAACACCTCTAAAACTGGTTCTTAGATCTTGAAATAAAAATTTACTGAGGTATCATAGATACACAAACTTTCAATTTGTTGGTACTTATACTGTATTATTATGAACTGTGGCTGTGGGATGTAATTTAGTTAAGTTGTGCAAGTAAGCTATTAGAAAGCTTGCTTATTTTGAAATGTACATACATCCAGTAGCTAAATACTGCTTGTATTTGTCTTGAATACACAAAAACCCTAGCTGAGCACTGATCTGAGTATGTGAAGGATCTAAATTATGTTTTTCTCTTTCTTTGTAATTTGCATTATTATTATTTAATTGCCTTTGTGAAGTGTTATGACCAGGGAAGAAGGTTACAGAGAAGAATTTAGCTATGACAGAATGCCAACTTTGGAGCGGGGAAAACAAGAGAATGGAAATTATATACCAGATATCAAATCCAGTGACCTTCAGCTGTCAAAGAGGCTGCATCCTTGCTTTAGTTACAAAACATGGATATTTTCTTTGCTGATGGGAGTAAGTACTTTATATGATAGCAAATTTAAAAATACAGGTGAGGCCTTAGTGCCCTGCAATCTGTTCTGTTTGACATCATTTGAAGACTAAGATCACTCACTGATAGTATTGAAAATAAATCTTTGTAAAAATAGAAACATATTTAGCAAATTTGGAATGTAGCAATTCATTGACTACTGGTATTCTTTGACTATTTTTCTACTAATCAGAGATGGTATATGAAGGCTTATTTTTGTCAATAATCATATAAGGAGAGAATAAGTGTGGTAAAAGTAAAGTAGTGGTAAATATCAGCCCATCTGTATGTCAAAGCAGTGCCTTTTGGTAGAGTATATAAAGTATGTGGACCATATGCATTCTTTTAAAACTATTTCTCACTATTAAATGTTCTGTGGCTGCCATGATAGCATTTTGGCATTAAAAATATATGTGGAACTTGATTGCCACATTCATCTATCAAGGTTCAATAGCCACATAATTATTTGGTATAATTGTTATGTAGTGAGGTATATACTTGTGTTTCTTACATGAACAACACAGTGATTTGAATTTTTGTGTCACTGCTAGAATCACAGGATACTCATCCTGCATGTACATCATACGCTTCTCCATGTTCTGAGCCAAGTTAATTAAACTTCATTATAGCAATTAGAATTTGATGTTTTCTTTTTGTCAGCTCATGTGTTTTGAAGCGTAATTTTTATTAGGAACTAAGATTGTCTCACTGTTAATATGATAATTGCTTGCTTTTACACAGTGAATGAAAGTATTGCCTTATTTTTATGGAAACAGTTGAGCATTTTTCCTTTTTGACAAACTGCAAGGCTTGGATTTCCTTTTAGATGTACTGTCACATGAAAAGAGAGCAAAAGAAGTTCTGGCTCTCTTTGCATTAAATTTTCTGAAACTTAAAAGTCCAAAGGAACAACTGTCTGTAATTTACTGAGTTTTGGAGATTATAGTGTTTAATGATCATTTGCTGAAGTCATATTATCAAGAAGAATGAATTTAATGGAAAAATTAAAATGCATTTTTATTATTAAACTCTTAGGTTAAATTCCAATTAGGTTTTTCTCCCAAGTGTTTAGTCTCTATCAACCCTTCTGAAAGGCAGTGTCCAGGAAAAAAGTTTGTATGCTGAGCAATGTAAGTCATAGTGAACAGAACAGTCTACTTCAGGGAGGTGTTGCAAACTGTAGAGTGACATCAAAGTGGCTGGTGGGCTGGTTTTGTGCAGGAACAATGTGATGAACTTCAAGGACATTTTCAGCTTGTGATCCCATAAACTGTTCTTCTAGCCTGCCAAAATTCTCTGTGTGTGTTCATACATGCACGTACGCTATGCATATTTTCTGTCTGTTATGACAAGGACTTTTTAAAGACCCCCCAATAATTTTCTAACATGAAAAAAACATTCAAATAATAATAATAAAAAAAAATTCATTCTGTCTCTTGCCTTCCCCATCCCTTTCAAAGAAATGCCTACTCAGAGAAATGACAAGGAAAAACAAAATAATGTTAGCAGAAGACACTAATCACTTATTGCAGAGTGTGTAACTACGGTAGTTTTGAAATAAACTGAAGACTGATTAAGGGGAGAGGAGCAGGTGAATATTGTTGGATGTGCCGATGAATGAAAGCAGGAAGAGAATTTGGAGGGATGCTGGAATATAGTGGAAGAAACTTCACTAATGTATCTCAGTACTATTTTTGCTGCTGTATTCTAGTTGGCAATTTCCCAGCTGCCCTAATGCATAATGAATGTTGGTGGAGTTAAGCAGAGAATGCAAAGTAGAGACATAGCTGAGGTTTCTGAAACATTTTTACCACTAGATACTGCAGTTACCTTTTGATTATTTTACTGAGGTATTTGCCAGGTCAGGACAAAATGCTTGATTTAAATGTGAATGCTGTTCATTATTAGATCTTGGTAACCAAAAAAATATCTTCAGAAGTCAGCATATTTTGATATTTTTCTTCAAATTTATTCAAACAAAAACTGCATTCTTAAAAGTAGCTTAATTTGAAAGGGATTGATTACTAATTTATGTCTGACTAGTTGTTTTTTAAAAAAACCAGTTTTTATTCATATAAATTTATTTTATTTGTTGCTTTGCAGACTTGCCTCCTTATTACTTCTGGATTTTCACTATATCTGGGAAATATCTTTCCATCTGAAATGGATTATTTACGTTGTGCAGCAGGTTCAGTAAGCATTCTTAATTATTTGCTGCAGCTGTTTGACAGCAAATGCAATAGTAAATAATTTTTGTCTTTTGTCTTTTTCTACTGCTAATTTTCTTTGTGGAAGATTTATTTCTATTTAACAGCTTATTAAATGGATTTTCATTGCATGGTTAAAGGAATAACAGTTGTCATAAAGACAGCTGGGTTTGTGTTACCATTTTTGTTAATCAGCTCATCACTGTTGTGCAATATTAACCTGCTGAGCAGTTTTTCTGTACTTGATTTTAAGAAATTTTTCATTGCTATGTATTTGGGAAGTTTTCTGGCTATATGCTGTCAAAATGTATTTCAGATTGTGTCTCAAAGTATTCATTTTTCAGTTTATTTTGCCATAATATCCAAGTACTGAAGCAGATGGAAGCTCTCTTGAATGTTATTATTTTACTAGTAAAGCATGCATTAAGGATGGCTGACATTTTACAGAGCCCAGTATTTTTAAACTATATTTTTAGGGGTGCATATATATGTTTACTGTATTATATATGCTTAATTTGTGTTTTAGATATTCATAAGCTAAGTCTCCTGTACTTGCTTTGTTCATGGCAATATCCTGTTCTGTCATTATTATTTTCTCAACTTGAGTTATATATTTGTTTTTAAGTTAGGTTCAAGACTAATGCTTTACTTGAAACAAACAAGTCCCAGGCGATGCTCTGTGAATGAGTTATCACTTGGGTTTCCACTAAAGGTGTTAAAGTTGGAGGAGTTTATGATAGATACCATATTCTCTGCAACATTAGTGTTAGTTACTGAGTGTCTCTTTCTCTGCCCCTGATCTTGACTCTTTGAATTTTATGTTTAAAATTTCCAGACACCTGGTAGGTCTTTGGGTGCAGATGGTTATCACGCTGGGCTTGAGGTGTGTATGTTTGGTGTCTATATGTGAAGAAGGTGTTGGAGTTCCTACTGCAGTGGATGGCGTTTGTGCAGTCAGAAGAGCCTAGAGGGATGAGGAGCCAACTGGCCACCAAGTGTCTCATTTAGCCTGAAGTTGAATTGCTCTCTAGAATTCCACCATCTGGACTAGTAGTAGGACTCAGTTGCCTAAACATAGTCCTGTAGTGTTCTAGAGACTCTTATGTATCCAGGACATAAAAGGATGTTTTAATTATGTTCAGTAAAGGTCATTTAGGTGTTAAGGGAGTGCTGCCAAGAATTTTACATATCTCTTTATAGTGTTCTGTTGTTAAGCCATCAGTGTTCAGATGTGTGGGAAGAGAATTAAAAATGAGGCATTTATTGCATGATTCATTATTTAACATAAGAACATTTTAATTAAAATTTTAGTAGGCATTTGTGTAAAACAGAGTTGGATCTGTAGTGGGACAATGTCTGTTTTGATAGGGAGCAGCTGAGGGATAGGGAAATAACTCTGTGAAACTTTTCATTTGTGCATGACTTTTCCATTTATCCTTGCCCTCAAGTATGAAAAGAGTTCCTAGGGAAAAGAGTGGACATCCCAGGCACAATTCTCCAAGTGTATCTTGACTCAGCAGATTTTCACAAGGTTCTTCAGAACTGTTTTGAGATTGGGCAAATCTTAGTTTACTCAGCCAGGATGACCTCTGTTTAAAGAATGTGCAGACCCAGTTATGGAGTAGCTGTTTTCTCCCGCTTAAGGATCTCAGTTAATTCTAGAGTTAATTTAAACTAGCAAAGGCATGAAATACCTTATGAAAGACTTTCTTTCTTTTACTCAGTACATTATGCTGGGTGGTTACTCAAAAGTGAGGGATATGAAAGGTATAGCTAAACTTCTTGTAATCCTCAGATACTGATTGTGATTAATGAGCTCAGTCAAATGACATTTTCTTCAGAGTTTCTGATTTTCTGTTTGTCTAAGTGTACTGAAATATGAATTCAGACATATAAAATACATCTGTAGAAGTATATATAAAATGCATTGTGCAGAAGATCCCACTAGTCTTCTCTTTTAATTTTCCCAGTGTATTCCTTCAGCAGTTGTGAGCTTTGCTATAGCAAGGAATAAAATTAACGTGGTAAGTATGAAACTTTATGGTCAATTTTATTTTCCCCTCTCTCTCTCTCTCTTATTTGTCTATCTCTATCTCTCTATCTCTATCTCTATCTCTATCTCTATCTCTATCTATGTGTTTGTTTGTTCATATTCCTCCTGTGTTTGAAATGAGAGAGAAACCCATTCTGAAATTATTTTTCAGATACCAAATTTTCAGATTCTATTTGTCTCTACATTTGCTGTTACAACAACATGTTTAATTTGGTTTGGATGCAAACTTGTCCTCAATCCATCAGCTATAAATGTAAGTTGCTAAAACAGTTACTAATTGTGATACATTTATTATTGTTAATGCAGGGAGGACATTAGGTGGCTGGAGATCACATGTCATTACTTTGCTGCCAATATCTCTGTGTTCCTCCTTGGTCTGTGAGGAGAGATCATACAGCAGTAACTTTACATTTCACTTTGCTCAATGTTAGTTACCTGCAATAATATTCCCAAGAATCTAATTTATTTACCTTTTCATTTTTTTGTTATTTACTTCTTGTACCTAGGACTAAGTCCATCAGTTTAGTTACAGTACTTCTGGACTCAAATTTGTGCATTTACTTGGCGCTGTGCTGCCAAGTGTGACGTGTGGCCTTGCCAGCTCAGATCAGTATTAGAGCTGTGTCAAAGCATGTCTAAATCATGGGAATTTATAATCTGGATTAAATTGTTCTGCAGGCCACACATTTGAAACCTCTTCTTTTGCCTAACAGTTCCTGTATCTTCATTGTAGCACATTTTCTGGAATTTTACCACAATGACGTTCGTCGCTGTTTGTGGAGTTAGTACAACTATACAGTCTGTTGAGTACAGCGAAGTACATAGTTTCAATTATCATTTCCTAAGCAAAAGTGAATTTCAGTGTCCAAAAAGCCTCCTAAATCTGCCACTTACTACTTTTTTCAAAAAACATTGCTGCAAGATACGTGCCAGAGAAAGACCCAGGTTTCATCATCAACAAAGCAGGTCTGACATGAGGAAACAATATAATTCTGTTCTAAGTTGTTGAGCGATGGTTTGCTGTAATTGTGTAGGTTTGGAATGGTGTCAGTTCTTCCTAGACCTTTGGTATTTTGCCCCAATGATCTGACTGACTACCAGATGTTGTCTTGGGCTGCCAATGGAAAAACATGGTGCTTTTGAAGACAAGAAAGGGAGATCCACTCTGCCTGACTGGTGTGCCTCTAAGAAATTATTCAGTCCATGTAGTGTAGGTATCTATCTCTTCTCATGAGAATAATAAGGAACAAAAAGCAATGTTAAGTATTGCATTTACCTATTTTTCTCTTGAATATGAGGAATGGCAGCATCCATGTTTTTGCACGACAGTTTAGTTTGCGGGAGTCATGAACCCATGAAGAGTGAATGCTTTACCAGCACTAAGCAGGGCACAGAACTGGGATCCTTGGTGCAGTTCTTTGATTTGTGTTTTCATTCAGCATCCAATATGGTAGTGCAGCATTTGGGATTGCAACCTAGGAGTTGGGACCTGTGGCCCTGCTTCCCCTGAGAATCTTCCGTTAATTGCTACAGTGTTCTGGTTTCACATGGAAGGGCCTGCAAAAAGCAAATGTACCCAGCAAACACTCCCTTATCATAAGCTCCTCTTCTGGAAGACAGTGATAAAATCTTCAGGCAGAATATTTCCATAAATGAAGTAAATATTTCTTTTTTAGGTTAGGCATTCTGAGTATTAAGTTCTTGAAGTTTGTCAAGAGCCAAGAAAATAGTTAACAAAGTATGTAATCAGTAGATGTGTCTAAATCTAACAGAAACTAGACAACCTGCTTAATCACACTAGACTCAGTCCCTTCCTTTATTTTTAACATGGAAGACACAACTCATTTATGTCTGGGATTTTACTGACAGATAAATTTCAACTTGATTCTACTTATTCTGCTGGAAATCTTCATGGCAACTACTGTGATAATTTCAGCTAGGTCTACTGAAGACTGCTGTACAAGAAAGAAAGTAGGTACCCTTAAGGGTTTTGCATGTTAAAAATTATTCCATTTTCCTGTATTACATATGCTGACATTTTATTGACGACTCCAGTATATAATTTTGCCTGCTAAAACTATATTTGAACTATAAATAAAAGTGCCAGAGTAAACAGTTATTGTTTTTTTTTTTTTAGTATTTTAAAAGTAAAATGACCCCTCTGCAAAATTACCTGTTGAAAATTATACAGCACAGAGTTCCTTGAATATCTTATGAATGGTCATGGCAAATGTTTTATTTCTGTTTTGTAGAACAAAACTTGATGATGTGGGAAACGTTAGAGTACTATAACTTCTATGTATGCAAGCAATACCTTTTTGAAGCCTGATGCAGAGAAAGTATTTGTCTTGTATGCCAGTTTTATGGTATCTGGACAATGAATCTTGGCTTCAGGATTTGGGGCTATTGATAATTTTTTTTTTATTCACAAGTGCTTTCCCAAACCCCACTCTCATTTTTATGCGACAGTACTTCTAGGTAAGAATGAAGCAAACATACTATGCCGTTCAAAGTACTGATTGATAAATTGTGTAATGCCCTGTCCTGCTTCGTCTCCTGCTGATCCACCTCTGTAAAATCTGAAGGCCCAGGAAGAAATTATGAAGGTGGAAAAGGGTGACAAGATGACTATTTCCTTATTGAATGGTGGCTGTGGAACATCTAATGTGGGATTAATTAATTTGGTTTTAATGTAATTGATGTGGTGTGACACTGGAAAACACCATGATGTGTCACTGTCACCTCTTCTGGGTCAACCAGACGTTGCACACCTCCATTAGGATCTTTAACAGGTTGTACAAGATATTAGAAAGAAATGCATTGCTTTGTATATTTTTTATCATGATTTTTTTATTCCCCCTCTAGAATACTGCATATGACAGTGCCATTGTTTTGAGCAATGTCAGCTTTCCAGCTCGAATTCTGAAGTCATACTCAGTAAGAAAAGCATTGTTTCATTGAATCAATTTACTACTTCATCCTTCTAAGTGCTAATGTTCTTTAAAGCCAGGAAGAGATCAGTGTAGTTAAGAACTGAAAGAATAAAGACAAAAATGAGAGATATATAGTAAAATATTTCCTTTTAGAAGATGGCAAGATAAATCAGAACTGCTCTTTACTATGGGAAGGAGACTACTTAATGACTTAAGGATAAATGGTGTAAACGGAACTATTGTTTTGGGGAGCTAATAAATGAAAGCATAAATATGCATAATGATCTTGTTTTCACTTAAGCTAGCTAGCATTTTGGCATATTTTAGATATGGCAAAGATAGACTTTATGCCTAGCTAGTAGCATGAATGCATTTTATTCTTTCCAGTGAGGTCCTTTCTGTATGCAAGTAGGAAATTTCGTGTTCAAATACACTGTTAATAATTTCTGTCTGCTCTTATTTTTTTTAGGTAATTGAGGTGATTATTGGAATTTCATCAGTATTTGGTGGAATAATTGCTTTGAATATGGATGTTCTAGTCTCAGGTCCATATCTCTCAGTAACATTCTTTTGGATCTTAGTTGCTGTAAGTAGTGCAAATGGAAGCTACTCTTTTAAAACAATAAACAATGGCTTTTATTTATTTATTTATTTATTTGGGGGGGGGGTCACATTTCTCCTCCCTATTGGAGTATTTATTTGGCTTTAATACTGCTTGGGAATTGCTGCTTAGCAAATTAATTAGCACTTCAGTATACTTAATATATTTATGCAATATTTTTGATCTGTTTTGGTTTGCAATACTTTAGCAAAGTGGAAATTAGTATTAAAACAAGGGTATTAGAAGTGAGGTGTTTTGTCAAAAACAGTCATAGGTTTTAGAATATTTCAGGCTGCAAAAGAAAAAGTTGAGTTTAGTTTTAGCTTGGTAGAATCCTTAAAGCATCTTATTTAACCTCTCAGTTTAACTGTTTTAAAAGTCTGAGACTGTGCTTGGTAACCTTTATCCCTAATAACAGCCAGGAGCAGTGGATTGTCAAGGATATTGTGCCACCCTGCTTGCCATGAAGGAACTGATTGAGAAAGAAGACAATGACCATTAGGTTTATATATCTGTCTGTAAAATCCCTTTGCATGAAGTAGAAAAAGTTTTTCAGTGTTCCTAAGTCACAAGAAGAAAAAAGCTGTGAATAGTGGGAATTACTATTGTAATTTTTGTAATTTTTTAAATTTTTGTAATTTTCAAGTCAATAAATACTTACTTTGTTACACTCTTTTGTGTAGTGCTTTCCAAGTGCTATTGCAAGTCATGTAGCTGCTGAATATCCAAGTAAATGTCTGGTAAGTGTGTAAAATTCTTGGATTTTGTCATTAGAAAGGAATAATGCTAAGAAAGTCTGCCTGATAGTGGGCGCTAATTAAGTTTGCTCACTTGTTTTTAGCTGCTTCTACAAAATGTGACAGAAATTTGTAGCAGGAATGTTAGCTAGTACCCCTTAAAAGAACTTTGGTAGGTGCTTTGGAGGCTTAATTTCATCAGTTGTGGAAAAGAATTTGAAGAGTTTGATTAGTTGTGTTTTTTGTTTGTTTGTGGGTGTTGTTGTTGTTTTTTCTTTGGTAGTGATTCCTTGGGAAAAGATACTACTATAGAAAAATGACATGCCTCATATGGTATGCCAAGAACTGCTCTCAACCTCCTGAGATGAGGTTCTCTTTTTCCTTTGATGTCACTTGTGGTTTCTGAAAGAAAAAAATTAGGTGTGCAGGCTGTGCTGGATCTAGAACCTATTTTAAACAAATTGTTCATCTTCATGATTAGCAACAAGAACTAATAATATTCAGTAGAGTGCATTTATTCCTTGAATGTCCTAGATGCGTAGTTAAGGCTCCTTAAAATATCTGTTCTAAGTAATAGTCATGGGACCGTATTTAAGTGAGTAATGAGGCATGATCACAGTTGAAGTCAGAATATAATCCTGTAAGGGTGATATTTGAATGAAAATTGGTGCTATTGTATGGCAATAAATTTTTCTCTGGGCATTCATATTTATTTGCATAAGATTTTTTTAGGTTGCAAGTCCACAATATCTGTGGTTGATTCTCATTACTTCATATAAATTGAAGAATAAATGGTGGCTTCTACACTGGCTCTCCAGATTGGGTATTGCTTCCTCTATGTGCATATGGAAGACACTTGTAAAATAAAACAAAAATGTCATCATCTGTATTGAATAAAATATGAATTAGAGGCCAACAGTGTTTTGGCTAGGAAACTTAGGTTGTTCAAAGCATGCTTCTGTATCTCCATGAAATATGGATGGATCTTAGTGTTTGTCTTTTATATATAATCTTACACAGTTTTACACACTTCTGTTATGCTTGCTTCAAAGAGACATAGCTTGCAAACCAGAGTTCATTTTTTAGATTATTATTTAACATTTATTATCTTATTTTTTAGGTTGAGGTCCTGATTGCCATTAGCAGTGTTACCTCTCCTTTGTTGTTCACTGCTTCCGCATACTTATCCTTCAGTATCATGCAAGTTGTTGACATCTTTAAAAGTTATCCACCTGCTGTTAAAGTATGTGCTTTTATGCAATTGAAAAGTGAACCTCTATATGTTACAGTAGCAAGGTAGTAGTAAATTAGGAATATATGAAGACAAGGTACTACATTATAAAGATTGAATGAGATGTTATAGAAATTATTTAAAAACTCTTGTTTAAATTGTGATATAATTGAAAGTATGTTACATCTATTGGCACCCCGGAATTGTAGTTTTAAAAAGATAGGATTTTATTCTAAAGACACAGTAAAAATAATATACAGTATGCTAGACTTCTTGAGGCTTTTATAATTTGTAGTATTTAAATTAAAGATTCTAGGTTTCCTTGAAGAGTACATTTTTCTGTTCCTTAGTATGTTTACCAGTTGTTGGGATTGTAAGCTTACACCTGGCTTCATTCAAAGTCTGGATTGGGACAAAGAAGAAAAAGTTGGTGAGGTTTAATGCATTTCAGTATGAAGTGATACCCGTGCACTGTTGAGGAGCTTTCTAGGGCTCTACTGGCAAAGTGTTTGCCAGTCCCTGATGTTGTTCAAAGAATCACTAAGGAGTACTTAATGACTAGTGAATATTAAGAGTAAAGACTCTTAATGAGTCTTTCCTCTTAGTATCCACTAGTCATTAAGTAGTCTTGTAACTTTAGAGGAAAAGATGGAAAATGTTTATTAGATTGATATCTCAGGGACTGGAAAATCAACTTCCGAGTATGTGCTCCTGTTCTTATTCTGGAGGAGTATATTGTGTTGTTGAACCTCAGGAATGGCCACAGCTTACATACCCTCTTTAAGTAGCTTCTCCTGTCACACATGTGGAGTCAGATGACTACACTTTCTAGACAGTTGCTGTGACCCTGCAGAGCATTTCTTACATTCTTTGCTTTTTTCTGGTTACAGCAAGAGTGGGCTGCTCTGCACAGGGCGATGAACCATGGAGCAGGAGGTAACAGCAAGGCAGGAAAAGAATGGTAACTTTATTGGCAAGCAGGGCAGTCCTACAGCACCCCAAAAAATAGTAAAGCAAAGCAGGTCCAGCCCAGCCATAGCCAGGTTCAATCAATGGTTCAGTAATTGCCAGGTAAGTGCTCAGTACTGGGCCAGATCCAAGGTCATCCAGGAACTCAGGTCAGCAGGGCAAGGTCAGAGCCAGCAAGGCACAGGGCCAGGCATAACTGTGACATTGCTTAGGTCACAACCAGCAGTAAGACAATATTTTAGAGGATAGTTTTCTCAATTCAGTTCTGTTTCCAGAGGAAAAGATAATTTGGCAAATTAACATTTTCTTAAAAGTTACAGATCTCTTCTACCTTCAGCAAACTTGGGCACTAAAATTTTAATTGAACCTTTATGCTGAAGTAAACTGTAAATTATAATTTGATTGTAAAAATCTAGATAGGAATCTTGAAAGTATAGAGATAGGAACCTTATAAAATAGTTTATTTAAGTAGTTAACAACATATTTCCATTTTCAGCAATCTTATGATGTACTCCTGTTGCTTCTGATGTTGATGCTACTAATTCAGGCATGCCTTACTATTGGAACTGTAATACAGTGTGTGAATTACAAGACAAAAATGAAACTACAAGATTCAGCATGGACACCATCACAGGTTAAAAAACAGGAATACAGAACAACAGAGGTTTGTATTTGTACCCAGTAGAAAATTTGAAAGTATCTATTTTAAAATACTCTTTTTTGGTAATGTTTTGTGGTCTTAATTATTGATCTTAATTCAGACCACGATTAAAAGCTGTTCTATGAAACTTGATTTTGTAATCAAGAGATAATAGTTTCCTGGTTAGATGATGACTAGGCATGACATAGGGCACAGAACCCCTTAGGCTTTTCTCTGCTGTACTGAGCTAGACCCTGTATCCTTAAAGACAGAGAGTAACTCATGCTTACTGCACTTGAAACAGAATGCTGGATTCAGTCCAGAAAGAAGAGAAAGCACTTGGAGCAGAGACAAATCAGTCAAGTCAGCAGACAGCTGTTAATGCAAAGTGGGAGCTTTGGAACTTTGTCCCCTCAGGCTGCTGAGGATATTTGATGTAGGTTGCTTGTTTTCTGGATCTATGTCCTGATACTTAGATTCTGTACAAAAGATGAAGCACAACAGCACTTCCACTGCTGCAAGTCACGTTTTGGAGCATGGGTCATGGCATGGCTAAACAGATCTCTGCCAGGGATTATTTACAAAAGTGTTCCTGGTTTGTGAGTCACTGAGAAATTAGGTGTGAGTTAAATGCTAAAAGGAGCACTTTCTCTGCAAAAGGAACACTTTTTTTGCTTACCTTTTAGTATTTAAACACATGAATAATATTATGGGTGAAGCTGCAAGTCCCTTGGCTTCTCAGAATTCTGTATTCTTAGGCAAGGCCTTACTTTGAGTGTATGTAGGTAAATCTTGCTTCAATTGCACCACAGGGGGCTGCTTCTGGCTTTGGGGTTAAAGGTTTAGGTGTGTAGGCTTTCAGTCATATTTTAGAAAAAAATCTTGAAAACATGTCTTAAGTAACATGTTTAAAATAGGAAGTTGGCCAAGTTTCTTAGGCCCAAATGTTTCAAGTATTATACAATTTACACTGTTATATTTTATATACTAAATATAAATTCTATAATATACAACATTATACAATTTACAAATGTATAGAATATTTTAATAGTTCTGGCTGTAACCATTCACATTTGCATTCTTCTGGCTTCTCTCTGATATTTATTTGCTTGAACTTCAGTTTTTAATCGAAACATTTTTTCATGTTTGCATTTGTCTGAAATTTGTTTACTTTTAGGTTTCCAATAATACCTTAAAGGATTTTGACAAAGATAAAGCTTGGAAAGCAGTTGTGGTGCAGATGGCTCAGTAGTTTGGATTCTACAAATGCAGTCAACACAGCACAATCCAATAAAATAAATCAACTGTTTGAATTAAAAACTTTTCTGTTTTTAAACAGCAGTATAGTTGCAGCACTAGGAGCCATGGAATAACAGTAAATGATGCATCTTTCTAATAATTTTTAAATCTGATAATATTTTTAACATGTCTGTCTTTTCTGTTGGTATCTGTAGTCTAGTGTTTAGAAGATACCTTTAGAAAAAGGTAATGAGTCACATGGATTTATGCTGATGGCAAAGTAAAATATTGTAATATGTAGTAGGCTTCATATATTTGCAAGAGACTGTTATAACTGCAGTTATGCAGTCAGTGTGACTGATAAATGCTTTTGTAAAGTTATGAGTACAAGTTATTGATGTTTTTGCTTATACTTCACTTTTGTAGGAGTTGTAAAGTTGTTCTGCATCTTATTGCTTTTATATAAATAAAAGTCTTTATTATGTGGAAACTTGAGAACGTGGATTGACATTCTAATCCAAGAGGTGACAACAGAATATTTGTTCCCATTAAACTTCAATTTCTGGACTATTAAAATAAGAGGCTTTTTCTGAGTGCTGGGACACATAAGCTACTAGCCAAAACAAGCAAACATCCAACAAACATAAGCAATTGGTCAAATAACAGGAGATACTACTGATATTGAAAGAGGATTTTTAATTTTTTTATTTTTAGATACATTACATACAGAACACGTATATAACAACCTCCCTGTACACCTGAAACAGTGTGCTTTTGGTCCAACTACATCAACAACCGCAGACTGCAGCTGCTGTTTCTTAAATATTTCAAAGTTTCATGCCTGTACTGGTGGTACTTGTGTGACCATTCGCTCAATGTAACAGATAATAAATTATGTATCTGCTACAATCCTACCAATTTTACAAGTAGTTAAGGGTTAAGGGTTTGAAGGTACACTATTTTTTGAAAGTTGCAAAGAAATAGTGACAGTTCTACCTAAAAATAAATATCTCACTTTCTAAATCTCATGCATGAAACTGGAAAAAACTGTAGTATTAATATGTAGAATAGTGTGAACATAACTTAACCTTTTCCTTAATTCAGTTTGTTTTACTTTGTGTGGAAAAACACTTTGTTTAACTGAATCCGTGTTTTTAAGAGATTATCTCTTATGTTTTCTGTCAAGCGACGACTGGCTTTGGTTATCCAGCTTAGATATAAGTAGATATTACTTTTGTAAATGATTTGGGTGGGAAAAGAAATTAAGGGAAGTTGCACAGCTGATGGAATTTCCTTTCCACAAAATGCTTATACCAACAAAGCAGACAAAGGCACTTTAACCTCCTTTTGAGTCAAAATGATGTCAAAATGGTTTGAGATTCTCTTTTCTGAAGAGTGAGAGCCTTTTAAACAGCTCCTGTTTTTTTTTTTTTTTTTTTTTTTTTTTTTTGTCAGGAGAGACTATGAAGAAACTAAGGATATATAATAGGAGATATTTGCATTTCTCTTGGGGAATTAAAGTGTTTTAGTAAGTGAAGAAAATAGCATTCCTCAAAAAGAAAGAGAAAAACTAAACAGGCTAAACAGGATAATTGAGTTAAAATTTGCATTGACCCTGAGTAATAGTTGAGATATATGACTGTATCTGAGGTTTTTTAGTCATCTTAGATTAACAAGGGTAAGGAATAGATGCAAATAAAAAAAGATGTTGTAATAGAGCTGCCAGCCATAGATTCTGCTTTCCAGTGAAGATGAACATCCCATGGCTCCCTGCCTGGCCATGGTTCCCTTCCTGCTCTGTTCAGCACAGTGGAGGCTGGACAGTCTGCCAGGTGCAGGACTTCTCCCTGCATGCCTGATTAACTAGGAGCCCCACCATGGATACCTCTCCGGAGGCTGAATTTTCTCATACCCTGCAAGAAGGAAAATCACAGAGGTAAGAGGCAGGCTTTTAAAATCATAATTAAGGTAGGACTGGCTGCTGACATGAAAAGCATTTTTCAGGCAGAGAAAGTTGCACTGTAAATCTCACTCTGTGTGTCAATGTTTTTGTAACTCAAAACAACACCCCCAACCCATATGCCCTTCTTTACCATGGGATTTTTTGTGTTGATGTTATGATCCAGAGTAAATCTTGATAGCTTGAAGCTTTAATTAGGATCAGCTGGTAGATGATCTATTTCCACAGCCCAGCTAGATCTAGCCTGTTCAAAGGACAAAAATTATATCCCTCTCCGAGGTCAGCCTGGTGAGGTAAATGTGTATGTGCTATGTTAGAAGGGTTTCTGCCTGGAAATGTGCCATTTCCTGCCTTGCTGAATATCACTAAAATTAATGCCATGGGCTACTGCTTAGCTTATACCAGGAGACAGGTGTCTAGCTTAAAAAAATAGTCCTGTGTAAAATAAAGAAAAAAAGCAGACTGAAGCATCTTCTGAAAAAAAAAGAAAAAAGAAAATAGTATTGTGCACATGGTGCATGAATTATTTACTTTTAGTTGCAACCCCTGCACATATGCTAATAATTCCAGTTTCTCTGAGCTTTAAGTTCATAAAAGTATAGATTGTCTACAAAAATTTTGGAGAATTGTGAATATGCATTTTTTAATTATTAATTTATTTTTTTCTAAGTAGATTTTTTTGAATACTCAAGTTTTTAGTTTTCTTCTTGAATAATTTTATTAACAATTACATAGAGGTCTAAAATTATTTTCTTTAATAATTTAAAAAGACATTTTCTTTATTTTATTTCTTTAATAATGCATGGGACTTTCAGAACCTAATTTGGAACTAGATTATCTTTAAAATACCCTTCTAGCCCCAACCACCTTATGACTGATTCTAATCTTAGGGAAGGAGTCTTCAGCATCTGTGGGTTGTACCTAGGTTGTAAGCAGTGCACCTAAGGTGCTGCCTACTGTGACATTTATTGACTGTCATCATTGCTGAATAATTGCAGCTCTTGAAGGTAAAGGACAGGGTGGGGGAGGAGAGTGAGGATCCCCTTGAATCACACAGATGAAATGAGTAGCGGTTGTCTTTGGACAGTGAATCAGTAACTTGTTGAATACAGAAGCACTGGGCAGCTTGTTTCACCAGCCTGTCTTGTGTCTCTCTGGGGTATAGGTGCCTTGCTGGTACCTCTTCTGCACACTGCCCTGCACAGGCTCACTCTGGGCAGGCAATATAGGCACACTCCCAGAAAAGTGCAGTTCCCAAGCAGCTCTGAATCCCTTGGGAGTATTTTGTTGTGATGACTGTAGCACCTCACATTGCTTCACTCCAGAACATGCTCAACATGACAAGAAGATGAAGTTATAAACAGCTTATGGTTGATATGAGTGGTCCTGAGGCAAAATGTCTGTTTCCTGGAGCAGGCAATACAACTGCACAGAGAGTTAAAATAATAGCCAGGGGGCTGTTATAATATGGTATGTGTGTTGCCTGTGTTGTTGAAACTGGGAAATATGTGATATGTCACAGGATCCTCTTGCAAAATATAGTGTGAATGTGGCTATTGTGCTCCAAAGAAGGCTGGGACTTCTCCAATATGGATGTG
This sequence comes from Hirundo rustica, assembly GCF_015227805.2. Taxonomy (NCBI): domain Eukaryota; kingdom Metazoa; phylum Chordata; class Aves; order Passeriformes; family Hirundinidae; genus Hirundo; species Hirundo rustica. The sequence continues at coordinate 19,596,922 of NC_053453.1, read as the reverse complement.
ACAGGGACATGCCTTCCAGCATAGAAATTGACATTAATTTAACAAAGTCAAAAAATGTAGCTAAAGCAGAAATCTCTTTGGATTCTATGCTTAAACTCCGACCCATCAAGTCATAAAAACAATTTCTGGCTGCTTAGGTATGTCTATGATGCATCTGTCCTTTCATTTTCAAATGTTTCCTGTACACCAGTGGTGGAATTATGTTCTCTTTTGAAGCGGGCCAAGTATGTATCCAAGTGTGCAAAATCTGTGAAGACAGAGACTAATTAAGAAAAAGGTACCTGAGCTGATGGTCCAGAGATCAAACTTCACCCAAGAGAAAATGGGGAATGTAAAATAGTGGATTTCACTCTGTACTCTAAGGTCTACCTCTGCATTTTATTAAAAACAACCTGAACAACGAAGCCACTGTCCTGAAATGTGCAAGATTTGGACTCAAACCTTCTTGGGCCGTGAAATGTTTAGATTCTGTCTTTTCTATCTTCTTGACCAGAACTTTAATAAAGGTTTAAGGTACAAAGTATCTGTATTACCAAACTACAAAAGGAGGCCCTTCCTATTAACGGTTTTTTAAGAGTCTTTTTTCTGAAGATGAGGGGAACATTGGTAGAAACAGAACAGTATGTTTTGCTATCATCTGTTCTTCCGGGACAAATTAATGAAAGCATCAGAATAAACACATATGTGGATTAAAATGTAGGTAAGGTGTAGTAGGTAACAAGGGCTAAAAGACATCTGTTAGAAAGAAATTATTTTTAAGGTTATGATCAAGAATTAGAGTCCCATTTGAGCAGGGAGCTTAAGAGATATTGTCCCTGTAAATTTCAAATGCATCAATGCATAACTGATGGTTTTCAAAAAACGTGGCATGGATCAATTATACTGCCCAGCTTTTGGTGAGAATCTTAATGGGGGTTCCAAAACCTGATGTAATATAAACAGCAGATGAACACAGTATTTCCAGGATACAAGTTATGTAGGAATAGTAAAGTAGCTAGTTTAGACATGATTTAAGAAAAAAGTTCAAATGAAGCAAATAACAATAAGGTTGCCTGTTGAGCTTAAAAGCAGCTTCAGTCCACACAGAAAGTCTTGACTGAAACACTATTTCTGCATAGAAAGAGTAGATCGTTAGAGCTCTGCTATGATCAACTTTATTCAGGATGTGATAGAGGTGTGCTAAGAAATACCAGAAACAGTAAGAGAATAAAATTTCATAAGGTGAATCACATTGTTAATTTCTGTGGAAATTGGAGGTAAATGATACACTAAGGAAAGTCAAAATGGCATTTGCTAGAGAGTAAAACATCCTTGAACTGCTCAAGGTCCCCTGAATATTGTCTGCAGGACCTCCATCTTACAAAAGGGTAGAGCAAAAATGAAGAGGTACATTACTTATCGTAGAAAATATAGGGGAGGTATGCTGGAAAACAGTACAGCTGTGACTATTTTGGCAAAGGTGAGATGAGAATGGATATTCTGTAATTTTTAAAGCAACAAGGGGAAAACCAACTGAATTATTTGGAAGCAGTTTTAAAATCCAAGCAAAGCAAATAAACATAGTTGAATTGTACAGCTCATTGCTCCAAGAAGTTTTGAAAACAAAGGATAAATAGATGCAAAGCGTTGTTTCACAAATACATTTAAGAAAGTTCCAGAAGCAGCTATTAAAAGCATTTATGTGCATGTGGCTTTTGGTTCAGTAAATCTGTAAGATCAAGGTGATTGGAACTTGTCAGCATACATGTTAAAATACTCCATGGAAGAAGGATGTTTCACTTCTTTGTTATTTCTTCTAAGCTTCTGTTACTGATGCTTTTAGGCACAGGACAGTGGAGTGGGCAGATTTGTGACCTCGACTATTTTTGGTTCATTGATGTGTCACATCACACTTCTGTGAGTACTCAGGATTCATTGATGCCTGTGGTCCAAGTTTTTCTGGACCTATTTGGTAATGAGCCAGGGGGCTTTGGGGGTATTTTGGTGGTCTCAATCCACCTCTGCTGGATTGACCCTTCCTTGATAGCGCCTGACTCCTTCTTGTCATCACTTCTGTGCCTGATGTGGTCACCATGGAGCAGAACAGGGAAGTGGGCCCCAGAAAGGTGCTGCCCAACCTCTATAGGGCCTCTCTTTCCAGCCACCGCCAGTTTTAATTTGCCTGCTTGAGTGGCCGTCAGTGTTTAAGGCATAGCGATGCATTAACTCCTTAGTGTCCAAGGTTCTATAAGATGACAAAATTTAACTGCTGTTTCTTAACCAAAACATTGGATTTACATTTTGTACAGTATGGTGATTGACGCTGCTTGTCTAAAAAGTAAGGTCTTCTTGGAAAATTGGAAACTGGACTCAAATGAAGTATCTGAAGTACCAGCACAGTAGATACAGTGGCAGAGTAGACATATTTTATGTGTAAAGCCAGATCCTAGCGGATGCAATTAGTTGTATATTCCCCACTGTAACTGATATAAGGGGTTTTGTAAGAGCACTGAGTACTTGGGTCCTGGCACTGTCCTACTGAAAGATGTCTCTCAGTGGTGAGCAAGCCCTCTCTGTGCAGGAAAACTCCCTCTTCCCTGTAGGCATATCACATGTAGTCTCCATATGAGACCAGAGAGTGTATTTTTGAAATACACTCCTTTACAAAGGTTTGTGGGACTGTGTGAAACACAGCACCCAGAGAAGCATTCCTGAGCATTCTGTTATGCTGACAGGTATTGAGGTTTGTGACTCACTCCTACCCTGCTTTCAGAGTTAGTGGTGCTGAGCTTTGAAAAAACATATTTCTCAAAGCTGGAGATAGGCTATAGAGCAAGATGCTTCTATTGATACAATTAGGTAACAGAAATAAGTTCAAGGCATAGATTTCTAGGTTAAAGGAATCTGGTATTCCTGCTGATGAAAAAGAAGAAACTAGTCTTCCGATACCACCCACCTCAGCAAAGCTGGTTTTCTTTTTATCAAAAGCACTAGAAAACCAGGAAAATAAGAATGCATTTGAATACCCGTGAACTTGTCTGGTACATCACTCTAGAAACAAAATTTCCATTTATATATGGAATTTTTAAAAAAGAAATCTGTTGAAACTGATCTAATGCTGATATGATGAAATCCAGAAGGAAGAGGCTTTTACTGTGATTGTCAGAAATCAGTTTCCTATTTTTCAGTTTGGAACATACAAAATGAGTTGAGCATGCTTTATATTTCCCAGAACTAGCAACAGTTCTGTCTTGGAAAGTTTTAGAGGGAGGAGCTGAGAGGTGCTGTGGGAGGGACTAAAATTCATATTAAAGTTTTGGCACGAGGGGAAGAATTGTCAGAGTAGAAGGTTTCTTCTGAGGTTTTGCTTTTTGTATATTTTTTTCCAATTTAGGATGATAAGTATTTATGTTCAGATTCTTCTAGTAATTCTTTTTTGGAATGCTGATTGTCAGATTATTCCTAGGATTGAAGAGTGTGGACTTTCATGTTCTCAGGTAATCTCTTGCTTGTTGCAATTTGCTGTCTATTAATATAGTAGTTATATGCTGCCAATATAATTGTAGGAAAAGCAAGAAAGCAAAAAGGGAAAAATATTTCAGCTGTCCTGAACATTAACTTTATATTCTTGTCATTCTGAATTAGAATATCCAAAGTGGCAAAAATTACTCTGAAATGGTGTAGGAAAATGCATCTTTACACTGTTTGCAACTGCTGCTGTTAGTTTAAAATCTGTCTTTTGTATTTGAAAAAAAAAAGATTTTGTCCATATTCATTACTTTTCCAGAGTCAGTTTTTACAACAGCAGTGGTGCCACAGAGATGTGAGAGGGAGGAACGAGAGGTTTCAGAAATTGCTAATTATTTTAGGAATATATGAAACACTGACTTTGCTGTGCATAAATGAATTAAGCATGAGAAAGAGTAGAACATGTTTTTCATTTTGTGGGTTGAATGTAACTTCAGTATTAAATTTAACGACTTCTGTATGTGCATGAAAGGAGTGTGAGCCATACCATGTCTTTAATAGCTTTGGATTTTGTATGATTCCAAATATCCCCGCAAAGGGGCAGTGTGGAGATATCTTGCTCTTCTAAGCATTCTGAAATTGCAAGCGTAGATAGAGTACCTGGAAAGATTAAAAAAAAAAAAAAAAAAAGAAAAGAAAAAAGATTAAATAATAGACAATCTGACTTTCAGTCTTAGTGGAGGTGCTGGCTACAAAGAAGTGAAATTGATAGTATGAAAGAATTTGGCTGTCTGTATAAACTTCTGCTTGAAGACGTCAGTATTTAGGTGAAGCAGTGACACATTTTTAAAGATTGTTTAAATGTGGTGGTATTACCCAGATATTAAGTTAGTTCATGTTAAAGCAATTTGTTCTGTATTTAATATGTACACCCTAGAAAACAATAGGAATAAATATGCTTATAAAATACTAGATTGAGCAAAAAAATGCCCTCTCTATATTTAAATATTCATGTACTATAGTTGATGTTCCTGTATTCAAGTTCTGTAGTCTCTGTCTACTTAGATGTTTTTAGAATAATAAAATGTAGCCAAAATAGATTAATCTCTAGATGTATGTAAATACTTTCCAAGAATTTTTATGTACTTATGTTCATGAATGCAAATACACATGTATTTAAAATAATTTATGCTCCTTGGTCCGCTGCAATGACTGTTTAAAACAGAAATTGTTTACCATTCTAATTTATCTCTCCAAAGAGTGCAGGACTATCAGACTCAGCTTGTAAAAATCAGTAGCAACCTTTTGTGATGAGTTTCAGTCTAGGGGATAGGATTTACCTCTGGGGATCTTAAAGGGTGTCTTTCTGTCAAACCTTAGGTATGTATGTTATGAAATCTGATTCACTAATTGCCTTTAGACACAACTCAGGTTTGACAGACTGTATCCCTTTTTTTACCTTCAAGAGTGTGTCTTACACCTTTTCCAATACTGAAGATTGATTAACTGAGAAAAACTTATTTATTTATTTATTTATTTATTTATTTGCTTACTTACTTACTTACTTACTTATTTATTTATGGGGGAAACACATTGTTTCCAGTATAGCAGAATGAATCAATCCATCATTTGTGATATTACAGACAGGATTCAGTTTATGTTCTGTATGTGATGTTTCTTCTAGTTGTATTTAGTAGAATCTTGAATGCATTAATGATTTTTTAAGAAAAAAATGTTTTCCTCAGAGGGAACAATAATGATCTCAACGGGATAAATGACTGCCAGCATAGCATTTTCAATCTAGTGCAAAGTATTACTAGCTACACGAACTTTAGAATCTCATGACTAGCTTGTTAGAGGAAACATCTTCTTCCTATTCCTTTGAGAGTAACTTCAATTTCTCTGCATTACTGACCATGATTTGTGGGCTCAATCTGGCTCATGAGTTATTCTAAAAGGGAGCAGTCCATCTTCCCCATGATGTGTAACTCATAGGGGCACTAGTCAGGGGTTACAGTTTGCCTTTGTCTGTGTGAAGTATGTGTGTGTTCCCATCTGCTATAGCACATCAGATCACAAAGTAGAGAAATAATGACTTGTTTCTAGCAATATCCTTAATGTGATAATGAGATACTGTATTTTTAAAACTATCAGAGATTTCTGCAGCTGCTGTTGTCACAAGTGAATATGACAGAAAATTGGGGTTTTTTCTTATGAAGTTTTCCCAGAAGTTTGTACAGTAAATTTCTCTTTAGCATTCAAACTTGAGGCTTTGTGGTTCTTCATAAGGCAACAGGGATATGAAATTTTGATGATATGCATTTTTCTGCATTTTTCAAACTATGGGTATTGCCAGAAGTTTTTTAGCAGGTTTAATAACTGAAACTGTTGAGTTTGATCAGTAGACTAGATCTTAGCGTGGCTGTATCTACTAGATATTTGTGAACAGTTTTGACCTCCATGGGCACTCCTTATCAGAGTAAAGCACTGATTGTATTTAGAAGGGAAAAAGTGACATAACTATTTTGAGGCATGTGACTTGCAAAAGATCTTCATTGAACTTATCACGTTATGAATCATTCTTAGTTTAGCATGGATATTCACCAAGATATCCTTGAATTTCCTTGTGTAAGACAATATTCATGTTTCATTATGGTAACACAAACTGTGCATCTGTTCAGTACAGGAAAGGAAAAAAAAGGAACATTGGATGTTTGTCAGTATTACATGAAACTTTAAACAGCATGAAAAATATACAATTGTGCATTGAATGGCAAACAAACTAAGCTTTTATTATGTGTAGTGATTTATTTCTCCCTCTTTATTTTAATAACTTGGCTTTAGAGCTCACATGATATTCTAGTATTCAAAGATTAAATGCTGTGGGCATGATCTCCTTATCCCACCCAATAGGAAACATAGTTATCAACCAAGTTTTCCTGTAAAAGCATAGGGGAATCCCAGTCTGCAATTGAAATTGGGTTTGTGCCCTACTCATTTTACAATCCACATTGTTTGAAGGCTGTACACAAAGAAATAGGCTTATGCCAAATTTGATTCAACAGCTGGTAAAGATCAAGAGCATTATATTTAAAAAACACTCCCCAGAACATTATGAAATATTATTTGTACTGTTTGCCATTTAATTCAGTAATGTTTCCAAAGTCTATGGATAAAGAAGGAAACACTTAACTGAATCTGGGATTTCCCTCTAATTATAAAGGTTATTGGCAGCAAATCCTTGATGTAACTGCTGCTTGTTACTGCTATTCATAATCAAAATACGTGGTATTTCTTTACTGGATGTTTATACCATGGATCAGTCCATTTTTGCTGAATACTACACACTGCAAAACCAGTGATATAGTATGGCCTTTAGTCCACAAAGTCAGCTGACAAATTCATTTTTTTTTTCATTATTAAGCAATTCATATTTTAAAAGTGATCTCGAGCCTCTAGAAAATAGACATTGATGTAAGTGACATAATTCAGTTGTCCTCTAAAATCTGATTGATACATAATTTTAGGCATGGGAAATGTCTGCAGAGACTGATCAGAGGCCTGGCTTCCTCAGGGTGAGGGAGAGAGATACACCATGAAATCCCATCATAGGAATACAATTCAACACAGATGTTTTTGGGTATGCATTGATATATCTGATGGCAGAAGGAGATGCATAAAAATATAAAACATATCCTTTGCTGAGGTGCAGTACAATCCATGAAAGCATGCCCTAGACAGAAAGCCTGGGGTATACCTCTCTGCCTGTCATTGTATCACTTGAGTGGCCCTTTTCTAGTAATTTCATTTCTCTGGTTTTCACAAGTACAAAAGAGTTCTGGCCTTCTTGTATGGTGTGTCTTAATTATATGTTTTCATTAACTGCTTTGAATATTATAATTATGAGTTAAGTACTCATTAGTTAAAACAGTCATACTTAAGGGGCTCAGTCATATTGAGTCATTGTATTAGAGTGATATTAACCCATTTGCTTAGATATTCTTGCTTGCCTTCTCTGCTGGTACTTGGAGGAGCTGCAATTTAGCACGTTTGGGTGGCTTACCTCTTTGAGTCAAAAATAGCTCGGCACTGATATAAGACAGCTTCCTGGTGTCCTATGCCACTTGGTTTGGGTGGTGTCACATTTTCTCTCCCCCTGAGAAGGAAACAACCAGTGCCAGGTACAACAGGGACTTACTGCAGTGTTCCTCAGTGTCACACTTCCTATAAGAGAGGTGGGGATGGAGAAAGCTCTGCAATTCAGAACTTGTAAAAAATGCAACGGTAGCTTTTGGGCTTTTTCCCTTCTCTATTCCTCAGGAATTCCAGAAAAAGGTTGCAAGGTGTTGAAAGAGATTAGCCACTGGAATAGCAAGCACAGAATACAAGCAGTCACAAAAGTTGGAGACAGAGACTTAACAGGTGTTGGAACTGGACCTGACAAAGTATCTTGGAACTGAAACACAAGGCAGTGCTAGAAGCTTCACCATGAGACATCAGCATCAGTTATGTGCAATCAGTACCCACAGCAGGAGACACATATTTAAAAAACCCAAAAAGGGATATATAAGCAAGCTCAGCAGAAGATGGGAGCAGCTGGCCTTTATCATTGGCAGTGAATTTTAGCTTACAAATCTCTCTCAGCCCTAATCTTAGGGATCTGATATATCCTTCAGCTCTATTTGGACCCGAAACTAAGTAGTGGGTATTGAGACTTGGAAGCAGGTGCTTTCCACAGCCATCTGACTGCTTTGCAGTTGGAAAACTTCTTGTAATTTGATCAAATCTGGCCAGGACAGGTTTTCTAGGAGTGGTAATAACTTTAATGAGACCACGTGGTGTGACCTAGCTGGAATTCCTGCAGTAAGGTCTAGGAATAGTTTAAATTGTACTTTTGTGGAGCTGGAAGTGCTGTTACATTGTCATGTCTGTTTATACTATTCCATTCTTTCTCTCCTGCCAGAACGCCTGTGCATAGAGAACCAAGGATGATAAAAAATGAGAAGGACCAAAAGAAGTTTAAAAGACTTCTTTCTAAGGATAGGTTTGGATAGTCTCCTGGCTTTTTGGCTCCGCATTGAAATTCTAGGCTTTGCTGGTGGATGGATGGATGTATGGATGGATAGATAAATCTGGACCTAAGAAAGGAGTTTTCTCCTATCTCTGCCTAAAAATAGTTTGGTTTCTGGGAGCTGTAAGTTTCTGTGTGCTGTGTTGTGGCTTTGTGGTTGTTCAAACCAGGATCCCACATTTGAAATTCTATGAGTTTTGTTACCATTATCCCTAGGATAATAGCAAGAGATCCCTAGGTTTTATATACCAACCTGTTACAGATGTTTTCGTAGTAGTTTTCATACTGTCAGAAAAATACATTCCCTTGTAATTTTTTTCCTGATTTTGTTAACATTTATTGGCTGTTTTTTGAAAACCAGGAAATAATTTCCATCTTAAAAATACAAACCAAAACGTATACCCCAAAACTGCAGTGTGTTGCTGAGAAAATTCCAGACCAACTCTGAACTACTTTTCTGGCAATGATCATGGAACCAGTAAATTCACGTATACTCAGTTGTGATACAGACACATCACAGCACTACCCCTGTATTCATAACCATAGGAATTCACTGGGGCAGAAGTTTCTGAGGTCATGAATAAACTGGAAAATCACAATATCTAATGAAGCTGAGCACTAGGATAGATTACCTGTGGAATTAATAGAGATTTCCACACACACACTAAGAAAATATACCCAAGATATGTCTAATGTAGCTCACATATCTCAGATAAAGGTAATTCTTCCTAAGGCAGAAGAGTAGGTGACATCTTGAGTTTTTTCCTAGACAGGTATCTCTGCTTTCATTCATTAATCCTCTTTTCTTTTGTGGGATTTACAGATGGTCCTTCAATTAATATTTGACTTAATCCTTTGGAACAGTCAACAGAGCCAAAGACCTGTTTTGCTCTATGGCATGTCCTGTCCTTCCAGCATGCAAAATATAGGACTCATCATGAAAACTGTATGGGACATGCAATCTCATTCAGGAAGTGTCTATGCAAAAATGAAGAGAGTTTTAATTTTAATTTGCAAATTACCTGTGGGTCTTTCTTTTGCAAGGAAGTGTTTCAACATAGTTGCTTTGAGTAACTGTGGTAAATTTCAATAATTTCTGGAAAACTGTCTTGCTATTGCCTCTACTTGTCTGCATATTTTCAGAGAGTATGAATCACATAAACAACACTGTACAGTACTAGATGTGCATTCATCGTCTTTTCTTGGAAAAACTTTGAGGAAATTGAATTTATTGCAGTTAAGATGTTTCACTGTATCCAGTTTTATTTTTCTCTTTCATCCCTACATATGCAAACTTCCTTTTTCTTTATCCCACTTCCTCATCTCCCTGACCTGCTGTTCTTTTTTCTGACTGCAATGATTTTTCTCCATTGATTTTTGAATTTTGATATCTTTGTTTTAATTTTTTATAATTGCAGTTATAATTGTAGTGTGATGCTGTTCTTTGGAGTTCCCCCCCCCCCCCCTCATTTCCAACGTATTATATTTATATATGATACAATAGAATAGTTTTAATGAATGGTCAGATCTGTGTTACCATTTGGTCTGGCTTTGTAGCTTATTTTCTCTTCCACTTAGAGGTCAAAAGTCACATACAATTTTTAAGCAAATGTATGGCATAGGTGGTTTTCAATAAGTGCTATCAATAAAAATGAGGCATAGCGTGAAGCACCATATGAAAGGAGTGAACAGTGATGAATTTATTTAGCTGTTGTAAAATTAGTAGGATCCTGCTCCTTTGGAACCCCTTCTCTTGGACCTCTGGGTCCTTTAAATGCCCTGTGCTACATTTAGCAGCTACAGTACAAGGAGGATACTTTATATAAAGGTAAATTATCTGACTATTTCACAGTTTGTTCCCCCTTCCCCAAACCCCCACAAAATTATAATTAAAAGTAAAAATTTTGAGAAATAGACATATGTAATGACATCTCAAATAATTAATCTGCATTGGAAATGATTTATTTCTCTTTAAATTTTCCAAGTTCATATATAGCTGAATTCTTTATCAATTATCTCAAACTGCAAATGTTTCAGCTACAAGACACATGATAGATATTTTCAGTAGGCTTTTTCTCTACACAGCAAATTTTGAATTTTTATAATTTCTCTTGTACTCACACAGCTAGTTCTTTCAGGGAAAGGTGTTTTTGGCTTTTGTTGCTCTTGATAGGAGAGCAAAGGCATGTATGTAAGGATTCTGGTATAGAGTTTCTGAAGTAGGATTCAGACTTTCCATAATAATACAAATATGAACAGCCAGGAAATAGTCCTCTCTCAAAAATTTTCAAGAATACAGCTACAAAAAAACTTTTTTATCTACTAAGGTTTCCCTCATTTTGTTGTGGCTAGAATATTTCAGTAACTCAAGCAAGCACTATTAGAGCCAATCAGGCATGTTTAGCATTGTCTTTAATAGGCGCAGTTCCTTAGTTGATACCGTGGCACCAGGCAGGAATGCAGAAGCCTCCAGGACAGTCATCTGAGACTACCATGGCTTCTGCCATGTCCTGTGGGATCATCTGTATGGCCTTACATCCTTACACAAAATAATCTAAGGCTAGAATAAAACCAAAGTCAACATTGAAAATTACTTCTCATCTGGAGGAGCTATAATGAAGGGTAGTTCCAGGACTATTTAGATTTGAAATTTTCTTCTGTTTAAGGAGAAGAGGGAGAAACATCATTTTAAGCAGAGTGACAAAACCTGGAAACATGTGCTCCTGGTTTGAAGGGAGCCTCAACCCTGAAATGTGGCCTCCAAAGTCTTGAAACTATTATAAAATCTTTTTTTGCCAAGTGTGCTGCATTATTATAAATTATAGTATGAGTTTGTGATCCATGATGGCAGGGATAGCAAGTTCTTTTTTGGTTTTAAGTGCCTACACCTCCAGCACTTCAGGGTAATGTCTACAACATTCACCCCTTTGGTGATGCTGCTGTGTCCCTGTAGTTCCAGGTTATTAAATACAGATTCAGTGGAGATCATGAGAAAGTATTAGAGACTTGTCAGGGCACTGTGAGAAACCTGCATGCTCAGCATGGTGCTGCATCAGGAAAGGCAAGGGAAAAAGTTAAACAGCCAGTGAGTCTGATCTCCACTCTCTAGAGCCCACAACCCTAAGTTATGAGTGAGAGTTTGATGCTCTCTTTGTGGAATGGCTGCTGAGAGCTACTCTTCCAGTTTCAGTTTCTGGTTTGTTTTCTGATCACTGCTTAGAATGAAATGTAAGTAGGAAACAGTTCTCCCGTGTGAATGTTGAAAGCACTCAACAAAGGCAACTTAAAATTTTTCACTGTGTCTTCCCTGTCCTTCTCTCAGACCAGCATTCTTCCATTTCCTCTGTACACCCTGACTGCTCTGACAGGAGGCCAGGGAAACCTTCTCATTTACCAGGCAGTGTGGCAAAAAAATCTCAAAACTGCTTCAGTTTAAGGAGGATGTTGAACCTGGTGGTCCCTTGAGATAAGTACTTGAAAGCTGGAGTATAAAAGCTGGAAAATGTCCATATTCTGCTTTCCCCTTCTAATATTTCGTTTGAAAGAGGCTTGAGCTTTGTTAGTTTTTCTGTTACTATTAAATCTCCAGCCACCTGCTATGCTGGGTGACGTGGATGTGGATGTGTTTCACTATGAGTGTCTTCTATCCCTGACATGAGCTAGAGGTCATTCCAGTCTCGTTCTGGTCACAAACTAAACACCAGATTGTGTGCATACAGGGATATTTCAGACCAGAAAAGGAGGTGTCTAATGAGCTTAGGTGCCCTTAGTGTTGTGTGGCAATTGATTGGGTATTATGGATCATGGTGCTGAGCTGAGGTTACCAGTTTGCTTAAATTTTATTTCAGGTACCTAAGCCCTCTTTCAGATTTGGCTGACTTAATCCTTTTGAAAATGGCTGAAAACTTTGGCTTTATTTCACTACTCACTAATGCAAACTCCTCACAGAGAAATTGCCTTACTTGGGAATGATGTGACCCTTTTCTCATGGGAAAATTTAATGTTTGCATAGGTGTATTGGGTTTATGAAGTTTTGGTAGCTGGGCTGGGGTGGCTTCTGTGAGAAGCTGCCAGCCAGCTCCAAGACAGACCCACCACTGGCCAAGGTCGAGACCATCAGTGATGTGGTAGCACCTCTGCAATATCAGCTTTCTCTATCCCCTGATGAAGCTGGCGGATGCCTTAAGGAGGTTGTGACCCTGTGGGAAGCCTGTGGTGGAGCAGGCTCCTGGCAGGAGCTGTGGCTCGTGGAGAGTGGAGCCACACTGGAGCAGGTTCGCTGGCAGGATTTCTGACCCTGTGGGGGACCTGCAGTGGGGCAGTCTGTTCCTGAAGGACTGCACCTTGTGGAAGAGACCCACACTGGAAAAGTTCATGAAGAACTTCAGCCCATGGGAAGGACTCATCTTGGAGAAGTTCATGGAGGTCTGTCTCCTTGCTGGAGCAGGGGAAGGAGCAAGGGTATGAGTCCTCTCCCTGAGAAGAAAGGAGCAGCAATGATGACATGACATTTGATGAACTGACTGCAGCCCCTCTTCCTCGTTCCCCTGCACTGCTGAGGGGGAGGAGCTGGACAAATCAGGAGTGAAGCTGAGTCTGTAAAGAAGGGAGGGAAGGGTGGAAGGTGTTTCAAGGTTTGTTTTTTATTTTCTCTTAAGCTTACTCTGATTTTAATTGGGGATCAATTAAACTAATTTCCCCAAGCTGAGTCTATTTTGCCTGTGATGGCAACTGCTGGGGGATCTCTCCCTGTCCTTATCTCGAACCAGGAGCCTTTGGTGACATCTTTTCTTCCCTGTCCAGGGCTGGAGAGGAGCGACAGAGTGTCTGTGGTGGGCACCTGGCATCCAGCCAGGGGTAACCCACCACAACAGGCGGAATAATCCATCCCTGCTTGCATCAGATTCAAAGCTCACTCAAATCAATGGAATGTGTCTCACCCAACCATAGCCTTCCACAATCTCGAATGTGAGCAGCGTGGCATTTTCATTTACATTTCACAGTGTACAGCTGAGCACTGCGTATTGCTCCTGGGACCGACTCTAGACATATAGCAGAAGAATAGTTGCCTAGAGCAAAACAGTGAGGGCTTTGCTGTGTATGCCAGAACACTGGGAAACAAGGCCTGCAGTATATCTCCTCTTTTTGCTGAGCAATAGTGTTAGGATGTATGAGAAGACAGTAACTGGAATAGAAAAGTATCTTCAGGCAAAAATAAAACATATTCCCAAATGATATAATTGCCATCTCCAGTTGCAGGAGGAGCAGTTCTGTCCTGGAAAGTATCTTCTCATAATCTTCACTTGAATTTTTTCTTAAATTTTCTTTTCTTTTCTTTCTTTCTTCTCTGTTCTTTCTTTTCTATGGCAATCTTACTGCCCACTGATTCCAGTCACCTCTGAGACTGCTAGTCCCAGTTCTGTCAGTGTTGCTGAGGGATCTTTTTTCTTGTAGCCTGTTTTGTGCTACAAAGATCATTATAACACCCTAACCTCAAACCACAGGATATCCAAGGTTGTCTGGAGGGCTTGTGGTATCTGTGTCCTCCGGTTTTTCAAGAAATGACCAAAATAATTGCTGACTTGATCTGGTGCTGGTGACAGTACTGCTTCCAGCAGCAGGCTGGACTTGGTGACCTTCAGAGACCCCTTCCATCCTACATTTCTGTGATTCCATTTTATCATCCCCTGCATGAGATCCCCAGAAAGTAATTGAAACAATAAATGCTGTGCCGGCGTGTCCCTGTCTCATTGTTATACTAGAAGTGCTGATTTGGTAGATTAGTTCTCCTTTCATGTAGCTAAGTGGTCTGAAATTTTTGACACTCTGTGTATGGGATGGTGCTGATTTATACCAGCTGAGGGTATGGCAGTCAAAGTACATTTTAATTTTATTGTGTTGATTGTATGCTTTCTGTTTTGTTAACAATTTGTATTAATATTGTAGGAAACATGACATCAAAATGATTGACAAAATTTTTTGGGGGCGGGGGTTGGTGTTTTTTTTTTTTTTTTTTTTTCCCCCCTTCATTTCTAAAAGAAAGAAGTTAATGCATACTGTTGCTTCAAGCAAATTCTGCTTCTAGTCCTGGAGTTGAAGCACACAATAGAACAGACAGCTTTTATTTCAGGCAGTCATAGTTCCATAGCTCCCTTTGGTCCAATAAATTTTAAAGCTAGTGGTTTATATGTGGGTCCTTTTTTGTATCTCAACATTACTTTTAAATAAAATTAATTTAAAAAAATTAGAAGTGGGGAATATTCTTCCCAGCTGAGAGACCTCAAAGCAATATTGTTTTGTCTGCCTATTCACTTACAGGATAAATGTATGTCACAGCCAAAAGTTCTGAGAAATTACTGTGCTTCTAACTCCTCCAGTTCTGCTCTGGAAGGGAGTCAGCCATGTAGCCAACACAAGGGCCAGAAGATACTATATGCCATGTGCAGTACTGATAACATATGGAACAGTGCAGTTAAAATATAGGAATGGGATTCCTCTGCATCAGTACAGCGCAGGAGGAAATGCATATTGCCTGGAAAACAGAAATCTGTCTTGTACCTGACTAGCAGCAGGTAAACAGAAGGATGGAAATCTAAGGGGGCTGCAGATCTTAGTCACGTGCTCCTGCACTCCTGAAGCACTGCTAAGCTGTGATGGGGGTGTTGGAGCAGGTTGTGGAAGACAGGGTCTGTACCTTTGCATTTACGTGTGAAATGGAAGGTGCTACAGTGACAACTGGTAACAGTCGCTCCTTGAGATGCCTGGGAAATCTTACTGGAGAGTGAATCATAACCTTCAGTAAACACAGTCAGTCTTCCCTGTTTGTTCATGGCTGTTTCACTGATGAGCTCAGAGCACATCAACAGAGCATTAATACAGCCAGATGTTACCTTACTCTGCTGGAGTTAAGCCAGCTCTCATCCAAAAAGTGCATGACCTCATTAGCACTGTACTGAGCCTGAGCTTGATATCCCACTTCTGAGTAGCAATTATTCTTTCAGATTCAACACTGCACTAATGAGATAGGATGCTTTTTGTTCCTCTTGGAACACACAGGGAAAAGACCTGGAGCTGGATAATGTTTAGGCATGACTCAGATGTTTTGTTTTTATCATTCTGTAAAACAATCCAGCAGCATCCAGGTGTTTTCGTAGTTTGAAGTAGTCCAAAATAATGTTTTGCCATAAGTTTGGGTGTCTGTTTCTCTTCTGCATGGATAACAGTCCAAATGTTTCCATCTATTACTGCTTAAGTAATCCCACTGCATGCTGCTCACATGTATCAGATCACCACATTGCCTGTAAAAGCTGGAGAACAACCTCGTGGTTTGCCAAAAATTGAAAACTGTCATTAGTAAAATAGTTTTACCTTGGCAGTGAGAATAATTACATGTGATGTCAAAACAAATACAGATGCTCCTTTAGAGAAAAGGTCTTTTGAGGGCACAGTATCAGCAGTACTAACTATGAATTTTTAACAGTTCTAAATTTTTATACTAAGTGTATTAATCATTGCAATTTGATAAATATAACCACGCTTTTATTCACTTGCCAAGTGTGGTTTGGAGGTCTATTATTTTTGCTTTTCATCCACTTTCAATAACAAGCATTTTTATATAAATTCTTGACCATGATATAGTTAAGTCTTCTTTCAGTGGGACATTGTGTTATCACTGTGCTTTCTTTTACTGTAAAGAATTCTGTTTCCTTACATTTGGTGCGATAAATACAGCAGTGAGCTTTCTAAGAACATAATGAGAAAAGTTCTGTGAGGTTCCAGTCCCCCACAGCATGATGTGTAAATTGCAAAGGCATTATGGCCTTTACCTATGAAAATAGCTCTGGAAAAAGCTAAAACATACTCAGTTGTTTTCCTCCATGAAATATTCCCTAGAGAGTTTCTGGGGTTGATTGTCTCTGTGAAAGGAATTTCAGGGATTTGTTGATGGTCTGTGGAGCTTTTGATACAGAGAGATCTCTGAATCCTCTCTGTTTCCATCCAAAGTTCTTAAATGGTGGAGATGAATATAACTTTGACTGTGGCTGTCCACTGCTCAAAGTGCTTTTCCTTATGGAGGTGACTGAGATCACACTGGCATGCCAGGTTTTCTACTAGGGGCCACGAGGAATCATTGAGGACTCTAATGGACCAGCATCTCTGGGCTCCTCCCTCTGTGAACTGAATGGGTGAACAGCTGAAGAAAGGAAATGTGTTGTTGGGTTGTTTACACAGACAGAGGTAGGCAGCTCCCCCTCTGTGGTGAAGGATATGGCCTGGCTGTGGTGTTCCCAAG
Source organism: Hirundo rustica (assembly GCF_015227805.2). Taxonomy (NCBI): domain Eukaryota; kingdom Metazoa; phylum Chordata; class Aves; order Passeriformes; family Hirundinidae; genus Hirundo; species Hirundo rustica. Next base: position 19,580,111 of record NC_053453.1, on the reverse strand, counting down.
TGAGACAAAGATTAATACGATGTTTTCACAGCTATGGATGGTTCTGGTCACTCCATTTGGACAGATACATTAAAGTAGAAGAAGCTGCTGAGAAGGGTGATGGTGAGAAGAAACATCTGGTTTATTAGAGAGGAGTAAGAGTTTGGCTTTTACAGTCTCACAAAAAAACCTGAGAAAAGGTATATTACTGGTTGCAGATAAATAAAAAGTAAATTCCAGGTTGGAAAGCATCTATTTAAGTGAAAAGATAATGAGCACAATCAGAAGTCAGTAGAAGCTAACCATTATTGTTTTCATGTAAGAAATTAAAAGGTTTGGTGCTGGTAGACAACAGGTCTTCTGGAATAGCCTTGACTCTCACAGCAGTGCACAAAGCCTGACTGATTTTAAAATGATGCTTCACCAGTTTTTGAAAGGGATTAGATTACATGGTACCTATGGTTACCAGGGGACTATACCCAGTGATCTGGGACATCCTTTCTATTTGTGTGCAGAATAAGATGATTTTTTTTTTTTTTCAGAGCATCTCCTCTCAATTGGAAATCAAAAAAGAACATATTCAGATTAATCATCTTTATTGGCCTTTTTGCTACAATTTGAACATCAATTGTTGAAAACCCACCCTTCTCCTGTGTTGTAAAGTACATAGAATCCCATGCTTGCTTTTAATGGTGGCTAAAGAATAGAAACTGTTGGAATAGAGGGAAACGTCAGAATATGGTCGTGTTCCTTTCTCTCTGCCTTCTCTGACAAGTGAACCTAAAATAGAAATGTAGCTAAGAGCTTTGCCAGTGAGCATCACTGAAAAAGGAGAGGAAACTCTTCATTCTACATTCACTGAGTAATGTAGGTATCTTAATGAATGAATGTTAAATGTCTGACAACCTGATCCCAACTAAAGAATACATTTTAAAGAAATTTCAGGCTTTTTACTATTCCTTACAGAATTGTGGAAGAGCTGCCACCTTCTATAAACAAGGTACAACAGAACAAACAGGTAGACTGTGAACCCAAACTTTCCTCAGACTCTTTCCAGCATGACAGAACATCCAGGGAAGAATTTCCACAATTCTGCACTTGATTTAGTGCCTGAAGATATGAGAGGAAATGGGAAGCAGATTTGATCTTTGTTTCTTTTTCTTGGCAATTTTAATTCATGAAAACACTCTCTGTGCCCCCAGTCCAAGTCTTCCTCTGCTGATCTCACTCTCTTCTCTACAATTGTTAGAACAATGGGATATTACAATTGTCTTAGATTGAGGAGGAGTTGCTGTGCTAGCTAAAATGTTGGCACCACATCTTCTATTCAGAATACTGCATACTGGTGGTGTCTGTTCAGATAACCTCTAGCTACAGTTGAGTAACACCACAAATGGGGAAAACCCCAGAGAAATAGGAAAATCCCTAACTGTTTGTGCATTGTGTAAGTATATTTCGCTTAGGCTCTTTGCCAGAGAAGATATGAATCAAAGATTCTCTCTGTATAGGAGTAAAATGTACTATCATGTTCAAGATCTTATTTTTGCATAAAAGATGCCCTCGGCATTTGTGAAAGGGGAAGAAAATTTCCATTCGGGTTTTAGTGCGTTTTGTTTTTCTATTGCACTCATCACTGAAAATTCCTGAAAAAAAAAGACATAGAAAGTGGGAGAGGAACTTGGTTATTTCATTTGAGTTTTTCTTTCAGACAAATGGTCTCTTTGGACTGTTTTGCAAAATGATTGTAAAAGAAAATACCACCCCCACCCACTTGGTATTGTACAATAAAAAGAAATACTTCTTAAAAAAAATAAGAAATCGGGCTGTAACCAAATGTTGCTGTAACTGGCAAGTGTCTGTACAAATACTTGATTATTTATGTAAATATTCCCAACAACTCCTCACCCAGAACACAACCAAATGCCCAAGGATGACAAAACATCTCCCTACTACAACAAAAATCACAAAAGGATATTTCTTTCTTTCCTGTGGAAAAGACAAGAAAATAAATGTAAGAGTTCAGATGATAGGATTCCTCTATCCGATAGTGAAACCCAGTAATTAATTAAGATAGACTAAAAGGTATAAGAGGATTTCTTTATCATGCCACAGCCCACAGAAGTGGGCGTTTTGGTTTTTCCCTGGCAATACATGTAATTATTTTACATCTGGTTTTCATTTTTCAGGTGTCATAACAAGGGGATGGCCTTCTCTAATAAAAAAGCTGAATCCTCTGATTTTTGTGAGATTTTTTTGGTTGTTTAATTCAGTGTGATCTTGATTTTTTTTAATGTATTTTTTGCACTAAGCTTGTAACCAGAAAGAATGGTTAGAGAAGTTAAAGATGCTGTTCTAAGAAATTTTGACTGGCAATTGGGAACTCTGTCAAGCCACCTAACCGACATATTTTCAACAGTCTGGCTGCAAAATGGGAAGTTAAAATATGGAAGTAATGTGCTGAATGATCAGCCTCATGAGAGATAAATTTCTTGCAGTAAGTAATGACTGAGAAGTTGATCCAGCAGACAGGTTTTCTCAACAAAAAGTGAGCTCCCTAACGCACTCACTTGATTTTTCTCAGTCATTTTGTACATTTGGCTATTCTACTTCCTAAGGCCATAGAGAATCTCAAGTAAAGTGACTCAGTTCAAGTTTTCTTGCAGTATACTTCTGCAGGATTTAATAAGAAATAATTCAAAATTAGGACTTTGAAACAGCAGTTAAAATCTGGTAATTTTATATGAGCTGGCATGTTCCACTTCTATTGGCTTAACGTCGCACTGAATAATTCAGAAAACTATAGGGTTCTTTTTATTGATGAAAGTGTGGTGGGAGCATCACCAAACTACCAATGAAGCTTATTTTGCAGGGAAGAGGACAGAAATAATTAATAAATAACAAGTATTTCTATTTTACAGCAGAAATTATGTCTTATCTGTTACCATTTTCAGTTTTTCATTGAAATAGAAGTATCCCAGTTTTAGAACAGTTATGTAAAGAAGTTTGAATCTTATGTAAAGATTCTGTACTTTATAGAATCATAAAATGGTTTGGGCTGGAAGGGAACTTTAAAGGTCATCTAGTCCCCTGCAGTGAGCAGGGATAGCTCCGACGGGATCAGGGTGCTCAGAGCCCCATCCAACCTGGCCTTGAATGTTTCCACCACTCTCACTGTAAAACATTTTCTTACTTACATCCGATCTAAATCTACTCTCTTTCAATTTAAAACCATTGCCCCTTGTCTGGTTTAAACAGGCCCTAATTTGAGTGTCAATGTATCATGCTGTAGAAGAAGCCAAAACACTATATTTAACAATGTCACAAATAATTTTTCTAATCTTCAGCCTATGACAGTATCTGACCACATCTGTCTTATTATAAACTGTGGTTTAAAATACTGTCTTTTCTGCACTTGTGCTTTTTATTTTTTTTTTGAGTCATAGTAACAAATTACCTGTAGTAAAAGATGACAACTTACATCCAAAAGTGATTGTTAAAAAATAGAATTGCCCAAAAGACAGAAGAATGGGAACTGATACAGGTTAGACAGTGGTCACTGGTTGTCTAAAGGCCTCCTTTAAGAAGGAGCTTATTTACCTCAGATGAAAAGCTGTCACGAAGAGCAGGACTGGTCAGGTACCCCAGGCAGCTGCCACAGGGGGGGTGAACATGCTGCCATTTCTCACCTGAAGCTATAATATGGTTTTGCTCTACAGATTTGTTTCGGAGGAGCACACAGTTCCTTGTGGATGAAAGCCTCCTGGAAAACCAAGCAATAGTTATTTTACGATGTGCTAGTGCTTGCCCAGGCTTCCCTCTGTGTTTCAATTCAAGAACTTCTAAATGTCCACCAGAAGTCCTTTGCTGGCTCTGAAACTCACAGATTGTTGGCTTGTTGACAAGATCCTAAAAAGTTTTGAAAGGGCTGAGAGCTGCCATTCCGTTTGAGAGCAGAGGAGACAAGGCAATGTCTGCTACTTTTGTGGGTGTGATAAAAGTATCTCTGTCAACAGGACGTTGCTTTTAAAGGAAAGAAAATGGGAACATATATTCTGAATGCAAAAGAATCCTGGTATAAGAACTATGCCAAAAACTTGAATGCTAGAACAGCAGTAAACAGTATTTGCTGGCTAAGGAATAGCCTTTCTTTAGAATGTCACGCATAGCAGTCAAAGTAAGATTTGTTATTTCTGTCCTCTACAAAATTTTAGTGTGTGGTTAAATGTTTATTTTACTGGGAAAATGGATGTAGTCTGTCTGAAAGATTGCTGGAAGCTTGTTAAAATCTCAATGCCAGGTTCACTTTGCCTCCTACAAAGTCACTTTCCCTTGAACACAATAAGTACTGTGGCTCAGTAATTTAATTTTCAGTCTTCTAAGCCAGATGTCAGAAATAAAAAGTCTTATTTCTACACTTCATTTGCAATTGCCATAATGCTTTCTTTCTAGGGGGATCTTCTAAAAAGACATATAATATTCAGTAATGTTCTAGATATCTTCCATTGTAAAATCGTTGGGTTTCTTTGCCCTGGTGTTTACCATTAAACTCCTTTGCAGAGTTTAATGAAGTAATGCATAAATTCTTGGTCAATAGGAATGGCAGTACCTGATAAAATTATGTCTTTATTTGATGGAACTCTTACACTTGTTAGAACAATTACACACCTCAGTAGAAATACATGAAAATGAGGATAATGCTGATCTTGTGTCCCCATATGTATACTGTCATATGCAGCACTGATGTGCTTTTTAACTTTGTCGGAAAATCTCTTTTTTTTAACCTTGAAAATTATTTCTGTTTTGGACTATTAATATGTTTACCTGTTTAAGCTATGTTTACTTATGTACAATGATTGAGCAGTATTTATTTTTATTATTACCTCAGCTCTTAAAATATTTTGCTTCTGTTTGCAGGGGGTCCATTGTCAAAGCAAACCTTCTGGTGAGTACACATCATTCACATTTTTATTGTGTTTGTTTTTAAAGATAATTTGTTAAAAATATTAAATCCACTATCCTAGTGACGTCCAGTCACTGTCATGACAGGGTATTTACCACCAGTTCTTCCATAAAAAACGTTGGAAATTGGTAGGTTTTGATAAATAATAGGTTAATAATGACAATTGCTTTACAATTTTCCTCACAATAGTGAAGGAAAGAGTTTGCTAAGTCATTTTACCTGTTTTTATTGCTTCTACTCATTACTGATATTACCTATAGTAATAATACAGGGGCTTGAATTACCTGAACTCTGAAGCCTCCATCAGTCACTCCTCCAGTGCACACATTCTATGCAGGGAAGTATGAAGCAGCTGCCTCGCAAACAGCCCCCCTGAGAGGACAGTCACAGTCCCCCTGAGAGGACAGTCACAGTCCCCCTGAGAGGACAGTCACAGTCCCCCTGAGAGGACATAGTCCCCCCCTGAGAGGACAGCCATAACACCCCTGAGAGGACAGTCATAACACCCCTGAGAGGACAGTCACCGTCCCCCCTGAGAGGACAGTCATAACCCCCCCTGAGAGGACAGCCATAACACCCCTGAGAGGTCACAGTCCCTCCTGAGAGGACAGTCATAACCCCTCTGAGAGGACAGCCATAACCCCCCCTGAGAGGACAGCCATAACACCCCTGAGAGGTCACAGTCCCTCCTGAGAGGACAGTCATAACCCCTCTGAGAGGACAGCCATAACACCCCTGAGAGGACAGTCACCATCCCCCCTGAGAGGACAGTCACCGTCCCCCCTGAGAGGACATAGTCCCCCCCTGAGAGGACAGTCATAACCCCCCTGAGAGGACAGTCCTAGCTGGAGGCTCAGCTCTGAGTGCTGCTGGTCTCCACAGTGCCATTCCTGAATCCACGTGGCAGTGGGTACATAGACAGGGAGAAGATGAGATGTTGAGCTCAAGCGTGTGAGATGCTGATGGTGTGGCATGGGACGTGCGCTGAATGTCAGCTGGTGCGAGTCCTTACTTGGAATGCATGGCATTTATGGGATTGTGTTGAGATGGAGGGAAAGAATATGTGTATGGAAGGGATGCAGTTAAAAGTCTCACCAGAAAAAATCTCTAGTCTTCTGCCAGTTAGCAGAGTGAAACTTTGGTGGCTGGTTCAAGGGTTGTGAATGAATCTTGTTAGGATTAGGCAGCTGAGCTGGTAGTTGCACAAACTATGTGGAAGATGGAAGAAGAAACAGGGGTGTTGACCCTTGCTGTGCTAGCTGAAGCATGCCTTTACATCCTTGAGCAGTACAGGCCGAGAAAATCAAGGCTTTCAGCCTGTTCTCAAAGGGAAGAATGCCCATAATTCTGTTGGTTATGAGTTAAAATCTGTGCTGGGTATTACACAAATGCGGATCTAGATAGTGGAGACTCACGGGTACCATGAGGTGGTGATTCATTCCATCCGTTTCAGGACAAGGGGATTTGCATGCTGGGAGACAGGCAAGAGAGGCTGTCACTTTCTGTTGACTGCCAGAGTTGCTCAGATCACAGATACAGCCAGGATGAGGTTGGAAGGGATCTCTGGGAGTTGTCTGGTCCATCCCCTGATGCAGGGACATGCAGATGATGCACGTCAGATATTTCTGACGTGCTAGAATATTTCACTAGATATTTCACTCTTAACTGAGGGGCACTGAAGGGTTTGTAAACTAAAGATCCATATATTTGGAGATGATATACATGAAGCCGGTTGAAGGTTTTCAATGCTGTCTGAAAAAAACTTATCAGCTATCTTCAACACAAGTAACATGTAGGATGACAGCCTTACAGTGGTGATGAAAAAGCATTTTTTGTCTTCATCTTAATTCACTTGTGCAACAGTTGGGTGTGTGCTTCTTTGCATACTTCCTTTTCTATATTATTTAAAAAAAAATATTTGTTTTTTGAGGTAATTTTACCTCAAGACCTTAACTCTATAAAAGAGGACCTTACCTTGCAGTAGTAATTTCTTTTAGTTGCAACAAAAATTTGCAAGCATCACCTCAGTAGTATTTGGCAGTGTAGCTTTGACTCGGCCTTCTTCCTCCTGCTCTTCTAGACCGGTAGGTACGTAAGAACTACTGTAGTATTTGAAATTCACTGTAATACATCCATATATTGACATCAAAGTATCAATGATTTTGAAAAATTATATTTTCAGAGAATGTATTTGGCACAGTATATCACCATGTTGTTCAATATCCCTGAAAGTCTGAAATGTTTTCTGAACACACAACCATGAAACCCTTTTAATTTACTGTCCATTGCAATCTATTGTGAAAGAGAGGCTGTCAATCTAAAATTTAATCAACTTCTTAATTGCTGTAAGTACTTTCAAGTAGTGAATTTTGGTACTTGTTAACTGAAGTGCACCATGTGGTTACTGTAGGAGAGCATATCTACTTTGTTGATGAATTTTGTTGAATCATCCCAATGAACAGATGCAGCAGATACTGTGGTAAATCATATGCAAATAGGTTTGAAATACTACTGTAATTTATCCTCATGGAATGATGTGCCAGTGAAGCAATTCTAGTAGGCTTTAGAGATGCTCACAGATTTAACACTGTCAATATACTTAAGTAGTTTAGATTCTTACAATACTTGCAGGGAAGACATATCAGATAAAAAAACAGTTAGGAATTTCTATTGGGTGTTGTCCCAATCTTGTTATTAATAGGTTTTCTCTGCCTTTTTTTTTTAATTTTTAAATTTTTTTTTAAGCTCTTTAATTTCATCTTCTTACCTGAGGCTTCAAATTATCCATCTATTCATTTCTATTGCTTATTCATTGCTCAGCTTTGGCTTCTGTTATCTAACTACATAAGGTGGGATTTGCTGTCGTGACAGTTCTAGGTTGATTGCTGTATCATCAGATTAAAAAAAAATTATCTGCTCTGGTTGAGCTGATGGCAAAAGTACAAGGAAATGTCTACAGCCTTGGTTTCTTTATGCCTGGGCTTATATGTGCCCAGAATTAAGGAACCTTTTATTAAAGCAACAATCCCTCTCTCATGTAGGGCTAATTACAGCTATTATTCATAAACACAAAATTTAGGTAAGATTTACTCAAGAGATGGTTTGTGTAACAAGATGTATCTTTATGTCTTCTGGGGTATAGATAAAACGACGTGTGTGAAAAGGAAAATGGGGTGTGTTCCAGAAGAAAATATCTTAAGGGGGGATTAAAAGATGATATAGTATGAGTTAAAGAATTAGTCAGAAATGAGTCTCATACTGTGATGATTTATACAATAAAAATTATTTTCTGTCAGGTTGTCCTTGTATCATGTATTTACTGTAATCCAATGCAAGTATCCTCATGCAGGATATGATCCATTTAAATTATTATTAATGAGTTTTGCAGTATGTTTTGCAATTCTCAACATCTATCATAAAATTAATGGAAAAAACCCCCAAAATGTAAGCATAATTTCATTTTACTCAGTCCATTACATGTTTGTTCTCAGTTTGAAAGTAAAAACCGTGGTCAAGGAGAACAGTGTCTATGCTGACGGGACAGCAGAGTGTTTGTGCATCTGTCTGATGCCGATCCAGTGTCAGTAATGCACCCAGGATGACTTAGAATTCTCATGAGATAGTTCTAGCCCTGTGACATCTGATGTTATCATACTTCAGGCTGTAATAGCTAAGGAGAAAATTCAGCTAAGTCATGACAGTTTCCTTGCCCCCCCCCCCAAAAATGGTAAAATCATGTGGGCAATAGACCCAAACAGAATGCTTTGTAAAGAACTGTTCACTTTGAATATCTATCTATCTATCTATCTAATCTATCTATCTATCTATCTATCTATCTATCTATCTATCTATCTATCTATCTATCTATCTACCTATATATCTACATACATATGTCTACTCACATTGCCCTCCCCTTACATAATTTCAATGCAGACATGGGAATGGCTGAGGTTATAAGCTTGGATCAAGAAATTTACACCAATAACCAAAACATAAGCAGAAACAGCTACTTCCAGATACCATTGGGTATCTGTCACTCTGGTTTTTCTGAGTTTTTTAAAGCCTTTTGATTGTTCATAAAATGGAGTCAGACTTTTTAGCTACTGTACAATACTAGGAGCAGTTTCTACCTTTTCCCACACATGTAACATAAATAAATCCTTTATTTTTCATTCCCTGTCCTTTGTTTGCATATTTCTAACCTGAAAACAATTGTAACTGACAGTTGGTCTGGCCATTTGGCTAGGAGGTGAAAACTCCAGAAGCCAATACACAGCCAGACCCACAAATGTATAAAAAGTAAGAAATAAACAGGCAGAGGGGCTCTGGGCTTGGCTCAGCCTTGGGCTCTCTCGGAGAAACACTCTGCCCTGCGAAATTTCTCGTCTCCATGTGACTGCTTTGCGTATCCCGATCACAGGTATCCACAACTGCATCTTATGATGCAGTCAGGAAAATATCTTTTTGAGCAAAGAGACAGAGCTCAAACTAATCACCACTTTCCACTTTATTAGTAATAGTTATCAAGTAGTTCTGCAATATGATAAACTTCCAGTTAGTTGTGGATGGATTAATTGAACATTGTACAATAACTTTCCATCCTGAGATACCTTCAGGATTATTACAACACCCATTCTTGGAACATGGAATACAGTGTTCATATCCAGCTGCTGGGCACTGTAGTTCTGAGGGCTCATCTCTGTGGAAATGTTTATAAATTCTTCAAAAGTCTACATGCTCCAACGGCTCTTAAAGCCTTATGTGTATATTTTGAGTGATCTGTGTTTTTTCCTTGGTTTGCGTAAACTGTCTTCTCTAGTTGCCAGTATTTCTTTGGATAATTCAGAGTTGACTACTTCCAGCTGAGGTAAAGTGTCCTTGTTTCCCCATGCTTTTCCACTTGGTTCATATCAGCATATCCTGTTGCCTCCTGAATGCTGAATGACACAAAACCAGGTTAATGGAGTGGCGAATCGATGTGTTTGTCTCTTCTGACTGTACATATGTGATATGTATCCCCCAGGACTTCTTTCTCCTGATACCAGGTGTGAGGGCACTTAAGGCCTAACAGATTTAAGCAAAGGTGCCACATTTTTGTCAGCCTGTCTTCACATCCTGCAGTATCAGTATCTGATCTTTGGTAATGAGCTCCAGCTGCAACTGGACACTGGGAAAATGGGGATCTCATAAGACAGGAAGAAGTCCTGCTCAGGTTCAACACACTTTCAGCCTTTGAATTTAGAGCACTTTTCTTCATTGGAAGGATTGGAAGGATAAGTTAGATAAGCTTAGATTTTCCTCCTTCTTCATGCCTTACCTTTCCTCTGTGAGAACTGTGGATGTGTCTTCCCTCTGAGTCAATGAGCATCCACACTTGACAACAGTTCTTGTCTTGACATCGAGGGACACACCCTTTCCTGATGATTCCATTAGGAGTGCTATCCTGAATTTTATGGCAAGTACAGTATTGTGGCACTGCTGTTTCATACTTTCATACTCTTTGCCGTACTTGTTGAACTCCTCTTGGAGCATTTTGAACAGCTGTATTATATGATTTTTGGTTTTTTTCTTCTAGCCTCTCACCAGGGGAAGGACAATTGTCAATAGAGTACTATTTTTTACTTGGGTGGTTTTAAACTTTCATACTGTGTATGGAAGGGAGAAGGCTAAGAAATATTTCAAATAAATAGCATATATATAGTTACAGCTAAAAAGAGCTGTGCTGCATGTATACCACAAAGCCAAGGGACAAAACCTAATTCCTTGGCTATTTGTTCTGATGTTTTTTTGAATTATAGTCTTTGAGACTGCAAACAATGGGTGTGAGGTAGAGAAGCCCAAGGAATACACTGGGGATTAAATCCACTGTACCAATAGAAATTCATAAATAAATAAATAACTGGATTCTGTGTAGGGCAGACCGAGAAGTAGAAAGAGATGAAATATGCTAACTGATGAGGTTTGGGGCCTTAAGACTATTTTTTCCTTTTATACTAGCCTAAACTTCTACCTCTGCAAACCCATTTCCTAAGGCTTTGGAATGACTAAATGACAGGGAAACAGAAGAAGACATAGTAGCTGTGTTCTGTGCCTACTGATTACTGTGTTCTGTGCCTAGAAGGCGGCACAGAGCAGCTTTGTTGTTCTGGTTTAAAGCAGAAGGAGGAGTAAGGTACTATTCCATGACTAGGAATGCAATAGTGCCCTCTTGTGTGAAAGTTACATTTTAACAGCAATGGAGACTGCCAGAAAGTCCTAAAATTAAAGTGCTATTACAGTACTAATGCATTACTTGTATTACAATATACAGGTGATGATTTTGAAAAATGTTCATATAAACTATTAGTTTAGCCATGATCTAGCAGATCTACTTAATTAAAACCAGTATTAGTCTAGGTGTGTCTGCTAATCATAGTTGTTACAAGCATGATTGCTTCCTCTTGTGGGTTAACATTTCCCTAAGCCTAGAAATTTATTCCAACCCCCTACATTGCTAATGAAGCCAACTAGCTATGTTGGCTACGTGAAAGTCTTAGGCAAAGTATTGGCTTTGCTGGTCAGTGGTGACTTTCTTACTGATTTCAGGAGAGCTGGAACTTCCCCTGTAGTGCTTGCTCTCCCCCAGACATCCTGTGTGCAATCAGTTTTCTCTGCCCTTGTATTTGCATTTGCAGGTGACATTTTTAACAGCTTCTGCCATGATGCTCCAGCATCTTTATCTTCTGTGGTACTGAAAAGCATGAAGATCTCAACCGTGATGAAATGTGTCCAAGGAAGCCCATGCTCTCTTCATTTAAACATTAAAGGAACACTGAGTCTGGATGGTAGGAGTCAGCTTTTCTACTGAGCCCTTTTGTTCACTTTTTGTTTATGGCCATTCAGCCCAAATTTGTTCCATATTGTAATATTTGGGACCAAGCTGTTTTCACGTAATGTTATTGGAAAAATACTTTTGTATTTTACTACAAAAAAGGATGAAGTTGTGGACCTTCTCAAGTGAATGAGAACTGAGATAATGAATTGTACCTTCCAATACAACACACGTAACTTGTCCTCTGCCAGTGCCCCAAGCACACAGCTGCCCTTTTCTTTCTTGCTCTGGCATCCGTGCAGGCACACACACTAATTCTGTCTGCTCTGATAATCTGGACATGAGTGACTGCCCCTACAGAAGGAGAAACAGTTTATTCATCTGAAGTTACAGTTCTGCACTAAAATAAAATTAAAGTACATGAACTTCCTTTGCCTAGTCTATTTTTACTAACACCTTGCTATTCATGTGCTTCATATGTTACCATTTAGGTATTTCCTAGTTGCTTCACTCAGAGTTAATGGGTTTATTTTTTAAATTTGCATTTAAATGTTCATTTATAGCAATGTGTATTAAATCCTTGTTCCTATTCCTTTGTGCGAGCTATTTATATAATGTCCCTTTTTTAGCAGAGGTAAAATATGTGTGCCTTTCACTTAGAAGGAAAGCTTATGATATGGTGTATTTCATTTACATTTTTTGTTCTTCTTAAAGATGCTTAAATTAATTTTTTGCAATCTGTTTCTAACTCATTTCAGAGAATGTCCGTGGGCTGGAAATATGTTCTTTTTCACTGGACACACAGCAATCTCAGTGCACAAATGTGAGATTCACTAGGAAAAAAAGCAAGATGCTTAATGGAAAGAAGGTAAACTCCTTTTTGTGGGGGAGTAATTTTTAATTTAAATGTTTACAAGCCTTTGGAAAAAATATCTCTTGTATCTCTTTTATTTTCTTCTTATTGACTTTGTGGAAAACTACAGTGAAACATATGCTTCAGCTTAGCCAAATGAAACTCCATGACAAAATGCCCTTTTACAACATATAAATTCAATTTTCCACCATTTTTGTACTTCCTCCACTTACCTTTTGACAAGGGAACCTGTCTCTGCAGAGCCTAATTTTCATATCAGTCTTGCTAGCTTTCTTTTTGTGCCCTCCAAATTGTGTGGAAGCTTTTCTGACTCCAGTGGCTAAGAAGAACAATGCTACAGAAATTTTAAGTGCATATTACTTCAGTCAAACCATGTCAATAGAGTTTACACTCTAGAAGACAGACAGATGCCTAAGCACTTGTGCTCATCTGTCCTAAGCCCTTGTAAGGGGCATTATTTGTTAAGGGGAAGTATTTGTTATTAAAATTTGCAACTGGGGGAAAAGGGAACTACCCTTGACCAATTGTTTGAAAGGCATGAATTTTTGCAGTTACTGGTGGATAATGGTTACTAATCCTATACACAATGTGTTGCTTCATGTTCTTTGTACATGTTTCACTGATTGCACATGTGGAACAAAGTTCTCCCAAACTGCAACTGCAGTTTGCACTTGGTGCCCCTTGATGATGGAACATCCATCCCTATGGGTAATGCAGGGCCGCCAGTCAGCAACCAGTAGCTTTTAGAGTAAGTTTATAGGCAAGAATCAACAATCATATTTAATGAAATTTTCCTAGCTTCAGTTCAGTGACTGAAATGGTGACATAAGACACCTTTTACCCTCCAAATGCCTTTTACCAAACAGGAGAGTATCCAACAGGAAAACCTACATGGAATTTATTAGTTAACTGATAGCAGTGAGAGAATGACCTGCTATAACTGGACCTCAACTTTTGTTTCTTACTTTATGTCTAATAAACTGTTTTTGTAATTAATAAATTTTAGGAAGTTGCTATCAAATATTTAAACAGACATTTTTTCCATTCTACACATGTTTGTGCCTGTAGAATGCCTATAGACTGGGGCTTTTGATGTTTTTAGGCTTTTAGGATTACTTGATATCTTGTAGCTATTTGGATTTCTAAAAGTGAAAGTGATAGCAACATCCTAGATTAGAAATAATGATACTCTTTGAAATCCTTTTATTAAGTTGTATCAGCTTCTTTTGCATTCCTAATGCTATCTTATTGACTGCTTAATGCTGCTTTTAAATGTAAATATATCTGAACAAAGAATATTTCTTTCTTAAATATTTTAACCAAAGGTTTTTCCATATCTGGAAGTCATGTGTGAACTCAATACTATAAACGTTTTAAACAGGTACAGGTACAGTTCAATTGCATTGAAGTCAATGTAGCACAACACATCTATGTGACCATGAAAACTGTACCACATTACTGTGAAGTCAAGCTGAGTCAGCAATATTATGTTGAAGGTAGGATCAGATGCTTTTCAAGAAATATCTTGTAAAAACAGACAAACAAAAACAAAACCCAACCCAAACAAAAAACCCCCACCCCCACAAAAAAAAAAACAAAAAACAACCAACCAACAACCAACCAACCAAACAAACAAACCCCCCACCCTCAAAGGCAAAAGCACACCCAAATCAGGTTCTGGGATACACTGGCCTAACTGATGGTAGATCACATATGCCAGGACCAGTCTTAGTTTTTTTCAGCGGGTTTTTTTGTTAGCAAGTAAAGGTCTCAGCTTGCTATAAAACCCAGAGTTTATATCTAAAAGTATGTAGAAAACTGAATTTACACTATGCATTTGTCACAGTTGCCCTTCTTGTGATTGGCACATGCTCTTTCTCTGCCCGCAGGTTCAGCCTGCCTGCTCTCTGTGCCCCAGATGGAGCTGCTCTGCATGGGTGGCCCAGGGCTGGCTTCAGAAGCTGAGGAAAGCTTAATAAGAAAGTCTCTAGAAATTTATTCTTACTTTCATTAACAGCTGTTCTATAGCCTGTTTACATGTAACTGGAAAAGATTAGGTAGCGTTTTTCCTTGTTTTTGGGGTGAAGTGCCTGCAAATTTTTTACAAATTATGCCATGTGCATACAAAAGTAGATTCAGCACTATACAAAATTTGTGAATACAAATTGGTTGGACCAGCGCCATGGTCCAACCAAGATACAGTGCAGCCAGGGAAGGAAAAAGCAATAAATGACATGAGACCCCTTGTTTGATCCCGTGCCAGGGATTGTCCTGCCTTCCCACCTCCAGAACCCATGGATGGGTGGTTCTCGCCCTTGCCCCTTGGTACAGTGCCCTCCCTGCTATGTGGTTTGACACTTTGGTACAAGTAAGGCCTTTTTGTGCTTAAAATGTATTTTTAATTTTCTTATAAACCCTGATTCACTACTAAAGTATGTAAGTACTTTGTGAACAAAGAGGGGAGGTAACAAGATTTTTTAAAGCCCAGTTTTAAGACACATAACCAGGGTGAGTGAACAAATAAAAATAGGAAATATTTCTTGGTGGAAAAGGACTCAGTGGGGAAATTAGAGTAAAGTGCTGCTCCAATACTGTGTTATACAAGGAAGGGTGAAAGCAACACATGAAAAATTGTTTTAATGTTTTTAAGAGTTAAGTTTTAGAGATAAAAATATCAGATGTTCTGAAAGCGTTGCCTGGCTTCTAATTCTGGTAAGCTCCCTAGGAGGGAGATAGGGTGATTCTTTCTAAGGATGGAGTCAGAATAGCAAAAATACAGAGTTACTGATAACAGAAAAATGAGCCTGATAAACGACAGGAGTTGTATTTTGAGGAAAAAGTAACTGAAATTAATATTACTACTCAAATTATTGTTAGGTTCTAGGTAAAGAAGGGTGGTGCTATATCCTCAACTGCAGCCTTAACTGCTGATGAGGTTTCCCATTGGAAACCCCAGACTCGGGATAGAGTTCTTTAAGGCATATTTTGATATAATCTCTGTGTGTGGGAATAGTACTGATCTTTTTTGCCGTATTTATCTAAAAGTGCATGTAAATCTGCCTTTAAAAAGAGGGATGAGAGAGGTTTCCTGTTGGGAATCTATTGGATAATTTGGCAGTTTGTTTACACAATTATATGAATAAAGCAGCACTGAGACAAACTGTGACTTCTACTTTGCAGATTGCAGAAACAGTGATGTAGGAAAATACATTCCAGCTTGCTCAGGTGAGCTGATCTTCTATGCAACTTAGAGCTGTGAGATATTTCTGGTGACTTATACAATGACATGTTTTCATACTTAAATGGGCAGGGAGAAAAACCTGTGATTTCCACCTACCACTACTTATAATTACCATGTAGTTGATAATAATGTTCTGGAAATGCACTTCTATGTATTTCTATTGAAATGGTACACGGTAATGTTCTGGAAATATACTGCTATTGAAAATGCTACATGGGAGGTAAAGGTTTTGATAGTTTATTGGATTTCTAAACTTTTGGAAATAGATTCATGTTCTTTTAATGCACTTTGCATTGCTGGTTTTATGTTATGTCTATAGACAGACCTCATAAATAGATTGAAATTAATTTGCTGAACTGCCATACTTCTTTTGGCATGCATGAATATATGTATAAAAAAGATCCTCCTACATATTAAATTTGGCTATCATAGGTGCACATATCTTCTGTGTAAGAAAATTACAATCTTAGGATAATCAGCCCTTACAGTAGTATTAATGTGTATATTTCAAATATTTTTACATAAACTACATAGGATTTCAAGTATTAAGGTTGAGGTAAAATTGTTAAGGTGTCATGGCCTCCCAGTATTACAAGTGCTAAGCTAAATAATGTTGAATGAAAATTATATCTCATAAAAAGAACATGTGGACTATCAGGGTATAAAAGTAAAAATACTTTCTTACATTCTAGGTAAGAATCTATAGATATTGAGTTTCATCTTCATCAAGTTATGAAATATATTCTGTACCTTTTATAAATAGATAAAATGGAAATAAGAAAGTTATAAAGAAATAGATGTAATAACTTCATGCTTGATTTAATTTTTTTCAGCTGGAAAGTTAGATTATAATTTAGACAGGGCAAGGAAAATTGTAACAGTGAATGTATCCAACTTTCCCCGAGATCAAGATTATTACATTCGCCTGTGCCACAAATGGTTTACCTGTGAAGATGTTGGGGCATTTGCTGTGGTGAGTTAAGCTCACGGTGGTTTGGGGAACTGGTGGGGGGTGTCTTGCAGGTGGCAATGCTCATTAAGGTTGTAGTTACAGGAAATACTGTCTATGTCTATATCTGTATCATCTATATCACCTATATCATCTATATCTGTATCTATATCGATATCATCTATATCCATATCTATAATTTAGCTTTATTAAAAGTAATTTACTGCCCTGGACTTACGATCAACTTTTTCATTTCAGATAAAAGGAAAGGAATCTTTTAAATCCGTTTCTCTGAAATACTCTCAGCTACTCCCTTGTCTTTGCATTGAGGTAATAGTCTGGCATTTGGTATATATTTGTGTTTCTGATTAAAGAAATTTTATCAGGCTTTTGTCCTAAGAAAGGAGGAAAACCCTGAAGAAAAAAGGCTCTAGACCCAAGTTTTTGACTAATGTTTTTATTGACTTTAGGATTATGTAAAGGTAAGGAAGAGATTTTTTTAGGAAATGCTAATAAAACATGGCAATCAGAAGAAAATCGGATAAAATTTACAATAATTTATGGAACGTGTTGTGTTGTTTGACTGATTTTTTTATAAACATTCAAAAGACAGAAGACTTAATCTGACTGAGTGTCAACAGCATTTGATATAGTATTGCTTAACAAACTAAAACAGGAATTGAGGAAACTGAAAGTGAGAACAAGATTCAAGTGGTAGATATTACCTGGCTGAAGGGCTAGCTCAGCAACTCCTGTTGGAGTGGGGCCTGTGCTGGTAGGGAGGTTATTTAAGGACAACACTTAGAGTCATTCTCATATAAATGTTTTCATCAATGACATGGGCACAAAACGTGGGAATGTGTAATGGGATTTTCTGGAACACAGTTGGGATGTGTAATGAAAATGGAAGAGGGTCAGGTCATTGGAAGACACTAGAGATCTTCATATGTGACGTAATTGAAGGATGATGAAGTGTAAAGTATGCAAGTTCGTGCACTTGCTCTAATAAGAAGAATTCTTGCTGTAAGATGTGAGTCCTCATTTAGAAATAACACTGGAAGAAAAAAGATCTGGGTGAAATAGTTGACCACAGGGTGATTAACTAGCTTGCTGCCATGACGTAAACATGAGCAAAAGTCTAGAGAGTTAGTCTGTTCCAAGCTAACAGGAAAGTATGGGCAACGCATTCTTTGAAATACTGTGAGGAATTCTTGCATCCATATTCAAGAAAGATTAATTCAAAAGGAAGATGTACATAAAAAATCTGTAACGGTTGGGGGATGAAGAGACTGTTTTATAAAGGAGATTCAAATACCATGTTTTCATTAGCCTGGTAAAACACATACAAAGAGAAAATATGTTTGCCATGTAAATACAGACCAGAAGGGTCACTTATAAGGAAAAATGAGATATGTTTTAAACAAAAGCCATTCTTGCAATGAGAGTGAAGGGGAATAAACTTCATTCCATGAATATGTTCAGGTTTGTTACAGATTTTTCTGATAACCTGAGAAGTGAGATTTTGGAATGTCTTTTATACAAGGAGTAAAAGGTCCCAAACAAATTTAAAACTATCTTGATAACATAGAAAGGTACCATGTGAACCTAGTTTTCTCACTGAATTTTGGGGTTGGATTTACCTTACAGATTAAGATATGTAGATATCCAAAGATAGACATCTACATATGAATTAGATGTCCAAACTCTTAAAGTCAATGGAGATCTAATTAATGCAGTCAGTTGCTCAACTGATCAAAGGCAGGTGGCCCTTTTGGGATGTGCTGGGCTGCATTGTAGATTCCACTGGCTGCACTGGCTAGGTGGCCACTGGATTCATATGGCTTCTGTGATAGTAATTTGGGCACTTTAGTCACGCTTAGATATGTACATTGTGGGACCTAAAATAATATACCTAAATAAGCAAGCTGAACCACAAAGTCTCTTCCATGCCTAGGGATTTTTTTTTCATTCTATTCTGAAAATATGAGGCCACTGGAAAAATATTACTCCTCTCAGAGTACACACAGAATTCGGCACTAGGATTGCTGAGCAAACAGATGGGAACTCCAAATAACAGAAACATTTGCACATGGATCTAAATAAATAGGGTATAGCAGCAGCCAGGCATACATACTTGAGGATTGGGTTGTTAGTCTTCAGATTTTAAGGATGCATCCTTTAGCATTGCCCAGGCCAGGGGCTCTTATATTATGATTATTGAATATTTTGATGCCCCTAGAAACTAATGCCACTGTAAGAAACTAATTGAAAATCGAACAGGAAGACTTTCTAAATGAAATTGTACTAAATATGCAACTTAGAAATATTAAGAATATAGTATTTATTAGAGGGGATCACCTTAGCTCAATGCCCCTAATGATGAACAATAAAATGAAAATATAGTGCAAAACTTCTTTTAAAAAATTACTTCCAAACCTTTCTAACAAATATAGCATCCTTATCTTTGGTGGAAATTTTTTCTCCCACATTCTACCTGAGATGTTAAAAGCATGTGTGTTTGAAACCTCTAATGTCCACTGTTTGGTTGTAGGGTTGGCTGGCACTTCCAGATGCAAGGAGGATACAACTTTGCCCCTTTGAAAATGGCAAGTACTGTGTGATTGCTCTTTACAGGAGTGACTTTCAGCAGCTCCAGTAGTATGTCCCAATTTAAATTAATCTACAGTGAAAATCATGTATTGCAAATCTTCAAGGAAATCATCATATTGGTTTGTTTTACTGTGAGTAGATAAAAAAAACCAACTTTCAGACCAAATAGTTCACCAAGTTTATGACAATGTAAACAATAAGTAACTAAATGCACATTTTCTAAAGTGACACACAAACTGGCCAGAAGGAATAAAAGTTCAGCTTAGAAATGAGCTGAGTGCTTGAAGAGTGCAATTTGAAGATGTAAAATAACCAGCTTAAGGGAGGGAGCAGGGAGGTGAAAGAGACAGTTAACTATATATGTGCATTCCATGCTTAAGGGGAAATTATTCACACAAATATTCCAGCAATGTTAGAATTTGGTCTGAGATGACAGCTGAAAAAGAAATTGTCCTATTTACACACATATGAAAGTAAATGTTTTACCAGGCAAATAGAAAAAAGTATGGCCTAAAAAGGGTTTTATTGTGTTAAGTCCAAGATTTTGGTTTAAAGCACATGTAGAGGTACCAGACTTATTAACAGTGTTGATTCCTGTCTGGACATTTTGAATAATGTTTTCCCTCTCTCTTTGTGCACAGATACACAGGTGCTATGGGACAATATTGTTTACAACCCATCGACACAAACCCTTGCTTGGGAGCCATCCTGTCCTGTCCTTGTCATGGTTAACTTATGCAGGTTCACCAAGTCAAATGACCATTGTGAAGATATAGAAAACTCTTTCAAAAATTTTCCTGAGAAAGTAAGAACTATGTGGATTAATTCAAACTGTGAAATTGAAGGGCATCCCCAAAGGCATAATGCGAAGAACTAGATTTTGGAATAAGAGCAGTTGCAAATTCCTCTCTTCTTCTCTGATACTTAAAACTATTCATAATCAGAGTCTGTTCTTGCACACTAATCACATGATTTATTCAAAATGGTCACTGACTCATTATAAAGAAATAAAATGTGGAGATGACTGGGCAGCAAGTAATGTTTGCTAAATTCTTTGGGGTAAATAGGATCTGCTTTTTATTTATAATTCAGGTCAGATTCCCTTTAAAGTAAGGGAGACAAAGATTGTGAGGACAGCTCTTATCTGTAGATAGGCATAATAGGTTGGAGGGATTTCTCTCTGATGGTACTGCTTTCTTTTTATTGAGTCTATTGTGATTTCTTTTCACAGAGTCTATTGTGATTAGATCAGGTTTAGATATTTAACATTTAGACACTGAAAATGTAAATAAGATGAAGCTAAATCTCTTTAAATATTTCTGGAGATGTAACAGTACTTTAGTAGGGCACAACTGTTTTGTAATTAAGATCTTTCTTTAGTGCCTTCCAGCAGTTATTTTCTCAAGTTGAGAAGGCTTTTCAAACATATATGTCTTGAATAGCTTAACACTTCAATCTGAAATCTGATGATACTGAATGCTTTGGTTTTTTGAGGTTCATTAGAATTAATTTCTTCATGAAAAGTAAGTTTCAGGCTTCCCTGATTGTGGAGAGAAGGCAGTAAGCTTAAAGTAACAGATGAAAAGGCAAATAAAATCATATACAAGATACTAATTATGAAAATTTTGGATTAATACTAATTTTGATGACATGATTGGGGAGGGGGTGGGGGTGACTCAAGGCTGTCAAATGCTTTTGTGATTAGGAAGTCCTGGCCAGTCCTTTAGTGATTGTTCAGATTCATCATTTATGAGTTCCAACAAAGCTTTGATCTTGAAAAAACAGATTAATTTAATTTAATTTTAGATGTGAGTGATCCCTGTGGGTTTATTCATCTGCTGGCAACAAGTACCACTCATTGCTTGCAGGAGAGAAACAGAAAAAAAAAGGCTGGTAATGGCTGTATCTGTTACCAGAACAGAATACAACTTTATTATGGAGTATGAGTGTTTGTATTTACTGATTGCATTTAATAGTTGAACATTAATATTAATCATAGAACCATAGAGTATCCTGAACTGGAAGGGACCCAAAAGGATCCCCAACATTCATGGATAGAATGAATTCCCTTTTTTCCCTCATTAATTCTGACAAGTTTGATACTGAATTTGGTCCATTTATTGTACTGTAACCCTGAAAACCATCTCTGTAGTATGCTGGAAACTACTGCAGATTTCTCAGATAGGGCCAGCTGCCCTGTAAATCAATACAAGGACGCACAACTCTAATACTATGCACATGTGCTGACTTAGGCACAAAAGCTGCATCACTCCACTTTACCGAAACTGGGGCTTTCTCTGTCAATGACAACACTGTCTCCAGGCCTGAGTAGACTCCTACAGAACATTCTCCTGGGACACTGTTATTTTCCCAAAAGAAGTTACAGGAAGGAAGTGTTTGGCTGTGTATTGCGCTCAGTCACTTGAGCAACAGGTTAATTTAAGTAGGATCACTTACATGTGTAGCAACTGTTTATATAAAACAAGGCTTTTTGTGGTGAAGCCCTTGGTGGACAAAACCGACTTGTTAATTAAGAAAACAACATTTTGTGGATTGCTTAAGTGGATTTCTAAAATTCAGCTTATGTTTCCCTGTTCTGAAATATGGGTATGGAAAATTGTAAGATTTCTCAACTGATGGTGGAGTACTTTTGGATGTATGTTTAATTGTTCTGCTGAGTTATTCATGTGTGGCAAATAAGGGATTGAAACACGACGACTGTGTAATCATAATTTTGCACAAGCCACTATTCAATCAATTAATTTAGCTCTAATGGGTCAGGCTGACCATAAAAAATGCTACATGTTGCAGATAAAAAGAAGCAAACTATTCAGTAATCCAAAGCAGCAGCTGTTTCTAACCATTTTATGTGATTAATTTCCTGGGATGTTTATAAAGTAAACAAACCAGTTGCCTTCTCAGTAATCAAACCATGAAAATTTTCAGTAGTTGATTTTGTGAAACTAGTTAATAAAACTAGCTAATGCTGAGTGCTCTGTCTTCCAGCAGGTTAAATATTCTCGTGTGGATACTCACCCAAGACTTTGCATGAAGGTAAAGGGATTTCTTTGTAAAACACTGCCCTCCTTCTGTCTCTAAAAAAATGAGCTGCTGATCTTCTTTATGATCAATATTTTGTTTTGTAGCTCTCACGAATGGGAACTGAGAATGAAAGAAAAGTGAAAGATTAGATTAGAAGGTGATTGTTGTAGTGGTTTTGCGTTTGTTAAATTCTATTTACTAAATTTAGTGTAGTGTTCTTAGTGTTTATTTTCCTTTTTTATTTGTGGAATAGGATTCAGAGAAATAAAGCAGGCTCAAGCTTAAAAATAAATAAATAGTTTCATTAACACTCACTAAAAGAATGGAAAAGAAAAGAAGTTGGAAAAAACTCCAAACTTTAAAACACTTTTCTCTCCCTCTACAAACTGTTAATTTTCTTATGAATAACACAGATAGGCAAACTTGTGATTTTCAGTCAGTTTCATTATTTAAACATAATTTTTCATTACTTTAGGAGAGGAGTCTCTCTAGAGTCTTACGGAGACATACCCCACAAGACAAAAACAAAAACACTCTGGTGGCTCTCAATGCCACAAATCTGCAACTGCTTGGAATTTTCTGCAGATTGTGCAGTCCTACTCATTAGTAGCCTTTCCTTTTGTTACTCATGGGCTTCTCAGCATATTTGGGGTACTGTTTGAAGAGTGCTTCTTCTAGTATAAAACAAGTATTTTCTTCTATTTCTAAAATCCTCTCTATCTTAAAAGAAATAGAGACCTCTTTTTACCCTAGGAGTCGAGGGCTTTAAATCACTTTCTCTTCAAAATTATCTTCATCTCAAAGGATGAGACCTCCTTTTACTCCAGGAGTGAGGGGCTTACTCTGTTTAAGATTCTCCCTTAAATTTCAATTATATTAATCCTCAGCTTTTGACTAGAATTAGTATTCCTTTAAACAACATAAAGCTATTACAAGAAATACTTCACTTCTCTATGGTTTACACTAGAGAAGTTTGTTTAAAAATGTCTACTTCCTCAATCCCTCGTTCTAATAATCTTTATTAGTTCTTTCACTCTTGCTTTACTGACTTCATGTTGTGTCTTTTCTACGTTCACTCTGTCTCTTTCTTCTCTCTCTCAGGAAAGGATTAGGCCTTGGAAGCTTCATGTTGCCAAGAAAGGGTTCAATCTGCCCAGGCCTGCAGTGGCCATGTGCTCTCTGCCCCGGGCAGCAGCCTCTCTGCTGCTGCATCTCAGATTGGCTGGGTTTTTCCTTCTTTATTTTTTTCTTCTCTGCTTGGGAATCACTGGAGGAGGTGGGGGGAGGAAAAGTTCCATCCACCCTTCGGTGACAATTGTGGCGGCCTCGGCCCAGCCGGGCCCATGGCTGTTATCAGGGGCCCAGTGGAGATCCCTCCCTGCTCCGGGGCTCTGGGGATGTTTAGAGATAGTTGATGTTAAGCTGTAACTTCTCCTCTCCCGCCGGGAGCTGACGGTGCCCGGCCAGGCCTCAGGGACGGCTCCCCCCAAGGGGAGGGAGCAGCAGGCCCAGCCAGCCAGCAGAACGTCCCGACTCCTGTTACTTGTTCAACTGGCCAAGAAGAAAAGGACTGACTTGAACAAAATCAGGATTTATATGGGTACTTCCCAAAGTCGCATTCAACATTCTCAGTGGTCAAAGCAGATGTAATATCCAAATCTAGCCTCTGACAGGTCCCTAGCCTTTCTAGAACAATTCCAAGGTCTTGACAGGGCAACACCCCACATTCCTCCCCAAGGGCAACACTACACATTCCTCCCCAACTAAAAACCAAATTGTGCCAACCCATGACAATTATTTTGAAGTGCAACAGCAATGATAGATAGGACACAGGTCAGATCGTGTTTTTCATTTTTTCTGTTTGAGAAAACCAAGAAAAAAAATGGGTTTGGTCAATGCAAACTCTTAAGAATGTGCTGAACTTAACATATAAAGTTTTTCATAGTAAATATTTGAAAATAAAATTATCAATATAGTACATTTAATGGAGAATCTCTTATTATTCTAGTTGAGAAAAAAAGGCTAAATAAGGCTAATATAGATGTATAATTGTTTTCCTTTAGAATACTTTTAAATCAGTGGAACCAGAGATTTCTGTAAAATATGCATGATTATGAATACCTGAAGATTTAGGGGATCTAATTTAAGTCAAAAGTTGGAAGATACTATAAAGCAGGAAAGCTGTGAATTAATCTCCTGCAACTCTCTGGAATGCCCTGATCATCATTAGTTGAATATTTTGCCACAGATTTAAATGGAAAATTCAGTGTTCCTAACAGATTTCTCTGCTTTCAGTTTACAACCAAACGAGGATCTTGGATTAAATGTCCCTTTGCTCATGGAGAATTTCCAGGTAAATATAGAGTTTTAAAATTGCATCATGTTATATTGTGAGAAATATTTAAATCCCTACTTATGAGCTGTCTCTTTTAAGTGAGAAGTGTTCACAACACTGTAAATTGTAAACTATGTCAAAGTGATTTTACAGCTTGTTACTTCTATGTATCCTCAGTAGATCTAGTGTTCATCAGTATAAAAAGTAACTTGTAGGAATCAAAATAATTACTTGCATATTGTTTGATAGCACTTAAAAATACAAAAAGCTTTTATTTTAGGCATACATTTTAGGATATAATGTATGGTCCTTGTACATCTAAAAGGAAGTCTTTTCCCTTAATATCAGCCTGGAAAATGAGGACTGCTGCAGCTGCAGAACAAATACAAGTTTTCTTCACATCCCAAACCAAGGCACAGTTCTCAGTGCTTGTGTGTAACAGGACACAGATGGCTTCATGTGACTCTCTTGGGATGCACCATTCAGTCTCTGTGGTTTGTATATATTATTTCTTAAACATTGTAAGACTTTTAAACATACCTAACTTCATTCATTTATTATTCCATTTATCGTTCTGCAGCTTGAATCCATTAATAAACCATGTACATATTGCAACAATTACTGGAACATTTTAAAAGCACGTAGTTCTAAATCTGATCTCACATTGAAACAAGTAATAAATAAAGATCCTGAAGTCAAATGAGTGACATCAAAGGATGTGACTATTGAGTGGAACCTTAATATTATTTTAATGTCATTTTTGTAGTGTGGGATTTGTATTATGTATATAGCAAATGTTATTGTTGATATTTCATATATGGGTCACTGATATTGCTGACCTGGAAAATCACATGTCATGAAATGTAAGACTTGAGGCATCAATCCATGGTGAACTCTAAATGTCACAGCAGCCAAAACAAACTCAACATGTGAAAAAGGATTGCTTTCAGCCAAATTACCTCTTTGAGATAGCTGATTCTGTGGCTACACAATTTCCTCTTCCAACAGAGTGGGGAGAGAGTGGGAAAAGATTATGGGAGAGTGAAATTTCAGTTTCAGGCAGCAGCTAGTCATGAGAGCCTCATTCCTGTCTTTCAACTTAGTCTACATCCCACACATTTTCAGTGCAGCACTGTGCTTTGCCCTTTAACCCTGCCTATCAGTTACCTTGTTGGCCCAAACTTGGATCTGCTGAGAGACACATCTGGAAAGCGAAGTCAAAGAGCAAAAGAGTGGCTGTAGCATTATTTTTCAAACAGAAGAATATTAGCAGGGTAGACCCTAGTAGCTACTAGGACCACCATGCTGAAAGACATCCATCTGGTTCAGCAGACAGCTCCTCAGTAGTCTCATGTCCATGGCTAAATATGTGCTCCTGCTGTCTGCTTCATTGACCAGCTACATGAGATGGCATATGATGAATTTTGGGAAATCTGAGAAATCTAGATATTGTGATTTGAATTGTTACTCCTGACTGTTGACTTCACTCTGCTGGAGGGGGATGTGCTTTAGAACACTCAAGCATAGCTCCTACATCTGTCCTCTCTTTAAGGTATATTCCAGCTGAACTTAATTTGCCACTATACAGGGACAAAATGCAACTGTGTCTTTTTCAGCTACTTGTGAATCTTCTAGTGAGAAGGGTGCACATACCAGGGCTTAGCTGATGACCAGGCAGTTATGAGCAAGGGTTTCTTAAACATAATGGGCTGGACACTGAATGCTGAATTTGTTTTCTAATGAATCAGTTTAGATCGTTATTGCACCTCTGGTACTGAATGTAACAGAATAGCTGTTAAAAACAGAGTTTTCCAGCTCAGCTCAGTCAAAGGACATGCATAAGTGGAAGACGATAACTTGCTCCTCTAGATCCCAGAGCTGAATAATCATGGGGAAAAAACCAGCTATCCTAATTAACATGGACCAGAGAGGGCATTTGTGACAATACCAAGAGTCTGTCCTAATGGGAAAAGCTGTCTGGAAAGTGCTGTATTACTGGCAGATATGGAGGTCTGTATGGTAGAAGAGTTGTCAACACTCAGGGAATATTCAGTAGCACTTCCCTTCAACTGGTCTATTTCACATGAAATATGTGGAGTTTATACTTTCTGTTTTTAAAGGTTCCCGGTGTGAATTGCTAAGTGAAAGGGGTAATGGTGGAACATCAATAACTCACAGCTAGATATTGAAGTGTGTGTTTCATGAAAGCACTGATGCATTTTAAAATGCTGTTTTCTTCCCTGTGGTACAAAGCTGCTATGTCCTCTGCTACTGTGACAGAATGGGACCCCACATAAATTATATACAGTTCCTGTCTCAACACCATGAGCAGTAGAGACAAAGTTTTCATCAAGACCTAACTCTGTGTTCCCAGAAACCAATGTTGATCCTCTAACTACTAATTCCTCTTCAGTCATGCTTGAATAAAAATATATTCCCCCAAATTACTTTAGGAGTTTGCCACGCTAAAGAGAGTGGTGTGGGATTCATAGCTATTGGTGGAGTGACAAACATTATTTTGAGGACAAACCATAATCAATCAAATATTAAATGTCAAGCCAGTCATTTAGGACAATTTTACCCTAAGGCTCAGCTTGTTCTCTCCATACAATGGGATGGGAAGTCCAGAAGAACTAGAAGAACTGTAAAGACAGGGTCATTCCATCAGCTCATACACCAGAGAAAACAAGTGAAGATGATGGGAGGAAGCAAAGAGTGGGGGGAGAGTGTCCTCCTTATGATGTTTCATAAAATGCAGTAACATTAGCCCTCATCCTGTGCTGCCACACTGCGCTTGGCAAAACTACACCAGCTGCTTATGGTCATTGAGATCTGGGTTTATCTCTGAAAATAAATAACCTTCCATTGATTTTCTAATACAGTAGAACACGTTGCATTATTGGAAACCAAAGCAAAGAGCTGGAGAGACACAGTATGTTTTCATTGTTCCAGGGTATGGAAAATAGTGATTTTCAATTTCTTTTTTTTTTTTTTTAATTTGTTAGGGAGAGTCTGTTTCAATCACTATGTCACAGGAAATGTGTGGATCAACAATTTGCATTCAGGTATGTGTCTTGCTTTAGCCAGGTTCCCTAGTTTAGAAAATAAACTAATAAACAAATAATTAAAAAAACAAAGCAAACCAGCAGGTACTCTCACTGCTTTCTCCTCCCAACTAAATCTGATTACTGTGCAAATCAAGCTGGCAAAGACCATTATTTATAGCTTGATATGCTGCCACCATCTCTCTTTGAGATGACATTAATTAACGGAGAAGTTGCTCTCCATGATCTTGCTCCTTTGTCAGTGGCAGATAAAAGGATATCATCAGGATATTGCTATTTTTGTCTTTATATATTCCTTCATTAAAAAAAAAAAAAAAGGTCCAAGCTATCAAAAGATCCAAGTAAATAATAGAAGAATTTTCAAAAACTGACACTGACTAGAAAAGGTGAGGCATCTAGTAAACAGCACAAGAAGTGCATTGTGCCCTAGAATTAGCACTCAGGAAAGTAGAACTGAGCAAATTATTTCTGACATTTCTGCACACTGTTTCTATAGTTGAACTTATTAAGAAATTTTATTCATGGAAAATGAGCATGAAGCTGATACGTTTATGCCTCTCTGGGGTTAATGTTCTCAGCAGACACCAAGAGAAATGAGAGTGGAGCTCAAAGGTTCCAGTAGCTGCCCTGGAAAGCCCTGGGAAGAAAGAGGCAAGATGAAAGTGAAATTGGCAAGAGCCTTCTGAGTAATGAGAGTAGTAGTTCCTTCTCTAGGGAGAAACAAAATTTGGTGGGGAGACTGATAATTTCCTGCATAAATTATTTATTTTGTAAATAAGACATTATCTGTCAGACAACAACAACAAAAATTATGATTAGCTCTTTCATTTAGAGACCTAAAAGTGATTGCAACTCACTTAATATACACTAGGCCAGCAATCTCCATGTGTGTATATTTAAAATCATATTTAAAATGCAGTCACTTGAGTAAACTAATAAAACAATCACATTTTGTCAACACAAGTGCTTAGTAACAGTTCTGCTGAAAGGGGAATAAGCCTCAATTCTTTCTTTTAAAAGGGCTGGAGAACAGATGTAGATTATTCAGTTCCACTGCAGATCTGTGATACCTACTGTGGTAAGTATGCATGTTAGCAAAAAAAAGCATTGGGTGTTGATTCTGTAAAAGAATATTTCAGGTGAAGTGTGTTTTCACTGGGAAACTGATGTGGGATTCACCTGACTGAATGTACATATATGCATGAGAGCTGGTTTTGCTCAGATTCCTTTATAGACTGTGGATTCATATACCTCATGAGCTACTTTAATTAACTCTGCAAAGGCAACTTGTGTGGCTGGCTGGGCTGCTGCCTCTGCTTCCTGGGTGATTTTTCCACTTTGTGCCAGGTTCTGTGTATCACACCTATATTTACCTTGCTGTCAGAACATGAGGTAACTAGTTAAAAACACACCTTGGCAAGAGGCACACACTGCTGCCATTGCAGTAACTGCAGCACAGCCCTGCTGCCAGTTCCCCACCTCTGCAAATGGGACAGCAGCATTTCCTTCCACTTCCCAGCAAACAGAAATTTGCTTCTGGATATTATTATTATTATGATTTCAGGTACATTCAGATACTATGGAGTCATAATATTCTAAAATCTCCAAGTCCCGAAAGTAAGACATTGTAGAAATTAGTGAGTTTAGAGCAAACTAGGGCTGAGGGTTTTATGGTGAGGAGCACAGCAGTGGATTGACTAATTTAAAACTAAAAAGTCTAAAAGGAATCATGCTGAGAGAAGCCTCAATCTGAGCATTGCCAAAAACACTTCCCCAAACTCACACAACCAACCAACCAACCAACATCCCCTTCTAGTTCACTACAAATATAGTAAGTCCCATGACAGATTTTCCCTGTTGTCTAAAAACACCTGTCAGTTAACTACAGCTTTAGATTTGGAAGCCTGATAATAAAAAGAAGGGAGCTTGAATTTGTAGTCTGAATGTAGTTCCTTGTGTACTCGTTCATATAATGCCAGTTCAGGTTTCTTCACTGAAAAACTTGTAACAAACTCACTCAAGATGAATAAATTAAATAGTCAGTGTTGTGTTTCATACAGTGTGGATGCATGTTCATTTTTCATATTTACCATTTAAAAATGAAGAGTATGACAAAAGCATGTAAAATAATTAAAAGCTCTAGAGATGGCAGCCTTGGAATTTCCCTGCACCTCATAGTAGGAGAGAATGTGTCTGTGTAGTATATGGAAATAGCAGAGCATCAAAAGCTGATTAAAGAACTTTTTGGGCATAATATTTGATTAAATACAGTCACAAGTTTGTTTGTTTGTTTTGCTTTTTTTTTTTTTTTTCTTTTCTGATTAGGAATTTTGTGGAGATTCAGAAAAAAAAAAGGAGAAAATTTGCACTTATCAAGAATATCAGAACTTTAATACGTGATCACTGTGTTTGTTGTACATTAACCTCATGCTTAATGGATTCTGACATAATTGATTGTTTCAGGATAATGTGATATACATTAGTTGGTAGATAAATCCATCTCTATCTGTGGACCAGTGTTCCTTAAACCTCCCTGTAAGGAAGGAAGATGGTACAAGTCAGTGTCAGAGGTGAGACACTGAACTGGGTTGGTCTGTCTCACTGCCACACAAGCTGCTTCTGGTGTAAGATTTTTAATGTATCAGTAAGAGCAAAACTACTAAAGACTTCTGTATTCTTAAATGCATATTTTCTACAATAATGGTATTTCTTAAACACTAACCTTTTAAAATCAGGACATGATGAAAATTTCTCAGAAAGTTACCGAGAGTCATAATTGTTACACTGGGTTGCTACTGTGTTTGGGCCTAAGATGTTAAGAAAACCCATCCACATAAAAGTGAAGGCAATATTAACCTTGAGATTTGTCCATAATCTGTGACAATATGTCAAAGCAAATGACAAAGCAAATGACAAAAAATCTTGTAATGGCATAGTGAAAATATATACAGTGTACATCTTCGTAAAATAGAAATGTGCATGTTAAGTGTTACTGTTAAAGACACCAAGCACTTGGTGTGTCCAAAAGACTCAGGATGTTATTAAAAAGCAAGATTATAGTCATAAGAGCATCTATTATAAAAAAGTCAGTGTGTCTAGCCATCAGGAAGGCTGCTCTTTACCCAGGCTTCAAGAAGAGCTTTCTGGCATGTAGAATTTATTAGTCTACAATGGATTGCATTTTTCTGTAAGCAGCTGTGCTTTGGGAATTACAATGGCTTGGTCTTGTTTACTCTACAAAGGATGGAAATTGGAAAATAATGTGGTGTTTCTTTTAAAATTTGCACTTAATAGCATTGAATTGGAGACAAAACTATGTGTTCCTTTTAAATTTTCTATTTCCTTTGTCCACTTTTCTGGATTCTATTTAATAAAACCAAGCATTTTGAGACATTATTTCACCTATAAAATAAGAAACTTCTGTATTTTGTACATGAAACAATAACCCATATCACTTACTATGAGAATAAATATGTGAATCATAATGAAAACAAAATGGCAACCTGTATTTGAACTTGTTCCCTCAGGTTTTCATGGTCAGTCACACACTGATGGAAACCCAGCAAAGGCCATGACACACAGGTATCCGTCTAATGTACAGTTTAAAACATCTGTGGGAATGGATGGAGTTTTTAATCTTGAAACCATATCACTGGCCGTGCTAAAGGAACAGAAAGAAAATCTGAATGAATTTTGTATATAGCTAGAAGGAACATCAGGTTCTTAACTCTCCCACTGAAGACATTCCTTGCTTCTGTGCTATCTCTTCTCTTGCTTTCTCTTGCTTTCTCTCCTTCCTGTTTAGAATCAGAGGTGTAGCTATCTTGCTGCCAGAGTGAGGAGAAAGGGAGGCAAATAACCAGTGGAATTGGGAAGTTTGGAAAGTAACAACACAACCTTCAAGAGTCCTGAAACAAGCTCAGCTGTGTTGTGCATAATATTCACATTATTAGCACCTATCCCCTGCTTTCTCAATGATGTTTGCATGCAGATCAGATCGCTCTGTGCTCTCACTGATTTGACATGTCTGCTCAGCTGTTTCTGTGCTGCTTCTTATTGCCACAGTCCTTTACAAAACACCTCTCCTAGGCTACAGACAAATGGAGGTATAGCAGTCCATGGAGGTATAATTTGGTAGGCTGTGAAGCCTTAAAAATTGTCATCCTTTAAGGATTCCTTTCAGAGCTAACCTAGAAGAGTGGGAGCTACCTAGAACTCCAGAGAAGATAGAGGTGGTCTGAAAAAGCCTCGTTCAAAGATGGGGAAAAGATAAAGCCTTGCAAAAGCTCTGCAAGTCATGTGGTTGAGAAGATGCTAACATCCTTGTTTTGAGGCAGTTTTTGGCTTTTCCCTTGTCAGAAGATACCATTCAGAATAAAGTATCCTGGTTTTATTTGTTCATATTAGCACTGTTTGAATTGTGACAGTCAAGTACACAAGCTATAGACAAATGGTTAGATTTGTTTTTTAGAACAACCATATATAAATGCAATGAACTTTTTCACACTTTGTAGAAAATAACCTCCCAGCAGTCTTCTTTCC
The DNA here is from genome assembly GCF_015227805.2 of Hirundo rustica. Lineage (NCBI taxonomy): Eukaryota > Metazoa > Chordata > Aves > Passeriformes > Hirundinidae > Hirundo > Hirundo rustica. Next base: position 19,547,703 of record NC_053453.1, on the reverse strand, counting down.
TCTTCTGTTTTTTCTCCTAGGATGAAGAATGTGCAGTCCTTGCATTGAATTTAATATGTTTTCAAGGTCCTCAGTATCTTCTCAACATTGTATTTTGGTGCAACTTGCAAATCTTGTCTAACTGGTCATCTCTCACTGATTATTCTCATGAGTGAAGAATTTGACAAGTTGAGCCTACTCTAATAAGACAATTCAGATTATGATTCCTTATTTCCCAGGATTTTTTAAAAAAAGTCTTAGATCACTTAGAAAATCAGGTCTACATTTCCCATCTAAAGTACTATTTTATACAAAACATGCTCTAAGTGAGTATTTTCACAGTACTTTGTAGAACAATTATTTCAGATTTTCTTGATTGTAACCTTCATTTTTAAACCATAAGGAATAGTTTTTGAGAAATGAAGAATGGAGAAAGTTTTCTCAGCTTTGATACATTATTCTTGTTTGCAATTTCCTGTCTTGATTTTCTCCTGCCATTCTGATGTTCTCACCATGACAGATCATGTTCTTTAATTATATCTAACAATTGCTTTCTGTGTTTACATTTGTGTTTGCCTTGGAGATAATATTCCTATTTGTCTGAGGTGGTACATGTCTTTGGTTTGATAGCTATTTGAAACTGTCTTGTGGAAATCTGGTCTAGAAGGAAACGGTTTAATGGAAATAATGGAAATATTTTCCCCCATTATATCAGTATTTATACTCAATTGTTCAGGATAATATTACACACTGTACTGATTAACAAATATTTGGCCGTTATTTCACTGAATAGTCCTGTCAAACATACTTCCTGTTGTGTAACATTGGAATAAAAAATGATTAATAGCATATCCTGAAACCATGTGGAATTGATCATTTGAGATCAGGAATATGGGTGAGGAGTAAGGGCCTGGAACAAGAAGTTGATCAATAAAAAAATTTAAAATTTAAAATTTGTTTGTTTTGTTTTGTTTCAAGATATTAATTGACACATTTACAGAGTATGGTATAAGAGATATGTCCACTGAATTGATGCACAAGGATTTTTGAGGTGCCATGGAGAGGTCAAGTTCTCCTTGACTCCTTTGATATAAAAGCTTTATTGTTCAGACTACACATCTATTAGATCTAGTCTCATTCCTAGCAGTGCTGCAGCTCCAAAAGCAGAGGTGGCAGGGCAGCATTCCTAAAGAGTTTAGTTACTTTGTCTGTGAAGTTGAAGCTCCAACCTATCCAAACACACTTGCTTTTCCTCTAACACTTTTCAGGCTGCGGCCAGAAACAAGACACTTGGCCGTCCAGCTGAGAGAGCAACATAACACTACTCTATTCACTTCCTTCCAGTGGAAAAATCTTTTGTGCAGGAAAGGTTGATTTGCACAGAGTGATTTTTCTTGCCATGATGTCTTAAGATCAACTTTATGAATATGTCCTCAGACTGAAAATGAATTAAAATGATACAGGTGTATCTAAGGCTAAGGCAAAACACCACTTCCAATGACAAGCTTATCTGAGATCCTGAAGCAAAACCAGCTGTACTAAGCTCTATGCTTTCAATGAGAAAGTCCTGTTTCAGCTGCATAGACACTGACTCTTTTGCAGTACATCATCTCTTGTTGGCTGCAGTGCTGAAAATACCAAAGAAAATATGACCAAGAATGGTCCTGTTTTACAGGAAAATTGGGGTGGTGGACATAGCAGACATCACTTAACCTGAAAGTAAAGTGTTCATCCAAAGGTAGTAGTCTAGGCTCCCACGATGGCCACTGTGAAAGACAGGCAGTTTTCCAGGCATATTTCATTCTGCTTGGATATTTGTTTTAAAGGGAGCCCAGGCAAGTCGACCTGAATGCTTCCCATTACTGGGAAAGCATTCCTGCTTACAGCAAATGTTTGCAAATAATCCTTAATAGTATTTCTACACTTTGACTCAGGTCTGCCTGTTTGCATTTGTATAGAGAGAAAAATGCTGGTGAGAAAATTGCTGGTAGAACATTTTCTGACTGAATCCTGAGCAGATCTTTTTCTAATGCTCTGCTTCAGGCAAACGTTGTCTCCTCTAATTACAAAATTCCTGCTCTCCCTGGGACCAGGTTTCCCACTCTTCCAGGTGGTGACTGGACCACCCCATACATCTAACACATTTGGAAGACGTTCTACTCAGGTACGCTATTTTCTAGAGAAGTTACAGCCTCTTCTGTTCTGTTTTTGTGATGTCATACCTGCAAAAGTAAAGGTGTTTAAATTTTTTCACAAGATACCTTAAACACTGGTAGGTCAGTCCTGAAAGAAGGTAGTATTAAACGTTTTCCTAATCCTAAAAGTATTCATTACACACTGCTGAAAAGAGAAATGTTTTCTTTCTCTCACCCAAAATATGCAACAATTTTGCAATATTGACCAATGCACAAGTAAACGTGTTGTAGCAACTGTCAAATGCAAAAATCCCCTATGTGTTGCTTATAGACTTGGCTAGTAGTCTAGAGCCTCCGTTCCTTTGTTGAAGAAAATTCCCTCCTTGCTTATTGTGGGCCCAGTCCAAACACCCTATTTTGAGATAACCTGCATGTATTCATTTTCCATTTAATATCTACATTCTTAGTAGATATTATCACAGAGCATCAATGTCCCAGTTCTTCTGAGATCTTAGCATGTATCAGAATATCATTGAGATATAGCAAAAACACTGATAACCTGCTTTTCAGTGATCTTTTAAAGACTTTCTGTTACTTTCTGTCTAGTGCATTGCACAAACCTGAAACAAAAATATAGAGTCTGAAATTAACACATAAATCACCACATTAAAGCAATTTTGTTCTGCTTACTTAGGGACTTATTTTCTTGCTATGCTGACATGTGGTCAGGTGTGGGAAACCAGCCTGGTGCTGCTGCAGTATTCTTTATTTGCAGTAATGCATACATTTCCTTGATATCAGCAAGTTACAGCTGAGTGCCATGCTTGAATTGCTACATCCCTCATTAGAGTAGCTGTGTATTCACCAATCTGTAACAACAGCCACAGCAGAACTAGTCCTGCTCTGCAGGCTGTGTTCCTGACCTGTCTCCTCTTTGGATTTCTGATAAACTACTTAAAGGAAATAAATGGGAAGAGAAATTAAAATTATGACTACTTTTGTAGGGTTATTTTACTGCTGATTTCACTTCCTACAAAATCAGGCCTATGTGAGCCAGCAGAAGGGAAGCAGCCCAGCTCTAGGGGAGTGCAAACAATTCTACTCATTAGGTCCTTAGCTGGCAGACTGACTGAATTGTCATACCTGACAACAGACGTCAACCTGAAGTCTAACACACCTGTGCTTAACAAACAGAAGAAAATGTACTTGCTTCAATTCAGTGTGAAAAGTTCCCCTTGCTCATATCCTGTAACAGCTGGCTTTAAAAAAACAAAAAGACTTTATCTTATATCTCATATCCCCTATAAGTTTCTTTATTGTACACAGAAATATCTTTCCTGGATTAAGAAAAAAATTTTTTCCCCTTATCCAGAAAGCCCTTTAGTGCAAACAAGTAAAGTTGCTGTGTTCAGGGAACAAGTCCAGTAGCAATGATGGGAGCTATTCCTCTCATCCCCCTGCTGGCTTCCTACCACTTCAGGCCACTGCCAGTATTGCTGACTCATTTTGCAGGAAGAGGCCCTTTCATGTGGCACTTAGTGCCATTTTTGAAAAACTTCAACTAAATGAACAAGCGTCAGTTCTAGTATTGGATTCTCAAACACTCTAGAAATTATTATTTTCTAGGAACCATCAGACAGATCAATTCTCCATCTTAAATAGATCTACATGAATTCTTATTATATAACTGGTACAGTAAAACTAGGACATCTTATCTACTAGGAACCATGATAATTTCTATAGACTACTTTTTTTAATAGATGAAATTTGTCAGATATATTTTCTATTACTGACTACATTCTAAAGAATGAAACCTAAAACCATTCTCTTTTAAAGCTACGTAAGTTCCTATCTAATTTCTAAAAGTCAGTTCTCAAAATCAGCTGTGGATGCGATTGTGCTCTCCATTGCTGTCTCCACGAGTGCTCTAAGATTTTGTACCTTTTCATGTCATAGCCAATAGAATAAAAAAACTCTTGTCTTTGAGTTGATAGGCACTATTCTCATATATTTCACAGGTTCTGGTGTCTCATCACACACTGCAGAGATTTCCAAGCTTTGCTTACATTGCTTATATGCATTCAGAAGGTGGATTTGTGCTTGGTGAACAGTTTTGTCATGAGAGATTCCCTGACAGGATGTTTTTGGAAGTAGAAAGGATGAAAAGCAAAAAGAATGACCAGAGATAGGAAGACTAGATAAAAGATGGGGAGAATGTACTTTGAGTATCTGTGGGCACAGGCAGGGAGATGCACTCAGAAGGAAATGCTGTATATGGAGCCTGCAGAGGGAAGCCCATGAAGGATGAAGAATGACATGGACCTGTAGAAACTGAGGCAGGGGTGACTGAAGATGGGGCAAGGGAGATGGACTGGAGGGGACAAAGGCTGTGAGGCAGGAGAGGGAAAGGGGAGGTGAAGTCGGCCAGCCTGGGTTTGATTCACATCCCTAACTCACAGCTACTCCTCGCTCAGAGCCTCCAGGTAAAATGGGGAAATGAGTGGAGAGTAACCACAGATGTGCTGCTCTGCACCCAGTATATATATTTTCCCTACCTGGTTGCGTCTCACCTTCATCCCTGTTATGCACTGTCTTGTCTTCTTCATGGGGCACAGTGCCACGATGAGTGAGTGGCAAACTGACCCAGAACCTCTCTGTACAACAGGGAGTCTTCTTCAGTTAGTCTATGAGCTTCCTACCTATGGCACTTCACAGTTTGTTGGGTCTTCAACAGACTCTGGAAACAGCCTGCCATTTTTATTCCTTTCTTCAATAATAACTGTCCTACCAGCAGTGAGAGAAAGCAAAGGTTCAAACAAGTGGAGAAACACCAAGATGCACAACAGCCACACACCCTTGGTAGTTCTTTCATGACCATTCATTTCCCCCCTTAAAACTTGTGAAACTTTACAGAGGTGGTTTTTTTTTTTTTTTTATTATTATTATTATTACATCAGTTTCCCTTTATTTCTTAGAAGTAAATTTTCTTTAGTTACTTAGGATTATAATGAATCTTTCAGCATTGGACTTCTGTGGCAGTCAGCTTCCTTTCAGGTGGCTCTTCCTCTCCTGTGCCCTGTTCACATTCCTTGTGAAATCCAGAATGTCTTTCTACATCTGTAGTTTTCCCTCACTAACATTTTTCTGCAAGACCCTGGCCAGCTGAGAGGCTTCACATTGGAATGTTACCAGTTCATTCTGGAATGGCATTGTTCTCTGTATGTTTCTGCAGATATCAATATCATATTAACCCCTTGAATATTCTGCTTGTTCTATTGATGTGTTCTTCTGTCTACCCAGTTCCTCATCTGTGCTCTACACAGTTTATACTAATGAATCATGAGTGTCTGAAAATTTCAGAATATTTCTATATTTCTGTCTTTGTTCTAAGATGGCTGACTGTGTAGCTGAGTAGGAAGTCACTTAACTATATTTCTGTTATTCTATATATGGCTAATCTGAAAAGATTTACTGGAAGTCAGGACAGATTAATGGATCAGCACTAATGTGGTTTTCAGATTGAAGATAACTCGCCCTGGCCAAGTCAGGGCACAGACAGCAACCTGATATCTGTCCTCACTTTATTATATAAAACAAAATCCCAGCCTTTTTTTTCTGGATATATGTTTTGTAGTGTTATTTGAGATGTGTTTCCCAAATTCACGCTTTTTGGCTTACCTAAGGTTTGAGACTGAACTGAGCCAAATGAGCTACCTCATTTGGGGTCCCCTCCTTCAGAAGCTCAAGCTGAGGCTGTGAGTTAATGATGACCAGACAACTGTCATAAATATCAAACCTGACTCAAATCCTTTGTCGCATTTCCAGACAGCTCACTTCTGTGGTGTTTTGTGACCAGTTTCTTTCTAGCTCTTCAAGGCTATGCTACAGATGACATTTATTTGTGAGCACCAAGGTGACCAGACTTTTATCTGCTTCTATGGCCAGGGAAATATTCACCAAATAACCAGTTGTTGCTGTGCTGCAGCATATATACAACCTAGGCTGCACAAGTAGACTGAGATTTATTCCATGAAAAAAACCACAAAGATAATATAAATGTACTTGTGAAAGCTGTTTGTTACTGCTTGGTGCAGAGACATGGGATATCACGGGAAATAGCTGTACAGGAAATCACAGGATATCACAGGAAATTGCTGCTGTTCTGTTACTGCCTCAGATGAAAGAGGATTCTGTGATTCCTGAATGGATGCTCTGCTGTACTCAAGCTTATCAGTGCTCTGTTTCCAGTACAAAAGAAAAGACTTTGTTTGAAGAATGTACCATGTGTTTTTCTGGTATTTTGAAAGATCCAAACACTACAAGTTAATTTTTGGATTCTTACAAGGTTCCATTCTCTTTCTCCAGAAAATACTCCAATATATTTTTCCAGTTCACAGAAATGAAGAACCATTGCACCAAGTCTTTAATGGAGATAATTTTTGTATGACGCAGCATACAGGGAAGCAGCATTTCCTTATCTATTTCTTCAGGTCTGTAAAGAAATGCCTTTTAAAAGTAATAGGCAATTTTACAGAATTCTGAAAAACTAGAGCAAAGTGGGAGTGTCACTAAAAGAATGTTCATTGTAATATAGTTCATAACCACAATTCCCTATGTCCAATCTGACACTTGTGAATTTTTGTGAAGGGTGAGTTCTGCTCATATGTGTGAAGCTTGAGACAATGAGAGACAAAGAATGAACATTGCAAGAAACTTTCTCTTGCATATCATTGGCCCTGTGAACCACTGCCTGACAGCAACAATGTCTATGCCTGCCAGAAAAAACACTGTTCCCTGCCCACTTAGTATTCTCACAAAGAAAACAGATATTGTCCTGCTCAGGAAAGCATGCCTAGGATCTGTAAGCCATCTGTAGTAATTAGTAGTAGATCCCAGTCAAATATGGACTCCATTTTTATTTTGTATTACTTTTTGCTTGGCAATATGTGCAAACTACAGAGTTTCATTTCCCAGAAGCACAAAACCTCTTAATTCTTGTATGAAGTCCAGTGATTCATTTCCAGGTAAATGGAAATCAAGTTTTTAGACTATGAGGCATAAGAAACAGCTTTTGGAATGTGGGTAATTATAGGTTTATTTCAGAGAGAACAAATCATATGCATGAGGAATCCAATCTGTTTCTCACTAGGCAAATTTTAATCGGTTTTGGATCAGAGCTTTATAAGCTTCTGTTCTTTTGCTGACGTCCTTGCTAGTTACTCTAAAGGCTAAAATTTATGTCCCCATCAATATTAGTCAGGGCAAGATGCTGTTCTGATATTTTGTGTGGTTAGCTACCATTTCATGGTGTCCTGTGACAAAGATGTTTCTCCTTCAACCATGTTGCATCTCATCATGAGTCAAGCTGCTTCCCTTTATGCCATCTCCAAATCAAGTCCATCCTGAGGGAGGATTGTGAGGCTGGAGATAGAGACACACATTCTCACTTTGCCATACAACAATATATTTTCTTTCCTGTTCATGGAGCCTGGATGGTTGATGAAAAACATAGGGTAAGGAGCTTTAAGAAGCAAAACATAGTCTGGGGAAACTAGGAAATCACAGACTATTAAATCTTTTCCTCTGTAAATCCCATCCTTCCATATCTGTTGCAGAGTGTTCTAGCTAGGAGCAGAGCTTCTCTGAACGATTCATTACCTTTTCCACATTCTATCCAGTCACCTTGGGCTTCCCTAAGTTTGTGTAAGGACATAGGAGAGTTTTTACTGTGTCAAATTAAATGTTCATCTAATTTGTACTCTGACTTCAACAGGTTCATCTGTATTTCTTAAAAACTTAATGAAGAAATTATTCCTGTGTGTTTAGTATCTCTGGAAGGGTTTTTCTTATACAAATCTACCTAAATCTTTGCTTGAACTCATGTAAATCTCGTATTTTCTATTCCTCATTTTGTTAAACTCCACAGTTTAAGCAGGAGATATGTAAAGTATCTGTCCCTGCTTTAAACCTTTCACCAGCCCCTATGACATTCACTGAGCTCTAATGTTCCCTAGTTTATGACAAAAAGAACAATAAACTGTTTCTCTGTAGTTATTTTCCCACATTCCTTATTCTTTATTGACTTCTATGTTATGTTCTCTTGATCGTTTTGACAGTTTGAAGAATTTAGGTGTATTTAGACATTCTTTATATGGCAACCACTTGAACTGTATACAGTATTCAAAATATGAAAATGTGATTTTATACAGTGGCATAGAGATGTTTTGTCCTGTTCTCTCTTCCCTGTCTAATAATGCTGATAACTACCTGCCTGTTTTTAACAAGTACTTCTAGATACTGAAATGCTGACAACATGGAACTCTTAGAAATCCAATATGTCAATCCTTAGTGCTTATGGCTAAATCAGAATATAGCAGTATATTACAAAAAATACAGCTTGATGCTTTCTTTAGACCCTGCGTCTTGTAGCCTGGACAGAAGAGACAGAGGCTTCATTAATATTCCTTCAACTAAGCAAATTCATAAGGAAAAATAGACAACTTCTCAAACTTCTCTTGCATTAGACAGTTTCTGGTAACACTTCCAAGAATGTTAAAATGCCCTGCAGACCCAGCCACAGGATGTTCTTTACTGGGATGTTTGTACAGTAAGTAGGTTGCTGTGTATGGTACATATGGTGTGGCCATGCAGTCTCTACATAGCTGGGTTTGAAGGGAAAAGAGTCCTGATCCTCTAGTCTAAATCATTTCTGTCTAGAGCAGCAGGCTGTGTCTGACAGTATCAGATGTGGAGTATAATATTTTTTTGACATATTCTACATTAGTTAAGGTTCAAGGTAGGAATGGTGATGGTTGTGGTGGTGTCAATAGTGTTTTCTGTAGCAGCAGAATTAGAATTGTTTTTTTTTCCCCCACACATGACTGTATTTATCAGCATTGAGAACCACCTACCATTTAATCATCAGCTGCTCACTGTTGCAAAACTCATTTGTAATTTTTTATATTCAGCTTGAATACCTATCTTCACTGGCAAATGTTTTATACTATTAGCTGGATATTTTACAAGCATGTTGAACAGTTGAGAAACCAACATATGCTTCCTCTGTAGCAGTAAAAATTTACATAAATATCTCTTATTTAATTGCCAAATACTTTTTCCAGTCTATCTTGTCCTCATATTTTTCTCACTAGAGACATCATTGTCTTCAGATAGATTGTTGATAGCACAGCTGGGGACAAAAGTGAAAACTATGGAATAGCATTGCACTTACTTGCAGTTAGCCATGGGGAGTGCTCCAAAGGGAAGTGGTCCAAAGGGAAGTGCGCTGCAGTGAATGATACAACTCCCTGTATTAATCTCTTAATTTATGCAAAGTAGTGTTTGCTTTGGATTAGTCTTTCTCCTTCACCTTCTCAGCTATGATTTTTATCAAGTGTTTCTTAACAGCTGCGTAGGTTTAGCACTTATTTGATTAATTGTGAAAAACTGAACACAGCTTTTAAACCATAATGACTGGTAAGGAAAGAATAGACTACTCATTGGGCCTAGGCTTAAGACTTGCTGAATTTGGGAGTGTGATGGGGAAATTTCAACCTGTGTTGAAAAGTACTTCCACAATTGCATGGTTCCTCTGAAACTGAATCACAAAATGCTCCACACAAGATCCAGGACACTTGGTTATCTGCTTGTTTGTTTTTCCTATAATTTTTTTATTCTATCTTTGGCATTCTTGACAAATCTCTGATTTTTCAGTCAGCCTATTTGGAAAACTTCCTGGATGCCATTGCTCTGTGTGTTTTTAAAGCTCACCAAGACTCCTCAGCAGCAATTCAGCTTCTCTTTCTCTTAAAAGTGACAAAGTGAAGAGGAAATGGAGGCCTTCTCTCTCTTGGTGCTCTGGATTACTGAAGGCTATGATGTGATGATTTGAAAGTTACCTTATCCAGAAGCTTAGTCAGTAGGAGGTGAAGCCGGGTGGTTGCCAATGCCAACACGTGTCTGAGCTCTGGTATTACTGCCCTGTCTTCACAATTTGGGAATTATGCAAATTACCTATTGGGTCTGAGAGAAAAGAGGAGAGGGAAGATGGACTCCCATCCAACAGTGCAATAATAAATGCAAAGCAGGGTCTTGAGCTACAGTGAGGAGAAAAACAAGGCTGGAATCTCCCTCTGGGGACTGGTGAGACAGAACTTCAGTGCAAACTTGTGATGATCAACACCGTGACACGGACGCGTCTTTGAGCTGCCTTTGCCGGTATCTGAGTAACTCATGGGAAGGAGCAGGATTCCTTGGTCAGAGCCCAAGGACTGGCCCCGGAGCACACGGCTGTGCTGGGTTATTTGCAAAGGCAGCACTGCAGCTCCGTGGCAGCGATTCTGGGGCAAGCGGGGAATTCAACATTGTGGCTCAGTGTGCTGGAAAAAGACTTCAAATCCTGGTGTCTGAACCAGACTGTAGATTGAGAGAACCAACAGTGTCCCAGAAAAACACCTCTGAAGCATTTATTTAGAAAAGAGTATATATAATAGGTAGATGAAATACTCTGCCTTCCTGTTCTAACATGCATTTCATAAAACAAACACATTCACACACAATGTTGGTTAACAGGTGAGGTAGTTAACAGGGAGCAGGCCCAGGTGTGGCTTTGTTTTGGCTGCTGATCATTCCAAAAGAGAGCTGCTCATCCTGAGATGGAAGGATTACTCTGGGGGTGACTTCCTTGCTGCTTCACAGGAAAAGCAGGGGTGGGTTCATAAAAGAAAATTAAAGCCAATTACAGATTAATCTGTTATATTCTATTGTTTCATGGTACTTGTTCCTGAGAATGATGTTCCTCATGCAAAGCAGTGGTGGCTTTGCTATGATGGCTGGGGGGCTTTGTGGCACTTTCCATAGATTTGGCTCTTCTGATTTCCCTAGTGTTACTCCATGTACAGCTTTCAAAGGAAAAATGGACACAAGGCTGTGAATTGTCACAGAAGTTTTTGCAAAGCTTGAAATCCACGGTTCCCTTTTTTTTTTTTTTTTTTTTTTCCTTACAAGGCAACCAAGCAACTTTTTCACATCCCTTTTGTTTCTCACGTCTCTTCAGACACCCGCTTCCCACCCACCTCTATCTATCCTCAGCAGTTTCCTCTTCATGATGCTTCTGTTTCAGCTTCAGGGCTCCAACAACATTTTTTCAAACTGAACATTTAACCGCAGTCAAAACAGCAAGTGCAGCTGTTTTTTACCTCACAGGTCTCTTACTCTTGATTTCTGACTAACTTTATTTATTAATATAGCAACATCAGACCTTGCAGGAGGTCCTTCCACTTTGCAAAGGCAAGAATGAGAAGCAAATTCGAGTTTGCAAATTTTTTTTCCTACAAAAATCTCAATTCCACTTAGATACAAAGGGAAAAAAAGAAGTTGAAAGGATATATATGAGAGGAATGCACATGAGAGGAATGTGGAACACATGACTAATGTAGTACCTTTTGAAACAATATATAAAAGAACATGTCTGCTGTCAAATTATCCCTCCTTATGAGGTTATGACTGAGGTATGAATTGCAGAGCCAAGTCATCAGGGACCACACGTGCACACAATAAGACATAGTTTCTAAGGAGAGGAAATTGCCTGATTGTGAAGCCTGGCTTCTTATATTACAGAGGTATCACTTATTAGTTTATATTAATATGTCTCCCATTATTGCATAAAGAATTATCTCTGTCTGTTTATAGCATCCTTGGATCCAGCCATGCAGATCCAAGACTGGCTTCCAGCTCTGCATTCTCACTAGCCCCTTTCCTCTTAGTTATCATTTAGTAAAAAAAAAAAAAAAAAAAAAAAAAAAAAACCCAAAAGAAACAAAAAACCCATAGATAATATTGTTTTACTGCATTGTGATGATACACTCTCTTTCCAACTCTGTTTTCCCAGAGATACTAAAATATTTATTTTGCCCTATGTGTTCCTTGTGCTGAAAAACTGGCTTCAGATGAAGGTTTTGTGTTTTCTTCTTATCTCAGCCATTTTACTTCAGTAATTTGTTATCTGCTTTACTTTAGTAATTTGCATCCTCCAGCTGTTTATGTGGGAAGACGTAACCTGTCATTGGGTAGGAAAAGGTATATAGTATCAGTATTTGTCTTTCAGGTGAATTTTAATTTACTGACTTGTCAGAATCGCTTCCCTTTTAGGGAAGAATCTAAAAGCTGTAATCATCTTTTCTTATCTCTTTCATTTTCTCTTTCCTCATTAATTTTTTTCTAGACCTCCCTGAAAATTGTTCCAGTTCTTAAGTTTTTTTTGTCTTAAGTCTGAATTCATGGACTGATTTTTAGCTGGATCTTCACCATCAATGGCTAGCATTTCAGTGTAAATCCTCATTCCAGATTTTTTTTTTTTTTTCAGCTTTAGCTGATTGTAGAAGAGAAAGCTTTTAGGTGAATTAATTCCAGGTACTCTTTTAAGCAGATAGTATGAACAACAGAATTATGCCAGAGAATTCAGAGCGAAAATTCATGGAAACAATGCCTGTGCCATTGCAGGGAACAGCTGATTGCGGTGTCCAGGTAATTATGTTACTTTCTTGGCTCTGATGTCTGCACACAATGTTGGGGAGCTAAGCCTCGGTACGGTAAGAAACGGCAATAACCAAGCTGACATACAACCCATTATAGAACTGGTTATCCCTTCCAGTTACAACACAGCCTCTTTGCATTTTCAGGGGATGGTAACTCAGGGAAAGTAAACCAGGTAATTCTAAAAGCACAGCCTGTTCTCAGTTTCCTATAAGGAAACTAGGCAAATATAACATAGACTGTAATCTGTGTAAATGTGTTCAAAGCTGGGAATTTCCACTTGACAAACACTTCTTGGTGCAATCATAACTGGTGCAATAAAAAAAAAAAAAAAAAAAGAATTCTGTGAAGAATAACAGTGGGAACAACAGTTTCCAGTAAGGCTATCATGATAAGACCAAGCTAGCCAGTGCTGGGAACCAATGACAGAACTGCAGAGCAACTCAGAGTGACAAAGGGAGAAACTACAACAATGCAGCAAATTCCATTACTGTCAATCATCTTTTATGTGGCTGTGTGAGGAAGTGTGACTTCCTCTTCTTTGCTGGTTATAGGCTATTTCATTTGGGAAAACCCCTTGAAATTTGCATAGATAACACCAAATTCTGGCCTTTTCAGGCTGGGATCTTTCTGGGCTCCCCAATGGACTGCTCAGGGTATGCTGATCTTTACTGATGATCTTTACTGGTTTGTTGCAGAACTGAACAAAAGTAATTTGTCATATGGTGGGCAAAGGTCAGTCTGGAAGGTCTGAATCACTAGGTTTTTTTGCCGTGCTAACCAATCATGTTCTTAGCCAGTTGCCAGCTACTCAAATTGCAAGATTAATGACATTAAATTAAAAAACACCCCAACACTAAATCTACAGATTTTATTTTTCTTAATGCTATCCCATGAAGGGAGCAAGACAAGGAACCTTCAGAGAAGGAAAAGCAATGCAGTATACCAACTCCCTGGGTATTTGGAACATCTGTAAGGAGAAGAGGAGGCTCTAAGTGTTGCATCATCTAACCTGTACCCTGCTTTTGGAAACTACCCTTTCTGTTGGGTGCTTTCTGCAGAAGGTAGGTGGAAGGCTTTGCAGTGGTTCAGCTGATGGTTACCCACTCACATTTTACACTGCTGGGATTTTGAAATGGATATTTGGGGTTTGCCAGAGGATCACACACGGAGTTCCTGCTTTTAAGCCACAGCAGTCAGAAGATGCTGTAATAGTTCCATTTTCCACAGAGTTCCAGCTGTCTCAGGGATCTGGGCATCTGAGGATACTTATGATGAACACACTCCAAGCTGTGTGGTTTATAATCACTCCTCCCCACTAGGTGTTGCAGGAATGAGCCACCATTTTCACTTTTAATAAGGCATATTAACTATGCATGTTGAGAGAGTGATTGATTACAGGCAGATCTGCTCCATTTGCTGCAGATATTTGCCCTTTTGCAGGCCAGCTCCTGCCAGATTTTTGGATGATGACACACCAATCTGAATTATGAAAATACTTAGCAGGAATTTATTGCTGATATGCAGTAAGCCACAGGAATGTAAGTAAGTCAAGGGTGATAAGAAATGCCTACTTCCTCTTTTGGGTGAACTTTTCAGCTTTCAAGTATAGGCTGAATTAATTACACAGTCTCAGGTACTAAAATGTTGTTCCTTGGTTAATGTACTGTGTAATGACTTTTTGGAAAAATAATTACTCTGAATACATCATTCTGATTACATCTATCTGAAATATCAGCGACAAATTTATGCTGAACCGGAAAGGACAGTAAGTTTTTTCCAGCTTTTGAATCACGATAGTGTTGATGACGGGTATAACACACAATTCAAATCCAGTATAGAATGGGAAAATTGGATTTTTTCCCTCTGTAAAAACTCATATGGGGTGTATTTTTGATCAATTGTTCTGGTCAAGAGTCTTCTGAGACAAAAAGATTGCTCATAGGTACCTTCATAAAGGATTGTGTCTCTTAATGTAATTTCTTAAACAGAGTTAAGTAGGAAAGAGTAAGTTTATTATGAGCTTCTTTTTTCAAGCAGGGGCAAACACAGCTAAGAAGCAGAAGAAACGTAACAATTTCTGTGCAAATGCAGGCAGTTAAAAGTCCTCAGGGGACTGTGAAATAAAAATGGGGGATAAGCAAATTCGTAAAAGTTACCAGGATTTTTAAGACCTAAGTACAACCTGCTGTTTTTGTGGTATAGATAGAAGTGACAGTGAAGCATGTGGGATTTTACCTCAGAACAGGTCTGGGAATTGGGGTGTAGGTATCACCAGTATGTCACCCTATGAACATTCCCTTCTGGCAACACCAACCATGTGCTGTCCAAAAGCTTTTTAAGGGGTATCCTCAGGCAGCTGCTCACTTTTTTTGGCGTGCTGAATGTATGCTGTGTTCCTCACTCTGTAGCTAATTCCAGCAAGGAGCTGCCTCCTGCAGCTGGCATCTTCTCACCAAATGTCATGATTATTTATAGAAATTCTTCCTTCTCCCTCAGAAGACTAGTATCTCCATTTGTTTTCTTTTACCCCCTTCCTTTCCATGGACATTGTTTAGTGGTTATATGGCAGCACTGGGTTGACAGTTAGATGTGGTGATTTTACAGGTTTTTTCCAATCCTAATGATTCTATGATTCTGTAGAAGATGGTAAATTTTTGCCATCTGGGAAGACCAAGAAACTGCCTGTGGTGATAAAACTGAGTTACAGAGACACAGTGGCATTGCTGTTATGTTTCCCTGTACATGGATTATGGGCATGAGGGAGAGGTGAAGGCAAGCTATTTGTTAGCATGATTGTTACCTATGTAATATAATGAACAAGTGCAGCAACTTGTTTTTAGCCATATGCTTCTCATATTTGGTTTCCTGTAACTCATGGTTGTTTCTGTGCCAGCAGAGCTACATCCTAATCAGTCACTTTCCCTTCTTGCTAGCTTTTAAAAAATGCTTAGATGTAATTCCTTTTCAGTAGTGTAAATGATTTGACTAACCAGCTCATTTGGATGACTCCTCATTTTATCTTAATCACAGTATTTTTGCAATTTCTGTTCTTCCTAGAAACCAAAGTACTTCTGTGTTACCTAATTCCTAGCATGAACTTTTCCGAGCTAGTTTTTGGGTATATCATCAGGTCACTGTACCCCTTGAAGATTCTTTTGGTTAATTTGTGGTGCTTGCTCTCTTTACCAAACCAACTGAAAAGGAAACCTCACCCTACAGAGTGTAGTGACCATGGCCAATGCATGGCCAGTGGATCTCCTGGGGTGGCCCTGCTGCACAGCAATTCGTGGTTCTGCAGCCTTGGGGCTCTGTAGCTAGCAATCACATGGCTTTGCAGATGAGCACCACAGATCTGTCAGCAGATAATGGATTTGCTATGAGGATCTACACATGAGATTGGGCATTGACACATCTGATGACAGGTGAGAGACAGTGCCTGTGCTTCTGAGTGGACTGGCATTAGGAGGCTAAGGATTAGATAAGGGCTTTGGGTGATGCATATGAGAAGGCGATGAATGGAGGTACACCGGCAATTTTGGAGGTGCAGCCAGGGCAGCTGATGGGTCTAGGAAAACAGTCCGGGGGAAGAGAGACTTCTTCCTGGATGTGAGTATCTACTTGTGCCATGCCTGGCCTGGCAGCCAGGGCCCTGCCCCACCACCTCCCAGCCCAGGAAAGTGGGCTAGGTGCTGCTGTGCATGAAAAAAAGAACTCTTCATAGAATCATAGAATCATAAAATTGTTTGAATTGGAAGAGATGCTAAAGGTCATCTAGTTCTGATGCTGCTGCCATGGACAGGACACATTTCACTAGACCAGGTTGCTTACAGCTTCATCCAATTTGGTCTTGAACACTTCCAGGGATGGGGCATCCACAACTTCTGTGTGCAACCTGTTCTAGTGCCTTACCACCCTCACAGTAAAGCATTTCTTTTCCATATCTAATCTCACCCTACTCTCTTTCAGTCTGAGGCCATTCCCCCTTGTCCTGTCACTACATGCTCTTGTAAAAAGTCCATCTCCAGCTTTTTTATAGTCTCCCTTCAGTTACTGGAAAAATGCAATTAGGTCACTCTGAAGCCTTCTCTTTTCTAGACTGAACAACCCCAGTTCTTCCAGGTTTTCCTCACAGAAGAGGTGCTCTTCCCATCCCACCATTGTGGTGGCCTCCTCTGGACTTGCTCTAACAAGAGCAAGCTCTCCAGAGTTGTATGCAGCACTACACATGGGATCTCACCAGAGTGGAAAAGAGGGGTAGAATCCCCGGCCCTCGACCTGCTGGCCATGCTGCTTTTGATGTAGCCCAGAATACAGCTGGCTGTCTGGGCAGACTTGGGTTTATTGACACAAGATGCTATCACACAGATCTGAAATGATTTCACATTTATTACATTGTTCAATGCTATTGCTCTGAACTATAGTTCTCTGCGAGGAGTCCCCAGTCCGTCTTTAAATATAGAAATGTAAAAAAACCCACTCTGATTACACAGGGTGTTTTCCAGTATGACAAACCTGTATTTACAAGATTTTGCACAGAACCTTAGTTATAGTAATTAATATTTTTGCAAAGACAATAAAAATTATGTGCTTGCACAGAGCTGGAATTTGGCTGTGAAAAACCAATCTTCTCACAGATTTATTAGTCTATAAAAATTACAGGCATAAAAACAGCCTTTTGGTTTTCATTAAATGTGTTTAAAATCTAGCAGTATAAAAATGTATTATAATTTGTGGTTTCCATTAAGTTATCAAAAAGGACTGAATCAGGGCAAACCAATTCATATTTAAACATACTATCTACAGTGCTGTCAAAAGATAAAATCATGCTTGAGTGCCACAGCCTTATTTTGTAGTTCATGCCTGAAGATAAATTTTATGGTTCAGATAAGACCTTTTGAAAATACACATTTATGACTCTTTTATTAAAGGGGGCTCTTCACTGGACGCTACTGTAATAAAACTGTATCTCTGCAAAACAGATGATAGCGTCACTTTGACTTTTACCATGCAACAGAGTGCTGCTTCAAAGCCTGGCAACAAACCATACACAAAAATGCTCCAGTTTGGATCGACAAATGTTTGTGTTATTCTTTTTGTGGAAAATGTATATTCCCTTTAAGGCCAGTTGTCCTAAAATTAAAAGTGAAACTTTGACATTAGAAGGTTTTGGTTTTAGAGAACTTAGGAGCTAAGCATGTTTTGACTAGATTCCAGTTCTCCAATCCATGAGGAGTTCCCAAAGACAATGATGGATCATTGGTAAACATTTTATTACAACCTGAAGGTACTACTGGTACTACATGCACAAGGGCAAGGGAGAGAGACTTTGATCAATCAGTCTGTTTAGCTGTAGCTTCACTGCTTCACTGCATAGCTCTGGTTTGTCTCTCTCCTATCTGCTTTAGCAAGGACACAGCCCAGGCATAGCTACGGGGAGAGTTCATCCCAAAATATATAGAACTATCCTGTCTCTCTTCCCCTCTACAGTCTACATACATCAGCACTTTTGCCCTCCACTCACTGCTGCAGTGTATCCCTGGGCGTGCAATACACACACTACATCTGCTGCTGTCAGAACAGCCTGATGGACTGCAAAATGCCTCTTAGCTTATTTTGAACACTTTCAGCTGAAAGCAGCAGATCATGTAGTAGAAGCATTTTAGAGGCACCAAGGTATGACTGAGGCACAAGGATATCTGCTCTGAAGGCAGCTAACTTTTACTGGTGTGGCCATGAACCAGTCCACACTGCTTGGAGGCTTTTACTCACCTGTAGTGAACTAAAAGCAAACTGCAAACAAGCTAAACAGCGCCAAGGCATTGGCTAGAGAAGTAACATCTATCACTCTTACTGTTTGGTGTTTACTGGCCCCCTACCTGGCCCACTTTTGCCACATGACCTTTGTCCTGGTTTAGGGCAAATTTAGGAAAAAACCCTTGAATGGGGTCCCTCCGGGGAGCAAACCAAATTGACCCCTCCCCCCAACAGGCCCAGTAAAGAACTTCCTTGGAGAAAAGTGGAAAAAACTATTTTACTTAACAAAGTGCATACATGTATAAAGAATGAATAGTAGGAAACAATAAAACCTCTCGTTCTGGAGTGAGATGGCAAACTGAGAAAGTCCTTGCCGTGGGTGTAGCTCGGCTCTCTCTCAGTCTCTCCTCAGTCCCAGTCCCTCCGGCGCTGCTGGAAAATGCCGAGCTCCAGGCCCCGGTGGGCCGCAGGTGCAGCCCCCAGTGCTCCCCTGGGTTTTCAGTCCAGAGCAGGTTTAAACAGTCCCAAGAAAAAGGGAAAAAAACAGTCCAGGGAACTTCTCTGCCCTAGCTAGCTAAAACTAACTAAAAGCAAAAAGATCTCTGTCCTGCAGTCTCTCCAAGCCTCCGCTGAACACCCCGTCTGGAGAAGAATATGGAGGAGTCAGGCAGTTTTCTCAAAACAAACTCCGCGCTTCTCCTTGCTCTTAGAACCAGTCTTAAAGGCACAGAACTCAATATACAGCACAAACAGAAAAGACTACTGGGTATACAAGCATCATAAAGTCACCCTAGGACAACCTTTTAACGAGCTCTGCTTCAGAAGGTGGCCAGGAGTGGCTTGAGGGATAGCACGAGGTCAGAGACTGGCTGCAATACAAGGTGTAGTGAATACCATGCTGTGGAAAGGGCCCAGCTGTGCTGCTGTAAGCCAGCCAGGCCATCCCATTCATTTGCATGGTCAGAAAACGTACCCCATTGTCCAGCTGTAGCCAGTACTTCATTGTAATCAGCACCATGGTCTGCTATATAAATGTGAAAAGAAAACACAACAAAGCTGTTTAAATATGGTAGGTTCTCCTTTGCTGTAATGTCCTTTTGTAACTTTGTTACCAAATTGGCTGAATTCAGTATGATTTTAGTGATTTTAAACAGAATCCAGTTACAATTCTAAGCAAAGTTCCAACATTTCAATATTGTTTTTATTACACATGAAGAAAAAACATGAGCATATAGTTCTCCAAAAAACAAGATGTTCCCACAAAAGTTTAAGTAAAAATCTCAAAGCTTTCGTGCTGTTTTTAAAATTTAAACGAAATGTTATCATAGACCACAATCAAAAAAATCTACTTTGGTTTACTGAAGTGAAATGAAGTGAGCCCCTCCTTTTCAGGTCTTCATCTCCCATCCCAACGTAATGAAGTAGTGTTACTATGCAGAGTTCTCAAAAGAAAACAAGTATTCACGATAAAAAATTTAGAGATTGAGAAACCTCTAATCTGGTAGCTGGGGCAACAATTTTGCTGATCATGGTTTCCATCTCATCAGGTGTAGACATCTACTGCTGAGCTTGTTGTCTGCTCTCTTATTAGAGCTACTGCAAGGGAACAGGCACTGTTGGGAAAGTGAACAAGGTTCAGTTTCTGAATGTAACTTAACTACACAGACTGAACTAACGATATAATTCTAGGTAATTTTAAAGAGTAGAAACAGGCCTTTTAGAGTGAAATCCTTTGCCAATATTAAGCTCAGATTGAGACAGAACAGGACCCAGAGGCAGGCACAAAACATATTCAATTTGCATTTTTTATTTTTTCTTATTTGGGTAAATTTCTGTCAGGTATTTTACTGCCCATATTGCCCAAGACACAGACATTCTTTGCAAACTGCTCCAGAACTGGAGCGTGAAGCAGCCCTGAATGCCACTGAATGATCTCTGCAGCATCTCTCAGGTTAATCAGTATGAGTAATGATAGACAATGACAATGAAGTGAAAAGCAGAAAGAACTTTTCTGAATGCCAGGAGGTAATGAAGCTTTTGAACTCATGCATATGGCATCAGATTACTCTGTGCTGCAGTTATTAGAACAGTCTGGTGGATAACTTAATCAGGCACATCTTTAAACACCACAAGTGAACAGTCATAGATTCTGGACAACATGGATTTTCTTTGTACTTGCTGTACGTTTGACTTGTTTGCAGGACTCACCGAGAAGAAATGTAATTGTTTTCATTTCTGAAGACCTCAGAGTTAGGAATGCCTTGCCAATGTCTCCTGGACAATGGAGGAATCTCTGTAAGCTTACTCTCAGCTTCTGATTGCTATAGCTTTTTAGAAAATCAGAGGGTAAGCCCATCACTCTACCCAACCCGAACTTTCTGTACCCTGTTGTGTTGTCCCAGAATGGAGTTGGTGTCTTGGTTTTTGTGATATGTGACCTAAAGTTAATTCGTGTTCGGTATTGTGATATGTAATATAAAGTTAACTCGCGTTCAGTCTGAATTAAGCTCTGTAAAATGTGAAGTGCATTTGGGGTTAAAAATTGAACTGTAAGAGGAGGACACGAGGGTTGAGAGACAGGGAGGGTCCCTGCCGGGAAAAGCCTCATGACAACCGTTAACTCAGTGAATGGAAGAGATGATGAGATAGACTGTGTGTCCCCCTGAGATGGACCTGCTAACGACCCAGTGATCAAGACCAGATAGATATCTTATCTGTTATGGCCAAGTTTACCATTTCCAAACACCTCTCCAGAGCAAGAAATCACAACATTGTTTTACCTCAAGAACCTATTCAACCGACCGGAGACAAGGACATGAATACCTGATGAGGCAACAGAGAGAGACTGGAGCACTACGGTCGCTCTCCACTCTCAGCGGAGGACTGTATAAAAACCAGCAGCTCAGGACACAATTCGTGAACAGGGGAGATTCGGAGCGATAGAGTCCGTTTCTGTGTTCACCCAGCGCTGAAACCCGGGGTTCGATGCTGTTCCTTTTAATTGTAGCTGTTAGAGACTGAATTTAAGTCTCAAAATAAAATTCTATATTTTGATTTACGAAATTAGGCTTGATCATCTATTACAGTTTTGAAAGACAGCTGTCTGCCAGGGAAAGCTAGAGCTTCTCTTGGAATGGAGAATGTAAACCCCCTTCCCTCCAGATGATTGTAATTTTGCAATTAGGGGCTTTCAGGCAAAGATATGGGAATAGGAGTAACAGCTCTTTACTAGGAATATTAAAAAACCAAACCAAACCAAACCAAACCAAACCCCCCAAATGTAGTAGTACAAAACAACAACAACAACCAAACAAAACAAAAAACCCCAACCAAACAAAAAACCAACAACACACCCTCCCCCCCCCCCCAAAAAAAACCCAAAAAACCAAACCAAACCAAACCAAACCAAAACCAAAACCAAAACCAAAACCAAAACCAAAACCAAAACCAAAACCAAAACCAAAAACACCACAAGCAAGCAAGCAAACAAAAATCCTGGAAAAACCCTGACAGTCAGGGATTTGACCTGACATGGAAGGTCAGGGAAGTTGGAAGTTGGAAGCAGGCCAAATAAATCCTCCTGGAGTAACAGATGTGGTTCTGTGGAGTAGAGATGGTCCTGTAGAAAGTCCAGTGGTGGTGAGATGGGTCTGGTCTTCCTCCGGGAATCCAGTGGAAAAACAGGATCCCTTGTGTCCTTCAGTCCCAGTGTTTATCTAGCTAGGAACAGCTGGCTCCTCTCCCACTGTGTGGAGCATCTCACAATGGGATGATGGAATGTGTCATGTCATTGGTGGGCCCTAATAGCCCATTATCAGAAGATGTCCCCCTGAAGGATGGAGGGGTGGTGAAAGAGATAAGAAACACTGCCCCACCTGGATTTAATGGCTGGGCCATTATCAGAAGGCATCTGCCCCCCTCCCCTCTGGAGTCACAAGAGATAAGGAAAAAACATCTTCCAAAAACCAGCTTTCAACAGATGAAACAGAATACACATTTTTTTGGTTACATAACCCAAGACACCCCATCACCCATCAGCCTAAAGGTAGTTGTTGCCATGATAAATGAAAATCCCTTCTCTTCTAATCTTTGCTACCTTAACTGTTGTTGGGGATTAGGTTTAGTTCTGTTTTTTTTATTTCCCTATAGAATCCCTCCCCCCCCCCCCCCCCCCCCCCCCCCGAATAAATTGCTAAGAGACTAAATACTGATGCTTAAAGGGTGCTTGACCCACACAAAAGAAGTGTCGAGGGTGGGGGAAGATCACCAAGTTTGGGGGAGGGAAAGGCTCAGTGCTCCAGGAGCTGATGGTGCCCTCCTCCTGGTCTCCGCATCGGAGAGAACAGGCGTGCAACTGCTGGCTGCGTGGAGTCCACTGTTAACAGAGGGTCCATTCCTGGGAATTCTATCGTCTGCTGGAGCATCCAGGAATTCAGAGCTCCTCACCTGCCCTGCTGGAGCTGGGTTGGCCCCGTCCAGCCATTGTGGCTTCTTCAGTACTGCTCACTTTTCCTGCCAGGACACCCCCCTGCCTGCTGGGGACAACCCACCGTTTCCAGCCATCAGCCCCGGAGTTTCCACCATTTTGGCTTGGTGCTCTTGGGGTCCCAAGAGATCAGACTGCCCTGGACTTGTGAGACAAAACCCCTGGAGGTTCTTGGTTCTGTTTATTATTATTATTATTATTATTATTATTATTATTGCTGTAGTTGTTGTTGTTTGTTTGTCCTGTTATATTTGTTAGTAAAGAACTGTTATTCCTTTCCCCATAGCTCTGACTGAAAAGCCTTTTTAATCTTCTAAATTATAATAACTTGGAGGGAAGGGTTTGGAATTCCCCATTCCTAGAGAGGCCTCGCCCCTCCCTAGCAGATACCTGTCTTTTCAAACCAAGACAAGTGTCATCAGCAAAATCTTGACAGGCAGAACTACCCAGCTTTATAAAGAGCTTTTTATGTCTGAAAGGCATTATCTAATACCGTGTGACATACTGCAACTCTTTGACTATTTTCTGGAGACGTTAAGAAGCACTGAAGCAGCCTGTTCCTAAATTGCATCATGCTATGATAGCAGATCCTGACTAATTAGGCAAAATATTTCTTAAGAATCCACACTGTTGAAAAAGAATGGAGAATCTTGGATAAGCTTAAAAAAAAAATCAAATGTTTTCCCCCAGAACTATTCTTCCCATACTTCCCATATAGGAATAGTGGCATCAAATTTATGTATCCCACGTTTTGACTTTTGTATTCTATGTTTTGGCTTTCTTTCTGAGTGTTGCTATTGACCACAATGGAGGCAGAGGGTATGCCAAGCTCCAGTGCTAATCTCCAACTATTCAGAAACTCTCCAAAAGAATCTTAGGTTGCATAAGGAACTCTTACAAGATGGTTAAGATGGACTTAGTTGTGAATCTAAGAGTATTTGCTGCATTTTCTGTTCATGTTACCAAATTTATACTTTTTCTCGTATGCAACAAAACGGAGCATCAGAGATGTCATAGCAGTGTACGTGAAAAAAAGACATTTGAAAAGGTAAATCTAAATCTTTGATGATACTTTAATTTACAGAAGCCTCTGAATTTAATAGTTGGCAAAACACTGCCATACTTACTGTTCTCCTTTACTTCTGCATATTATGAGTTTGGTGTTGCCCTCAACAGAAAATCCCTGAAACGGGTTCCCTTTTGAGATGTTTTCTTAAGGTAACTTCTGTTACAATAGCTGGAGATTTTCAGACTGTGCTGTCTGCTTTTATAAGCCTTGTTTTCCTCTGCAAGGGAACTGAGATGTTACAGGCACGGGGTGTCCTTTGCACCCCCATCATGCAGTGTGAACCCCCACAGAGTGCATGATCTCTGTGAGTTGATACAGGCATGCATAGATACTTAAATAGTCACACTGCTGTCTCTTGAATATACACAGCAAAGAGGCCAGGCATGAGTGCCATGCATATGCCAAGAGTTCTTGCACAGTTCCACACACAGTTAAAATTACTTCTCACTTCTAAACCTGCTTTTGTCTTACAATCTCATTGCTGTCTCACAGCTCAGTGTGATGGTAGCTCTGGTATCGTCACTCATGTAACTTTTCTGCCAGGGACTGACTGGCAGAAAGGCATGACTCAGTCCAAGTTCAGACCCTGGGGTCCCTCACAAATAATCACAGGTACACAATGTTTGGCACTTCCATGCAGAATGGTCAGAAAATTACATTAAATTGAGTACAACAAACAAAAGTGTCTAGGTTTTGAAGAAAAGGTTTTCCTCCATCATATGCAATGCACAGTACAAATGGATGTTAAAAAAGGGAACATGGGAGGAGAGAAACAAAATATGTCACGAATATCCCCAAAGGAAAATTACCACCCCAGAACATACCAGTGCCAGGGTAAATCCAAGTTTCTCCCTGTCAGGGTGGAAGCAGAACACTGACTCACCTCAGACAACCACAACAGCCATCACCTTTGCAGGTCGTGTCTGAAAATGAGGATCTGGATTTTCTTGAATAACTCTTTGAAATTCTTTTTCTCTAAGCCAGTTGCCTGTATATAAGTAAAGCCATTCTCAACTGTGATACAACACCTGAATGGAGGGCAAGTCACTTTATGAAATTGTTGGTATTTTATATGACAAAGACTTTGAAAGAAAATAATGCAACAAGAAGAGTGAAAATATACATTTGATGCATGAAACAGCTTCTCAATTCAACTTTTTCCACTGCAAATTATGAAAAAGAATCCCCTTCATAGGAGGTATTGACCAGTAATTTTTCCATGGTAAAGGCTTTGTAGTATTGCTCTGTTGTCTGTCCGATATAGAATGGGCTGTCTTCGCTGGGCTCCCAGGAACTGAGGATTAATTTCAACTGTGCAGCAATTTTATGTGGCAGTGGAACTCCCTTTTAAAGTTTTTAGTTTACATCGTGACTAGAAATTACCTGGCCAACTTCATAACCAACCCAGAAAGAATGTAAACTTGTGAGTTTCTCCTTTGCATTCTAGTGTCAATTTCTTTCTGTACCTTTCTGCAAAGGGGAGGTTTTGAAATGTCTTATGCACCACAAGGTGCTCATATGATTTGGAAATCCCTGATCAGGGACCAGTCTGAGCTGTCTCCCCCACTTCTCCCAGCCTCTCACACATAATTCCAAGGCTCTGCTCAGAACAGCTATTTTTGGCTGTTTCAGAAAGCTGTGTTGTTTATTCCAAGAACCCATCTGAAGAATTTACACATTGGAGCCCACGTTGCCAAGAATATGGAAGTTATAACTGCAATACAAAGGACAGTTAATAAAACCAAGACACGATCCTAATGAAATAAATGCTTATTTGGGTCCACTCTACGAAGCAGATCTTTATGTGTGTGAAAGTATAAGACAAAAACTATTGCTGCTCAAAATGGTGGCATAATTATTTTAATAGGTTAATAGGTGAAAACACATTCAGATGACGTCAATGAGATCTATCTTTTACAAATGGAAGTGCAGAAACTGCACCTGTGAATGAGAAGACAGTGTTCTATAAGTTGCAGACATGGTCCAGCAGCAGCTGAAATTGCAGGAGTTGGTTTTAATGGAACCGTGCTTCTAGCTGTTTGTGAAAATTTGTTGAGATTGTACATGAGAATTAGTATCCCAAGCTGATAGTAGTTCTTTTCCACCAATGCAAGGCACATTTCAGTATTGATATCTTGCCAGACTTGCTATGAAATTAAGGCTGTGATAAAGTACAATGAGAAGCATCAGTATGATGTCAAAGGGTGCAAATTGCTGCAGAAATATGTGTCTAGTGTTTGGTGTCGGACAGGAAGGTGGGCTAGATTCAGAATTCTGGTCGTTAGTTAATGACCTAGAATGGGACACTCAATTCTTTTGTTACTGCGTGTACAAATGACATCAAATTGTTATTCACTTCTTGCTTATACCCCGAGGAATTTAAAAAAACCCCAAACCCCACACCTTATGCAAATGATGATTAGTGGAGTTCTCGGATCCAGGACGCTCCTGGAGATCATCACGCCTTGGGTGGAATGCCCTTCTCCTGAGTCAGCTGCTTCCCCAGACCCGCCCCCGCGCCTCCAAGCGCAGAAACTCCCTGTGCCGAAATGCACAAATCCGTGCGGAATTTCGTTCCTGAGACGACCCTCGACTCCTGCAACTCATTACAACTTGCTCAGTACCATCTGGGAATGGTCTGAAATTCCTGGGATTCCAGCTGTTCTTGCCCACGAAAAGGTACCGAGGAGGCTCGCTGCCCTGCCCGCCTCCCCGCGCCAGCAGCCGCTTTCTGTGGAACGAACGTGGCTCTGGCTCAGCAGCACGGGCTCCTTTCCGCAGGGACTCCCCGCTACGCGCCCCGAGCCATGCGGACGGGGCCTGCCTGCGAGCGCCGCGCAGCCCCCGCCGCCGCGCCGCGGCCTCCGCGCTCCCCCTGCCGGCGGGCCGGGGCAGCGCCGCAGCGAGCCCGTGCGCCGGCGCTGGCGGGTTATACCATCAATCAGCCGAGACGACTGAACAGAAAGTGCTCTCAAGTCTCTCGGCGTTCATCAGAGAGTGAGGTTTCCTATGGGTCGTTAAATAAAGGTGAGCTGTGTAACAGTAGCAGGATTCCCTTCGCGTTGTGATCGTTCTCACATTACAGGACAGGCCGGCAGTATCCAGGGGTGGCCCGTGGGGCCTGGTAGGGCAGGGTCTCACTTCTGAAAAAAACAGAAGCAGTTTTCATGCTGGGCTTTCCAGTGACTGCCAGCTACAGTGGGCTGCCTCAGTGGTGACAGTGGAGGGCAACATGAACACTCACGAGGCCTTGCACTGGTTGTGGAATTGCTGTCTGAGCTGTGGGCCAGGTAGGTCACCCTGCACCTGGGCAGCTGGGGACTGACTGGCTGGGTGACAGCACTGCCAACAGGACCTGGAATACAATAAAAGTTATTGTCCGGAAATACGTCCTTCTGCAACGATGGCCAGAGGCATCCTGGGCTGCACTGGGCAGGGCGCTGCGGCAGATTGAGGGAGATGGTACTTCTCCCACCTTGGCTCGGCCCTGGCAAGACTGCAGTCGGAGTGCTCTGTGCAGGCCAGGGCTCTCCAGGACAAGAAGGACATTGACATACTGGGGTGACTCTTGAAAAGGATCACTGAGATGATTAGGGGATTAGATCCAATCCTGATGTTTAAGGATAAGCTGAGAGAGATGGGATTGTTTAGACTACAGAAGAGACAATTCTAGGGGTTATTATCAATGTGTGCAAATATCTGAGCAGGGACACTAAATGAGATGGAGCCTGCTAAGTGGATCCAGTGAAAGAACAAGGGGGAATTGGGACAGACTGAAATATGAGAAATCCCGCTTGAATATAAGGAAAACTTTTAAACTGTGAGGGCGCCAAACATAGGCACACATTGCTGAGAGACCCTGTGAAGTTTCCGTCCTTTTAGATGCTTGAAACATGGCTGGACATCATCTACAAGATGATGACTGTGACTGTGCTTTGAGCAGAGGGATTGGCCCACATAGTCACCAAAGGTCCCTGCCAACCTCAGTCATGTGTCTTTTTTAAAAAAGAAATGTAAAGAAGAAAAAGGCAGTAGAAGAGAAGATTACCCTTGCTCTCTGTATGCTAAAGAATGAAACAGATTTTTTTTTCCCCTCTCTCTTTTGTTGTTGAATTGAGTAAGGTGAAAACACAGATAAGGATGCGAAGGGCACTGGTAAACAGAATACTTCTATTATCACTCAGTTAAAAGGATTGCAAGCCTGAGAGGTGTTATTTATTTATTTATTTATTTATTTATTTATTTATTTAAATTTATTTTTTTATTTTTTTTTTTAATTTTTTTTCCCCCCAGGCCTGTAAATCTATTTAGAATAACCTTGAGTTTTGGCTGACTGCCTTTTTCAGCGGGGAGATTAGCAATAAGTTTATTTGTCATTTTCAGGCAGGTATAAGCCTCCTTCACCATTGAAGTGGTATGTGTGGACTTGTTCACTCCAACCTTTTAAAAATTAATTTTAACTGCGTATTTTGAGTGCCACAGAAATGAAAATTAAGTTTTAAACTGAACATGGATTTAGAACATCTAGCAATAAAGAGTACAGTCATTTGCTTCTGCAGTCCAGTGTCCAGTTGGATGCTCCCTGAGGTTAACTGAAACATAGCAATCAGCCTCTCTTTGTTAAACTACACAGTATAAGATTCTTACTCAAGGAAAATCTCAACTTCAGGTTTTGGGTAACTATAAATCTTTTTCGTAGCTTTTCCATAAATACTGTGTAGCCAGTAAATGCAGAGGCCTGACCTTTGATGGTGTTTCTCTTTTAGGAAATGTCTTGAAACCTGTATATATGATCTATAATATATATGAACTATTTATAATATGATCTAATTAGGAAATGCATTGGACACGTCCTGGTGTTAACCCCCATCCTCAAAATGTCTGTGAAAGAAAGTGTCATGCTAATACTGTCTGCTTATGAAACCACGCTTTCTATACTCTTGCAGTCTGTTAATGCGGATCCGTATTAGGCAATATGGCAGCAGAAGTTGCAGAGTTCCCATGTTGATGCAACAGGAAGCATATGCTTCTTTTCTGGGTTGTGCACACTTGTGTTTCATAAAGTCAGTCTTCTGAAGATTTTGATTTCTTCTTGTACATGAAGATGAACTTTGCATGATGAGCCAGCTGATGGCTTATGATCTAGGGTTAGTGGGCAACCAACATGTATGTTAAGAGTGAGCGTCTGCTACGGACAGGAAGAAGTAGATGAGGTGTCCTGACTACAAAACGTAATAAAAGAACACAGAACAAGTAGAAGGAGGGTCAGATTATTCCTCCAAACCTTGAAGGAACAAAGACACTGTATAGGTATGTAGGAAATTGTCACTGCACCTTTCTCCACGGGGATCGCTCAGGCTAGCTCCCGACCCCAGAGCGACGACAGGAGTGGGGAACAGCGTTCCCGTGGCAGAGCCTTAGGACACGCTGAACCTGTGGAGCTGAGGCCAGCTCCTGTCACCTTTGGCACTGACTGGGACCAAGGCAAAGGATGAGGAGAGACTCTTTCTGGGACAAGTCCACACAGTTTATTGGTGAAGGAAATCCAAAGGAGAAGAACCCTGAGCACCAGTGTGCATGGGATTATGAACTGGGGGGGGGGGGGGGGGGGGGGGGGGGGGGGGGGGGGGGGGGGGGGGGGGGGGGGTAGGGGTGGACACAAACAGACAACCAATGGGGTACAACCATGGGAGGAGTAAAGGAAGGAGAATACAACTGGGGAACCAGTGGGGTTACTCAGTAGGAGGGATTGTATTGCTGAGTCCAGTGGGGCTTTGAAGGAGGGTTGACAGAGAACATTCTAGGCAAAGGGGTAGGGAGTACAATGATTGATAGGGAGGAACTGGGAGTAGTGGGCAGAGTTTGGGTGATAGGCAGGGAAGGTACTAGAAAAGGAGGTGTGGCATAAATGTATAAGGGAATAGAGGGGAGGATAAAAACTTCAGGGCAAAACATTAATATAACGAACGTAGAGGGAAACAGAAAAAAACCAATTTAGTAGAATACAACAGGAAATCAGTGAGGAAAGTGAAAGCCCACCTGAAGTTGGCCCATTTCACATTAATTAAACCAAACAATGAAATAACTTTTAAATTTGAAAATCTGAAAATAATACTGAAATTTACTGTTTTTCTGTAGTTTCATCTATAGAGAACTATAGAGGGAAAACTGAAAAGAGAAAAGCTGAGATTTAGCTTTTCCTTTGGGTAGAAAGATGGAAATGGCTTTTGCCTGATTCTTCCTAAGTTGCTTCTTAGAGTTTGTTTAAGGATAAAGTTGATTGCCCATGTCTGAAACAGGCTTGAAAACATTTGCAGGTCAAGAAGCTTGCATTAAAATTTGTGGCAATTACAAAACTAATTAAGGATGTGCTTAAACATGCTGATTTTAGGCTGATGTACTGTTTTGGAATACATCTCTTGGATTCAGGCACTAAAAATATTTAGACTCTCCAATATAGTATCTCATGGATTTTTTCCAAAGTAGTTGAAATTAGTAGGATTATCCCCCAGAAGCAGCGCATTCCACAGCTCCGCTCTTCCATCTTCTCTGAATGTGTAAGTACACTTGTAACTCCGTTCCCAAGAAGCTTGGAAATATTCGTGTTTATTATTGAACAGGGCTAGTGGAAGTAAATATTCAAAGCTTGGGAAGAATAAAGTTTCTTTAAAATATATATTGCTGAATGTTTCATTCTGCTTTCCAAAGTACATTATTTCTCTCAAAGCTGATAGGACTGGGGTAAAGCTAGAAGTTAATTTTCTCTTACTTTTATAGAAAATAAAAAAAATAATTACCTCTTGCTTGCAGCCTGTGAAGGAATTTTTGTAGATGTTAAATCATATACACCTTTTGTAGGCTGGTGCAATGTGCACTTTACATATTTATAGTTAAAATGCCTCAGGTCTGTATTTTAAACATAGTTCTGATCTTATAGTATCAGAAAACTAGATTTGCTTTGAATTGTATCTTGACTTGGATGTGAGAATCGGGCTAGATTAGAGTTGATGACTGTGTTTTATAGCTAGCTGCTTGTTTTCATGGCAGGGATTTTAGGACTGTTCTGGTATTTCATATACTTATTTAGTGGGAAGACCTACATTAACACCTCTCGCGTGAAGCAGCAGTGCAGTAAAATGATAGCACAAAGGCCTTCCGCTTGTCAACAATTCCACTAGATGTCCCTCCAGCTCTTTGTGAGACCGCTGGTTTACTCAGGCTAAATGGATCGAAGATGAACAGCACTGCATTGCATGTGCCTTGTCTTGCACGTGTGGCTCTTTTTGGATTTCTACAGCAGTTATGAATACAACATAAATCCAGTTTCAGAAGGTGATGGTAAGTGTCTTCCTTCTGTATGTGTACATATGTGATTTTAATCTGTCAAAAGCAATCTTTCACTATATGGATAGTGGGCAGATACTACACTGGGGTGGAAAAATGAATGTATTTTTAGGTTAGGCCTAGATTTTTACAGAAGGACCATTTAGCTCAGTCTCAACAATTTCCACTCTGCAGGTGAAGACTAGTCTGAGAGGTAATGTAACATAGTAGTTTAGTTGGTGGCCCTATAGAGATATTCAGTCTTACTATGAAAGTGGTCAGCTCAAAAACCTCAGAAAAGTTAAAATACTTTTTCACACCCTGAAATATGAAGATTAATCTCAGAAATGCTGATAGCTCTGTTCAGTATTTTCAGCTGCTACCTCTGAATTTGTGATCTTTTAAAGCATGCTGCTGTCCTGATGCTTGTGAAATCTG
Source organism: Hirundo rustica (assembly GCF_015227805.2). Classification (NCBI taxonomy): domain Eukaryota; kingdom Metazoa; phylum Chordata; class Aves; order Passeriformes; family Hirundinidae; genus Hirundo; species Hirundo rustica. Next base: position 19,515,983 of record NC_053453.1, on the reverse strand, counting down.
GAAATGCGGTTCCAGAGTTTGGGTAAATATCATGTGAGATGATAATGTATTTTGATTGACTATCCTTACTTCTGTGGTTTGACACAGAAAAAATTAATTGAAGTCTTGTTCTTTGTATTTTTTAATCCCATAGTCTCTTATTCACCTGCTTTCTAATGAAAATAATCCTCAAGTTTTTGTGATTTCTGGCAATTCCCCTACTCTTTCTCATCACATTTTCCTTGACTTTTTTCCCTCAATTTCTATGTGTTACGTTTTCCATGGTGAGGTGACTAGCGTAGCATGAATTTCTTTAGATGACAAAACCACAGATGTTGGTAAATTATTACACTAGAAATATTAGTTGTTGGCAAAATAAATGAGTTAAAATACAGAAAAACTAGCTCTTTGTGTAACTTCATGTGCAGCACTACTCATATACTGATTACACAGACTGATAATTACTTTTAATAGAGATAAAATTGTGTTGAAGATAAGGGCTATTGCTTTATAATTAAGAGGTGCTTCTGTTATTAAATTTAATGTGACCATTCCATTATCTTCTGCTCGCTGTGCATTGTGCCTCTCAAAGCACATCCCCTGTACAGTAGCATAGCAGTTGTAGCTAGATAATAGAGGGTAAGGGGTCTGTGAAACAGATGTTTCCATTTTAATCTTGTCTTGTAAGGTGTACGCTGTAATCTGGGACAAGAGGTTCTTGGTTATTTGCTGTAGTAACTAAAAGAAAGGAGACCTCAGACCAAAACCCTGGTGGTTCAGAGCTGTATGAACAGTGCTATTTAGAATCAGAGCAATAATATGTCACATTCTCTTGGTTCTTTCTGAACCAGCTGTGATCAGCATAGCCCTGTCATGTAATTTAAAATTATTGAACTTAAGATGTGGGTGCGATATGATGGAAGAAATTATTTTCTCTGCATGGGACATGGCAAATACCTTCAACATATCCAGCAATGACGGTGAGTTGGAGTGAGGACTGGGGGAAAGAGAGTATACAAGGAGGCTGTGCAGATTTATTTTGGTAAATCAGACCTCTGGACTCTGAATCAGCTCTGACTACTTTAAGCCCTTATCAATAAAATGGGCTAATTTAGATCCATAACAGAAGCTTATAAAGCTCTTAAAAGAAAATACCAGGTTTTATTTTTTGCTGTAGAGGATCTTACCCAAATCATGTAAGGCATTTTTCTCTGATCACAGCCACATAGCAAGCTGAGAAAACCACAAGTTAATTCACTGTGGAAAATATACTCCTAGTTATGTGTAAAAAAACTCCAACCCCAAGCCAACAACAACAAGATTATGCTTTTGGGATTCCCTGAGTAAGCAGAACTGTTGAAGCTACTAGTGTTGTCCTGGATGAGCCTATGTTCATAGGGTTGAGCATAGGCAGTCTGGGTTGCTATGGAGTTTCTTAAGGCGCATCAATAATAAGGAACCTGGTGATTCCCATATCCACATTATACCTCCCTCTTGGTCCTTCTAGACCATTTTGATCCTTTGCACCTGCTGTTTTAATTATTGTTCCTGTGGTATTGCCTGTCATGGATAGGAAGGAACTAAAACCACATTTTCTCCTTTCTCTTCTGGTTAGCGTTTTTTCCAGTCTTCCTCTCCACTTTTCTCCTATGCTAATGGGAAAGGAGACAAGGGAAGTAAGATTAGGGAGGTTGATGGGAAATTCCTTTCCTCTCTCCCTGCTTCCTTTTCTGATAACATATGCATGTACTGTTTCTCTGTCTTTCATTCAGTCACTCAACTCTCTTTTCCTGTCCAGTTCCTGGATAGGTTAATTAGTCATATCTGTCATAGAAGTCCTCAGAAGGGCAATATGTAAATTATTTGCTGCCGAAATTAAAAGTTCATATCTTGACAAGTATCTTATTGGCAATTTTGAAAGTCTACATGAAGATAGATTTCAGGATCAAGTAAATGGTATAGAAATTGGCCTATATTATTCAAGTACTAAGTAGCATCACCTGCACCAAATTTTTCACTTTGGGTCAGGGATGCACTTGTAATACATTGAGAGTGCTGTTTGCCAACCCAGACATGTAAAGATAGATGCATAAACTTCTAACCTTGCCTTACTTTGTAAGAGAATCTGTGCTTAATAGCCTGGACAGATATTCATCATTTATCATGTAAAAGAAGCATCAAACTAGGTAGGATTCTCGGAGTGATACTCTTCAGGGTGGTTGCCACAGAGAAATAATTTACTTTTATTTATTTAGAGATGGCTTTTACTAAATCCCTGCCTGTTTACAAGTCTTCCTTGCAAAAAATGATAGAGAACAAATCAACCAAGATATTAACATAGACTTGTTTTCCTATTGAACAAAAATGTCTTGAATTTGGATTAACTTACAGGAATATTATATTATTTTCCCTACTTAGTAGTAATTTAAAGACTAGATAATATTAATGTGATAATGGATAATCAAAAGGTAAAAATTAGTTCTTAAACATTGAAATCTTTTCTTGTTCAAACAATCATAACAGATAAATAATTCATGACAATAAAGCTAAGAAAGAACAATATTAATTGTTTTAGTTGAAAATATTTCAATGATGAAACTTGCAGTAAGTCTGTTTTCATTATCTTTTAGAAAGTCTATTATTTGAGAAGTCAGCTCTATGAACTAACTCACAGTAATTGCAATTCTAGTGCTTTGGAAAACCTAAGTTTACACTTGCCAAAATCCCTCTCAAATATGTCTGTTTGGAGTAATTTTTGCAGGCCAAAAGATAGTCAAGTATAGGCTGTTAGTGATTTCAGATTGCAGACCTGCAGTCTAGTAAATATGTCGTATACAGGGGTGTCACAAAGAGCTAGTTCTGTCTGATGACACTATTTTAAATAATACAACTGTTAAAAGCTCATTTGTCAAGAATGAGATGTCTATGTCCCATGTTGGAGAACATGGAGAAACCAGATTGCACATACGTTGTGTTTTTGGGTTGCCTGTACATGGAAATTCCTTTTGTGCTTATGAAGTTCATGTAGTGTTTATACTCAAGATCACATGGTGTAGTTTATTAGGAATACAGTTTGGTGAGGTCATTTGTGTGCCCTCAACTTTCAGCAAAAAGGACACATTCATGTTTTAACAAAGGTAAATTCTCATCCCATAACTTATTTACTATGTCAGAAGGATGAGAGAGGCCATTGAGGTTTATTTTCCTTCTTCATGCTCCCATCCCTTTTTGTTGGTGGATTCCCAGGAGAAAAAATAAGGTGACTGGAAGTGTACCTAAACCTCTCCTCACTGCTCTTGGAGAACTTGTCAGCCTGAGTTTTTATGATCCATTTCTTGTATTTAGTAAACTGTCAGAAAAAGGAATCTACAGTTTGACTAGTCACAGCTTCCATGTGACCAGTAAGGGTTTATAGTATATTTGGTGACACCATTAATGAATTATTTGCTTTAGGGAGAACCTTAGATAGTGTAATAACATATGCCAGTTTCTTAAAAATAAATGCAAGAAAATTTTCTCCACTCTTCTCTGGCCTGAATTATCTCTTTTCATAGTAGAATCTGTGCACATTAATGGATAATTGCTGCAGGCAGTCCCGGGCAGAGAGTGCGTATCTTGACCATGTCTAACCACATTGATGTAAGTTGTAGGTGGCCCCTTTCTCTCATCCTCTATAGGCAGAAAGCCCCAGGCAGGGAAGGAGGAGGATGTAACGTTCCCCTAGCTCCCCCAGGACAGAAGATTGGGACTGATGGGTTAATGGTGATTCTGACATTCTCTTCTCAAATTTAAGAAAAATATGTGCCAATAGGTTTATTTGTAATAAAGTACATATTGACCTTTTCTCTTTTGTACCCTACTCTACCACCTACATTTTACACTAATAAGAGTTTAAATTGAAAGTGTAGGGCATCTCCTGAGAGGAACCAGTACTTGTGCCCCTTGTGAAGTGATGAAAATGTCAGTACCAATTATGTAGGACCAGATTACCTTTATCCTAATTTCATCAGATCAAAAGCCAGCTCTTCACAATTTTATGCATGAGTGTGGCATTAGCAGAAGCTCTATTACTCTGGTTATTAATGGGCATAAAGGGTGTTTATTGAAAGGTGTATAGTTCATTGAGCACTCTCTGAACTGAGTTTCTCAGAAGCCAAGGATTTGTTTTCTATGCTGAATGTCATGGAAAACGCTTTCCATTTTAGTCATCGTATTTACTATGTGCTGCTTCTCAAATCTGTCATCATGCTGTTCTTCTTGCCTAATGTTTTCATCCTTTTCTCTCTGTACTTTAGGTTATTTTGATCCAGGCTTTTATTTTCTTTCAGTTCAGTAAATAATAGGGCTGACTTCACTCCTTTTATGCCCATGATGAATTTGCCTCATTTGTATTTTGCTTTTCAATTCATACGTCAGCCGAGATATCTAGTTACAATAGCTTCATGTTTCCTGGAAGCTCTGCGTCACAGGGCCAAATTTATACCTTGTGTATTTTCTTTCCATTGACAAAAAATTATTCCAAGAATGAATCATCTTTATGTTTACATTTATCTGGTCTTATTTTTTTTTTCCTCAGACACTGTTCATTTGTACCAACCATGTAACACTTGTAGTAATTTGAATTATATGAAATCAAATTACATTGTTTTGGGGACTTGGCAAAGAAAACAACAATGAAATAAAATTATGGAAGTCACATATCCAGGCTAGATCTGTTTCCTTAACATAATGTACATAGTACTCAAGGTAAGTACTAAATCTTATTGTACTCTATTTTTCACTGTCTTGAAAAACAATGTAAAATGGGATAACAGATTTTAGAAATAATCTTACATTTCGAGTACAGAAGCTCAAGATATCTCTGATTACCATGCAGAACAAAAAGATGGCTAGCAGTCAACTAGTCTTAAAGTGATGCACGCTTAAAAAACATGTAGAACAACAATTTTGTGATCTGTTATGGGTGCTTAATATGGAGGTAGATGATGGAGCTTTTCTTGTGTTTGTTAATAATGCTAGAAAACTAAACACAAAAATAGGTAAAAATATGACCAAAGTTGCAACTTATTTAAATCTAGTGATTCCCTCCTCAAGTGCTTACCATCAATCTTACGAGACAGGCATAAGAAAAATGAAATTTTTTGTTTTGAATTCAGTCTCAGTCTTTGTTCTGTTCTTAAGGCTCTAATAAAGACATAGGCTGCCTCTCTGCAGGTCTTTGCTGCGGTACATTCAGTGAGTCTGTGGGAATGGTCCCTGCACCACTGATACACCAGAAGGAGCTGTAAGAGAGCAAATGAGTTTCTGAACCTGTTTCCTTGGTTTCCCCCTGAGCTTAGAGGAAGCAGTGCCCGGTCAGTTTTTGTATATGCCTTTCCATCTGGCTGATATACCAGCACACGGTGGGGGAATCTGGGTGTGAGACCCTTCTCTGCCCAGCTGATCCCATCCCCAGACAGTGAAGGCAAAGGAATTCTGGAAACTAATCTGGATTTTATCTGGATCATCATAACGACAAGACAGTGTTGTCTCCCACCATACTGAGGTTGAATTTCAACCCACCGTGAGAAGATTTCACTTTGATGCCTTGCAGGGAGCATTCTGCAAACTGAAAACAAGTTGCAGAATGTAATAGTTTGATGGATGAAAGAGGAGATCTTCATGTGTTAATAAAGTATATTCTGAAAGAAAGTCTTCCTTCTCACATTTGTTCGTCTGTGATGCGTATGGCATAGCACCCGGCTGTTTCTTGTGAAGTCTATTTAGGTTTGGGCTTAATAGGTGAGGCTCGGTCTATTAGCAGAAAGAGAAATTACGGGATCTCTGGAGACTGCTTTATGCATTTTAAACTCATTCTGAGGCTGTTTATGCCTTGTGATAGGTTAGAAAATTACTTAGCTTTGTCATTGATGTGAAGCAGATTGGGGCAGGATAAATACTCATGTGTGGTATGAGTATAGTGTGGCAGGTGGTCTTTGAAAAAAGTGACTGGTGCAATAGGTCTCAAACCATGAGGCACAAAGTAAGAAAGAGATGCAAGGAGAATTGGAGGGGGAGTCAAGTTGGGAGTCTTTTTAAATGTGTATCCTCAGTTTCTTTCACACATACTTTCACTGAGGTAAAACTTGTGATTTCTAATCCTTGCATGCTCTGTTTTTTTTTTAAGCTATAAATGAAACAAGAAAAAATAGTTTGGGGTTTATTTTAGTTGTCAAAACTCAGCAAATTTAGTCCTAAATTCACTAAAACATTTTGTCTAAAAGAAAAAGACAAGCTTTGACAACTGTATTTTCGCAAATTTATGGTAAAAGCGAGAAGTGACAAACATTATTCACTCAAGAGCCAGACGGAAAAATTCCTCTTTTCTTACTTCTTCTACCCAGTCATTCTGGACTGTAATTTTGGAAGATGTGAGAAACTCAGATTCAATTCTCTTGCAATTTAAGGGGATTTGAGCCCATTATCTCACAACAGAGATCACCAACCAGTACTCCAGATTGTATTTCTCTCAAGTACTCTTTCTAATGTTGTTCAGCATTGCACAGAATACTAAACTCTTTGTGGAGAGGACAGGAACTTTGCTCTCTTGCCTATTTTTCTGACTTTGCCCTGGTGGGTATTTCATGTAAATTAGACCTACTGGAATAGGAGTGTATTAGTGCAATAGGAGTGTATTGTAATAGCAATACAGCACTCAAGTATACCTTGAAGTGGTTTAGGCTCTCTGTGGGAGGTGGGACATGAATCTAACTGATTCTAGGAAGTGGAGGGGTGCTGTATCATTCCAAATAAGGTTAACTCCAGATGTCTTGTATCTTTCAAATACTTTAAAGCTGCGCTGTTAGTGTGTGGGATATAAGGAAGAGGTACTGAATATTTATTTTCTTGACTCTGCATCCTCTTGTATTGCAAGCACAGGAGCCCAAATACTTTAGTTGTTGTGTCCTTCAAGGTTGTCCACCTGTGAGAGACCCAGAGTGAAAGATGTAAAAACTCATTGTGTAAGATGTAAGACTGCACTCACTACAGCCTTTAGGGAACAGACACAAATGCCCTTCACAATCTTGTGGTATCAACCAAGCAGGAGTGAACAAGCTGTTTTAAAGTAAAGTTTCACTCAGCCGTAATAGGTCCTGCAGGCATGTCAGAAGCACCTCCACATCAGAGACTGATGAGAGATGAAGTAAAGTTGGCCGAATGCTTACTGTTTTGAATGACAAGTAATTATAATGGAGAAAAGAAAAATAGAAAAAGCTATACCTCAAAACTACAAAGACTAATGGGGGAATTTGTATATGAATGTACCTTGCAGTTATTTATCTCCCAGTGTGTGATCTTCAGCAAATTCAGACCAAGTACTCTCTTTGTTCACTACTTTAATAGCTACAACCCTTTGTTAAAGGAAAGATGGATTTACTTTTATCATCTTATCAACTTCATGTGAAACAGAACCTTTCAGTCAAAAACAGCCTTGTGCTCAAGGTACTTTGCAAAGTAGAAGCTTTGTAAAGACGTATTGTGCACTGACATGCAAACAAATGGAATGGGCAGGTGTGTTTGACAATAACTTTTACACAGTGTTTTGTCTAAAAGTCTGGAAGAGCTGTCCAGCTATGCTGCATAGTCTTGTTCCTTTTTTTTAATGTCGAAAAGTCAATCTGACGGAACTAGGATGTGATGAAAAGAAGCAGCTCTTACATGTTTATCCGGCTTTTGCTAAACAGTGATAACTTGGATTATATGCAGATGGTTTCCATGTGGTGGTACTTGTGGTATTTGTGAGGTTCTGACATGGGAATGCTGTTTTCAGAATGAATTAAAGTAGAAAAAGCTGTTAATTGGTTGATATAAGATTTATGTCTTGCAGAACAATTTCTTCAGTGTTTTCAGCTATAATTGACACAATGATGGCAGTTCCCGAATGCAAGTATTCTTCCATATCAGCTCAGATAAATGTTATTTAGCTGCTGTTTAAATTTTTAAAACTAAATTTTAGTTTAAAAATGCAGACATCATGAAAGATAATGCTTGTTTTTAAACAACTGAAAAGGCAGGAGAGGACTGAAAGAAGTTATTTTCAGACTTATTTTGAAATAAGACTGCTTGCTGATTAGGGCAGTGCATATAATTTCAGAGTAATATCTTTGTTTTCCTTGCAGGTTTTGGAACAACATGCACATGATAAATATTTCTTGCCTCTCTCTTTCAAATAGAGATCCAAGGCACAGCATGAACAAATACAAATTTTATATTTGGAGAAACATGATAAGCATTTTAAAATTTAACCCAAATATAACCAAATATATTCCTTGTTGGAAAGATAGTCTATAATTAACTTACTGAAGCTTTTTGCCATGGGTGATCAGGGCTGTTTTCATTTCTTTTAGGAGCATATAATTGGAACTATGTGGCATTTTAAGCTATGGATAAAATCTCATGGTTTGTGTTTTACTTTGAGAATACAGATTTATTGCCTGAGTTAAGAGTTTCCCTTCTCAGAGGCACATCTTTGTAGGGAATACAGATTCTTTTATGAAAAACTAGGGACCTATGTTCTTTCAAATTTGCTCTCCGATGACAGCATCTAGCTGTATATCCTGAGCAACACGAATCCTGGCTTTTTTGGTTCTCTAACTAGGTGCAAGCATGCCAGAGTTTTCTCAGAAGTTTTGAAACTTCTGTCTGTGCTACTGGAATTCTTAAATCTCCATGGACTTTGTTTAAATAAGGCCCAGCTTTCCCTGTGCCTAGATATCAATAGTGACCTTGTAGAGAAGTGCTGCGTTCCCTGGCATTGGCTTTTTGTGATCAGCCTAACCAGACTAACTTAAACTGTGACCCTGAGGCTTTTGCTAAGTGACTTGGAGCCTCCCAGCACAGAGGGGTTGGTGACATAATTTGGGGGGTTTTTTCAGTCTTTTCTTTCCCTGAGAGATCTCTGTGACTGGTCTAGGAAACATGTCTTGCTTAGCACGTCTCCCACCAGCCATGACTTCAGAGCACCTTATTTTCCTTTTCTAGTGCTGCACTTTTCTGGGCTTAGTGGCTTTATTAGGATGGTTTCTCATGGCTTGATTCGGTTATGTTCCCACTGTTGCTCAAAGGTGATTAAGCTATTCCCTTCTGAAACACATAGCCAATAGATGATAGCTGCTGATACTGCAACTTTTCCCAGTTTTCATTCCATGCAAAAGCAGCTCTATAGTGGTGTGGGATTTGTTTCAGTTTTATTGTGTGTGCTGTTAATTTATGGTTTGTTCTATGTACCTGTTTGTTCCCCTGAATGGTCTTTCCCTGTTTTTTTCTCCTCCAACAGTTATGTGTCAATCCCCCATTCCCTCTCCTCTGGGTTCTGCCTGTCATCTCGGGGCCTTCCCCTGGAGCTAGAAAGTTCTTCCAAGGGCATCGAGTGATAGGTCAGATCTAGAGGGGGTCCCTCCTTATCATTTATGTTTAGTTTATGAAAATATTCATCTGTGTGACCCCCTCCCTGGTGATCCCTGATTTGCTTGCTCCCTGCCTCTTCTCCTTGTTCCACCCCCAAATAAAAGCTGCTGGCAAACAGCTGGGGGGCTCTGCCTGGGCAGTTACCTGGAGATCAGGAGGTCGAACGCTGGGGCTCCAATATACTCTTGTGACCTGCTCAGCAGAGTCTGCCTTTCTATCTCCGCAGTCGTTGCCCTGCACCACCTGTGCTTGCTGCCAAGGTCATGTGGGAGCGAAGATCCCACAGGATCGGATTAACTGGCATGGCCAGCTATCCAGCTCTGCTGGGAAGGAATGGCCATGTTCTTTTAGAGAAGGTGAACAACAGGTTTGTACTGTTAAAGGCCTCTTTGTTCTCTTCTGGATTTACAAATCATGAATTCCATTCTTTATGGGAAAACTGTTTGAACAGAAGGGTTGGGGTGTGTTACTCACTTTGTTGTAGACCCAGGCTTGGTTTTGAGGATAATCTTTTGGGAAAGAAAAGCATCTGAGAAATGCCTTGGATCCAGTTTTTGTACTTGTGATATGTATGGAAAGACCATAGCTCACTCAGCAATATATGTCAATCAATCGAGTGGATTTCTGAGCCACAGTTGGCAAACATATGCCATTGTATTAGAAATGATTTGAGATGCTGAGCTTCAGGTGAGCACCTCTTCTTGAATGTAGAGAAAAATTTTAACCCTGAGGCTGTTGCAATGTCATGCTCCATTTTTTTGGGTAACTGAATTATTTTCTGTTTGCTTGTAGGAATGATACAGATTTCAGGTAAGTTGGATTGTCCACACAGTTTCACACAGCACACATGTTGTGCTGGAGGAAGTTCCCTCCAATTTTGGGAGAAGTAGCATCCTATTCATTAGCTTTTTCTACTCACTTATGTAGATATTGTGCTTATTGTTTATCTTCCATTTTTTTTTTGTAGTGCTGCAAGATATATATTGTCTCAAGTTTACCCTTACCAGTAGTCAACTGTTTCCCTGCCCTGAAGAATGAAGGGTGTTCCCATCGGTACTTTATCAGAGTAAATGAGTGCTCTTTTCATGCTCTAAATAGTCCATTTGATGTAACGTGTAACTTCTTTTCCACAGAGAAATGTAATCCGAGTCACAATCCTGCTGAAAGTAAATGTTTCTCTACAGCCTGGCATCTTTATCTATACATTCGGACTCTAATTACATGAACTATTATCTCTCAGGTAGTAGTATATCATAAGGCCAAAATGAGGGTTCTTGGATATTCAGTTATGATTTAACTCACAGGTTGTGACTTCTTGCAAACTATTAACTGGGCTCAGGTTCCTGGGCTCTGATGCTATTGTGGACCTGGGTTCATGGGTGCTCTGATTCCACTGAAGATAGCAGGGGACATATCATACTTCATGTCATGCTGCAGTTTCAAGGGAGTTTTTGTTACAGGCATTCCAATGATATTCAGAGCACATATCTAATTTCAAGCAAGCTCTGCTAGTCTGGTGCCATTAGACATATTGTTTGCACAGTTGGTAGAATTTTGAGGAGTGTTGAAAATAACAAGTGGATTCACTTTGGTCTTTAAATTGCCAGGGAAACACAACCATGCAGTCACTTTTTCCTATGACATTGCCATTCTCAGCCAGCTTTGTTGAAAGTATGTAACTTCAACATGTAAAGTATTGATGACTTCAGTCATTCTCTATCACATTTATAGCGAATGAGAGTTTAAGAGAACACTGTGTTTTACCGTGGCTGAAACAATTCCACGTACATTGAATTGCAATCATTGAAGTCAAATGGAGTTTTCTCCATACATGAGGAGTAACAGCACGTCAGCAAGGCAGAAGGTTTGGATGTGGGACTGGAAATATCCCATGAGAAAGGGAAGATGGAACACTGAGGAAGTCATGGGGAAGAAGCAACAGCATTCAGCGAGCATACACAAAGTGTATGCCCCATCTTTGCAAGTAGAGGACTCTGGCTGTTGTTCTTACTCTGACTACAAAGACTTGGGGAAGCAGCTCTAGGCAACTGTTTGGGAATGCTCCATCAAGCAAGGCAAACATATTCAGGAGGGAGTTTAATTTCTGAATCATCAATGAGTGATTGATTCAGAATCAGTAACCCTCTTACTGGCAGGGAGAATAAACCTTATTTCTGTCTTTTTGTTGTATTTGTTTAAGTTTTTAATCTTTTTGCCAGTAGCCAAATCCTTTGCAATAGGTTGAATGCATATCAGGGTTTTATTTTTATTTCAGCACCTCTCAGGACTTGAGGTAATGGTTGAATGACTAGTCTCATTGATAATTGTCTCCAGAAAAACAGTCTCTTTCTGCTGCTGTGTTTCCTTCATCTCTTATAGAGAAGATTGTGAAGAATTTTTTAACCAACTATATCTTTTGTTTGCATTTAGCTTCTGTTTCATTTTATAATTTCTTTGTCATAGGAATTGCATTAACCCCATGTGTTACTTATAGATCTCAAATGGAAAGGTCATCTTCCAGTGTGAGAAGAGCACTGTGGAACGAGTGGAAATAATAATGTTCTGTTTACGATGCTGTCCCTGCACTTGCAAAGGTACAGTCTGTCTTTAAATGAGGTACAGTTTTCAAAGTCTTTAATCTAACTAACTGAGAATTTCACCAGCATGATTACCCAAAGGATTTAAGACCTGGTCAGCTGCAAAGCAACCTAAATATATGTTTGTTTTTAAACAAGTTCACTCCTCTCTATAAATGCCATAAATTAAATTGTTTTTGCAGTTCTTTGGGAAACTCAGCTGCTTTTCTAGCTTATTCTTATTTATTATTTCTTATCTTTTCTTTGGCCACCAAGAAGTCTGAGAAATCATACTGCATTCTTGAGAAAAAGCCTTGCTTAGGGGATAAGAATGCAAAACCTGCAGGATCTTCTTTATTTTCAGCATTCTTTGAGGCTGACTCATGGTTTAGCTTTTTGTTTATCCTCAATGGATGACATCCACACAGAGCAATCCCTCTAAGCAATATTATTCCACTTGCTCTGAATAATCTGACCTGTACAAGGTCAATATAAAAAGCTTCATATAGAGCAAGAATTTTCTGTCCTGAAAACTTCTCATCAGTGAAGAAACCAGAATGAATGTGAACAACTTCTGTTCTGAAGTGTCACGGGAATAGGTTTGAGTAAGAAAATGCTTTTAAATGCACAGTCTTGCTCCAGCTGACCTGTAATACAGCTTGCTGTCCACAGCCTTTGTGTTCCGTAACAATATTAGAATACTCTGGGGATTCTGTGGCCTAACTTCCTATTGTAAATCACAGAATCATTTAGGTTGGAAAAGACCTCTAAGAACATCAAGTCTCAGTTGTTAACCCAGCACTGCCAAGTCCACTACTAACCTGTGTCCTTAAGTTCCACATCTACAAGTTTTGAACACCTCCAGGGTTGGTGACTCATTCACTTCCCTGGGCAGCCTGTTCCAGTGTTTGACAACCATTTTGGTAAAGACATTTCTTGTAATATCTCACACTGAAACCCTCATTCATCTGAACTTCTATAAACACCAGGTATTTATATATAGAGAAGGATACAGTGGCATCTCTCCTATCACAAAGAGATATTCTGCTTCATTGCACAGAATAATTAGTGATACTGTGCATACTTTTGCGGACAAATCAGTTGAAAGTCCAATGTCGAAATCGCAGCCCTGGGAGTCACTAATAAATAATGGACACCTGCTTGAATGTATGGGTGCTGCACACATCTCAGTTCAGTTATACAAACCTTTTCCTATTTCCCTGAAAAAGGCTAATTACCAGCTCTTATGTATTTCTCTTTGCCTTTATATGGTCTCAGTTATCAGTGTTGTGCTTATTTTCAACTGAGACTTCAGCCTCTATATCAACTCTTAGCAAAAGGAAGATGTAGTTGCTGTGGGGATTCTTTTGGCATAGTGGCTATTTAATACAATTACCATTTAATGAAGAAACAAGCATTAAAAGTAAGTCAAACGTTGATCACAGTTAAAATCTTCTTTCATGAACTTAGAAATTGAAAATATTTCTATGAATCCCTTTAAAAATCACCTCTGTTTTTTCTATGTATTTTATGTAAAGGGCCTGGATCAACTGCTGCTTCAGCTGCTGTATATCCAGTGTTGTCAAAACCAGAGCTGATTTCTGAAACAAGTAGTAGGTGGAGAAAGTGTTTCCCTTCATAAATGTGTAACTTCCCACCTGCAATATCTGAGTATATTATAAAACAGCAGGTCAGATTTAAGGATACAGTATTTGCTAATTGAAAGGGATGGTATTGAATGAAGTCCACCTGATGTATAAATAAATTTTATTTATTGTTTAAAATATATTTTATTTTTATCAGTTATGAACCTTTCAAATCCTCTTCAAGGAAAATTTAAAGTACATACACAAAGGTATGCCTCTTCCAAGTTTCCAAGATCTGTTGGCTTGCATAAGTCCACCAAATATTTTATGAATAAGAGTATTTACAACTGTGATTATATATTAATTTAAGGAACAACCGAAAATCAAACTCATCATTGATTCAACCAGAATTGATGTTACACTTTTATATTGGATTTTGGGATTTTGTTGGTCAGCTTCCCTGGCTTTTTTTTCCTTAAGTTGATGTGTCCATGAAGAAAGACACTTCTAGCCAATGAACATAGTCTTTTTGATTATAGTAATGAATCAGTTGATTTTTGAAGGATAGAATAGAGTCTGTGAAAGAGTAAGAACACTTCTTTATAGGCTAAATGACCTGCAAATGAGAATATTGAAGCTGAAATGTTTGAAAGTGCACTTTTTCCTTTTCCATTAATATAGCATTGAGATGTGCTTAATCTTTTATTCCTTATTCTTTGTATTGAAGGCATTTTATGAAGTCATTCTAGTGATCCCTAGGAATGCAAGATTATGGATTATTTCATATATATTGATTTTAGAAGAATGAATTGAAAGAAATGAGACAATTTTGTGGAATATCTTGACAATAGTTTCTTCAAATACTTTAAGATGAGCTGTAGGTTTAGTCTGCACAGATTCCATCCTGGGATAAATAAATGTTCCTAACAGAGAATCTTTGTGTCTGCTTCTCAGAAATATTTGTATTTGTTGGGAATTTTTTTGACTAGTGATAATATGTTAGCTAAAAAGAATGACTGTTTTATGTTGTAAAGAGAGAAAATTATTTGAAAAATCAAACAGATAAATTTGGCTTGCAGATCACATACTGGGTCCAACTTACCCATGAGTAGTCACTGTTTCGTATTGTTTGTGTATTTTTTATCTGTCTCTTAGTTTACAGTCAATGGTTATAATTTATATCAACATTAATGTCTTCCTCTCTCCTAACATTCTATTTTAAGGAAAGACAATAAAAGAACATAGTATATTTTATGTTACATTGTTCACTAAATTTTGAACAAAGGCAAAGTATTTTTGTTTAAAATTGACCCTTCTTGAAACATACCACTCCATTTTTCTTAAAATTTTTATGTAGATAAACTTTAAAACTCCAAATGTCTGAATTCATATCTATATTTTCCCATTGAATACAAGTAATTGTTTTTAAGATTTTCTTCATATTTATAGTACTTATCAGGACATATGCTCATCCATTCTGAATGTTAATTGATGGCAGAGGTCAATTTTTCTGTCATCATATGGGATTTGTCAAGGACAGACAGTAAAAACTAAGGGCTGGGAGACTGCAAAACATATGTCTTAGCTGAGAAAACATTGTCTTCCATCACAGCAGGCTTTCTAGTGTATTAGAAAAAACCTATTATTAGGAAATTCCCTTCAATATTTTTAGTAATTTGAGACAGTGACATTCTTGCTACAAATGTGTATGGTACAATGTTGCTGAGTGTACTAACGCTCAAGCCAACCTCCCTGTCCTGGCTGGATCAATTATTTGTGCACATATACTATCACTCCAAATCAGCATTTAGTGCTCTTCCAGGCATAATACAGGTTCTTGCACAATGCTTCCAAGTTCAATGTATCATGTATTGTAGCGCTGTAATTTGAAATCTTTAGTAGCTGTTTTCTGATATTTATACAATGGAGACTCTGGGCAGTCAGGTGTGTGGGACTGGCAGCAATTTTTGACTATTATTTCTTAAAGTAGTAGTCTTGAAGGGTTAATTCCAGCGTTTTTCCTCCTGTGAGCAGTTCAGTACATGCACCACCCTGCCCATGGCCCAGGACACTGTTCCAGCCCTCCTGGGGCCATCATTCCCATGCCAGTGACTCTGGAGCAGGGCTGGTCTCCAGTTCCGCACAGCCTTGCCCTGCTGAGCAGAGCCCACCCATGGCCCTGCATTCACAGAGGGCTGCCTGATGCCCAGGGCTGGGGCTGCTCCTGCTGCCCAGCTGCTGGCTGCGGTGGGACATGCACTGGATGACAGGCCCTGCCCGGATGAGTCTCCTGAGGAGCTGTCACCACCCCCACCCCTGTGGAACCCACCATCCTTTGTCATGCTTGGATAATAGGAATGTTTATTAAAAACATTTTAATAAACAGAAAAATAAATCCTAGTAGGCTTTTTCTCTTAACTGAAACTTTTCCCATACGACCTTTTCTTCCAAGCCAGAGCTCACATTTATGAGACTTTTGTCCTCTGTGGCAATATGTATTAAATTCAATAGCACAAAATGAGTTGTGAGTCAGCCACCACACACTGAATCATCAAAATGCTGCTGTATTATTGCCAGACATTAAAACCGACATCTTGTTCGAGTAGGAAGAGTAATGCAAGTTTAAGGAACCTTGTGACTCAGTGGTGTGTGTAGGAAGTACTGTGGTGTTGTGTAATGGGACAAACAGCCTGGAATTGATCCTGCCAGTTTTTCCTGGGGAAAACTGCCAGAGACTTGAGCTGTTAAGTCAATGTTGCATTTTAATGAAATTTTTGGCACATCCAATGCTGAAAGTCCCCTGAAGGGAAAATATTGTAAATCCAGCTGGTAGTGCTAGAAGTTAAGTTTGTAGGTTGGGAAGGAGGTTGTTGCTTGTACTGTTTGTTGGGAACTGGGGAGAGGTGCTGCTTCCTGTCCTGTGGGATTGGCCCTAGGGAACTAAGGCTGGGACCTACCATCTGGTTCCTCACTGTGAGGGGTTGTTTGCTGTGACTGCTGGCATTGAGCCCTGGACGTGAACAAGGGTGCAAGAGTACTCGATGGAATCACTGCATGGACACTTGTGTAATAAGTGTAATAAGTGAAATGAACCATGAACAGATATATAGGGGATTATACAGGCCACGTGGCTTGTGAGATGTGCGTGTGTTTCAATATGGGCCAAAACATCATGAACTTCATGACTGTGTACATAAGTGAGAAAGGAAGCAGTTGACAAAATGCTTATACTGAAAATAAAATTTTACTTCAAAGACTATTTTTAGGCATCAGTCAGGGAAAATATGATTTTTTACTTGCCCTGTGAGTTTCAGAAACTGTGTTTCAAAGATGCTTTCAGGGTACTTGCACTTGAGAATATAGCTAAATACACTACTGAAATATCTATTTAATGATGACGCAGTTATCAGTTGAGAGTAATGAACATGATAACACTAATTTCATAACATAATGCGCATGTGCATGTGTGGGCTTTCTCTTCCTGATGCCTCTGAGAGTAGTTCATTAAATTAGCAGCCTAAAACTGGAGAGTTAATAATTCCCATGTTATTTATGTATATCTTTGTGCATTGTACAGGTTGTAGCCTATGTAGAATTATCACTTCTCAGTTGGGTTCTCTCTCTGTTATTTAACTTTCCTGCAGGATCCCGCTGAAAGGAAACAAAAGCGCTTCTGTCCCTCCCAGATCTGGACCCAGAAACAATCCCACTTCTGTTGACTCAAGATTATGGAACTGGGCCAGCTCAGCTACATTTCTATGCTCCCAGAGAATGCAACCAAATAGTTCTAGTAAAAGTAGGAGAAAGCCAGTGAAACAAAAGAACACTTTAGAGAGATGATTTTATGATCTTAAGTGTGTATTTTTCTCCCATAATGTTATACATCATCAAAAGCTAATTAGCATGGTATTCTTCTTCAGGGATAAAGAGAAGGAGCAGATCCAGCCTGCAGTCTTCAGGCAAGACCAGAATTCCTTGAGGCTTCTTGCCTCAAAGACCTAAGCCTGCTTTACTTAGTTTTTGATTGTTTTAATTTTGTTTCTCTTTCCATTTTTTTTCATCATACATAAAAAGGAGTTGATTCTCCGGTTGTTCCTTTCTTCTTAGAGTTCTGTAGATAGAGCATGGAGAGGTTGTTTTGCGAAGAACATCTACATGTATGTTGTCCACCCTGAAGTGTATTGAGAACTCTCTTTAGACAGGTAGAGAAACTCAAGTTAGAACAAACCATTTAGGTGTGGGAAGGGCTATGATGGAGCATAGTTTATCACATCAATACGGAAGCTTATGAGATCTCAACATTCCAGACAAGATATTTTATGTGGAAGTAGAGTTCAGATGCCTTGAAACTGCTCTGTGCTGTGATTCAAAGTGGGGTTTGGTTTGTGAATGGGAATGATTAGGAAATTCCTTTTGAAAGCTCTGTTCTGGTCAACCTTAAAACAGTTATGTGCACATATGAAGTTCCCACTGCTGAGCCTGTTTGCAGCCTTGTGAACACTCATGACTTAATGAAGTCAACAAAAACTGCTGACAATTTTTCACATGCAATAGGGCTTGAGTCTTTGCGGCTTTGACTCATTTGTGAACTGTTGTACCATTTTGACACTTGCAAGAACATTTGAGACTACAGTATCTTACTTGCAATCCAGAGTCTACACCAACATTGTGCTGCAGGAGGCAATCAATGAAAGAACTTTGACATAGAACAAAGGATAAACCTGGGAGCAGAAGACAGTTTGATCATCAAAGTTTTTGATGGTCTGTAGAGAAAGAGGAATGCAATTCTAAATCTCACTAAGCTGATGAGTGATCTCTCTCCCTCTGTTAAATAATTTTGAAAAGCTTATGCTGAAAGCACAGTTTAACAAAATTCTAAGCTGCCTTCTGAAGATCCCACAGGGCAATACCAGTAAACATAAAAGTGTGATTTCTAAGTTTGCCAAGACAAAACTGCCATGCATGTGAAAGAACTGAAGGCCAAATACTTCATAACTTCTATGCAGGAGGACGGTGGGGAAAATGGACCTTATTGACCATCTCTACTGGAAATTAAGAGTGTTTGTACAAGCCTTAAGAGGCGTGGCTGTGATGTTGTTCCATGGTACTGATGGCATTAAAATGATACATTTTTTAGTGTATTCTGGCTGCATTTGTTTAATAGTCGCTAGAATAAAGTGTCTAGTTTACTTACGTGACCCTGAGATTAGCTCTGTTCCTTAAAGCATGTTCCTTAAAGCATGAGGGTGTGGGTTCAAGCCACATATGGGCCATTCACGTCAGAGTTGGACTTTATGATGCTTGTGGGTCCCTTCCTACTCAGAATAATCTATAACCATACTTATATTTGGAGAGAATTCACTATCTTGAGGCCTACAGAACAGAGTCTTGGCTTGTGGCCCTGATGCTAAATTATGAAGCGCTCAAGCAACTTCAGTATCTCTACTGGACTTTTCCACACATGGTTTGCTAATGCAAACAAAAGCTGTGGATGTGACTTCTCTGTTCAAGATATTTGTATGTAAGCAAGAGGGGGAAAGAAATAGAGATCAAAGAATTACACTTCAAAATATTAAAGCCCATAATTTAAATTTTATGATTTTTTTTCCATAAAATTGTATGATATTTCTGAATTTTGTCTTTTAAAGACAACCAAGGAATTTTGCCATTGGGACACTTTGTTGTGCTTTTAGGGATGTAACAATTAGATGTAAAAGCATAATCTCAAAGATTCAATAATTTGGGTTTTTTTACATGAAAAAGGGACTGAAGTGCTTTTACTCACTCAATTAGGTACAATTCCAATGTAATAATGAATTCAGTAAAGATATTTTTGAGGAGCTGGTTTAGTATATCCCAGATGAGATATCCAGTGAGATTCCCAAATAAAATCTAAGGCTCTTAAAATGAACAACAAATCCATATTTTACTATAAAATTAAATTTAAATTTTTAATAGGGAAAACTAAAGTTGGCAATTTAAGGTATTTCACAAACCCTTTTATTCCAGTTTTCTCCTGCCCATTGTAAGCTTGTGTGATTGATTTTAATCAGCTCAGTAGCCTACTTGGTTGTACAAGCTTTGCACAAGCTTTTTTCACTGTGGAGGGTTTTTTTTTGGGGTGTGTGGGTTTTTTTTTTTTTTTTTTACACTGGAGAGATTGGAGGCTTTTATGGTGAGTTTTTTTTTGTTGGTTGTTTTTTTTTTTTATCTTAAGGAGTTCTTTTGGTATGTGTGTGGTTTTTTCTTTTTGTTTTCTTGGTGTTTTTTTGTTTTTGTTTTATTGTTGAATATTCTTACTAACAACTGCCTTGCTTTCTTCTAGAGGTGATGAGATTCAGACATATTAATACTGTGGTGCTAAGGATGCATTGGCTTCCTACATCCAAGGAAATTTCTGTAACCTCCTGTTTTCAGAGGTACATGGCATGGACTCAAACAGTTCTTCTGTAGTTCTTTGAATTCAAAATTCTGCTGCAGTCCTTTCACTAGCTTGGCATTATGTTCAGGAACACTTGTCTATGTTGTAAGTTGTTCAAGAAGATGCATAAGAACTTTTTAAATAGACAAATATTTAATTTTTTTCTAAAAGGTCTTTTCCTTCTCTTTTTTGACTTTTTTTCTTGTTCTTTGAATGTAAGGTGAATTTTCAAAAGTGCAGGTTGAAGAAAAACAGACAGGAAAGGTTATCAGAATTGTCTCAGAATTCACAGTCCTTGACTATTTTGATGCTAGTGTTATTGTCTCTTTTGAAACAGAAATTTGCCTTTATTTAAAAGTCTCCTGAAAATGCTTCAGTTTTCTTCATATTTCAGTTAATAAATTAAGCACCCCTACTCTCCCTAACTTTTCTCTTATGATACTCTCCATATATGCAATATTTGGTAAAAGTGCAAGCAATTTTGCTGTCTTCCACAGTTTGATAAATGTATTCAGTGTTTGAATCAATATTGAGGTTTGCTATGAAAAGCTGTGGTCAAATCTATAATAAATTATCTTTTCAATGTTATTAAATGTAGCATTCAGACTGTTTGCCAATTAGTATGCTGTCATCTTGGTGGAATTTGTGTGGAACTGGATTACACTTGAAAAAGAATTCCTTTAGTTTCTTCAGGATACAGAAAATTATATTTAGGATTAATCTTCTTTTCTCTCCACTTCTTTCCCCTCCCCCAAAAACCTTTTCCCCTTTCTCCTCCTTCTATGTTGATACACTCATTATTTTCTGAATGAATGCCAACAGCATAGCAGATTTTTCAAAGACTCTCATCATAGCAGACATTTTGAGCTATGGCTTTGACAGATTGCACATTTTGAAAGTGCGATACTGTAGCAAGCTTTTTAGTAAATTTGGCAGACTACATACTGTCTTGAAATCCACTGATGAAAAGTGAAAAATCTATTAGATGTAGGTTGGCAGGATACATGTGACCTGCTGACAGGCTGTGTACATTTTTTCTTCCATTCTAGGAGCAAGGAATCCAATTCTCAGGGGTTTATGAAGAATTGCAGTAAATGTCACTTACAGAATGAAAAACATCTTGGATGAATTAGATTGAAGAGATGACTAAAAAAAGTGTTTCAAAAGTCTTTGTCTTACATACAGGGATTTTACTTAAATTATAACTGTTGAATTAAGAACTTGCTGGACAGCTGGGCCCAGACAATGGAGGTGAATGGTGCTGCATCCAGTTGGTGACCAGTCACTTGTGGTGCTCCCCAGGAATCTGTGTAGGGCCCAGTCCTGTTTAATGTCTTTATCAGTGATCTGCATGAGGGGACCATTAGCAAATCTGCACAACACCAAGCTAGGGGGGAGTGTTGATCTGCTGGAGGGTAGGAGGGCTCTGCAGAGGGATCTGGACAGGCTGGATTGATGGGCCAAGTCCAACAATTTGAGGTTTAACAGGAACGTGTGCTGTGGGTCCCACACTTCAGCCATAACAGGCCCCTGCAGGGCTAGGGACAGAGTGACTGGATGGTGACCAGGCAGGGACCTGGGGGTGCTGATTGACAGCAGATAAATACGAGTCAGTGTGTGCCCACCAGGCCAAGAACCCCAAGGGCATTGTGACCTGTATCAGGTGTAGTGTGGCCAACAGGACCAGGAAAGGCCTTCTTCTCCTGTACTCAGCACTTGTTCGGCAGCACCTTGTGTATTGTGTCCAATTCTGGGCCCCCCAGTTTAGGAAGGATGGTAAGATGCTGGAGCATGTCCAGAGAAAGGCAACAAGGCTGGTGAAAAGTCTGGAGTATGAGTCTGATGAGGGGCAGCTGAGAGGACTGGGGTTGTTTAGCCTGGAGATAAAGAGGCGCAGGGAAGACCTTATTGCTCTCTACAACTGCTTGAAAGGAGGTGGTAGCCAGATGAGCATTGGTCTCTCCTCCCAGGAAACCAGTGACAGGACAAGAGGACACCAGTCTTAAGCTGCACACAGGGAGGTTTAGGGTGGACATTAGGAAGAAGTTCTTCACACAGAGGATTTTTCAGCTTTGGAATAGGCTGCCCAGGTAGCTGGTGGAGTCACCATCCCCTAGAGATGTTTAAGAAAAGACTGATCTGCTGCTCAGTTCCATGGTCTGGTTGACAAGGTTGTATTAGGTCACAGATAGGACTCGATGATCTCGAAGGTCTTTTCCAACCTATTTGATTCTGTGGGATTATTGGTAGAGAATAGATAGGAACCAATATAGTAATACATGTTATAGTGCTAAAGAGCTGCTTTGATGATGTCCTGTTATAAAGAATTTGCAAACAGAGCAAATCCTTAAATTTCCCAATGCTTAAAATACAGGCTTACACTTGGAGTTTCAACTCTCCATTTTTAATGTTGGGGTTGGGATACTAAGCATTCCATGACTACTCTGCAGGAAAGAGCTCAGCTTCCAAAAGCAGAAGGGGTTCTATAACAGTTTATTTGCAGGCAGAATGCTGCTCTGAGGAATTTCCTTTGTGGCTTTGAAACCTGTTACCCTTGGTGGCTTCTCAAAAGCTGTATCTTATACACAGTCTTGTATGAAAGGGTTAGTACCCAGTGGATACAGACATAAGAAGCACCCTGTATGTGCCTGTGGCTAATCTGCAGTATCATGACTTTAGCTGGAATACTCAGGCCATCAATCTGGCAAAGGGATGGCAGGAGCCTTCTCTGCATCCTTGACAACATATTTTCACTTCACCTCCACCTTTGTACTGGAATTGCCTTTTGGCAGTCTATGATTAGTTGAACCAAACTGCTGAACTGAACCAAATCTAGCCCAAAACTAGTAACAGTGCAAAACAAGAAAGAACTTATCTCACAGCTAGATTGGGAGGCTCAGTGGGCACATGTATAGTAGTACTTGTGCAAGAAGACGAAGAAATATTCTGTTAGGGAGTGGAATTACATTTTTGTTAGTGGCTTACCTTTGCATGTTTTTTAATTATGCAACATGTGCTCATCAGAGAAATAATTGGCTTACTAATTCTTACCAAAACTGCTGTAGGACTTAGAATGATATTCAAACAATCACATGTAAAAGTGGAGGCATCTACATTGCACTTCATTGAAGTGTAAGTGCTTCTTAATGGTTTCTTTTATATTCTCCTCATAAAATTCCTACCCTGGATGATAATAGTAGTAGAATATTAAAAGAGATCTTACCAAAACAGGTAAATTGTCTGTCAGTTTTTCTGTCTTCTATGTGTTTGGGTCTTTCACATCTTTTGCATTGCAATAAGAGAGTATTGTTTTGTTATTTTAATAGTCTGTATTTCCATTGAAAATATGTAGCCTTAGGACTGGCCCTGTTGTGATGTACTAGTAAAAAAAGACATGCAAAACTTTACTTACTACTTTCTGATTAACGTTTGCATAGTCAGGCTAATGCAGATGTATTTCTAAAACAGAATAGGTCTCCCTAAAACGGTCTTAAATCTCATTCAAGCCCCCGACACTTCTTTTTCAGACTTGAATGAGACTTAAGACCGTTTTAGGGAGACCTATTCTGTTTTAGAAAGACCAGTTCTAGCACTGAATATAGCACATTACTTAAAATGGCACAGGAAGTTGCAGATAGAAGTGTTCTAGGGGACTCGAGGTGTTTATAATTTTCTGAGTGAGTGAGGATGTGAAAGAGAGAAATAACAGACATAAAAAAGATGATTATAATGACATTCATACTGATTTTTACATATGAGACATGGTCAACTGCTGATACTCAGCGTGGGTGTCTCCTGTGAGGCACTTGCACATAGCAGATAGATATCCAAGAGAACTGTTGCACAGTTGTGGATCACCAAATAAATCTTGGCCATGAGGAAAGGATCTGAAGATGCAAGAAAAAATAGGTGATGTGTAAAGGTGGTCAGATTGCCCAGATCACTGATATGTGAAGTCCCCTTGCCAGCACAGATGTCCCCCCATCTCACCCCACTGCATCAGAAGCTGCTTGACAAACATGGGTCAGGCAGCCTGGTGCTGATGTTTGAGTACACCAGAGAAAGAAAACCAAAAAGAGGTGATACAGAAGGAAAGATGATAGGGGCAAGGGATGTTGGGAGATAAAGGTAAGCAGACATTGCTAGTAGGGAATTTGGAGACACTGAGGTAAAGTGAAAGGAGTATGCATGTAAGAGCTGAGAAGGAAGGATTTGGTGTTTGGCATCCTTCACCTTGAAATACAGGGATGTCTGGGTTGTGGATAATTGTACAGAGATCAGAGAGATTCTGAAGTGGTGAGATTTCATAAGGTTGGGTCTGACAGGGTAGATGGTAGCACAGAATTAACTATAAAAATCAAGATGGCATTTCCATTTGTGTTATAAAGGAAATATTTATAAAGAGTTAAGGTGATATTTTATGTGTTTGCTATAAACAAGACAGTATTTTTCTCCGAAACTTCAGTGTATTCTATGGTGAAGGGCAGCATATCAGACAAAACACATTTTTTGTTTTGCTCCACTATGTCAGCTCCCAGTTTAAGTATTAATTTAGAATAATGTACCACCCATCAATCACAACCTCCATATCTTCTTACTTTCCTTTGTTGTCTTCAGTCTTTAACTGGCTTGTTCCAAATATATGTCAGTCTTTAATCAGTGTAGCCAGAATGGCATCCAACCTTTTGCAAGTTGTAGTGTACTTTTTCTGAACTGACATCTGATCTGTCAGATTCACACCTCTTGAAAATGTGAAGATGTAGGCAACAGGGTTAGTACATGACTTATGTAATTGTGAGACAAAATGTATAAATGCTTTTCAGTAAATTCTTTTTCTTAACACTATATATAACAATACTGTCATTTCATCATTTGTATTAGATGTGTGTTAAAAAAAAAAAAAAAAAAGTTCCCCAAATTAAAATCATTCTGCCAATATAAATACATAAAATCATCATCCTTAGAACTGAAGGCACTATCTTTGGGAAAAATAAAATCACATTGATTGCAGATCCTTATTTGTAAGGAAGAAGATAATTGTGAACTGTAAGGGCTGACTTTCAAAAGGAGAAACAAAAGAAACTCTACAGATTTTCATACCAGTGCTCCTTGTTGCTCTGCTATTCTTTTTTATTATTATTTTATTTTTTTTTCTCTTTAATTTTGTTTCCTCTTTGAGTGCACACTAATATATTTTACTGAGCTATGAAACTACTTTCTTCAGATCACCGGGCAGGAACTGACATCCTTGTAGATGCATATGATCAAGCTACTTATAGAAAGAATTGAAAGTGCCTTGCCATCTGCATGCATTTGTATTAAATTCAAATGTACAATATCTTTGGAATAATCAGTTTTGCCCTTGTATGACATATATAGAGGCACTTGTACAGAGAGACTGCACAAAAAATATATATTAGGGACTGAAATGAAGTCCACGGGTGACCAAGGGCTAAAATTGCCATGTGAACTGTTCACTTGCTCTCAGGTCACTGTTCAGAAATAAGAAGTCCCTAATCAAGGCCTGCTGTGTCTCAGAGATAGTGACAGATGTAAGTAAACTATGCATAAGTCCTTGGAAGAGCTTGATTTATCAAGCAAATGAATGACATACTGAAGATAATGAGTTCAGTTTATAGTAAAGAAACGCTGACTCCTGAGAAGCGCAGTGGTTAGTGTACATGTTCAGCAGTGGAAAATCTTGGATTGAAATAATAACTTTTGTTAAAGAGACATGAATCCTGAAGTCCCACTTCACAAAAGAATGCCATGGCCTCTATCAGGGTACAACCAAGTCTAAGCTGGCAGGGTGAACAATTTCACCTGTGACAAAGAGTACAGAAAGAATGATCAGCTTGAGACATCACAGAAAAACAAGTCAAAACCTAAGTAATGGACACTTATGGAAATGTTAGAGAATGAAGAGAAGGGATGCTGCTGGTGTTGCCTATGTGTTCTGTGTTAAGGACTTACAGAAAGGGAACATCAGCAGACTTACAGAAAGGGAACATCAGCAGCACTGGAAAACAGGATCACACTCTACAACAGCAAATCCGCAAAGAAATTATTTGATTTTATTAGTATAAAAATGACACTTGAAATGTTTACTGATTCATTTTTATGACTCTTGTCCTAATCAGAAGCCGTCTGAATTTTATGAGCTTTTCCATTTACTTTTACAGTGTAGTCTTAGGCTGTAAATTTAAAATTGCCTCTCTCTCTTTCAAAGACGTGTTGTATTACATTTCGGACAATGTTTACTGGTGACGATATGAGTTGTCATTTTGATTACAAAAGGAAGCTCTGCAGGGAGTTGCTAATAGTAACTCTAATAGAGAGTCAAACAATAAAAGACTAGAAGAACTCAATATAAATTATAACTGTGCTTTAATTTACAATTGTTGTCTTACAAAAAGTTCTCTGAGGAATCTTAAAAATAAGTCATCCATACAGCTGTTTTTAAAGGGAAAGGGACTCTGGCAGAATGAAACATTGCATTGTACCTTTGGACAATAAAAATATTCAGATTATTGTCTTTTAATAATATAGTGCAAAATAAAATATTTGAACTACCAAATAAGACATTTAAAATCGAAGGACTAAGTCTGATTCTTTTTCTGTGCAAAATGTTGTCTCTTCTTTTATTGCATCTGAGAGCAATACCATATTAACCCCAGGCAGCATCAGCCATAAAGTTAAAGTGACAGCACTATGTTCCTCAAGGGAGAATGTGAAGAGGCTTCTTATATTTGCATCAAAGATCAAAGCACAGTTTGGGTTAGGTGCTGACTGAATGTACAAAATTCAAAGGACATTTAAGGCTAATAACTCTAATTAGTAGTTCACCAGACTGCTTTAGTGGCAGAATAAGAATTTCATACAACATAACATAAAGAATGGAGTCTTTGTAGATGAAACTAAACAAAAATCTGATTTCAGACAAAAAATTACCAGCTTTTTTGTTTGTGTTGCTATTTTTTTGTTACATACTATGGAATAAGTTTAAAACCAAGATTAAAACCAAGATTTTTTGTTGTTGTTTGGTTTGTTGGATGTTTTTTTGGTCAATATATACTTCTCACCTTTCAAAACAGTAACAGCAATTTAATAGTATAGAAGTAATTTTTAGGGTATGGCAAGAAGCCATATATGCATTATCAGATAAGTGATGATTTGTCATTAATTAAGTCCTCTTCCTTTGTGTATGGCAGGAGTAGTCAAATCAGATCCTGTCCACAGCTCATTAATAGTGGTCTGAGTCCTTGAGCAACAGGGGTGCATGCTGCAGTCTGTCATCCTGACTTCTTTTCTCTCCATGCACATATTTTTATATCTGCTATTTTATGTAATTTCTTATATAAAGCCTCAACTACAACTAGAAATAAAACACTTAAACCCAAACGCACTAGCATGGCCAAAATGACCCTTTGTTCCCATCTGCTGCTTATGCAATTTAAAATTCTGTATGTGGGAAGTGAATTTGCACAGAGGATTGACCCAAAGTGATATTATATTTGTCCTGTAATTGAAATGCATTTAAAAAAAAAAAAAAAAAGGTTCAATGACTTCTTTGTTTTTGCTGTAGTTTAAAATTTGTCCTTTAAAATAACAACAAAAAAATCTGCTTAGAGAAGTGAAGAGAAAAGGTATCAGTTGTGACCAGAGTGTAAGAACTGTAATATAATATATCTAAAAACTTATTTGTCTTTCCCTATTGGCAGGCATCTGAATTGCCTTTTTCTATTAGTAAACTTTCCTAAGCTCTGAGCTCAAGCCAAGTAATCCTTTAGGGATGGACAGATATACCTAAAAAGGCAACCTGAAGCCAGATGGCCCTGGGGATGTTGTGAAATGAGTACATGTTTCAAAAGAGAAGCCCAAATAAAAGGAAAAAAGTGCATGTTTTGCTCTTTGAGTTGGCATACCCTGTGTGGAAACACTGAGCTGCTTAGGCATTTTGAAGGTGGACATATGAAATTACACATGCAGTGAGCTGGGATTCTTGGTCTAGAAGGTTTTCCAGATGCCTTTTGAAACAAAGGGGATATTTTGCATATTAAGTCAATTTTCCGTGTAGAAACGATTAGCCCAGGGTAAAATATGAGATTGGTGTGGAGTGGCAGCAGTAGATAGCAATCTTGTACCTGACTTGAGTATTCAGTAAAGTAGTTACTCTGAGAGACTTGAGATATCCAACAGAACAGTCCTCATTTCTTGTCATTTCTCTGAAATTCTGGAGCAAGCTATATCCATATCTCAACATAGTCTATGTGATACTTTGCAGCAGGTTTTGAGGGTAAGCACTGGAGGCTAAATTATGAACACTAAAAATATGACCACAGAAAAGAATAGTTTTTGGACCTTTCTTGCTCACCTCATTAAAAGCTGCACAGATATTGGAACATTGCTCTTAGGGGAGATCTGAAGGTGTGCATGAATCTTTTAATTAATGGTTTAAAAGAAAAATTATTCTCTTTGTGCATATCAGCTTATTCTTAACAGGGTGACCAAAATGATATGCAACGGACAAAAAAAAGCAAGTCTGGAAGCTGGCGTAATATGTTATACCCACAGTTAGATTTCAGACATTTTCTATATGCAATTGAAATATGTGTCTTTGTGTCAGAGCTTCTTTAGGAGGTCTGGCATGAAGAAATTGAGAAATTTTCTTATGCATTTAGTAATCTTTGAAAAGTTCCCATTAAAATGAGTGTCTAGAATTAGCAATAGTTTTGTCTTTTTAAAAAATTTTCAAATGTAACTGCAATAATGAAATCTAATGTATTTTTACATAAAATCCCCAGTGTTCTTTATCAATTCAATTCAATTCAATTCAATTCAATTCAATTCAATTCAATTCAATTCAATTCAATTCAATTCATCCCAATGAATTTTTACAATAAGAATGCTATTTTTAAAATATTGCCTTTATAAGGATTACCAGAAAAGAAAGTGTTGATGTAAAACTTGAGAACAGTGCCTTACTATTTATTGGAATGAGATGCTATAAACTTTCTTATAAAATAACGGCTCTTTCCTGATGTAAATATCTTGAATTTCCAGACTCAGTTGTTACTTTGGGATGGATCAGCCACCCATTGCCTTGAGTGTCCTTTTTTCTTTTATCTTTTTGAGGTGACTTTAGTAGTTAGGTCTCCAGACACAGCAGGAGCAGAGAGAAACAGGGAGGAAAGAGTATCAGCCAGCCTGTAAATATCTGGGCCACAAGCACAATTTGGTGTGTTACTATGTGCTAACTGGTTGTTAAATTTTAGGGACAGCCAGGAGCTAACTTCACCTAGTTAATATGTATTAAGGCACATGGTCATGGAAATCAAAATGGTTATGTTTCTCTCCACACCAAGTACATTTATTCACATGAAATAAATTTTAAAAAAATTTTTATCAAAGCCACTACTTTTATTAGAGACACTATATTAAATACATCTACTGAATTTCCTAATTGTAGCAGCTGTAATGAAATCTTAGGCTAAGGAAGTGGAGAGTTTAAGTTTCATGTCTGCTGAATGCCCACTTGTAGTAGAGGAGAGTTCAATTCACAGCTGTCACATATGGACATGTTGGAATAATATCATAGACCCTTGCTCTTTTTCCTGTTGGTACTACCCCTCAGAATCTAAAAACTTTTTTATTAACAAAACAAGAAATTATAATGAGGAGCTGTCTTTGCATAAGAAATGTGGGTCAAAATGCAGTAGGGCTTAGATGCAGTAGGGCTTAGATAATTATTTTCAGTAAAACACTCTGGCTGTTTTTGCTCTGAGACCACTTACGAGTTAAGAACTGGCCTCTGTGTGAAGCAGAAGAGCCCTGCTGATAGTGGATTGATATTCTCCATAGGAATGTGAGCTGCAGAGTTTTGGCAATGAAAGCATCTCCACTGTGGCCTTCTTTCCTCCTTTTCTTTTCCTCTGTGTGTGTGTCTCAAGAGCCTAGCTGCTAAATTAGAAGCCGTGATTTGTATTCAAATTGGAGATAGAAGAACATCTACTAACTTCCAATTTAATTGCTTATGGTGCTGAGTGGGTTGTGTTTGAGGTGTTTGTTGTATTGCAGAGTGACGGTTCTGAGGCTAGCAGAAGACTGCTTGTACCACCTAGATATTGCATGTTTTGCTCAGAGAGGAAAACCTGATTTATTGATTTATTCCTATGTTTAGAATACAATGAATGAAAATAGTACCTTATGCATTCTGGGGTCTATGCCTGAAATGAGCAGACTGGAGGAACTGTAACAAATGCAAGAACAAAGCAGTCTGTTAATGAATCAGATTCTCTTTAAAAAGAGAATGGAAATATCTTTTTTTCATCTGACAGAAGATTCTGAACATTTAACTAAAATAGTTTTGATTCAGTAGAAGAATTATCCTACGAACAGCTGGGAGGTTAGTTTACCATTGTTTACTCTTGGCTGTCTTGACTTATGTGGAACAAATAGACAAAGGGAGGAATTGAACTAATTTGAAAAATTGCATCAATTAAAATTGATAGAGAGAATACTTGTCAAAAGTATATTTATAGCTCTGTTTCAAATAAGAAAGATGAGAAATTCATCAAAATGAAAATGGGGACTTGTATGGATATAATCATGAGGGTGTTCCATTACATCTATAGTTCCATTTCATTTTAGATTTATGGATATTTTATGTTATACATTTTCACTGTTTGTGGAAATGAAAAAAACTCCTGTCTGTATTTTGCTCATCAAACTGAATTGGCAATAAACAGAAACCCACTTCTAAGTTCATTCTGCTGATTTGTGTAAAGTTTGTGAATTCAGTAGAGAAGGCTTGTGGTGGTACTTACACTGTAAGTAGAAATGGATCTCTTCTCTGGGTTAACCACATGATTCATGAAATGGTGGCAAACATTAGAGGAAACTAGAGGAATGGGACTTCTTTACTGGCTTTTTCAAACTACTGTATGAATGTCCTTTTAATCCTCCCCAGGGATTTGTAAGCACATGCCAGAAATAAACAGCTGACCTAAGGAAGAGAGTTCTCCCCTGTGCATCTGCTTGGGCTATAGGTTTATGGCAGTACTGAGCTGTTGAAATCAATCTTTTGTAATCTCTGCCCTTTATGCTTTGCTCAGAGGGCTGCTGTCGCATCTATAAATAATCCATTTGTGGATCTGTTTGAAGATGAAAGAGGCTGGCATGCAAAAAAGCTTTGACATGCAGTCCAGTTGCTTATCCAAAAGTGAACACACAAAACCTAGTTTTGGGTTCACCTGATTGATTTAGATGCTTTTTACTCTAAAATGCTGTTAATGCAGACTGCATTTTCAAGACAAGGCTTATAGTACAGGCAAGACTTAAAAATTTATGTTGCCTATAAAATCTTATCAGAATAAATCTGTCCAACTATCCTGTAAGCAAGGGCTCAGTGTATAGAGGTAGCAGAAATGAAATATAAAAACCTGCAGGTAGAGCTGTTGTATTATTCTAAAGTTTTTACAGCTTCAAGTATGTTGACTAATTGAAAACTAGGAATGCTAGACTGAAAAAAAACCACCAAAAACCACAACCAATCCCAAACATCTGTTACTGTGGCTCCTTTTCCAGAAATGGTTACATTATATGATAAGCTCTTCTTTTTTCTTCATTAACAGCATTTATTTTGAAGTCTTGTTAATCTTCCCCATTGTGGTCCCTCCTCCTTTAGCCAGGTGGAACTGGTTCTGCCTTTTTGCCCCTTCTCTGTTTCCTTGGAAGAGCAGTTGTTCTCCATGTGTCTAGGTGATGAAACATGGATGAATGATATTTTTTATTACTTTAAAAATATCTTTATTGTTCCTTATCTTTAGGGACAAGACTGTCTTTGCAGTGGACCACAGAAAGCTGAAGAGCCCTATGACTTAATATGGAGAGGGGAGAGGACTATTACACTTCAGAAGTACAATTGGTTCTCCCACTGTGGGTGTGAAGGGTGGGGGGACCTTTATCTCACAGTCTTACTACTAATTGAACTGACCTTCTAGTAAGTGTGCTTTCCCTTGTGGGTTTTTTTCAGTGCTGGATCCCTTTGGAGGCAGCATTTGTTATTTTACTGAGGTGGTTGGGACTTCTAATGATGCAGAAATCCAACTCTTCTCCGTTTCCTTTGAGACTCTTAGCTTGCCTGTTTGACTATTCTCACAAAGACTTGTGTAATTATTTCATTTTTCTTTATGATCACTTAGGAAGATATTTCTAAAGTTATGTTAACATAGGTTCTCCGATTTTGCCACAGTTCCCTTCCGTGAACTTGCTTTTAAAACCAAAAGCAGTAAAACAATGGTAGCTATTTAATGCACCTCTTCCTTTAGTGGGCTGGAGCTGGAAGTGCCGTATAGACAAAGGCTGTTGTCTTCTGTGGGTCACAGAACACCTCAGTTTGAGCTAGAAATGGTGCTGTGAGGTACCTCATCTTGCTTTCAGTTTGATTCTTATCTACTGCTTTAGGTACTGTTGTTACTCTTGGCGCAGGTAAAATCAGCGCCCTTAGTTAAGTGGATGTCCTCAAGTTTCACTGACATTTGAGTTTCAAGGAGAATTTAATTTTTCAAAGATCTTTTATAAATTGAGTGATTGGTATAAAAACAAAGTTAGAATTCTTTACTAGAAAAGAAGGAAAAAAGAAGCAAGGATGTCTTTAAGGCTGACACAGATCAGTTAGAAAATAGGAAGTACAGTGCTTACTACAGTGAAGCTCCAAATTATTCAGATTCATGAATGGACTTAAACTGCACTTTCACTCTGTGAAAGTATATTGAAAACATGCATTTGTCTCTATTATCCTAGGTCTAAAAGGACCTCTATAGAAGTAATTGGATTTGCCATTGTTAGGATGGCAGCAGCACTATGACGCTGAGTAACTATTGTGTTTGGCTAAGGTTCTGTTGTGATTACCATTTTGTGAGGGTGGACCTTATTCATCCATGGTATTCTTCACTGCAGGCAGTTCTACCAACTCTGATCTCAGCTTCCATTCCAGTTGTATTTGTTCTCCTCTTTCACTGTGTCACAAACGAACCAGAGTTCCTCACATACCATTGGGTAGTTGCCTTTCAGAGAAAAGTTTTGCAGAGGCATTCTTGGCTTGGACAAGGAATTCCTGTTTGAGGAGAGGTCTGAAATTAAAAGTACAGCTTACAGAATTTAAAAGAAATTTTTAGGAACTATGGTTTAAAAATATATTCTTTATTTCCTTGCTTGTGGTGGACTTGTTCCTTTTAACATTCTCAGGAAGCATGAGAATGGCCACTGGTCACATAGCTTATTTGGATGCAATGAGTTCTGCAATAGCAGTGCTACAAACATTAGAGTTCTTCAAAAAACCCCAGGAGTTGCATCTGATTGGAGCAGCTGAAATAGCAATGAGCAGGTGAAAGCTACTGGATAGGGCAGAAAGAATTTGCAAAGAACACGCCCCTCAGATCTTCCTTGGGTGCAATGAATTTTAGGCCAATGTTAATGCCATAAGCAGCTCCATAGTGTAGAATATATCTGTGAGTCTATTTGTGTGCAGGCAAATATGTGCTAAAATGGAACTATTTGTAGGAGCTACAAAATGCCTTCATAAAACTTTCTAAGTATATATGGGTGACTGTTAGCTAGCTCTAGAGATATTTAAATGTCAGATCTCTCTGAGATGCTGGAATTACTGGGTTCTGATAATTACAGTTCTGTGTAAAGTTTTCAGGAGGCTTGATATTAACCTGAAAAAAATTGGAACTTCAGCTCTAGCTTTCAGCTACAACAAGAAGGATGTTGACCTATTAGGATAAATTACAGAAAAGAAGTACCTCTGAGTATTTGATATTGGTTTATAATTGAATCTCACAAACCCTACAGAAATTTGTTTAGCTTTTGCTTTGATCTTCCTGAATATTTAGTATAGGTATTGGTTTAATGGCATACACCCCTGAAATAACTATTTAGAGCCCTAATTATTCAGACACTATATAATGTACAGTAATATCTGGTAATAGAAGACAACTGTAAAGGGCTGTAGACAAACATGCTGTGCTTTACTGTTGACATAATGAAGAGACACATATGGAACTTGGTGTTCCTAAAGGAATGTGTTGGTCTGCAAATTGAAATGCAAAATGGAGAAATCCAAGTAGTTAATTTCCATTCTACATTATGAAATTAGAAATATTCTGATCTGAAAAGGAACTGGAAAAATGCATAATGCCTTTTGACAGAGATCATAAATCATGGGCTTTTCAAGGCTATTAAAACAAATTCCCTCCACTTTGGCAGAGCTGTTTTTAAAGTGCTTTTTTAACTAATGGCTTGTGCTGTGTTTTGAAAAATATAGTCTTCCTTATCAAATTATTCAAGTTATTTCAAAAACCTCAACTTCATACTCAAATTTTCTAATGCTATAATGCTTTTAAAATCAGGGAGAAATGCTGAAGATAAAACCTGTATATGCACTGGTATTATTACACTGTCCACTAGACAGTAAAACAGAGATGTAACCCTAAGTATTGATGGGTTTTTCTTCTCTGTAATCAATAATGGGCCTTGCTGTGGTTTTTTTTTTTTTTTTTTTTAATCTAGATTTAAGAACAGTTTTAGAGAAATTGTCTTGGAAAGGGTTTATAAAATGTTCTGACACTAATAATCTTTCTTGTTCAGAATCTTATGTTGATTAATATTTTCTGCAGAAACCTGTGAGTTAAGTGTTACTCAGCATTAATAAGAGTATCAAAGTTTTCTTCAATGATTGCATGGAACATCTTGCATTACTGAAGACTGTTAAATGAGAAAATGGTTTGCGTTTTTCGTTCTTCAGAAAACTGAAAAGAGCTTTGGGTGTCCTGAAAATCTACTGAAAATCTTTCTTTTTATCTTAATAATGAAAAACTAAAAAAGCTTTTATGTGTATTCAGGAAAGGACTCATAGTTTCTTAAAACTCTCAAATGTTTTTCTGGGAGTTCATGTGTGTGATAATAAAGACTCCAGCCTAAAAATGAAGCTTTCCTAACAAAACAGGACTAAAACTTTTATTTTTAGTAGTAAAAGATGGGGTTGCACACAAAATCAGTGTCAGAGTAATGGAAATAACTAAAACAATTAATTTCTTGTCCTTGTTTTTAGGCATGAAACAATGGCTTCTCAGTGTGATTGAAATCTGAGGTTAAATGTGGCGAATGACAGAATGAAGAAAAAATAAATGTTTATATCTCAAGACAGTGAAGTCTCACTTCAGGTGAAGTATATGTGAAAAATTATGTTTTGTGATTGAATCATCTTTCTTAGGGCTTTCTTGGGACACTGAATTCGTGATAATGTGTTCAAAACAATCTTTGAGTTGCTGAAATTTGCTCTGAATAACAAACTCCATACAACTATTTGTGAATAAAGTATCCTAGAAATTATCCTGCATTTGAGATATAGATTTATAAGACCATACTTGTTTCTCGTAACAAGAAGAGTCAAGCTAAAGCAGAACTGTCTACTGGCTGGAAAGAAAGGAATGTTTCAGTCTGTGTGATCTACCTTCACAGTTTTATGTCTCAGCCCACAGCTATGTTAATAAAACACCCTTAGGTGAGGGATAGAATCTCAGGCTCAGAAAAAGGAGGCAGGGAAGATTGTCTTGGTGGCATAGGCAGGAACCTGAGCAGATGTGGGAGTCTCTGCCTCTTTACTGAATGATCTCGACCAGTGATTACCTGTATTTCCAGGAAAAAGAGGAGGGAGAACAAAGGAAATAACTCTCTTTCCCCATTACCCCCTTATGCATCTGTCTGTGGGTCATTTCATAAAGAAAGTTTAGCCCAGGAGAAGCTTCTTGTTTAATGCAGATATTGATAGATGCATATATTGGTGTGGCAATGACGATGCAGATCTACAGATTGTAGCCACCTGGTGGCTACAATCCTCAGATCATGCCACTAGGAGGAGATTTATTGTCAGTCTTAGTTATGTTATGCAGTTATGTTGTGCAGTAATGTTATTTAATGCATGTTGCTATCTTGGCTGATAGCACCTTACCTTACATTTGTGTTTTTTTACATTTTCCCCACTCTCCTTAGCCGTCAAGTCAAGCTTGTAGTCACTTTTAACAAAGTGACTTTGTTAAAACTTTTTCAGCAAGTAGATCTTAAAAGCCTATTCTGATACCTAAATCAGAATTGCACAGGTCCTGGCATGCTTCAGGAGGAAATGTCATCCTGATTTTCATGTCAAAAGAGAAAATTGTTTGAGTATCGTGAAGCAATGGCAGCTCACTAGAAAGTGTGTTCAGCTAGGCGAGAGCCTATCTTTTTGTCCTGTGTAACATTAATACTCCAAACAGTATAATCAACAAAATCGTTAACAAGAACTGTGAGTCTGAGAGTCAGCATCCAAACCCTCGCAATCCAAATGAACACCCCTACTTCATCCTGAATAAGTGATTTGGTGGATGCCACAGCCTATTTGGTTTTTTTAAGCTGTCTCCTCCAGACAGGTGACCCACTGCTGTTTCCAGTTTGATTTAGTGGATGTTTAGGCACTTTCAGGACTTAGGATGAGATTTTTTTTTTAATCTATTTCTATGTCAGTGCGTTCACATTCTTTAATTTCTCAGAAGAGGCTTCCGAAAGAGTTAAAGATCCAGGAAAAGGGAGATTTAGAGATTTTGTTAAACTAAGCCTAACTCCAGTGCAGCATGAATGCTACATAATTGATTGTTACTGTCAACACATTACCCAATATGTCCTGTTTTCCTTCTTTTTTTTAATCGCTTAGAATATATTTAGTCCATAGTCTTGATAACTGAAAATATCCTTAGATTTAGGATTTAAAAAATACATTTAAATAAGAATATAAATTGTTTTGGGGAAAGAGTTTCCTCTGATATTCTCTGATTGTAGTTTATGACTTCTCTACCTTTCAAGCTGATTTTAATATTTTTTCATTAAATTTGGTATAGTCTTTTGTCCCAAGAGACCTGCCTCTTCATTATAACCATTTCCATCAATGACAAGATCACAGAGCATTTTTAATGTTAAATAGGATAGAAGGATAGAAATTAGTACTTAAAGGGTGAAACTATTAGTATTTCTGAGTGCTTCTATGTATTCATCACTGCCTGATACAAATCAGTATTAATAATGGGACCAGCCAGACATAATCCATCTGCTGGATATTCCTTTTCTTTCTATGCAGTGACTGTCTTGTCTTCTTTCTCAGACAGTGCCTGCTCTGGTCTCCAGACAGGAAATCCAGACATGGCCATTCATCAATGCTGCTATAATCTGTCTGGTTTTATTAGCTTTTGAATTTTATCACCAAAATGAAAAGGAAGGGGGGGAAAAGAGAACCCAGCACTATGAATCTCCTGTACCTATGATTTCTTCTCAATACAGTGGATTCAGTGCAGACAAAAATTTAAAAATAAAAGGATACCTGGCAAATAAACTACCCCCTGCTACCTCACTCTCCCATACACCATCCTCTGCTGCCCCTCTCCCCCCCTGCTTACGTTTAAGATGTTGATCTACTTTTTAAAATTCTTCTTCAACATATACATGCAGTGAGGGTTTCTGGTTGATTTATATTTTTCATGTATTTTAGATTTCATGATGCATATTGTATATTCCCTGTTGTTTTAGGACCTGCCTAGGACTGGATCTTGTTTTGGAGAGCAGACATGAACAACTGTTGGAAATTGAGTTGTTTGGAGATGCTTGATGGATTGAGGAATTCCAGTGCCAGTGGTCCCAGCTGAATAAATTCCAGTTGGAATAACTGTTTGAGGCAAGGGATGTTAAACTATGTAGAGAACAATGAAGAGAAAGGATGAGTGGAGTGAAACCTTTGATTGTTTCTGGCAAAGTGGCATAAATTGTTTCAACCCCGGGCACCAAAACAGCAAATCACTGAAGACAATATTTCGGTTGCCTTAAACCCCCATCACCAAGTTTCTGGTGAGGCAGAGAGGGTAAAATTTAGGTTTCAGGTGAAAAAGTGTCTACATTGGAGCTGTGTGGAAATGAGTAGATTTTCTCAAGGAGAGCAAGCTGTTTGCAGACTCCTTTGAATATCCTGCTGTGGCAGTCTAGCTGAAAGGTGAATGAGGATTCATAGAAGTGTGGTGTGTGCATTAAATGAAGGAATTCCCTACTTACTGTCCTTTGTAGGACTGTACAGAAGTGACAGAGTAGTTGCCTGTCTCCAATTCTCCTCTCCATCCTGCTGCTGGGGAGGGAAAGGGGGAGGAGGAAGCAGGGGAGAGAACGAGCAGCATGTGTTTAGGAGTCTCCCAGTGGAAGCACTCAGTTGGGGTAGATTGCTAAGCCACAAGAAAGAAATAACATAAGAGTAAT
Source organism: Hirundo rustica (assembly GCF_015227805.2). Classification (NCBI taxonomy): domain Eukaryota; kingdom Metazoa; phylum Chordata; class Aves; order Passeriformes; family Hirundinidae; genus Hirundo; species Hirundo rustica. Next base: position 19,477,641 of record NC_053453.1, on the reverse strand, counting down.
AAATTAGCTTAGCTATCAAAACTATATTTCTTTGGATCTCCCTCTGCAGCGTATTTGAGCACCAGCCCAGTACACATCTGCTCTCTTATGCAGGGATTAGAAACATCCACATTATTGAAACAGAATCTGGAAAAGACATCAAATTGATACCTTTAAAAAGAGGCAGATTAATTTGGAACTTCCTTGATTCCATGATGAAATTAAAACATTCCAAAGCAGAATGATGTCAGTGGTATTTTTCCAGAATGACATATAGCAATCTGTAGTAGCAGCATAGCTGTGTGGTTTGCTGGCTTTTACAAATTCACTTGGCATCATAAAGTGCCATTACTGTGGCTTTACTGATTTTGCACTTTGGCATGGCATGTGGAACAAAGCAGTAAGTATGCTATCAGTAGAGATCAAAACAGCTTTTGTAGTGCTTGATATGTCTGGTGTCTTGGTATGTCAGTAGTTCTGTAGATAAATATCCATGGAAACATCGGTAAAGAGTCGAAAGTTTTGCATTGGCATAGCGTAAGTCCAGAAGCCCTAGAATTGCACATTTATATAAGCCTTGCATGAAATTGAGCCTATGACAGAGAATTCTTCTTCTATATTTCCAACTCCTCATTTTTTAGAAAACCCTCTAGGTGCTCCATTGCCATTTATCAGAACTGGAAAGACAGAAAGTATAGTTATTTGGCTGAACAGGGGTGATGATGTCTTTCAAAAATCATACAGTTCAAAACTCAGTCTTTTTACGTTCAAAACCTGGCCACCAATGGCTTGTGGGGTAGAACTTTTGTATACAGTGACTTTTTCCTTGAAATACCCCTCAAGAAAGTGAGAAACTCATATTTGATCTTTTTGCCCTAAAACTATTCCTCTGTCTTTCAGGAATTAACTCAAAATATCATGCTTCAATCTGTTCTCAGATTTTGCAGCCTCCACATGTCTTCTTGTAGCTAAGAAAGTATTTGAAAAAAAAGAAGGTAAGATTCCAGTGACAGGAAGACAAACAGAATAAAGTGAGTGCTGGTGCAAAAGAGTGCTTCGCTTTTAATTTGGTTGTCAGTAAAGTCTTGTATGGGTGAAGAGCAGTAGGTCACAGGTCCTGCTGTAAGGGCTGCTCCTTGTAACTGAGGTACTGTCACTGCTTCAGCAGGTCCATTTTGAGAGAAAGCAGTGCTTTCTAATAAACTAAGTTATCCAGGATGTGAGAAGTGTACTTTGTTACTCTGAAGTCAGGCATTGGATAAGAGTAGCTGTTACTGAAAAAAGTTTTAGAACTATAAAAATACATTATTGGATTACTAAAGGCTATTTGAAGTAACCACTGCCTAAATTGTGGTTTTAAGCTGTACGTAAAGACAGGTGAAAGCTCGAGGTATTACAGTGTGCACCTTAGAAAATAGTTCTCAAAGAAACAGTTCTTTTTGTGTGCTTTTGTTGTCTTTTTAAAGCTAATTAAAAACCTATTAATGTTCTTTATGGAAAAAGGTATTTAAAGCAATAGGAACCTCTAATCAAATCAAATGGTCATTGTCATGTATGAGGGAGTGTGTAAGACTGATTATTAATTTGAATTACATAAATGGTTTCTCAAGATACTGTTCCAGTGTAAGAAAATACCTGGTTGTGGTGGTCCTTGGCTGGCTGCCAGATGCCTGCCTAGCTGCTGCTCTCTCATTTCCTGTCTTCTTATTTCTTCTAAAGGACAGAGGAAGAAAATCAGATGGAAAAGCTTGTGGGTCAAAATGAAGACAAACAAATAATTCACCGATTAGTCTCACAGCAAAACAGACTTGACCTGGAGAAAAGCAATTTAATTTATTGCCATTTAAAATAAATTAGGATGGTGATAAATAAAACCCTTCCCTCCCCTCTCTGATTATTTCCCAGTATTAACTCCTCTCCTTTGTTCCAAATACTCAGTTTCTTTCCCCACTTGAGGGTCACAGAATGGCTGGGGAATCCATAACAATTCCTTGTGGCTGCTCCTTTGCTTTCACACTTTCCTGTTATTCTAACATGGGTCCTCGCCAAAGGCTGCAGTCTTTCAGCAAACATCTGCCCTCCCTGCCGTGGAGTACTCCACAGGCTGCAGTGTGGATACCTGTGCTCCACCGTGGTCTTGTCTGCAGCTGCAGCAGAATCTCTGCTGCAGCACCTGCTGCCAGCACCTGGACACCTGTGCATTGGTAATCAGGAAGAAAGTGAGGATGCACCTATATAAGAAGGTGTAGTTATAGAATTATAGATTCACAGTGTCCCTCAGGTCGTCTGCCAGATTTTTTTTTTTTTTAACAGGAAAATCCTTGATCGCACAAATTTGATGGAGTGAAGTTTCCTACTAGCAATTTAACCTGCAGCAATTCAACATACAATCTGATTTAGAAATGGGTGAGCATGAAAATGAAGCCAGTGAAATGCACATCTGGTAATTACTAGTGTATATGCTTAGCATTGTATGATAGATAGTCAAGCACACAGCAGTTTCTCTTCTAAAGAGATAAGTCACGCACTAAGGCACTGTCTGGAGCACTCCCAGTGTGGATGCAATGTTCTCTACAGAGTGCTTAGCTCTCTGCCTGTGCATTTAGGACCAAGGACTGGAGCAAACTTCTTTTCTGGTTAATATGTAATGTGGACATAATGGCCTAGAATAATTTGATAGCAGCAAATCAACTTCTAAGGATACCCTCTTCACACCACCCTAAAAGGTAATGGTCACATTCTGGATCCATCATATCTTAATGAAATCGTGTTGCCAAACAAAGAATGCATTTGGAGCTCTCTATATGCTAGATAGTAGGAATAAAGAGAAAGCAATTATTTTTAGTCAGAAATCTTGATTCAAACATGCAGCTCTGAATCATGATACTTTATTTCCCAAACTTATCCTGGGAAATAATTCACATTAATTTATTGGGATTTTGTGTTACTTTTAGCTTCCTACATACATAATTAGTGTCTTAATCTCCTTTTTAGGGCTTTCTTCAGGAAATTTTCAGCTTGAATGGCTTATTTTTTGCTTAAGGCTACTTAACAAGGATACGGCTTTCCTTGTTTCGAGCTAGCTTGCTTAACAAAGGTGTATAATTGATTTAGCCTACATACATTCCAGTCATACATTAGACAGAAGAAATTCTTCCTAAAAGAAGAAATCAAGAGAAAGTAACTTAGGATGATTTAAAACAGGAAGGATGGAAATGAAATATATATGAATGGGCTGCCTCACTCCCTTGAGACAAGATTATTTACCTGTGTCAATCTGCAAGAAAACATTTCTATGCTTGAAGATAGAGCAAAAACATATAGCAAAGAATGCTGTCTATATTCAAGCTGCAGATTGCTCTAGCTAGTTCTTAGTTACTGTCTTACCTGTCAAAGGGATATGTACAGGACCGTAACAGCAGACTTTAATCCCTTCTACTCCTCAAATACAACAAAATATGTTAAGGGGAATGTAAATGTATTGTAGCTGTATTGTTTCAGGAGCAAAAAATCTTACTACTCCCTAAACAAAAGAATTAAGTAACAAATTGGACTAAAAACTATGTTATCTTTCATGTGAATATCTATTCCCACTTTAATGATGATTACCCCTGCACTGTAGTCTTAAAAGGTCAGAGTTGAAAAAGGGGAAGACATTAAGGTCAGCATTTCTTCCAGCAGATGAAATATACATAGCTTGGCTGGCCTTTGCCCTGCAAATACAGAGAAGTTTAAAAAATGTCATCATTAAGTATGACAAATACCATTGATTTTTCTTGTTAGATGAACCATCTGCCTTTTTGATGCTAGGATGAATTATGTCTACTTCTTGTCAGTAGCAGTGGTGGTATTTTTTTTTTTTTTTCCTCTCTCTCAAATGCTCAGAATTTTTTCATATTGAAGATCTGCATTCCTGGAGCACTAGAGGTTTCTGTAGCCTTGTGGCATGAACAAACCATTTGGCTTTTTTGGTGGTAAAGGTTACTGCCCTCAGCTTCTTGTTTTTCTGTCAAATATTATTGTCCTCAGATCTGCCTGCATGCTGCCCATATGTGCACTCCTATTTTTTCCCAGAAAAAAATGAGCTAAGCTAGCTTAAATAGTTTAAAATAATACTTCTGCTGGGCTGCCTTCTTTTTAGATGAGTGACTTTTGATGACTTCAACATTTTAGAATCATAGTATAATTTAGGTCACAGAATACCTTTAACATCATCAAGTCCAACCATTAACCCAGCACTGCCTAGGTCCCTAAACACCACATCCACAAATATTTTTTATACTTCCAGGGATCGTGTCTCAACTGTTTCCCTGTGCAGTGTGTTCCAATACTACCCTTCCCTGAATAAATTTTTTCCAATATCTATTCTGATACCATTCTCCCCTGGTGCAACTTCATGCCATTTCCTTTTGTGCTATTACTTGTTTCTTGGGAGAAGAGATGTACCACAACCTTCTTTCAGGTAATTGTAGAGTGTGATAAGGTCTTCACTTGGCTTTCTTTTCTTCAGGCTAAACAACCCCAGCTTCCTCAGCTGCTCCTCATAAGAATTATGCTCCAGACCCTTCACCAGCTCAACTGTCCTTCTCTGGACATGCTCCCAGCACCTCAATGTCTTTCTTGTAGTGGGATCCCCAAAACTGAACACCGGATTCAATGTGTGACCTCAGCGAGTACAGAGGGATGATCTCTGCCCTAATCCTGCTGGCCACACTATTTCTGAATTATAGCAGTGTCCTCTCACGCCTGGCGGGCATGCAGGCTAGCTCAGTTCTGCACTGCTACTACGAGGATCGGTCGGGGTTACAGGCAGGGCGAGTAACCTCCTCCCGGTGGGCTCTTGGTTCCCCACACCAGCGAGTGGACCTGACGGAGTTGCGACTGCGGCGACGGAAAAAGAGTCGTCTCTCTTTAGGCAGGGTAGAAGGTAGTTTATTAAGGGGAGTCTGGCAAGGAGCTCTGCCTCAGACCACGGCTGCCCAGAGAGAGCAAAGATCAAAGCTTGACAGCCACTTATAAACGGGGGAGGGCTGACAATGGGTCAGCCAACCAGGGAACACAGGGGTGGTAACAGGGTGTCAACTTCTGAACCATTAACAAATCACAGGAGGGTAGGAGGGGATTCCCCGGGCACCAGCCTACCACTCGACACCTCTCCTGGATCTTTCCAGAATCCAGGGAAGGGTCTTGAAGTGACAGACAGGGCGACCACGAGGAGAGGAGGGGAACTGACAGGGACAGGTGCAGGGAAGGAATGACTGACAGAAAACGTCTGCTTAAATACCTAACTCAAAAGGGGGAAAACCAATACAGAACACAGGGGTATACAGTGGACTAAACCATTACAAAAATAACTCAAAAATCTTACAAAAATAACTTAATAAAACAATTCTCACACCACTACACTGAATAGAAGTCTGGATTCTGTTGGACTTCTTGGCCATCTGGGCACACGTTCAGCCACTGTCAACCAGCTCCCCCAGGTCCTTTTCCACTGAGAAGCTTTCCAGCTACTCTTCCCCCAGGCTGTAGCATGAGGTTATTGTAATTGAAGTGAAGGATCTGTCACCTGGCCTTGTTGAACCTTGGCCCATCAATCCAACCTGTTCAGATCCCTCTGTAAAGCCTTCTTACTTCTCAGCACATCAACACTCCTGCCCAGCTTGATGTTGTCTGCAAACTGATTGAGGGTGCCCTAGATCTTAGCCAAACCATCCATTAATATATTAGATGGGACTGGCCCAATACTGATCTCTGGGGAACATCATGAGTGACCATCTGCCTGGTGGATGTATAAAAATATATATAAAAAAATATAAACTCCATTCACTACCATTCTGTTTTTTACCTAGCGAAGTGTATTCCCATCCATCTAAGCCATGAGCAGCCAGTTTCCCCAGGTGAATTTGGTGGGAAATGGAGTCAAAGGCTTTGTTAAATTCTAGGCAGACAAGATCTACAGACTTTCACTCATCTGCTAGGCAGGTGAAGTTTGTCAAGCAGGAACTCCCTTCCTAAACCCATGCTGTCTGGACATGATCTGTGTCCTGCATGTGTGACCACACTCAAGGTGATTTGCTCCATGACCTTCTCCTGCACTGATAGCAGGTTGACAGGCCTATAGTTCTCCAGATCCTCCTTCAGACCCCTCTTGTAGATGGGTATCATGTTTTCTGACCTCTAGTCAACTGGGACCTCTGCAATTAGCCAGGACTGCTGGTAAAAAACAGAAAGTGGATTGGTGATCACTTCCCCAGCTCCCTCAGTATCCTGGGATGGATCCCTTCCAGCCCCAGAGGTTTCTTGTGTCCAAGTGGTGTAGCAGGTCATTGGCCATTTGCTCTTGTAATATGGAACTCATTCTGCTCTCCATCACAGTTTTCCAGCTCAGGGGCCTGTGTACCCCCAGAACAACTGGTCTTAAAGTCTGAGGCAAAGAAGGCGTCAAGTACCTCAGCCTTTTCCTCATCCTTTGTCACCATATCTCCCCCTGTGTCCAGCAAAGGATGGAGATTCTCCTCAGCCCTCCTTTTGTTGCTGGTGTATTTATGGAAGCCTTTTATCATCTTTCATGGCAGTGGCCAGTTTAAGTTCTAGCTGGACTGTAGCCCTTTTGATTTGCTACCTGCATAACCTCACAACATCCTTGTAGTTAGGCTGAGTTGCCTGCCCCTTCTTCCAAAGGTCTTAAACTCTTTTTTTTTTTTTTTTTTTTTTTCCCGTGTTCCACTCAAAACCTTCTGTTCAGCCACATCAATGTTTGGAAAGAGCAGATCTATGTATACCTGAGACAACTACTGGTGTACTTTACTCTTCACCCAGAGTTTAACTAGCTTGTTTCAAATCAAAGAGTATTATAAGTTCTGGCTGTTTACTTTTCTCTACAATCATGTGTTGGAGTATTTCCCTTAGAAAAAGATGCACTGATGCACCTACAGTCTGTGTGATGTACATTTCCATTTTATAATTACTGGATCAATCGACTGTAACTTAGATAAATTATAAGCTGCCTTCTGAAGTGCATGGGCTTTATGCATTCAGAACACTACAGTGTGATTTGTAACACTGAATTACTGAAACTTGCTCAAAATGAGTTTGAGAGTTAACATATTGTTTGCTACAGCTTATTAGCACAGTGGTCAGTAGTGTCATAACAAAGTAGTCTGGGTGTGTATAATTATGCCACAGTGGATAATGAATAGAGCAAAAATAAATAGAGAATTTGATCAAATAAGCACTTTATGGATTTTTTTTTTTTTTTCTAAAAGAGTTTCCAGACTCCTGTGAGGCACTAAATTGTTATGCCATTCTTGGCTTATAAAAATGCACATACAACTCATACTTTCTCACTGCTCTATGAAGTATTGAAGTGGAAAAGTGAATTGAACTGTCACAGTTCTTGGAGCACTTCTTCATTTGGGACGTGGCAGGGTGTTTAAGCAATCTCACTAAGTCAAGGACTAGGCTACTGTTGGAATTCTCTTTCAATTCTAATTTTCTATTTCAGTATTATAACTGTAATTTTAAGCAAACTGTGATTCAATGGTATGCTTGCTGTAGACTTCTTGGCTCAGGCATTCTTAATGTTTTATTGTATATTCAAAGATTACATTAAACATTATGGAATTTTGACTTTTTTAATGCAATTTTTTAGGGAGGAACTTGTTTATTAAAATAATTCAAATGATTAGAAATTCTTTCTCTTCTGTCAAATTCTGTCATTTGAACACCAAATCCTAACCATGCCAACCTTCAGAAATTGAAACTTTTGTCTCTCTTTTTTTTTTTTTTTTTTTTTTTTTTTTTTTTTTTTTTTTGCCTTACAATGTTTTCTTTTCTACTTTTGTTGATTTTTCTTAGTTTTAGTTCCCAAAGAACCTTTGTAGGCAGATGTACCTCACACCAGAGTAGTTTCAAAAATCTCCTTGATTTCTGTAGAAACATTTCACAGGTTTTCATACTCAGCAAAATGCTTGTCTGTACAAGTATATAAGAAGTAGCCAAGTGTATAAGAAGCAGCCAAGGGGCCCTGACTCAGTTTCTGGTCTGCCAGTACTCTAGGGTCTTGGATAAAATTCTGAAACATTGATCTTAATAACAGTTGGTAGCGCTGTATGTTCAGGATTTTTCAATAATGTGTTTTCAGTCATACCGTGACAAAGGGTTACAAAATGTAACTCTTCCATGTGGAAAAAGATACATCTTTTATTGCACATCTCTTAGTCCAAGAAGTAGTAGTAAGTTTAGCTTTTCACTGAACCCCACATGTATCTAGCATCCATAGGGTCAGTGTTAAGGGAGCTCAGGGTCAGAATTTGGACAGAAGTTTAAACATGCCTTTCTAAAGTCTTTTTCTGAAAAGCAGAATTTGTATTTTTGCAATCTACTCAGGAGGATTGGGTTATATACTATGTATATATGTATATACATAGTATATAACCCAATATATACATACCAGACTCACACTTGTCACAGAGACACACAAAGCAGTCACACGCAGGTGAGATTTCGCAAGGCAGAGGTCCTTCCGATCCCAGCTCACAGCTGAAAACCGAGAGAGGAAGAGACCCCTTTGTTTATTCTTTTACTTTTTATACATTTGTGGGCCTAGCAGAAGATTGGCTTTTTGGGGTTTCTACCCCTCAGCCTCAGTGGCCAGACCAATTGTCAGTTACAATTGTTTTCAGGTTAGAAATATGCAAACAAAGGACAGAGAATGAAAAACAAAGGATTTGTTTATATTACTTCTGTGGGAAAGGTAAAAAACTGCTCTAATATTATACAGTAACCAAAAGATCTGACTCCATTTATGAAAATCAAAAGGCTAATAAAGAAACTCAGAAAAACCAGGCTAACACACACTGTCATATACATATACGTATACATATATATATGTATATGACAGTGTGAGTCTGGTATGTAGGAAGAATCAAATGGTTCATGACCCATATAATCATGTATGAAAGATAATTGCTAGCCCTGCCTTGGATCCTATGAAAAGTTTTACTCAGCTCTGGGTCCACAAGGATTTAGTATATGCAAATTAGCCTAGGCTGCATTTAGGTTTCCCATGTCAAAGCACCAGACTGTGCTTTGAAATGACATTTGGGTCTACTTAAAAATAACAGTAACTGAAAATTAAAGAAATCTTAGCTCCTTGTATCAGCCAAGATGAATTACCCCATTCTTGTATGTTACGTTATGTGATTAAATACCATGAACAAAAAGAAGAACTATGATATTGTCAAATTTTGCTGAATAGTTCCATCTGAACTGTTAGGAAAAGTTTGCTACACTGTAGGATTTTGTCTGGGGCAAGGATGTACAGGACCATTGTTGAAGGTGCTGTGGAGTTATCATGTAACATCCAGGGATGTGGGCACTGAAAAGCTTTTGATCCTAAAATAATTACTTTCCCAGAGGCCAGTGAAACTATGTAAAATCTATCTACCTAATGTTTCAGGAGATGGACTATCATGTTCTCCACTTTCAGTCTGATAAATGTTGAATAATATAACTGAATCCTGTTATGTGCCTGCCAAGAACCATCTCACAGCAGGTCTTGTTAGGTGAGATAATTCATCAATATAAAAAAAATACCATGGACTTTCATAGTGCCATAGACTTCTTTGGGGTGACAGATGCTGTAAATACAAATCAGTATTTTTAATTGCAGTGGTTCAAATTTTTCTGGTCCTGTCCATAAATTACTTTGGTGTTACTCTTGGGGTGTGGGGTGCGAGTGTGGGGTGTGTATTTTGAGGGCTGGAGTGAGGAGACACAGATAGAGATGGAGAAAGGAGAGAGAGAGAGGCAGAGAGGGAAGGAGAAAAAGAGAAGGGAAATTGCCTTTCTTAAGAGATCTGAGACTATTTGCTGTATAGAAAATATGTTTGCAGCTGGTGAAAGGTATGTTTGCTAAATAAATGATATTGTTCTCTTTTCTACAAGGTTTTCAGCAGGGGAGAATGGCTTTAGTATTTGGTGACTGATTTTAGAATAATATTGAGAGGCTGTAATCTTGCAGAAAATACAGATATTTTGAATGGACAGACATGTGGAATAAATGGCTTATAGATAATCCCCTGTGAATACACGTGGTATGTCTAAGGCTGGTTATGGATCTGCTGTGTTAATTGGTGAGAATCAAGTTGAGTTCTCCGGGAATAAATCAGAGCTGTCAAACAGGATCTAAAATGATAGTAATTTCCTGGTTGGCACAGATAATAATGCTAATGGTTGTCAGTGGAATCTTTGTACAAAAGATATTACATTTCCCTAGTATTTTATCTCCTAGCAATGTCCTTATTTTCACTGGTTACAATCTTAAAAGATGCACACTATTAACCCTCAGCTATTCACAACAGAATCCACTAGTTAGCTACAAATAAAGCAGTGGACTGGTTTTTCTGGACTGGTTTGTTTGTCAACAATTGAAGAACATGTATTTTGAAGTGAAGTTAAACTGAGCCCATTTAGGACACTCTTCTCAGCTCTTCTTGAAGGCTATTTTCCCAAGACATTTCTTTCTTTTTTGGAGATGAGTTTTGAAAACCTCTGGCCTGCAGGATGCAGTGAGTGTCCCTCACATCTTCCTAAAGTCCTGCAAATGGTAACATTTCTTTCCGAGGCTAGATCTTCACATCTAAAATAAATTAGAAAGGACAGATCATTCCTGTTGACATGGCACAACATGTCAACGTGGCACAACATTGATTGAGTGAAACATAAACTGCATAGAAACACATAGAAAAGTGTAAGTGAGATTATGCTTTGTTCAGGATTCTCACAGATATAAAACTTTCCATTTTCTTACATCTGTGTTATTAATTATTAAAACTTCAGGTTCTGTTTTCTCTACTACATGGTGTTTCACTAGAGTAGTATTTTCTAACATGAATTCTTCAGAGTCCTCAAATTTGTTTCTTGTTTTTGATTATTTTGCAGTTTTGCATACATTGTGAATAGAAATTTGAGTCTATTGACTACAATCACAGGTAGACAATCAGGAAAAACTCAGAAGGATTGAGAAAGAAATTTGTCATGGATTGCAATGGGACTTGCAAACTTTAGAGACTTCTAAATCCTTTTTTTGTGTTTTTGTAATGTGTCCAACCCTTTGTATTTCTTCCACTCTTTGTCTTTTAACTGCTGTAATTTGACTTATGATATATAAAGATTACTAGCACTCAGGCAGGCTTGGGCAAGTAAAAACAGATTTGGAAAAACATATCCAACTTTGGACTTGGCTAAATATTCAAAAATTATTAGTTTTAAAACTTATTTAGTTAATTACCTTAAATGAAACAAAAATTCAGATGTTGATATTTCAGATGTATCTGAAAATTTGAAAATGTCTTCAGCAGTCTAAAAATATGTTTAACAACTGGAAAAGAAGGAAAGTAGAGAGATCTTTTATTTCCTCAAGTGGAGTGAAATAATGTCATTTAGATAACTGCTTTATCAGTATGAGTAGGAGACAACATTGTTAGAGCTTAAAGGTTTGGTTTTGGTTGTTTCTATTTTTGGACTCCCTTAATGGCTTAATTTCCAGACAAAATCAGCAGTTCCTTAAACAAGCAAATATAGAGAAAAACCACCTGACCAAGGACAGTAATTTGCTAGCCACCTGTGTATGGAAATGTGCCCCAAACCTACTCAGGACAAGAAGGTTATGACTGCGATGCCGTATGCCGCTCCTCAGAGGCTCTCTGTGACCTCTCTGGCTCCCAAGGTGGTAAAACTCCCATTACAGTCGATGTAGATGGGATCACAGGTGCTTGTGGCCATTTGAACCACTTAAGTCACGTTCAGATACTACATGAGAAAAGCAGCTCTCTTGTGGACTGGTTCTAGAGGCCAGAAGAATAACAGACCATCTAGATGGAATTATACTCTTATCTTTGGATAATTTAATTAAGCACCCAGTTAGTATGGTGCAAAGAGAGGCTAGGATTAGCTCAGGAATTGTTGTCCGCCACTGGGGATGGTGGATGTCCCATACTACATACTAATCATACTGATAATGTATTAAGGTGTTTCAAATGTTGTGCTTTGTAGACCAGTGTGTTAGGACAATAAATGTGTTTTAAAAGAATGTGACTTGCTCTGATATTACTGTAATGGAGGTTGTATAAATGCTTACGTGAAGCAGATAGGCAAAAACAGGCTTCTTCATCAACAAAAAGGAGCTTCATTAGCTGAATGAATAATTAACTGAATATTTCCTTTGCCCCAAATACCAAAATTGATTTAAACAAACAATGGAGCATATTCTAGGATGATGTTCTGTTCTGCCATTTATTGAGGAAACCAGCAAAAATGCTTAGAAATTAAAGAATTTATTACAGAATATCTGAATTCACTCTAATAACTAAAATATGATTTATTTGAAGTCCCATATGGTAGAGGCATTGCCTTGACATAGGCAGATAAAATACATATTTTGAGAACCTGTCCAAGCTGCTTGCTTCTGGCCTTTGTGGGTATGGTATGGTATCTTATTCCTCTATAAATAATGGTCTGTTACTGATGAAGAATGCCTGTATTACTCTCTGAGTACAGAATGTGGTGTGACTACGGATTATTTTTTTCACATATAAATACTGGAAGTAAAACTTTGCTTCCTCAAAAACTAGTGGGATAATTCTGCAGTTGGGCTTCTGCAGTCTTGTGATTTACTCAACTGTAAAGCGTACTTGAAAATGAATACTATACTATATACTCACATATATATGAGTACTATGAATATGCTATATGATATAGTATTGCCTTCAGCATGTCAAGGACTGAAATTGATTTTGTAGAAGTGTTTTACTGAAAATTTTGAAATCAAGCAACTAGAGCTCACTACAATACAGTACAGGAGTGCTTCGACTGCTATGAAGAGTATAGGCATCTTAAAACACTGGGAAAAACTGTAATTCCACTGAGGTCTGAGTTCAGCCTGGGCAGAGCTCAATGAGGTGGAATGGTTTCTTTGTGCTAGTATTTGTACCTTTTGTGTTGGATGCATGTCTTGAAAGGTGATCTCTTCACAAGTACACATACAATTATGCAGGTTGAGTGTATTTTGCCTACAACAGATTACCCAAACCCCACAGATCCTGTTTGGGTTTTCACCCCTTTTTATGACAAAACTGCTAACAGGTGCTAGAATGTTTAATTTTCTTTCAAGGCTAACAATTTCAGAGGTGAAGAAACAAAAAGATTTCAAAACTTAAAAAAAAAAATCAGAAATACAAATACCAAAATTCGTAATACTGAGAAAATGCCTTGTCTCCTTGCAAATGACAGCTTTAACTTTCTAATATGATGTATGTGAAATGCAAGCTCATTTAGCATTAACTTCTCTCTTTAGAGATTATGGAATTTTTATTCAGGCAAAACCTGACCTTATTTATAACTCTTATATGAGTATTTAATACTGTCATATACTCATTCATTAAATTATTAAACTATTTTTTCATCAAAAAGATTTTTAATTAGCAGTTATAAATTCTAAACTTTGTAAGTTTCTTTTCTTTAACTTTTATGGTGATTATCATATAAATTTACATACATATATTGCGAACGAACACAATTGGGAAATACTCTCTTAATTTCACTGTAGTATGAATTGCTACCTTTAGAAGGGTTCTGCAATAGCAGATTGCTGGTGATATGCCTTCCTGCATTTTGGGAGAAAAAAATGCTATTTTGATGTTCAACTTGACAAATTCTTTGCTTGAATGCCTTCATGCAGTTTTCAGTCAAAAGCTACCCTGTGCTGTGCAAATTGCGTGAAGTTGAAAAGATAACACACTCCATCAGGAATGTAGTGTAATACACCTGATACTCTTGAAGTGAAGCCATGAAAATGAGATGTCATTAACCCTAAATCTGTTCAGTTAGATAAACTTTCATCTGAAGAAAGGGAGTTTCCATAATCTAACATTATTAACCATATTAAGTCAGCATATGCTGACTTCTGTGTAGCTTTTTCATTTATGCATTGTGCCTTGTATTTCCAGATGCAACTTGTACAGGTGTCTTAAATATTGCATTGAAAACTATAATTCAATAATACATTAAAACAATGATACATAGAACACTTTAGGTTATAAACACTCTGAAAATGATTTCAGAAGGAATTCTTACTATTAAGAGAAATTCAGATTGAGACATTCAGAGCAAAGAATCCAAACGTGAAAGGTGGAAACAGGCATATTTATGAAATTGGAGAGAGCAGGATCTATCCCCACAAGAACTTTATAAATCTCTGACACATCCTGAGTCTTAGTTCCCCACTGTATCCAGTGTGAAGGACAGCACCCAGTCAGTCACCATGGCCTTGGAAATACACTGCTCTCACCCACAGTGTGTGGGAATTTCCAGCAGCATTAATCAGCACTGAGTGACTACACATGAAATACAAACTCTGTAACATTGAGATAGGCATTTCAGTTAAACTGAGATTATTTTAAAATCTTTTTCCAAGTTTTTTTTAACTTGCTTTAGGTTTCCATTGAAATATCACCAAAGTTTGAGCAGTATAGTTTACAGGGCAACAGATGGATATTATTGACTTGAGCCTCTTGCATGCCTCAAATGTGTCTATTACTTTGAAATCTGATATACCATATATAGGAAGATGAGCAGTTTATGTATGTCCTTGAAAATCCATCCTATTCTTAGTTAATGCATTCCTAGATTTAGGATTCAAATACAATATAATTGTATTGCTCATTTTCTTAAAATGAGTAATCAGTTTGCAACTGCCATTTCCATAACTATGCAAATACACTAATGTGCTTCTGAAAGAGAAAGGTACAAAATTAATTTCAAATACTAATCATTAAGATAGCACTGATTAGAAGCTTTATACATTATTAAAATGATATAATGAGTTCTTCAATTTTAAAAATTATTTTACTTCTAGATTTATGAGATGCTTAAACTTCTCTGTATTAACACTAGAACCAGATGATCCTGGTCCCTTCCTGCTTTACCCATTCTATGATTCTGGTAATCTGTGACTTGAAACCATGCTTGGTTAGGTTTATTGCTTTTCCTAGAAATACTTATGTATATCTTGTAAATGTCTTACTATGTACTCAAATTATGGAATGATATCTATTATTTATATTTTTATTTTTCAAGACAAAAATGATATGGAGTTATTTTTATGATTATGTTTTCATCTGTAATTATACACTAAAGGCTGGAGATTATAACTAGAAGTCTCAAATTCTTCAGGAAAGATTTTATCACTATACTTTATGAAGGTGTGTGTTGAATTAAGGACTAAGAATATCTTCTAATGTGCAGACATTTTTGGTACCAGGTAATAGCTGAAAGTATTAATTAAATGGAAGTGAGAACTGCAGCAATTTCCCCAAGAGGTGTCTTCTAGTAGAAGCACAAATGCATAGGGAGGAAAGGAACTTCTTTTTCAGATGACTATTCTTACCAATATTCTGTTTGAACGACATAATAAATTGTCTTTAGCTTATATTGCTGAGTTTTTATTTGAATTAGGACATTCAATTTGTTTAGATAACTATTATTTAACTAATAAATGCAAATGCTTTAAGCTCCACTAAATTATCTGTAACAGAGTTGTGAAACTTTCAGAGAAATGAGATGAGAAACATAGTGATTGCCGAGATTTCGGCATGTCTTCATTGAAGACTAAAAGCTGGGTAATTGTAAAAGAAGTCTTTTATTGCATCATTAGATCAGTCCCATGAAGGCAAAGTTATCAGAGTCTGTAGCAGTACACAGAAGCCTCGTAACATAAAGTCTCTTAAGTCCCAAGCCAAAACAGCAGCTACAGCAGCAGCAGAGGCCTCAGCAGTCTGTGTCCTATGAGCGTCTTATCAGTAGCAGTCCATGCAGTAGCAACAACAGCGGCATTGGTGTTTTCCTGAATCCTCTGTGTGTGGGGGTGTCCTCAGAGTTGTGCATTTTTACTCTGTTTTGGCCAACTAGGTACATACACTAATTTTCTACATCCTTGCTGGACCAATCCTAAGTTAAGATTGATGTGCAAAGGCAAATGCAAATTCTTACACAAATTCTACATATATAGCTCTGTCTGTTCTAAGAATACATAGCAAGGTTACATTATTTTCATTATGTCTAGAGTTTATCTATCTTTGCAAAAGACAATGCCACTAAATTTTAAACTAGATCTTAGGGCCTATCTTACTAGCTAATACAGGCACTTAAAAACCTCTATTTATTTAAAACAAAACTTGCATTTCTACTTAATGTCTGTGTAGATTTATGTATTTTAGATTTTCTGAAAGTTCTAATTCAATTCTCACATCTCTGGGCATTCCTGGGCCTGCATGGATTTGGCCCGGGGCGATTCATACTCCCAAAAATGATGACTTGACTTCACCGTTTTTTTCTCAGATTTCAAATTTAAATTTTTCTATTAACTCTGAGTCATCTTTTCAGCTCTAAAATGTAAATTATGATGTAAGCATACCTGTAGCATTTTCTCAGGTTTATGTGAAATAGATTTGTTTCCCTATTTTTAAATGCCTTATCAAGTATATTGAACATTCAAATAAAGTGAAGTGTAATACAGAGCATATGAAGTATGTAACAGAATAAATTTTCCATTGAAGCATTTCAGAGTTCTTGTAGCTGCCTGAAGTGGATGCATTGAATAAATTCTTTTGGTAAGTAAGAAATTAAAGAAAGTTGTAATGAACAAAACAGTAATATCAAAAAAAAGTCACTTAATCAACTTCCTGGAATAACTCAGTTCGAAAAATGGTAATTTAGAAAATTTATTTTGATTTAACAACATAACTACTTAGAGAAACAGAAATGTAACTCTAGCTTGCTGTAAAAGAGGACACAATCTGAAATGAGCTCATTAATTTTACTGTAATATATGATTTTATTTGGTTAATTGCAGAATAGCACTGATTAATTATTTAATTACCACAAAACAGGCTCTTGTATCTCAAGCCCAAGAAAAGTCTGCTGCTTCATTTAAACTCATTAAGATGCTATTGTGTGGGCACATGTGAATGACTCTCTGGAGGCTGAGAGCAGAGACAAATGGAACAAAAGAGATTTCCACCTCCACAGACTCCAGTTCAAGTCCACTTTGTCCTCTGGAGCTCAGTAGGAAAAGTCACTGATGGCTGCAGTTTTGGCTTCAGTATTTTCCCATTTTATGTTAATGCAAGTATAATAGATGCAAAGGGCAGGATTCTTCTCCAAATGAAGGCAGGAAGTAGTAGAAGTCTTTATGGCACATACACATGGCACATAAATGTGGACTGGATATCTGAGCACTGTAGCCTTTGGATGGCTAATCTAGGGAGTCTAGAAGGAGATTTAGGTCATGCTGACACTAAGTACTAAATTGCTTTCTATCATAACAGGGTATATAGAGTAGGTTGGGATCCTTTAGGGTATCTTTCTTGGATTCCATTTGCCACTCCTGTAGGCTCCAGAAAGCTTTTTATAGATCCTATGTCATATCTGCCCGTTCCCTGAGGTCTGTCCTACTCAAGGCCTTGGGGTACCCAAGATGCCTTGTCCTATTCCAATTTGACACGATTTGTGAAAAAAGCAGCAATCTGTAAGAAGCCAAGAATTTCTTGCCTGCCCAAGTAAAATACCACACCACAGATGCTGGTGTGGTTAGATTATGCTTCTGTCAACAGTACAAACTGACCTATTTAAATAATTTAAATTATGGGGATGAAGTTAATAATGCAATTAAGATATGTATCTCTATATCGGTATATCTCTATATATTGAAGAGCAGAAGAAGTGGAGCATATCTGTCAGGGGGTACAAATGAGGTGCCACAGGTGGACCCTTCCCTGGCCAAGCCCTCACTGAAGTGTGCTGTCCTGCAGACTGTGAGCAGGGTGAGCAGAGCTGCAGTGGTGACACCAGAGTCCAGACTGTAGTAACTTGATTGCTTTGTGACTAAAAGGATTGGAGCAATTTGCACTCCATGAGCTGACTACCATATCTACTGGCTGCAGGACTATGTGTGGGCAGCAGAATAAAGCTCTATATCTCAGCTGACAGTGGCTCTTGGAGACTCCACCCAACGTGGTGGTTGACAACTCCTGTCCAACAATAGTACTGAGATAATCACTAATGCCATTCAATATGGCATAGTATTAAGTAATGCTAGGAGTATTTAGCAAATGTCTTTAGCATGACCTCAAGTGAATTTTTTTTAACTTCTCTTGCCACCAGTGCTAAAGAAAAAAAAACAAAAACAAAAACAAAACAAAACAAAAGAAAACAAAACAAAAAACCCCCACCAGATCTAAGAATGGAGATCAAATACTTGGGAATTTGTGCCCTATTCAATTTACTAATAGTCATTAATCCTCAGTGTAATATGAGAGCCAGTCCCATTTCTTTGGAAAGACATTCCAAATTCTAAATAAAATAATGGTCTGGGCAGAAATGTGTGATTCTGTAAAACAGTGTAATTATACAGAATTCGGAATTTAAGAGCTCTTAATTAATGAAACAATTGTATTTTACTTCAATACTTTGCATAGCTATTTGATCTACAAAACAGCATATTCCTACGAAAATGTATATGAACACTGTGTCACACATTCAGAGAATGAAGTTAACAAAAATAAAAACTTGCTGTGCCAACATTTTTCCTGCTTTCCAGGCTTAGCAGGGCATGTATTTTTATAGCTTTACAAGCTTTCCTATTAAATTTTGAAAAATGAATCTATTATTGACATACTTGAAACATATTCAATTAGTCTTGATTTGGTATATTTGATTTAAAGGCTTTTGATTATTTGTTCCATGTTCTAACTTGACAACTTAGAAATGGAATGAAATTAACCTGTCAGGAAGGATTAATGAACAGATTTTTTTCACAAGTTTAGATGACTTACAAGAATTTCACTGCAGCTGATCTTACCATTGAACCAATATTAATTTCTGAAAATGGATTAAAGTCCATGCGATGGTATCCTATACTTTCATATACTAATTAACATCCATTTATCAGAGGGAAAAATGCCATTATGTAAAGCAGCAAACTGCTCTGTACTATAATTAAAGCCAAATCGTTTCTTATGTTAAAGAATGAACACATTTAAAGATTACTAGTATGTGCATTAAATATAAATAAGCGTAACTGATTGAGTTACTAATTAATTGAATGCTATTTGAGCCTATTTTTATTGCAATAAATATCCTACTTTGCTGCAGTACAGACGTATTTATTGACAAGGTGTGTTTCTCTGAGATGGTTAGTGAACTATTCTTAATAGTTCTTAATGAAAAAGTGCATCAGAAGATGCTTCTGTAGTCTGCTAGCAAACTGTGAATAATTTCTTAATTCTCAATGTTCAACATTTTTCAAATTCAATTATCTCTAGCTTTGATAATCTGATAAATGGCAGCAATGGAAGGAGCAGGTTTGATTGTGCCTTTTAAAAAATGGTTTCCATTCTGCCTCGTCTCAGACTCCAGCTGAGGAGGAGCAGGTGCAACATCTTTTGTTGTAAAACATGTTTGTCAAATTACCAAGGAAGAAGAGCTTTAAATTGTAACTTCACCTGCTGTAATTTTCTTCCTTCACTGCATATGGATTATAGTGGACAATAATAAAAGCAGAAAATAATTGTAAAAAATTTAATCTTCTCTAAAAACTCATTAAAAATACTTAATTTAAGTATTAAAAAGCAAATTTTCTGTCTGTTCAAAGAAACATACACCACCTAACCTCTATATGAAAATACATTCTTGTTCTAAAATCTTGTGATTGCAAGAAATTTGTTTTGAGTTACCTCAATCAAAATCTGGATTAGATTTGGATTTTGATTGAGGTAACTGGCTGGCTCGACTGAGATGCCCCAGTGACTTTATTGTGATTGATGCAAAATAAGTATCTTATTTCTGTGTTGGGATCAGCTGACTAGAGAGACATCTCCTTTCACTGGATGGATGCATTCAATCAGGTGGTTACGCACGTTGACTATTAATGCCTGGATTACTGCCTAGATTATATTGGGGGCTGTATCAATTTAGTTGTGGTCTGTAGTCAGGCACAACTACCATTTTAGAAAGGTGAGGAAAAAGTCGTAAAACTATGGTGAATAAATTGTTTGGGGAGCAAAACAGTGGATGGCAACTGATGTTAGAAAACAAGAGCAAATGGAGAATAACAGCTGAACAGGGAAATCTGGCTGAGAAGCCAACAGGGAGATATTTTATCAAATAAAACCTATGTCCTCCTGTTTCCTAATGCAGCTTCAGTGTTACAATTACTCTATTTTTAACAGAAATTATTATTTGTCATTTATTATTTTGTTGAATTTCTTAATTTCTTGATTTATAAAAATGCAAGCAATTTTAATTGTCGTTTCAAAGTTATACAGAATCTTACCTATGACATTCTGCATCCAAATTAAGTGAAAGACTCTTGGTGGTTTTAGAGAACAAGAATTGATCTCTATGTTATAAAAATACTAAGGAAGATCCTTTTCAATTCTTTAGAAATCATGTGTAAAATGCCTTTGTGTAGATAATCCTTCTTGATTTCACTGTTACAGAGTAGTAACATCCTGTTCTCTCAGGTATACCTTTTACAAACCACACTATCTTAAACAAGATGATATAAACTCAGTGATTTCATTTTTCAGGCATTGGTTGTAAATTCTTAACAAGCTGCATGTCAAAGGTTATATTAATTTTCTTTTGATCTATATAAGAGTGAATTTCATTTTATGCACAGCATGTTCATTTTGTATTGGAGCAATATTTTAAAAAAGACAGTTCATTAAGTGATTTCAGTGTATTAATAAATGGGCAGGATTAAAGACTATTAAAACAATGACTTGTTAGTGTATCATTCCCACGACAATGCATTTTAGTATTAATAATACAAATCTGGATCTCTTATGATGGTAATTTTATATACAGTGATTTCTCCAGGACATTAGTCTTGTAAATTGACTTTAACTATTCAAGTTCAGCAAGTCATAAAATATAAGTTATCCTGATCATTTACTTGAAATACAGTATAACATGTCAATATTAGGAAAGACGTCTCATATATTTTTGCATGTTTTCCATATGAAGAAGACTTGAGCTTTAGCTAAGACAGTTTCTGTGACTTTTCTTTAATAAAATGAAAGTAAATTTTGAAATCAGGAGGTACCAATTAAGGAACTGGGTAAAATTTCACCAGCAATTTGCACAAATGACTATAACTGCTTAAATTTTTAGGAACATTAGTACTAATATTTTACCTCGAGTAATCACAGGTTACTAAAAGTTACTAAAATAACCCCCATAGCTTATCTACCTAGCAGTATAATGATTCCAGGTTCTATTGAATGGATAGAAATATCTTCTAATCCTGGGTAACCCTTTATCCTACAAATGGTTCAAGTTCCCATTGATCTTTCCAGTTAGTTGCGTTGCCATATGGCCAGCTGACTTCATCTTTTCTTACATTCATTTAAGTGTCAGCTGAATAAGCAGCACATGAAGAACATGGGCCTGAGTGCCTGGTTACTCTGGGTCAAGCTTAGGCAGACAGGGAGACACAAAGGAGATCTTCAGATTACCATTCCCCTCTGTAAGCCAGGCTGGGATTGTTATCTACAATTTAACTGCCCTTCTCTGTATCTTCACGTACCTTCATTAATCACAGTGGATCTTGCCTGTATGTATTTCTGAACATTCAGCTCCTTCTTGTCCTGTGCTCCCTTCACTGGAATCATTGCTATTACCTATCCACCATGTGGCAGCTGAGAAGTGCCCTGGAGGGAGACATTCTTATATATGGACACACCTCATCATGTTGCTGCTGAAGGAAGCCCTGGAAAAATCCCTTCTTCCATTTTCCTTCTTACCTTCTAATTGACCTATATTTTTTTCCCACTCAATACAAAATTTGTACAGCTCGAAGTGTTTTTATTTGCACTCATCATTTCTGAAATGCTGAAATAGTTTGTATCCAGTAAGGAGGCTCAAGTAAAAAAAAAAAAAAAAAAAAAAAAAAAAAAAAAAAAAAAAAAGTATAAATGATTGATTTTGTGCTTATTTTACTACAATGAGATGGTATTGAGGTATATCAGTTTTCTATTTATACCAAATTAATGATTTCAGTGTGATTTTACTCTGGGATGAATTAAGTATATAAATATGTCTGAAAGTCTCTTTTCAGAATCAAAGCCTTGCTCTGAAGTGGTTCCTTTTTTTTTTTTTTTTTAAATTTAAATAATTCCTATCTTTTCCTATCTTAGGATAAGGATTATGAAAAAGAGGGTCATGCCCATATACAGGGCTAAGCAAAGGCTATTTTCCACGGCTGATCTATCAGTATTTATGATTTGTAAAGAAACAATCAAAAGAACATTGCAATGGGAGAAGCATTTTTGCAAATGGAATTAATCAATTTGTTTATATGGTTTCTTAATTTTCTGCTTTGGAGTCTTCAAAAAGACAATGCAAGGAAGATAGATAGATAGATAGATAGATAGAGCGAGAGAGAGAGAGAAAGAGAGAGAATCTCTTTCATTAAAATTGCAAAAGTTCCTGGGGCCAGGAAAGCAATTTGTGAAAGCACAGACATAAACATTTTGCACAAAGGAAATTAATAAAATGTTCCCCAGTGGTTCTGAAGTGGGGTTGCTAAAATATTTTCCTTGCTGTGCATGGGATAATGGGGTCATCACAGAAACAGAGAATTGCACATTTGGCTCACAACAGCATTATAATTCTGCTTCCAGCAGCATCTAACAGCTTTTTGCCCCTCTTCTTGGGGGTAGGATGGTCTGCAGAACCACTGGCCCTTGGCCCAGGTCTTTCCCAGGAGTGTGCTGCCATAGCTATAAACATAAGATTTTGGAGAATACTTCCATGGGTATGCACCGCTGGAGGTTTACATCTCTGAGGCCAAATGCATTAGGCTTAAGATAAAAAAAAAAATATCTCTCAGGTTTCTTACTTCTATCATTCCAGGTGTAAATATATTTTCTCCCATTATTCCTTTACATACATGTTCAAAATGAAATATTCTGTTGAACAGGTGCTTTCAAAATTATTCACAACAGTGCAGCAAAATAGGACGGCCTCAAATGCATCCCAAATGCATGTGGTAATAAATATTAAAGAGAAATTGTGGAATAACAGAAAAGCATGTAAAAATATGAGAAATTTCTGGGTAATAGAGCTTTAGTTCAACTTTGTGGCTGTAAAACCTTTCACAACGTGTGTCACAAATTGCAGTTGCTCAAATATATTTCTTATTAATACATTCTCTAATAAAGGAAGGAATTCAAAAGCTGATTTATATTGAAAATCTTACACAACTTCTAAAAAAATTATTGCAAAATTGATGGGGTGGTGGTTTTTTTGGTTTTTTTTTTTTTTTGATGTGTGTGTGTTTTTGTTTTGTTTTTGTTTTTGTTTTGTTTTGTTTTGTTTTTTTTTAGTGGGTGAGTAAAGCCAAATTTTTGATAAAGTTTTCTGCATCACCATATGCCTGCTATTGCATGTGCAAAAAGAGAAGGCTTATTTTCCTCTTAAAAAAAAAGAAAATAAAAAGAAAAGGAAAAAAAAAGAAAAAAAAAGAAAAAAAAAAGAAAAAGAAAAAGAAAAAAAAAAGTGTAGAAGAAGTGAACTGTAATTAACTAAAAATTTTTATACTGTACGTAGACTATTCCATTTCTGGGGAATGGAAAAGCAAAGAGATGGGTTGAGGGGAAACCTATAAATTGTATGAAAAGAAGTCAGCTTCTGCTTTAGAGAAAAAATATATAAAAAGAAAAATAAAAGAAAACCTTAGGTGGAAAAAAAAGTAAAAGGGATGTGTGTGTAGAAATTGAGACAAAGAAAGATCTGTTACACAGAAAATTTGGAATAGAGTTGTATGAATGCTTTGATTGTTCCTAAGTTGCTGTGGAACCAGTCTGTTGGAGATCAGGACTTAGTGCTTTGCAGTGCCCCTTTGGGCTTACTGAGCCTGCTTGGACAAATTCGGAACATTTTATGAGTCCAAGCTTTCCCTGGAATCATGTTCACTGTAATAATGAATAAATTGCATCTCAGAATTCCAAAGCAGTAATGAGTGACTTTGTACAGGGGGATTTCAGTTTTTTTGTAGATGTGAGAAATAACAATTTGGCTAAAAATGTTTACTTGATCATCTCACTTTTTTCTTGCCTAGCTTCAGGCCAAATCAGTGTTAAAAAAACCCAACAAGCCTTGAAAACTATAACAAAAATTAATTCTGTGCCTGTTTTACCAAAAGAACACTGAATGTGAAGATTTTCTGGTGTACAGTCCTTTATATGAAATGTTTTATCATCTTCTTGCATTTTTACCTCATTCAAACAAAGACTGTAATGGTACTTAAATTGTGAATCCTCTGGTTGTGAGGTGAGAGGACATTCAATACTACAGATCTGTTAAGAGGCAGCTGTTACATTGCCATGGAACATGATGACATGGTACATATTTCTAATCAAAATGTTTGGTTAACAAGAAGGTCAAGGAAGCAATTAGTGGTGGAACACAGTTCTACTGTGTGCCACATACTATTTGACTAAAATGCAAACTGACAGCAGGGCGATTTCTGCTGTTGGAATCACAGAGGTGACCTAGGGCACTCTATCAAGCTTAGTTTGACCCTGACAGCTTTTGACCAGCTATTTGTTGTCATATCTTTCTGACTGAACAAGACGACAAATATACACAAGACCTCATGCTCAAATGCTGCTTTCTGTGAAGTGAGACAGATTTTGACCTTTAATTGGTAGAGGTCTCTGGGTCTTGTGACTCCACATCTGCTATCTTTATTGTATTGTAGTGGACAGAAATTCTGTTAACTACTGTAGCAGTATGTGCTCCCAGAATAGGAAGAATGTAGCTGCAGTTAAATGGCATCAGAAGAATTTTTATTCCACAAGACAGTCTTTTTTTTTTTTTTTTTTTTAAAAAAAAAGAGATTGCTTTGACTTTACAGAAGAAGAGAGGTTTTGCTCCAAGTAATAAAACTAATAATTCATGCTACTCAACACTGATGCAGAGGCCAAATGTGACAAAACAGAAGGATTTGGGCTCAGTTTGAAAATAGTTGAAAAAATAAATAAGAACTTTGTCCAGAGCTAGAACATTTGAATAAATATATCTTTACTTTTTTTATAAAATAAAAATATCATCAATTTCAGAAGTTAGCCTTTCAAAAAAGGAGGAAGAAATTGTTAACAACTTTTTTTTGTAGCAATAACCAAAATGAGAGCACTGTTTTCTTTAATTTTTCTATAGAGGATTAATATTTTTCAGTTGACCTTTAGGACATGTAAATTGCCCAGGCAGAATTGTTTAGCATGGATGTTTTCATTTGCCATCAAATAAAAGCTGGTAAAGCCTTGAAATATAATTTCTTTATTTGATTTCCCTCAGTTTTGTGTGCACTTATATTTTTCCATGCCTGTGACATTCTTATCTAATGTTCATGTTCAGTTGTTTGTGGACTTCCATCTCTCTGAAAACTAAGTTTGCTAACTACAAGTTGAGAAAAACTGCCTTAGATTAATGAAGAAGTATAGAAAAGCTCTTCACTGGGGAGCTGACTTGTAAAAAGAGGGTCAAAAATCAGTGAGCAACACAACAGAGGATAGCTTATAAATTAGCTTGGAAGAGTATCAATAACCATGTGGCTTCTCATTCCTGCTCTTGGACTGATTTTGTAAAGCCTTTAATGGGTGAGCTGGCTAGATGAATATCTTGTGATCTCAGTTCCTTTTCTCTTTGTCCTTCCATAGCTCCAGGAAGGCATGAAGAAGGTCACTGCTCAAAGGGATCAGGCATTTTCAAGGTACCACTTAGCTGCTTCTCAGTGTCAGAGCTTCTGGTCTCCTGCTCTTACCAGATGCTTTTGCCTGGAAAACCCCTCAAATGTTATTTGCCACTTTTCTCTGCTTGCTCTTCCCAAAGTTTGCTGTTCAACCCCCACTTTTATTGGTCCTGCATTCAGCTGCCTTCTTCCTGCTTCCTTTTCCAATTCTTGTTCCTCAGACTTCTCTTTCCTAATTACAGACTGCTAGTCTGCAGCTAGAGTCTATCTCACACCCAATCACATGCTTTTTCTGCTGAAAATCTGGTTTGCTACTTTTTCCCTGGTTCAGCAAACACACCCTAGAATGGTGCCTCAGCCCTACCTATCCTATTTGGTAAGGATGACACAACTACCAGTGTATTAACACACATATCACAGTGTATGTGGAAGTATAC
The DNA here is from genome assembly GCF_015227805.2 of Hirundo rustica. Lineage (NCBI taxonomy): Eukaryota > Metazoa > Chordata > Aves > Passeriformes > Hirundinidae > Hirundo > Hirundo rustica. The sequence goes on along the minus strand of NC_053453.1, from coordinate 19,451,406 downwards.
AGACTTATTTGATATAAAAATATAACTGCATTTTTTAGGCTCCGGTGATCATTGAAGATCTAATAAAATACTGCTTCCGACATTAATAGAAATCAAGAAAGATTTGAACATCATCATATTACTTATTATTTCAAGCTATTTTTAAGTAAAGTGTGTAATGATTAATGGCAATGACTTATGATGGGACAATGTCTAGTGGGTACCATTCTGTCAGCACAATGTATTTTTTGTCTTATGAGAATGTAGAATGAGATTAAAGTGGAATCTTTAATCATATAGTTGATTTCAGTAGGCATATACATGAGGACTATTTTTTGGCAAGAATTTCCAGATCCAGGCTGTTGTCTAGAGAAAGATGTCAATGATAAAAGCAGGATAAAAAGTGTTTTGACAAAAATCTCCTAAAGTACCAACCTGAGAAGTATTACGAACACTAGTGTCTTCTAGGTAATGCAGAGACACCTGCAGAAATCTGCAGAAAAAGGTACTAGAAATATAGAAAAAATCTATAGTGTGAGACTGAATGAATGTAAGGAGAAACTGGCCTATAAAATATATATTTAGCAGAATATAGAAAAGGAAAATGAGGCAGAAAATAAGGCAGTTGTTTGCAGCACGAAAAAGGCTCATAACTGGATTTGTGTCATAAGAAATACCACAATTCAGTCTCTTATTCCAAGAGAAAGCTGTGGTAAGTCTTGATGAAGTGTATGCTGATGAATACTCTGTAAATAGTAATCATTTGCAATTATTGCTAGTAGTTGGATGTTGTGTCTTTCTGGTTTACGTTTGCATTTGGTTCAAGAGGGGTGTGAAAGGAATCTTCTACTCCAGCAGTTTGACTTCTTGACCCAATTAAAGCTGCACAAAAATAATTAAACTCCCCAAACTTTATACAGCTTAAGAATGTTAGTTGGGCTGAATTTATTTATTTATTTTTAAAATTAAAGTCCCAGCAATTAGGCCATTCTCTCTTCCTAATACAGTACCTGCCTGTGGTTGAACACTGGGGATTTTTGTTCTGAAATATTCAGGGCTTTATTCAATTGTCTAAAGATAGGTTTCTAGTTAAGACACCTTGACTTAGTAACATGGGGATGGTGGGGTGCCTTTAATACCTATGGGATACTTGTGCCCCTCTGAAAAGGCAGTTGCAGTGTCTTGTATGGTGCAGTGTGTCTGTGTCAGGCAACTAATTTGTTAGTCAGAAATGCTGAATATGGAAGCAATCAACAATATTTCTTCAGACAAAATTAAATTGTTTCTTAATACAAATTCTTCTTTTACTCTCTGATAAAATGCACACACTAACATATAAAGCCTGCAGGAGACCTGCATTCTTTGTGTTGGTCTGGAGGTGTATACAGAAGTGTGTAGGTCATTTGGTGAAACAACCTCAAAAGGGAGGTCCAAGTTGGGCTCTTGCCAGAGCACTTCATTGGAGTCCATTCACAAAGCGCCCAGAAGAAATGGGGTATTGAGAACAGACTTCTGGGCTAATTGATGACCTCTTTCCCAGCTGATCTTCTTCCTAAAGCAAAAATATTTCTGTTGAGTCGACGTACCACCTGCCCAGAGGTCTTGTAAGTCACTGGGTTTTGCAAAGCCCTGAATATAGCGCCCATACCAGTAGGTCCCATTGTGATGGAGTGGGGACAACATGGTTTCTGCAACAATCAAAAAGCTGAACAGATCACTTTTTGGTAAGGCATCACATAGGAGTCCAACACATCTATTTGTTCAAAAGTTTTTTGGCCAAGTACTGTCATCTACACAGTGCAAAGCATGGTGCCTTCAAACCCTATGTTTTTACACCTTTCTTTCTAAGACGCTCACGTTTGCATAATGTCCAAAGTAATGATTATTGCACTTCCAGGACATTCTTCTTAATTCTGCTCAAATTCATGTTGAAGAACATTCCTATCTACAGTTTTATGCTTTCTTCTGGGTTATTGTTGGATTTCCTATCTTTATGTTAAGTACAGAATTTTAGCAATTTCTACAAACCTAGTGCACACAGCAAGGGTCCTGGGACAAATTTGCCATCTGCTGTTTAATATTTCAGCTGTGAATTTATGTTTTGCTGATTTTGTATTATACAGTGAATCATAGCATGTTCACTGAGATCCCAGGAATGTGGTGCTGTTTTTGTTGTTGACTTGCTTTTTTTTTTTTTTTAAGATATGAATCTGAACAAGCTTCTTCAGTGTCCTTTAGTAACTTTGACAGAAAAATAGATCTCTTCCCCCCTTCACCTTTTATCTCCTGCACCCTTTATCACCTTTCCCTTCAATGTAACTTCCTGGTCCTCTATGCCATATGCCAGGCCCTACATACTCAGGTCCTTAGACTGAATCCCCCTTCAGTAATAACATGGAAAACACTTCTGCCTTGATGGTTCTCAAGAGCAGATATTTTTATATCTTAATTTTCCAAAATATATTTCTGGAAATATATTTTTCTGAGACACCACTGTTAAGTTTAATTTCCATTTCTATTCCTAATATTACTGTTCTGTTTCACTTAGCCCATGAAAACAGGCTGCCATTATGACTTGCTCCTGGTGCTGATTCCATTTTATTTCACATTTTACTTACACTCAACAGAAATTAGTCCAGCAGCCCCAAATGGTCTTTATTTAAAATCAGCACAGAAACAACTTGTAATATGTGTTTCCAAACCAGACTAATGCCTTTTTTCTCTGCTGCAGGAAGTAAAAGATGTCTTCTTGGCACTCCCTACCAAGTAGCACTTTACAATTGAGCAAAATGTTACAGTGTTGCTTTGTAGTCAACATATGTAAAATCAGGTTCTGTCTAGTCAGGTTTAGACACTGAAAAAGACACCTCTTTTGGCTGTGACTGATATTCAGAGATTATGGAGTTTTGTGTTTATCTTGGTTTTCTTTCACTTTATGCTCCCATGCCAACTTCTGCTCTTTCCCACTTCTTCAGGTGTTTAGAAAGCAAGAAAGCACTGTCGTTTGCACCAAGAAGAGTATCATTACTTCCCATCATGCAATTCAAAATAAATTGCTAAAACTGGAATTTCTTCAGTAAAGATTTTCATCTTTTGGTGTGGATTTTGGGAACTTGTGGCTGGCTCTGCTTGTCCTGCCCAGAGGCAGCTCTGCCTTTGGGATGGGCAGTGAGGGGTGAGGGTGAAAGCCCCAGCCTTCTCCAGTCTAGCTCCCCAGGGCTCCCAGAGGAAGACTTTGGGGCATCAGAGGGATGCAAACTGCTCTTCACATGCTAAGTGCAATCACATATACATGTACAATTTTTTCAGGATTCAGAGCCTCTTAGGCAGAACTCATGTGGCAAATGAAGAGAAAGACAGAAAGAGCAGATGCATTGCTCACTCTTTAAACTGCTCTCGATCTCTGGCTAATCAAAATCCTGCAATAAACAAGATCAGTTCTGTGCATACATCTGTTCAATATTCAGCCTATATTGTCAGCGGTATCTCGCTGAATTGTTTGAGGTTCAGCACCTTTAGCAACTGCACGATCAGATCCTTGACTGTAACCAGATGGTGGCATTGTAGCATTACAGCAGTTTTCTAAAGTTGTCATAATTTCAGTTGGGGTAATCCAGAAAACGATGAAAAGCAGAGAATCTATTTCAAAGTGGATTTCACTCTAAAAATGATGCATGTGCATCTAGAGCTCAAAGAGGTGCATAAGCCAAGGGTTCTTTTAATCACTAAAAAAAATAAATAAAATTTAAGTTTCAAGAATAATCACCAATAATAATAAATAAAATGTTATGTTTAAAGAATAATCAATGTGTAGAAAAACCCAAGCAGGCAGTAATATATAATTTCTTAATGGAGATCCTTTAGTATTTAGAAAAGTTTATGTGATATTGGTTGGGAGAGAAATTTTAGGAAAAAGGAAGGGAATTACACTGGCATATGTCTTAAAATGCATTAAATCTGAAAAGATAAAATTGGAGAAAAAATAATTTTATTATATCTATTTTTTTTTTTTTTTTAAACCAGGAAAATCATGATATGTAGATTGTGGTACAGAAGCACAAAGTAGAAACATAGTAGTTTTAAATGCTATTCTACCACATTATTTCACGCTCATTTCCTATAAGTTATTAACCTCCTTAGCTTCATTCTCTTCAGTTCTGAAGTAAGGTGCTGAATGCTTTCAAGACTAAAAGTACCGATTCATTAATATCTGCCAAACACATTGGAAAATGTTGTGTGCTAATCACTTTTTATCATGTTGTTCACAAATAAGTGTCACAGGGGAACCACTGTTAACCCAATCTCCAAACCAGCTACTTTCTGGTACCTCAATATCGGTGTGTGGCTATACTCCTGGAAGGCAGCACTCAGCCCCCATTCTGCTCACTGCAGATCTGTGACCCTTTAATCTCACCACCAGCCTTTCTTTTTTACTGTTCTTTTACCCTGATGAGAATGAAAGCATACCATAAATCTCAAAACCCAGTTTCCAAGAGAAAGCCATTTTTTTTGATTTGAGAATACTCATGGGTCTAAACCCAGGGAAGCAGCGCAGCAACCTGTGGGCTAGGCACTGCTGTCTCCGCTTGGGTGGAGTGGTGTGTTTCCTAGGATACTTTTAACTGAACGCTTTCTAAAAGGCAATAAAACCTTAGCCATACTGTGTGAAGAAGTCATGGTTGCCACCTCATAGAGATTTTCTGAATGGTATGATTTTACACAATGTCTTGGTAAGTGAAGAAACTTTATCTCACCTGTTCAGCTTCAGTCCTACCTGTCCTCTGATCTGCTGCCTGCATCACTTGTCTGCTTCTTGGTGGTTGAGCAGCTGACTGGGGATGCTCAGAACCAGGTAGTACATTGCAGAGAAAAAAGGAAAATGTTGGCAGGCAGTGCTAGAAAGAGCCCAGCAGTTTTGAGCAGCTCAGCCCACTGTTACTCTCTTAACAAAGTGCCCAGCTGCTAACTGGAAGATGGGGAAATCTTTGTTGCCAGCCTCTGAAAGCTGGGGAAAGACCACCGTGGAGCAGTGGGATTGAAATGAAAATGGGAATAACTGAGAAGGAGGCTAAAGGTAGAGGGCTGATTTGAGCTTGTGATACCTTATGCATAGGTAGGCCTTAAGTGTAAAGCCTACTACAGCATTGTATCTGCTGTCTCAGTAAGTCTATGAGAGAAGATGATGACCGTTCTTACTTGCTTACATGGTAGAGGCAAAATGGACTCAGATTTAAAAGGAAAAAAGAACAAATGCAAGCTTCTTCTGAAGCGAGATGGACTTCTAGCAAAAGTTACTCATTCTGGAAGGGACTGTGTCCTCACTGTCACCCTTGCCCTTGTGCTTATTTGTGCAGGAATTCAATGTAGTTGTGAGGTGCACCTTTGATGTAGCTAGCTTCAGTCTGCATACGAATGAATAATTTCTCTCAAATAAAATCAGTCTGAGTGAAAAGAGTGTCAGTGTGAAATGCTACCAGTCTTCATAGTGGGACTACAGGCACTCGTATGTGTAGCCTCTGAGACCTGCAGGGTGAATCCCACAGCTTTTTTTTCAGATGCCATATGCTGATTTGCTGTGTAGGTTATTTCCTTGTGCCCTGCAGCATTGGCTTGCGCTGCCAACCTGAATTTGCCTGGTGTATGTAGGGCTTCACTAAAAACCAATCAAGCAGAAATAACCTCTTTAGGATCTGGCATGTTTGCATGAGTTTTAGTCCATACCCTCAGTGAAGAGTGAGCTTGTGTTGAACTCACCAAGCTAAGACATTTACTGCATGAAGAACACTTGACACAGGAACTACAATAGCTCAAGATATCTTTGAAGTGACGACAGTCCACAGAAAATGTGATTTTGTCCAGGATCACACCGGAAGGAATTGTGACATACCTGGCTATAACAACTGGTAGATTTGGCCCTACCTTCTTGCTTGAACTGGATTGCAAAAGCATTCTCTCATAAATCATCCTAAAATAAATGAGGAGGAGGAAGAAAAAAAAAAGGTAGTTTTTTCTTCATTTTAGCAAAAGAAGGGGTTAGCATATGGCTTTTGTTTTACCATTGATTTCTACAGAAGCCCATTGAGCTTGTTTTGTATCTGAAGCTGAAAGCTCACCACTTGTTCAGCTTTTTGTCTCGTGCTGTGGGTGCAGGACAATGTTATGTGACATGAAGGCGCAGATAGGGACCCAGGTGTTGCTTCTGACTAAAAGCCTCTCTGCTGGAACTTCCTGACTAATTTCCCTGATTACAAAGACAGCAGGTGTCAAACATATCAGAAAAAGAACAAAAGACTTTATCTGTCCATACTTAATTAAAGACAGAAGTGCCCACAAGCCCGGCTGGCTAAACCAGAAAGCCATGAGGGTAAAAGTGTTTTGATTTATTTTAACTGTGCAGGAAGAAATTTAAGATGATTGCTGAGAACAATGCAATTAAAATATATAATTATTTTCCAAATTTTTTTTTTTAGTTCTGGATTGATTTTTGTAGAAAAAGATTATTTTTTTGGATTTCCTCACAGTTGCTTTTTTAAAAATACCTACTTTTTGTGAATACAGCACATGATATAAATTTGAAAAATACAAGGTAGCCTGATAAATATGCAGAATCCTATCATCGTAGCTTTAGTTTAAATGTCACTGAAGGAACAGGCTTTCAACTCCATCATCCTCAGTGGTTACTTTGTTGGATTTTTACTAGTTTAAATTTTGTATTACATGAATCCTATCTATTCATCAAGTGAAAAATGTGGCTCACATATCTTATGCGTCACCTCACTACTATATGTTCTGCATGAATTCAGTCACCCTTTCACTTCTGCAGAGGTTTTCAGCATAAAGGATTAGGAAAAGAGATGTAACCCTTGTTCATAAAAGGCACTTTCCAATGAAAGGGATATTCCAATGAAAATGACAGTCATGTGTTAGTAGCTTAACTATGTAATATTGTGGATTATAACTGATTTTCATATCTAGTTTGTAAAATTTACACAAATTATTACACAGCATCATCTCATCTATGCTTGCCCTAGAAACATTCTGGGAAAGTATAGTTGTAGTGTTTTCATATTATTTTCTTTTTTCATCACAATTAAACGACTTATGATCACTGCATATTGCAGTATATTTCATTTCCTGGTTAATAATTCAGGAGACTTATATTATAGAGTGTTTTTATAATATTAACTAAAATGTAAAGGACCTGCTAAACACCAGGGGTTTAGCAGGGCAGCAAGAGGAGATACTGCTGTAATAAGGCTAGCAAAATACCATGAACTGAGCACTCAAAGGTGTAACATCAACATGGGGGTTCAAGACGCTTTGAAAGTGACAATTACTCGATAAATAAAACTGCTTAACCTTTATTATTTCACTACATTTGTAATCATTCCATAAAGACTATGATGCTGCCTCTTGTGCTTAGCTTAATAGTTCTTATATCTGTAAAGCCCTCTCTGAATATTCAGTTTCTTCAGGATTTTTACTACGCTAAAGAGTTTAGTACCAGTAAAAGTCACAGTCTGAATTTCTGATTCAAACTTCAGCGACCAGGCTGGAAGGGCTCTTGACTGGCTTTGAATCCAACTCCAATGTTCTGATACAAATAAATGAAAATATTTCAAATGTATCCTTAAAAAGCTGTGTACATCAGATCATAGGAATTTATATTGGACTCAAGCACTTGCTGAACTTATTTTCCAAAATTAAACTATAACTCACAGTTATCCCAAGTGATACTTTATGGCATCCTCAATGAATATTTGCAATTAGATTCTGCTACCATTGGTTAATGTCTGAAGCCTGAAGCTTTTGAAGAACTGACAGAGATTTAATTTGACTGGTCTTCTAAGTTTAATAAGAAGTTGTGGTTATGCTGCTTAGGAATAATTTTGGTTGTACTGCACCATCACTTATGGGAATAACTAGGATGAAAAAATAGACTTGTCACTGAAGTAGTTAAATGTGACATGAGAATACTACTAATGATCCTCATTTAATAGAGAATGTTATGTTTAACATTTTTCTTTTATAATCTTTTTTAAATATGAGAACAACACTAGCAGCACTTATGTCTTCTTTTCAGCAAATTTAAAGAAGCTGGCCTATGTCTCAATCCTGAACATTTAAAAAACCCCAACCCAATGGATTTCTAGAATATGTATCTGAAACAGAAAAAATGATTGTAGACAGCAGAACATTGCTCTTTAGTGGAGGAATATGTCTAATAGGAAAATTCTGGATTTTCCATTCTTTTGCTCTCTTTTAGTAATTAGTCAGAATTTAGGGTCCATGAACCAGGGTGTAAAACACATAAATGGTGAGATACACTTACTTTTTTGAGTTTGTCATGATGATGAATGCAAAGTGGGCAAGCTAGCAATAGCAAGAGATTGCCCTAATAATTTAATGCTACTGGTTATCCATAGGATAATCAAATAAAAGTTAATAGCCTATATGTCAAAATAGTAACTTAGATTACTAGAGAAAATTAATGCTCCTCCTCAGAGTGTGGATGAGGAAAGCAAAGCAAAGCAAAGTGTTTTCTATTCAGAATAGGAAAGCTGAGGGAAACTGTGATTGAGAAAATGGTTGAATTTTCCCTCACTTGGAATAAATATCATTCCTCTTATACTTTGGCTCAAGGCAAAAAGTGACCACAGTTTTTAAAAAGAAAATATAAACCCCAACAGATTCCCAAAATACAGTTCCAGAATAACAGTGTGAGACCAGTAAGGTGATAAACAACATGCATTAAGCTATACCAAGATAAAGCTCTGACTAAATTTTCCCCCTAGGGTGCCTGTGGCTGGGCAACTGAAAACATATTTAAGTTAATCTGTCAGGCTACAATTCAGGGAAGCTCTTCAGTACACGCTGAATCAATTTCTATTCAGGAAGACTGTATGCACAAGACTAAATTTAAGCATGCATTTGTATCCCGTTGATCTCAATGGGATTTAGGCACAAACCTAATATTAAACATCTGTTTAAATATTCTCTCAAATAGGGACATTATACCAAATGGAATTTGAAGTATTAGTTTTGCGTGTTTCTTTGTTTCTTTAATTTGTTTAAATTCAAGAGACAAATAAGGAATTTTATTTCTGCAAAGCATTTTATGATCACATTATATCACAGTCTGTTCCATTAAATAACTGTTTAACTGTTTTCCGTTCAGCAGTTAAAATGCTTGGTTGTGTGAAGCTGAGCAGGACCATGGAAAGTAGTTCTGGAAGTGTGGCTGCCAGGCCCATGGTGGATGCATTCCAGTGCATGGCTGTTCTCAGATCCGCATTGTTGTAAGGAAAATGTCTGTAATACAAAGCTTTGAGAGTGAATTTCACCTCAGTCACCTTTAGTTGTTGAAAGCTCTGTGAAAAGCCTTAATGGGTCATCGTGCACTCCACTTGTAACAAACGGAGAGATGTGGACATCCTTGGAGGACGATTTACCTGGCTTGTTTTAGATGAGCATTTTAGATGTGATGAATTGCCCTGGGGAGGTGGGGAACATTTAACTACTTTTTTTTTTTTTTTCCTGGAAATTGCAGGGGAGTATAAGGTGACACATTTATACACCCACTTCTCAGATATCTAAGTAGGGTCCCACTTCTTGTGCAATATGTATATTTTCACACATCTTGCATTTGATATGGTCATTAACTTAGCATTGTCAAAGTAAGAGAATTATTTTTTATTAAATAAGCGTGTGAAACATCTGTCTGGCTTTAGCTTGCTTGTATTTTTTGAATATTGCACTTTGGTAAAATTCCAAATGCTGGAAATTTCTATAAAATTACTGCATTAATTAAGGGTATATACAGAAACATTTTTTTCTGGTCAGTTATAATTTGGGTCCTATTAAAGCACCAAGGTTTTTGTGTTAGATATTAATTTTTTTTCCCCTGAAATATTTTGGAAAATAAGAGAAGGTTTTTTTTGCTGTCACTGTTAGTATTCAGGGGGTGGAGAGTACACCCTCCTAAATATCTTTGGGAACGGGGAACGGTGAGAGTGTGCCACTAAGGTGAGCAGGTAGGCATGCAGTACTTCTAACTGTTCATCTTCCTTTACCTGGTATTTTTAGATTAATCTTCCCTCTCTTGCTTTGTCCTGATGTTTCTTGACATCAGAGCACAGAGTACTAAGTGTACATTTTCTGATCCATTATAATGATACAACAATTTCTTGTAGGAGTCTTGCAGTCTAAAGGTGATAAATATATTTACTTTCCCTAAAGGAATCAATTAATCACGGTAGTCAGAGATCAGGGGATCTATTTTCTCCACTCTTGCAAGCATGGAATATATTCATTTGTAACCAGTTCCAGGACAGATTTTAGACAGAAGCTCAAGAGGTAGGTAAACAACACAGTTGGCAGGCAGCAGAATAGTTTGGGGCTTTTTGTGTTGAGATTCTTACAATTAAACACTGTCACTGTCTTAGGAAAATTAATACAATAAAATGATGAGAAATATAAAGCTTCCTCAAGTTTAGGCTAATCAAAGAACATAATACAGTATATATTTAAAACAAAACCATTTGAATGTTGCCTTTTCAGGCACACACATTTATTATGTGTGTTTTCTGCATTGAGTTAAGATGTAGTCCTTAAACCTGTGTATTCCTTTGTACCTTTGTATCCCTGTCTATATAAATATTAAATGACACCACATTCCATTTGATTTTCAGAATAATACATTGCTTTACTTGAGCAAAGCATAATGATATGTTATGTTTTTTGGTGATGGATTGCCACCTGGCCCTTTCTGGCATGGTATTGCATTCCTCACTCCTAAGAGTTAAAATGTTTTCGGTTCTAAATGGCTTCTAAAGGTGTTCTAGAGGAGTATGTAAGAAGAGTGGAGTCACCACACCGGAGTATGTAAAACCAAGATGCCTAGTACATAATCTGTACTTATTGTTGGGAAAAGATGGCAAAATATAATTAAATGCTAAGAAAGATAAAATTCATGAGTTTGTGAACATTCCATGAAAAGAAAGAGTAACTAAGATTTGCAAAGGGAGATACTTTTCCTTGTGGATGTAGGCATGATCCTGAAAATTCATGGTAAATTGTTGTCTTGGTTTGAAAGACAGGTGTCTGCTAGGGAGGGGCAGGCCCTCTCTAGGAATGGGGAATTCCAATCCCTTCCCTCCTAGTTATTATAATTTAGAAGATTAAAGAGGCTTTTCAGGCAGGGCTATGGGGAAAGGAATAACAGTTCTTTACTAGTAAGTATAACAAGGCAAACAAACAACAACAACTACAGCATTAATAATAAACAGGACCAGGAACCTCGAGGGGATTTGTTTCACAAAGCCCGGGGCAGTCTGATCTCTTGGGACCCCAAGAGCTCCAAGCTGGGATGGGTGGAAACTCCCGGGCTGGTGGCTGGAATGGCAGGATGGCCCCAGCAGGCAGTGGGGATGTCCCGGCAGAGTGAGCAGGGCTGAAGGAGCCGCGATGGCCGGACAAGGCTGGCCCAGCTCCAGCAGGGCAGGTGAAGGGGCTCAGAATTCCTGGGCACCCGAGCAGATGATGGTATATTTCCCAGAACCAGACTTTGTGTTGACAGTGGACTCCTCCCGCAGCAAGCAGCAGCCTGACCGTCCTCTCTGACACCCAGAGCAAGAAGAAACCCCCAGCTCCCCCAGCCCTGTCCTTTTCCCTCCCCCAAAACTCGTGTGATCTTCTCCCTCCCGACTTTCAGCCACGGCTTTTGTGTTGGTCAAGCACCCTCTAAGCACCAGTACTTTAGTCTCTTAGCAACTTATGGGGAAAAATTCTATAGGAAAAAAAAGGAACAAACCTAACCCCCACCAACTGTATCTCAACAGTTTTATGAAAAGCAATAATATATACTTGGAATCAATGTGTTAATGATGCTGTTGAAATTGGCTGAAATGAAATAATCTTTGGTTGTCATCAGAACACTGGGCTCATGGTTTCTCCTAATCTGCTCTCACATGAACTGTCTTCTACAGAATTGTGCCCTCACTGAAATAAAATAGGGGGTTGTTTTCATTTGTCTGTTCACTCCTAACTTTTGTGCATCAAACATATTACTGAAAATTCTGATTCACAGACTGATCAGTCCGCAGCAGATGTAATATACTTTTCTGTAATAAATATGATCGACCAAATTCGATAAATCAAAATTTGGAATTTTATTGAGAGACAGAATGACAGTCTCGGACAGCCACAATTAAAAGGACAGCGTCGAGCCCGGGGTCGGCGCTGGGTGAACAATGATAACACACTCTGCCAGTCTGTTATCCCCCAAGTTCACATTTCTGGCTTGCAGCAGCCTCTTTTTATACACTGGATCGCTGAGAGAAACTCGGGATTTCGACGGTCCTTCCTCCAAGGCATCTTCATTAAACATTCATGTTCCAGTTCTAAGAGTTTGGATAGGGCGGAGGGAGAGGACAATGCCGTTAATGGCTGGGTCCAGGTGTGGTGTGGAGATGTTAATTTCAGGAGGAGACGGACTAGATATTGATCTGATGTAATCATCTGGGTCTCTGGGCTCTCATCTCCTTTTTCCGTTGTCATTGTTCTTTTTCTAACGTTTCCCGGCAGAGGCATTTTTGGGTCTCCCTTTCTGGTAATTCCAATCATTTTTATTTCGTGTCCCTCCCATGTCTTTTCAGGCAAGAGAAATTCCTGTACCTTTTCTGAGCTACTTTTCTCTGAGTTAACTCTTAACATGCGGGATTAAAACAAAACTTATAGAGATTGCATTAAACTTTTTATCTTTTAACACGAATTAACTTTAGGACATATATCACATTTTCTGACCCTAGTGTAGGGAATTTTGAAGGTATGTTTGTCATGTGGGGCTAAGTTCAGTTCTGGTTTTTTTCCACATACAAACAGATTGGCATGATCCAATATTTTTTTTCAAAATCTATTTATATTGCTTCAACTACAATATCAATTTTTCTAGACAGAAACTTAGTTCCTTGACCTTAGATAGGTGCAATAGCAGTGAGCAAGATATAGCAGCTCTCCTTGGAAAGTGAAACTGATGTTTTCCCACATATCTATACATAATTGTTTTAAGACTTGATTGTGACATGCCAAGACCTGAACCTTCTTGCAGCCAATCAATTTTGTAATTCTAGAGCTTTTTTTCAGTTCAAAGAACTATTTCAGGGAACCAGGCAGCATTTCTCACAGATTTATGCATTTGACTTTCCCTGACCCTGTTGTATTGGCATCCCACCACACAGAGCTGGGAGCTGGAAAGGATGAACGTTTCCCATCCAGCTCTGAGAAATGCTGGGCTGACTCTGTGGCAATTGCAGCACACCTTTAACAACAAAGGCTAACATCTAATAAACCAAGAGGGCTGAGACAGGATTATGTGTAAAACCAGTCATTTTTGTATCTTATGAGAAGTGTGAAAGAGTAACAAAATATGCGAGATATGACTAACAAGACTGCAGCTGTGGAGGGGATGGACTTTCTGGTGTGGAAAGACAGCTTTTTGCTTGGGAACTGAACCCATTTCATGCTGAATCATTAACTTCTGGAGCGCTTAGAACAGCAATGAAACTTTGTTGCATAACATCAAATGATCTTATTCTCATTTATTGTCACTATCTAGCCAGAAAAAGTCTCTATCAACCACACAATTATATTCTACCAGTGTTAATATCCTAGGTAAATATTTATGGATCTAATTGTTAATGAACAGAAATTATTTCTGTCTGGATCTGCCTCAGTTTAGTTAAAGCCTTTTAAAATGGTGTCCAATATAACTGTCTAATTGAGCTATGGTTTTTTGTAGCATTACCAAGAAAATGTTCTTTATGGCAGATCTTGGCTGAAAAACCTTCAGGAATCTTGGTGAAGATCTTACAGTCTCTAGGTGTTTTGTTTGTTTGTTTGCTTGTTTGCTTTGTGTGTGCATGTGTGCTTCTACAGCTTCTTTTGTCAAAATTGAAAAGAATTTTAACTTAGAAGAATCTTTTATGCTTTCTTTAGAATATCTCAGATAATTCATGAATTCCACATTTCTTGTGGATCTCTAATCCAAAGAGAGAAAAAGGCTAGGTCTTGTCATAAGATGATGAAAATTCAGCTCTCACAGTCCCTTGCACTCCAATAATTACTTGCTGAAGTTAATCTCTTTCTATCTATTGCCCTCAGGAAAAAGAACTACAGACAAATCTCAGGCCCAGCGACAACTCCCTTCTCTTCTGGACAGATAATACTTATGAATATAAAAATTAAAACAATGGCCAAATAATCTTTATTCTGGACTTTTTAATGCAGCATTAGCGAAACCTATTCTCTCTGATTTGACTTACAAAATCAACTAGAAATATTAAGTAGCCCTATGTAATTAAAACTTCTTATGGAACTTACCAGCTGAATATGACAATGTTTCAACAGTTTAATAGTAATTAAATATTTTTAACCACAAATACTTTGGGTTTTTATTTAGTTTCAAAAATAAGTATTTACAAAATGCAGAGAAATGTCTTCAGGTTTGGTCATTTGATATTTATGATTTGGTTCAGTACTACAATTAGTTACAGTTCTCTCTTGAGAAGAAAGTATTGACAATGCATTTGAAATAACTTTGCTACCTAAGCAAGCTCATAGTAGCACGGCAATGCTTTCTTTTTATGCAAAGAATCTTCAAAATATAATCTTATATGGAGGAAGCAGTAATGCTGTATAGAGGCATTATAACTAGTTGGTTTAAGCTGCCAATTACTGTGGATGCTAATTTTGAAGAGCTGCCAGGATTTTATGTTAATGCTATTGAACAAAAGCCTGAAGTATTTCTTAATTTAAAACTACTGAACTATAAAATTGAACTATTAGACTTTCCATGAATTTAAGTGGACAAAGAGAATATTATGTCAAAGGCTCAACTCAGTCACCTTCAAGCCATTACACTGTTTGAAATGCGAAGTAGTAAGTTGCTGTGGTGTATTATTTTAGGCTGAAGTCCTCTCATGGTCTCTGCTACTACCCTTAAGTAAACTTCATTCTTCCCTGCAGTCAATGCCAAATATTAACATAGATGACTTTAAATAAATACACCCCCTTCTTTTATGGGGTACTGTTAGCATGCTCAGACAACTTGTTTCAGGGCAGCCTAATCACATGAAAATGAAGAACTTGGCCATCAACTTCACCCTTGCAATTATCCACACCTTAGGAGGCATAGGATTCCAGAATAAGGTGGAGCATGCTGTGTCTACCCTGTTCTCTTTCTTGCCTTCTGGGTGTAAAGCAAAACTGGAACTGCACTACCTGGGCATATACATGTATATATTGCTTCTGTTGTCTGATTGCTGTCTACAAAGTAGACAAGAAAGCAGTAAGTGTGTCATTGACATTGCCCCTCCTGTGTGCCTGGTTATGAAGTCTGATGGCTTAATTGACCTTGTGCTACAGCTGGACCAATGCAAGATGAAGGGACCTAGGGACTGGTGCTGTGCACTTTGCAGTGTGTACTCTCATTCTATTCCAGAGTTTGAGAATTGGAGTTGCATCTCCAGAGAAAAGGGCACAAAATCGAGGTGCCCTCAGCGCTAAGGGTCAGGGTACAGATGGTGTCTTTGACTTCTGCAGTGGACTCTGAACTGCAGTACTAAATGCAGAGCCCTATTTATGAAATTAGACAAGTGTGTGTATGCAGTATTATGGAGCAATGGCACACTTGTGGGAGCAAGCTGTGCCTCATTGCACCCAGCACCCTTTCCCTTCTGGCAGAATCAGGTAAATTATTGTGCTTTAACCCCAGCTGGCAGCTAAGCCCTATGCAGCTGCTTGCTGTGTCCTCATTTGTCATCACTTGGTGGGATGGGGGAGAGGACAAAAAGACAAAAAATGAGAACGCCTGTGGGCTGAGCTAAAGGCAGTTTAAAAGGTAGAGCAAAAGCTGCAGACACAAGCAAAGCAAAAGAAGGAATTAATTCACCACTTCCCATAGGCAGGTAGGTATTCAGCCATTCCCAGGAAAGCAGCAATTATGTCTGAGAGTTACTTTGAAATACAAAACACTGTAACTCTAGATGTTCTTCCTTCCTTCTTTCCCCAACTCTTTGTACTGAGCATGCCACCATGTGGAAAGGAATATCCCTTGGGTCACCTGGGGTCAACTGTCCTGGCTGTATCTCTTCCCAAGTCCTTGTGGACCACCCACAGCCTCCCTGCTGATGGGGCTGGGTGAGAAGGAGAAAAGATCTTTATGCTGGGTAAGCTCTGCTCAGCAGTAGCAAAAACATCCCTGTGTTATCACCCTTGTTTTCAACACAAATCCAGAACACAGGAACATGCTAGCTATTGTGAAGAAAAGCATCTATCCCAGTCAAAACCAACATGTACAGTAAGTGATTTTTCTGACCTTTACATGTGTCTGAATTTAGAGACTAGCTGCAACAAGAAAGATATATACACATATAAATTTTTAAGAGCCTTTCCCATTTGTTGCTGTGCAGTAATTTTAGGAAGAGACCTAAGACAGATTGCCATGCAGTCACGTGTGAAGATGGGACAGTGGACTGGATCAATGATTTAATCAAAATATTTGAGGCTTTTATTGCATTCCAGTGGAGGAAAGATGCTTTTGAGAACCATGTGTTCAACATTTGCAACCAAATAGCAGATGAAATATTTGATTCATTTGCAGCAGACCTTTGGTTACTTTCCAGAAAATGCTCGACTGTTTTTTTTATGAGATCACTGCTAAAGTTGTTGTTGAGGGCGTATTGTGGTACAGGCTGAATGTTATTTCAACTGCAGTTTTCTGCATTTTCTCCTCTTAAGGAAGAGTAGGCTACAAGTCTTATTATCTTCTGGTAAGCAGTTAATATTCAAATTATGTGGAGTCTAGGGTATAAAACCTACAGGAGACTTATTGGCACAAGCTGACAATTCATAGACCACTGGATAATCTGAAGAGCTTGTATGTTCTCTAGAGAGAGGCCAAGCTTCTGTGTCTTTTGGCCCTTGAATCCAGTTCATCATGTTGTATTTTTCGTTGTGCGCTCCATCTAACTAGGACAGGAAATAGTGCATCTTCACTCCCTCTGTGAATCCTACTCTGGGCTGCATGATCCTTGTAAAAAAATGGGGCATTTCTTTTCTTGATCTGTATGAGGCTGTGCATGATTCACATGTGATTAGTTTAGGGAAAGGAAATAGGATAAAGTAAAAGTAGGGCAGCAGAAAGTACACTGTAGATGTAAAGTCTAATGATTACACAACAAATCCAGTTAAGAGAATATCATATGATATGACAAAATTAAACAAGGCTGAACAGTGAGTGTTTGAAAAGGTACCTCCTTTGTCTGTGAATTTAATACCAAAAAACTATATGTGAGTAAAACAAAACTCAGCTGTGGCCATATATGTAATTTTTCTGTGACATTTCTCAATGAGAGGAAAGATTTGTTTTTTCTTTAGAATATATTTGTTTTGTGAGCTAATGATTATGCAAAGGTGTTTCATTCTACATTGTTCCTTAGGCAGAGCTCCAGGAAGGTGATGTTTTACATCCCACATTCCTGTCTGGCTTTGATTTTTATCCCAGCAGGGAAATCTGCAGCAAAAAGGGACAAAATTCAGTTCTGCTTAGCTGTGGCTGAACATGCAAAATGCCGCAGATCTATTCAGAGCTAAAATGTGCCATACTGGTACCTAAAGAATTAACTCTTCTATTTCAAGTCTCTATAATCCTTTATTCAAGGATTTATATGTCTTCCCCCACCCCTTCCTGAACTGCTTGGGCATGATATTAGGTAGGATCAGATATCTGTTGCCATTTAATCTGTCTTGTAAAGTCAAGGAATGGGTAACATCTTGTCTGTCTCACCTGTGTATTTGTGTATCTTGAATATGTTTACCTAAGAATCCAGAAAAAGTCAGATGTACAGGATAAAGGCATCTTTATTGAAACCCTACACGTACACATAGGTTTAGTAATGTGTGGAAGAAAGTGAAAAGAAGGATTAAAAAATATGATGTTACTTCTCTACTAAATAGCAGCAGATGCCAGGGACTAGCAAGGCAATTTAGTTTCCTGTTGATGGAGGAAAAAAATCAATGATTCAGAATCTTCATAATTTCCTTTTTCAGTTATGCTCTCCAGTTCCCAGAGAGAGTTGTTTACACTTTTAGTTGTCCCTTCATGCAAGAATGAATCTCAGTAATCATGGTGAGCAAGTCAGCTCCAAGAATAAGATTGGAGAAACTTTGTCTACCTGAACTGCTAAAGCCATTCTGAAACTGAATGCACCTTGCCACTACGTGTAAAGTTCTGTAAGTTCTCTTAGGAACTGAGTTCTGTAGAAAAACTTGGGCCTTTCTGAAATATTGGGCCCAATTCCAAGTCAGAATGTTGCCAATCTTCCTCTTTAGTGTGTATAGTCACTACCTATGTACTCAATATCCTAATCATGTGAAAGTCAGACACAAACAAAACCACCAAGAAAATAAAATTTTCCTCCCACTCTTTATGTCCTTTTCTTCATGCCCTTAAATGACAAAGTTACCTCTTCCTGTCCACAATTTTTTCCGGAGTTGCACTGTTTCTAAAATTCTTTGTCTTTTCCTCTCTTCATTGAGTTTTGCAAATGTTTTCTCCGCCTAGCTTTTCAGAGCTCTACCTCATAATGCAGATTAAGGAAAGTGTGGTATATGTCCTAAAGTTAATTTGTCTTAAGCAATATGATATGTAATTGATTCACTACTGAATGTAATAATATACCATGTAAAATTGATCTACTGTAAGTTTGGTGTAAGATCAGTAAACCTAAAACGGTGTGTATAGGGTTAACTGAGACGGAAAGCCGCAAGGGGGGACACGAATAATTCCTGCTGGGAAACGTTTTGGAAAAACACAAAAAGACGGAAAAAGGAGATGGGTGCCCTGATGATCAAATGATTACATCAGATCGATATCTTATCTGTTCCGGCCGGTGTTAACATTTCCAAACCTTCTCTGGACACGGCAATCAGGACATTGTTCTTCTTCGAGAACCCATTCAACAGACCCCGGACACGAACATGAATACCTAATGAAGCCACCCCGATGCAAGAGTCTTACCGTCTCGGTCCACTCTCAGCGGAGGACTGTATAAAAAACCAGCAGCGTTGGACCCAGTTTGTGAACAGAGGGGGTAACAGGCTGACAGGGTCGGTTGCCGTGTTCACCCAGTGCCGAAATCCCGGGATTCGACACTGTCCCTTTTAATTGTGGCTGTCAGAGACTGTGTTCAAGTCTCAAAATAAAATTCTAAATTTTGATTTACTGAATTTGGCCAGTGGTTTTTATTACAAAAGGGAGGCACAATTCCAGATCCTCTGCACAGGATATGCCCCTTCATGGCTGGAGAAGAGCTGCACAATTCTGCTGGTAGAAGGAACATGCTGCAGAATGCACTGGTGGGGAGGGTAATGAATGATGGAATTGCTGAGTGGCTGGAAGGAAAAGATATAAAACAAAACAATGTCAGGAGAAGGCTAAGAAGGTGACCACAAGTTTAAGTGTATGAATAGTAATTTGAAGTTCATAATGTAGAATAGTCTGGCAAACAAAGTGTGAAATAATGGAAAGCTTTCCTAGTAGAAAAAAGAGAGTCACAAAAGTTGGATAGACTTTGTTCTGTAAAGGTGAAGAATGGCACTGAGCTTGCCCATTAAAGTATCTATGTTCAGATGTCTCCTTGAGGGTGAGATGTCAAGGCCTCCATTAGAGTTAATAGTGAGCCAGTCAATACAATCCAGGGAAACTTGAGAGCAAATTGGATGACCAGTTGACCTGTCAGTTCCTGTTTTAGAGCAAGCTGAAGGTATAGACTAAATCTCAGTTGACTAGAATGGATCTCATTCTGGATGCAGTCTAAGCTTTCAGCCAAACTCTCTTTGCTGTCAATAAAGAACAATCAGTCTTTCAGAGCTCTTTCATTATAATCTGTCTGTTGTCCCCTATTTTGGGCTATCTGACTCACTCAAAATAAAGCATTGATTCTGTTGCTCATCCACTAGCATTCAGTACCATTTGAGGTATCTAAAGGTATCTTGTATGGTTGCCAGCTACCACACCAGAAAGGTTTTTTATATCTGCAGTGTCATATCTGTCAATCTAGGCCTTTAAAATAGGACTAAATAACTATGTGTAGATGGTGGAACTGAGCCCGAAGGTCTAATTTTAAATTATTAATTGAAGTGACTTTCATTCTTAATCCCCACTGTTTTATGACATGGATATTGGAATTATTCAGTAAAGAAAACTAGTTTTTGTTTTACTGCTAAAATGTAATTGATTGAATGATTATTTTATCTCTGTGTATATCAATTGAGAAAAACCCCAACACCTTATATCATAACTAGAGAGATACCCCTCAAGCCAATGGTTTATTGCAGGTGGTGTGGTATAGACACAAATTTGGCATAACTGAAAGCAGTTACAGATTTCAGTTTTATTAGAGATTCATGAAAAAGCAGTCCACTGAGTGAAAGCAAAGGCACTACTTACAAAAGGATCTCAAGAAAACACTCAGTATTTCTTCAGCAGTCATAATCTATGCACTCAGAAAAAGGCCTTGTTTTGTTTTTTTAAATATTCATTGATCTTAGCATAAACCCAGTACATGTAGAGGTATTAAGTGAAAATGTTGTAGGGTGTTTTTATTGCATTTTCTGTATGGTAGATTCTGCATTTTGGTGTATGCAGCAAAAAATGACCTGTTGAGAATCTGTATACGTCACTGTTCTACAATACCCCTTGGTTTTCACTATGACATAAATGAAAATGTTCAGTTTCAGTGTGTTAGAAAAAAGATATTCCAAAATGATGAAAATAAAGGAAAAGTGAGCATTATACATTTTAAATAGAAAGCAATTGCATGGCAACTTTAAAATTACTATCTCACTCATGAAATTGAAAACCTCAGATCAGTACTGTTCACAGTATAGGGAATTGAAGATAATTTTTCTTAATAGGGTTAGTTGGGGAGAAAAAAGGCCCAGTTTTAATGGGAAGGACTAATGCCACAAACATAGTGATTTAGTTGTTGAAAGTGACACTGGCAATGGATCACATTCATAATGACATTCTTTAAACGTGGTATTAAGATCAAAAATTCTCACTGAAGAAATGAAAAAACCCACACTTGCATCACACAGAAAACACAAATTTCCTTAATAAATTAGTTTGCTCCAGGCCAAGTTAGGCCAAGGAAATCTTAAGCATATTACTCTGCCTGCTTTTCCATATTAGTATTTTGTCATATTGTTTTGCCTGAAACATGACTAATTTGGCAGAGATATAATTGGAGACATTATTTCTCCACCAGACATCTGAGACAATAAAAACAAAGGTGTTTGGGGGGCTTCTCTGTGACAGTTTAAAATAAAGCCATGGTGTCTATAGGTCTGAGAAGGAAATGCATTAGAGATTGGCAAATTAAGTTCCACACTATTAGATACTAAGTGTATTACACATTTGGGGATAACAACTGCAACTTGGAGAGAGTGTGAAGAGCACGAACACTACAGACTCACTCAATTTTTGTTTTGTTCTATGAA
This sequence comes from Hirundo rustica, assembly GCF_015227805.2. NCBI lineage: Eukaryota > Metazoa > Chordata > Aves > Passeriformes > Hirundinidae > Hirundo > Hirundo rustica. The sequence goes on along the minus strand of NC_053453.1, from coordinate 19,429,866 downwards.
CAGTTCATCAGATATCAGAACACAATGCGGTCTATTTTGATTTAGAAATGACTGTGCACTTTTGTATATTCCACAGTGGGTGACTTTTAATTAAAATCATTACTTCTGTTAATGACAATGAAAATAACCTATATAACTGTTTATTATCAGCAGAATAATAACAGTTTTTTTCTTCAAAGTATGCAGAACAAGACCTGGTCAAAAGAGAAAAGAAGACTGGTGTTTTTAATTAAACCATAACTTGGAAATCACCTAAAGATGACATGTGATAATTGACAGGGGTTATGATACAACAAGCAAAGGAGTAACACAAAAGGTTGACGCATTTGAGTGTGAATTATATGGCATGTTTTGTTTTCTGTGCTAAAAGAATATTCCTCCAGAAAATATTCAGAAAAGGGTATTTAAAAGACCCTCATTAAGATAATGAGGGACATGCCTCATTGTTATATATTCTATCTTTCTGTCTCCTTGTCCCAGTCTCTTCAACTGAGACCATCACAACATTTTCATAACTTTGTCATTATCATACACAAGTGGAATATCAAAGATGAAAGAAAGGATAGGAATTAGATGACTGCAGAGTATGCATGTCATTTGGTCATGTCAGTAATTGCTAATTAACTTATCCCATGTCTTATCACTGTACAGTACAAGGCATACATACAGCCCAGTAACGAGCTGTTCATTGAGTATTCTGTTAAAATTAACTCTGGCATCTTAAACCACGAAAGCAAACAGTTTGAGAATATTGCCAATAATTAGGTCCTTTCACCATTCTAATTACTTACCTGAACTGGTAACTACCCAGAATACTATAAGCCACATCCTACGCAGCCTATATTTTTGAGCACTTTTCTCAGTTTGGTCCTGCATGACAACATATAAATGCATTGAATGATCTCTTCTATTGACTAGGTTCTCCTTTATATATATATATATTTTAAATGCTCATACTTTTTGGTAAACCTTGAAGTTTTTGACCTCTGCTGTCTCCTGAAAAAGAAACATCTGAGATTGGATGGAGTTATTTTCTATTATTGAAAGAGATCATGAAAATAGAGAGATTTAAAGTTTATTAATTTATAATATGGGAATTTATACCTTAAAAAATAGTGAGAAAATTTATGGTGTCAATAGAATTGAATAATCTGATCCATACTGACATAACTGAAACTGTGGAGAATAGAAATACAGACACACCTAATCATTCTTATGAAGACCCTGCTGGCAAAATAACCAGACTTTTAAAATTGCCATGGGCAGGGTAGTTGTCTTTATATGATCGCTTTATCTAAGAGATTTATAATCTCTTAGAATATCACTGTGTTTATACTCCATGTGGTTGTGCTAAGGAAGGAGCAGGGAGTCATGTACTGATCTCCTGCCTCCAAATGCCTCCAGAATTCTGGCAAGATTTTTTGTCTTTCCATCTAGCACCTCATCACATGTGAGTAAAACAGAACAAAACATTTCTGATGATATTTCGTTTGGGCAACACTAGCTCTATAGAAGGAAAAATTTTTGGTAAACTGTGCCAATTGTGTCAGATTTCTGAGAGGGGTTAGTATCTAGAAACCAGGATCTGATGGCCCAAAAGTCTCCATCTCCTCAGCAGCTGTGGTGCTAGGGGACCACCCAGGCAGCCACAAGCATCTTTTGGATTTTCCCAAACTCTAATTTTTAAAATTTCTCCTTTATACCCAATTGCTATACATTTTGCTCTCTGAATGCATATTTCAAAAACTGTTTCTCAGGGTAAGACTGTATGGTTTGAACTTGAGGAGTTACTGGGTTGAAAAGGAGAGCTCACGATTGAGTCGTGCATGTGCAGTGTTGGCGACTCTGAAAGCCTGTCACATGAGGAAACTGCTGCTCTATAGCAGGGTTTCAATACTGAAATCCAGCCAAAAACCGTACAACAATTCTGCATCAAAGAATGTCTTACCTTTTCTTGGAAAAAAAGCCCTCTGATCACAAAACTGCTAATTTCACCTTTTTCATAATGATTCTCTCAGCAAAAAATATTCATAGCAGAATCCATCCACAAGAGTGGAGACTCTTTTATTCCTCCCTGTTAACATGACATGTTCTACCACACAAATATAGGCACAATAGTCTCAAGATATTGAGAAGCAGGTAGTAAATAATGAGCAAAATCACCACCTCACCACCATCCTACCCTAATAAAATCCTGTCTGGACAGTTTTAGTGGGGTGGGGAAGAGTTTATGATGAAAATATGACTGGAAGAGTTGTGCATGTGCAGGCCCTCTGCTCCTGGGGTGCTCCTGTGCCAGTAGGACAGTGGTGAGTTCATTTGTTACCCTTAAAGAGCAGTTTTTCTGAGAACTGAGGACAGTTTCTGAGGCAAAAACAAATGCTGTAAAGATTTGGAATAAATTACCAGTGGACAGAAAGCCTTAACTGTCGTGGTGCAAGAGTTGTTTTATTAAGTTATTAAGTTATTTTTGTAAGATTTATAAGTTATTTTTGTAATGGTTCATTCCACTGTACCCCCCTGAGTTCTGTAATAGTTTCCCCTCTATGAGTTAGTTTTATGCCAATCATTCCTCCCCTGCACCTGTCCCTGTCAATCCCCTCTCTCTCCTCTTGGTCGCCCTGTCTGTCACTTCGAGACCCTTCCCTGGATTCTGGAAAGATCCAGGAGAGGCGTCGAGTGATAGGCTGGTGCCCAGGGAATCCCCTCCTCCCCTATTGTGATTTATTCATTGTTCAGAAGTTGACATCCCCTGTTACACCCCATGTTCCCTGGTTGGCTGACCCATTGTCACCACACCTGGATCCTCCCCCATCTATAAGTGGCCGCAAGGCTTTGATCTGGGCTCTCTCTGGGCAGCAAGGGTCTGTGGCGGAGCACCTTGCCGGACTCCCCTTAATAAAACACCTTTTACCCTGCTCAAAGAGAGTCGACCCTTTTTCCATCACCATAGTCATGACACCATCAGGTCCATCCGCCAGTGTGGGGAACCAAGAACTCACCGGGAGGAGGTTACTCACCCTGCCTGTAACCCCGACCAATCCTCGCTGCTGCAGTGCAGAACTGAGCTAGCCTGTGGTCAACGCCTGCCAGGCGTGAGGGGCACTGCGACACTTAACAAAGGTGATATCTGCTTCCTTTCATGGGTGGGGATGTGAGATCTGAGCATCCTGACTATGATTTGCTTCTCATGGCTGACCAAGGGGAGTGTTGGGGGAACTAGAGGATTATCTGAGGTAAATGCACTCATGAACCAATTACTCAGATTGTACCCTAATAATTGGGTTTTCATTTGATGCTGGGTGTCACTCAGCTCCCACTGAACCTGCGGAAAAGACACTCTTTGAATTCAGCTGCTGTTGGATAAGACTGTGAGTGTAGTGCACTGGCACCTATTTCAGCTGTCAAAAATTTCAGCCGTTGCCATACAAGTGATAGAAGATAAAGCAGGATTTAAAAACTGAGAAGGAAATTTAAATATGTTTCAACATTTGCTGCCTTTGGAAGCTGAAATGCTGCCAGCAATGTGATGTGTGTTTTCTTATGCCGTACAAGCTCACATTTTTGTTTGTTTTTCACAATAGAACAATAATCAACAGACTGTGGCCTTAGACTAGGGCTGTGACAATACTTTCTGCTTCCACTTTATGATCATATGGAGCTCTGGCTTTGCACATTTGGTATTTCATTCTTATCACAGCATAATTTTTCAGATATTGGTCTGAGAACCACCAGTAATAATGGATTCTACCATTCATGATCCTGTGGTTTTGCCTAATTTCTTCTCTCTCTTCTACTTGCCATTAAAATGGTGGTAGCCTGTGACCACTGACCCATTGTTCTAGGAACTACATGCAAATACACATATGTATGCATGTGTGTCTGGTTATAAATAGTGCAGACAGCCATACATATGCACTTAAGGTTTCACAATGAAACTGTGAGTTGAAAAAGCTGTTGGTTGCAGTGAAGAGATGGACAAAGTGAAGTATGACACAATTATTACCTTCCTTTTCACTCCAGTGGAGGGAAAAAATGGTCTAGCTATTTTGTGTATAGGCAGCTGTGATGCATTTCAAAGAGGTACAAGTATCATCTGTTGATTTGCAGAAAAATTAGGAAGCCAATTTACTTACTATAAGCTTGTAAACCCTGAATCCAGTGGCAGACACTATGAAGTTTCACACAAAACACTAGCAGCTTAGTTTAGGCTCAGGCAGAAATATCAACATACTGATCACATTGTAAGCAGTAAGTTTAATAGAATAGACAGTTAGATGAACTTAGAAATGAATTTATTCTATCGTAAAATGAATAGTTAGGGTTAGAAAGCACCTTTTAGAGGTCACTTAGTCCAGCCTCCCAGCAATGAGCAGGGACACCTTCAAGTAGACTTGTTGCTCAGAGCCCTATCCAACCTGAACTTGAATGTTTCCAGGGTAATGGGGCATCCACCACCTCTCTGGCAACCTGTGCCAGCATTTCACTACCCTTGTAAAAGGTTTCTTCCTTATATATATTCTAAAACGACTCTCTTTTAGTTTAAAACATTATTCCCTGTACTATCACTACAGGCCCTGCTAAAAAAGTTTCGGTCCATCTGTCTTATAAACTCCCTTAAGTTACTGAAAATCCATAAAAAAGTCTCACTAGAACTGTCTCTTCTCCAAACTGCTCTATCAGCCTGTCTTCACAGCAGAGGTGCTCATCCCTCTGACCACCTTTGTGGCCCTCCCCTGGACTCACTCAAACAGGTCAATCTCCTTCCTATGCTGAGGACCCCATACCTGGATGCAGCACTGCCGGTGAAGTCTCACAAAAGCAGTGTCAGGATCACCTCCCTTGCCCTGCTGGGCATGCTGCTTTTGCTACAGCCCAAGATTTGAATGACTTTCTGGGCTGCAAGTACACATGGCTGGCTCATGTCCAGCCTCTCATCCACCAGCACCTCCGAGTCCACAGCACGACTGATCTTGATCTGTTCTTCCCCCAGCCTTTTTAGGTACCAAGGGTCGCTGTGACCCTGGTGGAATGCCTTGCACTTGGCTTTGTCGAATCTCATGAGATTCCTGTGACCCACGACTGGAACTTGTCCAGTCCCTCTGGATGGCATCCTGTCCCTTAGGTGTGTCCACTACACAGCACAGCTCTCTACTGTCCTTTTCTGCAAAAAAGAGGGAGGGAAAAGGAGTAACTAGGATGACATTAGCTCCTAATTTTTCCCTGTAATAGAATTACATCGATAAAACTGCCCTTGTTTTGAAAATGTAGAGGTTCCTGTATAATAAGGTTTCTCAATTTGCATGTAGAATAAAGTGACCTATTTGCCCCCCAGGAAGCTGAGTATAATGGTCTGTACATAAAATTAGACAATTCCTGCTCTATCAAATGTGAGGGGGTGACAGTTGCACACTGTGATACTGGCTCTTCAAAATACTCTCTGTCTTTGAACTACTGCCATCCGTTCACTGACAGATATGTAGATGCATGTTTCTAACCAAAATATGTCTGTAAGAAAAGAAAGAAAGCAGGTAGGTAAACTGGTGAAAAATGCATTACATGTATTCCTGCATCAACATCTGCATCTGCATGTGGAGTTTTAAAATGAGCAGCGGCTAAAATTTTTGTGAAAAAGAGTAATTGCTTCAGACCTCTCAATACATTTGTTTTTATTTGCTTAATTACAGTAACTTGCAACTGCCATTACTTTATGGTTAAGTTTCTCACTCCCTTTTTAATACTTTGAATTTTTAATTACACAAAAATTATGGAATCTTTATTTGGGAGAAGGGAAGTACTTTAGAGGGACTTAGAAATTAATTTTATGAAAAAAAAACCAAACCAAAAAACAAGCAGATCATCTTCCCCCAACAACTACAACAAAAATTATAGGTATAAAATGGGGGTTAGCTGGAATTGGAATTGGTAACCTGGATATTATTTATGAAAATTCTATTGTGTTTTTATTTCTGTCTGGAGCAAACTCGGAAAGGATTACAAATATAGAAATGGGACCTCTGCCAGCTGGGAATTTATAACAAACAATATTTTATTGTTCTCACACAGCTTTCCTTCAGTCTTCTAAATTATGTTTAGAGACAGATTGATTTAGAATACTTTCTTTAGAACCTGAGGGTAGGAAGCTTATTTCATTTTGCCAAAAATTGTATGTATGGGAAGAAGAGGGGGATCTTGTAAAGCAGGGAGACCAGTGTATTGTACACAAGGACCACCCTTCAGTGAATGAAAAAGCAAAAGTTTAAAGCCTTTCAGGTCTTTCTTAGGCAGCGTATGGAGCTGTCAGCATTGTCAGTACAATTTATTCACACTGTTCCAGTGCTTATGAAAGTCACTGAGCAACCTGATCTATAAGTGATTGAACAGAACAATACTCTGGAGCTTTGAGTACAAATAAAACCCCACTATTTCAGGCTCCATGCATCACAACTAGTGCTTTCTAGGAACACTGCCAGTCTAAATAAAACACAATCTTGCTGTAATTTTATACAACACTTGAAAAGAAGACTAAGGCTGTGCCCTTCATGAATGCTGCTCCACCACATTTTTCCATAACCAAGTGATAATTTGACTTGATGATATGCATGCCAGATTTAATTGTGCTTTCATATTCTGCTTTCCATCAACTGTTACACTTGTCTTTGTTAGCTGATTATGATACAGAATTTCACTTTATTATGCCAGGATTTCCTGATGCCTCGTTTACTCAATTGAATTGAAAAACTAACATCTAGCTGCGATGTTTGATCCATTATGCATGTGAGGAGTGTATGTGCTATACAACACACATTTCATTCATCAAGTCTGGCCATTCTTCACAGTATAAGCCTGAAAGTGCACATGCTCTTCAAGGCTGAAACTAAGACACTCGTGCCAATCCTTTTATCTCTGTTTATCTCCTGCCTTATCTCTGGGTCCTTATAACATTCTCACTTGAGGTAAGGCTGGAAGTAGCCATGGAGGGCAACTCTTTAGTCCTCATTTACCTGAGAACAGCTCTCTGTAATGCACACAACTTACTATTTGTGTGGCATCTTTCTGTTCAGGAGAGCTCTAGCAGAAAGTTTTTAGCAGACTGTTCAGAGGATAGGAACTTAGTTGATGACATGCAACAGTTTGACAATTAATGAATGTGATACATCTTGGAGGATGCACATTGGAATACATTGTACAGCTGTGACATTTATTATTTTTAATTCATTCGGTAATACAAAGACTTCACTCGTATGCTTAGATACTTTTCTACTAAATTTAATTAAAGATTTCATGAATAGAGGCTTTGTGAAATTCTCAAGATTTTGTTCACTTACATTTTATGGTCAAGACTTAAAATTTTGTGATTGTCATGTAAACATGCTTTTCCACTGCCAGAGAATAGTATATCTGTATAATATACTCTTTAGAAAAATATTTTAATTGCATTTTTTTGGAAATTCCAAATTGTTGGGGTCTAACCTGTCATAATTATTCTTGCCCCAAGTATATGGGGGCAATATATATTCTTGCCCCACATACAGGTCTTCAAAATAAGTAGTTTAATCTGTGAAATAATTTGTGACCATATATTGATAAACCAAACACATTTTTAAACTGTTCTTTCCAATTCCAATCTCTAGTGTTAAAAATACTGACTTAAAAATTGTGAGCTGAAAACAAACAAATTCCAGACCATTTTTTATCTAACTTGTGTTTTGATCATTTAAATTTCATATTTTCAGGAGGTTTTTTTTCTGAAACTGAAAATGTGGATAATTTGTTTTATTTTAACAGAACAAAGGTGACAAGAGATAATCATAATAACATGACTTCCTCAGAAGGAGAAAACAACAGTTCCCATGAGGCTAAGATATAATCATGAAAATTTGCACTGTTGGATACTTCAAAAAGGCTGCTTTTTATTAAGATGCTGAAATAACTCTTTAACTGTGGCTGGAATCTAGTTTTCTCTGCAAACCAAATTAAGCTGAAATTGGCTTCCATTAAATAACTAATGTACATCAAGACTTACTGACATGAGCGTTAATATTTTGCTGAGGTAAAGCTAAAGTCTACATTTATTTTGAAGGACACTAAATTTTCAGCTTCCCACATTAAGTTAGGAAATGTCATATATTAATTTCCTTAATTTATCTTATTACTACCAAGACTAACAAAAAAGAAAATATACAGCATAGTGAAATAAGGTATTAGGGTACTTCACTAACATCAGGAAACCGTGAAATAAATAGATGGTCTTTGAAAAAACTAAGCGCTGGTGCTTTCTGAGCTTGATAGCAGTTATCTATTACTAAAAATGCACTTTATGTTAACTCTTATGCAGTGCTGGTGACACACTGCTTCTTAGGTCACCAGGAACGCAGCCTGCATGCTGTGATCATCAGTAACACCTTGTGTTTGCCAAGAGAAAGGCAATGGAACCTATGGCAGGGTCCCGTTTTGCTCATGGGGGAATCCAGACTGTGTCTCAAGTAGAATAAAGAGTGTAATTCTTAAGTTAACATGGATATTTAAAATTGTTCTGGAGTATGCCCATTATTCTCATTATTCTCATGTTTGTAAAGGGAGCTGAGAATAGCTGGATGTTTCAGAAGCCGTTGTTTATATAAGTAGATATATGAGGAAGATGAATCCCCCTCTAGGTCTTCTTGTTATCAATCTCTTTTTTTGTTTGATTCTGGAGATCTGAGCATCTGAACAAAGTTGTCCATTAACTAGCTCAGCTAATACTGATCTGACATGGCTGAGCTAGGACACCAGACAAGTCTTCTGTATTGTTTACTGTTCTACGGTTAAAATAAGAGTTCTCATGGATTTATATACCGTTTAAAATTGACTGAAAAAAGTAGTTAGAAAAGAAAATCTATTGCATGCCTTCTGAACCTTCTGCCTCAACCTAATAATGGACAAATAAATGATTTCTGATAAAAAAACCTGCAAAGGTTGGCATTCTAATATAAAAAATTCTCTCCCTCCTATTTTTTAAAGAGAAACTAATTAATTATGGTTTACTTTTAACTGACTTATTTTATTCCTACAGCATGAAAATAGAAGCTACTGCAGTATAAAAATGTCTAGACTCCATTTTTATGAAAATAGAAAAGCTGTTTAGAATGCTGTGATAGAAAAAGACTGGGAAATATGATACGACACAATCTTAGCTCTTGAAGTGGCATTATGTTTTCATTGCAATGAAATTCTTATAAAATAAAGGGACTTTATGGTGATTTCACCTAGTTTATTTGCACCGTATTATAGATGTCTATAATTTCACTTACTTCCTTAGCTGTAGTTTCCACTGCTTATATACTATCTCATTACTAGGACCAAAATCTGCTTCTTTGCTGTCTTTCCTTTCTCTATCTTCCCCAATGATATAAAAAGAATATAGAGCGTAAGTACTATAAATCAGTTAGTTACATAAACTATGAAAAATATAGATAATGAATTTCATAGCAAGTCTTAGGCCTTGAAGACTGAAAACAACTGTATAGCAATATGCAAAGGCATGAAAACAGGTCTGATTGATAAGCTTCACAGAAGGTGACATCTTGAGGTGATGGAAATTTTACCAATGATTGTTGATAAGTCCATATTTCCTTTGGGAATATGGAGGTTCATAGCAGGATTAGTGAAGGATTATCATTGTCTGAGTTTCACTACTGTTGCCAAAATTGTACATACTGCGAAGGTTTATACTATAAATTGAAGGTGACCTGAGAGCTCCTTCTGAAGAGGCATAGTTAATAGGTAGGAGGGCTGCATTGCAGGCTTTACTCAAACTACTGATGTTTGAGTAAGCTGACTCATGACATCCTTTTACTCTCTGAAATTGGTTACATCTGTTTGCACACGTGTCCAAAGCAGATTTGAGAGGAACCCTTTCTATTCCCATAAAAAGGAGTATGTTTTGTCACACTAACCACATGCTTTGTGATTGATATAATCTTGTGTGTTTCCTTCTTTGTCCTGTACGATTCTCCTCTACAGAAGAAAAGATTTTGAAACTTTTAAAACCTGACAAAGTGTGTGAGAATACCATGCAATTCCCATCCTGCAAAATTTGTTTTGGAAAAGTCTGGGAAAAGAAGAAAGACCTTTGAAATGAGAAGCAGCCTGAGGATAACAAAGAGTAATAAAAATTTCTGAGATGTGGTGCTGAAGGCAGAGAATTAAAAACTGTGGTGTGAGGAGACAGGATGGCATGGGGTATTTCTTGATGTGGTACAAGAACAATTATTTGGAAATCTTTTCTTGCTGAGAGTGCCAAAAATGGTTGTGAGAGAGAGATATTTTTAAGTCCTTTCTATCAAGAAGAAAGACTTTTAGATTTTGAAGAAGACGCTCTAACACTGTTCTGATTTGTTTGCTTGAAAGTATGTAGATGATTGAAGCAAACTTGGTCGAGAAGACTAGAAAGAAAGACTATGAAAATCAGAAAAGGGCTGAGGAATAAACATAGGAATATTTGTAGTACCTGCTTCAGATGTTACTCAGGGACTGGCTTAGAGTAAACTATAGGCCGTACTCCTGTACTACAAGGGGAGTCTTCATTGTTAAAAGGTGATTAAAAGCATTCTATGCTCTCATAAATCGGAGGAGTTATCTAAGCAAAGTGACTGAGAATATGGTTGGAGGTGACAGTTTCTCATCAAATACTCCTCTTAGGAGGCCATGGCTTTTGATGTCATTAGACTAGGACTTTGATTAATAAAATATTCCAAGAGAAGAGAGAAAAAGTGTTGCGGACAATCACACAAATTAACATGGAATAAAAAGAAATGTACTTAGATAGGCATGGTTTAATAGGCCCAGTCTACTGACTGATGTGAGAGCTACAGAGGAGCTAAATAGTGTTTATGACATGTGTTTTTTATAACATTAAAAAATATATGGACTAATCAATGCAATTACAAGCCTAAAATAAAGGAAAAGAAGCATTTCCCTCCATAACGTGTAATTAAAAAACCCGAAAATTTGTCAACACAATGTGTTGTGGTATTTGGAATACAAACTGAATGAAAATGGCAATAGTCATATTTATGGAATAAATCTTGGTCCCAGAAGTCTAATTGAAACATTCAGCTCAGGAACTTCTGATTTCCAGAAGCTGAGTTAAGTGAGTCAAAGGTGTATTTGCCACCTATATGGCTTCTGTTTACATTTTTGTGTGCATCTGCCACTGGCTACTATCAGAAACAAGATACTGGAGTAAGCAGAAAATGTAGTCTTAACTCATTATATCTTAAGCTCAAAAATGATAGAGTACTTTTCTCAAAACAATAAAATTGTAAAAACAGAAACAGGAAACTCTTAGAGATGAAACACGTGGTTTTTTACTCAACAAGAGGAGTTGAGTGAAAAACCCTGGAGTGTCCATTTTCATAAGGATATTATAGTAAATGTTGCTGACTGCCAGTACATAATTTTCTTCCTTGTCTGTGTTTAGAAACATTAAAGCTGAAATAAGCAATCAGTTAAAATATTTTCGATGGATTTATTCTCTGATGAGAAAAGAGAAATGGATTCCTTCTGACTGTTAGAAAAATACCAGTTAAGTGGGATGGGTAGCAAAAAGTGACCATCTGTCACATGTTATTTTAATGTTAACCTCAGCCTCATAAAATGGGGCCCTCCCAACCCTCCTGTGGTAGTGTAAAGTTATTTCAATTCTATTCACACCCTCTGGGCATTAGTGTGATTTGGAAACCTAGTAAAGTAAGTAATCAAAGACCAACCCGTGTGTCCAGAATTTGTATTACTACACTATGGGGAGCCCAAGCAGTGCTATCCTTTAAGCCATATGTCTTCTAAAGCTTCATTTAATGACATAGAAATCAATATGATTTTGGTGAAAAACACCAAAAAACACTAAGTAAGAAATATTACACAGGACTTTGCACTGAAGTACTTCTTTTAGAGGAGCAGAAATGTCCTGGAAAGCTCTGAGGGCTGGTTGTTCCATCTTCTTGAATCAGAGGAATCAGCCACTGTCCATCATTTCTGAATTCAAGAATGCAAAAATGAAACAAGGCTTTTCCTCCCCTGACCCACATTTAAAGTTATTTCTGGAAAGAGAAAAATGAAAACCCTTTAATTTCTGCATTTTGGTGTGACAGTTAAAAAAGTCTTTGACCATTATCTTCATAGAGTACATTTGGAAAGCCTCTTAATAAAAAATTTGACTTGTCAAGAAGAGACCTGAGAAAATCCTGTGCTGCAGACGGTAGTTATTTCATGTCAACACACAGACTTATGCTTCCTTGATTGCCTTGGGAACCTAGTCATTTTAGCAAACTACAATAATTATTTTCTTCCTGAACTAGCAGTTTAATAAAGATTGGATGAGCTACATGCTGAAGATGTTAATTTTCATTCATCAGCTGTAATGGGAATACATGACTAGCTAAGGCATGCAGCTGTGTGTACTCTAGACATGTAAGCATATTAGGATGACAACTCTAGACATGTAAGTATAGATAAGATGAATCTTTCATGTATTGTTCTCCAACTTTCCATGCCCACCTCCTGGAGCCGGTGAAATCTTGAAACTGCATATGGATTGGACATGAAAGTCCCTTCTTGACCATGAACCCAGTCAATAATAGGTATAAAGATACATGTGGCAACAAAAGCAAGATGATTTTGGATGATCAGCACTCTGATTTTCTCTGATCAGTGAAATACTAAAAACTTTAACACTTGTGAGGCTCTTTCTCCTTCTCCTTTGGGAGAAAGAAAGCCTTTGGGAGGCTTTTCCTCCTTTATCAGCCACAATTACTATAAGTTAGAAGACTCTTCAGTTTTTTTTAAGGTGCTTAATTCCTAAGAACCTCCACATCATTTCAGTATGTGACAAGAGTCACTGGGTGACAAAGGGGTCCAGATTCATGGCAAGTTCACCTGTAACAGCAATGACAGACATATCAGTACATAGAAACAGTCCAGGTCTCGAATGATCCTTCAAATGAATTCCTTTAGAATTGAGGATGAACATAAATCAAATTAATAGGTAAATAAGCCTACAACATGCCCTTTAATTCAGTATTATTCTGAATTAGGCTTTAGAATATTGTTCCACTTTCATTACAAATTCAGTTTGTAAATCTTTAATGAAAACACATGCATTCTTCAGAATGATATTATTGTACTTATGCTTTTTGAATACACTCATTTATAGAAAAGATCTCATTCCCAAGGAGAATGTCGTAGCTCTTTCATTCCATTTGTATGGTACACAAACATTTCTGAAGCAATATATTCTCAATTTTCTTAATAAATATTAAAGACGAATGTTGAGTGAAGCTAGATCTGAGTCAGCAATTGTTAACTTTTGTTTGAACTCTCACAGACTGGCAGGTTTAACAGTGATTTGAGTAGGAGATTGCATATCCAGATTTATAGGCTCTTTTCACTAATATTTTCTTAAATTATTTTGGTTTTGACATATAAATAAAATTATGTAGCCTCTTAGGACTTACAAAAGGCAGGTTGAAAAAACCCTCCCAGTTCCTCAGCTTCCAACTACAAGAAAGTCATGCAAGGGAACCTTAAGATAGAGCTGAGTTTAAGTGCTGATTCTAACTGGAGCTCCCAGTTTTGTATCCTTCTTTGTTCTTATATTCACTGAACCTAGAGGTTTTTAATATGTGGTCCTAGGTGAGGTCAGGACCTTTTTGCTGAAGAACTTGAGTGGTGCCAAGGTTTCTGTATTCTCTACAGAAGAAATCAAAGCAAACATTTCAAAAGGTCTGGTTCATTGCATAACCAAAACTTTAGGGCAAATTAACTGTCTATATTAAGTGAATTGGATCCTATCTTTGAAGTTCTGATTTAAAGACATTGAAAATACTGCTAAAGAAACGTTCTTGTTATCGAAATGCCAAGTCACTTCTAAAATAAGGAAAATGGTTTTCATTGCCATGGGAGATTTAAAAATCCCTAAATGTCTTGTAGTATTTAAAATAATTAATTTGAAATGCAAAAATATCAAAAACAGTTTATGAGAATAAAAATAGTCGTTTTCAAAATTACATGAAGCAACACTTCCGTATTAATTTGAGAATCCTTTTTTTGTGTGTGTGAAAAATGTTTTCATCACTTTTCCAAAAGGTTTAAAGTTATTCATTCTGATCGTCTGATTATCTGATGATTGCTACTGATATTCAAAGTAGGAAGAGTAGTTGAAGAAGAAAACACTATGAAACTTTTCTCCAATGATAGGGAAAAATTGTGTCATTAGTTTTGTTATTTGTAGTTGGAATCAAGACAATTTTTTGTAATGAAAACAAAGAGAACTAGGAAGCCTCTATGCCTATGGTGTTCCTGTTGGTTTCATGCCAGAAAACTCACAGTGAGACAGGACAAACGCTGAAGATCTGACTGAACCTTCTCTTCTAAGCATCCTGATTCCTGAGACCATAGACTCTAAACATATCATAATCAAAGCACTTGACATACAATATATACTGCGTATTTTATCCCTCTCTCTGTGGGGGCAGATTACCAGGAGCTGACTGTAAGCCTGCTGAAGTCAATATGGATCTTTTAAATGACATCTATAGACTTGGAATGGGTTCTTATTTCAAACCATTTGTAGCTCAGAGGAAAGTGTTTACACTTTATCATCACTAGCATGCCACAAGTTTGAAAATTACATTTGCTCAGAACTAGGTCTTCTGTGCCATAAGTTAGAAAATGTGTTTATATTTTGGAGGAAATTCACAGACTGGAAGAGAGAAAAAAATGTTTTGCCAGTAGATTGAATTTTTGCTTAAGGGAGATTTTTTTGACTATTGAAATCAGTCTGGTGGAAGTGGACTAGCACAAGTGGAGCAGGAAGTAGAATAAAATATACTATGGCATGTTCAAGTTATGTTTATGAAACACTGTTTGTTCCAACAGAATCAGTTTGGAGTGGCTATGACTTCTGCTCATCATAAATGATCAATACTTTGTAGATAATAGCAATCCATTTTGGTACAGTTAATAATATTAATCTAAGCTGGTAGAGATAATATAGTTGTAAGTAGAATAATTTATATATAAATGTTAGATAAATCCTGCATAATATGTCAGAGTGTAAGAGTGTAATAGAAGAGTTTAGGATCCTGACAAGTGAGACTGCCACTGGCTTTGGAAGGCTGATCCATAGGCTTTCAGCTTGATCTCTTCTGTGAGAGAGAATGCTTTTCTATAACTGTTCAAGCAAGACAGTGAACCAGCTGTGACCCACTGGGTGCTCCAAAGACTCATATGTTACACAAAAGATGTGCAAATTATAACACAGTCTTAAAATGGTCTCCAGGGTTTAATCATAAGAGCAGTACAGGAAGCAACAGCCTCTGCTCTGTGTTTTCAAATCTCTTTAAATCTCTTTCTGTAGTCTGCAGTGTATGACCAACACAAAGTAATT
The DNA here is from genome assembly GCF_015227805.2 of Hirundo rustica. Lineage (NCBI taxonomy): Eukaryota > Metazoa > Chordata > Aves > Passeriformes > Hirundinidae > Hirundo > Hirundo rustica. The sequence goes on along the minus strand of NC_053453.1, from coordinate 19,414,436 downwards.
TATGTGGCTACAGTGCCAACGAAAGTGAGGAGGAAACCCTGTTTATTATACCAGGAATCCCTTCTACCACCTTTAGGTGTTACAAGCAGTGATGGATAGATACCTTTTAATATGACTAAATTCCTTATAATTTCAAGTTGATGTGCACTGTTTCTTAGATTAAAAAAATATACAGAAATTAAGTTATAGAGAGAAGTAGCTTGTGCCTAAGATAAGAAAACTGTTCTGGTTTTTGTTCAGAGGAAGCTGAGAAAAATCCCTGTCTAAATTCAGATTAGAAGTAGGTAGTTAATAATTCTAATTTTTGCAGCTTTTTTTTTTTTTTTTTTTTTTAAAGTTTCTGCATTAATTAAGCTCTGTTGCTTTAAAAAGATATTTTAAAATTTCATTATTATCTAAAGTAGACAGTTATAGCGCTGTAATTGTATGAAATTGTGAGCTGGAGAACAAAAGCTTAATGTTGTTTTGGGGAAAGCAAGTCAAATGTAAATTTATCCCTGCAGCTGATTCCTCAAGGGCATTGGCACGTGCCACTGTGTATAGCAAAAGGAACATGACCCACCTAATGCATGCATGATCTCCATAATGGAAAAGAAAAAAGACTAAGGTCTAGTGAGGTCTAATAGAGGGCAGGGACCAGAATTTTGAGCAGATGGTATTCAGGGGCCCACCGGCTGCTTGAAAGCCAGAGAGTGAAGAGAAGAGGCAGATAGTAATTAGCAGAAGGTGATAAAAAAAAGGGCAGCCAGGATCCCCCAAACATCTGTTTAAAAGAATAAAGAGCCTGCTCTGACCCTGAGCCTTAATGATCTTAAAGGATACAATTTAATTGCCTGTAAAAAAAATGCACACATACCACACTGAGCTACAGTGAATCCTGTTTTGTGAGCATTGCAGGAGTTCGAGTAATCATTAATCTGGTGTATTTGTTTTAGAAAAATTATAAACAGCATTAAGAAAATAAATGAAGCAGTTATAATCAAAATGCCAACTGTCTTTTCTGAGAATCAGTAAGCTCTTAACAAAAATTTGAATTTCAGGTAGCTTACAAATTAATATTAATTGCACTGCATTCTAAAATGGCTATTTTGACTTCTTGTAATGTATTTATATGGCTACATATTTATATGTCTTTTTTCCTGTGGTTTTCTCTTTTTTGTTTTACATAGAAGGAACCTGGATCCTTAGTTTGTTTATTTTAAGTATTTTGACCTCTGCAGATAGCTTCTAATTACAGCACCAGAGACTTGATTGCAGATGTCATTTACTAGTGACCAGTTGCTTAAGAATTACTGTGGAACGTGACCAAGGAAAGCGTTGATTCACAATGAGGAATCAACACTCAATGAATGAGTGATTTTCTCTCCATTTCATTCTAGCCATAGTTGGATACCTAACTCCATGAACAAGGGATCAGAAAGCACTGTTAACTTAATAGTTAATTGTTCTAGACAACCTTTGAAAATGTAGTTTATAATAATTTAAAACGGTCTTTTTTTTTTTTTTTTTTTTCTTTCCTTGCTGTTTCCCAGAATGAATAGCTTAATTCAAAGGTATTAAAAAAGCCCCAAACCAAAACAACTCAAAATTCCCCTTTCCAAACCAATGGTAAGCAGCAGTGCATTGCAGTATAAAGCTAATGATTTTCTGGCAATATGTGCTTATGTGTCCCTATGAATGCATGTGTAAGAACTGATCATATTAGATGTTTTAATTTGCATTCTGGAAACGGGGGTAAAAAGCACTTTGAGAAAAATCACAGGTGATCCTAAATTGTGCTGTAAACATTAGAAAAGAGAAAAATAAGTCTAAAGGGATCTGAAAGAGATGAGAAACATGAGAAGAAAATAACAGGGTATGCCCTAAGGAGGTTGAAGTGTAGTATGGTTAGCAGATGCAGTGGAGGTGAAGTAATTAAATGTGCATGGTTAAGACAGCTATCATATAAAGCCATTTCCCTGCTCAGCTTAATAATGATAAAAATAAGTAATTTTTAAAACAAACATTTCAGAAGTAAGAAATGTATTCAGAAAATCTGCAATAGCATACATGGAAATTAAGTATTAGCAAGACAGCATTTTTAAGATTTTTCATTAAAGCATTGTGTTACAAATATCATTTGCCCCTGCTTCAGAAATGAATGTGTATTAAAGATTGCATACAAAGCTTGCTTCAAGACTCTGGCATATCAAATTTATTTATTTAATCAAATCTTAGATTTAAACTCAGCTTTCTCTTATAAGCATATCATGAACCTATCAGCATTGTGATCAGTTTACTGTGGATCATTCGAACACTTTTTATCTGTTAATTGTTAAATTTGGAAAAAAACCCTCAAGAAGTGAAATTCCAGTAGATTTTTGAAATTCTAAATTGAGATCCTAAATATATCAGGGAAATGACTGCAAATGTGACCAGCTCCCTTGAAAAATCTTGGCCTATGCAGTTTCTTTATGATTATATCTCTGAAGCGAATGGAAAAATGGAAATCGATTCTTGGACACACACTGATCTCAGCAAAAGTTAAAAAGAGCCCATGCTCTACAGGATTCTTCTAAATTCAGAGTATCATCAGATAAGAATGGAAACATAATTGTGATGATAATATTTTGCTCTGTGATTCATTACTTTTCTAATAAGCTTTCAACACAATCAAAGGAAAAAAAAAAGAGAAATTTAGCAATACAAAATGTTAATGAACTGAGACCCCAGTATTGCGTTGTCTTTTGTACGGGTACATTCCATAGAGGATCATTTCCTTCCTTCGTCTCATTCCAACTTGGGAAGGAATTCTGCTTGGGAAACTGCAACACTAGACAAGAGGTGCTATGAAATGGTGTGAGCCACACATTGGTAATTAGGTGCAAGTCAGTCTGACAGACTTGGTAAAAGAACCCACATCAATATGATTTACACTTTCTTGTACTGTGCCTCTTGGCTGAGTTAACCATGGACTGAAGTGACAAATATAACAGCATGGGTTTGCACAGCAGTCAGTACAGGAGTGCATCTGCACAAAATGCAAATTGTTTAAAATTTACACAGTGCTTCTTTCTTTTTATTTGTTTATTCTTTTGGAAATTTTTAGTAATTTTAAAGGACTAAAAAAAGATTTTGTTCTTTAGAAAATGCAATTCTCATGTAATAACTTGGTTGAAAATCCAAGGCATAAAAAGAATTACTAGGAACTGTGAAACTTATTAAACTGGGGAATCTGACCACAATGTGTACATTGTACAAGGGCTGGAGGAGGAAACACACCCGCTCCTTTGTGTAAATCTGCTCTGAATTTTCTTCATATTTTACGAAACCTTATTTCCTCCCTATTCTAATTTTTCCTACTGTTTCTAAGAATTATTACATATTTGGCTTGCAGTCCTTAAATATTCAGGGTTTATAGCATAAACAGAAAAAGAACATAAAAATAAAAATGATTTGTGACTCTAATGATATTGCATTTGTTTGTTCCTATTGCAGTACAACAGTCATAACATTTTTCATCACTTGAAAGAATTTACATAAAGCTTCTGATTTCTCCTGGAATGTGGCTTTTTGTGATGTGCTTACATTCTTTGTGTGTGAGCCTCACAGGCATATATTTCACATCCCAGGTGATGGAACTGCAGGCATAATTGTTATAAACTTTGTAGTACTTACATAATGATCAACATTTGTGGTGTAAAGCACCTGGAATATATTTTGATAGTTATGAGAATACTTCAAATGATGAATTGCAAGGCTTTGATTAAAAAACAAAATGTAAGAGCCCCTGAATTTCATTTTCCATAAGTATCCCCAGTATCACTTTGGCAGAGAACAGCTACTTTCAAGCCTTTTTCTAGTTGCAAATCACTGGTAAAGGGCACCCACGTAAATCTGCTTCAGAGTATTGTGGAACTCTTATTTATGTAGAAATACATGTGAAAATGTGGAGACTGCACAGTGTCAAAGGCATACAGCCCTCTGTGGGTGCTACTTTAGCTGTGGTTGAGAACAATCCTGTCATCGGGCTGTTGCATGCCATCGTCAACTCAGTGTGTCAGTCAGAGGATGTGACCTGGGTTGGAGGGCATGGGGAGGGATGGGGAGCAGTGGGATTGCACTGAGCTCCAGGGACGTGTTGGCAGCAGACAGGCCATGCCTGCCCTGCCCCTGAGTGCCTGGGGACTGCAGGGTGAGAGGAGCTGGGCTGAGGCAGAGATGGAGGCTGTGCCCCAGGGAGAGGCATGGCCGAGGGTGGCTCCTTGAGGGCAGTGGGATTTTCTCAGGGAGAGCCCTGGCTCTGCCACCCAGTATGGAAGAGAGGTGCATTGTAGGTTCTGGGTGGACCAGTTGGGGAAAACACTAAAGGCTGCTGGATGAGCTGGCTGGTAGCCAGGCAAGAGCTGTGGGTCAGTGAGGGCCTTGCGTGCTCCCAGGCTCTTCCCTGCCCTCTGCTGCTGCCCTCTGCTGCTGCCCTGCTGCCTGCCCTCCTGCTTCCCCACCTACGTGTTTTCTGTCTGCCCACCTGATTGCCCACCTGCATGCCCACCTTCCTGCCTGTCTGCTTATGCATCCGTGTGCCCTGCTGCCTCCCCACCTGCCTGCCAACCTGCCCACCTGCGGCTTGTCCCTGGCTCCTGCCCGGGGGGCAGCAGGTGAGATCCCTCTCAGCGGTAAATCAACTTTCAGTTTACATAATCCTCTTGTCTGCCTCAGACACACCAAATTCAAGTAGGAAGGCCGTCTCTGTCTTAGTGAATTAATTTAGTATCATTAGCTAATGACCAGGTAATGACTCCCCCGACTTCACCCTTTCCCCTGCTCTGCCACATGTGACGGAGGAGCCCTGTGGTCAGAACACCTCCGGCAGGGTCGGCAGCATGGAACTGACTCATCACAGACACCAATGCTAAACACAGGATGATGAGGCTCAGGCACACTGCTTAGGTGAAACGCCATCTGCTTAGAAAGCAGGTCACACATAATTTGCCTCCCTAAATTCATTAAAAATCAGTGGGTCAAAGTCAAATGTGATAGGTAAGAGGTGGAATGAGTATAAATTATGATGAAAGAAGCATCATTGGAGAGAGCAGCTACTGTAGCTCATATATAGCAGGGGCTTTTGGAGGATGTTTATGCTGCATTGTCCTAGTGCAGATGGAACCCAGTGTGAGCTGTGGAAAGAGACAAGGGAGATGCTAACAGTAAGCATTAATACTCTGTAGGATTGGGACTAGTATAATACAGTTCTGATGTTGTTTTATACATATATATTATAAACATATATTTATACACAAAAGAACCTTATAATTAACTAGATACAAGGAATATATCTATATATATTCATGTAACAGATATGAATAGTTCTCAAAGAATGAGAGATATGTATTGGCATGTATTAGGCCAGGAGAGACAATCCCCAGTCTGTGCATGAGTTATGCTTTCCTGGTGAGGGACCAAGATGCTCCAGCACTCCAAAATCCTGCTTAGGCACGAGTTACTATCTTTGCGTTTCAGATTAATTTAAATGCAGTTCTTGCTTTCTTGTTATACTCAGTACTTGGGCTTCTGTGTTCTCACACCTGCTGATGACAGCATAATCCATCTTAAAGGAGGAAAAAAGCCACAGAAAAATGTCTGTACTCAGACTTGTTTGGAATGTCATTAGTCATCAGAGGAAAATGCAAAATATGCCAGAGTGAACATAGAATTTTGATTAGTCCTTAAATAATCAGAGAAGACTCTAACAAACTTTAAGTGCTATAAACAGTATTAGGATGCAGACACTGGAGATTAGCTTCAAGGGTTTCGGTAAACTAGGATCTGAAGAGTCTATTCATTTTTTCTACATGCTTGTTTTACACCACTTTTTTTTTTTTTTTTTTTTTTTTTTTTTTTTTTTTTGTGTGTGTGTGTGTGTGTGTGTGTGTGTGTGTGTGTGTGTGTGTGTGTGTTAAAAGCCATGCTGGATTGCAATATGTTTCAAGTAACCTACTGTACAGTACTTTGTGTAGCTGTGTGTGGCTGTGCCCCTCCGCACCGGGCGGACGCCGGCCCCTGGCTGGCTCAGATCCGCACAGCGGCCAAAGCGTTTTCAGTCCAGGTATGCATGCAGGCTATATTTACCTGCGGGACTCGGCTTCTCAGCAGTGGCTGGTCCAAATTGTGTTGTGATGGCAGCGGCAAATAAAAGGATGGCTCTCAGCTGAGCAGGTTTAAAGATGGTTTATTCAGGCGTGAGCGGCAGGAGCTCCGCAGCTCATCCAAACTGCTGGCCAGAGAGAGTTTGAATTTCCCTCTCTGATCTTATAAGTGGGGGAGGGTTCAGGGGAGGTCACAACAGGATAGAGAGTCAGGGAATTTGGGGGGATAATGGGGGGTGTCCACTTCTAAGCCTCTGACCACTGACACAAAGGGAAAAGGAATTCCCCCAGGCACCGACCTATCATTCGACGCCTCCCTGGGAATTTCCAAAGCTGGGGAGGGGTACCGAAGTGATAGGCAGGATGCCCCAGATCAGGGGGGAAGAGGGGATTGACAAGGGTAGGTGGGGGGTGAGATGATTGACATGAAACAACTCAAAGGGGATGGACTGTTACAAAACTGGGGGCACAGTGAACTGAACCATAACATAAAACTTCATATAAAAACTTAATAAAACAATTCTTGCACTGCCACAGCTGTGTTCAAGAAACCTATCTATACAGATGCCCTTGGAAATGTACTTGGATGAGTCCCGTCATGTTGGGTTTATGGGGAAAAAGGAGAAAGAAAATAAACCCACCACACCTGCACCTGGCAATCTGTAGACAATGACTGAAGTTATGGTCCCATCACGGTTAAGTCTAGACTGGACATTCATGACTGCAAGCTTAGGTCAGGTGTGAGCACATGTCTGTACAGCAATGTAGTTCTGTTAAATCAGCCAGAGAGACTGATGTGGTATTTATGCTGGCTGATACTATGGCTGCCCAAGATACCAGACTGAGCTCCTAGCTCCAGCTCACTTGGTTGCTGTGTCATTGGGAGGCTGTACACGTGCACTGGACCCATGACTGCAGCAGATGTCTCCAGCTGGTGGGCAGCTAGCGGTGAGGGGCACACTTGTGATCAGTGTGCCAGGGCCCCGTGACTTGGTGCCTGTGTGCAGCTCCAGGGCAGACCTTCCATTCCCATAGTCAGTCCCATCTTTGAAAGTGCTCCCTGGAAGATCAACACGAGGAGGGTGCCTTAGCACCTACCTTACACTGAAGACCCAGGCTGGCAGTTCTCCACATCTTTGATCCAAGCTCCAGGACTCAGTACTATGCCATGTGAGTTCATGGTTGGCAAGGTCTGTGAAAGTCCCTGCTTCCAACACGATCAGGTGATGAGATTGTATTTGAACAGGCTCTGCTGGGAGAAGCAGTACCTCCTTTTCAGGGAAAGCATACCGTGACAGAGGATAAAAGCTGGGAGAAAGAGCGAGAGAAGAACCAGATGTCCTGCTAGGCTTTTGTTCCTCTGCTTGTGAAGCAATGCAATTAAGGCTGAAAAGCATGTGTTCCTGACTCCATGGGACACCTGCAGCCATGAGAAAAGCAATGCCCATGTAAAGTGTCATTCTGAAAATATGGGAAGAGCACCAGTGAATGGGGAATATTGAAGTGATAAGGTCATTTAATGGAGGTCTTTGCTGAGTATATTTGACAATGCAGCAGAACATCCTAAGATGCCAAAATTAGCACTGAGAATAAGACAAGACTTTTTCATTTTGGAAGATGACAGCTCCTGACATACAAGACAGCTCCTGAAGTACTCCACTTCTACCAACAGAGATTTGAGGTAGAAATGCTGGCATCTATCCTGTGAATTAGGAGGCAATATTTATCTCTTGTAATGTTCTTGGTCCATGGTACTTGTGGGTCACATGCACCAAGAAGTCACACACATCAATTACTCAGGTATTTCCTTAGTTTATGGGATGATCATCATATCTTCTGCCATGTCCCAGTTCTTATTTTACAAGGAGTAGTTCTCTGTTGTAGTGACAGCCATTGTAATGAGCAAAAGAAAAGCTTTACTGTTATTGTTCACTACTTGATGACCTTGCCTCTACTGATCTTGCCTTTTAGGTAGTACTCTGCTCATGATGGAAGTTTCTGAAGATGGGTGGTCTACACCTAACCATCAATGACACTTTTTCCTTCTTGATGCACTTGCAAATGCAATTATTTGCCAGGAGTTGAGCAGATAGTTCTCAGAAAGAGATTCTGACAGATTGTCTTTGAGTGTTATGATATCTGTGTGATGGTGCTGAAATACATTTTTAACAATTTTAATGGTGCTGAAGGGAAGCAGAGGGAACCGATAGTCAAATTAAACCTGGCATTGATTTCCACACCTGGATCCTACTTTCTTACCTTAGCTGAAGCAATATGTGTGTGATCAAAAAGATGACTGGAAGATGGAAACAGAAAGCCAACACAGGTACAGTTGGCTGCTGAAGTTCATTCATCTTTCTCTGATCTGGCAGATAATTTGTGCTTGACTGCTTCTTGTGATTTTACTGATAAATATACTGCTGAGTTGCTACAGCCTTCCTCAGGGCTCATCTCTGACCATCCAGGTCCCTGTGCATTCATTCCAACTCTGCCTATCCTTGGCCACTCTCACCAGCAACTCTACTTTTTCATTAGGCTCCAACAATAACCCCTCTATGAATGGAAGTAGAAACCTTTGAACAAATGAAAGAATAGTGTATTTGGTTCAGACAAAAAAAAGTAATTTCATTTATGGAGAAGATATTATCATCTAGTCTAAGAACATAAATCTGTAGGGTTTTAGCAATGAAGATTAAAGGGAGAAATACAGGGATTAGTAAATAAAAAGTGGCAGAAAGCCAACATACTTTTCAGGGTTCCTACTAGAATTCAGGAGAAGTAAATTTTTCATCCATCTCTGAAGTGATCTAATGACTGTTTTAAAGAACAGCAGAATGATAGGATGCTGTACAGAGGCAATAAATTTTTATAAATGTGAAAAATATCCTACAGCAAGAATTGCTTAAAAGTACTCAGATGATTTCTGAGAGATGCTTTAGAAAAATCATAAAATACAATCCTTAATCTAGCATTTTAGAGGGTTTTGAAATATGTTCTTGACAGTAGCCACTTTATGTCTACTGGCTTATGAACAGACTGAACCTTTGCAGGATCAGGACTGAAGGCCATAGTTCTGCAAATGTTTATGTATGAGTAGAAAGTAAGAACTGAGTCTTAAAAATCATAGTATGCTGTGGGTGAGGAAAAAATGTAGAGGAAAAACAGAGGAAAGTGATATTTTTCAACCATAAATAATACAGTATCCTTCAAGACAACCCTTTCAGAGAATTTATGTTTGAAATAAAACTTCTGTTTTCATAAATGAATGGCATTTTAGGATTATTACAATGGAATAGGAAAATCTGCAGCCATTCAGCAACTCCAGAATGTTATTGAAAGAATACTTTAATTAAAAACCTAGAGCATCCCCCACTTGCCTGCCCTGCTCCCGTCCTGAAAAGCACTCTCCTTGTTTTCGTGAGCACAAGCAAATCAACCCTGTTAGTACAAGGTAGCTCTTGTTTAAATTGTGTACCCTGGAGATGCATAATTAGTGCAAAGGAACTGTTCTTGGGGGGAGTTCAGATTCAAAGAAAGGAGAGAAATTAAAGTGCCCTACATATGTGATCTGGATCTTGAGAAGAGGGTGAGATAAATTAAATATAAATCAGTTTTGTGAATTTGAACTTCATACATAAAATTTGGGTCAAAAACCTATTCACCCAATATTTTTATAGAAGAAATTTCTATCTGTGGTGGATAATTTTTATGGATAGAAGGCTAATGACATTCAGTAAAGGCTCTGTTTACTTCCAAAGAGGTGCATTCACAGCAGTGTGTATAGATTCAAAGTACTGTTGTTACTCCTCAGAATTAGAGAATATTTAAGTCCATTAAATTAACCAGTAGCGAAAATATATTTATGAACACACTGAGTTGAAACACAAATTACCAGATTCTTTTGGCAAATATCTACAATAATAAATTCAGAGGACCTGAAATATTTAATTTTAGCTGAAGTACATCTTTTATTAGTAGGAATTATTTAACCCTTTTCGACATTTACTTGTTTTAGATTTCTGGCATTTGTAGAGTGAGAAAAAAAAAAATCTGACATAAGAATCCATAATTTCATATAGAAAATGCTAGGATATAGAAGCAAAATATATTGAAAGTAGAAGAAAGCCAGCCCACAAATGCCAATCTGCCTTTCTATCCTTTGTATGTTCCAAGCTCTTTATTCTGATTCTTTGCTCTTTACACCTAGGTATGCCTTCAGTACTGATTTACCCCTCAATTCCTTTGGCTGCAATCAGTCTGTGTCATTTAAGTCACCAATTCAAGAGGCCTGGATATTAATTTGAAAGAGGCCAGCACATGATACTTACTTTCCAAGGAGATTTTTGCAGGCGGTCTTTAGAATTTCCCTCCCGCCTTCTCCTAAAGCAGCCCTATTCCTGTCCTAGGGGCATCTCCTAGACCAAACAGGGCAGCCCTGCCTATGGCTCATTACATCAGTGACTTCTTACAGCCTCCAGACCCCTATAAAGTCAGAGGGCATTTAATTACTTTAGCCAGAAAAAACGGTTCTTAGGAACTCTCTGTCTACTAGAGGTGTGCACAGCTTCTAGACCGGGTGCATTTCTGTAGTTTAGCCCCTGCACTGTGTGTTGGACTCATCAGCGCAGCTGGCTGGCTAGGGTGAGCTCCTGGTGTAGTGACAAAGGCTGCATCCTGCAGCTGGACTGAACTGGAGTACCCAGGCCGTGGCCCTGCATGGAGCCCTGTGCTACCATGAGTATCTGTTCCATGGCAAGTCAGCTATTCCCAGAGAATTACCATGAACACACTGACAGGAACTACAGTGTCAGCAATGATACTACCTGCATATCTGATTCATGGCAGTCAATTACACCTTGCATTTATATTTGTCAAGCAAGAATGTCCCACATGTCTTAAATGGCATAGCTGAAGCACCCTTTTGGTAACTCGTTCTGCCTGATGCAGCCACTGTCTTAATAATTACTAATAAAAGTCATGGCCAACATAGTTAGTATGTACTAGTGTAGAAATATGTGTTGTGTAAAGAGTGGTAAGTATGGTGCAGTGCTGAAAGCTCATGTTTTAGTCTGATTCAGCACAACCACACAGACCTGGCTCTGAAGGAAGATATAAACCAAGAAGAAAGAGCAATAGTGGAGAGTATTCTGAGAAACAGATTTAGCACTGGAAACTGCCCTGTTGCTGCATTCTCATCTCTGGCTGTTCTTTCTCTGTGTTAAACCTTTGCTCTGCTAATATAGTATTTTAACGTGTATCATTAATAGTGACTCAATTTTCTTTTAAAGGAAGTATAGTGAGTAAAAGTCTCTGTGGCCAGATTCTAAGCATGCATAAACATACATATACTTTTTTTCATTCCACTTTGGGACTGGCAAGTGCCTTCTCAAATACCCAGCAGCTGCTTGAATGTGGCTAAAAGTTCAAGATGATGACCCTGTAGCTCTCAAAATATTGACACACAAATGACATAGTTCTTACTGTTGAAGGTTAGAGTACAAGACACACTAATTAGTATGCCACAGCATCAGGTTTCTCTATATTCTTCTTATCTGTTTGTTAAAAAGTACAGGCTTTTGCTGTTCTCTGCCACTAAGTTTGTAATTTACCAAACTGTTTTCCTTTATGTGAAACTGGCAATTTTTATTGCTGACTTTTATATGGAAGTACTGGGGAAGCTGGTGGTGTCTGAAGGGTTTTTGTAGCCCTCAAAATACTGGAAAATGTCTGCTTCACCCAGCTTACGGTCACACAATAAGCAGTCTCTAAGCATTTTGCCATGCCTAACATTTTGCTGCCATAGGCAACCACTTAATCTGCCTACACAGGAGCTAGCCCTGAGGGGATGCAATATGTGTTGTAAAGGGTAGATTTATACTAAAACATTAGTTTTCAGGGCTGGTAGAAAAAAGAGCTGTTCATTTGAGATTTCCTGCTTTATTCTCAGCTGCTCCAATAACTGAAGTGTTAAAGATTTCTACAATCAATGTTCCACATGGGTTGCTTCTGTAAGCAGATTTGTTTCCACCTCAAAATCTGTACCGTATTTCTGCTTTGGGTTCTACCCTTTTATCATATAAGCATCTTCTGTATAAACCAGACTTGAAAGGGACCCTTGTGAACCATGAGAAAACTAAAGTGAAAACCTATGACAGCCAGTTGGAAATGAATTCAGCTCTCATGGTTTGACTCTCCTTTTTGTTTACATTTGCATTAAGTAGCACAGCAGAAGGAGGCACTGTGCCCAGGCTAGAGGGGGAACCCCTCTCCTTTGGGAGGCAAAGTAGACACTGAGTCTCCATTTAAACCTCATTATGACATCAATTCATGTGAAAAAAGAAAAATCACAGGTTTGCGGTTAATGCCTGTAATAAGCCCTTTAGAAACAAGCTGCCCTGGCAACGTAATTTAATCCTTGCTACTTCCAGTTTTTTTTTATAACTACATATTCCTCTGCCGTAAGAGACCAGGATCTGTTGTGAATCAGGTCACCCTGTAGCTGTTTTACTTGAATGAAGAATTCAATTCACACTGCTTCTTAGAGCCTGTTATGACTCCTCTAATTTAAGACTATTACCTGAAACAGACGTATTTTATTTGGCTTTTTCCATGTTGGTGGAATGTGAAAGCTTGCAAAATTATCTCCAAGTGCTTCTATAGAATAAGACTCATAAGGCTCATTGTGATAAGTGAGAGCTAAGTAACCATAAAACTTCTCTGTGCTCCACATGAGACATTTCTGTCTCAATGGAATCAAGCATCCCACTCCTCTCACTGAGTGAAAGAAGAGTGGCTTTTTTTTGTGAAAGATAGATTTTCCAGGAAAGCCTTGTTCTCCTAGATGTATGTTAAACCAGCATGAATGACCAGAAGTACTTCATTCCCATGTCTCAAGAAGGGCCATGATTCTTGGAAAAATGAGTTTTATGTTTTATGTGTCCTATGGTTATCCTAATTAATTATTGTTATGATAGCTAATGAGCTTGCAGAATGGACAGGAAAGTTGTTCACTGGCAAAGAACAGCCTCAGTTTTGGGATTTGAAGAGAGCAGGCTGGACCTGGTAGTGAATACACCTCTCTCCATGGGCTGTGGGCTAGATTTTTAGCTCAAGCTGAGATACAGACGTTACAAATGAATGAGAACAAGTGTGGTTATAGGCCACCTTTGTGTTTTGTTGTATTTGCACTCTGGCTTGGTAGTAGGGTTGGCCTGAATTGCAGCAACTCCAAGGCGAATCTAATTTACACTTGGATTGCCAAAAATTGTTCTGGCAGCTGAAAATAGTGACATCTGCCAAGGGTGCAAATGCAGCCCTCTGTGCTTTTTTCTGATCACGTTGTATAGTATAAGAGCATATGCCACATCAACTGCTACTACTGGCAGCAAAAGCAGTCACATTTTCCTTCCATCAGCAAGCCTTCAGTCTCCTAGGCCTCACTTGATGCATCTTTTACAATGGATGTAGTAATCACGAGTGTGCTGGCTTTGTCTCACTGAGAAAAGTTTCAAATAAGCAGGACATTTCTAATGTTCAGTCTTTTCAGTCATGTGTCCTCTTATGATCAAATGATCCGAAAAAGACCATTAAAATATTGACAACTAAAAAGTTATGATCCTGTCTTGAATCTACAAATTTAGGAGTAACGTGACCTGACTCCTATATCTCAGTAGAGGAAGCTGTTTGTAAATAGCAAAAGTACTTCAGTGTAAAAAAGAAATTTATTTTTTTTCTTCAAAGAGGACTGTTTCTTTTTTATCTAATTCTCATTCTTAATTCTCCCCCGAAGTCTGGGACTATGCTTTTGCTTACATATTCTTATGTATTTGTGACCATCTGAGAGCTTGTTTTGGTCATTCGGGAGAGTTAATGCATCTGAGCTCACAAATCCTGCTAACAAGGATGATTCAAGCTTAGCACATGTGTTAATACATTAATCTTCATTTTCTGAATTTAGAGATTTAGCAGAAAAAAAATCACATGCAATATGATACAGATCTGTGAAACCAAGAAAAGCATAAAGAATCTGTACCAGGACCAATCACCTTCCCTTCCAATACATGAACAAAAGGTTATCACATTGAACTAGGAGGAGGAAATCTCTAAGTGAACAAGTGGAAGTGTTTTTTCAGTGTCTAGCTAAGCTGTGGAAATCCTTCCACATGATTTGGGTGTACTAAAAGCTTACAAAAGTTCAACGCGAGTCTGGTGCATTTTATCAGGAAAAAAAAGGAATTATTAAACACATATTATTAAACACATAAACATCAAGGTCAGGAAGTCATTGAAGCCTTGGTAACTGGAGTCTTGAAGATTATTTAGGTCAAGGGTCCTTTGTGCTTTCTTGTACCCTTCCTTTGGCATCTGATTTTGGCCACTTTTGCAGGCAGGATGTCGGATTACATGTGCTTTTGGGCTGATCCACTGTGGCTGCTCTATGTTTCATTATGTTATTTGTTGCCTTACAGATGCCTACAATATGTTTGTGAAATACCCTGCATTGATGTGTAAGTCACATGCAATCTTCAAAGGGCCAGCTTCTTCACAGGGACTAGCCTAAGGTGACAAGCTGAGATTTTAAACTCTTAATTACCAAAAATCAGATGAAATGAATTAATCCCTGCATGACATAAACATTTCTCAGAGAAAAGAGTGTTTCTAGTTAAGGGAAACTTGGCTAAAAAAGAAATTGCATTGTTGCTGTGTTCATGAAATTCATTTGCAAATGAATATAGAAATAAAGCTTTGCAAGTAGGAACATTCTAAAGGAATGAGTCCTAAATCAGTCTGAATAACGTGGATAAAATATATTTGAAGTTAGCTATAAGCAGATTTATATACTATCCAATCAACTCTAGATTTCTCTTAGCTTTTGTATTTTGGGGGATATGAAGGAAGTGTTGATATGAATTATTTTGTCTATGTCAATATAATATCCATCCCTATGTGAAACATACCTATTTATTCCTTTGAAGCAGGAAACATAGTCCTTCTAGAAGAATCTGGGTGAGGTTGTTACCACTCAGTGCATCATGTGCCATTGCTGGCTATGACTGTACTTACAACAATAGAATCCAAACATAAGAATTAGTAGTTTTGTAAACATGAAATAAAGCATGGGCTCGACTTGGCTCCAAATATCCATATTCTCAAGAGCACAGGACTGTTCTCACTGTGGACATCATTGTATGGGAGGAAGGAGAAAAGAGCTGCACCTTGGCAATGGATGTTAGGGTCGACAAAGGGCCAGTTTGGTTCACCAAAGTATATAGAGACATTGGAAAGGATTAATCTCTTCTAATTTGCATGAATATAGTCTTGTAACAGAACTTAGGTTACTTTTGAGCTAATCAGAAATATTAATCTTACACATATTCTTAACAAAAACCAAGGTAGATAGTCTTGAGACCTTGAGACCACTGAATAAAGGCCATGGGTCTAGTCAGGGAGATTTTTTTTAAAGGTCTATAAGACACATTTATTATTCTTTCAAAGAATAGAGGGATGGAGTGTTAAGCACTTTTACAACATTTTCTCTGTACACTGAGTTTAAAGCCAAACTCTTCTCAGTTTTGCATAGTGATGGGATGAGACATAATGGAATATGTTTCTTTTCCAGCAGACCCCTGAACTGTATCTGCTACATGATGCATTCCTGACCCTGGCATATGAGTGTGGTTGTGAGGAAAAACTAGGAAATCCAGATGTCATCGCAAGGAGCAGGAAATAGGATGCACGCTTGGGATACACGTCTGCACTGTCTTTCTCATCCCTACTCAATTTCTTTATTTCTCCTCATAGTTCCCTTGTCCAGCTAACTTTTTCCCTCCTCTGAATGCTCAATCAGATAATAAATCAAGTGTCTTCTTCCCCTTCTCTGCTAGCCCATCTCAGCAATAAGACAGTCTACCAATTTCTAGTTTCTTTATCTTACATTAACATTTTTCATTACCTTATTTATCCTATTTGTTATCCTGCTTCCATAAGTTTTTTTGGATTTATTTCCATGCTCCACATGCTGAACTCATTGGATCCCAACCTACTCCATTTTTCTGTTCATCCAGGACCTGTCAGTTCTCTGTTCTACTCCTATGTTGTCGTCTTCACAACCTGCTTAGAGTATCAGTAGCGGACAGAAATGACAGTAAAGAGGAGGGAAGGACTGTTTCTTCTAGGCTGCTCTCACTGTTGAAACTTGTGAAAAAGGAAAATTTTCTTGTAAATTGGAGAAGAAACAATTTGTGACTTGCCTCACCAAATTACAAACATGAATCCCCCTCAGCTACTCAAAGACAGGTTATCAAATGTTTTAACACAGGAAAAAATGATATATTTTTCTATTTTAAAAAATATTTAATGTATTAATGAATTTTATATTTTTTTACTGAAACAAACACTCAGCAGGGAAAATTTCCAACTCAGTGGTTAAAAACTGGCAAAATTATAATTAACTTAAGATATGGTCTTATAATGGAGCATGTCAAATGACTTTATAGAGTTATCAGGGTTTAATGGGAACTACCATGCTCTCTTTAATGCACTGTTTAAGTCACTCTTTAGAATACCAGAGTCTCTTGAATCTCGTGTATTTGTAGTATGAGTGGCATTGATCATGAATGAAAGTGGTGCTCCATTCTGATGCACAGAGGGAAAAACATAGTAAAGCACAGGAGCAGCTGAAAATGTCCCAGGCAGTAACTGGAAACAAAAGAGCCTGTAATCCTGCCACAATGACTCCTAGTTCACATTTTTGGCATTTCTGATTGTCCTTTCTTACTGCCTCTTCAAGCCCAAGGGAAATTAAAACTGTTCACAAATGCTTCATAATGAAGACAACCAGTTTGTTGTTGTTGTTGTTGGTGGTTGTTGTTGTTGATTTTTGTCTGGTAATATGCTTCAAGAGCCTGGTTTGGTACTGCTCTAATTTGCAGATTAGAGACAACTTTTCAAGCTTGGAAGAAAATTTCCCTTAGAAGTTTATTACATGACTTTCCCCTGTAGAGCATTTAAAATTTCTTATGGAGAAGTTGGTGTTTCCATTGATAACACAGTAGGCTTTATTTTTAAAATAAACTTTCCAGATGAAAACTGCAGCTCCATCAAACCCTTCTGTTTTTCCCAAATTCCAGCTTGAACGTCAATGAGTACACTTAGTTGCTATTCCTCAATATCTTGTTCATAAGCAAAAAAGACCTGCTATTCTCCTCCATACTTGTTGCTGTCTTCTGAGAGCTACAATGGAAATATTTTAAGACTTTGGGAACGTGAAAGACTAATGCCAATTTTTGTTGCTGTGTGTTATTTGGTTTCATATTGTATTGCATTTTTATACTGGGTTTTATAATGGTTTGTTCTGCACTCCCTTGTTCTCCCGGAAAATGTTATATCCCGAGGTTTGTCCCTGCCCTTTCCCAGCCCATCCTCCCACATTTCTCCCAGTCCCCTTCTGTGGGCCCTGTCTGTCATTCAGCTGTTCCACCCAGGTTCTGGAGGGTTTGGGTAAAAGTCATCAAATGATGGGGCAAGGGCTGAGAAGATCCCTCCCTTTACATTCCCCATTGGTTTCTTGAATGTCCCTCCAACCCTGTTCCACTCCCACCTTATCCCTCATTGGGTAGTGGCTTGTCCCCTCCTTTAGCCCTTCCCCAAGCCATACGAGGTCAAGTCTCTTGATTCAGCTGGGCTCTGGGGCAGGACCACAAAACAAAGACTGAATAAAGCTTTGGTTTCGCCCCTGGATCAAGCACCAACTCCTTCCTTTGCCGCCGGCAGGGTCTTGCTCTCTTGTGCTAAGGGAAAAGTTCTTGGCCACCTCCTGGGTTTTTAGGACCCTGAGAAACTCCTTTTGTCTGCCTCTTTTCTCAGACTAGCCTGGGCGAAAATGGAGCCGGAGAGCTCTGTGAGGGACAAACAAAAAAATTTTATTTAACATTTTGCCCAGGTAGCATGAACCATCAAGTAGAACCGTCAACCAATTCCTTAAAGTTGATTTGAAGACATTAGTTGGTATATGACACACTGATCAAATTGCACAGCACTTAGTAGACAGTAATGTATCTGAGCAAAACAGTAATGATTTTATATCTAGTGCTTTTGGAAATAGCTTAATCAAATTAGAATCTTAAGTAAAAAGAAAAATTTAAACTAAGCTCTAGACAAATACCCCGCTGAAAGGCCTCAGACATGTCTTGTTTACTTTTAAGTAAAGTGATGTATGTTCAGGTCTCCTCTTGAACAGTGCACAGTTTCCCTGTAATAGCTTTGCGATAACTCAGTACCTTATTGAGCTAAGGAAAGAAAGCGGCAGTGTTCTGTTACAAGAGAGTGATGGCAATCTGTTTCTCTGAAGTTTGTGTTGCTCCTGTGTTTCAGTTAGATGATTACTATATATTTTTTTTAATATGGGGCCAAGTGTTTTGTAAAAGGGCATGTGCATGTTCACAGTTGTATTTATGCATGCCAAGAGCTCCCAGCTCTCTAACATAGTGTTTTGCATGCTGAGATACTAAAATGTGAATGTGGTTGCAGCAGTTGTGGACATAGCTTTTGTCAAAGCTCTCATGTAACTCTTAAGTTACATGGCCTTAAGGAAAAAAGTGTTGCACTTTTTTACTTTGGTAGTTTATTAACTTGTATTTAATATTATGTAACATAATCTTAATATTAAAAAAAACCCTATTTAACATAGCATCTTTTAATAAACATTTCAGAGGCTTGGTTTCTATCCACCCTGAAGTATGTATTATTTCAGAACCTATACCCAGAGTCCATAGTGACTTTGTACACCTATTAAAAAGCTAAGAAGCTCTTTAGCCATGGTAGATTTTATCTATGGCAATCTTGTATTCTTTGCCTGCTCTTTCACACAGAATACACCAGATGGCAATTTCATTAATCCCAAATCAGTTATGTATAGCTGGTCTTCTCCCTTCTTGCCCTTCTTGTGTTGATGTGTGGAAAGTGAAAGAAGGAAGTATCACTGTAGCAGTATTCATGACTGCATGAACTGCCCATTCCTGCTTTTGATCGGTACGTCCATTATAAAGAACCCACACCTGAAAGACAAGAAGTATTTTTTTAATTCCTTCCACATCTAGAATTAGAGTTGCCCTTGTAATGTCTTCCGAGAATAATGCAACACTATGCTCTCCCTAGCTTGGATTTAATTTCCTGCAAAAACAAATAAGTTTATGCTAGCACAAAAAACTGATCTCATATAAAGATAATTTCATAATACCCAAACCACAGCCATGTCTTTTGGATTTAGAAGTTTTTTTAGATGGTACAAAGGCATGGCATTTTGTAAGGCAAATAATGAGGACTTTGAAAATGATGTTTCTAATGTTGTCTTAAAAATATCTATTTAAATTCATGGTTACCATTTGAACTGCTAGCTGCTGCTAGCAATGCAGTCAGCAAACATAAACTGGTGCATTAATTATAGAGTATTTAGCCATGGTGCGTGTAGGGATATAACAAATTCCATTGCCACTAAGCAACCCTTTACTTAAGTGAGAGAGATTCTCGATACATGGAGTTAATACATTGTGTTTGACAGTTTTCAGTGTGGGCTCAGCATCTAAGTAAAATAGCTATTGTAGATGAGGCTAAAAAGACATCTCCCTGTCAGCCTCTGCTGTGTTGTGGACTTTGCTAAGAGGTGCAAGATAACAGAACTCTCTTCATTGAGTGCTTTGCTCTGCAGTGCTTTAACAAAAGGTTTCCATGAAATTCTCTCTCTCCTGCTGGACTGTGATAAATTCCATGTGTCAGAAATTGCAAAGGCTTTTAAAGAGGATAGTTGCAAGTGCACAGTATCAAGAAATTATTTTCCCATGTAAATGAAAATTGCAGATTTTTTGCAATTTTGCAATTTGCATCTGAAATCTACAGCAGTGGCAAGACATCTGGCAAACTGCTTTATAGCAGTTTGACCTTAGTAAAAATGTTTCAATTTGATTGTAAAAGTTAATTGGCTATATTGATTAATGTGCAGTCTTCATTATGTACAATTTCTGAGTACCTCCTAGTTCCAAAGGATATATTTTTCAGTGGTGGAAATTTCTGCTTTTTTCAAAGCTCAACTAATCACCAAGAAAAAACTCCCTGTTCTGTGAAGTAAGGATTACAAGTAAGGATTACCCTTGGGGGAGTGATTTAGCTGATTCAGCAAAGATAGTGGACTTCAACAGAGGAAAATTGCCTAATCCTCTTTTCATTTAACTGCAGAATTTTAGTATGTGACCAGGAGAAGCCGAAGAGAAAAGGACAGATTATTGATAAGTTTCCAGATATGATAGTAATGAAGACTATAAATCTTTTGACAGAGAAATGTTTACAATGCAAAACAATGAGAAAGGTTTATTTTATATTAACTGCTGAATTGTACTCACTGTAGAGAAAATTGTTGATGCTTTTTCTATTTTTTATGCCTTCTTGGAATAGACTGATATGCATTCTAAGCTATAGCTTATTTGTCATCTAGAACTTGATGCCCAAGCAAATTATAGTGAAAATAGGAAGATGATTAAGCATTTTTTTTACCAGCTAGAATGTGATCATTCTTCCTAATTATCCACTTACACTTCCAAACTAGCTTCCATGAGACAAATAGACCTTTGCACATGATGCGATAGATTTTGAAGTGACTGGGACATCACTTATCTCCATAATAGATTTTCCCCCAGCTTATGAGTTTTATCACTTTCAACATTTCTGTTCTCTGGTAGAATTAAAACTTTATATAAGAATACTGAGAACAGTCCTGGCTTTAGTTGTGCAAAACTACAGGATAATTTTGTTTACTGCATATGAAATTATTGCTGAAGTTCTTGGTCTGTCTTAATTATGTAACATCCATACAATGGTAGAAATAAAAGTCTTAATAAAATCAGTCTTACTGACAGAGATACTAAAGATTCAGGAAATATTTCTCATATTAGGTTGCTTGAGCACAGAATTATGAAATATTTATTTCCCTTTAGAATCCATGATATATGTCAGATTTAGCTCACAAATTAGGAGACATGAAGTAGTATCTCCACATTCATGTCTTCTAATGTGCGAGGTGCCTCCACTTTGCTTTAATCATAATCAGTGGGTGTCAGCACTATGCCTCGGCTGCAGGAATATGGATATGAAATATCATGTGAGATGATCTGTGGTGTCACAAGTAGACTCCAGATGACAATCTGGAGGAACTCAGGTCTTCTGTAGGAAGTGGCATATTGCCAGTACCTTAAAACCCCAAGGAGTCTCAAATGTGTTAGATGATTTTGTTCAGCCAACTGAACCAAGTCCCTAGAGGGGCTCAGAGAGTTATTCAGCTGATCAAATTTTAGTATCAAGTTTAAATGCCTAAATTTAAGCTAATGGCTATCTAGTTGTCAGTTGTCATTTTTTCTATCTGAAAAATACACTTGATGCCACTTTTCTTTTGGTTTAGGCATGGTTTTCTCTAATTTAGTGATCCTACTTAAACCATGTGCCACTCCCTCACTGCCCCTCTTCCTCTATGCCTCCCCATAAGGTTCAATGGAGAGGAGAATTTGAGGTATAAAAGGTAAATAAAGATCATAGGCTGAGATAAGAACCATTTACTGGAACCCCCAATGAGATAAAAAAATGACCAGTAACAGCAATCACACTAATGACACAGGGTACAAGAAACGGGGAAATGATTCACACTGAATGCTTTGCCAGCCTCAGGGAACACCTCCGTGAGAGAGACTCCTTTTTCCTGCCTGGCAATATCAGGTTTCATAGGATTACCTCCTCTCCCAGCTGTACCTACTCCTGGCTATTGCAAAAATTAACCCTGCCACGGCCAGAACCAGGACATGGTTCTACTAGCATATGGGAATTTTTTAGCTGTAATAATCAGTCATTCCTGTTACCAGTAATTGAGATGAAGAGAGTGAATAATTGAGTCTTCCAAAATTCTCAAAGCAGGGTCACCTGGGTGTTCACAGACTTGTCCTGGTGGCTTTTGAATATTTCCAAGGATGGAGAGTCAGCAACCTATCTAGGTAATCTGTTCCAGTTTTTGACCTCCTTCACAGTAAAAAAATATTTTTCTGATGTTAAAGCAGAATTTTCTATATATCAACATCCATCCATTTCCTCTAGTCCTTCAATGGTAACACTAACAAGAGTCTGACTCCATCCTCTCTACTGTCTCCCATGAGGTTCTAATACAAATGGATAAAATAATTCTGAGCCTTGTTTTCCCTAGGGTGAAAAATTCCAGTTCTCTCAGTATCTTCTCATATATCAGATGATCTAATGCCTTAATCATTTCTGTATCTCTAATTCACTAGGTTCCTTCTATTCTCTTTAAAACAGTTGTGTTTCTAATTTACACCACATACTTTCAAAACCTATTTTAATTTGAAATTTCCTTTCCAGCATTTGTGAAGAGCAAACAACATTTCCACTTTTAATAATTGCTTATTTTCCCTGTTTTTCACCTCTAGCCATAGAATTTCCTAGTTGCCAAACTGTGTAAGGAAGCTGGATGCATTCCTGAAATGCCTATCTGATTTTTCAGTGTCCACAAGCCAAATTATTTTGGTTTGGATACTTTCTTTTTAAACTGCATTAGTAAGCTTGGGAAGAGAAATTATCTTTATGATCAAACAATCTGAAAAGAAGCTTTTAGATGTAATTTTGAATTTTCTTCTCCATTCACAAGCTGCCTTTTTATCCCCAGTCCAGTTATTACCAGCTTTGCTACCAACAAAGCTGGTATTCAAACAGGGAAAGATGAAAAAATAAACACATAATAGTTGCTGATTATTCTGTGGGAGTAAGTATAATTTACGTAAGTTCCCTACAAAGACACTTAGAAATGATTCTTTGAGGCATAAAGATATAGCCCCATTGAACAACAGGCCAACAAGGACCACTAATAATAAAAGAAATACGTTAAACTGCTGTTGGAAAGACTTTTGTCAATCTTTTGCTTTAAATCATGTGTAATCAAAATTAAGGAAAAATGTTACTAGGTAAACAAAAATTAGTCAGGTCCCACTTTCCCAACCCCAAAGTGGCTGATGAACTTAATGAATAAATAGAGCATCTCATTCTGTCTGCTTTCAGTTGTTACTTAATTTTAGCTGCTGGGCTTGTCACTGGTCTCTAGGATCAAGAAAACCATGGTCTGATATCTTCCCAAGGGTTTGAAGTTTACCTTTCCACACTATCAAAGGAAAGGGATTACCACAGCACTTCCTGCGTGAACCTACATGTAAGGAAATATTCCATGGTGATGAATCTGCAAAACCAGCTATGTCCATCAGTGTTCAGAGATTATAGCATCAATAGATTATACCTAAATAGCTTAAATGTTAATTTTGCAGTTAACTATTTATATTTTTCAACTGATATATAAATAATCTCATCCTATAAATCACACATGAGTGAAAAAGAAAATGTTTCCCTGGTATACAAGCAAACAGGCTAATTCACAGGGACTCTAGTTTGCCTCTCTAGCATGAAGTTCACGTAGTAATAGAAATACTATAACATCTCTGGAATTGCTCTTTGTCTTGGTTTTGAAAGACAGTTGTCTGCCAAGGAATGCTAGAGCCTCCCTTGGAAGGGAGAATGTAAACCCCTTTCCCTCTAAATTATTATAATTTTGCAATTAGGGGCTTTCAGGCAAAGATATGGGAATAGGAGTAACAGTTCTTTACTAGGAATATTAAAAAAAAATAAAAAGGAAAATACAAATGTAGTAGTACAAAAAACAAACAAGGAAGCAAACAAAAATCCTGGAAAAAACCCTGAGAGAGTCAGGGATATGACCTGGCACCCTGGTGGTCAGGGTGTTGGAAGCAGTCTAAATAAATCCTGGAGTAACAGATGTGGTTCTATAGAGATGGTCCTGTAGGAAGTCCAGTGGTGACAAGATGGGTCCAGTCTTCCTCCAGGAATCCAGTAGAAAAAGAGGATACCTTGTGTCCTTCAGTCCCAGTTTTTATCTAGCTAGGAACAGTTGGCTCCTCTCCCACTGTGTGGAGCATCTCACAATGGGATGATGGAATGTGTCATGTCACTGGTGGGCCCTAATGACCCATTATCAGAAGATGTCCCCCTTGGAGGATGGAGGGGTGGTGAAAGAGATAAGAAACACTGCCCCACCTGGTTTTAATGGCTGGGCCATTATCAGAAGGCATCTGCCTCCCTCCCCCCTGGGGTTACAAGAGAAGGATAAAACTTCTCCCAAAAACCAGCTTTCAACAGATGGAACAGAATATGTGTTTTTAGGTTACATAACCTAAGACACTCTTTTACATGACTATACCAGAGCCTTCTCTGGATTTTGATCAATCGGCCCTGTAAACTACAAAGCACATTTTTGCTGAGCCAAGTATACAAATGTGAGTGATTCTTATAGTTCAGATAGGGAATGGATATGGAGAGCTTTTTATAAGTGGGAAAATGGAAATATTTGTTCTCATTTATTTATTTCTTTACTTTTAATTAGATGTCTTTGACAGGGAAGGATTTGCAGATTTTTTTTTATTTATGCTATTATCTTAATGGACATAAGGGATTCTGAACTCAGGATAAGAAATAATTATTGCAATTTAGAGTATGCCTCTTTGGCTATCCTGTTCTTTGCCTATGTACTGAAGCTGTGAAAAAGCTTAACGGATTAGGGCCATTATAAGAACCTTGAGTTTTGGGAAAAAACTCTAGTCATTTTTATTATTGCAGAACAACAGACTGGTCTTTATGGAGCTTATCCTGGGACAAGAAATGAAAGAATTGAAATGTAGTTTTTTTTGGTAAATCTTGCTGCTTGATATCTGTGTTTTACCAGACTTTAGAAAATAATAACAATCCTTATAAAACAGGTTTTATTGAAACCTGAAAACTGTTGGCCATATATTTAACATTATGCTCTTTATTTTCTCTTAATCATATCAATTATAGTGGGTTTTGTTCATTTCTACAATAATCTCAGACTTCAGCCCACTTATTAAATTGTTTTGGTCCTGAAAACATGCAAGGAAATCAGTACCTTCTAAGAAGCAGAATGGTTTTCTGAATTCTACTTAATTTTCTCTGTGGAATTTTGTATTGGAATCTACAAGGCAGCAATTGAACATAAAAATAAACAAACTGTACCTAAAATATCTGTGCTTCATTTATTAATTTGAGATGGGTTGTTGACATTTCTTATATCCTAGAGTAGCTTTTAAAATATTGTGAAAATATTTCCTTAATTCTTTTGTGGTTGAAAGAATCTGTTGCCTCCCTTTTTTCCCCTCTGTTGATATAAGAGATTTCACTGAGGAAATCTCCTCTCTTGATTTTCACTAAGTGAATATTCACATCTTTTAGAGAAGGTGATTTCTCGGGCATCAATATCTGTCAACATTCTTCTAAATCAAACTGTGCTGTACATTCTGTTCTGAATGTATAGTAGTTGAATTTAAAGTAAGAGGTAATATTTTTTTCTGCTAATTTTTATTTGGACATTTTAAAAAAATGAAATATGAGTTTCAGAGACTTTTCAGGTGAAACCCACTAAATTTCAGGAATATTTGAGAAATTACAGTGAAATGATATAATGACAATGTATTTGTGTGCAGTGGAACAGCAGTGGAAGTTGGGTGTAATCTCATTTAATAATTTTGATCATTTCACAGGAAAATATTTTACAGCCTGAAAACCTATTTTTGTCTTGCTCAAGTTGGTGGTCAATGACGTTCTTGGAAGCTGGATTTAAATTTATGTTCATTTGTTTGTTTTTTTGTGGCTGATATCCCATGGTAAGAGTCATCAAAAGTCAAATATAAGGGAATGCAATGGTAAAGACTGCATGCTTTTACTATTTGTCTATCATTTGAATCATTGGTGCTCCAGGCTGGGATAAAAATAAATTTTGTAGTGGTATATTAATGAATCTGTCCTGAACAATTATCTCAAAATGATGAGGATATAAATTAAGTTTTTCTCTACTGTTTTGGAGGAATCTTCCACTCAATTCAACTGTCAAATCAAGTCAAATGTCAGCATAATTGGTTGCAAAGTAGTGCTTAATAAGTCCTTCGTAATCAGAATTTCAACTGTCAGTCTAATTTAGTGTGACTGCAACGTTCATAATTACAAGAAGTTTTAGAGCTGCAGTTAACCACTGGAGAGGCAGGGGGGCCCCACAGAATGCTTCGGTGAGCTGTCAAGAGATCAGAAACATTTTAAAATTTGAATGTGCTTTTAACCACTTTACTGTGTAAAAGGAGTATGTTAAATGTCATCTTTAAAGGCATCTCTGTGATAATAGCATGGACCCAACGAGATGTGAATAATACAATAATTTGCTGCCATTTTACTAAGTGATATGATAATAACACTGTGCCATTACTTGAAATACTTCTTATTAAGTGCTTGCAGATTAAATATCAAAAGCCCTATTGTTCTACCTAAACAACTTATCCATCAATTTTCTGATATTTATTATCCAAAAGAAAAGAAAATTTTGTATGTTACCATAGGGTTCCTATAGTAACAGTTTTGAATGGAACACATCCACTGTGCTGATAATAGGAGAAAACAAAACAAAACAAACATTGCTGAATTAACATAATGGGCACCAAGCTGCAGAAAGATCTGCCTGTGTGACCTTGCAATCCCTGACTGTGACTTGTCTCACGGAAATTAAGTGGAGCATTTAGCATAATCTTACAGAGGTGATTAATTTAGAGGATTTTTTTTTCCTTTCTTTCCTCTGGTATTATTTAATACTGTTTCACAGTTCAATGGGAGAGATGATTCCAGTAGAATATGGAATTGTAATTTATTGTATGTATCTCTGTTGCCATATTATGTGGGCTTTTGTGAGATGTTTACAGCTCTGTAGCTGAATTCTCACTGTCTATACTGTAAACAATCACGTTTTCCGCATTTCTTTCTGATGAGAGTCAACTGATTGACTTCTAGCCTGGCCAGTGGGATGGAGAGGTGGTAACCATGTTCTCCAATCCCTGGTCATTGTTCAGAACCTATATAAGTGGGGTCTTTGTAAATAATAAAAAGTTCTTCAGCCTTCATCTTTGTGGCATCAGATCTGTGAGTATCTTCTGTGTCCTCTAGCGACATATCTCCACAGCCCCTAGAACAGAACAGTCAGTTAACTGTTGTCACACTTTGATGAGACTTGCTAATTTTTCTGCCAAATCCCACTGGCTATTTAAGAAATTTTACTTGGTGCATCTCCCTCAGGGGTCGAGAAGTGGGGCCACCTGGTTCCCAGGTACCTGGGAGAATATTGCAAATAAGACATATAACTTAGGGCAAGATACAGAAGATTCAGCTGACCAAACCTGGACCTCTATAAACTCTAGCATATTTAGATTCTGGAAAACAACTCACAAAATTTTTGTGGTATAATTAGTCTATCATTTTTAGCTGTCAATTTGCAG
Source organism: Hirundo rustica (assembly GCF_015227805.2). Classification (NCBI taxonomy): domain Eukaryota; kingdom Metazoa; phylum Chordata; class Aves; order Passeriformes; family Hirundinidae; genus Hirundo; species Hirundo rustica. The sequence continues at coordinate 19,386,877 of NC_053453.1, read as the reverse complement.
ATATAGTGAACAGATCATTTAAAGTACATATTCTTTCCATCAACCCCAATTTAGGTGAGATGAGTCTGGTATCAAGAAGTTAGTCGTGTATAACTAAGCATCTGATGTGCGTACAGCATTCATACATGCACATTCCACATTCTGTCAGAAGTTCATTTTAAACTTCATTGGAATTTCCTAAAAGAAGGTAACAGTAGGAGATAAACATGGAAAAAAAATTCTGAAGAGAAAGATTCAACTACTGTGTAACAGAGTCATACTATGGCTGCAGCACTGACAGAAGCACAGGATGCAACCTGTGAAGGTCGGAAATGTTTTCAGCACTTTCTCCCTACAATTTGAACATTTTAAATCAACTTTATAAATAGAATTCCACAGTTAAAAGTGTAGCTACAGCAACTGTATGTATTTCATGCACATAGTTGTCACAAATCAAAAATTGTCAAATAGTTCAAATTGTAAATTCGTAGCTTTCAGAAAAACTTAATGAAGAACTTTAAGATTTGGGTTATGGTATCAAGAAAGCTAAATCTCCAAGCTCCTTAGTTGTGAAATTATTTTACATTTTTTTTAATAGGTGAGCAAAAGCCCATTAATTTTTGTTGTGTAGTAGGCTGTAAATGGGAGTCATAGCTATGTGAATCAAACTGACAAAAGCTGTGGATGAGTTGTGAAGATAGTGCCAAAGTGGAAGAAGCTTCCCTATAAAAAATCTTATTCAACTTCTGCAACAATGATGGTAATTTTGAAGTAAGAGAATTTAAACTTCTGTTTGGTAGAAGTAAGAGCAGAATCTAGCCCACCTCTTGCTTTTAAAAATCTCAGTCTTTATAAATTCCTGGAAATATTTGTTTTAACTTCAAAATTTTGTTTAGTCTCTCTAACTTATTTGGAAACCCTGAAAAACTAAAGTTAAGTAATTAATTCCACTAATGTAGTATTTCATAATTACTAGCGTTTGGGGCATTTTTTAATGCTTCCCAGCAGTTGGTCATGTTCCTGTTTGAGAGCTGTCAGAGCAACTTTAGCACATTATTACTGCTTTAGAGAGTAGTAATAATTATAGTACATTACAGGACTGCTTTTGCTCCAAGAAAAGAATCTCATGGATTCTGAAATGCACTTACCTCTTTTTGTTAAAAAAAGACTTTCTGTGCTTACTTAAAAGACTTGACTGCTTGTTTTGTTTTGTTTTGTTTTTTTAGACAGCATGAAGAAGGTTTTATTTTAACTTGTAAAATTAAATACAAATGATACAGTTTAGAATTTTGAATCAGAATTAATTTCTTTTGGTGCCAGATGGTGTAAATCATGATTTATGTTTTCTTCATATGTTTCTTTAAAATTGATAATGATATTGTATATAGCCATTTTCCCCTGATTGCCAAAATATTCTTCTAGACATTACTGCACACTATGGCAGTGTGAGGCAGAGGCAGTATGGTGGGGTTCTGTCCATGCTAAAGACAACTGGCAGCTAAAGAATGTTTTCTTTTAATGCTGCATTAATGTGTTATAGCAATTCACCCAGACACCTACTTTATACCACTTACTTTTTTAGAGATGAACATGCAGCATATAATTTCCAGTTGTGAATATGAGATCTCTCTGAGATGGGAAAACAGGAAAAGGAAGCAAAATGGGAAAACCCTTCAGGTATGATTTTATATTCATAAGTTTTACATGTGTATTACAGAATTTAAAAAAAGAAAGTTTTGTTAAATAAGCCTTCCTTAGGTGACTATGTTGTATAGATGCAAAGAGTCAAAACCCCCTTGCTTAACTCCTGATTTTTTGGTATCATTTTAGATTTACTGAGCATGTTAGCATTTCACTTTAAATGATAAAGTAGTGCAGTCTCACCTCAAGTATTATGTGTGGTTTTGGCTTCCACAGTATAAGGAACATACAAAGCTGTTGGAAAGTATCCAAAAGAGGGCTATGAAGATGGTGACGGGCCTTGAGGGGAAGCCCTGTGAAGAGTAGCTGAGGTCACGGTTCAGCCTGTAGAAGAGGAGACTGAGGGGAGCCCTCGCTGCAGTTACAGCTTCCTCATGAAGGGGAAGAGGATGGGCAGAAACAGATCTCTTCTGCGGTGACCAGTGACAGCACCCAAGGGAATGGACTCAAGTTGTGCCAGGGGAAGATTAGCTTGGATATTAGAAAAAGATTTTTCACCCAGAGGTTGGCTGGGCACCCCAGGAAAGTGGTCACAGCACCAGCCTGAAAGCGCCCCAAAAGTGTTTGGACAATGGTCTCAGGCACAGGGTTACTCTTGGGGATGGTGCTGTACAGGGCCAGGAGTTGGACTTGATCATGTTTTTGGGTGCCTTCCAACTCAGCATGTTCTTTAATTTTATGACGTATTTGAAAACTTGGTACATGAGGGTTTCTTAATGTTTCTGAAACACAGTAGTTGACACAATTATAGTCCTATGAATGCTGTTCAAGTGAAAGTATCTTCTGTTATATCTTGCAGGGTGATATTGTCTATCACAATCCTCTTTTACCGCAGAGGTGGTATCTATTGTAGATACATATTGCTTGCCATGTCTTTGTGCTATAATTATGTGAAGTTTTACATGGTCATAATACGGAGGGATTTTTTTTTCCCCCCTAAAGTCAAAATAATAAGTCACAGGAAGCAGAAAAGTAAAAATCCAGTCTTTGGCGATGTGAGCAGAAGTCTGTATATGAAATATGTCTTATTGGACACAAGAATATTTTTATGGTCAGAATACAGACAACATGATTCTCAGTATGAATTTTTTCTGCTAGACTTTAAGCTGTATAAAATGTCAGTGCTGTGGAAACATGAACCTCTTGTGTTTAAGCTGTATATTATTTGGATATAGTTTTTATATGTAAGCCTTGATTTTATTTCATGCATATTTATTTATTTTGTGCCACTGTAGCTGTGCCTTTCCACGCCAGGCGGACACGGGCCCCTGGCTGGCTCAGATCTGCACAGCAGCCAAAGTGTTTTCGGTCCGGGTATGCACGCAGGTTATCTTTACTGCTGGACTCGGCTTCTCAGCAGCGTCTGGTCCAAATTGTGTTCTGACTGCGGCGGCAGATAAAGGATGGCTCTCGGCTAAGCAGGTTTAAAGATGGTTTATTCAAGCCAAGCTGCGGGAGCTCCACAGCTTGTCCAAACTGCTGGCCAGAGAGAGTTTGAATTTCCCTCTCTGATCTTATAAGCGGGGGAGGGTTCAGGGGAGGTCACAACAGGATAGCAAATCAGGGAATTCAGGGGCAACAGGGGGTGTCCACTTCTAAGCCTGTGACCACTGACACAAAGGGAAAAGGAATTCCCCCAGGCACCGACCTATCATTCGACACCTCCCTGGGAATTTCCAAAGCTGGGGAGGGGTACCGAAGTGATAGGCAGGATGCCCCAGAGCAGGGGGGAAGAGGGGATTGACAAGGGTAGGTGGGGGGTGAGATGATTGACATGAAACAACTCAAAGGGGATGGACTGTTACAAAACTGGGGGCACAGTGAACTGAACCATAACATAAAACTTCTTATAAAAACTTAATAAAACAATTCTTGCACCGCCACATGCCACTGTTAGTAACTCGTCTCTGCAGACAAAAATAGTCCATTGTGTAATTAAGAATAGAACCCTGCAGTCTCAGGGTGCATGAACTTCTGAATAACTATATAAATTACAAATCCTTTCACTTCCATCTGAGATTTTTCAGGCATTTCAGTTAGGCTACCTTGAAGACAAGCAGGATGATCCAGTGGGTTACTGACTATTCAAAAGGCTATTAGGGGAAACAAGGCGTAATCAGGGTAAGGTTTATTCACTGTCAGTGCTATGAACTCCATTGCCAGAAAGCCTACCAGGAAAAGTTGAGGCTAAGGCAACACATGTCTTTAAAGCACTTGGATTTGAAACCAGAGAGTTTCTTTCCCTCCTCTACCCAGAGCCACAGCAGCACTCCAGCCTGGGCATCCTGCAGGAGGATTTCTGCTGATGGCACAGCCCTACCAGCTGGGGCTGCAGGGTTGTACCAAGACCCCAGCACATGGCGTGGCACTGCAGGAATGCCTAAGAATGCACAGCCTTTGGTGGGGGGATGTGAGTAGGATGTGGTCACCTGTATTTTGAGGTAGGTATGTGAGATTTGACCAGTGGTGAGGAATAGCTTCAGAAGTGTAACACCCAGTGGAGTGGTTGTCCTGGACTCAGTTCTGAAAAAAATCTTTGCTGCCTTTCTTGATCAAAGGGGTGGTAGGATCTTAGGATAATTCAGGTTGGATGGAACTTAAGGCGGAGTCAGCTTGAGCTGTCCCAGGTGCTTCAGGATCTTATCTATCTGGGCCTTCCAAGTTCCCAAGGATGGAGAGAGACTGAACAGTCTCTGTGGGCAATTTCTTCCAAGATTTAACCATTCTTATGAGGGAAAAATGTGTATCCAGTCTGAACCTCTCTAGTTTCATTTTATGCTCTTTGTGTTTCATCTACGCACCATGCCGCACTGTGAAAGTCCTGATCTGTCTTCCTACAACCTCCCTGTGGGTGCTGGGGGGCTGTTCTTTGCTCTGCTCAAAGCCATTTTTTCAGACTGAATAAGCCCATCTCCCTGCCAGAGTGGCAGCCCTTTGCTGCTAATCCAGTCCATCACCCTGGCACCTTGTATCAGGCAACCACAACTAAGTACAGTGCTCTAGCAGTGCTCCAAGGAGTGCTGAGTGGAGAGGGGTAATCCCTTCCCTCCACATGCTGTCTCTGCTAATGCAGCCCAGGAGAGCCCAGGCTCTCTGCTGCCAGGGCACTGCTCAGCTTGCTGCCCACATGAGTAATTTAAACATCAAAGAAATATAGTTTGGTTTTATTTTTAGTCAAATAACTTATTTTATCTCTCTCCCTTACAAATGTAGTCTTGCAAATATGAGTTAGAGAAAAGTGATGTCTGAAAGCTAAACAGACGAAACATTTTAGCCTCCAAAGCCTGGCTATTGACCTCTATATATCTATTTAAATTTTTTCCACAGAGAATGAGGTTATATGTCACCCTATATGTTAATTAATTTGGGAGCTTATATTATCCAGCCATCACTCTTCCATTGCCTTTATGACAATTTCCTGTGCCAGTTTCAAGAAACCATTTAAGAAAAACTTGTGGAAACAAATAACTTTTCAGATCACCCTGAAATCCTTAGACCAGGTCTGCTGTTTGGAATATTGGTTTGGGTTCAGCCGAAGAAATATCATCTGTCATGAAAATGCCCTGAATCATCTTTGATTCCTTAACCTTAGTTATGCAACTAACATTTCGTATTTCAGCATAATTGAAAATGACAGGAACATTTTCATTGTCTTTGTGAGTGCTGTTTTTACAAATGGTATGTATGACTGCTGTGGTTTTCCTGTATTTTGTAGTTTCAAATGTCTTCTGGGAAAATTAATCATATGCTAGTAAAGAATGCTAGAATATATGTTAACAAAAATGAGTATTTTGGAGATTATTCTTATTGTTTTTCTGAATGACAAGGTGTCATGGGTTAGTACAGTTTTGTTTCTACTTACGGAGAAATATAGAATGTATTTCCAGGTCAGGACCTAGGAATTGCTTTAGAAAGGACAGGGACCTATCAGAGGGTTAGTTGGAATATTGATGTCTCTTTTGACCACTGAAAAATGTCCATTATGACTTTGGAAAGTACCACATAAAACCCCTTGATTTCCTGCAGGTTAGCTGTTTTTATCCTTCGGCCAGAGAGAAAGAGAGGTAATATTGAGTTGGGCCTGCTGCTCCCCACTTTTTGGGGAGAGCTGGTCCGAGGCCTGGCCAGATTCTATCAGCTCCTGGGTGCTGGGGGGAAGGAGAGGTTGCTGCTTTACAACAGCTACTTTCTTCAAACTTCCCTGGAGAAGGGAGGGTTCTTTGTCAGGCCCCCGATATGAGCGATGGGCACCATTTAAGCAGAGACCTCCACAGTTTACACTGAGGGGTGGGCAAAAAAGGCATTTATGATCCTGCCTGTTTTTTTGATTCCGAACTGCCTGGGTCCTCTGATCTCTGATGTTTCTGTGTGAGTTCTACCCCTCCTCCCCCCTCCCCACCCCTCACCAGTGTGGCCTTGAAAATCTTAACACCATGAGCTGCATCCAGAGAAAAAAAGACTCTGGACAGATTTAACCCTTTCCTGGCAACATGAAACTTCCAAGGCTTAACTCTTCCCTGAGAGAGAAAAGGGACAGAGTGGACATAGAGAAGAAACTGCATGAAGGCAGTGGAGTGAGAGTGAAAAGACTGTTGGGACAGGGGGGTGAGGAATTTGTCATTCCATCTTTATTGAGCCATAGAAATGAAATTTATATGTAGATTATCTTCTCAAATCATGGGGAAGATATGCATTTGAGGAGATGATTGTTTAGATTTGTGTGTGGATTTGAGCAAAGGATGGACTAAGTGATATTAATCCATAAGATGCTTGAACGGAGACAGAGATGAGAATTCCTCTGCGCCAGTGAAGAAGTGAGAAGATATCTCTGTACCTTGAGATGAAGAATCCTTTGCTTTTGGAGTTATTCATCTTTAAATGGTGACACCCCAATATGCAAGTCTAAGACCCATGACCCATAAGCAGCTTGGAACCTGATAATGGGAGGAGTCACAAAGGCAGGTTTCTCCAGGCGGTTGTTTTTGTGACAGCTAAAAAAACCCACAAGAGAACTGTTCTAGGTTGTCAGTGGGATCCATGACTCTAAGAAAGACTCTTGTCCTAAAGATTGGTGAAAGACTATTCTCAGATGGTGAAACTGACTGAAAATTACAGGTTTTGTCTCTTCATGGTTTTTTTTTTATGGGAAAGTTACCAGTTTGTAAGGGGGGGGGAAGAGTGTTTTTGGAGTTTCATTCTGTTTTGTTTTAGTTTTTTCCCCAATTTCTTTTTTCCATTCTTTTAGTGTGTGTTAATAAAAGTATTTGTTAATTTTTAAGTTGAGCCTGCTTTGCTTTTCTCCTAATCTCTCTCCCACAGAAAAAGAATAAACACGAAGACCACTACATTAATTTTAGCAACCAGAATTTGACGAATGTGAAACCACTACACAAGGATTGTTTATGACAAACTTTTAAGGCTTCAAAGCTAAAATCAATATTAGTCCTCCACTGAAAACTAGAAGCATCCATTTTGTAATAGACTAATCTGCCGCATTTGCCACAACTGCCTCTTTAATGAGAAAGCATCATTAATACCAAAGAGATATTTAAAAAAATAATTTCTTGTATTAATTAAGGTCCATATCTTAAAAAAAAAAAAATATATGTTCTTATATTCCTTGGTTTGGACAAAATTACAGGTGTTTTTTTTTTTTTTTTTTCTTTTTTTTTTCTTTGAGTCCTATTGCAAAATTAATTTGAACTGTATCAGCAAACAATAAATAAATCTTGTAGCTTCATGAAAGTGATAGAATTGCAAAATATCAAAAGGTACAGGTTTCAGAAATCATATTTTTCATACTTACAAAACCTCTTTTTTCTTAAACTGATGTTTTATTATCAGCTATTTTAGTTCTTCTGGCAATAGGAAGAGTTTGTGGTTGTTTGGGACTTTTTTTAGGACTTGCAATATAGATTACAAAATCAACGAATGTTTATGTCATTAATATTTATCCCTTTTTAATACTGAAGTTCAGGAATGCAAAATAATCTTTTTTAATCTTAACTAATGTTTCCTCACAGCTATGAAATTTACTACACCAGTATATTCAAATTTAAATGCAACGTTTCTTATTATTTATTATTTACCAGAAAGTCCCACCTGGTTACTTATATGTAAAGTGACTAATGTAATTTAAAATTATCCCTTTTAAATCTAATAATTAATGAAAAGATAGAATATGCTTTATTAGCTATAACATGTGTGACAGTGCGAAAAAATCAAATTAAAATATGCAGAGTAATATATTGTTTAATGAATTTTAATGAGTGCACCTATCTAATCTAATATAAACAAATTCCTTAATCCACAGCTGCATCCTCTTTCTTTTTATCCTTCTCAACCTTTAAGCATTTTTAAATAAAAAGACATTTAGGAATTTTTTCATGTATAATCACACAAGTCTTTTGTTTGATTACAGCTACGACACTCTGAATTATGATGAGCTTTTCTCTTTCATGCATTTTGTTGAATCTTTTTTCTTGTTTAGCTAATAGAATATCCTGAACTATTACTTTTAAATCCTATCGTAACAGTGAAAAGTACCACTTACCATGCTGTTTTTTACTTCTTAATCTTCCCAGTGCCAGTGGAGCTTCACCAAGCAGTATAGTTCTTAAATAAAAACAATCAAGTTAGAACACCTGTCAAATGGAAATCCTACATGATGGATTGTTACTAGCAGGGGGTCTGTGCAGGCATCTTGTAAGCTTATATTAATGACTTCACTCTGAAGTCTTGCATGGTTCAAATTGCATGACATATAAACAGGGTGCATATAAGAACTGCAGAACTTTTAATAGAAAATTATTACCAAGCTTTAGGAAAATTCTCTTACAGGGATAAAATATACTATGAAGAAAATCTATTGGAAATAAACTGTTTTTTTGTTCTTCACATTCAAGAATTTTAAGAACCCTATATAGGGACCTGAAAAGTGTCATGCTTTTGCAATTTTACAATCTACTTTGTTTATTTTCAGTATGTAATGAGTATAGAATTTTAAAAAGTGTCTGATTTATCCTACTGTAAGTATGACTGTTGTGTATTTTCAGTGGTCAGGAGTAGGCTGCAGAAAACTATATGAAGCCAAAACCTAGAGTGAGGAAGAGACTCTAAATACCTGCTCAGTCTTTGGTACTCTAGAGCTGCACATTTTTGTCAAGGGAACACAACTTTTTTTTTAACAACTTCTGAAATAGTTCTGCAGTTGGTAAGATGGATCATTTGGTTTGGTGTGGGTTTTTTTTTTTTTTTTTTTTTTTTTAAGCAGAAGAAAAAGAAGAAAAATCAATACTCTAATCAATCAGAAAGGCACTGAATGATTCCTCTGGCAGTCCCCTACAACAGCAGTTGATGAGGTCAGATAAGGACATGACAGTCATGTCAGTGCTGGATAAGCCATCTTTCATGAGTGAATTAATACAATATTTGTAGCTGCATAGAAGGACTGCCATTTCTCAATGGTTCTTCAAGAGGTTGCAGGAAGGGTCAAACAAAAGTTACTTCAATTAGCCCTATAGTTAAATAACAAGTCAGTTAGATGACCTTAACTCAGTAAAGACGGAAAAAACCAAAACCCAAATAAATAAAAAAGCAAATCTAAGTGTGAAATTCCAGCTTCCCTGAATTTTGTCATGCCCTCTTTTCACTTTGGTAGTCTGGTTTTTTTTAAGTGCAGTGTCTATTAAGTGCTAGTTGTGAAATTAAAGTGTGGGCTGTGTCAGTCAGCCACATCAGCTGCAGGCTCCTTGCTTTCCCTACAGGCTGCCTATTATGTTGTGTCATGCAAAGTTTATGTATGAAGGAGTAAAGATGTCTTTGTTTTCTTTTGTCTTTGGTAACTTAGATTCTTTCAAATTATGATGATGATAAAAGGACAGAATCATTTTCCCCATGTTAGGAATGAAACTACTCAGAAGTCCCTTAATTTCTCAAATCCTGTTACAGGGAAAAGAAAAGACTGTAAGGTAAATGTGAGGAGGCCTTTGTAAAACCTTAGCTAGACTGCTACAGCCTGCATTCCAGCTAACCTTTATTTTTAATATTTGTTCATGTTTTTAATGCGTGACAGCAAGAATATTACACAATGACAATCTAAACCCCTGGAGCCCTGGGTGCTTTGTGTATCTGAAAGTCTCCTGACAGCTGAGCTGAGCATTGGGAGAGGGGGGTTATCACAGGCTGTTATCACTCAGATGTGTGGTCATTAGTGAGTAGGGCCCACTTGTGAAACCACTGCTCTTGTCAGCCTTCTAGGTCACTGGTATGAGGGGTTTAGCTGGTAGGATATGGTTTCATGCTTGGCTATCTTGCTGGGTGAAACAGGATGCAGAAGTAGCAGATGATCTCTCACTCTAAGAGCAGGTATTGCAGACCTGGTTCTGTGTAAATGGTGTCTGTAAGCCCTTCTGCATATTTCTCATTGGTGAGACAAAAACATGTAACGGTGCCCTGGCAGAAGAGCGCTGAGTTTAACACTTGGGTTTCTGAGACACTGTATTTAAGAACACAAATGAACTGGAGAATTGGTGCCCTGAGTTTTTTTTTTTTTTTCTAAGACAGAAGCTGCATTAAATACCTCCACTATGCTATTAGAGTGTCTCATACAAATGTTCACCCACAAAACACCACCCTGAGATTACTTCAATTTATGCTTAGAAATAAGAATCAAAAAAGAATCAACAAAGAAAGTGTGCAAAACTCTAATTTAAAATTGGTGTTCTGCATTTCCTCCTCTCGACATAAAAAGATTTGAGGAAATTAAATCCTTGGGCATTTGTGTCTGGTGATATGAAAATCTTTGTTGATGCCCAAGGTGACAATTTCTGTCTTTTGTCAGGGACACCTAAAAATGTGTAGGCAAGTGATTAAGCCTCTTTCACAGCGGATGAAATAAACACCTTAAAAGAGTGATCTATCTTCTGCTCCGATATCTTATCTAAATTATCTGAATCACTCTCTAGAGGTGACTGTTTCACTGACTAATGACGTAGATAAGTCCCATTTTTGAATCTGTATTTACCTAAAAACCTGTTTTGCTTCAAGTAATTGAAGCTAAATATCTGATACCTCCATTATCTGAGCACTCCCCAGGCATCATAGCTATTTTCTACTTGTACTTGTGCCTGTATATATGTAAACTTAATCTAGACAGCTAGGATCCACTTATGAGAATCAAGAAGTCAAGGCAAACTGCCTAAATCCTCTGATGCTCCACAAAATGACCACTGATTGCAAAGAGGGCAAATCTGTCTCAATTTCTGTAGAAATTCCTACTCACTTCAGATGCCTTATTTTTAGGCCTGTCTCCTCCAAAGCTGGTCATAGCTCAGATTTATCTCTTGAGCGCATTTAGACATGAATGAATAGGATAGATCATCAAGTTTTATATGGGAAGTGTGCTGAGAATACAAAGCATGTGGGACCCCGTGTCACATCTCATCCTGAAACTATATTTTTTACTTGTCAGTCAGAGGTGCAAAAAAGATCACACCTGCATAGGTCAGTGATATTCAGAATGGTATCTCTGTTTCTTATTAGGAGATGAATTAAAATACCACCCCAACAATCCTGCACAGCATTTGGTGGTTAAAATTCTGGATTAAACATAAGGAGGGAACATGCCCTTCTTTGTCAGTTAGAACAAGAAGTAGTTTCTAGTACGTGACAAATTACATGAGCTGATCTAAGTAGTCTAGCAATGAGAAAGTGCTTGTTACAATAAGGGAATCTGAATATAAATCAGGAGAGTGTTTTCTGCCTGTCCCTTTTGGTATCATAGTTTTGCTGCTGTCAGCCTTTCCTTCAAGAACTGAGCTCTGAGCTGCCCTAGAGAAAAGGGTTATGCCAATACTAATGAGAAGGGTAGGAATCTTTGGGACTAACTGGGGAATAATTCCTTTTTGTTTTGTTAGTTTGTGAAATAATGGCAATAAAGATAATGCTAATGAGATACAAATCTTCCAAGCATTAGTCCTATTTGACCTTGGCTAATGAAGAGCAGACAAATCCTCTTGAAAACTGAGATATGGAGATTATTGTGAGATAATGACCTACACAGTTGGGTAGCCTGAGTGGTCATGCACTGGGATGCAAATAAAATGTGTGAGACAAGACTGGGTAAGAAATCTAAACATTTTTTTTTTTTTTAAGGTTTGTTATATCCCATGGAATATCAGAGACAGAAAACAGAAAGCACTTGTGCTGGCTTGAAGGCAAAACCAGCGAGAGACTCTAAGTCAGAAAAAACAATTTAATAGGAGAGGAAAAAAAAGTAAAATAAAATAAAACACATGCAATGGTACAAAAGATCACTGACAGAGTCAGAATACAACCTGAAACTGTGGTGGTGGCAGTCCAGATGAAGTGGTCTTGTTGAAGCAGTGTTCTTGCAGAAAGGTCTGGTAGCTCTTGTCCTCTGGGAATCCAGTGGGTAAGGCTGCCTGTGCTGTCCCAAGGCCCCGATTATATCCAGGCGGGAATGCTTGGCTCCTCCCCCTGGGCGGAGCATCTCACAATGGACTGATATCATTTTATCAGTTTTGCAATGAGCCCTTGATTGCCTATTAAACAGAGATAGCTCCTGGGGAGAGTTATCTATGAGTCATACAGGACGGTATTGATGGGCCATTAACAGAAGATAGTCTGGAGGGAGGGGGCACGGGAAACAGTGGTGCACAACAACATTTCATGTAGATGGTGATAGAATACATACTTTGGGCACATTTTACATTGTAACCTAGGACAGCACTCAGACCAACCCCGCTACATGTCACTATAAAGCTCAAAATCCTACTTTTAAGGTGTGTACAAAAGAACCTCTTTTAAACCCTTGTAGGCTGGGGTGACATTAGCCTTCTTCCAGTCTTCCTGTGTATCCCCTGTGTTCCAAAACTTCTAAAATATTATGGAAAGCCCTTGCAATAACATCAGCCAGCTCTCTCAAAATGCTTGGGCAGCTATGTCTGTTCCCATCAGTTTGTAGGGGTTGAGCTCCTCGATAGATCACACACCAACTCTTTGGTCACTTATGGTGGGCCAGTTTTTACAAAGACGTAAGACTGCATTTTTTTAATGCTGGGGGAGAATTGACACTGCCAGCAGAGGCATTACTGTTTTTTGGGAGAATATCCCAGTGATAGGTCTTAGACTTGTACCTTTTTTCCTGCCCCAAGTCTATATTTTCATGATTCCTGTCAGTCTTAGAATGATGGATATCAGAGCAGGGTTTGCTGTGGTTCAAGAGAGTGTGGGGAAAAAAAAGGTCAGTTCAAAGCTTAAATTATTACACTTTGGTCTTGGGCATACAGCAGCAGAACTGTGTCCTGCTAAAACTGTATGTCGGTATTTTGATACCTTGGGTATGCCCGCTTTTTTCTCTTTATTATATGTGTCTTTACAGCAAGTTAGAGAAGTAATGTTGGAGTTATGCCATGATGTTACATATTCCAGAGATTCCTTCAGTCAGATAATTCTCTTCTGATCAGATATTCTGGCTTCATGATTGCTTTGCGTTTGCAGTCACAAAGAGCCACCAGAAACATACAAAAGTGATTTTTCTCTCTTATGATTTTTGGACTATCTTGCTTTTAACATTTTGGTTAAGGAAATAAGGATGGGTTGAAGGGGACATCAGCGAACTTTGCCTATGCTCCAGGATGCTTAAACAGGATGCCGCAACCACATAATATTAGAGACCTATATAATCCTATATAATCCTTATATCCCTAAGGTGTCTTGTTTGAGGTTTCTCTTGATAGTTTCAGTTTAGCTACTTACCCATGAGTGAACGTTTTTGAACCCTGGTTGACTGACACTGATTATTTTTAAAGACAGGCCAAAAAGTTCATTTTTAGACATATATTAGCTTTTTTGGTTTGTTTTCTGTGCAGAAATCCTTTATAGTATTTGAAAAAATAAAAAGTCCAGATAACCTCTTGCCATTGTGTCCAAAATCTGGAGTTCCTGATTAAGCCTGACACTAATGATTGTCACTGAAGTGAGAGATGGGTACATTAAAGTGAATTAATCAAACTTCCTTAAACTTTGTGGATTTTCGTGCAAACAGAGTCTTAATGTAGGATTTTCTCCAGCAGTTGTTAAAAGAAAACACCTTTATACTGAAGAACTGCACATTAGACCCATGGGGGAAACCATAGCCACTGAAAATTAAAGTAAGTTTTGTTCCACTTTTTTCCCTTAGTGTACTTACTGTGGCTACTCCTCTGTTATTGTGAGAACTTGCTATGTCACCATTTACTGACATGTATTTTTGCAACAAGTAAGACAGAAGTGCCAATTGACTTACAATTGTATATCAAGGATAGAGGGTTCAAGATGCCCTTCTATCCTATTTTTCTCTTAGTAATTTTAGTCTCTGCTAAATCAGAAGTTTCATTATGCATATTTGTTATCAGTGATTAATTTCACAAAAGCATATCCCACTAAACAATTTTAATCTTCTACATATGGATCATCACATATCTTAGTGTTAAAAGGCAGGATTAAGGAAGCTAAGAGAATCTTCCAATTATTGCTTAATCATGACACAATTTGAAGAATTGAATCTTTTAAGAGGAAATATTTTAAATAAATGTGACACTTGAAAATTGCTTTAAATTACTTCATGCATTTTGATGTGTGAAATTCTTCTTGAGGCACAACAGATGAACAGAAATATTACTATAAAAAAATTCAAGGAGCTTATTTTTTCATTAAATATTTACCAGCCTTTAGTGGATTTACTCTGCTACTGAACAAGAGACCTTGGGGTTTGCATCTGTAAATCTTTGTGCTGGTGCCTACCAAAAGGGATTAAACCTAAGATAAGCCTCTGCCATAGTTGTAATTTAGTAAACAAATTTAGAGTGCAGATTTTCTCCTGTAAGTTTTAATGGTTGAAATAATAAAACTAATATTAAAGAAAAATTAATAACCAAATTCTTGAGTGCAACAGAAATTATGTATCACAGTGTCCAGTTCGTGCTGACCCGCGCGGCCACAGGCTAGCTCAGTGTCTCACTGCGGCAGCGTGGTAAGGTCGGTGCGGCAGGCAAAGCGCGCTGCTTCCTCTCTGTGGGAACTTGGATCCCACCGTCAGCGATGGGCACGTAGATGACGTAAGCGACCCCGGCAGCTAAGAGAAAGGTGGACTCTCCCGAGCAGGATGTAACCTAGGTTTATTGAGGCAGAGGGAGCACGGGGCTCTGCACGCTGCACCTGCTGCCCAGGAGAGACCCCGAGGGCAGGCGTGCGGCAGTTTTTAAGGGGGGGTGGAAACGGGGGTGGCAACAACCGGTCAGCCAGTCACAGGAATCGGGGGGTTAACCGGGGGTGTGAACCATGGAACAGGGGACCAACCACAAAATGATGGGAGGGGGTCTCCCGGGCCCCAGCCTATCACTCGACACCCCTCCCGGAGTTTTCTAGAAGCCAGGGAAGGGTCTCCGAGTGACAGACAGGGCGACCACGAGGAGAGAGGGGGGGATTGACAGCGACAGGTGCAGGGAAGGAATGAATGACAGAAAACGTCTGGTTTTACAGTAGACAAAACAACCAATGCAGAAGAGAAAACCAATGCAGAACACAGGGGTATACAGTGAACTAAACCATTATAAGAATAACTTAAAAAATCTTACCAAAAAAACTTAATAACTTAATAAAAACAATTCTCACACCACCACAATTATGCATGCACTATATTTGCATCATAAAAGAAATATGATAAACCCATGTGTACAATTTGTCACTGGCTGTTCAGGGTCACTTACTTCTTGGAAAAGAAGATAAAACACGGTAAAGAAGAGAACTGTTTTTCCCAATGCACAGCTTTTCAGATGGGGCTGTGCTGAACTAGTCAAACACCTTAAATTTTTGGTTCAGCATCTACTTTTCATTTGCAGTCAAATAT
This sequence comes from Hirundo rustica, assembly GCF_015227805.2. Classification (NCBI taxonomy): domain Eukaryota; kingdom Metazoa; phylum Chordata; class Aves; order Passeriformes; family Hirundinidae; genus Hirundo; species Hirundo rustica. The sequence goes on along the minus strand of NC_053453.1, from coordinate 19,371,285 downwards.
ACTACGTTTATGTGCTTTAAAATATATATATATGTGAATATATATATATATATATATATATTTATTTTTTTCCCTTATCTTAGAAGCTTCACCTTCCAGATCAACAGCAACTGGGATTTGGCAAGAAAATACTCTTCACGTATCTTATTAGTAATATTATATGTATAATATTAAATACAGTATAAATGTACACAGGAACACACATGTCATCATGGGACATCTTCTGTACTGTTGGGAGCAATGTAATTTGTTTAACTGAAGAAAATCAACTGGACCACATTAGACTCTAACTCAGAATCTGTATGCATGTCAGTTGCAGGAATGTTGCTTTTATCTTAGTAGCTATGATTTTATCAATGTTTTTTTCCTAGTTTTTATTATTGCTGTTTTGTCTCAATCTCCAGAATTCAGATACCATGGAAAGGTCAGACTGTTTCACTCGCAAACCATATTAAAAGTCCCATAAAATTCTGTGACATATCCTATTCTGTCAGTTCTCTGCCTCCCATCACTTCTGCTTTCTCCCTTTATTGCTAGACACTTTAATATAAACATTTTAATGTGGAGTACCATATAAATATTTAAGATAGTTCCTAGTTGTATAAGTATTTCTTGTTTCTATTGTTGGTGAACTGTTTGATATTGTTTTGAGGTGCTTTTTATTGAAAAATAACTTTATTTTTCATGAAACCTGGCATGATGAGGAGGGAACAGAGCTGACCAGAAAGTAGCTTTTTTCCTCGTGAAAATTTGGAATTTTATTAATTCTTTAGTTACTTTTCTTCAGTCTTTTTTAGAGATTTGAAATTTCTGCCAAAAAAATTTCATAGATTAAATGGTTTATTTTTCTGGAAAAGTTTAATTGGAAACTTTTAGAACAGTTTTTTAAAAAAATCTGATTTAAAAATAAGTGTTCAGTTTGTTCTGCTTTTGGAGAAATACAATGCTGAGATAATGCAAGAGTACTTAATTCTGACAAAGGAAAAAAGTGTAGCCCTTGCACCTGCACTTCTGCTAGCCTTCTGCTGCTGGGGAAACATTTTCCTGGATGTGGCCCATGCAGGTGCAGATATGTGCAGCACCCCCATCAGCCAAGCAAAAGAGTCAGATTAAATTGGATGATAGATGGGAGGGAGAGCAGGAGTGCCTAGCATGTCAGTAAATAAGTTTTGGGGGAAAAAAATGCATGGCAAGTGTTAAGAGTCCTTCCCTAAACTGTACCTCTCTGATTGTGAGAAAGACAAGGGTCTGCTGCATGTCCTCATATTATAATGAAAAATAGGTAGATTTTGACTGACTTGATAAAGGCTGCTTTCCTTTAATATCATCACATCCAGATGCAGAAGAGATCTTGCTCTGGATCTCATTCTTTATATAGTCCACAAAGCAGTGTCAGCTGTCGTGAGGACACCTGTGAGGAATGTGTTCACTGTTCTGGTGTCTGCCCTTGAACACCCACAAGCCTTTCAGCTCATCAGATATAGGTGAGGGATCAGAGGCACTGGGTGCAGTCTGTACTTCCAGGTGGTTTGTCCAGTAGGGGTGCTGCTCTGCTTACATCTGCTCTATCATGTGGTTGGGATTCTTCTGTTCTTATTTTGTCTTCCAAAAGTTCAACATGCTCTTACCAGCTGATGTTTACAGTTAGAACAACACACCCAAATTTTACATGGGGTGACAATGCACTAAGACATAAGATGTGGTCTTTGGGACAGCCTTATGCAGGGTCAGGTGCTGGATTTTGATATCCTTGTGAGTCCTTTCCAACACAGGATATTCTGTGATTCTAGGATTCATTTCAGCTTAAGTAATGTATCTAAAATAAATTAAGAGAGTCACCATTTGAAGACAACTTTTTTTTTTCAGTAATGAGAGCCTGGAGAAGCAAACTAACTCTAAAAATCCTACTTTTTGTCATCTAAGTTGTTTAAAAGTGTTTTTCATCCTTCAGCTGGGACAGCTGGCACATCTGCGCCTTTTATCGATGGTAAGCAGGAATGACAGTGGACTCAACCAGTTAACAGAAAGGAGCTTCCCAAGCTGTCTGTCTTCATGACAAGGGCTGACCCAGTTTGCACATTGTGAGCTTTTACCCTCTTTAGTGTTGTTCTGCCTTCGGTCAAAAGTGATTATCACTGAAATCCCATTGAGGTTGAGAGGTCCAGCACTACAGAGGTGGAGCAGTACTTGGGTGTGATGCCTTCCAGCAAAGCCTCATGCTGCAGGAAATATTTCCACATCACTCTGAAAGGTTCTCTTTTTTATAAATAGTGTGGTAATGATGGCAGGATGATGTGGGCAGCAGCAGTGCCCGTGATATTTCTGTTATCAAGAGCATCCAGCCAGTTCACCTCAGCTGACTCCTCTGTGCAGCAAGGGGAGCCTGTGGGGCAATATTGCTAGGGCTGGCTGCAGCTCTGGGGGTGTCTGATTGCCAGCAGTGGGGCAGGCAACAACCTCTAGTAAGCTGACAGTGCTAAGGAGAAGTACACTTACCATAACTGTGTTTCTGATTTATTTTTTTCCTCAGCTTCTCTAGAAAACAGTCTACAAAAATGCAAATGTTGTGATAACAGTTCTGTTCAAGCTGATGAAAATGTTTGACGTTAGGTGAGTTGCAGGCTAGGTTTTTTCAGCTTACAGGATAAGATACATGATTTTTTACTCTTCTCTCTCATTTCGACTAATTTTTTGGCACTCACCCTGTAATTTTATTTCATTAGTCTGCTTAAAATTTCTGGTTGACTTTTCACTCTTGATTCATATTAGTCTTCTGAATAGTGGTGTGTAAGCTGTGGTGACAGGGACTTCCTTTTGGGGGTGGTTTGGAACTCTAATCACATTTTCACCTTATCACGTCTTCATATTCTCACTTTTTCAGTGTGCTGGCCCCTGGCAGTTGATTCATCATGTGTCCCTAAGAAAAACATGGACTGGGACATAGAAAGCAATAATAGAGTAGAATAAATCATATTACAGCCTCATGTCGGGTGAAAAAGATCAGAGAAGGCATGCTAGCTGTGAATGTAAATGTATTGTATGGCTTCTGGTTTGTCAGCTCAATTGGTGTGGTTGTGAATTTATTGAGTCTAGGTTTTGAAAAATGCAGTGCTGTCTGCTTTCTTCAGGATCAATACCAGTCGACAGAATGAACCAGATTTGACTGGTCAAATATTCTGGCAAATTATTTAATGTGTGTTTTATGAGAGAAATATTGTATATGTTGCTTACCCTGAGGTAATAATTGCTGATATAAACTGAAATATTAAGTGGGTGCCCATTGCACTGGCACATGCTTAATATTTTTATAGCTAGTACAGGCAAGAATATGCTATTAAAAATTGAATGAGGACAAGAAGTGAATGGGCATTTCTATCACTGATATTTATTTAGGCACTCATTTGCTTGTTTTGCTTTCCCCCCCAGCCCCATAATTAGGTGCCTAATTGTGTGAGGAGAACTGCTGGATTTCGATGTGTGAATAGCAGTGATTCATTAAGAATACACTATAAATGCTCTAAGCATTTATAATAAATATTCTGGAAAACTGATGTGAAAAATGATATTTCCAGATTGTCTTGAACTAGTTCATGATTTAAAAAAATTCCTTCCTTTGAAAATTCCCATCGCTCAGTTTGAAAATGTCATAGATGGGATTTAGTACTAGACCTAATAAAATTGTAGATAGTAGGGTTTACAAACTGTTAGTTTCTTATCTATGTATCTAAAGCTACAGCTATCTGTTATGGTATAAATAAATTCAGTGCAGCCTTTACTTGTATATTTTTCCTTATCCAAAAAATCTCCATACTACCAAAATACATACAAGAAGAGGGAAGATTTCTGTTTGTACTCTTATATCATAGATACACATTTTGCTTTGGAAAAATAAAAGGCAAAGAGCTGCCTCTTCTCTCTCCAGACAAACGTGTATTTTGTGAAAGTTTGACAGCATACTGTAATACCTAAATTATAATGAACACTGGCTGCACAAAAATAAAATGTTAGAACCATTTGTTGAGATGACAATATTTTCTGTTCAAGTAAGTAAACATAACTAAAGACTGGAATTAGGCAGAATTGTGAGTAGCCCTGTCAGGAATAATGAACTTTTTTTGTTTGTTTGTTTGTTTGTTTGTTTGTTTTAACTGTAGGTTTGCTGATCTTTTTTTTCCCAGTTAGTTATCTCTTCACTAATTTGCATGTCTAAAAGTCCTTGTGTACCAAATGGAGAACAAAGCTGTGAACATGATAAGCTAACAAGACATACAAGGAAGATATGGATGTATTGGAGAGTCCATTGGAGGGCCACGTAGTTGATTAAGGTAGAGCCTTTGGCACCGGAGGATAGGCTGAGGCAGCCAAGTTTGTTCACCCTGGAGAAAACAAGGTTTATCAATGTGTATCTGATGATGGGTAGTGAAGACAGCTTCTTTTCAGGGGTGTGTGGTGACAGGACCAGAGAAGTTGTGGAGTATCTGTCCTTGGAGATGGATTGTCTGGACATGATCATGGGCAAACAGTTTAGGCTGAATCTGCTGTGAGCAGGAGACTGGTCTTGACAAACTACAGAGGTCTTTGCCAACTTCAGACTTGCTCTGATGCTGCGATTTGTCCAGCCTTTCCACTTCCCATTTCCTCCCAAGTGTCATTACAGGAAGATCTTGATTTTTCTATCCTTTCTTTATTATTTCTTTACATAATTACATGCAGTATATAAATTAATTTAAATTTTTCTGGGGGATTGTAAATAGATGCAGGATCTTCTTATTCCTTTAACTCTGTGCAATGTAACAAAGACTGATGCTTTTTATCTTCTAAGTGCTTTTTATAATTTGCTATTGTCACTTTTGTGCTTCAAAATGGATTTTATTATATTTTTTCCAAACAAAGGTTGGTCTGTTCTCCCAGGCAACAAGTGACAGGACAATAGGAAATAGCCTCAAGTTGCTCCAGGGGAGGTTTACATTGGATTTTTTGAAGAATTTCTTCACTGAAAATATGGTCAGGCTTTGAATGAGGATGCTCAGGGAAGGGGTGGAATCACTCTCCCTGGAAGTTTTCAAAAAAGCTATGGATGTGGCCCTGAGGGACATCGTTTAGTGGTGAACAGGGTAGTGCTGGGTTGAGGGTTGGACCTGAGGAGCTTAGAGATCCTTTTCAGACAATGCTATGATTTTAAAAGAGGCAAAATCTTACAAAATAGAAGGGAAAGAATCAATGGGTACAAGCTTTCCTTTGACTCTTAAGTGACATGACCCCTAGCCATGGTCAGCAGGCTGTGGAGATAACTTTTCTGGGGAAGACAAAGTAGCTTTTTTGTGTTAGTTATTTGTTTCCTCAAAAACCCCTTAACAACCTACCCAAACTGATGGTTTATTTTACAATCCTTTGTGATCCCATCTAGGCTCAGAACTACTTGAAACCTCTGGGACTGGAAATGAGGGAAACGTAGACTGTAAAGTGCTGACAAAGTCATTTATTCAGAAAATTATGGTTTGGTGGAGTTAAGTTGTACTTTCAAATGGCCCAAAAGTAGGTACAAGAGTGTTCAGTTTTAATAAACAGGTGCTGGAAATATGTGTATTTGAATTACCTCCCTTAAAATCCACAGGTGGGGATTATAATTAGTTTAATCTTTTGTTAGTCCCCCTCTCAGAGCAAAATTTGTGCTGTTTTTCACAAGGCCAGACATCTGGGGAGCAGTGACAGCAGTGAGGTCCAGGAGTTGAAGCAAAATGTACTTTAAAGCAGGTGTGTTTCAAGTTTCAAAATGGAACTTGTTTAATCTTTATATTAAAATATACTGCATCTTACTGGCAGACTTAGTGTTAGATTTTGAAACATTTATTTAAATTCTTTTTGCTTCTTTTGCAAAATTGACTGATCCTTCTATTTGAATACATTAGGTCAGAAACCAAAATTCCTCCTCTGTGATTTCACAATCTGTATGCAAAAAGAGCATGAATGGAAGTTATAAATACCCATTTGGTTTCCTGGATGGTGAAATGTTCCTTCAGGCTCTGCTAGTTTAATCAATGGATGAAATAGATTACATTTGTTTATGGTGGTGATAGCCTGACTAATGCATTGACTTCAGCTGGGAAAAGAATAGCCGGCAACTCTTAGAGGAGGAATAGTTAATTCACCCACATTAAAGACATAGAAATGTGATTTTGAAAGAGAGGACCTTGAAATTGCTATGCAAATTTTGTACATATTACTTAATATAAAACAAAAAATAACTTAGTCACATTTTAGTAGTAATAAACAAAATATCATCATAATAATTACTTGCCCAAGTATTGAAAGTTTTGTTTCAAAAGGTTTGCTCTTCATTCCCAAACTCCTTACACATGTCTAGATAAACTTGCATTATATTGTTTATCATCTGCTGATGAAGCATGGTGGGTTTTTCTGATTTACTTGCCAAGTGATTAGCAGAAAACCTGGATTATTTGTGATCGCTCCAGTCAGGGAGTTTAATTAATAATAGAACTATTTCTGTTTCAGGAAATAGAGACCAAACTTTCTTCTGTCCAATTCCATTGCCTTTGATGCTATTTTCATTAGAATTCAAGCCAATAAACTTACTTTTTCAACCAGCCAATAAGTCTAGAACTGGTTTCATAATGGAAATTACAATATTTTGGTTTCAAAAAGGCCATGTGGTACAGTCAGGCATGCTGCTCAGGCTTCAGCCAAGGAGGGTTTCTTCATCTCTGCTGGGAAATGGGAAGTGTTAAAAATGGAGTATCACGGCCTCTTTGAAGTGTCCTTGAGGGTGGTATACAGTCTTGTAAAACTGAAGAAACATATACTGTAATATTGCATTTGGAATCAGAACAGCTCCACAGCTCTGGGAAACAGGATTCAAAACTTCTCAGACCTTTCTGCCTGTCCCTTCCACTGGATTCCCCCTGAACACACGCATGCAGACATGTATGAATACATGTATGCAGTCGTGCAGTGAGATTGCAGGTGGCTACTGAGGAGGGAGAGGGATCAACATGGGTGTCCACTTTAGGAGATTAGGAAACAAAGATCCTCCTTGTTAGAAGCAGCAAATACTCAATTTGGAGTACAACCAAATAACTGGTCTCTTTGGCAGTGTTTACGGAACTGTAAAGAACAGTAAAGACAGAGAAAAGATGCTGGTTTTTGTTGAAGATTTTGTCCGTGCATGTGGTGATAGATAGGGACTAGGGCAGGGAGACACCAAGAAATGCAGGTATGGTCAGAGCTGGAGATTTCTCTGCAATGCTGTCAGCACCTGGTCAATCCATTCCTCTGAGCTGCAAGCCTCTGAGAGGATGGAAGAATTCAACAAAGACTTCATAATGCTTGGAACTTGGTTCAGTTCTAGTTTGAGCTAAAATATGTTTTTGAATGATATGATAAGCTTGAGTCTACTTCATATCCTTATTTTGTTTTTTCCAGAAATTTTATGCAAATTTCAATTTAAATGAAAGTAGGAAAAATGGGAGCCTGTGTCTCTGATCACAGTTTCAAGTCACATTTGTTATAATTCTACAGTTACATGTATAAGCTTTAAGCTTATACATGCTTTCAAGCTTTAAGCTTTTTTTCTTAGGGGTCCATGTTATTAACCTATGCCTGGTGTTTCTTTTCCTATGATTATTTATTTTACAAGTAAAATTATTCCAAAGTCACCAGCACATTCCAAAACCAAAAACCAGTGGAGAACATCATGAACATCATTTCATCGTGATCCTTTTTTTTTTTTTTTAGTGAGAAAAAAGTCCCACCTCATCTGAAAGCTTCTATATTCTTGTAACCCAACTTTTTATTTGCAGCCGTGAGAAAGTTAGGTTAGCATATTATATACATAATCCTCAGGTGTTCGAGCTCCTTCAAATTTGTCACATATATGCAGAGAGACTTGTACACTCTAAAGAGGTGTCCTGGGTGCCCATGTATTAGACTTTGTATGAGACTCATGGGATTTGTGATTACTGAAATCCGAGGTTTCTGCTCTTTGACAAATGGAAAAATTCTACCCCCACTACCCCCTCCCACCCCTGTCATGTGGAAATATTTGTACATTTTAGATGGAATCATTCTGTTGGACATTAAACTGTGGTGCTGTGGGAATAGTTCTGGCCTCCTGTCAGCTGGATCTACACTCTCCATCCCCTGTAGTGCTTCAGTGAAACACCAAACAATGTGTGGGGAGAACACAGTATAACACTGCATGGTGTGTGCTTCCATTAGTCTCACTGGTGGGGAAATGGAACCTAATGTGTGTGAATGATTCAGTTAAGTTACAATCATGAACGTATTTTAAAGCACGTTCCAATAGAATATTATAATAACACAATTTTTCTTAAGAGTTTTGCAAATTAATTTTTATTCTTTTGTTAAAAAAATACCATGAAAAAGGTGATAGTAAGACATTACATTTGAAGAATTAGGGATTTTTAGGAAAGTTAAGATAATAAGTTGCTGAAATAGCTGAAGTAGATAGGTAAGCTTTGTTCGCTGTTAACAGAAGCTGGATCTTAGATAAGCTGTCCCAGATTTAGTAACCCATTGCTTGTCAGCGGTATGTTTTAGCTGAGCTTGTAATGAAAAACAAAATGTGGTAAATAGGGCATAAGATAGCTGCAGATTTCCTGCTTAAAGGGCCCATTGAACACAGGAAACTATAAGTTCTACCAAGGATTCATTTGTGACGAATGCATTGAAAAGGTAGAAAGGTCAGGACAAGGAAGACTCATCTTACTTCCTCATTTCTGGTGACCCCTCCCCAGAATAGACCCCCGACTCATTTTAGGAAACAAAGTACGCATGCTTAATAGCCTTTTTGCCAATTAGCATATGAAGCGAGGAATGGGAGGTGACAGGGATATGGATATGCATTTGTATTTTGGGTATTCAACACTTTTGTAAATAAAAGGCTTTGTAATTACCTGTGAATTTCGCAGTGCGAATTAGGGAAATATCCCGTGTGCTGCCCGGCCATAATAAACATACACTTTCTAACTTTGAACTGTTAGAGAGTTTTTGTCCATCACAGTTGGGTATCGATACTAGATCAATACCCATATTTCTTTAATAAGTCAATAGTCTGATATCTGATTTAAAAGAAAAATTCTGAAGGGAAGTCACAGCCGCATTTATAGCCAGCAAGATGTACAAAAGCAGTTTCTAAGCATACCAGCATTGCAGATTAGATCTGATGAGCTGATTGAAGGTCAGATTAAACAATTAGGGTAGCGACAAAATTTAAGAGGACATATGGGTAAGCTGAGAAAAAATTATAGAAAGGAGTAGAAAAAAGATCTGAGAACTTTGCTGGAAAACTAAAATATTTGATTTGTTAGCAGGCATCTTAGACAATTTATGAAATCTAATATTATTGAGGACACTTTCTGAGCTTTTGCTTGAGATAGCAAGCTCCACCTGGGTATTTGTTTGGTTCCTGTGCTTTTATACTGAGGTAGAATATAAAAGAAGGAAAAGAAGATATTTCTGCTTCTTGCACATTGTTAGCAAGAAAATGTGAATATACTTTAGTAATTATTCATTGAAATCGAATAATTAAATATGGATATAACCAAAATAGCATATGAAAAGGGAGAATAATATTTTTTCCTTCTAAGTTCTGTGATTTAGGATTTAGGGAATTTTCTCTGATATGAAAATCTTAATTCTAGTACTATTGAAATTTCCCCTTCTGTTCTCCATGTGAAACACAGTTCTCCTCAGAGCATTTTTATTACTTTGATTGTCTCACTGACGGTACACATTCCCATCCAGAATTGCTTGGGTACTATGCTTTCCTGATTAAATTACAAATTCATTAGGATTGGCAGGTTATTTGGTTATGCATGATATGAAATACCATGCTATTTTGGTCTAATATTTGATTTGTATTTCACCCTCATTTTACCACCACAAAATGGCTAGCTGTGCCTGCTCTATCTGATTTACTAACTGTTATTGTCACAATATAGAGCTGCAGAACAAAAGCACCTTTTAGTAAAGACAGACGTGATGTTTTGAAGATATTATCATTTATCTGCAAGACCTCAGATGAACCTTCTCTTTGCGCAGGGGGAAACCTGAACTGTTCTGATCCTTACAAGTCAATTATCATCTAAACTGCTCATTTCCTGCTGCAATTCAAGATTCATAAAATCTGAATGGGATATGCATTTTTAATGTTATGGCAGGAACCATAAATATTGTTGGCCTTGTTTGCCAGAATCTTAATACAATAATGACTACAAAGCTGCAGGAAGGAAAAATATCTAAGATGCATTGATTCAGTTTCATAACCCAATAATTCTGACAACCTTTTCAAATGATTAAATAGGCCTGGAGAAATCCAGGCCCTGAAGTATTATCTCAATTTGTGAAACCCTAAATGTTTCTCTGTTGATTTTTTTCTTTTCCCCCTTTCTTCTTTTAAATAATGCAAGAGCAGGTGCTGGCATTTCAGTTCAACTAATTAGTTTCTAATTTACTGTAAACATCTTAGAATTCCACGAGCATGTCTCAGTGGTATCTGAGAGGAAACAATCTGCTGGTTCGATAAATCTCTCCTGAAATACCACTGAGAATTGACTGCATGAAGTGATTGGCCTTACTTAATGTATCTGAGTTTTGTAGAATATTCTGAAAAGCAAGATAACAGTTCCAGATTTTCCTGATATTATCATTATCTCTATAAGACAGTCTGAAGGAACCTTGTGTAAATGACCCATTGTTTTAATTTTAAAAGCTATGAAATATTGCCTTGTATTTCAATAAGCAATTGGAATCGGTCCAGACATTAAATGTGTTTGCAGTGATATTGCCACAGGAATCTTCAGCAATGCTTTGCAGTATTTTTACATTCATATGATTTGTCTGTCTAATTTGTTGATCAAAATGTAGATGTAAGTATTAAAATATTTCACTTGTTTCTGGGTTATTGACCTCATAGAGTGGTTGCATTTACAATGAGAAAATCTGGTTGTAAACATTCATTAAAATAAACCAGGAACTTTAAATATCTTTGTTTTTAAAATGTGAATGAATATTTTATATGTATACATGTCAAACTTCAAATTTTAGTCTTTTCAAGATAGCTAGAATTGGAAAAACCACTTGAATTTCTGTATTAGTACTTTTTATTCATATGTTCATTATACTAAAACATTTTAAAATAATGTTGTCTCCTTCTGTTTTTTCTTCATTATTAATTAATTATCTTTAAACTAAGATAAATGGCACTTTAAAGATGCAGAAGGGTACTAAGTTATACATGCTTATTTTTTCTGACTTTGCCTTAAAAACCAAAGACAGTTGTCTTTGTACAGATGGTAGGATTTACATTTCACCATTTGGCTGGAGTCCTAACTTACCTCCCAGTGTGTTAGCAAATCCCTTAGGAACGCTCTGGAGCTGAACCAGCGTCGGTGACACTGAAATCCCTCTTCCAAAATTGCTACACTTACCAACTGCTTGGCAACATATGCACCTTTCCTTTCTCCAATGCTCATCAGCATCATTTGCTCTGGTAGAACTATTCTGGCAATTTGCAATGAATTGAGCAAAGAACTGGCTGAGGCTAAAACCATTTTGGTCCAAGGTTTCACTTATATTTTTTATGTATTGGAACCAGAAACAATTTTTCCAGGACGCTTGAGAGGGTGATGGGGGAAGACTAAGTTGCCTAAAATTTAAGTATCACCAGACAAAAGATATTTATAAATGTACTTTCAGAGACAAAAAGCTAGATATACAGAGTCTTGCTGAAAATGTGTAAGGACCTGTTAATATAGGAGTATACCAGGATTTTGGTGTAGTTATTCCTTCTTGAAACTCAAAGATACTAATTTTTTATTGTATTTGTGAAATTCACTCTTGTAAGAATTACGTTTTTCTGATATGCAATTTACTTAACATTATGTAGGATATTATGTAGGAAAAAGTGAACTCTGATGAAAATGTTTAGTGTCTGTGTATTTACAGACATTTATTTATTTTAATATTTTGGATTCTTAATCAGTAAAAGAAGTAAAAGTACTTACCTTAGATTATGCGAATGGATAAAAAGTTGATACCAGCTGGAAAGAAAAAATGTATAGACAATTCTGATGCACCTAGTGCTAATTCCTATGTTTTTATGCAGGTTTTTTTCATCTCTGCTTTCATTTGATATCTAATTTCTTTAAATAAATTTTATCTTTCTAAGTATGAGAAAATTAACATTGTCATTAACGTGTGTTGAGAAAAAAAAAAAAAATAAACCAGTTGAGAGATTAGGATCTGTTTGGAAGAGAGCTAAAAAAAAAAAAAAGAGAGCTGAAAAAATTAAAATACATGTAAGTTTATATGCAGGGAAAAAGTGTTAACTGAAAATTATATTGATATACTTAGGGGGAATCCAAATTGATCTGGAGTGGAAAATTATGTAATTGCTACCCTTTATGTTGTAGGGCTTGACACATAAAATGGTAGCATCCTCAAGGTCTTTTAGATCGGTTTTCAGTTACCCTGGAACTGGAGCTGCTATGCACTGCACTGTCCTTGTGCCAGCTTCAGTCCTTTGTCTGGAAATATTTTTCTCATGGGATCACTTCTACCCTTGGTTCAAGGTTTTCTTGGCAGATAATCCCCTGTCCTATAACTTAATATAAATTAGTTTAACTCTATTTAACTAAGTTTAATTGATTAAACTAAGAGTGATGTGTGTTCTCAGTGCATATTCCATGGTAAAGGAGGAGCCTCTGTCCTACTTCACAAGTTTTAAACTTCCTCCCACTGCTGATAACTCTATTACAAGAACAGAAAACAGCATGCCACCCTCCAAGCTTAATTACACAGATACAACTGTTTAGGAGAGAAGGATTTCCCTCCCTACAGTTATGATATTTAGAAATTTTCTTTTTAATATCCTGACACCTTTCCTGAACTGTTTCCAAACTGAGCTGGGCTGTTATCCAAATAGCCTGAGGAAACATTGGATTTTGCTTCCATGTATAAAGGACCAGACCAAGTTGTCAGAAGTTCCTGGTCTTCTTCCTGTCCATACCATAGATGCTGGAAAGTAATAATGTGGGTGTTGCAATTAGACTGTAAAGCAGAAAACGTAAATGAACAACCTTTGCCTCTCTGTGAAACTGGGACAAGTAAAGCCCATTTTAAGGCTAATAGCAAGCTATTAATTAGTGTCTGTAGAGCTACTTGAGTTCTCATAGGGAAGATTTTTTTAAATGAGGTGATCAGCTGGGATTCTCTTAGTGACCCGTTTTGTTTCTCACACCCAATTTTCCTTTTTATAGCTAGGAAATGGAGTGTGATAGATGAGTTATATCTTTGTGGGGAAAATAGGAAGGCCTGAGATTAGGTAAGTCAATCCTTACAAGCACCTCAGTAAAGCAACACTGCAGTAGGAGGCTGCCTGGATCTTTGCAGAACCAAGATCTAACAGAGCCATTTAGCAGAAGGCTGGTGGATTCGTTTGGTGCCTGAGATTTAACTTTTGCATCTGACTGCGGTGTTTTTTTGTGTGGTAGTTGTCATTCTTTCCACACGAGTAGCTTTTGGCTACATGTAGCTCTGTTATTAAGTCCTCAAGTTATGGCTTGATGGCAATGGACAGAACAATTTCTTAACAGAAAATTCTTAGCAAGTGCACAAGTGACTGCTCAGTGAAACATTGTAATTAAAGCAGTGATGGTATACAATCTACTAAATTACTTCAGACTGTCAAGGTGGTAAAGCAAACGCCAGCACAGAGTAATAAGCTGAGCAGTAAACTCATAAAATAGTCATTCTTTGTTCTGACATGGATCATTTAAATCTCTTTTTCTCCTAATTCAGTACCTGGAGAGAATGCCATAAATATTTTGAGTAAACATAAAAATGTTTCTTTAATATAAACCTATAAGAGTCTTTTACAGACGGCAGCAACTGATAGTTGTTCAGCACTGCATTCCTACTGATGATGATTACTAGCAATGGGATAGTGTTAACCCTAACACACTGGGCTCTGTTTTGTGAATGTGGGCAATACGTGTGTTCAACTATTACAAATTTCTACTGCACTGGAGTCAGTGTTTTTTGTTGGCTATTTGTTGTGTTTGTTTTTTCCTTACTTTCAAACATATAATCCTAGAAGTATCTCTATATATACACTATAATTTCATCCATCTTTCACAGGGTTACAACTTTACTAATTTAATTTCTTTTATATAAAATGATTTTTTGGAGGGGTTGTGTGTTCTGGGGTTGTTTTGTTTGTGTTTGTTGTTTTTTCAATCAGAACACTTTGTAGGAATAAAATAAATCTCACAGGTTTCATTTTCATGCCAGTTTGTTTAATCGCTGTCCATACTCATTTTTGATACATTCAATAGAGGAGAAGGTAATGAGCGCAGAGTGGCTAAAGTGACTGGATCACAATCTCTGCCATTCAAAATATGAACATGTACTGAAGATTTTTAATTTGTTTTAAACTGAGGGTGGGTGTGGAGGAGAAAAGATGAAATGGTACTTCTCCCTCAGGATATCCATCTGGCTTCCCATATATTTTTGTACACTTGAACTTCTGGTGATTGGACTTTTGCCTTTTAATACTATTTGAAAGTAACGGTTTTAGCACTTTTTCCATATAATTAAGGCCTCTGGTATCCTCTTGGCTGACATGTAGGTTTGAAAGAAGAAGCAATTCTTTAACAAAATGATGAGCTCTTTGATCCCCTTGATTTTTTTGAAAGCTCCTGGAATTGTGGCAAGAGCTCTGACCGAAGTATAACTATCTAAAAATTACATATCTGATTCATTTTCTATGATATTTTCACTGTAAAATCTACAAACACCTCCAAAAGGTGAGTCACTGTATTTTAAGGCTAGATGTGGAATTAATCAGTTCAGATGGCAGTAAATGTCCACAGAGACAGGTTGTTTTAGGGTAAGATTCATATCTCTTAAATTAGGCATCTAAAACAGAGGAATCCACATTAGGAGAAACGAAATATGCCCTAGTGCAAGGAAAAAAAAAAGATATTGTTTCTTGGCATTCACTATCCAGGGGCTTAGATGATTAGCTTAGACTCGAAATCTAGCTTGAAAATTAAATTGATTGATACTTGCAACACAGACTGATTTTAAACAACCAGCTCTGCATAATATGGTAACTGGTTTGCATAAAGGATGCAGGTCCATGGAATTCAAAATAACTCTGAATTTACAACAGTGCCTACTCTTTCATTGGCATAAATCAGTGCAAGTTCATAGGACTGAAAACAGCCATGCTGCTTTACAAGTGCTAAGGGGTTGATGGTATATTGAAGGTAAGTATATTGAAAATGTTGGTTAAACTATTTTAGAAAAGCTTAGAATAAGCTTGCTGTGCCATCTGACCAACCATTCTCTAACACGATCCTCTGGAATGCTGGAAACTTTGAGCTGCATCATCAGCAAATGTTCCTTAAAACATGTAAATATATACTGAATTAATTAACTTTACACTAAGGTATAAAATTCCCCACAGACAGACACTGAGATTCCAGAATTCTTGAATTAACACAGATTTCTGCTGTCATTCTATTGTTGACACCCACATGACTTTGCACTTTGGTCCTTCTGTAGCTGATAAAGGTGATATGAGCCAAATGTTCAGCAAGGACTAACATATGACATTAACCTATGTCCCTATTCACCATTATCTCCTCTCCTCCATATTCTTTTTTCTTCTTCTTTTCCCGCAAATTTTCCTGCAACACACATGGGTCAGGCTGCATGCTTCCAATGAAGGTACTGCCTTCCAGTAAAAGTCAACTCTGAAAAAAAAACCATGGCACATTACAGGTGTTTCAGTTTAGGCTTCATAATTTATTTCTGGTATTTTCTGGAGAGACATTCATAGGCAACATGAAGTAAATTCAAGAGATATTAGGCATGCTACTCTTACTGTTCGTTCACAGACCGCCTGTGTGGCGTGTCTCAGTATGTCTGAGACCTTGGACTCCTTGGATATCCTGTAAAGTTCATATGCACATGAACAACGAACGTTATTCCTGTCAGTCTGGCAGCATATTCAGAGTCACTGCCCTGACTCTACGGCCCCATTTTTCTAGAAGGCCCAACCCTCAGATGCAAGTGTACATTTACTGCATTATATGAAAATTCTCTATCCTACCTCCTGGTAACCCCAGTGGAAAGTTACCAAGTTGAGTAAAAGCCTTCCTTCTTGATTTCTTGATTTTACAAATGCCCCCAATATCTTCCTTTTTTTTTCATTTTTTGGCCAACGACTGCTTCTCATCTTACTATAATTATGTTTTATCTTGCTCCATTCATTTGAAAGTCAACTAAAGTTTTGATTAGGATACATTGAAGCTACTCTTCCCCTCAGCAGGACAAATAGAAAAGAGAATATTAAACCTGCAATCTGATTGTGGAGTCCCTGCATTTTTATTTTGTTTGAAAAGTAGAACATACAGATATTTATTCTGGGAGCAAGTTTTCTGGGACAGCTGCTGATGCACTGACAGTTACAGCATCTTTGCTGAAGACAACTCTAGCATGACCAGGAGAAATAAACTAAGGAGTTTTCGGAAAGCTTAGTTAGATGTCTCTATTATACTCAGCTGTGATCTGTGTCATGTCAGACCTGCTTCTTGTCAATCTATGGCATAATAAGCTTGCCTTTAGCCTGTATTTTAAATAATAGAGCCTAAATATATTCCAGTTTTTCATTTGAAATTGGATAAATTAATTTATACAAAGTTACATTTATTTTTGTTGCTCCTAAAATGTGTGGGATTTAATTCAGCTTACACTAAATTGAATAAATGACATTTAAACATGAGCAAAGCTGGTACCTTAAAATATTAGAGCACAAAGTTCACCTACTTTATTCTAGGTGACATCATCCATGACAAGACTAATGCTCCTTGGGCTATCTTTCCCTTCCCCTTCCCCTTCCCCTTCCCCTTCCCCTTCCCCTTCCCCTTCCCCTTCCCCTTCCCCTTCCCCTTCCCCTTCCCTTTTCTTGTCTTCTCTTTTTGTTCTTTTTTTCTTTTTCTGTATTTTTTGTATTAGCTAGAATCTTGTCTATACATTAAAAAAACCCCACTTTTTTTGAGTTTGGTTAATACATATCTTGAAATATACTGTGCAGTGATTAATGTGTACATCATACACATATGTGCCAAGCCTAGAAAACTTCACAGCATATGCACAAAAAAATCTATACACTAGTTTTTAGTAGGATAATTTTTTCAGTATGTTTATAGATTCTTCCACATGTTTAAAAATATTTTCACATACAAAATGGTCACAATTCAGCTTCCTAGTTGTTATATGATATTTATATTTTAAATAAAGAAATTCTTTAAAGGAAAGAATAGTCAGGTAATTTTTATTTGATGTCTTTACTAATCAAAATTGTAAAGATTGATCTGTTTGTTAATAGCATATTTTCTTTGAATATTTTCAAACTTAAAGTTCACCCAAACCAGCTTCATGTAATTATTTAGCAACCTGGATTATGTTCAGTCCTATAAAACCTCCCAGACAGACCCATAAAAATATAATAGATCATCTACAGGGTGAACACCTCTGCTATTACACTGTTGACAGCAAAAAGTGATTACACACATTTCATTGAAATGGTATTAGTAGTGACCTGCAGGAGATACATTTTCTCCCAACACTGTGAAGCCTGATGAAAAGTCATTAATATGGTCGATGGTCTGACTGCCATAGATATGCAAACATATATACTGTTTGAGTGATGAAAAAGTTAATCTTTATATAGTATATAACAATATCTACTACTTCTGCAGGAGAAAAAAAATGGCCAGTGATGTTGGACCTGTGCTGTCTTTTGACACATCAATAAATTTTGTCCTTTATAAATTATCCTTGGGAAATATATCTTTAAATAAATGAAGAATGCCTGTTATGAAGCAAACCTTTCCCCAGTGTTGTCCTCACTGAGCAAACATAGAGCCAAGAAATGTCTTTGATTTCTTTGTCTACCTGTAGAGAAAAAAAACCTGTTACACAGATCTGTTGTAACTGTTCTCTCCTACCTTGTCCTATGGGCATCCAAATTCTTCAGAGAATTAACACATGGCGGATAGGAATAATCCACCTGATCTTCCAGAACACAGGGGAAATTGCCCTTATTATTGAATGCAGATTTACACTGAGCACAACACTAACACCTGCTTTGTACAGTGCAGGAATGCTCCTGACAAATCCCAAACCCACAAAAGCAGACAACAGGTGGAAATGACATGACAGTGATGAAACAAAAGACTATTAAAAGGCAACATTGGTCAGAATGATAAATAGCTGTCACTATAAACCATCTTCTGAAACAGTACAAAGAAATCTGTAGCCATAATACTGGAGCAAGTATTTGTTTCATTTGTGTAGTGTGCCAAGCCATTCTAGGGGTAACCTGTTCCAATGCCTCACAATCCTCACAGTAAATACCTTCAATACCTTTATTCAGATATTCAGAAAACTTTTCAAGCAAACATCCATTTTTTTTTGACCCCCTCTGGAAAGGCATCCATCTTTTGAGACTATTATGTAACTGTGTAATGAAAAACAAAATCTTTGTTTTCACATGAAGTTTTAACACACAAAGCAATTTGTATGTAATTTCACCCCACTGCATGATAGATTAGCAATTCCAGCTTCCATTTACAGATTTAATTTTCCAATCCCCACCTTTTTATTTTAATCTTGTTCAGTGTTTTTGAAGCAGTTACTGCAAGTCAGGCTTTCAAAAACGTAAATTATCAGACATGATTGCTTTCAACTACATTATCAGCAAATGGTTAGAGTGCAATCAAACTAAGTGCTCCTTCCTGTTGCACACACACACTCACACATGCGCCTGACAAATGAAATCACACTCCAATGCACTCAGCTAAAGCAGCAGATGAAACCTTTTTTCTGCTATTTCCATGTGGCAAGTGAGAGTATGATGGTGTCCCTGTGTGATGGGACATTCCTTTCCCTACAGCACTTTCTTTCCTTTGCATGGTTGAGTTGTCAGTCCCACTCAGGGGACTGAGCAACACTTTAGAGGGGTCATGTTTCCCTCCCACAGCAGCTGCTGCTGTGCTTTCCCCCCTTTGCCTTCTGTATTCAGCTGTCCTTTCATTAGTGAAAAAAATCAGACACCCCAGTGCTCTTGGCCATTCCACTGTGTAAGAGTGGACACAAATCAAGGGATTTTGAATCTCTCTGAGCACAGTACTGTGATCTCAATGCAGGACACCTCCAGGCAGTAGTGGGAGCTGGTAAAGGTTGTTTAGTTGGGAAGCTGATTTTCCATGCAGTGTCACTACTATAATAGACTGCTACATTGCAGGAATCTGGAAGAAGAGAGAAAGGACAAAGTACTTCTCACCCTGTGTGTGAGAAATCAGCACCTCATACAATACTCCAATTCTGACAGAATGCTTCAATTTAAAAAAATGGCCATATTTCAATGACAGGCTGGTTTTTTTCATTGAGATGGAGCAGCGTCAGGCAAGTGGTTTGTGACCATTTGCAGTGATCTCGGTTGCATATTTTTCTTGATGATGGTGCTGATCTGATCACTAGGAAAGTCTGTAGTAAAAAGACAGCTACATCTACAGAAGTACTTAAATATGCTTCATTAAAGATTGCAATGCTTAGACCCCAGCATAGCCTGGTCCTTTTTTTCTTTAAATCCTGACCCTATCTAGTCTAAATCTTTGAATTCCTTCTAGGTCCTCATTTGGTGTCATGTGCTCACTTCCATCTGCATTTTCCTATGAATGTATCTTCCTTTAGCCTTTCCCATCTCTGGGAGTGCTTGACCGTTGCTTACCCAAGTAATGCTTAATCTTCTGCACAATTTTGTGTCTAAAATAATGTGTGAATTCTAAATTGTTAGGTGCATGGAAATCAGGAACTGAGAGGCATGAGGTGGTATTCAAAACTGCAGTTTACAATCCGGCTGTACATCCTTTGCATTAAGGTGTCTTGTGTGGAAATGACAGTTCAAGATACATCAAGCATTTCTCAATCAGAATGAACTTGCGTTCATTGTTTCTCAGGGAAAATTTTGCTTACTGATATAGTAAGCAAAATAGTACAACAGTTCAAGCTTTTCAATTAAAAATTCATAAATCTTGCAGGGACAAACATTTTCTTACTTCCAAAAATTTTCCTGTTTTATTTTATTTCCCAGTGTAGCAGCTGTTATATTTTTTCCCCCATAACCTCTTACACCTAAAACTGTTACTCTTCTAACAGATTACTAATTTAATTTTGTAGTCAATAGGTCAATAGAATTATATATTTTTTTAAATTCAGAAATAGTTTTACACCACTCAAATTATACTTGATGAAATCTAACCTGTTTCTCAAAGAAATTGTTAAAATAAAGGAGTAAAACCTTTGGAAAAAAAAATCTCCAATATATATACTGTCATTGTTTCATTGAATTGAAATCTTTATGAAGGAATCTAAATTTGTGACTTTACTTCCATTTTTTACATAGTAACGCAGATGATTGGACTTTCCAGATGCTGTGCAAGGAAAATAACTGTGTAATATTCAAAATGTTGAGTCCCATGTCGATGCCCAACCAAAAAGCCAAAGCTTTGCATCTGTTCAATGGCCTAATTGAAATTCAAGCTGCACTGCCAAAAATTACTCAAAAAATGTTAAGCTTTATCCATCTTTACCAGGAAAATGTAAATGAATAAATGTAATGATTTTTCTTGAGCTGGTATGCACTTCACAGTTTTTCTGGCAATATTTGCTTTCTGAAAACATTTTGAAAATATCCATGTTATGAAAGCATGCTGAAAACAGGGCTTTATACTATTTTCTTTTAAACTTGGCCCACGGAAGAGTAAGTCTGTACTAATCAATCAATCTGAGCTAGTACAATGGTGTATTTTAGAAAATTAACATGGCCTGGGTAGAAAGAGTGAATGCAAACATTAGGTGTGTGTGAGGAGCACTCCAAACTTTTGTTCTGAAAAGACCTTTGTCCCAAAACTGTTAATGCCAAGAGGCAATGTAAAATTTCCAGATTGGTTTAAGCTGACCATTATCTAAATAATAACCAAGGGACTAACAATAAAACTCTCAGAAAAAGAGTTAGCTTGCAAAGCAGTACAGGGGAAACATGAAGATCTCTAACAAGGGAAAGACCCCAGGGAGTAAGTGGCGCAGACAAGGTGGGCAGGCACCGACCACACTATGTAAGTCAGGGATTGCCTTTTCTATTGCTGATTCTTATCCTCAGTATAGAGTTCTTCCATTGGTTAATTACATCATTAGTAGATCAATAAACTGCTTCCATCCTGATTTCATGTAAACCGTGCAAGTTAAGCTGTTTTTCCCCATGACAAAGAACCAATTCCGCTGTAGGAACAGAACCTTTGATGCTGGAAAACCTGATCATTAGCTACAGAGCTGGACTAGTTGCACTGGTATGTCAGTGACTGGCCGTCATATCTGTTTCCAATGCTTCTAGCATCTCAGTCCCTGTGATCACACAAATGTGGCTCAGTAGAAAAAGTGAGCTAATTTTTTGTTCCTCTCCCCATCTCCAAAGGCAGTGAAAGATATCCTGGGTTTCCCTGAGCAAACCCAGTGATTGAATACCTGCCAAAAAAAAAAGCATTTAATCTGACATTGCAGTGAAGATGCAAAATATACAAGGAAGAAAGGAAACAATGCTGAGTTATGCTGGGGTGGCCACATATTTATAGCTGTGAAATGTGCTGGCTTGACAAAGGCACAAAGGCAGCCAAGTGTACTCTAACAAAATTGCAGTGTTGGCAAATGTGTCCAGGGACAGTATGTACCAGTAAAAGTTCCTCATGTGGAAATCATGGCTCTAGCACCTTGATACTTACTTTCATTCTTTTTCTGATCTTTCACATTTCTCTACTGTCTTATCCAATTACAACTTGTTTTTGTAACTCCCCGGCAGAAGAGGAGACTATATTTAAATGCAGTGTCAATTAAAAAGTGCACAGATGCTTATTGATGCTATATGTGCACCTTGTAGAATCTGTGCAATAACAGTCAAAAATACTGTAAGAAGTTGTAAGAATTAAGCTGAAGTAAAAAAAAATCACATTCCTCTTCAGAGACTATTTTGTCTGAATCCTATTTGACGTAAATTATGTTTTGTAACTATAGATTTTTGGGGGGCTGAAAATTTGCATTTGTTCTTAATTCAGGGAGCAAAATAGCCATCTTATCTGTGGACATGAAAACATGTTATGCATTATTCTCTGTATATAAAAAAACCCAGACTATGACGATTTTATTAATTTTCCGTGGGTTGTAAACATGTTCTAGTCTTCTGCTTGTGCCACACTCATCTTTTCTTCCTTTCAATTGTATCACATCAAATTTTATTATCTGTCTTGTTTTTATGTTTTTTATCCAGAATAATTTAACGTCATCCTTTCTCTTTTTCCTTTTTCCCCTTACTATTAATTCTATCTCTCCAGCTTACTGTTGCAGCTGAGGATCCTCATAAAATCATTTTATAGATGCATTATGTGAACTCTGGGGGCTGTATGCCCAATTCTGGAATCTGCGACCTATGCCATAAATATGGTGCTTGGTTAAATGGTGAGCCTCTTTGTGACTCTAAAGGTGCCAAAAGTTTAGATGGATTAAAAAAACAGTGTGATAAATGAGGGGAGAAAAAAATCCATCAAAGGTAGTTGAACAGAAGAGTATTAAATTTGGAACCTCCTAAACTGCAGAATGGAGTAACCTAAGAGATTGTAGCCTGAAATATATTACTGAATGTCTGTCTATTTCTTACACTCTTTAAGCATCCATTACTAATTATTTCTGAATGTGAGATAGCAGGCTGAGTGCTTGACTTGTAATGGTATGGCTGTTCTTATATAATCTTATGTAGATGCTTATGATGACAAAGTGCAGAAGTGAATTAATGCTCACCCATGGACTAAGAAGAGCATGGACTCATCATGTCAGGTCATAATGGACTCACTGTCAGGTCATAATCATGTTTTCCATTTTTTCTTAAATGTAGAACTGCTCTAGAAGAACATCTTGGGGGACAAAACCTAACATTACAATTCTTTATCATCAGCACATGCATTAAATATGAATTTGATATTTTAAATTATATTTTGCATGGTGAATATGCATATGACTGGCATTCAGAGTTGGCTGGTGCCGTCATCAATGGTTTCACTGCTGGTAGGGCACTGACCCGAGCAGAAAAATAATGCTGCTTCTCACTTTCATTTTAATGTACTTCTGAGTGTAATGATTACTTGTTATATTTCCATGTTGATCCTTTGTTCTGTAATGACAAATGCTGGGTACCTATACAAATTTTGCTACTACCTGTGTTGATTTTATCTAAGCCTTATTAAGGGCCATGAAGGGCTTTAAAGTCCTTGGAATATCAGCTGTCTTCTTTGTGTTATCAAACTAAATGAGAAATAATCCCTAACTGTAGTTCAATGAAGAATGACATATCTTAAAACAAATCCAACTATGGATTTCTTTCTTATTTTGCCTCATGTTGGCTGATCTTTCCTGGAACACAGACCAGCTTAGCACAGAGGTGTTTTCTCTTCCAATGGATCTAATTTTGTTGGTTACTGTTTGTTTTTTTTAAGCCACAACTAAGGCATAGTCAACACAAATGTAGGAAAGTCTCAGAAATGTAATGTAAAATGTAGTAAAACTCAAGAATATAAAGAATGTGGCTTAATACCCTTTGCTAAGGTGCAAATATGGAGTCAGGTAAGGCTTATGGTAAAACACTGACATTACTGAAACAATATTGTCTCTAAAACTTCAGTATCTTCCATTCTTTCATCTATAGGACTTTAAGCTATATAGATGGACAATACATGAATAATGTTTTTCACAGTTCATGAACTTTATTCTTTTACTTCTGTAAAATATAACTTATCCTCCTGAAACCAATCTGTTTCACCCATATTTGCAGCTGTCAGAGATCAGAATCTGGCTCTAACTTCTTACAAGGGCTATTAAGTCAAAGGCAGTTTTTGTTCCAGAAGCAGCTGCTGAAAGGGCAATGGAGCTTCTCATGATGGAAAAAGAGAGGGAGAAAAAAAATCTAAATTTTCAGGAAATTAGAAATTAGTAAAGTACTGATGAATACTAAGTTGACTGGCTCTTATCATGACATTCATTACAGTGCATTTTGACTCAAATTCCATGAACAATTAGTTGAAGAGTTTTAACTGGAAAGAAAATATTACTGTTTGAAAACTGTATTTCCTTTCTTTAAGAAATAACTTACCTGTGGAAAGTGCACTTTATATGTACACTCTCTCCCATGTGCACATTCTCTGTTGTAGATTTCATACTGGTTTAAAGAGTTCATTGAAATAATTGATTTTCCAAAATCTTTCAGAAATTCACTTCTGCAAAATCCAGCAAATCAAAGGAGTTAGGGCTGAGAGCAAGCACTCAACCATAATGTCATGAGCCCAGGTCTCCCTGGCAGGAAAGGCTAATGATGTAAGCTCACAATCTGAACTGGTTTTTTTCATTTGAGAGGAAATCCGTGGCAGATGCTCACTGCAGCTGTAGTTTTATTGACAGTAATGATATTTCTGTTTTCAAATGATGGAAAATATGTTTATGGCTTTCAGATTTGTTTGCCTTTGGGTCAGAGGTCTTTTCACACCTTTCATAAATGATGGAAAAATACAAATTATCTTGTCTAAAAAATTAGACCTATGGATTATTGACAATGTTTGAGTAACAAGTTTATTCTAACCAGAACTTGGTACTGAAATATTCTACACAAGCATTTTATGTTTAGGAGTTAAATAATTCTGTAGTTCTCACTATTAATTTCATATTTACAGAACTGTAAATTATCTGATTATAACAATGTCATAACTGCTATGGTATTTAGTTGTCATGCCTAATAGTATGACATTGTTAGTGAAAAAATATAAATATTCCCAGTTGATACAATACAATTTTTTATTCCAAATATCAATAGAAATGTAATTTCCTTGAAAAGGGAAAAATAATTGGAAAATTTATTATAATGTCATTTTAAGTTTGAAGCATAATTAAATTAAATGACTTAATCTTGTGAGGCAGGATTTAACTGAGATCCTCAAGTTTGGAGTCTATTGTCTGAAATCCAGCAATATGCATACAACACTTGGTCTATTTTATTCTTCCATCCACCCAGCCACCCTTTTGTTTCCACTTTCTTTACAGTGTAATAAATAGTGTCTGATTCACAAAGAAATTACTCTGGAGAAAAGGAAAAAAAAAAGTAAAAAGAAGATTGTAAGGAGAGAATTATGTCAAAAGTTTTTTAAACCCACTGATATTACTTTTTCTGGGTGTTTGTCAAGCTTGTCTCTCTAGTTTTCCTATGCTGGAGATTTTCATCACCTTCTAAGGCTGTTCCAGTGCTTCATTATTTTTGGTGTTTGAAGTTTTTATCATGTCTGTATTTCAATCTAAGCCAATTTTTTATATATATATATATATATATATATATATATATTTGTGTGTGTGTGTGTGTGTGTGTCTTGAAAACTCATGCTTGGACAACAGATTGCACAGAAAAAAAAGGTTACCATGTCTCCTCTCTGTCCTGCAGGAAGTTTGTTATAGAGGGGGCATCATGAAGTGAAAAAACAGTTACCAAAGAGGAAAACTGTTCATAAAAGTGTGTTAAGAATGAAAATGTTAAAAAAAACCAAAACAAAACAAAAAACCTTGGATCACAGTGGTCTGTAATGCTATTGAAAATTATCTGAAAATATTTATTGGTTCTACTGCTAAGAAATGCTACAAATCTAGTTTTAAGATAGTTGAATAATATAGATAATTCCTTTACAGTTGCAAAGAAGTGGAATATTTATGGTGTTTTTCTTTGTAAGTGAGGAATAATATTTTTAAAGAAAGTGCAAAGCGACATATTTATACAGGAGACAATGAATTCAGGTTTGGTTGCATTATTTTAGAATCATTCCTTCTGTGACTAAATTCAGAATAAAAACTGGTCCACAAACAATTCACAATCTATTTTTACTTTATACTAACCATTAAAATACTAGTTGTATTTATTTGGTTATTTTTTATTAAATTAATATTTTAATGCATAATCCTGTAATTTGGAACTTTGAGGCTGGACTCAAATGAATTGCATACAGTATAATTCGATTTTTATTCTGGGGAAAGTAAGAGGAAAAAATGGGTTCTTAATACCATGATATAATATCATATAATGTGCTGGAAGTATTCATTTGCAGAAATAATATCCAAACATTTACAAAGGCATGATAAACTGATATAATAAAATCAGATTTTTTCAGTTTTAAGGTAATAACACCAGCAAAACAAAAAACCCCAATTTTGTAGTTGAAATATAGCCAACTTGACCTCCAAGTGCTTTAGATTTCAAACTTAATTTAGACTAGAAATTAGGTCAAATGGAGAAATCTTGCTGTAATTTACACAAAGAGAAGAATCTGTGATTCTGAACTTCCAGTTCCTCAGATGTATTTTGGTTTCAGTTAGTGCTGAGATGCTAAATTTCCCAGCCTGGTTTATTCCCAGTGCAGTCTGACACTGAGTATTACTAGAAGGATACTTTCAATTTACAGTCCCTCACCTCACTGCCTGTTCTACTGCAATACACCACTGCTTCTATTCAGTTCAGACCTTTTTCAACAGCAGGTCTTGCGTTAGGAGCAAAACCTCACAAGTTGCAAGAATAAGTCCCTCAGAAGTCTTCAATCACGTTATAATTGAGATGGGAGAAGAAAAAGATTAAATAGTGTTAGAATTTGCTGTCAAGAAGCACCTGAATACTGCTTAATTTGAAACAATAGGAATTATTCTTATTTACCATTAGAGGGCACACATACAGTATAAAATACATGATTAAACAGAATTCCAGTTTACCAGGTGAAAGGTTAATACTTCTGTCACATAATAGATACACGGTATACTTGTTTCCACTCGAAGTTATGTCTCAAGAATCTCAGACTCTCTGAATACTGTTAAATGACAGGACAAGTAAGCCACTGCTGTCAAAAGTTCTGTGGCTGTTAGCTCTGGAGCATTGTTGTGTTTTCAGCTCTTGCAGCCATCTTTCACATTTGCCCAGTTCAACAAGGATTTGCCATTACTTTAAGTTCTGTAACAGACTCACAATATTCTCCATCCCTTTCTAGTTGGTGTCTGTTAAAAGTAATCACAAAAAATAATTTTGTGTATCGGTAGCCCACAACAAATAAATTATATGAATACCTAACAAAATAGAAATGCCTGAAATTCTTCTCACACTGAGAGTGCTGTTCTAAATTTATAGGTACTCTAAGACAATCTGTCATACCAGTGTAGTAGTTACTGTAACAAGGTGACCTGCTAAGCATGAGGAAGATGCTGCTCTAAACTGAGTGAAGACTTGACATATATTTTGTGGTCATCACATTGTGAGATGTATAGTGCCATGGTTTATGCTATGAGACATCTCTCCTGGCTGGGTCAGAAGGGAAGGAATACAGCTCAAGGCTGCAGTGCAGAAAAGGGTGTCATACTGGTAGGGCTTGGTAGGATCATCCTTTTTCCTCATTCAGGTGTATGTGTGTATATATATATATGTGCATGTATATATATATATATATACCTGAATGAATCCAATATATATTTAATTTTATATTTTGGCATGCTAAGCAGCTGTTTTTGGCTCATAGGGCTGAGAAATAGTCAGTGTTACGCTTAAAATGTAGGAAGAACTTGGTTAAGAAGTGGGAAAGGGGGTGAGATTTATGTACAGCTGAAGATTTCTTCCTTAAATATATGGAGGCACAATTTAAGTCAGGAGGAGACCTAATTTAGACAAAGACTTACTAGTGGCAGCTTGTTTACAAAAAAGACCCCCCACTGAATTTGTGGAGGATCTGTAAGTGTAATGAAAGAACTTTTGGAGGATAAAAATAGGTATATTCTTTCTCATGACATTATTCTCTCCTGCTTCTTAGCTGGTGGTCAGGTCATCCTGACTCATCAGATAATATCTTAGTAGTAGATATCTGATGCACAGAATGTCAGGATGTCTTAAAGTTGTCTCTAAATGAAACAGTTTCTTCCCTTGTGCTGGAATGGAATTTGTTGAAAGTTGAGGCAGTATATGAGCACAGCCCCACAGAGATGCCTACAGCAAACTAGATGATTTACTGATATTAAAGGAAATGGCTAGGGTGGTATGTTGCTTAGTGCCAAGTTTCAGTACAGCTTTTCTGTAGTCCAAAGAAGCTTTTTCAATTAAGGGTACTGTGGATCAGAGAAATAAACATTTTCTCTAACAGCCTAACAATGATACAGTGAAATGCATTCTGGATGGACAGATGAAAGCCTAAAGTAGCCTGGAACTGAAGTGGAGGTGTATTAGCCACGAAAAAGTGTCAGACTTACAAATGTATCTTGTTGTTTGATTTGGAGTTATTTTTCCAAATCTACCATTTTTCTTGATTTCTGTCACCCAGATGAGGATATTATTAAAAAAATCTTATTTGTATTTACAAGGTCTAGCACCTGAACTTCTATATTCCAACTGAATAAAGGGATAAGTGCAGAAGGTGTTGCGCTTGTTAAGAAATGAATTAAGGGAATCCCTCTAAGTGTGGGACTGTATGAAAACAGAGGCTGTCGAGGGCTTCTCTGAACAGGAAGACTAGAAATATTTCTTGATTTTTATTAGGTCTTGTTGCAAGGAAAACCTATTGAAATAATGTAGTTTGAATTAAAAGAGTATCAAGGCTGGTTATTGATCTACTAATGACATATAATTAGTCAGTAAACAGTGAACAGCATCCAGCAGAGAAGCAGCTCTGCCTGATCCAGGCTTAGGTTGAGATGCTGGAGGCAGCTTGCCCCAGTGTCAATCCAAGTTTTGACTGCTGCGGACTTTGTGTCATGGGTTGGCAAAGTCTATTTTTTAGTTAGGGAAGAATGTAGAATATTTTTCCCTGTCAGGACCTTGGAATTTTTTTAGAAAGGACATGGACCTATCAGAAGGCTAGTTTGAGATATTGGCCTCTGCTTTGACTGCTGAGAATGTTAAATGCGACTTTGGGAAGCACCCATATAAATCTTAGTTCGTTCAGGTCAGCCCCTTTTTTGCTCCTGGTCAGCTGAACAGGTAACATGGAGCTGGGGCCTGCTGCTCCCTGTGCCCCTGCCGCGCCCCCCCCAGCCTCTGGCGGGGAGCTGGCCCTGAGGCATGGCTGAGCTCCATCGGCTCCCAGCGAGGGAGGAGAGGTTGCAGCTTAACGTCAACTACTTTGTCAACTTCCCTGGAGTCCCAGAGCCCCCAGAGCAAGGAGAGAACTCTGCCAGACCCACTGATATCAGCCATGGTATCATGGTATCATGGGCCTGTTTAGGCTGAGGTTGCCCTGATTGTCACCAAGAGGTGGGCAGAGCTCTCTCCTCACCATCTCCTCTGGTGATTCCAGACAGAGAAAGAAAAAGAGTGGATGGACGAAACCCGGGCTGATCTGAAGTGGAGAGACTGCTGCCCGGGACAGAGAGCACACGGCCACTGCAGGCCTGGGCAGATTGAACCCTTTCCTGGCAACATGAAGCTTCCAAGGCCTAACCCTTTCCTGAGAGAGAGAAGAAAGAGACAGAGTGGATGTAGGAAAGACACAGCATGAAGTCAGTGAAATAAGAGTGAAAGAACTGATAAAGATTATTGGACAGAGGGATTGAGGATGTGGACATTTTTAACCGGACTTCTCTGGGGTAAACTATGGAGAAATGGACTGTTTCTTGTAACACCTTAATGTTGTTTGGGGGAAGGCTGGTTGTAATCAAAATTGGGGATTGATATGATTGAGGTTTAAGTGGGAACCTCAGAGTCCCTCACTCCTGGGGTAAAAGGAGGTCTCAGCCTTTGAGATGAAGATGATTCTAAAGAGAAAGTGATTTAAAGCCCTCAGCTCCCAGGGTAAAAGGAGGTCTTTATTTCTTTTGAGATAGAAACTATTTTAGCGATAGAAGAAGAAAATCCTTGTTTTGTACTAGAAGAAGCATCCTTAAACAGTACCCCAGATACACTGAGAGACCCGTGAGTAGCCAGGGGAAAGGCTGTGGGACTGCACAATTTGCAAAAACTCTGTGGCATTGGGAGCTAACAGTCTGTTGTAGTCTTGTGGCAAGTGTCTCCATGGAACTCTAGAGAGACTCCTCTCCCAAAGTGATGAAAGAATATGTTTAAATGGTGAAACTGAGTGAAAATCACAGGTTGTGTCTCTCTGTGTTGTTTGTAAGAAAGTTAACAGTTTATAGGGGGAGGGAAGAGTGTTTTGAAGTTTCATTCTGTTTTGTTTTAGTTTTTTTTTTCAACTTTTCTTTTCCAATCTTTTAGTGTGTTTTAATAAAACTATTTGTTTATTTTAAAGCTTAAGCCTGCTTTGCTTTCCCCTGACCTTCTCCCACAAAAAGGAAATAAACACTAAGACCACTACACTAAATTCGGCAACCAAAATTTAGCGAACGTGAAACCACTACATTAATTGGTGTTTCCACCCAGTTTTTGAATTAAAATCATTACACTTTAGTAAAGGAAATGCTATTCCAGATAGTTTTGAACATTTGAGCCACTTGTACTGGATATGTTCCATGTCTTAACAAGTGCTGATGTCCAGGCCGTTTGCCAAAGGTCAGCTCTGCATTCACTCATCACAAAGTGTCTAGCTACTAGATAATTATGATGTCTTTTAGTTAAATATTTTTATCTGTGCTCCTTTCATCAGAGTTACCTTGGACTTGTAGACATATGTAGTGTTCAGGTAGGATGAAGATCTTGCCCATCTTGTCAAACTTGACTGAAAGCTGGGAATCAAACTTTCATGGTATATTTTAAACAATTGCTCACATAGATAATTATTTTATTACTTACGTCATTGCATGTGTTTATACTAAACCAAGTGGAAACTGGAATTTCCATCTCCTAGGAAATATTTGCAATTCTTCAAATAAAAACCCAACCCAGTTGAGAGCAAAACGTTGGACATATGCTTTCACTTTCTGTTTCCTCTTCTAGAAGCCTTAGAGAGAATGACTGCTTTTTGGGAAAGGGTGAAGATAAGAGATGAAGTTTATTTATTTTCTCTTATCAGGTCCCATCTTGGCAGCACACTGCTTTAGGGCTTGAGGGCCTAAGATATGAGGAACTGAACAGTTCTTGCACTCCGGAAAGGTCTTGGGAGTCTGTGCTGTGTAAGAATACTGGCTAAGTCACAAGAGAATGTTTGGTAAGCTGCTAAAAGGCAGGGGCTCTGCAGTGATTTTTTTGTTTCTAAAACTGAATTTCTGATGCAGGAGGAAAATGTCAGTGCTCATGAGTTTTCCTATTTGATATAATCCTTACTATGCTTGTCTCAGTTCAGTTATAAAATGTATTTTTTAGAAGGGAGTGGAGATAGAGACAATCAAGAGTAGTGCAAACACAGTACAAAAATTGATATTAGAAACTGGATTATAATTCTTTTATTTCGTTTTGTTAAAACAACCTTCCCTGCTCAAATTTTCCAAACCTGGAGATGCATTTTCTTTCATTGCCTCTATAATACGATGTCTGTCTTTGTGGGTAAGATTTTCAAGGTTTAATTTATCCAGCTCTTCCTTTCATTTATTTCTTTATGTCTTTTGTCAGCAAGGCTGAAATATCCCTCTTTTTGTCACTTTTTTTTTCTTTGAATGTAAAATACCTCTACAGAGTAATCACTTTCAACCTTTTCTTTTCTGATAACTCCTGAAAACCTCCCTTAAGAGACCTTGTTTTTCAGTGCTTGACCCCTTCTGCATGAGTGTCTTTTCTCTGAACTTTCTCCAGCTGATCATACAGCTTTCTTGAAATGAAGATTTAAGGCCAAGCAAGAGAAATTTCTTCACTCTTTAATTTACTCTATCTTTAAAGAGTGTCAATTGTCATTCGGTTGGTTTTCCTCTTTCTTATCAGAACAGTGCTCTGGATGTTCATGTTGAAATAAAAAAAAAGCTCTGACGTGTATCAATTTAAAAATTAAATAATATTTTCTCCCTTGAATTTGTTTTAACAGATGAGATTGAAATACTGTCAGTTCCTATGGGATTGAAATACTGTTTACTTTTCCAAGGCCATTGTTCTATTAGATGGGCACCAATATCT
This sequence comes from Hirundo rustica, assembly GCF_015227805.2. Taxonomy (NCBI): domain Eukaryota; kingdom Metazoa; phylum Chordata; class Aves; order Passeriformes; family Hirundinidae; genus Hirundo; species Hirundo rustica. The sequence goes on along the minus strand of NC_053453.1, from coordinate 19,339,082 downwards.
CTCCCTATAAAAATAAAATCTCTTTTCTGCTTTGTACAAGGAAATAGAAGAATACCATTTCATCTTAATTAAAAAAAAAAAACAAAAAACTAGGTGTCATAGGTTAGCACAGTTTAGTTTTTTAGTCATAGAGGAATGTGGAATGATTTTCTGGGGCAGGACCTGGGAACTGCTTTAGAAAGGACAGGGACCTATCAGAAGGTTAGTTGGAATATTGGCATCTATTTTGACCACTGAAAATGTCAATTGTGATTTTGGGAAGCACTCACATAAAAACCCCTGATTTCCTTTTTTCCTTTGGCCAGAGAGAGACAGGTAACACTGAGTTGGGCCTGCTGCTCCCCCAGCTCCCCCTTTTGGGGGGAGCTGGCCCGAGGCTTGGCTGGATTCCATCGGCTCTCGGGTGGCAGTGGAGAGGAGAGGTTGCTGCTTTACAACACCTACTTTCTCCAAACTTCCCTGGAGCAGGGAAAGATCTCTGCTGAGCCTGTGATAAGGGTTATGGGCCCCATTTAGGCTGAGGCTGCCCTGATTTACACCTAGGGGTGGGCAAAAAAAGGGATTTATAAACCTGCCTGTTTTTTTTTTTTTTTTTTTTTTATTCCAGACTGCTCGGGTCTTCTGATCTCTGATCTTTCTGCATGAGTTCTTCCCTCCCTCACCAGTGTGGCCTTGAACATCTAACACCATGAGCTGTCGAGAGAGGAAAAAAAACAAACTCTGGACAGATTTAACCATTTCCTGGCAACGTGAAGCCTGAGAGAGAAAAGAAAGGGACAGAGTGGACATAGAGAAGAAACTGCATGAAGGCAATAGAGCGAGAGTGAAAAGACTATTGGGACAGGGGGGTGAGGAGTTTGTCATTCCATCTTTATTAAGCCATAGAAATGAACTTTATATGTAGATTATCCCCTCAAATCATGGGGAAGATATGCATTTGAGGAGATGATTGTTTAGATTTGTGTGTGGATTTGAGCAAAGGTGTTTGTGATGGACTAAGTGATATTAATCCATAAGATGCTTGAACAGAGACAGAGATGAGAAGTCCTCTGCGCCAGTGGAGAAGTGAGACGATATCTCTGTGCGTTGAGATGAAGAATCCTTTGCTTTTGGAGTTATTCATCTTTAAAAGCTGACACCCCGATATGCATGGGTCTAAGACCCATGACTGTGTATTCTGCTGGAATGGTTTATTCTTGCTTTCCCTGTATTTCATGTGTTAATTGTTTACCCCAGATTTTGTATACACCATTTTGTTCCCTATATAGTTATTCCACAAACTTGGTTCTAGCACCTTCTTTGTCCATCATCTAAACCCTGCCTAAACTCCCTGTCAACTACTGCAAAACCTATCCCTTTTATCCAGAACGTTCTATGTCTTTTATGTATCCTTTGAAAACCCACTGGACTCTGTAACACAATCCCTCCCACAGAATAACCCAATTGGTTTCCCAAATTATACTGTCCTCCCCTCTCCTCCTCCCCAGTTGTATCCCACTGGTAAATTGTTTGTATCTACCCCTGTTACACCCCCTGCATAAAACCCCGTGCACAGAAGTGCTCTGGGCCCTTTTCTTCCCTCGTGGACCCATTCACAATAAACACGTGGATTTACCTGAGAGAAGAAGGTCTCCTCAGATCCTTTGTCCTGGTCCTCATGGACTCCAAAGGCTCAAGGAGTATGCCTCCGCTCCTACAGGTTCCGTGCATCCTAAGGCTTTGCCGCGGGAGCACGATTCCCCGCTCCTGTGGAAACGCCGGGGTGCTGAGCTAGCCTATGTTGCGGTGCCTTATGCGTGGTCTCCACGCACGCCCGGGCTAGCTCAGGCACCGCGGTGTGGAAAGGTACGGACAGCTGACTGTGCCAGTTAATCCAATCCTGTGGAGTCTTGGCTCCCACACGACCTCAGTGGCAAGCACATGTGGGGCAGGGCAACGATGGCAGAGATAGAAAGGTGGACTCTGCGGAGCGAGTTACAAGTGTTTATTGGGGCCCCGGCACGGGACCTCCTGACCTCCAGGTAACTGCCCAGGCAGAGCCCCCCAGCTGTTTGCCAGCAGCTTTTATTTGGGGGTGGAACAAGGAGAAGAGGCAGTGGATAAGCAAATCAGGGATCACCAGGGAGGGGTCACCCTGGTGAATGATATTTTCATAAACCATACATAACTGATGGGGAGGGACCCCTCTGGATCTGACCTACCCCTCGATGCCCTTGGAAGAACTTTCTAGCTCCAGGGGAAGGCCCCGAGATGACAGGCAGACCTCAGAGGAGGGGGGGAGTGGGGGATTGACATATAACTGTTGGAGGGGAGAAAAACAGGGAAAGACCATTGGAGGGAACAAACTGGGGTACATAGAATGAACCATAAATTAACAGCACATAACAATAAAACCAAAATAACACATAACAGTAAAACCAGCGCATAACAATAAAACCACTACAAGCCAAGAAGGAATCCATACATGACCCATAAGCAGCTTGGGAAACTGCTAATGGGAGGGGTCACAAAAGAAGGTTTCCCCAGATGGCTGTTTTTGTGACAGTTAAAAAAACCCACAAGAAAACTGTTGTAGGTTGTCAGTGGGATCCATGACTCTAAGAGAGACTCTTCTCCTAAAGAATTGATGAAAGATTATTTTCAAATAGTGAAACTGACTGAAAATCACAGATTTTGTCTCTTTATGTTGTTTTGTAGGAAAGTTAACAGTTTGCAGAGGGAGGGAAGAGTGTTTTTGGAGTTTCATCCTGCTTTGCTTTTCTCCTAATCGCTCTCCTATAGAAAGAGAATAAACACTAAGACCACTACACTAAATTTGGCCACACTAAATTTGGCGAACATGAAATGACTACAATAGGAAAACTTAAAAAAATGAATGAAAAAATATTCACTGAATTGAAGAAGAAAGAGGAGGGTGAGGATTGTGACAGAGGGTAAGAGAAATAGTGTATTTGTGGTTTTATTATGAAAATGACCAAAGATTTTACAATAAGAAGTAGACTTTACAATAAAAATTGGCCTTTACAATACAAAGTCCATAGACTATAGTCCGAGCCACACCAGTTACCAGAGGACAAGGTAAAGTGCTGACCTTGCTGCTAGCAGCCCACATCTTCAATAACTGAGAGCAAAGCAGACCAGCAAGTGCTTTCTCAGAGCAGATACTTGTACTAAGAAATGAGATGAAGACAAATAATTCTCTGTATGGATGTTTACCAGAGCAATCCTTACATTAATACATAGTGTACTCTTACTGAATACTTCAGGTATGATCCCTTGTTGATAGAGCAGAGAGCTGAGTGCAACTTGTGGAGCAGTCTGCATGTGAAGACAAGGGTGGGGTGGTGAGAAATGCATTCTCCTGACACAGCATCTCCACCTGTCTGAGGGGCCACTCAGAGGGCTTGCAGTGGGCCCTGGCATTGCTGAGTGCAAGTGTGCATGTAGGTTGGAAGAGCCCCCTGTGCAGGAATTGAACTAGCTGGGATGAATAGCTGATCAGCCTCAGTGGCTTATGCGGGAGACTTCAACCTGAGCCTCTGGGAAGTGGGATACTGAAAAGGAGGTATCTGGTTAGGTTATGGTGAGAAAAGTGTAACCATGGGAATTGGTGTGCTAATAGAATAATTCCATAATAGGCCATGTTTCTCGTTCTGGTTCTCAGATGGTTTGGGACCTGTCACATACAAGGTCATGTTCCTGTTCTGCATTTGGGATTGGACCCTTGCCCTCAGATACCCCTATATATTGTTAAGTTTGCCACACCCCAAGTCTTTGGATGTTGCCCCTCAGATGGTGCCATTTCTGCCGTTTGTTATTTTCACTATTAAAGTTCTTAATTTTTTGGACAACTCCATCATTCCTGCTCCCCTGTCTCGCCACACTCCCCCAGCCAGACTGGACCTGGAATTGCAGTGGGCCAGACTGTGATACTCCTGGGTTTTGTCTTGTTTAAACACCAAGAAAAATACCAGAAACAGATAAGCCCTGGAGGAGCAAAATATTAGCAAATTACAAAAGAGTAGGAAATATGACATGTGCCAGTGGCTCAAGCAGGAGCTGGTGGTAGAGTTTTTTGAGCTCTTTTTGTGACTTAGGTCTTTTTGTGACATAGCCATCTAGCTTTATGACATTGTGTGTCCCTTAAATTTATGAATGCTTGTGTTATGTAATATATGGCCATATCTGACCTCAGAGATTTACTTCAGAGACTCATTTGTGTTTCAATAGAATTTGGTGATTCTTGGGGGAAAAAAATTAGAAATGAGTCATTAATAAAATATTGCACATCCAATCTAACTATTTTCTGGTAAAAGTGACATTTCTGCTAAAAGTTTTTTGTATTTTTTTTATAATATATACTGGGTGACTCAAGCATTTTAAATCTTAGCAATTTTTGTAGGTGTTGTAGGTGGCTTAGGACAAAAGCAAATTGACAAATATAAGTAATGTAAGGCCATTGTGATCACTGCTTTCATTACATGCTCATTTAAGTGATTATTCAGTACAGAATTAGGGATTGCCATAAAAAGAAAAAAAATCTTTACAATTCATAAAGGCTTCAGATTTCAAGTTTCTTTTTTTTTGCCTTTGCTACAAAAAGCTGGAAAGAAAAATGCTAAATATTCAGTTTGCTCACTGGTAGTTCTGTCAGGAGAATCAACGAAAAATTTCAAACTTAAAATCCAAGTTCCAGCTATTGGGGCAGAGAGCAGAGATGCATAGCTAGTAGGGGAGGCTTTGAAGGTAGGCAAGGAAAGGTCCAGCTACTGGAACCAGGACTAGAAATAAGAAGATTCATGAGAAACAGGAGTGGCTGTTGAAGAAAGGCTCACTGCAAGATCAATGGCAGCTTAAACCAGATCTTGCTACCCAGCAGGATTTGCTAATTATGCTGAATGTCATACTGCTGCAGAAAAAGTAACTGGTGTGCTTGCATCCAGTGGTTGCATCCAATGATTTCAAAGTAATATTGCTGTACTTTAGGAACCAGTTATTGCATGTTGCCCTGTTATGTATAGTCCTTTTTTAGTTCCTTCCTAGTAAATCTACTGTTTTTAAGGCAGGTTTTAAAACATTAAGTTTTAAAATTCTTACTTGCCTTGGAAATAATTAGCTCACAGAGCACCAGAAAGCATATATAATTTCCAAGTATTCTGAACCAAATGAAGGTTTGTTAATAGTGATGTTTTTAAATGTTAACTCAGCCTTTGGTGCTGTTTGTAGGTTACTGCAGAAGGACTTCAACAATTAAGGTCTATTGTTATACATGTATGAAAAACATGGGTGACAAAGTAAAATATTCAGTTTCTTAAACCACTGAAATGATTGATTTTTACTAGAGGCTTAATATAAATCTGAAAAGCAAAGAGAATACAAGTAAAATCACTAAATTAAAGAATATTTAATTGTGAAATGGCTAAGTGAATTACATTCCCCTTTAAGCATCAGTGAAACAAGATGGTGGGGTTTTTTGCATTAGTGATGATCTTTGACAACTTCTAGAGAACAAATGGCTGAAGAGTAGAGAAGAGTGAAAAATTAACTCTTTCAAAGAAGAGGACAATAAGACAGAAATCTGCCTTAACCAGAAAAGTGTCAAAACCAAAGATATGATCTGTCTGTGTACATCTAAGGAGTCATATGGTTATAAAAAGCCAAAATTAGTCAGTTAAGCAGTCTCATTTACTACCTGGATGAGTAATTAGTAGAGGAAAATGAGTGATGAGATTTATTTTTGCTTCAGTAGGACTCCTGATATAATCCTTTGCACATATAAAATAGGAAGACATGGTTGGGTGAAATTAGTGTAGAGTAGATAAACAGGTGTTTGAAAACCTATGCAGGTATTCTTAGCTTTTTGCCTAATATGGGAGGAAAAATGAAATGAGGACTTTGATGGATCTATTACCTGTTGAATTTTACTTAATCATGGCTGTTATATGAATGGCATAATAGGAAATATCCTTTAAAATGCCAATACAATGCGGGTTAAAATTAGCAGAGGGGGGAGATTAAGATTTCAAAATTTTGTGAATATTGGTAAAGAGTTTGTAATATATAAGATGATATTCAGTAAAGAGCAATTCAGAATTATTCCTTTGTAGGACAAACAAAATGTGCAAATACAAAATGGGCAATAACCAGCTAATGATCTGTGCTGTAAAAACTGAACTGAGCCTTGAGATCTGAGCTCACAGGTGCTAGTTAATGAAGTCTTCTCTCAAAGAGGCAAATACCTTGCTGGCATGCATCACTAAAACATCCAGCATCCAGTTACACCTCATCTAGAAGATAATTCTGCCACCAAACCAGCGCAGTCTCAGCTGACACCTCCAGATCTGGGCTCCAGATTGGAGAGCTACAATAACAGAAATAAAATGACACTTGAAGAAAGGTTAACACAGTGAGAACAGTGTAGGGGGATGGAAGATGGGATGCTTAAAAAACAACAAAAAAAAAACCCCACAAAAATCTTCAGAGGGAGACAAGAAATTTGAATACTACTGATTAGTCTATTAACTAATAACTGGCTTCATTGTCCTTTATATTCATTGGAGTGGGAGAAGTAACTGGCTTATTTAGCAACACCGAAGGTAAAGGAGAGAAGAGAGTGGGTAAGAGCAGGAGCTGCGAGACAGTGAGGAGGCTGCCCAGGGCTGGTTGTCCCTGAGCCAAGGTCTGAGGTGATGTGACCCAACTGCAAGCTGTCTGGATCACTCCATCAATTTCAGGCTGGGAACCATGGTCAGGGAGAAAAGGGGGTGATGATTTTGTTGGATACAGGAAACAACTCTGAGGGAAGCACAACAACCAAGTGTCAACAATCAACAGTCAGGAACATATGACAGAGATGTCTAAGCCTGATATTCACAAAGGAGTTTGATCACCTACACCCAAAAAATGCTCAGTGATCTCTTCAAGGTACAGCTGATGCCTTAGGGCAGTTTCAAAGTGTTGCAAAGTACATTTTTGCCTGATGCTGCAACACTTACTATGGCATTAACAGGCTTTGCAGGGGGATCCTGGATGTGGTGCATGCTAGACAATCTACTTTCATCATTACCTCTAACAAGAGATTTATTATTTTTTAACAGATGGAGTGCAAATCGAATTGGGATGCCAGATCCTTTTCTCCCTCCTGGCCAGTAGGGCTGAAATTCCTCCTTATGTCTGGGAAAAGTGGGAAACCTGGCTGACTGCCAGCCTGCAGATTAGGGCTGCTGAGATGCTGTCAGCAGCAGTCTTGATGGTAAATATTCATGAGCCAAATTGTGCCAATATTCATGTTTAGTTTATTGCATATTCAATGTTATTATCTATACCACTTTGTAAAGGTCATCCTGACATTTAAAGTCAACAGAAATGACTGATTCACTATAAAAGATCACCATTCTCTTAGAAAGTGTGAAACCTGTGCATTTTTGAGTAGTCTGTGTGGACCACTTGTAAACGCTTCTGTTTTTATTATCAGGTGACAGTCCCAACATATAGAGTAGCTTTAATTTAACAAGAACAGCTGTTAGTCCTTCCCAGCCTTTCTTGATTCTTGCTATGCCTTATTTGACTTTGAGATCACACAAAACTGCATATAGAATATCATAATTTCATTCCCTTGTACAATGGGCTTTTATCTGCAATGCGACGCAGCAAAGCTGGCTTTCCAGTTTTTGAATATTGAACACATTTTATTAAAAAAATTAAAATCACTCTACTTGGCTTTAATTCATGAACTTATTATTTTGGGATGGAGCAGGGAAATCCCACATTAATTTTCAGCAACAGGAAGATATTGCTATGGGTGAATTTCTGTCAGAGCCAAAGAAATGATTTTTTTCAGCCACAAGAATTCACTGTGGCAATGTCATAAGAGCATGTAGTTATTATTCTGAATGCTATGCAGACTGTAACATAAGACAGAAAAAAGTGCTCACGAGGAACATATTGAATTATAATAAATCTGTCTCGTCTGGAGACAATGATGATCTGGCACATTTTGTCAAGTGGCAGCCACATAGGATATCGTGCACTGCATACATATTACTGCATTAGCTATAGGCAGCGAGAGGATGGCACCAACAGGGAAAGTGCTCAGACAGATAGGTTGATCATTTGTATTCCAGAGCTCAGCAAGTGCTCAATTCACTGATCCAAACCAAACATGTTGAAGTCAAGGCCTGTTTCTCTAACATGTTTGATATACAGCTGAGCAGTAACTGAATCAAAACAGCATCTCACTATTGCTGTCTGGTGCCGTACTGGGTGGTGAAAGCAAGTGAAGCTTTTCCTGGCACTTGGGGGTATGTTGTATGCAAATGGACCATCTCAGTGGTAAATCTTTAATGTGGCAGACAGAACATTAATTGCATAACTCCCCAGGATCATGTTGCATGCCCAGTTTCCTTAAGTTAAATTATTCCAACGATTCTTCTCTTGATGGAGAATTCCAGGCATTGCAGTCCTACTGTGTGCCAAAAATTAACTCTTCTGCTGTTCAGCTTCAAGTCCTGCCTAAATCCTGGGGCAAATGCCATCCATATGCACAGTGTGTATCTAACTGAAACAACCCAGTGTGTTTGCTACAGTCCATATTAATATTCTGAAATAGAAACTAATCTGTAACCTGATATGATACAATATGTCTGCATTTACATCTCCTTTTTGAAGGATACCAATTCACCTTATGAAAACGAAAAACCTGCTTATTCAAATCTTTAAACAAGGGAATGACTGAAGTGCTCTTCCCCTACATTACAAAACCTGTAATGTATTACCATAAGGATCAGCCCTTTGAATCAGTACTATACTAAGGCCATACAAACATAGTGCAGGCTGTCAGACCAAAGCATGTGAGTACTTGTGTGTACACATCTGTCTGAGACAACCTTCCCTTTTACTATCTGCCCATAATTTAGTACAAGCTCAGTTTTTGCCATGAGCAGGGAACAACAATTCACCAGTCAGGGATTAACAGCATGGCAATGAAATCCTTTATTTTCTCTGAAGATTTTCACCTCTTTTAATCTACCCCCATCTTGACAGAAAGGTGAAGATCTCTCAGAAAAAACTCCTTTTAAAAGCTGCTTAAATTTCTATGTATATGTAGCAAACAGTCTCTTTTACTCTTCTAGGGAGAGTTCTAATGTAGTCCTTTGCACTGGAATGAAAATGCAATATTTTAGATGATTAGTTCAATTTGCAAAATGAAAAAGAAAGCTCAGACCTTTTCAAAAAGAAAAGCTCAGCATCTCCTCAGACAATTTCATTTGATAGTCTATTACCTTGGCCTTGCTCCCATGGTTCCTTATTACAGTATACTTTTATCCTTCAAGAGAATTGGTTGTCTTGAAAACACAGCAGGTGGAGAAGAAAAGCAGACATAAAAAAGGACATTTTTAATAAAAATTTGGACAGAAAAAAATGTGGTTAAAAATTGAGAAAGATGACGATTCTATAGAAACGATACTAATCTTATTTATACAAATCTTATTTACCAAATAAAAATTGCTTTTAGATTCCAGTGGTTTGACACTTACTCCTTCAACCATACATTAGACAGAGGCGCAAGGCTATCCATCATAACAAGTAATTAAGGAAGCCATCTCTTTCTCACAAAAATGTCTGGTAGAAGGGATGCACTCTCTGACCAGATTTATTGTCAAAGACAAGCAGCAATAGGAACAGAAGTGGTGAAAAGAAGTTTATTTTCATGGTTTAGTTAAAAATTTACATAAACAAGCCAATTAGACTACATGTAAAAGGCAAAGAAAGCCTAAATCAAAATGGAAAGTATTCCCTGTCCCTATGGCTGTGGGCTGAGCACAACATAAAGAGAAAAATACATCTAGTAAATGTTCTTGTCAGCTTGACTTAGTTAATCTAGATGTTTGGAAACACAGAAGTGCCTTTAGCTATGCAATGACCTGTCTGCTAGATTTGGGCTTGCAGTATCGAACACAGGTTCAGTCTATGGTTAATTCAAACTTCTACAGCAAAAGTAAGGGACAAATAGTACTTTTTGTGAATATCTACCTGCTTGTAACTTGTCTGATAGTCAGATCAGCAGGTTTTAATTTGTCCTGATCATATAAAATGAGAATGTCTGTTTGCTTGACCAAATTAAGCTCCTTGTAGGAAAAGGATGCTACAGGATGCAAACCTTACTTTCTTTGGAACTGTTAATTTTACATCCATTAAAGAAAATTTGTGGCTTAAATTGCCTCCTGCTTTTACGTCCTGCACTACTAAATCTTTTCCAGACTTTTAGTTAACTTCCAGTGGAAATTATTCTAAAGTATATAAAATAAAGATTGTGACAATTTTTTTCCTCAGACAAACAGATTGCTGAGAAAAGACATGGGCCTGATGAAGCAGGTCCAGACTAGGGCTATGGAGATTATAAAAGGTGGGGTTTTCCAGTCTGGAGAGGTGAAGGTTTCAATGAGACTTTGTAAGAAAGGGCTTATAAGAAAATGGAGGAAAACAGTTTAGCAAGGCCCATTGTGAAAGAACAAGGGACAATGGTTTTAAGCCAAAAAGTGGTAGATATAAGGAAGAAGATTGTTATTGTAATGGGGTAATTTTTATAATAGTAGACACTAAAACAGACAAGTGTTAGATACCCCATTCCTGGAAACATTCAAGATTAGATTGCAATAAGCTCTGAGAAACCTCACTTGCAGGGGTTGTACAAGATGACCTTCAGAGGTCCTTTCCAAACTCTTCTATGAGTCTCTGATTTATGTGTTTCTATATCTCTGATTGTGTTCTCAGGCAGGGGGAATATCAGAAATGGCCTCTGAAGTGGTACAAAAAGGGATGGTTTGGAGGCACCAATATTTAGATGTCAGCCAATTCCCACGGCTGCCCATACTCCTAGGAATAAGAGGAAAGAGAGGGAAGTACGTTAACTTCTAAAGCCATTTATTCATTCTCCAGAGATCCCTTGCGGATGTGCTGCGCCTTGGCCCTTCTAACACACTGCTGTGCCTAAAGGTATTTGCTATAAAAAGCAACATAATGTGTGCAACACTGGAGTAATTTTTAACACTGCCCAACATCAGATTGAAGAGATTTCTTTAAAACATATTTAATGTCTGATTATGTAAATAAAACAAAGGGTTTTTTTTTTGTTTGTTTGTTTTTTTTTTTTTAAATGAGTATGTAATCTCTATATGTTTACAATCCAAACGACTTGAAAATGTTGGCTTTTTTCCACTTTTAAAGGTTATACAACCCAGTAATCTCCACAAATACCGAACTGCAATAACATGTATTTAAAATTTAAACGTCTCTGGCAAGAGTCCTGGTTTTAATCGTACTCTGGAAAATGTAGTTTCAGGGGTGACAAATGAGCTATGGCAAACCAGGTTCTCCCTCCTTTATTTCTACAAAATTTGGCTTAGGGAAAAAAAAAAAAAATCATTCTCTTTAAGGAGTAAAACCCTTCATAAGTAAATAAAAGTGGTAGGAACACTTTTCCTGTTAGCAGAATGTGTTTTGATAGCTCTGTATATGGCTCTAGATATCCCTCTTCCTAGAGACAAGAGCTATAATTTCACTACAGTGCTCTGCAAAATGACACAGAGACATTGCTGGGTCTATAAAACCTCCAAATGCAGCAGTGATACTTATGCCAGTTCTCACCTTTCCTGAGACTTCTTGTAAAATATAAATATTGTGGGTTGGAAAAACTGATAATCCCCCATTAGTATCTGATCAAGTTGCTGAAATGACATGATTTGACCCTGGGTGCCTGCTTGGACCACAGTCATTGATGTGTGAGATTTCTGAAACAGTATATTCTGATCCCAAATCTCTGTTTCTCTTAATAACTACAGGCACCAAAAGGGACTGGGGAGATGGGAAGGAACCACACCAACATGGATTATTTCCTGTTGCCTCTGTAGGTACCCTCAATTCTTCCATATTTATTCAAGCTATGTATGGTTTTTATTTACCAGTCTAGTGGTAAATATAAATTTGAAATTGTGGGTAACCACCTGACCCTTACCCAGTGGTTCTTGGACACTTTATTTCCCCCTCTAAATTAATCTCTTTTCCTTAAAGGCTAGATTAGTGTGAATCAGAAGTGAGAACAAAAGACATAGGTCACTCCACAAAATTTCTTATTTTCTCATGTGGATGTAGAAGGAAATGATGAATGACCAAAATATTTGGTCTTAAAACTTACTGAATTAAAATCACATCTCATCTACCTTCAATGTGTATTGACCTGCTTATTGAGAGTAACTCGTTCTGTCCTTTTCACTAAAAATTATCACTGGCTATTTGGTGGATGAGGAGGAAAATCAGATGCTTAGGAAACAAAATATTAGGCATTTTAAATTCTGAACTTTCCTTTGTAATTATATTATATTATATTATATATATATATATATATAATATATATAATATATATATTATATTATATTATAATATATTGTATAAAATCTGTTTTAAAAGCTTGAGTGTAATTCCTGTTTCAATAAGCAAGTATAAATACGACTATGTCTATATGAAACATGTATTAGGGTAAACCTAGGAAACTCATTATTTCATCACAAAGCAGGAGTTCATTTCAGAAATTTAAAAATAGGACAGAATAATATTGATAATCACTTAGTTTTTTAAAATTAATATTATTTTTGAAATATAAATCTGATGGCCCAGTCCTTCATAAAGCATGTGGAATAATTCAGTTTATTAGAAGAAGGTTAAATATTTTTACCTCATATATTTAATATATTTATAAAATATTTATTAAATTTATGAAATATATATTTATATATTTCATAAATTACTTATGAGTTTCTAAAGCAAAAGAAAGTGTTGACCATGTTTTCTGCTACAGAAAAACGCACAGTAATATCAAAAATATGTATGTACCATATCGAATGTTAATTTTTAAACTGGGAGTGAAGTAAATGGACTTTCTCTAATCTGCAAATATTTTTCATCAGGAAAATTTATGAAGACAGACTAAATCTTGGTGGTTTATATATCCTGTCAATTTGCTTTAGGTGATGATAAATTCTCTATATAAGGCTATCAGAAATTATTTGTAGATAATTGCTTATGACTTAATGATGATCTCTGAAAACTGAGACTCCAGGCATCTGTTACTTTTTGCCACACTGTCAGCCATCTTGATCAACAGATTTGAAAACTCAGAAAATTGTACAGCTTTGAGAAAACAGTGACAGACCCAAATTTTGTGAGATGGTCTGTGTGGAAGTGGAACATTTAGCCCCAACACTTTGTCAAAACCCAACAAAAATAGGAAAAAAAATTTGCAAAAAGTCTCTTCTCTTACTGAGCCCTATTAATATTGACTTGATGGAATCTTAGTCAAACTGTCTGCAACTACTCCCATATCATCCAAATCAAGATTAAATCTTGACAGAAGAATCAGACCTGTGCCCAGGTAAAATTCTGCTGGGTAGCTATCAGCACCTTCAAGGCTACTGTTTTATCCACCAGTCCTGAAGCAGGGACAAAGCACAGGTTGCTCAACTGAAACCATAGCTTCAGTGGAGTGCATAATGTATGCTAAAGGGCTCAAGGAAATAAGCAGAGCATAATGGGTCCTTTGTTCTCTTGTACTTGTCAACCATTTGCAAAGAGTTGTTTAATTCTGACCGATTTTCTCTAGATATCATGTTTGCATGTTTTTAACCTTGTCTATCTATGCTAGTGAGCTTTTAAATCTGTAGTCAATAATATTCTACTGCAATTGAATGCTTATTCTGCAGTTTTCAAGTTATTGCATGCAACTTGCAGAAAGATTTGTTTTGTTAACTCTCCCAAGTGCATAAATACCATTGACTAGTGGTTCCCTTTACTAGACTACTGACTTAATACTGACCTACTAACCATCTTTTCTTCCTCTTAAACAGTAAGATTTTTATTTTTGTATCTTCCTGCCATCCCAATAGAAAATATTTTCATAGCCAAAACCTTTTTTGACCTGTTTTGCAAAACACAGAATTACTTGAGGAGTTGGAAGCTCAGCATTTGCAGAGTTTTGTCACTTTCTACAAAATCTGCTCTGACCATTCATATCAACAGAAGCATCTTTATGATGTATATATAAAATACAAACTGACAAAGACGTAAATTGCAAAATACAGAAATCAATATAAGGTATAAAATACTATTTATACATATACATATATATATAGATAGGATATATGTATGTGTATTTGCAATTTTTTTTCCTGAAATGCTGAGCAATTGTATATCTTCTTGCTTTAAAACAAAGACAATTCAGACAACTTTTTCTTGTTTTCACATGACTCAATCAACTCCCTAAAGAAATGAGTGATCCTATGTTAAGTTCTGGCCATGTGGTATCATTTGTTATGTTACTTTCTGCACTCTCTTTAATTTCTAATCTTACCACCTTATAGATACTCACTACTTAACAGGACTTTTTAATATACATATAATGTATTATCACTGCTCATGTTTGAGGTTTAATGTCATTTTAGTCCAAGGAGGTGACCCAGCGATTCTCATTCCATGGTATTGTATTTGCTCCTATAAAGAATATCTCTATCATTGAAAACAGTGCTGTGCTAGTGGTGTTCAGATTTGTCTGTGTTGTCATATTCAAATTGCCTTTTCTCACACAGGACTCCTAGTTTCCATGTGTTTTATTTTGAAGAAGAAAGAAATCATTAAACTTCTAAATGGTTATATTCACTCCAGTGTTTGCAGATCTGTTATTTGTGTTCATTATTTCAACCACGGTAGCCCACTAAACATGTCCCACACATTATGCTCTCACACCGAATTAGGTGGAGACACACTCTTTATTGTTGATAGTGAAAAATGACTCAGTTGACATTGTCAGTTTTGAAATACACATGTTTTCCTAATCTACTAGAATTCTGCTTATTTTTGTATACAGTGTGAATTTCTTAGAACTATAGTTTTGATGTACACAAATAAACTTTTTGTATGGATGGGTCATGACGTAGGGGAAGAATATTTTTTATGGTGTATTTCTTCGATTATTAAATTATGTGAAGAAATTTATAACCTAACAGAAAAAAAAAAAAGATGGTAAAATGCCTAAAATTTAAGGTCAGACCTCAAACTGGAAATCAAATTACCGTTTTTTTTTTTTTTTTTTTTGAGTGAGAATAACTAGATATCAAACATAGCTCCCAGGGTAGGCTAAATCTCAGGCAGGCAAGGCCTTTAAATCTGGGCAACAATCTAGGTAGATGCAAGAATCATTGTATGAAAGCAATAAATGAGATTAGGCTGAATGACCATTGTGATCCCTTTTAAACTCACCTATCTGTGTAAAAGAAAATTACTGTCTCTGATTGTCTGGTGGCAATTTGGTCTGTCACATACTGTACATTATCTTGCGACAAATAAAACCATGGGAAGGAAAATAGGAAGCCAATATTTGGACTAGAAAATGCAACAGCTGCTAAAAAGTTAATATCCAGTTATATGCCTGCCTGTACAACATATGTCAAATCTTCAAGAATCCAGACACTTGAACTTGTAGCGATTGAACACAGAATTTTTTAGAAATAAAGCTCTAAGTTCTTTTAGATAATCCAATGAAAAGGACAAAGCTCCCAAACTAAATCTGAAGCTTGGTCCTCTCTTTGCCCTGGTGGGTACAAAATGTTGTGCTCTAGATATCCACACTCTTTTGAAGTATCTGAAAAACTTTGCTGGTGTTTCCCTTAGCTCGGAGAAGTATAAGTACTGCTATCAGCACTGTCATTATGATGCCATATAAATGGTCTAGTCACGGTTCAACATGCTGTTTGATTTGTCACTGGCATGTTCATGTAAAGCAAGGAGTTAGGTTGAATTTAACAAATACATCAACAGTATGACTTCTTTTCAGCTGCTTAAATTTGAGAAATGAGTAAATGCTATAAAAGCTTTAATCCTGTTTTTACTTAAATTTTCAATTCAGTGGTCAAAATTAGAAATCATGCCTCAAAACTGCATTTGTGAATTTGTTTTGAGAGCTTCTATCATGGGTTGGCACAATTTTGTTTTCTAGATATAGAGAAATGTAAAATGTTTTTGCCCTGCCCTGACCCTAACATGGGTTGAGGGGGGGAGGACAAGGACCTATCAAAAAGCAGGCTGGGATATTGGCAGCTGAGTTACCAATGAGAACTGTCAGTGCGACTTTGGAAGGAACATTTAAAACTAATCTGCGGGGACCGCCTGGCTCTCTCACTTTAGGATCAGCAATGAGGTAACATCGGGGGTGGCAGGCGGCCTCAGGTCAGGCCTTGCTGCCCTTGTGGGCGGCCGGGCCGGGCCTGGCCGGGGCTCTGAGGGCTGCTGCCTGCACAGAGCGAGCCTGGGCCGGCTGAGCCCCTTTCCCTCGCTTGCGGGCAGGGGAGAGGGGCAGCTGCTGCTCGGCAGCGCGGGGCCATGTGCTCAGACCACGGCAGAAGGGGCCGAAACATGGCCCGGCTTAATCACCACTGGCAGTGGAGAAAGCAAGCCTGCAGCTCCATAACAACTTTGAGCTGGACCGCCCTAGATGAGACCGAGGGGTGGAAAAAAGGACATTTACCAGCTTCCTCTATCAGCACGGCCTTGCAATTTTTTCTTCAGCCCTGCAGCCCAGCGAGTGCACAAGTAAGCCCGAGTAAACTTAACCCTTTCTAAGCAACACAGAACTTTTAAAGCACAATTCTTCCTTGAGAGAAAGAAGAAAGAAAAAACAGAGGGTACATGGAACAGACACTGCATGAAGTCAGTTAGATGAGAAGTGAAAGAACTAATAATATTGGAATAGGATTGAAGAAGTGGACATCTTTAACCAGACTTTTCTAAGGTAAATTATGAAGAAATGAACTGTTCTTTGCAGCATCTTAGTATTATTTGGGTAGAATGCTATTCTAATCAAAATTAAAGACTGGTGTAATAGAGATTTATTTGGGAACTTTGAAACCCCCGCTCCTGGGTCAAAAAGGAGGTCTCAGCCTTTTGAGACAAAGATAATTTTAGATCAGAAGAAGTATTCGTAAATAATACCCCAGATACACTGAGAAGGTCTGCGGATAGAACATCACAGTCTGCAAAAACTCCGGGCGGCAGCAGATGAGTGTGTGACATTAAAAAAGATTGGACTCTTTTGTCTTGCAGCAAACATCTCCATAAAAGATCTTAGAAAGACTCTTCTAGAGTAATGAGTAGTTATGTCTAAGTAGTGAAACTGACTGAAAAGCCTAAGTTGTGTCTTTCTATGTTGTTCAATAAGAAAGTTAATAATTTGTAAGAGGAAAGAAGCGTGGTTTTGAACTTTTATTGTGTTTTAGATTTTTTTTCCCAACTTTCTTTTTTTTCCTGTTCTTTTAGTGTGTGTTAATAAAACCATTTTTTTGGTTCATTTTTAGGCTTAAGCTTGCTTTGTTTATTTTTCTCCTAATCTCTCCCTCCCACAAAAATATTAACACCAAAACCCCTACATTAATTGGTGTTTCTGCCCGGTTTTATTAAATTAAAACCATTACAGCTTCTAAAGTATTACAAAAGTCCAAAGCACCCTGAGTTCTATCCATAAGCAGAAGAACAGCATCCCTGCAACATCTCTGCTTGCAAAGATGAGGACCTGATGAGAACACATTTCTTTTTTATTCTGGACAACATGTATTAACAATTCTAAGAGTTGGAGGCAGTTACACTAATAAAGAGTGAAATGGTAGTTTTGAAGTAGCTGACCATCCCTTTTAATTCCTTGCCTTATTCACATCTGCTCCACAACAGCTAGATGTGAAACATTGCATTAAGTAGATTAAGTGACTTGTCTCCTCTTACTGAACTCTGGAGCCACAATTTGTCTTGGCAGCTACACCTGAGTGCTGCCAACATCTCAGCTTTCAGAATCCCAGAGGGGCAGCTCGGCCTCTATAGCTGTACTACTGGTCTAGACAGTCTTTTTGGGAGGTGATGTGTTAAAGAGAACAAAACTCTTCAAACTGCACATAATCCCCCTCACATTGGCAGGTGACTGGTCACAAGACTAGTCACAACCAAGCTGCTGCAACTGCAACTACATCTTCTGCAACAAGAAACAGGTAAGCAAAGTTGTGCTGTTCTTTTTACGTCATCATTCCCCTTTCCCCCCAAGCTTCCAGACCACACTGGAACATTAAACAGCTGGTGGATTTTTATTTCCAGGGTTGTTGTGTGGTCCTTTCAGTGAACAGTTGAGAAATCCCATTTAGAGTATTTGGTCCTATTCCTATTAAACCTATTTGCTGGTAAGATGCACAGCCATTGCTGGATGCAAGTAGCATGACCAAGAGACAAAAACTTAAGAAAACCTATCTTCTTCAGAAAAGTAACTAAAGAAGTAGATCAGGAAAAAGAGAACAAACTTGAATGAAATAAAGAATGGTGAAATATATGCTTTAAACACATAATTGGCTGTGTTGCACTAGGAATGTTGCCTACCCTAGTCAAGCTTAACAGTTGGCCCATCTTTTTCTATGAATGTTGTCTCAGTTATTTAATGATTTTTACTTTCTCCTTTTTTTGTTTGTTGGCACTGACATTGACCCAGTCTATTCACCCTATACCTGTTATCTTAAATAGCTTATCTAGGAACCAAGTCTTGTCAGGTATTTGTGCAACACCTAGCACGATGCTGTAAGGACCTAACACAAATTGTGAGTTAATAAAATATGGGTGCTGTTCATATCTCTAGTCATGTTCAGGGGTGAGGGAAGGTCAACATAAGATCTAATTTCTACCTGAATTGCTCCTTAAAAAAACTCCAAAAACATCTACTTTAATAACACTAAGATTTTGTGCTTAATTTTAAAGTTACAACTGAAAGTATTCCCATTAAATTCCATATTGGGCCTTAAATTCAAGTTTTTTGTAAAAGAAAGGGATTTTTAAACAAGGCTTTTATCTTTCAGTGGTGGTTTTGGGATATGAAACCAGCCTTGCTGTCAATAGTTTTATATATATATATATATATATATTAGAAAGGGGAATCATCTAGCTTATTTTGATGAAGATGGCAAAATAAGGACCCTGGATCTGATATACCATAATTAGCAGTTTTATTTGGAAGTTTCCTTGGGTTAAACTGTAAGCAGAATGTATTTGACTATGTAGTAATTTGTTGGGTTTTTTTCTTTTTCTTTCAGTATTGCTGTGTGTTATTTGTTTTCATATTGGTTTTCATTTTTATATTGGGTTTTATGTTATAATGGTTTGTTTTGTACTCCCCTGTCCTCCTGGAAAATGTTATATCCAGAAGACTGTCCCTGCCCCTTCCTCCTTGTCCATCCTCCCACACTCCTGCCAGTCCCCTCCTATGCACCCTGTCTGTCATTCGGCTTGTTCCAGCTTTTGGAGAGTTCAGGTAAAGACATCAAATGATGGGGCAAGAGCTGAGGAGGTTCCTCCCTTTATGTTCCCATTGGTTTCTTTGAATGTCTTTCCAACCCTGTTCCACTCCCACCTTATCCCTCATTGGGTGTTGGTTTGTCTCCTCCTTCAGCCCCTCCCCTGCATATAAGCCCCGGACCACGAGACCAGGCCAGGACTTGGCCTGAGCAGAGGAACCAAGGCAGACGTCCAATCAGGACGGGACAAAGACTGGAATAAAGACCTTGGATTCGCCCTCTTGTCAAGTCTGACTCCTTTCCTCTGCCACCGATGGGGTCTCTCTCTCTCCTGATAAGGGGAAAAAGCCCCTTCGCCACTCCCTAGGTTTTTAGGACCCAGAGGAGTATTCCTGTGTTGTCTCAGTCTCGAGCTAGCCTGGGCAAAACAGAGCCAGCAGCTCCGTAAGAGACAAGGGACATTTCAGGCTGAACTTCTTTAGGAAAGAAAACCCTTTGGAATGTTCATTTTTCTGAATCTTCTGACAAAGTGTAATTAAAAAAAAAAGTAAAAATATGTAAAGACAACCCCACACAAACTTACTATATAGTATGTACACACACACTACAGGTACACACAAACACACATGCATGTATACATACAATCTTGGATGCTTGGAGTCATTACAGGCAAGGGGATTGTGTGGAGCATGATTTTTTTTTTTTTTTTTTTTTTTTTCCTGCTAATAAACCAGGAATGTTGAGGAGGTTTTAGCCCCAAGCCACTGTCCTTTTCTCAGTGTGGCAGTCTCACCCTAGTAAGGTACAACATGTCTGCAAATGCAGAACTGCAGAGCTCTCAGCTCCCCAAAAGCAAGAATCCTGGCCCAACTGCACCTCCTGTGGAGCTTTCCTGCAGCTTCAGCCCCATACTATAGCTAAGTTTGCTTTCTTTAATGCATCGCCAATTTCTTACTGACAAATGATGTGGCTCTCATTTTACATTGCAAGTGGTGTTTTTCACCGCTTTGAGAAGTGGTGGCCCTACTTTCTCCATCTTTTTCTTAACTGCGACATTTTTCAAGACAGTAGGGCCCGTGGAGTACCAAGAGACTTGATTTTAAGAGGCAAGTGACCAAACTAAGCACTAAGACTTCAACATTGAGTCTCCGGGTTTTTTAATGCTATGACAAGTGAATAGATTCCACTTCTTTCAAAAAGCTATTCTGAACAGTCAAACTAAAAAGAGGACTACTACTTTCCAAGACTACTTTTGCTCTTTGTAGCCTTTTCCTGACTTTGTTTCCTCACTACAGACTAAAAAGATCACCTTAACTGTACAGAGCTCTGCTGGCTTTATGAAGCCATTAGAATGGACAGACAACATTTTTGTACATTAAAACACAATAATAATTGCTACATTCCCATTAATAATCTTTCCACTAGCATGACTGGATTCCACTCAGAACACCATTGTGCATCAGGCCTTTATAAATGTACATGCATACAACTACAATCCATTGTCAGACATTACTATTCAATGTTTTTCAAGGAGCTCCAATAGTCTTTTACAGGAATTTCTTCAGCTAAGGTTATCTCAGAATTGAAGAGTGAGGAGAGAGTCTTTATGTCATAGAATCCTAGAATCATTTAGGTTAGAAAAGACCTTTATGTTTATAGATTCCAACTGCAAACCTAACATTGTTAAAGTTGACCACTAAATCATGTCCCTATTAGGCATATCTACACATTTTTTACATAACTCCAGGGATGGAGACTCACGACTGGGAGTGATGTGGAAAAGTGTCAGCCTAAAAATTGTAACCCAAATGAATATATAGATCATATTTCTGAAGGAAATGTCTGTATAAGTTCAGTTTAATAATGTTTATATGATTTCAATCAACTCTTGATTTTGGTTGACTGTTAACTTTTTTTCCCCCAAAACTAGGTAAATCTTTAACAATAAATAAATCCATCTTTGGCAGTTATGTTCCAGAATTGCAAATCAGGTAGAGTAGCAAAGTGACTCAATTACCTTTCAGTATGTTCTGCTTAAAATCCATACCTGTCTGCATGCAGTTTTGTAGAGTTTTGCAGACAGCTTTCTGTATGTTTGCCATTATAGAATATTATTTGGGAGCCAGACTTTCAGCTACAGGGAAGCTCCAAGATGGAATTTACAACAGGCTAGGGTATATTTAGTATCATGCACTAAAGCTGCTGAAGACTGAAAGGAACTCTTCATATTTATTATTATCACCACACAGTATGAATCAGTAAGAAATGTTATAATTGTTAGATATATAAGGCTACAAAATATTGGGATAATTACTATGAGGTAAAAAAAAATCAATAATATCCAGCTGTAAAGATAACTTTAGTCTTTTGTACTAATTGCCATCATACAATTCCGCAGTCCATTTCATGAGAACTTTAACATGCAAAAGCAACAGAAATTGCATTTATAAAAAGAAACAAAAGTAAAGGATTCTTTGTATAGTCTCATACATGTAATTACATTTTGATGTCCCTGATTCACGCACTTGAGATAGTTGTACTTCTAGTGGATTTATTTTTGTTGTTGTTCATAGATTGCCAATGAAATTGAAGAAATACTGAAGATTATTATATTGTGTGATGATTTTGTAAAGGGATGTCTCTAATGGAAATACTGGGCTGTTTTTAACTAGGCAAAGGGCTAAGCGGTATAATCAACCTATATGCCCAAACCAGCTGGGGTATAAAGCAAGATCTCACAATAGATCCAGAAGAGTTGTCATATTTTCAGTGTCTCAGCTGGAAACTTAGCCAAGTAAGATAGAAAAGCAATTATACCTTTTTTTATTAAAATGTTCAGACTATTTCATGTTGTACTGGTTTTTATCAGAAAACTCCATCTACTCATAGATCTTCAATGCTTATAGATCAATGGAGTTTTAAATTGGAAATTTAATGTCTCTGCAGGTGACAATGGGTCCAGTGGCACACCAAGTATGTGCCCAACTGCATGTAAAGTAAAGAAATGTTCTTCATTTTACTATCAAGGCACTGTAAATATCTTTTATGAATTAGAACAAAAATAGCCAAGGAGTAAAATTTTTCCAGATACTATCTCAGTAATGTAGAAGTTGAGTTGGTTTAGGTATACTGCAAAAAGTACTGACCCAGCGCACTGTCAGCAAATAACAACTGTTGATATAAACCTTCACCTCGTGGAGGCAATTTCTGTTTCTTATAAAATATTGCTCTTGAAGCCTCACTGTCACCTACTGAACCCTGAGTGCCAGACTGTGCTCTGTTCTGTGACGCTAAATGTTATGAGGTGTCTAGTTCAGGATAACTGTCTGTACAGGGGACATGAACTCTTGATCTGACACAGATTTCTTCTAGACTACACTAACAGAAATTATTATTCTGTGTTCTTCAGCACCAGCTCATGTCTTAGAAGCAGTCATCCATTCTGACTCTAAGCTCTAGGAGGCATCATCTGTAGAGGCGACACTTGGATTTTATAGGGAATTTTTTCACCTCCTGGGATAAGGATCTTGAGTACTTTACAGATCAACAGCCCAACAGCCTCTTTTGAATTCACTTAAGCTGATCTACTGACTGCTCCTAGTTAAAGCAGGACAGAAGTAGTTTTTTAGCTCTGAGTTTGTGTCCTGTCTCACATTGGTCAGACTTTCACCCTTCCCAAACACAACTGTCTTACATATTTAAAATAGCTTCTGATATGTACAGCACATCCAAACAATGTCCAAATGTAATCTGAAAGGGGAGTAATTTGCATGACTCAAGTTTGTGTTAGGGATGTTTGAGAGCTGTGGACTGTTTAGCAGTATATAGCCACAAGACCCTATGCTCAGTTCTGCTGCTGTTTAAATAGATCTCTGACTTGGCACCTATGCGGTCCTGCTCCCAAAGTGCTAAATAATGAGAATATAAGCATAGCCCCAGAGACCTCAGCTGGGCAAAGCCTCTATGTATTGGGCCCCACACAACCTTTTTCTGTGCAAAACATGTCTCACCACAGTGAGTCAAGAGGATTAGCCTGTTATTCCACAGGTGGTGAAGCAAAGAGAAATTAGCTTCAAAAAATTTAGTGATGAGAGAATCTTGTGTCAGCAAAACCTAGTGAAAACAAAGCTGCATTATCCTAGATGGCATTAATACACATATTACCGTGAGGGCAGAGCAATAAATTTCATTTCAACTTTGCCCCTCTTAGTTAGCACAGACCTGAAAGTCAAAGCAAGTTAACAGTCTCTCATTGCAAGGACCAGGGAAAAATAAAATAACTAAAAATGTAAGCTTTCTATATTTGCTCTACAAAATGTGCCAGTAAAGACACTGGAATTCTAAGAAGATTTCCTCAGTCAGAAATATGTTAGTTCTGGTTCTTGGCCTCCAAGGGCATCCTGTCACCTGGCCAAATGGGGCAATTGCCTTGGGGACAGGGAAACTGTTGATAAAGTTTGCACAGCAGTGCAAAAGGCACAAAATTATTTCTTCAGAGTGATGAACCAGTCAAGGTTCATCCAAGGGTCCTCTGTGGATGGTGTCCTGTACCCCATTGTGCTTCTCAATCATAGAGTAAATTAATCAATGCTTCCATTGTCTAATTACTAGAAGATAATTAGGAACAATTAAAATTATATATACAGGCATATCCTTCTTTGGCTTACTTACAACAATTGCAATGATTAACATATTTTTAGGCATTTGTTAAACTGTTAAAAGAAGCCAATAAGATAAAGAAAAGTAGCTCATCTTGGCCACTATAATGAAACTCTTTAGCAGCATAAATGGAGAAAGATGACAAATCTAGTGTGAAGGTCTTTTTTCTGCCCAGACAGATTCCAATAGATCATCTGTCAGCTGGTCTTCTGTTTACTTTGCTTTTATGTGGTGGTGCGAGAACAGTGTTATTAGGTTTTTATAAGAAGTTTTATGTTATAGTTCATTTCAGTGTATCCCCAGTTCTGTAACCCTTTTTAGCTTTCTGTATAATAAGGTGTTTTGTGTCAGTCCTCCCACCCCTCACCTGACCTGGACCATCCCCTCTGCCCCCCCTCTCTGGGGCAGCCTGCCTATCACTTCGGGACCCCTCCCAAGATTGAGCAATCATACGGAGAGGGCTCCAGGAGATAGGTCCCCCGGGGCAGAAATCCTTTCCTCTGGGGGTGGTTGGTCAAAGGCTTGGAGGAGGACACCCCCTTGTTACCCCCTGAATCCTCTGATTTGTTGCCTTGTTGTAACCCCCCCGAACCCCTCCCCCAGTTGTAAGGTGGAGGAGGGAGATTCAAATGCTCTCTGCTCTGGCCTCTCTGGCCTGTGGTTTGGACCAGCTGTGGTACTCCCACAGCTCGGCCTGAATAAACATCTTTTAACCTGCTAAGCTGAGAGCCATACTTTTCTACTGCCGCTGCTGTCACGACACTATTTAGTCCAGCTGCTGCTTGGAAGCCAAGCCAGCAGGTAAAGATAACCTGCGTGCCTGTCCGAACTGGGAACATCTTGTAGCTGTGCAGATCTGAGCCAGCCAGAGGCTGGCATCCGCCCGGTGCCGAGATAGAACACAGCTACACTTTTACACTGATATATACAGGGAACAAGTATATATGTTTGGGTATGTCTACTCTAATAGAATCTTAAAAAAAGAAGCTGTATCTCACAGAAGATTATAACCTAAAAATCAGTGCTGATGGGAACAGAACAGAGAAAATGTAGACAACAGTAAAGACAGAAAGATGTGAGGATTTCAATTATAGACATCCCTATCTTGTGCTGTGTGTTCTATTATTTCTTGTTGGCAGTCTTCCTGGCACCAAAGGTGGTGTTTGCAGGAGAGTAATAGAAGCAGAAGTAGCAGCAGGTGGTGTGCTCCTCACAGCAGGTGTTGGAAATTGCCTAAATGAAGGTTTGGGTGTTCTATTGAGTAGCAACAGCTTCCAGGTTCAAAGTGAGGTGGACAACAAGTTGAAGAATGCGAGTCAAAAGAATTTTGTGCTGCTTATGAATGGTAAATTAGCAGTATGAAAGGAAACAAACCAAACCTGATAAAACTCAAAGACTGTGTTTGGGAAGAATTTTCTTGGCCTTTCTTTGTCTACTTTGGCATTTTGCACTAAATTGGTGTGACAAAAGAAGCAATTTATGATGTTTAAATGGTTTTATTTGTTTGCCTTTGTTGTTGTTGTTTTTGTTTGTTTTTTTTGTTTTTGTCTTTGGACTAGTTACTTACTGAACTATTTCTATAAGGTAAGATAGCAGATGCTAAATATGCAGGAAGAAAATTAGCCATCGGAACCTGCAGGTACTCCCTCCTTAGGAAAGAAAAGAACACAGCATCATTCTTGGAAGACAACTACATCTCTATAATAGAGCTTACAATTTAGCATGCAAAGCATGCTTTTTTCCTCATTGATTCATAGTGAATTAAATACCAAACTCAAAGCAAAGTTTGGGGCCTGTTCTGAAAGTAGGCTGATTTTTCTTGGAAGTCAAAGCCTAGCTGGGAATCTTCTAGAGAAACTCAGCTTTTTCTTTAAATAATTATAGATGACATTTCCTTAGAAAATTAGGAGAATGTGCATTCTCAAGAAAGAACATTTCAATTTGCTGAATTTACAAGCACTTTATACAAAGTGGAAATTTTAAAACTAAAGTCTATATTAACAAGTAGTGCAGACTAGTTGGAACAGATGTGCAGAATGAAATAGTATTGAGGAACTATTTTACAAAGATAAATTTCATGCTTTTCTTTATCTTCAGGCTCACTGTAGTATGCTCCATTTGACAGACTGCCCACTGGTGACTAGAGGGCACCTGGTTTGATCCTGGATCACGTATTCCCGATTAATGTCATCCAGAATATTCAAGCTCAAGCTTGCAGAACTCTGATATATGTCCAATGTCCAGATGACTGTCAGAAATGCACTCCTTGCCTGAAGTAAGACACTTCCGTCGATGACGGAAGCTAACTTTTAGGTTAGGTTAAGCTGGCCTGGGTAACCTGCTGCAGAACCTAAAACAGTTCAGAGTTCAGTATCAGAGCCTGCAATACTTTGTTTACTTCTCAGAAGCAGTACTTGAGATAATAAAAGACACTAATTCTGTCATCTTCAAATTGTTTTTTCCCCTCTTCCCCTATGACTTTGTGGGGCACATACTATTTACTTATGAGGAACCCCAAATGAAAAATGTATGTCTCAGATGGATTTTATCCAAGATATAGATTATGTAAATTAATAGATTTTCTCAGATATGATTCTTACACATTTTATGTGTGCTATACTGATTTTTGTTTAAATAAGTTTGTGATTAAAATTGTCCAGTCAAAGATATTTTAAATTTTACAAATAAAACAAAATTAAAAAGTAATTTGAACTTGGACTAGTACTAAACAAATTTTAGAAAAGGAAAATTCAGAGGCAAGACCTTAAAATACATTGAAAACCTTATTTCTTGTCCTGGACTAGCAAGACTTCATAACACCTTGTCTGCACTTGCAAATGACAGTGATAGTCCTTTAAATAGGGAAATGAAGAAAGTAATTTTTGCAGGTGTCTTCCAGCTCTACTTGCTTGGGTTTAGCTGCATCGAGTTCTTTTGAGAACTTCACACTTAGTGTTTATCATAATAAAATTAATGAACTTTAAAGAAGTCATATCAGTGGGGCTCTTTTATAGGGTCTTAAATAACCACTTCCAGTTTATATAGGGGTTCATGCTTGATCCTTAATTCCACTGGAAGATGCAGGCAATATAGGTTTTTGCAATATTCACCAAAACCAAGCAAACCAGAATGACACAGATGTAATATGACAAATTATTCTGATTTTCATAGAGATAAGTATTTTGCTGTTGATCTCTCCACCATTCTCAGACAGTGGACTTATGTTCATGTCTATGTTAGCTATAATCACACAGATTTTCACACAGCATTATATGTGGTCCATATGGACACCATGTGAAGGTTTTTTGTGCCCATAGAATGATGACCTACCATAAAATAACTTACATTTAGTTTCTTCTGGAGTACATGAAATGTTGACAAATGGAGCAGCATGTGCTGAACATTAATTGGCACCAGACAAACTCATTATTCTCTGAAAGATATTGTTCATCAATACGGAACCATCTGCATTGTATTTACATAAGTAACGATTGGTTTCTCTTTTAATACCATACTGGATCTTCGACAAAATAGCAAGATGTTCCTAATACAACCACTTTGATTATAAATTCTGTTGAACAAACCAGGCAGTAAAGATGTACTATTGTGAGCTAATTTTCTGATGGGCAAATGAGTTTTTATCAAAAGCAGTATGGAAAAAAATGTAGTAAAACATAAGAATGTTTGCTTTGGTGAAGTGAGGAGTCCTTCTAGGTCAGAAACCTGTCCCTGGTTTTGAGGACTAATATATATATTTAAGTAAAGAATATAACAAAGGCAGTCCATCTTCCAGGTTTTGCTATTTGAATGCTTTAAATAAAACAAGATTTTAAAACAAGATTTCTTTAAAACAAGATTTGTTCTATGACACCTCATGTGATAGTCCATGATATTGTTTTGCCTACATATGCTTTTTGACATGAATGAGAACATAGTCTTTAGGTGTTTTCAGTTTCCTAGAAAATTTCTTTTACTTTACATAATTATCTCCATCTTCAATGTATCTACTGATGTATTATTTATGAGCAAAATGACTGTGCCCTTGTGTCTATGGATCTTATTGTGTAAACTTCAAAAATGATCATTCAAATGTTGTCTAGTTGGATTCAGTCCTACCCTTTCCTTTATTGCTGGTATTCAAAGGTCACCCCTAACTCACTCCACCGTTATCTAGATAACTTACAAAGTATTCCACTCTTTCCTCACGCAGGTGAGTCTTCTCTGGCATCAGAAGCCCATCTACTTAACTCTACATCTACTCTCAGTTTGGAATTGTAAGTGAGGATATCTCATATACAATTAGTATAGTTTGATAGTAGAGAATTCTTCCTAGGAAGTATGCTTTTTTATGCCTTTTTTTTTTTTTTTTTTTTTTTTCATCTAAAAAAGTATAAGATCCCTTAATAGTGAATTTTAAAATGTAACCTACTACTTCTGAGCCTTTATAATTGTCTGAGACTGAGAAAAGAATTTATCACCCCATTTTTGAAAATTGGAAATGCCTCTTTTTTACTGGGCTTATTATGGACAATTTCTATTTTAAGTTCATGTCAGACATGCTGAAAATCATATAGAAAGGTCATATTGACATTTATTGACATCCTAGTTCATTGGACAGTTGGAAGAAAATAGTTATTAATGAAAAATTACTCCACAATTGGCTAGCACCTTTTGTTTTTCTCAAAGAAACTAGACATGATATCTAATGTTCAATTCTATTGATTAGTTTAAATTTTTTTAGAGTTCACTTTACTGTTAAAAAAATGCTTAAACCCTATATAGGTCATTGGTTCCTGTCAGTTTTACAAAATATCCTGATGGTTCCTGAGGGGAAAAATGTCTGAAGGGCCTTTCAGGTTCTTTACTTTTATTGTCCTGGTGGTGAAAAATTTTTTTTTTTTTTTTTTTTTTTTTTTTTTTTTTTTTTTTTTTTTTTTTTTTTTTTTTGAGAGAGAGAGAGAGAGAGCAATAGAGAGAACTAGAGAGAAGAGCAATAGAGGGGGAAATCGCTGTTAATCTGCATTACTTACTGTGACTGTACAGTGCTAATGGAACAAATTAGATACTGACAAATATTACAGATAAAATGATGAGCTACGTGGCAGAGTTCACACTGAAAAAACCCATATCTTAATTAGCAATGTGGCTACACCAACTACACTTGAAAGGCTTGGCATGCTTACATTTGCCTGCTATTAAAAGGCATGGTTTTTCATTTAGTACTAGTGACTCCAGTGTGAGTGGAATCTTTTCCTCCTCGTTTAATATGATTCCACAGAGCTTAACAGGAAAAGTAGCTTGGCACTATTTCATTTGAATTTGGTATGCTAAGAAAAATAACTAACACAACAGTTTTCAAAGTTCAGGCATATCCTTTCAAAGCCAAATAAATGCAAGGTGATCTTGGGAGCTGTGTTTTGGTCTTACACACATGCACCTTAGAGTCATGACACAATGTTAATGTGATACTGTACCTTGTCTCCGGTCTTTGTACGGACATTATGGAAAGAAGTATTTTGTCCTAGACTTGCAGGAACAATGACAATGTGTAGAAGGTATTCTTCAATTAGGTCATAGCTTTGTCAGTCTTATTGCCCCAGGATCACCTCCCAGTGTTTCTTAGAGTATAGGTCTTTGTTTCTGTCTTGCACGTTTCCATCTCCTAGCAGGTGGGGGGGAGGGTGGGAAGCTGTCATTCTTCACTGCTCCAAACCCAATTTCAGTTCTTTATTTTGACCCCTACAGTCTTCCTCTCTATAGAGGTTAAGAGGTGAGAAAAAAAGACGTCATTATTTCATTTTCCTGTGTGAAGTTAGAAGTGTTGCTGCATACTGTTATCTTTGCCTGAATATGAATGAGCAGTTGGAAAGAACTGTTGCTTTAACCCAGACTTGTATGTAATTAAATAATGAATATAGCCTGTTAATGGGAATCAAACTACTACAAAAATGCATCTTACTCAGGATGAACTACAGATGGTGATTTCTGTTGCTCTCTATTACTTCTTTGATGCTGTTAAAATTATCTTTGACAGGAGTGCTGATGATAAAAGTCTTTTGCAAAATTTTTAATGGAGTCTAAGAATCAGAGCATTCAAGACTTAAAATTTTCCTTATTAATTCCTTCTCCCATAGAACCGCTTTTCAGAAAATTTAATACAAGTCAAAATGTCTAATCCTAGAGAAATTTAAGGGTCCAATTCCTTCTTAAATGAGACTAGAAGGCATACATCTGGTTTAGAGTTTGAAGAGACTTTTCTTACTGCAAAATATTAGAGTAAGTAATTTTAAAAGGCTCATTGTTGGATTAAAGGTAGGAAAAATATTTTTATGGCCATACCAACTCTCACTTTTGAACTTTTTTTTGCTAGTGCATATATTACTATGCATGAGAAGGAAATAAGGAGTGGGCATTGAGAAACATTTGTGGGACAGAAGAAAATAAATTTACTTATGCAATTTGAATCTGAGGGGCTGAAGTCCTGGAGATTTTTTGCAAATAAGGAAGGTGGTATGATGGTATCTGCTTTTGGTGGTGGTCATGAGAAGCTCTTTGCTGATTTTTGTATATATGTCACAAAGCAAAAATGGGTTGTATTAAAATACAATTTTAGTTTGACTGCTACAGGCTTCTGTCTAAACTATGAGTTTTAATAATGCCTCTTTTCTCCCTGAAGCCTAGAAAAAGAGTATAAAACCATAAAATAGAGAATTTGGTCAAAATGTTACATTCTGATTCTGTTGTGTCAGATTTTGTCCTGGAGTTCTTGTAAACTCTTTATCAATCAACTGAGTTTGAAGAACATAACGGACATTTTTAAAATGGGATTTTTTTTCCTACAGCCACTATAATTACTGAAGAATATCAATTCAGATTTGATAAATGATTCCTTATTTACAATATTCAGTGAATAGACCAGGTTGCTCAAAGCCCCATCCAACGTGCCCTTGAAGACTTTCTGGGATAGGGCATCCACAGCTTCTCTGGGCCACCAGTTCCAGTGCCTCACCACCCTCAAAACAAAGAGCCTTCTCCTAATATCTGGTCTAAACTTACTCTCTTTTGGTTTGAATTCATTCCCCCTTGTCCTGTCACTACATGCTTTTGTGAAAAAACCCTCTCCATCTTTCTTGTAACTCAAAATCATCCTGAGTATCAGTTGTGAAGGTGTTTTCGTGAGTTGATTATAAGAGTAGAGTGTATATGTACAAGATGTTCACAGATTAATTTTATCAGTCATGGAGCAGTGTAGTAGGTGGACAGCTGAGGCACCACTAATTTTGCATTGAAGCTCAAAGTTTATACTGGAGAACATCAATGACCTGAGAAATCTGCACTGATAACTTTCAAACATGCTTGAAGTTTATTTATCAACAGTGGTATTTGAACAAACAGCTCAGAAAACTGCGTGCTGCCCTTGCTGCTTGGACATGAAGTTCTGTGCTGGCTAAGCTGATTCTTTGTCAGGAAGCAAGGGCATGCTATCTTCTAATCCTGCTGACACTTCAAAGCCATCCTGGCGTGTCCTTCCTGAGAGTAGAGAAACAGGAGAAGGAATTTTGTCATATCACTTCCATGTCTAAGGATGTATATTTGTGTTATATTTGTGCCTTCTTCTATCTTCTCCTAAGAGGTAGAATAACAGAGTTTATTCTACTCAGGGAGAAACCTGCATACCTCACTCCACATCTGTACTGTATTTAAATAAAATTTAAAAAAAAAAAATAGTTATCAGAAAATTGCTTTCATTTCATTAGCTTTTTCTCATTGCTTGAAGTGCAGTAGAAAGATCAGAAGCAAAGAGAAATCCCAGTGCCTGTACCTACTGATTACATATCAGTGATAGTTTAGATGCAGCAGTGCTCTGTTACCCTGGCAGAGCTCTTGTGGATTCTGCAACATGAAAAATAGTTTCCACTGACACTTTTTCAATCTGTTTAAGGGCCTCTGTCCTAAAATTTTCCATAAGCTATATTTTCTTGTTGCTATTTGCAATAGGTCAGTCTTTTATCATACACATGCTGCCTTCTTACTGAACCTTGGGAGCTGCAAAGTTTTGGAATAAGGGGTATTTCATCTGTGCAGCATAATTAGGATTGGAGATTAAAGATCTAAGTGCAGTTTAGCAGCATGTCTTCTACTCCTGACACTTTAGGAGAGAAATGATAATACAAGTTAGGCCTGGGGCCCCCAAACCTTTGGAAAACCTTTTAAAATGTATTTTTGCTTTTGCAAAGTGGAAAAGCAACAAAGTAAATCTGCTGTTTACTATTTCTGGAGAAAAGAGCTGGCAACAGACATGTCCCTTTCTGCAGCAGTATCTTTTCCCTCAATATCTTATCCATGTCTGTGTCTCTTTAAAGTCCTGCTTCCCTTTTTCTCATAAGATTCTTGCCCTTCTTTATCCCTTCCTTCCAGGAAATTCAACATCCCTTTCTTCCACCTTTCTGGATAGAGTAACACCCACTCAGTTTTACCTCCCTCCACATTATGTGTACCTGAACTGAACTGAAACTCCCAGGAAGCCATGAATTTTGTGGTTAGATGGATATATTTTGCTACTAGAGGGTTTTCAGACTGGGACATAGGTGGAAGCAGGTCAAACAATGTTCGGTGCCTCTCAGGTGCTGGGAGATAAATGCATAGCTTTTAAGATCATATATAGAAAACTTACGTAGGCCTGTGCTAGACTGAAGGCTAGCAGATGTACAGATACATAAAGGGCTGAAAGGTAGGATGCCCGTGCCTTTGTTGGGAATAAAGGGAAATTAGTAAAATGGGTGGAACTGAGCGTGAATGGAGACAATCTTTACTCAGAGAAGTTGGAACTGAGAACTTCCTACTGAGATGTTGGAAATGCAAATTTGGAATAAGATACAAGTTCTCAGAGTTGCACAGTGTCAAAGGACAAATATTAGGCTTAGAAATTTTTTGATCCCTGTTCATCCTCACACATTTTTGGTTAAGGACATGCAGAACATTTGCCACTGGTAGTGTTGTGACAAATTTGCAAAGAGCTCACAGCAAAGCAACCATAATGATTACCAGACATGCTGTTCTACTTACCGCATCCCATATTAGCAACAGAATATCCAGAACATATTACCGTAATCTCTTAGAAAGGAAATGTTTTGAAAGTTTTAATGATGCTTTAGCGTGTAGATGTTTTAATGTTCACGATTGAAGCCTGATACTGAGATTGCATTGATGCCCTTTAAAGAAGATAAAATTTTATTACTAACATTAAAATTACTGACATTTCTGAATATCTGTAGGATTTTTTTGGAGAGTGAATGGGAATTTTTCAATTTGACACCAGAGTCCTCTCACTTTTCAATGTAAAAATATTAATTCAAACAAAAGTAGTACTGAGCACACAGTTTAGGGGTTGCAGTAGTCCAAGCAAAAGAAATTGTTCACTTGCACACACAAATTAAGGACCTTGCTTTCTGTTGCCTGTCAAATGTAAGGACATTGCAAGTTTTAATAGTGTGTCTGCTCCAGCTGTAGGAACATCTCTCTTCATATGTTGCTGCTTTTGCCACACGGACATCAGAGGTTCTTGGCAAATATATTTCTATTAAAAATATGCGGACGGCTAAATCTCCTCTAGATTGTTCCTGTTCCTCAGATATGCTGAATTTTCTGGGCCCTCTGCAAAAGACATCACTAGGGATTTTGATGTAGACTCAGAATATTCATCCTTCCAATAAAAAGAGAGTATGTGTCCAGCTGTGTGTCTGGCTTCTTGAGCTTCAGGCTGATTCTTTAACTTAATTTTAATGTGTGATTAAGTTCCTTATGGGGATTAGAGGCTTTCAGAGTCCATATTTCAGTCCAGCTTAACACAATTAATGCAACAGAAACTATGTTGAAATAATGTGGTTTTTTTTTTTTTTTTTTTTTTCTGGAGGTGCAGAAACCTAATTATCTTACCCTCTGCTCCCATTCTTGCACAATGGAACAGTTGGAATGGTAATTCTTTTCTTCTGAAAAATAGGGCTGACCTGTCACTTACTGCCCATTAAGGATTGCTTAGGACCTTTGCTCCAGTCATATCTGAATAATGTAATTCTTGTTCTTGTTATAAACCTAAAGCTATTTGAAGGCTGGTTTGCTGGACCACTGGATACTGCAATGAGCTCTCTGGGCCTGATTATGAGATCCTGAACTTGTACCAGTCAGAAACAAATCTTACTCAGCATTTTTTGCAATGCATTCAAGGAAAGATGAAAGGGCTTTATTAAAAAAAACCCTTACTTTCTTTTGTTAGATTGGAGAAAAGAGAGAATTATTTTTACACACTGCCGTTCAGACAAGGACAGAGTGATATCCAGCAATTTCCCATATATGTAAACTTATGAATATTTTCAGCCTAAAATTTACTATACAAAACTATATACATTTACACAAAATAACCTGGTACTTGGGCTCTGTAAAACTGCTATTTTTAAAAAGAGCTATCATTTGTGAGGAAGATGGTATTGTCAGTTTACCCACAGAAAGGCCTACTTTATGTCTGTTAGTCAGGTGAAATCTGATATATTGCTGTGACTAAGTATATACATCCATGGTGTGGTAAGGTAGCTTAAAAACTCAAGATGAAGGTTTTTGTAATTTTTTTTTTTAATTTATTTGCATCATATGAAAGAGTATCTTGCTTCAAAAGAAACTTCTTTGTCCTATATAATTATTAAAATCCTGTTTATGGGCAAAAAGATAGTACACCTATATATAAAGGGAGGATTTATTGTTGGTAAAAATGAAATCTTAGCAGTCTAATTAAAGAATAACTGTCCATCAAATTGTTAGCCAAAATTATTTGTACTTATTGCAAAAAAAATCCAAGCGAAAAAATCAATTAAGATTGTTATACATATAACTTTCTATCCCTCATCATGTTGTTATGCTCCATTTTCACCTGCTGCTTTGGAAAAAAAATACATTGTTCATGTTACCAGTTTCTCTTTTCTCCTTCTAGGGTGTGCCTGGAGTAATTTTAAATGCTTGCTGGTGGGCTTTCACACCTTTGATCTTTCTTCACTGGTATGCAGCTGCATGTTACAGCTGAATTTAATGAATGGCATGATGATGTAATTTATCTTTGTTAGATACTATGTGTTCTTCTCCTTGTTAATTCTAAAACCAGGTTTGTCCAGCTCCAGGTTTATACTTGTGTTTATTCCCCTCTGGCAAATTGGCTATAGTCATGAGGTCTTCAGTGCCAAGCCCATGTTTAATTTCTTATCACCTTAATTCCATTTTGCTAGATAAATTGCTAGGTGTATCACCAGTCTAAAGCAATGTTTTTAAGTCAAATAAGGTTGAAAAAAATACTCAGTTGAAATTCTTATAATTAGTTGCTATTTTAAACCCATTTTTTACTAACTGCCAGAACAGCTGGCTTTGTTGGAAGTCATATCTCTTTGAGCTGGTTTTTACCGGTCAGGAACACCAACAATTTTTATGGGATTTTTACTATGCAAGGAAATATGAAAAAGAAATGACAACCAAACTTTGTTTTGACACTTTTCTCCTATTCTTTTGTCTGTTGCATGAACAAAAAACCAGTTTCAGAGCAAGAAGCAATTTGGACATCTCTCTGGGGTCAGTTTGCTGAAGTTATTTTGGGGTGAATTATTTCATTACTGGGATATACTCACTTATCTGGGTTTAGATGACTGCAGAGCTCCCTATTCATTTTGTTTGCCTTCCTTTTTTTGAAACATTATAACATGGCTTGGTTTTGAGAACCGTGCCAATTACCAGGAAGGAAAAAAAAAAAACCAAAAAAAACCCAAACAAACAAAAAACCAACCCCACCCCCCCCCCCAAAAAAAAAAAAACCACACAAAAAAAACCAAACAAAAAAAAACCCACCACCAAAACAAACAAGCACCTTAATAACAGTAAAAGAATATCTGTTTAACTGTGATTTACAACAGATTGCTTTTGGTTGGTAATTTCTTAGAAGACAGCATGAAATGAGGTTTACCTATGACTAAGTAGGATCTTTATTATTCCAAAAAACAAGGAGTCAAATAGCAGGAAAGAGTAAGAGATAACAGGAAAGATAAGAAGGCAGGAGCTCCTGGTTTTCTGCACATGTAGAGGTGATGCTTAGTTTCCCTTCCTGTTTAGTTTCATCAGTGCGCCTTTTGACTTTAAAGAAAAGTCCTATGGTTTGTGTGCTAAAATGTCATGTCATTTTAAGGTGAATATATTTCCATGCCATTCGAAGTCTGTAGCTATTCTGATATGTTTAACTTGTTCTTTATAGAAAAACTATGGCAATTTTGTTAATTCTGAGAAAAGTCTGATGATTGGCACAGAGACACTTATCAGAAGAGTGTTTTCATTTGCTATCAAAGCTCTCATCTCGTCAGCCTGAGAAAATCTTAAATTTCAACTCAGTTTTCTGCTCATATAACCCCTATAGATAATTTATCTCAAAACTTCGTAATTCAATACCATAGTTAGAAATCAAAAATGGCCCTGTTCTTTTGCTGCCAGAAATCAGCGTTAACAGAGCAGCCCAGAGGACCATGTCTACTTGTAGGCCGTAGATTTTGATGCACTATTTGTGATGCTCTGATACTATGTGTTACAGAAGGACAGGCAACAATTTGAATGGAGAATAAAAGCTATTAATTCTAGTCCACTGGGAATTTAAAAAGTGCTTTCTCTTAAGACAGGCAGACCTCCATCCACAGGAAAAAAATTGAAAGAAATGCTGTCAGACAGTTCTGTTGAATGAGGCATTTTGTTCCAGTTCTGCAGGGATGATGAAGTGGCAGGAGAATTCTGTTCAATCCCACACCAGAAATGCACTTTCAGACTGCACCTATATTTCTTGCTAAGCAAAATTTTCACCAAACTTCCTTCCAAGTTTATCAGTGTGATTTTTTTTTTTTTTTTTTTTTTTTTTTTTTAAATCATCTATAGGTTCTGAAGAAAAAACATCTTTGTTCATGACAGCAGTCAGGAAGATTAAAACCCAGTAGTAATGACAGCCTGGTTGATGGTCATTGCTCAGCGGTAAAGAAGGAGCCGTGGGGTATCTATTCATGGGAGGTGCTACTGAGTGATACGTGAATGTGATACATGCAATTACACTTCTACATTTCATTGAGACTTACAGCCCACTACAGCAAATCTTTCTCAGTAACTTTTATGCTCTTTGTAAAAGGCCTCTATGCTTCTTATTTTAGTATAAACTCTAGCTTGAGTATTTTAATAGACTCTTCATTTGTGTTTAGGGGAATAATTTAGAAAATGTCTTTTTTGGCTGTGGTTTTATTTACAGTCTAAGTTTAGACTATGATTAATAAGAATAAAACAATCTCTATAATCTTCTGTATAATGAAATCTTGTAATAGATCAATTAATCCCATTAAAGTAATAAAGTGTAAGAATGTATTTCTTATAAAATGATTTTAGAGCACTGATTATTTATATTAGATTAGATGCGATAACGCCTGAGCACAGTTTTCTTAACTCCTGATTAAGAGTCATGTGGAAAAGCATTCATGTAGTTAATGATAAACTAATCTATTCAGGAGGACAGAATGCTTATACCTCATTCATCAGTGAACTGCAACACAGTGTGAAAATTATTTATTAGTGATGTGCAATGCGCAATGCACAGGAAACAAGATACCTATTTTTAGATTCCTATTAATTTGCCGTGATTATAAACGTGTGCCTCTTCAGTAGCTACTGAAGACATGTTTCACAGTGTGACTGAGCATTACTTTTACACTCTCTCCTCTCTGTTTTTAATTATGGTACCATCATGTGAGTGTATCTGGAGCTAGAGCACTGTAGCTGTAAGGCAGCAATAGCTTAATTGTTCAAGATCCTACATAAACTAATTGTTGCTTGTGGTGAGCTTTCTTTAGAAAATATTGCATTTCCAGATTGAAAGAAGCAGGAAGTAAACAAGAAGATGCTAAAAATAATTATAATAAAAAGTCAGAAGCTTTCTAAATTAAGTTCCAGAAGGCTATTTAAAATTACTCATATGCTTTTCCATTTAACACTGCCCTTCTCACAACTTCCATTTGACTATACCAATGATAGTTTATATCTTATGATGCCTTAAGGTTTTCAATATTCAGGACAGACATTTCAGACTACTGATTTTGGTTTTGAAAAAGAACATATATTTAATTGTTTGGAATTATCTAACATGTTACATTTAGTTAAAATTGCTGAAGTCAGGAAAGTGTCAGGAAAGCAATTAGTTATCACAGAAATGTAAAATTTAGCAGAAATATCTAAAAGCCCTTTCAAACTATTTAATTGCTAGACAGCAGCAAAAATAGATATTTGCTAAACAGGTTGATATCTACATTTTGTCTGTCCTAATAAGCCCCATAATATTTACAAAACAAATTTTAAGGCAGGCATCATACTGCACCTACTGAGAATTTTGACACTTCAGGCAATACCTGGTATTATGAGATATTTATAAAGCATATCAAAATGTTTTGCTATGAAAAATATATTAAAATAACACTGAATAAATAGCAATAGCTTGGAGGTAATAAAATATATGATTCATCACATACTGAACACGTAAATGTGGTTTTCTCTTGACAATTGTGACTGAGAAGTGTGTCAAGGGCATTTTTGTGAACAACATTACTGAATGTCAGTTTTTTGAAAGTCTCTTAATCTTTTCAGTTAAAAAATATCACTTTTAATAACTTTGATTATTTGCTGCGAGCCTGTTATCTTCATTCTCTGAAAAGTTAAGTGATTAAAATTACTAATTTTTGTAGCCTTGTGATCAGCATACCAGGCCATGGATCCACATGTTAAAGCATATAACAGAAGACACACTTTTATGTCTAGTCTTACCTAAAAGTAGCATGAAGTCCTTTTCTTCTTCTTTTCTGAAAGCTGTGTATGAATTAGATGAAATGCAATACATACACTAACTAAATTCCACTAAAGAACTACTCAATCATTTGGAGAATACAAGTATTAGATATTATTTACACAGAAATGTTTTGGAAGACCAAGGCAGTGGCTGTTTTGGGTTAGAGGAAGTTCGCTGACTATATATCTGATCCTGGTTTTCCACTTCAGTGCTCAGGTTCTGCCTGCACAAAAGTCCAAGCAGAGTAGGAGATGAACCCTAAGCCAAGAAATTGTAGCTGTAGAGTAAATTAACAAGCCAAAACAGAATAATGGGAAGAGAAAGCAAGGAGTGTTAGTCTGAAGATACTGCATACATTTCTCTCTTTTTGTATAAAAAGTAAAAAATTAGTATCTTCTTTACATTTGGAAAAGAGAAAGAACAGATTTTCATCTAATTTTTTTATTATATCAAATAGATAAGGGAGAAAAAGGAGGGGAGACGTGAACAAACAAAGGAGAAGGCACTCCTTACTGCAGAAATCTAACATTCATCTCACATAAAGCCCTTGCTAAAACTCCTTATGCAACCATTTTATGTGAGCACACTCAACTAAACTAAAATTCAGCATCAGTGGCCTCTGCTTTTCCCACAATGATCTATTAATCTTCCTTTTCTGAAGTGCTTTACTGCTTTATCTAAGGGAATGAATTTGTCACTGACCCTTTCTCAAATGGCTGCCAGTTTTCTCTTCACACAGACCACTTCAATAGCCGTTGTTTTTTGGGTGAATGCTGTGTCCAGCTAGCTGAAGTGTCACCCACTGCCTCCTCTACTCTGTATTCTGCTTCTCACAATTCTGAGTCCATTCCCTAGGCTTTCATTCACTCAGGCATATTTATCATCAAGTTTTCACTCCCATCACTACTTTCTGCAAGGTCAAGTTGACCCATTCAACTAAATATCAGGATTTAAAAAAAAAAAAAAAAAAAAAAAAAAAAAAAAAAAAAAAAAAATCCATTTTCCTTTACTTTTTTTGTCTCTAGCATATTTGACTGCAAATAAATTTCTATTCATATAATTCACATCACTGGGAAGGCCTGGTCAGTAAACTTTGAGGATCCACATTAAAGCTGTTCATGGACTGCAGCCCGTGGGAAGGACCCACATTGTAGCACAGGAAAAGTGAGAAGAAAGAAGAGCAGAAAGGGTTTCTTATGGCCTGACCACAACCACCATTAGCCACTTGGAGCTGAGAATGAAGGCATGAAGTTGAGCCTGGGAAAAAGATGCGGAGAGGAAGGTATTTAGTCTTTGTTTCTTGTTATCCAAACCTATTTTAATCAGCAATAAAATAACTTAATTTTCCCAAAGTCAAGTCTGTTTTGCCTGTGATGCTGACCTCCAAGTCTTCACCTTGACACATTTTTTACTCCTCAATTTTTTGAAGATGGGGAATAAGAAAGTGGCTGTGGGAGTGTCTGGCTGCAAGTCAAGATTATCCATCACATGTGCACAAGCTCTATAATCTTCCAGACATGTTTGTTGCCTTTCAACTTGGTGGAAAATGAAGCACAAATATTGTTTAAATGGAAGCATGGCTGGATTCAATTTCTCAGTGCTTTATAGATGGAAAGATTGTTGATTGAGTTCTGAGTCCAAGTCTGACATTGAATCTTCCCTCCCTTCATCATGCTACTTGCCTTCAACAAAATTGCTAGCTTTCAGGGCTTACACTGTGCTTCATCAAGCTTCATTATATGCTACTTGCAATACTTTGCTATGTAAGAATGAAAATTCATCACAAAATTCTCCTGACGCTTGTTTTGTTTGTAGTATACAACACACTGCTGTGAACATGGAAGGACCCCTGAGTTGCTAACAGTTGCCAGATATACAATTTTCCCTTATAAACACAACTAAATAATACACTACTCTTAAAATCTATGGATTTTTTTTTCTGCATAAGAAAAATGTTTAAATTGTTCTAGAGATGCATGACCTACAGAAAATTTCCTATGCTTTTCTTCCTATTGATTTGGATTCCTGACAAAATACAGCAAAGGCACTGAAAGAGCTTCTGTCAGCTGAAGAAAACTAAGATGAAGACCCTATTGGGGGATTCGGATATCATAAGCATATGAAAGCTTGAGTGGGCATTTTTAATTATGTATTAAAGTGACTTGAAATTAGTTTCAGTGTAGAGTCAATTGCCAGCTAGAACCTCATGATCTTGGAAAATTTGGGCATTTATTCTTTTTAGATGATGGGAAAGGCCAGAAAAGTCTAGGTGCCAAACATGCAGATTGCATATGACAAGACTTTATGTTAAATCTTATTGTCAACTCCGCAATGTTTGTCACACTGCTTGAAAAAAATATTTTTTGTTGCTCTCCTCTCAGGAATAGTTCTTCACATTACAGAGCTGCAAAGTCTTATGATTAACTTTAAGCACTGTAAACTTGCAGCAGGACTAGCATTCATATAGCTAAATTTAGCTGTCATGGTGCTGTTGGTTGCTGATAAGCTAAAATTACATCCTTTTGATTTGTCTGTCATTTAAAAATATTTTAGAGGATTATTAAGTTCATAATCAGAATTATCACTGTCTCTCCACACTGAATTTGGGTCCTGTGGTTGACATGTGATTTCATACTTGTCTATCTTTATTTTTACAGAAAATATGCTTCATAAATTTAACTCAATGAATTAACTTTAAAAAGACTGACAAAATGCATTCTATTTTTTAAATTGTAAAAAGCTCTTCAGCATATTTTGTCAGAATAATGGAAAAATATGACAGACTATTATTAAATGTCCAGCAATCCCCACCATGTGGAAAACAGTAGCAATAGTGATATAATATTTTCTGGATGGCTGTTATCTTATCTGTATAAATTACTAATGTCTTTGATATGCAAAGAGTTTTCTTGGGCAGAGAATTTCTGAAGCGTGAAACCTGTTTTAAATCTAAACAATTTGCCAATGACAGACTCCGCTTCTTACTCTCCCATTCCTATCCCTTTCAGACATTTTCATAAATGTAAGTCTAAGAAATCTCTAATAAATCGTATGCCTTTCCATTAGTTACTGAACTAAAAGGAGTCAGATATCCTAGAGGTCAGCTACTTGGTGCTTCTTTTGTGATCCATTTGTTTGCCACCTTTTGCAGACAGGGTGATAGCAGACCATGCATGCTGCAGGGACAAGTGATGAACTTGTGAACTCCTCAAGATTACTGGGCAGATGTTATAGTCCACTATAGAATCTCTGGGATACTGCAGTGTTGTCCATGACTTCTTTTCATCTCAGCCAACAGCCCCAGTTTGTAGAACTTTTGAAGTGGAAACACTTAGGAAGAAGGTGACAAGTTCTTGTCTTCCTGCCACATAGTATGCTTAAGGTGGGATGGCAAAATAAAGATGCTACAGCCCTGACAGTACACTCTTGCCTAAATTTTCACCTCTTCAGCCTTGAATGAAGGCATGTTAGTGTTCTAACATAGCAAAATATGAAAAGATTGTGTAATTTTTGTAAAACGTAGAAGAGTAAGGCTGGTTTACATGAGAGACTTCCCGGCTATGCTTTCACAGCAGACAGGATTTACTCACAGCAGCTGTGTGCTGCCTTTCAACCTAGTGTGATACAATCTGCATTATCTCTTTTGAGGTGCAAGAATGGAAGACGTCATTGCTTAAGTTATTTCTAAAAGCATCTGTGATTCTACTTAAGTTTGATTTGCAAGGCTGTAAATGACTTTTCAGTTTTAGAGCTTCTTGAGCGCTTCTCTGCCATAGTTGCCAGATTGCTTCATCGGATCCAGTTCTTAAAATTCTTAATAAAGCAGATCAAGACCACTCTGTTTACAAAGGCCAGAAGGCCAGTCTGCCTACTCACCAAAACATTGTGTTCTAAAATAAGAGAGCCTCTTTAACACCAGTTTGTTTGTTTGTTTGTTTTCTCTTCTCTTTAGTTTGGTGTGAATTGTTTTGGATTTGGTTTGGTTGTGGTTTGGTTTGGATTTTTTTGTTCTCTTTCACACAACATGTCTCATGCCAAAGCTTCCTGCTCCAGAGATCTGATCAGGTCTAAATTAAGAGGATAATTTATTTAACATATTCATACTACTAATAGTCATTGGTTATAAGTAGACGGTAGGTTAAGTTACTGCCAATAAAAGTTATAGGCTGAAAAAAGATAAGTAAATTATTTCAGGTGAAGAAATAAACTCACATTTAACTTTTTTTTTTTTTTTTTTTTTTAATCTCTGGAAAATAAAGCAGATTACTATTTGTCATAGCTAATGTGGAATTTCTCATGATATTCTGGA
Organism: Hirundo rustica; assembly: GCF_015227805.2. Classification (NCBI taxonomy): domain Eukaryota; kingdom Metazoa; phylum Chordata; class Aves; order Passeriformes; family Hirundinidae; genus Hirundo; species Hirundo rustica. The sequence goes on along the minus strand of NC_053453.1, from coordinate 19,295,866 downwards.
TCATAAAAATAATCATTGTCACCTGACAATACTCTGTTACCAAGTCCTGCCTTGGATGTGGGGATAGATTTCACTGAAAAACAATTCTCTCTTTTGTACTGTAGAAACACCTTGAGGTAAGTAAATAAGGTTTTGGGCTTCATCTTCATTAAACAGAATCATGCTCATGCTGCCCTGGCATGAGTATGTCTGAGATCTGCCTGTGAATCTGAACAAAGAACTCCCTTTACATGAAGAACAAGTGAAGGCTTAGAGGAAAGACTTTAACTGATCTTAAATATCAGAGCCATTTTCTTGAAAATTAGGGGCTTAAAACACTGAGGCTTAAAACTACTCAGATTAAAAAAAAAAAAAAATCTACTGTTGAACTTTAAAGTGCAGGTGGAATAAAAATAAAATTAAGGTTACGAATTGTCATGTATGTTTTAAGGCTGAAACAGAAATTTACAGAAAATAGGGAGTTTTCTTCCTAATCTGTGAATTTATGCCACAAATTCTGTTGCATTGTGCTCTGTAGTATTTATTTTCATATTGTATTTTATGTTATTTATTTTCGTTGTAATGGTTTGTTCTGCACTCCCCTGTTCTCCTGAGGAAAAGTTATGTTCTGAGGTTTGTCCCTGCCCCTCTCCCCTGTCCATCCTCCCACACTCCTCCCAGTCTCCTCCTACAGGCTCTGCCTGTCATTTGATTGTTCCTCCCGGCTTCTAGAGAGTTCGGGTAAAGACACTGAGTGACAGGGCAGGAGCTGAGGAGGTTCCTCCCTTTATTTCCAATGGTTTCTTTGAATGTCCCTCCAACCCTGTTCCACTCCCACCTTGTTCCTCATTGGATGTTGGTTTGTCTCCTCCCTTAGTCCCTCCCCTGTATTTCATCCCAGAGCTCACCCCCCAGGCAGCCATGCTAGAGAGATTGCTTAAGGTTCAGATGTCCCTTCAGTGGGACTGAATAAACACCTTGGACTTTTCTCCCCAGCTGAGTCTGACTCCTTCTTCCGTCTTCGGTGAGGTCTCTCCCGTGATAAGGGGAAAACCCCCTTGGTTGCTCCTCTGGTTCCCAAACTCCAGAGGAGTGTTCCGTGACTGATCACAGTGTCAGAGCTAGCCTGGGTGAATGGAGCCGCAGCTCCGAGAAAGCCACTGCTACAAAATTCTTTAGAACAGACTTTAAAAGTACAACAGCCTTATGTTTTCAATCCTAATTTGAGGATCTTTGATATGATTTGTAAAAAATGCAGGTATTTTGAACAGTTTTCTCATCTTAGAACAATCTTATTTGAAGGCCAGTTGTAGATATGATGACCAGTACATATTACCTGGAGAGTGTAAAGAGTTTAAAATATCAGGTTGATCTTTTCTCATTATCTGTGCTTGGTTTGCGTTATAGTAGGATTTATAAGTGTATGTAGCCTTTACAGGGAGAAATGTATATTTTTAATATATGTTGAATACCTGCTGTTTGCTGCTGCTGCTGCTTTTTATCTCCAACCTGTGTTTCCTTATCCTTAACCCAGCTGACTAGAGAAAGGTAAGCTCCGAATATTTTATAGCCACATCCTTTTAGAAAATGTAAGAAGGCTCCACATGTTATTTGGCTTATATTTCTGTCAAGGTATCTTTGTCTTCCAGTTGTTTTGGTCATCTGTCTTATTTTTGTCACACTGGAAATTAGGAACAATATATCTCAGTATGTGGACAACTTTTTTTTTTTTTTTTTTTTTTTTTTTTTTTTTTTTTTTTTTTTTTTTTTTTTTTTTTTTTTTTTTTTTTTTTTTCCCAAAAAAGATTGATAAATAAGAGTCCTTTTCCCTCTCCTATGGTATAATGCAACAGTTCCTAATTAGGTGAGGTGAAATACATTTGCCTTATTCTAAAAAGGCACTCATAGACACAGACAAGAGGCAGTGGTCATGAGTGTGAAGAACATGTACAAAATGTGAATTAATTATGGACCAAAATCTCGCTGTATGCTAGTTCTGATTTCACCTCACATACATGAAAAACTTAAAGCCATTTGGATTTGAAGCAAGACCTGCAATCTTTCCGCACTTACTTAAAAGCTTATGGAGCACCAAGCCAACAGTGGTGTGGTTGGTGGTTTACAGAGGCCCACTTGCCACTCTTGATGCCTTGGTGATTATGTCCTTTTCAGAAAGTTTTCAGAAAGAATTTTGATTGCTCTTATGGTTTTCTGTTCCTTTGCAAGAGAGAACTGGATGATGTGAAGTACATTTAATGCGTATTCTATATAGCAAGTTCAATATGTCCAGGTATATTCCTGAATAAAGGAAATGTCCTGCACCTATGGTAGTATTTGCATCAGCCATCAAAATGGACAGGCTGCTCATGAGCTGCTCACGTGCTGAACCATGACCATCTGGAGGAGTGTGAGTTGGCCCTGGCCAAAAGCTTACCAGGGGCTGTTGGCTGGCAGTCAGTTCAGCTCAGCCAGTGTGGAGCATGTGCAGGTGCTTTCACAAATTGTGTAGATGTGTCTATACAGCGCCTGCTCTTATATCCAATTCTCCCTCCCTCATACTCTCCAAAATATTCAGCTCACTCACCAATTGTGGCACAGCTGTGGCACAGCTGTAGGAACCCTACCTCGCTGTGGCCATGTAGCAGCAACTTCCTCTGCTTGCCCTCTGCTCTCCAAATCTACTGTCCTGAACCACAGCAGAAGCCACTCAACAGAAGTCATTTATGTATTTTTGTTGTCAGTGGATTCTCAACTATAACATCTTCATTGACCATGCAAAATTAAGACACAAAGCTATTTTTCTAATGATGTAGGATCAAAAGGCAATGCAGGGCAATGAACTGAATTGTCAGTGAGGTTTCTCAGGTATCATTTGTGCTTCTCTCCTCTATACCTGGATTCAGACATACTTATTTTTGCAAGACTTTTGTTGGTGTGTTGGTTTTTTTTTGTCCTGAAGAGTACAATAGATCAGTCAGACAACACAATATCCACCATTGTAGGCCATACAGTTATAGCTGAGTAAATCCCTACAGGTGAGCGGTAAATTGACCTCTGGTACTCTGAGCTTTGGGCCAGTGTTTTGATGTGTATCCTCTTCAGGCTTAAATTTGTTATAAAGTTTAAAAAACCTGAATCTGACTGGTGTATGGCCAACTTTTGTAAATGAAGCCTTTTATTCAGCCTGAAGTTACTCTTTTAGCATTATTAAAAGTTCAAAGTTTTATTTTTCTACAGTGAATCACCTCAGATCAAATGTTTTCCTGCTGGTCAGGTGAAGTTCCATCTCTGCTTCCTCCCTCCATCTGGGAATTTACCTTGCTTGTTCTTTCATTCCCTTTGATTCCTCTGCTTATCTTCTTAATTAGTTGTGATTCAGGTGAATGCAGGCTGAAGATGCTTTCCCTCTGGGAGTGCTATTCTATCACTGGATCAGGTGCACATGGCAAAGCTCTTGTTAACTTAATTGATTATTAAAAAGCTGACATACGGAAGGAATTACTTTCTTTCACTTTTCAGCTTGGGGAAATTGTCATGCTATGTGAATAAACAACTTAGGAAGTTCCTGAAAAAAAGAATTATCAATTTGTTAGAGGGATGCTTTTGATCTTATGAGTTCTCACCTCTCTAAAAATTGGAAGTTGGCACTTGTTACTACCATGTGGAGTTGCATTTCTGATAAGTTATGTATGAAACAAATTTGTAGAATTAAAGAACTTCCAGCTCTCTTGACCATAGTTGGATCCTATAAAGAGAACAAAAAAAAATTAAAGATATAGAAGTAGTCCAAGGAACACAAGAAGTTGGAGAAAAGGTACTGTAGACAGAAGATGTTTATTTTGTCACATAATATATTGTCTGAAGTTTGCACTTCCTTATTGCTTTTGAAATGTTCTGATTTTCCTCTGACCAAACTGACTAAAGTTGTCATAAAGAGGTTTACTAGAACCTGAATGTGTTGAGATTGTATTAATCCAGCTTTCATTTCTGCATATGTACCTCTGCTCACATTACACATACATGGACAATCTTCATGCATACACCAGGACAAGTTGCAGGCAGCATCTTTCTCTGATGTCAGTTTGGATCACTTTTATGTTTAATTTTCTATTTGTTTCACACTTTTAGTCATGTTGCTTCTCATACTTAGGAAGAGCTTTCTGTAATACTCAAAACCCCATCACTTTCTTTAAATTATTGGTGAAAATTTTCCTGTGAGAAATCTAATAGCCACTAACCTCTCAGGGAACTGGTGTTAGGGCTATTACGCTGATATTTGTCTTGTTTTTGTCACAAATTTGATATTGGAAAAACAGAACGTAGACTCTTTGGGGTGGAAAATAAGTTCTTTCATCGGTAGCTTTTACAAGAGTTGGTATATGAGGATCCTGGTAACATAGTATTGCAAGAACTTACAGCTTTCATCTTCTCCTGTCAACAAATGAACAAGAAAATCTACTCCCAGTGTCTTTCTTTTTCATAGTACCTAATAATTAAACAAAACTGAACAATTTAAATTGAAAATTTCTGTCCATTTTTTACTTTGCTGCTAAAGGCAGGATACCTGTGAATGATTGTGTAGTGATTTTAAACTGAGTCAATAGTGGGTGAATGAGTACCCGGGCAGTTGGAAAGGGAATCTGACAGTGCCATGTTTTCCTTATTCTGTGTGAAGTCTCCTCAGCAATGTTATGAAAGGGAGAAAAACCTAGTATCTTCATATAAAATTCTGAAAGAGGAGAATTTGCACTTACATTTGGGGAAGGAAGGATTTCTTTGTTTTAGCATAGCATGTCAGTAATTTTCCATCCCTATGGGACTATCTTTAGACTTGGTGGGGAAAGGACGATTTCTGTTGTGTAGGAACGAAGAAGAAAGAAAGCGCTGATAAGTACCATCATAAGCTGGGAATTTACAGAGCTTCTCTCTTTTGTTATTGTCCCTCTTCTTTCTCTATGCTGTACTGGTTTCTGCCATGTTGTAGGTAATGGCCTGCTAAACTCTCAAGAGTGTAGAGCCAGTTACCAGTCTAAAGCTTTCTGACCATTTGCTTAATTACCGTATGACAATCAAGCCATATTGTCTAAATGGCACTTTCTGCAATTTGAACCAAAGCCAAACCTAAAATGTAGAGGTAGAGAATTATCTAATTTAAGACACTTAGCCTCTTTTCATATTTGTGAATCTGCAGCTGTAGACAAGAATAGGGAAGCATCAATTAAGCATAACCGTGACTTGTTGGTAATAAAACCAGAAAGGTAATGAATGATTTAATCAATAGTAAAATGCCGTATATTGAATTGTTAGCAAGCATGTTGGCTCTATCAGCTTATCTGAAGTTCCAGTATGTTGAGCACAAATCCCTACCTCTGTGTGACTGACTAAACATTCCTTACTCAGTGACATTGATAGGCTGGAGTCAACATGCAAAACAACATCAAAATGCATGTTTTTCCTGTCTGGGGAAAAATGGATTAAATTCTTAGCAATTAATTGAGAGAAATTAAATCCTGGAGAGATCCCTCTTTTCTTTATACTTCAGTGAGGCATTGAGTGCAGTGCCCTGGTTTTGAATGGAGACTTTAGATTAATACCTATAATTTATTATTTCTCAGCACTAACACCAGAGGAAATCACAGATATGCCTTTTATTTAGAAAGCTGAAGAAAAGTCATTGAAAGTTTTCTAAAACAAATTCTGATCAACACAGTTGTTTTCAGAAAAAAAAATGGGCATAGAAATGCTCTAAATTAATACTATAAATACAACTGCTTTATAGAAAGGTAAACCTCTCAAACCTGTCTTGCCTATGTTTTTGTCTTGCAGCTGGTCTCTTTGTAATGCCTTCATATTTGTGTTCACAACTGCCATCAGAAAAGTTTGTGTTGGAAAAGGAGTCCCAGTAAATCTCTTTCCCTGATGGTTATTAGATCTCTAACTGCAAAATTCATTAAGTTAGTGTAATTTTTATAGGATATATTAATATATCAGATCATTCTCATATCCATGAAAACTCTTCTGTTCTGTGCAAGACTTTTTAATTTATTATATCAAAGATAAAAGTTCCTTGTACTAAGGGGTAGGGATGGCAGTGCTGATTGTATCAAAAGGTAAATTATTCAAATGTGACGCTGCTCATAAAGAGAGTCTGGGTGGGGAGAAGTTTTCCTGATTACTGTCTCTTGATAATTTACATACCAAATATGTTCAGATTCAATAGAAAAGGATTTTCATTTATTAAGCAATATCTAAACCAAACAGCAGTTCTTCTGTAAACGTTTTCATCTGTAATAAGGATACTGGAGATGATAACCCATACCAACTTCATAACATCTTCTTGCAGTTAATTAGCAGATATTTTAAAATAGAATAGATTCGTAGAGTCATAGAAGAGTTAGGGTTGGACATGGACCCCTGAAGTACACCTAGTTCAACCCCCCTGCCATGGGCAGGGATGTCATTCAAGGACTGTGGAGTGCTGTGTTCAGCTTTGAGCCCCACACTTGAAGAAAGACATTGTGCTGGAGGGTTTCCAGAGAAGGGCAACAGAGCTGGGGAAAGGTCTGGAGCACAGGTCCTATCAGGAGCAGCTGAAGGAGCTTGGGGTGCTTAGCCTGGACAAAAGGAGTCTCAGGAGAGACTTACCATTCTCTGCAGCTGCCTGAAAGAGTATAGCCAAGTGGGGGCTGGCTTCTTCTTCCAGGAAGCAAGTGACAGGTAAAGAGGAAATAGCCTCAAGGTGCTCCAGGAGAGGCTCAGGTTGGAAATCAGGAAGAATTTCTCTACTGAATGGATGGTCAAGCATTGTAATGGACTGCCCAGGGTAGTGGTGGAATCACTGTCCTTGGAAGAGTTCAAGAAATGACTGGATGTGGCACTTAGTGTTCTGGTCTAGTTGACACGGTGATGTATTTTCAAAAGTTGGACTCAATAATCTTGGATGTCTTTTCCAACTTTAGTGATTCTATGAGCATTAGATGAGGTTACTCAGGGTCTCATGCCATATAGCCTTGAACACTTCTAGGGATGGGCCATCCACAATTTCTCTGGGCATGCTGTTCCAGTGTTTCACCACCATGTGAGTAAAGAATGTCTTTCTAACATCTAATGTAAACCTGCTTCCTCCAGTTTAAAATCATTGCCCCTTGTCCTGAAAATGTCTGCCTGTATAAGAAGGTCTTCTCCCTCCTTTTTATAAGCCCACTTAAGGTACTGGAAGGCCATAATGAGGACTTCCCAAAGACTTCTCTATTCCAAATATCCAAATTTCCCCATCTCTCTCAGTCTGTCTTCATAGGTGAGATGCTCCAACTTTCTGGTCATCTTCATGAAAATTTCCCATATTTGCTCATCAGAAACTTCCTGCTTGAAGGTGAATTTCATCACAAATAATAAATGCTGTTACGATACGAGTAAACGAGTAACAGTGTTGACTATTGCTCATGGAGCTGTCATGTATTCTCTGAGAACCTCAAACCCTGGTGATGTCTCTTTATTTACTGGTTGTCAAATGTGAAATATGAAATATCAGATACATGTTTTCCTTCACTAATTCTTCCTAAGAAGAACATAAAGTAGTTAAGAGGACAGAGAAAATTTTAAAAACCTGTTCTGCAAAGCTGACCAGACTGTCCATCTCTCCTGGGCCAATGGACAGGAGCTGTCGACAGAGGTTCCTGTAGAGGCTGTCTAGGAAAATTGAGGCCCACTACTACACCTGGGACCCTAGCCCATGCAAAGAATTATTAGTTTAATTCTAAAAAATGTTGCTCTGAAAGAGTGTACTGTACACATGCCATGATATCAGAATATTCAAACTATAAGCACACTTACATACTCAGTGCTGTAGGTGCACTGCAGGTATCCTCAGGTATGAGACCAGCCCATGTCCCTGAAGAATTTAGGGAATACATGCAAACAGTTAGTTTGCAAAACAAAGCTAAAACCATTTTGTTCTCTAATGATACAGTACAATCTGAATTGTGGCATAATTAGATATTTGAGGAATCTCACTCTCTGTTTAAAGTGAATGAACTCTTTATCATTGAGTTAAGTGTGATTAGTGTAAAGCTTATTCTCAGCTGGAACTAACCTTGTTTTGTTAGCCAAGGAAACTCATTCTCCTTGATGTGTTTTAAAATAATTAAGGCTCTTTTGGCACTGAAATTTGAAAATAAATTCAATATATATAATAAATTTTTTGAAGTATAGTTTAATATTTATGCAGCTTGAAAATGATTGTATTTTTGACATATAGGCCTTTTCAGTGTTGTTACACATTGAACTGTGCATGTTTTGCTATCATTTACAAGAAGTTCTGGTTGTCTATTCTTTCTGGAGAAGAATAATTACATCTGTTTTGAAGAGGAGAGGAAAGGAAATATCTTACTCAGAATCATGCAGCAAATCAATTATGAGCAGGGAATTGACCAAGCTTGTAACTGAAAAGAATGCTCACACTACATATTTAATAAGTTATCTTTTTTTTTTCAACTAATGGATTAGATCCGGTATTTATGTATGCTTCAAATAAATCTGTATAAATTATTCCTGACAGTAAGTGGATATGAGTGTGGCCACAGGCAAAAAAACCCCACAAACCCAAAACCTTGCAAGGGAAGCAAAGAAGGGTGGGAAAGGCTTCCTCAAGCTGAGAAAACTTGTCATGCATAGTATGTACGTAGTGAGGAAAGTGGCAAATACATTTAGTGCTGAGTATGATTTGCTATGGAGTGTATTCAAGGTTTTCATAGAAGGCAGATGAACATTAAGCAAAATAGACATGCAGGATAGTGATTTAAAAAAGAAAAAAATGCTGATAAATATTCTGTATGTTCTGTGGAAATGCACTGCTATAATTGTTCTTGTATCCCACCTCTCTTTCCAGGCTCACTTAAATGACTGTCTTGTATGAGATGTATGCTTCCATTTATGTGGATGTTAGTGACTACTTGACACATCTAGCCTCTTAACTACTTTATCTTTCCAGCAGCACAACACAATACCTATGAATTTACTTGTTAAAACTTAAATGGCTTTTTCTATGCTTGAATATATGGAAATAATGTTCTAACTTCACAAAAAAAGCTGTTTTGCTGTTTTCTTCAAATGTTAGGTATGTAATGTTAGAAATTCAAATATGTATTATGTTGTTTCTTTTTGTAATCAGAATTAGAGTAAGAGGTGCCAGTGAGTTTTATTTCCTAGCAGATACCTGTCTTTCAAACCAAGACAGTTTTATTTCAGATGACTGTCTAGATTTTAGGAAAAAAATAAAATACATACATTTTAGAAATATTAAAATAATACAGCATTTTATATAATGAATATATAATGAGTAAAATCAGTGAAAACAATTGTTGATCTTTCATCTACCATCTATCTATCTATCTATCTATCTATCTATCTATCTATCTATCTATCTATCTATGTAATTGTTTCTTTCCCTTTTCTGTTAAAACTAGTAACTTTTAAATCTTTTTATTCTTGGGGTCATGTGCTACATTCCTATCCATATGAGCTATAAAGTCTGAAAGAGAAAGTCAATTTCCCTCTCAGTTTAAAGTAGCATGTATATCTTTGCTTTCATATTCATCACAGGGACACTGATATCCAATTCTTGAAGTAGCTTTTTCAAGAAGTTACTTTATGTATATATACTCAGATTAAAAGCATGTATCCTCAAACGTAAAGCTTTTTCTGAAATCATCAGTTTCTGGGATACCTTTACCAAGAGAACAGGATTTTCCTGAAAACCTGGCAACAGGACCAGAAGGCAACACAAAAAGAGATGGAGGAATGTGAGAATGAAGGACAGAAGGAAGTGCCAAGGGAAAACAGCTGTTAGACGAGGCTTCAAGGGAAACATGAAAAGACTGACAGATGTGCTGCACCTGTCATAATCCAGAAAGCCCTCCATGGACTGAAATACAGTGCTCACCTGCTTAATAAGGCCAGACTGCAACTCTGCATGCTTTTTTTTCTTTTTGATAAGATTCAGGATACCTGAATCTACCCCTCTGCCACATCCATCCTCTTCTTTTCCATTATGTTTGAACATGTCACAGTCTCAGACTGCAGTTTCACCTGAAAACAAAAGTAAAGGCTGACACTCAGCTCATGTTCCAAAATACAAATATTCTTTTGTTTTCTTTGTTTGTTTTCTTTTTTTCTGGTGCAGTAGGGTTTAAATGACTACCTTTGTTACCAGTCTCATTTTCTTTTTTTATTATATATTATTAAAATTGTCTCTCTTTGTCCATTATAGAATTCACTTTTACATTATTGTCCTGCTTTCAGCTAGGGTAGAGAGAATTTCTTTGTAGTTGTTACAGTGTTGTATTTTGTATTTGCATTGAGTATGGTGTTGATAACACACTGATGATGTTTTGGTTTTATGCTAAGTCATGTTTATCCTAAGTCAAGACTTGCAAATATTCTAGTTTGTATAAATATTGAATGCTTATATAATTCTGTGAAATATGAGATGTTTTTATTTTGGAGATGATTTCTAAACTACAGAATTAAAATGTTGTTGTAAGGTTCTTATCAATCTGATCCATTAGTTAAAAAAGAGGTCTGTTTTATGCATATAGTATGAGCATTCTTTTCAATTAAGAGCTTGGTCAATTCCCTGCTCATAATTGATTTGCTGCATGATTTTGGGTTTCCTTTTCTCTTCTCTTCAAAACAGATACAATTCTATGATAGAATTCTATAAATTTTTTTTTTTTTTGCAAAACACTTTAGCTCTTTGGAAAACAGAGATGTGTTGAGAAGTTGTATTTTTATTCATTTTTTCATGTTGGCCTTTTTTCTAAGGCAGACTCTAATTCCAAACATACTCTTCTAAGTATATTAATATTAAAAAATTGAACAATAGATATAAATTATTACCAGTTGAAATATTGCAATAGATAATCCACTGTTCAAAGGAGTTTATAGAACAAGAAATTTAATATAATTTAAGTAGGGAAGTTTCAGTGTATCAGATTCTCACAAAATAAAATAAGGAAATGGTGGTGAGGGCAAGAGGAATAGTTAACTCCTCCTCTAAAGAAAGTTGGGGAAAGTTCTTCCTCTTCATTTGGGATATATGCAGCAGCTAAATATTTCCTCATTTTGGGCAGATTGTAAAACTATTCTTATGGCAAATATTTACAGTAAAAATCTTGGAATCTCCAGAATATACTTACTGAGTGATAATGGCATTTATCCCATCTCTGAAAATTTTCTCATAGCGTAGCTTCATACTCTGAAGCCCTTTGGTCCTTTGTGTACCATGTCTTACCATTTTCTCCAGTTCATGCTCTCCCACTTGTGACAACATGCCCTCAAAACAGTCACATGTCCCAGTCAGACAAATTGATTTCAACTTGGTGTACAGTATCAAATCCAGAGCCAGATTTGTGCCTTGCATAGTCTCTTCTCATTTTTGGGAAGACAGTTTTTGATAAGGAATTTACTCAAGTACTTTGATATCTCTGTATAAAAATGCAGATCTGTTTGTTATAAAAACTTTTAAGAAGAATTTTTTTTAAGGAGCTGTGTATATTGAAGTTATAAGGATAGGTTTTATCTTTAATAATATACTCATTTAGAAAAAAAGGTAAATCAATAAAAATAATTACCACAGTAGTTTGTGGATTGTCATGTATGCAGAGCAGAAAATGTGATAAGGTTCTGGCACAGAGTGGTTTTGTATTTATTTCTTTCAGTCAAGAAAAAAATGCTTTTATTTTTCTCAGACAGGAGCTCTTTCCTGACTTTTTAGACATAATATTCTGGCTTTTGTGCATTTATAAAGATATACTTGAGCGTGTTGAGATATCTTTCAAAGAAGAGGTGGTATACTCAGGGGTAGCTTACAGACAGATTCTGGAGAAGGAATGAAATGGATATATTAAATTTAGAAAAAGACTACAATTTTTACATTTCTTGTAAATGTTACCCATATTTATTCCAGGACATAAAATTGTTACAATCTTGTGGAAATTATAAGTTTCCACAAAATATTGCCTGCACAATATTATTTCTATGTAAAGTAGTATCCACACTTTTCTAATAGTTTGAAATGAAGGTAGGTCGAGTGCTAAGATATAATGGCTTATTGTTAGATTACCAACAGCAAAACACTAATTTATTTTGGAGAAAATCAATGTCCTGGCCAGCATGTGTGTTTGTATGAGAGTGTGAGTGGGTGTTCAGTTTTGTTCTGATGGCTTATCATTTTCTCTCTGGTTAGTCAGCTAAGCTCTATCTTTTGCATCTAGATGCCTCAAGATAAAGAATGGAAGGGTTTTTTGCTTTTAGTCTTACTGATGTAAAGCAAGAAACTTTCTGGATTTTACCCTGTATGTATGTTAATAGGAAATGCACGCAGTATGCAGCTTTGAACACATCACACATAGCTACACCTCTTCTGTACATCCTGCCACCTCTAGCACTTGCTTTGTCAAGTGATTTACAGTGTACACTTGATTTACAGAGTGGGGTTGTAGGACTTTTGTAGTCCTTCATTTTTCTTTCAATGTGGAACTGGAGCAGGGTAGAGAAAGGTGCCCAAGACAGGTGGCATTACAGGAAAAGGGGAAGCAGTAAAGCCCCAGTGCCCCTGCCATATGGGCAGCACAGTTCCTCCAGTGTCCTTCTGCAGGACTGCCTGTCAAACCACGGCCCTCTCCAGGGGAGCCCCCAGGCCTGGGTCACAGACCAAAAGACAAAGCATGCTTGGTTATGTCTTATGGAGAGGATCTCCACACACACAGAGCTGCTCCCAGGGCTGTCACAGGGGGGGTGATTGGCCCATAAGAGGCTCATCCACACAAACATGAAGGAGCACAGATGTGCAGTGGCAGGGAGAACAACCTCAATGGCCCAGTCAGAGGCAGGGACACTGTGCCCTGGCTTCTCCCTGGAGAGCTTCAGCGCTGATTATGAAACACTTCAAGACAAGTGAACAAAAGCAGACCTTACTGAGGATTGTGCAGACTGGGTGACATTAGAGGGTGACAGTGAAGAGCATTTAGGGATTGTTCAAAGCTTAGTATGGGTTGTTCAGGGGAAGGAACCAAAGGTTAAGAGAGAGATGAAGGTGATTAGGCAAAGGAAAGTAAAAGGATAAGAGTTTAAAAGGGTCTGGATGTGTTTAAACTGGGCTTGTCACTACCCTTGTCTCACAGTGTCCTCCCCTAGTCATTGCCATCTGACCTGGCATCTCAGTAAACTCTGTTTCTATTTTCCTGGGTGAGGGGGTCTCTATTCCATGAACATCTGTGTTAGCGGAAGTCTAGGTGCCAGCAACTGCAGTTGGAACAGCTATCAAAGGGCTGGGGTTTCTGGGACCAGCTCCTGGAGTGAGGATATGCACGTCTGGTGTGACTGCTGGTAAATATCAAGCTGGACTAGCGCCCAAGTAGATTAAGTAGCTTGCTAGCCATGCTTTGAAGTGCTTGCTAGTCCAGGACAGATATGTGTGTGTATCTGGGGAGAGGCTGACTGCTGGAAGGACAGGTACATGCCAGCTACTGGGGAGACTGTTGAGTCTGGGAATTGTTTAAGACACTCATTTATATGCACCTGTGTGATGTTTGCAGTGTTGACATGACATTATGTCAGTCTATAATTTTCTTTGAACTGGACATACCAACTCATATGTATAAAATCATGTGTCTACAGCATATACAGTTCTTTCACTAAATATTTTTTTCTAGGATTGGAAAAGCCTAAATACTTCTGCCATCATAAGTCTTCCCATTTTCTCTAGTTATTCTAGTAATCTTTCCCTGCATCTGTTCAGATTTCAATATAACTTTTCTGACCATTAGCCATTCCAACTGTACTGGTTCCAACTGAGGTGGTATCAGTGCTTGCACAAGACACTGAACTTTGAATTGGCCTTTTTGTGGTGCCGCCAGGTGATGACGTCAAATATAATACTCTTCTACACAACACCCCCACCAAATTCCTAATCAAAAATACACCGTTATATTCACCAAGAGGACAGCTTCCACTAACAAACTGAAAATAGCTGAAATTATTGCTGATTACAATACAATTTTTAAAAACTTATGTCAGAAAAATAAAAAAAAAACAGTTTGAAAAGGAAAATTCAGGCATTCTAAAAAATCCTTTTCATTTCCAATAACCAAATAGAAACATCATGTGCTGTATGTCTTGCATTATTTTTCAGTGTCAACCAAGATGAATGAAACCTAGCCTCTACTACCAAAGAAACTTTAGAGTTAAGAAAGAAGAAAGTCATATGAGGATATATTTGTCCTATTTAAAATACTTTAACAAAAATTAATGTTACTGCTTCTTTTTTCCTGAATATATAAAGATTTTGTCTGCTGCACAGCCTGTGGGATATCTTGATTCCCATTAGAAGGGGATAACCTCTTTTGGCAGTCTGGGTCCCAAGAGCAAGCATCCAGCTACAGGGCATGCAATTTTGGGGGAAATTAGTTTGTGAAGAGGTTCTGGTGGGGCTTTAAGGGATTTTTGGCAGAGAACTCAAAGTTGGCATCACGGGTTGCTAAAGCTGGTCATTGCACAAATAATAGTTACCATGCAGTGCTAGTAGTTCAAATAGGGGTTCCACCAGAGACTGTTTTTTCCAAATCACATGTGATTTATTTGCTCACATTTTTCAGTCATTTCCAACTATAGCTTATTCATGTCAGAACATATGTATTGATATAATTTAATATTCAAAATTACCGTATGAGATAATTACCATATAATATAGGTGGCTTCTTTTTCTTTGGAAAAAAAGGAAAAAAAATAAAATAAGGTATGGAATTAATTCTTAATTTTAAGTAGTACTAGAGGATGGAGAGGAAACTTTTTGAACCTCTAACTAAAGCTGTTTTTAGGAACTGGAATTCTTTTGCTTAATGTAAAATAATACTTGCTCTTAGTAAGAGATGCTTCAGAAAAAACTCTTCACATACTTTTATATGAAGATTCTTTCCTATAAGAAAAGGCTGTAAGAACATTTCAAAGCTATCCTCAGCTAAATAAGAGCTAAAATGTACCACTTGAGAGTGGAAAGAAAATAGTCTGTTCATCCAACACATCCTACTGCAAACTGAAAGTTGGAGAAACAACTGAGAGTGAGAGGAGAAACCCCGATTCTAATCCTCCCAGTCCAAAGTACAGAAAAGAATGGCTATACCTCAGATGAGAGGAGTTAACTTATTGCTGCTTCTTTCTCAGAACACAGGTGAAGGAAAGGTGTAATTTCTCCTCACAGCTCCTCTTTGGGTGCCTAAATTACATTCAACTCAATTCTAGTCACCTGAGACTAGAAGCTATTCACTACAAGAAAAGTCATATACTTTTAGAAAAAATATAGGATTTCTCCCCTGCGCCATGCCCTCCCCCCCCCCCCCCCCCCCCCCCCCCCCCCCCCCGCTTCTTGTTTCTATCTGATTAGGGAAGAAATAAAGTGAATGAAAAGGTGGAGGGAAAATAGTGATAAAAGGAGGGGAAAAAACCTTAGGAAGAGAGAGATATACCAAAATAAGAAACCACGCTCTCTTCATTTTCAGGAATACAAGGGAAACATAAACATGCAATAGCTTTTTGATTTGACTCTCAAACCTTCTTAAGTGCTCAGTTATAAAGAAATTGGAGTTTGCAAGAGGGATTAATCATCAGGTATCCTTGCAGAAGGATACCTTTTCAACTTGCAGAAGATGACTTTAAAATAGTTTTCCTTATCCTTTTGGAAGAAGTAAAACCTATTCCTTCAAAGCTGCTACAGTGTGAAGACTTGCTGTTCCACATCATATCTAAATCTACATAAGCCATCTTCACATAATAGCTGAAATATGGACTAGTAGATGTCCTGAGAAATCTTGATTTTTTTTTTTTTTTGAGATGGCACATGGCACAGGAATACCAGTTCTAATACTCTCTTGGTTAATTTTTTCACTTTTAGCATTGTACACTAAGCTGGGATTTGTGCATTATCTCTTCTAGATCACATTTCAATTGCAAAAAAAAAAAAAAAAAAAAAAAAGCACCATTTTAATTATGCAGAGATGTAATATATCTTTCTTTCCTTCTTGAACTCTACATTTATTCAAGTACATGAACTATAATTACTGTCTGGGCTTTCCATACCAAAATATCACAAAACTATGGTTAGGATTTAATAATGTATAAATAATCCTTTCAGCAGACATATTATATGAAAACAGAATTCCATGTGATACTCTAGTACTCCTTGCAGCCAGAATAAATGTTTCCATTGCCAGAGTCTTACTTTTGGTTTCCATAGAAACCTTTCACTATTGAATGTAATTTCATTATTACTAGACTCTTCATGTGTTTTGTTTTGCAATTTTGGGTCAGTTTTAAAAATGCCAGCCAGTTCTGAATTTTGCAGTTAAAATTCCCATATGGATTTCCTTTCTACATCTGCTGCCTTAAAAAGTCTAAAATACTGACTCAATACTCCTCTTGAAGCTGGATAGGCTGCCTCACCACCCAAATTTGATGTACTTCAGGGTAAAGTAGCTCCATAAACAGTCTGACTTATTGTTCTGTTATTCTACTTCTACTGTCATCTGAATACATATATTTGTGTGTGTGCTTGTGTGTTTATATAGACATATGTGACCTTCAGCTGGAGACTCACTCATGAGAAAAACTGGCATGCAAGATTGAAAGTGTTTGGTTTCGATTTTCTGTGGATGATTCCAATTGTAGCTTGAGTGTGGAACGGCTTCTTATTTGAATTCATAGATTAAAGAAAAGTTCAGTTCTTGGGAACATTTGGTCCTTCCAACAGCTAATCTGAGCTAATAAGATTTGTCAAAGCAAAGTGTCATTTCTCTGTCTAAATATAGTCTTTTCTCAGTTTCTAAGAGAAACACCTTTATTGCATGGACTGGCTATGCATTATTATTATTACCTGACACTGTGTATAACTGGACAAAAGAAATGGTTCATTCCCTGGGTCAGACTGTGACCCAACTCCACAGAACTGGCCTAGTAGGGGGTAAACAGTTGTAGCTCAGTTAAGCATGCTTCCTGCCTAAAACTGAGCTAAACTACTGATTTCAAATCTCAAGAATAATTGCTATGCATTGATACAGGGCCTTCTGGGGCAACTGCAGAGTAGATCAGTCTGTCTGATGTTGGACACATCAGCAAATAAAGCAGAAAAGAGAGATGTCATGGAATGCAAAATTAATTTTTTTCATGCCTTTCAAAAAAGCAAAGAGAGCAAAACATTGTCTCAAGTTTTATTTTTTCCTAATGTTTTAGTACAATTGGAATTAGATTTTAGATTATTGATAAATAGAAATTATAATGCTTTATTGTTCTTGCTCAAATAAAATGCAATTACATGTTTTTGACAGATGTAGTGAAACAGGGTTGAGAAGCAATCATGTTCAGTGTGCAGCTGCTTGTTGATCACTGAAGCTCCCCTTGATAGCTTTAGAGACACAGTAGGGCATATATGGCTTGGATGTTAACATAGTTTAAACTGATATCCCAGAAAAAAAAAAAAAATTATTCTTATGGAGTCTATGAGATTATAAATAGACTTATTTTAGATTCAATATAAATTTGAGTTCTATTTTGACTGAATTGGCTTATTTTCCCCCTTCCCATAATTGTTAAAATTTTATAAGGCACTAAGTAAATTTAAGGTATATGCCTCCCTTTTGAAATTTCCAGGTGCTGCTTTGGCATCCATTCAAAACAATGTTTGCCATGCGCCTGTTTTAATAAAACCAATTTGGGTATTTACGGTAGAGAAATTACATGACCTTGAAAGATGATCATCTTCTACTGTAAAGGAGAATATCCCCTTATCACTCACTGTCCAATTCATCCACACATTTTCACATACTGTTTGAAATCTTCCAGCAGTATTTAGTGTATTCCCCCACTCTCTTTTAATAAATGTGTTATAGAGAGGATTTTTTGTTTGAGATTGGCTGGAATGAAGCTTGTCTGGATAAAACACAGGTGGAGTTTCAGCTCATTTATCTTCAGCCATCTAAAATTTCTAATCTGCACAATTTGTCTAGGTTTCCTCTATAGCTAAGAACTAAAAAAAAAGAAATTTCAGGTAGCATTTTTTCTCAGATAAAATGTATCTCAGGTCCAGATTTCTGGACATACAGATTTTTTTTTTTTTTTTTTTTTTTTTTTTTTTTTTTTTTTTTTCTTTTTCTGTTTTATAGAGGGAATCTATGTGCACAGTTTAAATTAGACACTGAACTTTTGGCAAACTGAAATAAGATTATGCTAATTTTAAGCATGCATCCTGAATTAATTTTGGTATAAACTAAAGTTTCTATGCTGTAAATAGTGCTCTATAAGTGTGTTGCTGTGCAGGAAAAGCATTTCTTAAAGGATATAACATTTGCGAAAAAAGGCAGAAGTGAGGAAAAGGGGGAGGGGAGAGCATTATTAAAAAAAAAAAAAAAAAAAAAAAAAAAAAAAAAAGAGAATTAGGTAAACCATTTTATTTCCTCTTGTCCTCTCCATTTCCTGAGACAGACTGCTCTGTACTTCAGCTGTACTTTGCCCAATAGGAATTCTGTGACTTCCCACAAGAGAGCTATGGTCAGCAGAAGAGCCAAAGTGATTGTGAAGCAACCAGCCCGAGAACAGTTGAAAGGTTACTGTGACACACATATGAACACTTTGTATCACACTGGCTGCTTTAATTGATTTGGAATATCATCAGAGATTCATGAAAATGTCTGGTTCTCTCTCCAGCACAGTTTGGTGCAAAACGTGCTCATTCTCTTATCAGTTTGCTTCACTTTTAAAGACTTCAAAATCCTGTCAGAAGTTTCCTTTTTACCTCTTAAACATCTAACAGTTTATAATGTACCTTAAGATGCTTTAAGATGCTTAAAACTTCATTCACAGCAGAGATTTGTACAAATTCTTCCAAATACCAAAATGAGAGACAGTAAGGGGAGCTGTGGTAGCATTTATTTTTCATTTTCTAGGAGAAATGTCAACGTTTTCAGATAGATTGAAACATCAAGGAAAAGAAAACTGAATTGGAAACTGCTAGTATAATAAGTATGCATTAATAGTAGGCAGTAATAATTAATAATAAGAAATGAATAAGCATTAGTATATTTAAGGGACAAGCTTTTACACAATGAATGTATAACAGAAAATCTCATCAGAGTTAGTGATAATTGTTTAATTTTAACCAAGTTGGGTGTTAAATCCAGACTATGTGTTCCTTGCAATTTTTTATTCTGCAGAGAATTAATCAGAAAAGAATCCTGATTTTCTCTGTTTTAATATATCCTACCTTTTTAGTCTTATCAAAAATGAGAAAATCCATATGTGATCCCTGGGCATCTAAATCAGGGTTTTACAACTTTATCACATGTAATGAATTTAATCAGGAGGGTTTATATACAGCTAATGTTCTGGGAAAAGAATACCTTTAATAAACTAATTTTGAAAAGAAGACACAGCTTTTGTTTGCTATATCTCTTCTAGCTACCTGGCCTGGACACTAGCAAAACGCCAGAAAACCTGAAGTGGTAATGAAATCTGGCTGCTTGCCAGTGCCACTGACTCAATACTAAATCTTATGTAGGAACCTATGGCACAGTGACAGAATTACTTTTAGCTTGGCAAGAGGAGTATAAACAGACCTATGGACTGAGACTACAAGTGCACAAGAGAAGTGTAAACAACTTGACTTCAAGAACCCTGGCTGAATAGCATATCATGTTCTACTACAGTTACAATGAATGCAACCTTCACAAAGGATAAAAGCCACAGAGAAGGTGGCATGTTTCTTATTTCTTTGTGTATCAAACATAGAGAAGGAAAAAAAAAGATATTGCTTTGAAAACAACCCAAACTCCTCTACTCTCTTCCACTCTTGCACACACACACACAAAACACCAACAAAGGCAAAAAAAAAAGCTTATAAAAATCATCATAATTTGCACTAGTAATTAAAATATTCTTCTATTTAAAGAATATTCTAGATAAATTCTGACTTTATATCTTTGATATCTGACTCCAGGGACAAAAAAAAGTTAACTGCTTTCTCAAGAATACCAGGTAGGAAAGGGCAGCTAATGATGTGCATTTGCTGTCTAATGATGACCGTGGTATTCTCAGAGAATAAACAGCAATACCAGTGATACCAGAACAAATTTTTTATGGTAAGCTTAATATCAATATGATGCATCACTGCTTGATATTGATAGCACACCCTTGAAACCATTTCTTAGGCTATACTGGAAAGCGTCAACTTTTGTTTTGCCTAAACATTGTGAAACACGTCTGCAAGCACTTTTGCATTCTATGATCATTTAATGATTCAGCAGGTATAGAAGGAATGACAAAGTACTTATTGTTTAAGAAAATATCTCTAGGTTTTCAGTACAAAATTGTAACTGCTACAGCTGCGAGTGTTTCCACTGAAACTGTTGAGACTGAAAACTATTTAATGCGACCTGCTTGCAGATTTAACTATCTAATAGTGCATGCCTGAAGATAGAGACAGCACCTGCTAGAAGCCACTCAGGTGTGCTGAGGCAGGCCACCCTGAGATACATCCTTCAAAACATGATATATGTGACATTATGGATGTGTTCTGATACCATAGACTGTAAGCAGTCTGTAGACAGGAGGCTGGGAAACACTATTGTACTGCATCATATTTAAAATATAATTAGCATTTTCAGATCGGAAGCTGAGAAAAGAGCAATGCTGGTAAGAAAGTATTGAGCCACTGGAAAGATCCTGTAGGCTTGAAGAGAGATTTAGACACTATAAGCTGCAGCTTGCTGGGATTATTTTATCCCCTAAGTGGCTTGATATAATTTTAGTCATATATATTTTGTAAAGGATTCATTATTTTTCAGAGTTTTACTTGCCAATCAGCTATAGAAGCAAACCATATAACTCATTTAGTCTGCAATCATAGAATTATAGAATGGTTTGAGTTAGAATGGACCTTTAAAGATCACCTTGTCCAACTCCCATGCAATGAGCAGGGACATCTCTAACTTGATCAGCTGTCTCAGAGCCCCATTCAACCTGACCTTGACTATTTCCAGGGATGGGACATCTACAACTTCTCTGACCAAAACTAGACCCACTACAAATGAATAGCTTGCATTTTCTTCTGAAATGATCATGATAAACTGAAAAATAAGATATGACTTGTCATAAAAAAATTGATTGTTAAAGATGATTTGGTGGTATTATAAATGTTGCTAGCCTACACAGCAAATTTTTATCACTATGAATTCAGCAGCACAAAAAGATGACTTGTGAGTCCTTCATGACCCACATACAATTTATGAAGGCCTTACTGGAAATTCTGTTTAATAATTAGAAAAGTAATGATCTACTGCAAAATAAATCATTAAAATATTGCTCATAATAGCAAATATATTGCTAGGCAAAATGCAGAAACCATAGAGGAAATACAAGTGATGATGGTTCTGCTATTAATTTGTAAATTATCTTTGCTAAATAAAAGCCATACATACAGCATTTTAAGGATGCCTTTGTAGATTGATTTTTAAATTATCACACACATTTTAAGTCACTTGTGATGATCTATTTACTTGGAGAACTGTTAATGCTTCTCCTTCCCTTCTCTTTTTGGTCTTTTTGAGCACTGCTGATACTCTAAGCAGTAGTGAAGGCTCTAAAACATGGGAGTAGGAAAGAGAACTGACAGTGGTATTGGGATATTTTTCCAAGTTTGGCCTCTCTCTTTAAAAGCAATAGCTGGGGATCCTTTAACTTTTTAGGACATTAAATTTAATATATGGAATAAATTTTACTTTTGCAATATAAAGAAAGTAATTCTGATTTTTAACTTCTTGTAATCCACACAAAATCTTGAGGAACACTTTTGAAGAGACAGTACCATTGAGGGGAATGAGAACAGTCAGCTGTCATTGGACCTGGTGTTTCTTAACTCTTTAGATACTAACAGATTTCTGCTTCATTGTATATAATGATCACTGTAGTCTCTCTCTATTTGTGTCCCCTTAAAAATGAAGTGCAATTAGTTATACAAAAAGTTAATGAGAGATGTTTAAAATAGATACTTTCACATTTTCTTTAAGCTTTGAACTGCAAAAAGTTCCATGCTTCCATTTGCCAAAAGTCATGTGAGTTCTGGTGGACAGAAGAAATATATTTTCCACCTGAAATTTTATATACATATTTATATAGAGAAAAATCAGGTCAGCTATGATAGTATTAATATCTAATGTACTACTACACTGCTATGATTTTAAGCTAATACTTGAGATATTTCTGTGTCTCTAGAATCATCTATGAGATAAGAGGAGTAATGAAAACAGGCAAAGTCTTGGAGAATTTACTTTGCTCATTGTGACAGGGTTATGGAAGATCTCAGGGAAGTTTCCCAATCTCCTTTCCAACCCTTGGTACCAAAATAGGTCCTAAAAATGGAAGGAAATTTTTTTTAGTTCTCTAATTGTTGTTCAAGGGAGGAAGGATGTGTGGAAAATTGAGATTTTTGTCCTTCACTATGAAGAGTACTTAAACAGGGATTTTCCAGGAACATTCACATAGCTTATTAAGAAGACACAAAATACCTCTGTCCCAAATTTTTCATATCACTAAATTTCCCTTCCCTCATCCAGAACTACAAAAAATGCTAGAGCTCAAAAAAAGTAAAAACTTCCTAATTAACTTTGGCAAAATAATATGTTTCTGTGTCTTAATCCTCTAAAACAACTGCCTTGCTTTTTGCTAAACATTTTGTAAGAGGTAAAACTTGAGAAAGAGTTTTAGTAATGAAAATTTGATCCCTGGTGATCAGGCAAGGTCATAAAAACTGAAGAAATGACATGCAATAAAAAGTATTGTGAAAGTCATTTTAGCCTAGCAGAATCTTCAGCTCTGCCTCTTATATATGGACACAACTGAAACACCTTGTTCCTTTTTTTTCCCCCCTTAAGTTTGTTTTATAAATCAAAATTGAATAGAAATGTCTGATACATATTTATGTAGTCTTCCTTATATTTTATGTATCTAAGATACAGTGGCATGTTGATTTTGTGAAAAATTGGAGATGTCTCATGGTATAAGAAAAGACAAAACTGAAGAAAAATATCTTTGAGGATTCTGTGGGGTAGGAGTGGTTTAAAATGAAATTTCTCATATTGAAACACACTTTCCTGTTTGTATGTTGAAGTCAAATCAGTGTCTAAAGCTCACAGAGATGTTTCCAAGTGCCAGTTTCATTGTGTCAGAAACCTCTCGAGACAAGCTGTTTCCATAATCTTTTGTCTGACATAAAGTACCAATGTCACAATTCACTTACCCAAGTTTTTGCCCTTTCCTGTGTAGCAGAAATCTTTCAAAAACTGGGAAATTTCAAAACATGTTCTACTTGGGACCTATATCAGGGGGCCATGAAACCTAGCTCTGATAAACTTGATTTACAGCATATTGCATTCAAAAAATGTCCACTCTCGCCAAAGATATATGTCAGTCTTTATTATATATGTAAATTATCTCATAAAATTCTTCCTTCTAGAAATGGTAATACTGACTTTAATTAAAAGACACTTAGCACTGTGCTTGCTATTGCACGGAGTTTAATTTGCATATTTAAAAGCAGTTTTGGAGTAACATTTTGGAATCAGCAGATTTGTTTTTTGTTGTTGTGTTTTATTTCCCATGTAGAGTATTATGGGATTTGAAGCAAGTAATTATTAGGGTTAGAGTACTGGAGTGGAAATTTTTTTGCCCAGTCTCTCAACTCTATGGCAGAAACGTGATCTCAGTTCATTCATTTTGCACTTGGGGGAAATACAAAGTAGAAAATCAGCAAAAGCTTATCTGATTAGTTTCACTTTTATTTTAAATTCTTCTTCATATCTCTTTATACCAAAGCAGAAACAGATGCAAAGGTTTTACATACTGCCAATCAATCATCGTATAAGCAGCCTAAAATTCATTGTTGAAACCACACAGATGTAAATACATAAATAATTCCCCCTCCAGTTTTTTTTTCCCCCTTCCTTTTTGTCTTTCTTAAGTGCAATCTAATGAATATATTTTAAAAAATATTTTAAAGGTTGCTGTTAGAGAAGACTACATATTTGTATCTTAAACTTTAGCTTGGTTCTGACCACCCATCTTACTGTATTACATGTATTATATGTTAAGTTTTTTACAGATCAGTTAGCAATATATTTTTAAGCAAATTGAATTAAATGTTTCATAAGTTAGTTAGGTTTTCAGAAATGTGATTATTAATGCAGCCAGTGATATAAATTTGATCCCAATAGTAGTGCTTTTCATTTAATGCTAATATAACTGTTATTGTAAATGAAGGTTTTCCCACCACATCTGTCAAATTCATAAATGGAACCAAAGCAGTGTTGTCAAATAACATTCAGTGGTCTAGAACACAATTTTCAAATACATGTATCATAACTGAGATTTCCAAAAAACCTTTAAAGTAGCTTTCCCTCAGGCTTCCATTCAGCGTGCAGGCTGGAAATCAAAGCTACGTAAGGAAAGATACTCTTGCCTGTAGGATCTTGTGTCATTTCTTACAGAATTTCATGGCTATAAAACAAGTGTGGTCAGGGACTGCACAAAGCCTGCCCTGTGAGTAATATGATTAAATCCTGTCTCAAACACTAGGACAAAATCTTTCTTGGTTATGCCTTAGGGTTTCTTTGTATTGCTTAAAAGTTACCTTAAACTTTTTCTTCTGAATGAGTTCCCTGCAAAATTGTCGATAAATGATCTTTGAATACAAATAGCCCTGAGCAGAGCTGCATAGTTCTAAACTTCCAGGACTTTTCAAGCAAAATTAATGAGCATTTTGGTCTCTTACTATCTTAGTTCCTTATCTGCAATACTAATCCTTATTGTTTAGCTCACAATATTGGGAAGAAAGTGTATAAGCATTAACAAACTTTCAAATATGACAGTGGTGCTAGTGGTAGAAAGGGCTGTGAGCAAAGGGACACCTTTTACTGTGAAGAATTTTAGTGGCATGCAGTAGACAAAGCACAGAATGCTGTGAGGAACAATAAAGGAAGGTAAAATATTAAAGAGCTGCTGGTTAAGTGAACACAGTCCATCCTGTGGGTTGAGTTTCCAGACTTACAGAAAAATATTGCACTAACCAAGAATAAGGCTTTTCTATTCTGGATGCATAATGGAGAACTGCCTTATGAATACTTAGACAAACTGTCCTTATTAAACTTTGGAAAGCTTGACTTTGCAATCACAATGTGATTTTTTTTTTTTTTTTTTTTTTAGCATCAGCTTTGCAGGTGTTATATCCTTATGAACATGCATATAGAAGTTCTGCATTTTTTATGTTGTAAATATCATCTGTTATAGGAAGGAGACAGACAGTTTTATAGTAGTCTAAATAAAAAGACAAGATGTTTTGGGTTCAAAGGTATCTAAAAATTTGAGAAATAGATTGATCTGTCCAGTTGTTAATTCCTTCAGGAAAATATGATTGATACATTTCCTGGCATAGACTTAAATAGAAAGAGACTGATTTTTCCAAGTTTAAACTCATAAAGAATCCTATTGCAGAGGTCTGGACTCTATATACAGTTGGTAGGATTTTGGTGTTTTATAATTTCCTTAAATTTGTAAAAATTTAATCTTACTTTAAATAGAAGGAATTGACTATTCTTGATTAGTTGCTTTGCAAATAAAGCAATAAAGTGCTCACTGTGTTTTGAAACAGTTGGGGAAAACAGATGCTAAATATTATAGAAAGAACTCAATGTAATTACAGCACAACTTTCTAGTATTACATTGTGACTTCACTATGAAGGCATTTCACTTCAAAGGCAAATGCTGTGTATTAATCAATTAGTACACTTGAAGGATTTTGAAGACCTACTTAACTGCTGATAATTAATAGGAATTTACCATATATAATGTTTTACTATATGCCAGACAGAAGTATGGTTGCATAGTTGTGTCAAAAACTTGCCCAAACTGTAATTGCAGTGAAAGAAAGGAACTGGCCAGGCACTCAGCAGGTAGATATTGAAGACCTTGTTTAGTGTGTCATGCTTGCAAGAATGAAGACTTATTCAGAACTGGCAAAAATCCCTAACGAAACAACCAAACCCCCCCAAAAAGCACATTTTCATATGTGTTGCCTGGTAAAATTCAAGTTCTGTGAAAATTCAAAGAATGAGTATTGTTCAAAATATGTTAAAAACAGTGATACTGGAAATTAAGATATCTTTTTTCCATCGTGTCAGTGCAAGAAGAATGACTACTAATTGAAACAAGAGAGATGTAAGACCCTGGGACATGGGACATTGGGACATGATGGAGGCCATGAACTTGATGACATTTTGAAAAGATTATTTATACGTATCCCAGCTATAAGAATACCCATTTTAAAAAAAAAGGCATGAAGTGTGAAGGAGTATAAACTTTGAATTATAGACACTTTTTTTTTTTTTTTTTAATGTGTTGTAAATTTTCACACAGTACCAATTTATAATATTTGTAGAAGATTTCTTCTGGTTTCCCTTTCATAATTTATTCCCAATGGATTTTTTCAGTTCTCCTTCAGATGACAGCAGACACCATTGGAGTCACAACAGTGAGCTTGTGATGATGCATTTGAATCCTGTAAACCTCATTCTGCAAAGGACACTTGCCAATATATTGGACTTATTATATTTATTGACAGGAATACTGTCATGCTTGATTCTGTCAGAACAAGCAGCAACCTTTGATTTAGGCACAGGATGCTCAGTCACTCACTATGGTTATTTAATCGAATCATTATGTTCTTTTCATGTTTTCCTGCTGACTTAATTGAGGTCATTATCTGTCAGTATAACTTACATAAAATATGATGACATTGATGATGGCAATATTGCAGAGAATAGAATTAAATGCTGGATGAAGATATGGAGGGGAAATGACAATGTATTTAGTGTAGCTATACTGGAAGAGGTTAACAACTTCAATAATAAAAAAAAGGCACGTGAACACAAAAAAAATGCTAGGTGTTTTGCAAATATCACAATAAAATAGTTATATATTAATGGACTCTCTTATGGAACTGTTAACACATTTTAGATTGGCATTTGAATGATATATAGTTTAATGATGATGGCTGGCATATTCAAAATATTTTTAAAATACACGTGTTACACTACTTCCAATGCCTTCAAGCTTGAAATATTAAACCATCATGAAAAAAGAAGATGAGCAACAGATATGAGTGATTTTATTTTCAAGAACTCCAACATCTATAAATGCTTTGTTGTTAATGAGAACATTCAACCTATTCAAAACTCAGTGACATGACCAAGAAAGTACTTTTACAAAATATACGGTGCAAAGCTGGAATATTTTTGCTGCATATTATAAATTAGAAACTTTGTTTTTGTGTGGTTTAGAATGAGATATCATTAAACTGTTCCCTAGACTAGGGCAAGGTTAAAACTATGCACATGAACACAGCTGTTCATAAACTGCTTTCTTTATGAAATGAAACAACTTTTATTATTTTTGTTTTGGAGGAAAGAAACCAAATGTGACCATTAATGATTGGTAATACCTCCAAAACTGACCTGTCATTTCTTGGAAATCTCTCTGACTACATGGATTTTTCAGTTGAATATTACCTGATGTAACACAAAGGCTAAAGAGAAGTGAAGGTACTGAGGAAATATAAAACATTAATACTCCATAAAAACAAAAGAGATCAGATTGTTAAAAATCTAAGAAATAGAACCGCAAAGGAAGTAGAGATGACTAAAGAAAAAAAAATTAACTGCAAGATACTTCAGAAGACTGGATAAGAACTTGTATAATTTTGAGAATGTGTTTGCTATTCAATTCAGAGCACAAGTGTTTCATTATATCTTTTCTTCTTATCTTTGTTAATGTTCATCACTCAAGAAACATGGGAGAACTAACAGTTTTAATTATTTCAATTCTAACAGCATTAAAGAAATTAGTTATTGATTTTGTTGACATTTATAGCTAATCAATTTTTTCCGTGTTTCAGAATAAAGTATCTGTTGCAACACACTTTGCACAGTGAAATTCTTCAAACAGCCTAAAATAATGTGGACCCATCAGTAGAGCAGGCCAAGATTGTTTCTATTTGGAAAATGCCAATTCAGTTAAATCAAATTTTGCAATAGAAATGTATGGCTTCCAGCAATATATCTGAAAATCTATTTTGAAGGTCTTGTGGTTCAACCCCAGACAGCAACCAAGTCTCACACAGCTGCTTGCCCCCTTCCCCACTAGCAGGACTGGGGAGGGAACTGTAAGGGTAATTGTGAGAAAATTCATAGGCTTAAATTCCGTTTCTTAAGCAAAGCAGGAGCTGCACATGCAAGTAAAGCAAAACAAGGAATCATTCACTGCTTCCCATGGGGAGGCAGGTGTGCAGCCATTCTCAGGAGAGCAGGGCTCCATCACCATCAGTCCATGTTCCTCCCCTTCCTCCTTCTTCCTCCTATTTTATAAACTGAGCATGATATCATATGGTCTGGAATATGCCCTGTGTCAGCTGTGGTAGTTTTTCTAGCTGTATCTCCTCCCACCCTGCCATGCAACCCCAGTGTCCTTGCCAGTGTGGCAGGACAAAGAGCAGAAAAGGCCTTGGCTCTGTGTAAGCCCTGCGCAGCAGTAACAAAAACAACTCTATATCATCAACATCGGTTTCAGCACAAATTCAAAACCAGCCACTGTGAAGAAAATAGGCTCTACCCCAATCAAAACTGGCACAGAAGGGAATACATTTTTGGCCAAATGTGAAGAAAAAATCATATAATAATAATAAAAAATCATTAAAAATCATACATATTAAAAATTGGTCTGGTGGTTAGGTCATAAGCCTAAGGTATGATAAGCAAGATGAAATTCCTCTTCTCTCAGATTCATAGCATGCACTTGGATGTCTCACAGGGTGAGTACCCTATTCATTAGCTCTTCTGTAAACTGGCTTCCTCTTCTCTAAGGCTTTGTAAGCTGTTCTGTACTTTCCCCAGTCTCGAACCAAGAAACCCATATCAGTGCTTTATATACTGGAAAACTTGTTTCCCATCCATCTGTAATCAAATATTTTATTTCTCCTTAGGTTGAAGGTCTTCCTTTAAGTTCTTGGAACATGATGAAATGGAGAGAAAGATTCAGGTACTATTCCATCTCTCACTTTCCAGTAAGTAGACTCATAGCCACTTTTTTTTAGCATATGTTATAGGTCTAAATAGGATTACTCTAAAAAGTTCTAAGACCCCTTTCCTAAGCCCCATAAAAAAAGTTCTTCGATGCAGTTGACTTCACAGAGTAGTGACTTACCATGACTGGCACTTCACAGATATATAAATTCTGAGCAGATGAGTTGGGGGTTTGATACACTAAACCCTCAGCTCGTCTCCTTCATAAACATCAGCTTTTCACAGTTCAGCTGGTGGTTGGTAATTAATTCTCTATTAGCTAACCTGACATCCCACTGTCTTCTTGACAGTGTTTCCAGCTGAACTTCTCTCTGAAGTGAGAGTCTTCATAATTTAAGAAGAATTAGGAGAAAATATACACTTTTGGGATCAAGAAATACATGTTCTGAAGTACTACTTGTAAGTTTTTTCACAATTTATAAATAATAAGTTCTGAGAAGATGAAGCTTTTTTTTTTTTTTTTCCCCTTCTTCCCCTGGGATTTAGATGTAATTATATCAAAAGTATTTATTGAGTCCTTTTGGAAACACAATCACTAAGTTTGTGCTGGGAAGCTAAATAGTTCAGGAGTGGGTTTAAGAGCTCTCTGTGTTTATCAGTACTGTTAATTGTTAGCATGATCTCTAGTTTGGTTTTGTTCTGTGCCAGCTGTGGCTAGGCACACTTAGGGAGTCACTAGGGACAGGAGATCATTCCTAACAGGCCATTTAGACTTGGCTGCTGTGTTCTGGGAGGGAAGAGTGCTTAGCTCTATGGGCCAACAGGAGCTGTGCACTGCCAGCTGGCCTCAGGTCCAAAGAATGGTCCATGTCCCATTTTATTCACTGGTGTAAACGTAGCCAGTAGAACTGTGGCCAGCACAAGAACAAATGAAACAGGAAGGTTTCAGTAGTCAAGATTGGTTTCACCTCAATAAGAGCAGCACTTCAAATTGTCTTTTCCTAGACCTGCATAAAAGCTTCTATTCTTGAAAATATAATTTTGAGGTTATAAAGAATTATCTTAGCTCTTTTAATTTAAACTACCTACTAGCTAGGGAGTACTCCAGGGAAGCATTTATATGGTGGTCTGAGTAATTTCATACTTATCTATTTAATTATCTTCATAATAAACTCTGCCTTGTAACAGTAGGTAGTGCTCTACCTCATTCTAATTAATGAATCAGTTATGGACAGTTAATGGACAACCTGCAGAGTCAGAGTATGCTAATTTAGAGAACATCTACTTAATTTCTTGAAACACTGATGCTGTTCAAGCTGCCCAAAAATTGGAATGATAAAATAGTCCTTCCAGACAGAAACCGATAGTCACTGTCAGAAAAGCTGGAGTTTAAGACCAAGTACTGTTTCTTTAAATCTATCACAGTGCTAAAACATATCACCCTTCAAAATTATACTTCTTTAAAGACATTTCATGAATAATACATCACAGGCATGAGACAGATACCTGTGATTGTGTATTAGGGTATAGTTCTGAGGCATATTGCTCATGGTGCCGAACCCTTTCTTGTGGATTGACATCAGACAGTTCTGGGATCCTGAGCCCACAGTGGATGTGCAGTAACTACAGATAATAAACTGGGAACAGAGTACAGTGCTGGCAAGCACTCAAAAGTTTGTGTGTCTGTGTTTTGGAAGGGATGGTATGGGCACCAGACAAGGCTCTCAAAATCACTCCAATCAAAGAGATGACGTCCAGGATATAAAACTCAAGTGATGTGACACATAAAACAGGCAATGAAAATGTGTAGTGGTAAAAAGGAGTTTGAATAGCAAACAGCCAAATAGAAAAAAACCCCATAGTGTTTAGTGCTGCACTGTAAACAGAAAAGCTTCTAGGGATTTAATTGGTTGGTTTGCATGAACATCAAGGAGTGCAATTAAAGAGAATATTACAGGGAAGATAAATTATTTCTACCCCTTGCAGAGGATAACCTCTTGAAAAATAATAAGGATGAGGTATTATCAGAAATAAAGACACTCAGACAAATTGATTAACTGATGAGCAGCAGGTCCTGAGCACAGGACTATACATGCGTCTGAGTGCTGGAGTTTGAGTGAAGCTGCTGAGAGTATAACAGAGGTTTCTGATTTCTAGTTAAAGTGATTTGCAGTTCTTAATTCTCCAGTCTGTGTGTTTGAGTGGATGATGTGTATGGCTCCAAAATTGCTTAGGGAAAGATCTTGAACACTGAATACTGACAAGTTTTTGAATAACTGGTACAATGTTGAAACAGTAATTCAAATATAATTTCTAAAACTTCCTGGTTAAAGGAAAATAAACAAGCTTGACTTTGATGCCTTAACAACTTTACACAAGAATATGATGGGGGATTGGAAAAAAAAAATAGGTAGACAAAATAGGATTGGAAACATTGATTGAAGTTTTCAAAGTGCTGGCTAAAGCCCACGTGGAAAGTCCTTGGGGCAGCTAAATAACAATTGGTTTGCAGGTTTACAGTACTGTCACGGAGTAATAACATGGTAAAGGATACAAAAGGCATTCAAATTTCATCAAAAGAAAGAGAGTGAGGTTGCCTGACCTTTTGTTTCGTTTACATACAATTAAAATATTCATACAGAAGAAAAGAGCAAAAAGGTGGCAAAACCTGTATATGACACAGCTATTAATATTAATCAGCTCAGGAAACATCAGAAAGACCTAGGAACATTAGAATAGCTATACTGGGTCAGATTATAAATCAACTTTCTCCAGGACTCTATTTCTAATAGCAAACATGTAGGAAAAGAACACACCAAGAAGAAAGTTAACAAATGTTAATATTTCTCCTGGTATACCTTCCTAGCTTCTAGCTATCTGCAGCATAGAAACTTACCAAGAGAGAATATCTATCTGAGACTTTGTATTTAATAGATTCAGGGAATCTAATGAGTTGTGCAGCTTGATGGCAAATGAAATTCAATAAAGATAAATGCTAAGTGATGTATATTCCAGTAAGTAATATGATTTATACACATTACTGGGTTTTAAATTAGCTGAAGTCACTCTGGGAAAAATAATAATAAAAAAAAATTCTATGGCACCGGTGTGAACCCCTTATTTTTCATTTGTATATGAACTATTTGTATTGCAACAAAATCTCCAGACACTGATCAGGCCTCTACTGTGCACATCCATCACATACAGAGAGTAAAAAGTCTGTAGCCTGAAAAACCTTGCAATCTGAGTACACCAACAGACAGGCAGATGTGGGAGAACAAGGAAACAATGAGGCAGTATTGATCAGAAGGATAAGCAGTGGTGTCAGATTAATTGACCTTTGCTCATTCTGCATTGGTGGTCAAAAAGGAAACAACATGTTAGCATGTATAATGCCATTACATGAATCAATGAGTTCTAATCTTACCATCTCAGAAGGCTACAGTAAAGCCAGAAAGAACTTAGAGCCAGAGGACAGAAATTCAAAAACCAAAACGTGGGATTCAAAGGTTGGGAATAATTTATTTAGATGGGAAAACATGGTTTCAAGAAGCAAAATGATAAAGGAATGAGCAATAATAACACGCAAAGACTGTGTCAAGTGGATGTCCCTAATTAGCTATTTACTCATGTAGTGCATAGCAGACATTCAAAAAAACCAGCATTTGAAATATAGTTTTTCTTCTCATACTGCTTACTTAATATATGGAATGAGTTGTTATTTTCTAATGTCACTACAACTGATGTCACTTCAGTTCTGTTCAGACAGGAGCTGCAGGTTGTTCTGGATAATGCCATGTTTAATTGTGATTCTCTTCTTTTAACAGTGCACATCTCTCTGCATTCAGGCATTGTCCAATCACCATCTCCTTCCATGAAGGACAGGAAAATATTTTCCTCGTGGACAGTTTAGCCAATAATAGTTCAGTGCTGGATTTCTTGCTGCTCTCCCTGAAGCTCTTAGTGCTAGACACCCAAAATGAAAATAATAGTCTGATCTAGACCCAAAATTGCTGTGACTGTTAATGGGAAATTTTATTAAATCTCAAAATTAGAGATTGTAACGTATGCCAATAGATAACTGGTAACATTCAGATTTAACCTGCATTTAGTTTTCAGTTCTGGCTCACTGCTGGACTGCAGCAAGCATGTCAGGAATGTCTTTCCTTCTCCCTCCCTTCTCTAGTACTGTGGAAGAAGGGAGAGGAGGGAAAATGGCAATGTTGAACTGATTAGGCTACAAATGGTACCTCTAACTTCAAGAACAATTAGAAGCTGCAAAATGAATAATTCAGCATTTTGTCACTTCAGGGGTTTCCCATTCTGCCTTTATAATTCAGAACACTTCCTCCCCTCCCCCTTCTCATTAAGGAGAAATTGTAGCTGGAGAAGCAGCCTCCAGGGACTGCCTGCTGCTCACCGTGCAGGTGGCTTTCCCTGGGGGCTTGTGGGCAGCCCCAGCTGGAGGGATGGACCGTGTGCATTTGGACCTCTGTGTGACACACGGCCTGGCCATGCTCATGCAACTACCAAATTTAAGAAGGCATTTTCTGTTAAAATGGTATTTCTTTCTTGTTCCGTACATTGTTTAAGGAACTGGATGTAAAATGAAATTAAAGGGAAATTGCATTATCTGAGAATCCCGCAGTACTAATAATTTACAAGTCATATATATATATATATATTTTTTTTTTTATATATATATATATATATATTCCCTCTAGCAGAGAAAACTGTTACTCTGTAACAACAAGGTTTGATTAAAGACAGAAAAAGTGAGTAAGAGATGAGTGGGCAGACAAGCACATTTTCTAGCACTTATTTTATCTGAGGAGCTGAAGACCTCTTGTTGTCCTTCAAATGAAATTGCAGCCATTCAATGATGTTTATATATACAAAACACCCAAATAAGCAAACAAAAACCTCTGCAAGAAATTATTTTCTGCTCTTGCTACTACTCTCAATAGGAGCATTGCATTGCAGTGGCAAAACATTGAACAAAGAAAAGAAAACCTGCACTTAAAGAAAAGCTTTAAAATAGGCTTCCAAGGACAATATATTGTTCCAGCTCAGAATAGAACTCTTATTTTTAAAAGTCAGGGTTTGCAAGTCAGTCTATTTATAGAGCCAAGGTTTATTATTGTTCAAATTAATATACAGAACTCTAAATATTGCATTATAAGGGGATAGTCAGTGTGACTAGATGAGTGCCTTTATTTTGTGATTTTTTTATGTATTTTTTAAAAAAATTGTACAGGCATGAAGCATAGTTTCTAGCATATGTTTTAAGGAATTATTCAAGCCACATTGTTGTCCATAACAAAAATGGAGCCAAAATCATTGCACTTGATTGCTGCAACTAAGATATTAGTGAATCTTTATTCACTCTGATTATTTTTCTTTCTACATATATATTTCCATATAAACATCCCTCTTACATAATAATAAAATGGCTCACCTTGCTGAACATCTCTTCAGAGCTCATGGGCCACTTCAGTCCCTCCAGAGCACAGAAAATGTGATGCAGATTCTAGGCTGATTGCAGATTAGGGCAGATCTATTTTTTAGCACCTCTTCTGCAGTCCTGTCTTCCTAATGCATCCCTTTGACAAAGTACTCAGGAGATATACAATGAGTTTGTTGAGTTATCTTAGAGCTATGGTTTCATAAGCTAAGCTACCCTGTCTGTGAAAGGACCAAACTCCTCTGCTGCCAGATGAGGACTCTTAAACCACTCACTGTGGTCATCCAGATCATGAAGTTCATCCTGTTAAAAGGCAAACCCAGAGCAAAATAAGTGTTTTTTTTAGCAGAACCTTTGGGTCTCTGAAGTGTTTGATTGCTTGGTGGCACAGTGCTGTCATGGGGTGGGGGTGGACAGGAACACGACATGGGTTGGAGGCAAACTTGCATTTCAGATCAGCTTCCAACATTAGGCAGCTGCACCCTCAGTTACTTCCTTTGATATGTCTCTATTCCAGGACTCCACAGTGTTCCTAACACACCAACTAAAGGCAGAAGATGGTTGTTTGTACTCTTCAGTGATGTCGAGCCTTAGTTTATAAGGTGTTAAAACATCTGAATATACCCCTGTGGCATCTCAACACTGCATTTGGTAGGATGTTATGCTACAGAAAATGATTTTCAGGAGATTTTATATACTTGCAAGGCTATTTGTAATGTGAAGTTGACTTGTCTAGATAATAGAGAATAACATATGCCTTCAACATTACTGACAGTTTTGCCAGCTTTTAGTATTGCAACACTTCTGCAGATAAGGCTATAAGAGTAGGTTGTTTGAAGAACCACAGAACAGATGAAATTAGTCATTAGCTGTGACTACCCAAAGCTATGCACATTTGTGTTTGCCAGTCAGTACACTTGGCTGACTGGCCAGTAGGTACATGTGTTCTGCTGCCAAAACAAGACATGTAACAGATGAATTCTGCCTGCCTTTCCCTTTCTGGTGTTCTCCTTTAACCAAGCAATATTCTTTAAGGAATTTGCATGAATTTTATTATCTTTGACACCTAAATCTCTTTCCAATTTACTGAAAATTAATCAACAATGCAAAATGTCATGAAAGTGGTCTGACAAGGAAATGTACCATCAGTTAAGCTGTATATGCCTCAAGAAACTGATGTCAGAATAAAAATTTAAAATAAAATGTTTCAGCGGTATTGCAGAGATTGAAACATAATGTTCATATCAATTGTTACACACTTGAGCAGAAAACAGTCCAGCTTTGAAAGGATGTCTAATAGCTTTTGTTTCAGCATCTTATCTCTATGTCTCTTTTGTATACATTCCTATTGATGTTTAACCACTCTCCTGTATATCTCCAATTGCTCTTTTTTTACTGCAGATCACATAACTTTAGGCGATGACAATATTGTTATAATATGATATTAATCAGCATTATATAAATATTTCATAAGTTAATTGCCTGGATATATAAGCACCATAATAATCTTGTAAGAGTAACTCCACATGAGTAGAGACAATGTAGTCTGTTTTCTTGCTCTGAAAGATTTTATCCTCAGAAGCATGTCTATTGCTTCCCATTATGCCAGGTAACCTGAAAAAAGATAATTCTTTCTACAAAGTCCATTCTTCTCATGTGCCAACTATTTTGTCTACAGCGTTGCTCTGTGACGATTAACAGTGCAGTCCCTGAGCTATGTGGGGAAACTAGTTAGCTGATTTTGGGACTTCTGAGGCCAAGATGCAGCTTAGGATAACATTTGTACCACTTTAAATTAATTAAAGAGGCAAATTTCACAAGAAGGCAAGTCTTAAGCTTTTTTTTTCTGTGGTCCAAGCCTCTCTTTCCTCAGTTTTGTCCCAAATATGTTCTTCCCCACGTATGCATTTCCAAAAGGCCAGCTTCACTCTCTCACATCTCACTCTGTGGATAGGTTGTTCCTAATGATGTGCTAAGCGCTCTTCTGTTTCTGATTGACAGCTAGTATGTCAATCTATAAACCATCTTTAAAATGTATTAATATTTTCTCATTGTCTTCCTTATTTTTCATGTATATTTTCATATTTACATATTTTCTCTTGACTGATCATCTTTTTTTTTTTCTCATGCTTGAATAAAGAGTATTACTGTAGGCCTGGAGCCTGCATTTGACAGGGAACTCCTTTATATTAGTACAACACTGGGACAATGGATACAGGAGGGTAGAATAAACCCTCTGTCCTAGTGGTGTTAAAGAGTAGAAACAGAAATGGAACATTCTTATCAGTTTTGTATTTTTTTAAATCATAAAATCATAGAATATTTCTAGTTGGAAGAGACCCATAAGCATCACCTAGTCAAAGACTGAACTATATAAATACATACATGGGTGTACATGTGTGTAAGAAAGAAAACAATATTCAGTATCTTTCCCCTTATCTTGAATTTTGTTGTGGTGATTCTGATTTTCGATTCCAAAGCCATGTGAACTGTGTCAGTACCACTGACAGATGGCTGAGGGAAAGACACTGAGATCTACTCAGTAAAAAACATTTAGATGGAATGGATGAATTAAGCATGCGCTTTGTGAAGTTGGGAAGAAGATAACAGAATGTTATGACTAGCACATTTCAACAATCCATTTTTAGAAATGTCAATTGCTCTGAGTTAGTCAGAAAACAACAGCCCCCGGCTGTGCCCAAACCCTAACCCTGAGTTTGAAGGACAGTCATGGCTAGCAGTTGCCAGCAAGTAGTAGGTGTGATGCTGAACTTCTCAGAACTGTTTCTCATTCTACGTGTGGCTGGTGGGAACCACCACTGCAGGTTATACACCATGTGCACAGTGAGCTCAGATCACACATGAAGTGCAGACTGATGTCTTAGATCGCACAATATCTGTAATAACTTTAATACAGACCTGACCTCCACTGTCTCAGCTCATTCAGATTCTTGAAATGGTCCTGTCTTTCCAATTTTGGATCCTTCCTTGTCACAAAAACTGAACTGTCCTTACTGAACTAGTCCTATTAGCACTAGACTTATTTAATCTTGTGACTAATATATATTTTTTAAAGTAATTTGAACAAGAAATCATTAGAGAAATAATTCTGCCAATCACGTAAATTTGACAGATCCCCATCTGCAGAAAGTGGGCAGGGGAAAATACGGGGAAAATGCAGTTGTTTCCCTGTCCTTGCGCTTCATGGTCTGTTCTTGCCCTCTTCTTCCATTCTTCTGGTGTAGGTTTATGGTGACTGGGTTAGGTGAACTGTGGTTAGGTCTGAAGTAGTTAACCTGATGTCACGGGTTAGTACAGTTTTGTTTCCAGTTATGGAGAAATGTAGAATGTATTTCCGGGTCAGGACCTAGGAATTGCTTAATTGCTTTAGAAAGGACAGGGACCTATCAGAAGGTTAGTTAGAATATTAGCATCTAGTTTGACCACTAAAAATGTCAGTTGCAACTTTGGGAGTATCCATATAAAAACCTTTCATTTCCTGCAGGTCTCTCTCTTTTTCCTTTGGCCAGAGAGCGAAAGGTAACATCGTGCGGCAGCCGGGGGCTGGCCGGGCCCCTCCGCCCTTGTCGGGCGGCCAGGGCTGGGCTGAGCCGGGCCCAGAGGAGCGGCCCTGGCCGGGCCGTGCCTCCGGGCCCAGCTGCTGCCAGCAAGGGGGGCCGGGCAGGCTCTGCCAGCCGGGCCCCTGATAAGAGCTATGGGCCCCATTTAGGCCGAGGCCACCCCGATTTATACTGAGGGGTGGGCAAAAAAGTCATTTCTGATCCTGCCTGTTCTTTTGATTCTGGACTGCCTGGGTGCTCTGATCTGTGATGTTTCTGCATGAGTTCTTTCCCTCCCTCTCCAGCATGGCCTTGAAAATCTTAACACCATGAGCTGCAGAGAGAGAGAAAATACTCTGGGCAGATTTAACCCTTTCCTGGCAACATGAAACTTCTAAAGCTTAACCCTTCCTTGAGAGAGAAAAGAAAGGAACAGAGTGGACGTAGAGAAGAAACTGCATGAAGGCAATGGAGCGAGAGTGAAAAGACTGTTGGGACAGGGGGCCGAGGAGTTTGTCATTCCATCTTTATTGAGCCATGGAAATGAACTTCATATGTAGATTCTTCCTTTAAATCATGGGGAAGATATGCATTTGAGGAGATGATTGTTTAGATTTGTGTGTGGATTTGAGCAAAAGTGTTTGTGATGGACTAAGTGATATTAATCCATAAGATGCTTGAACAGAGATAGAGATGAGAAGTCCTCTGCGCCAGTGAAGAAGTGAGAAGATACCTCTGTTCCTGGAGATGAAGAATCCTTTGCCTTTGGAGTTATTAATCTTTAAACGGTGACACCCCAGCATGCAAGAGTCTAAGACCCATGACCCATAAGCAGCTTGGGAACCTGCTAATGGGAGGAGTCACAAGGGCAGGTTTCTCCGGGTGGCTGTTTTTGTGACAGTTAAAAAACCCACAAGAGAACTGTTCTGGGTTGTCAGTGGGATCCATGACTTTTAAGAGAGACTCCTCTCCTAAAGAATAGATGAAAGATTATTTTCAAATGGTGAAACTGACTGAAAATCACAGGTTTTGTCTCTTTATGTTGTTTTGTAGGAAAGTTACTGGTTTGTAAGGGGAGGGAAGAGTGTTTTTGGAGTTTCATTCTGTTTTGCTTTAGTTTTTTTTTCAACTTTCTTTTTCCATTCTTTCAGTGTGTGTTCATAAAAGTATTTGTTCATTTTTAAGGATGAGCCTACTTTACTTTTCTCCTAATCTCTCTACCACAGAAAAAGAATAAACACTAAGACCACTGCACTAAATTTAGCAACCAGAATTTGGTGAACGTGAAACCACTACACCTGTTCTTGCCTACTGGAACAGCTTAGTCCCATGAGCTCCTGAGTTCCATAGGTAGCTTTTAGTCTGGTGTGGAAGTCCATTAAGTGTGTGTGTTTTCTCCAGTGCAAATGCAGAATCAGATGAACCTCGAGCTCCTTGAAAAAATCCATTCTCCTTCAAGATTTCCAAACAAGCCAGCTAATCAACATTTCTCATAGCAAGTAAGAACATTTGCTTAGGCAAAATTGAGACTTACTGTCTCTGACATTCTTGAATGCTTGCGCATACTGCTTGCACAGTCTCCTAATATGTCCCCAAAGCTGCAGCTTTCTTTTTGTGAACAGAAATGCTTGTTTAGATGCCAAAAATATTTCTGCGCACACTGTAAAAAATCCCTGATTTTCAGCCCTCCCTAAGAAGTGGAACTGTCCTGGTTTGTTCAGGCTTTTCTCCTTGAGGCACTTAGCATATATCACAGAAATCTGAAACTTTCTCTTCCACTTTTCTCCAAATTTACAAGCAAGCCTACCCTGGGAGACTGTATCACAACTACCAACCTTGCAGCTTCGGAAGATTAACTGAGAAACCCCACAGAGCCTGCTAACATCACATAATTGACTGAGGAAGCACTTCTAAGGAGCAGTATAAGGAACTCCCTCCCCTGTAGACTCAGCATTGGCTGTTTGCTTTGAAAACCTTTTTTTTTCAGGAAGGGCACAGGGGGTGGGAAGGAGAATGAAGCCTTGACTGCACTTTTCACTGCTTTCAGAAGGAAAATCTCAGCCGTATTCCGGCAGGCTGTTCCTGTTTTGTCAGTTGTCTGGATTGTTTCCCTCTGCTTGGAAGAATTAAAGCATTTTCAGAAAAGTAATCTTATCGCATGAGAGGGCAATTAGATATTTCATAATCCTATCACCCCTGTGCTGAAATTACCATGCCCAGTTAGCAATAATTCTGCTTCTAAGAAGAGAGTGAGCAGCAGCACAGCATGAATAATTTAACTCGATGCTGCACTTCCTGTTTTCAAGTCACTAGAATAATACCGACACCACAGACAGTAATTATCCCCAGCATAGAGTAGAAACAGTTAATGGAACCTGCCTTTTAAATCAATATTATTAATTCAAGGAAAGAAAGAGCATGTACTATCTGACGCCTATGGAGTTTTGATCTGGGCTTGATGTCACGCTGAAGTAAGTGGTTACCATGGAGATTGGAGCTTGTGTCTGCGTATCCCTCCCTGCCAGCGAGCTGTGAGGAGTGTTTTTGGAGAGGAAATGCCCATCTGTAGTTAATCACTATTGTTCTGGCAGAGCTGCATGCCAGCCTCACTGCAGCCCTCCGAACTGCGTCACGACACAGCAGTGTCAGTCCCTCTGAACAGACTCCCTGTTGAACCAGATTTATCCACCCTGCCATTTTCGCTGTCAGTTGATTATCTGCTTGGATTTTCTGGCTGTGTTAATGCAGTCTCTTAGCACTGTTATCATAGGATCCCTACAGCTTGATACCTCACAGTTCTCAATGGATCTTGCCTGTGTTTCCTTGCTTTCTTTGTCACCCTCTTCACTTAATCAAGGCAAAGCACCCATACTACATCAGCCACTTTACTTGTTTCTTTTCCTTTTAGAGAAGAAGACCTTGAAAGCCAGAATGTGCTTTCTCCCCTGTACAAATTCATAGCAACCAAAACCTGCTTGTAATAGATCCTTTTATTAAATCATCATTATTAATTGTCAACATATGTTTCTGGAGCAAAGACTGGCATTTTGGCACAGTCCACCATGATTATTGAATATACCTGTTTATTAACCAATTAAGTAATGGGCTAGTATGCCAGTGGCATATGAAATCAGGTATTAGTTCTAACTGGAAGATATCAGACAAAATTACTTCTGCTACCTGAAGACAATGCAATGTGACATCTTCCCAAATACCAGGTGGCGTTTATGTTCTTATTTTATTTTCCTCCTTAAATACAATACTCAGAGTAACATCTGATAAATTTCTGCCAGAAATTCCGTGAAGTGACTATCTCAAATACAATGCACAGAATGAGTCAACTATGATAGAAAAAGGAGATGTATTTAACTATTTTCCCCTTTTATTTTACTTCTCTTCACCCTCATTTTTCTCTTCTCTATCTCTATTTTGTTTATCTCTTATGTCAAGTAAAGATACATTTGAGCTATCTAGGGTTCTCATTGAAAGTGATGCAAGAGGTTTTCAGAACAGCCATTGTATGTATCCTCTTCTGCTATCATTCTTAGAAATGACTGAACATTTTTATCAGAAACATCAAAATGAATCAGCTTTAAGCAGATACCTGGCACAAAAAACTGCAGGAAAAACAATCAAAGTTTAATAAATTCCAATAACAATAAACATTTTGATTGTGAAGAATGTGCCTGCCAGGGATGCTGAGCTCTTACCTAGCCACTGGATATTGTCTACATACACTGGTACCAGTGGTAGGTCGATTGCCACTTGAGTACTCCCAGCCTGGGTACAGGTGTAGCATTCAAACCTCAGCTTGTATTGTATGCTAACTTTCCTAATTATCTGATGAATGCAGTTTCATATTTGCAATCTGCCCTACTGCTATAAACACAAACATTTCTTTAGTTTTAGATAGGCTGTTTCAGGTAGGGCTGCTGTGGAATTGTGATTGCCAACTGCAGGGATGCACAGGAAAAGAATAACAACTTTCCCTCACTACCACCCCCTCCAACATGTTTTATTTATATCTCTTCCATTCCAGCTGGCATGCATACTGGCAACTCTGGGATCTCTGACCCTGAACTAAACTTCTGCAGGGCTGATCAGGAGATTTGACAGGTACTTGGTGAAGCTGAACTGCTCAGCAAATGCTCTGACTTTACTGGCTCTATAAATTTTAAGAGAAGTTTGAAAGGGATGCTTCTGACCACTTATCAGTTCTATAAGCAGGTTTTTAGATTTCCAAAAGAATTGTCATGTCATGTGATTTTTCATTGTAATTGTGGAGTTTGCTGTGTTGTGAGGGTTGACTGATGATTTTTCAGCTTTTGAGGTAGCCAGTTTGGATGAAGAGTCCAGCCACACCTACACAAACAAAGCTAATTTGCAAGGACAAGTAGTATATGTAAGCTAAGCAAGGAAACATAAGCTTCACTTTTGAAAGTGAGCGGTAAGTTTGATTCCTAGTTACAGAGGAAAAAAAAGAAAGCATTACTCTTCAGGTGAAAACCCTGGTGCTTGGAAGTCACATAAGGTTAACAGGGACATAAACAATATTTGGAGAGATGGATGAATGTATTTTATAGTACACATAAGCTATCCACCAGAAATGCATAGAAATTGGCATATTCTCACAGAACATGTAATGTCACTGAATTTTCATTTTGACAAGGCTTTCAATTAGAAAGCATCTAGACAGGTTTACTTTCTTCTGTACAAAGTAGGGAATTTTTCACCTGGTTGACTGAAAATCCTAGCATATCAGCTACAAAGGTCCTTCAGCTTTTTTTTTTTTTTTTTTTTTTTTTTTTTTTTTTTTTTTTTAAATAATTGCTTAAAATGAGCACCTGACATCCAAGATATTCGGGATTTATTGGATGCCCAGCTTTAATGCAACCTGCCAAGGAGGGAATCCAAATCTGCGT
This sequence comes from Hirundo rustica, assembly GCF_015227805.2. Classification (NCBI taxonomy): domain Eukaryota; kingdom Metazoa; phylum Chordata; class Aves; order Passeriformes; family Hirundinidae; genus Hirundo; species Hirundo rustica. The sequence continues at coordinate 19,252,776 of NC_053453.1, read as the reverse complement.
GGGCAATTCATAAATAGTTTTGGTAACCAATGTAACATTTTTGATAAAGGAGAACATGTGCAGGTGAAAGTCAGATAGGAGTCTAGACTTGGATACTTCATCCTCTAAATCAGGAGTTCTCACAGGATACTTGTCATACTTGAACCACATTCATTGATGTAAACTAAATATATTCCTTGGGCAATGTTCACTGTTCACCTCTTGTACAAGAGATGATTAATTCCACATGGAGGAAACTCTTGTGTTTCTCTGGCCTGAATTATTTGGGTTTTTTGCTCTCTTATTCTACAAAATACCACCAGGAAAGAGATACAACTGCCAAATACAATTGTAATTTTTTTTTTCTTTTTTTTTTTTTCTGTTCCCTGCTCTCCATTATACAGCAGGGAACTAAGATTTTTCATAAACTGAAGGAGTCTGTATGAAGGCTAACAAGCAAGTATGTTGGTGATGGTCAACAGTTTTGAGACACTGAGGTGTGAAGCAACTTTCTGGTTGCTTTTTCAGAAATTTGACTGCAGAACTCTTCTAGAGTAATGTAAAACATTTGAGGCCCTTTATATCTTATAAGTCCAAGGATTCTGGATTCTAGAAATGCTCTCTAATAAGAAAACTCCCTGCCTTTGTTGGAAAGCTTTTCTATTTTGGTACTTCCATATAAATAAATAAAAAAGAATTTAAATTAATGCAAATACTTTCATTTATGAATATTACCAATTTGTTTATTAATCTTATTTTTAGGAAGTTAATACTTTAAAGAAATGGACAACTCTTAAATTTTATATTTCAAACATAGCAAAGTCTTGAAGCTTTGCTCCAAACTTAAAATGAATGAAGAACATAAGTATATTGGTTTTTTTCTTGTTTATATTAGTTTTTTCAGACCATTTGTATTCTTTAGCATCTTTTCAATGCACTCAAAACAAGTTCAACCTCTGTCAGCAGTCGTGGCTTATTTTTTGTTCCTAAAAGTCTTGCCAGAATGGACCCCCCAAGCAACAAATGGCCCAATTTATTTATGATAGTGCTAAGAAAACTGTTTCCAGGATGTTCGTAGGTCAAGAGCTCCTCTGAAATAGAGAGTGCCTAAAACCCCTATTGCACTGTTTATTATTTTGTGTGTTTGTGTTGCACTCATGGCCCGAGGTGACAATCAAAATCAAGGAAGTTGAGGGAGAATGAAAGAATGATGATCTTGCTTGCATTTTGAGACTCTCCTCATTGCTTTATCCATCTATGTACTGTCATCTCCTCTAAGTCATCAGTTTACTCTTCAAACAATTTTCTTTTTAAAAATCTCCTTTCATTAGCCTTCTATTTCTGTTTTTTTACCTGACAGCTGAATTGCGACATCTATTTTACCGTAGTGGTTATATCCAGTAAAAGGATGCTTAAAATGAATGATTCATTATTTGTCTTTTAATATTTCTTCTTCTTTTACATGCACACAAAATTGTATATGATGTGAATTAAGTATCTCAGAAACTTCTCGAGGTTTAAAAAAGATTTCAAGGTCACTTTTTTTAGGAGATCTTTAGGAAAGGAGGTGCTGCCCTGTACAGAGCTGCAAGGCACTTAGGGAACTAGAGAAGTGTTAAACAGTCCTAATGAGAAAGCCCAGTAGATCAACTGCTTGTTATAAGATCCACCTAATTCTGTTTCTTTGTTTACCCATCTCCTTCCTAGTCCTCCCAAATGTTCCTTCTGTTTTGACCTCTCCTTCAGTCATGCAGTGAAATAATTCTGGGTGACTAAGACCTGCCTTCCTGCACTGAGACATCTTACAGGAAAAGTGGAGAATCTGTGAGCGAAGCGCTGACCATAAGAGTAAAAGAAGGATCTAGTGGTAGAGAATTTTTTAGGTTGTACTTTTTGTAGGAAATATAGATTTCCCCCTTTTTAAACAAATCCATAGAAATCACAGTACATACACTGCAACAATTCAATAATGTGGAAAAAGCCTATTTATAAGTATTTAATACTTGCCAGTGTTTGTGAGATATGACTTCTATTTGTAAGATACGATTTAAAAATATTTTTGTAAAATATGATCTAATAATGAATACAGGATGAACTTGTCATGCTTATTTTTACTGATAAATACGTTGCAAGGAATGATGTAACAAAACCAAACTTCTAGCTTCTATAGTGAGACAGAAGATATGTGAAATTGTTCAGGCATCCAGAATTCTGTTTCCTGCTTTTGAGGAGGAAAGATGGGTCTGAAGGGACAACAGGATGCAGTGGAATATTTGATGTAATTTTGGGGGGTTAGAAGAGTGATTGGGCAATAGCAGTTAATCTATACTTGTTCTCATTTAGGGATAAGTTTTGCAGAGGTTAATTGACGTCATGCTCCGTTTGTTTCTTCTTTGTGCACCATGTGGAAATGACTGTTATCCTTTAATTTGTTTTTTCCTAGTGTACAGTTTTGTCCACTGGGTTGGACTGGGGTCCAATTACTCATTGCGTCTAGAATTTTTATTTCTAAAGTTTGACTCACTTGGAGTTTTTATGCTTACATTCTGGGTTGGCATAAGCAAGATGAAAAATGAGACTGCAGAGCACTGAGATGAGCAGACCTTTCAGCATCTGCATGCAATAATGTGATTTGACTGACTTATAAGGACCTGAGCCCAAAAACTACAGGAAGGAATAATTTAGGTCGTATTAGCTGACATGTGGAAGATGTTCCTACTATAAAAGTTTTGTTGATTACAACAAGCATTTATTTTCAGAGAAGCAGATAGGTTTGTCTTGGTTTTGTGCCTTGGCTTAGGTTCCTCTAGCCAATTTCCATCCTACTGTATGTAAAACAGCTTGTACATCTTTAATCATCTCATAAATTTGGTTAAGAAAAAATATCCAAAATTCTATTCATCTGTACAACATGAAGGTTTGGTTCATGAGCCACTGAGGAGAGAGAGAGAGAGAGAGAGAATGAGAGAAATCCTACAAAGTGTACTGTATCTTCAGTACAATTCAGGTTACTACACAGAACCTCCTACTCACCACACTGTAGTGACTCACGCATACTAAGCATAATGATTCCTCTATTTTTTTTAATGTGCTCTCATGCTAATTTTCTCATTTGCAATTATAAATGTTACATTCATTTCAAAAAATTTGACAAAATCAGATTTCCAAAACTATATAATGTAATGGAATAATTTTCACTCTTTTTTTTTTTTTTTTTTTTTTTTTGTACATTATTGTAGCTACATTACACTAACTTCATACAGTATGTGCCATGATAAAATATTGGGAAAGATGCTATTAACTATATTTTTCAATGCTCTTTCTGTGTGATTAAATTTCATATTACTGAATTTGAATAAAACATTGATCACAGAACAGTCGAATGAAACTTCTACTAAAATCTTGGCTGAAAAAGATTCCTCTTCAATTACACCTTATCATTCTTCTTTTCCCCTTGCCTTGGAGTTATATAACAGATTTCTTTCTGTCCTTTTTCATGTACTGTTATTTCTTAATATTCCAGGAAAATGAGATTATGAGTTCACTTGATTCCAAAGACTGATTTCTATGGTGAAATGAAACCAGAGAACTATAGAACATATATCACTTTCAATAATTTGCAGTGATGTACAGAGATGTAGCTCTATAGTTAAAAGAATCCCCCAACTCTATCAGCCAGAAGGAACTTTTAGGTGATTTTTATGATGTGGATAAATGTCCACCTACAAAATCAGGTAAGGTGCTGAGAAAGGCAGTAGTATGCAAGCAGAAGGCAAAGTATTTCCTTGATGGTCATTGAAGGATGATAAAATTCTGTCTGGGTAAATGGAAGTTTTGCCCTGTTGTGTCTGAACCGTCTTCCTAAATGTTGCAGGATTTAAATTCAAAATACTACAATATTACAATAGTGACGTAATGTAACAGTTTTGCAAACTTTAAAAATGCTATATTTTTTCCAAGTTCAAATTTTCAAAGAGCCCATGGGTCTTGCTATCACATGCAATGAAATGGTGTTCAAGGTGCTCATTGGACCTGTGGCAGGATGGTAACACTGAATCCTGTCAGAGTATTCTGTCCGCATGGCATGAAGCCTCACAGAGAAACAGAGACTCTGAGATGTTTGAAGCTACACAGCAAGTGATGCCTAGTTGCAGACTTGACTAAAATTAATGAGAACGTTTATTTTCTTTTTGGAGAGGACCTGAACTTGCTTTACCTGTGTTGGAATTCAAGATACAACAAGTTCTGGTCTGAAGAGCCTGTGCTTGATCTGCTGTGATAAGCTCTGATGGGTGTATGGCAGTGTTTGCTTTGGAGTATGTAAACCCCCTGTTGTGATGAAGTGCAAGCAAAGCTATGGTCTAGGCACCAAACTGAAGATTTACAGTGCATTATATAAGGCCAAGGCTCAAATACACAGTAGTCCCTTGACCTGGAGGCAACACTTTTGGAGATAGGTGTTTCCCTTCTTCAAAAGGAGGTGGGAGATAAATAATACAAGCTAAATTAGAGAAAACTAAACACCATGATATATCCTTAGGAGCACTCTGCAATAACACCTCTTTTCAGAGACTACTTGCACTCAGAAAAGACTTTGAATGAGCTGACATAACCCATAAATCAAGCATTATGTATTCTGGTGCTTTTTTTAGAGCCTTTGTGATAATAGCACCCAATGTGTTCCACTGCTTATTTTCCCTAAGAAGTCTTTCTGCTGTTTCTGGTCAGTAAATTATTTGTACTGAGGTTCTCAGTTGCCCCACAACAGAGGCTAAGTCAATACTGGTAATGATTCATTGTGAAATAATACTAGGTCTCTTGGATCCTCTCACTACTTTGGTCTGCCTGAAAATTGTTTCTTTTACTCTCAGAAAGTTGTGTTATTATCCACTGTACTCAGTAGAGAATCACTTTCAAAAATACGTTAAAGCATTAAAGTAAGATTAATAGACCCAAGGAAGCATCTATGCTTTTCTGTTGTTGGAGAAGAAATTTAACAAATAGTTTACTTTAGAAGCTGAAGGCAGGCTTCAACAGATGTATTTGTGCAATTTCTTGCCAAGAGTATTTCAGATGTCTGCAAAGCTGGTGAATATGATTGGTGGTGTAAATAAAATATAGAAGGAGACAGAAATTGCGTGAACAACCCAAAAAGCATTAGATATCCATGTTAAGACAGACTGAGGCACTATTACATGAGTACAAGAAGGTAACTGCATGTGAGCCCGCTGTTTAAGTTTCTGCTATAATCAGCGAGGGTGCAACTCATTTGCCTAACACATTACCTGCGGTGTCCCAGGGTACACAGCATAGCTTCCACGGCTACAGCCAAAGGGTGTGGGCAGCCCTATTGGCTCCATGCCATACCTGACAGCCTCCAGCTGACATCCTGGACTTCTGGGAATCTCAGATGGTGCAAAATACCAAAGGGTATACAGAGAAGAATATCGGATCTACTCCACATAGTGAGCAGAATTTACAAAGTTATTAATCTCAGCCTGAAATAGTCACCCACTTTTGACCATCTCTGTACTGCCCTGAATCAGCTGAATAGATTAAGAAAGACTATTATTCAGCTAAGACACTGAATGTCCACCCATAGCCGATGGAATTCTGAAGTTAGGTGAGATGAGTTCCTTTCCCATCAGCCATGACAAGAAAACATGACAGGCAATTCTCCCACCCTCCTGTTAACACTGTCATCCTCAGTTTGAAGAGGCTTGTCAGGCTTTTAGCAACAAGCTGTTTATTTAAAATGTCAGTTATGCAACTTATCACTATTTAAATAGTTTTTTCTTTCTATTACAGTAAATTAACATAATTTAAGAATTACTCTCACTTCCCACTTTATTCACTCTGAAGTTTACAGAGTTCTGACTTTTGCTAAGACACCAGTGAATACAATAATTCAAGCAGTCTGAAACTTCAAGAACCACCTATTTCTCCAACTTCTGTGGTGTTTTGGTGTTTTTTGTTTGTTTGTTTGTTTGTTTTTGCTTGTTTGTTTGTTTTTTGTGTGTGTGTGTGACAAATAAAATGTTTGGCATAAACAGATCACATGTAATAAGGCTATTGCATGTACTAATGCTATTGGTTATGCAACTTTGGAGAGAATTTTTTCTGCAATGTTCTCAATGAGGAAGAGCCTGGGCATCCCTTAAACACATTATTTAATAGATGAAAACCTAGCAGACTAGATGACAACACCTTGTCTGTTAGGTATTGAACTTTACATTGGATAAATTCCAAAGAGTAAAATCATATGAAATATAGCAATAGCACAAATCAATGGTACAATTCAGTTCTAAACACTAGTTGGTTCATATAGCCATACTCAGGAAACCTAACTTCCATTAGAGTTGCTGGCATAAGGATTGTCATTGCTATCAGCCTAGATGTAAATTCAATTTGTTAATTTACAATTTTATTACCATAAGTGGAGAGAATATATGCTCTTAATATGTGGGCACTTAGAGCAATGATAAACTTAGAGCAATGATAAATGATAAGTGGTGAAGTAGAGCAGTCACATGATCTAGCAAATGCATTCTCTTTAAGACACCTCCATTCTTGCTGAGAAGTGTACCTTTAAAAGTCACTTCTGATTTAATCAGGCTGTTGAAATTCAGCATATGTGCACACAAAACCAGGGTGCAGGTAAAAACTACAGAACAGGTTTAGCTAGACAGGGGCACAGAAGGAAGCAAGGACCTGACCTGTTAAATTTATATGTCTGTTTACATGGTTTGGAAGTTTATATTTGTCTTCTCTGAAGAAAGGGTGTGTAAGATGCAAGCATCTCTCTTGGTTCCCTGATCTACACAACTGTGGTAGAATTGATTTTGTGATTAGCAGTAGCAAATGAGACCCAAAAGTGAGGGGGAAGTGGATGAAATTATGGCTTCTTAATTTCTTCCCTAAGGCACTGATGGACAAATGCAACCATATGATACTCTGTAAAGTACTACACTGAAAAAACTAGGTCCTAAAGCATAATAGATTTATTTTTGCAAACAGATTTCCACCTTTTTGCTTTTTCCTAAGTGTATTGGTCTGCAAAATCGACTGTGGTGTGTGCAGTAGTATTTGGTAAAAAGACATATTCTACAAAAAGGTTGTTAACATATGTATAAAGTATGTATATGGGAATACGTTTTGTAATCATGCTAAACTTGTCGAAAGGCTTGAATGATACCAGAATGTCAAAGGCAGTAAAAGACCCACACTGTTTGTGGATGTAAACTGTGCTACAATTATCTTTGTATACAAATATCTTTCAATAAATTTTCTATCATTTGTACACAGTCATAAATTGGACTCTCCCATTATAACAGCTGTGTAGAAAAGTTCTTTTATATTTTAAAAAAAAAAAGGAATGAAAAGAGGTTTTAAACTAACAAACAGAAAATCATTACTGAAAATCACGTTTGCTTGGAGCTCTTAAAACTCAGTTTACTCAAGAAGCATCCCGTTTTATAATAGTTGCTCTGTGCAGCCATGTTTAACTCCTGTATATATGAGAGATTGTATTGCTATTACAATATTTGGCCTCTTCATGTATTACCTTTCCGGACCTGTTTGAATAAACAATCTCACGCTTAAAGTAGATGGAAAAGAAGAAGGAAGGAAGGAAGGAAGGAAGGAAGGAAGGAAGGGAAGGAAGGAAGAGGAAAAGTAAAGAGAATACCGAAAGGAAGGCAAGAAGGAAGGAAGAAAGAAAACCACAGAACGAAGAACGAATTGCAAGCACGAAAGAACTACTAAGAAACGCAATAATACAAGAACAGACAGAAAGACCCTCATAAAGAAAAGAACAAAATCCCTAGAAGAGAGAGATAGAGAGGAAATATCAAAAGTGTTCCTTTCCTGAATACCAATATGGACAAAACCCTTTTTCTATTATTTCTTGTCCCTCCTAGGTTTTCTCTTGTCCATTCAGGGATCAGTATTCTAAAAACTCTCTTCAGATACTTATAAGGCATTAGTCTTACTTATTGGATGCGATGATGTTGATCCTTCTGCTTTCTTTGACTTTTTAAGGTCTTAATATGCTATTTTCTGTGAAACTTACATGTAACAGGAGATCAGATTCAAAACCTGCTTGGTGCTATGTGAAGGCAATGTGTGTGTATATGGAGATACACTTTGGGAATATTGCTTGTGAACGTTAGTGCCTGCTGTAATCACAGAGACAAAATCTCTGGCAATCCCAGTCTCTGCCAACCTCTGTGCACTGACTGGTTTTGGCAGAGACCTAGCCCATTGCCTTTTCATTCCCTCCTAATCATACAGTGCTGAACATAAGTTTTAAAGAATTGAAACGTGGTTTTGGAAAGCAACAAAACCCAGGAAATAATATATCACCTTTTTCAGTGACCAATACTTCCATATAATTTTTTTCTTTCAGCTGACAGTTTATGTTATGAAATTCTGCAAAGCCTACAAAGACTCAACATACCCTCAATGGTGTGTGTGGCTGCAGAGACACAGAGCAGTTATAAAACCAACTCAGCAATCTGAAGTCAGTGCATTTATGCCCATTAACTGAAACAAAGCATTACTTATTGATCACTGAGGACAGTGAATGTCTGCTTGCAGTCCCTCACTTCCTGTGGCATCCAGAGATAAATGTGAAGGTTTTTCATAAAATTGATTTCTTCATAAATGCAAACTTTCTCTTTCTCCTCCCTGTCTCCCAGTACTGCTGAAGTACTCTTACACACTCAGTGGTTTCAGGAATTACTTTTCTGTATGCCTAATTTGGGCTCCTCTTTTTGAAAAACTTGACATAGTAATGAATGGCTTATTGGTCTGAGCTCTGGCCTGGATTTGCTTGAAGCATACTTGCTGCAGCCATCACATCTTTCCAATACATACAAACTTGCTGTTAATGTGAAGAAGAGAGACAAATTACTCATCACAGAAGAAACAAGCACAAGTGGGCCCCAGAAATGCTGGCTGCTATATTTAGCTTATAATACTAATATTGGAACGTCATAGTCATGCCCTCTTCCCTAATGGCAGCCCTGTGAGACTCTATCTAGATTTTATGATCTTATATGGAAAGTAATTCAGCTATTTGGGGAACTATGCCGTGTGCATACAAACAGCAAGACTACTTACGTCTGTTCTCTGTGTTATCAGTGCCATTAAAAAGTCACATCGGTTGGGAGGATATGCTGCTTTATAGTTTCTGCTTTTAATGTCTCTAAGGAAACCACTTTACTTATCTACACTTAACTGTGCTTTCCACATCCACAGTTCACACACAGGCAGGGCAAGGAGAAATAGTACATCAGAAATTGTGTTCTTTATGTAAATGTATCAGTAAAAATATCAGTAATAATTGTCTTTGTTTTTTAAGTTGGAGATTCTGGTCTGCGTTTATGTAAGTTTCACAGGAGTGAGCTGGTCAGCACTTTGAGGGGAATTTTTCTGTTACTGAAGGCCAGAAGGACTAGAAAAGACTATGTTTTGGTAAGACAGATAAAGAGAATAGGGGGAAATGATGAAACAGTCTAAGGTTAAGATGTGCATTAAAACCATTTGAGTTTTCTCCTTCGCTTTTTGTATTGTAAAAAGGCTCTTTGTGTTTATGAAATTTAGGGGGAAACAATTTTTTTAGAGTAGAAATTCATACCCATGACAAGATAAATATTATTTTCACCTTAATGTACTTCTCCATGATTTATCAAGTGTCTTAAGGGAGTACTTTTCAAAATGACTGCTTTTGTCACACACTGCTAGTTTTACATCTTTCAAATTTTTTTAAAGCTTAAAACATTTCAGGCCCAGCAGAATCTGGATGTGCCCATTGTGTGAACGAGGTAGGCTACATAACCACACTGAATATTTTTAGAATAGTACGGCAATTTGGACAAAACTGTTGGGAGTTGGAGGAGTTGGAAGGAGCTGGAGCTCCCTTAGTGCTTCTGATCTCCATGGTGCACTTCATTTTAGCAGCCCAGATTTAATAAAGGCTAAGCTAATACTGAGAGGTCTTATTTGAGAGAAATGGTATAATGTCCCTTCACAATAGGACATTAACTATGTCAGTTAAAACTTCTGGGTTTCTGACCTATTGGTCAGAGACATACTGATCTTGAATTATGGTAGGTTTTCTCTAAATATGTTTACCCAAAACAAATGTTTGTCTGACCAAACATTTCAAGCATTCCTTCCAGATGGAAGCTGTAGAACTTCCATCTTGAACTCACAGAAGATTTAATTTCAACACAACACAAGCAGAAAAGAATTTAGAAAGAGAGATTTTTTTTCAGGAAATATATTATATTTCAATATTTTCAAAATATCAAAGAGCAATACATCATTTATTAGTGTAGTCAAAGAGGGATTGACATAAAATTTTCTTATGTAGGAAGAAAAATATCATTGTTTCTGGCTAACACACAGTAGAAGCATTGATAATAACTATGCATTACCAGTCATCTGTCTTCTAAGCAAACATTTCAAAATGATGATAGAGGAAAGGTAGTACAACACTTTATGCAGATTCCCTGAGTAGAGTTAATGTGAAACTTCCATTTTCAGAGTGCATAGAAATATAACAGTAACATATGAAAGAATATTGTACAGGTAAAGATTACATCATAAGGGTTTACAGCTGCAACCTAGCTTGAGTATGCATTTATAGGTACAATAAAATTCTTAAAATTGCCTTTGTAGGATTTCATAGTCCCTGCATTTAAAAGCATAACGCTGACATAATATTAAAAATATGAACTCACAAATATATTTCTGAAAAAGAGTTAATTTGATTTAATTTATGAAATATTATTCACTATAGGTATTCAGTCCCCATATAGTATATTTTAATATGCTTCTGAAAGCCTGCAGCTGAATATAATTTAGTATGAATGATTATCTGTTTGAAAGTTCCCTCATTATTAGTCGTTTCTCATTTGTTATTCCAGTCATACTGTCATGGAACCAAAAAATGCTGCAGTTCTTAGGTAAGCAGATGCAGCAAGATTCATTTTCAGCATGTGGGGGGAAACTGTGTCCTATGGGACAGTCAGAGATTATCAGGGTGATGAATCCCATGCTTGTAAACAAGTATAATGTTCCAGAAACAGGGAAAGGTTTCCTGATAACCTGGGAACAAAAATGCTTGTAACCGTGCCAGTTGTTAGCTGTTTTATAGCTATTGTTTTAACCAGCTTCATGTTTTAAGATGATTTTTGCTCTTTTTCTACACTTTGACTGTACAAAGACATATTGGAAACTTCAAGGTCCTTGACAGAATGAGACTGCATTAGCTGTTTTTTCCATCCAGGTCCTTTACTCTCCAAGACATGAGACAAGACAATTTCAATGCTCCAAAGTGAGACCAAACTTGTGGTGGTGCAAACTTGTTTATTTGGGGCTTAAAACAGATGTAAGCAGATAGAGGTTAGCATGTTTTTCCTGGGACATGACATAGTCAATATGATTGTGTAATGCAGACCCTTTTTACAAGCAATAATATCATGGAAAATATGATACCATAATTTTTTAATTGAATATCATTAACCAGTAGAGTGAAAAAGTACATGCAGTATCCCTGCACAACTTCTTGATGTTATCTGTCTGCCCTTTCACATGAGCCAGGAGGAGAACAAGAACATTAACAAATAGCTTCTATTCTCACAATGTGGAGCAGGGGAAGAATAACAGGTTGCGTAAATGGAAGAAGAAATATTAGACTTTGTGTTATTCCTTTCCTTTTCCCTGCCTTCTGAAGTGTTATTAGTTACTGAGGTAAATAAAAATGTTGTAAAGGTTTAGTGTCCTGTTACCTGCTAATTCTTATGTCTTCCTCAGTCACTGAGATTTTACAACCAGCTATAAGGAGATTACTTTAAATCCTTTTCCGTCACTGTGAAGAATATTCTTAAAGGGTCCCTGATGGGAGTTGCAGGCTCATATTTCAATTTGGAATTTTGGAATCTGGTAGAGAGATGGAGTTTGCAGAGTCTTTTCAAAAATAATTACTTTTTTCAGGCATTGAAAATAAAATCCCAAACACTGATCTTGTGCTGTTATGTTATGTTCCTTGCTTAGCAGAGAGAGTATTATTAAAATAGATGTCTTTATTTTTGTCCATGCCACACTAACTTGACTTATGTTAAAGATTTGTGCTCTAAGACTTAAAAACCCCCAACATGTTGCAGTAGGACACTCAATTATAAGTAAGAATTGTCCTGCATTTACCAGCAGGATCTGCAGGACTCATCCTGCATCCCACCAGCCCTAAGAGTGTCTTAGTCACAATAAATAAGAAACTCCATTGTCTCAGAGACACCTGCTCACCACTAAAACCTGATGGAACCAGCTGAAGAATAGTGTTTTCAGACACTTTGAACAACTGGCTTCACATACTCATTATCACTCACTGTGATTACTACTATATAAACAAATAAACACAAACACATGGATGCATGCAAAAATAATCTAACAGAGTTTTTAATAAAATGATAAGCAGTCATTACAGAAATGACCAGTCTGTTTCCTGTCAAATAGATACAGGGGAACTGATTTTGGGCTGACATTTGCCTACAAGACATATTACATAGATCCATGGCAGCACATTGATCTGTTCTCCTTTTAGAAATAATTTATTAATGTCCACTAATAAAAATGTCCACTAATAAAACACTTTACTTTTATATCTGCAAGACAGAACTACTGCATGTAAAGTCTGCTTTTACCAGCCCTTGTCTATGGCAAAAAACTGAATGGAATAGGGCTCCTGCTGAAGTTTCAGGCATGTCCCTTTTAAAATTGTTTTTTAATGCCATATTGAAACCAGGACACATATGGCCAGAAATACTGAAATATAATACTGACTTTAGGGACCTCTTTCTGAATTTAATTAAACAGGATAACTTGCTAATGCAAGTGCTGCCTATTAACGCTTGAGGAGTCTAAAATGATAAAATAGTTACAAAGGAGGCCCTTTGTGGAAGCTGAGACAAATTCTTTTGACTAAAGAAATGGGCTCTCATCTGCAAATATTTTCTATTTCTCCTTTTCTGACAGTCAGGGGGGAGCTTATATAGATATACGCAACCTTTTAGTTGCAGAAAAACCTGCTGGTAGCTTGCATTGGATTAAGATGGATTAATGTCTCTTTACTTAAATTCCTATTGTCATTTTTTTTCAGTTGTGTACTTCACACTGGCAAAAATGATAGTCATAGTTTGCATTTTTTTGACTGAGATTTTGTATTTTAAAGGATCCCAGTCCAGGACATTAGTGTCCAGTTTTCTCTGACTAATTGAATGGGATCTCAGGTGAATTATTGCACATGGATGCAGGAACAGCATAGATTTAAGCTGTCATCTTTCCTTTTTTTGCCCTGATATTTTTAGTGTTCTTGATCACTGTCCTTGAACCCCAAACCACATAGTGTAAGGGGGCACATTAGGGTCTACCTGTCCAGTACCAGAAGAGAACTATGAACTAAACCTAAAGATCAAAATAATCTAATTTAAAAATTGGCATCATAGTTCAAATCTCTTTTGCAAAATGTGTATTGCTTCATATTCAAGCCAGTATCAGAATAAAATATCAGAAGCCTAAACCTTAAAAAATGTAGTAAAATAAGATCCTTGTCCTCGAAACAGCTCTAGTTTGGGTATCTGACAAGTATATGGGTACCTTGAAATGCCAGATAAAAATCCCTGGAATGTCCCCATGTGTATGTAATTACAGAAACACAGACCACTTTGGGGATATTCCAGGAGATTATGTATGGCATTTCAGAGATACAAGCTTTCTTAATTTACCAGAAACAATGCTAGTGGAAGTGGAATTCCAACAAGAAGTAACAAGGCTTGAACTGTGTTACCTAGTGATGCCAAATATGTTTGTGTGGTTTGTGGTTTCATATTTTCTAACATTAAGTTGCTTTATTGTCCAGTTTATGTATGAAATAAACTGGTAATATTTTAGCTATGTTCACCATGAAATTTGTCATTAAAATGTATGTCTCTTCAATGAAGATTGCACTTTACACTTATTTCAAGGGGTCTGCATCGGAAATTGTCAGCATGGCTCTTGCAATGCTCTTCTGAGAGCCCACAGTCTGTGCCTAAAAAAAAAAAAAAACCTCAGAGAAATGGCAGCCAGATTTCCACCACTGGGGTCCCATAAACCAGGATTAGTCATTTAGGGACTAAAATAGGAGCAATAGTTGCTACATCTGTCTTAGAATGAGGGCTGCCTCTGCTCGCCCCACAGCGTCTCTGACAGCATGAGAGCCTTATTTCTCTGTGCCACCTTCTAGCATTGCCTTATGAAGAATTTATATGTTTTGAGTTTTCCTCCATGGCAGGCGTCCAGCAGTGCTGTACTATAAACCTGCCACAAAGAGTGAAAAAAACCACAGTTTTCAGTTCAACTGGGGGCCCAGACTGATTAGCTCAGACAGGCTGAACTTCTAAAGGTTAGTGAGTCTGAACCTCAGCTGATTCGTTGAGCACCATCAAATTATGTACTTCAAAGGAGGTAGCAAACATTTAAAAAGACTAATTACTTGAGAAGCTTGTGGAGGGTGTTTAGTACACTCAAATCCTTTATTAGAGTTCTCTTGAGGAACCCTAATGAAATAACAAATTCAGAGAGAGAGGACAAATTATTTTCCTTTTTTGGCAAGTAGTTGTTTGAGCAGAACAATGCTGCCAGCTGAAGGCATCATTAAAGGGATGGCTTACTGTTGCACACCAAAACCCCTACTGTGATAAATGGCAAATAAAACGTCTTTCATCCACGCACGAAGGCAGTCGAGGACGAGCAAAGCGGGGCTACCAGGGCCGGGCTGCTGGCGTTGCCAGGCACAGACGGCCTGTAGAGGGCGCTCACGGTCCTCTGCTGAGCCCCTTAACCCACTTTCACGGCTGCAGCTGGAGGTCTTCTGAGGTCACCGAGGTCCGTCTCAAAAGAGCTGAACAAAAGGATCCTTCAGCATAAGCGCGCATTTTCCCCCCTTTTCTATGGCCTTGCTGTTTCTACGTACTATCTCTAGCCACAACTTTGCCTGCATTATTTGCTTTAGCAAACAGATGTTAGAAAGTCACTGCTAAATATAAGTCTCCCCTGTAACAGTTATTGTGAAAAAAAAAAAAAAAGGAAAAAATGCAACAATCTTGGAATGGGAATGAACACTTTCAGTATTTTCTGCTTACTGTCTTTGTGCCAACAGTACTATAGACACACAGAACATGGATTTAGTTAGCTCATTTTATTCAGTTCCTAGAATTATCTGGGATGTGCAGGAACACAAATACTGCATTGAATATCATTCTTTAAAGCTGACTTTACTGCAGAATGCATGTAATTTTTGACACATAAAGTGAATACCAGAACTACATAGATTACCTATTAAGATGCTTGTGTTAAAATCCAAAAGCAACCTACAAGCAAGTGCTGTACATGCACAAGAGCATGAAGCCTGCAGCAAATTAAATCTACATATATATATATTTAATGGCAATGAAACCCTTGTCTTGTGAGTTAATAACATGTTTTAATTACTTCTATTCTTTTGTAAGGATATGGCCTGTACTGGAGGAAGAAAAATGCCCTTTCCCCTTTGACAATAATTGTCTTTTAAGTCCAAAATTCTTGCTGTGATTATCTGTCCATGTAGACTTGGAAAATTCAGAAGAAAGAGATTATTACAGAAACCTTAGTTCCTGTCTTTCCTTTTCTGGTTATACTGAAAGGAAGAACCCTCTAAAATTAGGATAATTGTGCTGTTTTTCATTTCTAGTAGATTTCCTTTATGGAAGGGGACATCCTGTAGCAGTCCTTGATGGTACCTTCTGGCATTAAGTGCTTGTTTGCCCTTTGAGGAAAAAAAAAATATTTTTTTTTTCTATTTTATTACCTTTACTTCATGTTCCTATTTCCTTTCCTTGTAATACCAGGGTGGCTATAGCTAGGACAAAAGTTGTATACAAAAAACTTACATCCTGTTTTTGTCCCAGTATGCAGAAACACAGCTGTAGAAGTAGCCTTGTAGTTTTGCTTTCTTTCAGGATTTCTGAATAAGCCATTCAATGTACTAGTTGGTTTTATTCTCCCTAACTGTAGTGGCAGGTGTCCCTGAGTTTCTGAAACTGAATTTACTGGGATTGTGCAGTAACCACTGGAAAGAAAATATGTGATATTAAGAGAGAGAGCTGTAGGTAACAACAGGAAGCTATGACTATGTCACCTGGTGTTAGAGATTGCACATCTCAAGGCATGGAATGACATGAACAAAAACCCCCACGACTCTTCAGGTGTTCCCAGCTTTTTTACTACTTTTTCTTGTCTTTAGATCAGCTAAGGGTAGAGATCCATTGCTCTCCACGTTAAATGGCTGTGGCAGTGAGATCTGTGTGTAGTAAGACTGTCAGGCCCAAGTACAAACTCTTTCTTCGGGCTGCTATATGAGCATCTGTAAGTACCTACTGACTGGTACTGTTGAGAAGATTTTCAGTCCTAAGTCTGCAGTATTGTCAAATTTTATGCAAAATCTCTAATCTCCTGAAGTGGGGGAAGCTGACAATTCCTTTAAGTGGGCAGGTGAGGAGAAATAGTAGACCTTTCTTATCTGTCATTGCTCAGGACAGCACATGCCAATGCTGGAGGCTGCAAGATGGAGTAAGGCAGTGGCTGGGAGACAGAGTAAGGCAGTGGCTAAAGTTTTCTGAAAGTGTTACAGTATATTCAAGTTTTCTGTTCTGGTTATTTTCAACATGTTCTGGTTATTTTGGGCAGAGTTTTTCTATACAAGGATTTTGAAGACTTAATGTATTTTTCCAGGCCCTACTAGGTCATAATCTGCCAACCAAGAACCACACATCTGGAATTCTTCAATATACTGCAAACCAGCTCCATATGCATCAAACCATCTGCAGATGTGCAATGTGGTTTGTTCTGTGCATGTCCAGGAGGTTCAACATGTCCTAAAAATTCTGGGTTTACTGTGCACATGTAGAAAATATGTGTGGATAGATTTTTGGACCAGATGTACCGAGATGCTGTGCACTAACAGTGAGAAAGGTTATATTGGAAATTTTTACTCTGCAGAGCTTTGATCTTAAGGATAGTCTAGCCTTCTGTGTCTCAAGCACTAGCACTCCCTGTAATTTTCTCTAGGCATTCCATGAAATGTCAGTAGTTGCCAGTGATGCCCTAACACCAGTGGAGCTGACAAACATCCATAGTGTCAGTTGGATACTGTCAAAGGCACAAAAGTTCAGATTCATGGTGTTTCTTCCATTCAATGCCCATTACCAAATACCTTCCTGGGCATTATGCCCCACTCTCCTTGCTAGATCACAGAAAAATGAGCATTGCTTCCTAAAAGCATGTTCTCTTGGGACAACATGACCAGGCATTGTTAGGAGAGGCTTTAGGTGGTGTCAATCCAACCTCCTGCTCAAAGCATGGTCATCCTGGCCAAGCTACACTGTTTGTTCTTGAAAATGTCTGAAGAATGAAAAGTTTCTACTCCTGAAACCACTTCTGCCCTAGACTGGAAATCCCAGCCCTTGGCCTCTCCTCATGGGGCGTGAAGTGCTCCATCTCAACGCCGCCCTGGTCTCCCACCATTAAATTCTCTCCAGTTCACTGATCAGTGGTGTACTCTGGCGTTTCAGACTGTATACAGTTTTTCAGATCTGTTAAAGGTCATGGAGTAAGAGGTACAGTCCCTTCTCTGATGGGTGTGTAGCTTGTTGATACAGTCCAGGAGGCTGCTGTTTCTCCTTGCTGCCAGGACGCACACAGTGGGTCATGCTCAGCCGTCTGTGTCAGGGCAAAACAAGGAGTGGCTGTTCCCTGAGGAGTAGGAAGCTGAAATTTGAGCTCAGTGCCTGGGCTTACAGTGTCTGTCCCACACTACATGGGTGGGGTGAGTGGGGCAGGCCTGGAGATGGTGCCCAGCCTCCAGCACAGCCTGGTGGTGGCCAGACAGATCCATGGTGACAAGGCAGGTCCTAAGTCAAGCTGGGAGATCGGTTGGGGCTTAGCTGTTTTGTCCATCAGGTGAGCTTCTGGAGGCCATGGACAGGTGCAGGCACCGGCCTGGATAGGTCAGTCTGTGACTGAGAGAGAGGGAGCCTCGACTGAGAGCAGCTCCCAAGAGTCAGAAGGTGGGAATTCTGGCTGTGTCTTCCTACAGCTCCTTTTCCACTTAAGCTCTGCTCAGCCAGCTGCCTCAAACTCAGCCCCTCTGGGGCCCAAACCCTGGGAGGGCTGAGGAGTGCATCCAGGATACTGACAGCTATCTGTGGAGTTGATAGATCCTTTGCAGAAGAGCTTCTCCCCAAACAGTCAGTCTTAGCCTGTACAATTGAGTACATCTTTCTATCCCATGTACAGGATTATGGATTTCCCCCTATTGAATTTCACAGACTTCCTGCTGTTGCATTACTCCAGTTTGGAAATGTGCTTCTGTCCCCAGATGGTGACCCAATGGAGCACTTTGCTGTTATCCACAGACTGCATGAGTGTGAATTCCATCTCTTCCAGACCAATGACAAAGATATTACACTCAGGAAATGGCAGTATAGACCCCTAAAGAAGATAATTTGTAACCAACCTCAAAGCGTGAACCACCAGCTCCATGATCTCACCAATGTTCAGTGCACTAGCTGTCCATCCAGACCATAACATCACAACCTGGATAAAACAGTACTGTTGGGGAGCATATCTACAGTCCTTTTGAAGCTGAGTGAGTGACATCTACCAGTTTCTCATCAGCTACAGAGCAAGTTATTTATCACAGCAGACCATCATATAAAGTCTCTCATGACCCCACAACAACTCTACTTCATTCCTTACTTGTCTTTTGGACACTTGATAAAAGATTAACTAATGACTCTTTAGCCATTTTTAGCCATGTTAATGTATTTTATTCCTCTAATATGATCTTCAGAAAAATACATGAGGAAAAAAGAAGGACAGAAACAGATAACAAGGGAACATCTTGTGATAAGCTTGTTAAACTTCTAGATTTAATAAGGAGTACAACAACGTGGCTTTATGGATCAGATGCTCTTGCATTCATAATTCAGAGATTAAATGGGAACATTCCTTTTATTTCAAAAGGATAGGATAATCACTTGCTATTTTATATGCTCAAGTTTTGAATTTCATTTTAGAGACTTTGAAAAATATTCCTCCTTCAGTTTGAATAGCTTTTAATTTCACTTTTCAAACTTAGAATTCTAAAAAATGCATAACAACATCTCCATTTCTTGTAGATCTTCTGTACTGACTTCATCATAATAGCAGTGAACTAAAGCCCATTGAAGTGAGCACAATTCTTCCTTTAACATAAGTCATTTCTGGATCAAGCGGTAATTGAAAAAACATTTTTAATTATTTTACCTATGACTTTTTGATGAGGCTGTACAAAGCCATATATAGGATGTAAAAGAAAAATCTGTGGTGAATAGCAGCTTCCCTTCATGTCCCAGTTGCCTGAGCATAGACAATTGTTCTTGAATTACTTGTTATAGAAATTTCATTTTAATGTTTGCATAATAAGGTTATTGTCTAAAAGTTCTTTTGAATCTTTGATACCTGATTGCATGCAGAAATCTACTGTCTAGATGTGAGTTACCATGTTTGCCATATGTTGATTCTTTGGTTAGAGCAGTAAAGCTCAGACTACTAACATCATGAGTGAGTCTGAAATATCATCAGGAAGACTGTAGATATCTTACAAACAGCAGACAGAGAAACAGGACAAGGCATTTTAAAAAGAGTTAAGCTGCTCAGGGTAATCAGATGCAGTTCGCTCTATAGTGCTGTGCCTGAGCTAACAAGCCCTGTGTAGAAGTGGGACTTAATTGTTTAAACAACACTAATGCCACTAATTGCACTACTAGCAGGTGATTCTTGTCTGGTGAAACAGCACTAAGTGAATAGTATCTGCACATGGCCAAGAGGATGACTGCTGTGTATTGGCTATAGAAACCAACCATAAATTTCCAAAGTAGTGTCCCAAGGAATTTTGTTTCTTCTACCTTCATTGGTTTGGGAGGTGCTATAGAGAAATATACATTGCCACACTTTTATGTCAAGAAAGTTGGATTTCTGCTTTGCTGGGTTGTCTTCAGAACTTGAAACACTAACAGAACTGGGTCCTCAGTCCCTAGCCTGGTACCCTTCCAGAAATTCAAGCAGGGTTCCAGTGAGATCTTGTCAACAGCAGATGTATTGGATTAAGTGTTTGGGTTGAACAAATCACATGCCAATAACATTTTTTTAATTTGAAAATTCTCATCAGCAGTACTGGTAAGTTCTTCCAGCTTACAAAAGTTAATTCTAACCCACAGTCAACATTGCTAATATGTTATTCATAAGGAATTTCAGGTTTTTTGTGTATGGGGTTGTTTTTTTTTTTTTTTTTTTTTGTTTTTTTTTTTTTTTCCCTTAAAGCAATGTCCAGTATTACTTTTAATACAAATATATATTTACCTTTAGCAAGTACTTCTATGGAAAAAAATCAAAACATGTCTGAAACTAATTTACTTTGGTTAGAGGGCAGAGTTTTGTAGGTGTGGTGTTTTTTTGTGTGTTTTGTTTTTTTTTTAATGCTTACACAACCATACCATAAAACCACTGGGTTATTTTACTATAGAACAAGTCATTTGAAAACAAAAACAACAAAAACCACCAAGCATTACTCTCTGGGTTTTGATTAATGTTTCAAATGGATACCAAGGTATTATGATTTCTGGAATTTATTATGCATAGTTGCTACCAAAATGTAGCAACAGTCTGAAACCCAAAGCTCTGTGCCATTTCTAAATTTTAACTCAGCTGTGAGTTCATCGCACTTTCCTAATGATGTTATAGTTTGGCACTGGCTTTGAATAGGTCCTTTACTTCTCTTTTGTCTTATAGAGGCAACTGTGTAGCAGTCTTTTGATGTACTTTCAAATAGCAGGCTTTCTGTGACAGCTGCATGTACATGTGAATGCTGTTAATGCTGTCAATCCCAGTGCCACAAAATTTTCTTCTTGTAGCAAAGCACTGGATAAAAGATTAGTGATGAAGCCACTCCAGATTGCTGTGTCAGACCATATTAAGAGTATTGGGAAATTCTTAAATTTCCCTTAAGCTCAACAAATTGCTCTCTTTCAGAACTTGATGGAATATCACTACATATCGTAGAATGATTTGTTCAGTAGAGGTTACATGTTGATCTTGCATTGAAGTCAGGGAAAAAAACTAAGGGTAGGACACAACAACAGTGGATTTTACAAAGGCTAATCAAAGCATGTTTCTTACCTTGCAGTGAAGTGTGATGTTGAGTCTCAGGCTAACCATTATATAAACCAGAGTTTCCTCATCTATTGACTTGTTGGCTTCAGTCTTGAAAACTGTTGTTGACTCCTGATACTATTTGGCTGTTTGGGGGTTGGGCTGCTGCAATTCCTGATTTGTGGTTTGGGCCAGTACTGCATTAGATACTGCATATCATATGAATATGTGGATAAGTTCCTAGACAAGTATTTTTTGTGTTAATTAGTACAAGGGATAAAAAATAAGAGATAGATTACTTTCCTTATTTTTCTGACACACTATGATATTTTGACATACTTATGCAAATCAATTTTTTTTTTTTTTTTTTTTTTAGCTTCTGCAGGAAATATTTAGGGTGCCTGTGAAATGAAAAATGGAGAATGGATGTTACCTGTGCTACATTTTGCAGAATTTCCTGGCTATAGGATGCATAGAAAATTTCCCCTTTGCTGTTTTTTTGCCTCCAATTCATACTGCTTAAGGTTTCCTTTAATCTTGTTTCATGTGAACTTAAAATGAAAAATAATCTCTCTGCAAACAAGCCTTTAATGACTCCTCTCCAAGCTTCAATTTTTTAAGACCTGCTATTTGTATCCTTCTTTCGCCAGCCTCATTGCTTCAAGCCCAAATCTGTGTTTCCTGTTAAGTCCTCCTGTATAAACAGAGTCTCCAGTCCTCTTGCTTTGAGGAAATTGTAATACCATCCTTGCTGATATAGGGCTTATTCCACAGCTAAACGGTTGGTTGCTAACATAAGAGTTCCATGCTAACTCTGGGATTTATAAGTTCTACCAATGGATTTCCAAAATCATCATGGTTTTATGAACAAAGAAAATGAGAAAGACAGGAACATTTTATAGGCTTAAAAGGACTAGCTCATGTCTAGTAGCCATACATGTCAGAGCACGTATTTTTACAAACAACTTGAAATTATTATGCTTTTAATAATTTTAATTGAAATGAATAAACGAGAAGCAAAGAAAGAGATATTTTATATTTAAGCAAAAATAGGAAAACCCCTTATTAGATGATTTTAAAATGCTGGAGAAGATCTTGTGACTAATCTGATTTCCATGAAAAACATTAGGAAAAATACTATTAGAGCTAATACCTTAAACTGCCCCTACCTTCACTCCTTATTGTCTGAGAGTGCTTTAGATTGTGCTGTGATGGAGCAGCCCAACTGCTGATTCATAGAGTGAACTTTGGCATCAGCCTCTTGACTGCTCTTAGGTCTTGCACATGAGCACTGGAAGAGAACAAAAGGCTGTGTTTGGCAACCGACACTCCTTTTAGTCATGCAATTCAAATCAATGGCCAGTACATCTTAGTAGAGCATATGAGTAGTTGAGTGGGGGAGGATTGAAGTGGCAACACTGAGCTCAGGTGTTCCAGTAAGAAAAAAACATGGCATTGAAGAGTGAGCCCCTCATATTTTTGCTTGATTTCATTTCAGACTTGCTGGAGGTTTGAAAGAAAATGGAAATTCCTTTTAAAGTAGCTTATTTGGATCTTACAACTCTCTAGCATTGACAACGGCTCCAAAACATATATGATTTTAATGACCACTGGAAATATATTTCTTTATTTAGTCTTTATTATTTCTAGAAGGTTTTTTTTTATAATTTATATAAATTATTTATAATTAATTTATTACTGAAACTGCTGTTCTTCCTCAAAGTTATGGGAAAGTAAATCCATATTTTGTATTTAAGACTGAGTTTGTACAGGATTCCTTACCACTGTTCTGAAAGCGGTGCAAACAGATCTTGAATTAGAAATTTCAGCTAGCCAAACCAACCACCCCCCCCAAACAAAAAAAAAACCAAAAAACCCAACCCCACAAAACACCCAAAACAATAACCAAAAATGTGCACAATTATTAGGTATATGATTTCAGCGTTCAGCTCACAGCATAATTACTGGGTTAAAAAAGATCCTGGCTGGTTGGTATAGCTGTCCAACCCTGGACAAAGCATTTCAGAGACTTGCTTGTGCACGAGTCAGTTTAGCTGATTTAGCCTTGCTTGTCTGCTTGGGATAATTAGCCCAAATTAGAGATAATTAGTGAGCTAGCTCAGGTGGAACAATATCCTGCTGCAACTATCTAGTTTCTGGTTCTGAACCTGGTTTCCCTTGAGGCAACTCAGTGCTCTCTGCTGAGCTGTGCAGCATGAGCTTACCCTAAATAACTCATCCAGGTTCAGCTGAGTACAGTTCAGAGCCAGGAATAGAACTGCCATCAGTTGACTTCATGCCCTGCCTGAAACCGTGCTATTGTTGGTTTTTTCAGAGTTCTTGATTTTATTTTTAAAAAGCCTTCAATTTTTCAGCTGAGCAGCTTGAGGCATAATAAAGAGGTCAGTTAATGGCACTACTGGGAGTAGCACCTGGTATCCTTTGGAGAGACTATTCCCCGATATTTGGCCCTAAGCAGCAGAACATGCAGCCTCCTTTAGACTTACTCCAGAAATGATCTATAAATACAACAGCACCAGGTTTGTTTTGAGCCCACACATAAGGAGTTTATTTGAAGGCACCCTCAGGCAGCCTTTTCAGTTATGAAATGAGTTCTGAAGCTGCTCTGCTGTGGCTGAGACTTTTTAGATAGTCTCCAGGTTATACAGGAAATTGTACATAATTTTAGTTGCAGTTTAAGGCTCCAGAATGTGGCAGTTGCCCAGATCTGTAAGATAAAAAACTGGAATTCTTTTCCCCATATATTTATGCATTCTGCCAACTGCAGCTCTTCTTCCTCGCTTTTTAAAATTTCTCCTCTTTCCTCCCTGCACCCTGTTGGGAAAAGGAGAGCTGACAGAAGGCAAGGAAGGTTAGTGCGAGCTCCATTACAACCAGTGCCTGTTGATGCTTGCTCTTAAATGAAGTGTGAAGTGGATTTTTAGTGGTCCTTTTTTTTTTTTTCCCCTCATGAAGGATTAGCTTTTTCTTTTTATGATAAAAGAGTGATACACATACACATCACTGTTCAGATCCAGAGACTCATCTTTATATATTCTGTTTCTGATCTCAATTGGACAAGTGAGATTTATTTACAAGTAAGTGTTAATAGACTGCATAGCAAACAAGATTTCATAACTGTTTTCTGGTTTTTTGCTGTGTCCAAGGTAGCTGAAGGCTAAAGCTGTAAGTTTATCTATATTACTTGATACAGTGGCTTAGTAATCTTTTCACTGGTGCCCTCAAGATAAATGTGGTCTTATTCATCTTGAAAAATAATAGGAAAGAAGCTACATAACAGCCAAATATATCATGCATTAAGTAGCAGGTAAGTTCTCATATTGTGGTGTCTACATTTTGGATGAGATGTTGCAATACTATACCTAGATAGAAATCTTTTCAGTTTTTTTTTGAATTTAGGCTTATGCATAAATCAGCTATAAAAAGTCATGCAGTTTCCTATTTTTGCTAAACAGAGATGCACTATAAGCCTATGTCCCCTAAACTATCTTATACTGAAGTTCTGCTTCTGGATATCCCAGAATGTGGGAAAAGCAGGTAACATAATGACTCAAGCAAATCTTACTGGAAGATAACGTACATACATATGCATAATTAATAGAGGAGGAAGAAGTAGTCTGGACAAATAGAAAAGAATTCACCAGCCTCACATTTAAGTGAGCCTATAAATTACTTAAATGAAAACAATGAAAGACGTGAAGTTTTGTGGAAAAGAAAGCAAATGAGTTTGCTGTAGGTAGATGGTACTAATTGTGCTAGATGCTGTTCATTTACAAAAGAGCTGTTACTTTTAGACAAGGGAAACAGTAGGCTTCACCTACCTCTAAAAAGGTAAAGCCAAAGCTGTGGTACCAGCCAACAAAAGGGATTAGTACTAAGACCGGAAAGAAAACCTGAGACTGGTTGAAAAGAATGACATCAAGTTACCATTATGAAAAAACTTGAATAAAGTTATGACTGAAATTTTTCAGGGCTCCATCTTGGAACCATTACTTAATACTTTCACTAATTTTCTTTTTGCGCTGAATTCTTATAAGTGGTGTTGAATATACAAAGTTAGTAATAATCAAATCAGCCAAGTGCTGGGATATCTTGAAGAAAGAAATAGAAAAAAAAAGATTATTGAAATGGGATAAAATATTAAAATACAGAAATCAGTCTCTGTACTGAACAACTAAAATGAATTTCTGTTCAGGGTGATCAGTGGACTAGAGGGCACATTTTACAATAGCAAATAAAAATATCTTGGCTTGAACTCACAGAATGGAGGCTGAGAAGGGACAATTGCTCTCTAAATGCACCAGAGGGAAATAAACAGCAGGGAGGGAGGAGAACTAATTAATCTAAAGGACATTGCTGGTACAAAAACAAAGGTTCATTGTAAAATTTAAGTCAGAAATTAAAGGAACTATCAGAGGAATGAGGAATTTCCTTCTCATAGAACTAATGGAATCAACTACATTGAAGTAGAATCTAAGTTTCTAACAGCAATAGAAACAGCTAGACCATGTGAATTAGAAGGCCTTGGAGAGTCTTATGCCCAACCTCATCTTCAACCAGTGTTGATATTTCTGTCTAGAAATTCACAGAGGGGAGAACACAATGATCAACCATCACCAGAGGGAAAACATAATGATCAACCATCACAAGGTGTAACCTGTCTATACAATAAAGTACACAGCTTTTTTCATGTGGTGTTATATTGCACATTCACAGATTTCCCTGGAGGCAGGATGAGCTTAAGGCAGAATATTACCTTGAAATAAATAATAAAAAAAGGATCTGAATTTTAATTTGATTCAAAAAACCGTCATAAAGTCAGTTAGTTATGGGTTTAATACCCATATTTGAGAATAGACACAAATTATGTCAGAGGACATATAACAGTGTATGTCAAACTTGCACTTTGTATAATTACTTTCTCCTATTGAGAGAAAATGTATCATGTCTAGGATTCTGTCCATTATGTTCTACTTATCCTTCATCCTTTTTCTTATTTGCCCACTTCCCCTTCCCAACCTCAAAAGCTCTGTTAAAAAAAGTTTTCTCTGATCTTCTATGAATGGGCTGAGGACATTAAAACATTTTGCATTTTTTATTATTTCTTAGTGCATTGAAAAGTCAACATGAATAGAAATCACAAAAAAACCTGTGATTTTATGTGCCTTTGCCTGTTCAGTACCCAGACTGTTGGTGTATCAGGTTGCTTGCATTCTAAAAGGATGGAAAACAATAACCCCTTTTTTTTTCACCTTGGACAAAGCAGTTTTTGCTGTAGAATTTAGTGATATTATGCCAATAAAATTGGCAGAAAAATCAGAACAAGTATCCATAATTGCTGCTGAACAACATTTATTCCATGGCTAAACAAGGATTTTGATTTTCAATATTGTCAATCTGGCAGTTTCTGCAAGTCATACATTGACCTTTTCTGTAGAAGTTTAATAATTTATTTCCTCTTTTAAATGTAAAAATATCCAGGCTTTGTCCTCAATTTGATTCAATGTTTAAAAAAGAAAAGCAATGAAAAAGGGTTGATCTGCCTCTCAGTACACATGCGTTGACCCTTTGGTGCTCTCTTGATCTTTATGAGCTGGCAAAATAAAAAATCAGAACTATGGTACTACACAAATGCAAGACATTTAAGATTTTTTTTTTTACCCTAATCCTTTTACTTTCATTCCTATACCATTCATATAATTTTGAGTGATGTTTTTATGACTACCATTACCTTATATTTTTTGATATATGTTTTACTGAAAGTAGTGACCTAGATTGTCCAAATGTACCAAAACATTCTATATTTCATAACAAACGTGCTAAAACTATCTGTTACATACATGTTTTTAAGATTCACATGTGTAAAAGTCATAAGTAAAAATAATTTAAGGGTTTTAAATATGTTTCAAGTTTTTTCATAAGTTTTAAGAAATCTTATCTTGGGGATGCCAAAGATTTCATTCATCTTCTCTCCTCATCAGACATAAAAGAGAAATGATGATGGGAGAAGAAAAATGTGAAACTCTTGTTGCCATGCAGAACAAAATCTTAATTAACAATACAGTATTAACTCAGTTATGTGCCTCATCTTTCAGGGGATTTTTGTTAGTATCCTCAGAGAAAAAACATGCTAAAATTCACGGCTCTGCCTAGTTTTTATTCCTTCTTACAGTCCATACGTTCTCAGCTATGTACAGTAATTTTCACAGAGACAACATTCTGATCTCAGAGGTTTCACTGTGAGTGGAAGATGCAGGCATTACCTTCAAAGGGTGTTAACATACTACTTGAAAAGGCATGAATTAAAAGAGACAAAGACCAGCTGCTAGCTAGAGGATTACAAACCCAAAAATTTGAATTTATTACAAGAGCTGAATAGAGGGGAAAAAAATCCCAAATTGTTTTACAAGATTTGATTTATGATCAACCATATAAAGTGATTTTTTTTTTAAAAAAATTAACATATTGTTATTTTTCATATTGTTCTCAGTACCCTTAAAAATAATTTTTAAGGAGACAGCATTTAGTAAAACTCAGCCTTAACATTGGACAAATTATGCATTCTGAATGATACTTATGCATTCTCTGCAGAAAAAAACCCAAAGTGTCAAACAGCTGAGAATTTTTTGTGCTAATTTTCATTAACTTTGTAGAACAAGTAGTTAGCTGTTCTCTCTTGTACAAGCTCATTGTCTGCATTTCAGCAGATTTTGTTCATGATTGAAATATAAAAAAATATACTACACAGTGTAAGACTTTATTAATTTTTAGTGATCACCAACCAATAATGTAATGAAAATGAATGAATGCACCATCTTATTAAATTAAAAAAGTTGTGCATTATGGGACTTTTTGAGTAAATAAGTTTGTAAAAAAAGTAAACATAAACCAAGTTAAGCTACAGAGCATATTCTCACCTTGAGCTGTGTAGATGTGTAGTGACACTTGTGCTCTGCACTATTAAGCCTGATACTTATACTGGCAGAAACTCTGCCCTTACATAAACTAGGAATACTTTTGGATTCAGTCAAGATGAAGATTTTGAACAGAATGCTTTTTGCTGGAATGTGAGAAGAGTAATCAGCTATAAGAAAGGATTTGGAACAATGTTTAAAAACACTTAATGATCTAATATACTAACAGTGTATACGTGAAAGTTGCAATTGTACTGACATTACAAATGTGATATATAAATATTCATACATAAGCACTCTGTTCAGGGTCACTCGAGAATGTTGTGTGCTGTTTTCTTAATAAAAGATGGTATAACGTGAGAGAATGCTGTTTCCAAACTGTTTATTAATGCAGCTGTTCAAGCTGATCAACTCCATATTGAAGCCCAGTAAAAGCTGAGGGTTTGTTGTTGCTATAGCTGTTCCAGAGTATTAGGAATACAACAAAAGTGACTTTTGGGGGAAATTTTGTTTGGTTGTTTTTTGGGTGAGTTTTTTGTTTGCTTGTTTTTCATTTACACAACAGATATCTGACTTGTGGTAGGCTTCCAGATACTGACACCCTAAAAGAAATAACGGTTTTGGGCAGAATGGTTGTCAGGTATTTGGGATACCCCAGATTATTCTCAAAAAGTGGAGAATATATTCCTAGTGCCAAACATTTTTTAATGCACAACAATATATTAAGGATGAATGTCAAAAGTCCAGTTCCTTACACACAAGAAGATTCAAACATTAAGCTATCGGTCACAGGTTTTCCTCTTTCCAAGTCATTTACTGAATGATTTCGGAGTATATAAATGGATGGAAACTTCTAGATGAGGAATCTCCCAGAAGAGTGAAGGCTAGAACCTCATGCTTGTTTCAATTAAGGAAAGTGGTAAGATTCCCTAACCTTTTAACAAGGCAGAAAAAGAGTGCATAATTGCCTCTTAGGCTTTGCAAAATTTTCACAGAAAACCATGGGAGTAAGAAATTTAGAAGTGTGTTGGTTTTGCATGGCCTGTTTTTTTGTAGTGGAGGGCCAAAGAGGTGGCTTCTGTGAGAAGCTGCTGGAAGCTTCCACTGTGTCCAGAAGAGCCAATCTCTGATGGCTCTGAAGAAGGACAAGCTGCTGGCCAAAGCTGGGCCAATTAGAGATGATGATAATGTGTCTGTGATAACAGATTTAAGAAGAAATCAAAAGAAAACTTGTGGAGGAGTTTTAATTGTGACTAGAGATGAGGGGAATGAGAATATATGAGGAGGGCAACTCTGTAAACACCAGGGTCAGTGAAGAAGGAGGGGGAGGTGGTGCTCCAGGTACCAGAGCCGAGATTCCTCTGCAGGCTGTGGTGAGGACCATGGTGAGGCAGCTGTGACCCTGCAGCCCATCGGGATCCATGGGGATGCAGAGATCCAACTTCAGCCTGTGGGGAAGCTCCATGCCACAGCTGGTGGATGCCAGGAGGACGCTGTGATCCAGTGGGAGACCCATGGACATGGGGCCCTGCTCACATTCTGGAGCAGCCTGTCCTTAAAGGACCGCACCCCATGGGAGAGTGACCCATGCAGCAGCAGTCTGAGGGGTGCTGTTTCCCGTGGGGTGGACACACATTGCAGCAGTTTGCAGAGAGGTATTGCACATGAGATGGACCCACACTGGAGAAATTCATGGAGAGCTGTCTCCCATGGGAGGGACCCCACGGTGCAGCAGTTTAATGATGACTCCTCTCCCTGAGCAGCAGGAAAAACAAAGCATGATGAATTGAACATAACCCTCATTCCCCTCTCCCTGTGTTGTTGGGGTAGGCAGTAGAGCTGTGAAGGAGGGAGGGGAGGGGGGAAGGTGTTTTTTACGTGCTTATTTTACTTCTCATTATCCTGCTCTGATTTTGTTAGTAATGAATTCACTTTATATCTCCAAGTTGAGCCTGTTTTTCCCTTGATGGTAATTGATGAGTGTTTTCTCCCTCGTCCATATCTCAGCTCCTGAACCCTTAGTTACATTTTCTCTCCTCTGTCCAGATGCAGCAGGGAAGTGAGTGTGGGGCTTTTGGTGTCCAGCCAGTGTCAACTCACAACAACTAGGTTTGATTTTAAATAAAAGAACCAGGCCTTACCCATTACAACCTGGGAAAGAGATAGACTGGCATAATTAGCCATCCTATTGCAGTTTACACCTGCAGAAGCCTGGTCCTTGAGTGCAGAATCTAGTAAAATATCTCCAAATAAAAAGATATACTGCAGCAGTAGAAGCAGGAGACAGGAACTCCATGGTAAATTCTAACTATAGCTCCCTCTCAATGTTGCATGAAAAATTATATTTGTCTGGACAAAATAGAAAAAAAAAATCTGATTCACAAAGATAAAAATTATTTTCACACAGGGAAAGATTAATAAGAAACGTTCTTTAGACCTGTATAGATCTACAAATTTAGTAAGGGAAACTTTCATGTGCTTTCCAATATTCTAATTCTTCAATTATTTTGTCAATAATATTCCTTACAAATGATAGAGGTTAAGGATTTTGAGCTTGATTTTATGACTATTTAGCCATATGTATGCCTGTTTAAAATGCAAATGCAATTGCATGCCTAGTTTCTACATGTAGGCAATAACCTTAACAGATAGAGAGACAGCACAATTATATCTGCAAGTGTGCACAATTCACTGTCTGTGTACACAGTTATCTGATTTGTTCATGTAGCTGCAATAATTGCATATACATATACTGCTATGTCTGAATTATCTGAGAAATTTAGCCTGATGTGTGTTTTGTGACTTCCTTTTTTATTATCTAATGAAAACTAGCAGTGTGTAAACCAATGAAAAAGTGATAAAAGTATCTTATATTGTTAAATACTAATCCTATCCATATGATTGTATTTTCCGTGTTTGAAACGTAATACTTAACTTGAGACCATTGTTAAAATGTTAGGTTTAAACAATTGCAGACTTTGCTTGTTCTGTAAACTGGAGGGTCTATTGGACAAAGCAATCTATTATCCTTGACAGATGTTTGCTGAGGCACTCCCACAGGATATGTATGAACAGTTTCATAGTTCATAAACATAAACTATGAAAACTCAATTTCCTAAACTTTGTTTCCCTACTAAAGAAACTGCAATTGCAATTTTTACCACTGTCTTTTTGTTATTGATTTTAATTCAAAATAATTCAAAAGTCAGGAAAAAAACTTTAGCAATTTTCAATTGAATTGTGGTGGTATGATGTCAGGTTGAAGTTTTTTAGATTACCTTTTTTTTCCCCTATGTGCATCCCATGATTGTAAATAAGAATTTGGTAAATCTTTTACTCTGGTAGACAAAAATTTGAAAACATATTATCATATCTGTAAGGTTAATTGTTTCTTCACACATTTTTAGAGACACCAAATACATTTCCAGCACAACATATTTTGCTAAAATTGCTGTTTTTTTCTAGGTGTTCCTATTCTTTTAGATAAATCTGATGTATACCTCAAACATTGCAAATTCATTCAAGTGTAAACTGGATCAAGCATATTACTCTGTAAAAATTGCATGTTTTATATTGGTTAGAAAATGTAGTTGAAGGGTTACTAGATACTTTGCTAAGTAGTTAATCCACTGTTTTGCACTCAGGAAATATAATTATTCTTACCTTTATTCCCATATGTATTATTAATTTACTTCTAAATAATTTTTAAAATAAAGTTCCCAGTATTGGGTGTGAGAAAGAACTTATCTACTAAGTCTTGATACATTTATTTAAAATTCTTACCATGCTCCCTCCTTGTTTTGATATTACTAGCAATATAGAGGCACAAATAGAAAAATCTTCCCGGAAAACAGCCTTTTTATGAAGCTTCAGAACATCCTTAATGTGAGAAAAACCTTAATGAATGGAAAATTAATACTAAAGATAGAGAAAACAAAGCTATACTTGATTCTGCTGGTATATTAACATATGGAAGAAAGTATTTAATAGTTCTTTGAGTCTAATTTCATCTGTCATGCAGAAGATAAAAATTTACTATGAGGCAGAGACTAGTGAAAATATATTAGTGGGCTGTGACTATGCATTTTTCTTGGTGAATATTTTTCTGTTTCTTCATTCCACTGAAGACTAGAAGGGCAGTACAGATACTCCTTGCATTACATTTCCTTGATGAATTCCATGAAGTATTTGAGTCATATGAAAGCAGCTATTGTAAACTTTTCCTTTATTGTCCCATTTAAAGCCACCAATTAAGACCAGTAAGGAAGTTATACAAAACATTTCTGAAATTATTAGCATTCCTTGCTAACAGTACAGACAAAGAGGTATGAATTACATTATCACATCAATTAATAATTTGAGTATTTTATGAGATTGGTATTAGAGGGAAAATTAAAGAGAATCTCGAAATCATGCTCGCATGTTTTAACTGCTAAAAAAAATCTTTAGCTACATCTACTCTAAATGCTGACCTGTATAAGTTTCATTATAGTTTTTGGCAAGATCCAGATTTGGTTCACAAGTTTAGTTTGGTTGCTATTAATTTTCATCCTTGTTTTATGCACATAAAGTTTTATGCTTCTTTGGCAAAAACCAGGCATATGCTTGACTGATTTCTCATATAAAGATGAAAATTTGAAGGAAACAAACTCAGTGTCTGCATTTGCAGCTGTAAAGAGCTTTATGTAGCTAAGGGATTGAGTTTGTAGTGTCAATTTAGACTAATTTAAGGTATCGCCAAGGAAGGCATGCGTTAGATTTTGGTGTGTACCTGCCACTGGGAATCTGAAGGGCTATGTAATTTTGCACACCTGTAGGACGAAGGGGGGTCTTTCTGACAAAGCAGCTTATCAATTACCAGTCTTCATTTTAAAATGTCTACAACAAAGTAAAGCCAACTTCCCAAGTCTACATGTGCAAATGGTTTAATTCAAATATACTCTCCATATATATTTACTCTGCTTCTGCTTTGCAAAAATGAAATTTTCATCTAAATAATATTTTCATAGCTAGTAACCCATCAGATTTAAAAAAATTGCAGTAAGTAGCTGGTTGCAAGTATTCAAATCAAATTGGAAAACATAAAAGAAATGAAATAACATCCCTAGTTCTTCAGCTCAAGATTTGACACCTCTTTGAAAGATAAGTGTTAGGTAGAACAGAAATTGTTGAAAACTGTACAAGAATAAGGAGTTGTAATTCAAAGATGTGTGTCATGTAAGGCATCTAATGGGGCTTTCTGGTCTTGAAAATATTGAATCCATGAGTATAAATCTCAGCAACATAAAATGAAATGTTATCAAGATTTTGTCAGGCAAAATATTTCGTCACTTTTCACGTCAGCTGCAGCATTTTCCTAGAATATAATTCTCAAGAAGATGCCACTTTATTTGCAGTAAGAAGTTTTCATTTTAGCTGGTTGATGAAGCATTGTGTTTAGAAGTGCTTCTTTTTCAGTAAGCTGTCAATTGCTTAAAGGGTTATAAAAGCATTTATCCCTTAAGTGAATTCACGCTTCCAGGTATTTTCAAAATCTGTTTTCCTCATCACCATCTAGGAGAAAAAAGAGGAAGGGAAGGCCTTAGGGATGTCACAGTCACTCTGTGATATGCTTATTTGAAGTGTGAATGGACCTTGGTATGCCCTGGCCCTTCTCCTGTATCTTATTTGCCTTTTTGACAGTATGAGGGACACAAGAATGCCAGAAATCTTGTCTGTCAGTGCACATTACCAAGTCTGAATTCTTACTGGAACAAGGTGGAGAGGTGTAACTACATTTTCGAAAGGGCTTAGGCTTAAACTACCGATGAAACTAAGTAGTACACCTAAAAAAGAGAATGTGGTTTAGTTTGGACACAGCTACAATAACAATACATAAATGCAAGATATATCAGGTCTCAAATTTAATACCATAAGGGCTTTGAAGTCTAAGAATCATCAAGTAAGAGTTTGCTGCAGTGTCTGTCCAAAATATTCATGCCAAGATTTATATTTCTAGACATATGTTCCTCTAGTTCAGCCTTCTTGATCAAGGTCTTTTCCCATCTGGTGGATTCTGCATTGAGGTGTCAGTCATCTCCTTTTGTGCTCCTGAATCCCATATGAAATTTTGCATTTCTTCCTGCAGTGATATCAGTGGTGGGTGGCATTGAACCTTTCAGTTCAAGAGGCAAGCAGAGCCACTTCCCCCAGCTCTTCCTTGGACACACAACAGCGAGAAGGGAGCTGTGATGCGTGCCTGAGGAAGGGCTTGGAAATGCATGTTTGAAAAAGGCTATCAGAGAGAGAGCTCAGTCTAGTATTTGAGCAAAACTCCAGGCAAAAGGCAAGATTTTGTTGTTCATACTCTTTAATAGTTTTTCTGACCAACTTGACCCTCTGCTTTTTGTGCTAGCTCTGATGGTCCTCTTCCCAGCTCGTGTCCCACCCCAGCCTTCACAGTGTGACTTGCATAGTCTCTGCGGGGTGAATTCCAGGACCAGAGCCACAACCCCAAATCCAGACATGGCAAGACTTCAGGCCTTGAGTCGCTGTGCATTCCAAAACCTTTCTGAGGCTAATTTGAGCACCATTTGACTGGTATTTTAATGACAGTTGGTTTCTAGAGCATGAGTGTTTAAGGCCTTGGCTTTACAATATAGCTGTTTTAAACCACACATTTGTGTATTTGTACTATAAATACTTAAATTGTTAAATTTGACACACCCACTGCTTTCTAGAAATACTGTATTTTTAGGAAAATCTTAAACATTAGGGAAAAAAACAGTACTGGGAAGAGCATGACAGAGTAAAAATAGATATGTATATATTCACCCCACACTAAGGCAAGAGGACTCTGTTCCAGAAAATTGTATGTTAGTATTTGAAACTCTATAGCTTTATTAATGAAAAAAGGAGGTTTAAGAATAATATGCAGAGGTCTTCTAAATCAGAGAATATAATGAAAATATAAGCCTGATAATGGACCTTTCTTTTGTCTACCAACAACCTCTGCTCACCAATGTAAGAGGCTGCAGATGTTTCTTTTTACTGAAAATTGAGCTAAGAGCTGTACCTTGTTAAGAGTAATGCTGAAAACAATGTTAAAAGTAGCACTTCAGTTAACACATGACAGTAGATTTTTTGTGGTTGGGTGATGGCATGTAAAAGCCCCCAGGTGCTGAGAGCAGGCATTTTAACAGTTTAAAGCAAGAAGGAAACACTAGATCATGCATTTTACCTTGGTTTGTCAGATGGAGAGATTTCATCCAGTAGGGGCATACTCTGGGCTGAATCAGGGGTGATGCTGATCTATAACTTGTTTTTTTTGAGTTCAGCTTTCCATCCAGACATATCATCAGTTATGAAACAAACCTTTTCTCTATATAGTTTTCTTCATTAACTAATTCCTGCCAATGTTTGAAGAGTGCTCACAATTTCTCATTTGAATCTGTCTGATTTCAGTTTTTTGCCACTGGATTGGACACTCTTTAGAGAAATTTTCTGCAAGAAGGTTTTATACAATACACTCAAATTCCCTTTCTGTCTGCATTTTTATAAAGTAAACAGAAGGGTTTGTTACAGTCTCTCACAGAAAGACATTTCCTCCACCTTTAAATATGTTTTCTGAATGATTTGATGTCATTAAAAAAAAATAGCTAGCTAGAAAATGCTAGCCTTAACTGACTCTGCAGTGTTACAAGTATGCTTTTTTTGCTGTTGCAGAAGACTGTTATGCAAACCACTGAAAATGAATGTCAGATTGCTCATCCAGCACTTCCTATCTGAATCTCAGCTTTCCAGGATATAGTCCATCATTCTGTAAGTACTTGCACCTTTCTAGATTTTTTACTTTGCATTTAGTGGTATTTAAATTAATTCTGTGGATTTACTAAGCAATACAGGAATACTTTATGTTATTGTCTTGGTCCACTAATTATTCATTCTTTCTGAATGACTTTTCACAATAGACTAGAATCAATACTGTGTTTAATTCTTGATCAATGACAGAGGTGCTGAATAACATAGAGGACTGATCACCATTAAATGGAGTTACCACAGTGAAATACACCTATAGTCAATTCATAATCTATTCAATCTACATCTTCGTTATTTTGTATAGAGCTTTTTTTAAAGAAGAAATGTGCAGTACAAAGTTAAACTCCAATACACCTGACAGCTTATGTTATGCAATTCAGAGGCAGAGGGAAATAAAAAACAAATGGAAAAAACCTTTGTCAGGCACTTTGCTTCACAATGAACAGCTAAGAAATCATGCTGGTTTGACAGGAAATACTTTTGAAATAAGCATTCTGACTGGCCTTAAGTAAATCCTTATCTTTCCTGACTTTTGATTCCCAGGCGAGATTTTTCCATTAGTCTTTTAGAATATAATAAAATACCTTAAATTAGAATTAAGTACCCTAAATTAGGATTAGATTCATGTTTACTTTCTGGAATGACTGGTACACTTTTTGATCCCCATCTGTATAAAGAAATATAGGATAATTGACATATTTCAATTTTCAGTCATATGCCAATGATTTGAAATAGGAGTTTTTAAAAGTAACCCTGGAAAAAGTTTAAAATTTATATTAAACAGTTCATTTTCCTTATGAGAAAGGATCTTCAATGTATTTCACCTGACCTTTTTAAATTAGGGTGGGTTTTTATTTTTTTGTCATTTTGCAGATTATTAGCAAATGTTTGCTATGGGCAGTGAAAATCTGGTTCCCATTGGCAACAATGGCCAAAAATCTAGTTTTGTTGGAGATACAGCATATTTAATGTGGTACGATATCAGTTTCATATGGGAAAATACAGTATACTGCTCCCCTCAAATTGTAATCTCACAGTATGTCAGCTTCCATGATGACAGCAGTTTAAAGAATTTCCAACCTCTTCATATCCTCTGCTGTGCTAACATAAGCTTTCACAAGGTTGGACTCTTGGCTGAAACAGTGAACCCACCCCCCTCCTGAGGAGTTTTACTTTCAAGCCAGGTGAGTTCAGTGATCTTGGTGACAGTGCAGCCCCACAAAGAATTGTGTCAGCTCAGCTGTGCCTGGAGATGTGGTGGGGGCACACACATAAGCAGCTGGGACAGAGATGCACACGGGGAACTTCTTGCTCTTCCAATCTGGTTACAAAAAACTGACAATGTTAAAGCAGTGTGAGTTTTAGTTAAAGTTATGCATCAGCCAGCAGCATGCCAAATGCCAAGTATGAACATTTCGGATCAAGATTTGCCTCAATTTCTGGGAGGGGAACTTGTGTTTAAGTTACTGTCTTAATTAGGTTAGCTGGCATGCCTGAATGCAAAACAGATTTGTGTTCAATTGTGACAATGAAAAGTAGCAGAAGAAGCCTTCCATTCATGTGTTGTTTAAATCATTCAGGTCATATAAAATATCCTGAGATCTAGTCTTCTAATGTAAAGGAAACTTCCCTGGCTGATCATCTAGTCTGGTAGTTACTCTTGCACTGCCTCAAGACAGTGATAGGGGATTGAACCCCTGCTGTTCACATCCTATAACACATCCTATACTCAGTCAGACCAGGTCTCCTTACTGGCTCCACCCCAGGTTTCCCAGAGTATCTCACGTTCAGATACTTAAAAAATTTTAATCATGGTGCAATAGCTAAATAACAGAATAACAGCTTGAGCTGGGTGACTTTGAGAAAGGGCCCTGAACAAAGCAATCCCCATGTGTTGGAACCTGGAGGCTGAATATTTCGGGCTTTCTGAGCTGAGGGGTGCTGATCCTCAGGCAAGCACCACATTTGACCTGAGACCTTGGGACAAGCTCCTGAGACTGAGTGACAGCATGGGGTTGTGGGTGTGTAGTTTGAATAGTATTGTGTGATCTCACAGGGTATAAAACTTAGATTTAACATTTTAGTATATAGTAATACATGGTAGACAAGATGGAGGGCTTTGGGCATTGTCTGAGTCCTTCTTCTTCTGTCTTCTTCATGGGTTTAGATGGTTTTCTGTAATTGGGTGAAAAAGGTCTGCATTGCAGGTCTTGGATGGTCACTATTGGGTCAGAAACATAAATAATATAGGTGCCATCTTGGTACTGGATAATTATCACTTAAAAGACCTTGGAAAGAGTTAGTAGCTCTCCATTTTACCTTGTTTTCCTAGCATGCTAGTTGGAGCTCATGGTATGTGAGTCTGTACATAGATAGGATATCATAAACAACCAAGTCTGAATTTGATTCTACATTTACTGTATATTATTCATCCTGACTCTGGCAAAGAAGAACAGAAGCCAAAACCCTCACACCCATGGGCTTTTGTACCCTTACAGGGCAAGCATGACAAAGTCTGGGCTCAGGCTTAGTCTCCTGCCCCCAAACCCCAGCCTGCTGCTCTCAGTGCAGGTGCACACAGAAGTTTCTGCGCTGAGTGTATTCCTCCACGCTAAGCAGCGTCATGCAGTGTTAATTTTAAGTGCAATGAATGTGGAAGCATTGAATAAATGTGGCTTAAAAGACTTACATAAACAACTCAAGATCTGGTATCATCTTTCTAAATTTCTGTATAGCTGTAAAAAGAAAATTTTCTTAGTTTAACTAAAGTTAACAATGATACACAATGATATTATTTAATTTGATTTAACTTAATATTATTTAACAAGATATTTAACTTGTATGGCCAGTGGATATATACCTGCATAATTTCTGCTGTTTTCTCTCTATTATGGCAAGTTCAAAATGTAAAACCCCAGGATCAGAATTTATATTGGATCATATCCAAGTTATCTATACCTATTTCAAAGCATCCAAATTTTATATTGCATTTTCCAGTTGGACATATTTTTGATTTTTTTTCAGATTTCAGTGATGCAATCTCATTCAGAAGTTGCCATACTAATTACATGTAATCAGATTACACATGTGTGTGTGGCAAAAAAGGTTTTTATTCCCTTCTATTACCTAACAAAGAGATAAGGAATTCATCTAGTAGGTGGCTGAACCTAAAAAGCCACTTTCTTGCCACCAGTTTATAATACTCTAATTACCCTGTTAATTGCTGGGATTTTTTTTTACTTTTCATTTGCTCAAAACACTTGTGTGTATGTGGTGGTGCAGAACTGTTTTATTAGGTTTTTATAAGAAGTTTATGTTATGGTTCATTTCACTGTATCCCCAATGTTGTAACCCTTTTTGTGTTTTCTGTATAACAAGGTGTTTTGTGTCAGTCCTCCCACCCTCCTCGCTCTGGGGCAGCTTGTCTATCACTTTGAGGAGCCCTCCCAGGTTGCGAAATCTCAGGGAGAGGGCTTCAGGCGATAGGTCCCCTTTGAAGGAATTCCTTTAGCTCTGGATTTTAGTGGTCCAGGGCTTGGGGGTGGGCACACCTTGTTACCCCCTGAATCCCCTGATTTGTTGTCTTGTTGTAACCCCCCTGGAACCCCTCCCCCGCTTATAAGGGGTAGGAGGGAGATTCAAACTCTCTCAGCCGCTCAGATCTCGCCCGGAGCTCTCTCTCTGCTCCTCAGCTCTTGAGCTAATAAACATTTTTTACCTGCTAAGCTGAGAGCCAGCCTTTTCTCTTCTGCTGCTGTAGGCTGTCACAACGCTGTTGGGTCCAGCTGCTAAGCCGGGAAGCCGAAACGAACCGGGACCATCTGTGGCTGTGTTGACTCGAGCTAGCCAGAGGTCATCTCCCGCCCGGTGCGGGACGGAACAGACACATGTGTGAGTGAATGTAAACATATATTTTCCTTTATTTTGCCAGTCTTAATCACATAATTCTTCAGAGTGATGTTAACTAATGTGAGAATGATTTATTACAATTACTCTTCTACCTCTCTATCTTTATTTTTATGTATTATTATTATGATACCTTTTTCTATCATGAAAGAGCTTTGTCTCACCTCATATGAATTTAGCCACCCATCCTTCTCTCAGTCTCTCTGTAAATATTGAAAATATCTATGTTTGAAACAATTCTTAAACTATGCATATTGCATATATTTATGCAGAAAATAGAGTGACTTCAGTAATTGCCAGAGACACGTATCATGAGCAAATTTTAGTGGCATAATTTTCCACTTCATTGTAGGTTTGTTTTTTTTTTTTTTTTTCCTCTCTCTTCAGTTGAGGTAATTTAAGGCCCATTTTCTTTCCTTTTTTTGTCAACCTGTTTGTTTGTGTGAAGCACTATAAATACTGTCTCAGCATGTTACCATAACAGTTGTTTTATTTTCATGCACATAGTAGAAGCCTGATGAGATTGTGAAACTACCATATAAACAGTTTGAATGACAACTGTCTGAGATGTATGTTCACAAGTAAGTAAGGATCCATGTTTTCTATATTTTCTATGCTGTTTTATTACAAGACTGAGCCTAAATTGAACCATCTTTAAGCTCACTAATAACTTCCCTATAATACTGCTCACTTGAAGAAAGAGAAAGCAGAATAAATTTCATAGCGGGGCCTATGGAGACACATGATGGTTTAATTTCTCTCACCACCCCACTTCAAACCTCTGATGAGGGTATGGCATCTGTGGGTTCAAAAGTGCTGTATGTAAATGACCAAATTCTTCTGCAGAAGTAGCTAGATGTGGTGAATGCTGTTTAAAGGTCTGCCTGACACTCTGATGACTTATGTATGTGACAGCTCTGTTGATTTCAAGGCCATTTTAAGTCAGTGGGAATACTCACAATGTAAAGTGTGTAAAGACAAAATGCAAATTCCTCATCCATCACAAAGTAGTTTCACATGAAGCAAGGGCTGTGCTGTCAGATGGCAAACACAAACTCTAAAATGACAGTTTTCTAGAAAGAGAGTATCTGAAACCAGAAATTGTTCATTCAGTGCAGCTGATCATTGTTTGAATAACTTTTCTAAGTGAAAAGAATTTCTGCCAATGGTCAGTATGGAAATCCCAAACAGAATTGTTAAACTGTGTGCATATTTATCATGTGAATTATGTGAATGAATTTATTTTTCTGCTTTTATGCATTTTCTAGTTAGCTGTTTGTAGGGCAATATCATACTCTTTCAAGACAAAGTGAGACATTGGGTCAGCTTTTGCTGTCGACCTAGGAAAGCTCTAGTGTCCCTGTGCCTGAACTGAAATCAATTAGGCATTAATATAATTTGAGACAATATTAAAGACTAAGACACCTGCTGCAAAATCACACTTGCTCAAAGAGAGTTATAACAGTGAATGTTAATTCAGCAGTTTACCAACCACGTGAGCATGAACTTTTGTCTTTGTGTTGGTGCTATGAATTGGAAAAGGGATTTGCAGATTTTGACATTCACACAATGATAATCATTTTCTTGGACTTTAACATCAGAAGAGCCCAATTCATACAGTCAATGCTGCCCACACAAACCCATAGTATTTCCTCTGAATCTGCCTTCAAGAATAATAGTGATGGATTATCTAGCAAACACCTTTTAGAATCACAGACAATCTTGATACTTAAAATTCTAGTAGGAGAAAATGCACACATCTACTGGTGAATTCTTAATTTTAAATATTTTTTATCTTCTTTCTTGCATCTTACCTAAGTGTCCCTTTACCAAGATCTTGTTCTATTGCTCTTCAGTCCTACAGTCAACTTCACTAAGACTAGAGGCTTCTGCTGCACCTCCACAGCAGGTTACTGTAACTCCTTTTTTTGTGTCATTACTTTATTTCTTCCTCTTGATCAGCAATGTTTCAGCTAGAAAATCTGCTATATCTCTCTAACAATGTAATTCCTTATGAGCATCTACAGATGCAGTCATCCTGATTTCTTATGTAAATGAACAGACGAAAGCAGCACTAAATCGGACCCATTTAAGGTTCTACCTATATGAACATGACCTGTAAGCACTACTTCTGAGTTGTCAGTCACAACTAATACCTCTTCATTTTCCTTCCTCTTTTTGTTATCTGATCCCTTCTAAATGGTTGAAGCAGTGGTTTCTAAGTATTTAATCACACAAAACTTCCCAGAAGGATTAAGTAGCGTTATTTAGAATTTAGAGCAATGAGGGAACAATTCTGCTTTCTGTCCTGTTTGTTGTATTAGTGGATAGGCAGCTAGAACTGCTGGGGGATTTTGTTTGCTTGCTTGCATGTTTTCGAGGTTCCTCTCAAAGAAACCAACATTTGGGTAAAATGATTAATGATTTTTTAATCTAAGTCACTGACTGTGCAGTCAAGTGGAGAAGTGACGGATAGCAGTGAGGGCACAGCAGCTAATGTGCTATGTGCTGGTATCACTCACCTTCCAGGGAGGTTGGACATATGCCAGAGATGCTACTGAAGTTGCTACTGAAGCTCAATAATGCAAGCCAATAAACACCCAGTATCACCTGCTTCAAGCAGGTCTTTGCCTTGCAGAAGCATCTAAAGTCAGCCATGTGAGGGACAAGTTAGTTTAATATAGTGCATTTGGGTCAATGCATAAAAATATAACAGCTGTGAAATTGGGAAAAATGAAAACCAAAAGAAAATGGATGACCAGCAACATAGGAGCATAAATATCTGGTTAACTGCAGGCATTTTGGTGGTCATGTTTAGGACAAATTTCAAGAATCTTCCCTCAGCAACAAAAGAAATCTTGAAGAAATACTTCTCAGATGGTGGTTTCATAATGGTAAGGTATTTTACAGCAAGAGAACTTTCTGAATGTAGGAACTCCACTGAAAAATACATCATTGTGAATTGGAAAAGCATGCTTAGGACTTTTTATTGTCTTTCCCTTACATACCTGTGTGAGACATTTACAGAATAAATATATTAAAAATCAAAAAATAGGAAATTGTCCTCATTTTGCCATTACTTTTAACTGTTTTAAATCAGGAAATAAACCTGAAAAGAAAAAAAAAAAGTATTCTTCTTAAAATTGTTAGGGCTTTATCCTTTTATCTTTTTAATCTCCAACCTCACTTAGAGGTCAGCATTTATAAATATTTAAGAAGTCAGGTATAATACCTGTTTAATGAAAAAATAAAATTAATTCCAAGATCATGCAACAAGAAAGGGTTTCAACTGTTTTTTATCTCAGCTGTTTACAAAGACATTGAAAGGGTTAAGTAGCATATTGTCAGTCATGCATATGAAATTTGGAGTGAGAGGAGGCAAGTGGATTTGAGGTTGTTCTCCTTCAGTTCATTCAAGGTTCACTGAACAGGAAAGTGAATTTTTATTATCACTTCCTATGAATGAGCAGTTGACAGGACCCATCAGGGAACTGCCAGAAACCTCAAGAGTTTTGAGTATGAAGCCCAGAGTCCACTGCAAAATTTCCATGACAACACACTCATTAAAATAAAAGGAAATTGTGCCTGATATTTACAGCTTTCAGCATACAGTTGAAAGCCTTGTACCTCAGATATCCGAAGTATTTACACCTGGGACCCAAGAATGCAGGCTGTCAAGAAGTAAAGGGCAGTTGTAACATTTAGCTGTGGAAGTGGAAAGGTTGTTTGCAGGTTAGATTTCAGCATTATTCAATTTCTTCAGTTGGAGTGAACATCTCTCTTTCTGTGGTGTGCTAAAGGGTGAAATGGATTTAATATTAGCTTGAAAACAGACTTGAGGGAAGGTTTTAGTGAGAGCAGTTTTACTGAAGATAGGGATATTCTTCCAAGATGAGGGACTTAGCTCTGAAAATAATCAAATTAAACTTATTTAGCTATAAATATCTAAATTACAAAAGATAAATAATCACTGATACTTCCTCAGGCTTGGTAGCAATCACCTACATTATGGTAAAGAACCATCCTCCCTGACTGTACAAGTATCTTTATGCTGGCTGCTTGCCCAAACAGGTACCAAATTGTAGTGTGTGAATAACGTCTTAGACGAACAAAAACATCAGTGAGGGATGTGTGTCAGCTGCTTGGGAGGATATGTTTATGCATGGGATTATATCAGAATTAGCCTGTTTATAGCTTCTGATTCGGTAAATTTCCTGCAAGGTCAGACAGATGGACTCCTCTCTTTCCCTTGGTCCCAGTGTAGGGTTTTGATGTCAATTAACGGACTCATTCAATGCAGCAGCATTTGTTGCTTTCTTTTTTGCATCTGGCCAGATGGAGGAAATTGTTGTCCCTAACACTGAAGTATCAACAATTCTGTGTCTTCAAAGGAAAGGAACATATTTTGCTGTCTCCCCAGTTCATCAAATTTAGCTATTTCCCCAAGCAATTCTTGAAGGAATCTTGCCGTTTCTCTCTTCTCTAGCCAAAGTTTGTAGTCTTCCCTTGTTACTGACAGCTGATTTTGTTCACTTATAGGTGGCTGATTTAGTTTCTATGGTTTTCATATTCAGTTTTCTTTCCCTTGCACACTAAGACAACATCTTCTCCCCTGACTTTCTAGAAATCCTTGCCCTAGTACTCTGGTCATTGGTTGGTTGCAGATAGAATAGAAGCACTGTTTTGCCTGCTGGAGGAAGGTAAAAGTCCTTCTAGTCTCAGGATGATCTT
This sequence comes from Hirundo rustica, assembly GCF_015227805.2. NCBI lineage: Eukaryota > Metazoa > Chordata > Aves > Passeriformes > Hirundinidae > Hirundo > Hirundo rustica. The sequence continues at coordinate 19,208,155 of NC_053453.1, read as the reverse complement.
TTTCTCACCTGCCAGGACCTCCCTAGAGACACAGGCCCCACTAATAAGCCTGTGAACTTTTCAGCTCTCTGTGTCAAAGTACACTCCTGCACCATTTACTAATTTTCTTAATATTACTGCCCTCATACTGTTAGACCACAAACCAAAGCCAAACGTCTAGCATGTATGTAACTCTTTTTCCTATACATATCACTGTGACCCTCTGGTTCCTCAGACAGAAAATAAGAGACAAGAATACACTAAACTGGTTGATTGTGTATTAGAAAAGAGTCAGCCAGTTCATAAAACGAAAGCATAATCTCAAAGTGTTCACAAATCCATTCTCAAAGACAAGTAGATAACTTTTTCTCAGAGTAGAGATTCTTGGCAATGTTCTTCCATTCCTAGACCCCATACAGAATAGGTTGTATCTCAAGACTTTCTGCTTCATTTCAAGTCAATGTCTGATCTCTAACCTGTCTTCTGACAATAAATCTTACAGGAGCTAAAAGCCCTGTAGCCCTTTGTGTGGTGCTGGCTTTTTTTCCCCCTGTACATGAAAATTGGCATAAATCTTTCTATCCATCAGTCATAAGAAATATATCCTTGAGGTATTCTAGAAAAAAACAGGAACTGTGTTGGAGTCCAGGGCATTCCTTTGGTTGCCCTGGAGTGTCAGGGACCTGGGCAGGGGGGTCTGGGACCCCAGCCCGGACCCCAGGGCTCAGAGAGACACTGGATTTGATTTCAGTCCATGGGAGAGGCTTCTTGCACTGCAGGAAGCATTGCAGGCCACAAGAGTGTGAAAATAGTAGTTTAGTATATCACAGGGTGAAAAAACAGTGGGTTTGGGATTTTTGGCATTGAAGTGAATGGGGCAAGATGGAGATTTTGGGGCGTTGTCTCTTTCTTCTTCATTCTTCTTCCCTCACTCCATTTCTGCAGTGACGTTGGCACAAAGTAGTTAGTGAGGATTGTGTCAGAGTAAAGATGACCTTTTTAGTAATAGTGATAGATATTGGTAAGAAATAGTAAATAAGAAATACGTAGAAATTAGTATCAAAGATAAGGACAACCCAGGTTGGGGGGAGACGTGAGAAGTCCAAGCCGCGGCAAACATCTTGTTGGACTGAGAAAATTGTAAGACAAGAAACAATAAACGAAGCATGCAACCTTGAAAAATCTAAACCTGAAGACTCTGTCTCTTCCTTCGGTTTGGCACAGAGCTTTGCAGAGGGCAAAAAAGACTCTAAAACCACCTGAATGCCGGGGAATTTAAACTCCGGAAAAGGAGCCCCTGACAGAACTGAGCTTGGAAAGACGAAGTGATGAAAGTTAGTGTGGGAAATGAGTTGGTCACCTGGAGAGGAAGGGGATCTCAATGCTAAGTATCTTCTTTATGATTCTGATTGCTTTTAGGACTCAGAAAGATACTTAGAATAAATTAGCTGAAATATTTATTAGGTTGTTTAAAGTATTGAAATGGCTTTGGAAATATAAATGCTGATAGTGTTTCTTTAAATGTTCTTTACATGCTTTTCAACACAGAAGCCACTGACTGTGGAGGTAAGTATAAAAATGTGAAGAAGAATCTTAGTGAGAGAAAGAAAACTTTGGTACACGAGGTCTTTTAATACAGTTCAGGATTTTTAAATATTGCTGTTGTCAGATGAAACCATTTGGTATTCCCTGGAAAATATTTTTACAAGTAACATCCAGCAGAGCTAGTACTAAAAAAACAGTACTCTGTTTTTACAATGATTTCATTGTCTTGATGGTGTAAGTCAGTGCAGATTGAGTTTCTGTTTTCCCAAGATCATACATCAGTTTTGTGGAAGCACTTCACAGAGTGGGGGGAAAAAAAAAAAAGTTGGAAAGCTTTAAAATATGACACCACAGTGAAGGGATTCACTATCAGTCCCACTGTGTTACAGATGTTGATAGCTCCTCGAGCTCTATTGTCAGGCTTACTTTTTGCAGTGTACTGTAGACTAGCACCACCCACTCCATGGTGCTAGGAGGAAATTCAGGGTGAGTGGCTCAATAAATTTTCTTACGGACTTGAAAGATTAGGAGATTGTAAAGAGCCCGGATAAATTCTATTCCAAGGACTCTCATGGTGCTGGGGAAGGTCAGTAGATGTTGCAAATATTAGCAAATTGGTGGTGATGGGCTTGCTATACTTGCTGCAAGCAGATTTACAGGATTAATGTAGTAGGTGTCTGCAAGGTCAGGTGACCCTTTGCCAGCATCTTTGGAAGATTCCCATTTTCTGAACTAACAGTCATCTCACTTCTCCGGCATTTGAGCTTTCTTTTCATCACAAGCATCATCTGAAAACACTTAGCCAGTTATCAGCTTGTAATTATCCTCTTCCCATACTAAAGGCACCCAGATCTCAGAGAGCAACCACAGACCTCACAGATACTCTTTTTTTCAGTCTGTGCATAGCAGATTCTAATAAAAATATTTGCTCTTGTTCTTTTTTCCCTTCTCTATCAGAAAGTTGTCCACAGAAGTCTGTGAAGTGATTTGAGTTTGAGATCTGGAAGTTTTGGACCATAGACAGAATAAAAAGCATATGGCTGATGAGGGTCAGAGGACCCTCACCACGACTGAAGGGACATTTGGAGGCCTGCAGCTGGCCTGTAGGCCCCACAGTTATACTCAATTACAATCTTTCAACTGAAATTTGATTGATTATATAATTACTTTAATTATGTAACTCAACCAGTAAGGCCGGTTGGCGAGCAGGCCCGGGCCGTTGGAGGTCAGGCTGCTATTGGCTGCTTGGCCGGGTGGCAGCTGGCTCGGCCAATGAGGATTGACTGCACCGCCCCTGCCGTCTCACCGGTACCGGGAGAAGAGGGCCTCGTAAATTGGGCTGTTGCTAATGCCCTTCGGCTGTGTGTTGCTTCCCTGACTCCCACTGCGATAGAGACATGCATTCATGCATGGAAATCCAGGTATGCTGTCTTCAGTACTCTTCTAGGATGTGGTGGAGAGGCACCAGCATATTTCATAGGATTTATTTTACGGAGTAGTGATTGGGCTGATGGACAAATGTGCCCATTTTAAGCTGTAAAAAGGATGGAAATGCCGTTTTGATGTGCTTTGGATAATGCATGATTATAAGACATAAAATCCTGGTATCACAGGGGTATTGGTAAGGAAAGTTTCTGCTAGAATTCCTAGAGACTTGGCTGCTCCCCAGGGCTGTGCATATAAGGAGTAAGAGGCTGTGAACACAGGAAGTAGTGTTAAGTTCTAGGAAGAGCTTCTCTTTGATGTCCTGTACCCATAATTACTCTATGCTGCAGAAATCTTCACACTGTCCCAACTACAGAACAGTAACTGTCATTTGATTCAGTTTAGTGGTCAAGTGGGTGACCCATCTCCTACGGTGCTAGATCTGAAACGGAAAATGATGGTTGCAAGGAGTGTGCTTAGAGCTACAGAGCTTTTTCATCACCTTAGAAAGCAAAGTTTTGGGGCGATATATAACTAACTCTCTAATATGAACTTTTAAAACTTTTTTGCACAACTTTATTTTCAAGTATGTATTCTGGATGTGTTTTCAAAAGATGTTTTTGAAAGCTTTGATAAAAAATGGCTGTACAGAAGAACTTCACAGCACCAGCCACCCAGTTCTGGCTCACACTAAACATATGTTGGTACAGCTTGGAATGAGTACTGTTCAGAGGAAATCAAAGAGATTGGGAACTGGATTTTAAACTCCAATAAATTAATACAAAATTCTGTCATTACTATTTAGTTGAAAAGTATTAAAAATTATCAGCGTTGCCTCTTGTTTTTGAATAAACCCATAGAGACCTGAGTTTTGTTTCCTATGATTTTTTTTCTTTCACGATTTAATTTTTTTATGCTCTTTGTTCATGAAGTTAGCGTCTAACTAAACCTTTATTCACAGATGGGGACTTGTGTACATCATTTTCAACACACACCATTGTGCAGGCACTGTAAAGAAAAGTAGTCCCTCTCCTTACATAATTTATGGCTTTTTCATGTAGAGAGGTGAGACACATTAAATGGTTCAATAACTGTCTTCTATTTAATTGTGTCAGCAAGAAGAGTCTATTCCTTCCTGTGCTTTCCATTCCCTGGTTCTCTGATTTTCTTCTAGCTGTCTTTGATCTGTAAAAACACAGTCCTGTCTTCCTGAAATTATATCTGCAGCGGGGCTAGTAGGTGAATTGGATCAGATAAAATAAAACCTGACCTGAACACAACCCTAAAACTCAAGCTGAATCAGAATAACTCCAACTGGCATCAGTGGCTCTTTGACCTTCAAAATCAATGCAGCAAAGAAGTTATTACATTCCTAAATTACATGGATGTCATTGTGAGTTAGGCACATTTCAAAATATAAACATACACAAAGCAGTTTATTAAATTTCGCACCGACCTGGAAGCCGAGAGTAAAACCAGCCATGAAAACATGCTGCAGGTGTGTCAGAATTCTCATGGCTTGGGGGAAGATGAAAAGACACAGAAAAAGCACTAAAAATTTTCTGTGGTGCTTTTGCTTCTAGGGCCGCCGTCCTTAAACACATACACAAAATATTTTTTTCTTTCGTTCCCTACTAATGAAAGGATCTGTTTCCTGGTCAGCATCATGCTACAGTAAGTAACCTACTCTTAACCCTACCTATAAGGATAGTACTGTAATCACTAATTAGTATCTTTCATTTGGGATAAAATTATATTTTTCAAATTCCAGTCCCCTATAAGATGAGAAAACCAGCAGTGAGAAGGGTGTAACTGCACCCATTCTTCCCTGCATTGTGAGAAAGCCCATGGAGGTGGGTCTGACAGGTGGTGTGATCCCAGCAGTGGGATTTCTTCAGCATCATAGATGTCCTCATAGCTCATGAGTGTGCAAGATCCTTTTATATGTCATTCTGTGAAAGAAACTGATGACACTACAACTAATAAAACATATAAAAATAGTTTGAATAGAAAAAAGTGTGATTTCATGTTGCCTCATTTGAAAAAAAATTGAATTGTGTCTATAGAACCTGTTAACCAATTTGACGCTCACAACAGTAATCATTGCAGTATGAAATGAACATTGGGGAAAAAGGCTGTGCTAACAATTATCACTAGAATAGATAGCCACTGGAACACATAATCTAACAAATCATTGAAGGAATCACCGTAACAATTCTTGGATCAATAATACAAATTGTTTGGTACTTACATAAGTGAAAAGAATGAGAGCAATTAATTCCATTGCTGTAAATCATTGATCAGCTGCCTTAAAAAAATGTGTGACTTTTAAAACCTAAAATATGCCTTTGTGTCATGAGTCCTTGTAATGAGCGATTGAATTTTAAAGTATTTCTTCAGCTGGTGCAAAGATATGTAGCGTCATTGAAGTCCATGGTATCATGTCATTTTAGATCAAGGACTAAATACCTTCAGTTTTGATAGAGAAGCCTAGAACACCACTAAGTGGGTACTTCATCTTTGATGGCAATGGCTGTCTGGGTATTTTTGGCTCCTTAGCTAACTGGATGAGTTAGAAGATGTAGAAAGGCCTCTGAAATAAGGAAAAGAAAATTGACAAATGTCTGTGTGATCGCAACACGCAAAACAACCACACGGAGACAAGAGATCTGCAGGGCAGAGATGTTCCTCTGAGAGAGCCCAAGGCTGAGCCAAAGCCAAGAGCCTCTCTGCCTTTCTTACTTTTTATACATTTGTGGGTCTGGCTGTGGATTGGCTTCTGGGGTTATCACCTCCCAGCCGAATGGCCAGACCAACTGTCAGTTACAATTGTTTTCAGGTTAGAAATATGTAAACAAAGGTCAGGGAATGAAAAACAAAGGATTTGTTTATGTTACATGTGTGAGAAAAGGCAAAAACTGCTCCTAATATTGTACAGAAGCTAAAAAGACTGACTCCATCTTATGAACAATCAAAAGGCTTTAAAAAACTCAGAAAAACCTGAGTGACGTGTTTGCAGCACAGGGAAAAAAAAGTAGAAATGAAGTATATCATAACTAGGAGAAGAAGAGGGAGAGGAGGGAGAGAGAGTGAACTCACAGGACAGGATTTTCAAAGGCATCCTTGTGCATCTGCTTACCATAAAGAGCAGGGTGATTTTCAAAAATGTGCATCTTTTGGGTTAGTCACATTAACAAGAACACTTCAGTGTCTAAACTCAATGCTTGGGCATGAAGTAACATGTCGGGGGCTTTCCCCAACATTGAGGTGGTTTCAGGGTCCTTGGCTCCCCTGCACAGCTCCGAGCCAAGCTGAAGGAAGAGATAGAGTTCTCAGGTTTAGATTTTTCAATGTTGCATACTTCGTTTATTGTTTCTTATCTTACAATTTTCTCGGAGTCCGACAAGATGTTCGCAGCTGCATGGATTCCTCACGTCTCCCCCCGAGCTGGGCTGTCCTTATCTTTTATACTAATTACTACGTATTTCTTGTTTACTATTTCTTACCAATGTCTATCACTATTACTAAAAAGGTCATCTCTACTCTGACACAATCCTCACTAACTACTTTGTGCCACGTCAATGCAGCAATGGAGTGAGGGAAGAAGAAGGAGAAGAAGAAGGAGGCAATGCCCCAGATTCTCCATCTTGTCCCCATTCACTTCAATGCTAGGAACCTAAAATTACTATTTTCTCACCCTGTGATAAGCTAAACTACTATTTTTTCACATTCTTGTGGCCTGTAAACCTTCTCTCAGTGTAGGAAGTTTTTCCCCATGGACAGAAATCAAAGCCAGTGTCTCTCTGGGGTCTGGGCTGGGGTCCCAGACCCCCCTGCCCAGGTCCCTGACCCTCCAGGGCAACCAAAGGAATGCCTTGGACTCCAACAGTAACAGAGGTTAAGGCTGTCTGCACTCTTGTCAGGTCACTGCCAGTCTACTGGCAGCTCATTTTGGAAAGATGGTAGTTCTCTTTTCTCACTATTTTGTGTTGACAGGAAAAGCTTTGGCAGCATTTGGCCTGTGTCTGGGGCCCAGGCAGAATGGGAATGAGACAACACTTGGCATTTAAACAGCTGTGAAAATTAAATGCCTTCCAAGTTTAACAGCACCTGATCAGTGATCTGTGGATTTAAAATCTGGGGTAATGCTCTAAGTGCATGGTGCACAGTGTTCCTTAGTCGATCATATCTCAAAGGTCTTTGAAAATCCTGCAAAGTATCTAACTCATGTCAGCAACATTTTACGTAAGTTTAGTTTGGATCTTTGAAACCCACATATTAAAACAAGCAAGCAAGCAAGCAAACAAAAACCTTAGCTGAAGATTATTTACTAACTGGTTCACTATGATTTCACTATGCACATTCTTTGTGCAACAGTGATATTAATCCAAAATTATGAACAGTATTGCTTTAAAGGAACATTTGTGTTTAAATGTCTTAGCGTTGATATTTTCAGCTACTGGGTATAATTATATATTTGATAAAATTATTGATTGGGCCAAATAGGTAAAAAAAATCACAATTAAATGGCAAGGGATTCAAGACCAGTGATTAAGACAACTGAGTTTTAATGAATTTTTACAAGGAATTGTTTTACAAATTATAGTCAACTAAAAATCAGAACTCTCATGTTTCAATAGTTTGTATGATTTCTAGAGTTACTTAGATCCTGTTTTATGTCTAATCATGGATATTCAATCTTGGATGGCTTTGTCATCATTGTCAAGAAGAGTAAGTTTCCCTTGCTATAAAACAATCTAAAATGAAAGGGTCTTTCATGTGCATAAAAAGACACCAAACTTCGTCATTTTCTTTCTGTAATATGAAAGACAGTAGAGGTAGAAGTCAATGGTAATTTTTCATCAGGAAGGAATTACCTGTATATACATTGCCACAGTAGCAAAATGGAGCTGTAGGAGGTTTTTTACAGTAGTTGCATTAGTTGTGTAATAATAGCAACAAAGATAAACAGCATTATAACAGAAGTAAAAGCCTTATTCTTTCAGTTATATTAGATACAAATGTTTAGTGGAACATTTCTCTTTTTAGCAGCTTTCATGGGCAAACAATATTGGTGAAGACTAGAATGGGAAACAAAGGTAAAATAAGTTGTTCATGGTTACGAAACGAATGTGTCACGAGCCAGGAACAAGTTAGCCAGTCTTCTTTCCTACAGGTTCTTTTCATATTGTCCATCATAAGAATAGCATAAAATGATTAAAATTAACTAGTAGAATGCAAATTAAAATAGCATCTGTTGGATTACCATTAGCAAATCATGCATGAATTTTTGCCTAATTGTTATTTATTCTAAATGTAAAAAAAACTACTCATCTGCTTAATGTTCAAACCTTGATTCTGTATTAGTTGAAGCACTGAAAAAAACAAAACAAACAACCCCCCCAAAAAAAACAACAACAACAAATTATGCTAAGGGCAATTATCAGCTGTCTAGATCAAATATCACGTTTGTAGAGGTTTTATGTATTTATTAGGTAGCTCCTTCTGGACTCTGATGTACACCTCTCACGGCTTTATTAGCAGAATGCACTGGGAAATGAAAGAGAAAAGAAACAGAAGCAAAAAAAGATTAACTGGCTTGCTGATTTAGGGAGAAATATTTTTTTCTGTAAGAAGTCAACCTAAAGAACTGCGGTTTCCTATTGATCTGTATGCTTTAAATTTCTGTACTGGTACTGAACTACTCAAAATCCTATTATGTTCCTATATTATCCTCTCTTAGCTCCTCTAACCTCCAGGCTCATCCAAGCTGTGCATTAGCTGATTAAACAGCTGATTGGTGGCAAACAAAATGTGTGATAAGCAAGCTTATTTTACCTTTCCTCAGTAAGAGCTGAAATTGGCCTTTATTTCCCATATTTAGTTAATTTCCACAATTTTTTTGAAGTGTGACTTTGTTACCTTTATCCTGCTGTCAAACTGGACTAGAATTGTCCAGTGTTTTCAAAAGTCACTGCAAACAATTGGACAGATATCTGCACAAAGAACACAAATCACATCAAGATTGTTTCTTTAGGAAAAAAATAGTGGAAAATAGATGGAGCAGATCTTGCTTGATTTTTATTTTTTATTTTTATTTTTTGCATCCTCACAATTTACTTAGTTTTATTTTGCAAATGTGAATCATAAAAGGATTATGATTATTGTTCTCATTGGAAGACTGTGGTTTTGTCTTATTCATGCACTGGGAGACCAATATGGCTTTGGTTTTTCAAACAAATATCTAGGATGATTCAAATACATCTCCTAGATTATACAAAACACTGAAGTCTAATTAATTAATTATTATTGGGAAAAAAAAAATAAGAGAGAACTGAATAATGTTACTTTTTTAGAGTAAATGTTCTAATTGTGTAATGAACATTAATAACCAAGAACTATCATCTCCATTTTCAGCTTATTAATTTAAAAATAAATGTGATATTTTGCCAAACTATGGACCAAGTATTTTCTTCAATTCTTTAATTTTAATTCTTTCTTGAATGTCTGGAATTTAGGGCCAAATGTGCTGAAATAATGAGGGATGATATTTGGCATAATGAGGGGATGGTATTCAAACCTGAACATTTACAAGAACATTGCATGACAGTTCCAGCCCAAATTTGCCAAACCAACAAGCATTTGTCTCAAGTTCTAAAAAACATGCAAAATACTGATGGTTTCCTGAGGAGGAAGGAAGATTTGATGTAGGTGGTATTGAGAAATATAACTGCTTTTGAAAAAAATGGGATTCCACGGAACATACGGAAATGGGGACTGAGTAAATGTTGCATTTACTAACAATAGTCCTATTTGGTAATGACATATTCTTTCCAGAAGAGTGGCAAAATTAAACTGGATGAAACACTGAGGAAAATATCAGAGGAAACAATAATGTATTAGCAAAAAGGACAAGATGATCTACCCAGCGGACACTTCCAATTGTTACGATTCAAATTAGAGCCTGCTGTAACTGAGAATGTCTGGAGTCATTGTGTTCCTTTAAAAGAAGCATAGATGCTGCTAATTATGAGAATTGTCAAGAAATACTACATTCACTGAAAATCTTGGACTTTTCTTTTTTGATGTTTTTGAAGGGTAATGCAGATGTTTCTCCATTCAAAGCTTCATTTATTTTCATGTGAAAAGAAGGAAACAAGAAGAGTGGAAGAGAGACATTTCTGTTCATGTACACCATATTCTTCAAAGATGGATACAGGACAGGGAGACTCAAATGAATAAATTCAGGAATAAGTAGTGGAATCTGACATGTATAATCAACACCTCATCCTGAACCTGAGGAGAAGAGTTTCATTATTGTCTTTATAATTCAAATGGTTTCACCATTGAAGAACTGAGCTGCCCAGGCTCTCCAATAGGAAGTGTTTAATTATGGTATAAGAGCTCTATGCCATCTAAAGCTGTGTTCAGCTGGTGTTTGTTTATCCTCTATATTGCAACAAACCTGCTAGAATGTTCCTGCTCCCAGCTCTCTAAGGCTCCTGTCCTTATGTCCTCACCTGCAGAGCAGGTCCTGGCAAGGACTGCAAACCTTGCGCAGGTGATGGGCTCACAAAAGGTGCTTTTTTGCACAACAGCAAATTAACCCCAGTATCTCTGCTCTGTAATAACGGTCCATGTCCAGGATCTTGTGATACCTGTCACCCAACTTTCTCTGTCCCTGTATTAGACAACTAAAGTGAATCATTCTGTCTGAACTATGATCCCTAAAGATAGAGCAGGGGACCATTCATCTCATTTGAAAGTATGTGTTTGAATACGGTGAAATGTTCTCAGGATGTGAACAACTCAGCTCCACTGACTGTAGATCTATAGCTCTACAGCTGTCTGTCTATACAGATATTGATCTCTATCCATCTACATCTCTATCTCCACCTCCACCATCTCCCTTTCCCTCCCTCCATCCCAATCCTACACCTTGATTCTTCATCATCTCTATGGCTGAATTAGCTGATGCAAAAAGTTTTCCAAAAGTTAAAGATATCTGAGATAAATTTGAGCTTCATTTCCATATTCTGCCTTCCACACAGGAAAATTTCAGATCACTCTAACAACAAATGGGTCACAAGAGTAATTCAGAAATTCTCGTACAGCACTTTGGAAGCCTTGGTTTACCTTTTCCTTGTGACATCTGGGAAATGGGTCGCATGCTCTTCCCAGGCATACAATAGCGCGGGGAGTGGCATAATGAATTAACTGGACCATTTCCACTGCTTTATGCAACACTTGGTTTCTAGGAACTGCACTGAAAAGACTTTCTAAAGGGCAAAATGGTGGTGAAAAGCAGGTTTTCTTTCCCATAATATTATATACACTAGCTCCTCTCCAAGAATATCTGTGCAGGAGGACATGGAGCAGTCAACTGGGAAATGAAAAATGGGAGTACAGAATTAGATTAGCAAGGTAAAGATATTCTGATCACAAAGAAATCTTTTACTTATAAAGTAAGGGCACTGCTGAAACCTGAATCAAGGCTAAAGTAAATTTGGCCAGTCTCTTTGCCACAGACATCCTAATAAAAACCTGAAAGTCTCATGTTAGCAATCAAGAGACTGTAATTTGCAGTACAAAATAAATTCATGAAATCATTATGAAACTTCAAAACAAGATCTCATTCAGAGTCTCTAAACTGCCTTCAGTAACTTTATTTCCTTTACAAGGGAAAGAAAACTGTAAGGCATTGAAGCAGAATAAAAATGATGAAGGTTTTTCAATGGGCTCATTGTAGGAATAGGGAAAATAAACCATCAAACTGGCCTTTATTGTCAAGGTAAAGAGACATTTTTGTGCTGAATGTTTCTACACTGATTTGTGAGACACACTGTCTCCATGTAAAATTTACATCTATATCCTATTCACATTTTTGTCCTGAATACAGCAAGCAAAAATAGGTTAAAATAACTGGGAATTATTCTCCAAAAAATTATGTCACCATTACCTCAGAGTAAATGTGTCTTTAGTGTTTTGTTGCTCCTTAAATAGCTTTTTTGTGCTGCTGGAGTTTAAGCACTGCTGGAACTCTGTCAATTCTTGACCTTATTTTTTTTTCTTGCCTAAGTAAGGAAAACTCCCAGCTGATTGTAAGAGTGCTCTGTTGCCATCACAAAAGACCCTCTTCTTTGGGAAAAAGAAAAGCTGAATTTCCGGTGTGAGATCATCAGGTTCAAGAAAAGGAGAAAAAATGCTCCTAAAAAAATATAACTGAAGCAAAGAGCAGAGCAGGAACTGGTGATTATCTGGCAGACAGTCAGATCAACAGTCATGGCAAGGAATGAGGAACTCTGGCTCTGCAGCTGCAGGCTAAAAAAAAATTGGACACTGTAAACAGTGAGCATTTATCAACAACTGGAAGCATTTAGACAAAGCAACTAATTTTTCATTGTTGTCCTTCATAATAATTTTTTTACTGCATTCTTCTCCAGTCAGATAGGCAATTAGCATACAGAGCTCTCATCAGTCCTTCTGAGAGCTTTCTCTCCTTTCCAGGACCTGACAAAGTGGAGCTGGTTGCACACAAGCCGTTTTTGGCATGACTAAAAGATCTGGGGGCAAGGCAGATAGTCTGCATAGTTTATTTACTTTTAATGGGATGACAGAGGCGCTGTTCCAAACAAACTGAATTCTAGTGGGAAAGAGCTTGTTCCTTCCCACCCATGCTCTGTGTTCAAAGTACTCTTTTAGAAGTTTAGGGCTTTGGCCAAATGACCCTTGGTCCCTCTCAGACACCTTGGGCTATACTGCTGAGACAGAGAGAAGCAGAGGTCATGGACTAATTTCTTTTCACAGAATTTCAGTTTACTGTCACTGAAGACCTCACAAAATTGAGACAGGCACCACAGGCTTGCTCTCTCCTCTTGCTGCTGTGGCTTCTCAGAAGGAGGTGTGCACCAGAATTGTTAAAAATTGGGGTAGAAAGAAACGTGTATTAAAAGTAAGTTTTGAGTGGTGGGATGTGACACTAAGGACAAAGTTTTGCTTCTACTCTAATCAAGGAGATAAAGTTACAGAGCAACCACACTCTTATCATGAGATATCCTTGTCTTACCCCTTATGATTTCCTTTCGCATTTGGGCCATACAGGTACAATCTGTCTCTATTCTCAGCATTTAACAGAGGGCTTTTTTCTTTGTTTTCTTCGTGAATTCAGAGGCTGTACATATAACACAGAGCAAGAATGCTTTGAAAAGTGCTGTATTACAGAGGGAAAGCTCAGCATACATGTGAGAGTACCCTAGGCAAGAGTGTGTGTTGATTTGAGGGAGAACCATCCCTGTCAATATGCCTGCTGGGGCCTATAAAAGAAGATTAGATGAACACAACAAAATATTTATGTCAGAAAGTAATTCTTTTCCTGTGGGAAAAGTGACTGGATGTTCTAACCATTCTTTATTATCTCCTGTCAGATACATCAACTGAGCGCTTGGCCCTTCACTTATACTAATTGTATGTAATTAATTGCATTGAGAACTAACTAGGTGGCAGTAATCACTCAAAGATCTCAGATCTATATCATGAAACTTATGAGTTTTCTTGTCAGATTAAAGTTGGAGGAGGGGGAGGATGGACAAGTTTCAGGTCTTAAAAGAATATTTTGTCTTAATTGAGCTTTGCAACAGCTTATATAGCAGATTTATTACTAGCACAAAGAAAGCATTCATGGGCCCTAGTTCATCACTGATGTTGCAGATGCACAGACCCTTTAACTCTATGTGCTATAAAGAGCTGATGAACTTATGTTTACTTTTCAAACTGTTAACAGAAAATACATATTGAGCAGAAATTTATCTACTGTTGCATCCTCACAGGTACATTAGTGTTCCTGTTATTTACATTAAATTTGTGCCTCATAAGAGTGCATGGGGAGAGAAAAATAGGAAGAAAAGAGGTGGAGTTCTGATGGAACTGACTAAATAGTTAAAATTGGTGTAAATCTTGATACAAGCCTATGTGTCCTAAAAATCATACATTATGAAATTATTATAGACAATTTTTTTTTTCTCCAATCTGTGTCAGTAGCAGCAACTGGGAGACCAAGAAAAAAAGTAAAGTGTAAACTATAAGAACTTCTTCATTGTATAACATTGCACAGGATAGAGGCTCCACTAAAAATGCAACTCTGTGAAGACTTCACTTCAAAATCTTTTTGTGGGAAGGTAGTCATACTGTGAAAACACTAGGATTTATTTGTCCTGCAGTCCATAATTTTCTCTTGAATGTTAGGAGATTGGTTGATTTATAGACAGAATTGAGAAGGTTGCTTGATTTTACTTGTAAGGGATTTTTAAAGTTTTCCCCATTTTGAACTAATGTGATTCTGTGAATAACTGTCTAGTCTGGGACTAAATGTTTTCAAATGGTGTCTGTGAGTTCATGTTACAAAGCTCTTATTAGTTCTGTTATGATGCCTTAGAATATGCTACTTGACAGAAAAGAAAAAAGAAAATATGAAAAAAAAAATATGAAAAAAGAAAATAGAAATACAGTACAGAACAGAAATACAGTACCAGACAGAAATTCCTCTGAAAGAATGTGAAAAAAACTACACTGATAGGAGGGCAATGCCTTTTATTAATGACAACATGAATGAATGGAAGGAAGCACAACATGTGCATCTGAGTAGGTCATTAAACATGAAAATTCTTGAGTAAGTTGTGATCCTATTTTAGAACTGACTGTATTCTCTGTAATGTGAATCCTTGAAATTCATTGTTATTTTTGGAAATAAGTATACATTTGCTCCAAGTAAAGTGGTAAAATTAATGATTAGTTGCATCTGTACTAATGAATAGGAAGCGGTGCCAAGTCTTGTTGGAAGTGATTTGACAAAGTTAACTGTGAGTAAACTTCCTCAGAATTTTGACTCAGAAACAGGGAAACAAGCTGAGAGAATATGTATTCACTCTTTGAGCAGGGAAAGAAACCACTGGCATGCATTTTTGTGGATGAAGTATTGTGACAACCATTTGCTACAATCAGTAACAAAATATTCACACAAGTTGCAGCATGGAAATGTTTTGGGCTGATGCTCTTAAGGAATCAAATGTGATATCTCAGTAAATATATATTAATTATTATTCCTGATTTAGGATCCCCTGTGAAATTCACAATAAAACTTCAGAGTAAAAAAGAAAATAACCAGAAGTAAAGACATTTATGAATCTTCTAAAAACTGAAGAGAAAAGAGATGATACTGTGAATGTGGCAGATTCTTAAAATAGTATGTGACTGAGTGGAAATACTTCTATACAATGAGTGCAATGTAACAGACACCCACATCACTGTAGTGCAACTTTCCCCCCTCTCACATTTTCCTTGGTTGAGTTCACATATTTTCTTTTTGTCATAATAAGATCATCAGGAATATAGGCTCTTTTTTCTTCATTATTCTTATATATTAGTCACGTATTTTCGCACTGATTATAAATGAAACATTGGTTGTGCTTCACTGATTCTGCATGGTGATTGAAAGGAGGTTCTTTATATTATTACCAATAAATAAATAAACAAAAATAATTGTATGCCAAAAGCTGTTGCATGTATTTATTCAAGGCCCTAAATTTTGAGAGAATTGACAAGGATCAGTACTGCACCCAGTGGCTGTGCAGAGCTGACAGGGAAGAAGTGAACCTCAGTGTTAGAGGAAAGGGGAAGTAGGAGATGACGGAAACATGAACTCTGCACTACTCTTTGGCGTTGTTTTCCAATTGCTACACACTGACTTAGTTACTCCACTGCATAGCTGAAAAGTGTTGGGTACTTTTTTTTTTTTTTTTTCACAGTGGATATCACTGTAGTTTACTACAAACCATGTGAAGCAAAGGAGAAGATTGCAGTGGTCTTCTATCATATCCCAAATCCGTGTTGCTGTGCAACAAGATGACATTTTATTCATTAGTTTTACCACAGTGAAGACAAAATATATATTTGGAGGAATATGCATAAACATATATGTATGTATATTTGGGGGACTAGTGACTTCAGTTTTTTTCAGGTATGAGAAATTGTTGTTTGAAAATATATTTTTCTCGTTTTGTCTTTGACATTTGTGGTTCTCTCTTTTCAGCAGTAGATTCAGTGTTTATATTTGGGGTTTCCTACTTATTTTAGATGTTGTTGTTTAAGTCATATATTTACTCACCAGATTAATATGTTTTTACTGCAGAAATCTTTTATTCAAAAGAGAAGCATTTTCCAAAGTATGTTTCTGAATAAAAGCTGACATATTACCTCCAACCTTAGGAAAAAAAAAGCCGTCCTTTTTTTTTGTCCTACATCTGCTATGAATATCATGTATGACTTTTAGTGTGTGTTTTCAACTTACTTTATTTCTTAAAGTATTTCTGTAATAATCTTTTCTCTTGTTTTACAATTTACCAAGATAACAGAAACCAACCTGGTATTTTCTTGAAGAATTTCTTCTTAATTAATCCGTCTGATCTTTCTCATTTATGCAAGAGAGAGATACATTTCTTTACTAATGGGATGCTGTATTGCTTCATTATATTTGAAGTATTTTGAAATTCATCAATTGTCCATGCTGGGGAACAGTTAAGAATATTAAACTTGATAAAAAATATTAGAGGGCTTTATCTATTGAATACAGAAGATCTGTGTTACTTTGCTAAACCTTTGGGACCATATTTTAGGTACCCCAAAACTAATAAATTCCTGTTTATATAAGGGCAGGTATGTAATAGTTATTATGAATAGTTTTATCTTAAGTCTGAGAAATCCACTAATGAGGACTGTTAAAAGCATATTGTAACTAGCCCCTTACCAGGGAGGTAAATCAAAGAGTCCAACTGATCAGCATAATAGCTGAAAGAATAGCGATATATGAAGGTACCTTATGATTTGCTTTCTCTCTTCTTTATTGTGGAGCATAGGTTAATTAACCTCTGGTCATGTTTGGATCCCTAATTAAGTTCTCTCCAACTAGTTCTCATCTTTGTAAGAGAAGTCAAGCTAATGCTGATATAGAAGAAATATCTCATTTAGATAAAATTACAATATATATTTCAATAGGCTAATTATTTCCATCTTCAATGGCCAGTGAGTCAGTGAGACTACTTCTGAACACATCCTTCTATTTCTATGTGCTTGTCAAGAACTCTTCAAATTATATGGCCCTTTCACTATGAAAAAAGAAGCATTATAACACAGATAAAAGAAATAAAAGAAAGTAGCCACATGATAGTGCTTCTGCAAGTTGTATTATTGGAAACAAAAACTTTAATATAATGATAGGATTATCGTATTAATAAGTTATGATTTAAGTATTCAAAAATATCTCTCATTTTGCTCTATTATAGTGATGATCCAGAAGTATTGCAATAAAAATCTTTATAGTCATTCTACTAATTGCTATTATATATTTTAAGAGCATTGGTCAGTTTAGTTTTTTTTCCTTTTTTTAATTCCTGAGATTCCCTGCAAGAAGGGTGAGAAAATTGAACTGCGTTGTAGAGTCACCTCTCTTAGACCCTATTATCTTTTTGATGTACTTTTTAGTATTTTGTTGCTACATCATTCAGAAATCTCTAGAGTATCATCCATTTAATATTAAGACCTTCATAATATCTACAGGATTCTAAAGTTAATTTTATTATCAGGAGATAATAAAATTATTATCAGGAGAGAGAAACACAACTAAACTTAACTTTTATTCTTGCTCTTTCCTTAGTCTAAAATAGACACTTTCTGACAGAATGCTTAATATCTCTTGTTCTGAAAAAATATTGTTTAGAGCTGAGGATTATCCTCTTAACTCTATGGCTTGCTGCAAGGGTGCTGTATTATGTGAGAAGGGGAATTTGCTGAATCTTGAAGTCATTATTGCAACTAATTTTATGCCTATATCCCTTCATAAAAGTTATTGCTTGTTCAATCCTTAAGTGAGGTTTCCAAGTTGAAACAAGCAAACTGATGGAAGCAAGGACATCACTCAAATATTCCAACCTTAAACATAAAGGCTTACATTTTATGTTTATAGCAGTTTGTTTGGGGTTGCTTTATATTTTAATTCCTTATTATTTGGGGACCTTATTATATGAGCCTTCATCTTGGAATTAAAATGTCTTTGCTGTACCTTTGGGCATCTTTGGACCTGCATAGAATAAAATGTACCAGGAAGAAACCAGGATATACTAGATTGTTTTCTTTGGCAATATTTCTAGATGAATTTTCCAGGCTAACATACTATCACAAAAAATTATTAAGATATAGAATGATAGATTATTTTATAGTTTATCAGAATGGATCTGAAAATCCAGAACTGTTAAATTCAGCTATCCAAGATCCAGATTAATGCTCTTGTTAAAATTTCACCTGACTGAATAACAGTTGCAGACATATTTAAATCAAATTTTAAAGCATTTCATGACTGCATATTACAATTTTCAAGACAAAGAACAGTAGGGTCATAAAGCACTCATTCTATTAGATGAAGCCAAGTAATTCTTTAAAAGAAAGAGTTGAATAAGTTAGAATACATAATTTTTATGTGAGAAATAATGATTGAGGAGGGATTTGGAAGAAAAATGGATGAATGCCAGTGGCACTAGTTTGGAAATTATTTGCATTTTATTATTCTGATCTGTCTGCACCAAGATTATAAATTTATAAGTTACTAAGATTCATATAAATTTTATACAAAAATATCCAAAGAAATCCTGCCACATTAAAAAAAAAAAAAAAATTAATTCCTGAAATCCTGAAACAGAAGAGTGTCACTACTTAAATTCTATCCCTGTGCACTTGTATATTACAAAGCAGCCTTAAAATTGCATGACTCGACTAGTATAGTCACAATATTTTGTGATTCTTCCGTCCACTGAGTCAGACTGCTAATTTATATCCTTTATTTTCTCTCTATGCTGTCTGACCTAGGTTTTGCTCCACCTGGTTTGCTTACGTGGCTCCATACCGTGCTCATCCTCTGATTAACTGATTGCTTTCATCACCATCCGTTTGGTTCGATTCCCTTTTACTATTCCAGTTTACTATTCCGATTTTAGAACCATCTACAGAAGTATTGAGCACTTACTGTCAATTGTGTATGCACAAATAAGCTGTTGAGGTGGTGGTGGGTGAGGAGCCAATCTTTTCTTAATGAGTGATTACAAAAGCTAATTTTATTCCTTCTTCTGTATAGAATGTAGGCAGTAAAATTTTGTCTGCCTTATTATTAATAGATACTGCATTTCTGTGACCAGAGCCAGTCTGGAGACCAGAAGAGACTACATGAATGCACTGGAATTGGAGAACCATTATCTGGAACTTTTTGGGCCAAAAATCCCAATCCTGGGCTGAGCTGTTCCTTTATTGAGGAAAAGTCAGGAACCAGCATGCTCCTTTCCCTAAGCAGCGGGGCACTGTGTTCAAAAGAGTGCTTGCAAGAGTGATCCTTTACTGCAGACATCCACACACTGTAGGTCCAGGTCTCTGCTGCCTGTCCTTGAGGACTGTCGTTGCTCTCCAGCTGGTTAGCATTTATGCAGCAATCAGCAGGTACTAAGTGGTGCTGCAGTGTTCCTGTGTAGCTCAGCAGAAAAATGTTCTGTGCTCTGCAATCCTTTGGACTGCTCAGATAAATTCTAATCGACAGGCTTCAGCAGCACAGCCGTTACACGAGCTCTCACCATTGCATCGGCCAGGGAAAGACTGAGCTGCAGGGAGTGCTAACAATGAATGGGCCAAAAGTATCTTGTGGAGGTGCAATAGAGATTTTAGGATTATACACTTTCATGGATTTCCACAAAGGACTGAAACTTTTTTTTTTTTAATAACCAGCAATGATCATAACGTGGGATTTGCTTTTGGTTGGTTGGTTTGTTTTTTTGGAGGGGGCAAAAGCGTAAATGGTATGGAGCAGGTATATTAATTATTGAATATAACATCACTGAATTCATAAAGGACAAGATAACTTTTTTTCCTCTTGAAATAATTTAGGGCAACTACACTTCATCTTGCAAAGGCAGGTGTGAGTACGAGGGAGTTCATGGTCTCTGACCATGATGTGAGATATAGCTGCATGAACCTTAGGTGCCTGCCCTTCAGCAGAGAAGAAGAAATTTGTAACAGTATGAGGGGTCCGCCCAAGAAGAATCCTTTGGGTGATCAGCACTGTCTTGTTACTTCAACTGTTCGTTATGAGACCTTTTGCCCAGTTCTTCCGGAATGCAAAACATTTCTGTCTGGCCTACTTGTAACTGCTTAAAATAAATTCTTCAATGAGCATCAAATTATCCATGGTATTTTCTGTCTAGTGCAATGCGTTAACTTAACCTGGATAGCATGTGGTCTCATGTAATCCCTAGATGATAACTTGATTGAAATATTCTAGGGAGTCATTTTGACTGTCTTAGGCAGAGAATCAGAGAGGGAAATAATTGTACGCACTTGACAGAATGAAATGCTTGTAAAAAACAGTGATTTTATCTGTTACACTCGAATACAAGACAGATTTTATTTGCTTCATCTAAAGGGAAAAGAAATCTCAATGAAAAATCTTATATTGCTGTTAATTTGGTTTGGTTGCTTAAAGGCTGGGTATCTACACTCCCCACTTAATATCTTCTTCCCTTCCAAAATACTGTAAATTCTGCAGAAGCAACTATGGCACAATGCCCTATAAAATTCTTGTTTCCCAGTTTAACTTGGTTAATTTTTTTTTTCCTAAGCACCTAGACAAGAAGAGTTTTACCCTCAACTTCATCAATATAATTCATATTGACAATTCTCCTTTCTTTCACTTATATATTGGTTTTGTTTATTCTTGCTGTCAATCTTTAGTAAATACAGGAAGAAGCACTTATTATTATTGACTTTTAAGCCATTAGTGTTTACTGGGGAAAATTTTATTGCTTGCTCTTTTAGAATTTACTAATATTGGATGTCCTGTCCTCTACAAACATTTCATGTTTTCTGTCTCTCACAACATGGGTTCTGTGGTGGCACAAAGAAGCTTTGTGGGTATACTTGCCAACACCATAAGACAGTTTCTTTGTAGATTAACAATGGTAAGAGTGCACAGGAGTTCAGAGTTCATAGATCTAATGCCTATAAGTGGCTTTCAGTTAGAGGTTTAGGTGCTAGCTACACACATTTTTATAATGAGTCTGCAGCTCTGAAAAGGAAAGCAAGTAATGATTAACCACACTGTATCAAAGAAAAAAGATAATTCAGTGTGGGAAGAATGTTATGGTAGAAATGAAAAAGAAGTAAATAAACTGTTTAATAATATTCCTTGTTGAATGACTATTTCTGGAAGCCTGCAATCTGGAATGAAAAAATATGCTGCTATAATATTACCCTGTATAATCTCAAAAATGTATAGAAGGGAAACACTTTTATCCTGTTGTGTGGGCAATTAGACCCACCTCTCCAATGCACTCAGAAATTGTTCTACTTTCTTCACTGCTTTCTTTGCTTCTTTTTATTTTTTGATATCCTGATAATGGTCAGGAGTTTTCCCCTCTAGTCTTTCAAGAACACATAGAAACTTTGTTTGTAAACAATCCAAAACAAATAACTCTCACAATCTGTATCATATGGAAATATTATATTGTATAGGTATGTTGCCTGAGAGGTAAAATTTTCCTATATACAGACAAAATTCCCTTAGATTTATAGGAAAACAAAATCAGAAGGGATAGATTAGGGGCTATTTTTCTATCCCCCCGATTTGTTTGTTTTTAGATTTAAAGCTACCTCAACTGAGATTGCTTTGCATTTAATTCCTAATAGTGTTGCTGGCTATAATTTTTACGATCATGACACTGTTCAGAACCCCAGGCACATTATGACCCTATGGTTTTTGCCAGTGCAGAAACCCAGAACAGATAAATGGTCTCTATAGCACTTTCAGGGTGCCTATAGCCTATTATCTATAACAGAAAAATGGAAATACAGGTTAACAGAGAAGCAGAAAAAACAGAGGTCTGGTCTTGTCCTTGGCATATTTGGAGTTTAGCAAGTTTAGGGTTTTTTTTTTTTTTTTTTAATTATTATTTGTATTGCAGTTTTAGAGATTATGAAAGATGGAAAACAAACAAACAAACAAAAGAATGTTTGTGGAGACGTATAGGGAGTATGGAAAAAAGCTCAAACAACAAAAATGGTTGTGGACTCCCACAAAATGAATGAATAGTAACAACAACAGGTGACATTACAAAGAGTGGGAA
Organism: Hirundo rustica; assembly: GCF_015227805.2. Classification (NCBI taxonomy): domain Eukaryota; kingdom Metazoa; phylum Chordata; class Aves; order Passeriformes; family Hirundinidae; genus Hirundo; species Hirundo rustica. The sequence continues at coordinate 19,186,001 of NC_053453.1, read as the reverse complement.
CAAGTACCCTTTCTTCAATGTAGCAGAGAAATTGTGAAGAATTTGCACCAGATGTGCAGTCTAAGCTGATGGCTGTAAGAATGTTTTTGATATCTGCTTCATGGATGGCTGTGTTCATGGTAAGATTGTATGCGTCAGTGGCAGAGTAATCAAGCCACAAAATATGGAACAGAGTTTGACATGTTTAGCTGCAATGGGCTTAATTCTGTAAGGTAACAACAGCTTTACCTCTGGCTGAAACCAAAATCAAAGCAGGATACAAATGAAACATGCTAAAAAAATGTGAAAATCCTAAGACAAACCATCAGGAAGGAATAAGATTTTAAGCAAAGTTCAAGATGTGAACAAAAATCGTAGCATTTTGCAAAACTCCAAGAAGGTTGTGAATTCAGAAATGTATAGATTACACTGATCTTTATATGAGAAGATATTGATACCATACTTCCTGTTACATAAACATTGCAGAATATTTTAATGAAGTCAGCCATTTTTTCTACTGCATTTCTTAACTGGTAATCCTTTTTAACAAAATAAACAATTAATCTAAACCAGCATCATCAAGGAGACTTCAGGAAGGACAAGCATTTATTTTGATCAAAGAATTGCTTACAGGAATATTTATAAAAATTAATTATGAAAGAGAGTATCTTAATTACTCTGTGGAAACTTCAAATGAACATACCATATGCACTAGGGAAAAAGAGTGTGTTGGAAACTTGTCATTATAAGAGGTAGATAAATATAGGATGATTATGAATATGGTTCACTTTATTTATATCCCCACTCCTGCATCTTAACTGTTACAACCAATTTATAAAATTTCACTTTAAATTCTATTTATTGTAATTAAATTTTTGCTCTCTACTTTGCTTGGGACTTTTATACACATAATGTGCACATATAGATCATGAGCAAGAGATACACTGTTGGGATCATCTATCAGGAATATCTGGGTTATACAGGAAATGGGAAAGGAGATTAATCTGTCCTCATTCAGGCATTTAAAGAACCCTGTCGTTCATGGAAGGAAATAAGGGTATAGAGCCAATGATTCATTTCTTCCTAAATCTGAAACAGATTAAATTTACCCCTCTCTAGTGAAAGCAATGTCTTTCCATTGACTCTCACAGGAGTCCAGGATGCCTGGCTGCTCCTTAAACATGTAGTATGAGGTGAGAGAAACGCTTCACTTGGGACTCTTTCCTACTCAAGCAAACTACCTTAACAGTAAGGTTGTCTTTCCATTTCAGCTCTGAAACTGGAACTAGCTCTAATCCCTAGACCCATCATCACCTAAAGTATTTATTAGAAATCTCAAGAAATTACAAATTATCAGTGTGGAACAAGAGAATTTAAATGAAGACTAGGAAGGTAGAGCCATGTCTTGGTTTGAAAGACAGGTATCTGCTAGGGAGAGGCGAGGCCTCTCTAGGAATGGGGAATTCCAATCCCTTCCCTCCAAGTTATTATAATTTAGAAGATTAAAAAGGCTTTTCAGTCTGAGCTATGGGGAAAGGAATAATAGTTTTTTACTAGTAAGTATAACAAGGCAAACAAACAACAACAACAACTACAGCATTAATAATGAACAGAACCAGGACCCTTGAGGGGCTTTGTGAAACAAAGCCTGGGGCAGTCTGATCTCTTGGGACCCTGAGAGCACCAAGCTGGGATGGTGGAAACTCCCGGGCTGGTGGATGGAACAGCGAGGGTCCCCAGGAGGCAGGGGGGTGTCCTGGCAGGCAAAGGTGGGGTGTGAGCAGTGCTGAAGAAGCCGCAACGGCTGGACAGGGCTGGCCCAGCTCCAGCAGGGCAGGCAAAGGGGCTTCGAACTGCTGGGCACTCCGGCAGACGAAGGATGGTGGTAGAATTCCCAGGACCAAACCCTCCCTTAACAGTGGACTCCCCACACAGCTAGCCATCGCCCGACCATCCTCTCCGAAACCTCAGCTCCCGGAGCCCCCAAGCCTTTCCCTCCCCCTCGCAAACTAAGTGATCTACTGCCCTCCCTACTTCTTTTGTGTGGGTCAAGCACCCTTTAAGCATCAGTATTTAGTCTCTTAGCAACTTATGGGGGGGAAAAATTCTATAGGAAAACTTAACCCCCAACAAGCCATAAAGCAAGTCAGGACATTTTAGCGAGTTCAGTTACTGTATTGATGTGTGGACAATCATATGTGTAGAAAACTCTTTCTATGATTGGAGTCAGAGGAAGGTGGTTAATGGTTGATTATCTACCTGGAGTTTGGTAACAAGCGGAGTATCTCAAGAGTCCACTGTAGTCTTTATCAATGACCTTGAAGAGATATCAATGTGTACTTTTATTAAGTCTGTAGATGACACCAAACTGAGGAGGACCTATCAAGATGTTCAAGTGCAAGGGCACTGTACTCTCCAAGAGACCTAGATAGGCTGGAGAAATGGGCTAACAGGAATCTTATAAAATTCACAGAGGACACATACAAATTCCTGCACCTGAGGAGAAAAATGATACAGGCTAAGGACAGAGAGCTGGGGAGCAGCTCTTTGGAAAGGGAACTTAGGGTCTGCTGGACAGCAAGGTAAGCATAAGCCAGCAGTGGCCCAGCACAACAGCCTCTTGGACTGCATTAACAGGATCAAAAACAGTACATAAAAAAGAGGGATTAGCCCCTCTGCTTAGTTCACATCAACACAAGGTAGTCATCAATATCTGGAGTCAGTTCAGCTCATGGCCACTGTGATGGCTCAGGGCTAGAGCACTTGCCCTGTGAAGAGAGGCTAAGGGAGAGGTGTGTTCTACCCTGAAAAATAGATGGCTGTTAGGGACTTGGACCACATCAGTAAATACCTGTGGGAAAGCTATTAAAAGGCAGAGCCAAGCTTCTCCAGAAGTGCATAGAATCAGAGACTCTGAAACTCATTAAAATAAGAAGAGACACACCTCAATTATATAGTCCAACCTACCTGCTGAAGCAATCAGCTAGTGAAGCCGGCCCATAATCATACAGTGAGCGAATGACATAAATTGACATAAGGAAGATCCAGATGGATATAAGGAGAAATGTTTTTCTCAAGAGTACAGTCAAACATTGGAAGAAGTTACTCAGAGAGATGATGCAGGCTCTTTTCCTCTTTAAGGGTCTTCAAGATGCAACTAGGTGTTGGACTTCCTGAAGGTTCTTTATAATCTGAATAATCCCATAAAAATATCCTTTTCTGAATATACATGGTCAGAAAAAGAGCTATAGCTAGTGGTCAAATTTTGGTTCATTAATCCCTACTTGTGCACATCATGAATTTGTCAGGGTATGTAAGTTTATCAGGTTCTACTTGAAAAGGTGCTAAAGCTCTTATTAAAAGACTGTTAATGCTGAATATCTGTGCTTTAATTGTTAGAAATCTCTTTCTAATTTGCAGCTTAAATTTACTAATGGTTCTTGTGTTCTGTTTTTGTGCCAACTTAGTGCTTAAACTGAAGTGACTGTTGTTCCTCCCAGGCATTTTCCTGCTTGGTGCATTTATAGGCAGCAGTGATGTTACTTTCGGTTTTTATTTTGTTAGGCTAGATAAAGCAGACTCTTATATACCTGTCTCAGGAGAAAAGTTGTCCATTCCCTCCTTCATGCTAGCTGCTTATTTCAGTACCTGTCTCAGTCTTTTTTCCTGAACATGTGGCCAGGATTTGGTGCTGGTCTGTGCTCCCAGAAAGATTTTAGCAGTACAGGATGACACGCGCTACCTTCTCAGGCATATAATCTCTTCCTCCTTGAACAGAACTTTACAGTTTCATACAGACATTTCATAAGGCTTGGTGAAACTAATCAGATTTGGGCTCCCCTGTCCTGCCTCCTTGCTTAGTCTTGTGGCCTGTCCCAAACCATGAATCTAGATGCACCAATATTTACATGTTCAGTATATGAGCTCACAAAAGAAATAAGCCATATTCTAAATGTGTCATCTCACAACAGAGCAGTCACTCTTTGGAGCATTTTCATCTGTACTGAAAATGTTAGACTTTCTCTAAAGCCAGCAGCAGCTGGGACAGAAAATTACTCACAAATCAGCAGGCATCCAGGTTTTCTGGCCTCCTCAGTGAGTTTTGACGATCTGCAATACCTTTGAATAATGGAACACCTATTGTGCAAGCATGAAAAACTCAGTGACCAAAACACTTATGACACAAGTTCCAGTTAGCAATGTTTTTTATTGCATAGGCAAAATGCTAACATATAAAGTCCCTCCTCCTCTTAAAAATGTGTAAGAACTAGATAAATTATTCATGTTGAACTTTTGTGAATTGCTTCTGATTCAGTTCTTTAAACTCTGAAAAGCACATCCGGACCTGCATCAGTAAATAAACAGGCTAGGTTTTCCTTGAAACAGCATGTACTTTGGAAATAGCCACATAATTTGAGATGAGGATGACCTTGGTGTTTAGTTGAATGACATTAAAGCATTCCATCAACAGGAATTAGAAGATTCAAACTAAGATCAATTTGCTGACCTGTTGAAAACTTTGCAATGCTGATTTGCTATGATGGCAACAGCCTTATCCGGTTAACTGCATAAATGAAATTATCGGTTTTCCCCCTCAATATTACAGTTGTCCTTAAAAATTCTCAAAATTAGGGGCATTTGCAAGCCATTCTGGAGAAAATTATATCTTACAGTATTCAAGTGTGTCAGCATATCTAGACTCATATTAGTATGTCCAACAATGAAGGATAAAAATGGAAACTGTAATCATCATAATCCTACAGCACTCACATTAGATATGCTTCCAATATGTAAAGTTTAAATTATTTGCACAATTTTATATTTTGTTAAGATGAAATAGAAAGTAGGTTTCAGAAGAAAAAAACCCTGAGGTGACATTAAAAATAATAGGAACTTGCAACTACTTATACATTATTTGAAATTTTCACCATGACCTCACCTATGTTCTTTTTTATATGCAAAAGGAAGGAATTAAGAAGCCACTTTGTTAATTTTCTTTAGGACTAAATATTAACATATCTTTTTAGAAATAGGGTGATTTTTCTGTATGCCTTATGTTGCCTTCCACCCACAGTTCTGTGCTTTAGGACAATTTAATTTTAAACAAAAATAAAAGCTAGGGAGTTCAATATAATTTGGTTCTGAAAGTAATGCATACTAAAGGCCAATACAGGCCTAAAGTGATGTAGAAACTGTGCATGAATTACTAAAATCATAATCATTATTCTAAAAGTTCTTGTTCAGTTGTCTTTTTACTGTGGTGATCCTCCTTTAATTTCTTCAGCACTTAATACTGCATGACACAGAGGTACAGAAGAGTCTGAAGCTTGCAACATTAATTCATATCTGAGTCTTGGTGGAAAGGGCAGGCTGGATTCTTCCTCACATAGCTCCAATCCTTCCATAACTCTAGCATCAGTGTTTTGGTGCTGGCTCATGTGTGTTTAGTGTCATCTGAAGACTCCTGAGATACCCAAGGCATCCATGCAGTACAAGAGGGACACTTAGGCCTTTCTAGAACAGTGTAGGGAAATCAAGAATGATGTTGTAGGACATACAGAACACATTTAGGTGTAGAATAATGTGCAGATGTTGCATTTTGTTCAGATCTTATGGATGATTTGCAGTCCCTGAACCATTGGATGAAAGCCAGTTAGGACACCTCACACTAATTAATATGGAGCTGAAACCTTATCAAACAAATGAAAAATACCCTGATTTCCTAAAGGATGGGCATCTAATGTTATTTACTGTGCCATGGGGTATCCACCACCTGAGCAGTGCATGGGTTTTTGCCAAGTCCCATGTCACAGTGTCAGACCAATGAGGCTGGCTTTGACAGCCTATATCTCAAATAGCATTGGCTGCTTATGTTCAGGTGGCAAGGTCAATCCCAAAATGAGAATGCCCTATGGTTAGTGTGCAGGTTAACACTGAACTGCATGCAGCTATAGTGTCAGCCTGTGAACTGCCTATCTGGTTTTAGTCTGTAATTACAGTCAAAGGAAGTCTATGAGTCAATGAGAAAATTTGAAGCAGAGAATTATTTGGCTGACCACAAGTAAAGACCACTGAGCTTCTCGTGTAACTGGCTAGTGACTTTTGAAATATCCAGGGATATAAGAGTCATCTACATGGGGTTTGGAGATTTGACACAGGGTGAATAGGAGGTCCATGCCTTTGTGGAACAAGCTGACTGCCCCACAGGAAAGCTTAATGTATTTGGTGTTTCAGTTAAGACCCGATTCCTGTGCTTGAGGACAATATCCAAGTTGGTGATTTTAAGCTTTTCTCACAGTCAGTGGGGAAAAGGAGACACTTGTAGGGCTTGACTTGGCTGTTTTAGGTATCTCCCATGATGAGATAAATTACATTGTGAAAGTGCCAGATGACATGAAAATACTTTAGACAGCTATATTACTCGTACATGTGTTCATTATAGCCATGTACCTTTTGTTGTGTCGAGGAATACCCCCAGAGCAAGTAGCTTGGTATCCAAGCAGCACTTTGTGCCCTGGGTGGTGAGAAATGGCTGACGCCCCTGAACTCAGCTGTGGATGGGCACACACACGACTTTTGGCCTAACAAAGGGCAAGGAGAGCTGCACCATTGACCAGACAGGGGGCTGGTCACCAGAGACCGTGCAGGACCCAAATGGAAATGAGAAGAGCCCAGACCAAAACCTACAATTGGACCAAGAGGCTAATGCAAGGCACATGAAGACTCAGGCGAGATCTATATTTACACACTGGAGCCCCCCCCAGTATAAAGGGGCTTTGGACACACAGTTAAAGTCTTGGACGGAGTGACTGTAGATCAGAGAGTGGCGCCTGAATTGACAGTAAAGAAAGTTTCTTAAAAAACAGGTGAATTTTGCAGATACTTGAAAATCTTCAACAGCTTTTGAGCTCCTCTGTGAACTTTTAAGATGTCCCTATTACTCACAGGGTTCCCTTGTGTTCCTCCAAAACCATTCCAGTCTGTCATAAAAAGTTCTTAGCCAAAATGGGTCTGAGAAGCCCCCTTAGCTTCTACACCTGAGCAGATGCCTAACCTAGCTGATGTGGCATAGGTTGGACTGTGCAGGACTCCTAGACCCAGCAGAAAAACACATCAAAACCACAAATTGTAATTAGATATGGTTCCAAGCACTGCAGCCTGGATGGCTCAGAGAGATGTTTGTTTGATATGGTTTGCTTTGGTTGGGTTGTTTGTTTTGTTTTGTTTTAAATAAAACCAGATACAGCAGTCAATATATTGAGGTTCTCTTTGTTAGAATGAGCTGATATATTCATAATGATATTTTGATACATTTTCTTTCAAACTGGTGAGACTAAGAGACATTCTCAAACACATATATCATGAGCAAGGAAAACTAGTTCCACACTGATTTAGAATCATTGAGCTGTGTTTGTGCAAGCTAAAGTGCAATTTGCTTTCTTGTCTATATTCAGCAATTTATGAGACTGCTTCAGGACACTAATCAATAGTGCAATAGGCACTCTTCAGGACTAGCTGTTCAATGTAGCCCGTGGAAGTATGGTCCAGCATATATGTTCTATGCATATATAGCTATAGATTTTTTTTTTTAAATGAAGGAAGAAATTTTGAGAAGGTTGTAAAATATACAAAATTATAGACATCTGTTGATAGACGAATCAATGTTTGCAGCTGCTCTACATTTATTAATTTTCTTTCCATTAAATCTTTTTTTTTTTTTTTTTTCTGAATAATTGACAGGGTACAATACATAAGGGCAATACATGTTTTCACCACTCACAAAAGAATTCTAATGTACATTTTTATGCTATAATGCTACCATATAACTCTCCCTCTTCCTAAATATTTTAGATCTAGGCTTTAGAAGACCAATAGTAAACTAGCTGGCCCATTGGATATGGGAGGGATTTTTTTTTATATATATCCAGTCAGGCAGTTTTCTTTGGTTTCTATTGCACATAAACAGGAACTGTAGTGTTGAAATGTGAACTTTTGAAATGCTGAGAGTTTTCAAGCAATTATAACCAGTTGTAATGGAATGAGGGATTTACTGACAGGTAGAGTAGCATTAGAATACCTGGTTTTGTAATATGACACTGCTAGCATAGCAGAATAATTTATCTTTTAAATTTATTTTCTTGTCTTAAAAAAATAAAAAAAAAAAAAGGTAACTCATAACCAATTGTAGATATCTAATAGTAGATGAGAGTTATGGAAGTGTAACACAGAGACTTCCCTCTGAGGTTTTTAATATTTGCCTTTATTGGTCAGCATTGGGCAGACCATCCCTGAGAGTAACCGTTGCTAGTGTCTGTACTTCCATTACTGTTCTCTGGAATCCATCCCTAACATGTTGCTATAACTAAATAATGTTTACCTTCTAATTAGCAAAGCTAAATTATGATAAAATTGTTGGGAAGACAGTTGCAAGGTCTAGGACTTAACTTGAGTATTCATGGTTCAATGTACATTGTGGTGGGCTGACCTTGCCTGGCTGCCAGCTGCCCCCTTCAGCCACATTCTTACCTTCCTTATTGAGAGGCCAGGGGAGGAAACAAGATCAAAAAGCTCATGGGGTGGAATAAGCACAGTAAACTCACTTACCAAGTGACTGAGATGACCACAGCAGGCTCAACTTGGGGAAAATAAATTTAATTTATTGAGAAATAAAACAGATTTGCATGGTGATTAAAAAAGAAATAAAAAAGAAAATACCTCCTCCATCCTGCTTCCCAGGTCCAGCTTGACTCCTCCACCTCCTTCTCTTACCTGTATGTCTTCAGGTCTGCTGATTACACCTTTTTTCCCCTCACTTCTCTTTCAAAACTACCATGCGTCATCTTTTTACCCTTTCTTAAATACACTTTCTCACTAACGTTGTCATCTTGGCTGAGGACCTCAGTCATGCCGTAGTGTAGGTCTGCCCTGAAACTGTCTGGAGTCATCTGGAACTGGGTGTGTTTGGTCTGGGTCAGCCCTGGCCCCTCATCACAGAGCCTACCCCAGAGCCCCACGTACACACACAGAGAAGCATGAACGAGAAATGTGAATCAAAAAGGTGCTGAAAGAACAACAGCTGCAGCTTCACATAACTTGCAGCAGCCAAGGTTGATCTGATTTATGCTAATTTAATGCATCCTCAAGGATCAATGGGACCTGTTTTGTTCTAGGAACCTTTAGTGATATCTGTGCCAGGCCTCTGAAGGAAAGTTTCTCTGGGCTCTCACTGTGTGGCTTTACAAATGGAACTCATTCTCAGCACAGCTTTAGATGTGTTTGCAGTATTTATACTAGGTACTTAACATACTTACTTCCCTATGGTCACATCATAGGTTGGGTTGGGTTGGGAAGGTTCTGAAACCTTCCCAAAACAAAGCAAGTGGAAGTGGGTGATAAACATTTAACAGATTCTGTTTCCTTCGGAGTGGAAATCAGAGGTGCTGTGCTCAACACACATTTTAAAATGTTTCCGTAAAAACCCTCATAATTTCAGTTCTAGTCATAGGTGAAGATTGATACTTTGATTTCATTTGCATATCTTAGCCTTTTATCGCCTCAGTTTTATTTCATCCTAAATGTCAAAAAGTTATAATATCTTTCAGAGGTGTTTGGACAGACATTAAAAGTATCAGCATTCTGGGGAGTCTTAATATCTCTTCAGTTTCTAAGAGTCAAAATACATAATAATTTATTCAAAATTAATGAATAGTATGCTTTGGAAAAGATCCATGGAGAACAAAACAAGAGAGTGTCTAAATATTGAATTTGTTTCAATACTCCAATGTATTCATGCAACATTTTGTAAAATTGAGTGCCAGACCCCTGAAAAATGTCATGAACTTTTGAATGAGGAAGAAAAAGAAGTTCCTGAGTTGCGTGCAACTTCTCATTACTTTAATATGTCATTAAGACATTAAGATTTAGACATACATTTAGAATAGTGACATTTGTGGTTTGAAGTGATTGGAAATGTGGCATTCATAATACAATAATTATTTTTTTTTAGTAGGAGAATTTAATTTGATGAGCAAATGCAGTGTCACACAAATATAAGTTTTGGGGCTGGATCAAACAGCAGCTGTAAACCTTTCCAAGCAGAAGCAGCTCTATTCAGAGCTTAATGGAATATGATTCACAGCCTGCCATTCGAGGCACTCTCACATCAGAGATGCAAAAGAACAGCATGGCACTGGAGTCTGGGATGAAAAAGGCACTAGGATAGTTGAAGAGAGCAATTACACATGTCAATGAAATTATCCTTTGTGCTTTGGATACGAGGGTTCAAAGGTTACAGACATAATCGCCTCATTCTTCCAAACCACTGCTGAATCTGTGTAAAATTACCATATTTTTCTGCATGCAATAGTCTACCAGTGCCCTGCAGAAAGGCAGTGGCAGGCTGTCACTGACACTAATACGATTCAAGACTTACATGTACTGAAAGCATTTCTCAGAATGCCCATGAACTACATCTATTTCTTTAGCTCTCAAAGGTTTTTTTTTTCTTGTGTGTCTGTTGCATTCATTGCTGTTTGTGGCTTTTTAGCAAAACTGATAAAAAATACACAGAAATCTATAAAATAGGGAAATGTCTTCACAATAAATGTTCCTAAAAAATATTAGCAAGGTCTCGTCAAAAAAAATCTCCTGGTAATTATCTCCTAGGCTAGATCTACTCCTAAATCCCACAAAATTTATAATCCACAAAGTATCACACAGCAGTATAGTCTGGCTTGATTTCAGGTTTGCTTAAGTCTCTAAGACTTTCCAGCAATTTTTCTAAATGTCTAAATTTATGTGCATAAGGTTGCACAGAAATATTATCCTTATCTCTACTACACCTTTACAATTATAGAGTTTGAAGTACCTAATTGTCTGTAGTTTGCCTAATTATCTTGAGAAAAATGTTATATTATATACTTGCTGCCTATATTTTCAAGAATGCCCTTAATTAGGCCACATACAGAATATGGTTAAGAACTAGATTATGCAATCTTCGCAGTTTATCTCTGCTAGTATATTCGAGGTAAAATCAGATTCAATTATTTTGAAGATTTTTAATGTTTTAGCTAAAGTCATTTAAGACCCCTCTGCATTTACTGACTATTGGAGAAATAAAATATGACTGCTGGACAGCAGTCAGATTACCCATCCTCAGAAGCCTGGATAATTTGTAGAGCATGGGAACCTTGACAAAGGAAGTGGACAGTCTCTAGGAGTGTTATAGCTGAATGTATATACAATCCAAAATATGAGTTGTGGTAGTGTGCTGGCTTGAAGGCAAAACCAGCGAGAGACTCCAAGTCAGAAAAAACAATTTAATAGGAGAGGAAAAAAAAGAAAAATAAAATAAAACACATGCAATGGTACAAAAGATCACTGACAGAGTCAGAATACAACCTGAAACCGCGGTGGTGGCAGTCCAGATGAAGTGGTCTTGTTGAAGCAGTGTTCTTGCAGAAAGGTCTGGTAGCTCTTGTCCTCTGGGAATCCAGTGGGTAAGGCTGCCTGTGCTGTCCCAAGACCCCGATTATATCCAGGTGGGAATGCTTGGCTCCTCCCCCTGGGCGGAGCATCTCACAATGGACTGATATCATTTTATCAGTTTTGCAATGAGTCCTTGATTGCCTATTAAACAGAGATAGCTCCTGGGGAGAGTTATCTATGAATCATGCAGGACGGCATTGATGGGCCATTAACAGAAGATAGTCTGGAGGGAGGGGGCACGGGAAACAGTGGTGCACAACAACATTTCATGTAGATGGTGATAGAATACATACTTTGGGCACATTTTACATTGTAACCTATGACATAATCCACCCCTTATTCTATGACCATCTACATTATACCTAAATTAATACATTCTTACAGCTAGATAGATAAATATACACATATACAGAATGAAACCCTACACTCAGTTCTCACTTAAAATTAGGTCTCCCTGTGGTACACAACGGGTTTCTCCATCTTTCTGCATTACCCACCAAGTGGAACCAGGTCCTTGAGCAAAAACAATCCCACGGATGGGTCTGCCTTTGCTTGATGTGGGATTAATCCAAACAGTTTTTCCTAAGATGCCTTTCATGTGTACTACAGGGACTTTATCTCCATTCACTGTGTGCAAGGGTTCAGACAGGGCAGGACCAGCTCGATTGATTGACCCTCGAGTGTTGACCATCCAGGTGGCCTTTGCTAAGTTCAGTTCCCAATTTTTGAAAGTCCCCCCACCAAGCGCCTTCAGGGTAGTCTTAAGTAACCCATTGCACCGTTCAACTTTCCCGGCAGCTGGTGCATGATAAGGGATGTGATATATCCATTCAATGCCATGTTCTCTAGCCCAGGTGTTTATAAGGCCGTTCTTGAAATGGGTCCCATTGTCTGACTCGATTCTCTCAGGAGTGCCATGTCTCCACAAGACCTGCTTTTCAAGGCCTAAGATAGTATTCCGAGCAGTAGCATGAGGCACAGGGTAGGTCTCTAACCATCCAGTGGTGGCTTCCACCATAGTTAGCACATAGCGCTTGCTTTGGCGGGTTTGGGGAAGGGTGATGTAGTCAATCTGCCAGGCCTCCCCATACCTGTACTTCAACCATCGTCCACCGTACCACAGAGGCTTTACCCGCTTGGCCTGTTTGATTGCAGCGCAGGTCTCACAGTTGTGGATGACCTGTGAGATGTTGTCCATAGTAAGGTCCACCCCTCGGTCACGGGCCCATCGGTATGTTGCATCTCTCCCCTGATGACCAGACGCATCATGGGCCCAACGGGCTAAGAATACTTCTCCCTTGTGTTGCCAGTCTAGATCCACCTGTGATACTTTCACCTTGGCGGCTTTGTCCACCTGCTCGTTGTTGTGATGCTCTTCATTAGCCTGACTCTTGGACACATGTGCGTCCACGTGTCGAACCTTAACGGTCAGCTTCTCTACTCGGGCGGCGATGTCTTGCCAAATCTCAGCAGCCCAGATGGGTTTCCCTCTGCGCTGCCAATTGGCCTTCTTCCAGCGGTTCAGCCATCCCCACAGAGCATTAGCTACTATCCACGAGTCGGTGTAGAGATAGAGTCTTGGCCACTTCTCTCGTTCGGCAATATCTAAAGCTAGCTGGATGGCTTTAAGTTCTGCAATTTGACTTGATCCACCTTGTCCTTCAGTAGCTTGTGCAACTCGTCGTGTGGGGCTCCATACTGCAGCCTTCCATTTCCGGTTAGCGCCTACAATTCGACAGGAACCGTCAGTGAAAAGGGCATATCGTCTTTCAGTCTCCGGTAGCTCGTTATACGGTGGGGCTTCCTCGGCACGTGTCACTTGTTCTTCCTCTTCTTCAAAAGATAATCCAAAAGTCTCACCTTCAGGCCAGTTAGTTATAATTTCTAGAATCCCAGGGCGATTCGGGTTTCCAATACGGGCGCGCTGTGTGATGAGGGCAATCCATTTGCTCCATGTGGTGTCAGTGGCATGATGCGTGGAAGGAACCTTTCCCTTGAACATCCATCCCAGCACTGGTAGTCGAGGTGCCAAAAGCAGCTGCGTTTCAGTGCCAATTACTTCTGAGGCAGCTTGAAGTCCTTCATAGGCGGCTAAGATTTCCTTCTCTGTGGGAGTGTAGTTGGCTTCAGATCCTCTGTAGCTTCGGCTCCAGAATCCCAGTGGTCGGCCCCGAGTCTCCCCAGGCACCTTCTGCCAAAGACTCCAAGACAGGCCATTGTTCCTGGCTGCTGAGTAGAGCACGTTCTTCACCTCTGGTCCTGTCCTCACTGGGCCAAGGGCTACCGCATGAGCGATCTCTTGCTTGATCTGGGCAAAGGCTTGCTGCTGTTCAGGGCCCCAGTGGAAATCGTTCTTCTTGCGGGTGACTAGGTAGAGAGGGCTCACAATCTGGCTGTACTCAGGAATGTGCATCCTCCAGAAACCTATGGCGCCTAGGAAAGCTTGTGTCTCCTTCTTGCTGGTTGGTGGGGACATGGCGATGATCTTATTGATGACCTCAGTGGGAATCTGCCGCCGTCCATCTTGCCACTTTACTCTCAGGAACTGGATTTCTTGGGCCGGTCCCTTCACTTTACTTCGCTTAATGGCAAAACCAGCTTTCAGCAGAATCTGGATGATCTTTTCTCCTTTCTCAAAGACTTCCCCTGCTGTGTTCCCCCATACAATGATGTCATCAATGTACTGTAAATGTTCAGGAGCCTCACCTTTTTCCAGTGCAGTCTGGATCAGTCCATGGCAGATGGTGGGGCTGTGTTTCCACCCCTGGGGCAGTCGGTTCCAGGTGTACTGTACGCCCTTCCAGGTGAAGGCAAACTGGGCCCTGCACTCTGCTGCCAAAGGAATGGAGAAGAAGGCATTGGCAATATCAATGGTCGCATACTACTTTGCTGCCTTGGACTCTAGCTCGTACTGAAGCTCCAACATGTCTGGCACAGCAGCACTTAGTGGTGGGGTGACTTCATTCAGAGCACGGTAATCCACAGTCAGTCTCCATTCTCCACTGGACTTACGCACTGGCCATATAGGGCTGTTGAAAGGTGAACGAGCCTTGCTGACCACCCCTTGGCTCTCCAGTTTCCGAATCATCTCATGGATAGGAGTCACAGAGTCTCTGTCGGTGCGGTATTGCCGTCGGTGTACTGTTGTTGTGGCGATTGGTACCTGTTGTTCTTCAACTCTTAGTAGTCCCACAGCACAGGAGTCATCTGAGAGACCAGGCAAGGTACTCAGTTGTCTGATGTCTTCTGTCTCTACAGCAGCTATCCCAAAAGCCCAGCGATATCCTTTTGGATCTTTGAAGTATCCATTTCTGAGGTAGTCTATGCCAAGGATGCATGGGGCCTCTGGGCCAGTCACGATGGGGTGTTTTTGCCACCCATTCCCAGTTAAACTCACTTCGGCCTCCAATACAGTCAGCTGCTGGGACCCTCCTGTCACTCCAGAAATAGAAATGGATTCTGTTCCTACATACCTTGATGGCATCAGGGTACATTGGGCACCAGTGTCAACCAAAGCCGTATATTTTTGTGGGTCAGATGTGCCAGGCCATCGGATCCACACAGTCCAATAGATCCGATTGTCCCTTTCCTCTACCTGGCTAGAGGCAGGGCCCCCCCTATTCCTGGTCATGGTACACGTTGCTTTCTTCCTGTAAATATGTTCCTGAGGTCTCTTCAAGTGGATCAGTCATATCATTCTTCTTATACTGTCTGGGGTTCTGTGCCTTTGAGACTGGAGCAGTGTTGGCTCTAGATGAGCTCTTTGTGGTAGGTGTCTCTCTCTTCAGTTCACGTACCCGGGCTGCTAAGGAGGAGGTGGGTTTTCCATCCCAATTCCTCATGTCTTCTCCATGTTCCCGAAGAAAAGACCAGAGGTTACCCCGTGGAGTGTATCCTCTCTCCCTGGCTGGTGGGTACCTGCTCCTAATGGCAGAGACTCTTGTTGGTTCTGGCGAGATGTGGTAAATTTCTTCCTTAAGTTCCTTTTTTAGTTTCTGATGGCCCTCTTCAATCAAGCTCCGGACTTGCTCAGCCAGCCTTGTTTCCACGGATGAGACATGGGTACGAAATGGGGCGGTGACAGTATCTTCGTAAATTCTTAGTTTATTGACCAAGACGCCCACCTTGTCCTCACCTTCCCTCCATTGCAGCGTTGCCAGGTAACGGGAGTACATCTCTGGTCCAAGCCGTGCAAATCTCAACCACATCTGCGATGTGCACTGGACATCATCTGGGCTTTTAGGAAATCTCTCGTCTTCTGAGAAAATGATCTCCAGCACAGCCAATTCCCTCAGGCATCGGGTACCTTGTTCCATTGTGCTCCATTTTCCTTGGTGCACCTGGAGGTCTTCTTTACAAAGGTATCTGTCCCTCACACTTGTTAGCAGTCGCCGCCAGAGGCTGAGAGTTTGTTGGGTTCTCCCGATCCCCTGGTCAATGACCACATCCCGAGACAGCGATCCCAGTTGCCTGGCCTCACTTCCATCCAGAATGGTGTCATTGGCTGCAGCGTCCCAGATGCGGAGCAGCCAAGTCAGGATGGACTCGTTTGTCTGGCGGGTGAATTCCCTCCGCAGGTCACGCAGTTCACCCAGGGATAGAGAGCGGGTGATGATCTCTGGCTCTGTCTCTTCTGCTGGGTGCGAAGGTCCTGCCACATCCTCATCAGTCACTATGCGGACTGATTTGCTCTTTGATTTCTTCTTCTGAACAGGGGCAACTGCCACTGGTTTAGGTTGTTCTGCTTCGGTGACAGTTTGTGTGGAGATGCTGATGGCACCTTTGGTTTCTTTCTCCTCTGTGACAGCTTGTGTAGACACTGACACTGTTGCTTTGTTTTTGGTTCCTTTCTCCTCTGTGATGGTCTGAGTAGATGCAGAAACTGTTGCTTTGTTTTTGGTTCCTTTCTCTTCTGTGATGGTCTGAGTAGATGCAGAAACTGTTGCCTTGTTTTTGGTTCTTTTCTTTTCTGTGACAGTCTGCATGGATGGGGTTCCTGTTTCCTCTACGACAGTTTTTGTAGACACGGATGCCGTTGTTTTGCATTTGTTTCTTTTTCCCTCCTCCTCAAGGAGACGCTGCACCACCCCATGTAGTGTTTGATTTCTAAACATGGTGAGCATGGTGCAGGCTGTGCAGAGAAGGCAAAGCAGAACTAACAACAATATTATGCTGTCCTTGGCACCTAGAGAGAACTCAATACTTTTGAAAACTGCTGTGCCATACCTAAAAGACTGGAAAAAATCATTCTTTACCCCTCCCCACAGGGGCTGGGTGCGATTATTGAGAGCCCAGATGTAGCATTCTGGACCAGGACAAGAACACAAAATAGAGTATATATTCCGAATGATGCTCATTGCCTCAGAGGTTATCATACAATAAACATAATAGACCAATACAGCAATTCTGGTACCATACCCTGGTCTACACATGAGCATTAAGACCGGCAAATACTGCCCCATGTGTGGGAAAATGTAGAGAGCTAGGTATAAGATATATGAAAGCATGTTGAGCATCATAGCGGACAGCTGTTTCTTTTTTCCTCACTACAAAATTGTAATTCTGACTTCTCTCAGTACCTCCTGCCCCACGTTGGGCGCCAAAATATATGTGCTGGCTTGAAGGCAAAACCAGCGAGAGACTCCAAGTCAGAAAAAACAATTTAATAGGAGAGGAAAAAAAAAGAAAAATAAAATAAAACACATGCAATGGTACAAAAGATCACTGACAGAGTCAGAATACAACCTGAAACCGCGGTGGTGGCAGTCCAGATGAAGTGGTCTTGTTGAAGCAGTGTTCTTGCAGAAAGGTCTGGTAGCTCTTGTCCTCTGGGAATCCAGTGGGTAAGGCTGCCTGTGCTGTCCCAAGACCCCGATTATATCCAGGTGGGAATGCTTGGCTCCTCCCCCTGGGCGGAGCATCTCACAATGGACTGATATCATTTTATCAGTTTTGCAATGAGTCCTTGATTGCCTATTAAACAGAGATAGCTCCTGGGGAGAGTTATCTATGAATCATGCAGGACGGCATTGATGGGCCATTAACAGAAGATAGTCTGGAGGGAGGGGGCACGGGAAACAGTGGTGCACAACAACATTTCATGTAGATGGTGATAGAATACATACTTTGGGCACATTTTACATTGTAACCTATGACAGGTAGCATCCGGATTCCCATGTTTTTGTTTTTTTTTTTCAGTTAAGAGCCCGTTCCTTTCAGGGCTCTTCAGTACTGACTGCTGGGAGGATGGTTTCAGTAGCTGAGGTGGAAAACCTCTCTTCTCCTGGAAATGCTTGCATCTCTTTGACAGAAACAGGCTGGTTCCACTGGTATGAAGGAGGTATATTGTTGCTACAGTCACTGGAAATGGGAAATAGGTTGATTACATCTACTTTAGCAAACAGTATAATTCAAAGCAATTGAAACAGGTGGTGATAAAGGCCCAACATCCAATCTAATGTATTTCAGGATATCTTGCTTAGGCTAAGCTCTACTCTGATTCCACAGACTGGATGCTCATTGGCAGCTGAGTTGCATTGGGCTGCACTCCCAGGAGCGTGTCCTCTGTCTTAATTTCCTCCACACGGGATCCAGGTAGCACGCTCAAAATCTGCTTTATCATGCAATCAGTGTACAGTCAGTGCAGATGACTGAGAGATTTTCTCTGAATACAATAACTCCTGCTCTAAAATTTGAGCTAATGTATACCTTAATCAGTTGTGAAGAACTGGGATACATATTTTCTTAAAAGGTGACATATTTTCTTAAAAGGGTTTCAGGCTATTAGTTTGGTGAGATGCAGTCACCTAGGGAGAGGCATCTAATGTCATTTAATTTGCCCTAGGATATCCTCTTTGTTCTCCAAATTCCTATCTCTGATGGCACAATGTCCCATAAGTCCTGCATCTCAATGGTCAGCTCCACCTGGTTGTTTCTGGGACTGCAGGGCTTTTTGGATGCCAGCAGACACCTGTCTTTATGCACCAGAATGAAGGTCTTAAACCCTTTAACGTGCTTCTCCTGCACCTTCTTGTTTTACAGACATGGGAGGCACAGTTGTGGGCACAGCTTTGTGTGTGTCATTCATGCTGTGTCTCAGACCTTACCCTTGAAGATACCTAAGTGCTGGAGGCATAGCTCAGCATCTTCCTCTCGCTGTTATAGACTGCATACAGGGATGTGGCCTTCCCACTAGTCTGAAAGAGTTTTCCATTAAATAGGCTATAGAGTCTGCTATACTCAGGTGCAAATGTATGATTAAAAAGATTGCAGGAATGGCTGAAATTTTTTCCATTTACATATGGTAAAACTAAGTATTTTGTACAGAAACAGCTCTTTCTTATATATCACCCAACCTGACAGGAACTCTAATTAGCAAGATTTTGATTCCTCTGTGGAGGAGCAGTAAATATTTTGAAATTTTGCTTTCATCTTCTATAACATTAAAAAATTAAATGAGGCAATCTTGATATTTGTTTTTTTCTGATGATGAGATCAGCCCTCTTTATGGAAAGTTTCCCACAGCCAAATGAACACAGCCAATCTATGCTACAAAGCAAAACAAAACAAAACAAAACAAAAAACCCCAAAAACAAACCAAAACATAAACAAAACCGAAAGAACTAAAACCAACAAAAAAGTGCGTCAATATCTGTGCCTGCATATAAAGGAAAGACATGCAACTTCAATATTTCATTTTCCCTCAGATATCTAGGTCTTGAAGATTTGAAATTAAAGACAATCACTTCCATACTTCAGGGTAGAAAAATGAAAGATAAGAACTACTTAATGTGGAAATTAAGACCATAAAATGCAAACATTTTTCATTTTTCCTGACAGTAGTCATGTGCCTTTGTGCTTGCAGCTGCATTTTGGAATTTACATTCTTTTCAGAGATAAGTCTGCTGGTGCAGACTACAGCTATGGAGGGACAGATGGATTTGCAGAACATCCACATAAAATACAAAAGCAGCATTGGAGCTCACCATGCATTACAAAATCATAAATGTGTGACCTTTCCTTCATTGTTAGATTAGAGCAAAAGCTTGAACTGTTAGGTCAGATTATTTCAAACCCATAAGAGTTAGCAACAAAATCTTCTAGAATTATTTCGAAAACACTATTTTTTCTTGTGGCAGAGGGCTTTTGTGTTGTTCTGTGGTTTTTTAACAGAATGTGCAATATTAATTTCATAACACAGTGAAATAACTCCATTAAAAAAAGAAATTTAAAAATATATATTTAGATTTGGCTGAAGTTTTGATTTGCTAGATGATTATTCCTACTCAGGAGTTTATGTTTGAGGAGATGTAGAATCAGCATACACATAGTAAATATGATCTACAGCTGGTAGGTTTTATGCGTAAAGCACAAGAGTCGTTGGTACTTTGTGAGTTTTACTTTACTTTGAACCATCACATTCAGTTTGCCCTAACAAGCACAAAGGGTTTTTCTTTTCCTCAGTTGTGGTAGTCACAACACAGATAAGTTCATTAATTCAGTGAGGATTGAGACAAGATAACACAATTGCTCAGAGCTCTGCAACCCTACATGATTCCTATTGTTAATATCTAGTGATAGTTCTCTCTGTCAAAAGATCAGTATATACCAATTTTAATTAACCTTTTTTTTTTTTTTTTTTCCCCATAGATGTATTTCAGACACTATGAAGCATATTTACTGGTGTCAAATTTCAAGTATGAAACTGTTTATGATCCTCTAGGAACTAAGCACAGAAGTCTATTATATATATCTATTAAATATATATCTATATCTATTATTTATTATATCTGTGCAAGTACAGGTATCTATTATAGATCTATTATATATACAGATATTTGTATCTATTATATATATAATAATAATATAATATAATATAATATAATATTATGTATATATTATATATATACATAATATCTATTATATACAGATACCTAATTATCTGCTATATATATTATCTATCTATAGGACTAGATACAGATATCTAGGTACAGATATCTATTATATATTCCTTTTTTGTGTAAAATGTCACATTAATTATATAAAAGGTGGGGAAAGAATAATCTTTTTTACATTTGCCATAGCAAATGAGATGTGAAGATTTAGAAATTCTTGCAAAAAATCCAGACAAAGCAAAAAACCACATTTCATACAGTGACACTACACTATTTACAAACACATTTGCTGTGTTATTTGGAAATATTCCATGCCTATGTTCTAAATTGTTTGATAACTTCCAGGGAAGTTACAGAGCTAAAAGAAATAGGTTGAAAACCTTTCTGATCATTCCTCAGGTTCTTATGTTTCATTGTAGTGGTGTCTGATTTGATTTCATGAAGACCCATAAATTAGATGTGTACCTAAAATTAAAATGTCATTTTTATCTTGTGTCTTTGGTTTTGATTATTGTTACTTTGTTTATATAGGCCATTTTAATGTCCTCAGAGTTTAATAAAAAACTTAGAGTTTTCCTTTTACAGCCTGAAGAAGTAAAATCTTTGTTAGAATAATGTGTTATTTTAAATTTGAAGAGTTCATTGTTCATTGATTTTTACTGCCTGTTACTTGTAATGGATGGAAAATTGTTTCCAGTAGCCTTATTTGAGACCATGGAGCCTTTTGAAGCCTCACATTTCTTTGGAATTCTTCTACAAAAAACATATTGAAAACACAAAATTATGTTTACCAGATGCTTTGAAAGTTTTTTTTTTTTTTAAATGATGTTGCGGAATAGAGCATTAAGACTGGTTTTATTTATTTAATTTTTGGGGAGATTGTCTGTCCAATTTTTCAACAAATGAATAGCATATGGAAAGAAAGACTTCTGTTCTCTAAAAACAATATGACTTATAAACTTTTGTATTAAATAGTTATATGCTGAGCTAAAGTATTATGGAAAATTTCACTTGAATTTGCCACAATCTTTAGAATTGGGGTTCTAATCAGTCATTAGAATCACCTACATGAAATAAAGCAACCAAGGAGGAAATCCTCCTAAATGAAAAGGTCGGCTTTAAATTGTCATGCATCATTGCTTGAATCCTGGGAATTCTAAGATCTGTATTATTCTTTTGTGAGGAATCAAATGGATCTCTCTGACTCTACTGGTGCTTGGGCACAATGCCTCTGCCAAGGGATGGAGTGCATCCAGTAGTAACCTTTTTTGCACTCTCTAATATACTAAGTGGAAAATGAAGAACAGTGAAAGTAATTATTAATGTCTCCTTATTCTTGCAAAATATAGCAGAGTTCTAAAACTGAGACAGAGGGAAATTCAAAGACAAATGGGCGATTAACAAACCGAACATTATCAGACCCTAAAAATAATGTGCACATTTAGTTGCAAAAGAGATCCCTTTTTTTTGCCACTCTTCATCAGTCTGGAAATGATCAGCTAAGCATGTAAGCCAACCTCTACTGCCATTTAGTTCTCTACTGTGACAAACAGAAACCTATGTCCAGGAGAGAGTTCATAGATACACTTGGATTTAGAACAAAAAGGATAAATGAAACACCTTCTACAAGTCCCCCACATATGTTATGGAATAACTTACCATTTAAAATATAACTCACTTCAAAAATGTTTAAAAAAGGATAAGTTTGGTTTCATTATTTTCATTTTCTTAAATTTTGCCTATCAAAACCATAGGCAAATCTTATACTGAGGTTAGCTTAAATGTATGAGGGCAGATTCATTCCACAGAAACCTCAGTGACAGACATTCTGGACAACTGCAGTCTCATTAGAAAACCTTGTTAAGCATAGTAGGCTCAAAAAGAAAAATGCATTATTACCAAGATCTTAGTTTATACCATTCATCAAATGTGAGAAGTTTCAGCATTTACAAATGCTATGCTATTTAACTTTAACAGCAACAGTGAAATAGCACGTGAGTTCTGCATTCTGAATAAACTCCATATTGAATGTGCTTAGTTTGCCAGTTACTTTTCTTCCCTAATGCTAGCTCCCTGATAATGACATTCTGCAGGACAGAGCAAACCTTTGCTCTTCAGTCATGCTCAGATTATTCCTCAAGGAAAAAAATCCATTAACTAGCAAGATGGATCCAGATGTTACTTTCAGATTCTCCTGTGCTGGTGACATCCATGAGGTGGAAAAAACCACAGATGTTCTGTCAGCATTTTAGGTGAATCTTTGGAATTTGTAGTTAAGGGAAGCTGAAGCATGGTAAAATTGCATTTTAAGAAGGTGGTTAGTTCCCATATGGGCAGTATATTAAAGTTCTACAGGTACACAGACACAACGAAGAAAAGAAGAGCAAATTTCCCTGTAAACCTGAGAAACCTTTTTTTCAGTGTATTACAGATTTGAAGTAATTGCAAAATGTCAAAGTATTTCACAATAAAATGTTTGCATTAATGTTTTTTTCTTAAATTAAAAAGTTTTTTCCTCACTGTCTATTCATTTTAATACAGCCATTTCTGTAGTAGTAGCACATTACTCTGAGTTTTCAGTGATGCTACTCAAAGAATATTTGTTTTAGAAATGTTATTATTTTCCTTTTTTTTTTTTTGTAAAGGCAAGTAAAAGGAACTATTCAAATTTCAAGTCTGCACTCACATCAAAGTGAGTTCCACCATATTAATTTTAATGTGTTCTAAATTGGTTGTTAGAACCTTCACGTTACAAAAATTATGCACTGAATGAGGAGGGCGTGATTTTACCTAATTGTTGTGAATTAGAAAACACACTGGATATTATTCCAAGAAAAAATAGAGATTGAAAGACTGGAGAAATTATCTCTTTATTTTATTTCAGATAATTAGCATTTATAATAGAGGAGAACTAATGATCTAAAGGAAGAAAAGTTTTATGTTGTACTGCTGTAACTTTGTGTAGAAGTAACAACATTAGCTGCAATGTGAATGCCTGACAACTTTGTGTAATATAATAGGATTATATTAGGATGAAGAATATATAAGGAATATTTGTGGCATATTCTTGATTTGAATAAATATGTATTACTCAGAGATATAGGGATA
The DNA here is from genome assembly GCF_015227805.2 of Hirundo rustica. NCBI lineage: Eukaryota > Metazoa > Chordata > Aves > Passeriformes > Hirundinidae > Hirundo > Hirundo rustica. The sequence continues at coordinate 19,162,533 of NC_053453.1, read as the reverse complement.
TGAGTTAAAAAAAGAAGAAAAACCTACTTGAAATGCAAAGCTTCATTGTATTTAAGAATCTCAATAACCTACCAATTTAATAAAATTTATAATTCTAATTTTTTAGGACTGCAAGTATTCATTAATGATGAAGGGATTTTTTTTTTTTTTCAATTAAAATCAGTTGATTAGGCAACTTTTTACACAGCCCAAATTTAGGCCTTGAAAAAAAAGAGAGATGGTCAGAAAAATCAAATTCAAAGGTGAATATTGGTGTCAGAGACCTAACTCAACCTCAGAGTAAACAGACAGAATAATCTGTTTTGCTTGATGTGCCATGTGAGAGCTCCTTGTGCCTTCAGTGTATAATTGTCTTTCTGTGGGGACAAAAAAAAAAAAAAAAAAAAAAAAAAAAAAAAAAAAAGAAGGCACAATAGCATATGTAAGTGAGCAATAGCAAACACTTTGTGATGGCTGAATGATTTTGTGAACTAAATCCTATTATAGAGTCAATTTGAAATAGCAGAACAAGAAGAACAATCTATAAATGTACTGGATGAATCAATAAAAATCAAAATTATTGCAGCTTCAGTAGATTTCTTCATAACAGCAACTGGCCTGCGAAAACAATGGCTTCAAAAGGCCCCCCCAAAAATGTTAGTGGTGCTTATGGGTTTCCAAAACCAAGGCCTAGATGCTACTGTCCTCCTTATGAGTGCATTTGACTTGCTCACATGGCAAGAACAAAGCTAAAGGTTTCACGATCCACGAATGAATCACTCCCGGCAGTTCCAGAGCTTTCCAACCTCCTGCCTCTCTCTTGATGGACCATTGCTACTCTCTGCTCATCTGCAGATGTGTCTACAGCCATTTCTCTCCTGCCATGTGTGGGTGTCCCAGTCAGGCGTGCCTGACTCTGGGCTTGCCAGCAGTAATCCACACCAGCTGCTAACAGCCACGCTGACAAAGAAACTGTTCAATAAGCCTATGATGGAGGAACTCCTTTTTCAAGTACTTAAGAGCTTTAATGGTACAAACTGAATTTCTCACCAGTAATTTATGTCTTGTGGCAATCTTGAAGTTGGAGATTGCAATACCATCATGAGGCAGAGGAAAGACAAAATTATTGTTTCTGGACGAAAGACTATTAAGAACATGCTTGCACAGCCTGCAGTAAAGAGTAAAATTGTGTTGATTGAACAGCAAAAATGTCATTGACACATAAAGATTATTTTTTTCTAGAGGCAAAGATCATTCTTTCTCTGGAGTAGGTGTGTATACATCTATTGTATTCACGATTGCATGAACCAGCTTGTGACTCTGACCTCACTATCTAAAGTAAATATCCTGTGATCAAATGTCCCCTAGAATGACAGAGATTTTGCACCCAAAAAAAAAAAAAAATCTATTTGTTACTTCAGTTCTCCAGTTAAGCAATACATTTACAGAAATATAAGAACAGAAAGCTATAGACACTCTAGGAAGATGACGTTATCCTCTAGGATAAAATCACTGGCATGTTTTAATGTCCAGTTTAAAAATTTTCTCTGTGCTCTTCTAGCTTCAGCAATGAAAGAGATTCTGATTCTTCTGTGACTGCTGGCAAGGAAAGCATAAATTATGTATGTTCGTTCAGTGCTTCACACCAAGAAGACAGTCAGTGCTCTTCTTTGTTTATAGTTTGGGTTTTGTTTTTTTTTTTTTTTTTTGTTTGCAAACAAGCAAAGATGATGAAGAGGGAGTTCCAGTCAGGAAATAGGAATTGAGAAAGACTTTGGGCTCTCTTCAACGGGGGGAATTATTTCACAGACAGGAAAGCACAAAATAAAACACAGCCAAGGAAAAGAAATATTTTTCTATCATATGCTTTGTCTGCTTACACTGAAGAATTTGTGGTTCTTAAAGCTTGAACTATTGGAAGTGGTCAAGCAGGAAGACATTTGTGTAAAAATAATGACTATTTAAAGGCCAGAGCTATTAACAAATAAATGTTTTGGAGAGTTTTTAAAAACAAGTAAACCACTAGCAGCAACTATTAGGATTCTCTTTTTTTTCTGTTAAGAAATCTTTTTCTTAAATAGCAAACATTTTTGTTTCCAGTGAAGTAAAAATTTTAAGCCTCAAAGACACCTTGTTATATCTTTCTTATATCTTCAAAATATAACATTTAAATGAAATGTAGTGAAAATGTATTTGTTCCTATCGTAAATAGACCTAGGATACCAAATCTCATTCTATAGCCAATTTTTATGTCAGAGCTAGAAAACAATGAAAAGATAGTTCTACACAGGAATATTGACAAAACAGTAATTCCAGTGAAGAGGCAAAATAGTACTCTAACGTCAGCTATCAGAGCATTAAAAACCACAAAAAGAATGAACTTGTGCAGCGCAATATTTAAGATTAATATTTTTCAATCTTGTTATGACTATTATCATCTTATCATGAATATTAATCGTATTATGACTGAAAATTACTTGCCTTTTGCTGATTTTGCAAGTTTCTGTTTTGAACATAATACATTTCTATTCATCCATTATATATTACACATCTTTTAATATATAATTAATATGCATTTTATATATTGTAAAGCATCCAGCCAACAAAGGAAATATTTGCCTATAGTATCACTCTGAAAAGTTTTTTAACACTAAATTAGAGTAAATTTTTTTTTTTAAATAAGTAAGAAAGTGAAGGTGAGGGAAGGGCATAATTTAGGTTGCTAAAATAAATTTATTCTATATTGTTCAGTACCACACGTGAAATATCAGAAAAAAAAAATTGCATTTGCATTATGTTCATATAAATATTAAGGACTTATATGCTTACTCAAAAGCCTCCTTTTAATTTAGCTCTCCTTTTCTTAATAACATGAAATGTATTAATGTTGAAAGGCCACCAAGTATTCAGAAATAATGAGCTCTGAAGCTTCCAAAGTCATCTAACCAGTACTCAGCTGAGTTTCAATGATGAATAACTAGGCCAATCTTTTTTTGGTAACATAGAGCTAGGGATAAAACTTGGCCAAGCCAGAAGGAAAATGAAAGAGAAGCTTTGTGAGCCCCTTTACGCTCCCTCTGCACACCATCCACTAGATTGCTGTGTTGCTTCCAAGTCTGCTGAGCCAGGTACTCTGAGCCATCCCTCCCTCCCTGCTTGCTCTGTGCCCGTCCAATACATTTCCTGGCCTCAGGTTGTTCGTTTACGATTTCTTCCCAGAAACAAGATGTCACAGCGCAGCTGCTCTAGACTTCATAATTAAGGCTGTCTGCTCCATTTTCCTGCCACCTTAAATGTCCTTTTTCCCAAAACCTTACACTCAGTTCTTCAGGGGCTTGAGTTTAATGCAAGATGCTTCCATCTGAGCACACCATTGCATATGAAATGAATAAACATAGCCAGATGAAAGGCTAAACTGAGGTGCACGTGTTAGTGTTCTTCAGATAGACTCTGGTCTGGAGCACTTTGTAGCTAGATAAAGGTAATTTGCAGATGTTCTCAAAATCTCCTCAATTGTCTTTTTTTGCAGCTTTCAGCAGTAATATTCAGCTCTGTAAAACTTTTTTTTTCTTTCTCCAAATGCTTTTACATCATGAATATGAAGTTACAGACGTGCTCTTCACAGATTTCTTTCAGTACATAAGCTGCAGCCTACCAGAACTTGCTAGGTGATGGCAACTGCCTTTACCAGAATATTTTACTCTGTGCAGAAATGAGTCTAGTACATTTTAAGGTCTCCAAAGCCCATCAAAAGCAGAGCTTGAAAGATAATACATCAAAGGACTAGAGTCACTGGAGAAATGGATAAATGAGATGTCATAAACCCTTTTGCGACCTCAAGTCAGCAGGATGTGTTGATGCATTTCTTTGTTTAGACAAACATTTGTTGTATTTCAAATTATAACAAATAAAATCCTCCCTACATTTCATTGTAAAAATGGAATTTGATTTTCTTATAGTTATTTCAGGTTTCTCCACTCAAATATGAAAAAAACGTAATTTGAAGGGTACTTGTAAATTTTTTGAGAAATTTTAGTTTTTAATGCTGTTTATTGTTACACCTTCATGCTACCATTGTGAATTCAGTGTATAGGTTTCCCTAAGCTAAAAGAGATACATATTTAAAACACAACATATGAATTTAGCTACATTAGCCCTGTTTAAGTCAGTAAAACATTTAAATCCTCATATACCTATTTGAGAATGCAACTAGTTTTGTCAGAATACAGTGGTAGCTTGATTGTTTCAGTGCCTTGAAAGGGAGAATTATATGAACAAAAGATGTTTTCAGTTTTGATTAACTAGATGTTTTCAAAGGCTATGTGGAGAAAGATATCAGTTAAGCACTTTTGACCAAGTACAAGTTAAATTATATATGTGCTATTAAGAGAAATGTAATATGTAAAGTCAGAAAACCATAAAAGTACATTGGTTTAACTTTTAGCTAATCTGTTTGAAATCAAATTGAGTGAATTTTAACTAGAAAATTTTAACTAATTGTTTCTCTAATATGGACTCCTGTGAGGATGTAAATCAGCCTCTATTGTATGACTGTCAGCTAGAAAAGAAATTTGGTAACTTCCAACAGGTGTGGTGTTAACAATTTAAGTTAGTTTACTTTGTTCTGAAATGAAAAAGAATCAAAGATAGCTGTGCTTTGGAGTTAGGAAGCTAACCCATCCTGAAATTCCACAGTAATATAAAACCAGGTGCTGTAATGTCTTGGACTCTGGTGTAAGAGATGAAGATAGTTCAGGGTCTGTGGAAACTTTCAAAAAAGTCAGATTGTTTCTGGCCACTGCAGCAACACAGATATGTTGGTCACACATAGTCTAGATTTTAGGCAGATTGTCAGTGATGTTAAGGAAGTTAGCCTAGATTCTTGCAATATGTCACATAAAGGATATTATATGCAACTTTCCCAAACACATTTTCTCCCAAGCAGGAGATATTCAGCTCATTCCTTTCCACAGTGAATACAAATACAACTCTTTCAGTATGGCATGCTGAGTTTGTCTTAGAATTTTGTACAATGATCCACAGTTCTAAAAGCAATGATTAGTCTGTCTCACTTTATAAAAACAAGAATAACATTGTGAGGGTGTATTTTCCATTATATGGTCATTCTCAGAGTCCTAAAGCAAGATTTCATGGCATAAACACAGATGTTTGCTTAAGCATAAGTTTTAGACTTGTCTTATTGAGCAATAAGCAATAATGCATTCAGTATAACAAGCAGAGACCTCAGATTTGGAATGTCAGCACATAATAACCTTGTCTAGACCTGTATCACCACTCAGACATACAACTGATAGCCAAGTGTGACTTACAGAGGACTTTCTTTAAACTGCCAAGTAATTTCTAGGTTCTTCTACCAGTCCTGCCAGGCTGTCTTTGCTGAGGTGAATCAGCACAAGTCAATGCCAAAGCAAAAAGCAGCTTCTCAGGAATTTTTTTTTTTTTTTAGGACAACTGACTAGCAAAGACATGTTCTAGTTGGAAGATGGATTCGAGTTTAAACCGAAGAAAAACAGAAGCAACCAAACAAAAAATATCCATCAATTTTCCCCAATGCTTACAAATGCAGCGGAGGATGGTTAATTTACTTAACTGTACTACATGATCTTACATCATGGTTGAAATTTAATATCTATTTTATAACCAAGTAACAAATCTGGAAACAATTTATTGGTGTCAGGCAATCCTCAAACATACGTTCTGGAGATAATATTGGCTATAATTATCTTCCTTTTGTTTTCCAACTTCCCAACATCTATTTTTACTGTTTCATTTTAAAAGATTGATATAGAAATAGTGTAGCAACAATTTCTTTTTCATAAATTATCTTTTGCTAAATTACTTCAGGGAAGCATTCTGGATGGGAGAATCAATTCCATCCAACTAAATATCATGCTTTGAAATATTGTCTCTAGGAGTGACATTCTCATGGACTGGCATCACACTTGATTTTGGTGTTGTGCTGGCATGGGAGACTGATGGGAAGTTATGGGCCTTGACTGTGAAGGAGCAGCTGGACAAGCCCAGGCCAGCTCACCACCCTTTCTCAGGACCACCTACGTACCCAGGTGGTTACTGTTCCTACTGGTCAAAACTCTGAACTCCCAAGACTCAAGAAGACCTACAAAATCACATTATGGCCTTTTATTTTCTACACAGATAATGTTGCTCTTAGTCATAGTATGGACCCTACTATGATGAAGACATTAATTAGTGTTGGTCCCACTATGAACCCTTGAGGGACACCACTCATTATTGGATGCTGGAATATGAGCCATTGAATCTAACTCTGTGGACTTGCCATCCAGCCAATTCCTAATCCATCTAACAGTTCCATCTAATGGAAAACATATAGTTTAGCACTTTAAAGGTGAGAATGTTGGGGAGGGGTGCATTAAAGGCTTTAAAGAAGTTTCAATAGATGACATTCATAAATCTTCCCTTGTCCATTGATATAGTTGCTTCACCATAAAAGGCCACTAAGTCAATCAGGTGATGAAGCCATGTGTTCAGCTCCCTGTCTTCTGTATATTTTGACACATCTTCCAGAAAATTCTACTTCATGAACTTATCAAGTGCAGAGGTGAAGCTGACTGGTTGGGAAAACTGCTGCTCATCAGTGAAACTTGCCACAGCCCAGGTGTTTAGCCTGTTTGCCAGCTGGTTCTTAAATAAGGCAAGCCCAGTGTAAGCGAATAATTGACTAGATTTAAACTGATGCTTTAAAACACAAATATAAAAACATACTATTTTCTGAGTTAAAGGATGAATTAAATTACCTCAACATGTACTTAGTACAAATGGGCAAAACTAGCGCTACGTGAGATTTTACCAGACTAAGATTCACTGTGGAGTAGCCTAGAATCTGATCATTTCATAGGCCTTCAGAGCCTTGCAAGTGTGCTTTGGCCAGGACCACGAGGTTGCTTCTGTTGGTTCCTCCCGATTCTCTGGTCTTACTCAATATGGGCTACTAAGTTCCACCTCTGCTAGCGCAATTAATTTCTTCCATCTAGTAGGGACTTTATAGTATCTTCCATGAACAGTTAATCCCTACTTTTTATTTTCTTCTAGCTATTAAAGCCTCAACTGAGAATACCTTAGTTTTGTCTCTTGGCATCATTTGCAAGTAAAGCAGCCCTTGTTCCAAGTCAACTTTTTTTGTCTCTTGGCTGGTAACTTCCTGGCCAGGTTGTTTTAGTCTCAGAACATTTTCAGCATAACAGTGGCTCTCAATAATTACATGAAATGTGTTGCAGCTTTCAATGTGCTACAGAAAACATGTATGGATATCGAGTTAAAATGCATCCCCTAGTGACAATCTATTACCTCCCCCTCTCCTTTATCAAAAGCCAGCCTGAACAACCACATTTTCTCTCCTTTCTTTAAACTTCTTTCATCTTTAGAAATGCAGAAAACTACCCTATGCATATCCTCTCTGTAGAAAGTTATACATAAAACAGAATAACATGCTCCACAACCCCCCCAAAAAACCAAAAACCTCAGAAAAATCTTTGAACTAGGAAGATGTGCTTTGGGGTTCTTTGATTGGTCTTTTTTCTGCATATCTTGCCCTGTTATAATTAAAATTTGCTGGAAACTTATTAGGGAAGGGAGATTGTTGTATTATTTTTGATTTTAAAATGGAGTCAATTTAGATTCATCAAACAAACCGCAGGGTAGAAGAAAAAATTGAAACCAACAGGTTGCCTGCCTGCCTTTCTGACTATCTTACATCCTATTTCCCTATATAATCTGTTTTGTCCATTTGAAGTTCTTAGCTTCTGGGAATCTGTCATGTCAGGTGTATGGAAAATATCGGAAAAGTTGAGCAGTTCTATGTTATTAGATATAATCAATGATGCATCTGGATGCTTTGGAACTGTATACCTGCTACAAAAGCAAACAAAAATATTGCAAATAGACAATACTTTAGCAAGGAATTGCACTCAGCACATCTCCTTTGTTTAATTTTTTGTATGACAATAAAAAACGCTTCTAAAAAAGGTTTATTAACTATCCATTTAGATGCTGGGAAAGAATATTTCTCTCTCCATTATCAATCTCCTTCCTTTTACTTCATTATATATCTCTCTCATTGCTCTTTCTTTGTGATCCACTGAAGTAATTTATTGTGTGGTAATAAGCAATATTTGTGCTGGGGCTTTAAAAAGGATATTGTGGTAGTCCTTTGAAAGACAAACAGATGATTCCAATCATAAAATATCTATAAGGTCATCAGCCACCTGTATAGATGCAGCATGTGACTCAGCTCCTGATTGATTATATTTGCATCATATTGATATATATGTGATGTTGATAATATTAAACCTGTGTTCTTAGGTGATATACAATAACTAATAGTCTGTTCTTCACCATGTCTTCTAATATCCTCCTAAGTGACAGTTACATATTTAACTCAATTACTTTCCTTACTGGTTTGTTGATTGAGGTACCTCTACATGATAATGTTACCTCTTGAGATTTTCTTTGAAGTTGAGTTTATAGCTTTGGTTTCTATAAGCCTTTTCTTGCTTCTAAGAGCCCTGGGTTTTAATTTTTTTTACAAGAGAATTTAAAGGATAGTTAGTCACAGAAAGTTGTTTGCACATACTTTACTGTCCATTTCCTATATATGTTAAAAATGTTCCTTTTATTTATAAAGGCTTTTTCTTAGAAACAGTCAGAATGTCTCCTGGTTCAGTTGATGTCTGTTCCTTCTTGTTCTCCCACAGTACATGTTTGTGAAGAGGTTGACAGTGCCTGGGTGTCTCCTTCAGAGGCAGGAGGGTAGCTGGTTTTCCCACCTGAGGCCATCTCTGCTTCAGGCTGGACCTCAATGTCTCCTTACAGGGTGGGTACTCCATCCTCCAGTCACCACAGTAGCTCTGTGCTGAAATTCTTCAAGTTTATCATTGTTTTAGGCTGTTTGTTTTAGGTACAAAACTGGGGAAAGTGTTTTCGCTGTGGTCTAAGCAGTGTTGAGCAGAGAGGGATAATCCCTTTCCTCAGTATGCTGGCTCTTTTTCTATGAATGCAGCCCAGGAGCCTGTTGACCATCTTTGCTGCCAGGGCACTGCTGGCTCATCTCATTGCCCTCTAGGCTGCCAGTTTATTTTTGGCAGAGTTTTTCCCAGCAGGTCAATCTCCACCTTATATCATTGCAAGACACATTTCCTCCATTTGCAGAGATTTTTTTTTTGGCCTTTCTGAATTTCATAAGGTGCCTCTTGGCTCATTTCTCCACCAGGTCCAGGGCCATCTGGATGACAGTCCTGTCCTACAGCGTAATTAACTGCTCGTACCTTTTCATCATCTGCAAACTTGCAAGAGTGCACTCCAGTGTCTCTTCCAGGTCATGGGTAAATGTGTTAAACAGGATAAGTCTGAAGACAGACCCTTGGGATACTCCACTTGTTACTGGTCTACAGCTGGATTAAACAATCCTACTGATTAGCCAAGTGGGTTTTTTTCCCAATTTGTTTTTTTCACCTATCCCAATGGGAACACCCTAACTGGGATAAAGAATATTAGAGGAGACAGCATGAAAAGCCTTTCTAAAGAACAGCATTCCTCTCGACTACAAATCCTGTTTCATTGTACAAGTCATACAATGGGAAAAGAAATTGTGATTATTTAGTGATAAAGCCAAAACTGGATATGGAAGGTTTTTTTGGAAGTTTTGTTCCAGACCTTTAAGCGCACTTGTGGTTGGCAAAAAACTGGGGCTGTTTCAACACAAAAGACTAACTGTAAATTCCCTAATTCTGTGACATGTTTCTGTGGACAACTTTTTGGGGATGCAAAGCCCACACATTTGTTTGGAATGACCTCGATGAACAGGGCCTAAATCTCTCACAGTTCCGTGTTGCTTTATAGGCAATTATTGTAATCTCCTTCCTTTTTGCTTTGACATTGATTCATCTGTAGATTTGAGACACTTTCCCCTTGGTGTTAAAGAAAATTTGCTTGTGCTTGGAATAACTTATATAACATGAGTAGTATGACAGGAAGAGTAGTACCCTTTTAAAATAAAATTAAATAAACCAACTGCAACTTGTTGCTCTCAAAGCTCAACTTGGAAATTGTACAGCTTACTGCAACCAGTCACTGCTCGATGTGGACATGTATTTTAATAAAGCCAGGAAGCCTGCTACTTCTTTCTTCATCATCAACTACTTTTATCCTGTCTAAGAGAGTTGTTTAAAGTATTTCCACTTTCTGAGGTTTGAGTTGGTTTTGTTTCTTGTTTGTTTTTTCATTCTGCTACATTACAGAGAGAGTAAGACTAATAACTCAATTTCTCCAACTCACCTTTCAAATTCAGCCTAGCTTTTCACTAAGATATTCTCCTTCTTTCCTCTTGACTCTCTTTCCTTAGCTCACGATTTCCAGTTTAAATTTTCCATTCATACGCTTTTTTAATACTTTTCTGTTTGTATATTTTTCTTTTTTTCCCCCCACTTCTGCCCATGCTCAAAGCAATTGCAATCTCTTATCCTTAACAAGTTGATCTTTTGGCATAATGCACGCAAACTCAGCTACTTATAAGCCTCAGGCTCAAGTACTGCGGTGTTACTAACTGTATGTTTTGTAAAGAATCTGTATTGAAAGGAGTCAACTAAGCTTATGGTTTTTTTTATTCAATGGCATTAATACCTGTGAAAAATATAACAAGAAACTGGAAAAATGAAAGAAATAATAATAAGAAAACTGTTTATTGTTTTCAATTGTAAAAGTAGCCATATTTTAAAAGATGAAAAGGAACCCCCATGTTGCCTATCTTAGACTAATCTATATTTCTGAAATCCACAGAGACTGGCAAATAATAAACCTCTCATATGGGGGATTTCCTATATCTCTTTTTTCTCAAGTTTCGTCTGGACGTTGAAGCCCTTATGCAGAGAAACCATGAAATTAAATAATAATTCATTGGTACAGTACAAAAAAGTAAAAAGGGATGAAAATAATGAAAAAACTTTTAATGATTTTGGCCTCTTGCAAACTAGCACATGACCCCATATATCATCACCTGAGCTAGGGTGACAGGATTTGTACACCATTATACCACCCAGCTATGAGCAACAGACACAACTTCATGCTGCAAGAACAAGTATGTTGTGTAAATAATACACTAATACTTGATGCACCCTGCTCACCATTTCTAGTTGTATTTGTGAAATGCTGTAATGAAATCCTTTCCATTTTAAGAAAAGATGGATGGTGTTGTTGGTGGAAAAATATCTTCCTCAGGACATTCTTTTTCTGTCTGTTTTGAATTTGGATGGAAAGTGGTACTTTCAGTTGCCTTATCTCTTTTCACCACTTCTGTTAACTTTACCTGTGGTGGTGGACACATTTACCTAAAACTTTTGCCTTTGTACCTTTATTCCTGAGTCTCAGTTACGATTAATCAAATGTGTATGCACCTAATATCAATTTTGCAATTTGTCAGTGCTAGTGTGCATGCAAATACAAGACAAGCTTCAGGACTTCTCTGTCAGAGAATAGCGTTTAAAAAAGAATTATGTTTGAAATAGCATTATGTCTGAGTCCGCACAACTTTACAGCTGCCTCTTTGACAGCACTTACAAGTTATCTGACTCTTTTTCTCCCCTTTTTGCTGCAGCTAAACAGAAGGTGATTTTTTTTGTGTGTGTGTGTGTGTAGAATAAGTAACAACGGCATGCCTCTGTCACAGGGTTAGAAAACCTCAAGTCAAATATATACCACATGCTGCCTTGGTCAAAAGTACATTTTACTGTAATAATAGAGCCCATGATCTGACAGCTTGTCTCCTGGGCCCTTGCAAGGCCACATTGCCTCTGAGTGAACATACAAAGATATCTTGTGCTTTCACTTTGAAAGTTCCCCCGAGAATTTTTTGGTAGGATTTTCCTTGCCAGGGATTGCTTTTGAAATGTGCAAAGGGACATGCAAACAGACAAAAGAAATCATTACTGCGGAAATATATGCAATAGGTATTCTTCCCAAAGATGTTGCATTTCCTGTGCTCACCAGTGTAACCTTTTCAGAAAGGAGTATAAACAAACAAAGCTAAAATCCAAGGGAATCAAAACAAGAGTACAAGCATTTAGGTTATATAAAAGAAGAGCTCCTTTGCAGATAACTCACCTCCTGAACTTGATGGCAAAACATCTCAAGCTTGGATACCTAATAAGATATACTAAAATATGTTCTACTGAAAAATCATATGTAGTCACAAATTAATTTCAAAATCTGTATAAAAAACCTTCATTAAGTTGTAGCTCATTTATTATCATTTCCTTGAAGATTTTTTCCTCCCTTGGTATTTGGAAAAATTTTTAGAAGAAAAATCTTTCAAAGTATTTAAAAGAAGCAATATAAATATTTCCACTATGTGCATCAACATTCAGTATTCAATGCTCAGCATTCTTTGAATGTCCTGGGTACTAAACATTGCAGAGGCTTTTTTGTTTCACTAACATGTTCCAATAGCTTTATGCTCTGAAATCTGAAAATAGTAGTCTCAGCAAGTTATTCCTCATTTTTGTGGGATATTTAATGGTATTATCTAAACCTCTTGCATCTGCCTGCCTGAAGCTGTGAGGAATTAGTAAAATGTAGGAAACAGTTAAGTAAGTTCTGCATGCCATCATCCACTTCAAGTTTCATTGACTCTTAACAGTTGATAATAAAGAAATATTTTCCTGGTTGATATTTTTTCCTACTTTAGTTTTATTAAGTGCTGCATCCACAAAAACAAAGGAAGAAATTGAAGGAACATTTAAAATTAAAAAAACCCAAAATGCACTTAATTGCAAATTTATGTGAATGGACTAAGTTTTGCTAAGAAAAGTGCAGATATTAGTGCTAGAGGAAAAACATTCTCTCTAATAGTAATCATGTCACATTTTCCATGTAGCCCATGCATAAACAAATTAACTACATTTGTTAATTCTGTAATTTATGATTTAATTGTGGATTCCCCAACAGGTCTGAGATCAAGACCTGATCACATGAATAAACTGAAAATTCCCAGAGTCCTTTATAGTTGTAGTCCCAGTAAATAACAATGGATTTTTCTCTACATTTCAGCTAAATAAAAGGTGAAGGCCAAACCTGCCAAGACTAGTAGTGTAAGGACAGTACAGTTCTTTAGCAGACTCCTAGGTTAAAGTCAGTTGAGATTATTTGATTTAATTGGAACATCAGTTATAGGAAAGATCAAGAGATTTAGGGTTGTTCAGTCTGGAGAAGAGAAGGTGGCTCTGGGGAAACCTTACTGCAGCCTTTCAATATATAAGAAAGATGGATAGAGACTTTTCACCTCAGGTCTGCATTGCATCCCATGTAGTGCAGTAGTTGCATTCCATTTATGAAAGCTTTAAAGGTCCTGATATTACAATGAACATTAAATAATGTTTTACAGAATAGAGGTCAGAGTTATATGCAAAATTTTCTGCTTCCAAGTGTTTTTTTTGAGTGTACACACGTGTAAAAGAAAGATTTCTTCCACAGATATGTGCAGACTCACAAAAAAAAATCCAAGTATAAAGTAACCAAATCACCACAAGAAATTTAGAAGTATTTTATGGCAAGCTATGTATAATGTAGTGTTTATATAATTTGTCTATATGTCTGTATTTAAACTTCCTTTCTATGTACTGGAATAGGTTTTCTTAGCAAGTCTGATCTTTCTTGTCTCATTTTAGTTTTTCTCTACTTATAGAAAAAAATATATACAGGGTTTGTAGAAAAAAAAAAGAATAAAATAGAGCTTATGTTTACAGCACTTCCCAGAACTGCTTAGCTGTGGTTTTCAGTATTGTTCAAATGACTCATAAGAAAGGGTTTATTTCAAGAAATAGACAGTCAAGGGAGTCATCATAAATATAGAAGGCACTAAGTATGAATGCTGAGACCATCTCAATGGGCCTTTCTTCAAGTTCCTCACAATATTCAGGAATATTGCTGCTTCTGTTGAGTATACTCGCATTTTGTTTCAGCCCAAAGAACTGTTTTTAATATTTTCCTTCCTTTTAAGAGCCATAGGGAAGCAAATGAATAATTATATCTCTATTCACCTGTCTCTCACTCTATATTTAAATAATTCCATACATTCTTTTTCTAGTACACTAAACTAGCAAGCAACTATTTAGCTGTTAATCCATGTGAGTTACTCCAATGAAACTTCAGAGACATATAAATTTTAGCATAAATCTTGCAAATAAAGAAAACAAAGGGGCATGGTGAGACGTGTAAGAGAACATATCACTCTGACCCTGCTCAAAGGCAGAATCCACTGTACTTGAGCACCTTTACATGGCTATTTAACATACTCTGAAAAACCTCTAAAGAAATAAAACATAAGTATTCAGTAATTTATGTAATTGTTTACCAACATTCATGATTCAAACAGTATTATTTGTCTTAGAATTCAACCAGCTTACCTGTCCCTTCATCAGAGTGTTCATATTTGCACATTTATGAGGCCCCACTCAAATCAAATGAGGTGTTTAATACACTTGAGTATCAGTGCCCACTATGAATTAATTTTTCTTAAGGAATTACAGTATTTTTATTTGTATCTTTGCTATCTGCAGATCAAAAGCAAGCGCTTGCTAAATATCTACATTTTGGCTGTATTTTTAAATCTGATGTTACTAATACTCTTACTTCAAATTATTCCTATTTTCTGGAGATTTTTTTAGTTTATAGTTACCTATTTTAAAAAGAACAATAGCGGAACCATACTTGAATTCAACTGTGAATAATCTAAATACTGCTTTCTGTTCTATATTCCTGAAAGTTTATAGGCATCTTGAAAATAGATCCATGAAACATAATTCAGGGGGAAGAAAAACCAAACAAAAAAGCAAAAATCTCAAACAAACAATCAACTAAGCAAACAAACAAAACCTGTGGGGAAGTTCCAATTTGCCATATGAGTCTTCATCTCTGATGAATTTTGATATTCCTTGGTTTACATGTTCAGATAAGGGATGGAACCCAAGTGTTTTTAAATTTGGGAACTATGTTAGAACATACTTTACTTATGGAACCTTTTTCTAAAATTATGTATAAAAATGAAGGTCATCCCGTGACAGTTTCTGAATGGATGCATAAGACAAAATAACCTGTGTCCTTAGGGATGCACAACCTCTGTGGATACAGAAGAACTGTAGCAAAGAAACAGGAGCCACAAAGTTAAAACTCTGCATTCAGCATCTGCTTGTAAGACTAAAAACATTAGCAAAGTATTATGTTAGAGGACAACATGAACCCAAACCTCCTGCATTTATATACATAAATTTTATATATATATATATATAAATCACTTTCTCCCATCTTGCATAGTGTCCTGTTTATGCCCGTCACAGAATATTACATGCTGACTAAGACTTTTCCTGAGCAGGTCTTGCAAAGATTTATTTGCTGCAATTAATTCAGCAGCTTTCCCTTTCCCTTCTTGTTTCTAAAATCCACATGGACACTAGTTATGTTTGTCTGGAGATAGATATCTGGACTGCCTTAGAAGGAGTGGGGGATGATTGTGCATTCCAAGCAGAGTTTCTTAAGCTCTTACCACTATAAATATTTCTCAGAAATATTTACGAAAGAGAGAAAAATCTTTTAAAAACCCATGCAGATGGTAAATCAGTAGAAGAATGTTTCTAAAAATAGTGTGTGAAGTTAGTTACAAATTGACTCTTGTTAATCAGTATACACAAAAGTGGATAAATATGTGTGTTGGCATTTTCTCTGGTTAATTCAATATTTTTCTGTTGGCAGATACCCTTGAATCCTTATGCAAATGCGAAGCATGGCTGACCTCAATCCCCCATAGTAGTAATAATAAACATAATTGTGAATGGATGTACTTATATCTTTGTTTTTTCAAATGAAGATGCAAAACAGCTAAGTTGTAGCATGATAAGAAATGAAGTATACATCCACTTCAAGAATCCTTCATCATTACCTCTTAAAAAACCCCTTTTCCTAAATTTTAGCAATCTCTTTTTACTTGAAAAATAATATATTTTTTTTGTTTCCCTTGTTTTTCTCCTTGGCACCTTCTTGCTCACAGCTCTGGCCCATGATAGTATAAAAACCCCATATATGTCTCCTATGTCAGTAAAACAAATTGAAAATGTCATCATAAACACCCTACCTCAGACAACTAAGCAATAGTTTCAAGCTGACATTGCAAATGACCTGCTGTAAATCAGCAGATATTGATTTCTTAAACCACATTATGTAATCTTAAAAAAAAAAAAAAAGGGAAAAAAAAAGAATCCGAGTTTAAATTAAATGCCATGCCTTTATTATCTGGTGTTTTGATGTCCACAGATAATTTGACATAAACTATTTCCCATAGGAAAAAAATATCTGATAGATGAGTTACAGTCTAATTTTGCCACAATTGGAAACTGATGAGTGCTAGCCCAGGTGATCTACTCAGGAAGAGATTTGATCAACAGCTCAGATTTCTACCATGACTGCCTGTCAGACGCCATGACATCCTGCCAGGATGGAGTTATTACTTCAAAGGTATTCAGAGGTCATTGTCTTTCCAGACACATGTCAATTAATAAACTGTGTAATGTCCTTAAGGAATTTCTTTAATTCATTGACATCCTTGCACTAAATAGCCGAGTGAATGTTTTTTCTTGCCTTCCAGTTCTTTTTCCATTACACATTATAGGAGAGAAGAAAAGTTGAATAGATGCTTTAGAAAGATTTCTAGTTTAGAGATGTGCCAAACTATGTACAAAGCAAGGGCAAAGCCAGCAAACTGGCACACCTATTGTTTTATGAAATTGTTTCTGTTCTGTTATTTCTAAAGAACCAGGATATCTCTGCAAAGATCATGCAGTGTAACAGCTGAAAGAAAAAGGAGTTCAATCTTTGTGCAACTCATCTGCTTCCTTTACATTTGCCAACCTAGTCTGCAGCTGTGGCTAAATGAAACAGAAAAAAACCCCATGTGAATATTTTTTAAACTTCTGTGAATTTTGTACATGCTCATGGGTGTATATTCTGACTGGAGCCTTTGAATGCAAGTCAGTAACAATACCACTGAAGACCTGCAGGAGTCAGTTAATCTTGCCTGGTTTTACATGTCTGAAAAATTAAACATCTAAGTTGAAATAAATCGTAAATCCATCTACTATTGGGAATTTCATCTGTCCTATCCCAAACATCTACATTAGGACCAGACTGCTCTCTCTTTAAACACTGTCTCACTGATAATAAGGATTCAAGAATGGTTTGCTCAGGGTTTAGATGGTTTTAGCACCCTAACTGGAGCAATGCCATTCTGAAACTCCTTCTGTTTATTTCAGAGCTATCTGAATCAGCTATAGCTTTTACTTTTCAAGAGAATATGGGCAGTGACCCGGGTTTGTAAAGTCATGTAAATTTATGCATGCTAATATATAGCTTCTTTTATTATAGACAACTTATATATGTGTATAGGATCTCAATCAAAATTAGTTATCTTTCCCAGTTTTAACCTTACTCGTATGCTGTATAAAATCAATGAACCTTAAAGAAATGTTTCTGTGGGTGTTGACCTCATTACCACAGACCTTGCAATTTTCAGTGTAAGTATTGCAATGAGGGACAAAGAAGAGTGGTCTTATCCCTGCTTCAAGATCAGGAAATTAATATATTCATGAACAGACATAATAACAATGATTGAAGAAACACTAAATAGTGTGCTTAAGGTCATATGGGAAGTCTGTGGTAGATCTGGAGCTAAATACAGACCCTTCTCCTCAGATCTGTGTCCTGAATTTGGGACATGGGAAAAATTCCCAATGAGATGAGTCAATATATTGTGTGAATAAGGAGAAGTGGAAGGATTTTTTTTTTTTTTAATTTATGTTGTTTACTACAATAACTGCCAGATACTAGAAGTATGGATATAGGATCATATTACTTTCTGCATATAAGAAAAATCTTCCTTAGCGTAACAACCTCTTCACACAGATTTATGGCCCTTATTGCACACCACACAAAGCTCTGAACAAATGTGATCTAAATTTAGCTGATTTTGCCTTTCCAGTGTGTGGCATTTGCTGTAGACATAATCTTTAAAATTTGCTATCCACAAATGTTTTAGATCAAAACTGGAAACTTTAAAGGTAATTACCAGGTCACATTACAGACATAAAATGGATGGTTCTGCTAATGAAAGGCAGAAGCATGAAATACTTATTTCTTTCATTATGAAGCTACTAAATATTTCCATATTTCTGAGATTAGCACCATTCACGGCAGGAGGAATGTGGGTTGCCAATTTCTTCTGTTTGTCAGCAGCTATCTTTGCTATTGATTTCAAAAATATCAAACTCAACTCTTGTGTTTGTATTTTCTGAGAATGTGTGTTGAGTATCTCTAGCTTATGAGTCAAAGATTGTACTGCAAGGAGAAATTCCTACAAATGCTTTCCGCATAGACCTATATTAAAAAAAAAAAAAAAAGCTGCCGATCTCTTTAAAGATGAGGTCAACCAAGAGATCCAAGTGCAGTAATAGGGATCTCTATTAAAACTTAACCCTCACCTTTGATAAAGATTAAAACTGGAATGCAATGAGATGTACCCTTGAACATTTTCTTACCACTCTGCAAAATTGCATTCTTCTCACATTTGGTATTGTGTTTAGGAGTTTTCAGATGTTATAAAATACCTATTAAAATCTGCCTATATGCAGCTCAATGACCATCTGATGTTTCTCACCTCATATATTTATTTTTTTAATGAGAGGCTGTGAAAACTATTTAATTCACAAAATTCAGAATATACCTTGAAAGTTTAGGCTGACCATGTCTTTGTTTGAACCAGCCATTTCTAAAGCCAATAACAAAAATTCTGTGGATGCACAGACAAGGTTGTCATGGAAAACTTGGTCCAAAAGTCAAAAGCTGATTTAGAAGTTAGCTTTTGCTGAAGAACATTCTTCTATTATTGCCTTCATGCCATATTCAATCACAATGATGTAAAGATTGCTTGATAAGCCCAAACAAGCTGTGGTCATGCTTTAGAAAAGTAAGTAGATGTATTTCTGTTAAATACAACCACTGTGCAGATTTAACATTAATGAATCGGGGAGTGCCAAAATTATATTTTTACAAACTTGTCTCTTGAATGTCTAGTGCAGGCATTTCTGTACTTCAGTACAAAGTAGAACTTCTCAGGGAGCCACCTAGATCCAAGTCAGGCATCCTAATCAAGGTGAACAAGGAGCTCCTTTTGGGTTTTTCAGTATGGCAAAGTGGTCCGAGCATTAAGCAAGCATCCACCTGGAAATCTCATACCTGTGTGAGTTGCAGATTGCCTGGAGCATAACTGTGCTCCATATGCATTGTCAGTGTCCATGTGGTTATGGTTTGTTTTTCCCACAAGGTTCCTGTTTCATGATTGTGTACATTTGCTCATGCAGGACAAAGAACATTTATCCTCTGGAGAAAAGATAATGGTAAGAGCTGATAGATATTGTAGGAGAGAAAACATGTTATTTTTCTGGCCTTTTCCATGTTCATTTTGCACTCTTAGTATTTCTTTAAAATACTGAATACGCTATTTTTTTTTTTCCTCAGAGAAATTAATTAAAACATATGCCTTGATATGATCCAGATGTTATTTTGCAGTAGGAGGCTGGTTTCATGCAGGAGCTAAATTGCATTCATCCAGCAACTTGGTAGCCAAGAAAAGTACAGCAACGAGAAGATGTCTGTCTTGCTTTGTTCCAGCTCCAATTCTGATTGTAAAGTGCATGCACAGGTCAAAGAATCTATAGTCCTTGTAATTAGACCTTTGCAGCTAAAAATTCCAAAGCAAAGTTACTTTGGAGTGTAAATTCTGCTTCCATAAAGGTTTATTTTGAATTTTATTTTAATTTCAGTTTATCTTAATATATTAAGACACTTTTTTTTTTTTTTTTTTTTAAATCTTAATTCTTATCCCTGATAGTGAAAAATGTTCTGTGTTCTTTTTCTGCAACACTGTCTGTGATTTAGTAGCTCATACAGGAGCCTTGGCTGCCCTGGGAATGAGTGGCAAGGTTCTGCTAGCAGGGAAACCATAGGGGTGGCTTCTCTGAGAAGCTGCTGGAAGCCTCCCGCGTGTCCCAGAGCCAATGCCAGCCAGCCAGATGGACCCACTGCTGGCCAAGGCTGAGCTAATCACAGGTGTGCTCTGTGATAAGGTATTTAAGAAGCTAAAAGAAAGTATTGTACAGAAGTAATTGTGGCCAGAGAAGAGAGGAGTGAGAATATGTGAGAGAAACTGCCCTGCAGACACCAAGGTCAGTGAAGAAAGAGGGGCAGGAGGTGCACCAGGCACCGGAGCTGAGATTCCCCTGCAGCCCGTGGAGGACCAGGTGGAAGCAGAGATCCACCTGCAGCTCCTGGAGACCCAACATCAGAGCAGCTGGATGCCTGAAAGAAGGCTGGTACCTCATGGGAAGTCCACTCTGGATGTGTGGAGAGAGGAACTTCTGCCCCTGTGGAATGAGGCAGGACTTCTGGACCCACGCAGGGAGGAGCCTAGGCAGGAGCAGATTTGCTGGCAGGACTTGTGACCTTGCAGAGGACTCGCAGTAGAGCAGTGTGCTCCTGACAGACTGCACTCCATTAATGGGACACACATTGGAGCATTTCATGACTGTAGCTCATGGGACAGACTGAAGAAATTTGTGGAGAACTGTCTCCTGTGGCAAGGACCCCATGCTGCATCAGAGGAGGCAGTGTCAGAAACAACAAGAGATGAACCAACAATAATCTCCTCCTGTCTTCCTGCGCTCAGGGGCAGGAGGTAGAGCCTGAGAAGGGAAGAGTGGGGAGAAGATGGTTTTAAGGTTTGTTTTATGTCTCATTATCCTGCTATAATTTTGCTTGGAAATAAATACAATTAGTCCACCAAGTTGAGGCTGTTTTACAAAGATGTGATGGTAACTGATGAGTGATGTCTCCCAGACTTTATCTCAGCTCATGAACATTTTACATTTTTCTCTCCCCTATCCAGATGACGAGGAGAGTGATAAAACAGCTTTGATGGGTACCTGGCGTCTAGTCAGGGACAATCCACCACAAATTGATATCCCATGTGTTACTAAACAAATTTCAGGCAGAATGTGTTTGTATAAACAAACAAACAAACAAAAACCAAACAAAAACCAACCAAACACACACACAAAAAGTTGTATTTAAACTGAATTAGATCTTGAAATAATTTTGAGAAGCAGAAACTTTGTTGTCATGACACCCTCCTTCCCACTCCAGTAACATAATTGTTCTGCAAGATTTAAGCAATGTTTTGGGAATTATTTAAAAAAAAAAAAAAAAAAAATCAATGCAGTATGATCATTTTAATCATTCTGTCTGTCCAGAAAATGGTTACAGAAACCATTTAAAGAAGTTCTCTGAGGACTAAAGGTGAAATTACAGTCTTTCAATGAAGTTTTTGATAAACAGACTTGGTGAATTGCATGCTCAGGGAAACAGAACCTTTTTGAGTCTGGGAAGTGGCTCTTTTAACATGAAACATTTTTAGATTCTCTATGTCTTAGCAAGCAAGAAACAGAGTCATTCCTTATGTTTGACGCTTTTTAATGGAAAAAGCCTATGATATGTTTACATATCTTTGAGTAAACTGTAAAAATCCTTTTGGAAAATATTTTAATTATAATACCACTAATGTTAATTAACATTAACAAGATTTTTCTCAAAGCTTCTAGGTTCCTCTCTGCATACAAATTAGTGCTCCTGTCTATCCACAGCAATTAAGAATTGACTTTTTTTTTAAGTTTAAATAAAATTTTTTCAAGTCATTTATGTACTGTTTTGGAAAGGTCTTCACTCAGGCAGTGTCTAAGTCAATACATATTTCATGGCTCTTCACATCATTTACTTAGTACTACAAGTGTTTTGTGTGAGACCAGCTGTCAAAGTGAATTTGTCCTGAATTAGTAAAAAGAATGAATAAACTGAGCGCCAAGCCCAAGTAAACCTCTTTTCTAATTGTTTTAACTTCAAGGCCATAAAGTTCTAATGAAAAAGCTGACCTTTTGAAGAAAAAGAATTATTATAACAAGCATTCCAACATACCCTAACTAAATTCTAATTAAATATGCTAATAAAATAATTTTGCTCCACTTCAGATTCAATTACGGAATTCTTTTGGATGGAAAACCAATAATTTGTTCCTCCATTTAATTATTCATGAGAAATTTGCTGACACAGGTAGGACTGCATGTGGAAACAGAGTCTTTAACATGCAATTTTAATCCTAGAGCTAATGCCTTTCAGCTAGTTAGTCTTCATAGTACGTGCTGCTTTGATGAAGCAAGAAGTTCCTAAACACCTGAAATCCTGCTGTGAGCTTGTGGGTTGTGGTAACATATTCCATCTCTAATGGATATCAGTTGAAACACTTTCGCAATCATGCATGATCCTGCTTATATTCCCAAGAGCTGCAGACTAAACATCTCAATTGACTTCAGTCAGTGCCACATCATGTGAGGGC
Organism: Hirundo rustica; assembly: GCF_015227805.2. Classification (NCBI taxonomy): domain Eukaryota; kingdom Metazoa; phylum Chordata; class Aves; order Passeriformes; family Hirundinidae; genus Hirundo; species Hirundo rustica. The sequence continues at coordinate 19,140,020 of NC_053453.1, read as the reverse complement.
TGCTAAATTTGTGGGCACAGACATTTGTTTACAGGACTTTGCTCACAAAATCTTTGCCTCTTCAAAGAATTAATTTTCCCCTTCTGTGAGCACAATGCGTGACATGTAGATATCACCCCTGCCTTACAAGAATAGCCCTGTTCAAGGAAATAAGGGCATTTGCAGTTGCCACAGTCCAAGCTTCCTCCTCAGTAAAATAGATTAAAGATATTTCTAGAGTTTTAACTACCCTGAGGAGAAATTTTCCCTCCATGACAATGGCCTACCCTTTTGTGAGGAGATTGTGTCAAGTTGCCTCACCTGATGGGCCTGGTCAGGATAAAGGATAGGTCTGGGAAAAGTAAATTTCCCTCTGGGGTGAGAGAAGTGTCTCTGCTTCTTTCCTTGGGGTTGCCAGAATTTAATGAAAAAAGTTGTAAAAATTGTATTTATTTTGTAAAGTAGGTTTAAGATTTGCTTGTCAGAACTTTGTTTTTGAAAGATACCACAAACATTTTTTACAACAGACTTTTTAAAAAGAGCTACAATGTTTGCAATAGTTAAAAAATGCTATATCAAATGGGAAAGGGCAAAAATTATTTGACTGAGAATCAGTATTTTTACAATAAGTAGCAAGAATCTCTCCTTAAACAATATACAGTGTAAGATATTGGTGTAAACAAGTATGTAATTTAATTTATCTAAAAAATGTATTGTTCCATTAAAGAGAAAAGATAGGCTACATATATTTTCAAATTATTTTAAATGGTAAATTAGAATAAAGTTTCAGTTAAATTTGTGTAAAAATGGCGCTTCTGTATTTTAAATAAGAATATTTCAAGAAATCCTGAAAAGCAAGGGTTACAACTTTTGTTGCTGTAATCTGTAATTTTGAGTCTCTAAGATTTGGCTGAAGTAATAATACTATGGTCAATCACTCTCTTTCTCCATCAGCCAAAGACAATTTGTAACTACCTCACTAAATTACTTTCAAAGAAGTGTATGACAGTTTTAAAAATTACCAGTGTGTTCAGTAATACTAATGCTTTCAGATGTTCAGTGTTTTGAGCTTGAGTAAAGGTTGCAATCTTTGGCTCAGTTCTCTTACCAGCAGAGGTAGATATTTATTACTACTAACCTAACTACAGCCTCCCAAGCTGGTACTGTAATAAGGCAGTTTGCACCATGTCTGAACTGGACATGACCAATAGCCAGATCTTCCTATCTGCATTGCTAGAGTTGTTTCATAATCCAGATATTTTGGGAATAAATGTTGGAGAATGCAGTTCTGTAAGTAGTCTATTAAAGGGAAAAAATCGTAATTTTGGATGGGAATCCACCTTTGCTGGTGGCAAAACCCATAGATAGTCACAGCCTGTGATCAGCCCCAAAGATCCAAACAGAATATTATTTACACACCACTTTCCATATTAAAATGTAAAATTGGGATTAAAAAATTATCCTTTATATCTAAAGACATGGTACACATCAATTACAATTCTCATTCTAGTCTGCCAAGGATTGAATCTGCTATCACTTCAAAGGCAGCGAACTGCAAGCAATCAAAATGACTCTTGAGGTTTTTAAAGATATTTTGGATTTAATCTCTTAAAAGGAAAATTGCTGTATATTGATATTTCTCAAACATTTTAACCTACTAACACATCAGTTATTCACCAGACTTCTTCAGCAATAAACATTTTTCAGATAAAAAAGCCCCCATCAGCTATAAAGGTTTAGACTTTCAAAGTCACTTGTAGGACTCAGGAACAGTGTCCATTAGAATAAATGGAAAATATGCTGCTTATTTGCTTCAGAAAGATCTCTAGAGGTGTTAAGAGTGTACTAAATATGACGAAAACAGGGATATATGCATTTAAACTTCTTGAGACATACCTGGAATTACATTTGGCAACGTCACTGACTGTTGAGAGATACTCTGTAGCTTTAAAATAATATCACATGACAAGCTTCAAGAACTCCAGTGAACATATGTTTGTTCACAAAATTGGTGTAAATGAAACATGCAATTATGGAGAAACTTTATTAATTTTTATGGTGCTTGATAAAATGTTGGAAATTTTAGAATTTTTTCCTCCTTTTAAACTTTTAGTCATATTTATTTTTATGTCATCATACAGAAACATAATAAAGAGTTAGAGGCGCCAGTTATGGGCACTGCAGGAATAAGTTTTTTCTTGGAAGGACTTAAACAGTACCCATGTGTGATGCTATCAAACCTTTACTGTGTGTTCCTTCTGAATGAGAAAAACATGCAGTTTGACTTAATTTTTTAGCCATTCACTATGTGCAAATTGCAAACATTGATATTCTGAATTACATTATCTTTAGAGTAGCTCAGTGATGTTATGGAAAACTTGGCCAAAATTGTTTAAACATGAAGTAAGGTGGGAAGGTCAATATTTTTGTTAGTGGAATTGGAGGTTTTTTCTTTGCTTTTTTGGTGCCATTTTTTCATGTTTTTGTTTTGATTGTTACATTTTAGTCAAGCAAGATTAAATTTATGCCTAATTTTTGTGTATTTAAAACCTCTCATATGGCAAATATTTTCATGTGTTCTAATTTTTTCACAGTGAATAAAGCCATTATTTCAATGAAACACAGGAGCACATATGTAGATAACTGTGGATAAGTACATCTATAAAACTTCTATAGAATCAAAATATGTAAGAACGCATGTACTGTAAAATTCATGGTCCTCTGTCTAAAGTAATACATGATTTCATGTATTCATTAGTAATGCGTGATTTACACCATTTCCTTCTTATAAAGCATGACTTTCATGACACTCATTAAACTCAGAGAGAAATCATGTTATCAACCCTTCCACCTGTGTAAAGCATGTTTTTCTTATTCTCTTGTAAAGTCAAACTAAATATTTTCACAGACCACACACTCTCTTTTTCTCTTTTTCTCTCTGTCTCTCTGAGAAATGCATTATACGTGTGTTTATGCTACTTTTTCTTTTTCTTCCTTCACTTTCCCCCTCACTGTCCTACTTCCCTAAGTCCATTCTGAAAAGTTAGTTGAAACTGAACTTTTCACATCTCCATGAGAAGTCAAACAAGAGAGAATCAAACACACATTTGAAATGTTCCTGAAATTTTTACTACATTGCTCTTGGCTTGAAAAAGAAAAAGGTATTCAAAATGTGTGTAAGATTAAAGTGAATGGCTGAGGAAATAAAATGGATATATATAAGAATGGACAAAGAAACAACCAAAAATCCCTCAAAAAAACAACAACCAAAAAAAGAGAGAAAAACCTTTGAAAATTGAAAATCTATCCCAAATTGTTGAAACTACTTTATTTAGATGCAATCTCTTTAAAAATCATCCAGAAGTTCACACTGAATTCCATGTAGTTTTATCCCTTGCCTTCACAGTTTCTGGGAGAAATGTTTAATCACTAAATGTATTGCATCATCAGCTGGGCAACAGTTGCTACTGAGAATGTGCACCATTTTTTTGTTTGATAACTACAACCATCTTCTGCCTGGGGCTGTTCACAATGGAAATTTTCTACCCACAAGCAATCTTGATAGTTTCATAATTGTTTCCCCCTTCTCATGAATGCAGAACATAATGAATGCTAAGCCAATCTTTTGAGTCCAAATCCAGGGATCTTCATCAAGACAATGAATGTGCATTCTTTAAATAGAACCCTGTTGAAAGTGCTTCTGTCATAAATACAGTATAATAAATTTTCTTTAATGACAATGTTGTATTTTAGCACATTACTTAATTAGAGATGAGCAGAAAAATGAAGTTAATTCCTTTAGCTTCAGTGAGTGCAGCAGAAGCAGTATATTTTCATTCATTCCTTAGGGACCCATTAATTAAATTACAGCCTGAATTAAAAAAAATTAAAATATTATGTATAGTAAATCTTAATTTAATAATTTTAGTGCTTACTGAAAGGATGAGGCTGGATAGAGGTGGTCTTATCTTCCTCTTAAGTATCATATCTGCAGAAATGATAAAATTTCAGATTATTTTTATGTTCTGGATTCTCTATTGGTGCAAAGCACTAGACAGCTACTTATTTTGGGAGAACAGAAAGAGCAACAATCATGCTATTCAATAATTAAATCAATTTACAAACCTGTGTGTGAAAGTCTGAGCTAAACAAACCACGACTAAAGCTATTCTTAATAGAATATCCTGCTAGTTAATGTGAAGCATACTGGTAGTTTAAAAAGTTAGAAAACTGTACTTAAAGTCAGCTTTACAACTGAGTGTAAAAGTTCCCATGACTATTAAACACTCCAGTGTTAAATCACTGTGGCTCTTTAATGCAAGAATCTTGGCCACTGAATATGAAAACTGTAGTTGAAAGGAAAGAGTACCTATGTTTTCTCTGAAAACTGAAGTAATTTTAATAAATTGAACTTTACTTGAAGAGTAACTTGCAGAAGAAAAAGTCTACACTCTGCACTCCACAGTACAACAGGACGTCCTATATAATTCTTCCTATACTAGTCTTTAGGTGTTACACTGTTTGGTCTATAAGAAAAAAAAAAAATGTTTAAATGATCATTCAGATGGATTTTATTAAGGATATTTCATGTGATATAACATTTAACGGAATTAAAATATTCTGAGAAACATTATTTAGATTGTTCCACACCATTTTAAAATCAACCCTTACTTGCTAAGTGTTTTCATTTAGAAGAAAGGGACTGCTGGGGTGAGAGTGTTCACATTTTTCCAACAAGTATGAGTGCTTCTGTGCCCACTGAGTACTTGTGTTGTATTCTGTTGGAATGGTTTATTCTTGCTTCCCCTATATTTCATGTGTTAATGGTTTACACCAGATTTTGCATACTCCCTTTTGCTGCCTATATAGCTATTCCACACCCTTTGTTCCGGCACCTTCTTTGTCCATTATCTAAACCCTGCCTAAGTTCCCTGTCGGTTACTGTAAAACCTATCCCTTTTATCCAGAAAGTTCTGTCTGTTATGTATCGTTTGAAACTACACTGGACTCCGTAACATAATCCCTCCCACAGAACAAGTTGGTTTCTCAAATTATACTGTCCTCCCCTCTCCTCCTCCCCAGTTGTATCCCATTGGTTAATTGTTTGTATCTACCCCTGTTACACCCCCTGCATAAAACCCCGTGCACATGAGTGTTCCGGGCCCTTTTCTTCCCTCGTGGACCCATTCACAATAAACACATGGATTTACCCGAGAGAAGAAGGTCTCCTTGAATCCTTTGTCCTGGTCCTCATGGACTCCAAAGGCTCAAGGAATGTGCGTCTGCTCCTACAGGTTCCGTGCGTCCTAAGGCTTTGCTGTGGGAGCACGGTTCCCTGCTCCTGTGTAAATGCTGGGGTGCTGAGCTAGCCTATTCACCCCAAAAGCCAATGCGTTTCTACAAACTTGCTGGTTCAATTCCTTCTCCAGGGATGTGAAGCTATGGTTTCCCCACCTCTACAAGACTGTCCCATTTCTCTTTGCTCTTGTGAAGAGGCAATATATTCTACAATTAATTCTCTGTTTACATCCTTATACAGTGCACAAAGGCCTGAACATTCACTGAGGTACAGTTCATCAGTGTGTAGCGGTTCTTAGAGAGACCAGGTGTCCCGTTGATGGCAAAAGGCAAGAGTCTCTTCTTTGTCTGGGGGGAATTATGGCTTTCTTTAGTCCAGAGCCTAGTCTGCTCTCATCTCCTTCCCGATGCAAAGAGACCACTCTGCCTTCCTCCCAGGGATTTTATCCAGGGGGCAGGGGCCAGAGGCAGGGACAAGCCACTGCCCAATCAGGGACAAGATGGGAGTGGAACAGAGTTGGATTACATTCCAGTGTGGGAGGATGGGCACAGTGGAGCAGGGACAAACCATGTGATATGGTTTCCAGGGAACAGAGGAAACATTAGAAAACCCAATATAAAAATGAAATACAATATAAACCAAATTAACACACTGCAACATCAGTGGAAAAGACTGAAAGCAGCATCCTATCCTACAACAGTGTAAGCTGGTTTAGCTTCAAAGGAATGGAGCAACAAAAGTATTCAGAGGGCTGGAGAACCTTTCCTGTGAATACAGGGTGAGAGCTGGAGTAATTCAGCCTCAAGAAGAGAAGGCTCTGGAGACACTTCAGTGTGGCCTTCCAATACTTTAAGGGGGCTTATAAAAAAGAGGAAGAGTGACTTTTTATAGAAGCAGACAGTGACAGGACAAGGGGGATTTTTTTAAACTGATAACGGCATGTTTAGATGTTAAGAAGAAATGTTTTACTCATCTGGCCATTCTTGAGCCTCTCTGGCAGTCACACTTCCAAGGCCAGACACTTTCACTGCTGGGACCGGAGCCCCTTCTCAGCAGCAGCTCCAGAGACCCGAGGGGAGCCCCCCTGACCCCCTGCACACCCCTCTCACAGCCAGACACACCAGGTTTCCTCACCGCTTTGACCCAAGTTTTCCCACTGCAGACTCTCAGATGTCTCATTCCATAAAGCCATTTATTCACGGTGCAGTGACACAGAAACAGCTCCAGCTGGTGCTCCTGAGGAGGGAGCCCCAACAAAGGAATCCTTGGCCTTTTACACCCTCATGATCCAAGCAGGCACAAGTCTCACTCTTTCTCCAAGCCCTCGGCTCCTGCTGTGTCTCCTGGTGTCCACTTACCCAGCTGGGGCCACCAGTCCTTGTGCCCTTTGTTCTGCTGTCTTGGGCTCCCGCCCAAAGTTCAATCGCCTCAATCTGCATCTTGCACTACAGCTTGCAAACTGAGATACCTGCACTTGGTGTATTCCTCAACACTCAGAGGGTGGTGAAACACTGGAACAGGTTGCTCACAGAGGCTGTGGATGTCACATTCCTGGAAGTGCTCAAGACTAGGTTGGTTGGAGCCCCGAGTAATCTGGTCTAGTGAATGGCATCCCTGTCCATGGCAGTCGTAGTGGAACTAGATGACCTTTAAGGTCTCTTTCAACCCAGACCATTCTGATTCTATGACTAAAGCCAGACGAGAGCTTAATCCTGTATTCTTCTGTCTATGCAAGCATAATCTATTCATGGTTTCTGCAAAAAGGTTTTATGTTAGTGAAATATTGTTTTTAAAATCCCTTTATTTCTCAGCCAGTTGGATCAAATCTATTCGGGTTATCACACAAAAAAATTGCTCCTGAGGTACAGGAAAGGGTGGCACCAGTTCACTACATTCCACTGGATGCTCATCTCTAATAATATCAGATAAAATAGGAAATCTCTTTCTGCAATAACCGGACTATTACTGAATTTATGGTGATATATATAGATGTGATTATAGCTGCAATGATGATTGTCCAATATCCTACTATGAAAATGTATCATTTTTCTATAATTTAAATACTACGTTAGTAAGCATAAAAATCTGATAGTAGTATTGTTATCTGTGTTGTGTGGTGTCTTCATTCATAAAAAGGTCTCAATGATTCTATAAAAGATTTAATATATACATTCAGTTAATTGGCTTCATGCCTGTATTGGACATATGATGCTTTGTGAGTATGGTAATAAATTACAAGGCTTCACTACTAATAAAAAAAAGACTATTGACTGAAATGCCACTTCTTTGTGTTATTTTATTTACAGTAGGGGAAGATATAAAGTAGATTGTTAGCTTCTGACAGAAAATTAAAATTCTTAAACACGTGTACAACTCTAAGAAGTAGTTCTGCTAAAGGCTCTAAAGATGCCAGGGTCCTTGGTAGATAAACAGTGCTGTTCCTCAAAAAGCTGCAAATTGGTTAAGTAAATTTTTCTGAGTGAGAAAGATGAAAATTTTCTTCTTTGAAATTCACATAATTTACTTGAATTTCTATTAAAATATGTAGAAGATCATTCTGGAGGAATTTTAGACAAAATGCTGGTAATATAAATATTACGTAAAGAAAAAAAAATTAAAAAACTTTTTTTCCTGTCTTGTGCTATGGTTCATCTTACTCTGAATGCTGGAGAACAGATAAGGTAACAGCTATAACTACAGTTCCAATATTAGATTATGAAGATTCCATTTATCAGTAAGAAATGAAATCACAGCTGCGAGGAAGTGAAAGTTCCCAGGGATAGATCACATTGGTTTGCATTGTCATGTCATCCTTGAATTCATCACTATGATATGTATGATAGTTCTGGATGATTAAACACTGAAAAATAAACATAAATTGCATCAGCATCAAGATCTGTTTTAATGCATGAAAAGAAATTCACTCAATTACCACTCAGCAAAGTAGCTAGTTGAGAAAAGAAATAATTGTTCACAGGGATCACAGAATAGACATTCATTTGTCAAACAGAAAGTTGGAAACTGAGTTCAAAATGTTTTTTGGATTCTCTTGAGCATCAACAGACTTTGATGCAGGAAATTAAATATAAGCTAGATGTATTATGAAAATCAATATAAATTTATATTCATTGTACAAGTTAAAAACTTTATCATGGCAAGAAAGTTTTTAATAAGGGTTTTGAATACATTTCCCAACAATTTAAATGAACATGGCCTCTTAACGAAAGAATGGAGAATTAATGAATGTTAGGAGTAAGCACACTTGGCAGTGATATAGGCCAAGTGGTAGGTACAATACATCGGGGGAAAAAAGTGCTGCTGGAGCATTTGAGAGAATGAACATGCAGAGAATCAGATGTACTTCCAGTAGAGCTATTGAATTCACAACAGCACAAAGTATGACACAATGTGAGGTATGAGAGAGCTTGTCTTAGGCCACTTTCAGCTGGAGGAACAGCAGCATTTTTACCATACAGGTAGAGGTGCTGTTCTTGACAAGTGAAGCTGACATTGCACGCTGCAAGGAGCGTCAATTGTCTGCTGTCTTTGAAAAGAAATCTCCACCCTCTAGCAGGCACACAGGTACCTTCCTCCTGTCTTAGTTTCTCACACCCTTTCAACAGCTTCTTTTGTTGCACAAACTTCATCCAATATTTTCTGAACTGTTGGGAAAACCTCTCTGACACTTTTGGGGCTTGCTTTCTTGTTTGCCTCCTGTTTCAGTTAAACTCTCAGCTCCTCTTAAGAATCTGTGAGGATGAGCTTTTGCCATAGGCTCCTTTCAGACTCTGCTGCTGTGCCTCCCCACCCTCCTGATATTTCTGCCAGCCATACGTGCTTAATTGTCATTGAAACACACACCATTTCTTGCTTTCAAATGGGCATACAGGCAGCCTTTTTGACAGCAGCAGTTTTAACACAAGTTTGGGTAGTGTCCAGAGAGCATCTGTAGTAAAAATCCCAAACAAACAAACAAACAAACCCAAACAAAACACACACACACACACACACACACACACACACACACACACATATATATATATATATATATATGAATGAAACCATATGCTACTGGTAGGGTCAGTATGTTTCTGACCTATAAAGAACCACAATGCTTATAAAATGCTCTTAGTATTGAGTCTTAACTGTCTCAAAATGACAGACTCAAAACTCATCAAAACAATTTCTTGGGGATTTTTGGCTCATCATCCCTGATAGTTAAACTCTAAGGAGTGCCTTGTTCTCTTCTGCTCTAGAGCAGGGAGTAGCTGAAAGAGGCAGTGTTCTTTTGACACTAGAGAGGAAGGCCTGGAAAAGATAAAGAGAAGAGGATTTTTTTGTTAAAGAGGTTTAAAAAATTATAAGGCTTGTAACAACATATAGAAATCTTGGCTAATTTACAGTATGAATAGTCCTAGGGTTCCTGTTTACCGTAAACATAGTCAATTCCAACATCAGGATGCAAAGGCTAGCACCTAGGAAAAGGAAAAAAAAGTAGGAGAGCACGAGACGATGTAAATGTGTTCTTTGGTGTTAGAGATGCCACAGGATGCTAAAGGATTTCCGGTGAGGTCACTCTTTCCCCTTTGCAAGGCTGCACACATTTTTTTCTAGGAGCTGAAACAGAAGTGTTAGCAAAGATGTAGGAATCAGAGGGAGAGGTAGGGATGAGGAGCAGCACCAGTCAGAGATGGTGGGAGGAGATGCAAGTGAAGTAGAGCCAGGATGGCACGGAAGCATCAGCAGAGGCCACTCACTGCACAGAGAGCCAAGTGAGCTACAGGCAGTAGCTGCAGCAGTGAGACAGCCAGCAGGAACAACATGAGTAACAGGTTGGATCAGTTTAAATCAAACCTTGATCCTCAGTGAGAGTTAAAAGTGTTAATAACTGAGTGAAAGCTACTTCAGGGGAAGAAAATCATCAGTCTTGCAGCAGTACAAGGGAAAACTCTCAGGTTTTATACTTTACAAACTATTTACATAGCATTTTTTTTAGTTTTCCTTTGGAGCTTCTACTTTGTTGGAGATTTTTTCCTTTGATAAAGGTATTGTTTGTAAACAACTTCAATTATTTTTATAAGTGGAACAAATTAATCATCTGAGCAACAGAATGCTCACTGGTGCATTCTCAGGTTTCTTGAAACAAAACTGACTTGATTTTTTTTAATAACCTTTTAAAATTATTTTTTACCTATTTCATATATTTTAGACTGGTTTCATAGCCTTTTCATCGTCCAGAATTTAAACTTAAAAGGATTGTCTTTTCTCTCTATATGACAAGATCTTCTGTATGATCTGTATCTCCTTTCAAAATAAGATCAGCGACTCAATCCTGGTTCTGTTTTATTCTTCATTCTTCCTCACTTCTGGATTGAATTTGAACTCATTTGAAATCTGTCAGTAAAATTATTTAAGGTACATTTAGCTGCATTTCATATGACTGAGGTTTGACTGAGGTAATTTAAAATTCATTATTTAGCAGCACACTGAAGTTGTGTAAATAGTCCATTGTAATGTATGACTGATTGATTTATTGATATATATGCCTCCTTCAAGGAGGAATTTGGGTCAGCATACATCATGCAAAAGCTATTAGGTTGAACCTCATTGCTTTCTTAGGGTGTAGTTTGACAAAATAGGTTCCAGTGAGTTGATAGGTTGAGCAGTGCATCTTTTCCAGGAGGCAGGGAACATTAGCATCAGTGGAGTCTTTGAAAGTAACATTGGAATGAGTGTAATAAAACCTGAAAATAACAGTCAGCTATGCACTGCTGGCAGATTACAAAATCTCCTACCATTTTATATGTCTGTGTTGCAGTCCTCTGAAGGGAAAAGTGCACCAAGACATGACTAGCATTTTCTCTTTTATGACCTTGACAGTGACCTGCATGCTAATCCAGGAAGGAAAGTGTTAAACACTTACTGTGTGTATAGCAGTGCTTAGCAGTGAACCTTTACATCCAGTACAATTAATGCCCCCTTGTGTGTTTATTTGATCCTAGTCCTTTTGATTTTGACTCCTCTGATACAAATGTCTGGACAAACCCAAATACATTTACAAAAAATGTAATCTGCTTTGAAGGACATATGGCTCTGCTCTAAGAAGTACTGGCAAGAACTGCTTTTTGTAATGTTGTCTATCCATCACTTCCAGGTAGGAAAATGCAGAAAATAGCCAATTGCCTGAAAATGAAAGTCAAATGATTTTTTTTTTTTTTTCTCTGTATCTGTAAGTATGTAAAGTAGGCAGATACAAAGGTGCTGAGGGCTGATTTATATTTTTGATCTAGAGTTCATAATGGCATGTGGTCACATGATTTAAAGCTACACAAGCTTGCAGCAACGACAGCTCTCAGGACCTTTAAACAACGTTGGAGAACCTTGCTGAGTTCTCAGAAGCTCCTGGAAGCCTAGAGATCAGCTCATTTGGATGAAAAATCCCATTTAAAAGAAAACATATACTGCCTGACACATGGTATAATCTTTGAAACAGACAAAACCAATGTGGGAAAATTTAAATAAATGAAAAGGGATGGCAGAGAGATACTATTTTAATGGAAAGATTGTGATTACATTGGGATTACATGTTCTGAGATACTGTGACTCAAGCTAGGATAATCACCTCCCTCCCCAAAAAAGGTGTGAACAGATGCTGTTAGTAAGTTGGAGTGGTTAATCAGCTGAGTTCACTTCATAGCAAGAAATCACCAAGTACATGTTTGGCCATCCTTATTTTTACAGTCAATTTTTTTTTTTTTTTATGAGCAAAAAGTAAATGCAATTCTATGCAACGAGATCATTCTTACTGTGAATTAAATTTAAGTAGAAAAAACCACATTCAGATCTATTTGCTGCAGCAAAAAAAAGGAAGAAAAACGAAGAAAGAAAAGGGAAAGAAGAGTAAAAGAAGAAGGAAAGAGGAAGAAGGAAGGAAGGAAGAAGGAAGAGGAAGGGTGGAAGGTGAAAAATCTGACTAAATACCAGTTAAAATTATTGCATATGATCTCGCCAGCACATACTCCTTTCTGTCTGGTGTTCAGAAGATCAAAAGATCATCGACACAGGAAAAGATGGTTAACCCAGCACTGCCATCCTCACCAGTAAGCCATATATCCAAGTGCCATGTCCAGACATTTTTGAACACTTCAAAGGATGGTGATTCCATGATTCCACCGTTTCTCTGAGCAGCTTGGGAGGAGAAACGAGTGGCAGAAACAACGTGTCATGTGATGTAATAAACTGACTGCAACACCCATTCCTCATGCCTCCGTTCTGTGGGGAGGAGGTAGAAAAACCGGGAATGAAACTAAGGCAAGGAAGAAGGGAGAGGTAGGGGTAAGAAGTTTTAAGATTTGGTTCTGCTTCTCATTACCCTCCTCTGATTTTGATTAAATTAATTTCTGCAAGTTGAGTCTGTTTTGCCTGCCATGGTAATTGATGAGTGGTATCTCTCTCTCTCACTGTCCTGATCTTGTGCCATGAGTGTTTCATTCCATCTTCTCTCCCCTGTCCAGGCCAGGAGGGGGGAAATAGGGTGGTTTTGGTGTGCACCTGGCATGTGGCCAGGGGCAGCCCACTGCAACCTAAAACTGTCTTAGCCAGATTTGCTAGTCTCTATTTCTTATCTAAAAACCATGGAGTAGTTTATAGCCTGGAGTTTCCAGCACCATCCTGTGCTTCTTGTCTGGTCATGCCGTCTCCTATACACTGTGTCCTAAGTCCCTGCTCTCAGGCCAAGCTGATGTTCTTCCACAGTGTATCCATCATACTCAAATATGTACATGTTGGAGATATGCACAGAATAACTACTTGCTACTGGCCTTCATAAAAAAGGTATGTTAAAACATGGAGACAGCAGTGCACACAAAACTCTGTAGGCAGAGCTGACAGACCCCCTGAGCTTTGCAAAAATTACTGTTACAGCTAAAGAAAGCAAAAGAGTATGGCCAAAATGAGTCCAAACAGAGCAAGCTGAATAGTCTTCAGTGCTTGGTCCTTGGACAGTTAATTCAAAGCTTCTGGATGCTGGCCAGCAATGGGAATAGTGTAGACACTGAACTAGAGTGCTCCATTATCTTCTTACTACCTTGAAAACTCTGTCTTATTTATTCTACCCCTAAAAGGATGTGGAATATAAAAGGATTAGAACTGTAATTCTTCCCATTTTCTTCAGTAATAATTAATTTCTTTGTGCTATCTCCACATTTGCCTGGCCTGTCAGAAAAAAAAAAGAAGTCACTTATTTTCCTGTTGTCAGACATACCAGGAACAGTCTCTGGTAATATTAATTTCATTTTGGAGAGGTTTCTTTTAAAACTATTGAGATTTCAAACCTGTGGTGAACCCCTTATTGAGGCCTGCCAGTGACTAGTGTTAGCAGTAGAAATCAAGAACTATTTTGAGTGGGGATGAATTTTACTCTGCTGAAAAGACTAAACTGGAAATAACAGAAAGGCCATTTAAAAAGCCACTGTCTTCAGCTGGTGGGAAAATCTGCATTAGAGCTAGCTTTACACCATTTGGTACATTGCCCACAGTTGATTGCTTGTATTTTAGAGGTGTCATCCCCAAACCCTCATCTTGCCTTTACTATTATGGCATCTGTCCTATCTAAGAAAATGTCTAAATACTCCCAGCACTGATGTCTATGTTATGACTTAGGAGAACATCAAGTACAAACATACTGCCTGTGATGCTGCAGGACCATCCTGGGCTGCAGTGCTTTTCTCAGCACTACTGCCAAGAATAGCATTTGAACCTTGATTGCAGCCCTGCTTTTCTGAAGTGTTGCTTGGCAACAAAAATATATACGCAGTAATTACTTTTTCCAACTTAAGCACGTTTGGTGGCTGAATTTATCCAAACTTCTCTGACTGAACATTTTCTGCTTGGTTAAAAGGACAGCAAAAGCTTAGTCACAATGATCTATTTTAAAAGGTACTGAGATTTTAAATGACTGTAATAAAGTACTACATTTGATGCATTTCTGCCATGAATTTGTATTTGCATAATTAAAGGGGAAGATTTATATAGAGAGAGGTTTATTTATTCCTTTCTTCTAAAGTTTTTGCTTATAGTTTGCCTGTGTTTGATGCTTTTGGCAGAAGGCAGAAAGTTGTAATTTTCATATTTGAAAAGAGGCATAAGGCTGAATATTAAATGAATACTGTTATAGGTAAGTAAAAAAAAAAAAAAAAAAAGGTAGAAAAATTAAATATTCCCCTTCTACCTGTAGATTGGGCACACACGAATCTTTAGTTCTTACAATGAATATTAGATTCATTCTTAACCTTACCCACTCCTGTTGTATGCTTTTGTGGGTGTATGACATATATATTCAGAATAAAAAGGAAGGTTCAACAGGTTCCAGTGCTATTAAGCTTCATCTTCTAATCCTGTCTTTTGCATCTTCAATTTCTGTGGCAATAACTTTCACCCCACTGCTGGGTTTATGCCAGTAACAATGTGTAAATGCCAGTTTATCTAAATTCTTCTACTGTTTATATCAGTGAGACACTGAAGCTTTTCCTTTTACATATATACATCAAAGAAAAAAAAAGGAAAAAATCAAAGTAGTTGTGATTCAAAGGAAAAAAAAAAAAAACAAACCAAACCTGAGATCAATAGTTAGAAAAGGCCTCCCAAAAAGTAACCCTAGTAGGAAAAGGTGTGGGAATGAGGGCTGGAATCAAGCTGGATTTGCCCTAACAGGGAGGATGTGGTGGGAGCTGTACCAGGTCAAATATGCCTGCCTCTGAAACGAGCTGTAGCCATGCAGAGAAAGCTTATGCAGGTAGCATCATGAAATTTCTTTCTTCCCTTTTCTACATGGTTCTTTATTTTCCAGCATGATTTTCAGGATCACTGTCTTATCTGTTCCACCTACTTAACCTCAAGTGGGAAGCCACCCCAAACATCTAAGCCACTCTTCTGGGGAGCACTATATGCAGATGGGTAAACAACTTAGGATCAAAGAATAATTTAGGTTGGAAAAGACCTCTAAAATCATCAAGTGCAATCATAAACCTAACACCTTCAAGTCCACCAGTAAACCATATTGCTAAGTCCCATGTCTACATATCTTTTATATACCTCCAGGGTTGGTGGCACAACCACTTCCCTGGGCAGCCTTCTCCAGTGCTTGACAACCCTTTCAGTGAAGATTTTTTTCCTCATATCCAGTCTAAATTTCTCCTGGCACAACCTGGGGTCATTTTTTATCATCTTAACTTGATAGGCTTTTGAGTAAAAGGACAAAGCAATGCACTGGTATCTTACACTGAGGTGACAAAAAAACCCCCAATAAAGTAGGGAACTGATACTAGCGACAGTACTTGTGAAAAATAGATGTTTAATGACAACAGCCTGTGAAGGACATGGCCTCAGCTTTCAGCAAGTGAGGAACAAATGCCACATTTCACTGAATCTCCTCCATCTCATGCAGGCTTTCCCTCTGCTTTTATCACGCGTGAGCAGAGTTTGGCACAGTAAAAATGGCATCCTCCTCTTGTCAAGTGTATTTGCTCCCACAGTGCCTGTGAATAGGCACTGTCCAGGATGATTCAGAGAGTGAAGCCTCCTCCAGATAGGCATCGATTGTGCTACTTTGAATCAGACACGGTATGACTTTTACTAACTGCTGTAAATTGACTTTGTTTGCATTATCTATGTGTCAGTTTTGCCTACATACTAAAATGTTATCTGCCTCCAGTTCCTTCAGAAAGAGAAAGTGCATGTCTCAATACAAAAGTACTATTCATCTAGGGAGCACTCAGGTCAGGGTTTGTTTTGAAGACATCTTTCTCTACTGGAATTGAAGCGATATCCTTCAAAAAAGTATTTATTTTATACATGTTGATAGCATCAGAGTGCCACAGCTGCTTAACACACATTAGTGAAAGAAAGCTTGTAGAAGCTGTTTAGATATTTCAAGTTTGGGGAGGTGGTGGTAGAAGGGAGAGGACACGGGAAGAAACACACTTTCTGATGTGGTGAATCCCAGGAGGAACACTTGTGGTTTCATATTATTATTACTTTTACATCCATCTCACAACCATCCGAACAGTTCAGTTACAATCTGACCCATGATCTGATCTCCACTGGTATGGAAGGGGAAGTCTCTGATATTAACTGGTGTTTTTTTGTTTGGGTTTTTTTTTTTTTTCCTGACCATTTCTTCTAATATTTTTTCTAAGCATTTACGTTGTATGTTGCCATATGTTTTGGTTTTGTGCATATCTGCCAGTCAGTCCATCTGGGTGTTCAGTGCTGCCACTAAATGCCCAGCACTCAGTCTGAAGCTCTCTTGTGTTGTTACACATAAAAATCCGAGTGGGAATGCTTCTCAAGCTGCATGTATTATAGCTTTGTGAAGTGTGAAGAGGAGATGAAATCTAAAAGGTAATATCTTGCTGCATTTCTGTAATTATTTTATCATAATTCATGATTTATAGCAGACGTCTGTGAAGCAATTATTGGAAATATCAGGATGTATGTGCATTTGTGAATGAGAGAAAGAAGGAAAAATATTACTCTTTAGTAATACTGTGCTGTTTATAAGTACTTGGCATACTGAAGTGATTAACATGTCCGGTGACAACTTCCTTAACCTGTGTTTTCTTAGAAGAAGCTGTAGAAGTTATTATGAAGAGGATGTTAGGAGCATCATAAAACAAAATCAGATCAATCTTTAGAATATATAGGATACCTTTTGAGGGAGCATAGAGGAAAATCATTTATCAGAAAACAGCACCAGGCATACAGCACCGTTTGTTAAAGATAAAAATCTATATATGTGAATATTATCTCCTTACAGGCTTAAGAGTGCTAAAGGGACTGATAATGCATAAATTCAAGCTAGGAAAAATGATAAATTTTTATTTTGAATTGGAAAAAAAATACATTTTAGCAGGTTTCATGAAAAAAAAAAAAACAACCTGAAGAGAGGAACTTCCACAGTTTCATGGTGAACTAGAGATCAGAGACTTTATTTTTTGTCCTTTAGTCACTTTGATTCCTGACAGGAGATACTATTTATCCTGATGTCATGGTATTTATGTTGTTATAAAACATCAGTATGATTTTCTAAAAAACCTCTGCAATAGATCAAGACCGTGCTCCTATTTCCCACTGCTGTTTAACCTCTCCCTTTAGCTCTGTTTTCTGTCTTTACTTCCTCATCTCACCCAGTGCTTTCCTGCCACTCAATATTATTTGCTCCCACCCTCAAAGATCAATTTTCACCAAGCCATGATTAGGTTGGTTTCTGGCTACAGTTTAAGGCTCAATCCATCCACTGCAATTCAGTCTCCCTTGTTTCCATCCACTACTCCTGCTTGCCATTATTATTGCCTCTGTGAATATATTGCTTGCCCTGTTTTTTCTTGTCTCCTTTACAGGTAGTGGATGTTTTCTACAGTATCAGTTTTGGACTTCAGTCTTCTACATCACCTCTTAAGGGGGTAGGATGCTCCAAGCATGGAAATGGGCAGCTCAAGAGCATCACAAGGCTACAGTTATTCACTAGTTTAATGCTAAAAACAACACATTACCCACAGTTTTCTAAGGTTGCACTTGGGCTGGATAAAATGGCTTTTCAAAGGCAGTAGAAGGTGTACCTTCAAGTATGGATCGTTCTAATACAGCAAGAACTTGCTTCAAAGCACTAAGTAGCTAAAGGAGCTGAATTCTCTCAAGCAGAAAAAATAAGAAAGGAACCAGAAAATTTTAGTGATATATTACATTTTACATTTCATCTTTCTTTGCTTTTGGAATTCTGAGAAACATTTTGTGAGACATTCAGAAAGCAATGCTTAGCATGATAAGTCCCTTGGATGAGAAAATTATGGTCCAGACTTTAAATGTTTCATCAAGTTCTAAACTCAGAGAAAGTATTTGACTGGGAATTGTCAAGGTTGGCAGCCCAGTTTACAATCTAAACATATTTCGTTGGTACTTTAAAACTTAAAGCAGACATTGAATATCCCTGCATAGGATTTTAGTAACTAGGGATTTTTTTGCCAGGGGGAGAGAGGAGTCCTGTAGGGTTGAATTCTGAGAGCAAGAGAGTGACCCTGTGCTAGACTGAACCAGTTCCAACTCCAAAAAAGACCCACTGGTGCCCAAAACTGAGCCCATCAGCAGTATTGGCAACACCTGTGTGACAATGTATTTAAGATGTTTTTAAGATTAAGATGTATTTAATGTATTTAAGAAAGGGTATGAAATAACGTACAGCAGCTGTGAGAGAGGAGTGAGATATTGGGAGAAACAACTCTTCAGTTGCCAAGGTCAGCAGAAGGAGGAAGTGTCTTAGGTGATGGAGCAGAGATTCTCCTGCAGCTCATGGAGACATGTTGGAGCAGATAACCATCTGCAGCCCATGGATATCTCCACAATGGGATGGGTAGAATTGCTCTGAAGGAAACTACAGCCTTTGGTCATTGACCATTTCATAACTCATGGCATTGAGTTTGATCAGGTTCATCTTTACAAGAATATATTTGATGCTAATGGAGCTATTATTGTGAAGGAAGTGATCTACAAATGGATTGAAAAAGATCTGGAGCAGTATATGAGAGCAGGGGATGAAGTCTGTGCTAAACTGACTGGTGAACCACAAGAAGAAACTCCTCCTAATTACCTAGGAGGAGCATACGGATTTGTAAAATGATGTTAACAACGTGAAGCAGCTCACTAAGTCATCTGTCACTAAGCAACATTTGTGTTTTGGTGTAATAGAATATTATTGGAAGCTTGCTTTTAAAATCACTACTCTTCATTTTAAGGACTTTTTTTTTTCTACTGAGGGTGTGATTAAGCTTGTACTGATATCAGCAGAAGGACTTGGTTTAAAATAAGCATGTAACTCACATTATCATTATGGTATAGTAATTACATGCATCATCAAAAGCAAAATGTGCCCCTAGGTGCATTCTACTGTAAACTCTACAGTGTACTGTACACAGATTTTGTAGCCCATTTTAAAACCTGGAGATAATATTTTTTATAGGAAAATTGCAGATTTGGGAATGAATTATTATTACCTGATAAAAGTGTGAGTTTTATTGTACTACAAAAACCTGCAAATGTCCCTCTGTACCTTTGCACCACAGTGTAGAGTTGCCACTGAAAGGCCAGAGTGAGCCAAATTATTCCAGCTGAGTGTCAGGTTTGTGGAATCTATAGATGGTAGACTGTGTGTATATAGGATTCTGGATGACTTTTGTCACCATGAATCTGCTTATCTGTATTATACCAGCACAGTCAAATTTCTCCTAACAAGACACACTAAATTTGCATTAAATGTTGAGTTAATGTTTGACCATTTTAATTTTTTACATATATCACTGATATTTCGGGCTTTTTCACAGTAATGAATGAAGTTACTGGTTTCTGACCTCTTGAATATTTTTCTCATATAGTACATAAACACTTTACTTTCCTGTACCAGTGTCAGAGATGACATCACCTAAGCTTTTTATATAACTTCCTGGTTTATGTGATACTTTCTGTCTTGTAGCTTTTCCTTTTGTATTGGTCTTCCAACAGCAAAACTTTTTGTGTTTGAATCTCTGGCTTACATGACTTCCCACAAAAATAAATGTATTAGAGAGTAAAAGAACATGATTATAATACAGAATCACATATTTCAATTGTGTTCTTGCTCAAGTTTCCCTCCAGGTAAGCAAAACCCAGTTTATCTGACTGACAGCCTGTCCACAAGCAATGTGTAGCAAGACTGAAAGGCAACTGAAAGTTATTCCTATGTCAAAGTATTCAGAATAATTTCTAGATTTCTAGGATGTTTTCAGTCATTTTGCTGGTGAATAATGATTTTAAAGAGTTAATATTTTAGCGAAGGGTTAGAAGCAATGTATATTGATCAAGATGTAAGTTAGATTAGTAAATGGTAGGTTAATGATTATTAGATGCCTAAGCCAGAGCTAATTGTTATATTTTGAGTATGTTTGTAGAAGAAAGTGGAGTAAGTGAACCATCATAAGAACAGATTGAAACCACTAAGAACAATGTCAGCACCTGGACTTGGTATCAATCAATCACGAAGCAGGGGACCTTGGATTGTGCCAGAGGGCCACAGAGACCTGATGAAGACTCTCCTGACTTCATCCTTTGAGACCACCAACCCAATTCAAGAGGAGTGCTACGCATGCATGAAGGACTAATAGCTCATTTAATACAGAGAGGGGATGGGAGGTGCTGGGGTTATGCCTAGGTATTGTATGTAAGGTCTCGGAAAATAAATAGAGAGCAAAGAGCCTTGTTCAGGGTGGCCACGCCTTTTGGAGATGACTCCTGTGCCATCTGCCAGTGGATAAACATACCACTTTCTAACTTTAATTAGTTAGAGGGTCTTTGTCCATGATCAAATTGGTTTTTAATAACTCACTGGTATTTCTAAGAGCCATTCCAGGTCAGGTGCCTCTCCATCTGATTGACAAGGATCAAGCAAAGAAACTTAAATAACTAACAGAAAAAAGATGTAGGAAAGTCATGTCTTAGCAAAAGTAGTTTTGTATGGAGAAGGGAAGAACTTGTTTTCTGTCTTCAGGTATGAGTAGGAATCTCCACATCATTAGTAATTAGGCGCTATGGTTTTCCTCTAAATTACTTCCCTGTGGTCAGTCAACCCAGTAACTGTCTATTTCACACCACAGATGCTGAGACACCCAGTTCCTTAACTAGGCAGAAGGTTTCTCAAACCTGTGCTCCTCTCTTTAGCCCATAAACCTGGTTGGATCCTGTGAAGTGCAGCTAATTTTGTACAGCATATGCCAAAAGCAGATGGGAAACAAGAAACAAATCTACTATTGAGTAGTACATGCTCAAGTGAGGGAAATGCCCAGGTGACTGATTTTAATTGTTGAATTCTCTGCTAGCTCTCTATAATACACTTTTCTGGCAGCTGTTTCACTAATCACAGATAAATAAATATATAGTGGATCTTCCATCTGAACCCCAGCTTCCCACCTAAGCTGGGCCTAACAGACAGCTGTATTCAACACTGGTATATACACGTAGCCAAATGAAGCTGAATCTTATGTGTTGGAAGCAATGACTGTTACAGTAAATCTATAGTCTTCATAGATTCAAAAATAAAAGAATTGTATTAAAAGTTTCATTTGTACTTGGAATCATTTTATTAAGGTACAACCCAGAATGAAACACTCGTTCAAAGTAATGGGCTAGATTGAACAATTATGTAGATAGTTCAAAGTTGCTGTGGCTAAAACCAGGATAAATTAGGCTGAATGTATCCTGGTAAATGCTCTGGAACATAAACTTAAGTAAGTGTTTGGTGTGAATACAAATTTTGCCCACCACAAAGCAAATACAAGCTCAACTTGCAATATATCATGTGTCTACTCAATGCCACATTAAGTAAGTACTTTTAGTTATAATGTCGTATTTTGTCTGTTTTGTAGGCAATTGCTTAGAGGGTCCTCAACAAAATTAATTTGGAAAAAAATTCAGGAAGCAGTAAGACAGTGGGTTTCACTATCCACTTCTTAAACCCCTAAACAGACAGTAGACCACAGAGGTGGTTACACAAATTTTGCTAGTTGCAGTGCATAATATTTCAGCTAATTGTCTTCTTTAATCTATTTTGTAAAATCAAACGCAATGTAGTAAAACATTCAAAATAACCCTAATAAATTTTTAAATATATAAATCAAAGCCAAGAGAACTCACAGGCTTGCTTTTCTTAGTTAGTTTTAATCTCTACCAATGTTCTCACAGATATATAGGATTTAATTAACGGCTCTGAGGATCCCACACAGGAACTTATGTTTTTAAGTAGCCATTTATAAGGTAAGAAATACCTGAAAATGTTTCTAAACTAAAGAACCTTCTTTTAGAAGATGTATTGGTGTATTCTCCTTGCTAGAATTTTCTGTCTTCAAAATTTCCTTCATTAGTTGCTGTTGGAAAGTGAGATAAAGGGCATGCTATATTTTGAGTGACTAGCAGTGCAATCACATATCTGCAAAAACTGAAGCTATGTAGAACCTATTGAAAAAGTAACTAACTGAAACATCTGGAAATTAATTTAATTTAAACAAATGAAGTCATATTTTAATAAACTAATCTATCAGTTGAATATTTTCATTTAACCTGTGACCATTAAAATTAGGTTTCTAGTCTAGATCAGTTGTCTAAGCCCTCTTCTATTCCACAAAGAGACATCTCCTGAGACAGTGAGGATAAATCTGTCATTGGAAACAGTTATCTCCCATCGTTTACTATGTAGAAGAAACCTGAATTTAGTCTTGACATCCAACCTTAAGATTATAAAAACTAGAATATCTGAGACCCATTCAATGTTTTCATAGGGGGCTACTCATAGACTGGGGTAAGAGTCACTCTCGGAAGGCGGTTCCCCTTCCTGTTAAACCCCTTACCTTTCATGTTTGATGGACAATTGGATGCATGAATCTCTTGTGTTGCAAGATCAAAATTGTTGATTAGCACTGTTACAATTCCTGGAGACCATAGCTCTTTCATAAGTGAATTTGGTAAGAACTTTGCATAGCAATTCATTAATGGCTAAAACAGCAGGCCCAAGAGTTCATCATGTCAAATCCAGTGTATATGAAAAAGAAATGAGGGAAATGACCATTTGTTGTGAAATCTACCAAAACATCTTTCAGCAAAATGAACAGGGAACAATTACAAGGCCTGTTATAAAAGTAATAATAATAATTTTTTAAAAAGCACAGAAAATAAAAACGAGAACTTTGTTACCTATTTTCATTCTCTTATGCTGAAAAAAGTTTGAGAGATACAATGGAAGAGTCTGGCATTTAAACAAAACGTGAATTAAAAAAAAAAAAAAAAAATTTCCTTAAACAGATAACCTGAATCCAGTTTACACTGAATCAAGTGTATTGAGAATTATATTAAGAGTTATAAGTTAATTATTCATGGATGTCATACCAGTAATGTATTTGCCAAAGAGGCAAAGACTGCAACTGAGTTTCTGAGCTATTATAGGTTCTTTTAAAATTTTTTTGAAATTGGACTTTTCATTAAATTAATGAAACTAGAGGATGAAAAAGATAGTTTCCTGAAATGAACAACAGATATAATGTGTCAGAAAGGAAAACTTTAAAAAATTAACAATTAGTTTGAATTTTGATTCCTGCCGAAGTATCCTGTTTGTGTCCTGTAAAAGTGTAGAAAATTAT
Source organism: Hirundo rustica (assembly GCF_015227805.2). NCBI lineage: Eukaryota > Metazoa > Chordata > Aves > Passeriformes > Hirundinidae > Hirundo > Hirundo rustica. The sequence goes on along the minus strand of NC_053453.1, from coordinate 19,116,533 downwards.
TATTGAGAAGTCTGCTTTAGAGAGTTTGCAAAATAAATGCATTTCAGTTTCTACAGTATTATTTTTTTTGTAATAAGTGCTATATTAAAAGACAAAATCTTAAAGCATGCATATAGTTCAGCATACATACAGTATCATTTGATTTGCCTTTGATTTTGAAATGGAATATGTGTGACTGATCAGATCTCCTCATACCAGTTCTTATTAATTACTGATTAATTACTGAAATGTTGACTTTGACATTTGACTAATCGTTTATGTGAAATTTCATCTCTGAAGGAACTTTGATGCTTCTTTATATGCAGCCTCAGGTGGGGATGTGCTCTCCACAAACATCTGTCAGCTAATCTGTTATGGAGATCCAATATGCTTCTTGTTTATTTTATGACTAAAAAAGAATTTTTAGAGTAATTAAGATGTAATTAAGCACTAAAACTGTTGTATACTGGGCTTTCTGCTGTTGCCTTTATTTTTATACCTGCTTTGTGTGTTTGGGTCCAGGTGTGTTTTTTCCCCAGGTAAGTTTTTTGGGAATAGGATGCTTTTTTTTTTTTTTTTTTTGTAGATAATCTGAGACAGTAGGTGTTAGTCAATGCTAATGGGTGAGGAAATAGTCAGCTTCTTCAGAATTTGGAGCTAGTTTCTTCTATTATTGCTATGGAAATATTACGGTATTTCTCATTAGATATCTCACAAAATGTGTAGTTATACTAGGGCAAACCAAAGGTTCACACAGCTCAATTGTCTTCAGTCATGAGCAGAAGTAGATGCTTGGGGGAAGCACAGAATAAAACTCAGTTGTTCTGAGTATTTTCCAGAGGCTTCTCTTAGAGGCTCAGAAGTCCCTGAATGAACTGTTGTTTCTCTGTATCTAAGAATCCTCCAAAGATTTCTGTGCAATGAACATGACAACTCTCCAGCTGAAAGCATGTACACTTTTGGTGTTATAAACTCTTTGGCAATGCATTCCACAATTCAGCTAAGTGAAATCATTAAAATTAGCGTGATATCTCTCCTACCTGAATTAAAATTAGATGTTTGTCATTGTAATACACAGTTGTCAATGTGTTGGACAAGGTGCTTATTCACATACTTGTTGCTTGGCATATATTTCTGTTCCCTTTGATATGCCATCATTTAAACAACGTATCACATCAAGATTCTGTCCTTGGCACTTGCATTGCTGCTTTCAAAGCAAAATATAAAATACAACTGACAGCATTCTGCAGTTATAATGGCTTAGTTGTAAACTGCCTTCTGTTACCTAGAATATGAAAGAGGCAATAGAAAAAGTTTGTTCAATCCCCAGAGCGATTCCTAACGGGATCTCACGAGATCTGTCATTTTGATGGAGGTGCTATGATACATTATAAGGACAGCTAAAAACAATCTCTTATGGACTTTCGCTGAAGTTTTTCCATCATTTTTTCATATCCTAATGACATAATAAAAACAATATAAAAATATTTACTGTCTTCTGAAATTGCTGTTTTGGCATCATAAAATACAATAGTTTTAGACACAGAAATATCACAGAAAATCCAAGAAAATATGCAACCAGCTATTGAACATGATATATTTCAGCTAATATTTCATATTCAAATTGTCCTCAAGATTCCATGTATTTGTTTTTAAGGAAAATTTCGTGGGAAAAAGGAATGGGTCTTTGCCATATTCAATTTCCCCTTGTTTTCCTGAAAGGTACAATTTGTTCCTCTCTTTTAAAACTGACCAAGTATTCAGACCCCAGGTATCAAAAAAACCATTTACAGAGGCTCACAGAAGATGTTTAGCTTTGCCAGAGTTCTTGACTTTAGAATTGCTTGGCACTCAACTTTGTCCTTGTTCATACAGTCTTCAATGAGCATGAGTCACCTTCTTACAAATTACTAATGGGTGATCATAGCTGATCCCAAATGGCACCACTCCTGGTGAAGGCCTTTATGTGGAAGGCTACGTGGCCCTTGGAAGACAGAAATGGACTTTCTGAATTTGAGGAAATGGTGGAGTTGCAGCAGCAGAGTTGGATGACTCTTGCTTTCTCTGTGTAGACGTGGAAGGCGTGAGTAGGCCCTCGGTCTGTAGGTGTCCAGATTATTATCTTCTCTTTAGTATTGCCAAAGCTATTTAAATAGGCTGAAAAAAATATGTGTCGGTGGGAGTTTTTTCCTTCACTCCTCTCACTCATGAAGCAAGAATTCCTGATGTAACCAAGTGCTCTCCCACATGCACTGACAGACACCTACTCATGGCAGATATTGAACTGAAAAGAAGAGAACAAGCACAACAAAAAATAGAAAGAAGTCCTGCAGAAAAGAAGAAAAATGTTTCATCTCTGAAAAGGGGGAGGATAAGTCCTAAACCTGAAATGCATTTTGATGTTCAGTAAGCCCTTGCAAGCCTTTCTGTTAGGGATTAATCTTATCCATGCACAGGGATAGCCCTCTAATGCGCATCAATTAAATTTTAAGCACACACGTGTACCCAGGCTGACTACACCCTTTCTATCTCCATCCTGCTTCTTGTTGTCACCTTGCACTCCATTTGCACTTACCACTGTGAGCAATTATTGGCAAAGATGCGGTTCTTTGTTCCTGGAACAGAAACTGCTGGTCTTTGTAGGATTTTGAGGCCAAAAGACAAGTTATGCTCAGCCATAAAAGAAGTTTACCTGCAACCATTTACTGTTCTCTGCATAGGGCTGTGTAAGATTATGTGGTAGGCATATTTATCTAACACTTTGAACTAAAGGAATTGAAATGTGAGATGAAGACCAAATAAATGGAAGAGACAACAAATATGCAGAATGTTTTCTTTCATTTATTAGATATTTCTTATGAATACTTTAAAAAGAGTACTTTTTCCCCCTTTTATTTATGTCTCAAGGTATTATTTGGAGTATGCAAATGTGATGTGTTCCACAAATCAAACCTAGCAACTCATAATCACATCCTGCTGTATATGATTTGATATTCATAGACAATAATTGCCACTGACAAAAGTGTGTATGTGGGAGAAGTGCCTATCATTCTGCTATACAAATTAATCAATAAAAAAGTGTGCATGAGAATACTGTGAATAGAAGCAGGTACCAATAGATTTTTCCTTGGGAAGAAAATTAATTTTTCATTTTTTGCTCCATGTCTCCAACTTGGACTCTTTCTTCAATGTATAGCTTGAGGCTTCATTTTTTTGAGTATTCTTGCCCCTCCCTTTTTCATAAATCAGAATATATAAATATGGAAAGATATATTAAATGCAGAGTATTTTATATCTTAATAATTTGTCAACTAAGTTTCTTAAAATGTGTTCTAAAATTAAGTGAAAGTTCTACAGAGAGATTTATATAATATATTTTTTCTCATAAGATTTCTATTTGAAGGCATCAGATTAGATAAATTGTTCTTCTTGAAAGTTATCATGATGTTCTGATGTTATAGGATACTTCTATCTCTTCCAAAGAGTCAGCCCAAATGGGTAGTGCTTCCTTTCACGAGACTGAACTATGTGTTTCATGGGTCTTGGGAAAGCTTTTGTTTCTCAAGCAGGAAAACTAGGAATGAATTATTTTTGAGATTTACTAAGTGGTCCCAAGATACAATGTGTTAAAGAAATTTGTTTTCTTCTTTGTTATAAATTTTAAAGATCAGCTCATCTCATGTTCCTTTAACTCTTCATATTTTTTAAAGCATTTCATGTGGTTTTTAACACTCTTTGGTTGATCTGTGGGTAAATATGTCATGTATCCATAAGCTGACATACACTTTGGATCACATGCATAATTATTTTTCCTAAATATTTAAAGACTGTGTAGAAGGTAGACACTGATGTGGAAGTGAGGGAAGAAGGGACAGGAAGCATGGGAGAACTTCCATGACAGAAATACTTTTAGGGAAGTCAACCTTTTACAATAAGCTGTGTGGAGAACCATGTCCTCTTTCATGCCAAAGCCCACTTTATTCTTTCTATTCAACACTCAGCTAAAAACTGTGCCCACTGTTTTGATTATAAGGCTGAAGAGATGTTCACTCACACACTCCAAGATCGTTCTGCAAGTGGAAATGGTCAGCTTATCTTCATAGAGATTCTTTTTCCAGTACAGGAGATATGTATTCACATTTTCTTTATTCAAAGGTATTCTGCTATGTAAGGTAAAGCAGAGTGTTTACTTTTATAAACTTGGCCATGGATCTTGTCATGAAGGCCTATTCTATTAGCCAGCAGTTAGTATATTTTAGCCCATTACATGCTTAAACATCAATGTCTTTCAATATTTTTTCTGAAATAAAGCTAGACTATAATCTGTTCCCCGTAGCCTCTGCCTTCTGTCAGTACTGGGGCTTTGCTTCCTTCAAAAAGTAATGGATAAAGCATGGTTTCCCTGCATACTTAATTTAGAAAAAAAGTTGTACAGAAATTAAAATACCTATAAAAATTTGGCTTTCAACCTGTTCCAATCTGCTGCTGTACTATGCTCAGATTTTATTCTGAACACAAAAAATATATTAGCTTTCCATTCTCTGATGATGATATCCTATATGGACAGTCATGTGTTTTTAATAAGGTAGTGTTTTGCAAAAAAAAGTAATTTCTTGCTTTTGAGATTTTCTGGGGTAAGTGCTTTTAATTATATGGCTTTAAACATCTGTTATCCATTCAGAAATAATTATCTCTTGCTCTTTTTTATGCCAAATTCACAAGGTCTCTTGTTAAAAAGGAATTACTAATTTTTTTCTTAATCTTTCTAACTAGAAGCCTGCTGGCTGCATTACATAAACAAGAACATTATGAAAAGGGTACTTTAACATTACCACTGCATTGCATTACAGTTTTGACTGAACTTCAAACCATTTTTCATAACCATGTTGCTTCTTAGTGATTGATTCAAGCACTGGAAGGGCTTTGCATTATTCCACTTTAGGATGAACCACCTTTTGACTTTTGTGGCGGGATTTTTAGGGGATGGTTTATTGTGGTTTTTGGATGGTAGTTAGGGGTTTTGCCGTAATGCTTGTCTTCATTTTTACAAGGTACTCATGATTGTAGACTCAAAAAAGTGGAAATTATAAGACTAACAAAATGTACTTCCGGTTCAGATTTTTTTTTTTTTTTTTTTTTTTAAAGAAGCAGACTTGGATCAATTTATTTTATTTGTAGACAAATGCATACTAGGAAATGCAATTCTTCCTGCTCTGATGAGCCACTTCAGACAATTTTTTCCTAGATCTCTGGCCTAGAATTTTGCCCACAGATTTTTTTTTTTTAATTCCTCCTATTACTTTCCTTTACCAGTCCTTACTTTACCCTAAGTATAGTACTTCAGAGGGAAAAAAATTACATCTAGCTATTTCTAAAAAGTTAGATGAAATTCTTTTACTTTAGTATCATTACTATGATCACTACAACTGTGATTATTTACATTCTTATTCAGGAAGAAGTCCAGCTACAAGAGATCTCCTAATTGATAGTTCTTAAAAACACAGACTTTCTATTCTATTCTAATTGAATTGCTACACTGACTGTTCTGTTCATTGGGACAACTTTTGTGAGCAGAGACTGGAGTACACTGGAAAGAACATAGTAAAACTATCCTCCACTTTTTCCTGATCTAAAAATGTGGAAAGCAGTGTAGGTTGCACTGTTTTAACACTAGAAGAGAATTATAAATAGGTGTTACTGCAATAATCACTCTAGAGCTACCAGCAATAAATCTAGCCATTTACAAACTATGAAATATATTTGAAATATAAGCCCTGATTAAAAAAGGGGTGTAAAGAAGACATGAAAAATACAAAGTCATGATTTCATGTCCAGTTGCCACATACATTGTCTAAAAGTAGAGGTTATCATACTATAAATATTAATTCTGTTGGCTTGGAGACATTTAACATATGCAGAAAATCCAGGCCATTCCTGTTAAATTCAACAAATTCTGAATTTCACACATCATGGTGTAACAGTGCTCGTTAGCATATAATAGGATCTAAATTTGGAATACGCAAATGTGTAAAGACAAGAGGTGGCTTAATGAGGATGAAAACCCTTCCTGTCACTCTTTTTAGGTAAGTATTGAAACACTGAGAACATCAGTTTTCATTTGGTTTTGTAAGGATGGCTTTTACAAGAATGAAATCTATCTCCTGAGTAGTCAATGCTGCTCAGGCAAATATAATGGGTCCTGTTAGTTTGTGTTTGTAAAGCAATGACTCTTTAAAAAACAAATGTGGTAGACAATGCAATGTGCATGCTACACAGAAAATGAAAGAAAAGTAAAATGGTTTTGCTCTATAAGTAATAAAATTGAAATGAGAATGTTTTTAAAATTCTCTTTTAATGGACCACAAATTTGATTCTGAGAAATACAAATTAGTTTGAGCTGTGGTAAATATGGAATCATTCCAGTAGCATTCCAGTGCTGCAAAGTAGAGCAAAGTTATTGAATTTTAATAATCAAAAAGCTGACTGCTGAATATGGTTTTAACATGTTTCAAAATAACTTTTCTATTATGTTGTGGTTCTTCCACCACATCCTTCATTCTCATTAAACATTTAATCTATCAAAATATTAGTCCTCTAGATATTTATTTTCAACCTAAATAACTAAAATTTCACAAAAAAGATTCATTTATTCAGGGACTTCTACTCAGGTATTTAACTTTTTGTTGTGGATATGAGTAAATAACATGGAAATACAAAATAATATGCAAAATGGAAAGTATTGGAGTGAGTTTTGGCAAGGGAAAGAGACAGTAGGATTTAAGAACAACAGCACATAGGGATTGTTCTCTGCCTAGGCAGACCATGCATTGGCTGAGATAACATTTTCTAGCAGTTTCCTCCTAGTGGTGCCATTGAGAGAGACTGGGATAAGAAGTGCTCCTTTTGAAATCAATTACGTGAGATTTTTTTCCTACTATGGATTTCTTCTGTCCTATATATAAACAAGTAATGTTTAAAACTGTGGATATCAGCAATCCTGTAAAACTGCATTTCTTTTCAGTAAATTCAATACCTAATTCTTCTGTGAGTTTACTACTGTGAAAAAAACACCTCAAGTTGTTTTCAGTCTGTGACCTCTATGTATTTCCTTGGTGTAATTATGCCTTTCAATCTTGTATCTACATCACAGAACTAATTTCTAGTAGTTTCTTAGAAGAAAGAACTATGTTTCTAGGCAACTGGAAAGAAAAAATTGTCAAAGCTATTGTTTTAGCCAAGGCCATGCAAAATTACTAGCTCTTCAGTAAATGTTTAAATTTTTTTGTACTTTTAATTTCTGCAAACCCAAACTGACATTCTCAGATCATACCTAATAGGCCAAGCATAGCATGGCAAGAAAGAGGAAAGATCAGAGGCTTGGTGGCTGTGTGCAGACAGCTGCACACACACAGTTTTTGTGCAGTGGTCTAGAACTGCTGAATGGCATTAGCATAGTGTTCACTGTAAACTGGGCTATCTGTCCTCTTAGTGAGGTTGATTAGCTCAGGCTCAGCACTGTTCTGCTGCCTCAGAGCTCAGTCACAGTGGGCACATACACGTAGTTTTACCAGACACATACATTTTCCCTCAGGCAACATGACATTGCATTACTAGCACTAGGACTTCATATTTTTGTTCTTTGGAAGGAAATCACACATTGCTCTTCAGATAAGATTCCTGTTATGTTTGGCTAAGAGAAAGAAAATGTCTTCTCCATCACTGGAATTCAAATGATGTCACGTCAGCTACTTAAAAACTACGTAACTAAATGCTAGGCAGTGCAATTTGCATTCAGCTGTAACAGGTTTTGTGAATCTTCAGCTGCACACACTGTCATTAAATTTCGGTATTCACATTTTAATCTTAATATTCCAGCATCTGAGCAAGTTGGCTGGAAAGAAGAGGACCATCTTGACTCAGTACTTAGACAGCCTATGATCTGAGTAGAAAATTATGCTGAAATTTCTCATGGAAAGGAAAGAGATTGTTTCTCCTGAACTAAGAAGACATGATTATTAAGAGACACATGAAAAAGTGCAATATACGGAATTTACTTGTTGTACTTGGCTAATTAAAAATTATATATATTTGGCTAACTAAAGAGTGGTCTGAACTTTGAACTTCTAACTCATAGCTTTAGCTGAATCTCAGTGTAAAAGGCTGTTCCATCAGAAAAAAAGTGCTTTTTTTTTAAAGAGTATATGGCAGGTTCTAGGCACAATGAAACCAGTCCTTGGTGAAATTCAGTAGGAACATCTGTTCAAAGAACCTACTTGGAAATTAGCCCAGACATTTGGGCAACCCTTAGTTCAGTGTCTAGCAGCTGTGGTGCCAAATACTGCAGGAGAAAAAAGGCAGGAGACAGAAGCAAAGCAGACCTGGATAACACATTTCACATATTATTGGACTCTCAAGTCTCCAAGTAAGTGGCATTACTGTATAAGGAAGATAAACACTTATAAATGCAGGGAACTTAATTGAAGATCTAAGTTTAACAGAGTTGGCTTTCCATGTAGCTAGAATCTTTCTGACTTAGTAAAAATCAAGAGAAAGAAACCATGAAATGTGATTATATAATGTGAACTGTATGAGCTTAGATATACAGAATTGAAAATACCACATTTTATAGCAATTGTGAAATTGCATCAAAAGTTATGCCAGCCCTTATTTCAGGTAACAAGTAAAGCAGAATTTCCAGTGTCATACACACAGATAGGACACATATGCAAATGTTATGATGAAAATAGATTTGAATATAATTTGCAATGCAACTTAAGGACTTTTGCTTTTAATGTGAAATTTCTAAAGCATTCCTCATGAGTAAGGCAGAGAAGGTGGTGATGGAGGAGGATGTAAAATAAAACTGTTGATAGAGGATTGTTTAGTCACCAGGCTACTGTGCTACACTATTACTAAAGAGAAGAGAGTTATACATGTAGGATACTTTAATTAAAATCTGTATTTTTGTAGCAGGATGTGATTCTAATTTAGGTCAGGCTGGTGTAAAGTTAATCACGACTAGCTTTTTACCAAGCCCCAGGTACATCTGCTGACTTTCTAAGGCATTATCTGCCTGAAAATCATAAGTTGGCCTTTTTGTTAGCTTTGGTTAAAGTTGATTTGGTACAGTGATTTGTTGTTTCCTGCACGTGGAAACTGTGGTGTATGGTGTTTTAAATAGTTCTCATTTCCCAACAGTACTTAAGATAAAAAGATTCAGTGAGAAAAAAGATAAACAGGATTCCTCCACGAATCTGCTTTATCCAAAACCCACTTTCTCCATTTCCATTTACTACACAGAAATCCTTAACCACATCACCCTATTCACTCACTGCTGCCACTTTGAAGCCCCAGCCAAAAGATCCCATGGAAAAGCTAAACCCCCTTGAGCGTCATCCTTTAACTCTGAGCGGCATGACTGCCCTGCTGTCAAGCCTGCAGACTTAGGGAAGAGGTTTTCACTGCTCAGCTGTCTTGACATTTTGTGATCTCAGAATCAGGAGGAATCCTGGTGGCAGGTGGGAGTCTGCATTTTGGTTATTTGCCTTTTTTTTTTTAGGAGGTTTTTCACTGTCCTCTCTCCTCACACCCATCCCCTGATCTGTCTCTGGAAGGTTGACCACCCCTTGCATATTATGTTGCTTCTTAAGGCCCTTCAGACTTTTCAGACCAGCTAATTTTTTCCTGGACTTCACATATGGGAAAAGGCCTTACAATAAAAAGCATACTTAAAACCGTTCAGTAGATTTTGATTTACGTATGCTGATATTTTTGGATCCAGATATGATTAAAGCCAAAATACAAGTACTGTTTATTTTATTTTCCTTTTCGTGAGGCCAACAAAGAACCAAATTATAATCCCTTAGGTGTACAAATAATATGCTCTGGTACTATAACAGCACAGACAGCTCCCATCTGTGAATAAGCCTGCCTTTTAGCAAACCATATCAACATATTCTAACCCCGCAGAATACAAAGTTAAAATAAGCTCATACCAACGAAACAGACTGCTGAAACAGGTTTTAGTTAAGTCAAGCAGTTGGAGAGGAAACAGCAGCAGTTCAAAGGTCTATGTTAGGTAAAACTGCATCCATTGCTACATAATAAATATTTTAGATCTTCTTAATCAGGATTGAAACTCCCAAGGGTCCAAGCCCAGACATTCTGACCCTTTTGAGTTTCCTTGGGACTCAGCCCTGATGGTGACTTGGTAGAGAGAGGCAGCCTTGATCCAGTTGTCCTAAAAACAATTTTAATAATACGAAAATAGCAAACAATAAGGTGTCCACTGTATTGGAGCAAACTGGACCAAGGCAGTAACAAGGGGCCAAAGGTGGGGTCCAGGGTCAGACAGGGGTACTGATACACCCTGATGTGGGTGGGCAGTTAAGGTAGGGTCTGAGGAAAGGGTCCAAAAGGGGAGAACAATGAGGAATACTAAAATTCTTGCACCAAAAATTAACCTATGATAAGAAAGAGAACGAGGAACCTTCTAGCAACATTTGGGTACTTGAACATTTGAATAAGCTTCTTGCTTATGGCATTTTGAACAGGGTTTCCCAAGGCATTTTTCCAGGGTTCTGGACCTCTACACAGGATGATCATAAAAAATAAATATTATATTGTGGCTAGATTCCGAAAGACCTTACTCTACTGTATTTTAAGCCATCCAGATGTGATCTAGCTCAAATCCCAATTTCAAATAGACACAGCACCACATCACTGGGCCTGAGCCAGATGAAGTGCCCTTCTTCAGGACACTTGGATCTGATGATGTCTTTTGAAGTAAACATGTCTAGACTAGTTTTTTGGTACAGAGATTACAGGAAACTAAGCTTAACGCTGGTTCAAATGACCCTTGGAACACAATGACTAACAGTGCAAAGTTATCTTATTTTGCCTGCTGTTGCCCAGATCTTATGAAACACATTGAAATTTCTCATGGTTTCCATCTGAAGACATTAAAAAACCCTCTTGAGTAGGCAAAACTCAGCCAAGAATGTCCCAAAAACTGAACAGACCTCAAGAAACACGTTTGCAAACCCGCACAAACATCTGGATTGTAACAAAAGACAAATCTAGCAAACGTAGCCAAATGCCAGCTTTTGTTAAAGACATTTCTTGTAATTGTAAACAGAGTAGCTCCTTTGATAGACAGCATCTGTTGCATTTTCATGAACTTTGAAAATAAGTTCCCCACTTCCTGGTTAGTTTCACAACTTGATGGCAACCTCCCTTTGCTTTTTATTCTCATTGTCTTGCCCTATTTGTATACACAAGATCAGTCTGTTAAAAATTCAGAAAAACAATCTCCTGGGGCATCCAGTAGTAGTCCATTTTGACTTGCATTTGTTTCCCAATTAAGCTTGTAATCCTATGAATGAATGATTCTAATATTAATTAATCAGAGCTGCATGCATTCAATTCACTGTGGACAAATGGTAACACAATTGTGTTAAAGATCATTCACTGAACAGCTAGGTCCAGTTACAGTTGCAGAACTTGTACAATGTTAAAAATGGTGGAGAAGGAGATAGGGGTTTTGGGAGGAAACTTTATAAAATATAAAACTGCAGATTGTCTGCTCACTATCAGGAGTACACTGGGCCGGCACTCAAAACCGGAGAAAGGTTTTCAGTCACTTTCAGAATCATTGTGGAAAATTGTAAGCAGCTGATAAAGGCCTTTTGATCTATTTCTTCCAAGCCTCCTATTAACTATCTTTTGTCCTTCAGCATATATAATTGGAATTTATAAATCCATTTTAAAGATTAGCCATCCTAGAGAGAAAGAAAAAATAGTTTTAAAACATTTCTCATACTCTTCTAAAACACAGTGGAAAAACATTGTAGAATGGAGTCAGAATTGTTTAGGTTGGGAAAAAAAAAATCATTAAGTCTAACCATTAACCTAGTGCTGCCAAGTCCACCACTAAACCTTATCTATAAGAACATCTTCTGTTCTTATATCTCTGGGGACAGTGACTCAACCAACTGCTCTGGGAAGCCTGTTTTGAAGCTTGACAACCCTTTCAATGAAGAAAATTTATTAAAGAAAAAAATAATTAAATATATATATATTTTAAATTCAGTCTAATCTAATATTCAATCTAAAACTCTTCTGGCACAACTTGAGGCCATTTCCTCTTGTCCTATCACTTGTCATTCTCTTGTTTGTTCCAGGGGACCAGAACTGAATAAAGGATTTGAGGTGTGACTTCACCAGTGCTGAGCACAGGGGGACAATCACTGCTCTGATCCTGCCACACTATTGTTGATCCAAACTGGGATGCTGGTGGCCTTCTTGTCCATCTGGGAACACTGCCAGGCTGTGCTAAGCCAGCTGTCACCAAAAGATGTACTAGAGATCTTGACTGCTCTGTTCTGCTTCCTTGTGCTATAACAGCACTTGTTTACAATCTTTCAAATTGCCAGGTTCATGAATGCAAGAGAAAAAGATTATTTTTGTGCTGTACATGTTAAATGAAGAAAGATACTGCTCTTTAATAATCCAAAGCCTAATTAAATTGAAGCTGTACAGTAAGGCTTCTAATAGTGTACATAATGTATCTCACCAATGCAAACCCTTACCTAGAAAACATTCTGTGTGATGGAAGGAAGCAGATCTGTTCCATGCACACGTAAGTTGTTCACCAGCATCTTTGAATCTCATTCTTCAAATCCAAGCATTGTTTTCACAAAAAATTATTTTGAAGAATGAACAAGTCCAGTTTCTGAACGTAATGTGTCACTGAGGTGATGGCAACACCACCACTCACAACTGAGTGACACATCGCTGCAACTTGAAAACTCCTCTTTCTGCTCTGTTTAAGGAAGGAGATATGCTAGAAAACAGACTGGTACTGTTTTCTTCTTATTTGGGTCATTGTGCATAGGATTATATATTACATGTATTATATATTATGTGTTGTATGTGGAGATTGTAATTATATTGTATTGTTTGCATCAACATCAGGAGGCAATTAAAATTATAAGAAACTCTTCTATGGGAGTAGAAAACACACCAGCAGATTGTGCAGGTTGGAAATAGATTTGCTGTTTTACTTTTGCCCCGATGTTTACTCCAGGATGATTCATTACCTGCTTTCATTTTTTTGACTACTACTTTTGCAGTGCCATTACATTATCTATTCCATCTACCCTGTTTGTGTGACCTGAATTTGGACAATGCAAAAGAATTTCAAACTACTCTGGAAGAATATGTAGAACTGGCTGAGATGCTCAAAACTGCATAGTGATTGTGAATACTTTAAAGAATCACAGAGCACCAGGTTGGAAGGAGACCTGGATGATTGTCTGATTCCATGTTTCTTGGCAAAAGCACTGTCTACAAAAGTTTGTACTGATAGGGTTTAAAGAAGCTTGACTTTCCTAATGTGAGATTATTACTTTAGGAGTCTATAGTTAATTCAAATGACACAGCAAGATGGAAAAATTTGAAATCTGTTGCAAAAAATCACAAAAATAACAACATTTTCTTTACTTTCTTCTAAGATAATTAGGTTGTTTGAAATGGGTGTAAGTAGGCAGCTGTTTAAGACATAGATCAGTGGTATCAGTAACATTTCTCAAGTTTGAGCTCAAAGTGATGATCTCAAGGATGTGTTTCCAAGGCTCAGTCTCAATAGCTACTCAGGGCCTGGTACTTCCCTGAAAATCAAGGCAAGCTGCTTCTTTAACATTTTTAACCATTACTAAAGATTTCTGCGCATTTGAATTTGAATTGACAGCTATCTGTTAGAAACTGATAACAGGCACCTTTGGCAAGTAATGATTTTCAGTGGCTGCCAAAATAGATAAAGGAAGCAAGAAGTTGTGTCAGAATTTTCAAAATGGACCTTTTGAAAACAGAGACAAATTCCTTATTTGCCAAATATTTTTAATACCCAGCAGCTTCCAATAAAAAATAACTTTTCTATCATTGTGTCTGGAAATGTACTGATAACTGATATATCTAAATACCATGATTATGGTGCCTGAGTTGCTCTCAGTCTAGTAGCACATTTGATCTGACATTTATATGTAGATATTTACTTTCCATTCTGGGAAACTCAACCCATGGACATAGTCTAAGGAAGAAATTTAAGTTGCCCATGATGAATGAGTTCTCCTCTATAACACTCACATCCTGAATACAGAATAAGAACATTCATAGGAATTCTACAGCTAATATATTTGATAGGCTATATTATTTGTTTATCTATGTTTCTGACTTAGTCCTATCAGAATGAAATTCTTGAAATTGATAGAAACATTTACACAAGACCTCTCTGTCATAAAAGATTTTGAGATTTGCTAAATTAACTCATAAAATCTTTAAAGTTTGTGTGAAAAAGGAATGAACTTTGTATACATGAACTTTGAAAACTGCATGCATTACATGTACGATCTTCTTCTTATGGAAAAAGGTCTAATAACAAAAAATAATAATTTGAACTCTCTTTCTCTGCTTAGAAACAAAAGGCAGTAAAAAGTCTTCATGTATTTTATTATTCCTAACTAAAGAAGAGTATATCCAGAGCTAAGGGTGAATCCACATGACAAGTTTGCAGAGGACATTAGTGCTTCACAGAGTGTGCTATACCACAGTCTCAGTTTTATTGGATGCACATTAATTCTTGCTTTCTTTTCAAGTGGCACTGCCAAGAGAAAACACCATTTATATCTGTCACACCACTTGTCTCTTCATCAGCTTGCTCCTGCCTACTTGCCGTGCATTGCTTTGCTGATATAGTGGTGGAGGGAGAGAAGGAACGAATTGTACTGCTCATAGAAGCTTCTTGTGCTGGTGGACAGTATGTCCACGTAGCCTGCACCTGCAATGCCTTTTGATTTAAAGCTCAAATCAAAACACAGAAGAGAAAGGAAACATATTTCTCTCACTGACATTAAATTTAGTGTAGCAAAGGGACTATTTGCTAAGCTGACATATACGCAATACAAAGGATTTAAATATCTTAGGAGACTTTTAGACTATTTTTCCTTCTAATTAAATTTAAAGGTTTTAATTTCCTTTAAAACATATCTGTGGAAAGCCTATTAACTTGTGTTCAGATTTTAAAGTGTTTCAAAGAAATCCTTTGGAGTTACCAGTACTCTGAAAATATTATGAAGTAACAAATTTTCTAAGAAAGAAAGGGAAATTTCCCAAATAAATACAAAGTTCAACTGTTGATTATTTGGATATTTATGTTCTACCTGAATTTTCTCAGTTTGTCTCTCAACTCTGATTTGAGAGCAATGAAGAATATTATCAACAGATTCTTTCCCTTCCTTTGAACAATATTGGGTCTAAAGCAGTAGAATAAATCAGAACAGAAGCCATAGTAGTCCTGCAATATGTGCAAGATTTTCAGTTGGGTTAAAGCATGTTGAGCCTCCAGACTGTAAACTAAATATTTGGCAAGGAATGTGTCTAGCATCTCCTACTCCTTTTTGGTTGCTAATATAGAAGCCAAACTCATACAGAAGAAGTGACTTTACTCAATTACTCCATGCAGAAATAGTAAATGAGTAATGTTTACAAGGCTGCTTTTTTTCTTTTTTTTAATATTTTATACCTCTGAAAAATGAAATTGAAATTTGAGAGAGTTAGAAGTGAAATCATGGTTCACTTTGACACATGGTAAAAACCAGTAATTCAATTACATCATCCGTTTACTTATAATGTTTGCAATTAGTATTGGTTACTTAGTGTTGGACACAGATGCGGTTGAAGGTAATTACTTAAATAGGGGAATACACCGTTCATTGTAAAACTGACTGCTGCAGCATTCAGCACAGAGGTTTCAGTTGAGTGAGAAACAAAGTACTTGTAAAGAGGTCTCGAACAATTTGTGGGATTTTTTTGTGACAGTTACACGCAGAGGAATGGCTTAGATACTGCAAGGGGCCTTGTGGAAACATGACTCACACAATACATTTTTTACTCATGAGCATTTATCTCTGTAGGAAACATAGCCTCACATCAGACATTTTCTGCAACATATACACAATTGTGTATCAGCAGGAGTAGATGGAAATGAGAAAAGAAGTATTATGTATTTCTTTCCGATAACAGATTATTTGATTAAACTGGCTTTTGAAGGCAAAACTGCTGATCTGGTATATGGGAGTTTTATTTTAACTTTTTTGAGATTTAGTTTTTAGCAAAGCCTATACAGTGTATCTGTTATCAATCATTTGCTTTCTTTTCTTCATACATACTGGGCAAGTCAAATGAAATACCACCTGAACAAAGAACTGCAGGATTTAGCTTAGCTAAATCTAAATCCAAAGAAATTTAGTAAGAGTAAAAGTAACATTTCCTTACTATTTTCCAGTTTATCAGATAACCATGAAACTCTCAAAGCAATCCCTTTCTTTTCTCTGTCCTTCTGTTCATGTGTTTTGTTTAATTGTTTTAATTTTCCCTTCAATATGCTGTTTTCTTCCCTTGAATGTCTGTCTTCTAGTCTGTGTTCTCTCATTCTCTCTTTTCCCATCTTCTTCCCAGATTTTATGTGGTGAATCTGTTTTTTCTTTCTGCATTACCATGCTGTCTGCTACTCTTTCTTTTCTCATTTATTTTTTTTTTTTTTTATTACCTTAACCCAAATGTGATATTTGCTGTCATGCCTCTCACCAGCCTGGTAAAAGTCTCACCACTGAGACTTGTACTCATCTTGATGTTACAGGTAAATTCAGTGTTTAATGCCCTTTCTCTAAAAAAAAAAAAAAGACCTAGAAAACCATGTGATTTTCCACAGACAAAATTATTTGAATAATTATTAAACAATCAAGAAAAAAGATTGTGTACAGATTGGTGGTTTGGTGCTTCTTAGGCTAGATATGATTAAATATTCAATTCTTGATTTTTTATTGTGTAGTTTTCCAAGAAAAAGATATTTTTCTCCTATTATATTTGTGTATCTTATATCATAAGTATTTAAATGTTACCACCCTGTATGATTTTGCATGCTTGTACCAACAGTAAAGCTGGCATTATGTCCGTAATGATTTGGGAAAGACTCTGGAGGCCACTCAATTATCCAAAGGCATGTAATGATAATTATGGATATTCCACGGCATCCTGCCAACACCCCACCTGTTGATTCAGAAAGCTACAGGTCTCAGACCACCTAGGACACTCCAGGTAACATTATGAAACACTGATGTCTAATTCAGGGAGTGGAATTTTACTCTGCGCCTCCAATATTCATTTGTATTAATGTTGCCTTAATTTGGAGCAGAATCCCCTCCTTAGTGTAACTTTCCACATTGTTTCAGTATTACAGTTTTATCTGGTTCTATTTCATATGAGACATAAAATAGGGGTACTCATGTTATCTGGCTGTTAATGATAATCTGGAGTTCACAATTTTAGTGACTTTGACTTGTGCAACATGGAAATTCCAGATTTCCTGTTTAGCTTTTCCATTGATTATGGTTGGACTGGTAAAAGAATTCAAAGCCTCTGGAAGGTAAAAATAATGACTATATATTATACTTTGGGTACATGTACATGTGTGTGCATGCGTCTAGCTTTTTAATAAAAGGGAATTATTGATTCAACGTGGACAGCTGAGTTGCTCTTTATAATTGATTTTTTAATTCACAATTGAGGGAATAATAATTTTGAAGTTTTTAACTGCTACATATACATGAAAAATCTGAAGAATAATATTTTTCAAAGGAGTATATGGATTTATTCATCTCAATTCTTTGCTCCCAGAAGAAGGTAGAGTTCAGGTAGAATAAGTCAGGATAGTGGCAGTGAGAAGGACCAAAACAAGATTACCCTATTTAAATGTGGAGCGTGTTTTAGGGCATATAGTATAAAAAAATACAGAGGTGACATCTGCAGTTACCTGTTGGTGCTCACTAGGGCATGTCTAGTTTCTGTTCCTCCACATAGCTGGGTCTCAGATGTACTTG
Source organism: Hirundo rustica (assembly GCF_015227805.2). Classification (NCBI taxonomy): domain Eukaryota; kingdom Metazoa; phylum Chordata; class Aves; order Passeriformes; family Hirundinidae; genus Hirundo; species Hirundo rustica. The sequence goes on along the minus strand of NC_053453.1, from coordinate 19,098,618 downwards.
GTGGAGCACATTACAGTTCTTACATTATTGGTTTATGCAGCTTCCTTATATTTGTAAATCCGTATATGTCCTGCCTATATAAGAAACAGAAATGCACTAAGGTGTGCTGTCTAGACTAAATGCAAAAATACTGCTGCTTTCTGTGGTCTAGGAGTGGCCAAATCAGCCTAAAGCAAACAGTCCCAAAGTGTCTCCTACGGCAGAATAATATATTTCACACTTATCTTAATCTTATCTGAAAATTACCTGTTTCATGCTTCCCTCGGTCCCTGCCCAACATAGAAAGTGAATTTTTGCCTGGCTCATGACATGACTTATTTACTTTCCGGTGTTATTTCTAGGTTAAGCCTTGTTTGTGAATCTCTTCAATGCATGGTACTTCATACTAAGGGTCAAACAGGCTGGTCAAATAAGTCCACTGCCCTGAAAATGTGGCTTCAAAAAATGGTAAATTAAATGCTGAAGATTTAATTAATGCCTGAATACACAAGGGAAAACAAAACAAAACAAAACAAAAACCAAAAAACCAAACCAAACAAAAAAACCCAACCCCACCTCCCCCCAAAAAACAACAAAAACAAACAAACAAACAAACAAAACAAAAACAAAAACAAAAACAAACCACCAAAAAACCCAACCCAAAATTAAAGAGAATTATTCTAAAAAGTAAAAATCTCTCATTGATTTCTTTTGGTTCAGAAGAGAGGATAAGCTCAACTTCTCTTTGTTGGGACACTCACTGTTCTTTGATCATGCTGCTAAAAAGACGTGTGCTCTGTTGTTTGCTGAAACTGGCTATTATTCAGCGGAACTGAGCCAAAATCCTTAAATTCTCTCTAAGTACTCCTCAGTTGAAGCTTTACCTCAGATCACTGGCAATGGATTTAAGGGAAAAAAAATAAAAAAGGAAAAGATAGGATAAAATCACCACCAAATCTTCTGTCAGATTATTTTAAGAAGGCAGTTTCAGTCAGTTAAACTGACTCAAAAATATGCTGGTAAAAAAACAGTATAGTGGAAATGAACTTAGTGAACTCAAAAGAAAAACAATAGCATCAGACAATGTAGACTGCTTCCCTGAGCTTCCTGTCATACAGTTAGTCCCTAAATCCCAACAGAGCCAGGGAAGGCAAACAACATTTTATAAAGCAAACACAGAAGTCTGGGTCTTTCCTGTTTTTCATAATGAGGTCACCTGAAAAATGAGCTAGATATATCTCAGGTATTTGTTTTCTGTTGTCTCCAGCAGCTGTTATGCGGAGAAAGGAAGAGTTTTCTTTCCTGTTATTTGGTTTTTTAACAGATCCTGTGCATGTCAACACTGAAGAAAGAAAGCAGGCATGAAAAAAAAAAGCCTGGGCTATGCAAACAATTTCTCCTCATATTGGTCACTGATGCCATGAGTCAGAAGAGGAAAATGGAACTCAGGATGCCAGGCAAGCATTAAAATTACTCACAAATGACTTGTAAATTACCTTGTTAAAGAGGCAACAACAAGTTTGTATGAAATGTTTGAATAGCAGAATATTATTCAGGAACTGCTTGCTATTGAATGTTGAAACTACAATAACATAACCTCATGTATTGTTCAAAAGCAAAGGGAAGTCCCAACAAAGTACTATATAATTTGTATGATGAAATAGTAAATTAAATAAAAAATTCTCAAAGTGTCATTTAGAAAAAGTTCTAACTCAGGCAAAATATATGTTGGGTCAATTTATACTTTACTAGCACTAGAATTTGACAATTTTTCACTGAGAAAAAATTCTTATTGCTATTAATGGTAGAGATATGTTGCACAAGTAACATTGATCCAGGCAGCTTATAGTCACTTGAAATTGGATACATTATCCAGAAACGACTATAAAGTGGCTGTTAAAATAGCCCAGTCACAATGGTGGTCCATAAAAGACAGGAGAAAACAGCTACAGACCTAACATAAAACTTTAATGGGGCAAAAGGGAAATCTAGCTCTTAACACTTGTCTTAACAGCAGTTTTGCACCAGTATAATCATTAACTTCAATGTAGCTGCCTCTTTTGTTCATCCATGCAAGCTGGGGAAGAGCCAAGCCTACAGCATCTCCCTGAGTATGTCAGCAGTCTGTGCAATAAAGGTGAGTTCTTTTAATAATTCCTAAAACTGCTCTATGAGTATGTGAATTTCTCAGTGACTGTGTCCACCAGTGTGGAGGTATGTAGCAAATGAATTTTTACCTTTAAATTATGTTCATGACTTCACCTAAAACATAGTAAAGGCTTCTTTCAGAATATAAGGTTCAGTGCTGAAAATTAAGTGTTGTGGTTTTCTATATCAGGAGCTTTTGAGGTGGGATTTGTGAATCAATAAACTTCCTCAGGTAACTTTTTCTGAAAATGGCATTTGATATCAATAAAATATACACAGAGAGATTATTTTTATGAAGTTCCAAGAAAGACACTTGTTTTTGGTTCTGCAGACTAAAAGGAAGAAAGATCGAAACATTTTCTATTTAATTTCACAGAGTCATTGTGCTTTTTGCCTTGCTGAAAAATGAGAAAACAAAACCCCAAAATGTATCAAAGGTGATCATAGTCATTAAATTTTAAACTGCAGATATATGCAGACATTTACTGCCTGATTGGATTCTCAAAGATTAACTCAGCATAGGAACCGCAAGTTCAGTTAGATGGCTACAGTGGCTAACATGTGGTTGATTTATTGTTCTCAGGGGACAAAAGGAATTGAAATCTGACAGACAGGATACGCTGTATTCACTTACTGGAAGAACATTAATTCCCAGAAGTCAGAATGTATGCATTACAAGCAGTGCATCTTTTCATTTTGTTTTGTTTTTCAAGCAGTATGCAGCTCAAAATAGCACAGACGATGCCTGAATGCCTAAGTAACTCTTATACAGTGAACTGGTGCACAGGAAAAGGAAGTGTGTCTGTCCAAGAAGCACTCCAAGGAAGCCTTGCAAGCATGCTTGATTTAATGCAACGTACTTGCCAAATCTCTTGAGTTATTAAGCAACACAAATCACTTGGTGCAGCATGCTTTCCTAGGAAAAAAAGCATGCAAGATAAAGAATGCGTGAGTTTTGAATATAAACTAGGTTACAAGTTGAGAGCATTTGTAAAATGTGATCCAAAAAATGCTTACATACAAACCTTCCTTCTTGCCTACTGCATTTGACTCATCTAAATTTTGCACTGTATTTGCCTATGAGGAAAAAAAAAACCCAAAAAACAAACAAACAAAAAAAACCACAAACAAAAAAAACCCACAATAGAAATACCATTTAAACTTCTGATACTTACTTGTGCAACCAAGTTTTTCTTCCAGATGCATAAAATCACATCCTTTAAAATTAAATGCCTTTTAAAAGATGCTTCAAACATTTTAGTTGAAAGTTGTCTTGGCATAATCTACTGTAATGCCAAAAGGGCAGATTTTTTTTTGGGACCAGATACTTTTTTGACAGTATGATAGTAGCTATTCTAAGCAAATTAGATCAGCTTTATTTTGATAGAGTAGAATCTAATCAGAGTAGAATCTAATCAGATCCATGTATTACATGTCACCACTGGAAACATGAGCGTAGTTGCACAGCTAAGCATATTCAGTGTGCACACTCACACGATGTTTGTAGTAAAGACCACAAGAGGTAGCAAAAGCAAATCCTTTGGAGACATTTCTGGTCACTATCACAGCACTTTCTCAAAGACCAGGTGAAGAAACATTTTAGAGCAAACTATACTTAGAGAACAGCTATCATTGACAGAAACCCAGAGCCCTTGGTTTTGTCCTCTCCAGTCTTGGTCAGGTTAGCCAGGAGTTCAGAATTCCATCTAGCACTCAGTGAACCACCAGTGCAACCAATCAAGCAATTGGAAATTTTCACTGAGATGTCTTCAACTACTTTTCCTGCAGCTTCAGCGACTTCATTTTTTTTCCTCTTTCAGTCTATTAATGCCTGCACAATACTTCATCTCTGTTTTGCTCTGAAGATGGAGTGTTTGCCCTAGGTATGCTTATTACTGGAGTTTTTCCAGCTGTGGGATGGTGGGTTTAGAGATCCTATTTCAGTAAAAACAGCTTACACTCTGTGAGAGCGTAAAAAATTCTGACTAGATAGTTACTGATTTATTGTTGCCAACAGTGGTTTTCTAATTCCATTACTATAATTTACAGTGAAAATTCCATTTACAGCACTCTGTGTTTGGAGTCCAGGTAAATGAAAGTTAGTAATTTAGTGCTGTGAATGTGCCTCGCTATTCTAATCAACATCTTACTTGTTATAGGCCTTCTTTCTTTCACTCTTTCCAAGAAAAAAAAAATATCCCAAAGAAACAATTGCCACACATTTTTTAAGAAGAGAGCAAATGAGACGACTTCAAGTGTTACACTACATATATCACATAAATTATCCTCTTTTCTTAAAACAAACTGTACACTGTAATTTAAAGCCAACATGCAGTCGCCTATTTTCCATTGCTGCTGAACTGGATTACCACCTGCCTTGACTCCATCCTTTGGAAGGCTGCCAGCATTGTTACAATTTAATGCTATATCCCACTGTGTCAGGAAAGACATGGCCCCCCAGCCGCACTGTCAAACAAGTGCTTGTCAACATCCCTTAATTATTGCTATTATTAGGAATGAAGGTTAAATACATGTGCTTTGTGAATGGTAATTTCTATTGTCTGGTTTAGTTTTGCTAGGTTCAGTTGTGCTACTATGAAATAAAGATTTAATTGAAAGATGATTTTAGAGTCAGATCTCTCAGTTTATATATCATTATTTGTAGTGATTTTTGTGCAGGCTGTGTTAACATTTATTTCAAAATGCTGGTACAAGAGGGGGAAACATAAGTTCAGGGAAAATCCTTTCTCTCTCAGTAAACAGAAAATAAATGCCAAATCTCCAGGACACTACACAGGCAAAGAAGGCATTTTCCTCTGAGACAGGATGAAGACTATGAGAAAATTGGGAAGTGGACACAGATACATTTACAATGTCTATCTTTGTATCCAGGTGAATGGTTACTTCTAGAAACTGTGGCCACACCACTGGTCATCAGAGGATGATAGGACAGAGAGGGGTTTTTATTGTCAGGGGAATTAAGTAAATTCTTGTCGTTTTCCCAGATATGGTAAGGTTGCCCTCCAAATTACTGCTAATTTCCTATTTGTTTCCAGAATGTGGCCTAAAAATGCTGGTATTTGAGCAACACAGAATTATAATTTTCATTGTCACAACATATCACTAAGAACGTGCTGTAATCACCTCAGCATCAGGCAAGACACTGGCTCTAGAAGCAGGTATATTACCTGTGCTGACATATCAGCTCACCACAGAGCTGTTCAACTGCTTATTGCTTCCAGCCTCTCCTATACCTGTGTAGCTCCTCTCTTCATGTAGTTCCACCTTCTGTCTTTCTGCCTCTGATGCACATTAGATGCCTTTTCTTTTGTGTTAACTTTCTCCTCCATTCATGAATTCAGCTGGCCCATGGAGGGAACTGCAAGCCATGGCCAGTGCAGGAGAGAAGAAAAAGAGTTTAGCCAAGAAGGAGAAGGAGGAGGAGGAAAAAAAAACCTCCTGAAAAACTCACCTAAGCTACATTTTTAACAAAGTATTTAACTTCAGACATATTCTTCAGAAGCACAGTTTAAGTCAGAATGCACTGCCCTGATCATCTCCTGCTCTTCCTCTTTGTTCATTTCATCTTCATTACACCTTCCCTTGCGTTATATTTTTGAGGCTGTACTGCCTGTGAACTCAAGGAAGTGATCAATTACAGTACAAAAGAACCTGCTTTCAGGCTCTACCAGGTCAAGTTCACTGTGTGATCACCGTTTCCTGATCTGGAAAGACAGGAGTAGAGGGGCAGGAGCTTAATCAGACACTCTTATGGAACTTGTCCCTTCAAGTTGTCCCTGAAGCTGGCTGAGCCAGGTGGCAACACCTGACAAATAGGGGATACTTCCCACAGGGTGATCCACATCCCTCTGCCCTCCTGTGACACAACCAATGATCCCAGCAGCAACTTGACTTGCTGCATACATAAATCGGGAGACACTCAAGCACAGCATCTTAGCAAGAAAGGCAACTGAGGAAGCGATACACAATGCTTTAATCCATATCCCAGTGGACTAGAAGAGCTTCTTTGCTTAGTCTAGAATGGAATATGAAAATAGTAGAAGTGTTTCATGGGATTGTAGGATGATTTGTGTTGAAAGGGACCTTAAATATCACCTAGTTCCAACCCTTCTGCCATGGGCAGAAGCACTTTTCTTTGGACCAGTTTTCTCAGACCCCCATCCAACCTGGCCTTGAATATTTCCATGGATGGTGCATCCACAAGGCTTTGCAACCTGTTCCAGACTATTAAAAATCTAGCTTGTTAGGTGGAAGTTATTTCTAAAAGATGATCCAGTATAGGAAGTGGGGTCTACTCATACATACACAATAACTGATTCAGACCCATACACTGACCATTTCCGTCCAACTCGGGTAGCATAAGCAACAATCCTTTTGCAAAATTAGTTTCTGACTTGAAAAAAAAGTTCAAACTTTAAGTGCATCCTGAGAAAGAATTATAATGGTGCCAAACTTTTCAATAGTAGTCAGGTATCCTATATACTCATCCAGAAACAAGGAGATCTAAGTTTAATATTCATTTAACAGATTCAAACTTTCATTTCTCCCTTTCTATGACAGCAATGCACATGCTGCCTATTAAACATCCTTTGCAATATTAAATTAAAATGATTAATACACTTTTATTCAACAATAGTTGAATACAGACACCTCACTAGCCAGGCAGCATGTGAGAGGGGGCTTATTGGACTTAAAAGTCTAAATTCCTTCCAAGTGCTATCTTAGATCCTAAAGAAGCTGGTCTTAATTTCTGAGCCAAAATATTTGCCTTCATTTGCAAGGAAGACCAGATGAAGGAAGTGAAATATTTTACTTTCTCACATGGTTGCTTCAATGACTACTACCTCCAGTTTCTGGTGGTTTCTCTACAGAAATACAAAAGGAAAATGGAAATTCAAATCCATCCAAAACATTTCAGGAATTTGAAAATAAAGTAAAAATTCTTCTATATCTTCCATGCTTATCACCAAAATAGTCATTACATTATATTATTTAAAAAAAAAAAAAATCAGGAATGTGCAGCTGACTAGACAGTGGCTAGTTTGAAGGACATAGGAAATAGACAGGAGATCGTTTAATAATCTGTGAATACACAGTATTTAGAATAGATGAAGCAAGAAAAACAAAATGAAAGTATGTAGTATTTTGTTAGTTGGTGTCCCTGAAGAATGGTTATCATGGTTATACATTTTGAAAAAAAGTATCTGCTTATTCTGCAAAACTTCTCCTTCTAAATCAGAACAGTAAAACACCTCTAGAATTTTGGAAGTTTCAAATTATTTACATTTGAATACTGATAAAGTCAAGAATTATTGCTAATATTCAGAACCCTTTATATTCTATCTGGACAACATATTTTTTTCTTGCAGAAAACAAATAATAATGATTTTGATGCATTAACTCCACCAGTCTATTAGCATATTCTGTAAACTGGAGTTTAAAATATTAGTATCAATCAAAAATGTAACTTCATTCTGGATGCACTAATTTTCTCCATTTCATTGAGATTTAATCCATCAGTTAATACCATTAATAATTCTTTCTTATTTCTTCATTACCAGTGATGTTTCCCTCATTCCTTGTACCACCAAGCCTACAGCTGGTTTTCCGAAATACAGCATCCTACACTGAAGTCCACCTAAATCCAAATTCCTGTGAGTAGAGCAAACACACGGCTTGTGTTACTCAGGGCACTCCTTGTTTTCAACCTACAGTACATCTTCATTGATAGCTCTGTATCCTTCAGTCATGGTCGGTCCATCACAGATTGTAACCTACCATTCATCTCTTTCCAGCTGAGTTAGTGTTTTCCTCTATGTTCATTTATGGACTGATCCTGAGAGGCACAAACATGCATCTGCAATGAAGTTCATTACACTTCCTGACAGGATCTGACACTTGATTATTTCTTCCTCTTTTACACATAGTGCATCTGTCTATGTTGGCTCTCATTTTATTCCAGTGGTTTTCTGTAATAATTATTGTCCCTTTTCCTGAATCCTTCTATGTTTAGCATACTGTCTTATTTGTCTTTTCCAGTTTTAAATGAAAATCTTGAATTACACTGAATGTAAAATAGCCTCCAGTATGAAGGCTTCCTGCTAATTTGATGATAACATCCCAGTTATGCTTTGTGATTAACCTTCTAGCAAAGAAGCTTTTTAAATATACAGTGTTCCTATTACATTTGCATCCACAGTGTAAATGGAAAAATATATGATATATGATCTCTTTCCACCTACTGGCCTCACAGGATACTTCAATCTGCAGTTTTCTTAAAACTTATTTTCCACACCTTATACTCAGTTAAATTTCTCATCATTCAAATACATGATTAATATAACCCTAAGGCTTATAAGCTGGTTGAAAATATTTCCTCTTATAATGTAATATTACCGCTCATCCAAATATTTATTTTCTCCTATATCACCAAACATTTAGTACTGTCCAGTGTGATCCATGCTGCTTATTGAATATATGCCCAAATGGTGAAAGAACAGAAAGACCCCTATGCCAAGGAAGTGGTGTGAGCAGGGCTTCTCCCTGAGGGATGTGGAGCTGGGAGACAAGGGTGACCCTGTCCCACAGAGGCTGGCCACAGCCTGCAGCACCAGTCACTGCCCTCAGTGTTCCCTGACAGCCCCAGACCAGGCAAGCCACAAACCAGGGCAATGCTCAGTTGAGGGGGTTGAGCTGGGAGCAAAGCAGATGGAGTCAGGGACAAGGCTGGAGCCTGGCATCCTAGAACACCACCAGGGTAGGCACCAAGAGCGCCAGGATGGGCTGAAATGTGGTTCTGAGCAATCATCAGGGAAGGAAAATCTCAGTGATGCCCTCAGGGCTCTGACATCAGCTTAGTACTTAAAGTTTACCCCAATTGTGTGTTGCAGGAGTCCTAGTATGCAATAAAAATATAATACATGTCCTGTGTGATATAAAAATGTGTGTTTCCAGATGCACTTTGATTTAATTTTTGTGATAGATACATGATATATTGGGCACAAATTTCATATGATTTTTTGCAGTCCTATTTTTTCAATGTTTGTATTCAATATCTTTCTCTGCTACACTAGTTATAGAATAGTACAGCACATAAAAAGAGCATTTCTTGCTGACATTGTTTCAAATTCATAGACATTTACATTAAATGAGTTGTTTATAGAAATCATTGTGATCCATGATCACAATGTTAAGCATTCAAATAAGTATTTTGTCAACATGTCAGTTGCAAACACAGTAGATGTCTCCAACAACTCAGTGGCTTGAGTCTCAAGTCCTCATTATTATTGTGCTAATAAAATGCACATTTTGTTATAAAGCACGATCAAATTTCACTACAATCTCCTTTAAAATAGCTGAAATGCCTGCATTTAGATATAAAATCTCAATTAATTTGTTAGCTTAAAACTTTAAACATTAAAGATACTTTTTGATTCTCAGTGTCATATAAATGCATTTCCACAATTTCTGCTCTTTGATGAGAAAACAAGTTGCACCGGAAATAGCAGAATTAATAATTTGAGTTCTACATCTTCTTTGCAACAATTATCCAGCAACACCAAACCCAACTGGAATATTGACTGGATGCTCTCTGAATCCCTTGTGATGGTGCTGGAAGCAGTTCACACTCTGCTGCCTAGTCCCCAGCTGACCCTGATGTCCTCCCTTTAATTGAGATATACTGTTTTAGCAGAGCTCTTCTGAAGACTTCGTGGACAGGTGCAAGGTGAGTGACTGCACTGCTGAGAACAAAGAACATAAAGTGGTAGTAGATAATCTGTTGGGTGCACCTCAGTGGCAACTCGGTTGCCTCATTTCAGCAGACATGGAATGAAAATATTTTTCTAAAAACATTGTTCATTTTTAATGAAACATGTAATTATCTTCTAATTTCTGGTTATCTTTCACTCTTTCCATTCTCCCTTTGTACCCCTTTTTAGAAATTCTTCATATTCAAACATTACCTATAAGGAACAATAAGTTAATTTTAAGTAGAAATTGATCTAAATTTGGGCTTTGAGGCAACTTTTGAGTACTGTGGGACCAGCCTCTTCTATTTTTATTTTCTTTCTCCACAATTAGATACAAATATCTTTGGTGTGCTGGCTGTTCTTGTACAAGTCAGTTCACCATTAACAGTAAGTTAAAAAGCAAATGTTAAAAACCTTTTCATTGTTCTATCCCTTTGCTTTATTGCACTACACCTTGTCTAAGAACAAGCTACCTCTTGCCTCTTTACCTCTCACATAAGGAAAGGCTGAAGAAGATTTAGGTAACTTAAGAATTTTTACAATGACTCAGCAGGCATATTGGCTTTAGTAAATGTAAAGTTATTATGAAACAGGTACATTCAAGTTCACCATTTTTAGCTCACATGCTATTGCATTCTGATCATAGGAGGAATACCAAATTTGGATGGATTCAGATGTTGTAATTTTATGCATTATAATTTAGCATATACCTGTTTTTTTTTTCTTCTCCCAAGATGTTTCAAAATACAAAAGGACTTCAATGTTAATTTTTTCTGTAAGTATATACATCCTTTCTACTAGAATGCATAAGTATCCACTGGTGAAACTCTATGTTCCTACATTAGAAAATACTTCATCTAAGCACTGAGAAAGCTTAATAAATTAAGCTTGGATTACTTTGTGTGTTCAGGATTTTCTCAGCACTTAAAATTACCCATTTATCCAATGTCCTAATCCACAAATCCACAGTGCATTTTTAAATTCAAGAAATTCTAATTTTTCCACGACAGTTTCTGTTTCATCATGAAAGTTCTGTGACTTTGGTAAACTGGATCCAGTATTTTACAGTTAAACTTGAAAATCCTTATTATTATTCATGTTGTTATTATTACAGACAGTCTAACTACCTAAAATAAGATGAATTCTTGGTGTTCTGCAGACACAGCACCTGAGACTGTGCTGCACTAAAGGACATAAAATTTCAGGCTCAGTTCCATTAGCATCCATTTATATCTGCAAGCTCTAACTGAATTTGAGAACTGGGTTGGAGGTGACAAAGGAAAAGCTAGAGAAAGGTGGTCAGATAGTCTACTGGTCCATTACTTCCATTTAGTCAGTTATCTCTGGAGAATCAGAAAACTGGCTGTTGTAATAATCATCTTATATTTCAGTGGAATTCTGAGTAAATGATTGCCTGTGAGACTCGTGAATTATCTCTTAACAGATGATTTGTATTTGTGCAAATGCACTTGCTTTTCATTTAAAAGTAGCAATGTCACTCTCATTGGTAAGGTCTTTTTATCAGTGTTAAAAACAGAAGAAAAATGTATGAATGTTATTTAGCCTGTGATTGAGTGGATAAGACCTAAAGTAACTTGACTTCTTTTGGCATCAAAAAGTCTGACATTTTGTTTTCTTTGCAAGAGAATAATTGTATTTCTCTGCATGGGTCTTACTCAACTGACACTGGAGGAAATGGTCATATGGCTGCCATTGCCACCGTAGGGAATTGCCATATCAGTCATCAGACTCACTGATGGAGCTTGAAGTCAACTCAGGTACCAGGCAGCATTGTAGTAGTTACTACAGAGTGTGGTGATGGAGTTTTTAATGTAGGATTTTTATTTATTAATATAACCACCTACATAAATAATTATGAATAGAGTTTTTTTTCCTCAGAAGACCTTTTCCACCTTCAAAGGAAAGATTTGTGTAGATAAACATCCTTAACAGACAAGCCCTAAACACTCACAAGGGTCTCTGTATCTCTAGTTATATTTCCTACGGTATAGGATTTTCTTCACTGCTTTGAATATTTAGTGACCCTATTAGTTACTGGAAGGAATTCTTTGGTCAATCACACCAAACATGTTGACAGCTGCTAATGATGTGCTTGATTCAGCAAAATGAAAACTTGGGAAATTTGGTTCTTAGGTAAAGATTATTTTAGAGTCAATGTGCATTTTTTATTCTGTCCATAACATGCTTTGTCCAAAGGGTCTCTATGCCTTTCTATAACAAAATCTTTTATTCTGAGGTAGATTTTCTATCGAAGATATGACAGAGGATTCACATAGGCACTCTACAAGGAGGCTTGACATTTCTTCTACTGAGGCTACAGGAAGTTAAGTAGGCTGCAAACACATGAAAATTCTCCAAACATGGAAACAGTATAACTGGTCCTTCTCACTCTCACTAGATGGTGCTGCAGAGTAGTTTTCTGAAAAATAAATAAATAAACATAAAACCAAAGCAAATTGTTCCAAGAAATTGCTAGTTTGCATTTCACTTTCATAATTGTTAAAATAATGGAACAATTATTAGAGGGGGAAAAATCATAGGCAATGTAGGTGTAATGGAATTTGAATTCACAAACAGTCCAGATGTCTAAACTCTAATCCTTTACAGAATTTACACATCAACTAGATTGTAACTTAGGAAATTAGAATACTAGGATTGCAATAAAAATGTTTCAGGACAAGTTTTTCATTGTGTCTTACAGTGCTCTGTCATGGCACATTATTTGTTCTGTCTTTAAATACCCAAGCTGGTGTCCTTGTAGAAGACTTCAACAGCATGGCATGTTCCAGGTAGATATCACAGTTAGGTCTTCCTGCAGGCACACTTTCAGATTCCTTTCTGGAATCTCTGACAGGACCAATCTGAAGTTCAGTAACCACAAGAGCACAAAATGTCTTCATTCAGAAACAGAGGAGGAGAATGTGCCTTCTGTAAGGTCATTGCTAAAAGGCTTGAACAGGTTGCCACCAACTGGAATCCTGTCTTCACCCTGACCAGGTGCAAGGGGACACAAATTCTCTCCATACAGAATGGGATAGGCCAGGGAAGGCAAAAGGGTAAAGGAAGAGAACATTTGTCCCAGTGCTGGTGTCATGTCAGTGTACAAAGAGAAAAAAGGACTTGTGAGGGGTGGGAGACTAAGCACAAATACAGCTTTGTGTTGTAGTATATTGGTGAGAGTATGCACAAGCAAGAAGTTTGAGGAAAAGAATAATAATTTTAGGTTCTGATTCAAACATTTTTTAAGCTATTTTCATTAAACAGTCTTAGATAAGTATGGAAGCTGCTGAGGTCAAGGACTAGAGTTCAGGCTTTCTGGAGGAGTTCCTCACCACTGATGTGCATGCTCAGGTTCCTTCTTGTGCTCTCACTTGTATTCTCTTCCCTGTCTTGCGGATGCATCCCAGGAGCAAAAGGTTGATTTCTGCCTTTTTCAATAGGGTTGTGAAAGGAAAGGAGAGCCTTGAAACTTACATATTAATTTCCATAAACCTAATGCAGGGCTACAGGTGAACAGATGGGGGAATTCTGAGATAGACATATTTTTCTTTAGCATTTCTAATGACTGTTTTCCCTGTTTAGCATGCTATGAATGTGCATCACATTCTGTGGTCACTAACTAATATGCTATATAGGGAATACAAGTATTTCACTCACATCCCATTTCAGTAACTGGAACCCAATAACAAAAATAACTGAACTCACATGAAATCCTGGTGAGAAGACTTTAGTTGAAACACTAGAAAAGAAATCCTGGCTGTAAATTGTATTTATCTTTGAATGAGATTCCCAAAAGTAAGAAACCTATCTATTCCTTCCTGAGCCAAATTTTAAAATTAAATACATCAAATCCATTAGAGGGTTTTTTTGTTGCTTGTTTGTTTGTTTGTTTGTTTCCCTGATGCCTGTTAAGTCCTAACTGTTCTAAGTACAGCTTACTGTACATCTTTGTGACTCTTTTCATGCTTGTGCTATTTGTGTTTATTTTTTTTACTTTGACAAACATAGAAATAAATATTAATAAGCTATCTAATATAACTATTTAGGAGCAATCTGTCTATATTGAAATCAGGGTTAAAATAAGTTTAAGAAAAATTAACAGTATGGCCTAATATTTGTGGGAGGCTAAGTATTAGGAAATACACTGCATATCTTTGAGCTGGCACACAGGGGAAAAATGATATATCCTTGTACATACAATAACAATACAAATGCAAACACAATACAGACATATGTAAAGCAGACACACATATGTCTGGTGTAAGAATGACACATGGAAGCTGATTTCTCCCCAATGCCTGTTTTAAATCTGATTCCATTAATTGCCAGCTGGCTGTGAGCTGGAAGAGGGCTGTCAATGGAAATGACAAAAACAGATTCACCTCTTGATTTAATAAGGATGGTTCAGTACACAGTCTGTACTATGCATTTATTCATGCACTTTTCTAATTGGTCTGTTCAAATTTAAGACAATTACATAATTTTAGTTAAATAATATGAGAGGAAGACAGAGACCAAATAGAAAGGAGATATATTAGTAATTTATATTTTAATTCACCTAAATGTAGTTAGATATTTTGAAAATTTTAAAGTTAAAATGAAAGGCAAATGAGAAATACTTTGACTTTCTCTTAACTCCAAACAGCTATCACACACTGGAGTCTGGAACACAAATCAAGCTATATAATGTGTAAACTAAGAAAGACAGACTGCATGTTGACATAAGGTGACTAATAGGAAAAGGAGTTTAAAAATATAAGGTTTTTAAAAAATAATAAATTAGGATTTTAGTTGGCTCAGTGAAAAAGTTGCACATTCTCCTCAAACTCTAACACTAGTTTGATGTGAAACTGAAGAAGATCATAAATACTCTGTCTCCCAGAGCAGCATCCAAAAAGACATCTAGGTATTTCCTGAAGTCTAAAGAAATCAGGTCATGCTTCAGTGACGATTTAATTAATCCTACTGCAAAATTGTTTGGTAAGTATACAAGTCTTGGGTCCTGAGCAGGATATTCAGCTGTTGCTCTGTGTACAAGATCCCTGATTTAAGCTGCAGACAACAAATCATGAGTCATGTGGTGAAAACTAAGTCAGATCTACTTCTGTCAGCCCTCTAATGCAGTTAAACACATAACATACTTAACCTGCAAATATGGAGGAAAGGAAGAAAGTCACTCAGCCATGTCAGTTGTGTGCATGTGAGAAAAAGTCAAGGTATCAAGACCATGCCTAAAGGCCATCACCTTTCACTTCTGTCTGTTCCTCCATTTGTATGGTATTTGTTTTATTCCTTGTATATGTAGAAGTGGAGCTTTGTTTGGAATACCTATATCCCTTCATTTGGAAAATTTTCCCCTGCGAAAAAAATCTTTCTGTTCTATGGACTGTTGCCATTTTATGCAAGACATTCTTCCAGGTTATTAGGGAGTAGTACTGTAGTATTGCTGGTCTTGGAAAGTGACAAAGTTAAAAATTTCCAAGATACTTTCCAGCTAAAGTAAAAAAATACAATAAATTATGCAATTGTGAAGTGTTAGTTACTCTGTATGTTCAACCTTCTCAGTGAACTAGCGGGATTTTAAAGTTAAGTTTCAGAAGCAATACAGTCTACCATATGATATTTAAGAATATTTGATAAACTGATGAGAATTTAATATCCAGGAGATACTTAAAGTTTTGTGTATTATTTTTGGGTTGGATGACATTTTTCTTCACTTTGATTAGACAAAAAGGGAAAGCAATTTGAAATATCAGGATTTAAATGCCTCATCCCCCATATTCTTGACATGTCTATGAAATTTTCCCCCTCACTACTGCTTGCCCGTTGCTATGCTCAGTGATGATTAATAAGTGTAGCAGAGTAACATTTGCCTAAACTGAAATTATGAAGAATCTGACAATTTCATTGTCACTGCTTAAAAGCAGTTTTCTTTTTAAACATTCAGCAGCACCTACTTTAAACCATTCAGATTTTCTGCAGATCTGAACCCTGCCTTACATCTATCCACACAAATATGAGAGTAAGAGACATTTTTTTTTTTTTTAGATGAGGTTTCCTAATTGGGTGGCTACTTGAAAATTCTCATTTGTACAGCTATAAAATTGCAATATATAAAATGCTCCAGTAATAAATTAATTAACTGGGTATAATTTCAATGTTAGTTTGTTCTTTTATCCAAAAACATTACTGAAGAGTGCAGATTTCTACAGAAAAAAATGTTTGTGTCTTGCAAAATGAAATGCCAAAAGTAAGAATTTTGCTTTGCTGTGAAGCATTCAGGTTTTGGTGTAAACAGGGTGTTCCTTTTACACCATTGATGTGCATGGCTGGTTTCAACAGTCCTTGATGTCAATAGGGCCTTTTCCATGTACTTAAATTGATATAGGAAGAAGAGGACTGGTTACATATTTACAGCATATATCCTGTTAAATGACCAAAGAATGGTTTACCATCTGTTTTGCAGGATACTGGCCTTTTTTCTTCTAAATTATTTATTTTCCTTCCATGTAACAGCTTTAGGACAATTACCTAAGGGTCTACTGCAGTGCCTGCAGGCCATGGCATATGCCACAAAATTCTCCCCTAGACATTCTGCGGGCAGAGGCTGTACACAGCATAACTGGGCTGCACCGAGCACTCTGCCACTGGAAATTACCCAGGGAAAGTGTTGAGCTTTCTGTACCCACCTTTAAGAGAAAAATGTCTCTCTCTAAACAAAGACCAAAGGACTGTGTAAAAGCAGTGAGAACTTTATTTTGAATTTGCTAGCTGACAGAGACCAAAAACTACAAATCCTGTGTTCATCGCCCAGCTTTTGCCGGAATGAGTGTATTGACTTTAGAGGAGGTATTAAGAGACTGAACTGCAGCTAACTCCTGTGGCAGCAGTCCTGACAGGTCAGACCCAGTATGACTGAGTTTGGAGCTGTCTGCCTATACTCATCTGCATGTGCATTTTAAAAAGGTTGTGTTCTGCAGATGTGCGAGTTCATTAAGTCACTAAAGCATCAGCATTTATTTGAGAAGAGAGGTGAAACTACAAATAAACTTTTGATAACAAAGCACAAATGTGAGAAAAAAAATATAATTGAAGCCCTACTAAATTAGTGATGAATGAGGAATGTCTAATAACTTTAATGTGAGCAGGGTTTCTTGTTTAAGTCTCCGTGTGACTCCTACCCAATAGCAATGCCTCGTTTCTCATTGAAATGTATCCTGTAGGTGTGTGTGTCTCAAAACACCAATTTAATGATTTCGAAGCAGCCATGGACATTGACTTGAGCTTTTGGACTAGCTGTAGCAATCACGGTAGCCTGAAGTAAAACGCAATAATTGCATTCCAGCATCGTCTGATACTCCATTTACTACAAAATTTAATTTGGTCTTTGTTTGGTGGAAGGAAGAGATAGGAAAAAGAAACAGAGAAAAGATGAATCCTTCTTATGAGGTGGCATTTTTCTTTCTTATCCTTACTGCTTTTATCCAACAAGTAGCTCTTGAGCCTGAAAACAATGCTTCCCAAATGAGCAGATCATTTGTGAATGATTGTGAATTAGCAGAAATTCCTAGCCCATCAGGAACTAGATACTTTTTCCTGTTTTGCAGAGCTTGTAAAGCAAAAAAATCCTGAAGCCTAATATTTCCTTGAGAGAAAAACTTCATCCATCCGGAAAGCAGACAAGATTCTTTGCTGTCATTAAAATGGTCTGGAGAGAAAAAATTTAATTGTTTCTGTCTCTTCAGGTTTAAAATAGATCTCTGAAGTTGTTGGCATAACCTGATTCACCTCTGTATCATTTACTGTCAAAGGAATATTACCTTTTGGAGCAAAGTTCAAATTAGAGAACATTACAATGAGAAAGGAAAAAGATTAATGTATAAGCTTTTTGTCCCTTTTTATTCTATCTTGAACTGACTGGAGCTTTACTGTGCTTTCAAAGATGTACAGATTCCTAGAAAAATAAGACACTAATGTCAAAAGAGCATGGAAATCTTTCCTTGACTGGTCTTGTCTCTAATATTGCCAACTTTTGGTGCTTTATCTATTCTGTAGTGTAGTAGTGTTATCTACAGTTGCCTTTAAATAAATAGAGGGATTGGTTGTGGGTTTTTTAGAATCAGACGTGCATGTGTTTTAAATCCTCCTTTTTATTTATCATGCAGTTATTCTCACAGAATCCCTGAGAAGGAGAGGACTTATCAGTCACCTTGACCCCTGGAGAGGTGAAGGATAAACTAAAAGTGTCCACTCAGGCTCCTTACTAGTGACTTATCCAAAAAGAGGAGAGATGAGAACTACAATCCCCAGCTTATAAAAGACGAATTGGAAGGATGGGGATAGATGTTACATCAAAGATGACAAGCACCAGAAGGATGTCACAGGACTTTAGGAGCCTCTCTGAAATCATAGAGCAAGGTTAGCTAAGTTTGTGACTCAGTAAAGTTTCTGAATTCTACCTTTGGCCACTCTTGAGTCAAAGCCATGGAAAAATCAACTGTTTTTAAGAAACTTGTTGCAAGACTTCTGGTGAATAAGTTATATTTTAAAGCTGAAAACCTACTATTTTGTTTGTAAATTGCTGTTAGAGGTCTGTGGCAGAAAACTTTGTGATAGTCTGGAACTCCTAATATTTTTAAAAGCCCCATTCATCAGTAATCAGGAAGGTGTGAAATGGAAAATACATAATCTCTAATGCTAAAAAGAAATTTTTAGTAGTGGATAAAGATGAAAAATCTGTTTCTCATTTATTATAAAATCTCTTTCCATGGTGTGATAATTTGCCTGTTTCTCAAACTGAAGCAAAACTTAGTTTGTTTTCATTTTATAACTGTTTAAATTACTGGAGCTCTAAGAGGAGGATATGGTATAGACAAAAACTAGGTCCTAAAGGAGAGATACATAAAAAAAATGTAGGTTTGAGAACATTTCCTTTTACTAAATGTGACTTCCACATGATGATTTGAGAGGATTCATAACCTAGGTTTGTCATCCATGTTACCAGTTCACTATGAGCAGAGAGTGAAGTTAAGTGGGATCTGCTGGGATGAATATACCAAGCAGAGCAGCTGCCTAACTTGTACCTCACATCTCTAGTGGGCCACGCCAGTAGCATTGAGCAGGATATCTGTGCAATATTGTGCTCCATTTTCCCTCTCATCTTAGGTGTTTATGCTACATGTTTAAATTTAGATGGTCAGCTCACCTAAATATTTATCTCACCCATCCTGTCCTCTAGAAAACTTCAGTAGTACTCTGACAGCTGAAGTACTTGATCAGGAAATGAAGGATCTTGGTTCCTTCTCTGTCTGATAGCTGTTACATAGTTTATGTGGTAAAATTAGTGGGAGATGTTCAAAAGGGAACAGCATTTCCACTTGCTAGATGAGTGGTGCTGTCATGAACCAGAAAGATGGGCACCATCTCACCTGCATTCTCCTACTCTGGATACCACTAATTTTAATTTTCTTTCATATTGTAATATCAGCTAAAGACAAGACAGTAATGTTAAATAAGTCACTTCAAGCCTGATCTTTAGCATAACGGAAGGGTTGAGGATAGCCAGGACAGATCAAACTGAAGACTTGCATTATGTATAACTTCACATAACTTGGGTGAATCATAAACTACTAATTTCATTTTCTGAAGCATAGATTGCCATTCTCTAGATGTGTTTTTCAGTGGACATATCTACATACTTTTTTAGAACTAAGTACATAATAGATAAATTCTAGAAATCCAGTCAAACCAGGATTTTCGTAGAATATAAATATAGCAATCTTTAGTCCAAAAGATGTTGACATCTAGCAAAACTGACATGTTTAAAAATCTCAATGTCTACTTTTTGCTAGTTGGACTCCTATTCTCAGTGGAAAATAGAAGCAGTTTAGTGGTTGCCTATCAACACTTGAATCACACACCTGTTACAGGTTGGGTTCATGGGAATTTTGGAGTTTCTCTGTGTCTTTCCATTCCTTGTAGACATCATAAATAACTAGCTTGCAATATATATATTTTGCATGGCAAAAAAAAAAAAAAAAAAAAAAAAAAATTGTAGTGAATCTGTGTTCTTCTTTCAATAACCTGTGAGCTAGATCTAGCCTCAAAGTCATGTAGCAGTGGCTGCCATGCCAAAGGGCTCAAAATTTTAAGCTCTGCTGAGTGCCAAAGTTTATTAGCTTGGGCTTGGTGCCACACTGACGCAAATATGCAGCATCTGGCCAACAGAGAGGGCAGGCAGGGGATGTCTGGATCTGCCTTCAGAAGGCCTTGCTGACATACTCCTTAAAGTGTTAATGGGAATGCATGGGTGGCAGTGTCTTTAGCTCTACATCACTGGACTTAGGGCTGTGGAAAGAGTATATCCGAGTGCTTTAAAGAACTTGGGCTGGGAGAAACGGGAAATAGCTGAGCTTCAGTCCATGACAGAAGGAAGGTAGACTAAAGAAATATATGACTAGGACTGCTGTTACTGCATATTTCCTAACCCAAGATATGTCACTACTGAGTGTGGTGCTTTGGAATTTGGGATAATCAAGAATGTCCTAATCATTGTGGGAGTATTTTTCCATTTACTGTGGTTGGGGTACTGAAACTCTCATACACAGGCCTTGCTATCAGACACCAATATCTGTATTGTTTTGAGATGACTTTAATGTATATAACTCTGTGTAGAACTGCCCACTTAGAAAATAAAATGAGGCAGAAGATGAATGCTCTTTATTATATCAGGCATGATTCAAAATCTTTACCTTGTAGGGTTAAAATAGAGCATGTGTTATGTTATGGTATACCATAATATACATACAATTATATAGTGTATAATAAACAAAATTATTTGTAATTTTGGGAAATTTTAGACCTGAATAAATGCTACGTTACTGAAGAAAAATGAAAGTCCTTGTTTATTGGGTCCTATATTGTTTTGTCATATGCTTACTGTTAGGTACATACAAATTCTTATCTTTTATGTCATGAATTTTAAAGTACTCCAGAATAGAAGGTTAATAAATCAAATACGGCAGCAAGTGCATTTTGAATACGAGTGTAATGCTTGCATAACCCTCTACCATAAAGCAATTTATAATATACAAAACTCATTTTCTGGCATTCTAGCAATTTATCAAAAATGAAATAAACTGCTTTATTAAAGTAAATAAGGGTAACTGAATTGTGAAAAGGAGTTTCTTAGAGGTCAAGAAAGTAAAACAATTTCCAGAACAACATTATTGAAATCTGGTTTGTTAATTCCTAGTCTTGAGCTTGTATCCCCAGCTACAGATTTGAACTTTGCTGTCAACACACTTAACATCTTAATTTCAAAGTTTATTCTTTCAACTAGATACACAAAAATGTTTATAAAAACCTATTTACTGTGATTTCTTTACATGTTTATAAATCTCATTTACATCATCCCTTCAGTCATTTAATTCTCTTATAAGTTTTCAGTTCTTTTAATTTCTTCTAATTTTATATTTTTAAGTACAAATATTTGTGAAAATCACTGCTTCTCCTACATTATTGGAAAGTACTTTTATTTTATAAAATACAAATATTATTCCTTCCTATAGATATTATGTTTCATATCTGTCTGATATACTCCTGGGCTGGTTCAGAGCTTCATAATTTATGATTTGGAATCAATGCAAGAATCTGCATTAAATTTTCATATCATTAGACTTTTACTGAATCTATTTGGTAACTTTTTTGGATATGACTAATCTAAACTTGTGTCAGCATTTTATTTCTCAGAGTTTTTACAAGACTATTATTCCATATGATACAATGTGAAAACCTCTTGTATAAAAGCACTTTCATGTCAGCATTGAAATGAAGTCGGTTTTTAACCATACGGATAAAGAAAAAAGAAATCTCTTCTTTAGTGACTTGCTGAAATCATAAGTAAACTGTGGCGCTTTAAAATCTTAAGTACAGAGGGCACAAATTTTAGTCAAAGGTTAACAGAAGGTGGCAGGTTAAATTGCTGAGACACATATTCGGAAACAGGAAGAGCCAGAAATCTCAGCTCTCAGGCCCCCTGCTCGAACCATTAGACACAGGCCCACCTATAGTTCAGCTTTCTGTCAAACCCTGTGTCTGCAATTAATCTTTCCTCTAACACAGAAGAAACTCTCTATAGACACCTATGATTTATTTCTTGGAATCCCACCTTCTGACCCTTTCCTGGAGGTCCTTTGTAACTTGAAATAATTTCACTTCATGCACCAAAGACATCATTACATTTCTCACTGATGAAATGTCATATACTTACAGGCACTAGTAATTTCTTACACGGCATGGCTCAGTAAGACTCAGCAAAGTGAAAAAAAGGAAATATATTTTCTAGTCTTCAGTAACCTTATAAGCAAAGGCATCTCTGTATATAAAACCAACCTTATAAATATGTATAGATCTTTACATATTGATGACTAAAATTAAAAAGAAACCCATAAAATTTGCAGTGTATCATTTGAAATCATAGTATAAACATTTTGCAATGTAAAACATGACTGAGAATATTAACACTGTGTGCATATACCTATATTTGGTGCTCTTCACCTACTTACAATGCTGAGTGAGAGCTGATGGCTAAAATGAAAAAAGTTTGGGGGGTTTCCGAGGTATGTGTGAGGAAATTGAAAGCTCCAGACAGCTCATCAAAATCTGTATCAATGTCAGGTTGACCTTAGCAAAGGACCAGATTTTGCTAATGCAGTGTCTAAAATGAGTATGCAGAGGTTAAGTTTTCCAAATCAAACTTCAAGTTTTTGGCAGGGCAGTTATGGGGAACTCCCTTGCAGCTGTTTGTACAAGACTTGGCCTGTAGTATATGTTGAATAAAGGACTACAGTTTCCACTGCAGCTTTCAGACAGAAAATGTTCACTAAGTCAGAATTATTTATAATGTACGAAAGACTACTTAATTTATGTGATGCTGTTCTTGATTCCAAAGTCTCCATCACATAAAATGAGTGCAACCATTCATAATGAAGTAGATTGCAGGAGTAATTTTCTACCAGCCATGAAATCTTTAGAATATCTCTCATGTATAAGCTGATCTAACAAAAGGAGAACAAAACTAAATTTGCTTTAAACTACGATATATTTTCCTAAATAATAGCCAGCAACAAATATATCTTATTGCTCTGAAGTTTCTGATCAAATCAGAAAGTTGTAATGATCTTAGATGTTGAATCAATTAAAAATTAGTTAATTTAAATAAAAACGAAGACTTTTGTCAAGAGTAATTCAAAGCAAATCAGAAGGGAGAAAGTTTTAACTGGGATCATTCCAGAGGATGCTGGCAACATGATCCATGATTCTAGAAGCAAATTTATAAAGCTGTCAAGTAAGGAAGTAGCACATTGAGGTGTGGTTTTATTTTGTACATGATTCCTAAAATGTAATTGTTGAAGGCCTTATGCTGTCATTTTGCTTCTTATTGCTGAAGGTAGAAACTGAACGATGGATTAGAGAGGATGCACATTTCTCATTCTGTTTAAGAGTCAAAAGCTTTCACTATTCATGCATTCTTAATTCATTAATCTATTTGGATACTAATTTGCATGCTTTGTTCAAGGGAAAAAAAATCTATTTGGTAGTATGTCATTATTTTTTTTAAAGGTGTATGAATAATTTGCAGTGATTGAATTCCTGCAACATTTTTTTTTTTTCCTGTGCTACTAAATGTCAATACAAAGTCATAATTTTAGATGCAATGCCTGGTAAAAATATTAGTCTCATTATTTTTCCATCAGTAGTTTTTTTAATATTCAATAGTCAAATTTTGTTAAAGGTACCTGATCAAAGAAAAGGTCATAAAGTTTTGCTTTCTCTCCATAAATGAAGAAACTGTATTCTGCCTCTGTCATTGTCACTTCTTATGTGATAGATTTGTGAAGATGAAAGGTGTGTGTGTGCTATCACATTTTTAAAGATAACGCTTTTGTTCAGGTTTTATTTACTAAAGATGGAAGAGCTGCAGCAGAAAAATCCACATCTGTTTCCATTTCCAAGGATTTTTTCCATGCAAATAAAGGCTTATTGCATAATATTGAATTTTCAGATCAGGAAGAACAATCTCCACCACCACTCCTGAAATTTAGGCAGTCTATTTGAAAATTGTTATAGACACCATTCAGACTAATTAGTATTTTCACAATGGTAGTACAATGAACTTATTATATAGGTGATGTTTCTGAGAGTAGCACAGAAGTCCTAGCCCCAGAAAATACAGAACTGCTTTCAAAAACTCAAATTTTCAATGAAAATTGCTTATCAGTAAATACATTGGTTTGTATTCCTGACAGATCTTTTCAGTGAAACTTTCAAATCCTAAAATAGTGGCAGTTTTATTTCACTAAACAAAATTGCAAAATATGGAAAATTGTGGAAGAAAAAAAACAAAATGAGAAGAGAATTGATGCTACAGGCACATCTTTCCTCTTCTGGAATTTTTGGAAGAAAAAACAAACAAACAGAAAAAAAATCAGTGTAAGAATAGCAAGCTTTTGGGTAGAGTGTTGAGCTGTTAAGTAGCTAGTCAATTCAAGACCCATGTAAATGAATTATTGAAGGATTTATAGCTGGTCATTCCCTAGAGACAAAGCTGGTCTTCTTAACCAAAAGCATGGATGTGAATTTACAACTTTATTATGGAAATGGCTATAGTTTCCACTGTAATTACTACTTGCTCTTTCATAGACATAGCTTCCAGAATGCTTTAGAGCAAGCTGCTTCATCATACACTACACAAGGAAATTGCACTTTTCTTTATGTGTTCCCATATTCTCAGTCTAGTAATTACTTTCACATCATGGGGATTATAAGGTGTCAAACAACTATTTTTTACAAAAGACAGAAAAAGAAAACAAGAAGAAAATAAATTAATTAATTTATATACCCATGTTATAAAGCCTCACATTAATGGTTTTTAGTGCATGGAGCTAAACCCACTTATTTTTTGCTACTCTTCATGAAACTCTCTTGGGCTTTATAAATACCTGCTCCCTTAGCTAGACTTCCCTATGATCCTGGGCTTCAAAGTCTGGTTTTATAAGGAAACCACTCTGTCTCCATGTCTCAGCGTGCAATCTTTCCTGTCACCCGCTCTGGGGGCCTGCTAAGCGTGGCTCACTGCACACAGATTGCTTGTGAAGCTGCCAAACGGAAGCCAGCAGCTCAGTTCAGCTGAAAGAGATAAAAACAACATTATTTCATCGCTATAAAAAATCACAATAGACTTGTAAATGGTGCCTTGTACAAACAGGGTTTTTCTTCAGGAAAAGAATAGGTCCTTCAGCGAAGACTGAGACATCTGTATTGTTCATTCAACTCTTGCGCAATGAGTTGCTATTAATAGCTCCGCATTAGAAAATCTTGCTATAAATAACATCTGAAATCTACTCCCATAACAACCTTTGTCCTTCATATGCCTTCTTTGGGACATTTGTATATTTACCATGAAAAAGAGAACAAAACAACTTTGGATAAAATTGGGTAGAACTATATTGAATGATTCAGTTCCTCGGATGGCTTTCATTTTGTGGGAGGAAGGGAAGGGAGAAGAAAGATATAAACAATAAACATCTCTCTGACTTTTCTCCAATATTCTAGCTAGACTAACAGGAAAACAGACACAGCTTGACAGACAGATGATTGTCTTATCAACTGAAACCAACTTGGAAAGAGTATATCCAGTCCTCTTAAAATAGCTAATTAATTGGGAACTAGTCCCTCTGTTCTCTTGATATGGGAACTTTTCACAGCAGATGGTCTGTTCCATGATACAAACTGTGTAGTAGTTTTCACATCTTCTTGAAATGAAAGTCACTTAACAAGCCCTTCCAAATGAATGGTACCAGTAGGAAAAGGTTGTTGGTTTATCCAGGAGGTAAAGACTTGACCAGGTGTTTTAAAAGTTTCATTTGTAATTTTTTAGTCTTTTAGTTTGCATAATGGTTTTGTGTCGTGTTTTGTTACTTTTTTTTTTTTTTTTTTCCCACTTCTGAATTTGAGGAATACAAATTCTTCTCTTTTCTGCTTTCATTGACAGTAATATTTTTGCTAGGGTGAAGCTAAAGGAACTATATAGTGTCCATTACTGGTTATTATTCTGAAACCATTAATTTTTTCTGAATTTTTACTTCATTGTACCTTCTCCACTGTGTGTCTCAAAAGAGGCTAGATTTTTTTTTTTTTTAGTTGCGAACATAACAATTCTTCACAGTCTTTAGAACAAAGAACTAGAAGAAAACAGTTTCATTTGGAAGAAGGAAGATTTCCTTGCTGAAATCTTTTTTGTCTTCATTCATACACAGTGCTTATTCCACTTTTCATTGTTAAATGGAACCTGGCTTTACAGGTTTTGGTTTGGTATCTTACTGAAGAGGCTCTCCATAAAATTAGCACCAACTTGTGCTGCAGCTGTTTGTCACAGCTAGTTGTTTGTTGTTTTGGTGGGGTTTGGGGGGTGGTGGGGTTTGGGAAGAAACTCTTCTGCTTCATTCCTTTCAGGGGCTTTCCTGCATCCAGGATCATAAAAAGTTTTACTGTTTTTAATCACTCAGTGGTTTTGTACCTCACCACAGTTCCTCCAGGTGTTTGCTGTGCACCTAGAGGAAGTGTGTTTGTATGAGGGTAACAAATTTGAGAAATGTGATATACTTCCTGAGCCTCCTTTTTTGATTATATATGGAAAATAAAAATCATCTGGGTATGAAATCCCACAAAGGTACAGTAATGCAGTACTGCAGCTAAATCCTAGGCTTTCAGCCCTGTTTTGTAAGATGTCTCACTTGCATAAGCATGAAAAATAATGTTAAAGCAAGCTAGTAATATGGACAATATATGTCATTTTATCTCTTATGTCTTCAGGTGATTAAGCTTGCAAGCATCGCATTTCTGTACAGCAGTGTTTCTTTTCCAGACATTCCACAGTTCATATGTGTATGTGTGTGCATGCAAGTTCTTGTGGAAACAAGGTTTTGAAATGCTCCAGTATGCACTGCAACTCTGTGGTTCCAAGATCATCTACAACTCAGGTAGGTTATGAAATCCCAATTCCTTCTTTTCACACCTTCATCAGTTAGCTGTTACACATAGCCAGTAATGTACTGGCAGTCTATAATTAAGGAGTTTGATATTGTTTATGCAGCTGTCCAAGTATGTGCTCATCATTAGGCAAGCCCTATATCTGATTTATTGAACATGAGTAAGAAGTAGCTGGTGAAAAGAGACCACACCAGCAACATTGTTCCCAGCAGAAACAACCAGGTGTTCAGTGAAGGCATTCAGCTCAATCATGTGAGACAGATTTTCAGACGTGAATAAATGCTAAATGAAGTATCTTTGGGAGCTTTGACCCTTTCATAATTAACTATTAGTGATGTGGAGTCTGGGCCTAAAAGTTATATTTGCTCTTTCTTAATTTAAAGTAGGTAATTGACAATGTTGAATGGCCTTTGGCCAGACCTACAGTTAACAGATATAACCCATAGTAATTGTAATACATATGAGTTTTCTAGGAATAGAATAGAATTTGCCATGCTATGTGTGATGATAGAGGGGCATGTTCAGTTTTAAGTGTATTTGGAAAATAATGTCTCAGTTCTTGGAAGTTATACTAGATTATGAGAAATTGTAAACTGACAGATAAAAGGAAATTCCTTTTTCCCCCATTATCCTAAAAAAAGCCCTGAATGGACCATATTTATTCATAGCAGGTAAGTAATTTTCATCACAAGAATTCTTATTCTAAACAAACTGTTAGCTTGAAACAGCTACTGTTGCATGGCTATAACGGGTCTTCCCAAATTTTGTGAAACTACACCCAAATAATGTTGATTTTTTTGTCATAAATCTGAATTGTGAATTGTAGTTTTCTTTAAACATTTGGATTTATGGAAACAAAGGTACTCAATTCAAAATTTATGGTGCAGTAAATAATACCAACTCTCTCTGATAAGAACCTTGTCAGCTGACCCTGTGATAGACATATATACACATGTACATACTATATACATGTTTGGTAAAACACAAACCCAGGATTTTGATTTGCGGAATTCTCTATATTACTGTGTGTACTCTAAGTAGCTAGGGTCAATAAAAAGATTTCCACAGCAGACAGCTTGTCTCTGTTTGTTTAAACAGAAGAGAAAAAATATTTCCAAAAGAAATGAAGCAGTGCTGCTAAGCTGATATTGAAATTTTTATTTATTATCAGCCGCCAAAATTCCTTACAGATTTTTTTTTCCCATGGGAAACATCTTTTAAATAAGAAGACCTCTTAAGTGATGCATTCTGTTTTTTCTGAGATTATGAATGATACTAAAAATTTGTAATCAACATATAAAATAATGTATGAAATATGAAAAAAAAGACACTCTTTTTCTCTCATGAGATCAGTAGTTATTGGAGTGGGTTCAAGTGGATGTATCATTTGGGAACTGTGATCCACCAGTTACCTAATTTTCTCAAGTAAATATTGGAAAACTTATTTATATTGCATGTTGCAGGTAAATAAAATGAAAAAGGTATTTAGAAGAATTTAAATTACAACTTTTGATGACTCTTTTTGTACCTCTAGGGCTTTGAAGAGGCCATAAATTCTTAAATTCATCCTATGTAAGATATATTTACATCAGATTTTAAGTGTCACATTTTAGCACACTTTAATGTTACATAACATGGACTATTTTGCAGTGTGTCCCTACATCATCCAAATCCTGAGACTTGTTAGAAGATGCTGGATTTCTTCTCTAGTTTATTATTTCTAAATTTATATATTCATTCTAAATTTATTTCTTAGGGAAACCAGAGGAATTAAGAGGATGGACACTGTCCAGGGCTTGCCTCTGTATCATGTCCATTACTGTGTAGTCTGTACATGATTCTAAAGTTTCATATCTTCTGGGGAAAGATCCTTTCCTCAAGTTTCAAATCTCTCATTTTTCTTCCATGGCATAATATATAAAAAATATTTATTTATTTTGAGCTTTGTCATTAGTGATTATGATAGCTAAAACTGTTTGCTGAATAAGATACTCTGGCAGATAGTTCTGTAACAGAAATTCACCAAATTTTTTTGAATGTCAAATCTAAAAAGCTGGATAATAGTACATAAAAGCACAGTAGGAAAAATCTCAGTTGCTAAGAAAAGGGAAAGTTATTGGATAAAGACAAAAGCCTTATGGAAATCTAAAGAAATCTCCATTTACAACAGAGATAGAAACACATTTTCCTTCTTATCTGGTTCATCCAGAAGTTTGTGTTCGTGCTTAAAAAAATGGCATCCTGGTGTTCACTAGAGAGAGCACTGCCAGCAGACGGAGAGAGGTGATCCTACCACTCTAGTCAGCCCTAGAGAGGCCACATCTGGGGTGCTGTGTCCACGTATGAGCTCCTCAGGACAGAAAAAGCATGAAGTTCCTGGAGTGGGTCCAGTGGTTGGCCACAAAGATGATCAAAGGACAGGAGCATCTCTCTTATGAGGAACAGCTAAGGGAGCTGGGGGTGTTCAGCCTCAAGAAGAGATAACTGAGAATATCCATCAGTATCTTCAATATCCATCAGTATCTTCAGGGAGGATGTCGACAGGATGCAGCCAGGCTCTGCTCAGCAGTGCCAAGCAATAGGACAAGAAGCAATGGGCAGAAGCTGATGCCCAGGAAATTACACCTGAATATGAGGAAGAATTTTTTTACTGTACAGGTGATCAAGCAACAGAACAGGTCATCCAGAGAGGCTGTGGAATCTTCCTCATTGGAGATATTTAACAACTCTCTGGGCACAACCCTGTGCAGTGTGTTCTCACACTACCCTTCTCAAGCAAGGAGGTTGGACCAGATGAAACACATTGGTCCCTTCCAACCTTATGTATTCTGTGATTCTGTGATTGTCTTACCTCATAAATACAATACATTGAATTTGTTCTCATTTTATTCTTGCAGCAACTTTCTTTTAGCATGTTTTTTCATTTTCTTGGAACTACCTGTATTTCTTCAAGTATTTGTTCGCTCCTATAAACAATGTCTTCAGATAACTTGGAGAATAATTTTTCTTAGGAATGTCTACTGGTTTTCATTTCAATATCTAGGCAAGTTATATTAAAGATTTGTTGCATCACGCAACTGTGTGTCCCTGAGAGCAATCTGCACCTCAGGGCCCAGTGTGCTCTGCTGATAAAGGGCTGACAATAAGGGCAAGGAGACGGCATCCCGTTTGGAAATCCCAGGGCTGTTTATTATCGGCCTGTGCATTGTGGGTACAGCCTTGAATATGTTCCAGGGATGAGAACCCCAATGGGGCCGAGGACCCAGGGTTATATACAGGATAAAAGAGGTGTTTCTGAGGGTCAGGGTCCAATAGGGATGGGGAAAAATGGTGCAAAGGGGTGGGCAGTAACCAGGGGGACTAATGGGATCACAGGGGTGGGGTACTGCAGCAAAAATTACCCAACAGGGTTCAAGGGAAGGAACAGGGGCTGAACAAGGTGACATAAACTTAAGAAACCAATAGAACAATGAAACCTAAGAGATACTAACATGGCTGCAAAGGCCCATAGGAGGAAGATTTTCCTCACCCTAATCTAGAGGGGTGTTTCTGACCGTTGCATCGGTCCCTCCAGGGTTGAAGGATAATTATCTTGGTGGCAGGCCCCAACAAAGATTGTTCATTCCTGTTTTGGTCTCTTTCATTTTGCTTATAAGGCTTAATACAAATCAAGTACAACAGCATATGCTATCACATATTCTTTTTCTAAAGATGATACCTTTTGCATTTTCCAGGGTTGCTTTGAGCTTTGAAGGTGTCTTATATGTGCTACATATAAGAGCAACAGGCAGAGCTACATATTGAACATACTGAATTCAAACAGCACAATCCAGTTACAGCCATTTCCAGATATTTATGTGAAATCAAACTGGTGAACTGTGCCAAATTTCTATTTTCTGATTTTTCTCAGTGTAAAACCTGGAAAAATCTACTACCACCAAGCTTTTTCGACCATATCTTACTTTCTTACTTATCTTTCTTTCTTTGACCATATCTTACTAATACAAAAGACTCTAAAAATATTTGGACAGTAAGAAACAATAGTTGTAATTTGAACCTTTATTGCTGAGCAAAGCCTTTGTTTTATATGAAGGCTTATGTTCATTTCAGCTTTTACAACACATGTAGACCAAACCCTGTCAGAATTCAAGAAGAAAGAAATGCACGGGTGATGCTTAAGCCAACTACTAATTTCTTTCTAATGAATTCAAATCTGTTTTGTGTGAGTGTGTCAAGATAAAGACCCTGTGTATATCTATGCAGTAGATCAATTCATTCTTAGATTCATAAGTGCATATTTTTGCAAGTGTGGGCTTAAGAAATTTTTCACTCACTTCTGGCCACCTACTGCTACTGGAATGTGTTGCATGTACTTGGAGATTCTTAGTATGGTAAAAGAAAATATTTGGAGGGGGTTATATTATTTTAGTTGTTCTTTTCTAAACCAGAAATTAAAAATTATGTATGACAGCACTACTGGTCACCACTTGAATTGTTTTATTGATTTTACAGCCCACTGCAGAATGTGTGTACATTGTTGAATTAGTGAAAGTGCTCAATCAGAATCTTCAAATTTAGTCCCTTATGTTTCTATATGGTTCCTGACAATGATAATGGATAGCAGAGGTTTAACATGGCAAAGCAAGTAATCTTAAGCTGCAAGAGAATTCTAGCAGATAATTATTCCAACTCTTTTGAAAATCTCAGAATACACATTTCTGGCTGCAAAAGTAAGCATTTATATTTCAAAGAATAATAGAGATTATTTCATACTGAAAATCTTATACAAAATTGGGAAGTAAGTCCATCACTTAAGACTAAATGTGATTTTCATTATTGATCTGGTTTAAATTCTTTTTCAGTTTAAAATGATCTTAAAATTTAATCATACTTTCATTGTTGCTTTTGATTCTGCTACAATCATTCTTCTTAGATTCTAGTTTGTGGCTTGGAAAAACAGTAAAGGTCTCTGTAGTGTCTCAGAAAACCGGTGAGAAGTTAGAGACAAAACTAACTTAAACATTATTTATATGTATAAGCATCAAAAAAGAATAGGTCAACTCTTTTG
Source organism: Hirundo rustica (assembly GCF_015227805.2). Lineage (NCBI taxonomy): Eukaryota > Metazoa > Chordata > Aves > Passeriformes > Hirundinidae > Hirundo > Hirundo rustica. The sequence goes on along the minus strand of NC_053453.1, from coordinate 19,066,578 downwards.
TCCATATATATTAGATAAATACCAGTGCTCTGAGAAGCAATTTGGCTTTATAAACGGCTTGTAATCCAACACAACTCACAGTCCTTTCTGCCCCAAGCCCTGACATAACCAGACATTAGTATCATTTCCAGTATTTGTTCCATCAGTATAAAAACTCAGATATCAGGAAAGCAAAACGCCCTTACTGTGGATGTCTCGGGCCCTCTACTGCGGTCTTGGTTGGAGTCTGGAGTTCGTTGCGCAAAATGATTAACAAAGAGTGGGAAACAGTCCTTGTGTTTGTTCGGAGGCATGCAAGTAATCCATTGGCCTACACATGACACTTGACAATTTCACCCCTTATTTTCCAATGAATTTTCTTAATGAAATGAACTGTTGAGACCAGGGCATGAATATGAACTGTATATGGCACATCACCTATGCTGCATTTTAGGGTATGAGAAATGTGAACATGTTCAGGCATCTGTGAACAGAAATTGGAAGTTGTGGAAAATAAACCCCTTTGTCCTAAAGAGTTTTCAAGCAATAATTCACTCTTATAGAAAGGTCTGTCTTGAAGTCATGCTACCTTTATTTCATAATTCTGGAAGACAGCAAGGAAGTGAAGCTGGACATGACCTGTTTCCACTCCTGTTCATCAGAGCAGATGATACAAACACAGGCCTTTCACTGTAAGGCCTGTGAACAAGCTGGAATCCTGGTATAATTTTGCCAGCAAGAGAAAACTATCAAATTGGAAGCAACAAAGCTTATTAACATGTGTTTTGATGAGGTTGTCTTTACCCAGAATGAATTATTGTATAATTTTAAACAAAAACCCGTTCTCAGATAAAGCATTCTCTAATTAACATGTTTCTCCACTTAAATGAAAATGGACATTAAGTTTTTGTAGTTTAAAGTTTTAGCTTCTAGCTAAGCCCATTATTTCAGTGAGACTAGTGCTATTTCACAGTGAATAATATCAGAAGTAGGCCATGGAGCTCTAAGTTAAAATCTTCTATTCTGATTGTATATGCAGACAGAGTCAGTCCTTGCTTCAAAAAAGCAGAGAGCATTTATAGGCAGACAAAAAAGGTAAGCCAGACAGATTTAGGAAACAACTCATCTTACTTCAAAGCAAGGTAGACACTGGACTGTATTCAGGCACACTGTGTTAATTCAGTGTCTGTTTTCCCTGTTGTGGTAAGCCAATGAATGTCTTGCAGACTGCTACATTAGATTCCATATGCTGTGCGTAGAACCATAGAATCGCAGAATCACAGAATCATAGAATCATAGAATCAATCAGTCATAGAAAAATAGAATGGTTTGTGTTGGAAGGGATCTTAAAGACCATATTGTTCCAACTTCACTGCCATGGGCAGGGATATCTTCACTTATACCGGGTTACTCAGAGCATTATTTATCTTGTTCTTGAGCATCTTCTGGGATGGAAGTGCATAATCTCCCTGGGCAACCTATCCCAGTGTCTCATTACCCTCCCAGTCAAGAATTTCTTCCTGATAACTAATCTAAACCTGCCCTTCTTCAGCCTGAGGACAAAATTCCCTCTTGTCCTATCATTACATGCCCTTATAAAAATTCCCCCTCCAGCTTTCATGTAGGCTCCCTTTAGGTACTGGAAGACTGCTTTATGATCTCTCTGGAACCCTTTCCAGGCTGACCAACCACAAGTATCTCAGCCTGTCTTCATAAGAGATGTGTTCCAGCCCTCTGATCAACTTTGTGGTTCTCTTCCTCCAACAGGTCAACATTTTTGTTGTATTGGGGGCCTCAGACTTGGATGCAGCACTCCAGGTGGCGTCTCAAAAGGCCAGAGTAGAGAGACAGAATCACCTCTCTTGAACTCCTGGTCACACCTCTTTTGATGCAGCTCAGGATGCATTTGGCCTTCTGGGCTGCAAATGCATTTTGCCAAGTCATATTGAGTTTTTCATTCACAAACACCACTAAGTCCTCCTTCCCGGTGCTGGTCTCAGTCTGTTCTGCATCCAGTCTGTATTTGTGTTTGGGATTTTGCCTACCCAGGGGCAGGACCCTGCAGTTGGCCTTGCTGAACTTCATGAGGTTTGCACAGACCCACCTCTCAAGCCTGTCCATGTTTTTCAGGATGGATTTGCTTCTCTCCAGCGTGTCACTGCACCCCAGAGCTTGGTGCCACTGGCAAACTTGCTGAGGGTGCACTCAATCCCACTCACTATCCATGTCACTGACAAAGATGTTAAAAAGTGCTGGTTTCAATACTGATCCCCGAGGGAACAGCACTCAATAGCATGTTATTTTTAGATGTACACCACTCAGAAAACAGACTGAAGAGCAGAGAAAAACAGAAAGCAAGTATTACTATTTTCAGTTTATTCCTGAAAAGTTGTGATAACAATGTGAAGCACTCTAGCTAACCTTAGGAAGTGATCTTTCTTCTGCATGAAACAGTGAATTCCCTACCTATTTAAACCTGCTGTAGGTTTGAACCACTCTTTGGGTAAAACACCAAGGTCACTATAATTTCCACAGTGCAAAATTATAGAATATTCCTGAATACAGAAAGCATGCCAGAGTAGAGTTTGAACTGGCACAGAGCAGATGTCACTTCTTGGTTTTGTTCTTGGAAAATGTCACAAAGAGCCTGATTCCCATGCAGTGATTCTCAGTGTCTTCCCACACTCTGTGGGAAAACATGCAAGCTTATGGCTTACCCCAGCTGCAGCAAGAAGTGTGGTACTAAGTGCTTTGGTTTAGCACCAGTCTGAGCTTGCAGAATCATTCAGAGCACTGCAATGCCAGGAGAAGGGGCAAGATCATTCACTATAGCATCACTTTTGGCTAAAGCTTTAAAGATCTCTCTGAGAGACTTAACAGGACCACAGTGTACCTTTAATCTCAAGGCAGAGCAGGCTCTACTAATATGACCCCCATATTATCCCACTGCATAGGTAGAAAAGGATAGGATAGGATGACAATTTGCTGCCTTTTAACTTGAACACTGCCTAAAGAGATGGAAGATCTGGCACATCTTTTGATATACCTTTTTAGTATTTGTGATTTTTTTTTTTTTTTCTATGTCATTTTGGAAATATGGTATATGAAATTCTCAAAGGCTGAAAGGCGTGGCCTAGGAAGAAGGTTCATTTTCCATTTGAAGAGAGACATAATTAGAATCCACCCTAACAAAACTTTCTGTATGTTCATTTTCTTCTTTGTGTAAATAATTGCTCATGGCAGACATGGCTACATAACTGGCTATTACACAGCTTTGGTGGTGGTGTATTGGTTGCCTTTTGATTAGTTAGTTTTGTTTGTTTTGTGTTTTGGTTTGTTTTTTTTTTTATAATTATTCTTCTGTAGACAGATTTTAGGCTTTTCATTGTTTACAGAAGTTCTAAAAAAGACAAACTTCATAGAAGGTGATGATACTGTCTTCTGATTACTTGATTGGTAGATTTTTGGGACAGATGACACTGGATACATTTTAGAAAGCACAAAGGTAGCTGGCTGAAAGATTCAGATGTGTAGGAGCCTACCTTGTAACACAAAGGAAAGAAAATCTGGAGTGTGACTCAGACACTTAAGCATCTAGTGCCTTTTGAGTACTAGAAGGGTATCGTCCCTGGCTCCAAAACATATAAACAAACTCTAGTTCTGTGCATTATATGTCAGCCCATGCAGATGTCTAGGACACCCCTGAGAGTCTTTAATGACTCAGCTTCTCTCTTTGGTTATTAGGTAGATTGCAAGCTTGGAAAACACACATCCTTTCTCCTTGTAATGTGATCTCTGTGCATTACTTTAATCAGTTGTTTAAAAAATTACTTCCTCTGGGCCAAGGGATATGTTTGATTCAAGGTTTAAATCAAGGTGAATGCTTGACTTCAGAAAAAATTTAATGGAGAACCCCTCAAAATTTTACTAAATGCAAGAGGTCTCTGACTTCTGCTTTCCATTTGTTCTGTAGCATATCTGGTGCTCTCTTTTACACATGCGCATTGCATAATAATTTTTTTCCCATTAGTCTCAGAAGTTAATTATCTCTTTATGTACAGATTTCATGCATCCATAATGTAGATGACAGGTTATAATGTAAGTATTCTATTAATTATTCGTATTCAATCAGCTGCATTCTTCAATCACAATTCTGTGACTAAGAAGCTACACACAGTTCCAATCCCATGCTCTCACATTCTAGAAGTAGGAGTCTTTTTACCACTCTCCACCTCCAGGCAACATCACAACTATCCAGCAAAAAGATAAATAAAAATGTTAGCTCATTTTACTGTAGTCTTGTTATATTATTAATTATATTAACTATACTAATGGTTTGCTTAAAATGAGTTCTTAAAATATGAAGAGAATGTACATATCTAAACACTCAAATAAGGGTCTTTGTGCAGGAAAATTGTTTTTACTTCTTTACTTCTTTTATTCTTTCTTTAAATATTTTGGGCTTATATAATACTTATTCATAGCAAAGATGTATTTGCAGTGATGGATTAAGCTGCTCTTCTAAAGCAGTCAGTAGATTGTTTCAGGCCTGATGTCCTCTAAATAACTTCAGAAATTCAGAAACTGCTGAATTTCTAAAGAAGTTTTATTTCATCTTATTCTAAATATAGAAATTATTTAAATAATTAGAAAATTAGCCACCCACACAACACAAATGCACTGGCATATTTTCTAATTTCTGCAATCATTCTTACTGGTACCAGGGCTGGTGGCTCAGTCTGGAGAAGGGATTGGTTTCACTGCATCATCAAGAAGAGTGATAACGGTTCTCTGAGATGTGTAAGCAATGTCACCACATTGTAGGGCTTCATGCCGATTAAATGGAAAAGTGTTTGGGTATATCAGCAAATATCTCTGGTGAAAAAATAGTGAAAGAAGGTTTTCATCAAGTGTGGATTTTAACTTGTGTTCCAGTATGAGGATGCTGAGCTGTATATAAGTCATGTGGGTGGGAAAACTAATGATGGGGAAGCCAGCGATTTACTGTTAAACTGACAATTCTTTAATTGTCAATCTAGCAATTTTTCAATTTATAGAGAAGTGGTAGGTTCTGTTTAGGTGGCATAGGAACTGAAAATTTTTGCCCCTGAGAAGAAATCTAGCTGACAAAATTAGATATAGCTCACATGATTGAAACATATTCTTACAATCAGTGTGGAAAGAAATCAAAGGAATTCTGTAGCAATGGATGGAATGCTGTACTAAATACATTATTACATCTGCATCTATATTGTGACAAATAAATCTAAGGGAACTAATTATTCTTTTAAAATTAAAATGGGAAAATTTATCTATTAGTATTTCTTGTTGGACAGCTAGAAAAGGTAAAGGTCTATATTTGCAGTGAATTTCCTTAATCTGCATTTATTCTTATCAACACAATTCTACAATTGTAAAGTTGTGGCTAGAGACAGAAAAGGAAGCCTTTTTTCCCTTGATAGAGAGAATTTACACCATGGACAAATGTAGGTGGTCAGTTTGGAGGTAATACTGAGGTATGTCTTGGAATAAAATACTTTTTATTTTCTAACAGATTGACAGAAATGCAGATTAACTATACTTAATACAGGTAAATTTTAATTAATAAGATCTAATCAGAAGGTATTTTAATTTAACCTCAAACTTGAATCACAAAATATTGAGATGAAAACCACAAGAAAATGTGAAATATTCATTTTGGTTTTATCTATTCAGTTTTCACTGGCATGTTGTACACACTTCCATGCAAGCAGCTCATTGCTAGTGTTGCAGACTTTAAGATCAGAGCTGTGTGACTGGAGGGGTCTTGGGTTTTTCTCCCAAGATTCCGGTGGTTTTAGAGTCCTTTGCCTTCTGCAAAGCTCTGAGCCAGGCGCAAGAAAGAGATGTAGTCATCAGGTTCTGATTTTTCAAGGTTGCACACTTTGTTTATTATTTTTATCTTACAATTTTTTCTGTGCCCAGCTAAGATCTGTGCAGCTGCTTGGGCATCTGATGACTCCCCTGCACTGGGCTGTTGCTGCCTCTTATACTAATAGTTATGTGTTGTTTATTTATAATTATTTGCCAATACCTACTACCTATACAGAACAGGTCATCTCTACTCTGACCCAATCTCCTTAAAAAACTTTGTGTCACTGTCACTGCAGAAAATGGAGTGAATGAAAAAGAAAGAAGAAGCATGGGACAATGCCCAAAGTCCTCCATCTTGCTCTCATCCACTTCCATACTAAAGAACACAAAACTATGATTTTTCACCCTGTCATAAGCTAGACTACTATCTTTCACACTCTTGTAGCCTGTAATTTATCTTGCAGTGTACGAAGCCTTTCCCATGGACTGGGATCAAAGCCAATGTCTTTCTAGGCTCTGTGCCAGGGTCCCAGACCCCTGTCCAGGTCCCAGATCTCTCTGCCCAGGTCTCTGACCTTCCAGGGCAACCAGAGGAATGGTTGATAGCCACCCCACAATAACCACCAAAGTTGCAGTTCAAACACATGAGGGTGGAAAACCTAATGAGCTGATACCATGGTGAAATTTAAAGAAGAAATGGAGAACCACAGATTCAGGTCTGTAGTTTTTCTCTGCTCAAAGAGAAGAAGTCTGCTCAAAGTCAAGAAACCTTCACTGCAGATGGGGGCATTGAGCAGCAGTATAATGATGATGTTAGTACTTTACATGTGGCATTTACCACCAAAATAGAAAGAACATAAAAGAACGTAAACCTCACAGTTCCTTCTAGCTGGAAAAACAAAGAAAGAAACACTCCCCCCAGCCCAAAACAAAACTTTAGAGAAGTGAGTTCCCATGAGGGAAGCTTCAGCCTGAAAACCATGTAAGTTCACAGGGTAAGAAGATTTTGCATTGCCATGTGTCTGAAGACTTCATAGCAATGACAGGCAGTAAAGTAGCATGAATAACAATGAGTGATAGAGGTGCTCTAGATGTTAAAGGGCACCTGAGTTATTTGGGGATGAAGCTTTGTAATGAACATTAACAAGCAAAAGGAGAAAGAGGTAAGGATTGGATTTTTTCCTTTTTCTTCCAGTGCCAATGCCCGTTCTAACTCTTCTGAGAACCTTGTGCTTTAAGATTTCAAAACTTCCAAATTCCCTTTTTTTTTTTTTCATATAGAAAAAAAGCATTATATTGCCTGAGCCAAACTGATGCCAAGATATTTGGCTTTTACACTCTCTTCTTCTTTTTCGTCTCAATGCAAACCTGGATGCGATGCACCTGTTGCTGGAGGGGAATGTCTAATGTTGGGGATTTTTTTATGCTAACCAGCTCCTGGGGAAATTGAGATTCAGTGCCTGCTTGAATTTGGGAATGAGTCTCCTGTAAAAAGGCTTACAAGGCATCAAATTAAGTAGGGAAATAGTGAAAAAATTTCTAAACCCTTTTTTCTGTAAAAGCAGGCTATTTAATCACAAGAGACTGTAGCTAGGGCAACATGTAGCAAAAAATTAAGCCAATTTGTGAAAAGAAAATTTTAGTATCCTAACACAAAAGTCATTATTCTTGCCATAGTGTAGCTTTATGTGACCTAAATATTTTCAGATTAAATCTTGATAGAAATAATAATAACTAAAAAAGGAAAGTCCAATCAATAGAGAATGTTTTATATCAACAACGGGACTTATTTGAGAAAATGGCTAAAAATGTCAAGACCTCATAATCATAAAACAGAACAAACTTTGATGCAAACTCATTTGAAGCAGAAGCAGGGAGAACAAATCAATTAGATATGAGAAAACAATTTACTGCTGACAGAAAGAAAAAGAAATATCTGAGGAGATAAATGAGAAATTGAAATGTGGAATGAAAATGGGGAGGTATCAGAGATGTTAACGATAAACTGATTTTTAAATAATAAAAGTTATAGCAGCTAAAGCAACATCAAGTTGATTTTAACAGTATTATGGACCTCCTCATCACAAAATTGCTAAAATGAACTTAAAAAAGCAGTGTACAACAGCTGTATCTTCAATTTGAGAAAAAGCAAGCATAGTAATGTATTTCCTAACAGACTACATGCACTAAGCTATAAATGATGACTTTTAAACACCTTCTAGTGATGACTAATTTTCATGAATAGGACTATGAATCTAGAATGGCCTGAACAAGGGGACCTTTTAGTCTGCTGATAGTTTTTAACACATTTAGAAGTGTTGGAGAAGTACTAAAGGAACAGGAATGTGTAAATCTTATGCCAATATTTAAAAGAGCAAACATAACCTGAATAGGTATAGCTGAAAGGTTTGCACCAATGCAGGACTATTAATGGAATCCTTAGAAAATTCAGTGTCAATAAAATTATTTTAAAACTCAGCAAAAGAGAGGATTTACAGCACAATCTTATTCTAAAGACAGAGAGAAAGGACGTGGACTTAAATTTTTTTCGTTTCCTAATGATTTGCATACTCATTCCAGCTACAGAAGATCTGATCCATTCTGTCATTGTCTGAAGTAATTTAATTTCATTGCCCATTTTCAGGAAGAGTGCTGTATTTTCTTTATCTTTAGTGACTCCGCATAAAACTCAAATATAAGCTTGGGGTCAAAATTCATGGTTTTCTGATCAGCTGAGCATCCTCACCATTAAACTAGCACACACTGTACCCCCTCTTGCATTTTCTTGACCTAATAATTCTTGAATTCATGCAGGATTGCTTCCCTACTTCAATGTGAGGTCAGCCATTTGGGTCAAGTTCACAGGCTGCTGGTAAGCCATAGGTCAGATCAAATGGAAGTGTTATTCCTTATGGCTTTAAACACTCTCTGCCTGTTAAATCTGGATGTCTTCGCTAAAGAAAAGCTTCTCTCAAATTTACTCGATAAATTTTCTACCAAACTCACACAGTTACTGATAAAACAGCTGATTGTAGTCAGGAAAATACTACTAATAGTCAGGAAAAACTGACTTTTTCCTGAAAGTATGATCTGGCATATCTCAGGGAAGGGAACTACCAATGAAAGATTCAGTCCAACTCTATAAGTCAACACCACAAGTCACACAGATCTGTCCATATCAAAGCAGAACACAGACTCATAAGGTTATCTATTCTGAGAGGTAGCTAGCTGATCAACACTATCCTTTCACTTTCCCCCAAACAGGTTGAAATCTGGTTAATGGAGCTAAAGAAGTAGTCTACTATATGTATAAAGAAGCATAAGATTTTGTATTTTTTTAGAGAAATGCACGTTCTGGGCTCTGGTGAGGAATTCAAACTCTTAGATGTGAGAACATGCAGAACTAAAAGACTAATTTCTTGCTATCTGAATTTCTGTGTTAGTATCTGTTCCCCATTAATCTATTTCAAAGTTCACTGGAGCTAAGAAAATGTCCTCAAATAGGCAATGGATAAACTATTATTAAGAACTAATGGTTCTGATCAAGAAATTAATGTAGAGATTTATCAGTGATATGATATCTAGACTAATATATATACTATTTTCTTTCATATTATATTTATGTAAAAAATATATATATATAAAACACCAACAGACTTATGATGATAAGCTATATGGAATTTTGGAAAAAAGCAAGTTTTACTTCAATCCAGGCTTAGTTCCTAACAAAGTTTAATAAAAAACCCCACTTCCTGTAGCTGCATGCTCTAGAGAAAATTTTGAAAAACTCAGAAATATAATTTGAAGTTTATAAGATTCAAAATCTACTTAAAAGTTTGAGTTGGTCTAGATGTTTTTACCTACTCTTCATCACACTTTCATTCTGCCTACATGTCTGTAACTAGCATCCAAAAAGTAAATCTATACCATTAAGTAGCAACAAGATAGAATCTTTGAATTTTCCTCACAGCTAATGCATTGTAACTTTGGAGTGGTGTAGAAGTTCATAAGAGTTTGCTAGTGAGGATTACTATACAATGAGAACCAAAACTTGACTGTGTTATGGTATTTATCTCTTGTATTCTGCTAAACTGGTTCAATCTGGTTACCCCTGTGTTCATTGTATTAATGGTTTGCCCTTAAATTTGTATCCTCCCCTCTATGCCCTTATACATTTATACCACACCTCCTTTTCCAGTACCTTCCCTGCCTATCCCCTAAACTCTGCCCACTACTCCCAGTTCCTCCCTATTAATCATTGTACTCCCTACCCCTTTGCCTAGAATGTTCTCTGTCAACCCTCCTTCAAAGCCCCACTGGACTCAGCAATACAATCCCTCCCACTCTGTAACCCCACTGGTTCCCCAGTTGTATTCTCCTCCCTTTACTCCTCCCATGGTTGTACCCCATTGGTTGTCTGTTTGTGTCCATCCCTACCAACCCCTCAGTTCATAATCCCATGCACACTGGTGCTCAGGGTTCTTCTCCTTTGGATTTCCTTCACCAATAAACTGTGTGGACTTGTCCCAGAAAGAGTCTCTCCTCGTCCTTTGCCTTGGTCCCAGTCAGTGCCAAAGGTGACAGGAGCTGGCCTCAGCTCCACAGGTTCAGCGTGTCCTAAGGCTCTGCCACGGGAACGCTGTTCCCCACTCCTGTCGTCGCTCTGGGGCTGAGAGATAATCTGAGCGACCCCCATGGAGAAAGGCATGATGGCATTTATAAAAGGCTGATTTATAAAAGGATGGTTGATGAGCTTCATATTTTAAATAAAATTTGAAAATAATTTATTCACATATGTCTTGAAACTCTTATTTCTTGAATGAGTGTAATGTTTGTGTCTTAAAAATATCATGGGTCCCTCCCATCAACATAGTATCAGGTGACAGGCATGAAGATAAAAAACCATTACATTTATTACTAGATATATTTTCCTATTCTACAAATGTCCAATAGCTATCAAACTGAAAAAAGAAAATCTGCAGCCATCATTCTTTTGATTTGACCATTCTTAACTCACAGCATTGTAAATGTGGTAATTTAGCTGCTCAGTAATTTTTCTTTATTTCTGTGCATAGTGGATTGAGTTCTGAAACATGATGATCTGCCATTAGTGCGTCAGTTTTGATAAAAAAGTAGAACACTCATGCCTATGACTCTTCTTTGAAGGACATAGAATTATAAAATCACTAAGGACTCAAAGATCACTGAGTCCAACTGTTAGCCTAGTACTGCTGTGTTCGTCATTAAACCATATGCACAAGTGCCACAGCCATACACCTTCCGAATACCCCCACAGATGGTGATTCCACCACTTCTCTGGGCAGCCTGTTGCAATGCTTGATAACCCTTTCTATGAGGAAATTTTTCTAATATCCAATTTAAATCTCCCCTGCTGCAACTCAAGGCCATTTCCTCTCATCCTTGGGAGAAAAGACCAACCCCCAGCTGTCCATAAACTTTCAGGTGGTTGCCGAAAGTGATTCTGTCTCCCCTGAACCTCCTCTTCTCCAGGTTAAATAACCTCAAGTCCCTCAGCCACTCCTCATCACACATGTGCTCCAGATCCTTCATCAGCTTTTTTGTCCTTCTCTGCACTCAATGTCTTTCTTGTAGTGAGGGGCCCAAACAACACAGGATTTGAGGTGCAGCCTCATCAGTGCTGAGAACAGGGGGATGATCACTGGCTTGTTTCTACTGGTCACATTATCTTTGATAGAAGCCAGGGTGCTCTTGGCCTTTTTGACCACCTGGACACACTGGGACACCATTTATTTGATTTTTAGCGTCACCTCTTGTGGAACATGTTGTGCATCCCTTCATTACAGAAAATATTATCTGAACCAAAGAAAAGAATCCCACAGCACTTCAATTTTACCACTTGAACCACTTCCTTTGTAAGTCCTTTGCTTCATTGTTGTACCCCACATCTCATTCTCAGATCCTTTCATACTGGGAGAGGTGCACAAACTTAGAATGTTGCACGATGAGTGATTTTACAATATGCATTATAGAAACTATTGAATATATACAGCTGATTATCTCCTTGAGGGTAATTATTTTTTCTCGGGGCCTTTTTTTGCTTTTGTTTGAAGTCTATTTTCCTGAAAGGAAAAATTTTAAGACAGTATTCATTCTATTCATGAAAATCTCCAGCTCTTTTTTTATTTTCTCTTTGAAACCTGTTTTGACTAATATTCTTCACAAGATGTAGCAAAATTAGTACCATTAGCTTCAGTCTACACAGCATCTGACCTAGCGACTAGAGCCCTTTCTTAATCATCAGCCTCACTAATTGACCCTTCTTTTCATAAGGGTTATTGCAGTTAGGCAGCATTTCAGTCTGCTAGCCTCTCTAGGCTATTTGCTTCAATAAAATCAACGTCCTTTTTGTATAAGTTGGGAGTTGACAAGTCACGTTATATAGCTGTTAAACATAAAATCCTCCTTTATCTCAGCCTAAAATACATCTCATTGACAGTAAGAAAGCAATATTTTTAACAGGTACAAGCATACATCGTAGGCAATCATAACAGGGAGAAAAAACTGTTCCTTAAACAAATATTCCTGGACAATTTCTTTTATTGGAATATTATGCTAGAGGACTCATGTATCTTTTTACCCACAAAAGACATTTGATTATTAAATTCACGTTTAAAAGTGAGATTAAAAGATTAAAATCTCAATATGCTTTTTATGGTCAATATCTTGGTGTTATGACTAGTTGAACAATCTGGGTTTTTTTCCTCTCTATAAGTCTCATGCTGTTTCATGCAGTTAGGCGGAACTATGCAGACTCTTCTTTTGTTATAGGAGGAGGTGACTCAGGGATAAGATGCATGATGACTACTTGTCCATTTCCAAGAAAGAAAAAAAGGAGGAAAAAACCTACCCTGGATAGAGACACAAGTGAAATATTTAATGAAACTCCTCATCTGATTATTCTGAATGTGTTATCAAGCACTGTTCTTCTGCCTGGACCCACCTCGGAGAAAGTCTGTGATGGTTCATGGTCAGACCGATGGGCACAGGCACAATGTAGGGGACCGTTCCTCTTCAGAGCCTGGACCGAAGTGCCAGTCTGTCCTGTGCACCTCCCATTCTGGGGGCAATGCCTGCTAACAAATTTTCTCTTCTGTGCCCATCCTAACTGTACAATTTCCTGAATATACAACTGACTTTGTAATGCTAGTCTCAAACCCAGACAGAGACAGTCTGTGTCCTGGGGGTTGAGAGTAGAATTTGATGCTTTTTCCCCACTGTAGAAGAATCAGCACTTTTAATAATTATGCTAAAGAAATAAAGTACATTTGTGTATTTTATTAATTTTCCATAATTTAATGTTGTCTCACAAAATTCTATTCAATCAGGCAAGCAATTTTTTCTCTTGACAGGCCAGTAAGATATCATTAATTTTTCATTTTCATCAATCACCATGGTAAAGGCTGTCTGAGAAGGTTTTGTGCTTTGGCTGGTAATTTGTCACGACAATTTTGCAAGGTTGTTTTAATGCCTTCTTTTAGCTGATTGAAAATGTCTTATTTACTTCAATTAGTTTGACCAGTGAGACACCAGGGTTTTATACAAAATGAATTGTTAATTGCTCCCCAAAGCCTAGGTAGACACCTGGTTTTCTATTAAATCACAGATCAAACTGCTTATGTGGTGAGGGCTAAAATTAACTCTATTGTGCAGGCAAAGAAGCGAGAGAGACTTAGGGCCTTACAATATATAATACAGTCGATCTTCTTAGTGGCATAAAATACATTTTCTGATTTTCAGTTAAGTATTTTGCAATATAGAAAAAATAACAAGCAGAAGCTGTTTTGTTTTTACTTGTTTTCTAGAGACTACTATACTAAATATATATTTATGTATACATCTGTATTGCCCTTAGTGATAGGTGTTTCATAAATCCTTTATACAGTTGGTGAATTAAACAACCTTTCAATGACAATATTTTAAGCTTAACTACTCATATCTTTATAACCGACAGATGATAGAGAAAGCAATAAAGAAGATTTAAACATCTACATTAAAAATTTTCAAGGTCCCACAGCCCAGTCTCTAATCACACAGTTGTATTTGTTTTTAATATATACTGAATGCAGTTCTCATAATGACATTAATATTTCCACATGGTGAGGTTGTAGCACCACAGTAAGGAAAACAGTTTTCTACAGCTGATTTCACTAAGTCACCAACACATTCTGCAGCTGGTAAGAGGCCATAATTAGTGAAATTAATTAGCTTTAGGAAACTAAGCCATGTGACCTATACTTAATACACATACTTGTTACTATGGTAGCCTAAATAAGAGTATGTCTCAAGCTGTTAGAGCCCCTGGTTTCCTTTCAGAATGAACAGCAACAGTGTGAAGGTGTAGACAAAGCAAATCTATTTGTTGGATATGGTAAACTGCACCAAATAATAAATGAATTGAAACTAGTACATGAAGGCATAGCTTGATAGAAAACTAAATGCACCATTTAAGCTCTGTGATGAAAAGCTTCACTATTTTCAAACTTCAGCACTGGTCAGAAACACTAGAGGTAAGTTAATGTTGTGGTAATATTTTTCCCTAATAGGATTGATTTCTTTCTTTATATTTCAAATTCTTCTAAACTCAAACAAATGAAAGCTCTTGGGCAGATGTGCCAAATAGACCTTTTCAATTTTGGATTTATGATTTTTTTAAACTTCCTTCCACTTTTGGACTGTTCCCATATACTTGCCTCATTTTTTGCTTCCATTTCTCTAGAAAATCCTATTTACCTACTGGGATCCAAAATCTGTTACAGAATACCTCTTGTCAAGTCAATGATAAAATATCACCAGTAGATGTATTCTCATGTACTGAATAATCTATTAATTTTGTTTTTCAATAATGTGACATGGCAAAATTTTTCAAGATGTATGTTCAAAGATAAACTTATTTTGAAAAATTAAGAAAGAAAGCACCCACAGATATAAGGCAATCATGAAACTTTGTAGAAAGACTTCATTTTAAAAGAAGGTCCCAAGACTATACTGAAGCTTTTGGAATTTTGAGCAAATTTTGTGCTTGCTGACACAGAATTTTTTGATGTTGGGACTTAAAACACTATTTTCTAAATTATTTTGACTATGCGACCCTAAACTTTATTAGTCCACTCCAGTAATTTCAGAATCGTTTAAAAAAGACATAAATGAAGGGAAATTTTGTTACAATAAGTATAGTGACAGATGTTGAAAAGAGAAAGATAGCACTGGGAGGTAGCCTGAGGTCTCATGCATTATACCTGTTGGAATACTCTATATAAATTAGGCAAATTTAATTGTTGGTTATATTTAGCTCCTGCAGTGTAGAGCTGGGTAGTTTCCCAAACACTTACTGAAGTAAATGGTTTTCTTTATGTCAATAGCTTACATAATGCCTACATTTCTGCTAAGATTCGTTGAGGCAGTTTATCTCCTTTCTATAATTATCTGAAAGATAACCTGGGTCAGGTACCACTCTCTCCATGAAGGTTGAATGTCATCATTGTTAAAAAAAAGCAAGCTACTTCCCTGAGGACTAAAAATAACTGCATAGTGAGAAGTTCTTCAGAAGTTAATGAATAATTCTGAAAACTTGGAATAAGGAAAACACAGCCAAATGTGCCAATGAAATTTCTGACTATACAAATTTAAACTTTGGTGATAGGGAAAAGGGAATGATTAATTTGCAAGCCAGCACAGCACAACGTGTGGGGGCTCCCTGAGGAGGGGCCTACGCTGCCCTGGGCTGGATGTGTCCCATCCCAGCCAGCCCCAGCTCACCCACTGCAGGGCACTGCTGGCTGTGAAAATGCATTTAAAGAAGGGCAAGGAAATTCTGCAAAGGTCAAAGGCAGAGGAAGAAGGAAAAACCCGTAAGAAATGGCCCTGCAGACAACAAAGTCAGACAAGAAGGAGAGGCATGGGGTGTCCCGAATGCCAAAGCAGAGATGCCCCTTACGCCCCTGCAGGGACCATAGCAAAGCAGAGGGGATTTTCTGCAGGAATTGCGGCCCAAGGAAAGCCCACACTAGAGCAGGATTAACTTGGAGAACCGCAGCCAGTGGAAGGGCCCAGGCAGGGGGAAAGAGAGGGTAGGAGCAGGGGGAGGATGTTTTCCAGGGTGACCAAGTGTCCATTCCCACCCTCTATGCTGCTCGGGGGCGTAGAGGAGACAGGAGGAAAAGAGTGAATGGGAAGAAAGGCGTTGTTTTAACATTGTCTTTTTTTCTTACTCCCCAAATCCATTTCAGTAAGTTCTGCTAACTTTCCCTAGGTCGAGTCTGTTTTGCTTGTCATGGTAATTGGTAGGTTCTGTCTGTGTCTTTGTCCTGACCCAGGATCTTTGACATCCCACATCCTCTCCCTGCCCCTCTGAGGACAGGGCTGGATGAGCAGCTGCGTGAGTGGGAGTTTGGTTGTTGGGCAAACCTAACCATGCACGGTAACTGAAAGGCTTGGGATGGTCCTCCAACTTGATGCAAACAATTAGCCAAATGCATATTTTCCTCCATCTAAGAAACTATTACAGATGCTAAAGAACCTTCTCTCTAATGATAGAAGTTCTGGTTTGCATGACAGCACATAAATTTAAATTACATCTATAAATAGTATTATATTATGAAACTGTAATGTTTAATTTTATAGGGATGGTTGAAAGAAGGTGCTTCTACATTGCATAGCAGTGAAATTAGATCTGAAGTTTTGCCCTCAGGTACAACAAAGTTGCAACCAAACTAGCTGATGTACGAGGCCTAACACTGATTTCAATCTGATCTGTACCAGCTGCAACTCCAAATAATCTTCTTAATGTAGTCAGGGGTCAGAATAGGTTTTGGTGGTGGTTTTTGTTTTTGTTTTTTTTGGCAGGGCGCATGAATTAAATCAATGGCAAAGCTTCCTAATCATGGTTTTCATTGACTATGTTGGTTATATCCAAATTACTAATTATAAGGCTAAATAAAGCAAAATAAAATACAGCCCATTGCTAGTCTTTTGAAGGGAGATGTGGATTTTAAAATATTTTAAAAGGCAGGGCATTTAAATCTAGTAATGCAGATGATAATCATGTGTAAATATGAGTGTAAGGTTTAAGGAATTAAATAACAATAATTTCTCAAATGCTTTTTGGAAGGTGCATTTTGATGAGCATTAGGAAGAACAAGAAGACTGATGCACAAGAAATTGAAGAGTGATTAGGGGCCAAAGGAAGCTCAGAAAGAGAAGGGTAGAAAAATAAAGGAATTATAAGACTTGTGTTTTTTGGGTTGAAAAGAACACAAGGCAAAAATGACAGACACATAATAGGAGTATTAGAATGAATGTGATGGGAAAATCTATCACTGCAAGCCAATAAAACAAGAGTTTAAATTTCAATAAATCTTTCCATCTATAAATGAATTATAAATTATACAAAATTATATATATTGTTTGTCTTGTATGGATTAGTAAACGCTCAGCTATTACGTTTATGTACAAGAATTAAATATACAGAAATTAATAAGAGCAAACATTTCATTAAAAATAACATGCAAATGTCTATCAATAAAACTTACAGTATTCTTTTAAAGGTTTGCCAGTACTTTAGTGAAATAGTAATGCATCAGACTTTAAATAGTTAAGCAAATACAACTAGTACCACTAAAAGTAATAATGTAAAACAAATACACACCTTCAATAATTTTTAAGAAATGCTCTTATCTAAAAGTATTCTCTGAAGATATTAAGATCATCTGACTTCCTCTTTCTCCTTTTATAAGGCATTTCAATATTTTCAAGGAGATCACTTAACCTTCCTGAGGCTCTTTTTAAAGCATATTGTCTCATTACTGCCGCTGACTTTCTGAGCAAGACTGTGCCTCTGTTTTCCTACCTGACTCAGTCTCCTATCTAAAGTGATAAATTCCCTAGGGTGGAGACTTTTCCTTCACTGGGCATACGTACAGCAGTTACGTCACCGCTAAGCAGTGACACAAGTAGCAATGAACATATTATCTTAACATTGGTGTCATGGTTTTAATTTGTGACTGTTGTCCTCAATGCATGTTGTTATATAAGTTTAATATTTCCACTTTTCAGTGAAAGAAGGAGAAAACAAGATAAAGGCAAGGAAGATTATTGATCTGGTAAACACTACATAAGAACCTTATGGTAGTGCGGAGACTGTATAAATAAAGTTGTGTCTTGGCTACCCAAACTATGAAATGTCTCACCTACCCCTTCCTTGCCTCTCCAGGGCCTAAAATATAAGTACGAAAGAAGTTGAAATAGGTCTGTTTGACCTAGGAACTAGACAAACTAATTAATAAATAAAGTTGTGAAAACTAATCAAACTTTGTTCCTCTTTTTTCCAGGACTGTAGAGAATCATCTCTTACCCAACGAGAAATCTTTCTGTTAGGTTGTTTGAGTGAACATGAACAGAGGAGCCCAGAGGGACAACTACAGTTGAGGCTTATCAGAAGCCTCTGACCTGGCTCCTCCCAGGGCTACCCTGAAAGGATGTTCTGCCCCATGGCCCAGGGGGCTGTGACACTTCTCAATTCAAGTCAAAGGGAGAGGCTTTCCCTGGAGGAAGGCTGAAAGAGAGGCTTTCCCCGAGGAAAGTCTTTTAGACTGGAGATGGAGATAGGGGCTACTGCTATAGGGTCATGGGCCTCATCATGGGATACTGTAGAAGAGCATTTTGGGCAAGGCTTGGCATATTTGGGGGAAAGAGCCAATAGTTAACAAAGGAAGGAATCAAGGCGGTTTGAAGAGGAGCAAGCATGGAAAACAGGGTCAGGGTAAAAGAAGTCAGTTGAATATTAGCAGAGGGACTGGTCACGGTGTTTGCATGGTCATGCCCCCTGCCTGATCTTTAAAATCTTCTTTAACTGTTCTGGGGAGGCTCCATTCTGTGCTCATGTCTTTGCATGGAGGTCTAGGTACCAACCACTGGGTAGGGCAGTAAGTCTAGGGACCCATGCATCTATGGTGCCATCACCTAGAGAAACTGGGATATGTGTGTGTAGTGTGGGCGTGCATGTCAGCACGTGCTAGCTGGTCTAGCAAGAGAGCAAGGTAAGAGATTCAGGAGTCACATTTTGGAGAAGCTGAAGAGCTGGGTCAGATCTTGGAGAGCAGGTCTGAGAACCTGGAGGGACCTGGAGGTCCAGGCCAGCTCCTGTAGAGACCATGAGATCAGAAGTCTGGCTAAGACCAGAAGCAGGAATCATCTATGGAGAGGCCTGTTTATATGCATTTGTGCATTAAACTAGAGTGAAACCCAGACTGAATGCCCACTCAGGCAAGTTACTGGAGAGATAGATCAGATAGATCAAAGCACAGCCTCTGTGCTTTACCAAAGGTGCTCTGAGTATCATCAGCTGGACTAGGGTTGTGGCCTTGCAGGCTCATATGTCCAGGTGCCAGTGATGGGGAGACCTGTGATCCAGGGGCAACTGCTGCAGGGTCTGCTGCTGGAGGGACCCACACAGAGTATGTGTTTCACTAACTGATCTTCATTCTCATTAGTCAGAGATAGGAGCAGGGAAAGGATATTGATGCTTTATTGACATCTGTGTGAGTGCATTCTCTGTCCATGCTATGGTCTGTGTGACTAGCTGTGCGTACATATATATTTATATAAACTTGGTGTGTCTGCATTCACATGTGTGACTATTGGAGACTCAGGTTCAGCCTCGCTGCTGGTTGCACATGTGAATGTGAAGCTACGGGAGACTTTTCTCTATTTCCCTACTGTATTAACTCCTATCACTTTTTCCTATAGATAATTATCTGCTTTTCTTTCAGTATCACTCCTTTTCCAAATAACAGTTGTCATACTGTTCATAATCAGAGTGAAAGTAAAAGTATTTTAAGCAGAAAAAGAAACATACAACTATTCTGCTTTTTGCCTTTACAGTTTTTATTCTAGATCTACATAATCTAATTCAGGATAATGATGAAAAGGTCTTCAAAGATTAGATACTGGAGTAAAAAAGCACAGAAAGTGAGAAATTTTTGCCATGCTGTTCTCTTATTGCTAATCATGAATACTCCTTCAGACAGCAATGCTATGTCATCATGTTTTGATAAAATTAAAATCAAACCTTGGTTTCTCTAGTGATAGGAAAATACTCACCTGCATCGCAATACTAACATTATACTATCACAATCTTGTCAATATGTTTTAGGAAAAGAAGTTTTTCATCTGAGATTAATTTTTAGATCATCCACTCTCACACAAGGCTAAATAAAAATGCACCTGCAAAAACTACTATTTCTAGAATAAAGATTAAAGTGTTCCTAAAAATGCATCAGCTGCTAACTCTCAGCCTCAAGGGTTCAAAAAGATGTTCTTGAGAATATTTTCTTTTTAAGGAAATTTCCATTGCTTTGAATAGCAATTTTGCTTAAGGAATATAGTGAGAGTACTTAAAACACAGTGAGGCTGTCATGCTCAACAATTGTTTTGTCCTGTAGAGCCAAGGGTTGGTGTTGGTTCCCTTTAGATACCAGCAGCTTCTTTTAATGTCTAGTTTTCTCTTGTCAAATCCCAAGCTCGTTTAAACTACTCAAGAGCCTCTTCTACTTTTGATCTCATAGGGCAAGTGGAACAAGACTAATGGGTGAGAGGACATAAAGTGATTAGCAGAGGTAAGTAAAATATTTCAAAGCTAGCAGGTCAATGTAAATGCCTGACTAAAAGAATATCATTAAGTTTTATTAAAGTAAATGTGACTACCTGGGTGCTTAAATGCAGATAACCAGGGATGTGTATTATGGTCATTCACTGAGCCCACAGGATCAAATGATTAATAGTTTTTTCATTAATGTAGTTCTCTTAATATTTGAAATGTTTCCCAAACACTGTCTAATTAGAGAAACTTAATGTAAATTTAGTCAATGATCACACCCTGTGTGATTACTAAGTGTTTTATAAAAAAGTCTTGTGCCTAACAAAGACACAGAGTCATAAATATTGGGACTAGAAATCAGATAATACTCATCAGCCTCCTTCTGTGTCCTGCCTTCCTCCTAGGCCTGTAATAAGAAGTCAAATGCAACCCATTTAAAAATGAAACTTAGCTGCTTCTGAGCCTGGAAGAGTCCAAGGTAACCATCAGGCCCTCCTTGGCAGCTATCCAATGCGTTCTATCAGCCACCCCTAAAATCTGTTATTGGATTAAATAGATGTGTCTGGCTCCACATTTAGAGCTCTTCAGTAGCTTCCCAAAGACATCTGTCATGATTGTAACTAGCTATACTTGCCTGTATACCTACCTCTAGCTGCACCTTCACTTCTTTATCCCCACCAAGCATTTAACCTACTACCATTATTTAATAACATATAGGACTCAAAGCATAGCCTGGTATCACATTTTTGTCAGGCATTCCTGACACACACATTGTGTCAGGCATTGTGTCAGGCATTCCATATATTTGTGCTAAGTTACTCTGTGCAATATACAAAATAGGAGAATTTATAATATCTTTGTCAGCATACATACAGACACTGATAGAGTGATCCCTAGTTCCATTTGGAATGTTATTGTAAAAGATTTATGCAAGAAAAATATGTCTCTTAAGTAAAAAAAAAAACCCAAAACAATAATTCAAAAAACTCTGCCAAACCTTAAAGCAAATAGGCATAAAGTGTTACCAAGATAGCAAGAAAAAAAAATCCCAATATATTATCTACATTCTTGAGAAATATTGCAAGCATATGATGGTATTTATTTCAACATGTACAGCCAAAAAAGAAGAGTAATAAACCATTTTTTAAATATCTTGAAATGACACTAATTTGGTTTAATCCAGAGAGCACTGACTGCTTGCAGGGACAGAGAGCCCTGTGGAGCAACAGATAATGTACTAGATGTGATCTCTCTTCACTTTACAAAGGACATTGAGACCTGGAGTGTGCTCAGTGAAGGGTAAGGACGCTCATGAAAGTTCTAGAAACACGTCTTAAGAGGAGCAGCTAAGGGAGCTGAGTTTGTTTAGTCTTGAGGAGGCTCAAGGGAGGAGCTCATCACTTTCTACAACTATCTGAAAGGAGGCTGTGGTGAGGTGGGGACCAGTCTCTTCCACTGGCCTTGCAGTGAGAGGACCAGAGGACCAGGCTTTAAGCTGAGACAGGGGAGATTCAGAATGGATAACAGAAAAAATGTTTTCACTGTTAGGGTGGTCATGCATTGGAATAGGTTGCTTAGGGAGGTTGCTTCCAGGGAGCCACCATCCCTGGAAGTGTTTAAGAGGCACCTGGATGTGGTGCTGGGTGATGGTTTAGGGGTTACAGTGGTAGTACTGGGTAGACGGTTGAACTGGATGCTTTTAGAAGTCTCTTCTAACCTTGACAATTCTATAATTCTATGATTTTTGGTCAGTTTTTGGCCACGTTCTCATGGAAACCCCTGTAAAACAAAATTTGCTGGTAGTTTGTATAACATGAGTTAAGGCTCAGGTCAGCTTCCCATTTGGACTCCAGAAGAAGCTTTGAAATGATTTTGAGACATTGCTACACCTTTCAAAGCTCAGCTGACACTGCAAGCTGTAGAATGTAAAGCTTGAAGGAAAACAAACAAAAGTGTTGTAGTTAGACCATATTTTAAAATTTGCAAGTGTCTCCAGGAAGAGTTAGACAAGGATATATTTGTGGAAATTAATCTACAAATTTACTCAGAAGGATAAGTGGATGTAGGGTGGCAAAAATGTGCTGGAAATTAAATTGAAAACAAATGGTTGTTAATTGATGGGCATTATGCATATTCAGATCCTGCATGAGCAGCATAAGATGGTGTTAATGAGAGGTGACATTAAATATTATGTAAATTATGCTTCATGTCAAAAAAACGTATGGTACTTTAACCATGGTTCAGGCAGTTTTCACATTCTCTTGCTACATTTACAGAATGCAGCTGTCCAGACTAGTTATATTTACTCACATGCAATGAAATAGCTCAGTGTAGATGAACCAGCACAGACCACAGGAAGAAGCACAGCAGTAGCACTGTGGCACTCTGGCTCAGCAGCCTTATTTCACACTTAAAAAGCTTCTGAATTGAGAAATAGCTTCTGCTCTTTGTTCAGTAAGCTCAAGTTTGTGCAGTAGAGTTATCAAAGCAGACCAACAGCTGACCTGAACTGGGATGTCAGCACATACTAAAACTGCGTGTTTGTTTTTTTTTTTTTTTTCTTCAATTTAAAAAGTAAGGGTTGGACAGGATGCAGGTGATCTCATGGGAGTCCTCTAAAATCCACCTATTGTTAAGAGCCTCTGAATTTATTTTAATTCTTTTCAGGCTTGAACCATGAATTGGGAAATCTTGTGTATTGACTGAAAGCAAAATCCTGACTTTCTATGAGTTTCCCTGTAAAGCACTTAGTTTGTGATGGGTAAAAGCATGTCTTTCTTGGAAACACTTTGTCTTGCTTCCAATGCATTATGACATTCTGGATTCAATGAAGCTCTGGATTAGTTTATCTGGGGCCCATTAGCACATGTTTGTCATCACCCAGGACCAAAATAGAAAATGGCCTTATTTCTTATTCCTAAGAAATGTTAAAGTGTTTGGTGGGATCGTGATTAAGTCTCCTGATATCAGAAATAAAAACAATGTTTTTGTTGGGGGATGGGGAGTGTCAGGAATCATAAGGCTGTACAAAAACTGTAATCTCTTACTGGAATGTGGCTTTGGACTGTGCTAGGAATTGCTTACTCATGCTGAGCTGCCCCTGGGAGTCATGAGACTTTTGTTGTGGTCACATGCTTGTAATCACCATGGTGTAGGATGTTTATCAAAGTCACTGAGGGAATAAAAGCACTGTGCTTTTTAAAGCAGGGCCTGCGGTATGAAATACATTTGCTTCATTTTCTGTAGAATAATGAGCTCACAGAATCTTTTACCAATGTTCATTTGAATGTAGTCATCACCTTCCCTACACAGTCTTATTTTGTACTTAAAAACCTGCAGTTACAATGTACTTGTTCTTACTAAAGTGTAAAAAGCACCATTGAATTTAAAAAAAAAAATGGCTTATATATTTAGTTTTCATTTTAATCTTATTTGGATGTTAAAAATTGGTACAATAAATTAAAAACTACTCAGATTATCTAATTATACATTGAGGACTGGGACTATTTCATTAGGAAAATAAAATTCACTCTATATTTTAGATTAATACATTTATTGTTTTATGAATTTTATCCAATGGTCTAAAAGCACACAACAAGATATTTACACGCATCCAAAAGTAAAGAATCCTAGAGATACATTTCCAGTGATGACATCTGTTTTTCAGAATGCTTGTGGAGGTGAAGACAAACCTTTCTGTGAGAGATACAAATTGCCTGTATAAACATATTCACAATTATGCCTCATGCTGAGTTCAGAGACCTGAATGAAAATCCTACATGCCAGTGAAATATTCCTGGAGCCATGAGAGGAAAAAAAATAGAGATTGGCTCATGTTAGAATTAACAAAAACCGGTAGATTCCACCGCAGAAAAATCTGACCTGTTATTATGTGACCTTGTTTAAAGGGTTTGAAATACTGATTTGCATCCTCCAAAGTCTTTTCTCACTTGAATAGTTCATTAATTTTACAATTTAGTTCTTAACCCTAAGCAGACATCGGAAAGAAAGTCCATTCTGTGGACTGGTGAATGGGCCAGTGCAAGGCTGGCTAGGTGTTATCCCAGTTGGATTGCTCCTAATATTCAACACCTTTAATATTTCTATAGGTAGTGTCCTAATTAGAGATATACTCTGCAACAAAAATAGTATTATGAGAAGACTCCAGTGAATATCAATGTAGAAGCTTTTCTCATATTAATAAGTCTCCTGATAAATGCTCACAGATGTCTCTGCAATATTTCTGCAACACAGAAGGAGTGAGTTCTTTTAGAACCTTACTTATATTAAAAAATAAGAAGAATTTCTTGACAAACTATATCCCCTATACCAAGCCTATAACTAGGGAATAATATGCCATCTTTCTGGCATAAACTATCTACAACAATTTTTAGCAGACTCATTCCTTTAGCAAAATAAACAAGCAGGAGATTTAAAGCAGTCAAATTGGTATAAGTATAGAAAAGGATGTGTAGGATAAGAAAATTTAAATAGGTCTGATCTTACTTTTGCATACCTCTTTTTAATCTTTAGAAAAGAGAGATTTTAAAATATAATTTTAAACCTTCCCAGGATAAATATTAGTATTAAAATGTATATAGCAACTTCATAGATTTTAATCACATATTGCAGAGGCATACATATTACTCACCAAAAAGAAATGTACTCTCTAGTAAAGGAATGATGATTAAGCTAAAACTGTACCTTTAATATTGATTAGGATTACTCTCAGTGTTAGAATCATAGAATGAATTAGCTCTTTAATATTAAGAAATTGCCAAATACAAGTGTACTTCTAGTGTCATCTGATAGCCATATCTGTCTGAAGGCTACCAAATAAATGTGTAATTAATAAAAGCAGTTCCTGATTGATCTGACTTTTTTTTTGTTAAAGAATAAAAAATATGGAATGAGTGATGCACTTTGATCTAAGAAAAAAGCTTCTGCCCAAAAGAGAATTTTTTTTTTATGGACTGATTTTGAACAGCTGTTTTAAACAGTGTGAGTTTTATTCCATCTAAATTCATGTGCATCTGGAGTAAGTATTCTTTGGTGCAGGACATGCAATTAATGTGATAAAAGAAAGTAGTCAGTGGGTATCCTGATTGGCTGCTAGAAATTTCAAACCATAGCATATCCCTGGCATAAGATCAAGTGTCACATATTGGATGTTCATCACATGTGAAATACCAGGATGCCAACTGCTTGTCATTTAGCCAAGCAACTCTTTGGCCTTGTCCCAGAAGCTGGCTGGTACTCATTCAAAACTCACAGGTTGGTGGGACTGTGATCCCAGCAATTTTTTATTCCTCAATTTGCTTCATTTTTTACTCATGTTTTTTCCCCTCTCTCTTCTTGTTTCTCTGATGATTGCTAGTTTTCTTATTTTTTTCTCATTTGTGCATGTATGTTTGCTTTCTGCTCCTCTGTACTCCATCATCTTTGCCATTTTCCCTTCTTTCTTTCCTTTTTTTTTTTTTTTTTTTTTTTTTAGTTCACTATGATTTTTTCTTCCATGTTACTTTCCCTCCTCTGCACTTCTGTCTAAAGTTTTGGTGTGTCATTCCTTCAATTTTGCCTTCCATTGTAAATCCATCCAAGTCAAAGCATGCAAAATATATTACATTATCATACATTGTCAATATGTGTAGAATACACGTGTCACCTGGATAGAGGGCAGTGATATACTGTGGCTTAAAACCAACTACATTAAACAGCCTTCATTTTGGGAGCTTAATCTTTCTGGCCATTACTTTTATTTTATTGCAACCACAGAGAAGTTATCCCTATTCTCAAGGTTTATGTGCTAATTTTCTTAAATTCTGTCCTAAAGAAAAGCCTTATACTATGTTTTTAGTCATCACAGCATTGATGATTTTAAGATCATTTCAAATAAGGTGAATTTCTGGCCTTCAATAGACCTAGGAGGTCATTAAATGGTTGTAATACCCTTATTATGTATTTTCACACACCATTTAAGTTGTGTGAGATGTCCATCATGTTCCTCACAGCAGTTACTTTTAGACTATTATAAATTTTCTCAGTAAGTTTTCTCTGCATCATTCAATAAATCTTGACCTCTTGAAGCTATGTGATTAATGAATGAAACAATGTTATATTAGGAATTGGGTTGAAGCCTGTGCTGCTGTATCTCATAATTTTGTGCCTGAAGTTGAACAATTCACTTACTGGTTATTAAAATATTATTCATGTAAGCTCTGTAGAGCTGATTCTGTGAGCAGTAGATTTTCATAAGAAACCATAATTAGATAGTCTAGAAATATCATCCTTAACTTCTCAACAGTAATCAAGCAATCTGGAAGCCTGAGAAGCAGCAAGCTGCAAGTGAGATGATGTTTGCTTCTGATAACAGAGGATATTTCAGAGAATGTTTTTATAGATGCACATTTCCAGAATCCTCTTGAATTTGCATAAAACACAGTCTAGGTGAAGGAATCTGGGTCAACAGGTAATCCTTGGAATCATATACAACACCTTTTATTATTTTTTTGCAAAGACTCATCTATTTCCATGAGTGCCCTATTGCATTGTAGTTTAACATGATATAATTTCTATCCTGTATCTTCTGTGTATGAAGTGGCAGGATGTTTTACCAGCTGACACACTCTGAACAGCTGAGTACATTGCACGCTGCCTATATATTGTATTCTGAGGAGAAATTTATAGCAAACTGGATGTTCCGAGCCCATTTTACTTCTCAAAGCCTGGATGTCATATGGAAACATCTCAGTTAATGAGATTTTAAAATCATAATATTAATAGTCTTTAAACGAAAGTCTTTGGAGAAGTCTCTGGGAAAGAAGGCTAAAAATTACAGCTAATTAAATTTCCTAAATTACAGATTTCTTTCTTTCTTGTGGGACTATGTTTTGGTCAAAACTAGTGTGGTAACAAATTGGTGTTAATAAACTACAATTGCCCCACACCGCTAGAAAACATTCATCTCATCTAGTGTTACCATCAGAGGCTTAAGGAAGGCCAATCTAGATGAGCATTGTCTTCAGAAGTAGTCTGTAAATCTACTGGTGCCTCCTGCTTTTGCCTCTTATCTGATCATTGCCTTTCCACCATACTAAATTAAATGGGGGATTAAATGTTAAACAAAATTTCTTGTGGTATTTTTTGTCCTACTGCATCAGCAAGTGAGGTATGTGTTCAAAGCTGTGCTGATAATGTAAAATGCCTTCCAAGCTCTCTTGATATAATCTCAGTAACTGAAGCAAATAACTACTATTTAAATAATGAAAGCTTTTCTTTTTTTCTTTTTCTTTCTTTTTTTTTTTTTTTTTTTTTAAAGAAATGGTATATGGGAAAGAATTGGCTCAACATTTCTCTCCTGTATGAACACAGAGAAAGAAGAAGGGAAAAAATAAAGTAGTATATGTCATTAAGAATTGTCTGAAAATTCTTCATATATGAATGAGCAAAAGCAGTACAAGTTCATTAGTAAATAAAATATGTATCTTAACTATTTGATTTGAACATCTACGACACAGAGGGCTGTATTTGAATTAGTCATCCTTGCCTCCCTTTTTAGTCATTCACCAGAGAAAAATAGGAACTTCTAAATAGTAATTCATGTGATTTATTTTTAGGTTTTACATAAGGATGAGGATGAGATATGAAGAAATGCCCTATTTTTGTCTTTCAACTATAAATGGCGTTCTGACAACCACATTTTAAATTATCATGTCTATAATGTAAATGTCTAAGATCATGTGGTATCAGTGCATAATAGTGGAAGAGGTGGACCAGTACATAAATGGCAACTTTCTTGGAATAGGAGGGTAATTATGGTAATATGGAGGGGAAAAGAAATTTCCTGCAGACACAGACACACAAAAGCACTTGAGCAGATGGTGGTGGAAGATCAGCCAGAACTCCATGTAGCTACGTGGCCAAGTAAATGTGCAGATCAAGCCTCCTTCCTTTTCTGAAACACAAGTATTGAATCAGAGCAGAACTGTCATTCTGCTAATGAATTAATGGGTTAGTGTTAAAAAAGAAAACAAAACCAAACCCAAAAGCTATTGTAGAATTTGTCATTGTTTTACAGATCAGAGGTTATAAAACATCCTGATTCCTTCTGACTGAGGACTGTAAGATAAGATGTGGAAACAGGTGAATGCAGGTGAATGAACAATAATCAAATTCAAGACTGGTATTCCCAGCACGCTGGAGTTTTCTTAGTTTAAGAATGCTTGCCAGGAAGCAATTACACATCTCTTACTGAAATAGTCACAGAAATAAAGAATACTAATGCAGAATTACAGGAACAGAAAAGGAATCACACCATTTTCTGTTCTAAGTAATATTTTTGGTATTTAATATAGCATTCCTATGCAGGCATCTTTACTTGTTAGATTCAAAGAACTACTAAATTCAAAAACTGCAAGCCACCAAACATTTGTAGAATGTACCAGTATCTTGCTATTTTCACAGCAAAATTTTATTTGTAAACCAACTCACTCCTTTCTGCTGAAGTTAAACATTTGTCTATCTGTGTGAATAAATCTTCACTAAAATTTTTAAATCTGTATGTTTTCCTACAAATTATGTTATTCAGGTTAGGTGAGGCTGTTTCCTCAGTACCCACAATTATTTTCTTAAAACATCAAGAAAAGGCCAAAAGCAAGTTTAATGGAGACATGTCTAAGGAAAAAAATATACTGAAAAGTGAAAGAGGAAAGGGTGGTGCAAGACAAAGGAGGGTAAATGAAGTCAAATATCTTTTTAATTCTTAAATGCAAGACAGGATTTGAAGACATTAAAAAGTTATTATAATTTAATAGTATCTCTAATTTTCAGGATAATACCTTGTCTGGTAATGCACCCAAATCCCACTGCTCTGAAGAGCTTTGCTAATGGTGCTCTATCCTTGCAGATAAGAAAAAGTCATCCAATGTAGCCACTTACCAGAAGAGTTTATTTCAACTTATGATATATTGTGTTTAAGTCCATTCTTAGTTTGTTGCTGGTTTTTAGGTGGCATGTTCTTTCATTTAACCAAAGCAGTTGTGTAACTTCCATAAGTAGTGACAAAAATGACAAAAGCAATATCCAAGTGTCTTTGAAACAGAAGTACAAAAGTGCTGATTTGGACTATAAATTATGAATGGAATTACACTAAGTTCAGCTTCCCATTATCTAAAGTTCTATTGAAACATTTTATTTCAAAATAGAGCACTGTATGAGCTGGAGGTAAGATCTGCTCTCTTCTTGTCTTGAAGGTCAGTTATTGCTAGCTATTCTCATCCCCAGATTCTCCTTCTAAAGAAAAACCCACTATATAAAATACAGGCTCATTCTGTTTCAGCAAAAGATATATAATTTATATTCTCAGTGTACTATATCCAATCATTGACTGTGCTATATGGATGAAGGAATATGTGCATAACTCCTATGTGTTGGATAAAAAAGTGGTGCCTAAAATACAGTGCAATGACAGATCATCTATTTCAGAGAAGCAGACAGAAATCTTACAAAAACTAATATAACTCCCCAAACCCTTAAGTCTAGGCTTTTGGGGGTGCACATGACATTTTTGTATAGTATCTACTGGAAAATATCAACTCTTATATTTAAGGGCCCAGATTTACATATCAATTCACATCAGAGGAAGGATAAAGCTTAAGGATGGTTATAATTCTTTGTCCAGTTACTTCTGGACATGGATATGTATTTCACCATAAATATTCAAAAATACTTCACAACCTGTTTCTTTTTTTTTTTTTTTTTTTCTTTACTTCCTTCTTTCTCTTTTTTAAAGCAAGTTAACTGTTGCATCACTTTTCCTTAAAAAGGTAGCTCTTTATGATCTGGATCTACTGATCTGTCATTTCTACAGTATTTTCTTGACACTGTTTACAATAATGGCTTCTGAGGAACTTTCTGGTGTGCAGTATATATTAATAACTTCCTTGGAAACTCAAATGTACTTTCTACTGGCACTAATTGTCTCTGTCAAATGAACTGATGGTTTCTAATTGGAATGCATTCACAGAATATCACAGTGTTTGGCACTAATTGGCACTCTGTTCACATCATCAGCTGAGACGTTAAGGACAGAGTGAAGACTGAAATGATCCTTTAATTTCTGGAAGATGTTTTTATATATGTCAGAGTTCAAGTGCATGAGCAATATAAGATAGGGATCTAGCTGAGAGAGAAAGACCTTAAGACTATAAGTTTTCTAGCATTTTTGCTACAATTATTTTGTAACCTCTTCCCCCAATGCCCAGCAAGAAAACCCTTCTATCTGCCCACAAACCCTTAAATGTTCTATTTTTCTGCAGGAGACAAAGATCTGTCACGGAAAATTAAATTATGTAAAATTTACTTTACTTCTATCAAATTGATGCTTTTATATATATATATATATATATATATATTTATAATACACCAACTGATAGTTATTATTTTGATTTTAAGGTGTTTGAAACCTGAGGATCATAGATGTAGTGGCCAAAATGCTTTATTTTGGCCAAGAACAAAACAAAATTTTCAAAGTAAAGTATGACATATATAGAAGTATTTTTCATTTTAAAATTATCTTCCATTCATGGATATCTTATTTTTAATAACTGAGCTGTTAAAAGATATTACAAAAGGCATGAATTTGCAAATTAACAATGTAGATTAAATGAGTTTGAGTGCTCTGGGTTTTCATCTGACAATCGACATTTCATGAGCCTTTTGTTTCAGTAAATCTCCTTAATAGATGAGTTCATAAGCTTTGTCTAAGTGTTTGTAGAAACACCCAAACAAGAGGTAAAGAATGTGATTATCCTTAAGGATTCAAATATCCCTATTAATGCTGTTGCTCTGTGCACTTTCTTGCTATGTTTTTGTAGTTCAATGTTCTATTAGATACAACACTGCACTTCATTGGCTGGTTATTTTTCAAGGAAGGATAAAAATATTTCCATTATAAAGACATTTCCTCCACAGAAAATGTAATTAACACATATGTAACAATATAAAAGTATGTGATATTATAGCAGATGATACAACAGGCAAGGAATGTTCAGCCCAAGCAGGAGAAATGCAGATTCCACATTCAAAATCATAGACATCCAAAAGAAGCCCATGTATCTCCCAGGCAAAGGAGAAGCAGAAGGCAGAAACACCAGAAAGATGATGTTGAATTTGTCACCAGTGATGTTAGGTTTTGTAATGGAGACAAAAAAAGTATCAGGAACAAATTAATCATAAAAGACATTCTCCAAGGGAATTACCAGGCCTATTAAAAAAAGCAACTCAGAAAGAAAAAAAAAAATTGCTGCATGGTCTGAAAGGGATTGTGATTTAATAACAACAATCACTGATAAATTACATAAGAAGAAAAGCCTGTTTTTGTTTCTAGTTTGCTGGGCTCTTTGCATTTGTTTTGCTACTTTCTGGCTGCCTTACATTTTTCTTATGTTTTATTTGCATTACATTTTTCTAAAGAAAGTGCCAGTTTAGGTTTCATTGATCTTTTTATTATGGTAGGAGTAAATTCATATCTTGCTATCAGTTGTGCACACAGTGGCAAATTAGCTGACCCAGGTTTATTTGTTATCATCTGCCCTGATATAAGAGCAGAAAGTTTAACTTTACTGTGCAGTAAGAGATTACTGTTCTTTTGTTATAGCTGTCCCAAGATATGCTCCAGAATGATGCTTCTCTGTTTCAAAAATAAAATTGTTAGAAAAGCCAGATATTAGATCTATTTTTAGTTGCTGGCAGTAGCAATAATTTCATAATGGGTACCCACACTTGCTAATTGCATCTTTCTTGTTGCACTGCCTCCTTTAACATCCTGATTGACAAACAGAAAAATAAATAGAGGTGGATCGAAAATTACCTAAATTGCTAGTCCCAAAGAGTTGTGATAGAAGGCATAAAGTCCAGTTGGAGGCCCATCAATAACGGCATACCACAGGAGTAAATAATGACACCAGTACTGATTAGTGTTTTCAATTAATGACTTTGATAAGGTAGGGAGCACCCTCAGGAAGTTTACAGATGATAAAAAAATTGTAAGGAATTATTAGTACACCATAGGGGTGTGCTGCCCTTTGGAGGGTCCTCAAAAGACTAGAGAAATGGACCAACAGGAGTCCTATTAAATTCAATGAAGGAAAATGTCAAGTCCTGCATCTGGGGAGGAATAACCCCATGAACTGTTCAGTACGGGGGCTGACTGGATTGACAGGAAAGGGCTGCAGGTTCAGGTGGACTGTAGCCTTGTGTCTGGTGATAGGGTACTTTGCGGAGGCATGACACAACTCCCGGGGTGCTAGAGTCCTAAACTGGCCAGGGTAAAAAGGAGCAAAGTGGGCTACACATGCAATCTGAGATTCCTTTATTAACGTCATATAACTTCAATACGGTGCAGAGGTGGAGACTTGGAACAAAGGCTGGACCATGGGTTTTAAGGGACACAATCAGGGTGGAGTTTGGGGGTCAAGGGACTAATAGGGAGAAGAGCGGGGAGGGACACAAAGTGATGTTTACAAAACATAAACCCAATGGGAAGTCTTATGTAATGAGATTTATATAAGCAGACCAATGGAGCCTCGAGAAATGGGGGATTCCCCAAGGGGCAGTTCAGGCAGGGCTGGCACCAGGAAGGACTGACAGAGAACATTGGGGAATAGGGGTAGGTATCAGAGAACATAGACAACCCAGGATAAAACACCACGCTGGGGGAGCCACCATCCGGGGGGGGGGGGGGGGGGGGGGGGGGGGGGGGGGCGGGCAGGGGTGGGAGGAGGAAGGAATAAATCATAGGGTATTAAAACACAAAATTACCCATTACAACAGTGGACAGTAAGTAAAAAATGAACCATCAGTGTGTCCTTGCAATACAGAAAGCTAACGTTACCCTGAGCTGCTTTAGGAATGTTGCTGGCAGGCCAGAGGTGGTGAACTTGCCCCTATATTCAGCATTGGTGAGACATATCCGGTGTATTGTGTCCATTTCTGGGCTTCCCAGTTCAAGAGATATATGAAAACATAAACCCAGTAGAGGGACACTGAGAATTGAGTGAGAACAAGCTCTAATATGGATTTGCCTTACTCCTGCCCCCAGCAATGAGGTGGGGTGGTGTAGAATAATCTCTTAGCCATGCCCACAAGGCTCCAGGCTCTGCACCCTCATGAGTACCGCTGAAACTTAACACTGTCCTGGCAGGTGCCAGGACACTTTATTATTACACATCCTGTTTAAAGTGGCTTGTCTCTCTTGTTAAGCAATGAACTTAAACATGCATAACTTTAGGAGTAAAATTAATTAAATTCCCTAAATAGGATTATTCATATTTTAAAACAAGCACATATGCATGAATCAGGGTCCACATGCTTCATCTATTCCTCCTAAGGTTGTTTTTGGATTGGATCAAATCATGTTGTCATAAGCCTCATGAGTAATCATATAATCATGAATCATGCATTCAAAAAAACAGGACAAATCATCGGTTTTATTTGTTATGCAGATAGATCATCTGACTAGCTCTAGATGTTTCTGAATGAATAATTGATTCTTGCCCACTATCCAGTGCTGCTATCTAGTCTAGGTTTTTTGCCTCTGTAGCCCTCTTTTAACTGAACTATAAAGGCCATTCTACGTTATCAGGTTTTGTGGATAAAACTGTATTTTTAATATAATAAGAAACTTGGAACTCCTTGCATTTAAACCACTTGAAAAAATATGGAAAACAGCAATGACATATGAGGTTTGGCAGATAGGGACATTATAGAAAGATGCCTCCTTTTTTGAGACTTCACAAAATTTCTCTTTCACTTTCTACAGTGAATCAAAATTCTGCTTGTCCAGGAAAAACAGTTGCACACAGTATTCTGATTAAAAATGACACATATGTCAGAAAAAAAAAAAAAAAAATCAATACTGCTTTGTGCAGATTTCTCTCTAGATCTGCCTTTGCACCAATCCTCTGCACACACCTCAAAGAGCCGGTAAACCCCAGACTCAGTTTGGCTTATGATCTTTTGAGTGCAGCAGTAGTACATTTTACTTCTATAAACACTTTTTCCTCAAATATGTCCTCCTTGGGTTTCTTGTTAGTTTTCAGGTCATTGCTTTATGTTTTGAGCTAAATGGGCATACTTTGACCTAAGTGTTGTTCTTTGCATTCTCAAATGCATCATCCTCAATGGATCAGGTTTTGTTTGTAAACTGCATTACTTTGTCTAATAATTTCAAAGCTTGCTTAAAAATATATTTTATTTATAGATGTATCTTTATGCTAGATTTTATCTGTCTTTGAAAGCTGTGGTAACCATTTCACACAAAAGAATAACTAAAAGAGGACATGCTGTATGCAGAGCAGCCTTTTTTCTGTTCAGTGCTATGTGAACAGCTAAACTAGTAATGAAGCACTACCGCAAGTGCACTGCAAAACAAGTCAGTGCTTCTTTTATCCTTGGTGCTTCTTTTTTTCCCCCTTGATGTCCCATTTACCTTTGACCAGCAGTGTCTGACAGTTTGGATTTATCAGAGGCACTCAGAGTAGAGCAGCTCTGTGTCACTGTGTCTTCCTGCTATCAAAGGAGCTGGGCATAGAAGAAAGCGGTTTCCAGGGCATTGTGACCATATTTAAGGCTGGCAGAGCACCAGTAGGGATCAAAACTAACAGGTCTTTTATTTAAAATGCTGTATTACTGTGAAAAGCTATCCTTCTTTATGAAGTAGCAACTCTGCTGTTGCTATACTGTGACACTACTGCATAAATACTTTAAAATTACAAAAAATAAATATGAAATAATTCCAACAAATCCTTTCATTTTGTATGTTAATGTGTTAATTAATGATTGCTGCTTGCTCTAATTTATTAAAGAAATAAATCATTTGACCCATTTGCAGGTGTTTCACCTTCAGCCTCAGTAAAAAACACTTGTCTCTCCACAATAATACGTGCGCTGTGAGCTCCTCCTACCCCCTCCATGACAGAGGCTGCTCTTGTGGTAAATGTCCCTTCAGCGTGACTGGCTGCACTTTGTTAATTTACTGTGAATCAGTTTGTTACTCCTTCAATTGTGTAAGCTCTGAGGCACTGTCAGACCACAGCAGGCAGTGGGCTATGCAGAAAGGTGGTTCCGAGCACGCAGTGGGAGCACTTAGGCTTAAAATGCTAATTTCTGCGAAATGTGAGCTGCTGACTCAGAGGCTAACAGCATTTACACAGTCTCATCTTTCACAGCTTTACATTTCTTCTGGCACACACATATTTTTTGAAATAGCAAAATTATTTTTTTCAGCGAGTGTATTGCTCACAAAAATATGCTTATGCTTCACCACCACTTCTTAAGAGATTAATTTTTTATTACACTTAATCAAAATATTAACACATGGAAAATTTATGTGATTCAGTGACTCAGAAGGGTGCTACAGTGGATTTTGAAATAATAAATGTGTGGGTGAAGATAGAGAAAAATGAAAAATACTGTTTAACTTTGGTTATCCACTATATTGAGGATTGAAAATAATTCATAGGTTATCAAGCATTTCATATACCTGGATTATTATTCTTCATGCATGGTACATTTGATTTCCAACTGTACTGTGTCAGCCAGCATAAACCAGATATATCAAGGGGGGAGAATACTCCCGAGAATGAGTGTCTCTGTCCATTTCGTCACCAAAGGGGAGAGAACAGAGTCTCGGGGAATACTGTGACCAGTGCTTATGAGGCAGAGGAGCATCATATCATCCAGAGAACTGTGGAACTGGGGAACGATTTTGGTTATAATGGACAACCTATGGTTGCCTGGTTCAACCCAAAGTTCAAGTCCAGGGTCAGAACAAGTTACACAGGAAATTTCCCAGATGAGTATTGAACCTCACCAAAAACAGAGATTTAGAGATTTCACAGTCTTTTCTATTTGACTACACTCATGGGGAAACAATTTTTTTTTTCTAATGACTAATGGGAATTTCCTGTGTTACAACTTGTGACTCTTGACTTCCAGCCTGAGACTGTCCACTTCTCAGAAGAGTCTTCATCTTCTCTATAGCCTTCCAATGGAGGAGACCATGTTAACCTTTACTTCTTAAGATACCCTTTGCCTCCTCCTTTAAGAACAGATGCAGTTTTCTCCATCTCTTCTTTGTGCTGTGTGCAACAGCCCTGATTATCTTGTTCTCCTGCACTAGACTCACTACAGTGTTCCCATGTGTTTCTTGTACTGGGGATCACAAAATGGACACAGCACTCCTGGATTCTAGAGCTGAATTAAAATATTAATGTTGATTTTAACATATACAGCCAGAGACAGTGGCTACAGTATCATGTTATCAAGCCTGCAGAAAACAAATTTAGTAGACATCAATATTCACTGTCCTTTGTTAATTTTCATATTGTACACTAAAGCCAGTTATCTGACTGCACTATTAATTCTGTAGACAAAGTTGACCACCACTGGATATTTTTCTCACCTATGATATCCCATATGGTCCTAAAGAATCTTAAAGATGCAGATTATATGTATTGACACTTACAGTAACTTCATCTAGCTCATCACATCTCAAGTCAGACCATATTTACGAGTGGAAACACTATGGAAATCAAATTCAGATTAGAGCAAATAATGTTTTGATATCTCAGAATACCTAATGGATGAAAGAGAGGAAACTTAAAAATATGTCCATCTTTAGAGCTGGAAAAGAGTGAATTATGACTGTAAAAACAGAAGTAGTGACATTAAACAACCAAGTAAGATTTTAGTCATGGTATAGCATCTAAAACCCCAGTATAATAAAACAAGATTTGTACAACACAGGCAAGTTCAGGTGGAAAAGGGCCAATAGTAGAAAATGCATTTCAACTTAGTCAAGTACAAGTGACTTTGGAAATTGCTAGAAAGTATTTCTGTATTGGAAGCAGTTACTTGCTTCCATTGATTTTCAAATATTGCATTGTGGCACATTATCTCACCAGGAAGGAAGGAAGGAAGGAAGGAAGGAACTCTAGTACCATTCAAAAGGACTAAGGCTATGGTCAATGACTGCTAGAAGCATAAAGTTTATTTGGTGGCAAGAGTCCTTTGTGGTCATTTACAAAAAAAAAAAAAAAATTTCTAGTAGCCTTCCACATCTCTTCATAACAAAACCATAGCAACCCCCACACAAAGTATGTGAATGAACGTGTTGCTGAATGCTTGTTTTGTGGCAATGGCTGGCAGTTTTGGAGCTGTGGCCCTGGCAACAATGATGGCTGAGTGTTTTCCTATAAATACTGGAGTTGTCTCAGACTCTCAGAGTGAAGAAGCAGAAAGGACCATTCTAATAATTTACCCTGACTGCCAGCATGTTCCAGGCCACAGAACCTCCCTCAAGCCGCGTGTGCTTTAGACCCTTAAATTGCGCTTGAACTACAAAGATGCTGCTTTTCAACATTTATAGCACTACTGTGAAAACGTGTTTGTGAGAAATATCCATCTTGACGATTCCATGCCAGTTAGAGAAATCTGTGACCAGGCTATTAAGCCACTTCATAGTCTTTTGTTGAAGAACAACCAAATAGCAAATAAACAAAACTAAAACAGAGTTAGGCAAAATCTGTAGGAAATGATGGGGCACACCATTTATTAGAAATCCCTCCACTCTTAGGGAATACTAAAAGAGGTACGGCTGTAAAATATCAGTGCTTGCCTTTGACATAGATTAAAGAACTGAACTCAACATTTTGGCTGAGAATCTTTAAACAACAAAAAAAGGCAGAGCTCATGCATATCTAAAAAGAACTATAAATTAAGAACACAAAATTTCTCTTTTTAATTTTCTCTATTGATCTGAGGCAGTAATTAAATTGCTGAATGGAATTGACTGAAATAGGTGAGAAATCTTTAAAAAATTTGTAAAATAAATAGCAATGATTTTGTAAAATATACCTGTGTGACTCTACACCTGCAGCTAAAGGTGACTGACTGACTGATTAATGATCAATGTGGCAATTTCTCATTCTCTGGATAGATTGTTGGGGATTTTATAAGACATAAGCGACTAGTTTTATAAATAATGGCAGACTCAATAACTATTTACTATTTACTATTTACTATTTAAAAAACCAAACAAACAAGCAAACAAACAAATTAATGCAGAATATTTGGAGGGAATTGTTCCAGAAGACAAAGGACTGCAATGCAAGACTGAAAGAAGGAATTATTTTTCAACCTCAGTTTCTTTTAAAAGTTGGACTGGAGAATGTTTTGAACTAACATGATGTGACTTTCAGAGGTCAAATGATTACAGTGACCAACATCTTAATTTATCTGGTCCTTGAAATAATCTTTTGCAAGATTCAGATATTTTGAATTCTCTTTATGCCTGGTCATTTTGTTAAAGTCAGCTCCTTTAGGGAATATAAGCTGAAGCATGGATTCTATATGCTTTTTGAGGATTTATCTTTAAGGAAGCATGAAGATAGTATTTTCTACACCCTCTTTGCTTTTGGGGACACCTCTAGGAAGTTCTACCCTTCATCACATGACTATGGTTAATTCTCTTCCAACTTTTGACAATACAAGGACGTATTTTTTCACTTGGATTAGGACAAGCACAAATTCTGTAAATCAGTTTTGTCACAAATATTTTTCCCACCACCTTGTTATGATGCCACAGTCTCTTCTGTCTATGCTTCATTTGTGGTGACATGCTGTTTATCTTATTTTTCTCTCTATGTTATTGGATCCAAATGTACTATAAATTTAATTTAAAAATAAACCAAAATAAAAGCTATCAAACTTAAAATATTACTGGTTTCTCTGAGATACCACACTTAAAATTTGAGGGTTTGGTAAATACAGAGAGCTCTTCTACCTTTAATGCCTATTGCTTTCATGTTCATCAGCTGCAGAGAGCCATTTATTGCCTTATAAACTTGCAGGCAATTATCTCTTTGCTATTATACTGTCACATAAAATGGTTCTTCTTTATTCTTTCTCTCTGTGTCTCTTCTCAGTGTCATTATCATTTGACAGAGTCTTGGGGTGCCTATATTTCCAATGTTTCTATACAGAATGACTTCTTTAAGAAAGAAATTAGAATTACAAACAAAAAACAAAATCAGAATTACTGGACAAAGAGAAGCATTAGCTATTTAAGATTTTTATTAGTGGTACAATAAAAAATAATGTTTATTTTAAAAGTTTTTAAGTTAGCCTAATAAAATCAATCACAGTGACATCCATTCCCTGCAAATAATCAGTCAAGCTCTCATGTAGCAATCTAGGTTATTTTGACTAAAACTAAAGTGTGTCCAAAAGGGAGAATAGAGTAAATATGTAGATTTGGTGTTGAAATCAATCAGGACAAATCTTCTGCTGGCATCTAGTGATTTGGCTTCACAAAAGTCATGATCCTTCTGAGCATATCTTGACAGGTCTGGGTTGCAACAACATGAAAGAGGGGACTATTCAGTCCACTAAAGAGAACTATGCTACCTAAACATATAGTCAGTGGGCATTTTTTCAAATTTCTCCTTTGGAGTACACTTAAGGGTTTATAAAAGAACAAATTACTGACAAATGTGTTCTCTTGCCACTTGCTTGGAAAATTGAGTTCTGTTCATTGTTGTGAACAGAACAGAAAGAACACAGTGTGAACAAGAACATCAAGACCTGAAAATCTCACTTTGATCTCTTTCTTAAGAACTAAGCAGGAGCACTGTGACATTCTGTAAGGAGGCTAGATATTTCAAAAGTTGTAGTTGTGTATGACTGTGGCCTTTACAAACAATGGAAAAGTAGTCTCATTTGAAGTTCACAGCACCTTTTTTCTTCTGATACTCTGCAGTGTGAATCCTCTTTTCTGTACCAAAATGCTACTGGGGCCTCAAAAACCAGGTAGACTGACAAGATCCTTTTATTTCTCCTTTTTTCCAAACCAAATAACTACATGAATTAAGCTCTGTATATATCTCTAGCTATGGGCAGGCTATGGGTCAGTCCCTCTTTAACCCCAAATTTTATTTCTGTTATCTAATCCCTTCATGCTGTCCTGTTCAATGCTGGACATTCTACAGTCTTCAGGAAGGAGAATGAAAAAGGTTATGAAAAACCTCTGGCAGCTCTCAAGTGTGAGAGCTAGTAGGCAATATATATTTTGACAATGTCAGGAAAGGAGCATGGTAAATAAAATGGGTGGCATGAACAGGTCTGTCTGCAAGGAAAAACAAATGCAGTAGACTTTAAACTACAGTAGCTGAATGATACAATACAGTATATTTCTAAATGCTTGAGTGCAGAAAAGCAGAGAAAATGTTATTTTAAAAATCCTTAATTTGTGGTCTTTCTTAAAGTCTTCAGAAATATTTTCAAGTGTTTTTTTTCTTCAATTTTTTTTTTCTCCATATCTATTTTAAGTGTCTTTTTTGATCTCTCAATTGTTCTTCATATAAAATTTCTGTTGCAGATTATTTGCATACTCAGTTTCTGCATAAATGTTTTGTAAGTTAAGTTTTTTAAGAATTTGCACTTAAAGATAAAAGTGAGTTATACTGACAAAGAAATTACATCAAACAAAGCAAGCTAGCCTTATCTTAGGAAACAATCTGTCATTATGGGCAGATTTAATTTGAATTATTGAAGTAGAATTGTTGGATATTAAAAACACTCAAAGTGAAAGAGTCATACTCATTATCCTTTGAGTCTCCAGATGTTACTATATTTTAACATGACATAAAGGTCTAGTTCCAATCTTTTATTGCTAACTTGGATTTATCCAGCCTGCAAGAAATTACTTTTCAGATTATCTTGAACTTTATTATGCATTTTACCATATTTTTTCCAAATGTCTAACACACAATGAATCACTAGGATTGTTTAGTGAAAGGATATTAGATAAGCGTCCTGGAAAATTCCTACATAGCTAAAGTCCATTATGCATTTTGCTTTATGCAGGCTTTGAAATACTGTATGGAACTTCACTATAGAGTACAGAATTCCATGAATATTTATATAATTCTCTACAAAAAGTATTGTCTGCTGTGTTCCTTGAGTCGTAGCCCTTACAATCTGTCAATGCAGAAAGACAGTTCTGACCACAGGAGAATTCACACTGCTTATGCAGACAACTTGAATGAACCAAGTAGATGGGTAGTCTATGCCATCTTCCAAAATTCTCTGTGAATATACTGCGACAAAATTATCATGCCATCCAGGGACAATCAAGATGAGTACATCTGGAATAATGCTACACTAAACAGATATTCTAGGAATACTACCAGTAGGCTATTCATAATTTGAACAGACATTAGGTTTTTTATTTTAAAGAAAATTACCATGGATTACTGGCAACCGATGCTGTATCTTCAGGCTGCCCTATACAATCCAACTGGTGGTGACTCTGTCACTTCCTCATTGTGCCTCTTAGTGGTGAGTCCCATAATGTCTTACACACTTTAAGTGTAATTCTAACAGAACCTCTGCAAATTATCTCTTTAGGTGCTTTCTATAGTACACACACACAAAAAATGTAATATTAAGCAACTTTAATATGATCTATTTATATTTTTTAAATATCTGTGCTGTGAATAGCATACCTTGCTCAAAGAAGAGTTCAGATAACTGAAAATCAAATTGTAGAGTTTATATCAAGGTTCTGCAGACAGTAATTGTTTAAAAAACTCCACAACAATCACATTTCCTCATTCACTAACATCTTTTGGTACTTTGGTTATCCAAGAAGCCCTAACAGATTTAATGGAAAAAAAAAAAAAAAAAAAAAAAAAAAAACCAAAAAACACCACATATATCAAATTTTAATTATTTGTGATTTTGTCTCTGTAAAATTGTGTTTTTAAATTGCATTGTTCATAACATGCTTCTTAAAATATTTTGTTCTCTGAAAAAGTCCTGAATGTGCCTGCCAAACTAATGAGCAGAGTTTCCTAAAGGAACATATTATTCTTGTAGCCTGTGTTCTGTGTTTGGAGCCAAAAGATTTTCAGAAGTTGGTTTGCTTTTGTCTAACAAAGCATTAAATAATTTTGATTCAGTTTACATCTGAAAAACATCTCTAATGTCCATCCCCTGCCATGATACAACAGTTTCTATTACATGTGAGGCTTATGGTAACAGCATTTGGGAGAAGACATTCTCACTGAATTTTTTGAAGAGGTTATTTATGTGAACAGGCTACCTGACATGCATGACCAAAACAACGAAGCACAAAGCAGTGATTTTGCCTTGAAAAGGGGGTTGGACTATGTGATCCCTGTGAAATGTAGATTATTTATTACATAAACTTCAGTGGTCTGTGATGAAATTACCGTTATCTGAATCCATGACAATTAATGAAGTAAGAAAAATATTCAAATCTCTTGCCTTCCAAATTATCAACACATTTTCTTAGCACACTAATATTGGGAATTATTGACTAACAGTAAACTATTTTTCAATCATGAATAGATGTTAAAAAAAATAACTCATGCACAAGTAACCTATAATATCTTACTCCGAGAATTTTCAGTACTGTACTGCTTTTCTGCGCCCATTATTTAAATGTGTACATACTCATGACTAGTTTTGTCTGCCTTGCTTGTATTTGTAGTTTGTAAAACATTAATTTTGAGTCAGTTGACGTTTCTTATATTAGTTTATCTAAAAGTAACTTATCTTTCCCCAACAGATTTAAAGAACTTCATGGTTGTTCTTAGATAACTGACTAAAATGTACGAGAATTTGTGAAAGACTGCCAAGGAATTTTATACACTAATTTTTGAGAAACAGTTCAGCAGAAAGATTAGATGATATAGAAAAAATGGAAAAAGTGTAAATTGTCCACTTAATCCTAATCTTAGAACACTGAAAATATTCAGATGCATTAGAATGAGCAAACAGAACTTAGAGGTATGATGCACACTAACGTATTCTGCAAG
Organism: Hirundo rustica; assembly: GCF_015227805.2. Lineage (NCBI taxonomy): Eukaryota > Metazoa > Chordata > Aves > Passeriformes > Hirundinidae > Hirundo > Hirundo rustica. The sequence continues at coordinate 19,023,207 of NC_053453.1, read as the reverse complement.
CCATAATATTTCAGTACATTGTTAGGAGTACATGGGCAAAGAAATCTAAAAGCAAAGTACTACTGAAAATCTTGCCAGCAAGTGATAGACTTTTTTAAAAAGACAACAAGAATTGTAACTGTCAAGTAATGTGATCTCCTTTTCTATATTAAAAAAAATACCTCTTAGTAGTTCCAGAGCCAGTTCTCTCTGTGATGTGCAGTGATATGCACTGTAATTCTGCAAGAAGTACAAAACTTCTCTGAGGTCATAAATGTATTGTCTGTGGAGTTTTCTGACTGCTGCTAGCGGTGAAACTGACTTACAGCACTGATGAGATATGCTTCAAATAGAAAATGAATTTTTGAAAGAAAAGTTTTTTCCCATGCTGAAATTTTCCAGCAAACCAGTAAACAGTATAACATTCTCAATATTATGTCCTCAAATTTCCAAGACATATGTTACAGATATAAAGCAGGATACGCAACAGATATTTTCATGCCACATTCAGCATAGTGACTACTAAAAATAAATCATATTCCCACTACTGCTGGCATTTTGCATAATCATTAACAGCAGAACTAGTAATGAAACCTAAACTGCAAACATGATCCACATGGAAAGATACCATCTATCTGACCTCATGACCTCTTTTATCTTTATTGGGACTTAGACAGATAGATATTAATCAAATCATATGTCTATTTCAGTGATTTGAGGACTTAGAAATGCGTGTGTTACATCTAGAATTGAAAGTAAATTGAGGTATTGTACCTGTAATTCTATACACCATGGTTATAATTCAGTCTTATTCTAAAAGTGCGGCTTAGACATATTAGTGGCATGTGGCATACAAGTCACCAGAAGCAGAGATACCAAAACTGAGGATTGCTGTGTGCACATATGCTTGGATTAAAATTATCTGAGATAACAAGACAAATGCTGAATTATAAGGCTATTTGCTATTTGAATGTTTCAAGTTATTGACATTTTTCTGGGTATTGTGAGTAGAAGGGAACAAAGGGTTTTCAAAAGTTTTTTCAGACACATTAGTTATAATTCATTTTCCATCTTAATGAGGTTCCAGATAACCTAATACAGTCACTGTGCTTACCCTGAATTTTCAGTGATCAAAAGATCTTTGATCAAGGTGGGTTGTTCAATTGCAATTTGTAACACAGAACACTGGTTGACTCTTTGCAGATTCTTATTTCTTACAGGCGTAAGAAAACGCATCGAAAATTTTGAACTTATATATCACTGCCCCCTAAGTCTAAAGACATACTATGGAATAGATTGAAGATGGTTTTGGGAGCAATATTTTTAATTTGAAAAAATAAATAATCAGAAGTCCCTGAAATGTCATTATTAAATATTATCAATATTTTGAGATATGGAATGTCAAAGACTAGCCATTCTCAAAGTATCTGAAGAATTCTAAAAGGCAAAGTCCAGGGCTTTTAAATTATGGAAACATGTTTTGACAACTATTTCAGAATTTATTTTTAGCTTCTGTTTTGTTTTGGTGTTTGGTTTTTGTTGGTTTGGAGGTTTTTTCCATTGATCTCAGTCATTTGATAGTGTAACTGTAGTGGGGTTTTAATACAAAATAAAACTATTTTCTAGACTGGGAAACACTAAGCCACTGCAAAAAAATGAGGAAAATTTAACCCTCTTTTCACCACAATTTTTCATTGGACCAATATCAATATTTTCTATGTGTTCCTCATCATAGACTTTGCCTTGATGTGTGTTGCAATGTAGCAAATGTGCAGGAATCTCTCACATAGTTTTGCAGTTCATTGTGGATAATTTGCTTTGTCTTCTAGATGAGTGCCTGAGACCATATTAGTGCTTCAAATTATGAGACGACTGACTATGCTTTTACATTTTAATTAAATGGTGTTTTTAATTTCATAATTGTTGTTTATTAACTCATGAAATTTAATTTTTTGAAACTGTTGGACAAAGGTCTATTGATTCCATTGAGCTGTGTGATTCAAGAGCATAAGGGGCAGATTCTGGTACACTTGATTACCATTTCAGCCTGTAAGCTAATTCTTCCAATTAGCATTTCTAGCAAATATGATCAGTCTTCTTATTGTTACAGTATGAAGTCAGATTTTCACATTCAACCTTCAACTGTGAAAAGTTTTGAAAGAACCTTTCCTTTCATAATGTCATTTTGAATCACTAATTTTCATATGCTTTCCATTATGAAAAGAAGTCCACAAACAAGCAAAAACCCAAGAAAAACAGATTAAGGAAACCAAAACATGAGTTAAGGTTTTGCAAAATCATTACAGTGTAAGTATGGTTCCTAATTCTCATTTCCAGAGACACGAAATAACACCCCAATTGTTCAGAAATAGGTATTTGAAGTTACACATTTCAAGTGTTGACCAGTGCTTTTGACATTTTAACACACGATGCAAAAAGAAACAATAAAAAACCTGCTTTTGTCCAACCAGTTCTTAAATAAGCAGAGGATGATGAGTATGCTAAATATTTTCTCTGCTCCATCTTTCTGAGAGGAAAGGCAAAACCAGACAAGATCAGCTATTGTGAGCTCTGTGTTCATCACAGGAGAAGAAAGTAGAATAAGAATGACAAAAAGAAATGCAAAATTGTGATATTTAGCTAAAGAATTTTTTTTTTTAAAGCAAATGCATCTAATTCTCACATTGCACAGGCAGTTTCTGAAAACACTAAGAATAAAAAAAATTACCTGTTACATAAACATTCAACCATACCTAAGTAGAAAAAGTTAATCTACAACTAAAGAAAATACTATCCTGTGTTCCTCAGTCATTATTTTCTCATATGTATGACATGGGGGAAATTTCTCAGTATGAACAAGAAGCCTGGACTCAAATGTAATATTTTATCTATGAACTTCACAAGAATAAAATAGATTGGACAAAAAAACAAAAAAACAAACAAACAAAAAACCCCAAAAAAACACTCCCAAACAAACAAACAAACAAACACACACACACACACACACAAAAAGTGCGTTCAGGTTCAAACACCTAATTAGCCTTCTCCAATGACATTAATTTAATGTAGGCACAAGCATCTACATTCCTGGATTTTTTCAAGACCAGGTTGAATAAAGCTCTGAGCAACCTGGACTAGTGAAAAGTGTCTGCTCATGTCAGTGGGTTTGGAACACGATGACTTTTAACGTCCCTTTCAATGCAGGGCACTCTGTGAATTAGTGGGTTTGATTGTCCCATTCTTTAAAGCCTTGATAAGTGTCTAGTATTATGTTTGAAGACATCTGCGAATTTCAGGAATAAATAGGAACCATAGATACTCTACCTTGAGATACTGTTCCACATTTACTAGTCCTGACAGCAGTTGCCTTTCCAGGATATGTTTTGAAGACTAGGAAGTTCTCCTTTTACTGTAAAAAAACTAAAGACAGAGAGAACTGTATTTAATGGGCCTGTCAATGTTGAAAATTGAAAAATGTCCAGTGTTGAGTAAAGAAATTCGTACATAAACGAACTAAAAAACAACACATGCCTGGGAAAAATCTTGTATACAACTTACATCATAACCTAGAAGAGAGAAATAGGTGGACAAAAGAATTATTATTAGATTCTTAATACTAAAATCTCATGATTGTTTGGTATGTCCTGCAACTTGTGGTGCTTCTATACAAAGGTGACTGTTTCATAGACTAAAAGATGGAAAATCTCCAAAAGATAGACACCAGAAGACGAGGAAACAAGGATTTATGCTATTTCTGAAAATCCAGTCTTCTGGATTTTGACCAACCTGATCACCTTTTATGACCAGGTGATCCGCCTGGTGGATGCAGGGAAGGGCTGTGGATGTTGTCTATTTGGACTTCAGCAAAGCCTTTGACACTGTCTCCCACAGCACACTCCTGGATAAGCTGGCAGCTCGTGGCTTGGACAAGAGCACTCTGTGCTGGGTTAGGAATTGGCTTGGCTGGATGGCCGGGCCCAGAGAGTGGTGATGAACGGTGCTGGGTCCAGCTGGCGGCCAGTCACCAGTGGTGTCCCTCAGGGGTCTGTGCTGGGGCCAGCTCTGTTCAATATTTTTATTGACAACATGGATGAAGGCATGGAGTCTTTCATTAGTAAATTTGCAGATGACACTAAGCTGGGAGCGTGTGTCAACCTGTTGGAAGGACAAAGGGCTTTGGAGACGTGGAACGGTTGGACAGATGGGCTGAGTCCAATAGGATGAGGTTTAATAAGTCCAAGTGCCCAGTCCTGCACTTTGGCCGCAATAACCCCCTGCAGTGTCATAGGCTGGGGACGGTGTGGCTGGACAGTGCCCAGGCAGAAAGGGACCTGGGGGTGCTGGTGACAGCAGCTGAACATGAGCCAGCAGTGTGCCCAGGTGGCCAAGAGGGCCAATGGCATCCTGTCCTGTATCAGGAATAGTGTGGCCAGCAGGAGCAGGGAGGTCATTCTTCCCCTGTACTCGGCACTGGTGAGGCCACACCTCGAGTGCTGTGTCCAGTTCTGGGCCCCTCAGTTTAGGAAGGACATTGAGATGCTTGAGCGTGTCCAGAGGAGGCAAGAAGGCTGGTGAGGGGCTTGGAACACAAGCTGTATGAAGAACGACTGAGGGAACTGGGGTTGTTCAGCCTGGAGAGAAGGAGACTCAGAGGTGACCTTATCACTCTACAACTTCCTGAAGGGTGGCTGTGGTCAGCAGGGGGTTGGTCTCTTTCTTCAGGCAACAACAGACAGAACAGGAGGACACAGTCTCAAGCTGCAACAAGGGAGATATAGGCTGGATATTAGGAACAAGTTTTTCACTGAATGAGTGATAAAGTACTGGAATGGCTTGCCTGGGGAGGTGGTAGAGTCACCATCCCTAGAAGTGCTTAAAAAAAGACTGGATGTGGCACTCGGTGTCATGGTCTGGTTGAGGTATTAGAGATGGGTTGGACTCGATGATCTTGAAGGTCTCTTCCAACCTAAAAATTCTGTGATTCTGTGATTCTTTGGTGAAAGTATCACAAACTTCTCTGGGAACTGTGCCTGTGGGACACAGGCCAATGGTCACAGAACGTGGTCACAGAACATAGCCTGAATGTCGTCAGCCCAAGTAGTGAGACACTGGCAATCAGGAGCAGCTGACTAGAAACAATAGGATTGCCACACTCCCCCCATACTATTCCATATAAAATTGCAGCTTTGGAGTGATTCTTCTGGTTTTCTGTTGATCATCTGCCATATGGAGCTTAGAGGTGGGTCTATCAACCTGTAAGGGCATGGTATTATTTTTGTTCTGTCTGGAAGCAGGAAAAAAAAAATAAATCTGTAGGTAGTGTTTTTAACAGTGAATATCTGTGGGACTGAGTAGGGGATTAAAAGTTTGTCTGTGATTATGTTGACAGAATATTATATTTTCAACTCTCAATCCCTATTATGCAGTCTTTGCTCTTCATAAGAGAGACACAGAAAGAGAAGCTGTAAATCTAGTAGAAAAAGGTGCATTTTATCTTTTGGAACGAATAGCTTTACAAGAATTCTCAAGAAAACTGCAAAATGCATGACTCACTCTGAATATAAGTAGTAATTAAAGTAAGTAACAAAAATATTAATAAAATTATCTTTAAAAGAGAGGAAAAGGAAATTATTTAATCCCTTCTGTTGCCCTGTGATGTCTCAGTGCCCAGCTGCATGAAGTGTGAGGGGTATATAAACATTAGCATAGAAGAAAGATAAGGTCATCCAATGCAAGCTTGGAGAAAGGGCAGGGGCGGCCACCCTGGATGCTGCAGATAGTCTTCTTCAACAATAGGAAAAAGAATGAAGTAGCCAAAAGAACTCTCTAGGGCCAAGTGTGCATTGTATAGGCTAATTACCCAGCAGTGACAAAACAGATAACCCCTGGAACACCCAAAGAGAATCCTTTTTGTTAAATATAGCCTCAATACTGATGTTTTGTCATATCTTTTCATGACCACTATCTCAAATCATAGTTTAGGTAAACACCATTCTACTCTTAAACTTTACTTTGAGATAAGATTACTCCTGGGTAGCCTGACAAATGAAGAGGCATTGTGTCCTTGTGGGTGTGCCAGTCGTTTAAAGCAGGGGACAGCACATAGCTCCTCACTGTGCTGACCAACTTGGTGTTTTTATCCAGAATACCTGAACAAATGGAAGACTTTTATTGCCTTACATTTGTAAGGCCTCACAGTAATTTAGACTTTCTGAAGGAGTTGTCTGTGGTCAATTTCTGACACTTTCTGGGAGATTCTAGGAAGGATTTTTGTAACATCTCCAGATACTAGAGGAAAAAAAAACCCAAAATGAACAGAAAGGAAGTTTAATCAGATCACAACATGAGCTAATGGAAATCACTAAAAAGTCTAACAGTACCTGCTGTCATTTTCACAATCTCTATCCAGTGTGAAATCACCTGTAATGAAGTACTGACTTAGTTCTTTGCAAATACATAATGCCTTTCTTGCCATATAAAATGCTTCTGCTTTGCATATTTGTTTTTGTGGGTAAAAGAGTCATGTATTAAAACGATGTGATGTCAAAATTTTTGTGAGGAAAGAAGAAAAGAACAAATAGAGAGCACAAAAGGATAAATTATTTAAGGGATAGAGATAAGCTCAGCAGATACTTTTATAGTGTTGAATGCTAATATCAGGAAAGATGTTTTGAGCTGGGGTGAGTGGGTAGGTAATGTGGATATGAACTGCATGTAATCTATAATGAAAGTCTGAACTTTTCAGAGGGGTGACAAAAAATGGAAGGGATGAGAAAAAAATACAACCAAGATCCATTTGGCCTGAATCTTTGAGAATGAGAGTCAAGTATAAATGTAAGAAACTAAAACTTCCTAGTAAACATTCCTGTGCATTAATGATGCATTAATGCAAAATATATATACTGTAAACACATAAACAAATTTAAATTTATGGGTTTTATGTCTAGTTACTACTAGAGACACATTTACAAACTATTGAACTAATTATTTTTCAAAAGAAACAGGAGAATTTGTTTCATTTACTTAACTAGCCCTATCTCTTAAATTCTGTGGTAGTCTATCTTTTTACTAGCTGTTTTCTTGTCCAGTACTGTACAAAGGCAGAGTTCTGTTTGCAAAGAACAGAATCCTCTTGTGTTAATTTAGATAAGGAAGGCGGTGAGTGTGCACATTGTCATATTACAACAAATGCAAGATCCTCAGATTAGATAGCACACTAAAAAGTTTCCATTGTTTATTCAAAACTGATGTAGTTTACAAGGTGCAAGTGCTAGGTTGTTGCTTGATATGCTGTTAGAATTAAGAAAACAAGCATAGCTAAGAAATGTTCAATCAGGTTGCAAAATATTGAAAGAGTATGATGGAGTGAAAGATTCAGGTTCTGAGAAAAGGTCTTTCAGGTTGTACTGTGACTGACACATTGTATGGGGTGGAGATTTTTGGGGTTTTTTTCCATACTGAAGGGGATGGTCTGTTTGTCAGTCTTTGAATTAGAAGCATATGCATTTGTGAAAATGAGGCATGGGCTCAAAGCAAAGATAACCTTCATGATATTTTTTGGATACAGCAAAGAAACAGAAAGAGGAATTGCTTTGAGGCCAGGCCATGTAAACAAAAATATAAATAATTAAATGTTTAGTACTGTGCAGTCACTTGCCCTGTAATTGAACAAATAGGTCTGGGGTAAACCGTTTGGGAAGTCAAATTTACATGCTTTGCATTTACTTACACAGTGATAAATGCTTCATGGTTTGCTGTAGCAATCCCCCTAAGAAAAGACTTGCTCATAAAATTGACTCATTTTCCATTTCAAGTAGTCAGAAACTGAAAAACAGGAAAATAGAAATTTTCTCACAGTCCATGCCTACGAAGTGCCAGAACATGCATAAAAAGTGTCGAAGACATACTGACTATTTGGTGTTACAAAGGAGAAATTCTGATTTGTTGAAAGTGACAAGGTCTTATACTTTGATTTGGACTATTCCAAACCTCTTAATAATATTAGAAACCTATTATTAATTATGTCAAGCAGTGTTTGTGACTCCTTGGGCACCTGGCTTTTGGGCAACAACTAGGATGGGGGAAGGCAATCTGCAGTTCCCAGTCTCTGCAGCCTCAAGGCAGCCTTTCTGGAGTTCAAGCCTTAGATATGATGAAAGTTAATCAAATCTGGGATGTTTCAGACAAAACATTTGGAGCTTATGTATCAGTGCTTTTCAATGAAGCTACATTTCATAATAATGTATCAGATAAACTGTATTGCCAAGAGCAGTTCTTTCTCTTTGCTCCTTTGCATCCCCTTTCCTTTTATTCTCCTTGAATTCTCTATTTTATTGCTCCTCTTCTAGCCTTTCCTTCTTCCTGTGTTTATAAAATCTGCTTAAAGCATTCTTTATATCTCCCCAATCTCAAAACAGATCTGTGTCATTTTGCCCTCAAACCTTCTATGTCCTCAGTGAGACTAAGCAGTCTCATAGTTGTCAAAAAATCTCTTGTTTTTCTTACAGAGAGGGAAAACATTGGTCAATGCCAATGAAATAATTCCATATTACTGTTGATTCTGCTAAAATAGTAACATTTTCCACCTAAAAATGTCTACATTATTCATTTTGTAATCAAGTGTTGACTGATACACCATTTCAAATGAATTTGCCTCACGAGAAAATAACTTCAAGTTATAAAGTCTAAGTATGCAAAAAGTATTTAAGGAGAATGCCAAGTTTTGAGAGCACTTCTCTGACAGTAAGAAGCTTAATAGTACAAGATCAACTAGGAAGGAATAGGAGCAGTAATAAATTCAGGTGTTTAGAAATAAAGATGATGATTTTTTCCCCCTCAACATCAAAGACATTTTCACATAATGTGTAATTGATAAGTGATAATACATGACCTCAAGGTTTCATTGTCTCAGAAAGAATTTCATCACTAAAGTACATCAGTGATCTAGAACATATATTAAATAAACTTTTATATTATATTGCTCTTCAGGAATGGAGAAAAATCAAACTGAAATTTGCATCAGGAAACTAGAGCCCTTCTGTGAGAAAGGTTTCCCAGACACTTTTTTAGATTTTTGGCTTGCTTTTTGTCTTTAAAAATGCTCCATTTGGCCACTGTAACATGTTGACTTACTTTTGGCTTCTCCTCTTTTAATTTAGGACATTACTTTTGTTAACAGCTGTGGTTAACTAACTGCAGCGAGCCACAGCAGTGGTGTGTGATTTACAATTACTCCCAGGTACCACGTTTTCTACTGACACTTGAAGGATCTGGGGTGTGCAGTCAGCTCTAATGGAATATGTTGAAAGTGAGTGACATACAAAGAGGGATTTTGCTAATGGACAATATGCCTTGCCACTGTATACACTATAACAGAAAGCAGTGTATGGCTACCCTACAGAGCTGAATTAGAAGAGTAGGCAGACTCATTTGCAGTACATTGTGATGTCTTTCTTATGCAGAGTTCTTCATGATAATGTGTATAATAGCTTTCCAATAGCTCAATATACCTGATTGTATATGGTAGGTTGTTCAGGAGAAATCTGATCACAGTCTCATTTCATGTTTTATTAAACAAATGTCCACACAGAAAACAACTGTAGTGACAAGGATTGGGAAACCCTAAATGTTATTACCCAGGTCTATAAAAATATCTAGAGAGAAGTTTCCATGCTCAGAGAAGAATTCAGGAATTTCCAGCACTTTCATGAAGATATCAGCAAATTCTAGTTGAGATATTAACACATACACCTCTGAAGTAATAGAAGAAATTAGTTGTATGCTGCAGCTTTTAGAAACTTATTGGCCTAGCCACGCAGCTGCTGTCAAAAAAAGTAATCAAAGTTATACCAAATTGCATTGAATGCCTGTATTTTTGTTGGTTTCCCATAATTTGTTTTCTGTGTTATTGATTGTTGATATAAAAGTGATTTTTTTGAGAGTTGTTTTGACATCTCTCAATACATTGTTTAACATAATGTGCTGGCACAGCTTGGCTGGGCAGCCTCCCAACAACACGTCATTCTCCGAAACTGACAGAGAAAATGTTAATAGTATTGGAAGACAGGGTTTTAAAAATACACTTATTGAAAGTAATGTCATTGGAAAATAGAGAGTAGTTATCAAACAGAGTGATTAAAAATCCTATACAACAAGAAAAAATAATTTCTGACAATAATTTCTCACAAAATAAGGAAGGAAAGAAATAGCACCTAAAGAGAGAGGGTGGGGAGGGGTTTGGGAAGAGAGAGGTCTATGCAGGGGCTATTATTGCAGACACACTCTTAGAGAAATGAGCTGTAACATTTACAAGGGGAAGGATGAAAATGTTACATATTGTGTTAGCTTGCAGAAGCTTTTCTATTGCCCTGTTTACTACTATATCTGCATTAAATTTAGGAGTAGCTTGACAGATACTGTAGATTAGATTTTTTAAAAAATACATCTGAAGCCCTAAAGGGGATGTCTGACAGCTTTTGGCATGGATAAAACCAACTGAGATTGTAAGTCCTGATGTATTTGTGTTGTGTAAGCATGCTTACACTACCAGTGGCTGGTAGTGCAGACAGCTACTTAAACCTGTCATTAACTGCCTTGATGAATTTATTGAAGAAATATAAACCCAGATCTGGCCTTTACTAAGCTCCTGCCTTGCAATCAGTCCACCAGCTACTTTTATACTGTGATTGCCAAGAAATATAGCATTTTAAAGTCTTAAATAGAAAGGCAGTGATTTCTTTCCAGATATCTGGACTATATCAAGCTAAAATAATACTTTCACAAGAGCCAACATATGAGAAAGTCAAACTATTGTATCAGTTTTACACATAATGTACAATGTTTGACAGAAGGGAAGATACACAATGAGGCTCAAGTGTGTTGTTAATACTTCAGTTCAAAAAATGTAATGCAGTTTCATACATATACAACATACATAAAAAGCTAGAAACACCTAAAATTAATGAAAACATCCTTTCTGAATCTGAAAATTTGCTGTGTCTATGAAAACTCTCCTAATCGGAGCACCTGTTTTCCACTACTCTATATTTTCAAGAAAAAGCACTCTTCTGACATGTTTATTCCTTTAATTTTTTTTGATTTTTTTTTGATTTTTTTTTTTTAACAAAAGCACATTGCAATTGTAAAACACTTCTCAAGATCATTAAATATTAGATGTTCATTTTGTATTGTGTGGTAGCTGTGAGAGATATAGGATTCATAACGGGCAAAAAATTAAAAATTAGGGCATTCCTGACAATTTCAAAATGAAGAATTTTTGTTCTCTTCTTGAAGCTAACATAAAAAAAAAAAAAAAAAAAAAAAAAAGGCAGCTTATGATAGGAGTTCTTCTGCTTATTAATCACGATGTAAATATATTGGATTATTTATTGTTCAGGAATTGGGAATTGTTATGGTGTTTATTTCATTGGCTTTTTATTGTTAACAAAATGGTGTCCAAAATAAATATATTTCAACAAATAAAGTTGGCTATATTGAATATCCTGTTTGTAACTGTGCAAAACATACAAGTTTACACCTTTTTTAGGTACTTGATGATAACACAAATATAAATATAGGTACAAATCTAAATAGAGGTATTAGGAGCAATTAACTAATTATATTTTCATATAATAAACATACACTGTTACATTATTGCAGGTAAAAACATGGTTAAGTACTTTTTTGTGGTTTAAGTTTTTACTTTTTGCTATAGTGTATTTCCATAAAAAGTTGTGGGGTGTTTTTTTTTTTTTTTTTAATGATAATGGTTATTTACACAATAATTATCTCCCAGTTAACAACAGAAGTGTTCATCCACACCAGTGCTATTGTCACCAGGGAAAGATATTGCTCCCTCCATGAAATCAAATAATATACTTAATCCTATCAAATGAAAACATAATACAGTCTAAATTATAGGTCCGTTTAGAGATTAGGATATTAATTTCTGTTCCCTCATATTTATTCCAATGGCAGCAAAAAATATTTATGAAGGTAGCACACACAGTCATCAAAATCTGAGGGGACATGACCACCATTAACTACGACTGTAGTGTTACACTGTTGCACCCTAACATTTCATGCTCCTGCTTTCCTTTCTTTCCTTATTGTTGCCATGTTTACTGCTTTCTTTCATCTCTCAATCAAAGAATGACATTCAAAAGCATGACTATACTATAACAGATTGAAAGCCTATCTAGCCTGTACCTGCAACAATACCCAGTAGCAAGCACTATTTTTATCTGCTTCCAAGAATCTCTGGCTTCCATATATTTGGAGCCGGAGGAGGCTTGTGTTTAGAACTCCCAGTGGATTTTCTCTCTGATTAAGTTATCTAATAACCTTCTGGATCCATGTAAACTTTTCCTATCTATTATTTTCCCAAACAAGGAATTCCACAACTGTATTCTTTCTTAGGAAAAAATACCAAAAAACCACATAATTCCTTTTTTGGCCCTGACAATATTATTTCGCTGAATGTCTCCTGTTTGAAATACAATGTAATTTGCTTTGTAACTTCTAGACTGTCCCTTATCATATGATAACAAAACAAACTTCAATGAAACAAATGTGAACACAAGACAGAACGAACTTTCCACTGACCTCTGATGGGAAAATAACATCCAGGTGTCTTCCATCACTTGGCTCATTGACAAAACATTTTTTGTCCAAAGTCTACTGTTTAACATCCACTATAGCTAAATGTTAGCTAAATTAACTTGTTCTGCATATTTTCTTTTTTGCTTAAAGAATTTTCATATTTTTGCACATCACTTTTGATAGAAAAATGCCTGCTACCCAGATGTATTTGGAAAGAAAAAAAATCACAGAACATCTATGAAACTGCAAATTTTTCCTAATTTAGGAACAAGTAATTATAATATGAAAATTTGCATATGAACTGATTTGTCATTCATTATTCCTAACTGATCATTATTCCTTACAAACTTTTTAGTGAGTCAGAAAGCAACAGGACGAAGAACAGCTTAGGTTATCAGCTAAGTAATAGGAATAACAAAACCCTACTAGCAAAATATAAAAATTTTAATAAACAAAAACTTTCATGGTGAAACAATGCAATGGGTATGACAGAATGCTCAAAGATCTGACTTGTTAATCAGATCCATGAGATTACTTTGTGAACAATAAAAAAAAGATAATAAATTACTGTCTCGTTGAAGGGTTTTTTTATGTTTGGTGTGTTTTGTTTGTTTGTTATAGTTTTTAGTTTTGTTTTGGTTTTTTTTCCAAGAAGTATTTGTTGAGTTTCTCCTTTTTGCTTATTACTTTCTTCTGATTCCCATTTGCTTAAAAATGTCTTGACATTTATCATCTCTTTTAACACATTTAAATGGTATTCTTTTCTTCAAGGTATTGTGTATGGTATTGTACTTCTGAACCACCGAAGTATTTTTCCTTTCTGGGAAATAGGAGGTTTGGGATTTTTTTACCTAAACATATAGACCTATTTTTTTAGCAAATATAGTAGAATGTAACTTATAAGACGTTGAACATGGAAAATTGCCTATCATAACTTCATCGCCACTAGACCCCAGGGAATCAATGTTTTAAAGTCAATAACAGTGTTCTAATTAAAAGCATAAAGCACCATCATGAGAGTGTGGGGGGGAACCTTTATAAAGTACCCTCAAATTCACTGCTGTGATCCTGATATGGCTAATTGCATTGTGACTTGCCTTTATGTGCTTATGTAAATAGCACTGGCTTCTGCAGCAGAGCTCCCAGGCTGCCTCTGCCAGGAGCAGAGTCCCTGCCCCAAGGGCTTTCTCTTTGTGAAACACCAGCTGGTCAGAGTTTTGCATTGTTGGTCCTTATCGCCGGTGGCAAAGAGGGGTAAAAATTAATGAGGAAAAACTACCTGATTTTATCTTTTCTGTTTTAATAGAACCTTGTTCCTTGTGCCTGCTTTCTCCAAACTGAAGCTTTAGGGGCCTACAGCAGACTCTATTTATCTTTTATTAATACACATAAAGATAAGGTTCTAGCTCTGAGTATTTCTGCGCTGTGTAGTGCTCTATTCACTGGCACTCTGCAAATGTGTTCAAACATTGCTATTTGCACTTTTACCTCTTCTGAAATTCCGGCACTTAATCCAATTGCTTTCTGTTTTCTGTTACCTAAAATGCAAAGGAAAAACTGATAAAGAGAAAACATTTAAATTCAGGAACTTCCTCCACTTCAGAAGCACGCGAGCAAATGGCATGAAATGTACACTTGTGAAATGTTAAGTTTACTGTTAATAAGCTTCTGAAGAAAATGTAATTACATACAATGATGCCCTGGTTACTGTGAAATTAAAAAAAAAAAAAAAAAAAATCCTCAACTTGATCCTTTGCAAAAAATACAGCTACTTTTTACTATCTTGGTATTAGCCAATTATCGGGGAAAGCTGCTAAGAAACAGATTGAGTATATATTTCTTTTCTTCAAAGTCTCATTTATTATATTTCTGCTATAGTGTTCTTCATGCATTTCAGGCCCAAAGTAACAAAACCATGTAATGCAGCTGTCAAGGTGGAATTCCTCTTTGTAGGAATTTTAGCTGTGTTACAGCAAGACCTGCTTTCTTTAATTCATAGTATGAAAGAGAATTAGCCCAAATGATCAAGGCTATGATTTGTAAAAGTTAATTGATATAAAGCTATTTTATTAAAAATAGTGATGAAAATAAGAATGAAAGCACAATGATTACATATTAAAGCTGTGCTGTATGGGCATTTGGAATAACAAAAATACCAGTACTTTGTAGAAATAACAAATAAGAAATTGATATGTGAAAAATTATTGTTTCTTTTTTTACTATATCTTTTTAATACCTTTTCTGTCCAGAAGTCTTCTGCATTCTGTGCTGTGCACAGGTATTTACATGATCACATTCTGTAGAACTGTTTATTGAAGCAGAGAAGAATCTGGCTATTTACATGTCATTATTTGCACACTTTTCCCTGGTCTCTGTAAACCTTCTTTAGAACTAACCTCTACAAAGTCATTTTGCTGGGAAAAGAGAAAAGGTAGAAAAATTAATTCCTGGTGGAAAGAGCATGAGGTAAACTGGCAACATTTCATCAAAATGGCATTATGCACCATTTTAGTGATTGAACTAGGAATCTAGTTATAAATCAATAATTATACAGTGTCCCTGTACACTAATTGGATCAGATATCCACAATATCAGCCTGCATATATTTGTCACAGAAATATTTGCATTTACTGCTCTAATTATTCACTGACAGGTTTTAAATGGTTTGTCAAAAGGAGGAAACTGTGTGCAGTTTTTTCTCAATTTGGCTGAGGAGCCTTGGAAGGATTTGTGAAGATAATGGCATCCATGATCTACGTGGTAACAATGATTTTTCTTTTTCAATGACTTGATCTTCAGCTTTGCTGTATTTGCAACAGGGATCTACAACCTTTGAGACTGAGATGTATGTCACCTTAATTTGATATGACCAAGCAGAGAAGTGAAACAAGAAGTCGCAGTGTACCACTGACATTGTACTTCTAACTAAAAGATTTCTTTTTGCAGTTCAGCTGGACTTTTTCAACTTTCCACAATGTTTATGCTTAAGTAATAGAATGAAGTATATATACCAGAACTTTTTTTTTCATCTATAAGGGACAGTTTCCTGAGTAAGGTATTTTTTTCAGGAGCATTACATGTAAAAAAAACAATGAATCAGAATAAAAAAATATTGATTTGCTAATGCTTTGTTTAATAGATAAATATGTCTGTAACAACCTCTCCAAAAGAACTGCAAAACCTGTAGACACCTTTCTTTCTTTAGCAATTGCATAGCAGATGACCAGACAAGCACATTGGTAAATCATGCCTTATCCTGTAGTTGGAAAAAGAAAATATGATATTTTAAAGGGTTTCCAAAAAAGTGTGTATTTGTTTCTTCAGGCACTTGAGCATCCTTAGTGACATTTTCTTAAAAATAGATCACAGAACTGGAGAAAAATAACAACAAATACTATGTCACTCTTTTTTGCTTTCTAGATTTTCACTCTTTAAAATTAATGTTTTCTATCTCTGCTTCACAACCTCAGGTTTACTTTATAAATAAATAAATATGTGTTTGTCTGGTCATCTGCTACTGAACTGCTAAAGAAAGAAAGGAAAGTGTCTACAGGTTTTGCAGTTCTTTTGGAGAGGTTGTTACACACTTATTTATCAATTAAACACTGTCCAGATTTTTGGATTTTTTTTTTTTTTAATATAATTATACTTTAAGGTATGTTTCTGCAAATTGGTAGTCTTCATTGTGTAACAATAGCAGGTATTATGGGTTTTTTTTAATATGTAGTGAAAAATTGCACATTGCACCTCATTAAAACCATGTTTTAAGTATAGGAAGATTGACAGTAATGATTTTTTCCTTACCAGCACCAGAACAGAGGGACTAAGAACACCACACCTGTCAAGAATGGGATGCCCCATAAGCAGAAGGAAATTTGTTTTCTAGGAGCTTAGAGTATATATATATATATATATATATATATATTTGCTTAGATATTACCACATTAAAAAAATCAAATTCAAGAACTACATACAGGAAAATAGATTACTGGCCTCCTAAAGTTGAAACACCATTAGGTGATTAGGATTAGGAGGAGATCCATTCAGGCCCAAATTGTTGGTGATAAAAAATGAAGTTATTAGGGCCCAAATTGTGATATGAAACTTCAGAGAATTTGAACAATCAATAGAGTATTTTCTTGACTTTTTCCTTTTGTATTTCCTTTCTCTTGTGGGGAGTTATGAAAGGAAAAAATGCAGTAAAATAGTATAACACTTATGCAAGAGACAAATAATAAAAGACTTCATAATAGTGGGTGATTACTAAACTCCTAATCTAGTCATTCTTTTCATAAGAGAAGGCAATAATCCTACCATTGGATGAAAACCAAAGGGGAAGTGTTTATTGATTTAGGCCTGAGCCAAAGGTCTTGAAATTTATTAGCCCCAGTCTTAATTAGCAGCAATCCTGGAATAACTTCCTTGTCATTATTTCTATAGTAACATTTTAAATTAAAGTCACGTTCCATTAATTATGAGAGAAAATGTTGAAAAATTACGCATATTGATATTAACTTTAAAGTGAATTCTTAAAAACATATACTTAAATAACCCTGGTTTTCTTTTCTCTTATTTACACTGTTCATCTCTCTCCAGACTGACCTCAGAGGCTTCTGACTATCTTCAACATGTTGTAGATAACTGTATGTATTTACAGACCCAGGTTTATCTGGATTGATCTGTCTCTTACATTTGAAAGCTGTACACAGATATTCATAGTCAGCTGATAGCACACTATAGAAAATAATGAGAAATATCTAGTTATAAATCTATAAATATATTAGTGTCCCTGTACATTAATTGGATCAGATATTCTATAGTGTTTTAGCTTGGATAATTGTCTAATACATTGGCCGCATAGGTAGAAATGTGTGATACAGACTTTTAACTATTAATCATCAAAAGTGAAAATGATTGGTCTCCAGAAAAAGAACTATTATTTTAATAGAAATTAATTTTGAAAGCCTGCAAATATCTTCTGGAAATGGTTCTCTTGACTTGAAAGTTCCTTCTACTTTGTACAATAAATTGAGCCATTGCAACCACTGTTACTGATGTATGAAGGTGCGGAGGCTCCCCTAGAGAGAAGCCAGACAAAAATATGAACATGCCCCCTTGGAAAGGGAGCAGTTAGGTCAGACAGAATATAAACACAATCCCCTAAAGGAGCAACCCCAGAAAACAGCTCTCCATGTTATGGTGAAGAAATGTGCTAATCAGTTATAACCCATTGGTTCTTTTTTTGCCAAGCCGATTGGTCCATTTTGTATCCTTCCCCTGATTGGTCCCTTTCCCAATTTCTCTCACCATTGGCCAAGTTGTGAAACCCCACCCCTAGCTACCCTGTATCATTCCACTAGGCTGGGACCCTGGGTTTCTTTCCTGCTCCAGACCTGGGAAAGAAAGGAGCTTTCCTGGAGATTGGAAAAACCGCATCTTGCTTTTACTTCTGCATCACCCAGGGTAGCAAATGCGGCTCTGCTGCTCAGGCAGCTCCTCAAAGAGCAAATCACTCTGTACTTGAGAGTGCACTGGAAAGTGACTGGCTTTGCACTTGATTGTGCACCAAAGAGCGAAATCACTTTGCACCTAATGGTGCACAAAGAGCTGAATCACTCTCTGCCTGAGAGTGCCTGTGCCTCCATTGATTTAGGTGTCTTTTTAAAGATACTTCTAGTGAGGAAGGTCGCGGCACCTTCACCGCTGGACCAGACCGCGACACGTGGGTAGGTTGGTGCATAAAGAAATGGTTGGACAGTCTTGTCCAGAGAGTAGTAGCAGAAAAGAACTATTTTTAACATTCCTGTTTATGGTATTCATTTACTCACCTCAGATAGCACTTCTCATTTATATTTGCTGTTGGCCAAATATCAGTATAGCTCCCTGTGCAGCACACTGGCTTTCTGAATCCGGTATGTAGGCATCTATTTCTCCCTGTGGGAACCGCTGTATGGATTCCACCACGTCAGGATTCTTATAAGTTACGGATTACCACAATATACCTAGAACTCATTTGTAGATATAGCCCTAAGTCACTTGTTTAAAGCCGTGCCAAATTTGTAGCAGAGCAATAAGTGTGATTCATATTGCAATGCCCAAAATACTCTATTCATGAATAGTACATCCTCTTGTCCTCCTACTAAACTTCTCCCCCAAACAATCAGAAAGATGAAACAAAATTGTATAGTGCTCTCAGGCACATGGTATAATTTTTGGGATGTCCTGCACAGGGCCAGGAGTTGGATTCAACGACCTTTTGGGTCCCTTCCAACTCAGCATGTTTCATGGTTCTATGATAAAATCCTAAGGCTAATTTTCTCATGACTTTAAAAAAAGAGGAGGTTATGATGGTAGATGAAAGAGAACCTCAATGTATGCCATTTTTGTCTCTAGTAGCTTAAGCACTCCACAGAAAAACTAAGCACACATTTGAAAGATCTCAATGCCTATGGAAATCTAGACTGAAAAAAAGTGCCCTGGCAACTCTGACAAACCTGTAGCTTTGCTTTTGTTCTCAATATGGCCATGTTCCTCAACCTTCCACCTACAAATTGAAGCTGAATAAACTAAGCTTTAGAAATACTCAGCTTTTTAATTTTAATAAAGTATTGGTTGGCTTTTAATTCAACTAATTTCAATACCTTAAATTATGAATCTTCTCTTCCTTTCATGTCACACTACTCAGAACTTTTCAGTGATTAGCACACTCACAAATTAAAGGATTTGGACTTCTTTAATTGCAAATTTAAAAGTCAGTTAAATTATGGAATTTAGAAGGTATAGTTTGGGGTGTGAAATAGCATTTTTTTGGACCAGTGAGCATACTGGTGGTGCTGCACTGGTAATTTATTTTTGCCAAGGAAAACCAGTCTGGAGTGGTATGTAATTTTGGCTGTTGTGTTAACCCATGATTTTAGGTTCAGGGATTACTGTCAGGAAGCCCAGGCACTTTTGGACTGCTGCTGGAAGGCCCCATCAAATATTTTTGTTTTCCTTATAAAGAGTTTTTTTACAGAAAAGGAATAATGTCATTTACAAGATCTTTGCTACTCAGAGCCTTTATTTTCCCTAATATTGAAAGAACTAGAGAGTGATGGATTTTATCTGGGCTTTGCTGAATTAAAAAGGGAAATGCTTTTACTAAGGATGTGTGGATTGTTGAATTATCAAATAATAAAATTCTAGGCTACTGAAATATCACAAGGGCAAATACTTGGGCTGTTGATTTACATCTCTTTTTTATTGGTTTTCTTTAAGTACTTTTTATTCCTGTCAGGAAGACATTTTTACTAATGGTAATTCAAAGAACAATTGCAGTGTGGGGGCACTACAACAGAGATGCTGGACAAGTCCAGTCCTATTCAATACTTGTTTTAGCTTTTGGAAAATTATCAGCTATATTAACATTAATGAAAAACTCCTGGATGCATTCTCATTGTTTGTTCTCAGAACCAGGTGAGAGTCACAGGAGGGATTTACAGGAGTGAATGTTGCCTACATCTGTAACTTGCAAAGAGTAAGTCCACTTTGCAGAGACCAATGATACAGCCTTAATATCTTCAGGCTACTCTTCTCCAGGCTAAACAGCCCAAGTGACCTCAGCCGCTCCTTGTATGGCTTTCACTCAAGGCCCTTTACCATATTTGTAATCCTCTGGACGCTCTCTAACATGTCTTATATTGTGACCCAAGACTGCATTGACTCTGGTACAGAGTAGAGTGGGACAGTCACCTCCTTTGACCAGCTGGCAATACTGTGCTTAATCAAATATGGTGAAAAACACAGTATTTTCTCTCACTACTTTTAAAGTGTCTTGTTTTTAAAAGCCTATGTGCAATATTTGTTTGAATTCTTCCATCATGCAGATTTATGAATATCCATATATATAAAAATATATTAATATGGAAATCTCAATTACTGCTTTAAATTTCTTTCAAGTTGTCCTGTTGTTGTTTGTTGTAGTTGTTTGTGTTTGTTTTTCTTTTTAAATTTTCTTTTAATCCAAGAAACAATGTACCACAGTGGACACAATGTTTCCCATTCTCTCATATTTCTTAAACAGTACTATGAGGGCAACTTGCTAATTTTTTCTTCATAAATGAATGATTAAGTAAGAGTGAAGATTAAAAACTAAGAAGGAAAAAAAAGAAAAAAAGGCAAAAAAAAAAAGCAAAAAAAAAAAAAAAAAAGCCCTGTGACAACTCTGGAGTACACAGAGTTGGCACATCTTTATTCAGGCTCATTGTTAAAAAATGCATCTATGCCAATGTGCTGTAGCTTGGCAATCTGAGAAAAAACTGTGATAGTGGTGAACAACATCAAGGGCCTATTGTCTCATTCACCTCTTCTCCTCACATTCCTTTAATAACTGAACTGTTCACAAGCCACTGCAAAACGAGCACACATTACCAGAAAGGGACATAACCTATGCCCATATAATTCTAATTCAAACAATTTAATACCTATCCCTGGGAGTCCAGTTATAATGCTCAGTCAGAGAATGAAGAGTACCACAATTGGCTCAGACTCGTATGAAAACAGGCAGATTTATTGGTCCTGCTGTCTTGTCTATAGTAGCAATTGTGCTTCTCTGGCCCCACTTCTCATGCATGTGAAATATAAATAGTTTAGAGGGCCATTTTACAGAGAAAAACTCCAGCTCTTGGTAAATACAGCTAGGGTGAACAGACAACTTCTATGTTTCCTCTGGTAAGGTATTAGTATTGGTATGTGTTAATTGAGAGTATAGCTGCAATTGTCACCTCAGAACACTGGTTGAAAGAATAACCTTTGTGTGCTGTAATATTAGGGTATCAGTTGTATAGAAATAGCTAAATAGTTTACACTAGTGAAACATAACATTCTACTTTAAAGAGAACATAAAGTCATATATGAGAAATTAATTACTGCCCCCAGGGAGTATGTTAGATTTTTTTTTTTCCTATAAACTAAAGAGTTACAGATAGTAAAATTGTAAAAGAAGGAGTTTGGATTGATAAGACCATATCTTAAGCCTTAAGTAAAGTATTTACTTTGGGCTTCACTAAGGAAATGTCTAAAATTGAACTTGATTGTCCTGAGGGTATCTTTTAAAGTTTCAAGTGTAAAGTGTAGAACAGATTTGTTAAATGAAGTATAAAATGTTACTATGACTATTACTCATTCAAAAGTTTCAAGAAACTCAGATATGGTAGTATGGACGATGTATGAAGCATTGCTTAATGTTGTCTATGTGTCAAAATGACAGAAGAAAAAGGTCCTTTAAGTTATTATTATTTTTTAAAAAATTCTTTTCAGAAGAACATAAAGAACTGCAGACTTTGATCTCCATAATGTGGCAATCAGACAAGAAAAAATGTTAGGAGGGTCAGGCAAAGCATATATTAGGGAAGAGTGACTTTGCCTTTTTAAGAAAGAACAATAATTGCAGATACACATGTAATTTATTAATTTTCTTTTATTCAGTGTAAAGGAGACATACAGCATGTGTAGTTTTTGGGCACAATGGGGTATTCTGCATAGGCTTCTGTTGTTACTCCTGGGCTTTTCATAAATCCTGTCTCATGACTGTTAGTCCTATCCAGTTGTCTGGGGTTCCCCTGCCTGTCGAGGGCATCTCTGATGGTCTTGGCTGCATTTATATGGGTGCATCCAGCCTCTACTGTGCAGGAGAAATTCAAATAAAATGAGACAGACATTTAATATAAGGTGAGGAATGCAGAGTAGGACAATCCATTCCCTTCAAAACATTCTTTTGACTTATTGACACAATACACCACTCACCTAATTTTTAAACTGAACAATCTGGTGCAATTTAAGAGACTTTTTTGAGGATTGATTAGTGTCAGTGTACCTGCCTGTATCTCCAGAATTGCTATAGTGACACAAAGCAAAGCAAGGATGATTTAGAAGAAAAGGATCATCGAACCTTAGTCACAAATCCTGTGCATGTTATTTGGTTCATCTGTTGGCTAAGAAAAGAAGTCTATGAACATTATTTTTGAAGATACAGAGACTGATAATCAAATAGTTGATTGCAAATCATCCTCTCTTGAAAGCTGTATTCATTCTCTCTTTAAAAGTAAGGGCATTAAAAATATTGTTTACACCATATTTTACAGACAAAATTCAAACCTTATATTCATGTGACAAAAAGAGGAGGATATTTATGAACTCATAACACTTTAAATATTACACTTGTCATAGGTTGGCACAGTTTTGTTTCTAGCTATGGAGAAATGTCGAATGTTTTTCCCTGACAGGACTTTAGAGTTGCTTTGCGGGGGGAGGACAGGGACCTATCAGAAAACTAGCCAAGATCTTGGCAGCAAGTTTAACCAATGAAGATGCCAAATGCGACTTTGGGAAGTACTCATTTAAAACCCTCATCTCCGGCAGATCGCTCTCTTCCTTCTAAAACAGCCATGAGGTAACATCATGGGCAGCAGGGGGGCCTAAGTCAGGCCCCACTGCCCTCTGGGCGGCCTACCTGGGCCCGGCCAGGCCTCTGGGAGCCGCTGCCCACACGGGGAGCAGCCAGGGCTGTTGAGTCCCGTTCTCCCGGCTGCAGGCGGGAGAGAAAAGAGAAAAGCTCAGCAATGCCACGTGCCTAAGGCCGCATCAGAGGAGGCCAGGCCATAGCCCAACTTAAGTATTCCTGGCAGCAGAAAAACAAAAAGAATAGCTTGCAGCATTGTAGCAGCTCTAAGCCAGGCCGCCCTGGATGAAACCAGGGGGTAGAAGAGAGGACTTCTACGGGCTTCTCTCACTGGCACAGCTTTGCATCTCTACAGCCCTGCAGCCCGGGGCAGAGAGCACATGGCCACTGCAGGCCTGGGCAGATTTAACACTTTCCTAGCAACATGGAGCTTCTAAAGCACAACCCTTCCCTGAGAGAGAGAAGAAAGAAAACAGAGGGTACATGGAACAGACACTGCATGAAGTCAGTGGATTAGAAGTGAAAGAACTGATAATATTGGAATAGGATTGAAGAAGTGGACATTTTTAACCAGACTCCTCTGGGGTAAACTATGGAGGAATGGACTGTTCTTTTTAGCATCTTGATGTTGTTGGGGAGAATGCTAATTCTAATCAAAATTGAGGAGTGATATCATTGAGCTTTAATTGAGAAGTTTAAAGCCCCCGCTCCTGGGTTAAAAGGAGGTCTCAGCCTTTGAGATGAAGATGATTTTAGACTAGAAGAAGCATTCGTAAACAGTACCCCAGATACACTAAGAGGCCCATAGTCAGCCAAGAGAAAGGCTGCTAATGGATGGAACAGCACAGTCTGCAAAAACTCCAATTTGCAGATGTGTGCAGTTGCAGATGTGTGCAGTTGCAGATGTGTGACATTGAGAGCCACTGGACTATTTTGTCTTGTAGCAAGTGTCTCCATGAGACTCTAGAGAGACTCTTCTCCCAAAGTAATGAAAGATTATGTTTAAATGGTGAAACTGACTGAAAATCACAGGTTGTGTCTTTCTATGTTGTTTTGTAAGAAAGTTAATAATTTGTAGAGGGAGGGAAAAGTATTTTGAAGTTTCCTTCTGTTTTGGTTTTTCTTTTTTCCATTCTTTTAGTGTGTGTTAATAAAACTATTTGTTCATTTTTGAGCTTAAGCATGCTTTGTATTTTCTCCTAATCTCTCTCCCACAGAAAAAAGAATAAACGCTAAGACCACTGCATTAAATTTAGCAACCAAAATTTACCAAATGTAAAACCACTACATTAATTGGTGTTTCCGTATGGTTTCATTAAATTAAAACCAGTACAACACTATGTCACATCTCAGAAGTGTTAAACACACCTTTGAATAATTTCACAACAGCAGTGCTCCACTGAGCTTCCAGACAGATCTCCATATCTTAACACTACTCTATTTCCTTGATGTAAATTGGTGAAACCAGCTAGCTGCTACTAAATATTAAAATCCATTTGTTTTTCTCAGAGAAACATTTAGGACTTACTAATTGTTCATTTTAGAAACAGTCAGGTTTTGAGCATATACACATGCCCATGTGTTAGTGACAACCATTAATTATACTTGTCCTTTTCACTTGGTCAGAAAAGAGAAAACTAACCCAATGGAGACCAAGGACTTTATTCTGCAGCTGTGTATATCATGTAGTCATTTTCAACTCTGCAAGGTTAAGGGGGTATCTGATAGTGTTTTATCTAACTTTGCATTATATTGCTTTCATTTATATGAATACAAAAGAGAGACAGCCCTCAGCAACCTTGCAGCCTTCTGCTGTTCTATTTTTTTTTTTTTTTTTTTTTCCCCTAATCTGTAGGACTTAAAAGGAGCTTGTGCAACTTTTACTTTTTTCTTACCATGGCAAATCTGGTGGAATGAAAGCAACCCCATATGCAAACTAATGGAAAAATTTGGGGGATAATTTCTTCAGATATGGACTGTCTGACCTCAGGAACCTGACAGATATCACTGCAGCATTATTAACAGTCACTCAGGCCTCCAGGTGGAATTAAGGAGGCAGGAATGGCCATGTATTTCAATCTGTGCAGTTAACCTACTTAGATTAGAATCTATTATTTATGGTGATTATCAACCACTGCGGCTTTTGTAAATGGCAGTAGGTCAGTGCTTTGATAATAATTAAGGTATTCATTACAGGATAAAAGTGGAGGTCAGCTTCACTTCTGTCTTTTGAAACAAAATTGAACATAAGAAATTACAAGACTGAAGAAATTATTGCCAGAAATAACCAACATAATTCTTTTTCATCTTCTTTATTCTAAAGCTCTGTTTTCACAGCTTTCTATATTCATGATAGCAGTAAAACTGAAAGGTCCCTTATGCCTTCTTTTAAGGAGTTCATTAGAAAGCCGTTAGTGAAGTTTTGTGTATTTTTATTACTACTGCACTCTGGAATGAGACACACAATACCTACTGGAATCTGAAAAATCGGAGGAAATCATGCACGCAAAGCATATAAACTTTGCACTGTTTTCTGTCTTTTTTTTATTGCACTGCATAATAAAACCCCTTGTTGTTTGAGTGTATACACTACTTTATTCTTTAATAATGCAACTTAAATGTCATAGATATCTTACAGAGCTAGTGTTTATAAAGTTTATTGAACAGTGATATGCTAAATGGCTCTTAGGGGATTTGGATATTGCTGAACATTGGCAAAACCATAGGTAGGACTAGCAGATTTCCTGCTATTTACTTACTGAACTAAATCAGCCTGAAGATATACCATATTTAGAAATTAAAAAGAAGAGGGGGAAATGTTTGCTTTTTACTGCATAGAAAGTCTGAGTCACAAGTCTTTTTAATGTTGTTAAAAAATCATCAAGTTTTAATGGAATTAATTTTAGCCAGTGTCAGTGTCCATTTTTCATAAGATCTAGCCATCAAAAGATACTCCTGCATATACATCAGAGAAGTATAAACACCTGCCAGTATAGTAAAATGACATACTGTTAATATATATTAATGTTATGAAAGAATAAAGAAAGTAAGAATAACTTTTATCATGTACATATGTCTTGTTCTTTCTTTATTCTCTGATATAAGTATTGCACTGGTTTGGCTTTAATTTGGAAAAAATTGTGAGAGTTGCAGCTCAGTTTATGCCATATGCAGAAAATTATTTAAAAATAGCTCTCCCCACCAAAACACCAACATCCTTCCCAGATTTCTAGTGTATGGAACTGTGGAAAATGAGAGCTAACTACTTGCTTTTCTTCACATACCTACAGAAATGGACTGAAGACTCAGTAGAGAAGTGTGAGAGTTAAGAGTTTTCTCCCACACAAAGTCCGGTACCAGGGTTAAAAGATGAATGGAACTTGCAGCTTTTTGGTCTTTAGAGATGTTTATTCAGTTTCTTATCTCAAGGTCCGCATGTCGCTAACACCTAGCTTAGCGCACTGGAAAACACAGCTGGCAAGAATGCCAGCCAGACAATTCCAAGGACTTTTAAAGGTTTCGAGTCCAATTAACTCTTAAAACGTACTATATTTACAGTTTTGTGCCAATAATCACTACCTCTTTTAAACACTCAATTTCTGCATCAAACCCATTCTACCAATGTCTTTGTGCCACTGTCACAGAAGAAAATGAAGAAGAAGAGGAAGAAGATGAGACACTGCCCAAAATCCTCTTTCTTGCTCTCATCTATCTCCATACTAAAACCCCAAAACTACAAATTTTCACCTTATGACAAACTAAACTACTATTTATTTCAAATCTTTGTTCCTTTTAATTCATCTCTAAGTGTTGGAAGTTTTTCCCATGGACGTTTGGAGAATAGACAAAGTCTTCACAGTATTGCCTTGCACATAGCTCTGGAAAGATGAAACTTGTTTTGATCAAGCTCCTCTGCCAGAATCAAATTATTGATATTATGAAAAACTGTTCCTTTCATGAGATGTAAGATGGCCTCCTCCATCTGTGTTTTGTATCAATGTCCTCTAAAGATTGGAAGTAAGCCTTTTATTACTATCTGGGGATGACACATATTCCATGTAAAGGCAAGAACTGATTATATCGCCACCCACTAAAAAAAAAAAAATCAGGAAATATCTTCAAAATTAACCCAAATATATGTATTTTATTTTGTTTTCCAGAATTTCAGTAATTATTCTGGATAAGATTCCTGCCAATGTAAAACTAAGAAAACTCAACATATTTTGTAGGAGATGGCTTTAGGACTGCACTACAATTTAAAGAAAGGGAAAAGGAAAAAATATAAACTTAGATTTTTTAATTTGAAAATTTAGACAGAAAATGTAGATATATAGAAGAAGGGAGGATAAAAATAACATCCTCAAAATGTTTGAATAAGCTTTAAATTTTTTTGTACAGGTCAGAGTTTCCAACACATTTGTAAAATTTTTCGAGTTGATGTTGTGGTTATGTTTTCCAGTAATGCTATGTGACTTTTAAATGAATTCTTTTACAGATTCTGATTTACCATTAACAGAAAATGCTGATTCACTGTCCATGAAGCATCAGATTCTGAAAATTACTAAAATAAATAGGTTGGCATGCTGAATAAAGATAGACAAGCATTAATGATATCCTTAAATTTAAATGTAGTTCCCAGGAATTTTTGTGTAGTCTTAAGTCACCTTTCATTTTAAATGGAGTTGATATAATTATTTTTTCAAAGAAATAGTATTGGAGAAAAGCAAGCTCAAAAAGTAACTCAACACTAGCACTTCTAGTTAATATCATCATGAGTAGGTTTCCTTATGCCTTCTCTTTTCAGATCTTAGAAGAATTCTCATTTAAGTTGTTAACAACGTTTAATCAAACGTCAGACAACATTTGATTTCAATCTTCCACTTGTTCATAGTTAGATTAAAAAATTTGTTATTTGGTACTAAAATTATTTTATAAGGCATCTAACACCTTATATGTAATAAACAGAAGGGATGGGAATGTCTACCGTTTTTCTTTCCCAGAACTTTCTATTGCATTACATTCTTTCCATTTTACTTCCCCAAGCCTTCTCTTTGCCAGTCTGTGGAGTCACAACTCTCTCAGCTGCTCCATGTAGCTCAGATCCTCTAGTTCCTTGATCATCTTCATGGCCCTTCTGAACGTGTTCCAGTCTGTCCATGTCTCTCTTGTATGTGTGAGTCTGTCACTGGACACTGTCTCAGACATGTCTCACAAGCACTGAGTCAAGGAGAAGAATCACCTCCCTTGATGTCAGCAATGCTCTGCCTAGCAGAGGTCAGAAGCATGGGGGTCTCTTGTTATTATCTTTGGTGTATTTGATCTCTTTTCCTAGTGTCTTCAGTTTTACACAGGCACCCTCCCATTCTGTTGTTTCTCTTCCCTGTATCCCCTTTTTCCTGTTACGTTTCTACTTCAGCACTTCTGCTTTTGTATTTTTATGGAACTCCCAGTGCAAAGAAAAATGGACAAAATATATTCTTCTGTTAAAAGTTGAATCAAACATTGTATTTAGGAACCACACAGTGTTGCTTAATCAGTTTTCTCTTCCCCCTGCTCTGCCTGGTCTGGAAGCTGGAAAGAGGCCCACATGGAGCTGTGTATGAAATCCCAACTCAATGCCTACAGAAGCAGAGTTCTATGCCAAGCTCAGTCTCATATCCAAGTTTAAGGACATTGGAGTCATTACACTTTAACATTTACACCAAAATGAATCAGCCAATTAGTCACATTTTGTTTAGAGTGAAATTCAAATTAGTCTTCACTGAAGTCACCAGAATAATGTTGTGTTGCAACTGCCAGCATGCAGTGTTCATGAATCATGAATGAACATGTTCCACAAATGTTATGAAATAAGCTAAAAATTATGCATTTTAAAATAGTACATGTAGAGATGTATTTAGTTTTGTTATTTTTTGTTTTCTCCACTACTCCAAACCCTTCACTTTCACGTTTCCTTAAATTTATCTCTGAGGACTAGACCCAGATATATTTTTATTTAAAATTATAGAATCCATTATATTCAAGTAGCTGCAGTGTCCAGTCTTTCAAAAGGATTCTGACTATCAAGAGGTTTGGCAATTTTGCCACAAGACTTCATTCCTGTGAGTACTCTGACAGGTTAAAAGCAAAGCATAAAACCAGTACTTATTAAATCTCAAGTAGCCCATATTTCTTTTTCTATATTGTTTTACTGAACACATATTTTGCTGTCCTTAACTTTAGCCATGTTACTATAAGAGTAGAATGCTGGCATGCATTTTCATGTCAAACCCAAAACGAACCCAGCATGAAATATAAGGAATAAAAATCAATTATTTTTGTGAACCATGCAGGCTAGCAGCAGTGAAGATCTAGAAATATTCAGAAATTATAGTTGCTTCATTTGATCCTCCTTCTGACAGGAACTGCATATGAAAATATGAATCTTTAGTGGATATGACTAATTTTGTAAAATAAGTGATTTATTGGTGTCCTGACTGCATCAATGTTCCACAAAGTTATTCACCACCTAAAGGTCATCTACTTGATGAAGTAGAGAAGTAGTAGATGCCCAAACATTTTTTTTAAATTGTGTTTCTGCATTTTCTCCCACTCTGTTAGCTCCTTCACTGGTGAAGTAAAAGCCCTTAATTACTTTTACAATTTCTAATATAGCTCTTGTTGAAACCTTCATAACTTTGTTTTGTAACTTATAGGAATGACCCTAATGGTTTCAAGGTATTTAATCTCAGATGCCTGGAAAATGTTAAGAAGATTTAACGTATAAAACTGCATTATTCTGTTTGATTTTTTAATCAATACAGACTCTGATCATGTTATCCTGATTCCTAGGATTTACATTGAGCACTGAAAAAGCAAAAAAGGTGAATAAAACAACACTCCCACACAAATGAAATAGAAGGAGAAGGATCTTTTGTCACTTAGCAAACTGAACACTGAAATGTGGTCACTGGGTCAAAGTCAGCTCTTGAGAAAAATCAATACCATTTACTTCCCAGGGCTTTTTCTTCTTTATCAGGCCCTAGTCTCCAATGGCAGCCAAAATCCAAGTCTGTGCTGGCTCTTCACTGTGAGGAATACCCAGTTACAAAAGAAAATGTTGACGTTTCTTCTGTTTAACCTGACAAATCATCATTCAAACTGTGTAGTCAAATAATGAAAATCAGAGAATGACAAGTGAAAACTCTAGACACTGCATGATCTCACCTATACAATTAAGAGGGAAAACAGTCTCCTGTTCCTTTTTTTTTTTTTCACTCTACAGCAAACTTTCTAAGAAATTATCCTGTAGAAGTTTTATTTTGACTTTGGTGTTTGCAAAGACTTATATTTTCTTGCCAATCAAGAACTACTAGGAAAAACCTAAATCAGCAAATTCAGGAAAACATAAAGTTCAAGATGAAATAAAAAACAATATTCTATGTCCTCATTTGAAAGTGTTCTGAGGAATATATACACCCTTAGATTATCCTTGTAGTAAATTATATCTTATTCATGCAAGATTTTCAAAATTATTCTAGAGATACCTGGAGCTAGACAATGGGAATGACTACTATGCTACGCAGAAAGATAACGTAACTACCTTCTGAGTAGCTTGCTTGAATATTGAGGTTATGCACACATAATAAAGAGGACTCTAATATATATTTATTCCCTCAACCCACCCCACACTGAGAAGGAAATAGAAAGGAGAAGGGGAGAAGATCAACAGAACCAACAATCCTGTCTATAACACATCAGCCATCAGCTCTGAAATGATACATGAAAACTGATAATTTGAAGATATTTGAAGTACTTGGAGCATATGAGAAGATATGTCATGAGCCAGATTCTCTGTCCTGACCAGTACTGCCAGATTTGCTCTTTGGTCTGTGAGAATAATTGCAATAATATACTCACAACAGAGTGTGCTTTTGACTCAGTCAGGTTCCACATTCTCTCTTTCCCAAAGTCATATTACATAGCAACCATATTAGAATTCCATTAGTATTACATTTCTCTAGAATTAGTTTAAGAATCTAAATTACCAGAAAAATATAATACATAACTGGTCTAAACTAAAGGACAGGTCCTCTACATGGCTTTTGATTTTCAAAGTCTCCAGCGTAAACTAGAGGCTGCTGTGATGTCACAGAACAGCCAGTATTGTCCACAGGATGCAGCTTGTGCACTTTTGTAAAAACAGGGCATTTCTTCGATATCCCATGTGCTCTAGTGGGTAGACAAAATGCAATAATATATATAATATGCTTATAAAAAAAAATGTCATGGGAAATCTAAAAAGGACAGTACATTTTCAAAGCTTGCTAATTGATTATGTAGGATCTTCACAGACACTACAAAAATGTAAAACCAGAAAAGAAATCTGTGGACTTCTGCCTTGGAAT
Organism: Hirundo rustica; assembly: GCF_015227805.2. Classification (NCBI taxonomy): domain Eukaryota; kingdom Metazoa; phylum Chordata; class Aves; order Passeriformes; family Hirundinidae; genus Hirundo; species Hirundo rustica. Next base: position 18,991,803 of record NC_053453.1, on the reverse strand, counting down.
TACATCTACTTTTAGTTTTTTATTATTACCTTGGTGACATATTAAAAGAACTTGGTTCTATTTCTTTCTTTTATATTCACAACTGTCTTTATTCACACAGTGGAGAGCAGGAATATTGGAGGCGTAGTGCTTGTGACCAAAAGCTGTGTTCTGACCGATTCCCAGTAGTTTTAGCTATGCTGATCACTTTTGTTTGGGAAACTGAAGAGGCTGAACAAGGAAGGGGGTTGTGTAGACACATTCCATGCAGTGTCACTAAAAGAGAAATTTCTTCTTGGGCTTATCTACAGCAAGGAATAGGCCTCAGAGCTGCCTGTGAATAAGCAAAAAACCCTTCAGTCTTTGGAATTTCATTTTTATTAGAGAGGAAAATATAAAAAGAAAAAAAAGAAAAAAAAAAGAGAAGACAAAAAAGACATTTCAAACTGAAGTCCAAATAATTCTAATATAAAATCCAACCGATGTGAATTGCAAAGAATACCTTACAAACTTGTGATTATATTTTGGGGAAGGAAGTGAGAAAGGCATGACATTAATACCTAATTTTGTTTTGTTGTTTGATTTTCAGTACTGCATATTGGCACAAAAGGCGAAAATGTACATGAGAAAAGTATCATGCAGTTAGAATATATGAAGGAGAAGCAAGCATGTTTCTGCTTTAGAAAAGGCATAAAAAAGGTAATATATTTTTGTATAAAATAATGAAATTTAACAGTAAGGATCTGGCTAAATTGGTGCAGGTTTTCCACATACACAGACAAGTTACAGGAGGGGAGAATTCTCTGGATTTAAAACATTCTGTTGACAAAAGAATAAATTCTTGAATTTGGAAATCCCTTATTGATATGCTAACAATATCATTATAGGTAAATGTTGAATAAAAATCAACTACAGCAACAACTGAAAAGAAATTTAATAAAATAATTTTGTCCAGAAGTAAAACCATAAATCAGAAGGTCAAGAATAGATGCTAAAGAGTTTAGTTGGCACATGAAAGAATAGATTTATCTCTTCCTGAGCATCTGCAACCGCTTCTATCTTTATACGATGGCTACTTTGATCATATAAGCAGTTCTTGTTCTCAGATAACTGTAAAGTTGTCTCTTGAGGTGCTGAAATGAAAATGACACTTTCAAAATGTGGCAGATCTTACTTGTGTCTTTGTAAAAGCAGTTACATTTTGATTTTCTTATTAAAAAAAAAAAAGAAGAAATTTCTGCTAAAATCACTTTGGGACTTCATTAAATTTTCACCGATCCCTCAAGATGTTTATGTTATATCAGGTTAGAGGACAAGACTTATTTTCTCATTAGTAGGAGTAATTTTAGTAATTAATTAATTAATTTTAAACATCTCTGGTGTAGATATATGTGAGGAATTATTCACTTTAGTTCTCTTCGATAGTCAGAGAAAATGACACAAATACAGTCAATGGAACCTTCTCCACAAAGGTTTTTTAAATTATTAGAATAAAGGCCACAATTAAGCATGAAACTATTTCTTTCCAACCTCTAGAAAGAGAGCTTAAGACTGTTTTTTCAGTTTTAGACCACAGTTGCCATTTAAAGTCTCATACTGTATTTTTTATTAATAATGCTTGCAACTACCTGAAGTAATTGAAAAACTAATTAAATACTAATTTTTATGTTCTCATAATATCTGCTTTTATTGTGATATATCTTTTTGTTCAACTAAATAAGTTTTAACTTGCTTTGCTCAAGAGATTTTTAAATAATCATACCGAGGTTTCATTCACAACTTTCTGTAGTATGTTTTATATGTGTCAATGTTATCTCAGGATAATACAATAGGAAGGAAGTAATGCTTTGTATTTCTGTTCTGCAAGAAGAAAGTACTACAACAAATTAGATGTGGTGGGAATTGAGACATCCAATAGAAGAACTCTTGGTTTATGATAGTAACTGGGAAGAACTGTTTGTCATACACGAAGAAGCCTGAAAAAGAAGCTATATGAAGGGAAGTGGAAGAGTAATTATAGAAAATATATTCCAGAAAGCAGAGGACTGAGTGACAAAAGCAAGGTCAAAGTTAGTAAATGATATTTGTTAATAGACTTGGAGACAGTCCGGAAGAATTAGATGTGAATTGCACATGAATCAACAGGCAGGAGGTCATTTGAGTGTCATAAGTGTTCTATGACAAAAGATTCAATTTACACTCAGAAAAGTATGCATCTTAATTCATATGTAGTTTTAGGTTGTTTTTTTTGTGCAGTCGTGTAAAGTGTTATTGTCAGACAGATGGTTTCATATTTCCATGAAAGACATTTCAGGAGTACTGTGAGGGTAGCATGTTGTTCCTTATTAAAAGAGACATTTAACCATAGTGAGAAATATGCTTTTCTTGTAAGACCTCTGTGGGAAGTTAAAACAAGCGTTACCTAATGTTCAATAAACCCAGGGATTGTAAAAGGAAATACGTAAAGATAGACATGTACCTTGTTGGTCAGCAAATGTGGAGTTGCTGTCACTTGTAACAGGTCACAAACTGTGTGCTAAGCTAACAGAACAAGGATCAAGTCTTGTCAGGCTTTGCCAGGACTTCTTTTGGCCTGTCTAGAAATTTGTTTCAGCTTGTTACAGCATTATCTAATACCCAGATGTGTTGGTTTGAAAGGACAGGTATCTGCTAGGGAGAGGCGGGAATTCTCAAGAATTCTCTAGAAATGGGGAATTCCAATCCCTTCCCTCCAAGTTATTATAATTTGGAAGATTAAGAAACACTTTTCAGTCAGAGCTATGGGGAAAGGAATAACAGTCCTTTACTAGTAAATATAACAGGACAAACAAACAACAACAACAATAATAATAATAAACAAAACCAAGAACCCCGAGGGGCTTTGTCTCACAAGTCCCAGGCAGTCTGATCTCTTGGCACCCCGAGAGCACCAAACCGAAATGGTGGAAACTCTGGCACTGATGGCTGGAAACGGTGAGTTGTCCCGGCAGGCAAAGTGAGCAGTGCTAAAGAAGCTGCGATGGCTGGACCAGGGCTGACCCAGCTCCAGCAGGGCAGGCAAGAGGCTCTGAATTCCTGGGCTCTCCAGCAGATGATAGAATTCCCAGGATGGGACCCTCCCTTAACAGTGGAATCCTCACGCAGCCAGCAGTCGCCCAACCGACCTCTCCGAGACCGAGGGCAGAAGAGACCGCGCTTAGCTCCCAGAGCCCCTGAGCCTTTTCCTCCCCCTCAAACTAAGCGTTCTACTACCTCTTGTGTGGGTCAAGTACCCTTTAAGCATCAGTATTTCGTCTCTTAGCAACTTATGGGGGGGGAAATTCCACAGGAAAACTTAACCCCCAACATCAGAGAACTGTAATAGATGCTATTTTGGCTTTTCCTTTGCTTTGCACAATGGTGCAGTGTAATACTTTTTGTTGTATATATATATATACTTCTAACTAATGGATGCTAATATCAAGTGACCCTTCTGTGTAGAATGAACTTTGACCCCAGAATAAAATGCAGCTGTGGGCACGTTGAGAGGGGAGAGCAGGCACAGGGTGATATCAAAAGTGCTGAAGCACAGGCACAGATAGACACTGGAGGCCCATGATTGTAAACAACTCACCAGTGGTCAGTTCCAGGTCATCTAAAGCAAAAACTCATGTGTCAGGTATATTTACCTTTAGAGATAACAAAGACAATAAAGTACAAATATACAATATATTTAAAACACATCCTATAAAGTTGTTTGTAAAACTAATTTGCAAACAAAAACAGAAGAGTAAGGGGTAAAGCAAGTCAATTGACAGAAGAAACTGACTCCAAGCAGATTCTAAAGAGAAAGAAACAACCAACATCAGCCCTGTACCCCTCCAAGCAAAGATACAGACAACTAAACCAGTAGTTTTTCCCCTCAATGAAGCCATTGGCCTTACGATAGTGAGCGCAACATCTGAGACGTGCATAGAGACTGGAAAGTGTGTGTATGCACCATTTTAATGACATACAATTTGAACCATCTTATCATTCTACCTGGTCTAATAACCATTGTTTTCTATTAGACTGCTATTACTGTAGTTAGACTAAGAGTGTATGATTGCTTTTGTACAAATATGGTGTTCTTATTTCAGCCATAACATATTTGAGTACAACAAATTGATGGGAATACGATCAGTTCTTTCTGTAAACTGGATACAACAAACGGGTAGTATATATTAATCATGATCCTTGCCAGTAGTTTGACTTTGTAAAACTGTAAACTCCATACAACAAAGCCCAAAGTTGTTCATTTGATAAAAGAATCTAATATTTTTTGGTTTTATGTAAACCTCAAATTTTGATTGATTTTATAATGATGAATCATTTACTTAAACATTTTCTTCAAATCATTGGATCAGGCCATGAAAACCTAAATACAGACTATTTAGTTTATATTTAATTTGTTTTTACCAATAGAAATTAGAATATTTCTGCAGTAGTTAGAAAACTTTTGCTCCAATGACACTCACCAAGTAAAACTTTTACACTAGATTGCGAATTAGTTTAATGGCAAGAGATGGACAAGGCTATTTCCACTTTCTATGCTCTCCTATTAAGCTTGCCATTTGCAAAAGATGTGTGATGGAATATACACACATATGGATATAGAGGTTTATAAATTAAGAAGAGCCAGATAAAAGGTAGTTCAGAAGTAATTATTTTTATTTCTTACAATACAGAATCTTGGGACTCTTTGCAAATTCCATGTTTCACTGCCTAATTAAATTACGCTACTCATTTGAACACTGAATGAAAAAATAATAATAAAAAAATACATCAGTTCTAAAAGCAATTTGATTAATTAATTTGGGAAAAAAACCTGTCAAGAACCCTCAATTTCTAAAATATCATTTTTGACTCATTAATACACTTGTAATACACATCAACAGCAGAAGTACATTTTCAAAAAAGAATGACAAAACCATTTGTCATGGGTTAGTACACTTTAGTTTTTTAGTCATAGAGGAATGTAGAATGATCTTCCGGGTCAGGACCTGGGAATTGCTTTGGAAAGTACAGGGACCTATCAGAGGGTTAGTTGGAATACTGGCATCTGTTTTGACCACTAAAAATTGTTGGCTACAACTTTGGGAAGTACCATATAAAACCTCTTGATTTCTTGCAGGTGGGTCCTTCCTTCTTTCCGTTGGCCAGAGAGAGACAGGTAACATCGAGCTGGGCCTGCTGCTCCCCCCTTTTGGGGGGGATCTGGCCTGAGGCCTGGCTGGATTCTATCGGCTGCCGGGGGGGTTGGGAGAAGGAGAGATTGCTGCTTTACAACAACTACTTTCTCCAAACTTCCCTGGAGCAGGGAGAGATCTCTGCCGGGCCCCTGATAAGAGCTATGGGCACCATTTAGGCTGAGACTGCCCGGATTTACACTGAGGGGTGGGCCAAAAAAGCATTTATGCTCCTGCCTGATTTTTTTCTGATTTTGGACTGCCTGGGTGCTTTGGTCTCTGATGTTTCTGCGTGAGTTCTTCCTCTTTTACTAGCGTGGCTTTGAACATCTAATACCATGAGCTACTGCGAGAGAGAAGATACTTGGGGCAGATTTAACCCTTTCTTAGTAACATGAAGCTTCTAGAGCTTGGCCTTTTTCTGAGAGAGAAAATAAGGGGACAGAGAAACAGCATGAAGTCAGTAGAGGGAGAGTGAAAAGACTATTGGGACAGAAGGTTGAAGAGTTGGTTGTTCCATTTTTATTTGAGCCATGGAAATGAACTCTATGTTTAGATTATTCCTTTAAATCATGGGAAAGATATGCATTTGGGGAGATGATTGTTTAGATTTGTGTGTGGATTTAAGCAAAAGTGTTTGTAATGGACTAAGTAATATTAATTGTATAAGATGCTTGAACAGAGATAGAGATGAGAAGCCCTCTGCGCCAGTGAAGAAGTGAGAAGATATCTCTGTATCTTAAAATGAAGAATCCTTTGCCTTTAGAGTAATGTCTTTAAACGGTGACACCCCAGTATGCAAAAGTCTAAGACCCATGACTCATAAGGAGCTTGGGAACCTGCTAATGGGAGGGGTCACAAAGGCAGGTTTCCCTAGGTGGCTGTTTTTGTGACAGTTAAAAAAACCCACAAGAGAACTGTTGTGGGTTGTCAGTGCGATCCATGACTCCAGAGAGACTCTTCTCTTAAAGAATTGATGAAAGACTATTGTCAAATGGTAAAACTGACTAAAAATTACAAGTTTCGTCTCTTTATGTCATTCTGTAAGAAAGTGAACAGTTTGTAAGGGGAGGGAAGAGTGGTTTTGGAGTTTCATTCTGTTTTGTTTTAGTTTTTTTCCCCCAACTTTCTTTTTCCATTCTTTTAGTGTGCTTTAATAAAACTATTTATTAATTTTTAAGGTTGAGCCTGCTTTTTTTTTCTCCTAGTCTTTCTCCCACAGAAAAAGAGTAAGTACTAAGACCAGAATTTAGTGAACATGAAACCACTACACCATTATCTATTTGCTCCGTTCTTGAGTTTGGCCTCAGATATGGTGATATCAGATGCAGTTATTTTAAGAAATTGCTCTTACATTTAACTTTCCTTTTTATAACACAAAGTTTACTTTGAAAATACCAAGAGTTGTTCTCACATTCCTCGACACTTTGTGTTTGTCACACATAAATTTAAATAGATTTGTTATGCATAATTCATTTATCATTCTAATTGGTTACACCATTACTAGTAAAATTTATTATTGAAGAGGACCATTGACAAAATAACCTTAGAAATTATTTTATTTATAAATTTTTGTTTGACAGGTCTGAGATTTATATTATTTTGACTTATTTTTTTTTTAATCTGTTTCTAAAAAAGAAATCTATTAAGCATTAAAGTTGTGTTGCACGTGTGTTGTCTAGTTTTTGAACCTGCTCACTGATTATAAATTTTGACAGATTGGAAGAGGTCTGGAAAACGTTAAGTTCTTAAAAAAATGATGAAGTCAGGTAACTCTGTTAGTAACTCCAATGAAGAAGGTGCTTTGAGAACTTACTCTTTATTAGACACAATAATTTACAAGGCAGCTAGAGATACTCAATTTTTTAAATGCTGAAAAAGCTTTGATCAGAGTTTCTGACTTATTTACCAGGGAATACAACCAACCAGAAAAAAAGCCAGCCTTTATCAGCTCCACTGTTTCCAGAAGGGCTTTCCTTGCTTCAGCTGAGTCTCTCAAACCTTTATTGTCTCTCTACTGTTTCCTGCTCTCCAGTCTTTCAGGGTACTGATTCAAGTTTTCATGGCAATTTTTGGTGAGCTTGGCCCTCCATTAAAAACTTCAGCATTTCAAGTATTGTAAAGATCTCTTTTCAGTCATTGAAGAAGAAAGAAAAGAAATAATTATCAAGCTCAATATTTTATTCTCCTTGTCTCTAAAGAAATGCAAAACAATATATTGCAGCAGCAAACTACATAGTTTCGCTGGGCAGTATATTGGTTCTTACATTAAATATTTTATAATCCTGTCGAGATTTTCAGTCATCATTTTGCAAAGTTATTATCTGTATTCTGTTTTTAATGAAATGATTTTGCCACTGTAGGGCAAGCATAACTCATACCAACCCACAAGCCCATGTTCATTCAAATTGTTCATACACTTGCCTATATGGGATTATTCTTTGAACAGTAGTCTAGGGGAAACATTTTCATACTTACATGCTATATTATTGTTTATTTTTGAAAGAAAATATTTTTCTTCTCAGGTTAGGCAGTGGAACATCTGATGAGGCCAAATATTATTGTTTACACCTTGAACAGTCAGGTCCTCTATAGTGATGGGAAAGTCTAAGAACAATATATGTGACTTCCAGGGCTGTGAGTCCCTGGAGCTTAAGCATCTTACTCCAACTTGGGATGGAAATCTTTCAATTTAATTAGTTATCCTATGGCTATTTCTCTATAAACTCTCCTCTGCTAAATCCCTCCTGACATCTACAAACAAAACCTCACTGCCTTGGAATGAACCAAAACTGATTCCCTGTGACTGATCTCACCAATAAGCTTGTTGTTAACAAAGGCCTTTAGATTTGACAGCGGGTCTGTGCCATGGGGCCTGAGGGTAAGTGCCGTTCCCAGGTCAGGGTCCTCTGCAGTCTGCAGATGCTTCAACTAGCACTGTCTGTTTAATTAATTTCAGTCTGCTTCACCTATTTAAGCTTTTCACTTGCCTGCTGTTTTCCCTATCAATAAATATAAGTAACAGATTATAAAAAGAGAAATTTTGTATAGAGCAGGATGAATCATTTATGTTGACATTATTAATCTCTTTCCATCATTAAACTTGAAGTTTTGTATGCAGCATATCAAGCAAATTATTTGACTATATTGCATTTCTTATATAATTCAGGTGTTAATATATAAGCAATATATATGTTTGTAAATATACATGAAAGTATATCCCTCTTTATACACATGCATGTAAATATAAAATACATTAGGATATACCCATCTATATACACACAGCTCTTATGACTAGATAGTTAAAATTTTTCCTAAATTCATTTAAGCGTGATGCAAAATTCAGCTTATCAGAATTTATTAAAATCTGCTTGTATTAGAAATATTTTCTGTGTCAGGTAGGCCTGGAAATCTGTTTCATTAAAATGCTACACAAGTAAGAAAGAGTATTAGTTTTAGTGTTGTTGTATTGGTGGAGCTGTACTGACCTACTGTGCCAGCAAAGCATTTGAGTGCAAATCCCAACCTTATAATTAGTGTGTTTCTCTAGGATATTTGAGCTACCATTTCCCAAACTATGCTAGTATTAGAACTTTATCCTTCAGCATTAATAGTCCTGTCTATATAACAGTCCTATAAGTAAAGCGATGTTTTTGTAAGTTGGGATGAACAGGAATATAGCAACCTGTCACCACTGGAAATGAAGGTCTTGAACCAATCATCTCTCTGTCTTTGGGTGAGATTTTCTGTCCTCTGGGACAAGAGTCTGGTCTTAGAAGACTCAAAGAACTGATTTAAGTCAGAAACTGGTTAGTTTCCTGCCTGGATAGTTAAACAGCCTAGGGAGACTGGGAAGTGCACTACAGACGGCACAAGGGAGGAGGGTAATCTGTAGGATCACAAGAAGAGGCAGAAGAGGAAAGGCCAAGGCAAGGAGGGATAAGAGAGCAGAACTGTCCTTTTTCGATGTAGTGAAATATAGAATATTAAGCTGAATATAGAAGGACAATCCAGGTATTTTGAATGATCATAGACCAGAAGTGGATACAGGAGATAGAGAAAAAGGGTAGTGAGGAGTGACAGTGACCATAATTAAGTGAAGCAATATTGGCCGACTTTGAATAAACCCTTTTTGTATTAACTTTCATTTGACTTCAAAAATTCAAACACATTAATAGTAGTTATTATATCCCATTAGCCCATTTGAGAGGATAATGCTACTTCCTTTGTTTGTTGTGGAACTTCTAGTCACTAAGTTCTCATCAACAGTCTTTGGAATATAATGAAATAGTGTAAAAAATGACAACAGGAAGAGTGATGGTGTTAGTACAATATCAAAGCATTAGAAGTTATAAAAGTACTTTTCATTACTCACAGTGTTGCAAGATGTGGGGAAACTATGCAGTTTTCTGTGAATATCGGCTTTCTGCGTTAGAATGTTCATTGAGAACAAAGTAGGACACAGCTCTTGAAAATGACACCCAAGGCTAAAGACAGGAAGAAATTCTGAGTAAATGGATCTGTGACTAAGGGAGTCTGACAGCTTTTTTTTCCACTCAAGGCATAAAACTTTCTAGACAAGGACACATTTTTTAACTCAGAGTTTACTAGAATATTTTTTTTTTCCTCAGGAAAAAAATCAAATTAAAAGATTTCTATAGTAAGTGTGATAAATGTTGGTCCTATAAATGAATAAAAGCCATATAAACAACCTCATGTCCTTCTTTTGTCTCTGAATAACAGAACATTAGCTTCTTTCAGTTTTTATCTGCAATAAGGAGAAAATTAATCTTAAGGTTCAGAATAAAAACCCCATAGTTTATAAATATTGATAACAACTTTTGGTTAGAAATTGTGTCACACCAAAAGTGTGACCCATCTTAGGAATCTCAGTTAACGAAAAAGTGTAGCTTTAAAATAAGTACTGAAACTTAGCTCTAAACCAGTTTTCCTCATATATTAGGTCGTTAAAATGATAAAATTTAATTTTCATTTAATAACTTTTTTTAATAGCATTTTGGCAGAAAAATAGTATTTTAATTAGCTTTCTTGTTAATACTAACCGATAATTCCAGCATGCACTGATCATACTCTTCCTATCACTTTTCGCTGTTTCTAAGCCTGAAGCAGGTGACAAGCACTGCAGGAGTAGCTACTCATAGCAAGCAAGCTGCTCTCCAGGAGTCATACTTTTTTCAGCTGTTGGCTATATAAACAACATTTTACTCTAATTTGTCAGAGCAACAGAAGGATCCCAATTATCCAAATGATTGAAAGAATATGTAATAAACTATGTTGTTATTTGCATATTCTAAGTAAACCTACTGTGATATTTCTATGAAATTTTCTTTCAAATTAATAAAACATCATAGTATGACAGGTACATTCATCTACAGTTGATGGGTAGTGATGAGATGACAAGCAGCAGTGAAATAGTTAAAAATGTTGGCATTTAAATTAATCTTCAAACTCCTCCAATTAAGATGAATGGAAGACGTCTAGAAATATTTTAGTGCTATTGTTTCAATCTTTACTGAGTGCCGTAAAGAAAAAAAAAGTATAAGCATTTACATTATCATCAAGGCTTTCTTTTCACCTAAGTGTAATTAAAATGAATAACCAAACTTTGAATCTTGGAATATTGCGTGAAGAAAAGTTTAAGAACACCTTTTTTTTTCCAGTAATAGCTTCCTGAGGTCCAGTAAAATATTTTGCCATGAAAACCTTCCCAGCTCTCCACCACTTTTGTGTGACTCTTGAAAGGCTTATATTTGAATAAACACCCACAGCATTTCAACTGGGGAAAAACAAGCACATAGTACAAGAGATCAAGAATGTTGTTCCAGTTCCTCCATATGAAGCCTCTTCTGTGCAGTCTGTATGTGACTCTCACAAGATGTCTCAGAAATTCACACAGCTGCTGTGGAATTTGGCAGCTTGCTAGCTGCATAATACATATTTCTGGGAATGTCTGGCATTTCTCACTACCTCCTGAACTGATACAGGATGCCACATGAGGTCCTGACTTTCCAAGCCTGTTGTGCCCTGACACTGACTGGCGTGGGAGGGAGCTGCTCATGGAGAACGCTGGGGAGGTTCCTCAGCTGGTGCCCAGCTCCCACATTTAGAAGCTCAACCTTTGTTTATAGCATAGGTTAAGAAACTGTCAGTTTGGTTTTTGGTCTGGTTTTGTTTTTTCTGAGATGCGTGTTAGACTGGTAGGAAGCCAAAAGGATGAAATGTAATTTCAGTTCTGAATTCTGTATTCGTGAGCACTCTAAAGGCAAGCCCTTACTGAATGTGGAGGCTGAGAGCCAGCATGCACTTCTCCATTCTCACCAGAGGCAGATTTAGGTCACTCTGGAGTGGAATCTAGATCCAAATTAACATTTACACAATCATATGACTCTAACGTTAAACAAGTGTTATTAATAATGTGGCAGCACAGACAAACTGCAAGAGCTTTAGCTTTCCTGCAGATCTCAGTAGCTCCAGAGGCCTGGATGAAATACAGTGCAAGAGTGAAATGATGCAAATTCATGTGGCTATTTCACCCGGATGAAAGGGTGAGATGAAGGGCGCATAGAAACACTAAAAAGAGAAGCAGCAGTAGTTGCACCTACAGCAAGGAATATTTTCTTTAATAAATGTCTATGCATGGAAAGTAAAAAACTCTGAAAACAAAAGACTGGTAAAGTATCTGAAATATGATCTCAAAATGAGCACCTGGCATTAAGCCTACTCAGTAAAAGATTCACTTTGTGTCATAGGAATGTCAGCATTTCATCTCACTTTGACCACCCAAGTGACATCGAAATTGTTCAAACCATCAATAGAGCAAGATAGCCACCTTAACCTGGGCATGGTCTCCTCAGAGGAGATAAAGCCTCTTTTGGAGATATAATCTTTTTCCATATACAGAATGGCCATCTTACATCAGAAGTTTAGCAGCTAGGCAGCTGGATCTGGCTGAGCTGAATCCCACCCTAACTCACATGCAGTTCCTCTCCTTCAGCCCTGCATGGTTCGGGAGATGCTACAGCTGTGGATTAATTTATTCTTTCTTCAACACTGGTGGGATCTTGACTAAATATGATTTTCCAGCAGGCTTATTGACTAAAGATGAGTCAAAGGGAAGGAGATTTTAATTTCTACTGGTATTCTACCAAAGTAAATCTGCTATCTCCTCTTTCCACAATACCAAACTTGGAGGTATTTGATTCACATCAACTTTCTGAATGACTCAGGACTCAGCCTAAAATCACCAGATATTTCTTATGCAGAACCCTTTTCTAAAAATAATTTTGCAATTTTCTCTTTTCTTACTCCTTCATTGTCAGCGGTGAAGGATCTTTTTATCTTAATCCTTCTTTATCTACACGTTATTTAAGTGGTAGTCTGTAAAGCTTTCAGCATTTCTTGAGCATTTCTTGAGCATTTCTGAAACTGAAACAAATTTTTCATGTTGGCTGTATTCATTGTTCTCTTTCTCCTAGTAAGGAAAAATACTGCTTCACAAAAGTAAACTGATATATTGTCATCTAGCTCTTTCATCTAGTTACCTCTGTTTCTCTTATTAAAATAAGATTTCAGATATATATACTATATTTTTTATGTTCTTTGTATGACTCTTCAGAGTTACACAAAGCTTAGAGGATTAAAAATTTTATTGCATTTCTGTTTATTTATTTCTAAGTTTTCTATCTGCTAATCCATTTAGTTGGCATCCTCAAGTTTAAAACAGAATATTATATTTACCTAAACTGCTATTAGAGGATGTTTTAGGCATTATTTTCAAATCTTTCTGTCAGGTTCTATCAATGACTTAGATATCTTCACAGCAGAAATAGTATTTACTCATTATAATTTTTTCTTTTAGATTTTCTTCCATAGTATTTGGAAAATTTTCTCTGCCAACAATTATCAGTTTTATCAGAATATATTGCTCTTTCCTGCAGTTTGACATTGTAACAACTTGTTTCCCCCTATTGTATTTTCCTCTTTAATTTTTTGTGTTGAAGATTAAAAAAAACCCCTTAATTCTTTATTCTTTCCCTTTAATAATGTAATGACAGAGTAAAGTCCTATGAAAATTTATTGCATTTCTTTTAATCTTTTTAAAACTATTAAGAGAAGGAGCTATGTCCAGTGGTTAAGCAGCAGCAGTTATGGGTGAGATACTGGCAATTCAATGCCTCTCTCTGGCATGGAGTTTCTAAGTAGACACAAGTAAGCTGCATCAGCTTTTACATGAATGAAGAACTATTAGAGTCATATTTGTAAGGTAGATACAGTACCAAAAATAGACCAGTTTTATTCAAGTGGAGGTTCCCATTGCGTTTATATTTCCATATAACATCATAAAAAGTGTCTGTCCATGGCTCAGTAATATAAAATGGCATAGAGTTCTCTGCAAAAATTTCATTTGCTCTTTCTATGGAATCTACATGTTCCCTAAGAGACATTTTTTTTTCACAAGAAATAAAGAGATAAGCATGTTTTTGACACTGCTAGTTGCTGTGTATGGAAGTAGACTTTTTCATCTTCTTCCCTTAATTCTTGGAGAATAAAAAAAAAAAAAAATCTTGCTTCTGTCATCAGTTTGAAGTGGTTACTGCCATCTAAAGCTAATTTCATAAGTGCTTCCATTGAGGACATATTCTGCTCTTAACAAACAAAAAAAAGAAAGTATATAAGCATACTACCTTATTTTCATTCTCCTTCTCCTTGTTCTTCTCACAGAGATTAAGAGTGTAAGGTTCATGGTGATAGTTCAGTCATCTCATGACTCCTGTATTTGCTAGTCAACCCCTGGATTCCTCCTAGCTGCGTTATTGACTGAAATACATCTTGACCAATTTAGGCCATGCCTTATTCAAAGTCACCTCTCTGTGCCTCATCATAACACACAGTTCCCAGACTGACAAGCTCTTAAACTCATTTTTTTTCAGCAATTCACCCAATTTTACTGCATTCTTTTAAAATGTGGGTGCTATATCTTTCCCTTGTGTCATACTGACCACACTGACAAAGGAAGTTCTGCAGAAAGGATTAATTGCATCTAATTGAGATATCCCTCCACAAACATCTACAACTGAGGTAATCGGGATCCCTTTAAAGAAAACTGAAAGAAACAGGCACTTTCAAGGCATCTAGCTTTTAGTGTGTTTTAAATGCCTATGTTAGACAAGATGAATCATACTAACAGGCTGCAGAACTTTTTCAGACTTTCGATGTTTTCTACTCATTCTTGCCCTGTTTATGCACTGTGTGTTACCTTCTTTTATCGATTACTACTAATGAGGGCTCTTATTGAGTTGCTTAACAAATGCATCTCCTAAATTTTTACAGAATCATGTATTTCTGATTTTTTTTTTCCCACTTCTATAGTAATGGTTAAGTTCCTTATACCAAAATGCATTCAGTGATGTTTCCTCTTTGACTGATATTGTTGTGAGCCAACTTGTTTGGACTTTGTTTGTTTAGGTTTTTTTATTTTTTTTTAATAAAATAATCTTTGCTTAGAACAACCTAAAGTACATACCAGATAAATTTTGGAAACTTCAGAAGTAAGAAGTTATTAGAATTATTCTTGACTTTTAGATTTTCAGCAGAGAAAATTGAGAGGATTCTTCTAGAGCAAAAATTCTATTTTTCAAAAGATATTGGCAAATGCATCCAGGCACAAAATAGCATAAAAAGTTATAATGTTTCTCTTTAACACTGTCTTTAGTGCTTTAGTCTAATTATGAAAAATAATAAAAATATAATTAATCAAATTTATAAGATTTACCAGAAAAGAATTTTAGGGTATTCAACAGAGAAGTGATAAAAGTATTCTAGTTTCTTGGAGGTCATTCAAGATCCCATACTAATGCTTGTAAAAGGAACTGAATAACTCTTAAGAGATAGCAGAGGGCGCTGAATGGATAAAACTACTGGTTAACAGACAGAAAA
Source organism: Hirundo rustica (assembly GCF_015227805.2). Classification (NCBI taxonomy): domain Eukaryota; kingdom Metazoa; phylum Chordata; class Aves; order Passeriformes; family Hirundinidae; genus Hirundo; species Hirundo rustica. The sequence continues at coordinate 18,976,660 of NC_053453.1, read as the reverse complement.
GGACTGATTGTAGGTTAGTCATTTTCCACAATGAAGGAAGGCAATCTCTGCAGTATGTGAGCAGTCTCTACTGGAAAAAATGCTGCATATTCACAAGTAATCTACAAGAATGAAATTTAAAGATTTAAAAAATTATTTTATTTATGCAAGCAGTGTACATAAGATGACTGCAGGCAAATTTGGTATCTGAGCTTAACCAGTTATCCTGTAATCCTCTGTAACTGAACATAAAAAGAAACCCATGAAAAAATGACCTCAACCTGATGACCTATAACAGTGTCTTGAACCTGCAGCAGACATTTTAGGAAAATGTAAGATGAGTCCTATATGAAGACCAAAAGAGCAAGTAGCAAGATACTGACCTGGGAATAAAGAACTACATTTATACCTCCATACATCCATAGCACTCACATTGGAGGACTGACTAAATAAACAAAGACACCAAGCTGGAAAATGGGAGGTCTGTCATGTGTCTGAGGAACTGTAAGGGGTGTAATAGATAAAGATCATGTTTTTCCACTCTCCCATTAAAAGAATTGGACCTAAAGATCATAAACAGGTTTTTGAAAGCAAAGAGAAGAATAGTTCATCTCAAACTACATTGTGAAGATGAAAAACTCCCTGACGAAGAAAGTCACGGTTGCTGAATATTTGCATACCTTCAAGAATAGGCTGGACAAGCCCATGAAAATTAAATAAGTCGTGGTTTATAATGATTCTGTCTTATTTTATCAAGAAATTATTGAGCCACCAATTACCAGAAACAGGAATATTAGTCAGAAAAATGCTACTATATATTGTGCCTGCTCTGATACTTTCTTCTACGCTTCCATGCACATACACAGTCAAGTGCTATGTTTGATGAAACTTGCAGTCCCTGCAGTCTTGAGAAAATCAACATAAAACTTCAGAATTCTATACACAATATACACAATTAAAACATACAGAATTTTATAATTTGAATTTATAAAATTGCACTATTGCAATTTTAATGAATGATTTTAAGAAATTGTGAAAGATTAGGTAGATAACCTACCATAAGTAGTTTGATAGCAAAAAGGGGATTTTAGCTACATTGTGTCTTATTACAACTGGCGTGTTTTTCAAAATGTTTAGGGTAAGGATTGTGTTGTAATCTATATAGTTCCATTAGTCCATTATACAAATAAATTGCATTTGTTAAATTATTGTACAACAGAAATAAATTAATAGAAAAATCAAACACGTAGTAGAAAGATCTGCAGAAACATTTGATATAGAATTTGTCTGCTGAAGCTGTTAACATTCAAATTGGAAAAGGATGGAAAGCCAATGTTTATCTATAAAATAGGACAACAATGAACTTTAATTATAATTGTATATACATATATTGAAATCCCCTACCCTAGATAAACCATTTTGAATGTGTTTCTTATAATTTCAAGTATTTTACATTGTGAAGAGAATGATATATGGAAAAAAAGCATGGTGCAATGTTTGGTACTGAGATTCTGTGCTTCATCAACGTGCATAATATGATTGTAAAAATGTCCATATTAGATGACAAGGGTGGGTAAATCAGTCTATGGAAATGGAGCAGCACACTTGCATATAAATGCATATTTGGGAGAAAAATAGTCTAAGGACAAGCACAGATAATGTAGCATTATTCTCCTGTCTGAATCTCTTACGGGTCATGATTATTTTGCTAAAATCATGTAGTCAGGAGACCTGACTGGATAATCCAACATCTTCAAATTCTGAAATTGCCACTCAAAGACTGTTTGATATGCCATAATGAGTAAGTGTTGCTTTATGTTCCAAGTATTATGAAAGGAAACCATTACTTCATCCTCTGCTAAGTTTTTCATACCTGCTACTGTGCTGTCTATTGGAACATTTTTATTATATTTTAAAATAATTATTTTTGTGGCAGCTCTAAATATTCTAGATGTAATTAATCAGCTTAAGAATGTCTTTGTTCTGAGAGAAAACATTATTATTATTGTAAACCTTATTAAAATATTGCCCAAACAAATATATCATTATAAGTATAGAAAGAGGTTAAAGGCGCACGTGGTATGGAGAAATCACGTAACTGTCTTTCACTGATGTTCAGTGAGAACTGCATGCTTAATTCTGGTCCTTGTCACTGCACCAAGCTGATATTAAGGGTAGTCATGAAGAAAAACTTTCTGATGATACAGACATTGAAACACTGCAAAAGAGTGCAGAACAGCTGGAACAGACTGCTTTATTGTTGGAAGTTGCACAAACATCTGTCTCTATGACCTAAGATGACCTTGTATTGAGACATAAGGATAAATTAAACAAACTTCCACTGTCTCTTCCAACCCTATAAATCTGCAATTTTATTCATTGAAATATGTTTCTTATAACTCAAGATTTTTAGCCTGGGTGTTGAGGAAGAAACTTATATTGAAGTAAAGACAACACATTGCAAAGCTTATAACCAATAATTATTTTACAGAAAAAGGCATAGAAGAAAAGAATACTAAGACTGAAATTTTTTAAAATAATTCAGTATGGTAATGATCAGTAGGATTATTTTAGATTTTGATAAAATAGTAAAGTGTTACTTAGCTAATGGCTATATCACATTATACCAGTGATATACCAAATATGTGGTGATACTTCTCCAGATATTCAATTCTCCCAAATGAATGAATGAGTACTTTATTAAATGAAACTGAATGAAACACCAGAAAGCATTTTAACTGCAATTGAAGACATTGAGAGAAATACCTGTTATTACTATATTGTAAAAGTAAAAATTTGTACATAGACTTTCTTTTGCTGAGAGTAAGAACTCCAGTGAATGAAAATTACATTATTTTACTGAATTTAATGATGTTTTCATTACAGGTTTATACTGAGAATATGCCACCTGCTGAATATTATCTTTGGTGAAATCAAAGACAATTATATCACATCTTTCTTCCCTAGAGATGAATAGTTATCAAAGCGTTTTGGCAGTTATCTTTCTTTTCTGAAATACATAAGAGCAGTTATATATACACAAGTGCTAAATTGATGAGCTGGACAATGGCAATAATAATAATTACATATAAGACTGTATACTATCACTATCATGGCAGCTATATGACCATCACCACACTGGTGCCTTCTGGAGTCCGTATTAACAGCAAGAGATAGGGGAAACTGAATCTGATTCCCTTCTGATCATCACGTTAATGAAGAAAGAAATTTGATGAAAGCGGATGAGCACACTAGTGATGGAATCAGAACATGCAAAAATATAACACCACACAAAATTTTTGCTCTCTGAGAAACTGTTATGATGTAATTCCAGTCTATGGACTAAATGTACTCAATGTACTCACAGGGATGCACTCAATGCACTTCTACAGGGACAGTCCACAGACTAAGGAAATTATCTTTGTGTTCATCAAAAGACAGGGAAGGTGGTGGGTATTGGGAAGTGTGGGACATGACATGACATGACATGACATGACATGACATGACATGACACGACATAGATGCTATGGAATAAGGGATGGATACTGTCCTGGTTTCATCTGGGACAGAGTTAATTTTCTTCATAGTAGCAGGAAAAAGTGCTGTGTTTTGAATTCAGTCTGAGAATACTGTTGATAATGGATATTTTGGGTATTGCTGAGTAGTAGTTATCCTAAGTCAACAGGGCTTTTCAGTGTCTCATGTTCTGTCAGTGAGCAGGCACACAAGAACATGGGAGGGAGCGCAGCCATGACAGCTGATCCAAACTGGCCAGAGGGATACTCCGAACCACAGGCTATCGTGCCCAGTCGATAAACTGGGTGTGGAGTTTGCTGTGAGAGACTGATCATTTCTGGGGGATGGGATAGGCATCAGACAGCAGATAGTGAGCAAATATATTGTGAATCATTTGTTTCTTGGGTTTTATTCCTCTCTCCCTTTCCTTTTCTATTACAATTAGTATTAGTACTAGTATTTTTATATTTTATTTTGTTTCAATTATTAAACTCTTCTTATCTTAACCCCAGATTTTTTTTTTTTTTTTTTTTTTTTTTTTTTTTAGATCTTATTCTCCTCCCCAGCCCACCAGGGACAGGGTTGGGGGAGTGAGTAAGTGGCTGAGTGATACTTAGTTGCTGGCTGGAGTTAAACCATGACACCTGGATGACTCATAATTGATGTCCTTTTCCCTTTTAAGTTTAAAAAGGATGAGTAAAGAGAAATTCAACAAAGCAGGTACATCAAGAAGGCAAAAAAATTACAGAAGTAAACTACCAATGTAAAAAGTACATCTGTGTGATTCAGGTATGAAAATCATAATAAAACACTTTATGACACAAGACAAGAAATAAAGAAATGAGAAGGAGAAAAGAAAGAAGGGAAGAAAATACAGGGAAAGAGAGAAAACAGATGAGATAAAATAAAAACTTTAAAAATCACATATATTTATGAAGTACTTATCAGAATCTGTGACCACTAGTTTCTGAAAAACATGGTCACTTCAGGGCATCTCTCTTTGAGGATTACATAGTTAGTTTAGAACAAAGTATTGTAATTTTTGTGTGCAGAGGTGTTTTGACTCTTTGGCATTCCCTCAATCCTGCTTCTGAGGTGAAAATAAGTTAGCAGGAATTGGGCACCAGAACACCTTCAGGCTGCCTGAAGCCTTGCTAGCATCATCATCTAAGACAATAGTTTCTTCTGGTTCAAAACTGGAATTGCTATGAAGCACTTTGTTAAAATGATTATTCTGAATTTGAAAGAGTGACCTGACCAAGCTATGTTACCAGTGAGATATTAGTCTCTTATAAAATCTACATTATTAAGTTTATATTAGAACAAGATACATAAAATATTCACCAGAAAATATTTTATATGTCTGCATATTTACAAATGCATTTATAGACATTACACAAAAATATTTAATATATGATCATTAAATATAAAAAAATAACTTTAAAATATGTAACTAAGATAACTAAAAGCCACTAACTTAATACCCTGGTTGCTTCAGGCAATTTTACTCAAGCTATGTGCCAAATTGAAAGCATATATCTGTTTTGCAGCTTTAAAATGTAATTGTTTAAAAAGTCACTAATCAACTAAGAAAAAAACCTGACATAAACAAGGTTTTGAAAATTTGAAATTATGTTGCAATTTAAATACCTTTCGACACTTGTAACTTTGCTTTCAATACCTTGAAAAAATTCAGCAATAGTAAAACTTTCTATTGTTTTTATTCCTTTATTACTGAAGCTGCAGTTATATTTCATATTTAACTTCATCAACCACATTAAAAAAAAAAAAGTTGATATTGAAATATAGTGATGATAGAATATATGAGGTTGCTTTGTAGAGTTTTGGTATTTCAGCATTTATTGTTACTTTTAAAGAAATTACATTAGAAATTACAGAAAGTCTGTTCTTTGCAGAATTCTAAATTTAACTCTATTTCCTCTATTCCTAAAAGCCATCAGAGTAAAGACTATTTTAAATCTTTTGCTTCCCAGAGTTTCTTGGTAGATTGTAGACTATTTTGCTTTTCTTAGCCATTTATACTATCCAAAATACAATACTTTTGTAAGAAGTGCTCCTGTTGGCGACTCCTTGCAGTTGTTTAGACTCCTGAGGGACAGGCTGTCACATTTCCAAGAATTATATGTGATTTTATAAAAGTGACTGACTTTTTGACTTCCTGTATTCTTTTCTTTAATGCAATATAAATAATATAAGTCATGTCACATAAAGCACCTATAACAACTGGAGAAGAGCAATTCAGAGATAATGTGACACTTTCCTAATTGTCTGTAACAGGCCTAATCAGAAGGCCCTGATAAGAAGTATTTTTTTCCTATCTATTCTGAGTAGTGTTAATAGTCTAGCTAAAAACACTAGCTAATTTTTGTATTAGTATTTCTAGCAACAGCAGAATTAGTGCCCTGAACTCTGTAAGTCTATCAAGCTGCAGACATCTCCAGAAGAATCAAAACCAATATAAATCACTTCTGAAACTTTTAAGAAAGCCAAGGACGAGATGCTCTGATGACTCTTTTAAAGCTTGGAACTGAGAAATTCTTGGCTCAAAATGTTCAAAATGCTGACTTTTAGCCAAGTACTGCACAGTAAGTTTACTTTTTGGCATGCTATAATGAACTCAGAAAAAGTACAAGGTGAACATAAAGAAAAGGTTGAGGTAAAACAAGGGCAGGAAAAATAAACATTAGGACTGAGAAAAAAAAAGTCTGTAGAGTTCAAGATGTAGTGGACATTTTATTCTTAGATGAAGAGACTTTATGTTAGGAACACTTTTCTTTTATGAGATTTACAGATTGTACTTTGTGAAATACCTGAATTTATGCTTTTGCAGCTGTGTGAATAGACATAGTCCCTAGGATTCGAATTAAAGTTATGTTGATTTTCAGTGCTATATTTCAATAATTTTGATTGTTTGATACCACAGTATCAGTGGACATCAGAAGTGCTAATGTGTTTAGTCTAAAAACAAACACATAGGAGATACCTGATCCCTGTCAAGGCAGAAAAGCTCAAGCAACAAAGTCTGGAAGAGAACTGGTTACTGTTTGCTTAAAGTAAGTGAATGGAAATTATCCTATATTCTGGATTAAATAGACCTATTAGAAACATTTGAAATGTAATGATGATTGTACTACTCAAAGGAATAGGGACAAAAATGTGTAAGATTGCAAAATTGTAGATTGTATGACTTAAATATCTTAAAATATGATCCAAACATAATTTAATTAACAAAGACTCCCTTACATGACATTACTACATCAATGGAATCCTAGCAACTAGTGTTTGAAATTCCACTAGAAGAAATTTATTGTGAGTTATTATTGATATGGTTATTATTATTAATTATTATTATTATTTATTTATTTTGAGTAAAGTATTAGACTGCAAAAAGCCCAAACCCTCGTATTATTTTATTGATTTTTAAAAGATATATCTGATGTATCGTGTATTAAAAATTCACCACAGTAAGAATATAACTCACTGTTGTAGTGCTGCCATATTTTTATTTTGGGAATGCACATAAAGAATGTATGTACTCCAAGAATATTTTTCCATTTTATGTAAATGGGAAAGTTATGTTCTGAACTTTAGTTACATGGTTTGTATTTGGATATATTCCTAAGGATTGGTCTATGAACTTGGTTTCAGAAATACATATTATCTTAGACCTATGAGTATCATCTGTTAAATTTTAAGCTTCCATCATATCTTACAAGCAAGAAAAGGGCTTTAAGGAATCTGGATAGTCACATCCAGAGGGCTGTTGATCAATGACTCCATGTCCAGATGAACCCCTAAGGTGTCCATATTGTGGCCAACACTGTTTAATATCTTCAACATCAAAACAGACATTGTGGTTGACTACAGTCTTAGCGAGACGGCAGAGAACACCCAACTGAGTGATGTGGTTGACATGCCTGAAGGATAGGATTCCATCCAGAAATACCCATGGGAGCCTCATGAGGTTCAACAAGGCCAAGTGCAAGGTGCTCCACCTGGGTCACGGCAAGCCCCCATACAGACTGGGGATGAAGGGACTGAGAACAGCCCTACTGGGAAGGACTTGGCGGTGCTGGTGCAAGTGCACTTTGCAGGCTGGACATGACCCTGCAAAGTGCACTTGCAGCACAGAAAGCCGACTGTGTTCTGGGCTGTATCCAAAGAAGTGTCACCAGCAGGGAGAGGGAGATGATTCTGCCTTTCTGCTCTGTTTTTGTGAGACCCCACCTGGAGTGCTGCATCCAGATCTGGGGTCTTCAGAACGGGAAAACCACAGCTCTGTTGGAGCAGATCTGAAGGAAGGCCACAAAACACATCAGAGACCTGGAACACGTCCCCTGAAGCAAGGCTGAAGGAATGGGGGATGTTCAGACACAACAGAAGAGAAGGCTCTCGCTTATTACATCCTTTTAGTACTTAGAGGTGGCTTATAAGAAAGATGAGGACAAACCTTTTTTAGCAGGGCCTATTGTGATAGGACAAGGGGTAATGGTTTTACACTGAGAGAGGTTATATTTAGACAAGATATAAGGATGAAATTTTTTATGATGAGGGTAGTGAAACATTGGAGCTGGTTGCCTAGGATGTTTTAGAAATTCCATCCCTGGAAACATTTAAGGTCATGTCAAATGGGGCATTGAGCAACTTGGTCTAGTTGAATACATCTCTGCTCACTGCACAGGGACATTGGACTCAGTGGTCTTTAAAAAACCCTTCCAATCCAAGCTATTCTGTGATTTTATGGTTCTATGATTCTATGACTAACACCTAAAATATAAAAAAGTGTATATGGCAAGATAGATATAGAAATATGATGATAATTTCATTTTTCTTATTATTCAGTGAGTTCCCATTTTACAGAATTTGCATTGATAAAGGATAACATTGCACTAACACTGTCAAAGTGGAAATATAATCTTCTTTAAAATGGGCTTTAATTAAAGCATTTAATTTGAATAAAAATATGTCCTTACTGGGCATGCTTTTTAAAGATAGGACTACTATTGGCCTGACTCATTCAGTCTTGCGTTTACATATAACCTCACATGTGTTCTCAGCTGTCACAGAGCGCCTGATGTACACACAAATGCAGAGAGATGGCTAAAATTTGAGAAAAAGGAGCCATTCCTGCTACCTTGAGGAAGCTGCATTTCAGCAGATATTTATAAAAGAAAAGGTACAACGTTCTTCACTCATTATTGCAAAAGCATTGTCAAACACAAACAGAAAAGCAGAGGCTATTAAATTCATATTTAGTGTTATACCTCTCCCAAGCAATAAAAGATCAGAGAAGTAATTGAGCTTGTTTGCTATATGGCAGCTCACACACCTTGCCTCAAGTCCAGAAGGCTTGGGTTGTGTGCTGTTTTCTTTGAGTCTCCAGTATTTGCATAATGTTTGTGTGTAACGTCACTGTCATGACTGTGATGCCACTATGCCTCAAAGACTAGTGAAAATGAACAAAATTAAGATCTGTTCCCACATCAGATGAAATATGAATGCTGAAGTCTTTGGATGGATGCTGAAATGAGCCAAAGCTGTGCAGGGAAAGAAGAAAAAATATGAAATATGCAGAAGAATTCAGAAGCTCAGCACTGGATGACTGTCTTGTACCATTCTTACATATCTCAGGATTTTTCGGTCTGTATGTCGTGTTAGGACATGATAGGAAGACACATGTAATAAGTACAAATTGCATCAGTGGAAAAACTTTAAAATAGCCTAGATTTAAATTATTATTTATGCATCAGTCTATTTCTTGTCTAACTTAATAAGTATTGATTCTGGGCACTGAAATAAAATAGACTTTTGGGAAGACACTGATGTCTTTTTTTTTTTTTTTAAATATACACACTGGTACAAGTATCTCGACTTTAGCCTTCTTATCAGTAGGTACTGAAGAGATTTTCAGTGTTATGTACAAATTTCTTACTGAAATCAAAACAAAACTTGAAAGCCAGTTATGTAGATCAGAAAGAATGACAAAATTTAGCCCCATGTTTGTAAATATATGTCATGTTTTAGAGGCAGGACTTAAAGGCAGCAAAATTTATCACTTTAATGGGTAGTTTGCAAACACAGGGCTCAGTAAAGCAATTAACAACATATGAAGCATAGAAAAAATGCACACAATTAGGAAGACAAACAGTAGAATAAAGACTATCTCCTCTGGAGAAAAGTAAGCTGCAATTTCCCCACCACCTGAGTTTGGTTCATTACTGAAGGGGGTGCTGAAGGTCTCTGTCATGAAGGAAAATTATCAGACTGTAAGGAAAATATATAATACTGTATCTGCTCCATTAGGGTGGCAGCTATAATTCTTTTAAACATTAAGGTTTAGCTTGAACCAAATAACTTACTTTCACTCTATCTAGAAAATATAATCCTACTACTTCTTAAAAGCCTGGGTGAAATTTAGCAGACTAAGGACTCTTTAGCTTGGTAATACATTAGAAAGACCAAATCCAAATTAAGAGAGAGAAAACAAAATCACAGGATGAAAATTATATCTTAACACTATATTTGCTGTAATTTATTCCATGGCAAACTAGAATTAACCCAGATTGTTCTGTGGAGAGTTCCTACTTAATTCAGTAAAATTTAGATTAGATCCTTCTGACAAAACAATCTTGCAGCCACAATATATTTACCTGTGCACCTCTACTGATCTGGTCCTCATATTATACCAGTTCGGTTATTTTATAATTTAGTATAATCATTTTTTTTTACAGTAGTGTGCATCCCAGACCTGTGTTCAATGGACTGTCATTAAGATTTGTAGATTCAGTGATGGATTTTGCAAATGGTACTCTCTCTCTTTTTAAGCATTTCCTGTGAGGAACAACACCTCTGATAGTACAGTATTCTAATGCGGCACCAAATATTGACTAAATTCACATTTCCAACCAATAAATTTAGTATCAAAATATTACTCTTCTACTCACTTTCTGGGCCACCTTATACCTTATATATGAACTGTTGATATTAACAAGATTGTATACACAACATAATAATATAACATAATATTTTTGTAGTGATGAGCTAATCCCATAAGAGTTTTTAGCAAGAAAATTCTACTTGAATTAGGTATGAATACTTCCTTAAGTTTCAGGGCAGGTCAAATTCATACCAATATTAGTGTTGTCTTCCATAGAAATGGAATTTTAAATCAAGTTCTTGAACTATGAATATGCAATAAAAGTATAATGACCCATGCCTTTATCACCTTTAAAATATTTTCTTCATTATTAAATGCTTATAGAAGATGATTTTTTTCTTTTTCTTGTTATTTTTTTTCCCCCCTAAAGAATAGATTCATCTTGGAAGTTTATCTCAAATGTTAAATTCTATCTTCTTTTAATTAGAAGACATGAACAATTGCCACTTTAGTCTTTGCAGTTCTTTGAATTGCCTTTGAATCAAGAATAGAGACTACAATAAAAGAACTTCCTACTGTACAGTTTTATATCTTTCTGTGTGTGATACTTAACATGTTGAAAAAAATATTATTCAATATTAGTTGCACTAAAAAGAGACAAATGTCGGAGTTTGCCGTCACTTCTTTTCATGTACTTTGCTGGAGGGGAAAAAAAAATACAGGAACAAACATAACTTGCAAAAATACTGTTTTGAAGAACGGAAAACATTATTATTTTATTATTTCTTCTCATTGTTCAAAGTAAATGATATGTCTATAGCCAAAAAATCAAATAGGGAAAGTGGGTATCTGAAGAAAATCGTAGTCCTGTTACCGTACGGTGTTAAGACCCTTTTTCCTGTTCCAGATACTCATCTTACTTGTCAACAGCTTAAATATTTTGAGCTCTTGAAGCCGTTCATGCCTTGCATATTTCTCCCTTGTGTTTTTAATTTGCAGGGATCTGGGCTGCCGGCGCAGCTGCCGGCGAGCCGCGGCGGCGCGGGCGGGAGATGAGAGCGGGGCCGCGCCTCCCGCGGGGCGCTGGCCGTGACCCACTTCGGGACAGCCGACACGGCACGGGCACCGCGGGCCGCTCCGTCACAACAAACCCTGCGAGCAGCAGCTGGGACTGACCGGGACCCTCCGCTCTGCCAGCGCCGTCTGACTGTTTCGATCTGCCCACTGATCGCAGGTGGACGAAAGGGGATCTCTGGGACAATCAACCGTGAACTCGACAGGTTCGCTGTCACAAAGGACTTGGTGTTTCGCCGTGGAGAGCGCTGAAAAAGCAGCGTTCAGTGATTGTCATGACAAAGACGAGAAAAAAAGGCAGAGGATGCAAAAAATTCTGTCCTAAGTGTCACATCCTCCTGATTAAATCCTTGGTTCTACCCTCAGGAATGTTGCGTTTCTACAGCATCGTATATTCTGTGACAAATAAAAGCACAGCTGAAAACAGCTGGGAAAATCCTTGTGCATAGAAAACCCCTAGGGGTGCCTAAGAAAGTCCTCATTTTTCAATAAACTTGTGGTATCATGCTCAACAAACTTGGCATCTTTAAGAAAAAAGATTCCAAACTGACTAGTTTATTAATTAAGGTTGTTTCTTCATTGGTGCCCTCCGTGTGATCCGAGTATTATGCTTATCAAAAGTTGTGTAAAGTCAATGAGGCAGGGCACCCATGGCAACATAGCTGAAGTTTCTTGCAATGTTTCTTGCAAAATAATTATTATTTATTAAACTATTGTTATTGTTATTATTATTATTTCATTATTTTGATATGTTGTTGGTAATTTTGAATAGCATCAAGAGTATATAATTGCATCTCAGCAGCCACTGAGATAGACAAATTCCATATTCCACATGAAAAAGTGTGAGGTGTTTTTTTTTTTTTTTTTTTTTTTTTTTTTTTTTTTTTTTTTTTAATAAATTGACTATGGACGACTTCTTTTCTGAAATGGAAGGCTGGTACAGGAAGCCAGCAGACCATACAAATCTATCCTACTGTATGCTTAAGTACTAAAATAATATGTCTTACTCGAATTTCTTTATATGAAAATCAATAGGTTTGGGTGAATAGATGACTGCTGCTACCTGTGGTGGGCAGTAATTTATTGGCAATTTGTGAGAAAGTTGAAAAATACTTAATTTCATGCATTTTTTTCTTATTATACCTAAAGTAGCTGAAAAAAAATATGCTGTTCTCTTCTTTTAAGAATTGAGAATGCATAACATGACATTGACAGTAAAAGGGGACAAAGTGCATCAGATAACACAAGCCCTCATCTTTTTCACAGAAAACAGAAAATGCCTTCCTCTCCTTCATTGAAACATCCATTCCTTAGAGATGTAATTACATGTAGCATTGGGGACCACATCTCAGTTGATATTCTACAATTACTGGCATATTTGCCTGAGTTCACTGACACACCTAAATGTCTGCTATTTTGACTCATTTTAGGAGGAGTGATTCTCTTAAAAGGTAACAAGAGATGGATAACTGGCAACGAACCTGCTCACAAACATACGCAGGTCCACCAGGGGTCATCTGGCTTGGCAGAAATGCAGCTCAGTGGTGAGAGGAGCCCATCACTCTGGTGCAGTTGGCCCTAGAATGTCCATTATCACACTGAGTTGTTTCTTATTGTGAGTCTGGGGTCTTTTAGTCTCTCCAAAATGTCATGGACTCTAGACCTTCATGATGCAGTGACATGCCTTTGGGCATAATAAGCTCTCAGAATAAAAAATACAACTGGAGTGAGTAGGGTGCCTTTTATTTTCTAAATCTTTGTCTTTATGGTAATTTTGGTTCTTAGGACATGCCACAGACATAGCCTGAGTACATCTGGAAACTCCTTCTCCCATGTTAAATGAAGCAGGGACAACCTAACAGCTGATCGAGAATCTTTGTCGTGGGCAGGATTCATATTTTTCATATTAGATCCATAGAACTTAGGCTTTTCATCTAACTCTTGCATCACTAAAAAATTAAGCTTTTATACAAACTCTTACTATCAGCAGAGAGAGAGGGAGAGAGAGAGAGACTTTCAAAAGGAAGGCATAACTGTCTAAGTGATGCTTGAGGAAGACTTTGTAGAAGTATGTATCCCTCTCTGCAAAAGGGATCACATATTTGCAAACTTTTCTCCACCGTCAAAAAGAAAAAAAAAAAAAAAAAAGGAAAAAACCCAGAGTGAAACCAAATTACAACCCACCAATCCTTCAAGAAAAACAAATAATCTCTTGCTTCCTGATATAGTATATGTATTTTGTAAGAACATGGTGTGACTCTTGGGGATGGTGTTGTGCCAAGCCAGGAATTGGACTTCATGATCCTTGTGGATTTCTTCCAACTCAGCACATTCTGTGGTTCTGTTTCTGTAATTCTGTGATTCTTTTTACAGAGATGATTGTACTGAAATAGAAGACTTTGAGGTGTTGTCAATTTTACCAAAAGTATCTTACAGCATGTCATTATAATTTCTTAGTGGTCTTTTTGGTATTTAACAAAAAATGGGATTTATTTAAGCTTTTTACTTGTTTTGTTTTGTTTTTTTTTTTTTTTTTTTTTTCATTATTTAATATTGCATAATTCTTTTTCTTAGTTATTTAATGTAATACATTAAGAAAGAAACGTTCAGTCAGATCCATAAAGAGAAACCCTTGGGTTGGGTTTTTTTTTTTTTATTCCAGGCTTATTTTGGGAAATGTATACCTGTTTATTAGAGTTATTTAGACAGGTAGGCTGTTAACATGTAAATTTTCTACAAGAATGTTTTCTTGGTGATGCATGTACAATAACAGAAAGAAAAAAAGCCTTATAAAATGAGATTAAGTAAAATTAATAATAATCGCTCCATTGTTCTTACATACTGATCTCTTTAAGTTTTTCACTTCTTGTAAATATCTCTTGGACTACTCTTTTTACTTCTGGGACTCTTTTCAAGTCCCAATATTAGGTCCAAAGAAAATAAGTAAAGAAGTCTGTTTCGTTTCCATCATACTTGGCAAGTGAAAATTCTGGAGAACTGAAGGTCTGAACCAGAATAACAGCTGTATCACTCAGTTTTCTTTCTTTCTTAGAATACAATTTCAAGGTCATAAACAAAACCTCAAAAAATTAAATGCAGTAGCTTTTTTTTTTGTTTTGTTTTGGGTTTTTTACTATCTTGAAGAAATGGCTTCATAAAATTGTTTAGTTTGGAAAAGTTTTTCAGATCATCAAGCTCAACTGCTAACCCAGCTCTGCCAAGTCCACCACTAAACCATGACCTTAAACGCCACATCTACATGTCTTTAAAATACCTCCCGGGATGGTGACTCAACCACGTCCTTGAGTAGCCTGTTCCAATGTTTGACTACCATTTCTGTGAAAAAGTTTTTCCTAATATCCAGTCTAAACCTTCCTTGGCACAACTTGAGGTAATTTTCTCTTGTAGATGAGATATTAGTCAATATTTCCACAAGATTTAATAATTCTAAAAAAATGATTAAAAAAAAAAATCACCCAATAGGATCATGGACTAGTAAAACTATGACACTGACTATAGTTTCTCAAAGTCTTTAAATAAGTGTTAGCCCTGTGCAAACCACAGGGACTGCACAAACTATGGGACTGCTAAGGAATACAATGTTAATAAAAAATTGCATTTTGTTCTTGTTTTTCTAATGAGAATAATTCTAAATGAGAGATACAGATTGATTTTGCTGTGCTGGTCACTGTGAGGACTAATTTTCCTAATATTTATATTACTTTTCGACTGAAACAAAACACAATTTCTGGATAAGCAGAGGGGAAGAGTAATTTAACATCCAAATATGTTTTGAATGAACTCAATAATTGCATTGTAATTGCTGTTAAGTGTGTGTTACTAAGTTGTTTAGACTGCATCTCATTTTGTGTGAAGCTGTATTGAAACACCATGAACACAACAAGAAAAGACTAAACAGCTCTCAAGTGTATATATGACATGTGCAAGTCCTTAGAGTAGGAGGGATTTTGTCTTTTATTGTCGTGCAGCAGAGTCTTAATTGCCTTATGTCGACTATGCCAACCACTCTGCCTCTCATCTGATTTTCTTCATGTTATTATGATGGAATGTGAACCAAGACTTCCTTGTTTTACTGCTTTGAAGTTCTAGTCTCAGACACTAATATCTGCTTCTGTTGTTCTAGTCTTTAATTTAGTCTACTGTACAGGAAGTGGCCTATTTAATGTCCTCTCCCTTTTAGTTGACTAAACCTAGCTTGAAACTTCTAAAAGGAAACAGCTGCCCTTTGGTAAAACACAACAATCACTGGACACATTCCCCTATCCTTCCTGGGACTGAGGACAAGGATGGGTTGCTAAACCAGAAATAGACATTTATTGTGCTAGCAGGTGGCTATACCATAACCTTTCATCCATGCAAGATCCACATGTCATCTTTGTCTAGGACTTGTTTTCATTCATGAAAGAGAACATCTTGGCACAACTGACCCCACAAATCAAAATTCTTAAAGTTTCTGGAGAAGAAAAATTAAAATCAAAGTGAAAGGTCCTAACATGTAGTCCAGAGTTTGATTCTCCAGTAGTCTTCTCCCAGGCTTGCCCAGACTGCACAGTATAATTTCCAGGAAAATTTGTTCTCATCTTCCTTATGAGCCAGGGTGCATAACAGAAAACTGCAGCAGAGTAAAAGTGAGCTGGCAAACCCAATATCTCTAATACTTGTGGAGAGACCAGAGCATCCAGCAGTAACTACTGACCTTTCCCATATTATTTCTTGACTTTGCTATTGGGAATGAAAGCTCCAGTCAGATCAGGTATGCTTAGATATTTTGTTGCTTGGTTTACCCTCTATTATCACCACTTCCCAATGTAATCATCAGAATAATGAGAAGTTCTTGCCATGAGGATTGAGATGAAGGTGAAAGTTCCCTTCGGGTTCTGGTAACAAGTGAATGCAGAAAGTGTTTTTGAGAGAGCACGTTACAGGGAGGAAAACTTTCCACGGATGCCCCCTCACCTGTGGTTTGTAACTGCATTGGGTGGCACATAACCACAATGGTCTGTCTTTGAGCTGAGCTGAACATTTATTATGATTTCTTTTAAAGACAGGACTCATCGTATCGCACCAAAACATATAAATTTGATTAATTAAAATTGTTCTAATTCTTCTGTACCCAGAATATCCCTATTTTACAAAATGTGTCTGTGTTTATGTCAAACAAGATTTCTGTCAATAAAAGGTATCAGTTTTCTAGGAAATATGTTGGCCTATTGCCTACTCATTTTCATCAATGAAGCATCCCAGTGTTAGTGTCCTGGCTATCTGAGACCTTTTCTCTCCCAGCAAGTGTTGCTCATCTGAGCTGTGTCTGTATTTTAGTGCCTAGGCACAATATCTGAGAGAGGCAGCAAAGTGCTTATTTTTAACAGAATTGCATATCTACTTTATTTTAATTTTTAACCACATTTTGTTGAATGATAATAGTATCCTCATACACAGGATGACTTTATTTCTAACCTAGTATCAGTGTCAGGTTTCATACAACCAGAATCCAAGGAAGCAAGTTCTCTCTACCTATATCTGTTATTCTCAGTCAGCTACTTATAATTCAGTAAGGATTTTAAGAATAGTTTCTAATGAAAATTCAGAATCAGATATGTTGAATGTTCATATCTGATTGTACTTTACTATTGGACTGCATGTTAATCCTTGCTTCCCCGCTTGACCTGTTGATAGTGTGGTCTGATGGGCTGTGGGCAGGGAGGACACCATGTCTCTTACCATTGCACAGCTTTCTCTAGCACTTCTGCCCCTGGCCTGAAGAGCTGAAGAGATGCTGGGATGTAATGGAAAGGCAGGAATTCCCTACTTCTTGTTAGCATGTGGGCACAATGAGGTACTGGTGAGGGAAATTGCCTTGGGCCCCACAGTAAATCTCAGACTCTGGATGAAGAAATATCAGATCCTTTTCTGTGACTGTCTTTTTCCCTTTACAATGGCACAATTCTCTAAAAGACATTTAATTCTAGTCCTTTACTCCCTTAACAAACAAACAAACAAACAAACAAACAAACAAACAAACAAACAAAAAAAGGAAACTTACCTTCTCAGCAGAGGTTGGTGAAAATGCATGAATCTTTTTAAACCTTTAACAGGTTTAATGGGTTTTTTTTGGTTAATGTTGAAATTAGATCACCAGTTAAACTGCAACAGATAGGTATTTAGAGGAACGCCTGTAATAAAATCATTCTGGGGAACAAAAGTTATAAATGTCAAATGTAGCAGGAGATACAGAAATTTTAGAGAATATTACCAAGTCTTTCCTAACTGTTTGGCTACCGAGGTTTTGCATGTATTTTTCACTACAGAGTAACTTTTCTCAAGGTAGATTTTCCTTGGTATAGGTCCTTTTGCATAACCATGGTGCATTGAATACTATCAAAACTTTGTGCTGGATTGCTACTAACTTTTTTTTCTCAAGAGTGACATTTTTGCTACTGGACTTTTGGACTGTCCTATATTGAATTATTAGTATAGATAAATATCTATCCACCATTCATAGCACATCTATCTTGACTGGATATTTTGGGCAGTTTAGAAATGATGATAACTGGAAGCAATTTCTCACCAAAGACAAAGGAGAGTATTTAACAATTAAATCTTTCAAAAGAATAAAACCTATATGGGGAGCATTCATAATTCTCAAATTCAGACACCTTATTCCATCACTTGAACTAGCCAAATGACTACATCTAGTGCAGGGGAAAAAAAAAAAAAAAAAAAAAACAAGGAGCAAAGCAAAGACTCAAGGCATAATTATCTTCATTTCTTAATTCCTAGTTCACACCTGGTATGGTCTAGACCCACTGTTCCAGGTGATAGAGGTGCTATTTCTTTTAATGCCTGTACAGACATCTGGGGCTCTCCAGAGTGTGACTCAGGTGACTTAAAATAGGACCACTCTCAACTGAGATTTCATAGAATCATAGAATGGTTTTGGTTGGAAGGGACCTTAAAATTTCCAACTCTCCTGCCATGAGGAATTGTTTCCAGGTGCTGAGAAAACTAAGCAAGAAAGATATTGCAGCAAATAAGAAGCTTTACGCTGGGAGGTTTCACCACTCACTGTGGACACACAATCTTGTGTGCAAACTAGGCAAAGTTTTGACAGGTAAAACAGCAGGATGTTTTGGTTTAATTTTTTGGCTCTATTTACTTTTCCTCTTACTTTAAAAGACTGAAAGTGAAATCAGGGAATCTTACAATTTTGTCTCTGAGATACATTTTTTTTAGTCAAGTTAATTTGTCATTTGTGGCTTCATTATAACTGCGAACTGGAAAGGTGGTGTGGATAATCAGAAAAATGAAAATGAAAACTGTTTCTGTGTAAGTTATTTTCCTATCTAGCTAGAAAAGTTCAATAGACAAATTTTGTACAATGCAGAGCTTATGTAAAAGATATTTACAAGGACTTTAGGGATAGCTATACATTTTTGTGTGTTTATGTATAACAGAAAAAAGTTCTTATAAGAACCCATATCAACAGTCAAATATTTAAAGTGAAATTGTGAATAAGCATAAAACTAAAACAGTTAAAACCAGGGAAAATTTCTCATCTCACCTCCAAAGCAGACTTTAAGTGTTCACTGAACACTTAATGAAAATGATATAAAAATGTTGACATTATATCCTAAAGGAGTAATTTAATTAACTGTACTTAAACTCAACAGTTTGGAGACATTGAAGCAGATATCAAGACGTCCCTTCAGCATAATAATGTGTAAAGTATGTAGGCAGCCTTAAAAGGAACTGAAGCTTGCATTAAAAATTTTTATGCTGTTACCTAAAGCTACCGTGGAAAGTGTCCTTTCTTCACATGTAAATAACCTGCATTGCATCCAATGGTTCTCAAGGCTGGGCAAGCAATACATCTCTGCTAGCACAATAGCCGAAACACAATTGTCTGTCTTCAGGGTGGGTGCAAAGTTGGAAGCAGCAGCTGAAGCATTAGAGGAACTGACAAGTTACGTTTTTATGACCTGCTTGAAACAATCTGTTTCGACATTTCAGGAATTACCGCAGCTTCTGGGAAAAGCCAAACATGCAGTCTTATCCCAACAAGCCATTGCTCTGTGTTGAAGTTTAATTAAGCCACCTACTGAGAAAGCTACCATAGGGGAAGCTCTTCTCCAAGCATCAGATTTGCAAAGCAGTGGAGAGCATCCAGGGAAGACAGCAGTTTCAACACTCAATATATTTGCCCTAGTTCCTATGAATTACATGCCCTACTTCTTATGAATTATGCATATTGAAAGCTCAGTAAGGAATAATCCTCACAAATTTAGTGATTCCAGTGCTGAACTAGTCAGTTTATCAATCCATAAATATATATTTTACCCACCCTACTAGTTTAGTTTTCTAATTGAGTATTATAGTTAGACCTTAATTAGTTTACAGATTGTCATTACCATTATCTATTTACTTTTTAAGCTTCTCCTGGTTTAGTTTTAATCCACCACTATCAGTGAATTTTCAGAAAGCTTCATGACATGATGCAGTATGTCACTTGTGTCCTTAGATAGCATGATATAAGAATGAAAACAGGCACCATGCCAGAGAACAAAGATCATTACATGGAATTAAAGAATTTGCATGCAATAGGCCTTAGTTTATATTACATTAGAAAATGAGCTCTTAACTATACCTTATTTTCAAACAATTCAGTTATATTTTCACAGAGTTGTTCTTTAAATTTTTGGTACAATACATTATGAAGATGTTATGAATGATTTTAAAATAAACACTGTGATGATGTCAGTGGGACAGTTCCTGCAAGTTAAAATTACCAGGGCTGGGGCCATATATAAAAAGTTTATGTGAGGTTTCTTAAGTGTAAGTACAGCTTGGTACTCATTGGGGGCTTGCTAAGATTAGTTTGTAGACCATAAAAGGAAGTGATACACGACTCCACTCCTCTTTCTTCTTGCCTCTGTCTTTCTTGTCACTTGTTGCTGTTTTTAGAATCAGTCCCATGTTCTACCTGTTACATGAAACCTGTTTTTTAATTTTGAAGGACGATTCATATTGTAGTTTTGAAACACCTCTTTAAAAATGCCTTTCCCAACATATTTCTGCTTTATTGCTTCATCTACTTTGTCCCATGCACCACTTTAAAAGGTACAGGGTGTACCTGCTTGTTAGAGATGGTGTCTTATTTTACCTTTCAAGGAATCCTTTTATTCAGGAAAGCATGATAACTTGCAGATATTTGGACTATTGTCAAATGCCAGTATTTTAGGTTTGTTTGTAGTAATGAGTAATTTTCTAAAAGTGGGGGAAATATGGGATTTCCATATTGATCTCAGGCTTAAACTTATCCTAACAAACCCCCGAGCATGTTAGAGGATGCTATTTTACTATACAGGCTACATAAATGCTTAGAATTCATCTTTCGTTGGCTTATGTGGCTCTCTCTGGGGAAGCCCTGTTTTCCAGGAAGGTTGCAGGTTTTTAAAAACTTAAATGTCATAAATAGAAGCAATGAAACAGATAATACCTTCCATAAATGAATTCTCTTACTTGACAGTCAAAGGCAGTGAAACACTCATCTATGAGTATTTAGTAGTTTAGTAATTTGTGCAGAATACATGAAGAGGGGTAGTAAGGTTCTTCAATTTACTGGAAAAACACTTGCAGGATTTTTTGAAGTATGAAGAAATTCAATGGTCTGGGAGCTGTTTTCTGTAACAGCTTCACTTGTTTGAAGATTGCAATGATATTTCTCAGTTTTTCAACTTAAAAATTTGACTCAACCTCCACTAAAATCACAGGAAAAAAAAAAATACTGTCTTTCTTGAAAACTAGAATGACAATTTTCTTGTTTATCTACTACTGAAATGTTCCAGTATTCTTTAATTCTTCCAAAATTACTCTTGGCTTGAAAATATGGTATAGAAATACTTGTTCATCATAATAAAATTTTAAACACACTGACTAAAGAAAAGGCATGAAATAACTGCACAAATGATACATATCTACATGCAAATGTTAGATTTTAAAATTGCATGATTTTACTTGCTGTAATTTAGAGGTGTTAGCAGAGTATTACAATGAGATATCAGCTTTACAACTGTGAGTAACAATCACTTTTATCATTAAGGGGTTTTTTACATTCAAAATTCCATGGCTTCTTTAAAAAAAAAAAAAAAAAAGGATTTACAAGATGTGCACACTGTACACATATGTATATGTGATGAAATAGTTAAATAAATAACTAGAACTAATAAGATTAAGATCCTGAAGAATGGAGTATACAGGCAAAAGATCCCCAGATTAGTTTGGTCAGACACACACAGGTTCTTAAAAGAAGCTGCCTATAAGCTTAGAAGCTTGAGCAACTGACAGGCAGAACAAGAAAAACAACGTAAGACATGAGATAGCTGGGCTTTAAGTCACATTTAAACACCCAGTAAATGGATCTCGGCAGAGCTGAACCTTTAGCATCTGCAGGTTTTGTCAGACATGCCAGCTGCATAGGGTATGAGCACAAGACCGGCTGCAGGGATCAGAGCAGGGTGCAGGGAGCAGCTTTGACACCATTGGTGTTCAAGGGTCATATGTTCTTCCTGGTTTTCTGTGTGTTGTGGATTTTACCCACAAAAATGAAACCAATAGACTAGGTGAGGAATGGCTACAGCAGCTCCTCCATAGAGTGCAAAGTTCAGGCTGGCAATGCCAGACTCCCAGGTGGAAGAGTTTATCTATATATAAACAGTAGGAAGTGAATCAGTGACCCAATTTTACTTCTTTTGATTTAGTGTATGGGTCCTTCTTTACACGGTTGCTAGAACAAGATGAGTTTCAGTCACCTGACTAAGATCATCTGTTTGAGACCATTCATTGGATTAGTTACTTACTTCAAGGTTTCTTACACATGACCCCAGTACACTTTAAGAAATACTCTTTATCCAGTTATAGATTTTATGACAACAATACTTATCACAAGGAATAGTCTCTTCCAAATTACTTACGTATGCTGAAGGTGCTATAAATGTAATTTATGATCATGTTTAAAATTAAAATAGCTACTTACTTACACTTCAGTTGAATTAGAGGAGAAAGCATGCTTGGGTGTTTTGGTTTTGTTTTTGCCATGTACAAGATTAGTGCAGAATCTTAAGTAAGTTGGATTAGTGTCCTTCTGTAGTCTGCAAGTAGGATATCTATAAATAACCTTAAGTCTTAGTTTAGTTTGTATTTTAATATGTTCCAGGATTGTGAGAACAGGACCAGAGTGAGAGTATGAGATGACCATGGGGTAAATTTTATATGATGCAAGAAAAATCACCTGGGGTTGTTTCTCATGAAACTAAGTTCATTTCAAGGCCATTCCATAGTTTTTCTCAGGAAGATAATAGGTTATATTCATTTTTATTCTAGTTAACCAGTATCTTATTCTTGGAGTGCACTCTGTCTGAATTTAGAAAATGGAGATAAAGATAAATTCACATACCAGAGAAGAGAAGGTATAATACAACTGACAGGTATATCAGATTATTCATTTGTCATAACATCAAAAGCACTTTGGCTGAAAGTACAGAACAGCAGGAAGGTTAAGGATCATGCACTACTGGGACTGTTTTGAGATGACAGCATGAATCTTTCCTTGTTCAATGAGTTATGACCTTCAAAGTGCTACAGGAATGAAGACATGCAAATGTTCAGTAAAAGCCTCTCCTCAGGAGACTGTCAATGTTAAAAATGATTATTGCTGATTGTCTGAGTTTCAGTGGAGAAAGAAGAAGGACAAGTGTCATCACCAGATCTGTTGACTTTCTTGATTTTATTGAAATAACTTTTTTTGAAAACCAGAATTTGATGTTTCTTGAAAAATATTTGTTTAATATGGGAAGAATTGCCTTGAAAACCTGTTAATCTGAATTTGGATTCCAGAGCTCTTTTGCCACCCCAAAACAGAATTGGAGGAGGAAAACCCCACAAAAATCTAACTATGCAAGTGTTCACTGGGACCTGCAGCATTTCAGATGTAGTTTGTCTGAACTACTGATGTGAAATATTTGAGTTCTAAGATTTCAACTACTCCCATATGCATTTTATCTTTTATAAAATTTTCTGGTTAGTACAGTTTTAAATGAAATGTTCAATACTTTTCAGTAGTATTCTAAAAAAAGAAAAATGCTGTAGCCAAAAATAAAATGCAATTTTTTCTCAGATTTGTCACGCATTCATTTTTTAGAGGTGGATGGCATTTTTTGGCAGTCTCACGGAAAATAAAAACAATCAGAAGGAAGAAAATTCCTTGGAATAGAAGCCAAACATATTGTCCAAAATGGTAGGCTGGAGAAAGAGAAATACAGGAAGTGTTAAGTCTGAAATTTACACTCTTTACTGCATTAGAATTGATTTAGAGAAGCTGAAATCTCAGCTGTTTTAGTCCCAGGCAAGTCACTAACTTTTTGTGCACTTTTTTCCTGATCAGAAAGACTGTTCAGATGTTGCAGATGGTCAGTGACAATTTGGATGCTCTGGGTGAAGTTTTGCACTGCTGATGAGTGCACAAGTGCGGGACGTGGCACACAGCGACCCTGCTGCCAGACACACAACACAAAAATTAATTTCTCAGTAGTAAAGGTGGCAAGAATGCAGCTTTCTGTATCTTGTATTTTTCTAAAAGTCTATATGAGTGGTAACAAAAATAGACTTAAAAGTGACAGTTCAGCCTTCTCTCATGTGTGATTTTTCTGGCACTCTTTCCTATGAGTTAGCCTTTGCAGCAAAAATTTCTAGAGAGATCTGCCAACATCAGAAAAAATACCCTATTAATTTGAGAATACAAGCATGCAAGTACTGACCTGATCACAGCATTTTTTAAATGCAAAGTATGAATGGGAAAACTAACTACAATTAAAGCAAGGAAGGACTGACATAAGATTTAGCAAAAAAAAAAATCTCACTTTATGATAAAAATGTTTTGAGCTTTTTTTTTTTTTCTCTGCTGTCCTTTAATTTTAAAATTGCAATTGAAGCAGAGAAGCTGTTTTTCAAATTGTAGTGTATGATTCCTAGAACTGGCATATTTCTGTTCATTTGTAGTATTTAGAGATCACAAGAAGATATTAGAACTGCTTTAGTGATGTTAGACTTTTATGTACGCTTTCTTTCTGGCCTGCTAAAAAGCTTTGCTTCTAACCCTTCTTTGGGTACTTAAGTCCAATGACAGTGGTTTGTTGTTGCTGTTGCAGTTACTCAAGGTTATTTCAAGTCTCCTGTGGCAAGCAGTTTCACAAAGCTTCAAGGTCCAAACAAATAGGTCACTTAAATTCAGGGTCAGTATTTGTTTGTTTGTACACTCCCGAGTCACTATATGGTGAGCTTATAGTCAGTAATTTAAAAAGGAAAAAAAAAATTCTGTTACCTGTCTCGGGCTTAGTCAGTTATCAAACAGGATTGAGTAAAAACAGGAAAGTTAATCATCTACAGTACATGCAACAAAGCTGTTTGTGACTGGGAATAGCTCACTTGTTCTCTATCTTGTCTCAGTCACTGTTGTGCCCATGTTGGAGCACCAATGGAGTTTTTGCCCCACAGGTAAAGTCAAAAGGCACATAGAACCCTCTGGACTCTACCATCCCCACCAAATCACAAACTGATTGCTTCTTGGAGCAGCAGATCACTAATGTAAAACTGGGGTGGGTGAGTGTGTTTATGTGTATTCAAAATCAAACACAATGCAGCAAATCAGAAATTCTATTTAGATGAAACTTCTTTAAAGATAAAAACAGACTTTTATGGACTGAACCAGTCTCTTTGTTACCTCCCTGCCCACAAGAAAGGTGGAGAGAAAGATAAGTAGTGACAGAAGTTGTGGATTCTTTTCATTTGAAAGAAAATGAGCAGAGTCATAAGTGTCTGCAAAGTAGAAAAGATGCCCAGTATTTTAGATGTTGTGGGCTGTCTTCTTGAACTAGCTTCTTTTCAGATACGCACTTAGTGCCTGATTCTGCCTCACTTGTGGTAGATACACTGAGCAGGATTTTAGAGAAAATGCTGTATTCAGGATGGACATTGGCAATTTATTTTGAGATGAACATTGCACTGTGGACACAGCCTGTGCTAAAGGCTCAGCGCAACTACTGAAACTCAGGGACATGAAATATTGTTCTCCCTCCAGGAAATGGGGCATCTCTATTTAATGAGGGACAGCTGCCTTTCAACTCTGCAACAGCTCGTTACACAGATTTCTCTACGTAGGTAAATGCAGGCAGGTGCTACCTGTTCCTCCCTCAGTATACAGGAAGTGCACCTTGTTATCAGGATGACAGATAAATTAACTGTCTAATTAACTCTCTTCCACCATCATCTTCCACAGAGTATTTGGTGTTCTCTTCTATCTCCCATATCTGCATGGATCATACCACACATTTCCTGGGACAGTGGTATCGTTGTCTGCCTTTAGGAATTTATCTTGCTAAGTTTATTTTACCACCTTATTCAGCAAACACAGGTCACTTGTGAAAATGAAAACAAAACGTTGCTCAAATCAAACTGTTAATATTGACAAATATTAATATAAAAAAAAAATCATTATTTCAAAAATCTTCCCTGACTTCTGACAGGATTCAGTAGAATAATGTTTTTGTAGTATTTTGCAAGCATGTACAGTCTGAGTCATATAGCTCTATTAGGTTATAACAAGTATGGTACACCGAGCTGATTGGAGAATATTACAGTTTCACTATTTGTACTCCATAGCTCATGCTTCCATCATTTAGAAGCCCAGAACAATAACCTTGAGTCCCTAAATGCAACATTAAGCAGTGCAGTAAGCTATACTGTAACAAATACTGGAGGTGTCTCAGTTCCCACTGACTGTGAGACCTCACATTTATTTTGGTCACTGATACATTCCTTCTGTTCTTCTCATGATATTTTGAACTGTATATTTACTACATCATTTCTATCCCTTCAATCAAATGGATTTTTATTTTTACTTTCTGTCACAATAAAATAACTCAAAAAATGAAGTACTGAACTATATCTATTACGTGACTTTAGTAATTTTTCTTAATTGTCTCTTGGTCTATTCTGCAATATGTGATATTTTATCCTCTAGCAAATTTTCAAGTAATTATTTTGGATACTAAACAAGGAATAACGAAGTATTGTAGGTTTTTTTTGTTTGATTTGTTTTTATTTGGCGAAATGAATTATGAATAAATAGATGAAGTTCCTGAAAACTGCAGGGGAAATCCATGCATGCAAATCCTAGACAATAATTGCAGTTCAAGGATATTTTACAGGCCTGTTTTTGGAAAAGGTTAGAAAGTTAGTTAAGAGACTCACATCTTTGAATATATTGGTATATTTGGGTATATATATGATATCAATTAAAAAAGATTGTTTTAATAGCAATTTTCTTTGTAATAGTCCCAGTATGATGTTAGACACACTAAAAAAGCATAAATTCATTATAATCTGAATTCATAATGGTTATTCATATTTTACAATCCTCTGTCTTTTTTCCAAAAGCAAAATTCTGAGTCTTTGCCTTGTAGTTTCAGAATATGACAAGTACAGTTCAAATCCTTCCAGAACTAAAGTCTCAGGTACATTTTAAATAAAAGATGACTGTCAGCTTTGTCATAATCTTTTGGGAAGACTGCCTTTCAGAACTTCAAGAAGTCCATAAACTGAAACTGAAGGAATAGCTTGTCAGTGTAGGAATAATCTGTATTGTGTCGGTGCAAGAATTGTTTTATCAAGTTCTTAAGTAATTTTGTAAGTTTTATAAGAAGTTTTATGTTATGGTTCATTCCACTGTGCCCTCAGTTCTGTAACGGTTCCTCCCCTGTGAGTTTGCTGTATAGCAAGTTGGTTTATGTCAATCCCCTCTCCCCCCAGCTCTGGGGCATCCTGTCTGTCACTTCGGGACCCCTCCTGGGACTCGGGAATTTCCCAGGAGAGGCATCAAGTGATAGCCGGGTGCCTGGGAAATCCCCTTTTCCCCTTTGGTGAGTGGTCCAAGGTTTACAAGTGGACACCCCCTGTTACCCCCCCAGATTCCCTGAGTTGCTGACCTATCATTGCCACCCCTGAATCCTCCCCCGTTTATAAGTTCGGGGAGGGAAATTCAAAGGGGCTCTCTCCGGGCAGTGGGAAGAGTGGCGGAGCTCCCGCCGCTCGGACCTTGATAAACCATCATTAAACCTGCCTAGTAGAGAGTCGACCCTTTGTCTGCCGCCACAGTCACGGCGCAATTAAGGCCAGCCGCCGGTGAGGAGCCGAGTCCCACAGGCAGAGGTTGCCGGCTTGCAACCTCGACCGGAACGCTTCGGCCGCTGTGCAGATCTGAGCCAGCCAAGGGCCAGCACCTGCTAGGTGCAGAAGGACACAGCCACACTGTTTCAAGAAAGTATAGTAGAATAATGATCTAAAAAAATATTAGATTTAATTCAGGCATGAAAGTGACCTGGTGGTCCTAAAAGATGAGCTATGACTAGGCTAATTTTCTTTCAAGTAGATTAAAAATGAGACCTTATAAATATCTAGATAATAAATTCATGCTAAAATTATTAACCTGATTAATTGCTCAAATGGGATAGATTATTCCAATTAAGTCTTCAGATATGTCACAGGAAAAAAAAAAATCACACCTCATAAAAACAATATTCCTTTTTTTTTTTTTTTTTTTTTACATTCCAGAGTTCATAGAAGTGTAGTAATTATATTTTTTACTTTCAATTTATATATGCAAATAAAAGGCTACACCCTGCTTTGTTTATATGGTCGCATGTGAAACTAACAGTCAGTGAGACTGAGGACTGAGGATCTAATCAAGATCTGAGACTGGTACTTCTTGCTATTAAAGGAAAAATCACATAATACCATCTTCTCCACTTTTTAAAAATTTATGTTTCAGTCTTCAAGGAATTCAGTGCTTTCAAACTGAAAGACAGTTGATATGAGATCGCTCTGTAAGGAAAGGCTAGCTGTACACTTTTGGCAGCTAGTAGTGCTCCATGTACACACCCTACCAAGACCAATTGCTAAAAAGGCTTTAATTAGGTGTGGTATGATAGGTACTCACTGCTGGTTCTTCCTCATGACAAGGTCAAAACTGAAGGGTGAATTTTCTTTATGTTATTAATTATATACTGAGAACCTAATAAACACAAACTGAATGGCATTTACAATACCATGTGGGAAAATATTATTATCACTGTATTGGTAAAAAGGTTATGATAGGCTGATTAAATTAATGAAGGAAATTCCTTGGAAAAAAACTTCCAAGAAAACTCATGTTATTTCAGAGGCTGTCAATTGATTAAATATATATGTATATATATACCCTTTCTATAATTTACAAAACCCTTCTGCTGAAATGGCTGGAATTAAGTGCTGAAAATTGAGGAATAGCTGAGAGAACTGGGTTTGTTCAGCCTTGTGAAGAGAAGGCTTAGGGAAGGCTTATCACCATGTTCCAGTATTTAAAGTGTATCTACAAAGTAGATGGAGACTCCCCTTTGTCATGGGTTGACACAGTTTGGTTTTTGGTTAAAGAGGACTATAGAATATTGCCCTGTCAGTACCTTGGAATTGTTGTGGAAAGGGCAAGGACCTATCAGAAGCTAATTTTAGATACTGACCTCTGCTTTGACCACTGAGAATATCGGATACGACTTTGGGAAGTATTCGTATAAATCCTGATTTTTGTTTGAGCCGGCCCCTTTTTCCTCCTGGCCAGTTGAACAGGGAACGTGGAGTCAAGCTATTCTGTTGGCCAGCTGCTCCGCCCTCCTTTTGTGGGGAGCCGTCCCCGAGGCCTGGCCGTCTCCATCGGCTCCTGGCGGGGGAGGAGAGGTTGCAGCTCAACATCAACTACTTTGAAAAAAGCTCCCCAGAGCCCCGGAGCAGGGAGGGATCTCCGCCGGGCCCCTGATAACAGCCATGGGCCCGGCTGGGCCGAGGCCGCCACAATTGTCACCGAGGGATGGGCAGAGCTCTCCCCGTCCCGTCCCCTGGTGATTCCCAGGTGGAGAGGAAACGAGTGCAGGGGGAAAGCCGGCCCTAACCCTTCCCTGGGAGACAGAAGAGACAGAGTGGATGTAGAAAAGACACAGCATGAAGTCAGTGGAGCAAGAGTGAAAGAACGGATGAAGATTATTAGAAGAGGGATTGAAGATGTGGACATTTTTAACCAGATTTCTCTGGTGTAAACTATGGAGAAATGGACTGTTTCTTGTAACATCTTAATGCTGTTTGGGGGAATGTTGTTTCTAGTCAAAAGTTGGGGATTTATATAATTGAGATTTAATTAAGAATCTTGAACAGAGTAAGCCTCCACCCGCCCGCCTCCCCCCCTCCCCCCCGGGGTAAAAGGAGGTCTCTATTTCTTTGGAGATAGACATGATTTTAGAGATAGAAGAAGAGAATCCTTGTTTTGTACTAGAAGAAGCATTCTTAAACACTACCCCAAATACGCTGAGAGGCCCATAAGTAACATGGGGAAAGGCTGCTAATGGATAGGACAGCACAATCTGCAAAAACTCCGGGCAGTTGCAGATTTGTGACACTGGGAGCCACTAGACTGTTGTAGTCTTGTGGTGAGTGTCTCCATAAGAATCGAGAGAGACTCCTCTCCCAAAGTGATGAAAGATTATGTTGTCTCTCTCTATGTTGTTTGTAAGAAAGTTAAGTTTGTAGAGGGAAGGAAGAGTGTTTTGAAGTTTCATTTTGTTTTTTTCAACTTTTTTTTTTCTTTTCCATTCTTCTAGTGTGTGTTAATAAAACTATTTTTTTATTTTTAAGCTTGAGCCTGCTTTGTTCCTCCTGATCCTCTTCCACAGGGGAAAAAAGAGAGTAAACATTAAGACTACTGCAGTAAATTTGACAAGTAGAATTTGGCGAAACCACTGTACCCTTTTACAAGGAGTCACATGGTAAAGGCCAGAGGTAAAGGAATACAAATTATTCCTGGGAAGATTTCATTTAGGCACAAGAGGAAAAATTTTCACAATGAGAGCAATCAGCAATCTCCCCATAGAAGAGGTAGATGCCCCAACACAGAACAGTTTTAAAATTCATCCAGACAAAGTGCTGGACCATCTTCTTTAGATTACACTTCTGCCAAGAAGAGTTGGACCAGATGATATTTGAGGTCTCTTCCAACCTGTTATTCTTTGATTCTATGATGGAAAGTCAGTGTGGAAAAAAAAATATTTATAGACCATAGTTACAATACAAATACTGAGATGCTGGTGATCTTTGGACATTCTACCATCTTGGTAATTAGTCTACCTCCAATTAGTCATGCTAATAATGTTCTTGCTCTTGCTTTGTATGCTTGGATTTTTTAAATTAATTGATTGAAATCCAGCATTGCCAGATAATTATAAAAGACATCTGAATACCACAGAAGAAGATTTGCTTTTTTTTCTCTGATACAACACCTTAATAAAATTTATGATTGCATTTATTTAATTCAAAGTAGGCAGTACTTCTTTCCTAAGGTAGGATAATGCTTTCATCATTATGGGTTTATGAGCAAGGTACTATTCAACGTAATGATATCACTATCTAGCTAATGTGTGCTGTTCATTTGCAACCCTTTAATTGTACAGAAAATCTGTCTTAATCTCTTGTAAGTCTTAAAAGAGTTAGAAGTCATACAAAATCAAGGGTAAAAAGAGAACATTTTATGACTGATTCTGTCATTAACAGTTTTACACAGATAAAGGGAGTAAGTCCTTACGTTAGTGGGTCTATTTTGAATATAAACAAGTTGTTCTCAGTCTTGGAAAATGTAACTGCTCTTCTGCTCTTGTTTTCCTCTCAATGTTTTTATTCAGATAAATTGTGATGAGCTTAATGCTAGAATCATAAGAGAATGAAACAGAATATCAGACATGTAACTATCCAGAGAAGTCATGGCAGTAATTTTTGTGAATTATTCAAGCCACTGATGGTGCACTACAATGCCTGTTGCTACAGAACTGGAAACAAAACCAATTGTGTACAATATGTATATTAATATGTACAGTGTGAAGAGAAAGCAGATGGCAGGGATGCATAAAACTTTAATGTTCTCCAATCTGTTTACTTATTTTAATCAGCTAGTATAATCATCACCCACTGTGTGCTTAGTTTACATGGGCAAGTGCTGGTGTGATCAAGCAGAAGAAACTCCCAAGAAATATGCCAGGTCCGAAGTCCGGTAATTAGAATCAGAAGCTACTGTGTGCTACAAAGGATTAGAATGAACCAGAAGACACTACGAAGAGTTAGCATTCACTTGTAACACAACTGAGGTGAAATCTGCCAGCACAGATTTAGCAGGTGACACCTATGGTGAGATGCTGTGTTAGCACTGGCCTTTATGGCTCGCATTTCTACACCCCTTGAAGTGCTAGCACAAGCTTCTTTTCTAGATCCAGCAGGTTTTTATCTCAGTTCTTATTTCCTTTATAAAATACTTAGATGTTTCTAGCAAAAACTGCAAGATGTAATCTTCAATATGATTTCTATGGTTAAAATGTGTCTTGGATGGAGAAAGTGGGGGTTTTGGGGGTTCTTTTTTGGCAAAATCACAATCAAATGGGAAACTCATAATTCAGATGAAAACATCTGTGTTCCAGTGCTGAAGGTGAAAAAACTATGCTAAAAGTTTAAGCCCTTATGAGATTTAAAATATTCATTTTTGTGCAAACCTTTAAAAGCCCAAATTGGACTTTAGAAGTGGGTTTGACAGATATCTTTGGACATGATTACAATGAATAGGTTAGAGGAAGTCTTCAAGTAGATTACAGGACATAACAAGTGTATATGGTATTGTAAATGGCACATTTATTTTAAATTTACATGCTCTGCTCTGATTCTCAGTTTTTTTATGATGCAGAAGGGATTTAGTTTGTCTCAGGCTTCCTGTAGAAGATGTTGTCCAAAAAACCAAAATTATACTGATTGTGGGGGAGACAATTACTGCTCAACAAATAATAATGTTTTTATGACAGATGCCATTTTGGATTCAGTTAAAAAAAAAAGAAAAGAAAAGGGAGGTAGAATGATGGGAATGAGTTGTTAATTTTTTAAAATGCAGCATAGAGACTGTTTTTTATACTAAACATAATTTACAAACTGAGTCTGTGACACTTAATAATAGAAATGTTTAGCAAAAATTCTCTCTGAGAGGTAGGAAGTGGTGTAAAGGAAAAAAAAAATTGTGTTAATCAAGGTGTTCAGGGCCCCACAAATTCACTTCCTTGTCCAAAGTAAATAGAAGCTCCTTCTTTCTCTTCATTAAGTGGAAGGAAATATACCTGCTAGGGACTTTGACCCAGATTTTGTCATTCTTGAGTTAAGGAAATCCTAGTCTATAATTAAAAGTGAAGTAGCTAATAAATTATGAAGGAAATAATCCTGCTATAGAAACAATCATCTGAGAAGTGACTGCTGATGTGCAATCCACTGTGTTGTGGGTTGCAGAATTATCTGATGGGAATGAGGATATGCAAGGATATGCATCGGGGGAAGGACCAATGACAAAACTAATCTTCGAAAGTCATTCTGGGAGGGATATTCCAATTTTCCTCCTACATGGATTCTTTCAGGAACATTGTCTATGTCATTATTTCCTCTTCTGTAAAGAGGGTAAAACAACAATTACCTTTGAGAATTAATTCCAGTTAGTAATAACATTAACAATAACTTCAAGGCGCCTGTCTAATATAGGTATTTATTTAAGAAATTAATATTAATCCTTGAACTTGAACAAAGGACTAAAAGTCTGTGGACTAACAAACAAGTGACTGTGGCTGTATCCCTGCTCTTGATGTGGAGTTGTGACCCAAGCTGAGGCACAGTTCACAGCAGAAACTCCCAGCAGCAAAACAGGAGTGAATAGAAGACTTTGAATTAATTTCCTCTGTCAGCCTATATTCATTTCCCAGAATGTGTTCCCGCACCTAAGAGGCATCAAAGTGTTCCTCTTCCCTAAAATTGTATGGTTTAGAAATGGAATGATGATAATGTCTCACTAGGCTGTTTCTGTTACGTAACAGTCCTGTGCCTCCTTTGATCTGACCACTTTTTTTTTTGGTTGGATAAAGGATAGTATTTTATCTTTTTGTTTTATTTTTATACCGGATTCCATGGATGGAAGAGATTAGCACCTCCAGTGTATGAAGATATCTTATCCTCAGATGACTAATGCTGAAGAGCCAGGTAGAAATGTCTGTTGGAAAGCAGAAAAGTTTTTCAAACATCATTTCAAGAAGTGGATTTATACTACCATTCAGATACAAGTACTATAAATTAGCTATTTAAGTCTTCTGTAATTGCCAGGTATCTATGCATTATTTTATGTTTAAATTATAGCTCATTGCATTAACATCTACATTTATGGCAAATTATATTTGAAAAGCTTCTTGTTTATCATTATGTTTAAAGTTCATTGTGGATTCAACAGTGTATACCCAACTGGCAGGTCAGCTGAGGTAACTCTTGTGGCTCCTATCTTAGCAAATGTAGTTGAAGAATGAACCAGAGGAGCTGAAAGCCAAGCACAAACCTGAGCATTTAGCTCAGCTCATGCATGCCATGACATGCACACAAACAGATGGGCAGAACCTTCCCAGATAAACTTCAGCAGATATGATGGAGTAGCAGAAATACCAAGCCTGCCCAGGGTCAGCTGAATGATGACAGGTTTGATACAGACCACTACAAATCATGCATAAGGCTATAACAAATCCCTCAACCAAACAGAAAGAGGAAAATCTTAATATTTGGGTTATGCCATTTGACCTTTCCAAACAAACCAAACAAGCCTTGAGAAGTGACTGAAGAACACCAGTTTGTTCACATGAAGATTCCTTGATAACAAAAATTTATTCTATCCTTGCTTGACTTCTTACTTAAGTATCAGACTGCATGTCTTTGCTTCTGTCAAGTTTGTATGTTTAGAAATTTTTGAAAGGTTGAATCACAAAGCATTTTAAAGGCATACACTTAAATAAAAACTTAATGCTGACCTGCCATGACAATCAGGCACAGTTTAAAATCAGCTCACAGGAAGACTAAGTTATGTTTAGTTTGGGAAGTTTTACATCTACTTTATATAAACTAACAAAGCTGTTAAGAGTAAATGGAAGTGACATGAGAGAAAGAGGTTATACCAGGCAAAGCAGATTTCTTGGTTTTCCATTCTATTTTAGTCAAAACAAATGCATTTTACCATTTAAATACAAGAATGTTGACATAGATGCAATTGTATTCATCTCAGTTGCATAGAGGGTTTAACTTAAGACAGAAAGAAATATCTTCTGTTTACTCTGATTGTATTCTATTAGTTTGATATGGATCTCTGCCTTCATACGAACCATGTGACAAAAAAGTAAGATATTTAACATTTTTAAATACTATATCTTGGCAGACAACTTTGGAAATAGAAATGTTATGAGTTGATATATGTCCCACATTGAATACAACATTATAATATTCCAAAGAGGAAAAATCCAAGACGTAAAACTGTGACATGGAAAGACTTATAAAGCATTCAAGAAGTTGTTTTATAATGACAATCAGTACCATGTGACAGAGACTGCTTGGGAAAAAAAAAAAAAATCTTTTCAAACTGAGGCAGGTAGGTTTTTATGCATGCATTTCATAAGAAGTCTAATCAGCACTGATACTCATGAAGATGAAGTACATAATGCAAAATTTAAAGTGGAAAAAATAAGTGGATAAAACAATATGCTTTTACAGTATTGAGCAGGTATATGGTGGATTTATGTGGGCTGCAGCAGACACTCTGATTCATTCAACCCTGTGATGTCAATTTTATGATACTGATGGAAGAAAGATCACAAATAAACGTATCCCCCATATCCCAGCCTTCATTTTCTATTTTCCACTGAACTGAAGTTCAAATGTTACAGAGTATAGAACAAGCGAAGAACTGATCTCAGCTTTTGTGGAGAATGAAAGAAACTGGAGGAAAAGACAGGGACTGGAACTTCACCAGCTGGGTATTTCTTTGTATTTAATACCCTATTCATCTATCAACTTTCGTTTATACATAATACACAAGTATATAGAAACTCATTATCAACACATGAAAAAGTCAGTGTTACATTGCTTTATTAAAACAGCAAAATCATACATCTGAAAGAAAGGAAATGCTGGAATAGGGTTACCTGGGAAATATCAATTCAGCAGATTTTCTAGAAGGTTTCTGATTCATACAAATGATGATGTAATTTAAATTAAAGGATTTCTTTTTGGGGGGAGACCCTTGTTTCATTCACAGTACAGAGTGGATGATGCTTGCTTAATGAGCAGCTGCGCAATACTGGTTTTGTTTCATTGTTCAGCATGTGTGGTCCCATTTGTTATTTACTAGACACTAACAATTCAGAGCCCTATTGAGGACTATTAATTTCCTCACGGACTTTTCTTTTCTGATTTCACTATCATGTAGGAATACATCACATAAGCCTTCTCAGCACCCTGTGATACCCAGGATGATGTCATTCCCATCGGAGATGGAGATTTGATGTGTAAAAGGGATTCAAGTCCAGAATTTCTATTGCACTGCCAGCTTAAGACTACTGTGGTTTCTTTATTTGTAGGCTAAAGCTTTGTATGCAGAGCTTTGCTCTATCTATTAAAATATATCTCACACCAACTTTTACTATAACTGAGGACAACGAATGATTAACCTAAGTTTGGTTTAAGTGACTTGAAAATCATCCAACAGCATCTTTTCAACTATGATAGTAAATCTATTTCTCCAGGACAGTATTTAGCTCCTATAAATCTGAGTCAGCTTTCTTTTCCTATCAATCCCTAACAGTCTGCCCTTTGCCTAGCAGCTGTAGGATCTTAATGGTTGTCCTGGTTTGGGACAAATTTGGGAGAAAACCCCTGTATAGGATCCCTCTAAGGAAGCAAACCCAAGTGGCCCTTCCCTCCAACCAGTCTGGTAAAAAAACCTCTTTGGAGAAAAGTGGAAAAAACTATTTTACTAAACAAATGAAGTGCATACAAGTATAAAGAATGAATAATATGAAACAATAAAACCTCTCCTGAAGTGAGATGGCAAATTGAGAAAGTCCTTGCCGTGGGTGTAGTTTGGCTCTCTCTCAGTCTCTCCTCAGTCCCAGTCCCTCCGGCGCTGCTGGAAAATGCCGAGCTCCAGGCCCCGGTGGGCCGCAGGTGCAGCCCCCAGTGCTCCCCTGGGTTTTCAGTCCAGAGCAGGTTTAAACAGTCCCAAGAAAAAGGAAAAAAAAAAAAACCGAAAAACAGTCCAGGGAACTTCTCTGCTTTAGCTAGCTGAAACTAACTAAAAGCAAAAAAAAAATCTCTGTCCTGAAGTCTCTCCAAGCCTCCGCTGCATACCCTGTCCGGAGAAGAATGTGGAGGAGTCAGGCAGTTTTCTCAAAACAAACTCCGCGCTTCTCCTTGCTCTTAGAACCAGTCTTAAAGGCACAGGACTCAATATACAGCACAAACAGAACAGATGATTGGGGATACAAGCATCATAAAGTTACCCTAGGACAATGGTGAACAGCTTCCATTGCCTCTATGGTGTGTGATGATTGAAATATTGAGCTGTGTCCTGGACAGTTAACATAATGTATATTCACATTGGAGAAGGTAAACTTGGATTACATCAGTGATCTTAGTTCTGATATGTTGACATCTATCTACTCAGTTTTATAACTCTTGTAATATTCCTTTACCATATATTTTGTATATGGCTAAAAAGACAGAAATCTTAAAGCAGAACCCTCCTGACTCCTTATCAAAGTTGCTTCTATGCATTTCAGTAAATCAGCGCTGCTTTAGGATTAACAAATAACAAAGGCTCTTATCCTTTTTTTAGTCTTCCTTTTCATTCCCAGTTTAAACCTCCTTGCCTGGCTGTCAGAGTGAGACAGAGTAAGCAACAACCCATAGTGGATCTTGGTACTGAGATTTATGTGAGAACCATCAAGATTAATGCTTCTATCCTGTTTTTTTACTGTACTTCCTTGCTACTCTACTGTGCTATGCTTACTGGGTCTCCCCTTCTTTTCTGGGAGGTCTCTGCTGGGACTGGAAGTTTGGTCAGAAAGGTCTTTCCATTCATGCTGTGCAGCTGCTGCTAGCTACTGGTCCCTCATGCTACTTGCCAAGGTCTCTGGGAAATTCCCAGCAGATATCACATTTCCAGAATCCTTCTGCATAAGTGCTGAATCCATCTTATATCTTTAATTAATATCAGAATTCAAGGGATACTTCTCTTGTTTAGTCTAGATGTTATCAAAATTTATGACCAGCTGGTAGTAGCAGCATCCAGGAGGCAGTAGATTTCTGCTTTAGATTTCAGAAGTTCAGTCAGGCATTCAACCTCGTACAGAGATGTACTCAATTGTGTGCCACCTGTTAGTATTCAAAATTTAAGCAATTTTTTCCTAAAATACTAATTTATTTATTTTTCCTGCTTCTGGTACTATCAAGCTCCTTGTTTTCAGGCTTCATGCTCAAACAAACTTATTTCTGTTTCTCCTTCTCCAAAGCCAAAGGAAGACTGCGTGTAAAAGACAAACCTCAGTCTGGAAAGTCTGGGGTCAGACCATGGGGAAGGTCTGTCCTAAAATGAATTATTCTAATTACATGGCATATTTGAAACAGGTTCATTCTGAAAACTGTGAGAAACTTTCCCATTATTCAGTGATGCTAAAGTCAGAGGTGTGATTTTCCTAAAACCTAAAAGTTTCTTCCTGGCACTTACAGACCACAGTTTTTCACATGATTTTAATTTGCCTTTTGCAAGTGATGTCAAGTCACATTTCCAAAATAAAACATTTCTTTCCTTTGTAGTGGCCCTTATTCTTCTTCTTTACAGTAAAGCCCATTTATTAATTTGGGGGTTGTTGGATTAACCCTCCCACCACCCACTGGCCAATATAAATGTTTTTCTTCACTTCATTTCCTCAAGCATTTCAATCAAACTCTTTGGTGATGAGAATGATAATGGCAATTAAATTTCCCTTTGGTATGTGCCTTCAGCTCCAATTTAAATTTCAAGATTTCATGTTAAAAAAATGTGAATTTCATCCATGCAGTAGCCTAGCATGTTCCATTATTATTTTAAAGTGTAGATTTAAAGTAGAGATTGTATGTGCTGTTCTAGGGATGGAATATTTTGCCTTAAGAAACAGAACATAGTCACATATTTTTAGAGATTTCTAGGAGAAATCTCAAATGTCTTTGGCTAAGTCATTGTTTCAGTTCAGTTCAGTTCTGTCACTCAATAACAGTGCAAAATATTTCTATTTTCTTTCTAAATTACACCATCATTTTTGGAATGAGAGCAGCTCAGCATGCATACTATTGAGCCTATATATAATTAACAGAATACCCTACTACAAGTAAAAGAAATAATTCATTTTCTGAAGTTGGAAGGGATGTTTGTATCATGGACCCTGACATATTCTGGTTCAATTGCATACTCAGTTTTTATAGGTATGGTCAAGGACTTTATTTCATAACACAGTAAACACAAAAATG
Source organism: Hirundo rustica (assembly GCF_015227805.2). Taxonomy (NCBI): domain Eukaryota; kingdom Metazoa; phylum Chordata; class Aves; order Passeriformes; family Hirundinidae; genus Hirundo; species Hirundo rustica. The sequence goes on along the minus strand of NC_053453.1, from coordinate 18,937,659 downwards.
TATAATTTACACCAGTACAGTGTCTCTATATCCACCACAGTTTCAAAGCACAAATACGGACCTGATTGCAAGGATTACATATTGATCACTAGCAAGACAATATTGAATTCTGATATGCTAACGTTGTTGCGGTTTGACCCACGAAAGCCTCTCGCGCACGCCTCTGCTGCAGCTGGACACAGGACACAAAATCCAGCTGAAGGGTTCATCAGTTGGGATAAGAACTGGAAGAGAGATCACTAAATTCCATGAACAGCAGGACAGGCTTACCTTAGAGATAGAAGGTAAATTAATTGCTAACAAAATCAGAGCAGGATGTTGAGAAGTAAAATAAGACCTTAAGTATATCAGGGAGCAGTACCATGTGTTGAGCATGAATTGCACACTAATAACAGTCCAAAAGCTTATTATCCACAATTTTGGATTAGTTATTTTTAGGTCTGTTTCCATAAAAAGATTGGAATCACTTTGCTTTAGTGGAATCTAAATATGAATTAACCATTTTGTAGACTCCTCCCCCAGTTCTTAGCCCAGTTGCTGCAGAACCATTTTCATATGTCTTTCTTTTCCCAAGGGTACATCCTTTTCTACAAAAGAATGGTTGGTAGGTTGTTTTGGGGGTTATTTTGCTTTATTTTGAACTGTCAATGTCTGAAATCCACAATCACATATTCAGAACCCTGACTCCTTGCACATAATGTATGAAGAAGGATTTTGTTTTTAGGGGAAATAAAGAAAATGTCTGGAGACTGAGGTGTGTCTTTTGTCCCATAACCCACTGATTGTGGGACAAAGCTGAGAGTAAATATCATATAAAGTTTTTATAGAGACCAACAGCAAAGACATAATAAGAGGTCAAAGATAAAATGACATTGCCCTAGAAGACTTCTTGGTTCAAGAACTTTCTAAGACATATATCTGTGTGTTCAATAGTCCTTGACAGATTTTGTTTTCTTGACTATGTACTGGATAAAATTGTTCTTGTTCGTGGAAGGATTTAAAATTTTGACAGAAAACTGTCTTAACAAGAAGGCTTAGGGTACTTTTAGTGTTTCTTTGAAGGACTGTTTATGTATTTTACAATAATACATAAATTACAATAATTTACCATTCAATGAAGATAAGTAGAAGCTCAGGAAGATGTAGATGCTTTTCGCTTAGGTGAAAACTCAGATAGACAATCACCCTGTCTTCAGCACTCTTCTTCTGGTCTCCAGAATGTCTAATAATTTTCTTCACAGTAACTTGAGAGAAAGAACAGGAAATATCTACCAATTTGAATAAGATCAAGCAACCTTACTAAATATTACTATAAATTACTTTTCTTACCATATTTCCCAGGTCAGATCCAGGCCAGCTTCTTACTTTTTCATAGTATGTCTTTTTCATCGTTTTGTAGCCAGTCATTTAACGGTGAACAAGTTAGACCCAAACTGACAGTCCTGGCAGTTGTCGAAGTTAGAAACAAAGATAGAGCCAGTAGCAACAAACGGGGTGATTTTGACTATTGCTTTTAAGTATTTTCTAAATCATTATAAAAATTATCAAGGTGAAGTAGAGAGCACTCTGTTCATGCAAAATAAACTCAGTACTGATAATACTATAATACACTGTTGGTGCTCTAATATTTGCTCTCATACATTGAAATTGTGAATTTAAGATGAAAGTATAATTTTCTCTACTCCAAAAAAGAGTATATCTTCTGTAAACTAGAGATGTTGTTGCAAGCCCTTGAGCCTTTTGTTGCCTTCAAACACAGTTACAAATAAAATAAACTTTCTAGGAAATGGAAGCATTGGTAAAGTGTTAATCTATTTTAAGCCTCAGGCTATTTGAAAAATCATAGATATACCACGTGTCTACAGAGCTAAGAATGAAAAAAGAACAATGCTGAAAACCCCACTTTGTGTACTACCAGCAAAAACAGTAGAAAACAAAAAAGTGAATATTAGCTGCAAAGCATAATGATGTGGTTTTTTCTTACTTTCAGTCCAATACTTTCATAAATGAAACATGCTTATTTTGTCAGCACAAAATTTTTCATCTTTTTATGACTAATAAATATAGGAAAAATGTGGTAATTAGAATTTGCAAATACCAATTTGATAGGTACATATGCATAGAAACGTATATGCATACATGTGTGAAGAAATGCTCAAGTGACGTATTACTGTAAGAACTCTTTCAGTATTAAAGGTTCCTATTAATGTCAGCATAGTGCTGGTGGTCAAACATGGAACAGGTTGCCAGAGAGGCTTTGAAGTTTTCTATGCAGATATCCAGATCATGCCTGGACAAGACCATGACTGCTGGTAATGAACTGATCTAATAAGTTTTCAGCAGGGAGTAGGAGTAGATTATCTCCAGGGGTAAATTCCAGCCTAAATATTCTGTGATTCTACTGTTCATTAAAATTATCACTGAAAGGAGATTGCTAACATTTTCCAAGATAAGTTAGAAAATACATTTTCCTGAACCTTTTTTTTACAGAAAAGATAGAAATGTCTGCCTAGAAGGATGTTTCATGTTTTCAGTCAGATGTCAAACCATAGTACTGCTGGGTGAAAGTGTAAATAGAATCCCTTATATTTTCCTTATTTTCATGTTCCATTTTCTTTACTGCATGATAATTTTCCTTTCTTGAGGACCACATGGCAACAGTGTCTCTTTGGAAATGAACCTCATAGATAAAACTGGCTGTAAGGAAAGAAAAAATGAGAAAACAGTTCTAAGGAGATACCAGTAACTAATAATGCAGAAATAAAGTATTGTGGATGTTTTCTTTTCTCATCCCCCTAAGAAGATGTTGATTTCAGATGAAAACAATATTTTTAATTAATACAAAATTCAAATTCTTGGGTAATGCAAATCAAAATCCTCAAAGAGTTCAGACTATTTTTCCCTTTTATTAGGTTTCTTTTGTCAGTCCCATATTATTGTAACCCAGTGTTCTTGAATTATTCTCTTATATTACATCAAAAAGGAGAATATACTGGAGCATACATTTTTCAATTGGAATTATAATATTACTGCTCTATTGCCCCACAGTTCTGTGAATGTAATTTTCTCCTTTCTTTTCCAGTTCTCTTTCTGTCAGGGGAGTATTTTTCCTTTGTCTGATAATTAACAGCAAAATATTTAATGTGTTTCTTCTTGGGTAGCAATGAGATACAACTCCACAATTGCCTTCCAAGAGCAAATTAGCAGTCCTGTTATTTACTATTTTTCCCCTAGCTGAAACATTTTTACAATGACTTTAATAAGTTTCTGATATTGATCTTAAAGAAATGCTGCCTTGATATCTTATCTCTTGGGACAATATTAACTAAAGTTCCTCATTTTTGGAGGCGGAATGAATGAAGATGTGATCTAAAAATATCAAAGAAAAGGACCCCACCTAATTTTCTAGCAGCCTTAATGTATCACTTCAACCCATTTAGTCACTGTGATTTTTTTTTCTCATGCTCATGGAAAATTATGACATAGTTAATAAAATTTTTAGTTGAGTAGTTCTGTTACAGGTAGTATGTAGTGATAACCAAGTCCAACATATTTTTAAACTTTCAAAATCAAATCAACATGTTGTGTCACAGTAAATCAGGAAATTACATTCAAAATACATCTTTGGTTCATGGCCAAAGGTGGTGATTTGTGGGGAACAAGTATTTTCAAACTATTTCAGTGGGTTTGGACTATAGAAAATCCCAATTTCTGAATAAAAAATAGCATATCTTGAAAGGAAAAAACTATACTGTCAGATATTTTTTCAGCATTACTTAGGGAAAACAAAGGAATAATTATCAGGAAGTAGATCTATGTACGAAGAATCAGACACAGAGCTAAACAAAGTATTTTATTCCTATTTTTTCCATGTCTGAAACCCGAATGTTACTTTTTATCAAAGCCTAAATGTGGCAAACTGGAGATGGACAAACTCAGCTCAGAGTAATGCTGCACTAGAACTTGTCAAATTATACAATTTATCTTGTCATGGCACAGGATAGGCAATAAGTGCAGAACCAGAAAATAGGAACAGCTTCATAGCTCTTTTATTTCCTTTTAGACTTTGAGCACTAAGCCCTGCTTCTACCAGATGTGTCTGGGTACTTAGTGTCAGACTGGACATTCATAGGCTCCACATCACTCTTGCCCAGCTGTCTAGGCTCTTCCGTGACAGCAGCAAATCTCCCTGTGTTAAAGGCATTTGGAAGAATTTTCATTGATAGCAATGATTTTAACGTGGAAAATTGAAGAAACGTGATGTAAAAACTAATAAAAATCAACAATGCAAGAAATCAGTACTTCATTGACCATTACAGAGATGCAGTTTTGTTTGCCTTAAATTGTTAACTGAAGGGTATAGCAGATGTCAAAATTGGGCTACTAAAAAAATCTCCACACTAGGATTTCTTGGAGATTAAAAATACCCCAAAATTCTCTAAATACATATTGCTTAATCTGTCTTCAGACTGCTCTTTAGGCAAAGCTAAGAAAAAACCCATTTATAGGAGTTACTGTTTCTATCACCAAGCCCAGCTGTTAATTTATAACAGGTTTTTTTCACCAAGGAACAAGTACATGAACATGAAATATTTCATTTCATTCTCTAAAAGAAATGTGTAAAAAAAGTTAAAAATCTACAAATCAATATCATACTTAGCTTATTCTCAGTCTCTGAAAAGACCTTTGTTACTGCCTGGAAATCAATTACATGTGAAACACAACGGGTATTTTTGATTCTTTTGTCATATTCTAAACAAATTTTGGGGTTTTTTTGTAAGCTGGAGGAACTTCAAAAATTTGGGAGATTTAGGTCAGTTGAATACTTAAATAGGAATGTTTTTCCCTGATTTGAATCAAAATGTTTTGATCTATAAAAGTAGGTTGAACCATCGCAAAAACTGCTTATGGGGGATTTTATGGTGCTTCTATTTCTGTTTAGCTGGAAAAGTTACAATAACAAGCACAGAGAACAAGTGAAGAATTTTGGCTTGATGGAAGAGAGGAGATAGAAAACTGTCATGCCTGTAAATAGTTTAATTTCTTGTTCTGTCTGAGTGTCTTTCCCATTAAAATTGCTTTCCTCTATATTCCTAAGGTCTTCAACTAAAGTCACACATTCTCTAGGAGAAAATAGTTACCTTGTCATAGAAATCTCTGTGGATCTCACACAGCTGTGTAGGGGACACACCAGGGACTGTGTCCAGGAAATGATGGTGCTAATTGTCATGAGAGATACCAAAGCAAATACTTTTATCACAATTGTGTAAGAGAATTTCCTGCAAGAACGGAAGAGATAGAAAGCTTTATTCTTATTTAACTCTAGTATAACATTATTCTTTTCTCCCATCTTGTGAAAAAAGCTAAATAGCCAGAAGGTAACAAGATTCCTAATGAAACATGTCATTTTCTCTGCTGCAAAATTCCTAATCCTGGAAAACAATTTATGAGATCATTTATCAGAGAGGCCTCTGATTACAAGGGAAAAGTAGAGCAGCCGTCTGTTGTGGAAAAACTATGCTTTTTGGAAATCATGTTTTCATGTGATCATATGGATCAGAAGGTACTTGATCTGGCTAAAATGCTTTAAGTGAGGGTTGCGGTGATTTTCCAGAAATAATGGCAATAATATTATCTCCATTATATAGCACTATTCATGTTAATCTCTTTCAGACAGTTTTACAGCTAAATGTACACAACACTACTGAAATATGATTACCAGTGAGGAGGAAATAACCATTCAAAGTGTAACACAACAGAGGAAAGTCAGAATGTTTCAGCTGAAGGATTTTCAGATTTCTGGGAAAAAAAAAAGAGAGAAAAAGACAGACCTGGGTTTAGAGACTGTTCAGAAAGAACTACTCATAATAAGTGCATTCGCCTCAGGCTAACATTAAGAAGAACCTATCCTGAGTCATGTGCTTAACTTTCGTAATCTGTGACTCCTGATATTTTGAACCCTAAACAATACCATGAAAAATCACTAATGGTTTGGCAGAGCACAGAATTATGAGCAATTTTCTGCCAGAGAGACAGCTTTTTAATGGTTACTCTACATATTTATGCAGTTCTGAATATAACAGCGGAAATGATCTGTAATCAGCTTGCATATTCAACTCCTGGCTGCTTTTCTCCTGTCACATAGAAACATTATTTCCGTGAATAATATTAAAGTAAAATTTATTTTAAAATGAGAGGGTTTTGTGGAACATCTGAGGAAACTATGCAACAAACCATGCAGCTCGCACCCTTGAATGTCTTTTTTGTCAGTAAGTTTGTTACCCATTTGGCAGAGAGATAATTCCATTAAGATAATGAGACAGTGGAGTTTGTCCTGTGAAAGTAATCTTATATGTGGTACAGTTGTTAATATAGTATTAGATTCACAGAATCTTAAAGCTAATTTGACTCTGTGATGTAATTTTAATTGTGGTCAGACTCAGCCCTATTTAAGATGGCCCCACACCTAGAGGATGGTTCTTCATATTTCCAGAAATGCTGGAGGTCAAGCACAGATACCTGACAAACATGAAGACAAGGTTTAGAAAAATTATTTGACCTTGAAGGGCATTTGCCAGAAACCTTCCAAATGGAAAAGGCTCTCTCATGAAAACTTATTAGCATGGTGCTGCAGCAAGGAATGGTGTCCTGATTGGAACCTGGTAGGGCCCTGTTGTAGTGATACTTGCACTAATCTTTCAAATTGTGTTCTACTTCCTTAGAGAGCTGATTAAAATCCACTAAACAGGATTTATATTTCTGTCTCAAATCTTCAAGTCCCTTATTCTTTCAGATAAATAGAAAGTGCATCTTAGAGGGTTATTCTCCATTTCCTCCTCAAAGTTCAGTTGCTCTATACTGGAAGCAGTAAAAAGTTTCAGAAAAATAATAAACAATTAGAAGTGAATGAGCATTTCAGAATTGCAGCAATTGTCATCCTAAATTAGCACTTTAAACTGCTTGATTTTACCCTACTGATATTGATTAAACTCACCATATCTTCATATATAAAATATAAGGGATTTTTTCTTAAAGAACTCATCTAACTTTAATTACAACCTTCTGTATATTACACAGAAAATACTGTTCCAAAGTACTGCTTTCAGTTCACATTTGATATATTCAAATTAATTAATGTCTATAACTTTAATTGACTAACAAAGAAACAAAGCTGAATTGGATAGTTTAAATTACTATATGACCAGGTACTAGAGGATGAGATAATTATTGTCTTGCATGGTATATCCAGTCCTAATTTTGCAAATCATCTTAATTCACACAGAGTATGTTGACTTACTTTTGATTAGTAGAATGAGAAATTAGATTCCTTTTTTCTTTTCCTATGTAAAACTTGTTCTCTTTCAATTAAGTTCTTCCAGGAAAAAAATTAAACGTGAACCTTAAACCCATTTACTTCAGAGCTTTAATTTTGAAAGTTGATTAAGTAAAACTACATTACATTAGGGTCTACTTCAGTCTAATCAGTCATTGACTTCTGAATCACTTCCTCACTCAGAATCAGTGAGGAACTTCATTTCTTCTGCTGATGGTGTATAAAAAAAGGAAATGCAAAGACCAGGTAGATCTTTTTTGATGCCTTAACTAGTAAAGCTAAGTTAGTCTGGTTATTAAATTGTGGTCATGAGAACTGGTTTGAGATCTCTATCCAGCCCTGCTTTTGCCAATCACATGTGAGAAAATTTTGTGGTTCACTCTCTTTATTAGGTGACTAAAAACCGTGACCTCCCTGTACTCTTCCAATGAAAACCAAAACCAAAGCAAAGCTAAAATCTTGTCTGAAGCATATCTTGAAAATCTGCAAAAATTTGAGCAAATTAATTATTTTTTGAGAATATTCAGTTGTATCAATTTCCTACAAATGAATAATCAATTAAAAAGTCCTGACTTTTAGGAGAATAAAAAACAGAAACTCCCTCCCCCTTCAGAAAAAAACCCCAAAGAAAGCAAAACCCAAAAAATAAACCAAGAACAACAGGCATATGAACAAAAGAAATCAACCACAACCACAAAATAAAACATAAAAAAACAAGCAAAAAATAGGGACAAATTGAAACAAATTACTCAAGCTGTCTGTCATCTCCCTTTAGAGACTAAGTGTCTACTATCTAGGTTTTGGGAAATTAAATTAAACATGTCAAGCAAGCAATCTGGGTCTTGGTCAAAGTCAATATAGAGAAAATCACTATATAAAGTCAATAACACTGTCTCCTATATGATAACAAAGAATAGAGAAGAACTCAGATAAATATCAAATCAAAAGAAGAGATTTAAAGGTAAAGAGAAACACATAAAAAGGTAAACAAATAGATTCGTCAAAGAGAACCTCATGAATTACCTACTTTAGGGAGAGTATGAACATGCCGATGTTTGTGAAGTTAAAACTCAAAATGCAACATGCCCACAAAACAGATTTTTCATTAAAAAGGTAATAAAAGAGTGACTTTTAAGCTAGGGAAAGTCAAAGAGGTCATATTATCTCACAATTAAAAGCAATTAAATCGGCATGCAAATAAGAAGCCTTACTTTTTTTTTTCCTTAGCTAAAAACAGTTCAGATATTTGATTCTCAGGAGTAATTAAAAGAAAAAAAAAAAAAAATCTCTGTAAATGACAAGCTGGTCTCAGGCTATATTTTAGATAAATAAGTAATAACAAACAAATAAATCTACATGCCGCAGCCAGACTGGAACAAAGGTAAATCTCCAGGAACTGTGGGTATCCCCTTTGAATTTTATAGGATGTGTAAAAAGTCCCTTGGGAGGACCTTTAATTCTGTTATACTCTGCTACAGAGACCAGATATTACAATTATTTTACTTGGCCAATTGCCTGTGAATCACAAATTAAAAATAGAAAGACACTAGAATCCAAATTAAATTGAACATTCTCTGTCTTAGACACAGTTCAAAGTAGATTCACAGAGGATGAAACACTTTGTAATACTCACAAGACTTACTCATATTGTCAGATAAAAAATAAATAATTTTCTATGCTTTCACTAAATTTAAGCACACTTGTACTAGAATAGGACAGAACTTCCATTTCAAGTCCTATCCCATATAGAATGCACATTTCCACCTCTCTTCCAGGTACTTGAATGAGTTGTCCATTATTTACAGCTAAAAACAGCTGCTTATATCAATAATGTTGAATCACTCATTTGAATTGCAGAGAAGCATGTACATCATCTCTTGCTGTTGGTAGGGATCATAAAACGTCTTGTAAAGAGGATAGAACCCCATGAATCCATCATAGGGATCTCACATGGAAGAATACCGCAGAAAAAAATAGTATAAAGTGATGATGCCATGTTATTTTTACCTAACCTGAACAGTTGCTTAAAACAAATGTGTAAAGCAATATGATTGTAGGAAAGTATCAGGCTACACAGTAAATAGTGCTTGATAGTGCCAGTTGAATCTGCCTTACTCAAAGAAGTAATGTCACCAGAAAACACTTGGATTTGATAAATTATTCAAGAATTAAAATTTCATGAATCCAAGTGTCCTAGGGTGACTGTGTATCCCCCAATCGTCTATTGGGTGCAAAGCAGGGGGGAAGCACCATTTGTTTTTCCCCAGGAAAGCTCTGCTCCTCGGAGTGACCTTGAAGTGGGGCAGTAGGAACACTGCAAGACGAAAGCAGCTCTGTTGTTTTTTTTCCTCGGCAGTTAGTTAGTTAGTTTAGTGCTAGAATAGTTAGATGCTGTAGAATAGCTGAAGCACTTCCCCCCCCCCCCCCCCTTTTTTTTTTTTCCTTCTTTTTTTTCTTTTTTTGTCCTCTCCTCGGAACTGTTCCAACCTCTCCGGACTAAGGACCTGGGGGAAGCACCGGGGGCCTCCACAGGGGGCCCACCCCACCAAGACCAGCCCTGCACATCTCCTTTTCTCCCAGCACCAGCGGAGCCGGAGCGGCAGAGCACAGTGACTATCTTCAAAAAAAGACTTTCTTTCTTTAAGTTTGTTATCCCTCCATAAGCGGCACGAAGCTCTTGTCATCGGGTATTGTGCTGGGAGTGCTTTGCCTGTTTAATAAACAGGTTTTTTCCACTTCTCTCTGAGGAAGTCTTTTCCCGAACCGGTTGGAGGAGGGGAGGGGGGCCCCGTGGGAGGGTTTCTCCCAAAATCTGCCTTAAACCACCACACCAAGATTTCAGTAAAAATGAAATATCAAAACAGATATATTAAATAAACCAACAACATCTGAAATGCCAAGGAGAAATGCTTTCCTATTCCTTAGCTTGTGTTTTTGCTTGTGGGGAAATCAATCATTTTTCAGTGAAGATTTCATTATTTTATCCTTTTAATTTCAATTTTATCTAATAATCCACTCATACAGAGCTTTATTAGGTCAGAGGTATCCATGTAAAATCAAAACATATTAGGAAGAGAAAAGTTCATATGAGAAACAAGGCAATTATTTGTTTAAAATGTTACATACTGCCATCAAAAGAGAAAGATCAATGTGTGAGGGGAATCTACATTTGAAGGGAAACTTATATTTTAAAAAAGCAGCACATCACCTAGACTGTGTTAGGAAGAAATGGTGCCGTAGACAGAAATTACCTTAGAGATTTCCTTTTCACCTTTAGATTTGTACCACTTTAAGAACAAAACACAAATTGTATTGGTAGACATCACTGAAATCTTTATTTCACTTTTTTTTTTTTTTTTTTTTTTTTTAACATAGGTTAATACAGAACTTTCTGAACTAATTTTAATTTGAACTAGATTATGCATTGAACAAGTAACCCAGTGAAATCATTAGAAGTCTGGATAAGTAATACAAATGGCTAATTGTCCTGTTGAATATATACGCTTTACTCTTAACTTGAACTTACCTGCGCTTCTCTGGCCAGAGGACATAAAACTTCAGCAGCATGCAACACTGGGCAAATGCTAAGGAAACTCAGGCTCACTTGAGTGACTTCAGTATATATATCCAAAGACATCATCTGACTTACTGCAATGTTCCTTACGCTAGATACACCACACTGTTCCTTATGCTAGCCATATTTATGCATTTAGTACATATGTAGAACATTTCTTTGTGTGAAAACACATTAACTAAATGGTACTGTAGCTCCTGTGTTTCTGCCATCTTTCACTTCACTGAGGTTGAAGTGTCCTGTTGGAAACAACATATTTGTTTAAGCTGGATGAGTGCCTAAATGTACTTTTTCTACATCTATTGTCTTATTTTCTACATCTTATTGTCTATTTTCTACATCTATTGTCTTAAATGTACTTTTTCTACATCTATTGTCTTATTGTCTTTTCTACATCTATTGTCTTGCAATGCAAGATGTAACCAAAAGTATGTATTCTATTATCATCTGTTAAAACCAGGTGGGGCAGTGTTCTTTATCTCTTCCATGATCCATCCCTCATAACTCTAGGGGGATATCTTCTGTTAATGGGCCATTGAGTCTCACTAAATAACTGATCCAATTACATCATCTCATTGTGAGGTGCTCCACCCAGCAGGAGGAGCCAAGCATTCCTACCTGGATAAAAATCTGAGATTCACAATGTCAAGGAAGTCTGTTTCCACTGGATTCCCAGAGGAAGACCAGACCCTTATCACCACCATTGGACCTTCAGAGGAAAATGACACCCTTCTACAGGATCATTGCTTCAACAGAACCACATCTGTCACTCCAGGAGGACCTGGACTGCTACCAACACCCTGGCCAACATGGTGTCAGGTTGTGTTCTGACTCTGTCAGTGTTTTCTTTTTGTTTGGTTGCTTTTTTTTTTTTTTTTTTTGGTACCGCTACAATTTTTTATTTTAATATTCCTACTAAAGAACTTCCTTAGCAGACACCTGACTTTCCAAACCAAGACTTGGTGGCAGTGAACAGTGTCAGAAATTCAAATATTTTTCCTAAGCTGTAGGTAGGAGACTTCAGTTTGACTGCCTATGTCACTACTGCTATTTGCAGAGCTCAAATGCTGCTTGTGAGAGTGAATAGTTCTGGAGCAATAGTTCTAGGCAATTGACTGTGTCAATGCCTTGTCGTGTTTGGCATAAGATCTTTCAGCACGAGCCTTTACTTTACAGACTTTTTCTGAAAGGAATAAGCTTTAGGATATTGTGGGAATCATAGTTTCAGGAAATTGAATTCTTTCATAGACCCCCTATACTTCAGAGAAAAAAGCATCATCTTTCGATCCCAAATTGTCAGGTTTTTTTAATTAAGAGAAAGTCATTACATGCAAGGCTTCTCTTAATAAAACAAAACATTTAAGAAATCAAATCAGTTTCAAAACTTATTAATAAAATATTCCGGTGTAGACAATGATACTTATAATAGGGAAATCAGAAGAAATCATAGAAATACTTTCCTTAAGTAGAATGATTTTCTTCCTATGACTGTTTTATATTCTCTTTCATCCATTTGAATTTCTTGTAGAATCTTGCATTAAATGAAAAGAAGGCATTTCAAGATCCTTCCCTTTCTAGGCTACTCCTTTTTCTTTCAGGTTGGCACTAGGTGGGGATTTTCATGAATTTTCTTCAAGAAGGTCTGTACTTCAGGTTTGTGGGAAATTAATGTTAAATGGCTACATTTCCTCCTCAATTTTTTGTTTGTTTGTTTGGATTTTTTGTTGGTTTTTTTTCCCCTGAAAATTATGTTTAATTAAAAAAAAAAAATCTGTTAGTAATTTAACAGGTTTTTCACTGTGATTGTTCTCCACCCAGGATATTTCTTTCTGGAAGAACAAGGTTTATGCATCTAGTAAATATTTACTAGACTTTCTTTCTTCTAATCTTCCATCATAGCCTTGTAAAATATGCCTCTTTCCTCTTTTTTTGATGAAGAAAATGTTAATGAAATATTAGCTGCAATATTTTCATTCCACTGTAAATAATGAAAATTGTTATGACTGAGATAGTCTCTGACTTTGAAGACTTTAAAGTGCATGTATTTTGGCTCTATTCTTTTGCTTTGTTTTATTAGATAATATTCATTGGCACTTTTTTCAGTTTGGTTTCTATTCAGAATGATCTTTCACTGAGATTATCAAGGATGTTCCACAGTACAAACTTAACATTTGTTTGTAAGTTCCAAGAGTGTCCTGTTCAGCCCAATTTAATATTATCTAACAGATTAATTTTTAGTATTTTCTGAGATTTGTGATGTGTGCATAGGTCTCTCACTACTGCCTTGAACATGAAATTCTGCTACTGTTCTGGGCTTCTCCTCCTTTTATAACAGCAATAATCAAACATGACCGTATTTCTTATTTTATTTATAGAGTTCTACTGACACTTCACTTTCTATAATGTTTCATTAATTTTTCTACTTTTAAAAAGGATCATGTGATATATTTCTGTTCCAGTGATAGTCTTAGCTAGGTCTTTTCCTCTAACTGTTCTTTGCCTTTCTGTTTGTTCTGGTATGACTATACAGTCCATTCCTTCAGTGCATCATAGAAGATACATAATATTTTTTTTTTCTTTTCTGGATATATATTTTTATACAATTATTAAGATAATAAACCTTAATGGGTTATAATTTGATTATAGTGCCATCTCCAATTTCTGGGATACAATTGTGTAAAATTAAATTTATATCACACAGTTTCATTATGATGCATTTATTATAATTCTTACTTTTTTTCATAAGCTTTACAGGTTACTTTTCCTATTTAAGTTCTCGCTCTCTTTTTTTTTTACTTGAGGATTTTTTCTATTCTCACACTTAAGTCGCTGTTTAAACTGATTCAGTACTCTTTTTTTCATGTTTCAAAATACTCATTTACATCTAATTCTTTTGCTTATTAAGTTATATTGTAAAATATGGTTGACTTTCAACTTTTCTCATTTTCATAGCTGAAATGTACACCTTAAAATAAAAAAGAAGGAAACAAGTGAATAAATAATATGATCTCCTCAGCAACTCCAATTTCTGTTTCCTTTTGCCAGCAGTGTTTCTGAGAAGAGTGTAAAAAATGAAAATTTGTTTTTCCCCTCCATTCCAGGTAATAATAAATGGGAAACTATCTATGTGCTTATTTGTTCCAATCAGAGAGATTTGGGACTAAAACATGCAGCTGTTCTGAGGAGGCATTTCTAACTAATTAGAGGGGCTCTGCGCATGGCTGACTGATTTTCCACCTGGGAAGCTGTAGGAGAAGCAAGCATACCCTCATGGTCAAACCCAGTTCCATTTTTAATATAGGTTTTGGCTGCATAGGATACCCATACTCTGTTCTCTTTATAGCTTTTAAATTTTCTGAGACCCTCACCAATAATTCAACCTGAGCTGAAATTGATGTACCTACAATGACTAAGCTAGGTCCACAATAGAAAGAAGGATTTATTCACATATAACATGCTGTAATTTGGATTTGAAGCAGTTGTGCTTCCATGAAACCACCTCTAATAGTGATTTCCTTGTTTATATTTCACTGGATATCAAGTAATTTACAGATGGAGAGGCATTTGAAGAAACTAACTAACCTCTCTCCTACAAGACACAGCTTTCTGGCTGAGAAATTAGATCATATAAGATCTTTCTTTGCACTTTTAAAGAATGATCATATCAGCAAAAATGGGAGAGGAATTATTCACTATAATATGAGTATTTCCCAGACTTAAACACTCAAAATTATCAATTATCCTTAATGACAAAGAAAAAAGCTTGAAGTGATTTTTTTGGTACTGAACTTCAAGCATATAGTACAGCAATCTCAGTTCAGGAGGAGGGATGCTCACAAAGGCTGGCTGTGGTCTCCTGGTCTCTCTGAGCTGGTTAGTGGACCAAAATAGCTCTAGCTGAAAACTGATTAATTCATGTCTCAGTCCAATCTTTTCAGTTGAAGATAAGTGAGCCTGAGCTTCATATTCAGGCTATTCAGGTGAACACTAATATCCCCCATTTTTTGGCTTTGTAAGTTCCCCTCTGGCTAAACCTGGGGCTCCTAGAATGTTTTATGGCACTCAAATATTTTCATTAAGAATTATGGATGCTGTAGAAACCATGTGAATCTCATATCCTTGTAAATCAAATGACAGAAAAAGACACTAGGTGTTGCAAAATGGTAAGTGAATGCCTGTTAGTCAGGGAAGACAATAATGCAAGGTTGCTTAAGGTGTTGCCCTGTCATGTTAGCATGACAAACCAGTTGTAGAATGTTTCTGCTTGAACTGCACAAAGGTATGATGCTACATTTTTCACACAGCAGTCAGTATGCAGTACTTTGTGGCCATTGCACTGTGCCCACACACTTGAATAAATCTTAATCTTTCACATCCTTTCACTGTAAATCCTCTTGTTCTGATAATTCATATGGAGATACCAGGGGTGAAAAATATCTTTCAGAAACTACACATGATGGACAGTATTTTGTATATTTGGATTTCGCAGTGTTTAGAAGCAGTATTCAGTTGATTTTGTATGGATGGTTGTAACAATTAATCATTAATTAAACCCTTTATAAAAGAGATGTGGTTTAACAGGTATCTTTTAAAAATCTCAGCAAGATGTTAGGGTTCCAACAGTTAGCACTGAAATATGACAATTCTGCAGTCTTGTCACAAGAGAGACTGTTACCCTGGTTTTTCTGAATTTCTTTATTAGCCTTTTAATTTTCATAAATGGAGTCAGATCTTTTAGTTACTGTCGAATATTAGAGCAGTTTTTCTACCTTTCCCACAGAAGTAATATAAACAAATCCTTTGTTTTTCATTCTTTGTCCTTTGTTTGCATATTTCTAACCTGAAAACAATTGTAACTGACAATTGGTCTGGCCACTGAGGCTGAGGGGTGGAAACCCCAAAAAACCAATCTTCTGCTAGACCCACAAATGTATAAAAGTAAAAGAATAAACAAAGGGGTTTCTTCTCTCCGCCCTTTCAGCTGGAAGCTGAATCAGAAGAACCTCTGCAGAAATCTCTTGTCTTCGTGTGATTTCTTTGTGTTTCACAGTAACAAGAGACCCTTTGACTTCACCAGAAATAAAACTATAGGTTAAATTTTCTGTGTGTAATTTTCAGTCTTTTAATCATAAAGTACATCATATCTCTCTGCTTTTGATATTCAACGTTTGTAAATTTATTTGTAACTTTGAGGTGTGTTTTGAACAGATACCATGACAGCTATTTCTAGGAAAGGAAAACATTTCTGGTAAATGAAAGCCATTTAGAACCAAATGCATACTGTAGACTATTGAATCAAGAAGTGTGTTTTCAACATCTAAGTTTCTCCAGTTGTGAACACTATCCAGCAACATGATAGACTTTGAAGTTATGATTCTGGAAGTTATGACTCCAGAATACCTACATAAAATTAATGTAAGTAATTAGCCAAAACATAACTAGATCTTTGGCAAGGGACAGTAAACAAGAGTGATCATGTTAAATGAGTAATTTCCGGCAGCACTAGACAGCATGTCTTTACTAATCAAAGATGAGGCAGAAAAGAAAGCCACATCCACCATTATGTAGGTTTCTATTAATTATAGTTTAAGATTACCAGGGATTATATATCATGTGTATTGTTGCACTTCTTTGCCTAATATAAAGTCAAAATGTAATTTCACACTGCTCATTGGAATACTAGATTACTTTTTCTCTTCCTTTTTCAGCATTTGGAGGGAAATATCAAGCGGTTCTAATTGTTATGCTGGTACAACTGATTTTGAACTGTCTTTCCCTATAAAGTCATAGCCAGAACCGTGTTTAGCAAGAGCCATTGTCAAGGATTCCCTAGACCTCCAGAGGGTATTTTCAAGGAAAACTTACCTGAATTGACACTTTAATTTAAGAGATATGATCTATAAACTAGAAATGAATGAAGAATATGATTTTTGAAGAGGTAGCCTTGTTCCAACTTCTGTGAAGTGCTGCAGCGTTTGAATCAAGTTTCTTAGAATATATTCTTGAGATTGTATGCTTTAATTAGTCAGAAAAACTGCATTAATACACAACTTTGATAATCTTGTCATCATGAGTGGGTGTTTTTTTTGGTTTTTTTTTTTTTTTCCTATAAATATGAATGCAGTGCAGTTAAAAAATTAGGTATTTTGAGTCACAAAGTAGATATTGAACCATGTGTGGAAGATAAATCATTGGTAGATACCATTTTCCACTGTATTCAGGATAAAATATTCTAAACTGGCCTAAGAGGAAGAAAACAGAAAATCTTTAGCAAAAATACAGTTACGAAGAAGACATTTACACTGATGGATTCCCTGAAAAAGGCCAATGCCAGAAACTAGAAAAAAGTTGTTCCAGTTTGTAGCCAGCTTCAGTATGTGATTCCTTTCGTCTGGTGCTAATCACAGTAACATTAAACCTAGTGCTCTGAAAATATCACACAAAGTATAATCAAAATAATAGAGGATTTAGAGACATTCAAATTCAGTTCATTTCTGTGCAATGGAAGTCAGCTTTGACCTGATTGTAAGAGAATCAAAATATTCTCAGAGGAAGAACAAGAACAAGGATCCAAATTCTTCATTGAAAAAGGTTTTTATCCTTGAAATAAAAGCATTTGTCAATATTGACCAGCTGTTCAGAAGGAAAAAGGGAATTTTTTTTTTGCATCATACTTCTTTCTACACTGTGAAAAAAGAAATCTGAGGCAACTGTATCAAACCAACTAAAATGATCTTGAGATCACTCTTAAAAAGTGAAGTCCCAATGGAAGGTAAACTGAAAGCCCTCACATCACATCTTTCTTAAAAAACAAAAACATGTCTAAAAATTAGAATGCACTAGAAGGACATATGTTTTGATTGGATTCTTAATTTGCTTGTCTGGAAACTGTATGGATGTGTGTTATATGTTGCTTTGTGATCTTAGCATATATGTAGGAATGTTAAACAAAGGAATTAATACTTTCCTATTTCAAAGTTACTTCTCTAGTAATTTGTTTTCTGATATTTCAGATAATTAAAGAACTATTCAGAAGTATTTAAAAATAGTTAAAAATGTTCCTGATTTGGTTTCCAGGTGACACACAACAACATTTTATATCACATTTGTTATGTCTTGAATCTACAACTTCTTTCAGGCCATAATTTCCTGGTATTTTTCATATTAATCACTTCACTTATAAACTGAATTTAGTCTGTATGGAATTTTCCATCAGTGTGAGATTTTTACAGATCATTCCCTCCACTATGTGCAGTAATGCCCTTAAGAGCTACTTGGAGCCAAGCTCATGCCCCAAATGTGCTAAATAGGGATAGCACAGAAGAAGGAAGGAGTGCAAAACTTTCTCCTTTTCTATTCCTAGCATGAGGGTACTGAAATCACGGGTGTAGTGACACTGTGATAGTGTATATTTCTGAAATAGTCCAGGATTCTGTCATAATTTTTCCCAGTTTGGGTGTTATTTTTCCCAGTTGTTACTATTAAAGGTCATATCCTTTGTGAAAAGATTTCATAATAACTCTTAAAATTTGGGGGGCTAGATGAAATTAATTATTTAGAGCAAATCATAGTCAGTGCAGTTTGCAGGCTCAGAAACTGGTCCAACAGTTGTCATTCAAAAGTTATCTTCTGCACAGAATCACAATGATTGCATCAATAGACAAAGAGACTAAGACTCTTTTAGAAAGAAATTTTCTTCCTAAGGGAAAACAAATGTAAATACTATGAAAAGGGAAAACTTTGAAGCTACTGGTTCTACTGCTTTCCACAGTGAATAAAAACTCCTGTGAGCTGGGCACAGAACAAACGAAAAGAATGAGTTAGTGAGTCAAAATGGTTTGAGATGGTGTCTGTTGTGAAAAATTAGGCAAACTCAGTTCCTGTGTAAATGAATACTGCAATGAGGGGGAAAAAAAAAAAAAAAAAAAAAAAAAAAAAAAAAAAAAAAAAGTAGGCATGTTCTTATATTTTAAAGAATTAAAGAACAGACTACATAGAAATTGCAGATTACATAGTCTTTGGAGTTTGCTGAAGTAGTTGGGATGTGCGGCAACCAGCTTGCTGTGGTGTGTACCTCTTCTTTAGAAGAGATACAGTCAGTGTAGAATTCTTGATAGTATGTTGAAAGATACTTTCAGATTAGAACAGTAATCATAATAACAATAACTCTGACACAGGGTTTCCCTGAGAAGCCAAGAACAATATATGAAAATGTGTCATATATTTCCATTACTCTGGCTGCATGTGAACACAGAAACTAAAGGAATAAAATCAGTAAAGATTTGAGGGTGTGGGTTGTTAGAGCTGCCTAAGCCACAAATAGGATTCCTGGAATAGTTGCAATTGGATCTACTCACACCTCTTCACCTTCCTATGAGAAACTCTCGCCTTTATAAAAAAGATGTACTGAACATGTGGCAAGAGGTGAATTTTGTATTTTGAAGCCTAGTATAGTAATCTGAACTGGTAGTTGGTTTGATTTTCGTTGTTAGGCTAGGCTAAATATCTACTATGTAAGCAGAAGACTTTCCCTTGCAAGAGAGGCAGAGCTGGCACTAGGTGGCAGGAACTTCTGTGGCTCTTGCCAGGTTCACTGGCTCCATTACCCCAAAGCCAACTCAGCTGGCTTCACATCTAATTGTGATTCTAACACATCTAATCACATCTAATTGTGATTCACATCTAACAGTGGTTGTCCCTACACCTGTCCTATGATTCAGAAGCAGATGAGTTTCACTGGCTCCTAAATTCATTAAAGTAGATAATCCCAAACCTGTATGTCAGAATTAAAATGTTCAGACATGAAAACTCTTTCGGAGTTTTTCTTGTGGTAGAGCAGAGATTATCCACAAAAGTTTTTATGAAATTCAGCTGTTTAACCAACTTTTCTTCCCTCTGGGGTTAAGCAAATTATTCTTTCATCTTGATATGTTTAACCAATCCTTATACTGATTTCTTTCTTACTAAGATCTAGAAAATTATTCTTAGTCAATAATTTCCAAAGAAACTGCAAGCCAGAGGAGAGAAAGCTAATTGGCTGCTTCTTCAAAGCTAAAAATGTTGTACTTGATTTTTTAAAATTAGACAAGCTGTTCAGTATCAAACGGATTTTCCATCCTTCTGTCTGTTGACCTACTGATCTAGTGAGCAATCAATCAACTGATCTATCTTTAAATATATGGAGGAATACCCTGTCTATCCAGGGATCTATAATTCTGTTTCTGTCTTGTTCCACCAAAATGAAGTAATTTCTTCCTAAATATGCTTCACATTAACATTGTTCTTTTCTTGATTTTCTTGAAAGTAGTTCTGTGCTGTTTCACCAGTTATGCAGTAATTTGTTATGATAGAGTCATAAGGGCAAAGAATCAGAAAAAAATAAAGAATGTGGTACAACTGCAACACAAATTGAAAAGACATTCCTGCTCTGTAATGTATTTCCAAACTGGCAGTTTATCAGAAACTTTCTCTAAAAAAAGAACCTCTCAGTTAACAAGCCTGGAATAAACTCTTACTCAAAACCAAAAGGTCTGACCCAGCTGTTGGCATTACTCATATGAAATATTTCACTGGAATAATTAAAAAAATACTTTAATGTTTTGTTTCAAGTATTGTTGAATGCAAATACTGCAGGCCAAGCTCCTTCTTTCAAAATAAATGAGCAGTTGCAGAACAATAAAAACAGTTGAGGCATTTATGTTAAGACATGAAAAGAGGGATGCCAAGGCGGGTTTCTAAACCACATTCCAAGCATTTTAAATGCCTTTTGATTGTTACCACAAATCCACTGATTGTTGTGAAAAGGGTATGTGTCATCAAGCCACAGGCAAGGCCTTGAATACATCTGGCTCAATGTTTGTAGCACTGATGTTAAAACACAGCTCAGTCACAGTTATGCAGCAACTATTCCCAGTCCCTGATCACCATCCATTTGTAGGAGCATGTCTGACTCTAATGGCATAAGTTATTTCAAAAGATCAGGATGAATGCATGTGTTCTTCTCTACATAAAATGCATTTAGGATTTTAAATCTACACCGCACAGTGAAACTGCATTCTTTTGTCAGCCATTATTTGCTGTGATATCTTAAGGCTCCAAATTCCCCTAGAACTTTTCTGTCATGGAGGAGTGCTGTCTGTTCACACTGTAAGATGCTCCTTTATGCCACTCTAAGTACCAGAATAAGAGCACAAGAAGTTTAAAGTGAAATGTTTCCTGTATAAATTTCTGTCACTCTCCGAACCAATAATAATGACAATAGTAGAGTTTCTGAGGAAGATCTCACAGGAAGGGCTTCTTTAATCAATTTTTCCCTAAATATATTTTCTCCTGCACCTCAAAATTTCTTTTGTGTTGGAAGGAAAAAAATTAGGGTTTTGGTCAAGCAAAAGTCTGGCCAGAAGAAAATCCTCAGTAAATAAATTCTACGCACACTCACTGACTTAGCATCTATCTTGCATTTGACATCCAGTGTACAAAAGCAGGGAACTTGGTGTTTCCTGCATTCAACAGCCTCATTTCAATTGATCTAGAAAGTCTATCAGTGTATGTGTTTAAAAACACATATCACTGGTCCAGTGCATTGTGGGTTCAAGACTAGTATGTCAAGACTAGTACTAGTATCAAGACAAATTCTGTTCAGAATTTCCTGGATTAAAATGTACAGGAAATCAGAGAAATCACACATACTTGTTGTAGATCTGATAAAGAAGAAAAGCCCTTGGACTTGTTGAACTTTGTGAGATTCTCATGGGCCCTCTTCTCAAAATTGTGCAGGTCCCCCTGGATGGCATCCTTCCCTTCTGTTGTGTCAATTGCATTGCTCAGTTCCGTGTCATCTGCAAACTTTCTGAGGGGGTACTTGATCTCATTGTGTGTCATTGACAAAGAAATTAAAGAGCTCTAGTTCCAATAAAAATCTCAGAGTGACACCACCCTTCAATGGTCTCCCACTGGACAGACCAATATTGACAAAATCTCTGCATTTCTCCAGCCAACTCCTTATTCACTACATCCATGTCCACCCTTCAAATCCATGTCTCTCAGTGAGGAGAGAAGGAAGTTGTGTGGGACTCTCAAAGGCCTTTCAGAAGTCCAGGTAGATGACTTAGTGGAGGCTTCTCCTGTCAAGCATTTCAGTCACTTCATCATAGAAAACCACCTAATTGCTCAGAAGAACGTTTGCATACAGAGATGGCATTTAATTCTTTAGAAATAAAATTAAATATCATAACATTCTTTGTTATCCAATGTGGGTGCAAAAAAGGGGGAAACTGAACATCAATTCTAGGCATTCACCTTTAGATAACAATATTTCTGTGATGAAGATATTGCTTTTATCCTGCAGAAAAGCTTTCTCAACATTACATCAAAGAGATGAAATTAGACCTCAGGCAGTTGATTCTCTGTCCTCTCTACAGACATCCCTTGACTTTAGGAAGTAATAGACAAAAATCTTTAATTTAAAGTAGTATTGGATGGACTTCAAATGATCTAGTGAGCCTTGATAGTTATCTGTTCCTCTTTGATTCTCATCATATGTCTGGAATAATTTCCTGCTTCTGCTCTGATCGAAAGTATTGAGACATTTTCCAGAGTAGTTTCATAACTTTTCACTTTTGATGTTGCTTATAACAAGGAAGAAGAGTCTTTGAAAATCAGGGGGACTCCCTCATAAAATGTTCCAGAAATTTTCTGAGCTTCCTGGAAGTTCAAAATTTGGCTCAGTCAGCATTAGCAAGGTCTTGAGTCATATCTTTTTTTTTTTTTTTTTTTTCCTTACATGTCAGATCTTGCTTTTATTTTATTCACAAGTAATGAAAGAGCAAGGGCTAGGGGAAAAAAAAAAAAAAATACAGCTGTCCCATCATTGTCTTAGAAGTTCAGCTTTAGTCTTTTTTCAGTAGCCTTACCAGACAAAACAGAACAAGGGTGTGTTATCCAAAGCAGGGAAAAGGAGATGGAAGGGTATGGGAGGGAGATTATTTTTCCATCAGTTTAACCCTATGTCTATGTTGCTTGGGGGAATTATTTTCCTTTGAAAATGTCTGTTTAATAAAAAATACAGTTATTCTACAGAATTTTCCAGTGTGCAATCTGAATGGCCATGGAGCTTTCATTGTCTGTATAACACTTGATATAGTTCTGAGCTCTTTGCACTTCAGTAAGGCTGGAAACATAATGTTATGACCATAAATCATGCTTGTGCTTTCAAAACACTGCTTTTAAATTGGTATTATTTCTATTATAATTTATTCAATTCTCATATATTTAGGTTAATGGATGCTGTCCAATGCATCCATTAGGGTTGGGACAAGATCTACAATTATATGGACAATATTCACATAATTGTTCTCAAATCCTTTGCAGGAAGTTTGTAAACTAGAACTATTATCGAATGCTTCAACGCATCCATACAAATAAGAAACAAGAGAAGGGAAATGCAAGGAGAACTGGAATGTCATTTCTCACCCAGACAGTGTAAATCCTATCTATATGACTGCAACAGAATGAAGCAAGTAAAATATTAACTCTATAGGAAACACAAAGAGACTAGGGGACACAGATACTTTTAAAAACTGCAAGTCAGGTGAATAAAGATGTCAAGACATATGACTGGGACTACATAATATAAAGGAAAGTATGAAACAGGCCAAATACTGTTTTTCTGAAATAATATGTTAATAACTTAATTTGAATTTTAGAACTCTTATTTTTTTCTCATTGAAGAGTTCACAGTCAAAGAGTTTGTCTTGCTGGTAAGGTGAGTTAGGTTAAAGAAAGAAATGAAAACTGGATCTTAGAATAGAATAGAATAGAATGAATAGGACTGAAGGTTCAAACACAAAATGTCTGTATCCAGTAATGGAAGCCAAAAGGACAGTTTCTACGGAAAATTCTGTGTTGTTTAAATATGCTTACTCATATGGTAGCAGTCAGATTCAAAAATGCATTTATTTCAGACATACAAAGGATGAAAGTGAACACCAATATTTGGTCATCAAACAGATGTTTTGTTGGATAGAAAGTGCTTTCAGACATCTGTTTCTTTCCTAACCTGTAATATTAGACTGCTATTTCAAAACATAGTCAAGTATAATTATGGTGTTTCAAAAGATTGTAAACTAAGATTAAGAAATTATATTTTTTAAATTAAAATTATATTTTTCTGGACAATTTGAATTAATTTCTTTTGAGCATATGCAGGTGTTGACAGTTTAATGATATCACAGTCATTATTTTTCAACTTCGTTCAGTGCTCAAGATGGCTGTGGAGGTGATTCAGGGTTGAAGATTGCGCCATCAAGTGATCTGCAACATCATTCATTGAAGAAGCTGCTTTGTTCATTGTTTACTAAATAAAGAAAAATATGAGTTGAGGATCTGTGACTGTCTTGAATTAAATTAGGAGACTCCTGGGGAACACAAGTCTCCAATAAATCCAATGCTGCACAAGCCTGTAACAGACTATGGCTAATGTGATACTTTCCATTTTTTGAGTGTCCTCTATAATATCCTTTTGCAGATTTTTAGAAATACTGAGCATTAACACCTTCCTCCTGAGTTACATTGAGCTGTATGTTGACATTTTAGAGTGCTCAACAGTGCTAATTTATTTGAAAAAACAAGCCCTAGACTGTTTACAGAATCACAGAATCACAGAATAATGAGGTTGGAAGAGACCTCTAAGATCATCAAGTCCAACCTATGCCTTAACACCTCAACTAGACTATAGCACTAAGTGCCATGTCCAGTCTTTTTTTAAACACATCCAGAGATGGTGACTCCACTACCTCCCTGGGAAGACAATTCCAGTGCTTTATTATTCTTTCAGTGAAAAATTTTTTCCTAATATCTAACCTGTACCTTCCCTGACGTAGCTTGAGACTGTGTCCCCTTGTTCTGTCAGTTGCTGCCCGGTGGAAGAGACCGACCCCCACCTGTCTACAACCTCCCTTCAGGAAGTTGTAGAGAGTGATAAGGTCACCTTAGTGTGGCAGCCTAAATTAGTAAAATTATTTGATCCTTATTTAATCTTGTGATATGCAAACCAATGAATTTATGCACTAGAAATGAAATAATTCTCCTCCTTTTGTTGAAACATTTGCAAGATTAAAAATATTCATGTATGATAGTGATAAATGTGATTGAAAACTCACTAGAAAATTATCATTCTCCCTTTGGTGCAATGTTTGAATAATGTGCAAGAAGTAGGATATTTGGCCACGCAGTGAACAATAAAACAAATTGTGAAATAGTTTCTCATTTAGAAGAAAAACAATCTATCCTTGTGCTTATAGAGACAGAGTCCCCATGAGGAGAAAATTTATACAATCACTTAATTGAAAACTGTTAAAAACACAGCTTTAATGTACCAGAAAATGCATTAAGATTTCAATCTTAGCCCTCCACTTTTCTCACCATGTGAATGCTTTCCTTTTAATAGCATTTTCCCTTTTTAGGCCTTTTTATACATAATTTTGTATTTTGGTCAAAGAAATTTTCCCAGAACCACTTTTATATGTAAATTTTTTGCTTGTTAAATTTTTTTTTTTTCTGTTCACAGTGTCAAAATTTTTATTGACATAAATAGCTACATCAAGATGACTTGTCAATATGTTTTCCTGTTTTCTCACTCTCAGATTATTGTAAGTTGCTGTTCGAACATCCAAATCTCTTACATTGCATAAGACCCCAAAGTCTATATAGAGAATTAGGGTTTTTTGGTTTACACAAGCTGGGGGTAGTAAAGGAGAAAGAATGAGATATGTAAGAAAGAAAAGGGGTATTAATTATTTTGGCCATTGAAGTCTCTATACAGACAAAAAGGTTTGTATGCACAGCTACTGTTTTGATGCAACAAGGACATGACAGGCACTTATGAATCCATTGCTTCAGGCTGCTTGGTCAGCATCCGTAGGGGTGTATTCTCTTCAGTGCTTCTTTGCAACCTGACGGTAACACAGTTTATTGAAAGCACATGGATTTAGTAATCCAAGAGTTAATATGGTTCAAAATGTCTGATGTCTTGCAAAGCCTTCCCAGTAAAGTACTTGGTGACCATGTCTGGAGGGTTCCTCTTGAAAAGGTGTAGGTAACAAAACCAGGGACAGCTATTTTGTGAAGCCTCTTCAGCAACACAACGTGGGTTCCGTGTGTGCAAGCATAAAAGGTAAGTGAAAAATTAAAGTCTGCACTTTGACATAATTAGTAAGCTGAAACAGCTGGAATACAAAGGGCATTTAAACCTTCCTGCAAAAGGTCAGGGCCAGAATGAGAACTGGGTCGTGAAATATGTAGCTAAGGCAGCTAACATATCCCTTAGCCAGATTATTCACTCCTTCTAAGCCCTTTAAGAGATACTTCCAAGCTTAGCAGAGGACAATATCAACTGATAGGGTTCCTACTGGTGAGGCAAATTCAACTAATGAACTGCTTCACTTATTTTTAACAGTGAAGAATTTTCATGAAGAAACAGCTGTTTTTGAACCACAGGCCTGGCAGTTGAAGCCTCTCCTCACGTGTCAGCCTGGTTCCTAGCAGTGTAGTGTATCTGTGTAGCAGAATAGCAAGTAGTCATTTCTCAGGTGGCAGCAGTGTCAGGAGCCAGCAATATGTGCATTTGTAATTCTAGTCACTACTAACGATCAGAGTGCTATGTGTGTTGCATTAAATTTATCTCTGCAATTTACAGTGAGCTAATCAGATAACAACTTTAAAGTTCAAACAGAGAAGGAAATGTTTTCAGCAGATAACACTTTTTTTATAGCTATTCTCATGGCAAAACAATGCAAACTCTGGAATTCTTCCAGCTCAGAGGAATGTGAATGACTTCTGAAGATATCTCAAGCAATTATGATGGCTTATCATAAATGCATTAGAGTCATTGTGATAAGTTATATGTTAAGAAAAGTGACTACACCAGCAATTAAAATCCACTCATGACAAAGCAAACCAAAGATTGAACTGTGTCATCCTCTGGAAATGAAGGAAGCTTAGACAAGTAGATTCCAATTTAAATTTTAACCTCTTTGCTTGTGTCTAATAATGGTTGCATGATTTAAAGACAGACCAGCACAGCACAGTTAACAGTTTATAGTCAACACAGACTCTTCAGACAACTCACCCTATTGCAGCCAGATGATTGCACCACAAACCCCTCCCTAGTGTTACGTTTATTTTTCTGACAAAAAAAAAGAGCTGCATTCCATTCTGGACTATAAGTACTATCTGAACAGAATAGTACATAGCATAATTGCAGTGAAGTCTATAATCATATTGTAGATACAACTACAGTATGGAATAGAATAAAATATATTTTTACCTCAATTATTGTCAAAACCTGCTGATTTTCAATTCAAAACTTTATGTTCAGAGGGAATGCAAAGCTATTAATTCAAGAAGCCAGGTTTGAATTCTCCTCTAGTTTGCATCACATATAAAAGCTGATGCAAGATATGTGTGTGAAAAGTCATAAGTAGTAATAATTACTTACATAACTTATGAAGCAAGACATGCTGTTTTGTTTTCACAGCTTTCAAAAGAATTCCATTTGACATTATCTCAGCTCTGTTTGGAAGGTATTGATGTCAGCCTGAGCTATCTCTATACCATTAAAGTACCTTCTGATAGCAAGGGGGATGCCAAAGGGCACTTGAGGCCGTTAGAGGAAGGACGTTTGACTTTTGCATTCCAGACAATTTTCCAGAACTGTTAAAAAACCTAGTGAGGTTACTTTGAGAGTACCACTCAAACATTTCGTAGTTTTCACTATCCAAACTGCTCTGGCCTTGGATTTTTCAGGATATTGCAAAAGAGCAATCACACACACAGAAGTATTGTGGCATTAGTCATCACCAGTTAAGTGAGGCATGAAGCTATGAGTGTGTTTAAAAACAAAATTAATATTATAATTCCTCACACTGGGAATACTTCAGAAGGGAAAGTCTGAATGGCTTTTCTCCCCTAAGAATTCATATTATACTCTGTAAACCAGCTGTACCTATGTAGACCTTTTATTCTGTTGTTTTCAAGTGTGTCTTAAATCATGTTCTGCATTTCTATCTTGCTCACAGTACTTCTGGCACACACCAGAAACAATTTTAAATTGTAAAGGTATCTACTCCTGGAAGGAATCCCTGTGTACACTCTTGACACTGTTCAGACTGTTTCCACTGAATTTATGCAGCTCCACAGGTGTGCAGCAGAGACAGATGTCTTAACAATTAACACGTAATTTTACAATTATTTGCTAACAGTGAAAGAATAAACATCTCTTGCAAAGATTATGAGTATGTGTACCTAGAGAAATTTTCTCACTCCCTCTTTATAGTTCTGAGGAAGTGTTTTGTTTAAATAAGACAAGGGATCATACTTTTATGTTCTAAAAAAGGTTATCAGATCTTGAAGTAAGAAACGAGTCCTGTGAAAGGTCTTGGTTAAAATATTTCCTATGTGTCCCTCAGGTGTACAGATGTGAGGTAACATCAAGGAAAAGTCTTCAGTGTTAAATCACTCTCACAGAAGAAGTGGGACATCCCTTCCTCAGAGCTCCTCCGGAAAGCAGAGAGAAGAACAAATTTTTCAAATTTTTTTCCAAAACTTTTTGATCCGGGCTTTAATTTTTGAAAATTTCAACCTAAGTTCTATAAATTTTACCCTGGAAAAAACTTTCTCTCATCTTTTTGCTCTTCAGGTTAATCCCATCCCCCACTGGTTGTCTTTCTTTCTTTATAGTCCTTACTTTTCAAGGGCCAACTTTAGAACATTTTTCCCCTGTCCAGGGTCTGTCGCAATGTCTCCAGCTCCCTCTTTCCTGGGGAACTAAGCTGGCAAAGCCCAGGGAGGGACAAGCTTGGGTACACAAGCAGGAACAAGTACCTAACAACAGAAGGTGGGGAAAGACATGGAGAGAAATTATTTGGGAGTGCCTTAGGAAGATATTGTTGCCCAATAATGAGCCTTATCCCAATTATCTTTGTAATTATATGCTTGAGGTCAGCTCAAGTTAATTGAGTATGTGAATAAAACTTTTGCCACATTTTTAATAGTATTTGCATCTGTGACTGAGGAAATTGGTGGAACATCGAAACAGTCAAATTGGTAGTTGGTTACAATTGAAAGTTAAGTTTGATTTAGCTTTTTGCAAAATTCAGCCTGAATTTAGAACTGACTCATGGATGCAGAGCATCAGAGTTTAAGTTCTAATGTTTTGCCACAAGCGTGGCACTGTGTATTTTCTTGTAAATTCTTAAATTTGCTAGTTCTTGCACTGTTTACTCAGATAAATTGTGCATTTGCATAAGCAAAATTACTTAAGGAGACTCAAATAAATAATCAATAGGTTCCAAGGTAGTATGCTTTAAAGGTCATGTATCACCTGTTACTGATCATTATCAGTCCAGTTATTTTCTGAAACAACCTGAAACCAATGCCATATACCAGTGTCAAGAATTTCTTAATCTGCTTCTAGAACGCTGGTAGATACAACTTTTCAGTGATTAAAAAGTTTTGAAGTATTTTATTATTAACCAAACTTAATTAGACTTAGTCTAATTAAGGTTAGATGATTACCTCATTTCAAAATACAGACTAGAATTTACATGTATTTTATATTTTGTTTTATGCATTATCATTGTCAACACACCACATTCAAATCTAAGATACTTCTGTATTAATTTTATATAATGTTCCTTGCAGAGACTTTGAATTTTAGGTTATATCAGTAGCCCAGTATCAAATTTCACTAGTATGCATTTATATTTACATAATAAACAAACTATTAATATACATTGGAAAGTGACAATAATCTGTCCTTATCCTTGTTGAGTTATTTGTGGTTAATGAGGCCTAAATTAATGAACAAATACAACTCTCTTCAGCATAGTTCCGAGTAATCCCATTGAGAATAAATTTGCATGATGACAGGCACTGATGTGAAACTGTAGAAAATAAGGATGAACATTCATTCAGCAGAAATCATTTGCATACAACTGTACTGGGAAAACACGGGATTTTTTTTTTTTTTTTTTTTCTTATGAAAGAATAGGCTTCACGTAAGGACAAGTATAAAATATTAGCAAAATGATACACATTTTCTGGACAACTTACAATCTTGTCCAGTTTGACATCAGCAAATTAATGGTATAAATAGTAGACTACATGTGGCAATTTAGCAGCATGTAGTCTGCTATCTAATACTGAACTAATATATTTTATTCTGGTCAATTAATTCACAATTTTGTTGACAAAGTCAATAAAATGATCTGACCTGTTGCTAAATTATCAAACAGAATTCTTCATCACAAGTTTTCTGAGCACTTCTGTATTTGTTTCTCCAGTTGTTGATCAGCCAAATGGAAAACAAGGATTTCTCTCACCTATTGAAAAGCTCTCCATGAATCATCTGTGCGCCAGGATAATCATTGTGCTCAGCCAGTTTGGTCTCAGTAAATCTTGAACTTCTATATGCTATGCTTCAATGAGAGGAGTGGAATGCTGCAATTATGTGATCAATACTGGACATTATTATTGCAAAAATTATATCTACTAAAGAAGACAATATGCTAAAAATGTATACAGTCATGATATTGCTGATGGATCCAAGTGCCTAAGCATTCTAGAACCCATGATTTCTTATGTTTATGGCTAGTAAGTACCCTAACTGCTGACTTTTTTCCTTGAGGGCAGAAGTTTACATATGTATGTGTCTGTATAGTTTAAAAATTGCTATTAATTTTGAGTGCCTATTCCCTGATAAACAGCTACATTTTCTTACTCCAGGCTCAGAGGAACTGCTTAAAACCTCAGGAAAGGATGTTCAGATATACACTTTTATGCAACTATGATGTTTGAGACTGCAGGCAAGGTGGGGTTTGTTTCCATTTTCTAAATGTAGTCTCTGAAGTGTAAGCTGAGATGCCCAAAGGTTTGTGAGACATTCATGTGTTGTTAATAATTTTGATGAAGGACCTACAAGTGACTCATGATCTTCTGCAGTGGCAGCCATAAGGCAGAGAGAATCCTTCCCTAGAGAATCTGAGAACTAGATGCCCCTCTCTTGGTAATGATATCTAAACTCATATTCAGTTAGTAGAGTTTAGTTGATATAGTGGCATCCATAGAGCCATTTGAAGTACTCTTCAGTAAAAACAAATTTAGTGAACTGATGTTTAAATTAACTAAAGTAGGTTTCAATAGCTGTATCAATCTCATAAACTTCTATTGCCTATAAAGAAAGTCTAGACTATAATGACACTGTGAAGTCTATAAAGTAGGCATAAATATTTAAGTACCTTGATCTGTAAGCTGAACCCTGTATGACAGTCTCCACAAATGTTTGAGTGCCTTGTGCTTCCTATGTCTTTTCTGGAAGCCCCAGATAAACTTGCTGGATCTCCAGGGATATTTTATAGAGTCATTGGCTCTCTCTGCAGGTGAATGAATTAGACCCTGGATGTCTTAAGTTAGGTGAGGTACATCTCTTCCTGACCATCTAAAATTTATCAGTTATTTACTTGAGACTTATACTTTGGTATTAATGAGGAGTCAGATGCATTTTAATACATTTTATACAATAAAATCAAGTAGTTTGTAACCAACAGGAAAAAGGTGGACTAAAACTTCCAGGATGTGAAAGAAGCCCACTTAAACTATAATTCTAATTTTGAATGCATCTTTTAGTGGCTGGTTTTCCAAATAGAAGTAAATGACATAATTGAGATATGACTAAATCAATGACAGGTGCTTAACACCTAGATTTATGTTCCAAATAAAGGCATTGTAAAGAGGCTGTTGTTCCTCATGACATCCATCAAGATAGTTATTTTGATGTAAATTACGGAAGGAGAAAATGAATGCAGTTTCTATCTTAAAGCAAAACCTTGTGGCTCTGGGATATGCTAGGGATATATTTGATTTATCTCAAATTCATAAATCATGTTTATATTGATCATGTATATCCAGTTATTGAAAAAAACCCACATTGTACTGCTCAGACAGTTTCTTGCTAGTTAGAAAGTTCTTCAAAAGCAGAATTTTGCTCCAGTCCCCAACTAGCCTCAGCTATGAAAACAATGGTGATGAGCTGTTGACATGCAACAGTAAAACCAAACCCAGAATACAGGTCTCTGCACCAAGTTCCACACAACATGGCATAGAGATATAGGTTTAATTTTTTATTTTGTGAGATATAAGCCTAAATTTTGGCACTTAGTTGCTTGAATCTCCTCAAATGCTCTGCAGAAAAGGAACTCCCCCCGAGACATTTTGAGAAAGGTCTTCACTGGGTGTGTAAAGACACCTAGGCATGATAACCCCAACACAGGTTCCAGATTTATTTCCAGTAGTCCACATAAAATGCAGTATATAAGGCTTTGTTTACTACTATTTGCAGTAAATTTTGCACTAATGATGGTTGCAAGGAGATGAAGAACAGGTATGCATCTCCCTCCTCTGTGTCCCTTGCAGGTAGATGAGACAGGTCAAAGAGTTGTCCTAATGACTCAAGACAAAAAGATGGGAGAAAGATTTTTTTAATAACTTTACTCCATTAAGCAGACAGATGAAGCTTTTGAAAATTTTGCTGTGAACTCAGGCAATCAAGGACATCATGATCCCCACTGAAACACAGAATAAAGTGATGCTAGAAAAGTCAGAGACACTTCATAACTCAGTCTTCTGATGAAAGTGCATGTAATACATGCATGTTTAGAAACTTATATTTCTAATGACATCTGTTCTGGTTAGCACTCCTGTCTCCATGCATGGACCACAGATGGACTGGCACAAAACTAAGCATGACTTGCCCAGAGATGGTCTATTTTTGACATATTATTATGATATATAGGGAAGGTACACACATTTCTGGAAAACATAATTTGCCAGAAAAAAGGTGATTTTACATGTCTCAGCTAGCTCTCTCCATGTCAATCTGCAACAAGGAGGAAGACTAGTGTGATTTTGGTAGATGTGGTGGAAGAAAAGGCAGCCAAATTCTTCGACTAGATCTTGTAAGAACAGGATGCCTGGCTTTTTGATACAGGCAGGTTTCCTGGTAGATTTTGACTGTGATGTCCATTAAGCTTTAGGACTGTTATCAGCAGAATGTTGTAACAGGTCTTGCACAGTAAAGTTGCAAGGAACAACATCATGAGATTATTGAAGTCTGAAGAGACATATGGAAAACAATCTTGTCCCCTTTTCACCTGCTACACACATTGGCAAGCTGGGATTTATACATTGTGTGTGCAGTAGCCAATCCTTGTGCTACCTAACATAAGGCTCAAATCATTAGTATGTTTTCATTTCATTGCTTTCCTGATAACTGATGGAGGAAATACTTCTATGAAGGAAATGCATAATCCTTTAGCACTAGAGGAACTTTTTCGGTACTATAAATCCTATGGACCAGAACCCTGTTTCCTAAACTTTTATCGTGATGAAAAAGCACAGTTCATGGTGATAATGTCTTACCTCACTCACCTTCAAAATTGCTGTGAATGGTCCCTGGTGTGTGCAAAATCTACTGCTGTTCCTATAAATTGTGAATTAACATGGAACACTAACAAACAAGGTTCCTAGCAACTTAGTGCCCTGGTCCTTAAGCTACCTTCAAATTTAGTGGACTACAACAGCAACAACAACAACAACAACAAAAAGGTTAAAAAACCACAATTTGCATCACAAGAAAGGAAGATGTGAAATAACCATATTTTCTGCCCATTAGAGGGGAGAGTCATCTTGAAAATATCAGGTATCTCAAGAGAACTGCTCTTGATCAGAAAAACTGGTAATAACTAATTCATGGCAAGACCTGATTTATGGACAGAGCATTTAAGCAGTCATTTTATACATCTTAATAATTCCTCCACTTTATTTACAAACAAATTACTGCAATTTGCTTTTACTTGTAAAATGTTGCATATAGAATGTTTCCCTGCATCAAATACATTTGGGAGCTGAGGGGAAGAAACCAAACCTTGCTTTATTTATTTTTTCTCAAACAAGAAAAATCTCACAGAAGTTATGTTAATTTAACTCACCTCAATGTTTGCATTTTTTTTGACAAGTAGTCTTTTGTCTAATTACATTTAATGACCACAGTTTTTAATTAACAAAGGAGTGAAACTTAATTTTTGAGTGCTCTTCCTTCAGAAAGGTATTTTTTTTCTTCCTGTCCTCTTTTTCTTTATCTCTGTTTCTCCCTTTGGATGTGAATATATATCACATCATTGCTGGTTGTATGCCAAACACAGATGCTTGGGGCTGTGGCTGCCTGATTCTTTGTTCCAGCATGACTTAACTGGCTCTGTGCAGTTAGTGGGATTCACTATCTCTTGGGCACACCTATTTGCATGAAGTATTTGCATTACTCAGCATTTTCCAAGCCATTTAATTGGAAACAGTAAATATTAAACAATGCTCTTGGAATTTGTCCAATGAATTTCCAATGAGATATCTCAGTGGTTTTAACAGTATTGCTGTAACATGTAGCACACAGAGTGCACAGTATGTTGCATTTTGAAATCCTTTATTGTGTTCTTGAGGATAACATATATTTATATATACGTGTGTGTTTGTATCATCAACAAACTAAAAGTAATATTCAGAGTTTTTTAACAGGATATGGTAGGTTATCAATTTCCAAGTTGTTTACCTTTTTTTTTTTTTTTTTTCTTTTTTACTTTTTTCTTATAAAAAAATCACAACATTTTTCTTAATATTTTCATGATATTCACATTTCAGACGTTTCAGTCAACTCTGGTTTATAAATACTCGTCAACAAAATTTTTATGAAGCCATGGACCTGGATACCAAAAATGTACTTGGTACTTGATAGGAAAAAATCATAGAATAGACACAATAGTAACTTCCTGGAAGACAGACTGAGAATATAGTGCAATGTGAAACTTGACACAGGTTGTGTTACCAGGTGCTTCCATGAACCAGATAAAGTGTTCCTCCACCAGTAACTAAACTTCTAGGAAACTTCTCCTCTTGCCATAAAAGACCCATCAGGCTGGGTGTTTTGCACACAAATGTGTTAACAATCTCTTCAAAACTACTATACGTACTCAGTACATTGACATGAAAGATAGTGTGTCAGTGCACCTCAAATATCTGAAAACTTTGTCTTAAAAGCCAAAGATGTATTTTAGAGATACATGGTAATTATAAATCTGTTCTAAAACTTGTAGATTATCACTTTTCTTCCAGAAAAGAGCAGCATTACTATTTTTATCTGATGATATTCACCATGTGTTCCAGACAAAATCATTATATTTTAGGAGACTAAACAAATATTTCTTCAAAACATCTTGCTATATGATAATGTCTGCCAAGGCACTTGTACTATGCAGAAATTAATTCTCCTCCTTAATAGTCATGACATACAGTTCCAAGGGTAAATCATGGTTCCTGAAATACATTTTCTACAGTGGTCCGTTTTCTGTCACCATGTTTTAGCAATTTGGTTCAGTTTTGTAGAATCAAATATAAATTTTTTGAAGGAACAAAAGGTAGCACTTTACTTTTACTAACATGATTAGCATTAGATTTTGGTTATCTTTTCTTACTTGCCGGCAACAAAAAGCAACACATACTTTGGAGTTCAACATTTTCTTTGCTTACTGTATTATAAACATTTTCCATCCATTTAACCCTGGGACTGGAGGCTGGTGGTACCTTTAAATTTACTCCAAATGGAGTCAGGAGTATTGTATTAATCCATGCAGTTTTACAAAATTTGGCCTCTGTCAGAGTGCAGTTTCTCCATAAAAAATACCTTGTTCTGATTCTCTCTCCGGCTATTTTGATGGGGGTGAAATCATTCTCAATTCCTGTTTTTGCTTGAGCAAATGCTTACATGTAGGCATAATCCATTTTCTACTACCTCATCACAATGCCATCTGACCATCTCACATTCACTAATGAACTCTATCAACACAATAGTTCTGTTTCTAAAGATGAGACATTGACATAACAATGAAAGATTAGTCCAAGGTCATGTTGAGAATGTGTCTGCATTGCATACTGCAGGACAGAATGGAAGCACTCAGGGTTGTCCTAGCATTCTCACCAGGATAAACATTCAGCATCATTTACTTCTGGCCCTATCTGTATTGTTTTACATACAGAGATACTTTGGCTGTCTTTAGGCTTTTCTGCAAATTTATGGAGTTATTCAGAAATAGCTGCTGCAGAAAAGCTACTCCTTAATAAACCTTTTTTGGACTCAATTCTGGAGCAAAAAAAAAAAGCTAATTTACTTCAAAAAACTGCTAAAATTAGATGTTAAATCCTGTTTATTTTGCAAGTGTGTTTTCATTTTATGTATTTATTTATTTAATTAATTCTTGAAAAGAATGCATAAAGGCAGGCAAGAAAATAAGTAAATCTCAACAAAGGGAGAGAACGTCTGAAAATTATCAAAGGTCTGAAGTCTCACCTCCTTTTAAATTATATTTACACTGTATGCTTTAAAGGTGCACATCCATTAATGCATTAAATAATTATGATGTAGGGTTTGAACACTGGTAAATGCTAACAGCCCGAGGCTGTATATATATCTCTGCTTTTACTGGAACCTCAAATTTCTGGGTAGAAATAATAATATGTTAATGGAGGCTTCAGGACACACAGAATCAAAGTCTCGAGAAAAGTGGAAATCTAGTTTTACACTACAGGAAAATTTATGGAACAAATGTGACTACTCATTAGAGATTAAGATGCTTTCTTTCTCCCTTTTGATGACCTGGACAGGGACATTGAGTCTTTTCAGAATTTTTGCCATTTTCTATATGTCTCAGATATTTCCTCCAAATCTGATTAAAACCACATCTATTCAATCACAGACATTTTTCAGAATGCAATATCTGGAATTCTATTATAGAAGAGACAACATTCCTCTATGAATTTGATTCTGTGTGTTACCTGACACCAACAGAAGCCCTTTGACACATCAATTTGAACATAAATTGCAAAATCAAGCACTAATTTCCAAAGTTAAAATTCACAATTTTCAGAATTTTAAATTTTGGTGTTTACTGTTATGCTCTAGAAAGACACTCCTAAACAGTTGAAGATTTGTACTTCAAATGGAAGAAGTGAGATAGAATAAGTTACCTTCCTTCCCCTGTTATTCACTTGCCTTTTTTTCCTTCTTATTATTTTCCCCTGTTTTTCATTTACTTCTTCCAATCCATAGTCTTCATAATTTTAAATTCTCGTGAAAATTCAGATGAGAAAGAGACTTGCTTCTGAAGAACTTCTGAAAATCCAGAGGTTTGGTACCTTGTTTTAGGGCAAAAGTTTGGTACTTTGTGTTCAGACAAAAACCCATGTAAATTTTGGTCTTCACTCTCTCTACCTGTCTTCTAAGTCATGAATGAAACATATATGTCTAGATCCTCATCAGGAGCAGTGCCATGTGGGAAAGGTGGAGAAAAGAAGTTGGAAGACATGTGACTCACTCAGTAGAGGCCATTGTGTGATATTTGGATAGTCTGAAATATTTAGTATTTTTTGTAATGTTTTGAGAGAAAAAGGACCCTGTTCTCTGCTGTTATTTTCATTAAGATGCCATGTGCATGCTTGTTTGCATATAATTGGTGTGCAGGAAAATAACACAGCTGCTGTAAATAGCACAGCTCCACTGACTTCAGGATATACAGTCTCTGGATCATTCCATGATATCTACAGTGTACATCTACAACTCTACAGTTGTGAGTTTGAAATGAGGACAGATACTGAAGTTCTTTACAATTTTTGCATCAAAGGATTGATAACGCTTTTCCCTCTCCACATTGAACCCTGATGCTAAATAAATTCATTAAAGTGACTAAATAAGAAAAACAAAACAGCTTCACCTTGTAATCAAGTTATCTTCTATCTGCTTCCATGGAAAGAAATGTGTACATTAGCTGTGTATGAATTTATGCATATTATATAAATATACACACATTAAAGACAGCATCTCCTTTCCTCATTAACACTTCTATGTTTTGGCAGGCACTACAAAACAAACAGGTGGTCTGTTATGAACTGATAGTGTTGTCAAAATCTGAAGAGCTGAGGGAATTCAGACTGAATTTGCATTCAGCCAAACTTATCATAATTGTTATTGGCACTTATTGCAATGAAACCTGTCAGGGATGGAGAGAAAGGTTTGTCACTCTGTCTGGCCAAATGCAGGAGGGAAGAGAACGGAAATGTTTCTAACATTTGTATTTCAAGTTCTTCCCAGTGGAAAGCCACTCTTCTTATTCTTTCTTCCATGTTTGCTTGTAAGGCATTCATAGGTTATGAATTGTAACAGAACCTAGCCAGTTATATTACAATGACATATGGACATCTGATAGAAAACTACGAGTCACCACATTTTGTCTGGATGTTCTCTCTAGCTCTGTATCCTCCTAATACTAAATCCCAGATGCTTCAAGGAAATATGTGTTCCCTGAATGTGCTTTCTAGAATGATTCTCTGCATAGGGAGAAAATTCCTTCCTGATTCCACTAGTTCAAGCTGTACCCCAAAACATCTAGATAAGTAGTATCTGTAACAGTCCCACTTCAACCACTAATTTTCTGTTTCTCCTTATGATGTGGGGTTTTTTCTGAATAAGTGTTGAAATTTTTGAGGGGAAATACTAGTCTTCATGGTAACCTATCTCAGACTTCATGTGTTAATTATATTGTGAGTATAAAATAATTACTCCTTTCATAATACTTCTTAAAAGTGCACACCTTCTCGAGACATCACACTGCAGTGCAGAGTATGCCAGCTACTGATATCACAGGCAGGGGTGTATTACAGACAGTCTGTGCACAGCCTCATTCATGCCTGTGAAAATGAGGGGACAGAATGGAGTCTGTACTTGGAAAAGATTGATTTACATCTTCTCAGCATAAGAAATTATGTATCTCAAACAACAGCCTGGGAAGAACAAAAAATCTGAAAAGATTTTAGACTGGATGTCATATACCCACTTTCTTTAGTGTTGGTCAGGCGACAGGATTGAGAGAGATCTATATTTAATTTTCCTAGAAATCACCATTACAAACCTCCTGATAGATGACCTATAGGGAAACTTTGAACATATTCCTTCATGTGTCATACTACCATAGATTCATCCACAAAGAGTACATTTTTTTACCCTTTCCATGAATTAACATGTTCTTATTTGCAAAATATCAGGATCATGGTGGGAGCCTGACTTTCCTTTCTCTACACTGCAGAGATTTGTCAAGAAATTAGGAGCTGCATATTTTAACTTTGGACTGCATACTGACATTTTTCAACATATGTTTATGTCTAGCATATCCAGTGTTAGTCTGCAAAACAACATGATGAGTGCTAAATTGCCAAGAACTCCTCTTTTAACTATATATGTATATATGCAACTCTCATCTTCGAGTCAACAACTCCATTCAAGGAGTTTCCACTTTAAGAAACCAAGGCCTGCATCTTAGACAATTCATTGTTTTAGTCAAAATTTCATTTAGCCATACACCACCAAAACAAGGTGTTTCCATCTTTGTGCACATGATCATTCATTAAAAGGGACAGGCCTTGCAACTAATTTTGTATCAGGTTTCACAACAATAAAAATAAAATAAATCTTCTTAATTGGAGTAATAAATACTGTTACATAGATGGTTTCACACTTAATCTTATCAACTTAATAGAATACTAATTTATTAGTGAAGTGGAAAAATACATTAATTTTTTTTAAAAAAAGTATATTTGCAGGTACTGTACTATTAAATATTTCATTTCACTGAATCTGTAATTCTTTGTTATCATCTTTCTTTTTATTCTTTCCTTAAAGAGGTCAGAAGAAAAAACCAAAATACAACATGGTTGGTGTCTGGCTTTTTAAATAAATGAGAAGTGTAGAGCTGGTAAAACCAGTAGTACAAAATGCTGGAAGAAAACACTGTATTTTGTTTACAGAAAGCTTATGCTTGGAGATGCTTGAAAGTGGCAACCTTTCAAGAGAGAAAAACAAATAAACTAGAAAACCTCCATAGTTTACATAAAGTACTTCCAGGTTACATTTGTTGCTTACTGATTTGGCTAGCCTCTCTTGCAGGTAACGATACAAGTGAATCTGGTGACTAATTTTTTTTTTTTTTTTTTTTTTTTTTTTTTTTTTAAATTTCTAGCCAGCCAAGAGCCTTCCCAGACTTAGGTCCTGTCCATCTCCTCCTGTAAGACACATAAAACATGGGAGAGAAGTAAAGAAGAAGAGAAAGAGGTCAAATGATGAGGGTTTTAGTTTGTAGGGGATTGCAATTTACAGCCCATCGTTTTAGGAGTTAAAGCACAAATACTGTAGCTGCTGAAGTGCCTTTGGCTTTTCACTGATAATTGTGTGAGCAAAGAAGCGTTCCACCATAACAGCAGGTGATAGTCTAGTCCAAGAGTCCTTGCAGAGGTGCTCTGCACTTTGTAACACAGTTCAGAAACACAGTGCTATCCCTGTTCCGCTGAAATCCACTGGAGACAGAAAAGTCAGTGTTCACAAATACACTGGCTGGTTTATAAAATACTCTATGCAACTGCAAACAGTAATTTTGTTCTAACTTGGGGAATGTGCACAAGGTAGCAATCTCTGGCATGGTCTTATGCAATGAAATCTGCAGAATCATGAAAATGAAAAGTTATTCATGTAAAAAATATGCATATATAATTCCAAGGCATGATCATCAACAAGGGGACTCTCAGGCCTGAGCTGAACTACAGAGCAGCACATCCTGTTTTTATCAAAAGGGAAACATATATTCCTGGGGTTCAAAAGCCCATTTGTTAACCAAATGCCAGTTACATAGAAACACTTGTGGAAAGAAATTCTGATGTATTGGAAAGAAACTGGAAAATATGCCACAGTGTATTGAATCCCAGTGAATTAACCAGATAGAAGATGGATTCTGGATGGCATGGTTTTTCTGGAAGTTAACCTAAAACTCAGTATGAGCCTCCAAACCCAGCTGTCTGATCACTGAGGTAGTGGGGTTACCTGACTTAGCTTTGATTTTGAGGTCAGGGATCTGCACTTAAAATGAACCTCTTAATCACCTGCACCATATTTTTGCTCACATTGTGAAAGACTTCTAACGAACATGATATGGATTCTTTCAGATGAAACTAAATTATACATAAAGCCTCCCGAGCATACCCATCACATTGCTGCCACTAATGGGCATTTAGCAGCCAGGGCCAGGCAACAGCCAAGCCAAAGTAAACCCCTGAAATGCGTTTAACACAGTTGTGATGGCTTCAGCTACAGCTTTTCCCCATACAGATCCATTGAACTGCAGGAGTTGTAAATGTTGACATGAGCTGAGTGAACTTCTTTTTCTGAGCAGGTGTAGTGATAAGGGCTGCCTTTCATTCCTAACTCAAGGAAAAAATACAAAAAAAAAGTTAAAAATGGGTGAGTATTAAGCGGAGAGAGGCATTTCCCTGAACCTCAAGCTTAGAGATATCTTTGTAGCTGGAGGATTAAGACACTCACTTCACCGTAGGTTAAGTTTAAGCAGCTGTGTTAGTGTCCTGAATTTTTTGGTTCCCCCTTTTAAATATCCAATTGACCACAGACATGACAACAACAGCTACTTGAGTCAGCATTGAAAATGCCACAAAATGCTATGTACCTAAAACCTGGTATTTTATCTAGCAGTTAGTACTTCTTAATAACAACAGCTGAACAAGGTGCACTTTAGCATGTTCAGATGGCGCTCAAAGTTTCTTCTAAGAGGATGAGACAGATCTTGGTACTTCATTTAAAGTACTCAAAGAAACGAGCTGGCATGACTTGTGCTACCTTGTGTTTGCCAGAGGCTAAGAGTGTATGTATAAACAGTGACTCTAAGTCAGCTGATACTCTTGTTACCTTGTTTACTTGCTTGTCTGTCTGTATGTTTGCAGAGGTATTCAAATTAGACAACTGTGGTTGCAATGTTTTGCTGCCTGGTATCAGTGGTTGAATTGTTGCTGGAGTCATTAGTGAAAAACGGCAGTTGAGACAAGAATCATAAAAGCTAAAAACTAACACAAGCCCTTGCATTTGCTACTGGATAAATACACAGCAACTAACTGCATTTTAAGTGTATGGAGCAGTAAGTCTGGTTAGAACTCAAAGCCATCATCCCATAAACACTCAGAGTTGGAGCAGATAATTTGATGTACAATAGTCCATGAAATAATCGCCCAGTAGCCCTTTCCACAGAGAAAGGGTAATTTAAAACTAAGATAATTTTTGTCCACTTCAATTAAGAAGTTACGTAGGAAAATCAGGTGAAAGACAAAATGGATTCATCTTGTTTCCTCATGTGTCTACCTCTTGAGAATCAGAGCATGTACTCAACAGAGTACATATGGAGGTTCACACTCAGCGAGGTCGAAATAGAATGGCAAGCTGGGGCAAAAATCCTTTTCTGGCCTGAAAAGCCTCTCCAAGCTGGAATTCTTTAACTTGGTGACAGCACTGTGCTGATGCCATCTCATCTGGATTTGAAGAATCTGAGCATTGCTACCCTGAACACTTCTCCATTCCTAAGGCAGCCACATGACAAGTAAACACCCTGGAAACCAGGTATGTCCCTAGCAGCAGCTACAGGTGGGACACTGATAAAAGTGAACAACGGCTATGAAATTGCAGCTTCTCTTCCTGCTGTTAAGAATTATTCAAGAACACGTATAGGCACCCCACAGGGCATTGATGTCCTGTTAGGTCACCTACTGACAAAGAGGATATAGGGGTGATTCCAAACAGACAGAGGAAGGTTGATTTAGAGGTCAGACTGTGCTGTCAGCAAGAGAGGCCAGAACTGAAATTTGAAGGGCTCACTGTATGTTCAGGAATGCCATGCTTCTCTGCCTTTATTATTTGGTAGACTTAGTTGTTGAAATTTATCATACAGAGACCAGAAGGTGAGCATCATATCAAATGATTGCAGGAACTTCCTTTATAGTGTGATGGATTTTTGCTCATTTTTGTATGTTTAATTTAAGAATCCATACAAACCCTGACTTTTTGTGTGTGTGTGTGTGTGTGTGTGTGTGTGTGTATGTGCTGTTTTTGAAGTCATTCTCAAAATCAACATGTTCTATAAAGATACACACGGACGTAAAAGGCAAAAAACAAAACAAAACAAACAAACAAAACAAACAAACAAAAAAACCCCCCCAAACCCCAAAAAACCACTAGACAGTGGAGTCTGGAATGTCTTCAACCAAGCTACAAACGTACATTGTTAAGAAGAGCCAAACCACAGTCACTGCCGATTTAAAGGAACTCTTGTACTTAGTGATCATCTCCATGAAGCAGAATGCATGGAAAACAAACATTAAGGTTTATAAACAGAAAGTAAATAAATGGTGCCCAGTGTTGGTCAGCACCAATTCATTTATAGACTGCTCTTCTCAAACCATCTGCCATTAGAACAAAAAAGCATGGAAGTACTTTGAAATTTCAACTTTTATTACAGAGCACGAAAATATCCCAGACAAGCTCAAATTGAATCCCCTTGTCTCTGCGTATATTTGCATACACATGTGCTTTGTTGCTGACATGTATTTTTATAGAGATGAGCTTCCTGCAGACATTGGACTCCTCTTTTACACCAGCTATTTTGAGACCTAGAATAAACCAAATATTTTGCAGACAACAATAGTCTGATCCTTACACAGAAGGTCATAATGAACTTCCAGTCGTCTAAAGAGCACTGGAATTTTGCCAGCTGCATAAGAATGTGCCTGACCTTAACAGTCCACTCTTGCTCTTGTAGATTCTCTTTACTTCTGAAAGAAATTCCCAAAGAAATTGTCTACAAAACAATGAAAACAGCATTGGGTGACTGTGATCTAGGAGCAGGGTTTTGGAAGATGTCATTGATTAGAGATAATATTTCTCACTGATTCTATATATTTTCCTATATAAAATAGAATGGTGTTACAGTGTATTAATTTGGTTAATATTGTGTTTCATTTGATTTGTAATGTCTCCCCGGTTTCCCGTAGAAACGATATCACCTGGTTTGTCCCTGCTCGGCCGTGCCCATCCCCCACACTGGAATGTAACCCAGCTCTGCTCCACTCCCACTTTATCCCGGATTGGGCAGTGGCTTGTCCCTGCCTCTGGGCCCGTCCCCCTGGGGAAAAAGCTCCGGGACAGGTGGGGCCTCGGGGACCCTGGCTCTGGCGTGGACGGGAAAGGAGCTAAAACTAGGTCCTGGGCAAATAAAGCAGTATTTCACGCCCCCCCCGTCCCCGGACAAAGAGCAGGCTCTTTCCTTTTGCCATCGGCGGTCGTCTGGTCTCATAAAGAAACACCACAGAATGGGATGCAATTTATTATCAATCCAGTCAAAAATGTATACTATTTCACAGTTCTTATATTTCTAATGAACAATATGAGGGAAAAAAGTATACAAGTATTAAAGATACAGCCAGGAAATGTATATTCCAAACGTATTTGAATTTATTTGAGCCTTCTGCAGCAGGCCTTCAGTTAGAAATGCTAACAGAAATGTCCATTGACTTCAGAATACAGTTAGCCAAGCTTCCATACCTAGTAGATTTAGTCAAACTGAATTCTGGAAGAATTTTTTGAATACATTTTTATAATTACCTGCATAATTTTAAGTTAATAGTTTGTGAATAACTAAAATGTGTTTTATTCCTTATATAATACCTGTATCCAGTTAAAACATTTAGTAGCAAGAACTGTTATGTCAATAATACTATGACATTAGGGTGGTAAAATGGTGTCCTAGGGAGGAATCTTTTTTAGAAAAAAAAATTACTTGGCTGGTGGTCCTCAGAGTTTAATGGCTGGGTTGTTGTGAATCTTCTGTTTGCAGCTAAGCTGCTGCTTGGTTCCCTGCAAAGAATGGGCTGTGGAACCCAATGAATCTCACTAGAGTTTTCTTCCCGACCATGACCCCAAATATCTACAGAAAACTTAGGCATGTAGAAGGATGGGACATACCCATACCTTAATCTTG
This sequence comes from Hirundo rustica, assembly GCF_015227805.2. NCBI lineage: Eukaryota > Metazoa > Chordata > Aves > Passeriformes > Hirundinidae > Hirundo > Hirundo rustica. Next base: position 18,892,742 of record NC_053453.1, on the reverse strand, counting down.
AAAGATACTGTGACTTCACAGGGGTTGTCACAGAGCCTTGGGCATCTGGATGAGCTGCACAGTCAATCTCGGTTTAGGAGAGGCCAGTCTTGCAAGCTATGGATGTTTGGTGAGTTGAAATTTCCTTTTTATAATGGCAGCCACTTCAGGCTGTAACAGAAACCCAAGTGCTGCTGTCCCACAAGAACCTGAGGCATGGAGTAACTCCACTGATGTGGGGCTTGTGCCCAGATAAAGAACATCTGCTAGATTCACCTGGAAAAAGTAGTCATTCTGAGTTTGTGTTACTCTATCCACTGCTGAGCTAGAACTTGATAAAACAATAAATAATAATAATAATAATAATAATAATAATAATAATAATAATAAACATGCAGAATTCAGCCCTAATTTGTGCCTCCAGTGAGGTCCAGTCTTTGTCTGGTAGGTAGAAAACCACAGGAATAAAAAAAACCCTGCATATTTGTCATAGTTGCAGCCTATTAAGGAGATGTTGAAAGCTGCTGACTTGCTGGAACAGGTGAGACCCACCCTGCATATAAGAGATATAAAAGCAGCCATAAGGAGAGGAAGGAAGAGGAAGTCAGTATCTGGAACAGATACTGTGGGGAAAAGCCTGTTGAGGCATCTTTCAGTACAGTCACAGTATTATGAATTATTTTTCCTCCTGGTAAAAGCAAATTCCAAACACCATAACTTATCTAAGTACAATGAGTGTCACAGTGGATATTCACCCTATTCTTTTAATGCTAACATATCCAGCTGAGAGTGGAGGAAGAAATATAAGCCTAAAAGAAAAAAAAAAGAAAATAAAAGAAAAGAAAATACTGCGTTTGTAATATTTCTACCACAGACTTAAGCTAGAAAATACTTCAAGGTTCCTAGAAAATATTGTTTGCATGAGGTCTTTAGCTTAATTTCCATGATTCTGAATTCTGATTCATTGTAATACTATTCCAGATCAGATCTGCAAACCTAGTCAAATATCTGTGTAACTACAAATCTGATCAGAGTGCTTCACCTGGATCTTAAATATTGTTTGCTACAAGTCAGTAATTGTGTGTTACGTGAAAGAAAATAAATGGATAGTAGACAAAATAGTGAGTGGCTATATTCCTGTCCAGAAATTAGAAGCAGCCTAGTAAGATGTGTATTTTTCTGCAAAACCTGACACTGGCTCAGAACAGAAATTTTTTACAGAAATGGAGTTCTGAAAACATTCTCCTTTAAATCAGATTTTCCTTCTTCCTTAGAAACTTTGTCCCTTGTCTTGTAGTTATCTCACTACTAAAATATCTGAGAAAAAAATGAATTAACATCTTTCCTTCTGTGATATTGTTCTGGAGCAACAATATGAAGTCTTAATAAACAATCATTCTTATTCTGATCATTGCCTGGAGTTGGTTAGAAGTCATGGAAAGAGGAGTTCAAGTTAGTGGACTGTGAAATAGCTTGGTGAAAGGAATGCATTTAAAGGCTGTCTCAATAAATACCTCCTAGGGTGGGGAAGAAAATCAAATGAAGATCCATTAATCTGTCCCAGGGCTGAAGATAGCATCATCCCAAATCCTAAATTACTTCTGGCAAGCCATCAGCACAAGAATCCAATCTGTGTAGAAATTGTTAGATAGTCTGGGGACTTCCAAAAGGCATTTGGCCCCCAAAAATACATCCATTATACATCTGGTGTAATAGGAGTATTGAATTACAGACAGTCCAAACCAAACCATAGAGAAAATCTCATAACTTTTTCACTGTTTTTTAGGTGAGTTTTCAGATAAAACCCAGAGTTCTGTCTTAGGGCACAGAGATTTTTATTGCCATACAAATATACTATGCAGTACTTAGGTGTGGTCTATTCTTAAACTCATTATGGTTAATTTACTCTACTGTAAATAGCAACAGACACAAGTGTTTACAAATGAGACTTTGTTCCCATATCCCTGTCCGTGCCTTGCCAGCTTCCTGGAGGGAAACTCAGCGATGCAGAACTTTATTCACTGGAAACTTTATGTGTTTATTTGCAAACAAAACCTTTGCATGTGATCTGAAGCCTACGATTTGCCTACAATATGTTGTCATCCCAACTGTGTTTGTTAACACCAGACTGAACAAATTGGAGGGAGTACAAATGTCAGAAGTTCAGTTGAAGATTGAAAACCTGGGTGTGGCTAAAAAATTCACTATTGTTTATCAACAAAGTTGACTACATATAGCATGGCATCCTTTGTGCCTATACAGCAAATGAAGATGGAAAGTAAAAAATAGTAACTTTTCTTATACACAGTGGGCTTACAGTCATTGTGAGGCTAATCACTACTTTATTTTCCTCCATAATAAGAGAAGCTTTTGAAGCAGCTGTTCTGATTTATTTGAAACCATGTTTTGCATGACTTAAAATTTATATGGTGGGCTCACTCTTTTTTTAAGGATTTAAGATTTTTTTCTCTTTCATCCTGCGAAAAACTGGCAGAATCACATTGCCTGAAGTGTCTTATAGATAAAAGCATTAGTTTGCTAAGCCACTTCACCTGCCTGCTTCTTTCATTTGATTCTTAACAATGTCATACTTCCCTCAAAGCCCACATTTAATCCAGATCATGTGTTTTAAAAGTGCTGTTTTTCAGCAATCAAGTGCTCTTGCCATCCGATACTAACATGAACTCTCCTACCAAGCATTTCAGAAGATCCTCTCTTGCAAACAAACAGCAATAGAAAAGGACTGTCAAAAACAGAGCTCACTTTTTCATGGAAAGAGTCAGGTAAAGGACACTGATCCCACTCCGGCATGGAGATCTTGTAGCATAACTCTTATCAACTTCACTCCTCTTGCTGTCATGATTAAATCACTGGTGATCAAGGGTACATACCATTACCTTCACAGTACCTTAGTGTTCCTGGCAACTGTTTAACTGAGAGCCATTTGCTGCCCTGAAAACTTCTGTCAGTCAAGTTGTTCTGATTCAGGGTCAGTAGGACTGGATGAAAGCACTGATGATGCTTTCACACAGATTGCAGGTAGCACACCTAACTTTCCCAGCTGAAGGACCTCATTAACTTTCCAACAGAAGACATCGACTACAGTTGGATTTCAGACAGGATCTGTGAAGCACCATGCTTGGAAAGAGTTTAACCCACAGATGGAAATACAACAGTGTCAAGGGAACAGCCTAAAAACATCTTCCCAGTTACTTAGCTGTTGTAAGAAAATTTTTGCAGCACACCACTGTACTAACATAACCATATTGCTCCTGGGACCCTCTGCAGAGAGCTGTTTTGTGTCATAAAGATGAGGCAGCTACTTTAAAGCAGCTCAAGTAACTCTCATGAGCTTACTCCTTCTGAGACATACAGGTTCCCAGGCTGCAGACACAGTGGATGATCCATGCCACAGTGGAATTTCTGAAGTAAGCATATAAAGTCATTTAGAACTCTACAGTTAAAGAAAACTCCTCAAAATGACCTTTGAAGTCTGAAATGTGTCAGAAGCATCTGCTCAGTTGCATATATATATACTGTGATTTTGGAAACACCCTATTTCTCTTACCATATTTAGGCCAAAAGTGATAGTGGTAAACAGAATATCAGGACCTCACATATTCTGTGGACTTTGAATTTTCTTCCCTTAACAATCTTTTGCTGAAGCATCATGCTGCAGAAGAGAAAACTGTACCTAACCATTAAAATACGTTGTACCAGAGAAAATAGGAGGAAAGGATGAACCTCAGAGAAGCATGTCTCCCTCAGAGAAGCATGTCTCCCCAACCCTCCTGATCTGTAACACCCCACATATCAGATCTAAGCAAACGAATCCTAACTAGAGGAATGAATTTGATAGATGGGTTCCACAAGAATGTGAGGTGTTGCATTACTTAAACTCACAGGTTGCATTGCTTCAATGGAGAACAGAGAGCACTGGCTTCCTTCTTTGTATACAGTAAGGCAAAGGTCTTGACTTTATCTTTAGATGCAGCTGAGTAGCAAAGGATAATTTTAAAAGACTCCCAGGGAAAAAAAAAAAGAAAAAAAAAAAGAAAAAAAAAACAAAAAAAAAAAAAAAAGAAAAAGGAAAAAAAAAAAAAAAGGATAGGGAGGAAAAAACTCTGGAAGAAATGGGAACATAATATCAACTGTATCTTAGAAAAAGACTCTCCTCTTGTAGATTGCCAAAAGAAAAGGGACTCCAAAGGTGTCACCTCACCACCCCACCAGGAATAACAAAGAATTACAGGACAGCCATTTTGAACTTGAAAGCCTGTTTCACCATTCTGCCCTTGGAACTTTTAGCTTATTATCCTTATATAGATCTGGGTCTACATCTTCAGTATTCTTTTCAACTTATTTCTACTAATATGCTTTTATATTATTCCTGTTTCTTGCTCCTTGTTTCCTGATCACCCTTTCTCTCCCACCCTCTTTATTAAGTTTCCTACTGACAGAAGCATTTTTAGGTCTTGCAGCCTGGAAGAAGTTTTTGAGGGCTTGAAAAGATCCCTCTGCAATTATGCTATTCAATGAAACTATAGAGACACACATGTGGAGAAGTGCTAGATCCTCTTTTATCCTCTTAGCCAAGAAGTCATTTTATATAGGTCAGTCAGATCCTTTAGCAAATTATTGCTATGCTGTATTTCCAAATAAAAGTAAATTGTATCCTGTATATTCTGACAGGTCCTTCTGTCAGGACCTGCTTTTATGTAGAATTCTTATTTTAAAGAAATTATAATTTAAAGCCTCAAAACTAATATGCATTTCTTATGAAGCTGTTATTCTTAGTATTTTCAGAATAAAAAAACATATCTGCTGTAAGTTCCACTTTTGTACTTGCCTACATTTCAGATTCAGATCAAATCAAAGGCAAATCTAAGAATGGATTGAGAAACATCTACATGTGGTTTTTGTTTGGATGAAATATGTAAGAAATTCTCATGAAATCTATGTTTAATTCCACTGCTAGAGCCACTGATTGAAAAAACATAAGAGAAACAAATGAGCACATAGTTTTTATTTTTTCAGTTTATATATCTACTTGCATTAAAACTAGAGATATAATTAAATACTGCTGTAAGCATTTGACAGGGTTGGATAAAGCTGTAGTCTGAAGAAAAAACTCCTGCATTAATAGAAATCTAGCAAAGCAAGTAGGCCACCGATATCTTGTCAGCATTGGACTACTGCAGCTGTCCAACAGAAACAGCATGACAGTCTCCAAAGCATGCAGAGACTATCCAGAGAACGTTAGTTTTGTCATTATTGTTGTTTTTTCTTACTTGAAATAGAATACACATGAAGAGAAAGTAAATTGAATGTCTCCATGTTCCTTTGGGTAGGTTGTTGGTCAGACTCCTTTTCCACACAGAGAAAGATATGGCCATATGGTATATGGTGTGCTTATTCCTGTGCAACAGGGCTTCATGCAGTAGATACTGGGAATTACAGTCTACTCTAATAATTCCTTCTTTTCAATCATTAAATCCCCAATTAACTTACCTGATGAAAGTCGGCACAGCCTAATTGGGACTTGTCAGGTTTTTTTCCGCTTTTAACTTTTTTTCATTTCAATGAGTGTCCTTGTTGAATTACTTTTAGTAATACGCCCTGTGAATAATGGTGATATGATCAGCCATTGTGGATGGAATTTTTTTTCAGAGAACTCTGATGCTACCAAATTGATGATATCAAATATCACGTAGATCTGTCTTTTGGTCTGCTACAACACAAATGGTATCAAAAGGACCACACCTGCACAAGCAGAAAGGGAGAGCTATATCCTGGACTCTTATTGAATTGACTGAATTTGATTGCAGTTATGGTTTTAATATTGGTGAGGAAAGGATTACAAAGACCTAATTTTTTGGTGCATGTCAAACAATGAAATTTAAGTCTAATGAAGAATAACTAACTCTCTCCATAGTTTCAGCAGCCCATTTTCTTTTAACTCTGGATTTGGCAGTTTTAGCCCACAGAGGTGAAAGACATCAACAGTGTGAAGGGAAACGTAACCTTCCATTTAATTAAATGTTTATTATCTTATGTTTATTCTTGATGTATCAAAGCTAACTCCACTTTAAAAGGCACATTTTTATCAAAATACCACCACAAATCAATGTACACAAAAACAAGCAGGGAGAGAATGTGTTATAGAAGAAAATTTTTGTAGAGAGATTGGTTTTACTGAAGTTGATAAAAAATCCACCTGATGAAAATGTAAATAAAAAGAAAATACTGTTGATGTATGAACTGTAATATTACTAACACATTAAAAATTTTCTTTTAATTGAAAAATGCCCACTTCAGGGTACTAAAAGCATGCTTTGCTCAGAGCACTTATTCATTGGCAACTCAATCTCTTTCCTGTTGTTCTCTAATGCATCTTATATCAACATGGAAATCCCTCTCACTTATTATTCTCATTTCTTCCTTAATAATATCATCTTCCATTGTAAACCTGACATTTGAAGCAGTGGATAGAGGCAATTAAAGAGTGAAAATAATTACAGGAGGAGGAAAGTTTATTGCACATGCTACTAAACAGAGAAACTACCGTAAGACATCCTTGCAACAATGCAGAGGCTAATGCTTTTGAAAAATAACCACTCAAATACTTCTCACTCTTTGACCCAGTTTAATTACCCTGAAAATGAGTACAGAATAAAAAAAAATTGGTACTCAGTTTTGAAAGGCATTTATGAAACCTGTCTTCTCCCTTCCAATTGAAGTTCCATTTCCTACCAGATGAACCATGAAGTGGTAACAGCTTGGGGCAACAGTTTTGATATGAGAGCTCTCTACTAGAAACAAGGCTTTGTGGGAGAATTAGAACCAGAGACACCCCAAAAAGAGGAGTACACAATGGAATTGAGATAATAAAGGACTTATTTTGTTAGAAGATTTTAAAAAATATCTAAAAGGAGTTAATATATTACACAAATAAAGCTGATTGATTGCATTTGCAGTGTAGTTAAGCAATTTGAAGAGTGCCAGATCAGTATTCTTCTTCTATAATGGCCATGATAACTCATCATATTTGCTTTCCTACTTGTAAATCATATTTTGTTTTCTTTACCAGAATTCTACAAGTAATTGCTGGTGGCCTATAGACTAAGTCACAGATGTTAGAACAAAAGACAAAACAAGTACATTGAATGTACATTTCACATTTACACCCAACAAAGGTTGTCAGCTGTTTCTTCCTTGCAGCTGCTTAAAGAGCTTACTGTCCTCTCCCACTGGAACAACTACCTCTTGCACAGATTTAGAAGTTTGACTAAATTTCTGGAAGATTAATTTGATATTTTTGCCTAATGTTATTTATCCCTATTAATAACAGAGGTGGATAGTGTTAAAGACAAAAGCTAAACTACCTCTCTACCACCATCCCCCTTTGACTGAAGATCAACTTCAGTCCTTCATTCCCAACTCCTCTACCTCCTCCCTCCTGAGTGGTGCAGGACAGGTGAAGAATAGAGGTTTATGGTCACAGAATCACAGGAACCCAATGGTTTGGGTTGAAAGGGACCTTAAAGATCATCTAGGTCCAACATCTCTGCCATGGTCAGGGACACCTTCCACTAGAGGAAGTTTCTCACCACTATCACAGTGGAGAATTTCTTCCTAACAGCTAATATAAACCTACCCTCTTTCAGTTTAAAACTATTACACCTTGTCCACAGTCAATCCCTAATACTTGTTATGACTTGTTATGGTCAATCTATAATATCTCCTCTCTGTTGCTCCTTGCTCTTCTCACATGGGTCCTCTCCAAGAACTGCAGTTCCTGCAGACAGTGTTCTTCTTGGATATGGGGTCCTCCACATGCTGCAGGGAAATTTCACCTATTGCACATGGAGCACCCCTTCCCTCTCTTACTTTTCTGACCTTGGTGTTCCCAGGGCTGTTTCTCACATTTTTTTCCAATCACTCCTCTCCGCTGTGCAGAGACTTGAACTTGTGTCCTGGGTGGGGCAGTCCCAGCCTCTCATCATAGAGGCAACCCCTGCAGCTCCCCACTAACAAAATTCTGCCATGAGAGTAGAGTAACAAACAATATTCACCTTTAGGATAAATTCACTCAATATTTAGCCTGAGGATTTGGAGAATAAAGTCTGTAGAGTTCCTGTAGTGCTTGTCTTCCTCAGCAGCACAGAAGGGAATGCTAACAGGTATCAGGTAAAACTAGTCCCATGTGTCATCAAGATATAGTTTTATGTTTTATATATGCTATATGTATGCTTTAAATAAATATATTATATCTTCTATTTTGTGCCCTAAAAAGTCAACTGGATAGATACTCTGGGAAAAAAAAAAAAAAAGCATTTTTTTTTGTCTACTGCAAAAATGAATGGTGCCACATTTTAAACTTTACAAAGCGTAACAGTCACACACTATAAGAAATAAGACTAACAGAGGAATGGAAAGAAATGATGAAAAGCTGTCTATCCTACAGAGCAGTTTTCCTTAAGGAGAGTCAGAACTGCTTTATCAACTCATCTAGGACAGAGAAACACAGCATCATTAAGATAGGAAAAGACCTCCAAGATCATTGGTCAGTCTGACCTCTGACCCACCACCATATTAACTAAACCACTTGTATACAGAAAAGAGCAGATTTTGATATGATTCACATATTTTATTAGACTACTTGAATTCTAGGAAGCTTCATTTTCTCTCATAGACTGGATTCAAAGACATGGTTGTCTGGACTGCATAAAAGACTACAAACTATGTAAGAGAACAGTAGATGAAACTACTGCCTCATCCCTGCATGTGGCCTTCCTATTCCCCAGACACCATGACCAAGATCCTTCTGAGTAATTGGGAAGGTACTCAGAGCCAACTTTTACTACCCATGAAATCTCCATGGGGCTGAAATGGCAGATGACAGGTAAAAGAAGGCAAATGATGTGCCATATTTTATCTATCTCAGCCCAGTCTACAAATCAAGAAGAAGCAAACTGAGATCTGGACTAAAAGGCAAAAACCAAATTTTCTCCCCCTGAGATTAGAGTACATCCAGTTATCAGAGTACAAAACTTAAAAGCAGTGTAAGTGCAGCCAGGAAACCATTTGGAGTCTGGTTTGGATGCTCTGGTAATGGCTGCAGACTGAAAAGATATCTTCCGCAAGCCATATTGTTTACATGTCTGATGAACATCTGGCTGATACTTGAGGACCATGAAGAAGAACTCCCATCAGAGGAGGAAGGCAACTGTGAGAATAATGTTTAAGATGCATGGTTGCTTCATTTTTATATTTTCACCATTTGGTCAGGTAACTGTAGCTCCAGTGAGGATGTCATTCAGTGAAAAATAAGCTGGAGCCACTGCATGACATGGGAAAGATTCAGACATCTGAAAATGCTGAAACAGTTTTATCTTCTTTCTTTCCAAGGCAGCTGAAACAGATATTCCTGAGACAACATTGCCAGAGAGAAAACAAAGCTATTGTAAAAATCTCAGCTACACTTTGTACATTATACACAAAGTCTACCACTGCAATGCTGATTATGCTGATCTGTAACAGAGGGAACATCGGTACAAGCACAGGACAACTCACCTCTGCTGTGTGCTTAAGCCAGGGTCAATTTTAACAGTAGCCCAAGCATTTTCATTGCCTGTCAAATCTAGTTGTACAAATCTGGTGTTTCTGCTGCTGGTAGAACATAATATACTGTTACCTACAACACAGCTTTTGAAATGCTGCTTCATCAATTTCAAGTGCATTTCTATTAATTGTGAAATCATTTATTCTAGTCTAGAAACCCTTATACATGAGCAACACTAATAAAAGGAAAAGAAGAAAATAATTTCCACAGAAAAATCATGCTAGGAAAATTATAATAATGTACTGAAATAAACCAAAGTTTTCAACAATCAATTATCTTTCTCATTTTTCTTTCAGTTGCACACTGGCTCAAAATTATTTTGTTTTAAACCGCTCACAGTCATCCTGCACTTTGTTCTTTTACAGAGGCACTGCCACCCTAGGTTGACAGGCTCTCTTGCGCCCTGTGGTGAAGGGGTTGGATCTGGTTGGAATCTCTGGTCTTCCCTCCCAGGTCCCAAAGCAACTGCCTGGGCACTGACACCCAGCATGATGTGGGGACACCAAGGAGACAGAAGGCAGCTCCTGCCTGGCTGGTGGCTCCCCAGTGATTTCTGCAATCAGGAGAACAGCTCACCTGTGAGGACTGGGCACTGCCACATAAACAGGGATGAATTTCTGAACTGGCTGGCTCAACAGCAGGTACCCCTAATGCAACCAGGGCTCACGGTTATTAGAGCCTCTCCACAAAAGCACCATCATCTATTTTACACTTTAGCTTTGGGTAAGACTTTAAACATATATGTCTGGATGTTGCATTTTATCCCACCACCTGTAGAAAGGTGGTAGTATTGGTGAGCAGCTCACAACAGCTCCAAACATGTGAAAGCACCTTCTCTGATGACAATATATTAATGAGATATTAAAATATGACTGATCAGGGACATCTTATGTGACTGATAAAGACTGATTACATCTACTTTAGACTAATTCTACTGAGAATTTTAAGATGAGCTTAAGATGAGCTTAAGATTTTAAGATTAAGTACAAGCCATATATGAAATATAATTTACTTGAATGTTCTAATGGAAAGTGAGCATGAGGGATCAATGAGGTAACAATCTTTGAAGAATCAGCATCAAGCCCTCTTTCCATTGTTCTAAGTAATTAATAGTGTACTTTCTTAGAATTTGTGTATATAACTATCAAGTCACAGTGTATTTCAGTAACATCTCAATATTTAGAAATGTATAAAAAGACAATAAATGGTTAAAGAATAAAGGAGATTAAAGAGATTAATATTTTCTTTCCTTCTTATTGCTCACAGAATATGCAATAATGTTTCTTGCAAAAAACAGTCAAAACAATTCTTGTTGTTTAACACAAAGCATAATAGCCTTCAATAAATAAACTAAATAAAATAATACAGCATTCAAAATATGGGTTTGAGTTGAAATGTCAGGACTTTGTTCTTTAAAACTCAGGAAAAACCTTCTCTTGAAACTTCTGGGACCTCAATTTTCTGGCTTTCCTGACCTTTACAAACGTTATCTTGTGCCTCCATTTGGGACAGCATTTAAGTACTTCATTTGCATTTAATTTGGGATAATTTTTAACCTGCAAAAGTCACCAAAAGTAAAACAAATACAAGATAAGAGAGTACCTGAGTATTCTATGGAAACCTGATCAGCATGATTCATACACAAGGAGGGGGAAAGTACAGAGAACTTGGACTTTCCCCTCTTTAAATCTTGACACCATCAGCGTTGGAAACCACTGGATGACAACCTCTGCCACAAGTATGTCACTCTCTATCTTACAATGCCTACGTAACTCAATGATTGCAGCTGAGCACTGCTTTGGGAATTCTCCTTTCCCCAACACCCAAGTACATTTCCTTAAGGAAAGAAAGAGAAGAAAAGTCTCAGGAATTATTTTATATGGATAGCAAATATACAAAGAGGATATTTTAACTGCCTTCTAAAGGAGAGCCAAATTACAGAAACAAGCCCATTGGATACATAAATTAGAAAGATTATTTGTTCCCAGCCTCTTTCTCCTCTATCATTTTCTGCCTCATTTATTCCAATTATTTTATAAACATCAGAGTATTGAGAAATCTTGAGGAATGCTCAGAGACAGAATTTTTTTCACCTGTCCCCAAAAGGAAGAGTATCCTCCATGTTTCTCCCTGGGTCATACCACCCTCCCTAGTCCCCTGGAAGACATCTGTCTTTTGAACTCAGCTGAAGGCAAGACTAGCTTGTCTATTAGGATGGAAGGATAAAATTCTTGGATATTTTTATCACAGGGTTCATGACTGAGTATTTAGTAAAGTTACAAAATCATCACTAGTGAAAGGTGGTGAGGGTGTTGGGGAAAGCATCCTCTGGAAAAAGCAAAATTAAAGAGTCCCAAATCATTGGGGAAATATGTATCACAGCACTTATTATGGAAATATGTACCCTGAAGTAAAAATAGACTTCGAGGGATAGGAATTTCTTTCTACTTATCCTAGACAATTGTAATGGCATTCTGGATTTCTGTCCTCTTCACACGTGGGTGTGAAAAGAAATGCAGATTTCTCTCAAACTCAAACTGTTTGGATAGACATTTATTGATTGGAAAGCTCAGTCTCCAAACCAAGTACACATTTACTCCTTGTGAAAAACGCCAATCACTTGTTTTTAAAATTTTAAAAGTTTAATAGTAAATAAGATGGTTATAAAAATAGAATTAGAGTAAAAAAATTGAACAATTAGAGTTAGGACAATACGAGACAATAAAAAACAAAGTTACAGATGTCTGGGTGCCTCCCCGATCAAAAAGCTCCGAAGAAGGACGCCTGCTAACAAAGGACCATCTCTTAAAAGCAATAGCCTGTTGAATATTCATATATTTCATACATGATGCATAAACTCTATTCAAACAAACCGTCTCTGGTTAGTATCACTTTTTTTCCTTTAATCTCTGTGGCATCCTCAAGGCTGAGAGAGGCAGGAGGAGTTGGTCTCTTTTGATAAGGAAGTAGGAAATTATTTTTTTCTCTGAAAGATTTACGTTTTCCTATGGTTGGCACACAAAAACTACACTTTAACTACAAGACTATATTTACTATACTATCAAAACATCAATACAACATTAACAATCAATACAACATAATACATATAGTAAACATCTTGCGCAGAGCCATATAATATGCACTTTTCACACTCCTTATACCCCAAGCCTTTCTGTCAGTAATCCTGCTGGCCATCTCCTTGGCTGTGACTCTTGGCTTACTAACTGCTCTCCACATCCTTCCAGTCTGGCTTTAGGGTGGTCACTGCCAGCAATCATTTTGTGCATTCTGTAGGCAAGCTGTGAAACCTGTTTTAAAGAATTAGTCAAAAGAACATTGAAACACGATTGATTACTGCAACTGGCAATTAGTGACAGCACAGCAACCTGAGTAAAGCCTCAGTTTCAGACAATTTCAAAGCAGTTGTACCTCCAAGGCCAAGAGGTCAGAAAGCAATTGTATCCAAGGTCACAGTTTGTAACTAGGGAAAGAAGGAGGCTCTCCTCCTTCCTACCCCTCTACAAGCTTCTGCTGCTAAAAGCTCCCCTGGTCACACTTCAAACTCTAGCTGAGTAACAGGCAAGGAAACATGAACTGGCACGAGTAACCATGTAAGAGTACAAACAGGCTGAAAGGAAAGAATATGTGACTGAAAGCAGAGGCAATAAAATGGAAGTACAGTGGAGGGTGAGGAGTAAAAGGGTGGAGAATATAGGAGGTGAGTACCTGCTGACTTTAATACTCATGAAAACACAGGTATAATATGATTCCTATAGTATGCTTCACTGCATCCTAGGTATGTTAATTCCAGACCTGTGTCAGTTTTAGACCACAGGTATGTTTTGAAGCATACATTTATCAATATTCAAAAATATTTCCTTTATAATTTATTTTGCACATGAAATCTAAAAGATTAACAGAATCACTTTTTACGTTGTTTCACAGTTTTCTACAAACATTTTGTCTTCTACACCTGCTGATTTTTTTTTGTAGTACCCAGTGGCAAAGAGCCACATAGCATGTAAATCTCATCTGATGTTTGTTTCCTTGACAGCAACTTCCTCCCTAAACTATCAGACAATTTGACTTGAGACAACACCAGAGGCCAAGGCCATCTACCCTCTTGAGCTAGAGTGCCTTCAATTCGGTCTTACCTATGACCTGATATCTGCAAAGAAACTAGAGAAATAAATTTTGGGGGGCTGGCAAAAAAGAAAAAAAGCATATTGAACAGTCCCTGTTATCCTTCTCCCTAACTCATATCTACATTGCTTGTTTCTTTTCATCTTCCTTCTATTGTCTCCCCTTCTTTACATTCACTAACATTAAACATACAGAAACATTGGCATAAAATAAAATTTGCTTAACTCCCAGCATTTTCTTTAACCTATCTTCAACCTACATTAATACAGATGTAAACCTAATTTTTCCCTGTTGGGCCTTTGGAATCTTTTGATTTTGTTGTTTATAGGAGATGCAACCCTGCACAGCAAAGCTAATGAAAGCATGAAATATTCATATTGCATCCCTAATTGTATAATAAAGTGGAACATGTGCTGTTATAGTTGAAAACCTCCAGTCTAATTAGCAGTAGCCTAATAAATGCTTAAGTGAAACATAAAATGTTTAGTGCTACTCAACTAAATCTCTTTCCTCATTCAGTTGTATTAAAAATGACAATAATAAGATAATATAAAATAATACAAAACATATGTGCAAATATATATATTTATTGTAAATATATAAATATTAACTAAGGGGTTCCTTCAGAGTTTCATAATCAAAAATTGGCTTGTTCCATTATTACTTCTACTATATATTTGTGGCCTTTAATTTTTTTTTTTTTTTTTTTTTTTTAAGTGTTACTGTTTAATTTATCATCACCTAGTATAATTTTCTGTATTATGGGAACATAACATACAGTTGTGTTATTTCAACTTTTAATTTACTCGGTAGCCCTGGAAAAATAATCCCAAATTTATCCTTTAAATCTAATCAAATAAACAAAATTTGAACAAAGAAATCAGAAACACCATCATCTTCTTATTTTCTTTTTCAAAAATCTCTGCTGAAAAATCATTATCTGGTTTCCAGGAACTATTTCTTCTGCAATAGATAGGAAAAGAAGGAGCAAAATGAAAGTTTCTGTGGAAGAGCCAGCAGTGCAAAACTAGGGAAAAAAAAAAAAAAAAAAAAAAAAAAAAGAAAAGAAAAAAAAAAGGCAGCTTATCCATTTTCTAAAAGGTTACAGGTGGTTTCAGATGAAGAAAAACTTTTTTTTTACAATGCAAAGATGTTTCTACATTTTAAATATCATAACTAGAAAAATGAAAGAAAATGTTTGAACAACCAAAACAACTTCAAACAAAATAAATAGAATACATTTATTATCCCATCGACTAATTTAAACACTACTAGAGCAATAATTGGATAAAAATGTGCCCTTTGGCCAGGGTTTTCTACAAGAGTCTATTATAGTGATTATTTTCTCTTTCTCAAAATTTGCTGATACAAATTTTGAGACACAATTTCAATCAAAATTAATCTGATGTAACAGACAATGATATTATTTCTCCTCTTTTCAATGCTTCAGTTTAAGTGTTTTATAAATATACAAGCTAATTGCCTCATTTTCTTGTTATTAAAACTAACAATAATGCTGAAATTATGACATGATAAGGGTAGTGTTTTATTTTCTGTTATTATGGGGACCATCTTTTCTACATTATTGAGGTTTTATATGTGATTGTAACAAGTTAAATATTAGCACCCTTTGGAAGTGTTGGTGTTTCTCTTTCCTTATTTATGCAGAGTAAGTTGATTGACATTTAATATTGTCAATTTACAGACATTTTCTTTCCAATTTATTTCCCTTTTTCGTGTACTGTGTACAAGTGTATCTCGTTGAATTACTGACTCAAAATCAGATGTTTGACATTGAAACAGAGTGCCATTTTATCTAAGTGAACAAAGAACAGATTGATGAGAAAGTACATTTAAGTAATGAACATCTAATCTGTATCTTAGCGAAATGCTTCAGGATTATTTTATCTAAAAATCACAGTGAGCATGACATAATTTTTTTTTAATTGCTTTGAAGCGTGGGTTAAATTATGCATCACTTGCAGATTATACTGAAAAAAATATTGACTTTTCTGTCTCTAGAGTCCCCTCAAGGTGCTTTCCCTTCTTCCTCTTCATCACACAGAACCTATACATCTATTTGATTTGAAGCTTTATGTACCATAGGTAAGCACTAAAATCCACTACAGGATAAAATACTGAATTCAGTACTAACAAAATCCTCAGGGGGACAATTGCTTTATATTAACAAAGGTCATGTTTTACTGATGTGCCTTTTCAGTTACTTTTAGAATCAATAACAATTTTTAGGTATTTCTATTATGTTTAGTATTAATTTCTGTACATTTGTACAATTTTGATGCCCCATAACAAGTGAAAAAAGTATTATAAAAAGATTTTACCACACAATAATCAAGTTGGAGACACTAGGAGAGTTCTATTAACAGCCAAAACTAATATTCCAGTTATAATTCAAATTAATACCAACTTCAGTGTCAGGTTTAATCAGATTAATAGGGCATGAATGAATGATATGACAAAGGGCCCTTAGATGTTTAATTGTTTAAAGGATCTGTAGTCCATTTGAAACTAATTTCACTGCAGAGGAGCAGGAACAAGATTCTGAAACAGACAGTATGAGAATTTATTTAAAATGTAGCCAGGAATTTACTGTAGACTTCTCTAAGTCCTATGTGCAGACCAGTCTATGGGTCTCTCAGACGCCAGGAAAATCTCCTAGCTTTGTGTTGTCCCCAAACTTGCTGAGAGGCACTCTAACCATTCATCCAAGTAATTGATGAATACCTTAATAGTGTGCCCAGTATTGAACCTTGGGGGACACCACCAGCGACAGGCCTCCAACCAGACCCTGTGCCACTGATTACAACCCTATGGGATCTGCTGTTCAACCTTTCTCAATCCATCTCACTATCCAATCACCCAGTCCACACTTCCTTAGCTGGTGTGTGATGATAGATTTTCTTTCTTCTAGTCACCCCTCCTAATTGCCACAGCCATTCAAAGACCATTAAGAGGGACCTTGCTGTGGCATCCACCAACTCTCTCAGCACTCATAGATCCATCAGGACCCATGGACTTGTGGATGTCAAGTTTGCTCGAGTATTCTCAAATCCAATCCTCCTTGTACAAGGGAAAATCTTAATTTCAGCATTCCTTTACTCTAGTCTCCTGAGTCAGGGACTGATTAGAGCTAGCTTTGTTACTGTGAAGCCATTCAGAATGACCTCAACAGGCTGGAGAGATGGACTACTGCTTTTCTAATAGTAAAGTTCATCTGTTTTTTTTCTAAAATTCACTTGTTTTTAAGTGCCTCCCAGCTTTTTGTCTTGAGTAGCATACTCTTACTCTTGAATTGAGGAATTGACAGGTACAATCACATGGCACTCTGCATCTATGTAAGCATGCAGGCACATGTGCCCAAACCTATTACCAGACCATATTGTTTTGGAAAAAGACCTATCTAGAAACTGATTCCTACAAAAGCTGTCTCCTTTTCATTGTTTACTGTAGGAAGACACACGCTTTTCTCATCAGTCAGTCTCTGTTTCATCCAAAAGGGTTCAGTGAGATTGCAACTCACACTGTTTCAGTTAACATGTAACTGTTTGCTCCTTGGCTTCACAGTGGTAGCTTTTGTCTAGCAGTCCCTAAAGAGGCACTGAAGTAGAGAATAGTCACAGCCAGATCTTCTGTCTAGCAATGTTCTATTTATCAGTACAATTTTTGCAGCAAAATAAAACACATATAATTTAAATTATAATTTGTTAATCCCAAATAAATCCATTTTTCTAAGAATGAATCAGTAAAATACAGTGAAGTTGTGTATTTTCACAGGACATTTCCCCAGCCACTGACTGGGCATAAATTTTGTTTCAAAGACAAATTTCTAAATAACTGCTAAACATCTAATATGAACTTAACATGCAGTTAATAAATTATTATTTTAAAGATATGACTACAGAATTTGACAAATAATTTTATCATTTGTAGTCATAGACAGCAAGTGAATATAATAAATTTTGCTGTGGTGTTCATAATCATCCATAACACATACCATATACACCTGTAACACACTTGACTTTTTCATTAATAAGTAATGAATCTTAAATAAATTATGTATAAATTTAACTTTAGTGTAAGGTACAGCCCTGAGGCTGATAATAACCATGAAGAATCGAGAGTGAATCCTATGACAGATTTTCCTCTGTTAATCCAAATTTTCTATTAAGAAAAAGGTTATTTAATTGCAAGTTAGGTAAAACAATTGTAAGCCTTTATTATTACAACGTCTCCTTCAAGACTGGAAGATAATAATGATATTCCCATTTGCAGCCAGCTGCTTCCCTGAGGTTGCTGTGGTTGGAAATGTGTTTCTTTATGCAAGTGAACATTTATATGCAACAACAGCAGTCTGGAAGTGCTATACTGAGCTTAAATAACTCTGAATATCAACGTTTAGGAATCTCAGTTGCATATTTTTCTCATTTATCCAATAAAAGCATAGTGAATCAGATTGTTGTGATTGAAGATGCTTCATTAAAAAAGGCTTCAAAGTTCTTTATCAAAGTTCTATGTTTCTTGTTGAAAAGATAAATTATGTATACCTTAAAGAATTTATTTCCTTCCTTCTGTGAGTGGTATCACCTGTCTTGATGAACTGACTGTCCTGCAGACTCAGTTTCTGATGCCTGATTTTTCAGGTCCACTTGCCACCCCAAACCTGATCCATTTTAGGAAATGAGGCACCTCGGTGTTACCTACCTGCTTCATATTAAACCAGGATTCAGGATCTTGTCTCTTTTCCACAAAAGGCCAAATTAGAACTCATTTTTCCAAACATTCTTGTGTACCTAAATTACAAAAACTTTCTCTGGTTCTTTTTTACACTCTGTCCTATATCAGGGGGAGAAAGAAAATGGTATTCATCCAGAATCACCCTCAAGGCTTTTACCATGGTGATAAAAACCAGCTGTTCAACTCCTGAAGTCTCTGGAGGCAAGCACACTTATTTATTTAAAAGGTATCTAGATTGCAGAAGAGTCAGAAAGGCTGTTGTAGCTGATCAAATAAAGTGAAAATGATTTGTTGAATAATTTATTTGACAAATGTGGACAAAATCTGGCCAATACATTGTTCACCAAATAGTGCTTGCACAACTAAATTGAAAAAAACAACCCTTAACAGACATATGCCAACATATATAAAAATCTGTTTCTGGGTTATATTGAAAAGAATTTAAAAGAATTTCCTTGAAGGGCCCAAGGGACAGGTTCACATAATTTGGTCATTTAAGTTTATCGGTGCTGTCATAAAATTCTCTCTTGAAACCTCTAGGTAGGGAAAGTCTATAAATATATCCTATCTTTCATCACTATACCCCCTAAATAACTAGCCACCTTCCACATATTTCCAGAATTAATTTATTTTTATCAGATCTAACCAGTTTTGTATACATTCACATTTAGGATCCACAGACAAGGTTTTTCCACGCATATTCATGTTGAGGAGCCTGTTCTTAGGACATAATTATGAATTCCTCTAAGGACAAGGTCCAAATATCTTGAGGCCCTCTGCTTTTATTCAAAGCTCAAGGGAAGGATATGTGACCTCACTTACACAATAACTTTTGGGTTGAGGATCCAGGAGAGCAAATTTTTTTCTTTCTGGGGAGTTAAAGCACTTATATCCTAGTTCCAAGGAGAGGATCTTTAACTACTCTTGATTTTTCCAGATTGAGAATGAAGCAAATGACAGCAAAACAAGACAATTGTTAGAATCCCTCTTTAGTCTTAGTTTTTTGTCACTATGCATAGGCTGAAAAGCTGCCCTAAAGAAGTTCAGACAAGGCCAGATGATGTGATCTGAGAAAGAAGCAGAAAGCACTGTGACATGTCTGTGATGTAGAAATGCAAGCAGTAGCCAGTTATGCTTACCTTTCTCTCTTCTTCTTTCCTTCAACACTGTTATCCTCTCTCACAAGTAAATCTATGACTAGTTAAGGTTCCTTCTTTGCCAGAACTAGTAAAACCAGTCTAGCTTTTTCACTGTGGTGAAATTACATATTTTCAGTCGACAATTCATCTGGAAAACTTAAAATTGCAGTTGAAAAACCTGTATGCACAATGTTAGTTAACAGTGAACTGGATGTCTCAGGTATCTGATGGAGGGAACATTAAAAACTATGAGGTTTTTTCATCCAAAAGTCAATAAAATGTTAATCCTGTTTTTACAGTTCAGTGCTTCAGGTAGGGAAAGCTATTCTCTCCCAGCTTGGCCATGAGGGACATTTTGAAAATCACAAAGAAAGACAAACTTCAGTTTCCTTCTGTGGTTCAAGTGTCTTTTTCTGGGGAGCATTTTGTGGAACATAATCTTGCCTTGGACTAGCTTGGATTACTTTAGGTGATATGGGAGTGTCAGGCAACTGCACCTTTTTGTGTTCCTTGACTCCTCGATCTTTGGGAAATAGAAGGTTTTTTTGTAGCTGTGGTACACAGCTATGTAGTTAAAAGCAGGAAAACAAGACAAATTCATAAACAGTCTGTCTTCTACACCAATCTTATTTTGAGAGAGACTGACCTTTTTTCAAGCAGTATGCCACCAGTTAAAATTCTTCCCTTTCTCCATGGATTGAGATACAGGTACATGAACTTCACATGGCTCCTTCAAGACTTATGTAGTGTAAATTGTTGCATGTAAAAAGAATTCAGATTAATATCTCAGAATATTTAAAGGAATAAATGATATAATAGGTTACATTCAGTTCAGGTCTCTTTTATCACAGGCAATGCATGAAAGAGAGGCAGCAGCTGAGCGACTGCCTACCTCATAGCAAACATCTGTACAGTCATCAGGAGGGAGAGCTTGCCATACTTATGGACACATCTGGTAGCAGATTTTCTTATGAGGGAATATATATCAGGCACTGACAGATCACTTTCTGAAAGTAACCTCCTGAGCAATGTTTAGCTTCCCAACAGCTGTGTTTAGTTGAGGATTCCTGCTGAAGATAGCAACATTTGCAGTCACTAGAGGCTGAAAACTGGGATTAAATGATTAATAACTTTTTTTTATTACTCAGCTAGATGATTCATATTAATTGCACTGAAGCAGATTTGCATACAGTCTAGGTTTATGTAATGATTTGATATAGGTATATTAAGTATTTACTTTAAGGGAGGAATGAAGTGTAGATGTGTATTCTTTCCTTTCTTTTCTTCTTCATATCATATTCTGTCCAGCTTTCCACACACATGCTGTATTTTTCCTCTCTTATGTACATTGGAAATACAATTTCATCTCTTTCTAAGTTTGTATAATTGCTTAGAAAATGTTCGCTTCCAAAATAAGATGCCAGAAGATCTAGCATCTGCTGCCTTTCTAGTAACCATTCACTTTGATATCTAATGTGACATAGACAAAGGGAAAGAGAAAGACAGAGAAGGGAAATTTTTCATTTTCAGTAATTAATCCAGTGAACTTTTTCAAATAAAATATTTGCATTTCTTTCATTATGCTGCAAACTCCTAGAAGCATGAATGAAATATTAAAACATGGAAGGACAACAGTAAAAAGTGAAACTGCATATAAACACTTGAAAAGACCCTATAGCTCAGTCAAAACGTACAAACAAACAAACAGCAGAGAGGAAAGCCCAAACTAACCAAAACCCACAAAGACACTTTGAAAGAAACACCAGAAGAAAAATCCTCATTCTACTCAGCCTTTAGCCAAATAGAGCTTTCTGCTCTGGACTCAAGACTGGAGATAACCCTATTATTTTGAACACTGGTAAAAGCAGGAATTTTGTTGGTTGTTGTTGTTTTGGGGGGGGAGTTGGTTTTTCGGTTGTTGTTTTTCTTTTTTTTTTTTTTTTTTTTTGTGTCTGGTGAAAAGAGTCAGATGCTTAATTGCTATTCATAGCTGAAATTCTTGCTATTCAGAATCAGGGGGTTTGTCTACAGAAGAGATAGTAACATTTCAAATACCTGATCACATCCATTAGACTACAAGCACTTCTTCACCTTACACTCTTAAATACTTTTTGGTGTGAGACTATCACTCTGATGTACCAAAACTGAGTCCCAGATACAGGTTCTCCTGTGGTTTTGCTCTGTCTGGTATGTTTTTACCCTAGGTAAAAAAATCTGACTAACCTTTATCTGTGTCTGCATGGTAAATTGCAGGTAGTTAAACAACAGTCAATGTGATGAAGGCCATCACAGCATCAATGCATTTCTCATCCTGAAATAATATACCCTGAGAAGAACCAGAAATACCTGCTTATGTTGCTGCAGTAAAACAGCTACATGATTTTTAGATTGACGTCACACTGACCAGGTCCTGCTGGCTCAGAGGTTGCATGAAATGAGAATCTCTCTGCCTGCAAGATGTCCTATGCAGATGTGCATTTTGACTGACATTTTCCTTACACTAACTTCAGTGCAATTTCCTCAATCACAGGCTTCAGTGGGTTGAAGCTTTCAGAGTATCTTGTTGCCTTTTATTTCTAATTGCTCTAAAGTTTGATTATAGTGCCAGCTCTTCTGCCACACAAGAGACTTGTCTACTACTGTTTTATAATTTTTAATTCCAACCTAAATATTATTAAAGAAATGTAGTACATTTTAGTCGTGGCACTCCTTATGTGGCATATGTAGCCTCCATATGTATCTCCAAAATGGCTTGTTTTGACTAAAATATGTGTGTTCACAAATCTATCACATGCCATTTTACCTATAAAGCATAGCTCTTTAGCATGTCTGCGTCTTGCCATCTTTCCTCAGCCACCAATGCAATCTGTGAAAGTGACTCGGGACATGGGATGGGAAGCTGTCTCTTTTAGACTCCTCATACCTAGCGAGGGAACTTCAAATGGAGTTCTCTTTTTCCAGTAGCTGAAGCACTCCAACATTATCCATTTCCTTGGGGTTTAGGTTCTGTTTTCAGATTTCCAAAGTTCCCTTCTTCCTTAACCACTGAGTGTCTCTCACTTTCAGCAGACATGTACATTCAAGGCATTTAATAAAACAGAAGATCTCTTACAGTGATGATATGTCATATTTTGGTTCAGTCTGTTTCATTTCATGATCTTGTAGCAGAGAGGAAATAAAAAGAAAAAACCCGCACCTATTACTAAGTATCTTAAAAAGTTATGTGAGTTAACTTTTAATTATCACTGCTGTCTATAAGCTTATGCAACGTGATCTAGTGTATAATGGTATAAATACTTTTCTTTTAGATTTAGTCTTGATTAACAAAATCTGTAATTAAAAAAAGCATGAAGATATTTCAAAATAGCAAAATCTAATCATTAACAGTTTAGAGATTTTACTTATGTTAATATGTGTAGTCCTTTATTTCAAGTTATTTAATATTTTTGGGACATGAAAGTGTTTGGACCCCATAATTTCTCCTGTAAATAGGAGATGAATATAAAGTCATTAATTTTATAATTTATTTAAACATACAACATAAGCAGCTATATGTTAAATCAAGCATCCTGTTTAAACAAAACCCAAAAAAACAACAACAAACCCCCCCCCCCAGACAACAAAAAACCACAAAACAAACAAACAAAAAACCAACAAACCAAAAACAAGCAAACAAACAACCCACCAAAAACCAAAACAAAATAAAACAAAAAACACACAAACAAAAAAGTATCTTAGATTTACTCAGGTATTAATTTCCCAGATTCTGCCAGAAAAGAAAGTTCAAAAAGTCATGTTGCAATCAAGCACTTCCATACCTTTATCTGTAGCTATAGAGAAGAATGTGATGACATATTGGGTTCCAGATTGTGTTATTCCTGGTTACATTTTTCTGAGTCTGGCTGACACAAAACTTACCTGTTAAGATGTGTGGTCTGGTCTGCAATTCCTTCCTTCGAAAACCAAGGAATTGGTATGAGAATTGCCTTATTTCCAGGTCATCCCTGATGTGAAACTGACTTGTTATTTGCTGTTGCAGCATATATACTGTCTAAGTTTTAATTTCCTTCCTGACAATTTATGTATGAATTTGGAATTCATCTTCATTATGCATTTCTTACCACAGACACTGATTTCTACCACTTTGGTTTTAATTTTTGTACAGGGATATTTGCAAGGCAATTTTTTATATTAGAAATTAAAGCATTGTCAGATTTATTTTATGAAAAACTGATGTTTTAATAGCTTGGCACTACTGTTACAACTAAAGACTATGAGCTTAAGCAACACTTAGTAATTTCTTCAGTAAATATGATTGGAGACAGAATTACAGATGAGCAATTATTCTTTAAATTTTTACTAAAATATTTTCAAGTCTTACACTTTGTTCATAGTTTTTGTAAAACCCCACAGTTTCCCATGTGACAGTAGAAGGTTGATCTTCTGAAGCTTGCATGTTTGGTTTTTACAAGTAGACAATGCAAATGTAAACCATTGCTTTTCACAGGATTTGTACACCTTTCAGTCAAATAACAGAACTTAACAGCTAACTACTTAGACCAGTGTCAATAAATCAGTTACATCCGTCACTTCTCTATACTCAGCATTTCCAGGTTATCAAATATTAAAAGGAAGGGTTATTTTACATCAGAGATGCTTAGTTAAGAGCACAAACTCCTTTCATGAACACTACAAAAAAGTCCATTGGGTATTTTTTTTCCAAATGGTTAACAAAGACCAGAATATGCATGGGACAAATTAAGGACAGTAGTTGTCCTCATGGGAGAAAGGATCAGTAGGAAAAGTCCTTAAAAACAGATGATTATTTAGGAAAAAATATTCAAGCACTTCATAGGATGGTGGGGGGTATGTGTGTTGGTATGTGTAAGGAAAGACACATGTTTTAGAGGAAAGAAAAATATAAAAGACAAAAAAAGCAAAATCACTCTTTTTTTGCAGGCCAAGTAACATCAGGAGGCTTTCCTGAATTACCCTCTGTGACTTGGGCTTTACAGAAATGGTTGGTCAGTAGAGTGAGCTTAAATGAGTACATAAAGAAGTGGCCTCTGCAAAGACCTTTTCAAATATTCCTTTCTGACAATGTGGAACACTGGTACAGCAAAGGAACGCTGAAAAGAGAAGGAATAAGAAAAGGAACGTGGCTAAAGGAAAAGGAACGTGACTATATTAAAGGAGTCTTTTTGCATAATTTTAGCACACCAATGGACATTGTAATATTTCGTGAGGGAAGAAGGTTCTTTCAGGACAATTTAACAGCATTTACCTCCATAGATGTACTTAGTGGCATACTTATACAATTTCTTCACTTGTAAAGCCCTTTTCTGCTCTCTCTGACACCAGGACAGTCTTGCATAGAATAACTGTCCTGGTTTCAGCTGGGATTGAGCTCATTTTCTTCTTGGTAGCTGGTACAGTGTTGTGGTGTGGGTTCAGTATGAGGTGAATGTTGATAACACATTGATGTTTTGGAAGTTGCTGAGTAGTGCCGATAATAAATCAAGGAGTTTCAGTGTCCCATGCCCTGAGAGTGAGGAACTGCAAAGGAAGCTAGGAGAGAGCATGGCCAGGACAGGTACCTGACCTGGCCAAAAGGATGTTCCACACCATAGAACACCATGTCCAGTATATAAACCACAGGAGCAATCATACTGTGCATCACTCTTTTCTCTCAGGTTTTATTACCATTTCTCTTTTTTTTTAATTGCAATTATTATTATTACTAATTTTTAATTTAATTTTTAAACTGTTGTTATCTCAAGCCATACATTTACTTCTTTGCCACTCTCAGTTCTCATTTTCACTTGGGAGGACAGTGAGGAGCGAGTGAGTGGCTGCATGATGTTTAGTTGCTGACTGTGGTTAAACCATGACAAATTTCTGACATTTTGACACAGTAAAACTTGTATTGTTAGGGATGTTTATGGATCAAAATCATTAAATTACTCTTCACTTTAGAATCCCTGTCAAAAAAAGTGCCAAAACCCAATAAAAATCAACCCATGTCATCCAGGTTAGTATAGAGCTGTTTGGAGATTTCTCTGGTAATGTAGAATGATTTCTTGAAAAAACCTTGCCAAGGAAGGAAAGATTTTCTATAAATAATTCTTAAGAGCAAAGTTACACAAGACAGCTAAGCCAATCACTGTGAAAATGTCCTGCTCCTCTGTTCTTTTCACTTCCTTTCCTTTTTTTTTTTGTTTTCTTTTCTTTTCTTTTTTTTTTTTTTCTGCTTAACCAATTTGACTCAACACAGTACTATACACTTTTTTTCTTTACTCTTTTCATGACAGATCCCCACACTGCTAAGCTCCAGAGACCATATAAGAGAAGAATAGTGTACTGCTGAAAGGAGAAGTGAAGATACCTGCTCTACATTTCCTATAGCTGCACCCTAACTGTGTCTGTGGATATCACCGATGTCTACTGGCAGCACTATGGGGACCTGATACCTTGTATGTAATAAAACTTTGAACCCACTTACCTGAACAATCAATTATAAACATCTCTACTCCCCACCACATCAGACATCCTCTAGGACATCTGAATATCAGCAATGTAATCCTTCTATATTCTCCCTTTTAGTGAGAAAAAAAGATCTGATCCCCTCTTTGTACCATTTACTTTGATGAAAAAGATGAAAATGTGTCCTTCATTATTATTGATCTCATCCTGTTAGTCACAGGCATCTTTCCAATCCCTCCTTAAGGATACACCACTTAAATAATTAGTCATACTAGGGAACGGAGAAAGATGGTACTTTGGCAGGTAAGGAATAATAAATCAGAAAAGTGCAGTCCTCAGCTGAAAAAATGGCAAGGTGGAGCAGAGTGAAGAACTTCAGCATGTATTTCAAAATTTTTCCACATATTTTCTTTGCAATTGCAGTAAATATCAATTTGAAATTCATTTGTGCAAAACAATGTTGCTTTTTGTCCCCATAGGCTGATAGACCCACCTAGAAGTTTATTTGGCTCTCATGCAAAACCATGATTAACTTTAATTGGTGATGGAAACTGATTATAGATTTGTCTTAATGCTGACACATCCAATTCCTTTTAGAAGAGACAGACTTTATAGACCCCTGATCTTGAGTCTATGTTTACAGATGATGGAAATAAGAATATAAGAGAATCTTATAAGAGTTTTAAAAGTTCAAACTGGCAAGCACTTATGGGCAGCCACAGACATTGAAGAAGGTGGGAGAAAGAAAATATGCTTGAAGGGTGTGGTTTCATCACTGGATTAAGAAGCTATAAAACTGGGCTGCTGGTACAAATAGTGTTCCTCCTCCCTTCGTGAGATCCTGCACTTGTACATCCACCAAATCTGATCAGCTCCTTGACTCAGGTGAAAAACAAGGGATTAATTTACCTGCAGTCAGCTCTCTGCCACTTTGACTCACTGAGAAACCTCACAAACCTAGTACTGATGCAAGTGATGATTGTGAAAACTAGCCTGAGGGAATAAGATGGAGTTTCAGAAGATCAGAAACTCTTGACATTATTTTCAAGATTAATGCAAACAAATAGTGTGTTCCTCCTCTCAGGAAGTGGCTGGTTTGTTTCTCTGAGGTTTATAGTCTCATCTAACTAATTGTAGTGGTTTTAATTTCTTATCTCCATTTTGAAAAATCTACATTGTGATTTGTTTTAATAGCTAGCTCATACACTACATTTATTATTTTAAAGAATTTTGTTATACTTTCCCACCTGCTGCTCATAGTTTAGCAATTCTGAATAACTGGCAGAAGGCATTTGATTAAAAGTATGAGATATTTATTCACACCCTCACCTTTCTTTATTAAGCCCTAGAATTTGTGGTGTACCAGAATTTGTCTCAGTTGCCAAATGTCACTCACAGTGGCAGGCCACAGAACAATTGTGCCAGCCTCGAGGAATCATGTCCAGGAGAAAGCTGCCATACATGTTCCTATGCTACGGACCTTGACAGAGCCAGCGTAACACCTTCAATAACCATTGAAACTTCCCAGTATATCAGTGCCTATGAACTGAAACAACACAAAAATTCCTTAATGGCCAATTTAAATTAAAAAATAGTCTATAATTACTTTAATTAAAATTTTTGACCAGGCTTCTGGCAGCTTTAATTAACTATGGATGCCAATAACTCCAATGAGCTATCAGGGGTGTCATAGTCTTTAAGTAGCCCAGTTAAAGAATGCTTTATATGTTTGCCTATTTTTCCTTTTTTTAGTTTGACCACCCTCTTTACTCTGTCCTGCACAAAGAATTTGTGGTGGAAATACTTTGATAAAAGCATTAATTTTTGCTAAATTACTTATGTGGGGAAATGGAATGAATCAGTCCTAAAGCCACAGGGTAATGAGAGAGGAAGTAGACTGAATAAATTTCCCCAGTAACTAGGAGTAGAAGATGGGGTCTCAAGACCACTATCACAGCAATTGAGAAAATTCATGAAGCAGAGGATGTCAAGCTACCATCTTGAAATCTCTTTATGGATTAAGATATCCTTAATATAATTAACTTTACAAATAGGTATTGCTCTATGTAATATGCTACTAGATTTGTAAATTATCTTATTTCAAAAACTTTACTTTTCTCTTACATGTCTTTTTTCAAGAAATTCTTCAAGTTTTCTTCTGTCTGAGACTTGAAGGGGCTTTAAGTATGGCTAAATACTTAGGGCTGACATAAGTGTTTCACTGCTGTTGTGACTTGAAAAACCAAGAGGATCAGACTCCAGAGCTGCACTCATGAGTCTGTTCTGTTGAAAATTCATTTGTCTGAAATTTTCTCTTCTCTGAACATTTTGATCTGGTAGAGTCTTAATTCTTGAGGCACTCAGATCAGTAGGGACACTCCAAGTCCTACTGTGCTTATATAGGTACAATCACTTCTGGCATTTTCAACTTCCTTTATCTTGGCCACAGTATACAGTAGAAACTCAAACCAATCTTAAAAGCACTTAAAAGCACTTCCTTGGACATAATGCCCCCAGACTTTCCACTGTTATTTTGTTTTCCCCCCTAAAGTGTGTCTCTGTGTTTTTTCTCTCAGTCCCAAATAATTTGTGATCTGGAAAGAGTACAGAGACTTTATTTTTTAATATAAAAGTAAGTTTACAAAGTTGATTTAGTTTGTCATTATAGAAACAAACAGTTCTTTAACACAGTCTAACTAGAGAAGTTATTTCATAGTTATGTAGTTGTGACATATTCAAAAAAGAACAAGAAGCTCCCGTATAGCTTAAGAATAGCTCCAGTACAGCTCTATTCATTAGCACAGAGTGATGCCAAAAACCTGACATCTCAAGGCAGTATTATCCTTCCAAGCTGCAGAGCAACAGCATGCAAATAATAAAAGAAAAATAAGTTTGTTTTAATTAGTATAACATGAGCTGCAAATACCATTAATGAACTGTATTTAATTTGATAATTCAAACTTTCAGCATGACAGGAATTTATTTCAAATTCTGCACCAAATTCCCAAATACCTATTACTATGCCAGAGAGAAAAAGAAAAGCTTTTCTCTGCTTCCATTGCAGCCATTTCAGAATAAAATTGGTGGACAATATGAGTGTTTTGTCCTCTTGATTCATCCTTTGCATCCTGATTCTGTGAAGGCCTATGCCAAGGGTTTGCCTTGTCTGAACATGTAACTAATCCAAATGGAAAGTTTCTAAGTAAAACATACTGATAAGAGACAATCACTGAATGACCACACAATGTAATATCATGCAGTGATATTTGAGGTGATTCCAGATGACCCATCATGGTTTTTTGGCACAGGATAGGCCCAAAAGCAGTAGAGACTTAAAAATTGGAAGCTGTAGCTGACCTGAATAGCAGGGACTTTAATTTCTTAAAAGGACTTTTTAAGAAGTCCTCATCCAACCATAAACCCTTCAAAAGAAAAGAAAAATAAATTAGGTTTGTCCAGCTGCATAAGATAAACCTATAAGAGGAATAAATCATCTGGAATACACAAAAATAAATACGGCCTAGTTTTTGCTACTGATTTGTGTCTTACAGTTGGCAGTGATCTGATTGGAGGTGTTTTCCTGTGTATGGACAGAACCCAAGTCTCTCTTCCACCCTCATATTCTGCCATATGTAACAAATGGAGAACTCACCCTTTTCCTCTGCAGGAAGAAATCTACAGAGTCTTTCCTTTTCTCAGCTGTCTATTTTGTTAATATTTGGAAGCATGGTGTTGTCTTCAAGATTCCTACTACTTTGCAAAATTTATTTAAATCCGTCATCATTTAAAAGGATTTATTTTATTTGAATTTTGGAGGCTTTTTTAGTAGTGAGGAGGAGAGATACAGACATTTATTTAAGGTATATTTGCATAAGTTGCATCTTCTCAGTACTTAGGACATAGATTAATTTTCTACAAATTGTGCCTATGCTCTGAAAGTTCATGATAGCTTTAAGATAGTGAGCATGACACCAGTACATACAAGCAACTGAGTAATCAGCAATTCACATCTAAACATTAAGGCATATCTGAAATGCCTGATTATTATGATAGTAAGTTCAAATGCACCAGTATAGGCAAATAACCATAAGTAGACAGTAGACAGTATAAAAGATAGTATATCTCTTACTGAGCTGTTCAAAGATTATCAACTTGTAACACAAGAGAAAAAATGTTACTGATTGGCATTCACACCAGAAAAAAGGAAAAACAGAAATTTATTGCCAGTCAGACAACTAATCAGAACTGAATTAAGCAAAAAAAAAATTGATAAACCTTGAGTTAAACTCAGTTCCAATTTAATATAGCAGACATTTTGATAACGCAACACAAATTAAATCCTTTCATAACTCTTAGAAGTTCTAAATTTTTGCATGAAATATGTAAAGAATAAAAAATATCTGTGACATTCTGTCACCTTAATGAAGAAAACAATTCCGTTCCATCTATTTTTTTATTTTCCCTATGCACCAAGACAAAAAGCGGCAAAATGATTTAGAGAAAATACTCAGTCAGGAATCTGCATTTAGTATCCTCTGACAGTATCCTGCAAGGTACCTGAGATTTCCTAGCAGACCAAGAACTGCCATGAAATTTCCAAAGGTTGTGTCTGATTTTCTAAGTATCTAGAAACCCTGAGAATCTTAGATTTATGAACGTCTTCAAGGACTCTTCAGAGTCTTATGGCGCCCCAGGTTGGCATTGCTGAATTCTGAGACACAAGACTTAAATATGTTTATTTGTCTTGTAGTTCTTTTAGAATTTTATCCCACTGAAAATAATGGAAATTCACCAATTTTGTTGTCTGCTTACATTTATTAATGCACCCTGATGAGTTTTATTTATACTAGGATAGAATTTCCCTTGCTACAGTAGAACTTCTCTTCAGATATTTATAAAATTTTTAAACATTGTAGGCAAGGCAGACATAATAATGGGAAAATAATATAATTTTCCTTTAGGTTATAAATAGATGATGAAATTATTCACATTGGAAAAATGGAAATTCTTTTTCATCTTCTGGTAAACCAAAAATGAAAATATTACTGCAAAATAATTTATTTCACCTGAATCTGACAATTAAATCCTATTTGTATATTCTCTTTATTAAGTTAATATGTCTTAATTACAAGACCAAATCCTGCCCCAAGAAAACATTTGGTATAAACACATAATCAGTTTTAAAACTTAAGTGCTTAGTTTAAAAGATATGGAAAATAAATTACTAATCTCTATGGAAACATAGGCTCTCACTTTCTTAAAGTCAGGAGCCTTCCACAAAGATTAAAATGTAGATTGAAAAGATAAGGTTCATAGATAACTTTGAAAGGTTAGAGAAAAAGGGAGATTTCATGGATCTTCCTGGCAGAATGGTCTGGAGACATTTTGCAGATAGACCAGCCTCAACCACCAGGAGAAACTTAACGACGTGTAAGATATATAGGACTAGATACCATCTAGCACAGGTCCTCACCATCAGTCACTTCAGCTTGTACTAGAACCTTCTATCAGTTATTGCAGTTTTTACTTTCCATTTAGCCACTCTTTGATGTGTTTATGGGTGATAAGCGAGCGAGGCAAAGGGGATAGACAAACAGACTGATAGATAGATGCATTCATCTTATACTACATAAAACCACAAAGAAAAAGATGCTGCAAAGTATAAGCTGTGTGTCTTGGTTTGAAAGGACAGGTATCTGCTAGGGAGAGGCAGGCCTCTCTAGGAATGGCGAATTCAAATCCTCCCCTCCGTGTTATTATAATTTGGAAGATTAAAAAAACCCACTTTTCAGTCAGAGCTATGGGGAAAGGAATAACAGTCCTTTACTAGTAAATATAACAGGGCAGACAAAAAACAACAGCAATTCTAATAATAGTAAAACAGAACCAAGAACCCCGAGGGGCTTTGTCTCACAAGCCCCTGGCAGTCTGATCCCTTGGGATCCCAAGAGCACCAAGCCAAAATGGTGGAAACTCTGGCGCTGATGGCTGGAAACGGCGGGGTGTCCCCAGCAGGCAGGGGGTGTCCCGGCAGGTGAAGTGAGCAGTGCTGGAGAAGCCACAGTGGCTGGACCCGGGCTGACCCAAAACCCAGCAGGGCAGGTGAAAAAACTCCCAATTCCTGGGCGCTCCAGCAGATGATAGAATTCTCAGGACCGAACCCCTCTGTTAACCATGGAATCCACGCAGCTACCAGTGGCTCCACCGTCCTCCCCGGAAAAACTGAGTCGGAAAAAAAGAACCCCCACCCTCCGCTCCTGGGAGCCTTTTTCCTCCCCATAAACGAAGGGATCCACTTCTTTTGTACAGGTTAAGCACCCTTTAACTATCAGTATTTAGTCTCCTAGCAACTTAAGGGGGGGGAAAAATTCCACAGAAAAACGTAACCCCCAACACTGTGTCAAGACCAATAACTCTTCAAGTATAGAAGTGTTCCCAAGGGAGAGAGGTAAAGGCAGTGGCCAAGGATCTGCTTCATTATCTCCGTGCCACCTTTGTAGTCTTAGGCATGTGAGTGATCATTAAATAAAACTAATACTTTAAATTGCTTTGTTAATAAACTGTATATTTGTCTAAACAGCTTGCTGAAGATGGTAGAATAAAAGTTAAATTATAGCAAGAGGACCATAACAAAACAGATTCATACATTATGTTGACTATAGCCCAGGACCACAGCAACCTGACATGAGCAAGTACTCTGAAAACAATCGCAAAACAAATAGCAACCACCAGAATTATCAAGTCCCTGATCCGTGATTCCTGAAAAGCATTAGGGAATTCCAAACACACAAAAGGCAATTTAGCACTTGCATATGAAACCAGGTTATGTGACTGGTTACATCATGATACTTTTGCTTCATTCTACAGTAAAACTTGTCACAAACATTCTTACTTTCTCACTATATGCATTGAATGGAACAAAGGAAGCATTTCAATTATTAATAATGATGAGTATAAGCTACAGCTTATTTTCCCAGGTCATTTACTGTTGTAATGCATCAACTGGGTTTATATTTCATCAGATTTTTAATGTTTTTTCTCTGTTTCACGTGATCTGTCCATGCCCAGCAGTACCCCTCCCCCACACTGAAATGTAACCCAACCCTGTTCCCCTCCCACTTTATCCCTGACTGGGTGGTGCCTCTGGGCCCGTCCCCTGGGGAAAAAGCCACGACACGGGAAGGGCTGACTCTCTCTGGCACCGGCGAGCCATCAGAACGGGCTCCAGCCAAGCAGGGCAGGACTCGAGAATAAAAGCTGTAATATCCCACCCGGTGAAAGAGAGCAGACTCTTTTGCCATCAGCGGTCGTCTAGTCTCGTGGAGAAATACAACAATTTACTTATTTTATGTGGTGATGAAGAAGAAGTTTAATTTTGTCACTATCACTACCAAGACAACAACAACAGAAGCACAGTAAGAAACTTGTCTGTATAATCAATCTGATGTTTTAATATGCTCGGGTTGGCACATTTGACTCCAATGTATAAGCTTGAAATAAAACCAAAGCTTTATTCAAAGCTATAAAAGCTTTGAATATCTCAGCCTGATTAGGTCTGAAGCTCTTAGATTTTTTTAGATCCCAGAAAGTCTAAAATATATCCTAAAACTACACATCATAAAGTAGATTTAAAAGCAGCATGTTTATTTAAAAAATGTTTTAATGGCTAGTAAAAGTAAGCAAATTCAGAAAAGCTGTTTGGGTAGCTAGCACTATCATAAGAATTTAGGGCCAGACTATGGAGCCTGATGAAATCCATCTCAGAGTAGTAAGAGAGTTGGGTGAAGTTGCTGTGAGACTTTTCTCAGTTAATTATCAATGATATTGGAGATCTGCAGGGGTCCCAGTCAACTGAAAGCTTGCAGATGTTAGTCGTACTTCAAAAAGGGCAAGAGAAGACCCTAGTAATTGTAGGTCTGCCAGTCTTAGTTTGCTGCCTGGTACAATTACAGAGAAGATTATTTTGTGAGATATTAAAAAAATCGTGAAAGACAATGCAGTCACATGTCAAAGCTGATGTGGGTATATGGAGGGAAAATCATGCCTTATTGAGTATCCTATTATGACAAAGTTCCCTTCCTCCTGGATGGAGGCAAGATAGTGGATATGAATATATATATGAATATATGAATATATGAATGTTGATTTATTTATTTTTTTTTAATTCTAACAAAGTTTTTGACACTGTCTCTCACAGTACCCTGCAAGACAAAATGTCCAGCACACAGATAGACACATACACACTGAAATGAGTGAATAACTGGCTGAAGGGTTGTGCTAAAAGAGTTTGTAGTAAATGGAGTAATATCTGGCTAGTAGCCAGATATTAGTGGGATTCCACATGACTCAATTTTAAGGGCCCTTTTATTCTCTTAAATATTTTTATCAATGACCTGAACAAAGGAGTTGAGTGCACACCAAGTTTGCCAACCGTACAAAATTTGGATAAGCTCTTGATTACCTTCAGGAGAGACCTTGATGGGCTAGAGCCTTGGGCAGGCACCAAACATATGAAATTTAACAAGGACACATACCAGATTATGCACCTGGAAAAATGTGATCCCGGATATATGCATAGAATGGGGTGACAAGGGTTTGAGTGCAGAAAGGAACATAGGGGTTTTGGTGGTTGGAAAACTCAGTACAAGTCAACAACGTAGCCTGGCAGAAAAAAGGTCCAGTTATATCCCGGAGTGCATGAAGTACAGTATAGCTAAGCAGTGGAAAGGAGTGATTGTCCCACAAGACAGCGTTGCTGCAGTGTCAGCTCACATCTTGATTGCAACTTTGAGTCCCTCAGTATAAGAAAGATACAGAAATATTAGAATGTATCCAGAGGAGAGCAACAAAAATCATTAAAGATCTAGAGGACATGACTCAGGAGGAGTGGGTGAGGATATTTAGTTTGTTCACCTTAGAAAAGAAGAGACTGAGATGTGACCTCTTGCTGTCTACAACTTCACAATGAGGGTTCGTGGAGAACAAAGTGCTGATCTGTTGCTGTGTGTTATTTGTTTTCATATTGTATTTCATTTTTACATTGGGTTTTATAATGGTTTGTTCTGCATCTCCCTGTTCTCCTGGAAAATGTAATATCCTGAAGTTTGTCCCTGCCCTTCCCCCAGCCCATCTCCCACATTGTTCCCAGCTCTCTTCCTTGAATGTAATCCAACCCCGTTCCACCTTATCCTT
This sequence comes from Hirundo rustica, assembly GCF_015227805.2. NCBI lineage: Eukaryota > Metazoa > Chordata > Aves > Passeriformes > Hirundinidae > Hirundo > Hirundo rustica. Next base: position 18,857,426 of record NC_053453.1, on the reverse strand, counting down.
GATTGGGTAGTGGCTTGTCCCCGCATTTAGCTCCTTCCCTGGATATCAGCCAAAGCCACTGGCGGTCTGGTCTCACAGGTGATTCAGGGTCTGGATTTGAGGCTCCTGACCCAGGCTTGGGCAGGACCACAGAAGAAAGACTGAATAAAGCCCTGGTTTCACCCTCGGATCAAGTGCAGACCTCCTTCCTCTGCCATTGACAGGGTCTCGCTCTCTTGTGCTAAGGGAAAGGTTCTCAGCTGCTCCTGGGTTTTAGGACCCTGAGGAAACTCTTCTAACTGCGGTTTGTTTCTCAAGCTAGCAGGGGCAAGAACGGAACTGGGAGCTCCGTGAGAGAGACAAGCCACACTGATCTATTGAGGCATGAGAGGGAATGGTTTAAAAAGCTGTATCATGGGGATACATCTCTTCAGACTGGATATTAGGAATATGCAATTTCTTGAGAAGGTGAATCTTTAGCAAGATCAAGAATCTTTAATCAAGAATCTTTAGCACAATCTCCTCAGGTAAGAATCTATGGTCCATAGTCTGTTGGTGTTCAAGATACATGAATATAGTACTCTTTGATATGTGCTTTTACCTCTAGGGGTTTTTGTGTGGAATCAGGATTTGGATTTGATCTTCTTGTGTCCCTTCCAAGTCAGGATAATCTCTGATTCTGTTATTCTAGTGAGAGTCCACACGCTTCAGGAATTGGTCCTTAGCAATTTTTGTCTGTTTTTTCTCAGCAGATTTTGTGTTCTTGGATGCTGTTGATGTGGGAAAGACTACATAGATTTTTTTGATTCCTCTAGGGAAGGAAATCTTACTGTAAATATGCCAGCCTCATAGAAGAAATATTGAGACAGAGGGTTAAATACACAATACCTAGAACTTGATCTGAAAAGGGAGTACATTTTCTTTTTAGTAGGCAGAGAGAGAAGAAAGAACAACCTCATTGGCTGGTAAAAACAGCATCAAAAATATGGAAATAGGAAAGAGATGAATCTAGTTTTCAACTCTTTCTGTCAGGTTTTTAACTGATTTATTAACTGATCTGTTTCATTTACAGGATTACTAGTTACTAACAAGGACTAAACTCTTCCCACATGATGAACAAGCATTTAATGGGACAAAAAAAAAGTTAATTAGTACATTACTGGCCCCATCCCAGGAAATTATATTGCTTATGTTCTATTAGAGAATCAACATTTTTTCAGTCAGTGATGGCAAAAATCTTGCTCAGAAAATTCTTGCTCAATTGCAGGTAACAGACACTCAAATAACGTAAGACTCATCTAGTCCAAATCTTCACCAGTACGATGCATTAAAACTTCAGCAACATGTCCAGTCCAAATTTAAGTTTTAGAGAGATGTAACATCCCCAGCTTCTCTCTCAAGAGTCAGTTTCACACTGTAATAGTTGTCAGGGACTTGAAACACACAATTTACAGCACAAGAGTTCTGATATGTACTCAACTCAGTACTCTAACTTTCCAGAAATTTGCTTGCAGTTTTTACTTAAATTCAAGCCCATTTTTCATTGCTTCTTTATGTTAAATAATCTGTATGTTGTCATGGGTTTTGTATCATTTAAATATGAATAGTCTCTTCCCATGTTTCATCTTGATTATTATTTAAACATGCTAAATATCTTATCTAGCTCTTTCAGTCTTTCCCCCACGTATCATTCCCTCTATCTTTTCAATCAATTGTGTGACTTTTTTGCCATTTCCTTCAAATCTGTAAATATCCCTCACCAGCGGAGGGGCAGAACTAATTGTAATGGTTTGGGTGTATGTTCTAAGAAGTTACATATCAAAGCATTATTAACCTGTTGATTTAGATGCGATGATTTTTCTCAGGAAAGGATGGCACAGTGGTTTAAATGCTAGCCTGGGCATTAAAAGATTTGGACTTATTTCTTGGAAAATACAGAGACAGTTTAGGCAAATCCTTTAGTGCCCAGTGCCAATGAGGTCCTTAAGGCAGACCTTTACTGTGCTTGGACAGATAAGGCAATGACCACTGATCAGCCCATGTGGGATCTCCACAGCAACTTACAGAGTTCCTTGCTTGAGTCCTAGCTTGGGATAAGTGTGGTATTTAGGCTAATTAACCTGTTCCAGGGGAATTAGCATAGCCGTCTCACTGCGTTAAGCTGGCTAATGGTTTGGTTGGTTCTTTTCCATAATGTCCAGGACCATGCTCAGTGAGCATGATAGCCATGTATTTTAATCTTATTGCCATCTCACTACATCCATGTGAATGTAATGTGCCAGTGGTTTCAGAAATTAAGATCAGAATCTGGTCTTCAATTAAGTGTAAGGTTATATGTCTATTTCCGCTACCAGCCCTGCGATCTTTAAAACACAAACTTTGTAAATAAAAAAAAATATGACCCTTTTAAAAGATTGCTGCTATGAGGTTCAGGTACTTAATGAAACCTTGGCCCCTATTCTCTAGGCATGCAGTTCACCACATTCAATTCCCTGTTGAATGTGGGAATGGGGATGAATATGGTGGCATAAGCTGTCATTCAAGAAGAAACCTGAAGAATGATGTACATCTGAAATCATGTTCCTTTGGGCAACTGGCATTCCTTTCAGGAAATACCACCTCATTCTATGTAGAATCCACAGTCCTGAATTCTTCTTTTTGTAGATAACCTATATCTACAAAAATTCTCTTAAAGAAATGTCTCTTCATAATAACAGCCAAGTAGTTAGAACACTTAGGAAAAGAGAAACACCAGAAAGGGACCTTTACAGCATTCAACTTCAGACTTTCAAGTATCACTGAGATATGAGGCCAGTCACCTCATACTTCCTATATAATTATTGCAAAAGGCAAGCTCCTCCAGGGGATTATTCAGTGCAGGAATTTACATTTGAAAGACAAGTAAATTATATACCTAAACTTAGGAGGACTGAATAACCCTGAGTAACCTTGAATAGCGGATGCAATTCCTTGGTTTGAAGAGTTCCTAGCCAACAGTCTGTCAAATGTTTAATGTGAACCCAAGACCCTCTCTAGCCCCTTAAATAAAGAGTATTCATCAAGTCAGAGGTGGAAGAGTACTTAGAACTATGTGGCATGAGAATACTTTGAAGTCCAAGACCAAGGCTTTTAAAGGAGAACAGAAACTAAGACAATGTGGCATAGAAGTATCTCAGTCTATAACCATTGTTGCCGAATTAACATCATTGAAGGCAGAATTCTAGTAGATGAAAAGGAAGGTCATCAAAATCTCAGGAACTTGAACAATGAAAGTTACACAGGTTCAGGTCAATGCCGCATTTACAGTTTTGGGACATGATTCTTTTCCTAAGATTCTTGATTAAAAAGTTTTAGCAGCTGTAAATGTTTCTGGCTGTTAAGTTCATTTCAAACTAAACTTTATTTCAATACTTAGGTAATTACAACATTTTTTCTGGAATCAAATACATTTTACATATTGTATCACCCCAAATCCTGCTTTGTTCTCTTTGTTCTCACTGTGCTTTTTTTTTTTTTTTTTTTTTTTTGGCTGCTAAGTTGGAACTCCCTCCTGCATTTGTGGCAAAGATTTGTTTTTAGTACTGGTTAAAGCACTCTACACAGAGGTAATCGAAGTTCATTTTCCTTGGCAGCGAAAATGTTCCTGCCATTAAATTAGTGGGGCCTAGAAGAGAGAGAGGGTAAGAAGCAGAGATGTTGAATTGCATTAATTAATTGTATTAGTTTCAAGTCAATCTGTATGTTTTTTAACACAGTAACTACTAGGAAAGTCCTCTTGGTTTACTAATCTTCCTCTCTCCATAGATTGCCTGTCTTTAAGATAAAAATAATAGTATATTCAAATAATTGTCTTAAAAGCATTTTCATTGCAGAGCTAAAATATGGTTGAATGTTCTTGAGATTTTGAGATACCCCTGTATTATAGAATGAGGGATAATTAAGACCCTTCAAGAAATAGTAGGACGCCTAAAACTCCATGGTTTTACGTGCCGCTCTCTTTTCAAATCAGAGTTAATTAACTTTCCACTTTTAATTAACTTTTCACACTTTTATTGGTTTTCAAAATTGCTCTTTGTGTCACTCATTTTATGCATACACACAATCTATACATGTATACAGATGCAAACTCACTTATTTTCCCCTGCGCTAAACATAATTTCTTGAACTGTTTTTTTTTTTTTTTTTTTCCTTTCTAGCTTATGTTTCCATGGGATTCCATGCCATTATTTTAAAATATATATCTAAAACAGATCAACAGATACTAATTTGCAAGTTTCATTAACATGTCATTAATCCCCTTTTCCAGTTCATTAACAAAGTTGTTAACTACTGTGCTACCTAGCATTGATTCCTTTCCATAGTATTACTTGCTTCTTTCCATTCAATACAATGCCATTTACCACCAATATTCAGTAACAGACCTTCAAAACACTTCTGTAATCCACATTTTACATGTGTTATTTAGAATTCAATTCAAAATAAGAATATTTTATTTGTTTGGTTCTTTCTTCTGCAGTATTGAAGCTTGCCAAACATCAAAGCCTTCCACGTACTGAATTTGCTCTTGCTTATGGTATTTGTCCCCCTTATCTAGGATCAATTGTACAAAAGACGACTGCATCAGATTACAGAATCACAGAATGGTTGATGTTGGAAGAGACTTCTGGAGGTCCTTGTGTTCAACTCCCTGGCTCAATAAAGGCCACCTAGGGCAGATTTTCCAAGAATATGTAGAGATAGTTTCTTAGTATCCTCAAGGATGGAGTCTCCACAACTTCTCTGGGCAATGTCTGGCAATGCACAGTCAGTGCACAGTAAAAAAGTGCTTCACCTATGTTCAGGCAAAATCACCCATGTTTCAATTTGTGCCCATTGCCTCTTGTGCTGTCACTGGACACTGCTGAAAAGAACTTGGCTTCATCAATACCTCATCTCAGGTATGTAGATACATTGACAATATCCCTCTTGAGCCTTCTCTAATGTAGGCTGAACAGCCCCAGCTCTCTTGGCTTTTCCTCATGAGACGCTCCAGTCTCTTTATCATCTGAATGACCCTTCACTGGACTCTAATATGTCCACATCTCTCTTGCACTGGTATGTGATCACGGCATGCAGAGCAATCACATGGAGACAAGAGATTTTCAGGGCAAAGTTGCTCCTCAGAGAGGGCCCAAGGCCGAGTGCCAGGCCGAGAGCCCCTCTGCCTGTTTATTTCTTACTTTTTATACGTTTGTGGGTCTTGTTGTGGATTGGCTTTTGGGGTTATGACCTCTCAGCCCAGTGGCCAGACCAGCTGTCAGTTACAATTGTTTTCAGATTAGAAATATGTAAACAAAGGACAGGGAATGAAAAACAAAAGGTTTGTTTCTGTTACCATGTGTGAGAAAAGGCAAAAACCGCTCCTAATATTGTGCAGAAACTAAAGAATCTGACTCCATCTTATGAAGAAGTAGAAGGTTTTAAAAAAACTCAGAAAAAACCAGGGTGACACTGGTACCCCAGTACTGGACACAGTACTCCAGTTGCAGTCTCAGCAGTATTGAATGAAGGCGAAGGATAATTCCCCTCCGCTTGCTGGCAACACTCCTCCTAATGTAGCTGAGGATACTGTTAATCTTCTTTGCCAGAAAGACACATCGCTAGCTCATGTTCAACTTGGTGAACACCAAGGACTCCCAGGTCCTTCTCTTCTAAGCTCCTTTCGATAGTGTTTGCCTTATCTTGTACTAGTGCGTAGGATTATTTCTCCAGCCTGGTGAGGCCCCTCTGGATGGCAATAAAACCTTCTGGCTATCCTGTCTGCTCCTCACAGCAAACTTGCTGAGAGTTTTCCTCATTCCAACTAGGACAGCATCAATTTTTGATTGATGAGTGCTGGGGACAGGGAAGGGTCTCTTCTGGTTCAGGGTAGCATGTTGGAGGGAGTGGTTGGTTACTGTCAGGCTCTGCAGTGAGCCTTTGCATGTGAATCACTCCCCCCATCTCTTTTTTACACTTTTGTTACTAGTATTGCTGCTGTTACTTGTTTTCTCATTCCATTGCTATTTCTAATAAATTGTTCTTATCTCAACCTGTGATCTTAACTTTTTGTGTCTCCAATTATCCTCTCCACACTGCTGAACAGGGGGAAGAAGTGGTGGAGAGAGATAGGATGCACGGTTTGGAGTGTTTCCAGGGGAATTCTAAATTGGAGAATAAAATTTCTAAATCATGACAAGGGTACACTCTACTCCCTGGTCCATATTATTAATAATGTTGTTGAACAATATTGGTACCAGTATTGGGTACTCTGGGATACAGCACTGTTTGCATCACTGATCACCATCCTCTGAGCCCAGTCATTCAGCCATTTTCCAATATACTGCACTGACTGATCATCCAGCTTCAAATTCTTTTGTCCTCTCTATGAGGATGATATGGAAGACAGTTTCAAAAGCCTTTCTGAAGCCTTAGAACTTTTCACTTCTTCCTCCTTATCTACCAAGCTAGTCAGTATAGCAAAGAAGTTTATTACATTGACGCAGTATTTCTCCTTTGTGAACCCCAGTGGGTAAAAGCAAAACCAGCCCCTTCATCTAGTATTGGCTGGAAGATTGAAGCCAAAGCCAGGCAAATTTGAAATTAAAGCATGTATGTAAATAGTGGTTGTGATCAGTTACTGCAACAGAGCACCAAGCATGCAAGGTCCACACTCCAGTATATCAGTACCTGAGGGTAGTGGATGCCTATCTACAAAATACGTGGTATCCAGTTAAATTAAATTAAATGAGTGACACTGAAGACAGATAATAAATATACTTTGGTTGAAACAAGATGCTCTGGCCCCTCCTCCTGAAGATTTGAGGACAAGTGAAAATGTCTGCTAGAAGAACTCAGATTACTGCATTAGCAGTTTTGACTAAATGTTCTCAGAGTCATTTGAAAGAGTAATTTATAAATGCTCAGTAGCTAGAGTTTCTGATGAATGTCAATCTTCTCTTGAAAAGATGCAGGGAACTATTCTTTTTTAAAAAGACAGTTCACTTCTAAATGCAATCTCACATCCGTACTGTGTCATGCTATACCAACAGATATATACAGATGTCTAGACATCTGTTAGTGCTCATTGCTTTGATGACGACTTATTCCATATGTGTCCTCTCTCAGAGAAATTGTCCTGCCTGAAACTGGTATTTCTTCAGCTTTCAATGTTTCAGATATCATGTGCGCTCTTATTTTGAACCTAAATACTCCACTTCTTGCTTCTAACCTGTAAACTGTTTGAAATTCAAAAGACCAGATGTGCTCTAGCTTGTCAGTTTTAATGCTTGATACCATTTTCTCCTCCATTTTTCCTCTTGCACCTGTTTCATCTAAAGGACACTGCAGATAGCGGTTTCTCTCTGACAGCCCTTCCCTTCTGTCGACACTGTTTTCCTCTCTTCCCCTCCTTCATTCCTTGTGTGTCCCCTGCCTTCACCGCTCTCTTTCCCTTACTTGTGGCCTCCGTGTATTAGGCCTCCCACCATCATTTTTCAGTTTACTCCCTCCTTTGAAGGGGGGGATGGGAGGCTGGCAAGGTGTGTGTTTTAGAGCAGAGCAGCTGTGAGGCTGCAAATCCTGCTCTCATCTGCTGAGCACCAGATGGTGCCTCAGGAGGAGCTGCTTGGACAAGACAGCAAGAGGACCTCATCCTCTTGCCACTTGCACTTGTTTTGCTGAGGTGCCTTGATAGCTAAAAATGAACAGCTGGGGCCAAGAGGGAAAAGGATCCAGGATGGGCAGCCCTCAGTTTGATTGGATGCACTGGTGCAGTCTGAAAACTGCAGTGTGTCTCCTGGTTACATCACTGCCCTTGTCTGCAGCTTTCTCTGTTGGCTGTATTTTCAAGCAGGGCAGGCCAGGAGTTGATAAACCCCTGCTCTCCCCTTCGCTCCCCCTCAACAAGCCTAACAAACTTGCCTACTGAGTTTAGTTATAAGTCATCCGTTTTACAGAGTGTTTGTTTATGCAGTGACAACAAAGATGTAAAGTGAGCCACTGTTCTGAAAAGGCTTCCATGAAAGCCTCTCAGCATTGTTTGATGCCCTGGAGATGTTTCTGGTACTAACATGACTCCAGCTCTCTGAGTAATGCTTTCCTTAACAATAATGCCAAGTGTTAATTAAAAAATAAGCAAGAGGTAGTTCTTAGACCTGATTGTAGTTCTGCACTAGAATTGAGTTTGCCAAGTGATTTTGAATTTTAAAGGGAAAAAAAAAAAAAAAAAAGTGCATAAATCATCTTCTGTTTTAAAATCACATTGTAATTTTATATATTATGTACGATGCCCCCAAAAGGTCTTGGAAAGACAAAAAGAAAGAAAAGGACAGGTATAACCCCTATGCCCATTAATACTTTTCACTGGATATTAATTTGTGGGCATTAACCCTTTTAATTGACCTTTAGACGTATGATCAGACAGACAGTGAGCTCTGCTGACCAGCACATATATAATTAGTAAATAGCAAGGTGAGGTAGAACTGGTTTAATCTCATTTCATCCCTGAGACTTTATCACCATTTGGCCTAGTTCCCTTTATCCAGAGATAACAGCTTTATTTGGCGGTGAATTAAAGAACCAAGTAGCTTTGCATTGTAATATAGGTCAAATAAAACCCGCACATTTGGTGTTGGGTTGTTTGACAAGCAAAATGCCTGGAGATTATTTGGGGTAGGAATAAAACTGTTACAAATGACTGTAGAAGATTTCAGTCTTTAACTAGAGCAAAAAACTTGTCAAAGATTTTAGTTGCAGGCATTCAGCAGGTACAGTGGCAGTTCATCGTGCCACTGAGCTGGAAATCAGAATTTAAATTCCAAACCAGCTGGCTAGGATTTGGAGCAACATGAGGACTAGGAATATTTGGCCAGTGTCCAGGAGATTTCCCCTCATGATAATTTTAAATAAGGTCTTCTATTTGACTTGGGAGTAAAAATCTGAATGAGAAGAAAAGTCAGCCTTGTTTCAATTCCTTCAGTTTCCACATGAGTAATAGTGCTGGTAAAACTCATGTGAAGAAAGAGAAAGATTATATCAGAGATCATGTCCCCCTACTCAGTTGATTGTTTCAATAAAAACAGCCAGTTTTCTCACCTACAAAATAATCTAAGCATTAGGTTATTCGATCCTTACTGGTCGTCCTGATTTGCCACTCAGCATATTCAGTAAACAGCCCAGAGCTGATTGATTGGCTTCTGTGAATTTAAAGGTTTGTAAAGTCATCTCTACTTCTAGGGTATAATGGTATTTACTAATTTGATGCCACACTAACTTATTTCAGCATATGCTTGATCACTTGAAACTAAAAATATCCCAGTGACTCATAAAGCACTTAGGAGGTTTTATTAGAATTTTTTGCTATATAATTTCTTTAAAAGTGGATGGGTGCAGGTATTATTCATGAGCATCAGATAAGGTACAGTGCTACAACTCCCACTCATACAAGCTTTTTCAGCTTCTATTGCACCAGTGACTGTCTGTACTCAGTAATCTGTCCCAGAAAAGTGTGTTGCAAGTTTTGCTCAGGTTTTCTAAATATGATGCTGTTTATGAACTGATCCGCAGAAGTGTGCCAAAAAATTAGGGAAAGAACTGTAGGTAAAGTAGATTTGGAGGACTTTTCCTTTAAATTTGATTGTTAGCATAAATGAAATTACATTTCTTTCTGGTGTGGGAATAGAGAAATAATAGTATATTTTTGATCTGTTGCTGGGACAATCCCATTATTGGGACTTATACCAAAGACCAAAAAGAACTATCTCTTATCCAGTGGGAAAGCACTTTTGTGCCTCTCCTCAGAAAACTTATCAGAAAGAAATCTTCAACTTGATAAGAAATGGGTTGGTCACTGACCCAGTGCTTTGCTAGGGAGATTGGACCTGGGACATATGGCTCTTTGGAGATTAGTCCTTCAGTGACTGTTATCCATAAAACTACCTTGTGGCCTTAGTCGGAGGGGATGCAGTGAACCCTTCACAGTCTTGAACGTTGTCTGAAACTCAATGCTTCATGTTGGACACTAAGCATAAGCATAAGCATAAGCATAAGCATGGGGTTAAATTACAAGCACAAGCTATATTGGTGATTCTGTGTTCATGTGGGAAAACACTTTCCACATATGCACGTGCTCTAAAGAAAGCAGTATCAGCTCCCTAAATTTTTTTTGGACATAAATACTCATAGCTTCTTCATCTCTAATCAATGGATTATATGGATGGAGATTTCGCGGGACAGGAGGTGTTCTCTAACTCCATTGGAGTTGCTGTGTAATTGAGTAAACAATATTCTTCAATTTTGCCATGGAGGCAGCTCATGGTTGTATTGAAACTCCTTCAGACTAATTTAACAGAAAAAAAAGGGGGAGGACTTAAAGCTGCCTTCATGCATCTATGCATGTTTTTAATAGAGAACTAAGCTACAAGAGCTAACAGAACAGGAACAACAGAAACAAATTTAGGATGGAACTTTAATTTGCAATCACACTAAAAATAGCTGTAAAATGCACCCTAGTCAGACCGGAGTAGTAATGCCATTTTTGGAATTCAAGGAAGCTTAGTTATTTTGATTTATTTTCCTATTTCAAGAAATGATGATATTTAATTTTGCCAAGTCTGATAACTTAGTGACCTCTGATATTGTAATCTTTGCTCCTAAAGATATTAATCAACCTTTTTTTTTTTTTTTTTTTTTTTTTTAGTTTACAAAGATTTTTTTAAATTATTCTGTCAGTAAACTAAAGGTACAATAATGCCAATAAAAAACATATACTTTCAGATTTTACTTCTACTATTGTTTCTGAGAACTGGGAAGCAAATGAGTGCGTATAAGGAGCTTAGTTAATGATTTTGTCACTAGATTTCAGAATTAGGTTCTTCAATCTGAATAAGCAGATAGATTTAGATAGATAGTTTTTATACCACACACATAATCCAAGGGATTTAGGGAGCTTCTTACATTACCCTGTGCAAATGCAGTGTAAATACCACTCACCAAACAGCACATGTTTAGAAAGATGACACGAGCACATGGTAGTAATAGATCGTAATGTGGTTCTTTTTCCACAAAGTAGCACATTTCTGGTTTATATGAAAATGTCATGAAGATAAACTTCAGATTTTTAAATCTTTAGTGACCAAAGAATCAAAACTGTCAGACTTGCCTTAAAGTGCTAAGAAATGTGTCTGATAATCTGAATTTCTACATACCTTCTCTTGGAGTCTATCAGATAATGAATGGAACTTCTACAACAACACACACAAAAGTAAAATTTGAAATATGGCTTTAGGAAGAAATATCAACATAACAAGGTTAATGACATAAAAATATTGACAGCATTAAAATACTTGACCCTTTCAAACATATCTCTGATTTTTAAGTTAAAATCATTCTGGACAACCTTTATCTCTCCCTTTTGCTAACATTCAGATAAACAAATTACATTCCCATGAATGATTCCATGAAAAAAATATCAGACCTACAGATTTTAGTCATAGAACAAAATATGGTTTGCAACACGAGAACTGCCAAAATTTAAGATGGGGCTCACATTCCAGACTAAGACAGATAGAGCTAATCCATACACATCATGGCTCACTTGAGATGCCTCATGGCTTCACACTGCACTTCCAGTTTCTACTCCTGGAAGTCTTTTAAGAGCTAGATCATGAAGATAATTCTTGAAATTTCATAGACTCTAAAATGCACAAGTTCTTAAGACTACTTGTATAGAAAAAGTTGAGTATTTCTGTTTATCCTTTGTATATCTAGAACTGATGAGCATACAAGTTTTAACCTCCTATTTTGCACAGTATGAGAGCAAGACATAGATGTAACACATCTACCAGTTGAATCCAGGGTTTGGTCCTTTAAATCTGGGTGCAGATGTGGAGCTTCACAGTCTAGTGCACAGAATGGTCACCACTCTGTAGGGACACAGCCCCCAGCCAGTGAGACACTGTGGTGTCCATGGTCTGCCTCCTTCCTCAGCTCCTTGCTCCTAAAAGTTAAGCTCTGAACTGTCTCCAAAATAGGGTTGGGTCTCATTAGTGCAATTTACATGTACTTATCTTTTTCACAGGAAGTTATGTATGCAGATTTATTTCCTATGACTCATCCTCAAAACGCCGTAAGTTTCTGCACAATTATGCAGAAACTTCAGACAGGACATGAGAGGGAAAAAGTAAAGTGATGCAACATAAAAGGAGTGCAGCCATTGAATGAGAAATTTTGAAAAGATACTGAAAGAAAGAAAGTACAAAATAGACCTTTTACTGAAATGCATATTTAACCAGATAAGCTAAGGTTCATATAGTCTAGATTTTTAGAAATTTTGAATGCTTTCTTTATGGTACTCAGCTACCAAATCTTAAATTGGGCTCTGGAAAATGTTTATTTTATCAAAACTGTATGCAAAAGAATATTTACAATATTTCTTTAGTTGTGTAATATCCCAAATTGTCCCTAAACACCAGGGCTTCACAGGCAGCCAAACTATGCCCATACTACTCACATATTTTGGCTGCAGGATGTCTCTACTGGATTTCTAGATTTCTACGCATATTTCTGCAGATAGCTTAATTTAAATCTTGTCAAGGAGTTCATAATAAAACTAAAAATAAAAGTTTGGTGTATTTTGTTTTCTAAGCAATCTCAGAAAAAGCATCACAAAACAAAAAGAAGCTGAGAGTTTTTGAATTCAGAGTCCCAGAGGAAGGAAAATTATTTTAGGTGTATAGGCATGTTGAATCTTGGGTGTACTGTCATTGCTGAGTGACTCTCCCTGCAAGCATTAATTTGACTCAGAACAGTGAGTGAAGCTGTTGTTCATGTTATTCATGTCTATCCAGAAAAAAAAAAAAGGAAAAAATAAAGAATGAAAAAGGTTAAAGAATAATATGGGGCATAAAAAAAGCACTCATCTTTTCAGAATAGAAGATAGTTGTTGACCTGAGCAGCTAATATTGCTCATTTTTTCCAGGTAAACCTTTACCATTTACCATCCCTTTGATTATAAAGTTCACTGATTCCAACACCACTTTTCATTGTGCTTCACTCTGCAATATGTCACATCATTTGAAGATGTTCAGCACAGATAATTAGCAGGTGACCTTTAAAGTTATCTCTAAAACTCTTCTAATTTATTTTAATAGAAAAAATGGAATAGTGCGTCCAAAAAGCCATTCATGCATCAAACCCAGTCATCTAAAGTAAATTCCAGTTCACCTTTAAGTATCAAAAGATTTAAGCCTATTTACGGCTTGGATTTACTAATATTTAGAGAAAAAATATAGTTTAGCAAATCCTGTCTGAAGTTAAAAATCACACAATACAATATTTGTCTTCTAAATGTCATATTGAAGGGAGCTTCTCTGGCGGATAAGAACACAGTATGATGGTTAAACTCGTTTTCTTGAGAATCCATGAGAACCAAGATAGAAAAAGTAGTGCAGTAGGCTCATTTTCATGTTTAAAGCACACATTTTTGTAAATGAGTGTTTGCCTTCCCTTTACCTGCAACTTTTAACGTGAGTAAATGTCCTGAAGAATTATTTATTTGGATTGTACTGCACATGTTCTCTTCATTATTTAAGACCCACAACATTACGAGGAATATTGTTTTGAATATCTGTTTTTCAGTAAGTGTTTGATTTTATGTATTTTTCTCTTCAGCAAATTGTACTAATATAATGTATAAAAGTAATATAATAACCAATAATTTATGTTAAAAATATTTTTTAAAAAAACATTGCACTAAGCTTTTCTTCCTATTTTCATACATATTGAAATAGCCATCATAAAAATATAAATACACAAAGACATGAACTTGCTTTTATAAACCCTAAACAGCTCAGCAAACAGTTACATTTATTATGCCTACATCTTAATTATTAAAGACCCAAAGTGAAAAGCTTAGGCTGAAAGACAATTTTTCATGTAAGACAGTTTATATACTTTAAAAGTAGGGAAGATACAGGATGTTGTAAATCAGCAGTCTTTGGTAATAAAGTTGTTTTTATAAAGGTAGGTCCTGTGCCAGAGTAGAACAAAGAAACTTAAATTGTCCATGGCCCTTCTAATGCCACCTGGATCTAAGATCTTCTGCTTTTTTTGCACTTACCTGGATCTCAGATAAGAAGATGAAGCAGTTCTGTATAGCTGTGATGCAAAAAAGTAGAGAACTAATCTGATCTGTTCTGACTGCTATTGAAGACATTATACTTCTGTTATTTGGCCAAAAATTACTGGGAAGGCGCCTCTGTTGGGTTTTGATTCCTTCAACCTTCTTCATTCTGAAAGACAGAATAAAAAGACATGATTGAAATATTATCTGTATATGATGTGAAGTACTTGCTTCAAAAACAATGGAAGTCCTAAGAGTTTGTGGAAAATATGAGCATATACTCATTTATGAGAACAGCCATAACTGTTTGAGATTTCTTGCAAAATGTAGATAATATAATTATAACTCTTTCTAGATGATGATGATGATGATGATGATGAGGATTCTCTGCAATATCTTGGCCTCTATAATATACAATAGGTAGAACCACCTATCACTATTGTTTTTTATCAAGTTATCATCCTGCCTTATGGATCTGTTTGCTAGGAGACATCCAGTAAAACAAATTTCCTAGCCCTCCTAACAACTAATAATGACAACTAGTTGAACGTGCAATATCAGCTAAACACTAGCGAGGTTTCTGCTGGGTTGTCTTCAACAGCTGTGCTCACTTTAAACTCTGGGCTGTAGTAAATACTTAAGAAAAACCAAGTACGTACCTATCACTTTGCTGTCTTAGCTGGGTGGCTTGGTGTAATATAAGCTTGTGCAAAATAAAATTTAAAAAAAAAAAAAAATCAACACAGTACTCTAACATTTAGGTAAAGTATATTAAAATACTTCATACTTAGACCAGTCCTCCCACTATGCCAGTGATGTCACCCTTAATTTCCTTTCAGAGAACTGACATTTCTGGTTCACAAAGTGCCGAAGACATTCTCAGCCCTAAACAAGTTCTAAAATACATGAGACCAATATAAGTAGTAAGAATAATACCTGTAAAAACAAATGAGAAGGATTTTAATGAAAACCACTGCATACATTTCAGCATCTAAGAGCCTTCTTAGGAATTAAATTTACAAAACAAATTCTCTATACTCAGTTTTCAAAAGAGTTAATTATCAACTAGGAGACCAATGTCTCACCACATGCAAAATGCTAGGAAAGTTAGAAAACAACATTTATGTTTTAGATTAAATATCATAGCTCATTATAATGTGGCTATATTCTGTGGAAGTAACAATTTGCAGTGCTTTTTTTCAGCGATATAAATATCAGGTACATTTTGCAGTTCTGGTCTTTTTCTGTTTAACAAAAAGAACAAATTTTATCAGAGCAATTCAGAAAAATATTTGTATTTTACTCCAAGCTGTATACTTTCAACTTAAGACCTCAAGAACAGTAATGCGAACTCAAACCTGGAGGGCTGTTTAGTATAGAATCTATAAGTAAGTCTAATATTGGATACTAAAAAAACCTTTGAGTCTATTCCTTTTATACCCCAGTCAGCAATGGTTCAAGAGCTTCTTAAGGTGGTGATTGCCTGCCAGCAATCATGTTTAGCTGACACCAGTGGACCTCTAACCATGCATTTGTTTAATTTGTTTTTCTGAGTCCTCTTGTATTTTTCATCTTGTCATCTTATTTTTCACCTTATCCTGTGACAAGAAAATTCATAATTTCATTATGAATTGGATGGAAAGAATTATTTTATTTGTATTAAAATTTTCAGTATCATGTATTTTTGATGCACTTGATACTGAATGGGAAATGGTGAATGCATATCTTCTATTAATTCTTCCATTTTATAGTCTCAGTCATCTTTTTACTAAGTAGAAAAGCTCAGTTTGACTTCCATTCACAGGAAAGCTTCTCAATATCTCATTTCAAAAAGAGGTTGGTTATTTTTAGTTAAGCAAATTGCTTTTCAAAATAATTTCAGCCTGATGTCTTGTGAGTTTGCATTTAACTTGCTTCTTCTTCATTCACTACTTTTTAAATACTGACAACTTGAAAATGCTAAAAGATGTTCTTCTTTTTGTATCATCTGTTAGAGTGCCAATTAACTCTACCAATCTTTGTGTTTGTGTCTTTACATTTTGGTAAAAATGGTGGCTTTTTTTGTTTGTTTGTTTGTTTTGTTTTTGTTTTTGTTTTTGTTTTTGTTTTTCAGTCAGGGATACGCATGAACACTGAACAACTGATGTGCTAATTGTAATCAGTCTAAGTTTCAGCTGCTACTTAGAATGGCTTTGTAATTAGCATTCTCATTTTACTCTCATTGCTTTACTTGAAGGTAGACAATGCCATGTGCATTTTTATACACCTCCTTTCATCCAACCAAGATGATGAATTTTACACTTCATACTCATGATGAGAAGATGGTTCTTTAACAGCTACATATAGAACTGTACCACTTAAAATCAAGGATTACTTCTGTTCTTACATATTTTTAAAATTTTCTCTTAGTAACTGATTTTTGTTTTTCAAAAACACAGTCTGTGCACTATGCCTCTATATTATATTTACCTTGTTTACTTGGGTAAATAACCAGCCTAAAGAACCAAGTTTACTTCTGCTGTTCCTTTAAAGCTTCACTAATTCCCCTTGACAATTTGAAGTCAGAACTCCTTTATGAATCAAATAGCTGGCTTTTTAGATCTCTGAACACTTCCCATTTGGGCATGGAGGTTCAACTGATCTAAACTGGATGCTACAATTTGACAGCATAAACTTATTTACTTTAATTAAATAATCCTTTTATGAGTATATATTGTTCATTAGAATGATATTAAAAAAGGAGATATATGTTCATGTCAACTGACCTACAAGGTCAATTGGAACTTATCCTGTCAGTGCAATCCCAGCCTGCATCACAGTATGCATAATTACCTTGAAGGTCATCTTTCTGATGTATCTCCAGACGAAGCTGCCTTCTGGCACTTAAGGAACCTGGAAAGAGTAGGTTTAGTGCCATGCTTCTCCACTCAATGAAATTCCCATGGGAG
The DNA here is from genome assembly GCF_015227805.2 of Hirundo rustica. Taxonomy (NCBI): domain Eukaryota; kingdom Metazoa; phylum Chordata; class Aves; order Passeriformes; family Hirundinidae; genus Hirundo; species Hirundo rustica. Next base: position 18,840,359 of record NC_053453.1, on the reverse strand, counting down.
GTGTTTCAAAGGCTGGGGCAAGTAGAAGTAGATCTTCAACCATGATCTCTGGGAGAAGACAAACATATTGTCATGTCTCTAAAACACCAAACAAGACACACTGAGTATCCATGTGGTATAGCAAGGGTTTTGACTCTTTGTTCCTGTCTTTATTTAATAAATTGTAAAATAATATAATATGGCTATGAAAGGATCAAGTGTACACTTTTAATATTTCACACAGCTCTTTGGAAAACTTTTACATACAGGGGGTCCAAAGATGTTCTCGCTGTACATATGGAAAAGTAAACCTCATTCTGTCTTACAATCTATGTCAAAATTTTACAAAATGCACAAGAGTATTCTATGTTCAAAGATTGCTTTATGGGGGAAAAAAAGAGGAATTGTCTGGTTATCAGGAGAAACAGAAATTAAAGGTATAATTAATTTCTTCCTTTAATAATTTTTCTAGACACATGGAGTAATTCCTAGCATTCTTATTCTGGCCAATAACATGTTGCAGCAAAATGTTTTAAGAAAATGAGGGCAAAGGAATGTGCTTTCTGAGTGTTCTTCCTATTATTATTATTATTATTATTATTACTATTATTATTATTTGGATTACGTCTTTTACTGTCTCTTACGACTTTCTGCATAGTCCTGCACAAGCTAAAGCATATGAGTCATAGTGAACACTTGATTTTCAAACTCATTTTTTAAATTGTTTGTAGAGTTTCTGTTCCTAATTGACTACGTTTTGTTCATACTTTTGGAAATCAGCAGCTGCCCAGTGTTGCAAAGGCCTAATTTTGAAGCAGAGGCACGTGGGCTGAGCACTGGAATGCTGGTGTGACTGTTTGGAGGTTCAACCAGAATTCCATTAACTGACAGCTGACATGACTAGGAGTCCGCCCCACATAAAAAGGGTCTTCTCATATTTCTTACAGAAGGTAATTTAGTGTGTATGTCCACATGTCTGTAATGATTCTCTTCTGAAAAAGAGAAAACTTACATTGGGTCAGACACTGTGCAGACTGCACCAATGTATTATGTATGAGTAGTACTCCGAATGGCTTTTGGGAAACACACAAGCAAACATGTACCAGGCCCTTAGGAGCTTACATGTCTAATGCAGACCTGACAAAACCAGTGGGAGCTGAAAACAATAGATGGAGAAAAGAAATAACAGTCAAATGTAGCTTTCAAGATCAAAGGTAAACTAGATAGTTTATCATACAGGTCCTTCCAAAATATTTCTTCATTCTGCTAAGTAATCTATTACTTAGATATGCCAGTGGCATTTCTTCCTGTTGCCAAAACCCTTGGAACTAGTTTCACAAACATCTCAGGTTTTCAGCCTCCCATGTGCACAAAGAGACTCCTCCCACACGTCTTTCCACATTCCCCCCACCTACTCTGGACTAGACATCCCATGAAGATAAACCATCTGTGCCTCTTGAGTTATACTAAGGGCTATATTCCACTAGTTAAAACAAGAATGCCACTCTGAAGAACATTCATACCTGATCTCGGTGAGTTTGGATGTTCAAGGCCACATCAGATGGGACTTTGCACCGCCTGGTCTAATTGGAAGTATCAATGCCTGTTGAAGGAGGGTTGGACTAGAGGATCTTTAAAATCTCTTTCAACCCAAGCCATTCTATTATTAAAGATATGTCAAAAGAGTACATTACTTCTACTGCAGATTAATGAGGCTATGTCACTTACTTGCTATGATGAAGTCTCAGAAAGTAAAAACCTTCAAAGCTCTAATTTTCTAGTAGAATTAGTAATACTTTTAACCATAACTTAAACTGAGCATCACCATTTCAATGGTAAAATTTTATAGACTATTGGTAAACCTTTAAAATGAGTAGGCAGGGTTTATATGCACAAGAATACAGAATACTGTTTTCATAATAAATAGTTTCTATTTTATAAAAAATTATAAAGCTATGGCTAATATTAACCCTACTGATATAAGTGACCACTCAGAAGGTTTACAATGTCATCAAAGCCCCATTAAGAACTTTGCAATAAAAATGCAGTGCTCCCAAACTCCATAACCTGTCTGAAAATCAAGGACACTTCCCCAGTAGTTTATCCCCTGCTTCAAGAACAGACTTCAAGATACTCTAGAATTCAGCTACTGATTTCTATTAAAGGTAGTTAAATAACAGCAACATCCAAAACCTGTTCATCTTACCTTCACTTTTGGTGCAACACAAATAACTTATGTTTTTTAAAATCTAGGCCTCAATAGGCCTTCTTTATACATCCCTCATATAAAATTGCATTAAGCACAGCTGTCTCTGTTGTATTTTCTGGGAAATGCTGCAATGGAGAAAGTGGCTATTGGTTTTGTGCTGACAAATTATTGATCACACATGTCTTATGAATCACTTGACACTATGGATTTTCACTGAGACCTTTAAAGGAACAGCTTCAAGCCCTCTGTCCTGTATATACTGATAACACTCTCACATTCAAATTTATGTGCATGCCACTAATGACCACAAAAAGAAAATAAAATCTTAAAAAGATGATTTTGAAGCAGGTGATTTAAACAAAGGAAATTATAAAATAATTTTAAAATGCTTAAAAATATGCAAGTATATAACTAGCCATTCAAAAAGGGAATGAGTGTCCAGAATGTGCATAGCTTTTTTAAATAGGTAGCTTAAGACTTAAGACAAGTGAAAAGGATACCAGCGACACTAATATACCTCTTTTATTTCATCAGAAACATTCTAATTTTCAAAATCTTTTTCTTGGATATGGGTAGGAATAGAAATGGTTGGATATGGATAGGTTGCAGCAGTATTGGCACTAAAGAATTGGGCAGGTAGGCTGTTAAGCCCTCTCTCCTAAGGCTCAGGTAGGAAAAAACAAAGCTCTTGTCCTCCTGCAAACCCTTCACTGCCAAACTACAAAAAGGCAGTCCCTGGCTGCACCTGAAGTTCTCAAAATAAAGACAAATATTCTGACTATAGCTAGTGCAGGTTTATGAGAGGGCCTTCCTTCACATTCTCCTCCATCTTCTTATTCAAACAGCCCTTAAAATTTAGCTACATACTACATGCTATAGAACGATATCGTTTTGAACTGTCATATTGTATAAATGATGAACTTGACTCTTCCTTTTATGAAGCCACATTTTCAGTTGTTTATAACCTTGCTCAAATTTAACTGTTTATGCTGAACATTTCAGTGATGGAAAATTTTACCAAAACTATTCCAGTTATTTCTCACATCATTCAAGAAATAAAGTGTTGCCGGTTTCTTCTAGGCAGTAAAGAAATATCTGAGGCTTAGTTCAGGAGCAGCAGCTGTGGGATTCAGGTGAAAGGAAGACAATATAATTTTTTTGTTGCTACCCTACTGACTGATTGCTAAAGGCATATCAATATCTCTTTATTTGAAGAGAAAGGCGCAATGACCTCACATGTAGAAAACAGTCACTTTACACTTTTGACATCTCTCCAAGTATACTAAAAAGTACTCAACTTTGCATCTCTTGAAAGTCTCACTTCATACAACATCAGTAGCTCCCTTCTACTAACTCTCAGAACATTCTACCTGCATGAACATGAAGGACTAAAATGAATATGGAGAAGACTGACAGCAACCAACCTGTAGGAAGCTGTTGGTGCTTCCCCTGAGATTTCATTTCCTCTCTCCCTTTGGTGTTAAGCCTTCCTGATCTAGAGAATCACCATAAAAAGTGATAGACTCAAATTTAGAAAGACCAGATATGATCAGAAGGAATGATATTCAGTTACAGGTAGAGTGTTGGAGATTGATGAAGAAAGGATGATGCAGTTAAATCATTTGTGCAGAATGCTGAGTGATGGGAACAGAACAAGGAAATATGTGGAAGATTCAGAAGAAGATATCAGAAGGGAAATGGGGTCATGTGCGGAAGATGAAGTCAGATCCAAAAGAAAAAAGAAAAGATCAGGAGCAGAGGGGACTGGAAACCCCAGGGAATAAGGAAATTATAACAATATAGTTCTACATTATAAAATATAGAAATTATGGTTCTATAGCATCTGTAGGAGTTTCATATCCTCCTCCAGCAAGTTACCTAGCTAACAGAGCGGGGAGGGGGTACACAGCAAAGACCTGGAAGTATGCTGGAAAATAATTTTTGGAACTGAAGGGCAACAAAATTAAGATCACTAAGAATTTTACTTGGTTATATGTACATATTATGAACATATTTGTTATGACTCAAGCTTCAAAAACCATATTATATTTTCTGCAAGATTTTTTTCCTAATTCAGTATTCTGGGGTTTTGCATGTCTTTAACATGTTAAGTTAATTTTATGTTCTGGGAAAGCAAATAGTACCACTTATTCTTTTTTTCTTTTGACTATGTCCACTCCATCCTTTGAACAGTTCCTTACACTAACTCCTTATAATGAGATTTTACATGGTTCAAATTGGCTAAGACTCTTTAGCATGGGTATGTTTAAAGCTTTGTGTAAATCCACACTGTTTATAAAATTTCTTAGAGACTTGGTCACAAATGTTGATATTTGTTGAATATTGAGAATTATTTTATGGTGAAATTTTACTCTCTCATGATGTTATTAAATTAGTAACAGGCTTCAAAGGAAATTACATGATATCACATGTACAAGATGACAAGCCTTGCATAGAAATAGTTGGTAGGAGGTTCTCCTTTAAATGTGAATGTTCTAGTCTCACCCCACCAAAACTACAGAGTACTGGATAATTTTTTGTTATGTTATGTAACATTCTTTCAAACTGTAGACATTTGAGACTCAGTTTTCATGCACAGCTCTTAAGCTTGTAACAGCGTCCTGCAAAGAGAAACTCTATAATAAACTTACTTAAAATCCATATGCTATGTAAGGAAATTTACCTGAAGGTATTCTTCTACCTTTTAATGAAAAGAGGCCATACAAAAGTGATGTTAGGGTGCTCATATCCTTCACATACTGGAAGCTTTAAGAAGGTCCAAAGCTATTTATAATTTCTAACATTTCAGCCCTACTTTAGTGCTACTTCCTTTAACTTTTGTTCTGATTCCCAGGAATTTCAGAAAGTGAATAGACTGCCTATGTGTAAGAGATTTTAGATAAGGCTGCAACTGCCTTCATTCTTTGCATTTTTTGGTCTTTGTTTCCTGGTAATGTGATTTGAATAAGCCAATTACATTGAAATTTGGTCCATGCTCATGCAAGTAAGTTCATGAGCATGGATCTCTCTTTTCGGTGGATTTAAGCAGTGAGTACAAATGGTGTACATTTGGTTGTATAAGGGGTCTGCACAGGATACTGGGGTCATATTTTGTGCTCTTTTCTGAGGTTCCATTTGCACTATATTGGAGGAATATTTCAGGAAAATAGGACATTCAAATAAATAAAGAAAGCCTTTAAAAAGGCTGAAATGCTAGAAGCATAGGCTGAATTTTATTTTCGTGGTGCAGGCTGCAAACATGAAGTTTAAGCATGCATTTATTATATGAGATCTTCTATAAAAAAATGCCTGGGATATTATCACTGACAGCTTGATGAAAATGTTCCCAGACACCCACTGTGTACAGTAAAACACTGGTCAAAAGCACTACTTTAATAATTATTTTATTTAACTGTAAGGTCTCTTTATCTGTAACATCCTGTGCACAATTAAGCTTGATTCACACCAACCAAGAAATCCAGACAAAAATTATTTATTTTTCAAAGGCATGGAACTTCCTTATAGTCTTTAAGTGCTAGTGACCTTAAAACAGAATAACTTTTCGGCAAGCACTTCTTCACACACTGGTACTGACAGCAGTTTTACTTTCTGTGTGTTGTTACATTTTCTTCACAGCTCTGTAGTGATTCCAGATGAAGTCAAACAATTGGGATTTTTTCAGTAAATTATATTCCAGGCATAGAACAACAATCTGTTCTCACTGAAGGAGACATTCCTGAGACACCACTGTAGTGCTCTGTGCAAGTGTTGAATTCCACAATTAGTCTGTAAACAATAGAGATGTGGGCTAAATGGAGAGACTTGCCAAGTTTGCTGAGGTAAGGGTTGCTAGAAACAAACAGGAGTAAATATAAATGCTCTGGTATGTGAACACCTACAACAATTATCCACTCCCTCCCAAGTTTAACAGGTTGAGTTCCCACATTATAATGCTCTTAGTTTTGGGAAGAAGCCAGATTTCAAATTCTGTTCTAGAGAGGAAAGAAAGAGACCAAACCATTTAGTGTCTGAAATAATAGCACTAAAAATGGTACAATGTAATTTTATGTAAAGATACACAGCCAAATGCTGCACAACACAAACTTGATCTCATCTTCCTTTTCTCTCAAAGGCAAAGCATACAACTGCAACTACCTACACAGACATGCAGGGTGTTGGAATAAGCAGTTTTGAGAGTAAAATCTTGGCCACATTGGAAGAATATATGAATTTAAAAAAAAAAAAAAACGAACATTTTGAGGAGAGTATAGATAACCATTATACTAGAAAACTTTAGAAATAGCATATATACCAGGAAAAGATATTTTTAAAAGTACAGTTATTTAACACCTAGTTATTTTAACATATCTAAATAACTGTATTAATGCACCTCGAATAAGATGACAGTAATGTTACCTTTATGGTGTCAGGACAAAAAGAGTTCTTCTCGCATACCCTGTAAGATTAAAAAATTAGAGGAAAAAAAAATCAATAAACTCTTGCAACACTCAATTTTAATCCCTTAGAAATATAAACTTCACTTTCCTTTATTTCTAAATGAAAACATATTCTAAGTCTCTAACCTTGATGGAAATTATTTTCAAATGTCCTTTTAGTAGTTATGAAGTATCCTAGAAAATGTGTGATTACAAAACAAGCCTGTTTTACTTAGGAGGCTTTCTGACACCATAGTGACAGCAATAACATAAACCTCAAAGTAAGTAGATCATTGTTTATTTTCTCCCTCTGTTTCCTATTTGTGTTCCTTGTGGGAAATTTATGTCATTAAAAGCAGACCAAGGCATAAGAGGCATTGAACACTAGTGGGGATTTTTATTGCATATCCTTTTCAAAAAACATTAAAATTACTTTTATCTGAATATTTTTCTTGCCTAAATAGCTATTTTATATTTATTTTTTTCTATCCAGTGTATCTTTTTTCCCCCAGAATGCTAATTTTAAGTCTCTTCCACACATGTTTTGTGATAGCAAAACATCAAGTTTTCAAGAGATCTAAACCCAGTGTCTGAGCTGTTACACACAGAGCCTGAAGCTCCTGGTGAGAGTTCACAGCACTTATACACAAATGCATGTCAGGCGTCCATCCAGCATATCCAAATAACTGTAATAAACAACACTAGCCTTTGAATTAGGACTCTGCTTTCTGTTAAATATATTTTTATCTGGTAGGAAAATAATCTCAAGGGTTTAGGGGAAAAAAAGAAAAGAAGATGTTACTATACGCAGACCTCACAAGGAGATCAAGACCAAATAAGATGATACTTGATCTTGCACATACTTTTCTCCAACTTCCCATGGCCTTCTGCAGTAGGAAGTACTCATATTCAAATCAGCAGGACTTCACACATGCTTAAAGATAGGCATGTGCACAATGGCTTTCTGAGCTTGAGGCCATCCTTTAAATTTTTATTAAATAAGAGAAGCTTGTATTCTGATGTTAAACAGTGACCCAGATCTCAAGAACTACTCAGCTCTTACTCAGTCAATGACTCTTGTTTGACCGACGACCTTAGGGTTTAGCAAGCCTGATTTGTTCAAAAAAACTTCCTGTACATTATGTCAAAGCTGTTATGTCCTCTAGTTTCACTAAGATGATGGCCTTGAAGGCAAGAGCAGTAAATCTGTTGCAGATTGGAGCCAGATTCACTTATTTGATGTACAAAAGCTGTTCCTGATATAAGCTGGGAAAAATGCATACAGTAAGACAGAACTAAAGTTCTTCCTCAGTAACAATAACTGCAACACAAATTTATCAGTAATACAAGGTGAGCAATGCCTCCACTGTATTACATTTCAACTATGAATATTCATAACCCACAAAATTACTAAGCAGTATATCCCCTTCCCTTCCCTTCCCTTCCCTTCCCTTCCCTTCCCTTCCCTTCCCTTCCCTTCCCTTCCCTTCCCTTCCCTTCCCTTCCCTTCCCTTCCCTTCCCTTCCCTTCCCTTCCCTTCCCTTCCCTTCCCTTCCCTTCCCTTCCCTTCCCTTCCCTTCCCTTCCCTTCCCTTCCTTTCCCGCACCTTCCCGCACCTTCCCGCACCTTCCCTTCCCGCACCTTCCCGCACCTTCCCCACCTTCCCTTCCCACACCTTCCCTTCCCTTCCCTTCCCTTCCCTTCCCTTCCCTTCCCTTCCCTTCCCTTCCCTTCCCTTCCCTTCCCTTCCCTTCCCTTCCCTTCCCTTCCCTTCCCTTCCCTTCCCTTCCCTTCCCTTCCCTTCCCTTCCCTTCCCTTCCCTTCCCTTCCCTTCCCTTCCCTTCCCTTCCCTTCCCTTCCCTTCCCTTCCCTTCCCTTCCCTTCCCTTCCCTTCCCTCTTTATAAAAATGGTGATAAGAAAACTTTCCAGAAAGCAACTTGTTACTCATGTTTATGACTAAAAATATGCTTAATTAAAATCAATGCCAAGAATAACTGATGTTCTTTAGCACTTTGGAGACCAGAAAATATAATTCTATAAGGATATGAAATACACAATTATTTATGTACGTATTTGGTAAGATAGCTTGTGCTCCCACCCACCTTTTTCCTCTCTTCTGCTATTAGTTTCAAAATCAATTTAAAGTGCTTTCTGCATCAGAATAAATTGTACCAGAACTGTCATTTGAATAATGCATAGCTTCCTACTGAAACTAAAAATATTTATTTAAATCATGGAACAAAAAACCAAAAAACCCCCAAAAAACAAAAAAGAATTTTAAGTGGGTGAAGACTGTCCTGCAAATTGCTGGAACTAATTTCTTACCCTGATATATGTTTGCAGTTCTTTGGCCAATATTTTTCATTGCCAGCACCATACAGACATCTCAGCCTTCTCATGCACCTACTTCCTAGAGTCTTCCCACAACAGGAATACCTGCTCTGATCAGGCAGGCTCTGTTTTGAATTTGTTCTCCAGTTCACTTCTACACAAACAAGACAGTCCTTCACGATACTGCTTAAACTTATGAGCATTCTGTGTGCCTGTCTCCTTCAGTGAAACAAATAACAAAGGTACATATCAACACACCTCACTTGGATGTAGTAATTCTAAAACCTTAGGTGGGCCGGCCTGTGGAAAGGAGAAGGGGGGAAAAAAGAGATGCAAATGTTTAATCTGTTCAGGTTAAATCTCTGGGTTCTGAGAGGAATGTTTTCTCTTGCTCTTTTGGGGTACCTACAGCACTTGTTAGGACAGCTTAGAGAAATCCCACAGCTTGTAGTTCCAAATTATGAATTTAGAAAAGAAATCTCAAATTCTTGTGCTAAAACCCCCCAACTGAACAACAAAAAAAGATCTCCCTGCGTATTGTACATGACTAGATCCAACCGCTTGGACATCCCCTTTTGCTCCCCTTTCTTCCTGCTCCCCATGGGGATGAAGTACCTGGGACCTCTCCCCTCTGTGGCTGATCTGGCAGGATTACATGGAAAATGGAGGTGGATATAAGAGCACCACAAACACGTGTCTTCTCTGAAAATTTGAATAGACTCTATGAGGCTTACTTCCCCATGAGTGAATTGCAATCAGATCTGAGTTTCATAATCCAAATAACAGCTTATATAACAACCATGCGGTCTGAGGTGGTGGACTTAGGACTTACAGTAAGGGGACATGTATTATGTTATCTTATCAAGAGATTAGCACAGAAATTCCACCCCCCCCACCCCCCCTTCCCCCAGCCTTTATTTGCAGTAAGGTCTCAAACAATCAAAACGTTTCCATTATTACAACTTCAAGCAACACAATCACTTCGCATTTCTTAACTAATGAACTGTACCCCTCTCCTTCCTTTTCTCTCTCCCTTCTCAGACATGCAATGACATCAGGAGATTATGTTTAGTTTAAACAAGTCAGGGAGATACAAACATTCCTGAAAATATATTAATTCCTTCCTGCTCAACTGATCAGTAGCATTTGATTTGACATAAGTTTAAACACTTCAAAGAATTTTTAAAGTAATACCTTCTATAAAAGGAACAAATAAAAAAATGTTTTTGCACATTCTGCATGACTAAATGATGGATTGTTTTCTTCAGTATTCACAATCTGTTTTCATGCCTTGGTGATAACAGTCGTGAACAAAAATCATCTCCAGTATTGTAGCATTAATGGGGAACAGTCTGGCCTCCACCTAACCCTGAAGATAATTATACTAAAACAATAGTGATGAGCATCCAGCTAACTATCTATAACAAGGAAAGACTGCTGCTGCCATTCATCAAAAAGGCCATTTGGATAATGAGGAGAGATGGCTACTGACATATTTCAGCAGGGGAGGCCATCCTGCTGGGAGTTTCTTTCAAGATGCCAAATTCTATCCATTTAAAAAGCAAACATCATGCTCTCTTTGGTTTGTTGGGTGATCTGGGGAGCAGAAACGTCATATAATACTGTCCAAGTTGGAATAAAGAGCTGGAAGACACAATGAAGAAGAAAAAAAAAGCCATAGTGTACGTATCATTGTAATCTTCAGTCTCCTGGAATAACTAATCCTAATTATGAGCAACATGACTGCTGTCAGCCAGGAAGAGCAAATCCCTTGCTTTCTGTAAGAAGCTACTAATCTGATTATTGATTTACAGTTCTGGTGATTAGTTAAAGGATGTGTATCTCAAGGAATCTGAATATCCTGATTGGACAGACAGTAAAACAGAGGTTTAAAAGAAGTGTTTTGCTTTAACTAAATAAAATAGCAGATAAACCATAGTTTCCAAACTTATTTAGACTAGCAACTATTGTGTGAACAAAACAGAATGAATGTTAACCAATACGCCTGGTTTTGTAAGTAGTATCTAGTATGACAGCCACTTCATCACAGCAGAGGTCACAGATGATTTTCTAAAATAATATCTTTCTCCACAGGTTGTTTGAGGCTTACAGAACTTGGCTTCAGTAGGATAAATTAATCTCTTATCATGCTCTATACAATGAGGCCACTCAAAAATGACTGTGGTAAGGAGGCATCTATTCTTTTCCATTTCCAAAGTGTCAATTTCAGAAAAGCATTTTGAGATGCTAGAACTTATAGCTGAAAATTGGAAAACCTTCTGAGGCCAAAATTGGTTTTTTATTGTGCTGGACCATGCTATCAGAAAAAGTTTGTATTCCTCACCTAGAATTCAAATAAGCACTTCATAGAATCATGGAATATCCTGAGTTGGAAGGGACCCAGAGGGATCATCAAAATTCAGTTCCTGACCCTGCACAGCACCATCCCAAGAATCACGTCTTTTAAGCCGTTACACTGTCAAGAAATAGAGTATGACATGTAAACATGTAAAACATATAAGGAACACTAATAATTTTAAAATCAAAGACTTTTCATACATATAACTATGTTCAGTTGCATTAATTGGACTCTGTCGCAGAACTGTGTGTTTCTACTGAACTTTCTCTGCTTATGCTGGAGTCATTGCAAGAGACTGATCATAATGCACTTGGTTTCTTTGAGGTGTTTGAAGTCAGGGCAGAACACCACAGCTTGCTGAGTACCATTAGACAACAAATTCATAATGCTGTACCTTGGCGGAAAAAACTGTTTATTGAAACCAGTTACAAACACACAGACTTCTTTTGGCACAGCATGGGCTTTGCTATGTACATTTCTAAGTTGATGAACTCTGCAAAAGACAAGCTATTAAAAGTGTTTACACTGTGTATTCCTTATACTAATCTGTGATTTCTTAGTGCTATGTGAAAAATAAAGAAGTAGAGAAGGAAAGATAATTTGCTTTTCTTTTTGCCATACATGATCATGACTAATCTGATACTAGAACTGGAATCAAAGGAGCTTAGTAAAAGGTTCTAATTCTTTCCCACATTTAGTCTTACCTTGATCTCTGAAATTATTTCATTCTCTCCTTAGGTCGTGAATACTTGCTATTTACAAGTCTGTATTTTTGTAGGAAGGGCAAATTAGGGCAAAAATTCTCAACAGCAAACTTCCACAGTGAAGATACATAATTTCATATTTCTAGCCATGCTGAACTCTAGGAAAATAAAATTCATTGCAGCTGTGTGTAAGTGGTCACAGAAGTACTTATTGTCTGAAAACCCAGGCATACAACATAGTTTTGCTTTAATAAAGTTAACTGTCTCTAATATTTGGACCCAGTAACAGTAACTTTTCTACTGCAGTCATGGCCTTTTGAACTTCATAACATTCAAACAAAAAACTAACAAACCCCTCACATTTCTCTTTGCATTAATGACAAAAGAACAGGGTGGTGCAAAGTTGGCAGTGCTGCAGGATTGCAGTGATCTCTGTAATTTTTGGCAAACAATGAACCAGCTTGGCCCCTCTGAAAATCTCATGTGAGGTTAGAGATATGCTATTAATGTAGAGCTAAAAAATACTGCTGTGGTGTTCACAGAAAGCCCTCTCTCAGATTATTCTATTTGAAGTCAATTAGGAGACTCCTCTGATCCTACTGGCATGGCTTCTCACAACAAGCACTTGACAGTTGTTATCACTAACACTGGAAAATGCAGCTATCCCGGGAGAATGCAAAGGCTCTTTTAGGAGCTATTCATTATCTCTGTTGATGCTCATTGCATATATGTCTGTTTTGCAAAGTCAGATCAAAATCATTGCCTCTAACCATTATGCAGACAAGCAAAGGTTGTCAAGTACCTGCCAGTTTTCAGTGTACAGTTCACATAACTGCTGGGCATTGTGGTTCCACAGAGTGTTATTCATTTCTAGTATACCTTCTGAAACATTAACCGTGCCCAACACACCACTGCTTTGAAGAAAGCACCAGCTCAACAACAGAAAGAGAATGTAGGTCAGAATGAGATTTTCTTATTCATTTTTGTTTTGCTTTTTCTGTTTGCTTTCATTTTTCCCATAACCTCATTTATGAATTCTCTTCTGTCCACTTTGGTGATATTGAAAAAACACCTAACTGTAAAGCTTTCACTTATACTAGGTTTCCAAACCAAAACGAAGTTGCGTACACATATCTGCATCTCTCTGTCTCACCTATATAAGCACAGTAAAATATAATATGTAAAATCACCACATCTGGCACATGTTTAACAGACAGAAGAGGACAGTATTGAGATCTTCCATACCAGAGTGCAAAAGAGGGAAAAGGTATGTGCAAGGGAAATCTGAAAGTGTTCTGAGGTAGAGGCATTATCCTTTGGTTTTCCTTGTCTGTGTATTTTGTTTAATGCATTTTCTCAGTCATGCTGTTCCTGTTCAAAGCATTCTCATCAAATGCCACCTTGCCCACTCAAGGGAATATCTCTAGCTACAAAGCTTCAACAGCTTGAAGTGTGGAGATGCACACTTGATGTCGCTTCCATTACTTCTGCAAGTATTGTGTAACATGAGATGAGGTTTATATTAATTTTCTCATTTTCTTTAGCGATATTATAAGTTAAAACAGGATCCTTGTATATTTACTATACAGCTTTGCTCTTCAGATCAGTAGCTCTGTTGAATATGGCCCTTTCTTTCTACAGTCTTTTTTTCCATTCCTGAACTCAAAGGAGACTTCTCAGTGGGCAGCATCATCCACGATGTGGAATCCTGCTCTCAAGGCATTTTGCAAAACATAAAGAGCAAAATCAAAGGGATCAGAGGCAGAGAAGAAAAGGATTTTCATGTTTTGTAAGTTGGATATTGGGCTCTTACAGCTGCCAAGTTTGCATTGTATGTATTCTGATTTCATGAAGTGAAAAACAGAGGTCGATTTCAGTCTTAATTCAGTGTTTCCCTTTATACGCCTAAGATTTATATTCATGATGTTTTCTTTCTCTGGCTTTTAAAGAACATGCTGTTATGTTTCTTGTAAAAAAAACCCTCTTTCCTAAATTACTGGGCTCTGAGAGATGAAACTGTATACCATGATGTACAGTCCTTTTTACACACCACCAGATATCTCTGAGGAGTTTACACTGAGACATCAGCCTGGTATTTGCACGTTAAAACAGGAGCAATAAAGTCAGTGACAAATCCTGTTAGCTATAGAGCCAAAACTCTTTCACTGATTTTTATGGGCCAAAAAAGCTGAATAATTCAATTTGTGTCTCACGTACACATGCACACACTTGTGCAGGCATCTAGCATACAATTTTCTACTTCAGATAAAGCACTTGTAAAATAGAATTTTATCTGCTGTGATGTCAAAGTCTCAACATCTAATGTGATTGCTGATAGATAAACATCTTGCTTTATTGGTTCATTCTTGAATATACTGGGTGACTTTTTTTAAATTTCAGAAATGTTGTGCATTTGCTTTCTAAAATTATTCCTCTTCCTTGGTTTCCTCTATCTCCAGTGATTTCTGGGAATATAGACCAGCACTATAATTTGCATCATGAAGCAAGAATGGACTTTTGATTCTAAAATTCAAGAGGAACTTTGAATCTGTACTAACATGACACGCAAATTCATGAAGCGTTCCACATTTTTTGACTGTTCCCATGGCAGTGGGGTGGGAAATAGATAACCTTTAAGATTATTTCCAATTCAGGCCATTTTGTGATTCCCTTCTATGATTTTCCTATAGGGCAAACATTTTAAAATTCTGATTTAAATTTGAGAAACCTTTCTGGAAACAAGGAAGAACTTTCCACTTGTAGACTATATGATCTACTTTCTAAATTGTCATGTTAAGACAGACATCTGTTCAGATGGCTCTGAAGAATTGAATGAGCAATGAGATGCTTATAATGACTTATTTTGCTGGAAAATTAATTCAGCTGGAAGGTAAACTTTTTATCTTGCAGTGGACTATTTTAACTGTTGACTAAAAATTTAAAATACTGATGTGTTTAAGACTAATGGGGGGTTTGCTTTCACATGTATTTACGCATCTGATTGCTGTTAAACTTACTATGTAATTAACTTGAAATAGTAATGAATAAAAAGCAAATATTTAATTTATACTTCCATTCATCATCATAAATGAAGTAGAGCTATTGGCAAAACATACCAAACATATCTTCAAAAGTTTATAGCAACACAATAAAACTTACCCTTCTACCCAGAGGATTTCACTTTCTTGATAAATAAAATTGTGTTAAACTTTACAAGACAATCCTATGAATTTGCAAGACAATGTGTTCAGTGTTCCTCACCACACTATGTATAACAGATAAACTCTGTATCCCCCAAACCAGAATTGAAAATGCTCCACTTATCTACTTTTACTCTCACTCCCATCTCTTTTTTGATTCTTTATGACAAATGATTATGTCCTTTGATTTCTAGTCTATAGGAAATTATTTCATCACTTACCACTCCTTTTGCAGATGTTTCTTGTATTTGGGAACATAACTGAGGATTAAAAAAATTTAAAAAATAAAAATATAAGTAAAAATATTAAAAAAAGTAAAATCATGACTGAATAAAACAAATTTTGTCAGACCACTGTGTTCCTGAGTTTGCAAGCAGACTAAAACAAAAGTTATGGGGAACTTTACTCATAGAATTAACTTTGGAGCTTTCTTACAGTGATTTACATGCCTCTACTGATAATTACTTCACTAATTGTTCTAGAATAAAGAAAAAAGAAGGGAGAAAAGGTGCTGATTTTACAATTCTTAACTATTTTTAATTCTTTGCTTGCTGACAAGCTAGAAAGCATCTTTTGCAATGGCTAATTTCAAAGCTTTTATCAAATCATAATGGCATAGCTAACAGAGTCTTGTTCCTGTTTGCTGCGTGTGTACTGATGTTCCCAGGTGTGCATAAAGCTTATTAATCCATCTATGAAGCTAGAAAAGGTGCATTAGACTCCTTGTGCTGGTTTAGAAAGACTTGTTCTTTCACTAATTGTACCAGGACTTACATCAGACAAGATATGCATGTCTAGCTGGAGACCGTCTACAGTCCAGCACTCTCCAGACTGAACACACTAGCAAAAAATATGTTTGTCTTTTCACTGGAAATCACATTAAATAACTCAACTATTCTGCTCTGATTTGATCCTTTTGGTTGTAGGTTTTGTTGTTGTTGTTTGTTTTTTTCTTTATTCAGTTCAGCAAAACCAGAAAACTTCATCACAGAAACCAAGGCAGCATTTCTACCAGGGAACACACAGGGTCCCTCACACCCCACTGAGATGTCTGACTACTCCTTATTTGTGTTGATTTGTATCCAACAGAGCATATAACCAACTTAACCAGTTGATTTCCTCTGCTGAGACTGTTTTTCTGAATTGCAAGGAAAAAATATCAAGGAAGAGAGAAGTAAGAAAAAAACCCTACACATAAAGAAAAAAAATAGATATGCATTGGAAAGAATATAAAAGAGTCAAATTCAAAAATAGCTAATAGAATGGCATCCTTTCTAATTACTTAACTATTTCTTATCACCTTTAAATTGGTGTGGATTCTGTTGAGAGGATAAAATGTCCTAATTTAATTCCACCGTAAATAAATGAAAGCAACAATAAAATTAACCACAGTTTGTTCTATATTTCATGTAAACCTTTCAAATTCCCATCATGTTCCTTAGGACAGCATTTATTATTCAAATACACATAAAGAATGGCATGAGGTACATAATAATAATAATGGAGAAAATGGGTACAAAACAAGTGACTCGATCTTCAAACTGTTCTTCTAAAGCAGAGAATATTTATTATATATTATTATATCTATTATGTAATGATTATTATTACATTTATTAGAATACAAATGTACTATTAAACTGTTGCAAAACTGACATTAATTACTGATTCTGTGTCTCTGATTTATCAAGAGTTGAACAGTTTCAAAATACAAATGCGGGCACTTCTTTGCCAGTCCTACCTGCAAAACTCCGTGTTAGGGGTATCTACAGGACAAATTTGCCGGACTAAGCTGTAGGGAAGATGTTAGGGCTGCTGCTGGCAAGTTCTCTTCAGTTTGGCAGAACAGAGTTTAGTATGTAGGAAATCAGTTCCTGTTCATTCCCTTGCCAAAGGAGTTTTAAATTTCGATCCTACATGAATCATATGAGATTGATGTTTTGCTTATAAAACCGCTTCACTTCAGTGACATTTGAAAACTGAGGTATTGGATACACCCAAGGATAGTAATAACAACATAATATTATCTTTTATGTGTCTTCATACTCAATAGTTCAAAAAGTACTTTTTCAAAGGTATTACTTTGATATTGCTGGACTAAGCACCATAGCTATGCCCAAGATATTTTTCTAGTCAGTATCAGGACCAAAAGTAACACCCCACCTCCCATGTTGACCTGCTACACTGAGATTGGATACTCAGCCCTTTGAGAACTATCCCTTCTGGGCCATGTGATGTGCATATTTCATTTTAGTAATCTTTAATGTTTTCTATTTGTTATGAAAATTTTAAAGTATACAGTTGTTGTTGTGCAATGTTTTCTTTTTAATAGAAACTTAGATTTTCCTTAAAAGAAAAAAAAGAAATATTTTGTTTCAAGAAGGTTGAAGTGGAAATAGTTTTAGAGCCATGATTGTCCATGCTTAGTTTTCAATGGAGATGCATGAAAAAGATAATCCCTTACTAACATTCAGCTTATAGTGCTGAAGTTTTGCTACTGCAAACACAGGTAGGAATCCTGCTTTAGAAAATAATCAAGATTTGCAAAGCCAGCTGAAGAGTGTAGGTCTACAAATTTCATGAAAGGTCTACAAGTTTGATGGAAGTCATGCAGCAAAATATCTAAAATAGCTCTGGGTATTTCAAGAAATGTGTGTATATTTAAAAGCCAGAATTTGCTCCATTGACTAAAATTTTGCCCATTAACTTAAAAATGGGCAAGTCACCCTGCATACTGAATGAGACTGATAAGGCAAATAGAGCAGTCAAGAGTGACAGAACAATAGGAAAGCTACTTCAGATCCTGTTTTAAAATAGAACTACAAAGACTTGATTTTTCAGATCTTAATCAGTGATCTGAAGAACTCAATATTTCTAATCACTTTTGAAAGCCGGAAAAGGAAAACAAAAATTCTCATCCTCAATCTTCAACAAATACATTAGTCATGACCTTTTAAGAACAAATAGTAACGTCAAAAAATATAAGAAGCTCTTGAGAGAAAAAAAAAAAAAAAAAAAAAGAAAGAAAACATCATAGCGAGTGTCACTTCTATTTCCTTTTAGAAAAAAATGAGTTGGATCTTTTCTGACCTCATTTGGTTTTTTTGGGTTTTTTGCTAGAGTTATGCCAAATTATCTGAAGATCTTTTATACCATCAGAGACCCTGAAGAGCTGTTAGTCAGAGATGCTGCAGATGTGGCTGGATATTCACTGTTGTAAATGCAGTTCTCATCAAATTGCATCACACCACTCTGGATTTTCAGTCCCCAGCAGTGCATGAAAAGCACAAAAAAAAAAAAAAAAAAAAAAAAAAAAAAAAAAAAAAAAAAAAAAAAAAGGCTAACCACAGTCTAATAGACAAATTTTTAGCATGTCTGCATGCATGCCTCTAATTTTGTTCTCCCTGTCGATTTTAGAAAGTCATCATATACAAAGTGGCCAACTTTTTTTTTTTTTTTGCCATCTAAATAATGGCCAAAAGAGGTGAAATTTCATTCATAATTAGAAAGGCAGAGTCACAACATCACAGGTTGTTCATAAATTCATTAAGCTCCTATACAGAATCCTGCTCTGAAAAATACATCTCCCAAGTGTGATGGTCTGTATGTTTATACTCTCCCAAGTACCACTGCCAGGTATATTACGGAATCAATACATTGAGAAACAGGAAAAGATTTTTAAATGGCTCCTATCTACGCAAATGTCTAATACGTCTTAAAGCACCTCATCAAACAACTGCTAAACAAGCAATCTCTGCAAAGTCTAGTGTTTACATAGCAGGTCACTGCATTTTAGTACAATTCTCACAGCTCTGACGTGCACATCTCTGACATGCAGTCAGAGAATGAAGTTCCCATAAGAGATTATCACAGGAAAGAAACTCATTCATGTATGCAATTGTTTGTTATCAATAGACAACCTGTACTCTAATTTATTTTGACTTGTTGGATTTGATTCACTGCTTTTGCATAAGTTTGCTTTAAACTGGATAATCAAATCTGGCTGTGTATGAGCTGAACTTTCTGCCTCTATGAAAGTGTGCATTGACCATTCAGTGGCAGTTCTCCAAAGGGAAGTACACACCTTTCTCACCAACGTGACCCTTCCACCTTACTTTTTCTTTCTCAGAACAACAGACTGAAATTTTCTTCAGGAGGCTCAGTAAGTAATGCACCTTTCTCTAATCAGACTAGAGAAAAAGATATTTCTTAGTACATTTGCCTCTTTGCCTAGAGAAACATAGCATATGCAATCATGTTCAGGGTGTGTCTCCCCCTAGCTAGGTGGAAGATAAAGTGATATAGTTTGGAGGGTTAAGGTCCGAAGGCAAATTAGTTTCTTTCAGCTAGGAAGATAAATGACATGGGGAGGCTAAATGGATCAGAACTGCCAACGAATAGGCATATTTGAGGGAAAGGCTCAGGTGCAAGACTAACATTAAATACAGCAGAATCTTCATAAATGTCCTAGTTGAGTGTCTGTCCCAGTTGTTAAAGTTGGTGGTCAACAAGTCAGAGTTTGTAGGAGGCCACACTTCACTGCTTCCATTCCTCACAGAATACCTGTGAGCCATAGGTTTGGTAACAAGTAGAGCCTTATTTGTGGATTGGAAAACTATACCCTGGAAGGATGCTCAACGTATTAGTTGCAACAGAGAGGAAAGCTTCTCCTTTTGGCATCCTGGTTCAGGGAAAGTGATGCAGAGGATATTGCTTGGTCTCTAAAAATAGTGTGACTGATGCAAAATATGGCCTCTTGAACATACTATTTATTAGCTAAAGCTTTTTCAGGAAGTATTGAGGAAGAATCCTGCCTGCATTCTTTCTGGGGCTCTGGCTGAAGGGTAGCAAGCCTGAGCATAGTCTGTATAATGGCAAGCTTAGTCACTAGGATGGAGTCAGCAGCAAAACCCTCTAAGCAGGTTCTGTAATCACATTGCAGGATCTGTATAGCAGTGGCTAAACCTGCTGCATGGGGGGAAGAGACTTCCTTCCTGCCTCTGTGGGTCACCTTTGTCTTGGCTTTACCTTGTCAGGGTGTGAAGTGCACAGGCAACACAAATCACCAGCTGCAAGTCAGGTGTCACTCAGGCAGCCTTTGATGTGAAAATGTCTCAAGACACAGCGCATGCCTATGAGGAATTAAACCTGCAGGAGCAGCAGGGTGAGTTAACTGGAACCATGCAGAGAGACCATCATGGTGGTTTGTGTACAAATTCGCACTCATTTTAAAGACACCTTGTCCCACTTTCCCTTCTCTGTAAGACAGGAATATTGGTAAAGGCCTCTGTACTCCTCCCAGAACTATTGTTAGAAATGAATAATTTCTGATATCACAGTACATTGAAGAATTAACATTATGAAAGAACTGAGCATAATTTTAAATGCATTTTTGGTATTATAATCTACATACAGCCACAGAGCATCATTACCGAGTATGTACATCCACTTGCCAACAAAACAGTCCTACTAAACAGGATACTACTATACCTTGGATGATACAGTGTTCAGGAACCCTATGGAGATAGCAATTGCATAAATTCTATCAGAAGATGCTGCTGTCTTCCAAAGCATTATCAACTTCATCTGCCAAAGCTGGAAAAAACATATGAAATGTAGAATTCCATTATTTTGTGTTACTACCTTTTCACTGAAAATAAGACTATTTCAATTTCTATTCTTGCAAAAAATGCATATGCAACAAATAAATGTTATTTTATTATCCTTTATGATTCTTGATTATTTATTGCAACTAATTCTAAGATTTTTTTTCTGTTGTTTAATTATTTTTTTAACATTTTTGTTAATCCAGAATGGTGTTGGATTTTTTTTTTGCTATGAGACAGCGGTTGTTATGAAAGTCAGTGAGTGAACTGGTGATAATTAATACCTTATACTTATAAAGCACTTTTCAATAGCTATCCTGATTTTTTCCAGAATTTTACCAAATTTTCAGCTGTGTCCATTTTAAATATGGACTGAAATATTTTTGAGGACTAAATGCAGGAGGATAAGTAAATATTTTGTATCTTAAATATCCTGCAGAAGTGTAAGCAGATTAAAAAACAAAAAACAAAAAACAAAAAACAAAAAACAAAAAAACAAAAAAAACCCCAAACAAAAAAAAGAAACAATCAAGTCACACTACAGACATTGTTCACAGTTTCATTGACTCAAATTTTAAATCCAACACTCAAAAATGAGTTCCTCTGCCATGAAAAAAAATTACTGTTGTTGTTTTCCCCTTTGATATATTTTTGAGGGAACATCCTTGTATATATGATTATCTGAGGCACTACTTTGCATTTGACCAATCTTGGGCTTCTCAGTCCCGGTTCAAGAGAGAGCTGTCCTGTGTGCGCTTCTCTGCCAGGGCTCCCGGTGGCTGCCTACGCCACCACTTACACAACAGGAGCACCCATTTTTCAGTTTCATGATTTTCACTAGGCAACATGGTTTTGTCAGGTGGCAGTGTATTTTGGCTCCTGCATACACAGCTGTTTTTACTACTCAGGGTATTTGAATGCTTACTCCACCCATTTGTTTAATGAGACTGTAATCAGCTTCAATTCCAATAGGTCATTAACACCTCACCCACAGGAATATGAAACCAAAATTGGACAGGTTTGTTATGCCTGTTACAGCATGCATGTTTTAAAATGTCTTTATTATAATTCATGTTGGTAATAACTATGAGCCATCCTCCTTGCTACAGCAGCAACAAAAACTAATAACTCATCTTTTTCCTGTGTGATTATACTTTGAAGTGTATATCTTTTTCCTAACTTTTGATTTTCATTTCATAAACATATGCAAATAAAAGCACTATTGTGAATGAGTCTCAATATTTTGGTCCTTACCAGAGAAAAAATGCAAAAGATTAATAAATATATAGGAACTACTTCTGGCTTAGTATGGTTTACTAAGCTCCACTTAGTAACCAGTGGACTAATATGTGTCGTAAGTATCTGTTGTAATCATCTGACACTACCTTCATTTCAGTGACAAAAATACTGGGCTGGATGTAACCTGCGTAGCCTTTCTCTCGTTCTTAAGGGACAGGAAATAGTTGTTACTTAATATCTGAATTTCACCTGCTAAATGCACCTTACTATAGCATGTAGCTCCAGGGAGCTGGCATTTGGAGTGGAGAGTGGCTATGTGAATGACACACCTTCATTCATTTCTGTTGTTTTTTCTTTTCTGGGAATAAAAATGAGGCTATAAATATGGTATCTGCTTATGCCTGATACAAAATGAGAGGGACACGACAGAGGCAAAAGAGCAAGATGTGAAGAAGGAGAAGATATATATCCCAAAAAGTGATCTGTGCAGTAAACTTGCAAATCACTGTTTCTTTATATTGCAAAAGTTGCAGTATATTTGTATTAATTTCAGCATATCTAAGCATTATGTTGTGAACTGTTGTTGTTACATGCTATACAGGCAGATTCTATAACTAAGGGTGAGTATTAGCAAGTGCTTTGAATTAAACAATTGTAAGGGAAGAGAAATTGTTGAGAATTGTTAGGGCAGAGAAACATCACTCCATGCTCCAAGCCCAGTCCCATGCCCAGGACATCTCTCTCGCCTGCATGTTGCACCTCTGTATTTTACTGGCAGATTATACAATACCTGTATATATATCTATATACAGGTATATATATATATACTCTGAAAGTGGCTAAGATCGATAAATGAGGGATAAGAATAGGTTCTCTTCCAGTGGATTTTCATCCTGATTTTCTATCTATTCACTTGCATGATCTGGAATCTGAACTAGCTAAGAGAGTTGGAACCCACCAGAGGGGGGAAAAAAAAAAAAAAAAAAAAAAAAAAAAAAAAAAAAAAAGTATGACATAGATTGACATAGGTGTTTTAAAAAGATGGCCAAAATAAGGCATTAATGTGTAAAACTTTGTTGGGTTTTTTTGTTGATATGTAGGGTGTAGAATAGGAATATAGTCAATCAGTCCAACTGCAGTTTGGCTATGGTCAGTATAACAAAATCTAGTATTAATTTTGTTCCTTATTTCAGATACCTTAGTGAAAAGGCTAAGGATAGAAAGTACATGAAGGTGGAGATCCTCCTCTCGCTCCCAAACATCTCCTCTCTGTCACAGCTCAGCCGGTCTGCAGGGAACATACAGAACACTGACTTCTCTGGCTAAGCCTATAACTCAGCTTAGTGCTCAGTCTCCATTGCTCTCACACTAATTCTTTTCCCAAGTTCTAAATTTATTTCATAACGGGGACAAAGAATTATTCCTGGAAGTATAAAGAGAAAAGTAGGTCAAGACACAGACTTTGATGATCTCCCTTTAGCACTTTTGTGTAGTTGTAATTGAACTGTACTTTTTAAAAGCATGCCCTGTATTTTTATTTTTTAACTTTTTTTGGTGACAAATCAGCTTGGAAATTAAATGCACTATGTAATTAATTTTTTTTCTTCAATTTGCAACTGTAATTAATTATTTTATTGCACTTCAGGTTATTTAGAGCCCATAACAAATGGTGTATCCCTGGAAATGTAATGGGGAGGTAAATTGGGAGAGTTCACTTAAGTTCTGCTACATACTTTGTAAAGACCTATACAGACTTCAAGGTAATCATATAGCTAATTTTCATCAATGAAACATAAAATTGCCTGCCCAGCAGTAGCCAGCAGACTTCTCTATGCTCCTCACATACAAAAGGAAGGAAATAAGTTGCTAAAAACTATTAATTTGGAAGAATTGTAAAGAGATGGATCTTGGAACTCCTTCAGAATATTTTCATCTGCAGATTCTAGCAAAATGGCTTATAATTCTGGCTGAGCTGTATAGACATTGTTGCAGTAGAACAATTTAATCAATATAATAAAAAAAAAATCATCAGTGGAGAATCCACATCACCTGTAGCACTTTGCTTCCTTCTTGTAGACCTAAGGCTGTTTAATGGAATGTTCTTAATTAGAAAAAAACCCAAACTACTTACCTATTTAATTTGTTAATCCCATAATTAAATTAAATAAAAAGAGAACATTGTGTTTTTATATTAATCATGTGAGGTTGGATTCAATTTGTTGTTTCATGACTAGCTCTTCCTTCAAGTTCCCAGACGGCACTTCAGAGAGAAAATCCAAGCCTTGAGTTTAGTCCTTCAGCTGCCACAAAAACAAGTGTAGGTTATGTGACTCAAAGAGAAAATATACTTTTTAAATTATGCAGATACTTGTTGCACTGTTTGAAATGTCCTATTGGCAAGACTAGACTAGTTTAACCATACAGAGTGGCAATGGTCCAAAAATACTGATCAGCAAAAGCAGAAAATTTGCTTAATTTGGGTGCAGATGGCTTGGATTTACATGATGCAGCCAAGCTATTTTTATCATTGTAGTCTAGGTCTTGGCCAAAAGTTTGGAACAAAATCTAAGCACATATAAACTTCAAAGATCTTTTAGATTTGAGCTAAACCCTGAACTTTGTTGACATTTCCATGTCTGAGTTCTGAAGCTATCAATTTTATGGTATTTTAAAACCATTGCATAAGTTTGTATCTGTAAATAGCAATGGAGAAAGCAAGCAAAAGCCCAGAGTGAAGTGACAGAATTTTTTTGAGCTCTAAGGATAATCTTAACAGATTTTTCCTATTTTCAGTAGGGAAAAAAAAAAAAAAAAAAAAAAAAAAAAAGGTAATGATACACTATTATTAAACAACAAGGTGTGGTCCTAATTTCAGTGGAAGAATGATGGTTTATTTGTAGTGAAGATCTGTCTCTTAGTTTAAAACTTCACTTAGAAATTACATTGGTGGTTAGTCAGGAAATGCCCTGGTTTATTACAACTGATTGATTCTGTTCAGCTTTAATGAATCTTCAATTTTGCCTGTATGAAAAGTCTGAATATTTGAGTATCAGGTTTGCCTGTTTCGTGTGATATTTCTTTGAGTTCATCTTGGATTGAAAAAGTACAGGATTGGCCCCGGGGCTAATAAGAAACTTAAATTTTCATAGTTAATTTTGACATGAGAGCCTTTGAAAAAAGTGCTCAATGGGTTAGGACCAGTCCTTTGTTTTGAGGCAGGGAGGTATCTAAGCAATAGGACATTGACTCTGACAGCTCAGCAGGGCTGGGGCAGTAGCTATGCTCTGAGAGAATTCCATGCATTTTTTAGCAGGTAAGGCTGTTTTGTGAGAGAGGGAAGAAATGCATTAAAAAAAAAAAAAAAAAAAAAAAGAAAGTAAATATTTTTAAATATCCTGCTAAACTCCTGGTGAGCCCAAAATAATGGCAGTTGGACTGGTTGGTTAATGTAGTTCCCTTCCAACTGAAATATTCTATTCTGTTCTATTAAGTAACTAAAATCTGACTGTGATCCATATTGTACACCCATCTTGTTCTGTTAACCCATGAGCATATACATCTTCCATATACGCGCTATTTTGTGAATGGATAAAGTGCAACTGTTAAGAGGTTTCTGGAGATATAATAGAAGATGGTTTAAAAAAACATGAAATTGAAAGTTTTGAAATTTTACTTCAGATGCACAAGTTAGAAGGTCTCATGAGATGCTTACGAATATATAGGAGGCATAAATAACAGGTTAAGGTCCAGAACTTGTTCAGATGGGTTTTTATCCCCTTAACAGCATCTTATTACTTGAATAGGTGCTGGACTCACTAGGGCTATACAAATCTTTAATGGTTTTATACCATTTGATAATGAAACCACCAGCATGCTTCACAGCACCACTTTCATCTTGTGTTCTTTCTCTCTATATATATTGTTGTCCACTACAAGGATATAAAAGTTTTGCCCTTTTGGCATACCCTTTTTTAAAATGATGATACGCTTCCAGAGGAAAAAGACAACTCAGTCTGAATTAAGATAATAGAATATGACTCCCATTGTAGGAATAACCTCTTTCATCCTTCTTGTGATCTTGTGATCACAGGGTACAGTCATGATGACAGGGGAGGGAATGCACAGAGATTGCACTCATTTGGGAGAAACATAGCACTCTCTGTCAAAAGACCTTCTCTAAATAGTGCTCCAATGTCTGTACAGAGAGCACAGCTCACTCAGAATGCAAATCTATATATCTATCATATCCATCAGTACTTGTCTGAGAATGGAGCAGAAGTGTTTACTTTTTTTTCTCTACTCTGAGGAGTAATTTATAACAATATTCATTCTGTCTAAGCAGTCTCTGGCACCAGAGTATGCATATCAGCAATTGTAATGCAGTCATTCACTATTGGCACTTCAGGCCAATAATTTTATTTCACTTGGAGTGCTGACATGGCTGTCTGCAAACAAGGCTCTGAGAACTAAGACAGCTGGAATGTCATTAAAGAATATTGACTCTCTCTTCTTTTTCATCTGTTTCCCTTTGGTGGAACTTTAGTGCATTTAAGAATGCTAGTCGCCTCCCAAAACATGAAAGCAAAAAAAGTAAAATCTATATTTAGATATTCCTTCATGTATATCACAAACATAAATTAGTGAGAAAGATTAAACCTTGAAACAGATTTGGGGAAGAATATAGATGTACCCAGATGTGCCCAGATGGTTACACCAGAGGTTTCATGGGGACTTTTTGAGTTTAAAACAGGCTTCATAGGGAAGGGCTGATTATTAATAATTTAACACTTCTGGCAGGATCAATATGACTAATCTGTTATGTCTGCAGAGCTAATTCCTATTCCTTTGTGAGCTGAAGCCTTGAAAAATTGAAGTAGCAATTTAAAAGGAAAAGCACTTATAGGGATTAAGGGGAGCAGATTGATTCTGGTTTAGTCTTGAAAAGAATAAATAACCTAAAATTAGGGCATTCTTTTACACTTGTAGTATGTGCATCTTGAAGAACTTGCTACTTCACTGCTTTACTGCTAGAAGTGGTTTCCGAAAGTCAGACTTCACAAATGCTGCATGTTTCAGTTATCTAAAAACACCCTTGCAGTAGAAAACCAAACTCTGGTTTGGTTCTGTAACAGCTCATAGAAGGAGTTCCAAGCACTCTCAGAACTTAACACAGACTACAGGAATGTAGGAAACTGAATTCTAGCAAAAAGGAAGGGGATTTGAAAGAAACTGGTCTTTGTCTCCCTTTCTTTCCTGGATTATTCAAGATATTAAACCAAGTTCATGCCACAGTAACGGAGTGTATCCTCCACAGAGGTTTCTGTGCTGGCTCAGACTCAACAGGGAGAGCCCTGAAGAATAAATGTAACAAATAAAGTTGTGTAACAGCAGAAAGCTTCCACATCCTCTCACTTAGGGAGAGGTGCAAGACCAATACCAGAGGCTTGGAAATCCCAGACCCTGCTACCAGTGGAATTCCTATCCCTCTGCTCCATCTACTCAATCTACTCCATCTACTGCCTAAAGCACTCATCTCTGCTTGACTCAGAGTCTTTGGTGAGAACCTTCCCCGGCTGACAACCTGTGCATCAGCACTCCTCTCTCTGGTGACAGCCATCACAGCCACAGAGCAGGACTGGTGTCATGCTCCTTCTCATTGATTCTCATTTTCATGACCTTTGAATTAGCATTTGATACCTCCAGGTCATTCCCTGTGGGACAGAATGCCTGTCTCCCTGCTATTGTTGTGGATGCATCGTCTGCTACATAATAATGGGCAAATACCTCTCTACAGCATGGATTAAAAGGAAAGACAGAAATAGGATGTTTTATGACGAATGAGAACAAAACACACACACACAAAAAGACATGGAACAATTGGATCACATTCAAAAGGAAATTTCCAAGAGAAGTTAATGGTGAATTTAACGTCTTCTAATATTTACAGCTATTAAGTACAGAAGAGAATATTATATTTGGCTCTAGGAAATCGAAAAGAATTACTACACAAATGGCAGTTTATAGTGACCTAGAGTGGGCTCTATTTCACACAAAGGAAAACAAAGCTGAGGAGTTCTTGAAAAACTTTTAAAGAATTCAATTTAAGTAGCTATACTATACAACGCAGGAGAATTAACACTTAACACAGCTTGAAGAAATGCCAATATGGACTTGCACAACTTGGAGCAAAAAACTGTATTATGCTGCCATAATTAAAACACATGTGTACGATGTAAGTCATCAGGCATTGGTAAAGGACTGTGAAGTACAAAATATTTCAATGGTTCAATGTTAACACCTAAACACTGGAAGGAAGGTTGCGCTTGGCACAGTCTGTTAAAATGCTCAGCAATTTTTTGGTCTTTTTTTTTTTTTCAGGAGATTGGTTTCTGATGGGTGTTGGGGGTGGTTGTTGGTTTTTTGTTTTAATAATTGGCAGATCTGTAGAGAAGACTGAATATTTGGGCCATTTTCAAATGTTTTATGCACTTCATTTTCTTGCAAGTACATCACTAGCACAAACATGTACGTATATAGATGTCCTTGAACGCAATAAAGCCTGTTTTATCTCAACATCTGCTGGCTATGGATTATGAAGTGTGCAGAATAACACTTTGTAGATTGGGACAGCTATGTTCTTTTTCATGCAAAAGTAGTAAGTAAGTAAGTTACCAGAAAAAATGGAATAGCCCCTGCAAAATAAAGCCATTTTCATAGTATACAAAGTCTCTTCATTTCTAATTGCTGTGATAGTGGGTTTAATAGACTTCCTAAATAAAGAAAACATATGAAAAGAATTCTTTATAATAGGGCAAAATAATCTGGTTTTACACAAGAATAACCATGATCTTTGGATTATTAATAAGAATAAAGAATGCATACATATGCACTTAATTTACTCATTTGAATACATGCGCTAAATGTACAAGCATTCTGCTTTGCAGATACAGCTTGAAATTGGATAAAATTGTATAAACAATAATACTGTGCAATACAATAGGGAGTCTAGGCCCTGTATGCACTGTGGAGAACAATGATTTTTAGTTTAGGATAAGGGTAAATGAGAAGCCTTTCTTTGACAGAAATAAGGGAAAGGATGTTGATGGAGAATCCTGTCCAATTTAACCTGCTAATGAATAAACAACAGTTATCAGAAATGCTAATTATAATAGCATTTTCTTTTCTTAAACATTACTTTAGAGGTTTTCTTATATAGTCCCTGAATATTCTGTGTCATTTGTGGCTCATATTACATTGTTTGTTTAAAATCCTAAATGATTAAATAAAGAGACTGACAGGAAAAAAGTGGCAGCCTTCTAGACAGGGTTAAAATTCAGAGCTAATTTTGCTCAAGTTACTTACATTCCAGAATCACTCTTACATTTCAGACAGTTAATTCTGAAGTTGCAACACACTTTTGCAATGTTTCTACTTTTTCTTCTGTACTCCATTACAAAAGTAAAATATAATAACCTCAACCTTCAAAACATTTGCCTAGAATTTTTCTTCCATCTGAAGCACCCAGTAGCAAATTAGGACTATGACTCTCAGGCCTACTAAACAGACAAATTCCTTGCTGGGTTCTTCTCAACAGTACTCCATTAACATTTTTTTCCTAATTAAAGGGCCTCAGCTGACCTAGTATTTCAAGAACCCCACCATGGAGATTTAAAATTTTTAGAAAACTTAATTGCAGCAAATAAATTTACCAGCAGAAACACATTGATTACTAACAGAAGCTAACACCATTCCCAAATCCTTGTGTTCCAAACAGAGAAAACTAAAAGGCTGAAATAAGCCTACTGGTAAAATTATTTCTGGCTACTTCTAAAATAAGACAACTTTCAGAGTGGTGAAAATGTCATAAAAAATCTTCTTCAAGACTTTCCAAGGTCTGCTCTTTGTCCATAGCAAAAAAATCCCAATTACATGTTGTCCCAAATTCATGGTGAATTCAGGCTTTTGTTTGTTTTTCTATTAAATGTAACAGGAAAACTTTTGGATTGTATCAGTTCTAGAAACTCTGACTGATCTAGTCTGCATATATAATTAGAAAAATCAAGGTGAGTCCACAAGGTTTTCTATGTCGTACACTGAAAATGGGCAAGTTACAAAAGCTGCTGAAATAGTTGTACGTGCATATACTCATGAAAGGAGTAAATAATTATTTACCCATTGTAATTTTTTTTTCCTTGAAAATACTATTTTAGATTGCTCAGGAGTTTTCACAAGGTTCCTCAAAAGGAAAATTACTCAATAAAGAGAAACTACAAAGGCTTGAAGATGAGCCACAAAGTGCACATTTTATAAGTGCAAGTTCAGTATGATTTCATTGCATAGTAGTTCTCTTCTGGTAGCTCATTCACATCCTATAGATAACTCCCAAGCCTCTCTGTAACTCAAAGACAACCAAAGTGCTTCTCTCATGCCTACACCCCATAATATAACACAAGTGAGTGCAGGTAGCTGTGAGAGGCTGGAAAGAGGCAGCAGAGATAACTCTCTAACGCTGGAAACAGAGCAACCACCAGGGCCTTGCAGAGCTGCTGCAATCTCTTACCTGTGAACTATTTCTGGAGGTCCCATTCTTCTTGGCTGTGGATACACCTCTTGTGACTAAGACACATGAAGAGTTCCTTGTGCAGCTCATAGGACAAGCCAAGTTGCACACTCCCCTCAAAAGAATCTCCATGTAACCCCAAATTCTTTTTAAGTTATATTTTGTTTCACCTCTTAGGAAAGGCCAAGAGTAGACTGTTAGCCAATTTTTCTTTGTACTCTGCAGTGTGAGAAATTACGTTGAGGCACAATGTATTTATCCTGGTGGAAAACAGAAATTACTAATTGCCAGAAAGACTTAATTGCACGTCTTTTAAATCAATATAAAATACTTAAATTATTTCTATTATCTCTTCCTCACAGAATCCTTTCTCTTCAGTCTAATTTGTTAGCTTTTTCAATTAGTGTAAGAGATCAGATCAATAGATCAGTTTCCATAAATAGAATCAGCAAAGCAGGGCCTTCTAAATTACACTACTGACAGAAGAACAGCCCTTTTCAGCTCATTAGACCAATTATAGAAAATTTTATTTGATTTACAGGCTTTATAACTTTTTTCTCAGATGACAGAATTTTCCTCTATCAAATTTAGCCTAATAGAAGGTTATTTAGAGATAAGTAAAGAAACAATCTTCAGCTTTCCACCAGAGACTGATAAGCTAATTTGTCTCACTTAGCTCTGAGAGTGCTGAGAATATCTTCACACTTTATAATGCTCTGGCTTGTGCCATAAAAGCGAAGTCCTGTGCTGGGTGAAACTCCAGCACCAAGCCCTAAGGGACCACAGAAAACACTCTGCAAAGGGGGAATAGAGAGTAGTTCCTCTAGAGATAGAGAGTAGTTCCTGATAAGGAAGGAAGCTGATTACTGTATCCAGGAACACTGGCCAATCTTTGTCCATTCATTCCTTGTCCTGTAGATCTGGGTAAGGAATGAGAAGATGCTAGTCCTGCACACTGTAGTTAATTTTGCTTTTTGTGCATTGTAGTTCTATTGCCTTAGTAACTTGCAAATCATTTCATGTCCTACAGCTATCCCACACAGTATGGTATGTAATGCATCCATGAGGAAGAAACATTTTTCACCATAAAATGATTGGTCTTGGTAGAAATCTCCATTTGTAAAAAAATCTTACTCGGGGAGGGTATGTAATTTGTGAAGGAAGGAAGCCTTTTTCAGTAATAGAACCTTGGAAAATGGCTCTAATTCTCTTGAAGGCAGATCATTTAATCTAGCTAACTGTTGCTGCAGAGCTGTAGAAAAGCAAGTATTTCTGGGTAACTTGACCAGAGGGAAAACAATTAGGCTACATTACTGAACTGTAGTAATATGTTTTCTTGGCAGTAGACCTTCCTCTGTGGTTACTGCTACATATAATGTACCCTCTTTAAGGACTAGAGGCTGGAAAAACAAACAATTCAGAAGTGTACTGCACTAAGTCCCACACACTGAATAGATGTTTGAAAACTGTATTTCAGTTGTGGATTCATAAGCTTGCTTTACCTCATTTCACATGTACTCAGACCTGCTGGTCCAGACACTATTTTATATTAAGAGAGAATTAGGTTAAATTTTGAAAGCTCAGCTAAATCATTACTGAATTCACCCTAATTCATTGGCAAAATGATGGAAAGACAAGCAGTGAGGAAGCGTGACAGACTAGTGAAAAAAACAGGTATTATGGTTATACAAGACACACACTTGTATTTTATAAATACTTCTGGTATGCCTAAATGCACAGGAAATGCTGTTAGAACTTTATTAACACTGAAATATCTATTGCTCAGAGTTTAGAAAAAACACCTTTAAGATTACCTACTCAACTCTAATTCAACCTTTTTGTATATTTACATTAAGACATTAATAGTAATTAAATTACTATGTGTTCTTATTTTTAAGGGCATTATACACTTAACACACATGATAGAAGATGATTACTCATTTGGGAAAATGTCTAGAACTGTGGTTTGGGTTAACTAAGTGTAGTTACCAGTGCAAAAGACCAATGGCTCAGGTTTAATCTACTTCAAAGAATCCTTTTCCTACACGTAGGCAGAACAATAAAGTGAATATTTCTTGTGCTGTTCAATACTAGACATTAGTACTTGATCATGTCACAAATATTCCTAAATTTGCTTCTAAAACACCCCTATTAACCAGGGCCATTTAAACCTCCAATTTTCAAATTCAAGACAGGTTGAAGGAAAAAGGTTCAAAGGTCAGAACATCCATGGTAGTTTCAGGTGCCAGTTTGCGACACTTAATCAGTTTTCCCAAGAAGATGACATTATACAGCTCTTCATGCTGTTCAAGTTCAAGTTCCAGTAAGTTTAGTTGAAGTTCTGAGTGTAGAGAATTTCTCATAGATCCTTATGTCTCATGCTGAACACATAGAACATGAGGAGATGCAAGCAGCAATGACCCTAGAAAAGTTTGGGTTGCATGACTTGCTTAGCATCACACAGATGGGAAGAATGAGAGAAGACATGAAATTTCTCACAACTGCATTCAAAGATCTGAATCAGGAAATCCTCACTTTTCTGTTTGCTGTCCCATTTTAGTTACAAGCAAACTCTTAATAATGAGACCTGATTCACTCTTTGAATTTGCCTCTTATGCACTAAATGCATGAGGATTCCTAGGGGAATGATCACATCACTATAGACCGTTGCATAATGCTTAAGTATAAGTAGGCTGAATTAATATTACCCTAACAGTTTTATCTTGGAATTTTGTAACTTCTGAATGCCTTAACTTTGGGGCTTATTTTCTTTTCTTTTACGTAGATATGTATCCATGTATATGTTTTGTGTGTGTATAAGTGACATTGACTTCCTTTCAGCTGCAACCTGAAAACAGAGACACTCCCTCTTTGGGCATCAACAGTGCCTGAGCATGGATTGTTGTCTGGAGCTAAAGGAGTAACTAAAACATTGCAGCTGTAGGTTTTTAGGATCTGTGCACACGAAATAAGTGTAAATGTCATCCACATAAGTACTTCTACTAGCAGATAGAAGAAGAAATTTGGTAATAGAAAAAATTTGGAATTAAAATCAAGGGTCCATCCCAGACTCTAGCAGGAGCTTCTGTTCACTCCAGCCATGAGTCATCTTTTTGGCCCCCTCCAAGCATCCTATTGCCATTTCACCATCCTGGTGTCTTGTTCTTTCCTGTTTTCCTCTTTACTCTTAGACCAAATATGGCTCCTTTGCAACTTCCTTGAATCTTTTGAAATTGCTAAAACAAAAACAACACTAAAATCTCCTCTGTTTTACTGTTCCTACAATATCCTT
This sequence comes from Hirundo rustica, assembly GCF_015227805.2. Lineage (NCBI taxonomy): Eukaryota > Metazoa > Chordata > Aves > Passeriformes > Hirundinidae > Hirundo > Hirundo rustica. Next base: position 18,806,446 of record NC_053453.1, on the reverse strand, counting down.
TTCACAGACTGGTTTTACAGTCAGTTCCCACAACACTTGACCTCTTACATTCTACCTAAGTTTTCTACACAATCCTTCAGCCTGCTGTATCATGTTGCAGTTTTATTCTTTGCCTCAGAAAGCTGTCTAATAATTCTTTCCTCGTCATCCTTTTTCAGCAAACCGGATACTGTTTTCTCCCCTGCTTCCTTGATTCATGCTATTTTTCTTGTCAGACCAACCTAGACTTTGTCTCTTCACCAGCTTTTGGATGAATTGCCCACTCACCAGACTCCAGTCTCATTCTTCACTGCAAACCTCATGTAGTTTTGTTTCCCTCAGGCATCCAGTCTCATGCTTGAATAGTCCAATTTTCTGTTTCCCAGCTGTCGATCCCTTTTTTCTTCCTCCCCAATCCCATTGTTGCTTGTACTTATTCATTAATGCAATCTTATTCCTCCGTCTTTTTTCTGCCTTGCATTTTCTTTTATACTCCTTGGAGAAGAGGCTGAGAGAGGGCCAGGGGCAGATAAATCAGACTACACAGGATGGGCAGGTTCTCTGCCTGTGGTTGTGGTGGTAGGCTCAGTATTCCTGCTAAAATATTCATGTAGGTGTGATCATACACAGATATTCTGGAGAATAAGTCAAAGTAGGTCCTACAGAACACAGATACAGGAGGCAGGAGTACAGTCCACACATAAATGTGCTTTTAGAGTGAAGAGCCTGGTAGAAGGTCAACAGTCTTGTAAAAAAAAAAAAAAAAAAGGGAAAAAAAAATTTAAAAAGGAGAAAAAGGCAAAAAAATATGAATCATTGGGTCTTCCAGTGCTGTATGACAGGTTAAGTAAGTAGAAATCCAGATGAGATGCAAGTACTGTGTAACAAAAATAAAAGGGGAGTAAAAAAGCTTGCAAGTCTCAGAAATGCCTAGTGATGTTGTGCCAAGGCAGGAACATACAAGAGTTAGGACCTGTCTGTCAAAGTGCTAGTCAGTCAGAGCTCTGCCCTGTACTTTGGGCTTAGCCCATGGTCATTCTCTGAAAAGAAATCGTGCTGGAGTTTCTCAACAGCAGATCTGCTAGCACCAAGGTTCCTGAGATTACAACAGTGACATCAAGACCAAACTGGCAAATGCTAAACAAACAGGTCCAGGCTCAGATAAAATCAACTATTTATGGCTTTTCTGAGTTTTCACATTTGACCTGTTAAGTCCAGACAGATTTAAAACCTCGACAAACCTGTGCAGCCTTTCCTGATGGTGGAAAAAGGGTAGATCCCTAATAGAAAGACCTTTTCATTCAAATGACTTTCACTTTATTTCAAATGAAACATTTATCTTATTTAATATGAACAAAGAAATATATTTTCTCAAGCTTCATTTTCAGAAATATCCAAATCATTCTGACTTAAATTAAAATATATGTAAAAATAATGTAATTTGGCCTAAGAAAGGCAATCAGCTTTTGAAATGTCAGCTCAATTATTTAAAACACAGCAAAATTATAGGTTGCAGAGTGCAACAACTTATAATGGGAATCTTAATAAAAGACAGTGTTACCGCTTCCACCTCTAACACTGAAACTAATTTAGTGTGTTCTTTTCCTAGAGGGTGTTTTACCTATTTTGCAATTGTTTCTACCCTTGTTTGGTTTTCTAGCTTTTATCACCACCGAAGAAAAAAAAAACAATAAACAACAAACAGAAAAAACTCACTGTTTACATTCCAATTACAGGCCCATAATTACTGGTCCATAATTACTGAAAGTTGGGCTGCAAAAATATTAAATAAACACAGTTGCCCACCTGCATGGCTATAGAAGGGATTACCCTTTACAGAACAGATTGGTTTTGGGACTCTCTTTTAGTGAATCAAATCACACAGAAATTCAACAGCAGCAAGAATCTGTAACATCAGCAAATTAACACTTTTTTTCTTTTCCATGTAGGAAATTTTGGGGGATAGAGGGGGTGGAAAATGTTTCAATTTCTCTTTTGCTCTTCTAAAATATTTTAAAATAATTCTAAATGCTTCTGAAGTCTCTTTCAATAATCTGCTTTTGAAGGTCTTGTGTACAACGGGCTGGCACAGCTCTAGCCTTTTCATAGCTTAGCAAAAATTACCCCCATAGTGCCTCATCCCAGCAAAGCTTATGGTTCAGCAAAACCACAGTTGTAAATCTCCTGAAAAACTTTTGAAAATACTGTTTTGCCTGCATGCTTCTTCCATTATCATACTCCTGTTCAAACCTTGGCCTGGGTTATGGGACCTGGTCAAACTCTAACAGCTGGATGTAAAACAGCTCAGCAGAGAGCGGAAAATCAAACAGTAGGAAAGATCTGAAGAACTCTGGGAAGATACAGGTGGCAGAGCTCTCACAAGCTGATAACCTTGGAAGGTTCCTTACTCTCTTTCTGCCTAAGACCTCTTTTATCAGTTTTGCTCAGGGATTAAATACATTGTTTTGGAAAAATTAAATCAAAATTAGATGGAAAATAAACCAATGACATTTGGAAGATTAGGACACATTTAAATGCTAGACTTTTTGTCTGCCTAATTTAAATACCTTCTTTCCCTCTCAAAATATATGTGTGTGTATACACATGAACATATATACATGTGTATATGCATATGCATGTGCTATTTTGTTTATGTAAACCCTCATTTGCACACTGATAGCATAGTCAATTATTTCCAGTGAAAATTGTTTGAATTTTTTTTTCACTCAATTGTACCTATTTGCATGTGACATCAAACTTCACAATACTTAATTTAGTTCTCCTCAAAATACTCCTTAAAGGATGGGAATGCTCCTGTGACTTGAGAACTAAAGAACAGAGGGCCAGAGAGTCTAAGTGATTACAAGAATGTCTCAAATACAATAGGAACTGAAATAGGATGAACAGGTGCTTCAAACAGTTCCTGGGTTTTGATATTAAAATAAAGGCACAATGAAATGTCTCTTTTAACTTAAATATGAGTAGATGTAACTTAAAAATGAATATTCCAGAAGTTAAAAATCATATGATTCAAAGTGATTCCTAAGGCTTCATTTTTGAAATATTTAAATCCTAATAAATAAGTAGACATGCTTGCAAAACCCTCTGAAAAGTATATGAACCTTTAAAAGAATCCTTTTGTTCTTTTGAAGACAGAATTTGGACAGATTTTTTTTCCCAGTTGTATCCTCAGATTCTCAAGCTCCTTCCAAATTCTGCTCCTCTTCTCTTAAGTGAAAATTCATTATTTTAAGACTGGATCTAATTGTTGTTGTGCAAGTCCATACTAATGACACTGTTCAAATTGGGGTTTTTTTGATGCTGAGAGCATCAGATAAAAAAATTAAACCTTGTTATTGCTGAAGACGGCAAACAACCATGGCAAAAATAAGGAATTAAAAAGGAAATGAGGATGATAGGGAGTTTAAAAATAACTTCCCACCTGTATGCCTGAAATATATATTCTTTCCTGTAATGTCCAAACATTTCAATCACCTTATAAAAGAGGTTGTAGATGTTGTCAATTGTTATCTTTTAAAAACTCCAGAAGCTTATAGGTCTGCCAAGTTCTTGAGAGGTGTGTTTTGCACTATTAACAGGTACCTATGGGCTTCTGTTCTGTCATAGGGTCTCTGGTCAATTCTGCTGAATCTGAGAACATTTTCAAAAGTCTTTTTGTGGATGTATGAAAGCTCTTTACCCAGACTTCAAGGTTTTTGCTTTGCTTTTTCACCAGAGGGCAAGTGAAGTATAAAGAATCAACGAGAACCACAGCATTCTTGAAGACTGGGACCTAAATGCCCCCAGAGAGGGACCAGCCTGAAAATTAAATAATCTTTTGCTAACAGATGGTCTTTCATGTGATAGATGAAACAAATGGAGAAAGGAAGATGGCAAAGTTAAAAAAGAGATTCCCTCTGTTAAATTATTTCTAAGGCATGTAGAACATTTCTCTTTATATTGCTCTCAAATGTATTTAAACACTCAAGGAAATAAATTTCAAAAAATAGGGAAAAAAGCCACTCTAAATTTGTTTTGTTTTTCTTTGGCTTTTTTTCTGTCAGAATCCAATTTACTTGCACTTTTCATCTACTACAAAAGTACATTATTATTTCTATGCATATTTTTGGCACTCTTCTCCCTACATAAGACCTCTACTCAGTGTTTGTTGAATGTTTTCTATTTACTCTGTACTGAACGAGGTAGGTCAGCAGTCCTATTCTTTCATCCTACATGATCAGACTGGTTAGTCTCAGCCAGCTTTTCAATAAAAGCCCTAAGTGAGGTTTTCCATCCTATGTGAAGTTATGCAGATATCTCTGCTGTCACCTGTCTTGTTCAGTGTGTACATGAGGTTGGCTGGATAATTAGAATGAAAATCTGCACAGCTCTGACACAGATCAATGTTCCTTTCTCAGCAAAACAGCAAACCCAGATGGCACAATGTCTTTGCCTTCACAGTGTCTGGGTGCAATTGACACTTGGCACTCAGTTCAGATAAAAGAGAATTAATTGATGGGGACAGGAGGGGGAGGAGGCGGGCAGCAAAAAGGAATGGCAGGAATTGGGGTTTCTCCTATAATCATAACTGTAGCTCATCTTTATCAAATAACTTCATAGTATAGAGCTCTGCCATGTAGCTTTTGTAATTAGTTCTTCCAGTACTTGTGTGTTGAACACTTCTTACATCTATGGCCAAAACTATTCTTTATAAAGCATAGTTTTTTGCAGGATAGAAGAAAACCCCAACCAAACAGCAAGCAAATGCAGGTTATTTTCGTAAGTGCTTCAGCATGCAGCATGCTGATTCAAATCTACATATATTTGGGATGTGTCAACTCAATAGACAACCCTTTAGTGCAGGTGTTAGGGCAGCAGTTCATCCTAAATATATCACAAGAGCAGCATCCACAAAGCATTCGAACAAGTGCTTGGTTTGGAAACCATGGGAGGTGCTACACCCATGTCCCATCCCATCTCAAGAGTTGATAGATGGACAGCACACAAATCACCAGAGAATGTGTATTCCTGCTTTAGTATTGTTCAGTATGAATTTCCCAATGGAAGATTTTATACAGTGTAAGCAATGGAGACATAAGAAATATCTTTATATCATGGTTTTAGAGAAGGACAATATATTAAAAAATAGTGACCTCATTCCTCGGGCTATTCTGAAGTGGCTAAACCCATAGAAGTTCAGTTATCAAGTCAAGGCTTTTGAACCACCAGTCTTTCTTTCCAGCAGCACTTACTCATTCAGAGTCAACACTGTTGTAATGCCATCACACAGCTTGTATCCTGTTATCTTGGGACTGTCATGAGCAGACAGACTCCTGTCTGCTCAAATTGTAATGTTTGTAAGTACCCTGAGTGAACTATTAGCCTGTGATACAGCCCATATTGCCCTCATGCTTATGAATCAGTGAATAGTTTTCATATGTATCTCAAAGTAAAAGGTCCTCAGGGAAAGGAGCCTGAAGCAAGGACTTTCTGAAAAATTCAGTTGACTTTACAAAAACACTTTCTCCCACAAAAATTATGAACCAGCTTTGAATTTCACCAATTCGTATTGTGTCATCTCTCATCAGACAAAATTTATGAAGCTGATAGAGAAGGATACTATACAGAGAACGCTAATATACAATAAATGCAAATATACAATAAATGTGCTAATCCTTTATCATTCTGCACTTGAAATAGTTAAAAAAACCCTATGCGCACTAACCTAAGATGGAGGGGCAAACCTAAAATACACCAGTAAAAAATACATTCTTTTACACCTACATACTACTACACCTTTTTTCTACACCACTTTTCAAGTTAATTATCTCTCTCCTAGACCATTAATAAACAGAAAGGAATAAACAGCTACATCAGCAATATTTTTTCTGCGTTCTATGACTTTTAACTAAATGCGTGTTTATTATGTAGAAGCAGTAGAGCATGTTAATTTCTCTTGAACAAAATGACAATCAGCAAAGAAGAGGAAAACATGGATAATGATGTGCATGTATCTTCTTATTAATGGTCTGCATGGAAGCATGCACAAGCAGCATTTCTGGTAGCCCTGTGTAAAAGTTACTGTTGGTGCACACAAATTGAGGGTACAGAGCACTTCCAATTTCAATAACTGACTACAAGGTCTACTTCTGCAGTTCCTCCTGGGAGTTCATGAGGACATGCATTTGGCACAATGTTATTCATATTTGTTCTGACACATAGCAGTACGCTATTTCCCCTGGCAGATTACTTTCTATTACCCAATATAAAAATGGCTGACATCTTCAAAATGCTAATGAGAGATATATCCATTTTTAAGAGCTTGGATTGCTTCCAAGTATTTTTTAAATATACTCAACAGTGAAATATATTCTGTATATGGTTATAAATGCAATATGTTACCTTTCTTTGTTGTTGTATGCCTTGTAATCTACACTGGCAGAGATTAAATATGACTGGGTGAGCAAGTGCCCCTGAAATATTGGTTTATTCTTTTGTTTAATTGCTTGTTTTTCTTCAGCTATTTCTTACGCTGTAATAGAATGAAATATAATATCTTTACAGTTACTACATCAGCTTGCATCACAAAGAAGTCTGGCCCATTGCATTTTGAGCCAGAAAATGAAATTATGATTGGATTACAGAAATAAAACTCTAAGCCAATTGGAGTGTGGAAATACTTTTTCTTTCTTATTACACTGTGATGAAAATGTTCTAAATTTATGCCTCTACCTGTTCTCTTTCAAATATTTTCCTACCAGAATATCATGCAGTTCAGGAGTAATCTGGTTTTATTGCAAGCTTTACCATAACTGAGACACTGGTGGCCTCAGCTGAATATAATGAGACACACTCATGAACAGACTTACCTTCCAAGATTTGGGATTAGGGCTGTGATATACTATTCCTCGAACAAAACTGTGCACTGACACATGCAAAAAAAAATTGCAGCTGGAGTTTTCTTCTCTACACATTCAAATCTGACTGAAGTTAAATAAATGAAGAATATGAGCAAAGTGGGGAGGGAAGGAGGGAAGGAAGGAAGGAAGGAAGGAAGGAAGGAAGGAAGGAAGGAAGGAAGGAAGGAAGGAAGGAAGGAAGGAAGGAAGGAAGGAAGGAAGGAAGGAAGGAAGGAAGGAAGGAAGGAAGGAAGGAAGGAAGGAAGGAAGGAAGGAAGGAAGGAAGGAAAGAAAGAAAGAAGGAAGTGATGAACACTGTGAAATGATTGAAACATTATGGTTTATACTGTTTTGCAGAGGATCTGCAAGACATTGATTTTGCATCATGGCCAAAAATTTGATGGAATATTGCTTGTTGTGATGTCAGTTCTAGTGAGAAGTGGAACACTCTGCAGAAAATTCAACCCTAAGAGCTGCAATATTGTCTTTTTGAAGTCTGATATGAACAAAGTGTAACAACTTAGTAAAAAATAGCTTTTTGTTAGAAAGAGATAATTACATGATTTGCAAGGCAGTGAATGTGTTGAGAAAGGGTTCCAGAATAAGCTTTAATTGCTATATATAACTCCAGGACATGGTTTTGGGGTTGATTGTTTGTTTGTTTGTTTGGGGGTTTTGGGGGTATTTTTTGGTTGGTTGGTTGGGTTTTTGTTGTTTTTAATAATCTCAACAGTAATGTTGAAAGCATCACAAACAATAGAATAAATGCATACATGGCAGAAGAAACATTGGTTTTATCATAACAAGTGAAAGATAACTGCTAAAAAAACCCCACTAAATACTTAGCGAAGGTAATAATTTTGAGCTACATCAAAAAGTAATAATTGTGTTCACAAGAATGTGCAGTAAAGAACTGGCTCCTGAAATTATCCCGTTCTTGGGAGAACATAATAAATCCTTAAATAAGTTCCCTATTGTAATCATAGTGGAATAACAGTTTTTTGGAGTGGTGTAAATTAATACTATATCATATAGTTTCTTAGATTGCGTGCATTTATTCTGAAAAGGGACCAGATATAGGCAAAAATATTCTGCATTATTTCTAAAGGCTCAGCTGTACATCTAAAGACCCTGACATATTAACATTGCTACATTTAGGAACAGAGTTGTTGTGTTTATACCCTAAGCCTTTTCTAGTGGTCTCTCAGGGGCTTCTGCATCAGTAACATCCTCAGAGAATAGAAATTAATGTCAGCACTTCAGCCACCACAGTTTATAGCCCAGCATATATGCTCAAGCTTACCCTCAGTAAAAGCTTCAGCCCTAGCTTCCGGCTGCACTCTGGCCCTGCTGGGGTGTGGACATGTTTTATTGATTCTGCTAAGGGAACAGGAAGTTAGGGGGGTAAAAGCTTCACTCGTGTTGGTAGGAGTTAGCAAAATTCCCATCAGCACACCAATCTTTATAATCTGTTGGTCTGTGTAGACTAAAATAACAGTTTTCTGAAGCAACCATTTCCTAGCTTAGCCACAGATGCTTCAGCAGTCTTATGAAGCCTTATTTTAAGAAACAAAACCATGTGAATATGATTTTCCAGAGCTAAGGAGGTGCAGAAGGGCATCTGATTTAGGTCTCAGTAGCACAAGAGCAGTGACTTGTCATGAAGGAAACTGCAGCTGTCACCCTGAGAACAATCTCTTTCTCCCTGTGATATTGGGACACAGAAATCACTTTGCTGCATGAAGACAAACACCATGAATGGCCTATAAATATATTTTGATAGGCAAAAAGATTATAAGATCTATAAATAGATTTTGATAAGCTTGGTAACACAAAACATACAAGAGGACTAGAATACGTAAAACTAAGAACAGGATGATGGGGACACGTACCAAATGTACAGACTTGGAAATACATGAAATTTCTGCTATGCCCATGGTGTAAATTGATCAGGGTTTTCCAAACACTTTGCTAGAAACCTGTTTAGATCTCTTGTCCAGAAAGCTTGAAGCTGAATCCAGACATTAATGGACTACTCCATCCCCAGAATGAGAACAATGCATGTCCATATTTGAGAAAGGCTGATAAAAATACATTGATTTACAGTAGACAAAGACAAAGTCTGCTATAAAGAATTTTTGATGCGCTCACATGAAGAGTAAATAACCATAGAATTAACCTGAGATTCCAGTTCCCTGAGAAGTCCTCTAACAGGCATTTTTCTCTTTTTTCCAATAATATTTAGATTTCAAGCAAATATTGATACCCAACCTCTGAAGAAATTTTAAAATACCATGCAGAACATCAATTTCTGTGAAAAACTGAAGCAGTCTGAAGCTAAATCAAACAAAATGCTCTAGAAGAAAGGCCTCTATTTTACTCCATAAAGTGTGTTCCTGATTCTGATAAGCATCTTTATGCTGTTCTAATGTGGGATAAAGAATACTTATAGAAATGAGGTATTAACTTATATAACAATGAAAAAATAATTTGGTTTGGTAACAGTATTATAACTGATTCTATCTATTAATTTTCACTTATGCAGAGCTGGAGTTTACTATACTTTTTTTTTTTTTTTCCCCTCAGCACGTTAGGCCAGATACACAAACCATTATAAATTATAAACCATTATATTTATGACAAATATTGCTTTGGCATTGCATTGTACAGTTGTGGCCATTGAAGCTTGTCATGGTTTGATGCTGGTCATCAACTCAGGACCACATAGTGATTCACTCACTTCCTTACAGGTGGGATAGGAAATAGAGTCAGAGGGGTGAAAATAAGAAAACTCATGTGTTGAGACAAAGGCATTTTGACAGGTAAAGCAAAAACCATGTGTGCAAGAAAGGCAAATCAATGCATTAAATAATTTGCCATGGGCAGGCAGGTGTTCAGCCCCATCACATTCTTCTTTTTCCCCCCCTCTATATACTGAGCATGTTGCCATATGGTCTGGAATATCACTTGGGTCAATTGGGGTCAGCTGTCCCCTCCCAACTCCTTGTACACCTCCAGTCCACTTGATGGTGGGTGGTGTGATTAAAAGAACAGGCCTTGGCACTCTGCAAGTCCTGCTCATCAACAATGAAAACATCCCTGTGTTACCAACAGTTTCCAGCACAAACCCAAAGCATAGTACCATACTAGCTACTGTGCAGAACGTTTGCTCTGCTCCACTCAAAAGCAGCATAAGGCTGTAGCACACTTGCTAGAACTATGCCAGGAGAAGATCAAATATAAACTCTTGGAAAAGTAACAGTTAGCTGTTGACCCTCTCGCTAAGTTCAGCTAATTTGCTGATAACTTGTTCTTAAACTCTGTACCTGCTGAATATAAACCATTGCCTTATTACAGCTGTGAGATAGACAAATTGATGCAGAAAACAAACAAAGCCCGATAAGGGAACTCAGTTGAACCCGTGGCCAGCTGATTACCTGTGATGGGACCTCTTCCAGTTCATAGCAGTTTTGGCACATGGATAAAGTACTGAAGCAAGAGAAACGGCTATCTTATAAGCTGGATGGACATTTTAGCAGTAGATACATTATTTAGTGAAAGTCACCTTCTCTGTATTGAATAAATTATTTAAAATTACTTGCTTTATATACAAATGTACCTAATCAAATACTGTTCATTAAGTAATGTATTTGAAGAGTAGTAACAAGCATTAATTGGGCAATTTGCTAAGGATCATTTTTACAGATATTTAGGCAATTTTGGCTCTAGTCTTGCAAAAACTGCTCTCTAATGATAGCACCTATAATTATGTGGATTCCAACTGAAATTAGTGAGGCTGAGATTATATCTATAATACTGCAGTAAAATAAGATTGCATCTCTTCTCTTGCACCTATGCAATCATAAATGAAATGGTCAGTTTTAGTATTACCAAACACACTTAGGCTCCATGACAAGAAACTATCGTAGTCTGGTAGAACTCTGCTACTTCATTTACCTTGGCCAGGTATGATTTAGACAAGGAAGAATTGCAATATTGCATATGTGTTCTATATAATGTATGTATTAATGACAGTGAATTCCATGTGTAGTCACGTATTTTTATCATACTTTCGAGTCACCATTAGGATATAAGATTTTAAGCTATCAGTAGAAATACATGCTGCTGGAGACGAGCAGTGATATCAAAGCAGTGTCTTTAGTCCTTTGAGTATGAAGCAGGTATCCTAAGCTTGTGGGGTTCAGAGAATTCCTTACTGTGTCAATCATCAAGGCCTCCAAGGAGAAGGAAACCATGGAAGAATGCTTATAGCCATATGGATGAGTATGTGACATGATGGGAAATGAAGCAGTAGGAAAAACATGAATAATCAGTGCTTCTTGGATGGGCTTTACTCCTTCTTTTGTACCTGGGGGTCCCTCCTGGACAATGCTAAATAAATAAATAGAATGCAAAGTTAAGCAAAGCTTAAACTATAAGGCTGGGCAGAAGAAAGTGTTTATTCACCTGTTTTTTTCTTTTGTTGTCCTCATCTTGAAAGACTTGATATTTTGTGGGGGATATATTTGACCATTGGACAGAGGTGTGGCACACAGTTGATATGACAGAAACTTGAGTGCAGGACACTTAAAGCTGGTAGACCCTAAGTATGTTAACAGAAAGACCAAAAAAATGGAGTATTAACCCAGTGACTTCAACACACTCTATAAAGGAGGCTGATATTGATATCTCAGTTTTACAAACTAAGAAAATGAAACAAAAATATGAGTCAGTTTGACCATCTTATGTTACTATCTGCCATTGCAATATCAGATAAAGATTCAACTTCAAGATTCCTAACCATGATTTTATCGATATTTTTCAAAGGAAAATATTGGAATACAAAATATTGTGGAAGTCATATTTTGGAGAGCAAAGCTCTAATCTCATCTGTGCTTGACCCTTTACTTGAGAGAAATGAAAATTTTACTTTGCAAAGTAAAGAGTGGCCATTTAAAAAAAAAATACATGATATTCTGATTTGCCAGATTTCTCTTATTCAAGTTTCTCCATTCTCCATGTAATTTAAGTCTTCAGGAAAATCTTCTACTCACTACATTTTCTGTGTCCATAGGAAGAGTTTAAAGAAAGTTCATGTCAAAAGGTTTTTGACAGAGTTAGTTATAATAGATCTCAGGCAGGAACTTTTGGTTCAATATCCAGTTCAGATCAAACAGACTTTATATTTGAATCTGGATCTCTCATCTGTTTGGTGCATACAAACTTTAATAACTCTGCTTTTTAAAAGGGTAGTGTCCTTGCATGATAGAGAAACTATTTAAAAAGATCAGAGAAGAGTGACTTTAACATGCTTATTTTAAACAGGAAAGGCAGTTGAGTTTTCCTGCTAAAATCAGAAAAATTCAAATTCCACAGAGACAAAAAATTATTTCAGAATAAAGGAAAAGTATCTTCATTCCACCAACCATGTAGGACAAACATCAAAATTCACTAGAGGTTTGCTCCTATTGGAAATACTATGAATACCTCTACTGACATAAAGGACAATTTTTTTTTTTTTTTTTTTTTACAGTACTGACTGCCTAGCCAACATCTACAGTTTTTCTAGATTTATCTACATTTGAAAGTAAAAATAGTGACACCTGTTATCCTGAATTGTGGTAAAAGCCACAGAAGAAAACAAATTCTATGAGTACTCTTCACAGAGATTAACTGCTTCATTGTTTTTAAGTTATTAACTTCATTCTCATCGATTAAGATAAAGGCATTAAAATCACCACGAAGTTTAGGTATTACTTGAGAAGGAAGAAAACAAGCCTATCTCAAACTTCTCAGCTGACCTGCAGAAGCCTTTGCTGCTATTCCACAATGTCTTTGTTAGTGTGACTCACTGGGAGTCATGACTGATCACTCAATTAACATTTCTTGTTCATGCAGCTGTACTAGACAGTCCCAGATGTTCCATGAATAAAATAATTGTAGTGTCCCCGAGAGTGTCAATTTTTATTTGTCACTTCTCTTCCTGAATCTGCTAGAGCTCATCCCAGCTCTTCTAAAGCTGGTCTGTCCACCTTTTTCCCTGTGGTTTCTGTCCTGTAGGATACCCACAAACAGAGGACAACCAATAAAAGATTTGTGCATTTCAGGGTCATGCCAATGAAAGAACAGATTTGCAGCCAAGAGACGTTTGCAATTTACATTTTAATAGTGGTCAAACCCTAAAAATTGTTCAGTACTTGATTCCATTAGTTAATCCCTCATCCTTTTCAAGATTTAGAACACTGTACCTAAAGAATGCAGGGTAGCCCAAATAAATGCAGAAACTGTCCTCAAGGGTCCTGAGTCTGAGCTGTAGATTTTGTTTCTGTTCTTCTCTGTTTTACTCAATATTCTCCCTTTTGTAACAGAAAAACTTGAAATAAATTCAACGCAATCCCAGCTACAATATTCTGCAGAAAACTGGTACAAAATCGTAAACTGTGTTGTTCCAAATAAAACATATTAATCCAAAGAGATTCATATCCTGCCATTAATTAACATAATTACTTTTACATTTATAAGATTTTTTTGTCAGATTTCTATGTCTGACTTGCTATGAATTCTACAGAGAACTGTTATATCATATTATTTAGACATTCCTGATATGATGCCATAGATTTTATTTGTCATGTCGTTTTCTCTTTAATAGCATCAAAACAAGGTAAGACAGCAATAGCGAGGAAATCACTTTACTGAATAATAAAAAGGTCTAAGTGGGATAGAACACAAAAATTCAGAATATAAGAAATGTAAGTAGTCTGGATGAACATAAGAAGGAAAGAAAATTGAAAAATGTCTGACCATATTTAAAATAGAAAGCTTTGCTTTTAACAGAGCTTTAGAAAAAACTTTAAAGTGACAATTTATATAAGGAGGAGTTGTCACTAGTGGTATGAAAATATCCTGACTGGAAAAAAATTAAATGCCTATATGATAAGACTGTAAGATAAGCTTTAATGTGGCTGTATTTGAGGAGGGATGGAAAGTGTTAGGAAAAGCTTTCCACTTACAGGACAGTTTATTCTCAACTTTGGTTCACTAATTTAAATGTCACAGCTGAAGGTTTTTATCTCTACCTGTGTGAAAAGTGCAGGCAGGCATTTCACTTAATCTTCAGCTTGTTTCTGTGCAATGATTAACCTGGGTAAAACTTTAAATAACTATTGATCATTCCATTACCTAAGCACCTAGTAGAGCAGAGGTTAAGTTTGTGGAAAAGTAACAAAGTTTTGCCTGGTTTTATCCTCTAGCTTCTGTTCTCTGAATACTTTGTCTCAGTTCCACAAATGTGTATGAACTTGGGTGTAAACTGTGTCCCTGAAGTCAAGGATATTATTTGCTTACTTAACATCAAATATATATTTAAGAGTTGTCATAGATGAAGGCCGTATCTAATACAGCGCAATCAAACATAAATGAAGTTAGTGTTAAAATTTATATTAATTTTTAATGCCTACCGTTAAGAATTTATAATTCCTATGGAGGAATTTAACTTTCACATACACAGTAGAGATTTTTTTTTTCAGTATTTCTTGTTAGATTGTCTCATTTTAGCTTCTCTGTTTTGATCAGATATGTGTTTTAGTGAGGCAGATGATGTTTAAAGAGAAAAAGTATACTGGAAACATAAACCTAAAAATTACATTAGGAAAATTTAAAGGCTTCTTCTGCATCATGAAACTGTGAGGTTCACAGTGGTAGTGTGAGTGTTCACAGACATAGAGTGAGGATATTCCTATTGCTGTAATATTTTTTCTTCCTAAGTATGGCAACTCCTACATTCCTTTATATTTAGTGAATTAGCCCAAGTTTTATAAGCAGACATCTAAGAATATCTGGAAAATATTGCTTTCTTTTCACTTGGTAGAAATCAAGACAGAATGTCAGGGGGGTGTATTGGAGGGAGAGAAAAAACCCCCACAATAGTATTCTAGAATATGAAATGTGTGTATTCCAACCTGTAGAATATCTGCCATTATTTTAATCTATATGGATCTTAAATTATAGATCATTTGTTACTGAAGTCACTGTTATCAACGGACATTCTATCAGTATTATAATTTGGATTAATCCATTCCTCATAGCTTAATTGACTTGCAAGTTTTGAAAAATGCTGCAAATAAAATGTAACTGCACTTTCCTAAGTGCAATGTGAGCCATGTTAGCCCATAAATACAGCCATGTTACTATTAAAATCGCCAGTAATTTTACTTTTAGATATGAAGACTTATGTGTTAAAATACTGAAAATACATTTCCATTTTGATTTTAACTTGATATGAAGAAAAATACTATTCCCACTAAGGATAAATTATGAAAAACAAACAAACATAACTGTTACCTGTTGTTGCTGTGTTTGGGTTGTCCTTGGAGTATTTTTTTAGTTTAAGCCATGTGTCAATCATATTACCATTATCCTAAATATGGAAAGTATCCTAAATATGGAAAAAAAAAAAAATCAAATGGCTTCTCTGTAGTAAAAACTCAGCTTTGCTTTCTCCTGCCAGCTGGCTGCATGTGCCAGTTACGTCTCGTCTCTCAGTCAGTAAACCCCTTGGAGCAGGAGCTGTTGTCCTCTCCTTTAAGGGGCCACACAATGCAAAACCTAATTGACTTAGCCTTCATGTGCTGCTGCAGAATGTATTGTTTAGAGCAATGTTCAGCTGTAAGAAATAGGTGATTAAGGTAATTTTTATTTTACACATGGCTTTGGCAAAGACAAGAAATTATACAATTTGTGACAGCTCAATACAGTATTTAGGTGGCAACTATTTCTCATTTTAAGAAAGGTATTTATACATAAAGTGTTAGGTATTTTTGAAAGGATGAAGCAAAATGTGTGCCAGACAGTCTGACTACTGATCACGTGAAGGTTGTAATTCTGGTGCCACCTCAGCAGCCCCAGCTCCAATATTTGCTCTTGAAAGCACCAGCTGAGCTCTAGATCTATAAAGTGATCTGAGCTTGGTCTTTCTTGCATGACACAGTCCTTAGCTTCTAAGAGTCTTCTCCTTTCCTGATACGGGAAAAGGAATTAGATTTTCCCCTTCTTTATGGACTTGCATTTTAACAAGAGAGTTCTGCTTCTTCCCTTGTGGTGTTATGGAATGGTCTTTTTACTCAGTTCTCATCAATGTGGGAAACCTTTATCAATGAACCAGGTTTCATGCTTCAGTAAGACAACTCATGCCTGAAGTACTGATATTTTTTGCAGAATGAAGATACTACTTATGAAATTATATTTTTTTCCTTCATCTTTTGGACTACAAAAGCTGAACTAGTAAGGAACATGAATTCTTTCAGCTATCAAATCTCCAAATGTTTTCTTATATAAACCATTTCCACATACTTGTTTCACCTGAGGCATCACTAGGCCTGAATGCACTAAATCTTTCGGCAAATTTACAATAAATTTGCAAAAGATGTGACATTATCTGTGCATAGAGAGAGAGACTTTTTAAAGTGAGTGGCAATATTTTCAACCTTGTGGATTCAGTCAAGAATTAACTTCACATACATGAGTGATACTACTGACTGATCAACTTGTAGCTGTTTATGATCAGATTTCTCTAGAATATTAATTTGCTATAGTGCATCCTAATGGGAGTTATAAAAAATGACCATGAATACTCAAGAATTTTGAAGGCTTACAGAAATTACTTGGGAATTAAAACAAATAGCAAGATTTGCATTTCTGTATCTGGTCACACCCACAGAACTAGCAATCATTCCTCAAAGCCATTCGCAGAACACTCAAACCAAGGAAAAAAATTGTACCAATTTTGACATTGGTTGTCTTATTTTTGGCAAGTCAGCACACGACTGCTCATTCAACCCAGAACAAAGACTAAGACAGACATAATTCTTGGCTTAGGGCAAACAGCAAAAGTACATGGCTCAAATGTTTATTATTGAATATATATGCAAAGGTAATGATGCAAGAAGCCACACATAATGTTGATTATTTGTCTGCTAGATGCAAAGAAGATATATTCTATGATTCTATATTGAACACTTTTCTTTTCTAAAAGTAACATCACACTACTTCCTGTTCATGGTAAGTCTCTGACAGGCAAAGAAAAAGGAAAGATGGTAGCCTTAATTTTCATAAGACAGCATTGAACTGCAAGTTGTGGATCACAGAGCCAGAATTATTTGAGTTGGAAAGGAACTTAAAGATGATCTTGGTCCAACACTCCAGTCCTGAGCAGGGACACCTTTAACTAGACCAGGCTGCTCAAACCCCATCCAGCCTGGCCTTGAGCACCAGCAGAGATGCAGAGTGTACCACTTCTCTGGACAACCTGTCCCAATGCCTCACCAACCTCACAGTGAAGAATTTAGTCCTGATAGCTAATCAAAACCTCTCCTCTTTCAGCTTGAAGCTATTATGCTGTGTCCTATCATTACATACCCTTGTAAAAAGTCCTTTTTCAGCTTTCTTCATGACTCTTTAGATACTGGGAGATTATTATTTCTATCATCAGTCTTTATGGATGCTTGTGGCAACTGAACAGAAGGAACAGGAAAGCTGGGTGTGTTCTCCCTCTGTCTCATTCCTTCCTACAACACCTACCAAATCACCTGACCAAAGTAATGAATTGGATGGAGTATACTCCTTATATCAGGTTTGTAGCTGGCAGCAAATTGAGGGGAACTGCCAATATACTTGAGGTCATTGCTGCCATCCAGAGGGGCCTTCTGGAGGAATGGGCTTGGAGCAGCCTAATGAATTTAAGGACAAATGCAAATCCTTGTACCTTTTTTCTAGGAAGAGGCCCTTGAAAGAATAAAGACAAGGATAGGGGACAGTTTTGTAGAGCCCCCGGAGATCCTGGCAGAATTAAGCTGAGCATGAGACAAGACAGTCTGCTCTGACAATTAAGGCAGCCAACAGCATCCCAAACTTTCATGACACAGCCTGTCAGTTAGGGATGTGATTACCTCCATGTGCACAGCACTTGCTGGGCTGCCTTGAGCACTGAGATCCTGCCCAGTTTGGGCCTTCCAATAAGGAAGATGCAAATATACTGGACTGAGTTTGGCACTTATTATTGGCAGGGCAGCATTTGCCTTGTCAGGAGAAGCTGAGGGAAGATGAGCTTCTTCCTCCTGGAACAGAGATGACTTCACGAGGAGAAGGCTGCAGCCCTTAGCATCCACCAGGAGAGCATCAAGAAGGTGCGGAACAAATGGGCATGACAAAAGACAATGGGCACTGTCTGAAATAACAAACATATGGCCAGATATAAGAAAAAAAACTGTACCATGATGAGGACATGTCTAGGAGGATGTACAGTCTCCATGGTTACTGATTTCCAAGACCAATTTGACTCAGCCCTGAGTAATCTGTCTGGCCTTGCAGCTCATTCTGCTCTGAGCAGGAGGCTGAACAAGACATCTCCTGAGGTCCCTTTGACCTGACTCATCCTACGAACAGCCTGAACCAACAGAGCTTACATGACAGAATGATTTTCACCAAGGAAAGGCTTTGTGGTCTTTGGGAGAAATCAAAGTGTATACTTTTGTTGTTCTTTGTTTTTTGCAGGGGGTTTGTTCCCCCCCCCCCCCCATCAAACATTTGTGTCTCTTTTCTATGGAAAACAAAAGTTTGCTGAGATAAAGAGGAATAAGGCATCCCAGAGTTTTGGTCCCAGCATGAGGATGACAAGTATCCATGCAAGTCTCTGAATTCAACAGACATAAAGTGCTCCCAAATCTAAAATTTCATACACTCATATAGGAAATCAGAAGGTATGAAAAGCAAGTTTGTAAATTTGGCTGATGATTTTTGTGCAGTAGCTGCTATTTAAATAATTTTCATGATTAGAAGAGAGACCTGCAAGCTGCACATACTGGATATAGGGAGTCCTATTGCTATACCAAATTGCATACCTATCCACATCATAAACGTTTTTTTTTTTTTATTCTGAGCCATAATTGAACTTCCAGTGTATTCTCTGAGTGTATATTACTTTATTCTTTATTGTAATATCACAGAATTTTGAACAATTCCTTATCAGTCATATGATTTTGGCTTTGAAAAAGAAATTTCATTCACTCCCTACCTTTCTCTTTGTGGGGCAGAGAGTGGCAGCATGGCAACAGGCAAGTGACTGCTTTGTCAACAAAATTACAGTATATGTTCTTATTATAATACTTAGTTTAGCTGCTTTTTATAGGGAAAGCTAATCCACTAACCTATGCTAGGCTATTTGTGTGCAATGTGGGCACACAAGCTTAAAGTAAATTTATATATTAGTTTGATTACAAGGGAAATTTTGTCTATATCACTTCTGCACAAGGAATCACTGAGCTCAAAAAATCGGCAGGACATATTTTCAATAAAAAAAATATGTCAGGTTATTTATTAATTATGATATTGTATCTACCTGAAAAATACAAAGCAAATTTCTGGAAAGATGAAAGTGAGAACTACTTGGGTTCTTTTTCTTTGGTTGGTTTTTTGCAAGTGCAGCAGCACTGAATCACAAAGAGAAACTGACTTGCATATATACAGATGGTAATCAGACAGGTGTATCCTCAAATGCCATCAGCATTGGGCCGTGCATCATAAATGGGATGATTAAATGATGGCTGTAAGTAAATGAAGCAATACGTAATAGGTTAGCATAAATATTGTAATGACTGACCTAACAACACTGGTGTAGACATGAAGGTAAGTCAGGATGCATTTAGAGGCATGCCACATGATGCCATTACTAACAGTCATTTACAAGCTTTATTAGTATTTTTTTTTAATCTTTTTTTTTTTTTTCTTTTTTTTTTTTTTTTTTTTTTCTTTTTTCCAGAAGCAATTTTTGAGCTTAAACAGAAATTTGAGTCTGATGCAGAAATTTCTGGGCAAATGTATCATCTGTATTACACAAGTTGTCATATTATTTAGTTAGAATGGTCCCTTCTGACTTGAAAATCTGCAGATTGACAAGTGCATTGTAATTAACCTAATGACTTGCTTGAAGTACACGTGGTAGTACAAAGCCAGGCTACGTGTAACCATGCAGATAGGCGATGACCATAATGGTGGGTTACCTTCACAGGCTGCTGAGTCTGGAAATCACTCTGTTGTGGCACAATGACAAATGGCAATTTGAGCTGTGAGGCAAGTGTTTCTAATCCATTCAGGTTATCATTTGAACCTAAAGGTGTGGTGGTCATCCACAATTTCTAATGAAATCGGGAGATGCAGATACTTAGCAGACATGAAAGTTATGCTCATAAAAATTGGTAGGTATTGATTTCCAGAGATAAAGTTGAATGACAATCTCATAATTAAATTAAGAACCCTATCCAGTGTAGGCCTGGTTTATGGTACATATAAAATTTAATGGAAAATTAACAATGCACCTATTTTATTTAGTTCTGCTAGTGTCTTATACAAAGAATTTGTGATTTTGGAGGCATTTATGGCCAAGCAAGCAGAGCATAGACAGCATGCAGACTCTAGCTGCTATAATTATTTTAATGGCCTCGTGCAGTGGGTTAAAAAGACAAACATATTTTATTGCAGTTTGTTCATAGGTAAGTTGATCACATAAACATTTTCTTATTCTCAGATAGAAATACTCTGTATGGTCTTAATTACTGAAGTAAACTCTACTGATGGCTAATCATATGAGAATAGTCTAGGCCAACTTAATTTTTCTTCACCAGGTCTTTTAGAAAACTTCTGATATCTTGTGAAATATTTAAAAAGCTTAATTAAATAAAGCAGATGTTTGACTGCTTTAAAACTGGAGCATCCTTTCTTTAAGGAGTTTTTTGCAGAGGATGTTAGAATCATCACTGCAATTTTATTTTAACATTTGAAATAGGCTTTTTGAAACATGGCTTCATGTTTTTTACATGAACAATATTAAATTTTGAACAATATTAAATGTGTTGTTTGCCTCAGAACTTATCTGAAGTAAACGTGGCTCAAGAAGCAATGAACATATTTATTTATGATACTTTACAGTGTTTTCACTGTACTGAAATTTATATAATCCTAATGGGTTTTACTGCCTAACTGTAATATATATTATTTATTGCCATTAGTCAGGCACTTTCTTATTCTTATCACCCTGTTCTTCAATTTGACCTGTGGATTGAAGTTTTCCCAGTTGTAGAACAGGGTTGTACTTGTCTGATGCTTTTCAGACAGTTGATGTGGCATGGGGGCAGAGGGTAAGAAGGAAAAGGTTCTGACTGAGCAGAACATTTAAGTAGTTGCTTGAAGTTAATTCCCATTTTAAGTGGCTTATCCAGAAGCTATTAGCATAAGTATGATTCAAGATAAGCTTTTACATGTGTGATGAACTGAATCAGTGTTTTGAAGCTGAATTTGTCAATACACCAAAGAGACATGAAATGTATTTTTGCAAGATACACTTATTAAATGAGATCAGCTGAACTGTATGTAAGTGGTATTCTATATTGCTATGTCGAATATGGATAGAGCCATAAATAAGTCACAGAGCAATATAATGTTCCTGAAAGAGACTGAATTTTATAATGTGCTTCTCAAGCTCTCCATTTTGGAAAGCAACTCAATCTCCCATTAGAAAGTAATTAATTTTCCAGGTAGAAAAAGTACCTGGTTGGTACCCAGGTAGGGCGGACAAGTATCATCCCTAAAGGAAATAACTTTAAGCATAATATTACAATCTGATCTATAACTATGAAGTGCCTTTGGCATCAACACTTTGGGAAATGAAGAATAGTTCTGAAAGGCCATGATTGGGTAACAATGATTAAAATCTTATTTGTTTTTAAATTAGTAGCCATAATGCAAAACAAGGGGTAGTTCTATCCTTGAGACTCGTTTCCCATACTATAATAGATTCACGAGGTGTTTCTCTAATGAAGTCAGAGGATTTATTCTCCATTTACACAATGAATGAAGAATTAAGTCCTGTGGTGTAGCACATACCTTTGGTATCTTAAATTTTTCTTTTTACTTTGAGTGCTTACATGTATCATCACTTCATTTTCGTTCATCTTCATAATTCCTGTAAGCATAACAGAAATGTTCCTCCCTCAGGATTATGTCAGAAAGACTATCATAGCAGGAGACCGAGGAGTTATGCAAGCATAGAGAATATGAATGAGTAGATAAGCATTTTATACTTTAAAGTAAGATTAAATAGGTACCCCGGTGTTTCACAGGTTGCTAATATCATGCAACTGTCTTGATCAGAAAGGCATGAGAGGCACTTATTGATTTTTCCTGCAGGACTGTAATTACTGCTAGCCTGCTTTTTGTATCCTATAGGATGTTGTGGTAATGATTTCATTGCATGTTGCTGTGTATTATTTGGTTTCATGTTGTATTTCATTTTTATATTGGGTTTTAAAATGGTTTATTCCGTTTCCCCCCTGTTCCCCTGGAAAAATGTACTATCCCAAAGTTTGTCCCTGCCCATCTCCCAGATTGTTCCCTTCCTGGAATGTGATTCAACCCTGTTCCACTCTCACCTTATCCTTGACTGGGTAGTGGCTTGTCCCCATGTTTAGTCCCTCCCCTGGATATAAGCTGAGGCAACACAAGGCCGGGCCTTTTGGCTCCGGGGATGGGAAGGGGCTCCTGATCCAGGCTGGGGCAGGATCACAGAAGAGAGTAAGGCCCTGGCTTCACCCTCGGATCAAGGGCAGACCTTCCTTTGCCATCGACAGGGTCTCGCTCTCCCTCCTAAGGGAAAGAGGCTGCTCCCAGGTTTTGGCACCCTGGAAAGATCCTTCCAACAGTGGTTTGTCTCTTGAGCTAGCCGGAGCGAATATGGAGCCAGGGCTCCGTGAGGGAGACAAGCTACAATTGCACACAGCCTGTTCATTTCTAATGCCTTCATTTGAGATTTGAACACTTTCTACTATGTTCTTTCTTTTTTACATAGTCATAGAATAACATGCAACATAAAGCAAATAGAATATATATTTCAGCCCATTATTTTCCTTTTTCCAAAACCTTGATAAGTGGAAGCAATCACATAATATTTTATTACCAAAAAAAAAAAAAAAATAGACTGGATGACTGAAAGTGATTTTACATGAGGTGCTAATCTTCTGCTACCTAATAGTATGTGAAAATGTGCTCTGGGCTGTGAACCTGTGTCTCCCTTAACAGATGCCCTACTGAATTCTGTCACATTTAGTATCTCAAGGACATATTGTTAGCTTTTCTCAGGGAGAATAATATCTTGCTCCATGAGCTGTCCTCTTCATATCTTTAGAACTGCTGTTGAATAAAGTAGTAGGCAAATATAGCAGTGAGAATGCTCTATGTCCAATGATCATAATTTATTTCTGCACTAAGAATTTTAAAAAGAAGGCTTTTTTTTTTTTTTTTTTAGCCTAGGTGTTAGTGTATCTGTGGTGAAAACCAAAATAGTATGTGTTAGTATAACCATAGCAAAATGCTGATTGATAAGAACTTTCACTGCATCTGGGCAAATCACTGCACAGAGCCCTCCATAACATTTCGAAAACTAGAAAAGAAAAATTACAATTCCATAATTCAACTAATTCTTCATATCATGGACAATACCGTGAGTAGATATATCTGAACTTGGCTACTTGGCCCGAAGACAGATGTTAAGAGGATGAAAAGAGAATCACCTTGACTATCAAAATCTAAGACTACATTTGTCCTTTTTATACCATGACTTGACTTTTCACTCCTGTTCCAATTTATATACACCAAGCAAAATGGATTAGGTCAGATGAAAAATTCTCAAGTTTTTGATCACAGTATGTGGGGCTTAATTTTTTATAGGATTTTTATACATAAATAGCTGTTCCAAAGTTTACTTCTGAGCATTTTGGTCAGCCTTCTGGTCCATTTAATAGAAGTCCATCTTCCCACAATGTCGTAGGTGACCTGATGGCTAAGGCATCCAAGCCAAAGTCACAAAGTTATACAAAATAAATATTCTCCCATGCCACTTCAGCCACTTGCATGATCCATAAATTCTACTCTGAATGTATGGAGACAGAATAGAAATCTGATGTAGTTACCCACTGTCATAAAATCTGCACTGTTTTTTTCATCACACTCCAATTCCCTTCTTTCTAGTTTTGTCTAGTCTATTCTACTCCATTCTATTCTAATTATATTTATTTTATATAGTATACCTATTAATATAATTAATGCAAATCTTACATACTTTTACATATAAATACTTAGAATCATATATTACACAGTTACTTATATTCTTATGTATTGCAATATATTCTGCATACCCACACACCTCCCCCTAATATATATTTTGGGTTTGATGTTCCAGGTTTTGAGGAAACATCTGTAGAATTAGATTTCAATTTTCTAATTTCACTCCTTCTTCCACTGAGAAATTATGTTACAGGAGAATGGAGAAGTAGAAAATCACTGTGACTTCAAAATGAAAAGCATATTTTTCTGCTTATTATCATGTCATATAACACTTTATTAACTTTATTAACAAAATATATACTATATATTTCTTCCCTTAAAGGAGGTTAAGTCTTTTGTGGATAAGGAAGAAAAGCAGAAACAGGGGAAATGAAATTATATTGTACATATGAAATGCATGACTCCTTTTAAGCTGCATGTATTAAGACCAGATGAGAAAGCAGAAGGCAGTATCCAACTGAGAAATGAATCAGGGAACGACAAAGTGAAATGACTATATTGCAATAAACAAGGAACAGAGGCAGGAAGTGAATGAAGCATCAATGAAAATAGTGCTATGGTAAATGGATGCTCCATTACTGTGGATGCTTACAGATGTAATCTCTCAAGATTACATTCTCCAGAGAAATCTTACCTCCAGTAATAACAGCCAAGCAGTTATTAGCAGAACTGTTTGGATAAGAACCCTCTTCCTGGTCAAGGCCTTAGAGTTTTCCCAGTTTTCCTTGGTAAACTGGTAAAGCAGTTCTGGGAGGCACATATAATAGCCATTTTATGTCCAGGACAGCAGTAGAAGTGTTCCTTATGCCAGTGTAAAAGCAATGGGCCAGGCAAAGAAAATGGGAAAAGTTACTCCAAATTATTGGTTGGCGAGAGCGACAGCTGTTAAATATCTAAGGGAGAGGAAATTATCAGGAAAGGTACTTAGCACAAAACACAGAGGCTTTTTCTGAAATTTCTGAAGAATGTGTTAGCCTGAACGGTGATTGTGAACAACCTGTTTTACTTGACTGGTCTTATATATACTTTGTAAGCAGACATACTCCTCTGCAAAGTGAGTCTTGACAACACAATAGGTGATACATCAAGATATTAATTCTTGGCATGTTTGGACCATCAGACTGTACATGTTGAGAAACTGTATCTAGAGTGTTCTTAACTGCAGACTGCCAAGCTGGTCCTCAAAGAACATCTCTTACAAATATGCTTGAAAGAATCAATACAACAACAACAAACTTGTCATTATAAATGAAGACTATGTTGCACAAACATATCTTTTGAAATATTTCTCTTTTGTTTCTTACATACAACACAGACTGGAAAGTGTGTCCTAATATTCAGTTAGTCCAGTGTTTTTATAGGCAGGAATTGAAGGGTTGCAAAAGGAAAGAAGTCATCTTAAAAAGAAGTAAGCCTCAAATTCTGAGCAATACTATCTCTAACACAGATTGTCGCAGTGCCTTCCTCAGAGCAGTGGCTCCGTCCACCCAGGCTAGCTCTGACACTGCGATCGGTTGGGGAACACTCCTCTGGATTTTGGGAACCAGAGGAGCGTCCAAGGGAATTTTTCCCTTATTACGGGAGAAACCACACCAAAGACGGAAGGAGGAGTCAGACTCAGTTAGAGGGCAAAGTCCAAGGTGTTTATTCAGTCCCACCCAGGGACATCTGAACCTTCGGGAGTCTCTCCAGCCGAGCTGCCAGGGGCAGAGAACTGCGGGATTAAATACAGGGGAGGGACTAAGGGAGGAGACAAACCAACATCCAATGAGGGACAAGGTGGGAGTGGAACAGGGTTGGAAGGACATTCAAAGAGACCAATGAGAACATAAAGGGAGGAACCTCCTTGGCTCCAGCCCTATCACTCAATGTCCTTACCCGAACTCTTCAGAAGTTGGAAGGAGCAATTGCATGACAGGCAGGGCCCGTAGGAGGGGACTGGGAAGAATATGGGAGGATTGACAGAGAAGAGGGGCAGGGATAAACCTTGGAACATAACAATTTCCGGGAGAACAGTGGAGTACAGAACAAACAATTACAATGAAAATAAATAATATAAAATGCAATATGAAAATAAATAACACAAAGCACAATGCAACAACAAATTTCATTTCTCTAGTTTCAATTCTTCCTTGGGAAAATTACTAGAGAATTTCTTAGTTGTTTAATTAAGAAATGTGATAAAGAAGTAAATGACCCAGTAGGCTTTATTAATTTAAAAGTAACTTTTTAAATATTTCTATTTCCAAAGTTCTATGGTGCAAGAAGAGAAAAAGTGTCATATCTAGGTTATAGAAATGTCATCCAGTGTTTCCAGACTTTAATTTATATTTTATAGGTCTATTGCAAAGCTAAACTATACTGACAACATTCTACTTCAAGGAAATGTGGATTTTTTTGCAAATGATGTGATGTTCTTCTGCTCGAGACTCAAACTGATCTAACAACAATAATGATCTCTGGAAAGCAGAAGATTGTTGATCCCGGCTTCTTGAAAATTTCATACATCCTCAGATTTTGCCTTGAGGTTAAGCCCGATGGGTGTAATACAATCACTTACAATCATTTCCTTTTCCTACAACCTTCCTGGTCAAAGCCATATTTCAGTGTGGTGTTTATCAATTTATGCATCTGATTGGCAAGAATCAGATCTTCATCTTTAATGAGATTCAAAATTTATTCTGCTCTCAGACATGAACTTTGAACTCTTTATATGAACTTCAATCTTTCAAATACTTGTATAAATGGTCTTCATGCATGAGTGGTCCTACAGAACTAGACAGGGACCACTTGGATGAAATATGCTAATCACATGCATAAGT
Organism: Hirundo rustica; assembly: GCF_015227805.2. Classification (NCBI taxonomy): domain Eukaryota; kingdom Metazoa; phylum Chordata; class Aves; order Passeriformes; family Hirundinidae; genus Hirundo; species Hirundo rustica. The sequence goes on along the minus strand of NC_053453.1, from coordinate 18,779,580 downwards.
GTTTTTAGAGCTGACCTAATGTAATGTAAGCTGCTACTTCTAAGAGCAAGTACCTCTTGGTAAACCTTTCACAGACAAACCCAGAAATTTTGACATTCCCTTATAGTTTCAATATATTAACAAGGCAGCAGAACTTAACTCTGCATTACAGTGCCTAGTGCTTCTGGGACTGCTTGGAAAATATTTACCTGGCATATTACAGACATAACAAGGGATACCCACAATGCCCTGAGCAGACTTGATCTCACATCGTGTGTGTTCATGCAAACTAATATCTGTGTAACTGCTGACAGTGTAATGCTACACCTGTTAATGAACCCTTCTGAGAGGCACAGCAGTTTGTGCTGTTTGAACCTGGTGCTGTTTGAACATGGTGCTGTTTGAACGTGGCTTTTGAACCAGGGCCAGCCTGATTGGAGATCAAGTGCAAATACCCATTTTTAAACATGGCCCTAAAGGTACTATGGGGCATCTCCAGGCATTTTGCCAATTCTCTATACCAGCAGCAAGTGCAACAGACCATCAGGACTTCCCTTATCCTTGCAGACCTGCCATGCCTCCTCCCCACCAATCCCTAGTCCACTGATACTCTAGGCAGGAATGCAGAGAAGAAGATTGAAAAGATATACTCACAAAGGGAATTCCCCTTAACCAGGAAAATTCCTTTGATAAGTACCTCTCCATGATGGGTATTCTACAATAAAGGTTAAGCAGATATTTGACACATAGTTCAGAGACTTTCTGAACTCAAGGATTTTGTGGAAAAAGGAGAACTAAGATATTCAACTATTGTTCTGCTTAATAAGAAGGGAAATTGTTGGCATGCATCAACGAGTCAGTATATTTAAAATATTGCATACTGTTCCTGCTCCCGTTCAATCAAAACTAACCAACCACCTAAATACTAAAATCTACCATCTGATCTCCTCACAGAAGTTCCCTTTTGCAACAACAGGATACAAATAAGCTCCTCCCCAGTGGAATGACTAATCTTAAAACATGCAACTATGATATATGATAGATTCTCCATTGAGAAGTCTCTGAAGTGTCAATATTAAATTGACTAATATTGAGTTACATAGCTAGCTATTAATAACTGAATTATGGCAGATGCACTGATGTCGGCTCCAACATAAACAGTGAGAAAAGGAGGCAAAGGATTCCAGCCTTGAGCCTTCTGGAACAGACCTTCTCAACTGAGCTGTCTGCATGGTGTCAGCCCCACGACAATACAACAAAAGTCAGGATGAGATCAGAGCAAAGTTGCAGAGCCTGACATAGAAAACCTGCACAGCGGGAAGTGTTTTAGTCTCTGCAAAGGAATGTAGGAGCCTGATTTTTCCTTGGGGTGCCGTTGACTCAGAACAGTCTTGCATCAAAGTAGTGAGGATGTGAAGAACATTTGAGCTTGAATCAGGACCCATCCTTCTCCATGTAGCTGCTTTTTTTGGAGCAGCTAAAACTGTCTGTATTTTCATAAATCCTTTCAGATGTGTTCTCTTCTTAAACATGAAACATGTAGCAGTTGCTGCCACTATTGATGACCTCCTTAAAATAATGCTAATCAACAATATTAGCATTATAATGTTCTATATATTTTCCTGTTCTAAGACAGTATTTTTGCCACATAGGAAAGGACCAGGGATTAATATTATTTTCTTTACTATAAGGAAAACTGTTTTTTGTTTTTTAATTTCATAATAAAATGTACTGTTTTCTAATAAACATACTTTTTGCTTGTTTTAATGATAACTTCCCATGTGCAAGTTACCAGTCTCTGCACTTTCCTTTTTTTTATTAATTTCATGGTTTATTTAGCTTAACAAATATTTATCTTCTATTAACCACTACAGGCTGAGTCCTTGGCAAAATGAGGCATTTCAACAACAGTCTTGACCCCCTCATGAAATGAGGTTTCTCTCAGTATGACGCAAATCTTGGCCTCTTCATCAGCACTTGTAAAACAGTTGACTCATACACCTGACTCTTCCCATACCTGTTCCTCATAAGATCACAAGTTTCATTCTCCCAAATAAAGGTCAGGGTAAAGCAAAACAAAACATGAATCCTGACACTCCAGTAAAAACACAGACTGCTAAAAGCAGTGAGCAGCCTAACTCTTCTGTGGTTTCTCTGCACTGCTGATGTACTCCATTTTCATCCAGTTTACTTCACAGAATTAGAGAATATTCTGGGCCTATAAGCATCATCAGTACACCTTTTAAGTGTATGGCCCGTACAGAAACCAAACCCACAATCTTAGCAACCCTGTTCTTACCAGCTGAGCTAATCTTGAAGAGGTTTTTCAGCCTGGTTGCTTTGTGGAAGTATTGCTAGCACAAATTCTGCCAAAGAGAACCTATGTTTTTGGTGAAAATATTTCTGCCATCAAATCTTGACCTTCTCACATATGTATAACATGCTCTGAAGTGCATTCAGATTGCCTACATGGGGCCAAGCCTGTGGCCATTTAGTAGCCTTTCACATAAAAAGAAAGATAATGTCAAAAAGTGATATCACTTTACAAGGCACCTGGGAAATCCACCTACATTCAAGGTAATTCCTTATTTTTTTTCCTATTTGCTTTCACTGTTGAGACTAGCAGAATTCCCTCATGTAACCTCTGGTTGATTTCAGTATTTTCTTTTCAGGGTGGAGCACTACCATGATTATTGTAGGTAAACTGCTGTAGAGTGAGATTGTGAAAGCGAGGGTGAGAGTACTCAGCTGTGTAATTCTGGCACAATGAGCAGTTTCAAGGGATCAGAATCTTAGCTATGATTTAGGGTGAGTCACTTTGGAAATTATCCCAATTTACATAGAAATCTTTCTTTCCCCCTCTACCTTTATTCATTTTCTAAGCACTGGATACAGCCCATTGAAGTTTGGGTTCTTACCTGTAAGTCACATGGAAGGCAGGTCAAGAAGCAGGCTCCTGCCTGTAATGCTTTTTCTTAAAACAAGTAATACCAATTCCCCCTTATTTCCAGGATATTTGAGATGGTATAAGTTAATAAACTGACTTCTTAAATATCTGGGACTTTGAAGACTAATCCAGTATAGCCACAAAATATTCTTACTGCACACAATTGATACTGTGCTGTGCATTATGCCTTAATAAAGATCTAGAAAAATCCTTAACAGGAAAAATTGTTGTGCAGATATGTTTTCACTTTTTTTTTTTCTTTTTTTTTTTTTTTCCTTTTCTTTTCTTTTTTTTTCTTTTTCTCCTCTCAGTAAAACATCACGAGTTCCCACTGCTTACTACTTGGGACAGCTAATATCATCCATTAAGTTACTCTGGATCATGGGATGTTGTCAACACAAGTGAATTTGTTGCCTGCAGTAGAATGCAAACAGATGTTAAATCCTAGTAAGAAATTAACATCTCAAGAAAAACAAATAGACCACCACCACCAAAAAAACCCCCACAACCAACAAAGCAAACAAAAAGCTCCAGAGAAAAAGAAAGAAAGGGCTTATAGATCAACTGTTAAGAAAGTTCAGATTATTACTGGCTGGTATAGTGGCCATCATTTTTGAGAAGCCAAACCACTGCCCTACAAAGAAAACTACTGGGCACATATGCATACTATTGAGAATATTCGAAAAAGATCAAATGACTGTTTGATCTAGCAGCTCTTAAAGGCAAAGGAAAAAAACCAAAAACATTGGAACAGATTGAGCTGTGTCTATATACAAGAATCGCAATGCTATTTGTGGCACCAGTGCAGCAGGTACCTAGACTGCTATATAACTAATACTATGAGGCATTAATATCATGACTTGGACATCCTCAGCACCATAATTACAAAATCTTTATTTCAAGTATGCTATTAAACAATAGTTCATATCCTGAATATTCACTTGCCACTTACACTCACTTTCCATCTTGACTCTTTTTGCAAACTAAGTAGCACTTCTTCTTATAAGAAGTCTTGTCAAAAGGAGTTTTTACTTATAAGCCACTGTAATTAAGATAAATAAATGTCAGCTTTCCCTAATAGAGAAAATGTTCCACTCTACGCCATCCCTTCCTATTTTATCTTAGAATCACATGCTAATCAAGAGTGCCTGTAGTTCAGTACTTCAACTGATTGCAGTCTCAGTATTTAAAACCAGATCTTCCACCTGCCAGCTTGTTTAACTGAATGATTTGTTCACATTATTGCACTGCTTGTACTTAACTGTTTTATGGGGAGCTTGCTGTTGATCAACACAAACTTCATATTATAATCTATCACTGTCATGTTCTGAAGCAATTTAAATAAATGAATGTAGCCAAGGTAGGTTTGCATTGTGCGCCCAGCCTGGTTATAGAACAATTAAACTCACTCTAAAAGAAAACCAATAATGATTTGATTAACTTTAGGTAGCAGATGTCCACCTGTGCTTCAACTTGAAGTAGAGAAAAAATAGTTGGAAAGGACTAAACTCGTGGTCCCGCACATCAAAAACCTACATTTCAAGTTAAATATGTATAAACAAGTGTTGTCTAGCTCCAGATGTACATTTTCAAAATAATTAAATGGCCTGTAGTTTATATTACTTTATTTTAAGTATTGCATTTAATTTTTTTTTTCAAAAGCATTTCTATTTGTACAAGCTCTAGTAATTTTAAAGGATTTTTTAATGCTGTTGACAGTGCATTTTCTTCACTTGCACTGACAAGCAAAAATGTTAAAATTCCACTTTGTAGTGGAGTACTTTTTCCACATGAAAGTGTGTAAAATCACTTTCTCTTTCACAAAATCGTACACTACAGAACTTGTCTAGGTTCTGCAGTCTGCAGCTATTTCTAACATTAGTGACTCTAATCTCCAGGATCCTTTACTTTCTTTCTCATAGAAATATGAAATCTTTGTCTTACAGAAAGTAATCTTTGTTCCTTTCCACTTGATTCTCTTGGCTGCAGTGCTCTACAGATGTATTTCTACAAAGAAGAAGAATGAACTTTATTCAGACAATCTGTTTGGAAAGTATCTATGATGAAAAGAACATGAAAATTTAAAGGAAAAAAAGAAATAAAGAAAAAAACAAAACAAAACAAACCATGGACAATTCTGACTGCTTACTTTACAGGTCTTCCAGTCTTTGGCAACTTCATCTGTTGCTGAAGAGGAGGTGCCATGATGTCTGTTAGACCTGACCACTGCAGTCTATTTAATTAGCCATTGCAGTGTTCATATACCTCCCGCTTTCACTCAGTTCCATGTTCCAGATTTCTTAGAGAGGTATTTCCCATTATTCAGCACAGTTAGGAGTAGTCATGGACCTTTACAGCAATTCAGCAAGAGGTTATCATGGAAGGTCAGACCACAAAAAGACACCTGAGCAAAAATAGCATAATAAGCCTCTAACTACAACCTGCACAAGTCAGCATGAAAACAAACAAACAAACAAACAAACAAACAAAAAACACAAACAAACAAACAAAACCACAAAACACCAACAACCGAAAAAAACCCACCACAGAACCAAAAAACCTCCTTTATCCCCAGTAGAAGACTTTGGAGGGGTTTTTGTTGTTGTTGTTGTTTGTTTGTTTGTTTCTCCATATAATTGCAAGTTTTGCTAGGGGAAAAAAGTCTGAATCTATAAACTGTCCTAGTGACACTTGGAAAGAGGAAGAGGGAAGAAAAAAGTGAGATATTTATAGAGATTTTTTTAAAAGGGAGTTTAACCAAAACCCTCACAACTGGAAGGGGAGTAGTCACAATATTCCTCAACTCAAGAAGACTTGATGCTACCAAGCAGCATCAAGAGAGAGAAAAAAATGTTGCACACTTCCAGAAAGAAAAGCCAAACTAAAAATGTGCTACTTGTCTAAAAATAATTGGAATATATTGTGATTTTTCTGCAATTTTCTCTCATGTGACACATATCACAAACATTGATTTTTTTTCTTTGACATTTCACAGGCAGAGTTTGATTTCCTTCTTCTTTACCTGTCGCACATGCACACATATATATACATACACACACATATACACATCTGTAGTGAAAAGTAATAAACTACCATTGATTTCAGCATAAATTAGATGAAGTGGTATAAAGCAAAAATAGTATCTGCTGAGGTAGACTTTACCTGTGGTCATTAACAGGGCATTTAAAATATAAGTACTTGATGAGTATCTCTGCAATAACTGAAATCAATTCCTATTCAGAAAAAAGTTAGCAGTACTGCAATGCTTTACTAAACCAGTCACAAGACCTGAATGATAAAGCCTTGTGTCCCACTTCATAGTCCATTCCTCTCTATGAGTGGTCAGAGTACTTCATGGTCTCTCACGTTGCTGACTGAAATCATACACGTGTGCACATCTAAAAGCCTCTGACAGACAGATCAGTTCACAGGCCAGTTAGTTCATTTCATCAGTGTAATCAGTGTTACATAATATACATAATAGTATAAATGTTAGACAAAGGTTGCCCAAATATACAGATCTTTAATCCACTGAAATGTTAACATGACAGAAAGCATCAAAAGAATGCATCGTGTAGATAAGGATGAGTGATATTCTACACTAAGGTGATCAATACATAAAGAGCATTAAGTGTGGAGTTGCAAGAAGTCTAAATTACTAAATGACCAAGGGGCTTGCAGAGATACCCAGAAATTGTCTTTCAAGTCCCCACTGACTGGATCATATGCTGTAAGTATCTGTTCTGCTGTTCACAGTGAAGGGCCCATGATTTTCAGGTGAATTATAATGTTTACAAGATCCTGCTAAGGGTTTGCACATTCTGTACCCAGTTTCATTTATTCTGACCTGGGAAATGCTGTGAACTGAGAGGAGAACAATTAAAGCATTAATTGCCAAATCAGTTTAAGTTATCGCTTAAAGCTGTTCCAGAGGTCAGGTCTACTGGTGTGCCCCGGCAGAGGCGGAGGCTTAGCAGCACACCAGGCTGTATCAAATGGAGCATAGCCAACAGATGAAGGAAAATGGTCATCCCACATTACCTGGCACTTGTCAGGCTACATCTGGATCCTTGCAGCCAGTTTTAGGCCCCCAGGACAACAAGGGTGCTGATAAAGTGGAGTGATTTCAGCATAGGATGACTGGGATGGGTGGGCAGGGGCAATTGGCTGGTGAGAGGAGGTTGAAGGACTTGCGCTTGTCCAGACTGGGGCAGCACTGGTTTCAGTACCCGTGGGACTGACCGGTACCCATGGACACTAAAGAGATGAAGCAAGAATATGAACAGTGGAGGATGAGAGAAGGACATAGACCAAACCTAGAGGGGTTCCAGACTGATATAAGGAGATGTTTTCAGCTGCAAGAATAACTAAGTATAGAAACAGGTTGTGCTGAAAGGCCAGGAAATCTCCACCTTTGGCAGAGCTGGTAAGGTCCTGAGCAGCCTGATCTACTTTCATTTTTTCCCCTCTGAAGCAAGAGCACTCTAACTTCCCTTCCAGACTGAATTACTTTGTCATTTGGCAGTCCAAATCAGGCGGAGGATACAGTGGGTTAAATAAGAATGACAGTGCATACAGCAAATGATAGATGTATGGACAGAAACAGGCAGTTCTAAAAAAAAAAAAAAAAAAAAAAAAAAAAAAGCTATGAACAGTGCTTCTTTAGTCCTTAGCTTATTGTCTTTTTTATTCATTCTGGATGAATGACCCCAGCAAATACTTCAATGCTAGTGTTAAAAACTAAAGGTCTGTTATTCTCTTCTTCAAGACAGAGATTTGGGGACTTGAGGTGGGGAGATTCTTTGTAGTAGGAGGTTAATATTATTGAGAAATATTAATTTGCCAGGATAACTTGCATTTAAAGCTATTAAAGAAATCCAGTGGAGCCACAGAATAATACTAAATGAATTAGTTTGGTTTTGTTTTAAATAGATAAAAAAAGACAAGATTGAAACCAGGACAGTTGAGTAAAGATGGAAAACAGGTGGTTACCTATTATTTTACCTTCCAAGTGAAATCTCTGGTGAGACTCTATACAGTCCAAGTTTTAAATTAACTTCTAGTGTTAAACTCTGTGTTACACTCTGTCCTTCTTCTGCATGACTGAAAGATGCTTTTTTTTTTTTTTCCTGTGGTTTATTTTTCCATGGCATAATTCTCACTAGCTCATTCCTTCTTAGTTTTAGTAGGTTTCCTGGTTCATAATTCTCAAGTCATCTGCATTTATAGAAGACCTCCATTTGAAGCATTATATCCTCTGGTCTTCAAGATGATAAATTTCTCCTTTCAATCCCACAAAACAGGAGGATTTGTTTATTTTGTTTCCAAAATAATATTTAGTGACTATGAATATGATATGCAGGATGACATGAGGGCTTCAGTGACATTGAATGTATATTAACTTAGAAATGTCTGAAAAATCCAGCTTGTCTAGAAGAGGTGGTAAAATGCATCAGTTTAGCACATAGGTTGGATCCATGCAAATGTGGGGTAAATATAATAGGCTTGAACTGCACTTTTAGAACACGTTATTTAATGTGTTAATTTTTTGATCCTAGTTAGATAAGCTATAATGGTTATTTGGTACCAAATACAAAACTTCTTCTAATTACAATCTGAATCCTCTGGCCAGATCATGAAGCAACAAACAGTACTAAAGCAGCAACAAGGGTGTATGAACACATCAAAATAAACATGCAACAAGCATTGCCAGCTTAGATGCAATGGCCAAATAACATAAAATAGACCTGGCAGCACCATTGCATAAATACCTGCATGGGCTAGAAATTTAAGCATATAACCATGAAACTCCAGTATATGGTTTCATAATATGCTAACATTCTGAACCTTCAGCCTGATCAGAAACCTGTGGCAACGTCTCCTAGCTGCTACTGTTATCTTATTACAGTTATATTCAAGAAAGCATAGTCACACTTTGGCTTGGATAAAATAGCCATACCCTGTTTCAGTTTCAGTAAAGAAACAGTAGAGCTTGCTCAGGGGAAACTGTTCTCACCTACTGAGACTGGAATAGAGGAACACTGGCAAACAGAACTGGAGGAGGGAAGCACTTGCACAATACTAAAAGCAGGGGAGGTAGGAACCTCACTGGACTATTCTGGCTTTGAAATTTTGTAGTTGTAAAAATATGCAGTATATGGTATAAGCTACAACTCAATTCTGACTAAGCCATCTGGCAGACAAACCAACAATTTTTTGTGAATACTGAATTCAAAAAAAGTAAGAGAGGTTACATATTTGTTAGAGAATTTTTTTCTTACACCTAATGAAACAACAGAAGTTACAGAGTATTTAAGTATGAAGGAAAGCACACCCACGAGTCACTTTAAAGAGGAAAAAGAGTATTTTGGCAATATTACTGAAAAAGAGTATCAACCTGTATTTTAGTATATCAGGGATGCACAGAATATTCACTTGCAACAGCTAGTGTTACTTCTCTGATTTGAGACCTGTGCAGAAGGATGAGAATTTTAAAATCTGGCATGTTTTGGTTTTTTTCTCCTTATTCCCTGCAGTGAGTTTTATTGCCAGATGAGCTCTTCTGTCAGGATCTCTCAGCTCCATTTAGCAGGTTTCTACATGTTTCAGAACTTGAAAGACTCACTCAATGTATCATCAGTGTTCCCATCATCGATCATGTTGACACTGGCTTACTCCCAAATCAAACGTGAATGTCTTTTTTCCTTCTCACTTTTTTTTTTAAGTTTCTGTAAAAGGGATTAGTCAATAAAGTAAAAAAAAAAAAAAAAAAACCACTACTCCAAAAAAAAAAAACCCAAACAAAAACAAAAACACCCAAACCCAAAACAAAAACAAACAAACAAACAAAAAATCCACAAAAAAGCCAAACCCCCCAAAACATAAACCTGCGAAAAACTCATAAACTTAAAACAAAACAGACAACAAAAACCAAACCAAAATCAATCCACAAAAAATCTCACTTCACTTTAAAATAGTATGTAAATGCATTATTCCCATCTTAACTCTTTAAAGTGCACAAAGGTGTAAATATCTGAAAGAAGCAAGTAGGAGATGCATCAGAAGCAGAACAATGTAGGGTTTTAGGATAACAGTTTAAACCAAATAAAGGCATGTGGTTCAGATCACCGCTACTGATTAAATGTATTGGGGATATTCACCAATGTCTTCTTACTGGCCTCAATTCAGCAAAGCAGTACACATGACTAATTAGGAATAGAAGCATGGAAATAGGATTTAAACTTTAGAACAACCATATGGGGTTACAACATCTTACTAAATAAGGGCTTGGAGCCTTAGCTGGCAACTTTATTCATGTAGTGTTTTACTCTCAGTTTGCTAGAAATGTCATCCCTTCAGTCTCGTGATTTTTTTTCTCTTGTGCTCTTGTATTCCACAAGGCAGAGTTTCCATTTCCTCCTACATGCTGGGGGAGAATTTGAAGGGAGAAGACAGTCAAGATGTATTTGGTTAATTTCTATGCTTACATTTGACACATATAGCAATATGCTATGTCTCTATACAATTTTGTTATTTCTCACAGAGTTTGGTACAGTGTTGTGAAAGCATGCATTTTTTGTGAGTGCCTCAGTACCAGATTTGAGGGCTAGAAATGAGAGGAACCATATTGTACAACCATAGACTTCGGAGAAAAAAATAGACTGTATTAAAATGGCATTGTATAGCTCCTTATTGTTTCCAAACAATTTCCAGATGAAATCTGACAACAGGGAGATAGTCTTCCTAACTGCCAACTCTGCAAACACAATGTGGGAGAGTCAAGTGAGTTATATAACTAATTAAAACCAAATTAATTTAATCAAAACCATTAGACACTCATTACCCATGCAGCAGCATTATCTTTTCAGTTTACCTTTATCCTCTCCCCCCCTGCTGTATTGGTTACATCCACTTCTTATTTCTGGTCTGAAAATAGACGGTTTTTAGGAATGGAAATGCATCTTTCTGTGTGCCAGCACATTACTCATCTTAATCTAGATCAGGCGCAACTGTAATGCAAATAACAACATCAGTAGAAAAAGAGAAATATAAAAAAAGTACATAGGTAACTTGCTATTTTTGGACATTATTCAAGAGAACTAATTTTGAATCTTCTCAGCTATTCATTCAGTAGAGAAATATGTTCCTAGAATTTGTGGTCAATCACAGTTTCCCTCCATACAAAAAAAGAATCTTTTGTGATGACATAAATTTACAACTTGAACAGGTGGATAAAGAGATTTTATTCAGCCAAGCAGTCAACTTCTGAAATTGGACACCTTCGAAACTGGGTGAGGTTTTTTTACAGAGCATTGAGAAACTTCATATTGCTTCAGAACTTTGGAGATTAGTTTTATTGCAATGAAAGCCAGAGGGTTTACAAGTGAAAATTAAAAACAGACAACATTTATTATGAAGAATAAATTTTGCAGACGCTGTACATAATTTCTACTTTGGGATTATTATTTAATGGCATGACAGAAAGAAAGACTTCGCTTTTATTTGTATGGTGTTCTCTCTCAGAATGGATGCTCAAGGCAAAATCCTCACTTGCAATGCAAGGTGTGCCAAGTAGGGAAAAGAACACAGACAACTTCTTCCTTTTCCTCGTCCACCTGTACAGGTTTAGGGCAGGATGGTGCCACATGTACTGAAACACTTGAGGAGTGAAGGAGTGGCCCACAGTACCTAAGTGAAATTAATGGTGTGGGTCACTGTACTGGTTTGCAGGAAAGGATCCCTCTCTCTCCCCCACTCCCTCCTTCCCTCTCTAAATGCCTTTCGATGTCTGCCCAAGGCTGTGTCTATGCCACACAACAGAGAGACGTGAAGGAAACCTCAGGCTGGGAGACCTCAACTGGAAGCACACCAGGACATGCCCAGGTTTGTGGCCCTGGAGATACTACAGGTGCAATAGGTTATGCTATATCCAGAGCACTAAGGATTGCCAGAAAAAAACAATTCAAAAGAAATGGCTGTCACACACACTATCACAAAGAAATGCCCTTGCTAACCCTAGAACAGGAAAAAAGGGACTGGAGAACATGGAGTAAGGGTGCCTGGCTTTGTAGGGTACAAACATGCAAATTGGAAAGAGTCAGCATCTGAGAACCTAGAAGGTCAGATTCTAGTTGTGGCTTTGCCACTTTCAGATACAAGTTTGCCTTCATGAAGCCAGCTCAGAAGTCTTTGCATGATATTCCCAGAAATCTTCAGGAAACTTTGGAAAGGATGGAGATATATTTCTCAGCGCAAACTTATATACATGTGGCACTTGGGGATATGTTTTTTTGGTGAATGGCAATGCTGGTTTAATGGTAGGCTTGATGAGCTTAGAGGTCTTTTCCAAACTTAATGATTCTATGGTTCTATAAAGAACACTTTGACCATTGTTTTAAATACTTATGTCAAGAAAATTAAACTTAAAATCTGGATTCATTGCCATTAAAAAAATAAAAATCATTATGATCAAAAAATGGTTGTCTTTGTTCTGTGAAGAACAAACACAATTATTTGACAGAAAGAGCAACCTGAACTTCTGCTGTATTTACTTAATTTTTTCCTGCAACACTTTTCTGCACCGTTTGATAGATAGAAACATTAACCCTGCTGTGATCAGAATTAGTCAAATGATTATTTTGTCTGAGATATAACATGATTCCTGCTCTCTGTCAGAAAAACTCCAATTCAGAGAACTCCCATATTAAGGTCTGAAAAATTGTATAAAACCAAAAGTTATTAAGTGAAAGCAGAGACCTGTGTAATAAAGATCTGCATGACAAAGCATTCAAAGACATCAAGGATATTCTGACAAGGTATGGAATTGATAAAGGAGGAATGAATAGCTGAAATCCCTACTCACCTCAATGCCTAAAAGGAATGAGGGAACATAAGGCCTGCATTTGCCAACAAATTTTGTAGCTGAAAAGTCAGCAAAAAGTCTCACTGGACTGTTGGAGAGATCAGCCATACCTCTCATTTGAAAAGGGATTCTGAAAAGAGGAAATAGTTTCCAAGGTATGTTACCCACATACACTTTAATTTTCATGTTTGTGGAAAATACAGGAAAGATACCAAAAGGATGACAGGGTCTTTCAGCTGTTATGAAAAAAGCTGCTAATTATTACTGAAACATGACCCCAGTTGTCATATTCAAGAGAAAAGGAACTGAATATCATCACATATCACAAATGAAGAACTATCTTTTTTATCTGTTCCTAATTTCTTCATAACATGTTATAAGTCTGCTCTTTAACAAATTTATTAAGAAAAAGGAAGAGGCAAAATAACATAAGAGAGAACTCATAGTTCTTTCCTTTCATCGGTAGGAGGAGAAGTCATGCATTTCACAGAAAGAAATCACTTCATGTGTATATAACCATATAAGTGTAGAACTGCTATGAGCAAAAGCACAATCTGGCCCTGTAAATCAAGGTGAGACTGTTTATTAACTCTGTTTGCTTGGAACATTTCTCTTTCAGAGTTCATAACTTTTTTAGCACTCAAAACACTCCAGAAAAGTGGGTTTTTCTGTAAGAAGTATACTGAAAATTTTTCTAAAAGTGAAGTTTGAGGAATAGCAAATGTCCAAATGAGGAGTTTGAACTTATGAAGTCTTTGCCCAGATTTTATTTGACAATTTCTATGCTAGTGAGTAGTAGCAAAATACCAAAGATAGTAAACTGATGTGGTGTTATTCCCCAGGCAGTTCAGAGGGGAGATAAGCCCTTACCAAAATTATTGTCACTGACAGCAGTGATGGATCTCGAAACTAAATCACAGAAGAAAACAGGGCTGTGTTACTCCTTGTGCAAAAAAATGTTGCTCCCTTTTTTAGTTTATTTTTTGTTTTGGAAGCATTGTAAACATCAAAATGGACCAAGCAAAGACATGGAATGGAAGGTTATTGTTCTCAACAACTGATCTCAGCATAAGAGTGAGAATAACTTGCCAGTGATGTTTCTCTGACTTTTGATATGTCACCATTCATGATGCTTCCCATATGCTTTACTGATCCACATTGTAATAATACTGTAATGCTCTTTTAAAATTATACAATAGATAGAAAAATAATTGGAAAATCAAGAGTTTGTCTGTGTACACTATATTGGATGGCATTAAGAAGCATTTTCCAGCATAACTGAATCATTGTAATTCTATTAGCCTCTTTATGTCCTAGAAGTCTGAAAATGACAGATCTATAAGAACTCCATAACCACTTTTACACCTGTAAATTACAATTGTTTCTTAGATATTTTTACCTGTTTAAATATCAAAAAATTTTAAAGTTGTTATCTCCCTCTACTACTTGTTCTTCCAGAAAACCATAAGTAATTTTACTTTCATTTGTGGGTATGGAAATAAAACATGATAAACAAATTCGAGATCTTTGCTGTAATACATTTATAAGCCCATGTTTATATTTTTAATTATGTGGTGAAACTGTTCATTGAATCCAAATCCACTTGAAGGCCCCAAGCCAAATTTTAAAATGTTGAGGAAAACATTTCCTGACTATAGGTAAGGACCTTGTTCTCTATGCTCTTTTTGCTGCCAGTTCAGAAAGCTGACAGGAATTCTCCTTTTAACATTTTAACATGTGTCTATGTTTTAATTATCACAGAAGAAAAAGAATACCCCAAAATAAATCAGGTTGCATGCAATTAAGCATTAGGGAGGAACTCTCTTTAAACCTGAAGGGGCAGTAATGGGTTTTTTTTCAATATTTTAAAAATAATCATTGCCCAAACACCAAAATATCACAGAATGTCTAGGTTGGAAGAGACCTTCAAGATCATCAGGTGCAACCCATGCCCTAACACCTCAACTAGATCATGGCATCTAGTGCCAAATCCAATCTTTTTTTAAACACATCCAGGAATGGTGACTCCACAACTTTTCCGGGCAGACCACTCCAGACTTTATCACTCTTTCCATGAAAAACTTTTTCCTGATGTCCAACCTATGTTTCCCTTGACACAGCTTGAGACTGTGTCCTCTTGTTCTGTCTGTTGTTGCCTGAAGAAAGAGACCAACCCCCAGCTCACCACAGCCATCCTTCAGGGAGCTGTAGAGAGTGATAAGGTCACCTCTGAGTCTCCTTTTTTCCAGGCTAAACAGCCCCAGTTCCCTCACTTGTTCTTCATACGGCTTGTGTTCCAAGCCCCTCACCAGCCTCGTTGCCCTCCTCTGGACGCGCTCAAGCATCTCAACGTCCTTCCTAAACTGAGGGGCCAGAACTGGACACAGCACTCGAGGTGTGGCCTCACCAGTGCCGAGTGCAGGGGAAGAATGACCTCCCTGCTCCTGCTGGCCACACTATTCCTGATACAGGCCAGGATGCCATTGGCCCTCTTGGCCACCTGGGCACACTGCTGGCTCATGTTCAGCTGCTGTCACCAGCACCCCCAGGTCCCTTTCCTCCTGGGCACTGTCCAGCCACACCGTCCCCAGCCTATAACGCTGCAGTGGGTTATTGCGGCCAAAGTGCAGGACTGGGCACTTGGACTTACTAAACTTCATCTTGTTAGACTCTGCCCATCTGTCCAACCATTCCAGATCTCTCTGCAGAGCCATCCTATCTTCTAACAGATTGACACACGCTCCCAGTTTAGTGTCATCTGCAAATTTACTGATCAAAGATTCAATACCCTCATCCATGTCATCAATAAAAATATTGAACAGAGCTGGCCCCAGCACAGACCCCTGAGGGACACCACTGGTGACTGGCTGCCAGCTGGACCCAGCACCATTCACCATCACTCTCTGGGCCCGGCCATCCAGCCAATTCCTAACCCAGCACAGAGTGCTCTTGTCCAAGCCACGAGCTGCCAGCTTATCCAGGAATGTGCTGTGGGAAACAGGGTCAAAAGCCTTGCTGAAATCCAGACAGACAACATCCACAGCCCTTCTTGTATCCACCAGGCAGGTCACCTTGTCATAAAAGGAGACCAGGTTGGTCAAACATGACCTACCTCCTCTAAATCCATGCTGGTTGGGCCGGATACCCTGACCATCCTGTAAGTGCTGCATGCTGACACTCGGTATAAACTATTCCATTATCTTGCCAGGTACTGAGGTCAGGCTGACTGGTCTATAATTACCAGGATCCTCCCTCCCACCCTTTTTGTGAATGGGTGTCACATTGGCCAGCTTCCAGTCATCTGGAACCTCACCAGTGAGCCAGGACTGTTGGTAAATGATGGAGAGCAGCTTCACAAGTTCATCTGCCAGCTCCCTCATCACCCTGGGATGGATCCTGTCTGGTCCCATAGATTTATGAGGATCCAAGCATCTCAGCAGTTCTCTGACTGTCTCCTCTTGGATAATGGGGGGAGCATTCTGTTCCCTGACACCATCAACCAACCCAAGAGAACAGTTGTCTTGAAGGCAAGTTGTCTTCCCACTGAAAACTGAGGCAAAGAATGCATTAAGCACTTCTGCCTTCTCCTCATCTGCAGTTACTAAGTTCCCTCCTTCATCCAATAGAGAACAAAGGTTGTCCTTATCTTTCCTTTTACTATTAATATGTTTGTAGAAATATTTTTTATTATCCTTTACAGAAGTTGCCATTTTAAGTTCAAACTGAGCTTTGGCCTCCCTAATTTTTTTCCTACATGCTTTAGCAGCCCCCTTAAATACTTCCTGAGAGACCTGACCCTCTTTCCAAAAATGATATATCCTCCTCTTATTCCTACATTCCTTCAAAACCTCCTTGCCCACCCAGGCTGGACGTTTACCTCGTTGACTCACCTTTCGGCACACAGGGACAGTCTGTTCCTGTGGCCTCAAAATCTGTTTTGAAGCACACCCAGCTTTCCTGAACTCCTTTGTTTTTAAGGGCTGCTTCCCAAGGAACTCTCTGAATAAGTCTCCTAAACAGGCCAAAGTCTGCCTTCTGGAAATCCAGTGTAAGAGTCTTATTGGTGTTCCTCCTGATTTCACCAAATATGGAGAACTCTATAATTTCATGATCACTCTGCCCCAGTCAGCCTCCAACCACCACATCTCCCACCAGTCCATCTCTATTTGCAAACAACAGATCTAAGATAGTCCTTCCCCTGGTGGGCTCACCCACCAGCTGCAACAAAAGTTGTCCTCCATGCACTATAAAAATTTCCTGGACTGCCTCTTTTCTGCAGTATTAAGTTCCCAACAGATGTCTGGCAGGTTGAAGTCACCTACAAGAACAAGGGCGGGTGATCCTGAAACATTCTCCAGCTGCTTATAGAATAAGTTGTCCACCTCTTCCTCCTGGTTGGGTGGATGATAATAGACTCCCAGTAGGGTGTCAGCCTTGTTGGCCTTCCCCTTAATTCTTACCCATAAACATTCAACTCCATCTTCATTAGTTTCAATACCTATGGCATCAAAAACCTTAATGTAAAGGACCACCCCTCCACCTCTTCTCCCTTCCCTGTCTCTTCTGAAGAGCCTGTAGCCATCGAGTGCAGTGCTCCAGCTATGTGACTCATCCCACCACATTTCCATGATGGCAACTACATCATAGCTTTGCTACTGCACCATGGCCTCCAGCTCTCCCTGTTTGCTACTCATCTAATTTATAAAATCTCTCATTTTTCATCTTATTAAAAGATATTACAGAGGATGTCTTTCCTCAGAATACCTAAGACCAGTTTTTCACTGATTGTGTTTAATATATGAGTGTCCTTTTCATATCTAGGACAAGAAAGCTTGGACATAAATATGATCTTCAATAAACTATATAGAATATATAGATATAGAGAATATGTTTACATTATGGAAGAATTATATAATATATACATGGGCCTTTATGCATTTAACTTTTTGTGTACACATGCATTGGCCTGAGTCTTTAAAATCAGAGTTGAGCTAGATACAGTTGGACACTCTGTCAGAAATTATGATGGCTAAGCAAGTCTCCTAGGACAGGACAAAGGACAGAAGCTATACGGAACAGAGGGAATACTTATTTGGAAATCACAACCTGGAATTTACTTGAAGCACACTAAAGACAAATACATCTTCTGAGAAGCTATAGTGCTCTGGCTTTGCTATTTAAGCAAAATGTTGCAGATTAGTAAAGGGGCAGAGAAAGATGCGCTTGGTAAATGTTGCCTCTTTACCCTGGGCTGATTTGTCAACCTCTGATCTGATGGTGGGGCCATTACACGAACGCTTCCTTTGCTCCTGTATGGTGAACAGACGAGGCTTGCAAAGCCCTTATTCAGCATAACAGCCATGACAGCTGCCTTGACCAGCTCTTCTCAGCATGGGCTACTGATGCACAGGGAACTGAGCACGCCTGGAGGGAGTGTTTCTGGACCGCCTCGTGGTTTCTAGCTGCCTGTGCTTCTCAGGCTTCCTGCAGTGGTTATTGTAACCAAGCCACATGTTTAATGTGAGCACGTCCACCACAACAGCCACTTTTCAAAATTGTTTATGCCTCTGGTTTATACAACATTCTGCAACAGTGAGCGTCACAATTTAGTCAGGCATCATGTGGGGAAAAATACGTTTCTTTCTTTGTTTTGTTCTTGCTCATTTAATCCTGGTTATAAAGGACTATAATATAGCTCTAAAACTGATGTTGAATGGGAGGCCAGCAACCTTTCTGAGAAACAGAAGACTCAAGGTTGTTGCCATCACAATTCCAGTGAGTTTTTGAAAGGTCTGTTTGTGCTCTTACATTTATTTGAATCAATTTCAGTCATTTAATTAGAGCAGAAAGAATCTGCTCTTTATAGCCTAAGAATACTGAAAACATGAAGCAGAAAACTTTGGAGCTTTCCGTTTACACCAATTTCCATTTACTCCAGTTTCCACTTTGGAAATTTCTTTGCATTTATATAAACATCACAAATTGTCAGAGATTGTACTTGAATGAAATAAACCATACAATGAGGACATTTGTGTTGACATATCTATGCTACCATTATTCAGCTAGGACAGTGATGTTGCTTAGCGCAGTGATTTTTAATGTGCCGAATTTACTTAGCTATGCTAGCATAAATTTAGTATATAGACTAGGCTTTGCTTTCATTTCTTTTTTTGTTTCTGCTTCATTTAGCTCTCATTTCCTCTTAATTTACCTTAACCAAACTAAAAGAAGCTTTATGTACACCAGGAAAAAAAACCCCTATTTCTACTGGTTTAATTAAACGGTTAAAAAAAAAAAAAAAAAAAAAAGAACAAAACCCAAAAACGAAATTAAACAAGGATATATCTTTGTAAAGCGCACAGCAAAACATCCAAAAATTATTACAATCAGTTTAACTTTGTAAAATGTGTCATGGACAGTATAGAAGAACCAGTAAGCTTTGAAGAAATGTGGAGAACTCAATTTTATGGGAGGCTGTTTGTTCTCATTATATGTTAAGCATGCGAAAAAAATCTAAAAATTGAATCAGTGCAGTGTGTCATGTCTGGAGAGGTGCTGACATTAGACATGGGGGCTGCAGGCCATGTAGAGAGTGGGCTGTCACAGAAAGGATCAGGGGAGTCAGGGGAACAGGACATGCCAGGGGGAGGGCTGAAGCTTGATAAACTCGTATTCCTCTTCTTGCATATCTGTCAGCGGTAGCTTTTGAACTTGTTTTTGCTGAGTTTGCAAAGATATGCCCTGTCAGGCCTTAACATTGTACCATTATCTGTTTTAAAGACTCCTCTCCCCTCCCACTGTTTTCTTCTACAATGCTGGACTTGCTGCTGTAATTACTGTAACAACTGTCTGTGTCACAAATGGTTTCTCTAAGTTTGCATAGCATTCAGGCAAATGAGGCTTTGATACTTCTTGGGGTCATTAATATATCACAAGCAAAGAACATAATCAAATATTTATGTGGCAATTCTTTTCCATATTAAATTTTATTTTATTTTTAATGAGATCTTTAAGCCTCAATGTATAGCTTTAGTAAGATCACTCCAACATCTTTCTGGTGTGTAGCAGATTTCTGACCTCTTGTGAAAGGCAGCTAGGGAGAAAGCAGTGTTTCACCCAGAGAACTCTGACTATGCTTGTAGACCAGACGAATATGTGAAGAACAGGTTAACTATAAGGATTGACAGAATTAGATAAAAATTCCGTTTATGTATCCTAAGATTTTTTTCCATAGTATGCATGGTAAAACAAACAAACTCTGCAGTATTGTAGGGCAGTCAAATAAAAATTTGTTCTTGGTTTTTGTTCTTCAAGAATGGTCGTACAGACCTCTGTCACAGATTGATCCTTTCACATCTGTCCAGTAAAAATACAGGGCTTTTCAAGAGTGTTGGAGATTTAGGAAGTTTCTATAAACATTGGGGATTATATTTCTATCACAAAATTGCCTATTTCTGTAATAAACATAACTCATTTAAACCAAATGTGTGCACTTTTGCCTTGAAAAATAAACTACTTCTTTAGCTCTTTCTTTACTCTCCAAGTTAGCTGAGATATTTCCATGAGTTAATGACTTACTTTTGCTATTACAACCACTGAATTGCTTGCCCTTCAACCACCTTGAAGTACACAAACAGCTATTAGCTTGCGTTAGTCATTAGCAGCACACCAGTTCAGGCTTTTTTTGTGCTGCATTGAAATATATATAGGGACATTATTATGTGCTTTGAATTCTACTCTTTTATGTAATTCTATGGAAACTGGAGATTACTTGTCATACCATGCATATTTAGTAACACTTGGTTTTCATGAATTAATGAAAAAAGGAAACAAACAAACAAACAAACAAACAAATCTGTAGTGTATCTTCAAACATATGAAATATCTGCTCTACGCTCACAATATTTTGCATGCAGCACGCCAAACACCTGTACCATTATTTATGACCTTCAGAAATGCTGATACAATAGCATATTTTCAGAGTCAAGTACAAAACCACCCCATTTCTGTTGGACTCCTTTGACAGAAGAATTATAAACATAATGACTATGTACACACTTGATAAGGACACCATTATGCCATTTATACTAATATATGATTATATCAGCATAAACACTGCTTTCAATATATACAGAGCACAAGACATATCTACAAAAATCTTGCAAATAAGACTTTTGTCAATACATAGCTGCCAGCACTGTAGGGTTTGCAGGGTATATGTGCTTTTCTGTTTCCTGTCCTTCCCTATCCTTCCCTGTCCTTCCCTGTTCATTTCATTGATTCAAGAGGTACTGAGGCACAGAGTGTGTCATAGGTCAATACCTGAGAGTTGAACACCTATTTTAAGTACAGATGGGTCCCAGACTGGTTCTCAGACCTCAAAGCAAATGCAGGGAACAGGCTGTCACAGTTTCCTTCCTTCTTTTTCTGAAGGTTAGAAGTACTTTTTTGATATTTATATCTCATTTTGCCTCTGGATGTAGTCGTTGACCTCCTTTGTCTTCCATAAAGCAATCCCTCTTATCCTCTTTCTCATCACCAGAAGCCTTTTCAGAATGGAGAATCTATGGAAACTTGCTCGCCTTTGCCTGTTCCTAATGACCACCCTCAGAAATGATGGGTTTGTGAAGAACATGTAAAGCCATTTATTTATCGGTTTATATATATACTTTCAAGGATAGTAAGAAACTGCCTAAATCCTTTCTAATAGAACATGCAACCTGTTAAGGTTACTTCAAATCTTAAGTTTGCTTAAGTTAACCAAAACTTGCCTTTGAAGTATCTAGTTCAGAGAATAGCACAGGGCTGCTGTGAAATCCTTCACACATAAATAGCGAAAACTAGCTTGTTGGAACTCCCATAGAATAGATGTAATAAGCATTGCTAAACTGATTGGAAGCAATGGTATTTATAGATAATCTCTTTTGTCAGCTCAGTGACTAAACTCAGAAGGGCAGGAGACAGAGGTGTTCAACTACACTTAAGGTTTTATGCTATTATTCGCCATGAATTATTATGATAAAATATACCTTCTAAAGGAAAGAAAAATAGTCAGCCGTTCTTACAAAGGTATCAAGAAACTATAAGGAGCATCTATAAATTCTTTCAATATATTGCCAAGGAATAATAAGATTTTGCTGCTATAGGGGTGGAAAAATAAATAAATAAATAGATAAATAAATAAATAAATAAATAATCCCTCAGTAAGAAAGATTTGTTACAAAATCCTGATTCTGAAAGTTGGAAAAATGCAATAAAATGCAATAACCTGAGCAAGTACATATTTTTACTTCTGTCTGAGTGTAGCAGGTCGCTCTTAATAGAGTAGCATTAAAAAAAAAAAAAAAAAAAAAAAAAAATTAAAGGCCATGGAAAGAAATGTTTTGGCATGAGGAAATATTTTTACTAATGTCATTCCAGCAAAAAAAACCCTAAAGAAATTAGAGAAATTTTTGGACTCTAGTATCCTTTTTATGATTACTAAAGGTTTTCTGAGCCAAAAGTGTGTATGTTTTTGAAGAAGTATCTGTTTGTATAAGAAAAGACATCATGTGTTTATAAAAGATATGCTCAATGGCTCAATGGTAAGTTGGAAACAATGTGGCTATAATCCTTCTGTTATAACTTGTCTAGGAAGGTATTCTTAAAAATCTCAAAGCTTCAGCTTCTCAAAGCTCTCAGTGTTCACTGTAAGATAATATTTTAAGTGCTATATATTTATGCTTAAACATTGGATTCAATATTTTTTCATTAATATTTACCATGAAGTGATTTTTATTAATACGTTGTTGGTTTAAGTTAGGAAAAAAAAAAAAAATCGGTCTGCCACAAAACTAGGAAAACTAAATTATTCTAATATATTCTTATTTTCACTTAAGAATAACTTGACTTGTGTGTTTTTCTTAACAAAATGGAAGAATTTTGTTTGTTGCTTTAATTCTTCAAAGTATTTTAGTGTTCAATGATTATTTTTGCTCCTTGACACTTTTTTGACACATATTCCTGAAATATTTGTCTGGGAGAATATCTGTGTTGATAGTATTAGGAAGAGGAAGATATACCCCTTCTCATATCTGAAACACAAGTTCTGCCAATTTCTAGTGAAAAAAAAAAAATTAGCAGCTGAAAAGCTCCAGACGATATTATTTGTAGTCTTCTTGATTCATTTCATGTTTCAGTATCTTATAGTTGTGAGAAGGTAGTGTGGCAGTCACTAGAACAGGTCCATGGAGATAGTGACATGGCATTCTCCAAAGAGAGTCGACTCAGCCAAATCCAGTCCAAAAGAATCATCTATTGTAATAAAGAAAGCATATTTTCCTAATATATTCAGAATTACTAATTCTGGGGCTGAATATATTGTCTCTTTGAGTTTCTGGATACAGCTATTTGAAAAAAAATGGGGTTTGGTCCATCAAAACTAAAAGTACTTAAAAAGGGTGGAACAAGAAAATATTTGGGATTTGTTTTCTTTTTTTAGTTTCAGTTATTTTAAATGAATAAATGAGTAATTTATTTTTCCCAATTGCTATTATTTTAAGAACATTTTGAGCATATTTGAAAGCAAATTATTATTTCAAATTACTGTAATCAAGTATATGGAATTACCATTTTTTTCCTGGAAAAATTGTCTCAAAATCCCATGTTGGTTTTGGTCAATCATCATGTGTCCATTTGGGTGACCGAAAAAAAAGAAAAGGTAGAAGAAAAAGATTACTCAATTACTCAATTACTCAGTTACACATTGCTCAGGAATAGTACCAGAGGCTGTGAACTTACAAGAACTCTAGAAATTTGCTCCAGGTATTCATCTTCTAAGTCAAGATGTTGAGCATTAGGACTGAGAGTGGACTGGGTCAAAATACATTTTTCTTCTTGCCTTGATCAGTTCCCAATAGAAGAGTCTTGCATTATTTATTCTTAAAATATAGAAAAATGCAAGGTAATACAAGACTTTTGGTGTAGTTATAGACCATATGTATCTGGGACTATGAAGCTGTAATAATGTCATCTTTGATAAATATGAATTGAAATAGGATGAGGATGTGGATGTCTTTCTTCTTAGTCATCTATAGTTATATAAATATCTCAGTGGTTTTGGAAGAAACAACTAACTCGCTACACCCTCTCTCTGGATGCAGAGGAGAAATCTTCACCATGTGGAAAACATCCCATTAGCATCAGAAAGGATGTTCTCACAAAAAATTCCAACCGGTTCCATATGTTTCCTTATAAGAAAAAGTGATGTTTACAGAACCATTTTTCATGTATTTGTATAATCAGTGTGTAAGTAATATTTCACTGCAGCTAGGACATACGCAGACCAAAGTTCATAAGCAAACCAACAAGTGATATACTTCATTAGATCAATTAGCACAGATGAAATGTTTTCACAAAGCTTCAGACACAATTCATACTTTGAACTCAAAAAATAACTGCAGGAGGACTTGTATAAACACAGTTTTGCTTTATTTTGCTTTTATTATGCTAAGTAGTCTTATATAAAATGTTATTTCTATTTATAAGCTTTACTGTGTTTTATCTTTGAGTGAGATAACTTGTGTTAGTACTTCATAATAAAATCTACTCTTAATTATCAATTCCAGGAGAAAGTAATAAAAATTTACATCATGTATTCCTTCTACAGAACTAAGTACAGTTTAAAGAAAATCTTAGTCATTTTGTGTATGAAATTTTCTTTATGATGAAAATTCTTCATTCTTCTGCTCAGAAACCAAGCAAAAAACCCAAACAAACAAACAAAAACCTACATTTTGATGTTTTAGTAAATAAATAGAATATTTGTTTATTTAATTTTCTTATTCCAGGATCTTTTTGGTAACTGCCTACAAAAAATCTGTCATTTAAGAAAGAAGAGAATTATACAGAAATCTGTATTTCATTACTTACAATTTTCACTCAATATTTTGTCCTTTATTTTTACATAGATACCATTTTCTCATTTTCTAAATATTAGAAAACTTTGTACATACATTACACAACATTATATATGTTACAGAACTTAGTGCATTGTTAATTTGAAGTATGACTTTGAATCAAAGTTGTGTACAAACATTTTCACTGGGAATTTTTTTCAGTTTCATTCCATTTTCTTAAAGCTGGTATATAACAGCATGTTTGTAGCTGCAGATACAATTAGAACTATACTGAAGTTCTTGCTTATGTGATTATATTAACAGCAGTGACAAAAATAACTTACTTTATATTGGTAATTGGCACCCTGGCCCTTACTGGACTTCATAATGGGAATAAATATCATTTAACTATTTATTTAATATTTAACTCTGGTTAAGAGCAGCCCTCCTCTTCTACACTGGGTATTTACATAGGTTTATGGAGTGGGGCTAGGGTGCTCAGTGCTTTCCAACCTTGAATTCAAATATTATGCAGCAGTCACAGCTCTCTGTGACTCTGTGAGGTTCAAAGAGCCAGGCTCATTTTTAATATGCAATGTACATGACTAGTGAATAGAAAATTAGGGACAAAATAGGGGAAGCATTTTTGAGAGTGTGGACAGAGCCAAGGCTGCAGGCTGTTGGTATTCCCTTCAGGCAAGCAACAGTCAGCTGAACTCCAAACATAACCAGGCATGCATCCTAATCTGGACTATGGGATTCAGATCTAAAAATATACAAAAGATTTTGTCATTCTCTTGGAGAAGTCCTTCAAGAGGGCCCAAACTAAATCCAGTTCCCAAATATCACAGTGGGGAATAAGGATAAGACAACATTCTGTGTGTCCTACAGGATTTGTGTCCAAAAGCCTGATGATCTCTTGTGAGTGGACACTTCATTTGCAGCGTAAAGGAGCTCATCTCTAGAAATTATCCACAAGGAAAACATCTTCCATTTCTGACAATTACTATCACATCAGTGATATAATTGCAACTCTGCTGTTCTGCAGCAGCCAAAGGTTTTGCTACTTATACCTGATATAAAACAGTGCATATATGTATGCAGTTCTCTTAGGACCTTATGAAGCACATTCTTTTGCAATTTACATTCACATGAGCAAAGAAAATTTATTAATTGCTTCTATTATAATTGGGCTATCTCACTGAGGGATACAAAGAGATGGGATTCTTTCTACAGGAGAAAGCCTAGCAGTAACACTGATTTCAAAGCCCAGGTGGATGTAGTGACTGTGGTGCTGCTGAGCAGCTGTGTTTAACATCAGTCCAGTACCCCTCTGACACACATTCAAATGTGGGCCAGTCGATTGGGATAACGGGAATAATGGAATCATTGCAGAATTTCTGTTCCCTGCTTCCTAAATAAATGTCTTGATTTCACTTCTGTCTGCTACAAGAGGCAAGTGGCTTTCTTTGTTATCACGTGTCTATTTCCATGCTGACAGGGTACTTGTACAACTCCCTCAATAATATTTAGAGAATTTAAGTTGCTGATAAACAAATTGCCTAATGCCTTTTGTAATAGCTTAGGAGAGAGTTCTTTATGTGATGGAGATAAACAATTAAGAGTAGTTCTCTGACATTAGAATATCTTCATGGTTTTGGAAAGTTACATCAATTTCTTCAGAGTTCCAAATTTCCCTATGCAGGTTGTGGTATTGGCCAGGACTGAAGCACCTTAATCATCTGTAGTACTTAAAAAGTACAGTGTTTTTTTGTTTGTTTTTTGTTTGTTTCTTTGTTTGTTTATTTGTTACTTCTGTTCAAGTTTGTGTTTTGTTTTCCCTCTGGATCTTCAGTTCTCTTTCTAGATACTTTAATTATTATTGCATTCTTTACAGCTAACAGTTCCGTGATCTGAGTGCTTGTTTAATGTGATGGAGGTGATCATCATATTAGGCAGGGATTTTCATTGGTTGATCTAGGTAGGGAAGAGCAAAGAAAGAAGTTAGCAGTCTTTTCTATTTAGCATTAATCAGTGAAGAATAAATACAGTCTTCTCACATGATACAGCAAAAATTCAGGGCTATGCAGGATCTCTTCCTTCTCTCTCCCACTGTGACAGATGCCATAAACTGTCACCCAAATTTATCAAGCACCAGATACTTGGTGCTAATATTTCTTTGACTATTTATCTTTAGATAGAATATGTTTTTATATTTTTGTATTGTTTCTTTGATGATAAAAAGTGGAAACCAATAGAGATATAAATATATCAATATTTCCACTATAATTAGAAAAGCCATTAGATTTACCTTCAGGCTGTGTAGTTCATTTTCTGCCATGAAACCTCACTAGTTTTGGAAAAAGTCTCTAATATTAAAAAAAAAAAAAAAAAAAAAAAAAAAAAAAAAAAAAAAAAAAAAGGTGCAGTATGTGACATTGTAACACTCAAATAAAATTCTTTAAATAGACATATGTAAGATGATTTTGTCATGAAGACACTTGTATTTTGGCCATCTCAACAATTAGTATCTTGCCATTTTGTACAATAAAATTGGAGAAAGAACAGGATGAGCCAGCCCTGTTCAAGTTCCAAAAGCATTCAGAAACAGAAAATGTAGATCAACTTACTATCATTTTATATACATAGCTGTCATGTTAAGTCACCACACTCCAAAGGAGTAAATTACCAAAGCATAATATGTCAGAACTTGAAAACTGTAATACATTGCTCTTGATACTTGAGACCCCTAAGGCAATATCACAATCTGTAGTTTCTAGCACAGCACAGATATTTACTCTGCAATAAAGTGGTAACAGCAAAAGCTTACAAAGATTTTTGCTTTTTGGCTTCCCGAAGTTTGGCAGGCTGGTCATCCACCTGACACAATTAATCCCAACAACAAGACAATGTAACAACAGCAACACATGAACTTTTTCTGAGAACCACTTTATCATATGTTGCATAAAAAATATTTGAGGGCTGGGGAATGGTTGGACTGAAAGTTCAGTTCATGATTGTTTACAATACAGAAAACTTTAGTCTAAACGGAGACTGTGAATAGCTTTGCCATCTGTTGTTTAAAAAAACAGAAAGAAAAAAAGAAAGAAAGAAAGACGAGAAAAATGAGTTCCATTCGCTTCAAACAGCTATGGGGTGGTCAAGCTAGAATACTTGGCACAGGAGATGTTTAGAATTGAAAAGTTTACATCTGGTCTCTGCTCACAGCTTATTTAACTCATCTGTAGCTGCCTTTGTTATCCCAAGCTCTGAAATCTATTTTTGCTGTTCTCTGGGCTTGCTGCAGATAGCCCTGGCTACCAAGAGCAGGGATGTAAAACTGCCCTGGAATGTCTGTGGCTGTGGCAGGCGGTCCAGGCCAGGAGTTTCTGCAAGTACAACTTCCCTGCAGACACAGGCTGCCAGAGCACATCCAGCTGCTGAGGCAAACATCCCTTATCCCAGGAAAAACAGTGGCAGGGAGCAGGACACCTGCATAATAAGTAGGAACCAAATTCTGAAAACAAAGTCTCTTTTTTAATGCACAGGTCTACTACATTGGTATTTTTAGGCTGTGGGTGGTGTTTAGATTTTCAACAGAGGCAATTTTGGGCATCAATGAAGTAGAAGAAGGTGAGCTGTAGTTGCCACTGTCAACAGAAGTGCTTAACTTGGCTGTGTCCACCCAACTGATACCACAGCTGGAGAGGTATCAGTGGTGGCAGAACTCTAAACGCGCACAGTCACAATTTGGCCTTAGGAGGGTTAAGACAGCATTTGCTTTTGTACTGGAAGAAATTGCAGGACTGGAAGATATAAGTAGAACCAAGGTAGATATTTTAGGCTGTTGAAAAAGCCTCCTGTGGACTCCTGTCTGAAACCAGCAGTTTTAAAATCTCGATGCAAAAGAACTTTTACAACTGAATATTCTCACACATTTCCAGATATATGTGTGTTGGTGAGTCATATCCTACGCCTGAGGAAAGCCAGTGCTGCTTGTCTTCCATTGTACATTATTATTATTATACTACCAGGAGAATATGGTAAGCATCCAATATCAAATAAATTCGCTAGAATACATAATACACAAACCTTGCAAAATTAGCTATCCTTAGGTTTCCTGGCTTTCAGCTAAATTAGAAGTGTAAAAAAATTGAACATTCAGTCAGGCAAAAAGTGTTTGAGACACTTTTTGAAGACTTTTTCATGTAAATTAACAAACTTTTAAACAGACCTTTTCCTAATGTGATAGATACAATAAAGTCTTCATTTATGAAATAATTCAAGCATACCACGATAAAAGTTACAACTAAAAGTTTAAACTTTTCATCATATTTTACAGACCTAAGAAAACAGGATATTTATAAAAAACAGCAAATGATTTGAACTTTGACCAAATATTGATTTTTTGCCATATAGAAGATTCCAGAGATGAAATCTAAGTTTAATAATTTCCTACCATGCTCCCTCCTCCCCTCCTTTTTTATTCACTTATTGGCCTACTTGGCCATGGTCTAGGCTGAAAATGAAATCAAATGTTACATGTAGATCAGGTCAACATTTCTATCTCATTCTTTTTAAGGAAGAATCCTTATGTTTAATTCAGATAAGGTTTGGCAAAGTTTCTCTGTATCTCAGCTGAAACAAACTGTCAAATGTATCAAGGTTATACCAAAACTGACAATCCTGGGCAACAAATATTGAAGAGATTGAGGGAACTTCAAATCTCTATAGTGATGTGTTTGTACTGGTATTCCTGGGAAGTCAGATCATGCTATTGTAGTTCCTTCTGCCCACATCTCTGTCAGGGTACATCCATAGCTGCTGTGTGGATAGTAAAAGTATGTGATTGTATGAGAACCCCACAAATGTGGCACAATTCATGCCTAGCTAAAAAAACCCACTTTGGTGTAATTGTAATGGTTGAACATGGAATTGAATGGAGCTACAGCTACATTCATCACATCTTAGCTTGAAATATTTTGATCTTGAGGATGGACCATTCCACAGTATCACACATTCATGGGATCATTAAATTGGAAAAGATCTTTAAGATCATTGAGCCCAACTGAAAACCTGTCACGGCCAAGGAAGAACTGAACAGAAACCCTGCAAGAGATTGCCAGTGCAAACAACAAAGTACGACTGGATTGCCACGGATGTGCAGGCTCTGGAGTAAGTCAATGCACCAAGAAAACAGAGGGACTGCCTACTTTGCCTTTTGCCCCTCTAGGACAAAAACAGATTTTTTGCCTCAGACAGCTCCTCCAAGTAAAATTTAAATCTCGTATATGACAAGGAATCTGAAGGCAATGGGTGAAATGTTTATATATGCAAACTTACATTTTTATATGCAAACTTAACCCATAAATTAAACCAGACTTGTCTTTTTATGTCGTTAGTGAAATATGCTATTCTGCAATTACTGATTAGCAACACTCTTATCCAACATCTGGTGTTGCTAGAATGTGGAATAAAAATATTTCTGAAACCCAGTTGGGCCAAGGATTTTCTTATTGGACTGTTTTGCTGGATAAGGTTTCTGACTACATAAGGTGTTACATAAACTTTTAAACTCCATCCAGTTAATTTAAAACATTTTATTATTTTCTTAGATAATTTCTAGATAATCTCACCCTTTTCTATCCCTTTTTGACAGTTTGAGTAGGACTTGGGGGATATCTTAACCTCAAATGGAAAATTGTCATGGGTCGGCAGAGTTTGGTTTTTTAGTTATGGAGAAATTGCTTAGGATAGGGACCTATCAGAAGGCTAGTTTGGAATATTGGCATCTGTTTTGACCACTGAGAATGTCAATTGTGACATTGGGAAGTACCCATATAAAAACCATGATTCCCTGCAGGTCACTCTCTTGCTTCCAGGTCAGTCACCAGGTAACATCATAGGCAGCAGAGGAGGGCCCGGCTCAGGCCTCACTGCCTTCTGGGTGGCTGGGCCCAACCAGGCCTCTGGGAGCTGCTGCCTGCATGGAGAGCAGCCCGGACCAGCTGAGCCCCTTTCCCCAAGCTGAGCCCCTTTCCCCAAGCTGAGCCCCTTTCCCCCGGCTGAGCCCCCTTTCCCCAAGCTGAGCCCCTTTCCCTGGCTGAGCCCCATTTCCCTGGCTGAGCCCCCTTTCCCCTGGCTGAGCCCCCTTTCCCCAAGCTGAGCCCCTTTCCCTGGCTGAGCCCCCTTTCCCCCGGCTGAGCCCCTTTCCCCCAGCTGAGCCCCATTTCCCCCGGCTGAGCCCCCTTTCCCCAAGCTGAGCCCCTTTCCCTGGCTGAGCCCCCTTTCCCCAAGCTGAGCCCCTTTTCCCCAGCTGAGCCCCCTTTCCCCCAGCTGAGCCCCCTTTTCCCCAGCTGAGCCCGTTTCCCCCAGCTGAGCCCCCTTTCCCTGGCTGAGCCCCCTTTTCCCCAGCTGAGCCCCTTTCCCCCAGCTGAGCCCCCTTTCCCTGGCTGAGCCCCCTTTCCCTGGCTGAGCCCCATTTCCCCCAGCTGAGCCCCCTTTCCCTGGCTGAGCCCCTTTTCCCCAGCTGAGCCCCTTTCCCCAGCTGCCAGCAGGGAGAGGGGCGGCTGCAGCTCGGCAGTGCTGGCCACATGCCTGGGGTCACAGCAGAGAGGGCCAAGCCATGGCCCTGCTTAATAGCAGCTGGCAGCAGAGAAAGAAAGCCTGCAGCTTTATAACAACTCTGAGCTGAGCCACCCTAAATGAGACCGAGGGGTGGAAAAGAGGACATCCACCAGCCTCCCCCATCAGCACGGCTTTGCGTCTCTGCAGCTCGGGGCAGAGAGCACATGGCCACTGCAGGCCTGGGCAGATTTAACCCTTTCCTGGAAACATGAAGCGTCCAAGGACTAACACTTTCCTGAGAAAGAGAAGAAAGAGACAGAGTGTACCTAGAACAGACACCGCATTAAGTCAGTGGATCAAGAGTGAAAGAACTAATAATATTACTGGACAATGGGATCGAAGAAGTGGCCATTTTTAACCAGACTTCTCTGGGGTAAACTACGGAGAAATGGACTGTTCCTTATAACATCTTAATGTTGTTTGGGGCAGTGCTGGTTCTAATCAAAACTGGGGACTGATATGATTGAGATTTAAGTGAGAATCTCAAAGCCCTTGCTCCTGGGTTAAAAGGAGGTCTCAGCCTTTGAGATAAGGATGATTTTAGAGAGAAAGTGATTTGAAGCCCTCAGCTACTGGGGTAAAAGAAGGTCTTTATTTCTTTTGAGATAGAGACGATTTTAGAGATAGAAGAAGAGAATCCTTGTTTTGTGCTAGAAGAAGCATTCTTAAATGGTACCCCAAATATGCTAAGAGGCCCATAAGTAGCCAGGAGAAAGGCTGCTAATGGGTGGTACTGCACAATCTGCAAAAACTCCAGGCGGTTGCAGATTTGTGACATTGGGAGCCACTAGACTGTTTTTGTCTTGTAGCAAGCGTCTCCATAAGACTCTAGAGAGACTCCTCTCCCAAAGTGATGAAAGATTATGTTTAAATGGTCAAACTGACTGGAAATCACAAATTGTGTCTCTCTATGTTGTTTTGTAGAAAAGTTAACAGTTTGTAGGGGGAACTTTCTTTTTCCATTCTTTTAGTGTGAGTTAATAAAGCTATTTGTTTATTTTTAAGCTTGAGCCTGCTTTGCTTTTCTCTTAATCTTTCTCTCACAAAAAGAGAATAAACACTAAGACCACTACACTAAATTTAACAATCAGAATTTGGTGAACATGAAACTGCTACATTAATAGGTGTTTCCACACAGGATTTTTGAATTAAAACTATTACAATTTGGTGGAGAATGCAGGCAATTAATAAAACTGTGGGATAAGATTGACTAGGAGAATCTAGAGGCAAAGCAAGTATTAGTTAAGTAGAATTATAGTAAAATATCTAGGGGTGGGGTGGTTTTATAACAATAAAGTAGATAAAAGTAGATAAAAAGTAGATAATTTAAGTAGATAAAAGTTGTATATTGTATGTAACTTTAATAATGGGTTATATATAATATAATATAATATAATATAATATAATATAATATAATATAATATAATATAATATATAATAATGGGTTTTGACATTCTCAGTGGTCAAAACAGATGCCAATATCCCAAACTAGCCTTCTGATAGGTCCCTATCCTTCCTAAAGCAATTCCTCCATAACTAAAAAAAACCCCAAAACTGTGCCAACCCACGACAAAAATATTTGCTGAAAAATCTGTTGAATAATTAGGAGATACACAGCTGCTTATCAGCTGGTGTAAAATGTCATTAATCTTTTACAGTAATTTCAGATATCTGGTGTTAAGAGTAAAGTGAAATATTGCCATAACTTAAAAAAAAAAAAAAAAAAAAAAAGTTAAATGTGGCTTGATTTTAAAACTCACTGTTCTTTTGAAGTTGTTATATATGCCTCTACCAAAAAGAGAAAAATTTAAATAACTGGAATTTTCTTCCTATTTTCATGTGTTGAAATGTTTTGTCTAGGAAGACAAATTCCCCATATCACTGTGTAACCTACGTAGCATCTATTGCATGTAATCACTACCTGCTACAATGCTTTGGGCTGGAGCACATTTTTCACCCTTGGGATGAGGGGTCAGCCATTTACACACAGATTGTGAGCAGATTTGCCAACTCTGAACCTATCAGAGACCTCCAACATATGTTTTACATCTCCTAGTCAGATTGAGGATTGTGTGGTTGGGTCCCTTATATTTTGTTTTCCAATTGGAACAGACAGTCACAGGATAAAAGAAGGGATACCTTAGAATATTATTAATCTCTATCTGTCACTTTAGCAAGTGATTGTTCTTGAAACTTTTTTTTTTTTGAAAAACCTTTTTCAACTTTCATCTGATTATAGAATTCATACACGTGAGAAGGTGTTCCTATTACTTTTACAGGGATCTTTTCCTACTGCCTGGTATTTGTTCAATCTTGAAATTTTTTTACCTGCAAAACTTTTTTTTCCTATATCACCACCTAATTTTGAAATTGTTGTTCTGAAACCACATGTGGTCGTGCAGCTCAAGCAGCTCTCTTTTTTTAATGCTTACTACGACAAATAAAATATAGGGATTTTCAGATAACATTTTTCTTCAGAGCTTTCCTAGCTTTTTGGGGAATTTGAAGTCAATAAATTTCTGGCAACAGTTCTATCATTGGATGAATTTATAAAATAATTCAAGTGGTGGTCATAGTGAGAGAAAATTTTGTTATCCTATGATATGAAATCTGTGCTTCTGCAGGACTACTATGTTTTGCAGAATCATGAAAATGATTTATGAATGTCATCTAGTCCATCTGCTTGATTTGACTGGCTTTTACCTATAGCAGTTATTTTTCTAACCTTTTTGTAAAGGCATCCATTGACACCAGCAGTAAATGGTTCATTATTTCTACAGTGCATGTCCACTTTTATGCATGACCACATATAAAGGTGTGTTGGGTGAAACTTTGGGCCTCTGTATCCCTCATATGTGATAGCTAATTTTTAGCTATCACATATGAGGGATATTTTCTATGAAAGTATTTTCTATGAAAGCAGCAACACTTTAAAAACCAAAGTTCTGACAGATGGTCATTTTTTCTGTGTGACAAAAGCAGTGGTTAGTGGATGTATGTTAGTGAAAGAATTAACAAAACAAAATTAATAAAGAAAATAATTCTCTAAAAGGCATTAAGCATAGAAAGGAAGACTGGCATACAATACTCTCTTTTTTTTTTCATTAGTTTATTAACTAATTAGTGATGTCTCTGTTGACCATATAGAACGGGACAGATCCTAATTCGGATTGTGTTGGTCAATGCTTTTAAAATTACTCATATAACTGTTTCAGCATTTAGGTCTACATATAAAGAGAAAAATTAGTTTTATATATTATATTTCACAGATATAATTTTGAAATATTTTTACTGAAATTCAACATATTCATTCATAAAGATGAGCAGCATACATATTAGTAGTGAGTACTGCATTCTTTAGATTATCTCTTTAGAAACAATTTCATGTCATGAATGACTGATAGAGAAATATCAGGCAAATTAAGCAGAGGAAGAGCACCAACAAAAGCAATTATTCCTGTCAAAGCAAATGGGATTGTTTCCAGTTATTCATACTTTAGATTCAATCAGTGCATGTCTTATTTAAAGTCAGACCTTTCCATCCTGTACTGTGCTTCTGGACTCTGATTCTCTTTATCAGTTGTGATGATGACAGTGTAAAGAAATGGAAGATCATGCCTTACTTAAAACAGATATTTAGTTCTGATTTGTGTTTGCTTACTACTCTGCAAAACTGACCACTTACAGAAGTCTCTTGAGGGAAATGAAATACAGTTATAGCCTGCATGCTTGTCTCACATTAAGGCAAGAGACTTAAATAAAAACTATTTAATAGAAGACATGCACAACAAGACTAATGCATTATAGAAAATTCATCTACAATCCTATCTAGAAAAACCCTATAATTTATTTCTGTGTATCACAAATCTGGTTGATTGAAACTTACAGCAAGTACCTGTTAATTTGGAAATGTATTTAACCAGAATGTAACTGTGGGTAATGCAAAGCTGGGTGGCTATGGCTGGCCTGAAATTTGTTGTCAGCAGGAAGAAGATTAATTTCACTTACTGTCTTTGTCACGTCTCACTGGCTTCCTGTCTTTTTAGCTTGTTACCCCCAGTGGGCTGCTGCTGTCACTCTCAATTCACTTTCTACTCAGTTATTTGTTATCTGATGGATCTGTCTACACATTTTCCCAGTATGATATTTTTCCCCTCCTGAACTGGAACTGTTATCACAAAGTCTACACTATGAGAGGAAACTTATACTGAGCTTAAAAATATTATGAAAGAAAGAAAAAATTACATTTGTACGATTCTACAACAATGTTCCTTTCCAACTACTCTGGCTGCCTGAGAAAAACTGACTTTTTCCTTGTATTTTTTTCCACGTAAATGAAAGAAGCAGTGATAAAGCATGAAAGCATGTATTTATAGGCTCCAGACCTTACATCTCAGTCCCTGCATCTGTGAGGAGGCCCAAGAATAACAGAAGTACTCCACAGTGTTCAGAATAATATGGTACATAGGCAAGGAATTGTTAGGAGTATGTCTGGAGTATTTTAGTCCATTCACAAAGAGTTCTGGAATCAGAGGACATGGAGTGATCTGCCAACAGTGCTGAGTTTTAACAGGATATACCCTGTAAGGGGACATCCATATTTCAAAATGTTCATCATATGTGTATGTACATGGGCCTGTGGACATGTTGTTTCAATTACATTATCTCTGCCTGACCTGATATAACAGATCTCTCTGTAATGCTTAGGGACAAAATGGGAGGACCAAGGTCAGACTGTCTTGCTTCTTCCCCAGGGAGCACAGAAAATCTATTTTTATACCCTCTGGCTTCATATAGGGTATGTTTAAGTACTTTCCTAAATTGTCTTTAACAGTTGGGCTAATCGAATGCTATACCATGCCAAGTAACAAAAGGCTATCCTCAGTAGCTATTGTTACAATGTGCAAGGGTCTTAACCCTATAGTTTCTCCTAAGGGTAAGAAATTTTCACAACAGAGAGTGACCTTTTAATGTGCTTAGAAACCATACAGGTTTTGTTATAAAAGTAACTTCCCAAAAGTACACAGGAACAAAAATTGTGTTATTGGAAGTGTCCGTGCTTTGTTATATCCTGGTTTGGTGTAGGACAGAGGCTGTTCACCAAGGCCAGGTTTGGCGAAAGGCTCCAACACTGTAGGCTCCTTTTATTGCCAGGAGAGACAGACTTCCTAAACAGGCAACTCTGAGAAATCTTGAAATTGCCTCCAGGAGATATCTTCCTATTACTGTTGACAACAGCATCAGTTTGTTAATTCTTGATTTTTATGTGCCTCCAATGCTGATCAACAATGTGATACTGATTTCAGGTGTGTTTATCTATTTCAGATTGTCAGAAGATGAGAAACAGTTGAATGATCATATTGAGGTCTAAGCCTGGGTAGCAAACATAACAAGAGAATATGAGGAATGGGTTTGAAATGACCTTCCAAATTTCAAGTAATTTGTGTCTCAGGGAAATACAAAATGATCAACAGTTTATGCTTTTTTTTAAAATCAGCCCTGAAAAACACTGTGGTGGCAGCCCACTCTCTGATCTGCCAGCCTTCCTGCTAATAGTATAAATTTCTCATTTGGGAGTGTGCCTGGCAGGACTAAAAGAAAAAAAAAAACCAACTTGGATTATCATAGAATCATATCATAGAATGGTTGAAAGGGACCTAAGACATCATCTAGTTCCAAACCCCTTTTCATGGTCAGGGACAACTTCCACTAGACCTTGTTGCTCAAAATCCCATCAAGGCTGTCCAGTGTCCCATTGGATAGTGTCCTTTCCCTCCTCTGTACAAGTCCAGGTGGATGACATAAGTTGCTCTTCTTTTTTCCACCAACACTGTAACCACATCGAAGAAGGCCAGTCAAATTTGTCAGGAACAATTTGCCCTTGATGAAGCCATGCTGGCTGTCACAAATCACCTTCTTCTTTTCCATGTGCCTTAACATAATTTCTAGGGGGATCTACTCCGTCTTGCCAGGCACAGACATGAAACTCACTGGCCTGTAGCTCCCCAGGTCTTTCTTTCTTTTTTTCTTTCTTTCTTTCTTTCTTTCTTTCTTTCTTTCTTTCTTTCTTTCTTTCTTTCTTTCTTTCTTTCTTTCTTTCTTTCTTTCTTTCTTTCTTTCTTTCTATCTTTCTTTCTTTCTTTCTTTCTTTCTTTCTTTCTTTCTTTCTTTCTTTCTTTCTTTCTTTCTTTCTTTCTTTCTTTCTTTCTTTCTTTCTTTCTTTCTTTCTTTTTTCCCGTTCCTTTTTAAAAATGGGGTTTATGCTTCCTCTTTTCCAGTGAGGAACATCTTTACTGGATTGCCACAACTTCTCAAATATGATGGATAATGGCTTAACCACTTAATCTGGCAGTTCCCTTAGGACCCACAGATGCATCTTATCAGGTCCCATGCATTATGATGGATGCAAACTCAGTGAATCACTTTGCGGGAAGAAATAAAAAACATTTTATCCAAGTAAAGACTTCAGATCATTCTTTGGCTGTTACATGGGAAGCTCAGTCTCTGAACTTTGTCATTACCTGCAGTAAGCAGAGTGCTATGTCAAGAATATTTCTAAAGGGGAAGTTATTTAGCACTACTAAAAGGCAAAGGAAAGTTCTCTCCTCACTTCTGGAGTGAGTGGAATTGCAGTGAGGAAAGTCCTTGCACTAATTCTGGAATGTGAGCTTGCAATACATGGCCATTTACAGACAGCTGTGGCAAAAACCCCCTAGCACTACTCTCATAAATTTTTGCTGTTGCCCAAGTCAGCTGGAAATTTTCTGCCTGAAAGCTGAGTTTTTACTGTTCCTTTAAAAACAAACAAATGAACCTCTGGTACCCTTTTTAAAAAAAGACAGATGTTTTCTATTACAGCAAAGTGGTAGCTTTACTACCATGAAAAATGCTAGCTTACTTCTTGAAAAACTTAGATACATTTATCAAAGAGAAACAGATGCTACAACTAATTTGCTTTGTAGGTGAGGTACAGTCCATGCAGTGCCTTTATCAAACATGTTATCAAGTACATAAGAACATTCTCAAAGTATCCTGGAAGGTGGCCGTAGCTAATAACACCGAACAAATGGAAAAGAAGATCTTTTTTCAGGCAAAAAGAATAAAGAATGAGCTATAAAAATGAAAGCATTATTTTTTAACTAAAGCAAGGAAAATTAAAGTAGAGAAAGAGCATAGTTAGAAATTATTTGATAAATCTGGAGACTGTAATAAATTGTGAAATTGGGGTGTGCCCTTTTCTTTCTATTGCTTAATGCAAAAGAGTCAATGTTGATAATATTACAGAATATTGCCCTGTGACCAGAACTAACAGTTATGAGCTTTAATGTACTATTCAGTTTCACTTTTGTAATCTCTGTAACGACTTTAGGTGCCAGTCATGCTGTTAACCCACACACAAACCAGCCACAATGTTTTTTCAAATTATGGTTGACAGACTGTCTTTGTTTTGCAGAGTTTGAGCAACCAAGCAAACTCAAATCTTTCCAGTATTTTTCTACAACTATCTATTAATTTGTTTGCCACTTTCAGTTGCCATCAACAACATCATTGTTCAGCAGAGTAGACCAGGGATAAGGTGGTAGCTATTTCCTGAAGCTGTATTTTTGTCACACTTGATGGGAACATTTACAGGAATCTCTGATCCTATACAGATGAATGTTTCATGTTCAACAATTGGCTAATTCTAGTTTAGGTCACTCCATAACCATTTCCTTTTTTTTTTTTTTTTTTTTTTTTTTTTTTTTTTTTTTTTTTTTTCTTTTTCTTTTTCTTTTTTTTTCTTTTTTTTTCCTACTGTATTTACTACAGGCAAGAAGAAATGAAATAAAGTATTGTTGTAGAAAAGTTTTTGTTGAATCTGTTTGACATATGAGAAAAATATATCTTGTAGTAACAGAATTATTTTTAATATAATGGTTAAGGGATAGAAAGGAAGAATCTACAATATCCACGATGACATCTAAAGACAAAAGTGAATTTAATTTATTATACATACATTTCCCATATGAAAATCAGACTTTTTCATGGTAACCAAGTTCTGAGAAGGACTTATGAAAGGACTGATCTCAGCTGAATAGGTAGAGTGATTTTCTCTCTAGTCACACAAACATGCTATGTTTATATATATATGTTAATAAATTGTTTTGGGCAGGCTTTATTGACCTCCATCAGGAGAACCAAATTACTAACAATAAAACATTACACTAGACTAAGACATTATACTATATGGGTGGCAAACACCACCTTTATTACAAAATGACATTTTAGAATACTTTAAAGCATTTGCATTTTTATTGTGACTGCTTGTTGTAGCCTTTCATCTATAAAACAAATTTCCTCAGACACCATCAGACCTTTTTCTAGAAGTGTCATCACAGACTATAAAACCTATTTTTTATTTTATTTTATTTTATTTTTAATTTCTTGAACTGCAACATTTTGTGGTTTAGAATTCTGATAGTGCTGGGAAATTCCATGGCTAGAGGTGAATATAAAATCCCACTGGAAACCTGGAAATATCTTCTTTCCCAGAATGTGAATCTGCACTGGCAGAGTAAAGAAACATGATTTTTCTGTCTTGCAGCTTAGGATGTATATCATTAACATGTGCTTTGGGGCTGCAATATAAGGAAGTAAGGGGAAGATATTTTTTTGCCATAATAATTAAAAATCCATATGTCCAATTAAGAATTTGGGAATTTATTTACAACCACATAAAAGTAATAAAGGAAGAGTACGGATGTAGTAAGTAATGCATAGAATAACAAGAAAAGTGTATCTAGCACAATACCAAGATTTATCTTAAATTGATAACATAAAATTGTATGAAGGTGATACTACTATCTTGTCTTTTCTCAAATCAGAGACATCTAAATTAATTGTAAAAACTCATGTTTTAGGTTGTTCAAGTTTGTTTGGTAGGAGTTTCTCCTTATTAAGTAGTATAGGCAATAATTTGCTAACAAAAAAGTAAATTGAAAAGTTTGATGTAGGAGAACTCACAGATAACAAAATACTATTTTCTGACTCTCTTCTTTTTTTTGATTTTCATGTCATGAGTGCAATGGCAATGACATTACTCTGGAAACTAAGAAAAAATTTGTCATCATGACATTGTCTGGCCCTGGGCAAGTCAGTCAACATCTCTACTTCTGTATGCTCAGCAGTGGAACAGAGAGAATAAAGCTGTATGTACTCTGTAAATCCCTGAGAGCTGTATTACAGCATCCTGCAGAAATACTTCTGAGAAGGGATTAAAAAACTTTGCAATGTGGCCCTGACACTTCTCATGTATTGCAAGAAGTGCTGCACCTCAGAGTTGGCTGTAACAACTCCATTAAAATCTTCAGTGTCTGGTAGTAAGGTTTACTGATTGTTTATGATATCAAGGAAAAAAGTCAAGACCTTTCCACTCAGCTATAAAAAGGATGGCTGCACATCTGAATTAAGGTCATACAGTTTACCCTGGCTCCACTTTCCTTCACTTTCTGCACCTGTCCTCACACAAGAACTCCGGCATCAAGTGGATGTGCCTTAACCTCAGGATCCTTTACCCAGTGCTTGTCCCACAGAATTCCTTTACCTCACATCACTCTTCTTCACCTCATGTGTCCTTTTTCTTTGTGGTTTTTAAGACTGGTAGAAAGAGCAGTGCAGAGCCATCATGCCAAGAATAAGGCTCATCTTCTTATAGGTGTCTTAGAGTATGCAGATTTCCTTTATGAATTTTGCATAAAGAACTTAATGCAAATGGAATATACAATTACCTTCCCTCACAAAAAGTGCTGTGAGTATTAAATAGTTAATGACCATTAGGCTTTGTTAAATATCATTTTGCAATTTTGATTTCTCAATTCCAACATGTTATTCTAGTAGGTATTGCATCTAATTATCTGTCACCCCTGTCTGGAGTAAAGATCATATATTTTAGCTGGACTACTATTGCAGAACCTCCTTTATCTCACAGCAAGGCTGTTACCTAATTTGGGATGAAACAATTCAACCCTAAATGGTCTTTTAACATCCCTTTAGAGATTTCAAGATTTGAAGCAAAGCTTTATTTTTGTATGGCATTCCTTTAAAAATAAATCAACTGAACTTCTAACGAAATTCTGGAATTTATGTGACTAATAACAGACTGTAATTACTATCATCATTACATCAGTATGCTTTTTTTTGTTTTCTTAGGAACTTAAGCTTTATTTTTAGGGACTGAAAACTGTTTAATAAAGTAGGTGTGTTCATTAAAGATGCTTAAGTGCAGGAGCAGGAAAGAAAATGCTTGCATTATGTCAGTGAGCACAATATTCTTTGGACCTTTTATCTTCTTTAATTGGGTTAAGATTTCCCTCCCAAATTGGACCTTGTTCAGATATTTTTCACCACTAAAAGTTTTATTATTAAAAGCAGAGCTTGACACAACTTACATAATATAAATTAATTTTGGGAATATCTTGAAATTCAATCTTGGGAATATCGTGAAAAGAATAAGTGTCCATTTCACAGAACTACAAAAATAGAGAATTTATTTACAAAGCGATAAATTTCAAATTAAAAGTCTGTATTCTTTGCATCTTAGTGTATTATAAGAATTACATTACTAAATTACAAACAGGATAATGAATTTAACAAGTTACTGAGGGAAAAAAAGGAGATGAAAACAGAATGA
This sequence comes from Hirundo rustica, assembly GCF_015227805.2. Classification (NCBI taxonomy): domain Eukaryota; kingdom Metazoa; phylum Chordata; class Aves; order Passeriformes; family Hirundinidae; genus Hirundo; species Hirundo rustica. The sequence continues at coordinate 18,737,620 of NC_053453.1, read as the reverse complement.
ATATGAGAAGAAACTGTATCCCAATAATCAACATCCTGTAATCTAATTGTAAAATAATCTGACCTAAGAGAACTGGAATAAGCTGTACAAAAGCTTTTTATTAATGAATAATTTGTTAAAAAATTATTTCTTGCTTTTTCCATACTAAGAATGTTTTTTCTCTCTTAATTTAAGAAATAAGGTTTTTTTCAAAAGGAGATTTCTGAATTTAAAATCACACTTTGTGATGTATGAACCACATGTATTCAACCATTAATTTCAGATTTTTTTCATGGACACTGTTTGAAAATTCTATTTGTAAATATAATGATAATTCAAAATATTATTCTTGTAGAAGAATGGTCAAGGGTGAACACCCAGGAGCCCAGAAAATGAAGTTACCGCATGGGAGAAACCAAGAAGGGCTTGAATTATTCCCCAGTAAGAGTCCTCATTCTCCTGTGAAGAAGACCAGATCCAAATATAAACCTGGCTTCTAAAATCAACTCCCACATTTATACTTAGCAAAATAAATTTTAAAAAATTGGGTTAGTACTATCCCCAAGCACTGAAGGTGAGGATATGTGGCTTCCTTGCTGGGGCACGGAAGTCGTCTAATCTCACTTTACTGGCTTCAAGACTCCATGAGAGAGTGCTGAGCTGTGAGGTTTGGATGGAAGGGCCCCTCTGGACCTAAGTGAGGAACCCTGGCCCTTTCTTCTCCAAAGTGGTATAGACGTGCTCTCACACATTTCACATGTAGGTTGTTTGGGGCCCTCTCCTTAAACACATCACTGCACCTGGATCTTGGATTGTAGTCTGATTTGCAGTTAATACAAATTGAAAGATAGGAATGCTGCATCTCATTTCCATTTGTTCTCCAGATTTTTTGAAATCCCAGACAGATGTTTTTATTTAATATATGAAAGGCATGCAAAAAGTAAAAGTCAGAGTGTATTCAAGAAGAATGCAGAACACCGTGTTGATTGAATGTTTTGAGCTTCCTTTCATACACTGTTCAGTTGTCATTTTACTAGTAATTTATTTTAAAACAAAATTTTTAAATCAAGTCAACAACACTACCGGTAGTATTAATGGCTAATATGTGGTATTTAAATGGTGCTTGTCTCTTCAAAGCATTTTACAAATATTGATTCATTATTTACTGAAGAATAGGAAAATTTTGGGTGGACTATATTAATGTATAATCTTTGAATTAATTAAAATTTATAGTGTCAGTATTGCTTTTGGCAGAATTCTTAGTATTTTGTTGGAATTTGCCTAGGACAATTTTCAGCCACTTTATTTGTCCATCTTCCTGGAAGGTATAAGTTTAAATCTGAAATGTTAAAGTCTGGAGTAGCATAATTTTTTTTATTCTATGTTTTTTGTTTTTATCTCTTAGATATAGATCTGCTTTGCAGATTTTGGACACACAACTTAAAGAAAAAACACACAAATGCATCTTGGGTTATTTAAAAATTATCCTTCACACAGCTGGTCAACAACAGTAATGGTGATGGGGTCTCACCCTGTGCAGCTCTCCAGGGACCACAACAGATCCAATCTGGGAATATGAGTAAGGGTTGAGGGCAGGTGAGAAGCAGCACGTATGCAGAGTTCACAAGGAAAATTTCCAGGTTAGAAATACTGCAGAAGAGCCAGGAAGATCACAGAGCCATAAAAATGAACTGTGCTCCTCAATTACCACCTGGAAACACAGCAGAATAAAGGATTACCAGAAAGCTTTTACCACCTGCTGTAGCCATTTTGTGCTATTCTTGAGACAGAGAATTGCTGTAGAGAGGTCCCAGGGAAAGTTTTTTGGTGTGAATAACAGCCAAGGACACTGTTCTTTCTGGAGCTCCCAGAAGAATAAATCAAGTAGGCCAAGTTTTAGGTTTTGGGGTGGGTTTATTCTATGTCTGATCTTTATCTGTCTTAACCCTTATAAAATGTCTAAAGCTCCTGATCTGAGGCAGGCTGAATAATCCTACAGCTGACTTAAATTTCCTTTCTTATGTTAGATTTTTGGAAGATAGATTGACTAGATGGGAAAGTGCTCTCATCTATTTGCTATCACAGATCCTCTCTTTTCACATTTCCTATCCTCACAGATCCTCTCTTTTCTTTGACATTCCCTTCTGTCACTGAACATGTGTCCCTTTAAGTGTCGACAGTGATCTGAGGAACCATCATTCTACTGCAATCTCCACTTGTATATACTAAGATAGACAATCTTATTTCTAACTCTTTGCATGACCTGCGTGTAAAGAGCCATTATCTGTTTTGGGGTTTTTTAAATTTATTTCATGTCCCCTAGTGTTATAGACCAAATGATCTCTGTTGATTGATAACTTCAGAACAGCCATCATTAACGGCCCAAGAAGAGGACTTTTTCTTTTCGTAGTAGAGCTGCACTGCATCTCAAATGTTTTGTAACTATTTTTCAAAAATCTAGATAAATTATGGTTATAAATAGAAGTTGTTATCCTGGCCATATTATTCTGAAAAGCATCCATTATTTTAGTGCAGAATTTTCACTTAAGTAGTATACCTCTGGCTTTCTATATAGTGGATTGGTATTGCAGTGCATCATCCAAAATATTTTGCTATTCCCAGTGATGAAAACAAAACAGTCACCTGGCAATTGAGAGGACAGACTTCAAAAATAAGACACCAGGTAGGAGGCAATAGTAGCTTCATCATCATATGTAGGCAGAGTACAGGTTTCCTTAGGAATCAACATAGATCGTCTCTTTTCTTTGGCATTCCCTTTTGTTATAGAGAGTGTCCTTATAAAAATACACAATGATATAAGGAAATTTAATTTCTGCCTGACCATTTCAAGATTCAACTCATTACTGCAGGTATGTTCAAAAGAATATGTAATATATTAGCTCAAAAGAATAAAAAAAATTTTAAAAAATTAAGAAAGATTCTCTGAGCATTAGTCTACATTTTCTAACAGTATACTTAACAGGTATTTTTCTCAATTTTACAAGCACTTGCTTTAATTACAGAATATAAGACAGTCAATTTGTAACTAAATACTCTGTTTCAGTATCATATGACATCTTTTTCCTTCAGATGGAGAATTGCCTGCTTCTGCAGAATTAATGCTTCTGCAGAATCTAGCGTACCAGATTTTTCCAGCTCCTGTCCTCAGATCACAAAATCATGAGATTTTTTTAACTTTTGCTTCAGAAAGTTAAAAAACCCAGGCATACTGTTCTTCTGAAATCTTTCCATCACAACTGAACACCAAACAACGAACAGGCAACCATTAGAACAGCACTTTTTTCCTGACTCTTTGAATGAACTAGTTGGAAATTTCACTATGGCCATCACTTTCCAAATAAAAGCATCGACATTCTTTTTCTCTGTGGTTGTTACATGGCTTAGTAATCATTGCAAAACATTTATACCTACACTTATCCTGAAACGATCTGTTGCTCCACTCCAAACATGCAATACTTATGCTGTTTATTATACTAATCTTTTCTTAATCTCTTGCTATTAACTGTTCAATATAACCAAATTGATTGAAGAGGTTTTTTTGGTTTTTGTTTTTTTTTCATCAGCTGAGTTTCTTTCTTCCCAGTTTTTCACATATCTGAGACAACAGGTAATACGCAACCTTCAAACATCTCTTAATTAACAAAATATTTCTACTCCTGACAGCTATTGTTAAGTCCAGCAAAGGTAATTTTTTTTTTTTTTCTGGCAAAGAAAGAAAAAAAAAGAAAAAAAGTAAAATTATTATCTATACTGCAGAGTAGTTTAAAGCACCAAAGGAATTTTAAAGTTTTGTGCTTAATGTTTAATTGAAGTTTAGCTGACAGCTTTGGGGTCATATCTGAGTACTTGTTCTAGCATTGAGTCTTCATCATGCATATGTATTTAGGAGATACCAGGCAAATAAATATGTAAAGGCTTTCTGCTATTTCTTCATTGCTACTTCCTGGCAGTAGTCCCATTCCTGTAGCAAGATCCTACACCTAGTCCTCTTGTCAACAGACCTACAACACTTTACACACAAGATTGTTTCTTTTCCATCACATATTTGAGGGTACAAAAATTTCAGAAGTCCATCTGTGGAATGCAAAAAAAAAGAAAATGTAGAGAGAAGGGAAAGAGCTTGTATGCAGGTTTGACTAAAATTTAAATAAAACACCTACAAAGACTATAGTTTTCCTGTTGGAAGTTACTAACTCTGAAGTGCTTCTTACTCTCAGTACTCACTGTAGGGAGAGTTGATTACAATATTAGTTCTTATTTAAACATTTCATTCAGGTGGCTAAAATCAAGATGAATCAGGGCTTTGGAACAGATATTTTCTATTGCTTATGTTGTAAAGCAAGCTTTGGAAACACTGTTGGAATTCTCTTCTCTGACAAGCTCCACCTTCAAAAGAGTTTGGGCTTCAGCTTCTAATAGCTCCAAAACAGTATATTTCAAGTTTTTCAAAGATTTTCCAAGCGTGGATTTTCAACACACCCACCAGTTCATACACTGAACTTTTCTCAGAAAAAACTAATCCCTTCATTTTATTAACACAATCTGAGTTTCTCTGAAGGTATGGTCTTCAGTCTAAGCACTAAATTTATGACCTTTTGTCTCTTAAGTTGATTTTTTGTCATACAGCAAATGTTTATAAAACAACAGTATGCAAGACAGAAGTCTACGCATGCATAAAAAGTTTCATTTAGGTAACAAAATTCTGAAATCTTACTAGAATTTTTCCTTCTGCACTAGTCTTTAAAATAAAAATATTTAACTTGGAATGTTTTTCTTGGAAACAAACCAACCCATCAATCACCCAAAGAGTTCCCCCCCCACTTCTTTCCCTCAGTGGGCTGTCTACAGATATTGTTATAATTCAGCATAAGCTTTCAGATCATTAAAATGCCAGGGTTGCCTTAAGAGAGATCATGGTGTTCCTTGCCTCAAACACCTTGGCAGTGTTGGTCGCACAGCTCGACACTGTTCCGCGTGAGGGAAGGGTGCGTAGTGGGGGAGCTGCCATCACTCACCGCTGTGCACGCGGAGTGTCCCTTCTGCAGGAACCTGCCTGGGCACAAACAATAGCTCGTAACCCTGCTTACTATTTCCTTCATATATACACACACACTAAAAAAATAGAAACTCTGGCTTTAGTGCCAGCCCAGACGTGTGTTTCTAAAGGTCAGTTTAATTCATCAGAAATAGTTGAAAATATGCCAGTTGAAAGGATGCCTTTCCACTGGGTCTTTTTGCTCTTGTGAACAAATGTTTCCTAATGTTGAATGCCTACATAAAGGGCAAGTTCTCTCTACAGAACTGCACAGTGCCTATATTACTGATACTGGGTTCTCACCTCATATATAGACTTTTCTGCTGCACTGAAGTAACAGTTCAAATATCAAGATCAATACACTTCATGAGGGACTGGGGAGATATGTCTCTTTTCTCACCAATGTAAACTTGGAAATAAATGATGGTACTACCTCCTTTACCACAATCTAATGCTAGTGTTTTAGCAACATCCATAGTATCAACAGTCTGTCAGACTGTCAAGCACATACATGCCATAGACGTACAAAGGGGATTTGGAGATCCAAGATGAGCACTGGCTGGTGAGATATTATGTATGGGAGGACACAGGCTGGAGCACCTCATTTTGACTCAAAGCACTAAAACTTTGCCTCTGTATGAGAAAAAGGTAATACACTAAGGCATGGGGGGACAATGAGCACAAACTGGTTCTAAGCTAGAAATCTCATCTGCTTGGCAGGCTGCCCAAGACTCTGGTTAACTCAGAAAAAGGAAGAAGCCAGAGGGACTTCAAATCTCTTCTGGGAAAAACAAAGCAATGATGACAACAGTAATATGAGCAGGAACTACATATTTATTTGCACATTCTTGTATATATTGAATAACTGTGCATTACAAACACATTAATTCATAAAGACAGTGGAATTCCTTAATTTTTAATCATTTACTTAACGGACTATTTCTGACAAATCAATATTATCTGCCTGATTTTCCTGTAGATCTATTTGTTGCAGTGTTTTTTTCAGAAACGTAGAGTAGCAACTGAAAGAAAAAGTAATAAAAAAGTATCTTTAATAAAAAATGGCTATTATTTGTGATCATTGGATTGGTTTGGTTTTTTTTTTTTTTTTTTTTTTTTGCAATTATCAGAGTTTTAAAAGTAGTAGATATACATAAGAGATGCCAGGACAAGCAGCAGAACATAGGAATTAACTTTGGTAACAAGAATACATCTAAATCTTATGGTTAGGTATGAAAGGGGTCAAAAGAAAAGGTCACACTACCATTTTTCTAATGATTATTTAATAAATATGTCAGAATATAAATTACAGAAAAGAGATGCCATTAGATTTATCTACACAGGTCTTCATATCAAAAGCTAAAATGGGTTACACATTACTTAAGATTTCTGTATTTTCATTTGCAAATAGGACAGTTAAAAATATTTCTTCCTGAGCAATAGAACTACCTGAAGATAGCACACAGAAGCAATCACAGATTCAACTCCTGAAAACAGCTTTTTGTATCCACTAAAGTAACCACTTTAGGAAAGGTAGTGCAGGATGGTTCTACCAGTCCTCAGGTGAGGAATAAACAATCTAACGATGCAATCAAGCATCAGTTCTCTTCCCAGCTCTTTCCAGCTCCTCACCTCTGTGCCTGTGCCTCCAGGCCCTGCTCCACAGAACAGGCAGGCCTTGAAGACACTGCTTTTTCTGAGTTCCAGCACTATTGTACACAGCACTTCTGGAACCAGCAGCATGACAGCAGACCACCACACAGGGACCCTGCCTATATTAAGAGCACTCAAAGGAATTTTGACACACATACAGCTTTCACAAGAATAATTTTTAGTGTATTGCTATAACTTTTCAAGGTATTTAGATAATTGAATATTCATAAAAGCCATTTCATGAGGAGAAATAGAGGATGGTCATTCCCTGTCTGGGATACCAACATCCTTTAGTGATGAGTTTGCCGTAGCACTCCTAACACGGCAATTCAAAACCTAGACTGAAAATTATTAGGAGTAGGTTTTAGTTTCATTGCCTTCATAGCCTTCATTGCATTCTTTAGCATAACTATTCATATGTCTATTTATACTCGTGAACATGTCCTGGAATAACTTTGCCACTATACTACAACATCCCCATTGTAAATACTTTCCAGCAGGAACAAGAGAAGCCAGTTTCCCAGCCAAGAAACCAGACTTCAGCAGGAAGTGATCTCAGTAAGCATATCCTTCATTTCTGGAGTTATTTGCTTGAGCCAAAAGTCGAATGAGGACACATCTAAGCACACAAACTAGTGTAAAGAAAATACACTACAAATTAAAGGGAAATCAGTCAACAGAAGATATATGAAATACATTAGGCTCCATTTCTTTTGTCAACAATACATACTTCTGCAATTAAAATAGCAATATTTTCTAATTAACATATTGAAATGATAAAGTATCATTTACCTCTAAAAGTCTTCCAGCTATTCTACTGTGATCTAAACACAGATGTGGATTAAGGGGTGTGTTAAAAAAAAAGTCTGTCTTTAGATGGAGGTTGGAAAATCTTATACAATAGTGTGAAGCACAGTAGCATACACACTGAATTACTGCCAGATTGCAAAGGTCTTTCCTTTGCCTGTTCCTTATGCTTGAGACAGTATGCAAAAGTTACAAAGACATTGGACAGTGATGACTGGAAACCTCAGAACACATAAATATCTTACTAATTTGTGACTGCTGCTTTTGCTTTTTTGCTAAGATTTGATGATGGTTTATGAATCAGGCCTTCATTATCTGACAGTTTTTAATGTTTGGGTTGTTTTTTTAATACCATGATTACAATTATTTGTCCATAGGGTACCTAACTCTAAGGAAAATTTGGCTCACACCTTCCAGTCTGGGATGTGGCAGTGCAAGAATTGTTTTATCAAGTTCTTAAGTAATTTTGTAAGTTTTATAAGAAGTTTTATGTTATGGTTCATTCCACTGTGCCCCCATTTTCTGTAACGGTTCCTCCCCTATGAGTTCGCTGTATAGCAAGTTGTTTTATCTCAATCCCCTCTCCTCCCTGCTCTGGGGCATCCTGTCTGTCACTTCGGGACCCCTCCCTGGACTCGGGAATCTCCCAGGAGAGGCGTCGAGTGATAGGCTGGTGCCTAGGAAATCCTCTTTTCCCCTTTGGTGAGTGGTCCGATGTTTAAAAGTGGACACCCCCTGTTATCCCCCTGAATTCCCTGAGTTGCTGACCTGTCATTGCCACCCCTGAATCCTCCCCCGTTTATAAGTTTGGGGAGGGAAATTCAAAGGGGCTCTCTCCGGGCAGTGGGAAGAGTGGCGGAGCTCCCGCCGCTCGTACCTTGATAAACCATCATTAAACCTGCCTAGCAGAGAGTCGACCCTTTGTCTGCCGCCGCTGTCAGGACGCAATTAAAGCCAGCCGCCGGTGGGGAGCTGAGACCCACAGGAAGAGGTTGCTCGCCTGCTTGCAACCCCAAGCGAAAACGCTTTGGCCGCTGTGCAGATCTGAGCCAGCCAGGGGCCAGCGCCTGCCAGGCGTGGAAGGACAGAGCCACACTGGAATTTAGTCGTTATGATGGAAAGATACTTCAAATACTGTAATTGATACTTTGTGGTTTCTATCACTCAGTATGGAGTCCTGTATTTCCTGTACATCATTCACCATGTAATATATTATTATCTATTCCTTTATGATTCTTTTTTTGTGCTATGTATAATACCTGAATATACTGGAAATGATCATGAAAACTCTTGACAGTACCTCTGTGAGATTTACTGGCATTATTATTTCCACATCTCAGGGACAAGAGTACTATTGTTAAGAGTCCAATATATACCTAAGCAAAATGTTTATCTTCATCTGGCTTTCACCTAGCCCTTCACCCTAATCTCCTTGTCATTTCTACACTTCCTTTAGCTTTTCACAACTGTTGATTCCACACATTGGTGCATCCTCCCTTTCTAGGCAGCAGTACAGGAAACAAAGGACAAGTTCTTATCTATTTTTCAGTACCTAATATGACAATAGTTCCTGACAGCTAAAAGGGGCAACCCTAAGGAAAATTCTGGTCACACCTTCCAGTCCTGGATTTTAACACTCCCAGTTCAAATGAACTCTTCAGATAGTTTCTGAGTACCAATAGTCTCTATTGTGAATGTGGCTCTAATGAGACACTAGAGATTTAAGAAGGTTCACAATTTTTCCAAATATCCAGAAGTGTCATATCAAGTGTATTTCTGACATCAGAATGACCTCACTATTTTTTTGACAGAAAATATAACTCAGTGCAATACTTACTGACATTGACAATTATTAGTCTATAATACTTCACCCTTAGAGACTCTTATGAAACTTGTATGTCCTTTTCTGAATACATTTAATGCTTAATGATTAGACATAATTGTGTTAATACATTTAATCATTAAATCTCTTAAATGAACAATGATACATTCTAAATAATAACCTATTTATAGCTAACTTTCCAAAACTGCTAAGGGATAGGACAGGAAAAGAAAAAAATGTTTTGTGCTACTTTAGAACATAAATTTCTTTTTTATATATTTAAGGAGCAGCAATTTATAAAAAATCAGCAAAGAAGACTGGAAGAGTGTATCACAAACTGAATTGTGACATCAGGACTTGTTTTGTGCTACGAATAGACACTTCTTTAGTATTAAGACTTATGCAAATGAATTCCTTTTGACTTCTATTAATTTAATCCAGGTTCTTATTAATAGTGAAACAATATGTTTAATTATTTGTTCCCCCAGAACTTCTCATCCAAAATGTTTTAAGTCTTACTCAAATCTTACAGGAATCTATGGAGAGTAGAAACCAAAAGTGTATTTTAATTCCTCATATTTCCAATATTTCCAATAGCTTTTTTTACACATAATCTACATTGAACAGCTGTGCACAGTAGTAGTGAGAAATCTGTTAATTCATTATATGAGTCAAATAACAATATTTCCTCTTGGCATTTAGTTCTAGTGATTAGAATTAAGTAGCAAAAAATGGGAAGGGAGTGCGGGAAACAGAGAAAATACTTTCCAGAAAGCAAGAAATAATTCTTTGAGATTTGTACATATTCTGGAAGATTAAAATAAAATAAGAAAATATAAACAAAAGGGAAAAAAACCCTAAATGCTCTTGCAATCCTTCTTGTTATTAAAATGACTCTGGATGAAAATTTAATTATGTAATTTTTTGCCCCTTCAAAGGCTTAGGGCTTGACTACACTGCAAATTAAGACATTTTTACAATATCAGGGTCATAGCTGTATTAGTTTAAGCTGGTTAGTACACATAGCAATATGAATGAAGATGAGACATTCATTTCAGAAAAGTCTATCTAGAACTGCCAAGAGCCATAAGAAAACTTCCATGTATTTTTCTACTGCTGAAGTTTGTAGCTTTTATCATTACTAAGTAAATTAAAACCAGCACAGATATCATACTCTTCTGATCACTGCACAGATATAAAAAGCAGGAGTACACAACCTGTGCCTGAGTGTGACAATTCATTTCAGCTATAGTGCTTCCATCTATCTCCCCTCCTTCCCAAAGGCTCACCAGATACCAACCAGGATCAACAGCAGATTTGATGCCCTGGCAATCTGCTTACTAATGCCATTTTTCCTGGGAAACTACAGTCTCCATTCCAGCATACAACTAAATTGCAAGTGTAACTCTCATATGGCATTTAGCAGTTCCAGCAGTCCCAAAGGATCCAACACACCAACAGGCTGAAGAAAGATAGTGTCCAAAACCAAGCTGCTATTCCCAGAATAGTTAATCTTTCCCAGTGCCACCCACTTGCTTTTCAGTGATTAAAGTTCTGTTGAGTAAGAAAATGGTCAGGAAAAACTCAAAATACTATTCAAGTAGCAACATGCCCCCTCTGGCTACTCTTTTTTCCAGAATCTGTACAAATGTAAAGACACAATGCCTTCACACAAATATATGTGCATGTATGGGCAGTAGATCAAAGTCCTGTGTTTCCATATGTGGCACATCCAATCATAAGGATAAAAGTATCATTATGGTCTTCAGAAGCCTCCGCTGGAGTTAAGGAGGCCTACTCTGACAAGAGAGTTGGCCTACTGTGCTCTAAGTTTCCCAGAGATTGTTGTTTTGAAGAATTTGAAGGCTGTTCATAGAGCATGACAATTTGGAAGGAAATCAAGGCTTCGTTCTCTATTTAGCTATTACTATATATAATGATATATCTTCACTTCACAATATATATACTCATTAGTTTCAGTAGGTAAAATCATATCCATTCAGAAATCTGTTTGCACAACTTTATATTTTCCTATCAACTTAAGATGTAACAAAAGTCTATCTTCATTAAGCTATTACTAAGTTCTGTCCTTTCTACAGATGGTAACTTGCCAAACAATTGAGGAATTATTTAGTACATGAATGAAACATATACACAGGCAGAAAAGGATAATAGAGAGGAATAGAACAAATATAAAGCAGCACAAAAAGTTAATTCTCAGAAATTAGACTTCTGATAGCTAAACAAAAATTTAGGGAAAAAAAGAGAACAAAAAAACCCTAAAATTTGTGCCCCATAGAAATGTATATGAGATCCCTTAAAGTTTAAGTATACATTTGGGATAAATTTATTGAAAATGTTTTGAAACCAAAATAAACAAATAGCTAGGGTATAGATGAGACCCTTGTACAAGAATGTCTGACCTTTAACTCTTCCCCAGAGAATTTTGGGAAGTTGATACTAACACTTAGCTCTTAGAATGAGGTCATGTGTTTCTATCCAAGTAACTAGTCTTTCTGCAGATTTAACTGGAACATCAGAGCACTGTCTATGCAAAGGTTTACATTTGCTCTAAATTAGACGTGGCACCACTAAGAATCATGGCATGTTTGTAACTAGCAACAAATTTACAGCAGTCATAGAGTCTCTCCCCAGTTGCACTTGTAAATATTTCCTTTGGTGGTAGACTGTGAAAGAAGCCACACTCAGTATTCAGCTGATGATGAAGTCATACCATACATGAAAAATATCATAGGAGAAAAAGTGAATAAATCAGCGTGCCTGTAAATAATAAATATAAAAATAAATAAATAAATTCACAAAGATATGCAAAGCAGGTTGCATCCAAAAAAAAAGTAAATATTTATTTTATTTGTAATCTTGCAGACAAAGATTGAAAATTAAACCTGTGAGAGCAAGATTGTCACCAAGATTTATGGCTGTCCTAGATAAAGATCTAATTTTTAGCAAAAACAGGTCACATATTGTTTGGATGGAACTCATTTGTATGGAACTCAGTTGTTACTCATTATTATTCTGGTTATGACTCTAAGAGGAAAAATGTTCCCCAGACAAAATTCAATGATATGGGTGGAGCTCTCCTTTGAATTTTCGGTTTGTTTGAACTCTGTACTCCCCAAAGTTAAACCTGGGGGATGTGAATCCACATGAAATGAAAACGTTAATGTGGACCTCTTTTGAACCAATTTGCTAAGATTACACAGCTTTTTCTATAAAGCCTCAAAACAGAAAACTGTTTCAAAAATGTCCAAAATTCAGAACAGAGATAAAACATCTGTAATAAAATTTCTGGAATACTCAAAAGTAATTCCACAAGCCATGGAATACTATAATCCAATTTGAGCTAATTTGACTAATTTGCAGCATGTCTCTAGCTTTTCACAATCCACTTACTGCACAGAGAAGAAATACTTTACTGAGCTGGGAGTGAAGCTAAGTAAAATCCTAGCTTTAGGAAGATATTTTGGAAGTTGAAGCCATTGTCCATCTGAAACTGATAGCTATGTCCAAGCAATTGTACACGATGCTCTTTTCAGAAATACAGCCTTTGCATTTCATTCATGATCTGAGTGCATATTAGTAAATCACTCGCACTATGTTTTATAGCAATAATCTGATTTTAAACCTACCTGAAGTATATGAAAGGCATTTTAAATAAGTTTTTCACTGAACTTTGTTCAGCACATGACACATTCTCAAAGTGTCTTCCTATGGGGGACAATGAACAAGAGGGTTCAAATTTGCCCATCTGGCTGTTGGAGCTCTCACGGTTATTCTAAGGATCAGGTGAGCGTGAAGGGTTTCTGAGTGCAGTTGTGCAAGTCATGTCACAAGCACAAGCTGCCTTGCTCCACATGGTTGGCTCTGTTCAATCATATGAGTTGTTAATGCCACTTTAATGTACCTGATTTCATGTATTAGGTTTTTGTTGTTGTTGTTGTTGGTTTTTTTTTGTTTTTTGTTTTTTTTTTTAAATCCGGTAGGGAAAAGTTTTCAATTGCCACAATCTAATATTTTTTCCTAGTCACTTCAAGCAATAAATTCTGAGGATATTTTAATTAAGTCTACATAAAGCTAACCTTTCTGTTCCTTAACAGATCTTGAATTACTGAATGCAGCATGTAAATGACTTGAATTATTCTATGCAACATATTTAAATACCAACAGTGGTACACAAGTAACAGGACATATTCTGTGTCTAGAGCAAGCAGCTCAAGAAGGTTCAGAGTGCAACTGCTCTTTGCCTTTCCCTGATGATGTAAAGCATAACCATTTGTCAGAGAAGTGAAAATATACATCAAACCATTGCAAATTGGTGAAGAGAGCTTGGAACAAATAATCTTCAGATTTTAGATTTTAATGTGAATAGGTAGATGAGAGTAAAGCACATGCCAATAAATATGAATTTTCATATAGGTAAAAAGTAATCTCCAATTCAGGAAAATTCCTAAAAAGCGATGGATTTGGGAGATTTTTAAGACTGAGCAGAACAGTTGTGTGAGAAACACTGGATTATTTTGATTAGATAAATTGGTTTCTAAGACTGATCTTCACATGATTAGAAGACACCACTGATCTGTAGTATTTTTATGTCTTTGTTCTCCCTTTATTTCATATGGGAAACACATATATGTACATCCTTACTTATTTTGCATCATTAATTATTTGTATATTTATGTGTTTATTAACATATAGAGCTTATTTGGTTTGACTTTATTTAATTTCACTTAATTTTCCTCCTTCCCACTGTATCTATCTCTTTCTTTTTGCTATTTCTTATGACTTCTGCATTTCTGACCATTTTCTTGTCCCTTCTGGCTACTCCTTTCATAGCTTTTTTTCAGCCATTATCAGTTTTTTATTCACATCTGGGTGTCTTCTGTTTCAGCATCTGGATCCAATAAACTTCTCACTGCACATTTCTCTTCTCTCCATGTGTGATCAGAGACAGCCCTTGATGGTAGTGGAAAATAAAAAAAAAAAAGAAACACAAAACCCAAGAATTCTCCAGGCTACTAGGCCTGGAGCATAATTTTTTGATTGTCTTTCCTCAGAAGGTATCTATTCATTTGGATGTGATTAAGAAAGACAGGTTCTCCTAGGTAGGAATGACAGATCCTTGTTTAGGGTTTTGCATTCTCAGATGCAACTAAATGTAATAATCTATGTTGAGACGCAGGTCTTGTGAGTGAACATGATAAATATTGCCAAATTTTACTGCATTTAAGTCACAGGTGTTTAGTCTACGGAAGCTAATTTTACCAGTGTGGTCCAGTGGAGAGATACATTACTCTAAAAGGAGTTGAATGTCTTAGCAGAGCAGCATTTTCACAACATTGTTTATCTGATCTAAGAGTGAGCTTCAACTGGTGATCAAAAGGCAAAGATAATTTTGTTTTTGCTCCTCTTCATCTATAGCTCACATAACTGTGATGGATCTACCAACTCAGTTTTGTGGTACTCAACTGACTAAAAAAAGTTTTCTTGTTTTTTCTGGAGCATCAAATTCCAGATGCATCAGATATCTGACCTGATAATACCCCAAACTGTTCAGCCTGGCAAATGCATTATGCCACTACAGGAAGGTTCAGCCACAGGCAAGATGGCAAATGACTGTGGTATCACATCCTGATGGTTGCTGGAAGTTAAGCCATTGAAGAAGGCATTTCTAAGTCATGTAAATAATGGCAAAAATATTTTCTACTAAAGTTATTCATTAAATCCCAAATTTCACCAACATAAAACTCTAGCAAGTATAATATCTAACATTGAAGGTGTAACAGGTATTATACCTGTTTTACAGAACAGGAAGGTGTAAGATAGTTCATCAAACAATTGATAGGTGGAAAAAATAGCTTATTTGTCTAAATGAACACAGTGCAACCAGTGTTAATATATTAATTTGTAAAGTAATTAATATGATTAATTTTGTCTTGCTTTAGAATAGTAACAAAATCTAGAAGCTGAAATAAAAGTTGGGTGCATGTTTTCTTTTACTTTATTAGATTGAGTAAAGTCACCCTCTACCCCTCCCGCTCTGCCTTTATTCATGTTCACTTCTCAAGCTAGAAATTCCAGACACAAAACCAGATTCAATAGAGAAGAGATCTGGCATTTTCATTGATGTTTCACTCAAAGCAATTAAAAAGAGACAGGAAAGGAAAGCAATTTGTTATTCAGGCAGCTTGGTCCTGGTGTCCTTTGTTATTTTTCACATTTACTTTGCACAAAAACCTGACAAAATATTAGCGTAACAGTAATTATTAAAGATTAAACTCCTTTACCATTTGGCTAAGACCTTAGATCCCAAACTGCAAACACATAATATTTTTACTAAAAGAAGAACATGCAATCAAGGGACATTCTAGATTTGCAAACCAAGCGTGGTTATAATCATTTGAAAACTGTATCTAAAAGAGGTCATGAACATCACTAGATCCTCCATCCAAGCGTTAAACAAAACAGGAATTTAAAATACAGCATTCTTGATACTTTCCAGGTATAAGAACAAGTGCAAGAAAAACAATTTCTAACAGACCATATAAACATCAAATATTTTAGGTCAAAAAGAAAGAGAAAAGGGGGAAAACAGAATCGCCTATAATTTTTTTAGCAAGTCAGCCTAAAGAGTGGTTCCTCACTGAATAGAACCATTATAGAGATTATGATCTCTCAAAGGCTTTTTTTTTTTTTTTTTTCCTTTTTACTCAGGTGAGTAAGGCTAAAACTTTCAGGTTTTTTTATTTAAAGGAATAATTTATGGTTTATTTCCTTGTTCTGTAACCAAAGAAGGAAAGAACAACACAGAAGCTCTTCTTGTAAATATCTTCTATTTGTTTTATTTATTAGTAAAGTTTCATTCTCTTCTGAAAAAGCATGTGCATTTCAATTAAACTAATATCCAGCCTAGGAAAATTACTTCAGCTGAAAACATGTTGAAACCAGGAAACTATAGCTTCCTTGTCACAACCAATAAAAAAAAGGAATCTTTATTATTTGTCTACAGGACACAGTGACTGCACAAAAGCCAAGAGTCTACTAACATTGCTCAACATTGAAGTTCCCAAGAGTTAAAAAAAATCTTGCACAGGTTTGGTTCTCAAAATACAACAAATACTAAAGGTCATCTTCTCAGGTAACACCATGATGATAAATGACAAATGACATGAACAAAGCAGAAAGTTCTTCCTCACTTGGAAAAATTCCCTGTCGTATTTACATTTTGTGTTACTAAACTTTTTTCTGAGTTGCAATCCTAATGTTTCTCATTTTAAAAGCAGAGAGAATTAAATCTTTGTTATTTATGCACTACAAGAGAGCAAGAATCATAGAAGCATAAGGTTTTTTAGGTTGTAAAAAACTTTTAAGACTATCAAGTCCTACCATTAATCAGCACTGCAAAGTTCACTGCCAAGTCCACTAATTGCCACATCTGCATGGCTTTCAAACACCTCCAGGATCTGTCTGATAAGCATTTGACTCTCTACAGGTCTTATCCATTTATAGTTGTACTCAATTCTAATGTCTTCAACAAACTAATTCTAAATTCTAATGTCTTCAACTGCAACACATTTCTTAACCTAGACTTTTAGTACAACTCCTTTATTATAATTATCCTACTGATTTCAGTTAAGTTTCAGATGGCTTCCGTCTTCATAACCATATTCTTTTCTACAATACTTTAACCATTATCAGCCAACTACCACAAATTAAAATATCTAATATCAGATCAGGCATTCTAAATTAGTCAGTGACAAAAATAGTTTGTAGTATAGAACCTTAGTCAGTTTTACCATTTGTCAAATTATTTTTTGGTTCTTAGCAAGATCACTTACTCTATTTAGAAAAAAGAGATATATATTCTAACAGAAATTCTTGCCAAATGTAAATATACTTCAAAGGAGGGAGGTGGAAAAATGGATGTATTAAATGACACATAAAATAAGAACATAATCATATTTTAAAGGATTTTAAACATTTTCAGTTTTTAACAAGCAGCAAAATTTTCTACCCGTGACCTTAAGTATCATTGTGGAGGAGAAGCTGGAGGTTGGGAAGTGGGTTAAAACAGAAGTTCAGCTTTAACTTTGTATTATCCAGGGACAATGGCTGAAGTCAATGTTAATCACTGTTTTTCCCTTTTTATTGCTCTCAAAGTGATGAACTTTCCATAGCACCATAGATCAGTGAATGTGTGTAATCCTCCCAGTCCCAAAACATCACAGGAGTTCTGTCTTGGCACTTAATGAAGGCTTTCTTCCTTTAATTTCAAAACTAACAGCACTTTTCTTAGGGCCATAGCTGAAAAATTTCACCCTTGCAAGCAATAACAGTACAAAACAGCTGATTAATGGAAAAAACAAAACAACAAACAAAAAAACTAAAAGGAGAGCAGCTGCCTAAAGTTAGTGATATACACATATTTTTTCTAAGAGATAATCAAACAAATAAACGAGGCATGTGTTAAAAACTACTCCAGGCAGCTATAAATTATGCACTTGTCCTGGAAACAGTAACAAATTCTTTAACTTTACATTATTATAGATCATCCTCCTCTAACCTGTGGAGGCCCAGGAGCCTGCCACCAGGGTAGTTATGCCTCAACCATGGGACCAATGCAAACAGGGAGAAACAGCCCTCTAGGTTATGGTGACAAAAGCCTCCCTCCCATGGGGCTTTGCAGCCACATGATAATATCTTTTAAGTTCTGTTACACTATGGGTTAGTTAGTTCATGTCACCCCTGTTCAGCCCCATTTACCATTTACATATCCTTTCCAGAATGTTCTTCCCTCCCTTAACCTGTATTGGCCTAATTTTGCTGCAGTACTCCACCCCTGTTATCCTATTGATTCCCCTCAGTTCCAGCCACTCCTCTGCACCACTTCCCTTTATCCCTATTGGCCCTTGACCCTCAGATCCACCCCTTTTGTCTTGTATATACCCCTGTGCACTCAGCCCAATCCTGTTCTCGTCCCTGAACCTACTTGGAGCTATTCTCATCCCAGGACCCCTTCGCTGTTCCCTGTTTGTGTTCCTGAATAAACAGTCTGTGGATTTCCAAACGAGAGCCCGTCCGTTCGCTCTGCTGACAGCAGCGTCACAGCAGTGTGCTCTGGGCTCAGAGACACGGGTTGTTCTCTAGGACCGTGTCACGGTGCACATGCAGTGACACCAACGCTATAGAGAAGTCATATGCTACCACAATACATTACACAGTTCAGCTTGTGATAGAGTAACTGGTCTATTCATACATCAAAACACAAGGAAAAAAAAAAAGAATCCACATTCACTTAATGAATGCATCAATAGGTGCTGCATATCATAACTTACACCTTCACTCATCAATAGACCTGCCACTTACTTGAAAGAATTGGGCAAGAATTGCCACTTACTAGAAAAAGTTGTCTTAAGGAATTTATTTAAAGAGTTTGAATACAGCCACATGCATGGCAAAAGTTAGAAAAAAGAATACACTTCCAATAACTGCTGGATGAAGGGGATGCTGCTGGAGCACTGTAAGATCAGCAGCAAGGAACACCTAACCTGCAGTAGGTAGAGCCGGGGTTCAGCGCAACCCTCCCACAACCCCTTTGGTCAGTGTGGATGAAATTCTGGGGTTTACAGTCTCTCTTGCATGCAATGGCTTCTTTATAAACCACAAACAGTCAGTTTTGCCCTGTATGAAAAACAGGACTTTTGGCATCTGCTGGGCAATTCTGTCTGAAAGAGCCCTTTCTGCAGGCCAGATCACCAGTACCATTCACCAGTTCTCTAAAGTCTGGATATTTCTCAACCTCTGTATGCCCCAACCTTTCATTTCATTTTGTTTCCAACATTTCAGCCCAACTACCTTCCAGAAGGGATTTATCCGTGCTAGACTCAAAACCAAACTGTGGTTTTCAACCTTATGCTCTAACTAACAGAGAAAAAGAATTTATATTAGAAATTACTTTTACTTAGAAGTTTTTTAAAAATATCAATTTAGGGTGAGAGTTAAGAAATATGATTAAGGCATTCTATAGCTAGATGGACATTATATAGATATTTATTAGATTTTTGAGACAAGTGCCAGGTAGGCTGATGAAAAATGAGTGAGAGATAATGGTGAACATCAGCTTTTGGCTCCATTGTGTGATAAAGGTTCATATGGACAAATGAGCAAAGTATTGGAAGTCTCTAAATAGTAGATTTGAAAAGGAGGTTGGATACAGATTGAAAGGTAAATGAGTTTGACAGGTTCACTTACAGTGTGCACAGTCTTGTACTGGAACATAGGCAGTAGAACTGTAGAATCCTACTAGGACAATATTTACTTTAGCCGCTGTGTGTGACGTAGTGCTGGGCAATGTTCGACCACTACTGCCTGCTCTTTCTGAAGATGTCACCTAGGCAACATCATCACAGGAGCCTCATAACAAAGTGCCATAGAAAATAATGTCAGGGTAGTTTATATAATACACATAACAATGGATGCCTGTTAAGCAGTCAGATAGAAAACTCTGCTGACTGTCATAGCTCTCTCTTTATGTTCAAACATCCTTCAAACATCCCTGCACACATAAAAGTTTTCACAAATTGTTACAGTACTGACTGTGGAAGGATTTTAGCATTAGAAAATTGTGGAATGCTCAAACAAACAAACAAACAAACAAATCCTGAGCTTTTTTCACACAGCTCAGACACTGAATAAAAAGCCAACAATCTGATATTTTCTGGAAGTCAAAAAATCAGATATATGTCATGTTTCATGGAGATTCTGCATCTAGGTACATGTCATTACCTACTTAACAAGAAGAACATTAACACACAGAACTGAGCTCAAAGGATATTGGCATTTTAAGCACTTTGCCAATGACCAGGAAATTAAGAAACAGAAGGAAAAAATCACATTAATAATCTTTAACTAGAATTCTACATTCTGTATGAGAAAAAAATCCTGAAAGCAGTGAACTCACAATGATATAGGCTCTCAGAAATCAAGAAAGAAGGTATGAAGCCAATAATGTACAAATGGAAAATAATGACTTAGCTGTGTAAATTATTGAAATCCTTTTAATAAGTCAGATGAATAATCAATGGTATACTGCAGAAAGTCTGTCTAGTAAGACATATGGCTGCTTAAAGAACAGTCAAAAAGAGCAGAGGGAAAGCAGATCGATGCAATTACGAGAGTTATGTCCCTCCTGTCACATATTACAAGATCATCTATACTCAGGATCTTTTAGAAGGTACCAGAATCCTAAGGACATTGTGGTGAGAGAATTGATTGCATGTTACAGTGATATTTAAGTACTGATTATGCCTATTAAAATCTACAAAAAATAGTGTAATGCTATAAATCAAATATATTTTGTGAATATATATTCCTGAAAATATAACACAGGTGAGGGAATACAACTACATAGAGAAAAGCAATTCTCTAAAACTTCCTGAAATCTAAGATTCCTGCTGTTTGGTTCCTTGAGGGAACAACCACTGCCCACTGCTTCACTGTACTTCTCCAGAGTGGGATGGCAAACATGGTCACTTTGGTCTACAGAAGTCTACACAGCCTAGCTTACAAGCAGCCCTCAAGCTGCAGAACATGACTCCCTTTTCTGTGGATTTTGATGAACACCCTCACCTATATATAACTTTTTTTTTTCTCTCACTTTTCATGATAATGATAAATGGCTGTAAAGGTGTGTAGGTGTTCTTTGATGTACTCTGTCACTGCACTATTCCTTTTAATTTATTACTACACTTACTGCCATTTTTTTACACATTGAATGAATCCTGATCGAAAATGAGATGTTGAAAGGTGCATATAGCCAGCCATAACTGGGAGCAGCACTTGCTTGAGCTTAATACTGTTATCTCTGTTCACAGAGAACATGTTTCTAGGATAGCAGTAAAGCACAAAATATTGACACTGTAAAGAAATACTTTCTGCTTATTTCTATCTTAAAATGGTTTGGTTTTACACTATTACACCTACTTTGATGCAATTTTGTCTGTATTAAATACAAGCAGAGCCAAAGCAGATAAGATTATTCAGGAAGATATCAGGCACAGTATAGATTTTAACTTTACCTTTGAATTAGAAACCACCCCTATATTTTCTCAAACAGAATTTTTCACTGAGATAGAGAACTCATATCTCAATGCACTTTCATGGGCTAGTTGGTAGTTGATAACTCAATACCCCTTGTATCTCAATACCTCTTTATACCTAAAGACTTATGTGAATTCTACACCCACTACCTATTCTGGAAAGGATAAACAGCAAATTCTGAGATTAAAGACCTATTAATAAATATACTCAAATAATAATCATTAAAAATCATTAACAGTCCCAAAATTCACAAAATATTAGACATTAGCTTCAAAATCAAACCTATTTGAATAAGGAGGCATCTGAATTAAGGCTGCTATAACTATGGGTGGCCAAATCATTAGCATTCCCAGATTTCTCCCTTTACTTGTCCCAAATGATTCCCAATGTGCCACTTTTACTCATCCAATATTGGCTACAAAATCTTTCAGGTTTTCTTTTAATGGATTTTTTTTTTTCTTTGTTTTTGCCATTCTGCTGTGTCTGAATTATGACTATTTTAGCCGGTTCTCACCTGTGAAACTTCAAGATGTTTGAAGTGATGTACCCCAAGTACTGATTTTTCTGACATTGAAAAACTCCTCCTTATGCCATTCCACATTATGACATCAGTTTATATTGCTCTTGGGCCTGTTTTGTTATGTCTAGGGGCATATAGAACTAGCAGCAATAAGATGATTTAAGTAATGATAATATAAATCTTGCTGTGTTACAGTAAAATAATATTTTTTTAATGCTGTATCTTTTCTCAATGTAACCTTTACACTCAAAAATCAAAAATAGCTCATCCATAACCACAAAAGACAAGCTGAACTTTCCCACAGAGAGTTCGTTCTCAGGACAGCCTTCAAAGAGTGTACCATATATTCCAAGAATACAGTCCCTTGCCTCTGCTATTTTAAGTGCACCTCAGGAAGCTATAATAATTACCATGCTCATCAGCTGTAGTAATTGTAGGAAAGAATGTTCATATCAGAGTTGGCATTGCTATGGCAACACAGGCAATAATAACAGTGTGGACCATTTTAGAATGGGGATCCCCAGTCAGAGATCTGAAGCACTTGCAGGTGCAAAAGATTTTTCCATGAGCTAGAATTCCTCTTCTAACAGCAAAAAAGACAACAATTTGGGGGAGAAAGAAATAAACACAAACCAAAATCAATGAAATACCAAACCATACAGCCTGTAAGGGCCTATTCTAACACTGCACTGCTGTGCTGTTAAGAGCATCACTGCTGCAGTCAGAATAACTGACAAATAAAATAGCCTGTAACTGATATAAATGCCTCTTTCCACTTTCTGGCAGTGTACTGCAGCCTAAAAGAAGGTATAAATTATAATGCGATGTGGGTGCTAAATTTAATCACGTTCACACCCTCTTTTAAGGATCCTTCATGTTACAAGAGCTACAAAAGAAACTTAGACTTATCTACTTGTAGAAGTTATTCCAAAACAAATCAGAGTGCCACTTTTAAAGTGCAGTGGCTACTCTGAAGTAGAACCCTATGTGAGAACTCTTACTCTGCAGAATATTTCCTTTGTTCTTCTTTCAAGTTTACCTTAATCTACTTGAGATAAGCAGAAAAAAAAAAAAAATCTCTCTTTGCAAGCTATTCCAGTCAATTTCCCAGTGCAGCTTTTTACTGTA
The DNA here is from genome assembly GCF_015227805.2 of Hirundo rustica. Classification (NCBI taxonomy): domain Eukaryota; kingdom Metazoa; phylum Chordata; class Aves; order Passeriformes; family Hirundinidae; genus Hirundo; species Hirundo rustica. The sequence goes on along the minus strand of NC_053453.1, from coordinate 18,714,538 downwards.
AGTGCAATCAAATCTAGTGACTGAAAGTACTGGGTTTAATGGTCTATTCTAATCCTAGGACTTCCAAGAATAATGAAAATTTGCATTATGAGAAATAGCATAGAAATAGCAAAAATCGGTTTTCTGAAACAGGCAGCCATTTTTTGCTCATTTGAGAATGAATTCCACAGCATGACTACATTTTGAAAGAGTTATCCCTGGATGCAAATTTTCTATCATGGATATTTTTATGGAGCGTCAAAAGTGTGGTTATGTATCAGAATCCTTTCACAGCAGCCCATTAACAAGGTTCCAGCCTTGCCTGCATTTTGCTTTTTATTTCCCCTCTTATCCTGCAGGTATTGTTTCCTCTGTCATAATGACCTGGCAATTTGTACAGGCATACTCTGTAATAGAACAGTGTGATTAAATATCCATGTATTCCAATTAGTCTCTTTTTTTACTTTAGTGGATTATTTCAATGGTCTGGTTTTGATCACAACCCAAAACCAGGCTGAATTTGTAAAACTAAGTAACTGATAACCTTGGCCAAGATGGATGTGTTAAGACCATGGGAGCTACCTACTGCTTATAGGATTCTCCTCAGTTTTCCCCAAGGAAAACTTTACTGTTATTGAGGAGCCAATTACAAAGTGTAAGCAGAAAATTGTATCCAACAGATTGAGACTAGAAAGCTTTGCCTTTTATGTTTGCATCTAAGCGCCATTCTGTCACCCCAACCTAAACAAGGATAGTGATCACAGTGCCCTTAGGAAATGGGCACAAACCCAAAGTATTGCAAAGACAGCTCACTTTCTCTTTTTTTAATTTCAAGTTTTAGTTCATCCAAATTTCATGAACATGAAGTTAGGGCCAAAAGCACTCAGGGCATATTGGATATGAGCTGCGCTGCTGACTGTTCACACCAGCAGAGCTCTGGGAAAGCCCCAGCCCCAGCAGAGCTTCTGAACAGTATTTTACAGCTGTAGGCTTCACTCAGAAACCTGTAAGAGCCTAATGATTTCTTCTCATATTGGAACTTACAAACAAGTGGGATTTTTACTCACTGCTTTTCTGTAGACATCTCTTACTATACATGCAGTGGACCTCAGGAAAATAGCCATGTTTCCATGTTGCCTGCATTCTGACAATATGGTGTACAAGGAGAGTATTATGGATAAGGACAAGAGGAATAACCCCACACTAACATCACAATATGTGAATTCAAGTCACATTTGGTTCTAGTTCTTGATAAATTACCATAGAATGAGAACTGGATATTAGATGCCTATGATTTCACTGAATATTTGGCTTCTAGGAATATTGGGCAAGATTCTCAACTTTGTATCTCTGTATTCTGATGATTCAAAGAAATGTGGCTTTCTTTCCAGTGCAGATTTCCTAGTACAGAGGAATTCCAAGTGGGAGAGTAGAATTGGCTATGTAGCTATATCAGACAAACATACCTGAGTATTTCAGCATACTGAGTATTCTGAGGAAGGTGTATGGCTAGACCTGTTGTAAATCTTTGGTCCTTGAGACGTCAATGTAGTAAAAGTTCAAAGCAGTTATTAAAATGCTTAGAACTGCAGTGCAGCTGGTCCAGGAATCGTCTTGATCACCATAAGGAATGAAAAATCTGCAAACCTCTTTTAGTCACCAGTCAGAAGACAGAGGTCACACCATCAGGTCCACCTCATTCAAGATAATTGAAAGTCCTTCAAAAGCTTTCAGGATTTTAATTAAAGAGAAAAAAGAATCTTATTCTAGTATGTTAGATTACTATAGCCATGGAAAGATAGTTGCTATTCTGGTATTGACTGAGTTCCTAGAATACATTTTTAAGTTTGGCTTTTGTTTCACATCATTCTTTAAACTGAAGATAAGAAAGAGATACAGATGATTGGATTGAGTCTCAATCTAAGCAGCAAAAAGAACTTTTAGAGACAAGAGAGATCACAGAGGCTATAACATGTCACTGTTAACTTGTCAGAAAAGAAACAGATCTACCCATATTTATATTTACATTCTCAAATTAAGAATAACATAAATGAACCATAAGTACATTGTAGCACATAGCTATGTTGCTTTCTAATAACTCATTAAAATTGTCTGCTTAACTGAGGGCTTTTTTCCTCAAAATGTGTGGGAGAGAAGAATGTGCAGCCACAAAAATGTCATTCAAATAGGCAGATTAACATAAGAAGGCAAAAAGACGTGAGTACATAACATCAGATATTTAATTACAAAAAATAAAGATGAAGTCAAAATTATATTAAGACAAATTTCAGGGAGCAGAAATAAATAGAGTAAGTGTTACTGAAGACATCGGTAGATGTAAGCATGTTACATAAATGTTAGTCTATATTGTCTGTGCATGTATTTAACTGTGATTAGCAATTTCCAGGAAATGTCTCCTTGACCTCTATGAGCGGGTGGCTGACGACTCTCCTAATGTAACTCTCAATGGCCTCATTAGCCGCACAGGAGACTAGGCCAGGCCAGGGTGCCCTCTTTGTCCCAGAATCTGTCACCTCTCACGTGCTCCAGGCTTAGTTCCTTGGTGTCTGGGAACAGTTGCACCCGCGAGCGAAGGCTGTGACCCTGGATGACTGTGCAGCTGCAAACCACGAGCACATGTTGCTTCAAAAGGGACCTGACATCCATCAGTCCTTTCCCTGGAGTCAGCAGAGGGACAGCATCTAAAATGACCATCACAGACATCATTACACCCTCTAGGGTGTGACCAGTACACCTCTGGTAGGGCTGACAAATAAATTCTGGAACAAAAAGAAGCATGGAAGCATATGGTTTGATGATGAAATCCTAGCTGTGTGGAACTCAATTGTCAGAATTCAACTGATTCAGAAGTGGAATATTACCCCTTATTATTAATCAGTGTATTTTTAATGTGAATACATAGGTGTGTATATGCGTACATATACACATGCATATTCATTATGTACCTGAAGCCATAGTTTGCATTCACTGAGAATGCTTTATAATTAAAATGTTTGCATAATTAAAGTTCTTTCATGCATAAATATTTTCTATCATTGTGCAGTAAATCAGAAAATAGGAAAAGTATGCAGATTTGCCTTATCTTTGAATGATATAAACATTGTTTTATGCTTTGGAGAATCCACTTATGGCAGTTTTAAAGCTTGTTTTATTTAAAATGTGTAAATATAAAGATTTTTATCTAACCATTTTCCTACTGTAGGCACTACATGTTAGTATCTTTGACTCTTTATTTTAATTCTGTGTCTAATTAGGAGATCCATTAAAAATCCCTGATATTTATTGAATGGGAAAAAAATGCAGTGTAAATACCTTTTTAAATTATTATAGTATTTACAGACATAGATAAAAAAGTCAAACATAAAAATTAATAAGACTATAAAATGAACCAAACCTATTTTATACACATAAAAATAGGAGGTTATTTACGAAATTGGCAAACATAACTGATGAGTTGCAGCATCTGCATTAAAGGCCGATTTAATTTTACTTTTGTCATATTCATTTAAGATTTTACCCCTTAATCATGTTATTGGTCTGGGCACAGTAGAGTGCTTTGTGACATGCACGTGACATGCTTTGATTATAATCCCAGATCTAACTGGGTGGCCTTGGACAACTGACTCTTAAAGCTGGGGTTTTTTCACTGTCAATAGTGCACAGGGGAAGTAAAGTCTTAGTCTGTTTAGAGGTTTCTTGACTAGTTGAATGGAAATGGTCATCCTTATCTGTTAGGTAAAGGTGCTACAGGGATTTGGCAGCTAATATGTGCAAACTGCTGCTTGTGAATATTAAAAGCAGACAGTTATGTGCTATTTATTTGGTTTTACAGTTATACAAATCACTTTATTTATAAAAGGGATCTAGAAAATATTCTGTGGTGTTTTTAAAATTGAGGCCTTCTCATCTTCCAGAATCACATTATGATAGGAGTTAGTCAAAGCAGATGATTTGAAAGCTGCAAGATAGTATATGTACTAATAATTATGCTATGTGTGATGCAATGTATGATGGGTTTTTCTAATCACATCTCCATTTATAACAATTTTTAAAGCAGAGAGCAGAAGAGACTTCATAACTGAAGGAAATATCAGTGACTAGTAATTATGAACAAAAATAATAAATGCTTTTTCTCAGTTTTGGCTCAAGATGTGAGACGATCATTAATTTATATGGTTTTGGAAGAACAGTTTCTGATAAGTCACACATCTATTGTGCTGTTAAGCTAAAGGGAACAGATCCAAGTTTTGAGAATAATTTGTTTCATCTTGTAGCTGGAACATTTACAAATATTGCCATGCCGTTTTCTCACTGGAGCTCTCCAGTTAGAGGCTGACAACTTCACAGCTAATGCACATGAACAGTAAATCACCTGCATCAGTCCAAATGATCCTTCCAAACTATTTTAAGTTAAGATACATGATATTACACTGCATGTGATAACAACCATCATAGTCCTGGTTATCTGTGGTGATTTTAATGGCAGAGAAGTGGAACAAAGAGCTTGACTGTGACAGGTTAAAATACTGCAAAGCATTGGTAACTGATTGCATTCCAAAGTCCTACATCAACAAGAAACTGCAAGCAGACTGCAAAGAGGGAGAAAATATTTCTGAAAAAAAAAAAAAAAAAAAGTAGTTAGTTGCAAATCCACTAAGAGTGATGATTCTAAGAAAGAACAAGCAAATATCTCAACCAGACTGTGGCTTTGATAATCTTATGGGCTTCATAGACCTTTGAATTACCTGGCTGACAACAGTGAGATCCCTCAAACGAAGAGATGGCTCTGGGCCAAGTTGCTTTTGACATGGGAAGCAGAAGAATGAGAGAGGAAGAACAGATTTGGCAAAAAATCCAGCAGAGGTAACATGTTCTGGCTGCTCTTGCCCCTGCAATTGTGGCCTGGGAATTGTGGCTGGTTTGCTGCTGCTGATCTTGCATACCACCAGGTTTGGTCTTAGAATCATTATTTTGCATATTGCAAAATAATGGCAAATATCCATCAGACCTGCTGTCCTCAAATTCTGAAAATATGGGAAAAAATAAAAACATCCAGCTAAAATGAGTCACTTAGAAGTAACAAATGTTTGCGGGTGATGAAAAATTTATAAATTACTCTTGAGCTTAGATAAATTGTCAATGTTCTGAAATTATTATACATTGAAAATTTGTATACTGTCTATTGAGCAGATAGATTGAGTTTGTATAAATTAAGCAGGCAATCCAACATACTACTATAGCTATTCCTGTATATTTATCTTGTTCTGCAAAGTGATGTATGAGTAGTTATTTGTAATTCATGATAGACACAGATAATGAAAAATATTTCTGTGTGTACATGTTAGACATTAATGTTTTGGTCTTGTGAAAATTTTTATTTTCACAGGGAATATTCCATCAATCCATTTGAAATATCTTCTGGAAATGGACTTAAAAAAAAGTAATATAGTTCAGGACTGAGTGGATGACTCTTCCAGGCTCTGTGTGTCACAAGCCAGGTGCTGCAGGTGGTTCAGGGAGGCCCTCTCTGATGGACACTGTTCTACCACCTGCAGGAGTTCTAGGGGACAGGTGAGGCCAGAGGGAGGCTGATGGAGGTAGTTACAGGCTGGGTGTGCTCACAGGGCCCAAAGGTACCCCAGGATTTTCTTACTCTACAAGTATTAAAAGAAGAACATTTTATGTTTTATAGAAGCAGCCCTTGCAGACATGCTGTCTCTGTGGTAAGGGTCTCTGTAAGTTTACTCAGGACCTCCAATCTGTTGGAGTCTATTGAAATATGAGCTGGAATCAAGACCAATACCAATCTAATAACTGAATTAACATTAGTTTATGTTGTATTTCATACATCATTAAGGATAAGTATAGATGTACCTTCCCCTTGTATAGTGATTTCTACGAAAAGATTTTGAAAAGCGGGACTAATGATTTAGCCAAACATTGGGTATAAAAATGTTCTCAGGTTGCATTGAGGATCACATGGAAAAATTAGTCAATTAGGAATGTGAATCTTGTGCTAGTACATTATGAGGATAACAGTTCTGATTCTTAATAAATAAATAAACTTAATAAATCCAGTCATAGAGTAACAAGTCTTAGAAATTATTCTTAGAAATTAACCTACTTAAAAATTATTTCTTCAACAATTGAAAAAGAAGTATTTTTTTTCAAAAGGTAATCTTTTCAGAGGTTTCATAACTCTCACTCCTGTCCCACTCTTTACCATAATCCAGGAATATTGAATGGGTCCTTAGCAGAGACCTTTCTACTTCTAGTGGAATCAGAAATACCTTGTGCTTCAATTTCTGGTGCTGAAAATCTCAGATGTTTGTTTCTGAAAATTTACTAACTAGAGAGAAATCTTTAAAATAAAAGCAATAATGCCTCCAAATTAGCTTCCCTGTAATCTAAATAGTCTGTAAACTTCATTCAGAAACACAGACTGGTCTTTGGGATTGAAAAAAAAAAAAAATAGAACTTTGCAAAATTTCAATTTCCTTACATAACCTTACACTGTGATAACTCCTATAAGGATCACAGACTTACATATAATGCATGTGTTGGAGCTGACGTGTCGAACGTAGGTAAATGCCATGGTTTAACCCCACTGGCATAAAACTACCGTGCAGCAACTCACAAGTTCTCCCCTCTCCACTTGTGGGCAGAAGAATGGAAGAATGTGGGGGTTCTTTTGAGAGACCCAGACAACTTTAGATGGCAAAAGGCACAGAGAGTCTGCTCTTTCCAGGGGAGAATCAAGGCTTTATTTGGGTTCCAGCCCCTTAGCAAGTCCGGAGCAAGGAGCTAGCTCCGTCCTTGTCCCTGTTTCCAGGCGAAAAGAGACAACCCCTCCCGCTCTTGGGTTTTTTTTCCCGGGGGAGCAGGGCCCAGAGGCAGGGGTAAGCCACTGCCCAATCAGGGATAAAATGGGAGTGGAACAGAGTTGGGTTACATTCCAGTGTGGGGGATGGGCACTGCCACGCAGGGACAAACCAGGTGATAGAGTTTCCAACGGGATACAATAGAAAACATTACAGAACCCAATATAAAATAAAACACAATATAAACCCAATTAACACACTGTAACAGAAGAAAAAAAAAAAGTCATGGGGTGATATAAAAGCAGAACAATAACTGGAAGAAAGTAAAATATTATGCTAATAATAACATTAATGATATTATTATTAACCATAATAGTAGTAATAGTAATAATAATAGTCATCATCATAACATAAATAACTGAGAAAGATAAATAATGCACCAGAGAAACAATTCCTCATCACCTGCTGATGTATGAGAAGCCTGTTCCCAAACAGCAATTGGCAGTTTCCATGGGCCAGCTCCCCGCAATTTGTATGCTGGGCATGATGTTCTATGGTATGGAATATCCCTTTGGCCAGCTTAGACCATGGTCTCTCCTGGCTCCTTGTGCACCTGCTCACTGGCAGGGAATGAGACACTGAAAAGTCCTTGATTTGAGTGAATACTACTTAGGAACAACTCAAGCATCAATGTGTTATGAACTTTATTCTCATACTAAATCCAAAATACAGCACTGTACCAGATACTAGGAAAAAAAAACTCCCAGCCAGAAGCAGGACAGTAAAGAACTGAGATTTTGTGGCATTGAAAATGCAAAGTCTTTTAAAGATGAGAAAACTTATTAAAGATGCATCCAGAGTTTGTAGGCTTCTTGTCAATATTTCTTCCATACAGGCAATGGCACCCTGACCATGTCCATCCTACCACCCCTGTATGGAAGGGCAGACACACCTACTGTAGACCTGTACTTTCACAGTGCTCACCTGCTCTCTGTTGCTTTCTGCAGCACAGTCAGTGTCCACCAGCTGTACTTCTAACATTGACAGCTCAAGTCAATACTTGCAATTAGGTTGGATGGATGGAAATGTCTCTGCAGTCCTCTCCAAACAGGAAAGGACTTTGTAAGAATTTTAGAGCAACATGATCAGATCAGCAGGGAAAAACAACTGCTGCTGAGGGTACCAGGTTCCCACCACAAAAGTTGTGAATATTCATATTTGAAAGTGGTTCTGGTCTGGTCCTTCCTACTGAATATCCATGAGCTGCTGCAGTTCAGTATGTTCATTCCTGGAGCACGTCTCTTATTTTCATTCTTCATTAGGATGCCAGAGAACAGTGGACAGGGGCAGAGATGGTTCACCTCACATTTCAAATTTGAAGAAAAACACTAGCACAGATACACCCATATGACTCAGTTCTCCTTCCCAAATATACGAGATTTGTTCAATAAGTGGAAATCTAGTCTTCCCAATACCTCTTGAATTTTATTCCCTAATTGTTGTCATCTCCTGTTTTTTTCAGAGCTGTTTGACTATATGAACATTTGAGCCTTTTTATACACAACTTCCCTCTGTAGATTATGTAAGTTTTGTATCCCCTTTCTTTTCTCAATAGCTACATTTGTCTGCACAGTTATCATCCAACTGCATACTGCTTTGGCAGAACAACTGCTGTGTCGAAGCTTCCTGTATTAAATCAGCATTTCTGAGGGTGGAGGCTAGAGTTTGTAAAAAAGGAGGTGGTGTTTAAAAGAGAGTAGAGCCTACTTAAAATATATTTTGGGGTTTTTTACTAAGGAGGGAGACAGAATTAAACTTGTTTTTTTGTTCAGTCTGAGAACAGAGAATGAAAAAGAAAGCATTTCATAACTTGAACAATAATTTATTTCATTTTACTTTAATTGCTATACAGTCAGTGATTGAATTTTACAATCCTTAGTCACAAAGGTCATGCTTCAGGCAAGACTCGTTCCAAAACAAAAGTGGCAAAATGCATACAGCATTTTCTACTCATGCCCTATGAATTATTTGAATTTCTTCCTGGAAACCTTGGTCAAGTCTCAGTCATTCTGTACCTGGATATTTGCACTGGGTAATAAAGTGAGACAGGTAGTGTGTTAGCAGCATCTCACTCCTGTATGTCTGTGCTGCTGAACACCCAAACCCACAGGCTGCAGCAGTAGCCAAAAACCTTGAACTAGTTTTTGCAGTGTTGTTAGTTTTATTTTGGAGATAGAGCTTTTACCTTCTAGGGGTTCTGTTCATAAGGAGTACAGGTCTGTCCTGATAAGGACATCACTCAGGACTTTTCTCAAAAATCTGTACAGTTTTGGTGGGCCACACTCACTGGCACAGCTATAGTTACGGAGGATTTATACAGGAAAATAGATCTATCTGTAGATTTTGTAAAATTATTTTTTTATTTTCTAAATTCTCTCCAAAGCATATTTTGTTAAAATAACTGTCCTGCCACAATCGGCCTGAGTGTTTCAGTATGTGCACATTTCTACTCCTTGACTGAAAGCTTGAAAATTTTCAAACAGAAAAACAGTAATTTCTAAAATTCCTAAATAAGCTTTCAGCCGATAAACTGTCCATATTTTTTTTAATTGAAAATATATTTGAGAACTTTCAGTGTCTTTCTACTAATAAAAATCTGAAGACTGTCATTAGCAAAGCACTTAAACTATGTACTCTATCAAGCAGCTTTATTTTTTTTCCCCATAAAATTCAGCATATTTAGGGCCAAAAGGTTGGGTTTGTGTGGGTGTCTTTGGCTATACAGTAACACAGATTTAAAACATGTATCTCTTTTTTCTTCTATGACAAAACTTAAAAATTCACTGTATGCTTTAAAATATTGCCAGTTTGATTTATCAGTATAATGTTCTTCCCCGAAGTGAAAAAAACCAGAAAAGGTTCTTCTCACTGAGAACATTCAGGGTGTCTGGAAACACTTGATGGAAGATGAGAGAACTAAACACTTGTGATTGAAAATATTTATTCTCCTTGTATGGCCAGCACTTTTATTTTGTGCTCCGTGATGTTCTTACACTATCATCACATGCACTTTTAAGCCTTCCCTCATCAGTATCACAGGAGGGAAATTACAACACATTCAGATTATTGCAGCATTGGACTCGAAAATTTCTTTGCCTCTAGCAGGGACCAAATTACAGGAGAACATTAAGTATTAAAAGCCTTGGCTTCATCCAGTGTTTAGCTTTTCTGACTATGCACCTTCATGGCGGCAACATTATGTCTGTCAGGATACTCACTGCAGGTTTTCTGCCAGTTCTTCAAAAAAACACTATGTTCATAGCAACACATTACCAGCAAGGACACTGTGAGCTGAATAAAAATATGGGTATTTCAGTCTCCAGAACTTGGCTTAATTATGCCCCAGGAACCTGCAAGGATCTAACAGGAGTCTTTAAAGACACACTGATTGACTGAGTCTCCTCTGACTTATGTCAATGCATACCACTGTCACAGACATCAGCCATGTTTTCAGAATCATTTTGCTGTTTCCTTCTACTGTTGGATGTTTATAGGGCACAGCTGGCACAGAAAAAAAGAAAAGGAACTGGAGAACTCTGGACTATCATTTGGAACCCAGTGTCCTGCTCCAGACCTTCTCTGATGAGTTCCAAGCCTGATGCTCACATGATATTGTAAGGGTTTGTTCAGGTTCCTGAGGACAGAAAGAGATATATGGGAAAGGCTAATTTTTGGAGGAAGGAAGAAGAGACTTATGAAGACAGAGTACCTTTCCACCTGTATCTTGATGGCAGATAATAACACTTCTTGACAAGAAAACCAAGCACTTGCATATACAATTATTCAGAGGTGTTTAATAGCAGCATTAATGGGGAAGGTTACATCTGTCTATTAGTACAGCTTAGACATTAGACAGCCTTGCTCTTGTGCTTCTCAGACAAGCACTGTGTAGCTGTATGCCCTATCATTATTATCCTAAACTGAAGGAGCAATTTTCTATCATATCAGAGTGGGGTTTCAAGTGTCAAAGACTACAAAACAATACCCAAAATTCTTAGTTCTTCATGGTTTTATTGCTAATTTGTCTACATTTAGGAAGCTTTTCCAAATTAAGACATCAGTTACAGTAAGGTTTGTGTTTTTACGGGAGAAAAATCATTAACAAGGCAGTAAATTGTGAATAACCCAGTGACTGATTTCAATGTAGCCCAAGGACATACGACATTCGTAAAGATCATCATCTTTAAAAAGAATGGCCTGTTTTAGTATCTAATCTGATAAGGGCATCTGCCCACACTGAGCTTGTAGCAAGAATATGCCTACAGAGGAGAGCAACTCAGTTTGCATTCTATAGGAATGGACCCCATCAGCACAAGATAAAAGGCAGCTGTGTGCCTCACCCTCCTAAGCTCCTTTGAATATCCCAGCCACTGTTTTATTCTGCTGGATGGCTTGATGACAAGTAGCAATCAGAAACTCTCTGGTTTAGTGCTATTAAAATCATTACTGGAGAAATTTGGAAAAAAGACATCAGCATTCTTTCATTGCATTAAAATATTCTGTCTTTTACAAGCTGAGTCATAACAAGTTGAGACATATTTACTACTTAGACAATTTTTTAACATTATAGAGTACTTACTCAGAATATTATTACTATGAGCAAGACAATTGACATTTTCAACTTTAATATGAATAAACTCCAACATTAGTTGCAACAATGCAAATGACTGCAGTACCTCTTCCATTAATACTGCTCAACCAGGAAGTTACTTTAAATTATGGTAGCTGGCACGTATGTATCTTGTATTTATGACTTCCCAGCAAATGCAGCTCAGAGTAGAAAGGCACATTTTATTACTGAGTGAAACTTCCTTAGTCTTAGGGTTTATTTGTTTGTTTAAAATAGATGAGACAGTACATCCCTCCTACTGAATTTCACCACAAGGGCTCTTAGTAGACCATCTGAATTCTGTTTTCCCATCCTCTATCAGGATCCTTCTGGATTAGATTTATTGTTGCCTTCTCTCAGCTGATCAAACCCACAGCAGTCTCCCCTCTGATGATGAGGGCTAAAAATAGTTCCCTCCCAAGCCCAGCTAAGTAACTGTAATATCCAAACACACTGAGAAGGCAGATGTGCAACTTGGTAAGTGAATGTTCTCTTTTACCACTTCTAGCCAAGAAATAAGGCCTCAGTGCTGGCCTCAGAATAAGGATTTAAATCTGAAAAACTGGAGCTCAATGTGCATGGTAAGCTGCTTTTGAACAGTGGGAGCAAAGTCTATTACAAACAAACAGGCAACTCTGGCACAAGTAATTCAGTTCGGTGCAGGGACAAGCAAACCCTTCAAAATAAATAGACTAAAGGGTATGTCAGCTCATAGAATAATCAGTCAAAGTAACAATATTAGCAATACAGAGATATTTAAAACCTGCAGGCATCTTTTCTATATTTGAAATGCATATTTTGAAATATATTTTTTATTTCTTTATTCATTTTTGCCTGCTGTAGTGAGAGAAAAGAGACAGCAGTTTCTTAATCTGTGAGTGATCCTATTGCAATCTGGAACTGGGTTACCTGGTAAAGAGGGTAAAGTTGTATGTAGAGCCAACTGTGTATGTATTTTCTTCTCTCTGTTTCTTCAACTAATCAATAAAATCTATTTAAAGTGAAAAATTCTTCCCAATAATGCAAAGTAAATGATATTATTTCTACATTTCACAAAAGCTGCAAATGCTTTGCAGTTAAGCCATGATTCTACTTTGCTGGATCATTACTTGTGTAACACAGTTAGATATGGACAGCACACCCCAAATGAAAGCACAGACAAGCAGCCTCCCACATGCAGACATGTTAGAGTTCTTTGGACAAAATATGCAAAGGTTAATGCAACTCCAGTGGCTCTACTTTGGACATCTTATTCAGATTTTTCTCACATCAATATTTTTTTGCCTAAGACCCAACTTCAGCATCCAACAAATCCAAACATCAACACTGCATTTATGTTTGGTCATACTTGAAACCAAGTGTACATAACTGGCTTTTATGTCATCTACATGACATCTACTATCATTCAAAATGGTCCTGTGCAGAAGGATTGGACACTGTGTCTGACAGATCCAACATGCAGAATGATTACACTTGGCAATATGAAGAATACGTCAATTTAGTTCAACTCTTTATTTTAGAATTCCTTCAGTTTGGACAGCAAAGGAAGGCATATTGCACAGAATCAAAGCTCTACATGGAGGTTCAACAGAGACAAGGAGGATAATGAACTCCCTAAATATGTCTATGTGAATAAATTAAATTTTACTTGTGACTTTGACCTTCTGTGGTAGTAAACTGCTAAAATATTCCCCATCAGAGATTTGGCACATTCCAGCTACTAGAACTTCCTCAAATTCTCTGATTTTATTTAGCTGCTGTAACTAGCCAGTGACAATTGCTAATAAACCGTTCATCTGCCGTCTTCTGGAAAGGAAGCATGTTTACTAGCACTTTGCTCTGGTACCTAGAAGATTCCCAGACATGTTTAATTTACTTCCATGGCCACAGAGTTTGTAAACATTACCTCATTTTACGTGAATCTTTTCTATAACTTGTATTAGGATACAAAGATAGTTGAGAGTACAATAGGATTCAGGATTCCAGAGTAGTTTTTTGGTCTCAAAAAGAGCAGATGTCTCAGAGGCTGATCAAACTGTTGTGGGAGAAAAATTAAGAATAGGTTTCTGGGTAGCAAAGGGTTGGTGGTACAAGAACTGGTTTTGAGTATATAACCCCAAGATAAATTTCAGCATCACACCTCAGGCAGAGAAACTTTCTTCCAGGGCTGATTGCTGTTTGCCTTTTGTCTGGTGTTCTTCCTGGTTTCCTCTTTCCCTGGGAGCATAGACAAGGTCTGGTCATGCTCCTAAAAAGATAGGCAAGCCCTGCTAGCCCTGGCTACAAACTGTGCCTTGTATTCATAGCAACACAAAGATCCATGCCATCCCTTTCCTCTCACCTCCCTTCATCCCTCCACATTACAGCTATCGTTACAGAAATCACATGCATATACGCACAGAAGAACAAACCACTTCTCCTTAATTAGAACTGCTTGAATAAAAAACTAATTAGAACTGCTTGAGAAAAAAGTCTGTAAAATGAAGTGAGTTGTAGTACTTTGCATCTTACATGTGTGTTTGATATGTCATCAAATTGTCATTGATTGTGTGCAGGATTTCTGCTAATACTTCAAAAGCTGGAAAACTGGGACTGATCTTTAACCTGAAGTAGTACAGAAAGATCCTCCAGATGCTTGCTCTTAAGATGGAAGGATTATCTTTTGGCCCTCCATAGTTTGCTGCTTTTACACTGAAGGAGGGAGAGAGAATTTAAAAAGCCTAACATTGATGTAACTATCGTAGGAGGAAATGGCATCCCTGGAGTATTGTCAAAAGAGGGCAGACAACGGGATCTTCAGGACGCTGACAACAATGTCACAACTTACAAAGGATGGCCTCCTGAGGATGAAAGCAACTATCACGTACATATTCAGCAGTGACCGTCTGAAATATGGTTATGCAACTTGGCAGAGAGTGGCTCAAATCTAAACTGCCAGATGATCCAGGAATGGTTGGACATGGTGTTAATAAGCACAGACCCATGAGCCAAGGACTCTGGCTGTGGACAGCCACTCTGTCCTGTGCCACTGGAGATCTGCTCTCACCTGCTCTTCATCACTCTGACCTGAAACTCGTTATCTGTTCTTCACGACAAGGCTGTGCCTATGGGCGTTGCCTATTCTGTTTCAGTCAAAATGAGACAAGAGGCAGTTTATCTTAAACCATATAAACACTACTGCTTAATCTTTTTTAACCCAGCTCATTTTAAGTGCACCAATCACAGTAGGTCTATTTTGAAATGTCTGACAGAAAACTGAGCTGACTGACAGACCTGCACAGGATCCTGGTCCCCTATTATTACACTGGTGTCCTTTGCCAGGGAGACAGACAAAGCTTGCCAGATGCTGTAACACCTGAATTCCCTCCAAGGAGAAACATCAGAAGTGTGTGTGCCCACAGCCTGTAGGATACATATTGGTAAAATTTCTTCCAGGAGTGCCATTAACTTTTAGACTAGACTAAGTTGACTGTGTTACTAATGAAGAAGAAAGAAGAACAACACAGAATTCTCAGAAATTCCAGTCTCTCTACCTTCATTCTTCTTTGGAAAAAAAACTGTTTAGTGACATTACTGCTCAGAATACAGCTACTGTAAAACATCCTCAAATGTTTCTGAGAAAATGACATTTTCCTCTACATATAATGCTTCTAATATACAGACCATAAGGTTTTTGTGTATCACAGTAAGTTTATCTGAGCTATCTGGAACACAGATAAAATGCAAATAAGTTTCTAACATTATTGTTTTATGAAGTTATTCAGAGGACAGGAAAAAAAAAATGCCTTGTAGACAAAGAGAGGATGGGAAGCAATTTATCCTCCTGCTTGCCTATTATGTAACCAGTTCCTATTCTTAAGTGCACAAATAAAATAAGAGTAAATTGAAATAAATCAAATAAATTACATTTCATAGTTTCAAGCTCTACATTATGTTCTGGCTGTAATACTATACATTATCATTAATGGCTTTCACTTTACAGTGCTGAAAGTCAGATTTGTTATTGTCATCTTCATTCCTTGACCTTTACTATCGGCATTGCTCACATGAAAGTATTACTCTGCTGTCACACTTCAAGAAGCCATGTAATAAGGTCAACTATGCATCACTCTAAGTCATCGAAGGCTATTTTACCTATTTGCTTTGTGACAAATGTGTAAGATCACTGCAATTACCTACAATGATAGTTAGACTTCATGGTATATACAATTCAGATTTCAATTATATTAGAAAATACTGGTGCCAGAGGACTAGTGTAACATTTTATCACTATGAATCCAATATCCATTTAACTGAGATGCAATGATGGACAACTTCAATTTCTGAACTGAATACTTATATTCTGTAGAAATATATAAGTGAAAAAATATTGTTATCTACCCTCCAATTAAAAGTGCTTGTCTACCTTTTGGTTTTGATATTCATTAGGGTTTGCAGGGTTTGAGGGAGGAATAAAGGTTAGGTTTCATATAAGAGTTCAGAATTCAGAAAATAGATTTATTGTTGAGCATTTAAATTCCTACAGAGATTTGTGGTATACTGCAGTATATCAAAGAAATCTGCATTAAGAGTATGCTTTTCCTTGTATTAAGGAAAATGGCAGGAGAAAAATTCTCTGTTCAGCAATCACTGCCATAAAATTATATAAATGCAATTACATTACCAAGGGACCTCATTTTGACGACCCAAGAGGCAGCCACATTTTCTGCTTATAATGTATAAAAGATCCCAAGCACTTTAGTCTCCTCAGCTTTTGAGTTCTGTTATTTCTTATACTGAGTATGGAGGATGCTTTTACTCTGTGGATGAAAAGGAAAAAGGAAGACACATTTGCAGTGACAGTGGATGAGTGGAAAGGCCTTCCTCGGGACCATCAGGCAACTGGCTGGATATTTACATAACCAGAAGAGGTCCAATGCTATACAGAGTTGGTACCTCTGCTTTGCAAATCAGAATGCTCAGCGCCTTCAGCTCTTGCTACTAGTCCTAAATAAAATGGCCAGGCCATTAAATCACTCATTATCATCAACAACAAAGGCAAAGGTCAAAAACCATTTGGTTGAAAGAACAGCTTATGGAAAAAGGGACTTAAAACATATTTTGTGGTTTGGGTTTTTTCCCCCTTTTCTGACCTTGATGTTCTGAGAAGGTCAAATATTGATTCACTAGTCAACTGTCTAGTCAAGGATTGCCTAGTTATTTATGTTTTATAGCAGCTGGAGAAATAAGCTACTAGAAATGGTGTTCTGAGATTACCTATGCAGTACACATCACAGAGTCAGAAAAAGCACAAAATTCCTTTCTTGTTAGCTATAATAAAAATTTTCAAAGGAGAGAATTTTCAGGAAAGAGCAATAAAACTAGGTGCTAATTTACTAAGAAAGATTTTAAAAATTTAGCTTTGGCCAGAAACAGGGTAATGGTGACATAGTGACAGACTGAATATACTGGTTATAATATATATTATTTAGGGTTTATAGGATAAAATTAACAACAGTTAATATGAATTAATATCAGGAAAGGAAACAGGAAGATCAGTACATGCTGTGTGGGCATTTTAGGAATGGGCAGTTTAGGAATTACTGGCACTTTTATGTCACTCCCAATAACAGATCAGTATATTGAGCCCTTAGGAGCATTCTCAGAAAGCATGACGTGTTTTGCCATGGAGAGCAGTCACTTCAATGGCAGAAAAAAGCAACTGCTTTTCTACCTCTGATTTTTGTGCCTGTTAACTTTCTTCTGTGGAAAAAACTCTTGGTAATAAAAGGCATTCAATATAAAATATAAATTCCTATAAAATTACTTATAGGTTTTGTAGAAGAGAAAAGGTAATTATTTTCTTCTCTGTAAATAATTAATCAAGCTTTCTGTGGAGAAAAGTTTTGAAAGCTCATAAAGCCCACATTTTTACAGAAAATGTAAGTTTTCTCTGAAAAAAATGAAAATTTTCTCTGAACAAAGAGAAACAGAGGTAGCTTCCTAACTGAAAATAAGGCATCATTATGAAAGCAAAAATAAATAATGACAACAGTATAAACATTAATAAATGTGTAATAATTCTTGTTTCTGATTCTTGCATTACTTGTGCATAGCAACTGATCCACCAAATGAACAAAATGTGTTTTTACAAGTGTACTAACATTTCTGTCTCCTTCCCATTGACCTAATGCTTTCATTTTTTAACCCAGTTCACTGAAAGTTTGTTGCAGAGAGCTTAGAAATTTTGATTTTTCCAACAAGCGTCTCTCTCATCCATATCTATACTGCCTACTACCTAGTGAATTAAGAAGGCAGCAGGTAATGGAACACATCCTTCACGAGGATCCTGAGAAATTCTTGTGCACCTCCCATTCCTAAATCACACAGTATGATGCATTCATGACATGGGGCTGGCATGGATTTGCTAGGCAGATGCAAACACCTGTGCTAGGTCTCTTACTTGCATGCCCAGTCTGTACAAAGAAGGCTGTGGGACTCCTGATGAGCTGTTATCCTTCAACCCAGGAAAAACAATGTAGTCAGGCAACTGCAGAGTATTAACATTATTTATTCATGTCTAGATTTCGCAGCTAAAAGCCAGGCTCCAATCTGCCAATTGTTATGTACACACCATGGTAAAATAACATCTGTACTGAGGAGTCTACAAACAAGGCATATCAAAAATATCAAGAAAAGAAGAGGCACACGCAGGAGAATTGCTTTTGTCTAAAGAGCAAAGCCAAGAAGACTGTGAAGTAAGTCAGTACTGTGGTTAATAGGTAGTCATCTAAAATATAACTCACTGCCATTAAAACTTTTTTTTTCTTTTTTTAATAAGCCATAATTCATTTAATAAAAATACTTAGAAATTAGACTTATTTTCAAATATGTGCTTAGTCATGGCATTATACTTATCAAAAGACCATGATTACATAAGGCCCACATGTCAAAATTTACATTGTTTAGTTCTAAACATAAACATACATCTTCACCTATTCAAACTCTTGATTAGAGTAAGTTTTTATCAGAGGGCATACCATTCTGTCTACATAAATCTGCAGCCAAATAATCTGAACGGGTATTTTGCATAGTTAATACTGTATGAATTTGATGTCCATGGATTAATCCAACTTCATATTACTTTACACTAAGACATCTAACCTAACTCATTCTTTATTTCCCTGGGGAGTACAATCAAATTCTATACACGGCAGCCCAGTTCATGTCTATTGGCCGCACTGATTCAGTATCCGAGGGATCGTATTTCATGTGTTTCGGCTAGCACAACTCAACTGGAGTAAATACAGTATGCAACTTTGAGCTGACAACACTGGTCTCAGTCCAGCAGAAGATATGTGCAGTCTTCCAGATAATTTAAATACCAACAGGCTGGATTTTCTCATCCCACGGCATGTCTATGTCCTGAGGGAAATTTCTCTTACAGTCCACTTTCATGATCTGTTTAAGACAGCAAGATACCCATGACTGAAAAGGGCCATCCCACACTTTTCTTACCACCACCCTGCTCAGTTTCATGATACCATGTATCCCCTTGGGCTGCAGAAAGCATTTTTGCAACTGCACTCGAAACTAGTCAGGAACTTGTGTCAGTTTAAAAAAAAACCCCAACACCATGAAAATTAGTTGGATTCCATGGACTGAAATGAGAAATTGCATGATGCCTTTTCCTGGTCTTAAAAATTGAGAGCCAGACAGAGTTAAGGGATAAGGGTTTTTTACCTTGGTATTTTAATAAGATCCTTATTGGTGCACCACTTCACCAAGGTGGAATGTGCTACAGTGCGCACACACAATAAATCGCATATACAATTTACATATCTTACAAATTAGCATATCTAACAAAGATGCCCCAATGGGAGGCCTGGATGAATGGTGTGATATTCCTCTATCTAAGGAATTGCCCCCTGGATAGGCCAAATCTCCAGTTTGCAGGATATATTTTAGAGGGGGCCTTGGTTTCTCAAGATAGTGTGGGGTTTTCTGGCCTCCTACTGCGATGCCTTTAGGACGCTTGGTTCTCCTGGCTTAACAATACTAGGACTTTGCTAAGTTATCTGACTTAAGGAATTACAAGTATGCATGCTAGGAATGCTGAGGATACATAAAAGTTATGTAAAAGGTTTTATAAAAGAAAAGGCAAAAAAACATCTTGGCATCAAGATGAGGAATGGGTGGAACTGTCCCTTTTGTTGGATGATTCACCACAGTTGAAACATATTTACAATCTTGGCTTATTTTGAAATTTGCCTCAGTATTTGGGGGTTTTTATAAGATTTTTTAATTATTATTTTGCCTATAGATCTAGTATCTCAGGTTATCTGAGGTTATCTCATAAATCCATTCATAAGTCTTCACAAATTATTGGACAAAATTAATCTATGGCGCCTGCTTTATCATAAGGTGCTTGTTTACCAGCCACATGGGAAGCCCAACTATAGGGCTTGTCAGCTTCATGACTGAACTTTTTTAGAATGTCTTATATCAAAAGCCTCAAGTCACATAGTGGTCAAAAGCCTTCTCTTTTTGTACATCCAAGATTTTGTGTTCATTCTATGTACCCCAATCTGCAGTTGATAGACACACCCTACTCAAGGGATATTTCACTTTTTCTCAGCTCATTGAGAGAGGATGTAGAATTTACTGGCACTACCGCCACCAAGCTGATTAATGCTAAAAATGTTTTCTTTGTGCAATAAAGTTCCTGTATAGTACCTTGGAAGTAACTCTTCCCTGCAGCGCTACTAGGTGTGTCCTGTCCTGACACTGCCATTTCTCCTGCCTGCCTTCTATGAGCTCTTCATCCTTTCAGTGCTCCCAGCTCTGATTTGCAGGGCCACTCAACCTTCTTTGCAGCCTCTCCTGTCTCCTGGCTATGTTTCTTCATGAACTTGAATTGACTTTACTTCTCCCCAAGTTATACATGCCCAGGGCATTTTCTTTTTAACAGGAGACTCCAGAGGAAGTCATATCTCTTTAAGAATTGAAGAAGATTAAGTCTCATGCTTTTTATGATGACTGAACTAAAGCTTAGAATGGCAATTTATTGTATAAATGTTTTGTCCATTCATGGTGAGTTGACATTGGCTGTCTGTCATGTGCCACTGAGCCACTCTCTCAGTCCCCCTCCTCAACAGGACAGGGAGAGAAAATAAGATGAAAACCTCATGGGCTTGAGATAGAGGCAGTTTAATAGAGAAAAGCAAAGACCATACAGAAGAAGAGAAAACGAAAGATCTTTATTCTCTACTTCCCATCATCAGATGATGTACAGCCCCTTCTTGGGTAGCAGTGCCTCAGTACATACACTGCTGGCTTCAGATGACAAACACCTGAATAGAAGACACACCTCCCTCCACTCCTCCTCCTTTCTTTTGGATTTTATTGCTGAGTATGATGCCATATGGGATGAAATATCAGTTTGGGTCAACTGGCTCTGTCCCTATGTCCTTTCCCAATCTTTTGCCCATCCCCAGCCTACTAGCCCTTGGAGTAGGGTTGCACAGCAATAGCCAAAACACTGGAGTATTACCAACACTGTTCTAGCTACAAACACAGCACCGTGAGAGCTGCTACAGGAAGAGATAAGTAGCTCCATCACAGCACACCTTTGTAGGTGTGCACATTTGGAAGCAAATTCTGATTTTGTCAAATGTGAGGTTGTTCAATTCAGTGAAATTTCTTAATTCTATAGGCAGACACAAATACGTATTTTAACTACGGAAAAGGAAAGTTGCTGGGCTTTGTTTCCAGATTTGATAGGCAATTGTTCTCCAATTGGCTTGTCATGCCAGTACTTCTAAAACCTTCACATAAACTCTTCATAAATAGTTAGGCAATTCAGTATTCTATTTGCCACTAACTTCCACCACTGATCAAAAGGTTGAAGGGATCTCAAAAACTAAGCATGAGTGGGAACAAATTCAGCCAAAACATTAACTCAGAAGTTTGAATGCTTATGTGGAAACTTTTTTAATTTCATTTTTTTATTATTATTATTTCTAACGGCCAGTGTCACAAGAAGTGTTGATATAATTATTGAGCACACATTTCTTTGTAAAGCACTACAAACTTAAAATTGCTTCAGTAGTAAGACTTCAAGATCAAAGTTAAAAATACTTCATTTAGTTGTGATGACAATTCTGTTAATTGAGCAATTTCAAAGGTATGTAACTTTTGCTGTTTTAATTGCTTCTTTGTAATTAGGGACTTTTCAAAGAGCTCGGTCTCTCTCTGCAGATCCTTTCAACTGACCACTGTGTCAGCACCATAACAAGATGAGTGGGAAGCTGGTCTCCTGGGAGAAGAGTCATGCCATATTGGTTAATCCAGTCTTCTGCTACTATAAACCAGTCAGTTCTGCACAACAGAAAGCTCTGAATTTTCTCAGCTGCTGTCCTTTACAGTAAATCAGCTGCAAGCAGATCAGCTTTTGGAGGAAGAAAAAAAAAAATTCTAATATGTATGAAACATAAAAATTATGAATACTCTGGAAATACATTGTTATTGTAACAGATGTCCAGTGTCAAATCATTGATAACTTTTAAATGGTCTTACAGAGTACAATTACGATATACAGCACTATATTGTCACTTCCATTAGAGATATTAAAAAAAGTTATTAAAATTTAAAAAGAACAGCAAGAGTGACTTTGTATTACACTAACTATTGATGTAGCGTGAAATTTTGATTATCTCTGTTATGAAAATACCATCATATTCCTATATTCTTCAATCAAGGCAAAATTCCCATTATCTTCAAAGAAGAATTCAAGATCGAGGCGCTCAGAGGAGACAATGGATGAACAGTGCTTTCAACATGTCATCTGAATATCTTGTATTTACCAATTGAGTCTCCAGTGACTTATTATCATTTACAATATCAATTTTTTTCAGAATTTTATTGCATTTCCAGGGAAGAAAATAAACTTTGGAGTGGAAACATATAAGAATTCTTTTCATTTTAGAACAAAACAAAACAAAACAAAACACACATTAAAAAAAAAAAAAAAACAAAAAAAACCCCACCACACAAACCAACAAAAAACAACTTAGTAAAGAAATAATCTGAGTTATGCAGCACCATCTAGAAAGAATTTATCACTGCTTGAAATAAATGGCCACTCAAAGGGCATAGTCTGGAATGTTTTCTTGCAATTCTAGTTTGAGCTAGTAGGATAATGTTTGGCAGAGCTCAGCTGTCTTCATAACAATATGCCTCTGCACAAGTATTGCTCATTACAAATTAAAAACAGTAGTGCAAAAATCTACAAATATAAAGAAAAAAAGACAAATATGTAGTTGAAAAAAGTTGACAGAAGAAAGATTATTTTTAAAATTTATAAAAAATTTAATTTTAAATAGGTGTTTTTTACTTATCATTAATTAATATGCAAAAAATAAAATTACATGAGTTAATCTAGTAGAAGAAAATTCATCACAGTTATAGACAGGAATAATAAAAACAAATGCTATACTGCAATCTCAAAAAAATTAAAAATGTTTGATAAATTATGATCTCACATAAATATGACAAAAAAGTATGAACAAGTTTTCTGTGCATATATATTTCTATTTAGTTTCCAAAATAATTGATAAATCCATCTTTACTAAGTACTTTTTTTAATTTAAAAAAACAATCACAAGACAAGCCATTCAGTGTTTCATTGCTTGTTTGTATGTTTATTTGGTTCAAAAAAATGTTTGTTTGAAATTCCTGTGGAGTTTTTTCTTGCTGAAGACAAAATATTTTTCAAAACATATTGCTACTTAGAGTTTAAAAATTCCAAAAGACTCAATTTTGATGTTTTATCTGATTTTGTGAAATTTGGCTCAGTATTTGTTGCTCATAAGGATTTAGAAAAATTATAGGGGTGAGAAATTTTCATATAAATACATCACATCTTAGCACAAATTATGAGTTATTTTAGTAATTTCCTCCTATCTCTTAATGTCTTTCTTTAAAAACATAAAATGATAAGTTAAGAAGCATAGTAAAAACTTCACTTTTACTTCACATCTCTCGTATACCATCCTGAGACCTCATTTCCTTCAGTGCTATCTGTGGACAGATACCAGAGGACACAATTCAGAGCTCTGTTGCAAACACAGAGAATTCCTGCAGCAGTATCCATCGCCTTTCCCTGCTGCCTACAAGACTCACAGAGCCCACTGAAGCCCATTGTAAGCTTCCTACTAATTTTGAAGGCCAGCAGGCCTATATTTCAGTTTCCTTTCATCATGTATCTCCCAAGCTGTGCTCTTCCCATGCCAGTCTGGAAATACCATCAATTCACTGACCGCCGTCCATCTGAATCCTCTTTCCCCATCACTGCAACTTCCAGGCTGCTCAGAAGGATGAATCTACTTTCTCTGTGTTGCCCAAATTCACAAAGAGTTTCACAGTGAAGCCCTTGGTTTGTGCGAGTTTCTGCACTATGGATTCATTCTCCTGCTTCAAGTCTGGCAGCACAGCCAGTGTCTCCAGCCCAGCTGCCATGTACTTACAACAGAAACTGTTAATTTAATAACTGAAAACTTGCTGACAGTGCTCCACTTTGCCCAGCCTTACTCAGGATCAGTCTCACTCACACAACCACCATAAAGAGGAGCAAAACCAAAGCAGGGAGATGGGAATCTGAGTTTCTGCAGCCAACAAACCTTATCTCAGGAAGGTCTACTGCAAGGCCATAAGCAATTACTAGAAAGATGAGCAGCGCACCTGGTGACAAGGACTGCCTAGACATGTAATGTGAGGGAAAGCTTCCAACCCCTTTTTCCATGCCAGATACGACCAAAATCACTGAATGATGGGGAAGTTCACTATCTTATGCAGGAGATGAAAGCTTTGATCAGGAAATAACAGAGGAATTAATTTCTGTGACATATGCAGGCATCAGATAGAAGAATTTTAATATGACCAGAAAATATGCCTTACTTTCAGGAGTTTTACCAGCCATATATATATATATATATATATATATATATATATATATTTCAGATTGGAAATATTATCTTGGGAAAGTACCTTAATTTACTGATTAAATCAGTAATATGATTTCCAAGCAACTGGCCAGTCACATCTCCTGTGGCATGCATGAGCCATAAGGAGTCCCCCAGGCACTGAAGAACACCCACCGCAGGAGTGTGGTGACAAGGTTTCCACATGTGCCTCCTTTTCTCCTTTGAGTCCTCTCACAAGGCAGAGAGGAAACTTGCTGGAGTTCCCCAATTTCCCTGTTTTCAGCAGCACCACAGAGCACTTATGTTGTACAGACTCTGGTGTAAGTTTTGGCTCTCTGACATCTCAGATATTTCTCACCCTTAGCAATAGTCCAAACCCGGATGTAGCCTATAATAATGACACCTTTCCCCACATATGCATTCTGTGATATGCCTCTGACTCGCACTATATAACCCAGAGCACTTGCACTACGATATATAACCCACATTTGGGCTTTACTCTTATGCCTTCTCAGCTTTCAGATATGTGTCTCTTACTGTAAACCACTTGCTTATCTAAAAATTCTACTTTAGAAGCTCACAGTCAGGAAAGACTGTGAGCTTAGCCCTGCCTTGTAAAGCAAGAATTAACCTCTCTTCAGAGGAAATTATTTTTAGAATTTATTCCAGACATGTTTAGTCTGCTTCAAATATGTTTGCACTCTCTCTGTCTTCAAAAAACATGATGTAAATATTTATAACAGATTCCTGATTGTAGGACTTTTTTCTGATTACAAGTGTGACATGCTAAATCATATCTTTACATCTTCTCATATTTAGGGAAGGGAATTAGTATAATTTCTTGACATATTTATCTCTTTCAGATGGAACTAGTTAGAAGTGCACTTATAAATTGTAGACATTTTCCATTAACTTAACCTATTACAATAATCATGTATGATATTACTCATATAAATCAGAAAAGAAACCAATGTTGACAGTTTCCATTTCTAAGAATATTATTTCTTTATTAATTAGTTTCATATAGTCATCGACTCTAATGAAGGTCTATGCATATTTTCAGAATGATTGCTAATGTATAGATCATGTTAATAGAAAAGAATCAACAAAAAATATCTTCCTGGATTGGCCTACAGATGTGGAGTTGCACAGAGACTGATCACATCCCAGCCATCTCACTCTTCAAGCCCTGTTGCTGTTAGAGAAGCTTTACATTGTTTTGCAAACATGACACACTGAAATAGGGTATATCTACCCTCTACAATGTATACACATGCATGTGCCAAGAGATTGGCCTATAGGCATGCAGTGCTATGAAAAATGGAATCTATTAATTTTGCGTTATTGTAGGGAATCATAACCAAAATTATCAGAAATTTTCCTGTGCAACAATTTTCTCTCCCCAGGAGATGCCAGTTCAGTGACATCAAAACATTTCACAGAGCAGTTTCTGCTCACCCACCTTCTAAACTAGTAGCTTGGAAGGTTCTCAGAAGGCAAAATTCAGCTGGCAAACCAGAGCAACTTAAAAACCTGTAAGCCCTCAAAAATCTGGGTTCTGATCCCAAGGTTTTTGTATGAGGTCCTCAGAAATTTATCTTTTATAAAGTGCTGAGACCAGTCTTCACAAATTCCTTACAATTACGTAATATTAGGAGATAGACCTTTTTCTGCCAAGGCAAAGATGTTGGGAATTTCACAGATGCTCCATACAAAACAACTTTATTTTATTTTAAGGACTGATAAACTTTACTTACTGCTCTTACCTTGCTCTTATTGCTATCTTCTTTCACCTTTCAAATGGCATACAGAGTTGCAGTGACTGCAATGGGTATTCTGCATGATCCTTAGCATATCTCTTCACTTTCTAGAACTCTATTTGCCTCCCTCCATCTTTTGTCTGTCTTTTGTATCAAGAGAAATACTGTCTCCTGCTCTATGTGCATTCCATGACTGGCACAGGCATTTCTGGGGCTCTGCTAGTAAAATGTGTCAAATGGAGTTTTCATTTCTTTTCAGAAATTTGCTGTAGTATTCACAAGTGAGAATACTTCAATACCTCCCAGCTGACTTTGCAGTAGTTAAACCTTTATATTAGAACACCAGTAGCCTCTGGAAGAGCACCAGCACTGTAGTATCTGTAACTCGTGCACAGTTGAAAAATAAATAAGTTACTTTAGATTTCTTGAGGGGGGTCAGAAAGATATCTCTAGTAGTAGAAGTCTTCTGTATGAAATCTTTATGGCAGGTGAAGCCTGGTGAGCCCTAGCAGACACTAGCCCACAAATATTTCCCAGGGCCGACCTTGATGGAGCCAGGGTAATTATCTCCACATTGGCTCCCTTCTTGTGCTCTGCGGCACTTCCAACAAGGGGAGCAGTTACTACAAGATGCTGTGGTGGTTTCTGCAGCACAGACACTTGTCTGCTAGAAACAAGCAGTACACTATTGACACGGAGGGAAATGCCAAATTGCCCCAAATTGCCCTATACAGCCACACCCTGAGTAAGCAGGGGTTCATATTCAGAGCCTCTTAGATACAGTAGTGCTTTCTGCATGAAATACGCTCTATGAAATCTAGTTCCTCCATGCTCAGTAATGGCTTATTATGGATCAAATATTTCTTTTGCTTCATAAGAATTAAATTGATTAAGAAATCATGACTTCTGCTGCTGCTACAAGAAAAAAGGGGATTTATTTTAAAGCAAAGGTAGTATTTTTCACAAGCATATGTAATTGCTGGTTAGAGACAACTTCTGATTTGTATTCCACTCCTGCTTTAGTTTTTCACCCAAGTTTTTTGGGAGTGTCATTAACCTACTATATAATTTGCTTCTTTGTTCATTCAGCTCAATCATTCAGTTTACTGTCTTGTGGAATTTAGTCATTTTAGTATAACATTTTCCTGAGAAATGTAATTAAAAAAAAAAAAGACAACTGACAAGGCACGTGAAAATTCAGGAATGCACCATGAGAAAATAAAAGAGAAGCCTTATCCCTATTGTCAGCTAATCAATTCTACAGAGTAATCCACTATTCTTACTACACTTCTAAATGGGGTGGGAAGAGATGAGATAAATGAAACAATGAAACAGTGAACAATGGCAAAAATAGACTCTTCCAAATACATGAATATAGATGGAGAACAGTGTAACTGAGTTGATTTAATTATAATGAGTTTCGTTCTGCCTTTCTGATTCCACTGGAAATTAATACTTAAATTTTGGAAGTACCATTAAATAATGCTTTCTTATCTTTTATTTTTGCACCTGTATATAAAGGAGAAGGCTCTGGAGGAAAAGGCTATGCACTTGCTCTTTTCTGTTTCCACAGAGAATTTGTAATGTGAGCATGAGCATAATCAGTCCTGTGTATTCATAGTCATGGAATCACAACATGGTTGAAGCTGGAAGAGTCCCCTGGAGGTCATGTCCAATGCCCCTAGAGCCTAAAGCTGCCCCAGGACTTCATTCAGACAGCTTTTGTACTTCTCCACAGACAGAGACTACACAAACTCTTATGGGTAGCTTATGTAAGTGCTTAGCCACTCCCAGAGTCAAAAAGTATTTCCCAATGATCAGACAGAACCTCTTGTGTTTCAGTTTGCTCCCATTGTCTCTTGTTCTGTCACCAGATTCCACTGAAAGGAGCCTGGCTCCATCTTCTTTACCCTTACCCTTTACATAGGAATCTCCCCTGAGCCTTCTCCAGGCTAAACAATTCCAGCCTTTCCTCATGGAAGAGATGTTCCAATAATATAATCACCTCCATGATCCCTTCCTGGACTATTTTATTATGTCCCATATGTATTTAAAATTATTATTCATTAAAAAATGTGTGTCATTGATTGCAAACCTTATAATATATTTTTCAGAATCTGATTAATGATTCACAATTTGTCCAAGCCCTGTTCTAAATGTTTTCCTCAGAGCTATGTATTGCTTAGATGAGGTACAGCTAAGCTCCTGGTGTACCGGGGTGGTACAGACTGGTGCAGTTGGAGAAACCCAGACCCTCAAGAGAGGGAAACAAGACACTGATGATCTCCAGCTCTTTAGTGTAAACTCACTGTCCTGTTCATGAAGCCAGCAAGGGTGGGATGTGAGATAGGGTCTGTGCTTTAATAGCAGGTTTAGGACTAGACTCGATCATTCATCACATCTATCCAGTTTTTATCAGTTACATTCTTTGCACTGGATTTTGAGCAAGTGGGACATTAAAGGGAAAATTTCTTTCCTGCAGTTATATGCTGCTCATCTCTCTTTCATATATTGCCAGACCAATCAATGCCATGCCGTCAAGCTGTGCAGACAAGACAGCCGATGTTTGTACAGCCAGATCTTGAGACCATATCACACTTTAGGAACCTGTGGGACTACTCAACATATAGGTCTAGTTCAAGTACAGTGCAAAATTAGCCTTTGAGCCCAAGCTCAAAGTCAAGGAACAATTGATTATGTCCATCCAAAGTATATTAGTCCTGAGAGCCCTGACTTTTCATCCCCCTCTTGAAGCTTAAAGTCGATGTTTCTCATTCACTATATATTTACTAAGGGATGTGGAAATTCTTTGGCCATCATCGCCCACATCAACATCTGATATAACCTGAACTTTTGTTTCACTCATTTGTTCTGATCTCCACCTTCCCTCATCTCTACGGTCTCTTTACATCAGGACTGAATTTGCTCTTTTTCCCCACCTTTGTTAAGCATCAGAACCTCCATGAGCAGATTCTTTAATAACATTGTGACATTGTTGGCCTTAGAAAAATACAAAATCTGTCCTGATCATACAGCAGAGGGAATAAGTCAGTCAAGTTTGGCATAATGATTTCAAGGAACTCTTTACAAACCCACTGACAGCAAATACCTTTCCATTAAAATCACTAGGCCCTGGATTAGGCACTGGGTATTTAAGATTACTCATGGCACTTTAGTGAGGCTTTTGTGTTTTTTAAATAGATTGAGAAGCTCTTAAAAACCTGTTAGTCTTTAGCTTTGTTGATTCCTAACTAAATAATCTAGCCCACTAAGAGATAGCTTTCTCCCTATTCATATCAGATTACCCTGAATACTGGCATCCTCTGAGCTGGACTAGGCATTTCATGTAAAGTGTGTCCTTATCAGCATGCACTGTCAAAACTACTTCCAATTTTCCTTTTAATTACAGTGCAAGTCCACACAGTGAAAGTCTACAAAATAGTAACAAATTTACCCACGAGGTACCCTTCAAGTTACAGCCCTCCCGTAACAAAGTTGCATCTAAGAAAGGGCATTAATGTTTTAGGTGCCTGCAAATAATTTCAGACTGTTGATATGGTGTTGTCTGCCAGTCTTCCTGCAGCAGACACCGAGATTAATAGCACAAAGTCTAATAGAACCAGCAGTCAAAGGCATCAGTAGGTATGTGTGAAACTGGGTAGAAGAGAAACATTGTGTTTAGATTTTTGTTTTGTTGTTTGAGGGGATTTTTTTATACCAAGCAAAAAGATTTTCTTTCCTGATTTTAAAGGATTTAACTTATTTTTATTTGGAAAAAAAAATTTGGTTGTGGTTATTGCCTTTTTTTTTTTTTTTAACCTTAGCTTATTGGCATAGCTCATTCTGCATGATTCAACTTAGTTATGCAAGGAATGAATTAAATTCCAAGTAAAGGGTACTGAGATTCCTCAGCGTATATGATCAGTTCTTAGAAATATGTTGAAAAAAATTATAATTTTAGTTTAGCTTATAAGGTATTTTAAAAATTATCCCTAAAATTTTCATCAATTTCAAAAAGTATTTCATTTGTGAAATGTTTGATTTGCTCTAAATGGTCACAGAGAATGTTGAAAAATAGACATAACTACTTTTGAGTATTATACTAAAACAAATTTATAACACATAAAATAAAACAATTCCTTTAAGAAATAGGAGTCTATTTGATCATATAAAAAATTCTAAAATCCAATGCTCTAAGAAGTTTTTCTAGTGATCTATATTGATGAAAAACCATATGCTTTTTATGCCACCTTAAACAAAACATCAATTGTATCCTTTACTGCGAGTCCAAAGAGGACAAAACACACAATTCAGTTTATTTTATGGTTGGTAGCAAACATTGGCTCAAAGGCTTCATTCTCTTATTGGATGTGAGCAACCCACCTCTCTGAAATCACAACAGGCTGAGAATATTAGACCACACCAACAGAGTATTAATAAATTAAACATAAGCAAGTCAATGATAACCAAAAAGAGGTAGAATTTTTTAGAACATTAAGAAACATCCTTCAAAATCCATGCCTGAGAGAATGCAGCAGAAAGAGAAGAAAACTGTGGACAGTAGAAAACTACCACTAAATAAGGAAGAAGTCATAAATACCAAAGTGTCACAGGGGCTAAATAAATAATACCAATGTACAACAGAGACATGGCCACTTGGTTTGTTAGGATTTTTTGTACCAATGTCTGGCTTTCTGGTCCTTTGGCTTGTCTGATAGCATCCTGTTCTCCTTGCCGCATTTGCTCATAAATAAGGAGGTAGTAATTAGTTTAATACTCAGTACATGTCACTCACGACTGTTATGTCACAAGCTGCCCAGTGAGTTTGTGGAGTCTCCATCCCTGCAGATATTCAGAAGCTGTCTGGACATAGACCTGGTCAACTGATTTGAAGTGACCCTACTTTTAAGTAGGGGTCTTGGACCAGATGACCTGTCAACCTCAACCATTTTGGGATATAATGCTAGCTCAAAATTTTGCTTGGTAAAACCAAAACTTTATAACATCACAAGTAACAGAAAGGAAGCTTTCTCATATGCTACAAAATGTACACTTCCAGGTTTCAAACTTCAGATGATTTTACTAATTATTCGCTCTATCAATGTCAAAATATATAAACAATCTCATAATATTTCCTGTCATCTTCTTTAAGTTAATATAATGCTCAAGAAGATGCAGCTGTGACAGTTCAAGGAAATCAAACCTTCTTTCCACATAAGGGTACATTGGAAAGAGCCATGTGAGCTCCTTAAGCAAGATGGATCATTTATCCTCAGTACTTGTCTGACTCAGATTCTAAAAAGCAGAGCTTCTCTTGGGAGCATGGAAGAAGTCATGGTATAAATACTACTTCTGCCAAGGACAAGATTTGAGGCTAAAAAATATGACAGTCAGGAAATATTCTTTTTTTCTGAGGAGACATATCTGAAACTTGTCTTACTTGTCAAGTGTAGTTATGACAAGATTCTAGTCACACAGGAGCTCTTTTTCTGAAAAAAACATACCAATCCATATTAGAGCTGAAAAACTCTGCAGTGGCATTACCTTGACTATTTCTCTTACAGCCTAGAAGTAAAAGTCATTGAGGTCTTTTATTGACACTGTGAACCATATCTGTCTTGTAGGTGACAATTTTAATTTCTAAGTCTGAATGTAACAAACACCAACATGAATCCAGAATTTTTTTACCTTGTACTTCACAGTAAGATCTGAACAATATGTTGCAGGACAGTGTTCTCCTTCTGTTCATTAATAAATGTGTTCTTCTGCCACTAAAATTAATACAAGCTGTAATTAATTTCAGTTGTGCAGGACATTTCTTGGTGAAGCTGTTTGCTGTGGTGGACATTTAATGATATCTCTGCATATTTCATTCCTTCCATCTTCATCTAATTATTCTGTCGGGCTTGGTAAAAATCTCTAGGAACCACAGTTAATTTTGAACATTTCCCTAAGGTTTCTGTCTCTTAAAAACTAAGAATTAAACCTTCAGTTGTGTTGTATTTATTTTTGCTTATTATGAACAAACAACCCTAAAAGTTGTGGGAACCCTTTCAGAACATTCCATGCGCTTCTGTGCAATAAGAACAGATGTGTCAATAATGACTGACTCACATTAAACCCACTGACTCTGCCCATGTCTGTTACCCACTTTGTCTATAATTAATAAGAAATTGACAAATAAAATCCATGGATTTTTGTTGTTGTTGTTTTGTTGTTTTGTTTTGTTTGTTTTTGTTTTGTTTTGTTTTGTTTTTTTTAAGGTCTGGTTCTTCTAGCACTGAAATTAATAGTGAAATTCTCCCAGTCAGTGGAGGATTTACACTAGCAAAAAGGGCTTTGGTTCATTTCATACCTAGACTGAAGTTTTATAACTCCTGCAATCATCTTTTTGCAAAAAAAAAGGTGCTCATATCGTTAAGGAAGAATGAATATTACCAGAGGCTGAAAAGAATCCCAAACAATCCTAGCAATCATTCTACAAAGCAATAATTATGCAAAGTTCGGGGAGTTAATATTGTACAGTGTCTAATTCATTGCCAGAGTACAGAAAATTATATTTATACTCAGGTTGTGTTTTAAATACGGAAGGATCTGTTTGTAATCACATCAGACAGTCTTGCATTCAAGTCTGTTCATTAGTTCCAGCCATGCATATGGGTAGCCAGCTTGGAAAAAATAATTGTCATCTACAGATTATTTCAGAAGTGTGTTTAAGTGAGACTGTTTATACCAAATATACAAGGTCTGAATACAAACTACAACCTGTGCTTAAGGCACTAGGCCCACTGGCAGTTCCATCATGAACATGTACAAGCTGATTATTGTGTGAATTTGGAAACAGTGGAATGAGGTATGTTGCTGTGCTGCACCTGGATGGAGCTTCTGACAGAAGCTCTCATAGATCATCACCTGTTATAAATGTCAACAAATTTTCCTCTTACTTATCTAAGGTTCAAATTTTCCTTTTTTTTTTTTTTTTTTTTTTTTTTTTTTTTTTTTTTTTGGGCAGGGTTTGGTTTCTTGGTGGTGTTGGTTTTGGGTTGTTTATTTTTTGTTGTTTGTCTGTGTGTTTATTGTTCTCTGCAACTTGCTAACTAAGGCTACCTAATCTAACTTAGCTCTCTGTACAAGGAAATTAAATATACAGAAGCCTTTCTCTGGCACTGATAGTACGGGCAGATCCTGGCCAAGAGGTCAAAGAAGCTCTCCCAGCCCCCATGAGAAGGTGGCTGCATGAAAACCGCCTGCTGCCAACAATCTGACTGCTCATGAACATTTCTGTCCCGTGCCCAGGAATTGCTTAGGAAAATACTATTTAGCTCAAGCCAAAACCCATGCTGGGGGACTGTACTAACAATTTAATGATGTAGAAAATTTGAGTTCTAGAGCCTGGGAAAATTCCCTGAGACTGTTTCATTTACTAGTGTGGCTGTAGTGCCAGACCTAGGGGCTTCCTCTAGCCTTTTGCCTCTGTGGAAGAGCCAGGTAAGTTCCTTGATATATGAACTTTAAGAAACCATTGAGCCATATGGCACTCCAACTAAATTTAAACGTCTGCTGCAGCATCTAAGAAACTAAGCAATGAAATTTCTTTCTGTCTTTACTGAACTGCCAAAACATAGTTGTTTATGGAGTTAGTTTAAAGTGACTGGTACTTTCCTCAGCGCTTCTGGATCGCTTTTCAGAGGCACCTACTACCCTCCATTATTTCTACAGGGAGAGCTCTCCTGCTCAGCATGTCACCCAAACAACGTGTTACTGTCTGAAAGAGCAACACCACAGCTGCAAGGCACTTTGCCTAGGGACAGCAAATGTTGATCAGAGTCAGCAGTATTACATAAACTGATTTGGAAGACTTGTAGCCCAGCATATCACTCCACAGTACTTATCAAAATGTGATAGGCTCCAGTACTGCAAATTCTGCCCTCCCAAAGGTACAGCAGAGATCCTTCCCAGGACTGCTTTGGGACTAGTCTGTTCAGCCTTCTGAGTATTGCTCACAGTACACATCCTTCCTGCAACTCTTCCTGTAGTGTTACTACAAGGAAGAGTTTAGTTTTCAATTACTTACAATGATGCAAACAATGATGAGTCACACACTGAGGCAAAATTAATGTCACCCGTAGTCCTTGCTCAGTGTTACCTTCCCTGCAAATGCCTCATGCTGTCAAATTACAAACCCACGTTAAATGCATTTCACCTGATAATGCAAGCTTTCGAACAGTTTTATAACTATTTTTGACTGTAAATGACTACAGAAAATAAACTTTGAAATAATTACATTTTTTGCAGCCCAGACTAGTGCCTAATTATATTCCAAGGAAGTAGTAAACTCTTCTATCGCTGATGAATGGTTGGCAACATCATTTATTTTAATGGATATATATTACTTTGAACTAAGTCTTTGCCATCTGTTCTGCTCCATAATTAGGAATGTAAAACGAACATAT
Organism: Hirundo rustica; assembly: GCF_015227805.2. NCBI lineage: Eukaryota > Metazoa > Chordata > Aves > Passeriformes > Hirundinidae > Hirundo > Hirundo rustica. Next base: position 18,679,873 of record NC_053453.1, on the reverse strand, counting down.
TTCACAATTACATCACTAAAATGTATAATGTATGTGTCTTTAATGCATATGCATGCTCTATGTACAATGTAATATGCATCTGTGATGGTTTTACCGTGTTTCAGAAATAAATTACGATGGACAGAAGCTACTTAGTCATCATCTAGTAATTTTCTTGACTGTCAACTTTGTTCACAAAATTCAGGACATTATAGTAGAAGGATTCTACTGTATAAGTGCTTTAAGCAAGGTAAAAGTACACATGTAAAAAAATGGGACTATGTCCGATAGAATAATTTTAATTTCAGCGTGTTTAAAAAATAAACTTATCAAGATGTAACTACATTTCTGTAACCATATGTTTCCTGCTGTTTAATGGACAGCTCTAAGATTTTACTGTTATCTCTTGGGATTTATATGAATAGAGAAACTGAAATAATGACTTATATAGCATTAGTATACCTTAATACCAATAAGAAATCCTGGGGCAATCATGTTTGATTCACTTATATTCCCTACATAAGTAGTATTTTCATACTATTCTGCCCAGAAGAACAAGAAAAGAAGAAAAGAGAAAATGAGAGAAAGAAAGAAAGAAAGAAAGAAAGAAAGAAAGAAAGAAAGAAAGAAAGAAAGAAAGAAAGAAAGAAAGAAAGAAAGAAAGAAAGATTGATTTTTTTTTTTTAAATTTTAATTGTCTTTATGTATTATGGCTCATTTCTCTTTTTGCTTACATAGCTATTGGTGGAGTTACTTGTCGGAAATTGGAAACTAATGGTTAATTTGTTATAATTTTTCGGTAACAATGCATTTTTAAAAAGACAGTATTAGACTGAAGTCCTACAGAGATATATGAAGGTTTCTGCAAAAGCTATAGAAATAATTTTTTAACCATATGCCAACTTCCTAGTGCCATCATGTCCTGAGCCTCCTGAAGCCAAGTTAAAAGCCCTTCTTAGTGCCACAAACCCTAAGTGAGGGTAATGCCATCATATGTAAAGTATCTTCACTGTCCTATTATACTCATGCTTCCATAAGTACTTTCATAAAAGGATACCATGATTTTAATACCATGTAGGCTATTTTGGGTGTCAGGTCTCTACCTAACACAGAGAGGACAGCATATGGGAAAAGCAACAAAGTACAGCCATCGCACAAGAACTATGGTACTGTGGTCATTCTATGAATCTTTCACACTAAGGATAAACAGTGGAATGAGTCACGCTTTCTGCTTCTGCACACTGTGTGTTAACTGTATATTGGAGAGTACCTTGTTTAGATTGCACCGGAGATTTTGGATAATTCTGAGAGGAATTCCATCTTATTGTCCCAGCTTGCATGACATTAGTGGAAAGGTTTGTACCACAAAAGAGACCCATTATTAAAATAACCCAATCTCTGGGACTCACAAGGCTTGAGATTGTATCACAAACTGAAGATGACAGTTTACCATATCTTCCAAGTACCTCTGGATCAACCAAGGTCCGTGTGTGAGTAACCGATAGCATTGTAATTCCATATGATAAAGTATTGCTCTAAGATAGTCAAATTGACTGAAATATGTAGCAATAAACATCTGAAAATAAAGCCCCTTAACTTCTGCTACAGAATGGGAATGGGAAAAAAGAATGGGGGGGAAAAAAGGGGAAAACAAACAAACAAACAAACAAACAACAACACACAGTCTATGTATCCTGTTAAGCAAAAAATTTGAAAGTGAGAAACAATGGATGCTGCTCTGAGAAGCAGTATGTTGACAATTTCTGACTTTATTGTCAGTGTATCCAAGAGTATTATCAACAAGCTCAGGAGCATGTGGATAGTTTATCTATTTAAAATAGATTTGGGATACAGAAGAATTTTCACAAGTGGTAGATTACTACCCTGGAGGTCTCAGATAAATATCTGGTAGGTCATTGTTTAATTTTTTAAAATAATATTACCTTTCCAGGTGTACTCTGACCAATTGACTCATTACTACTCCTTTATGTTTTCCTCATCACTGATATAAAAGCAAGTATCCCTTACAACTTGTTACATGGCAAGGTTGAAAGATTGATGTTTGAAAGGGTGAGGTTATCCTATTCTGCCTGTGAGGCAGCATCATGCACAGAATAACTGGAGATCAAGAGATTTGGGTTCCCTGTTTAGCCTCTGTCCCTGGATTCAAGCTGTTGATGTCAAGGAATCCACTTGCCCCTTATCTTTTGTCTCTATTTCTTGTTTTCAGATTAGGGTGTGAATTTCATCTCATTTGGAAAAGGTGACAGCTGAAAACTGGAAGGGCCCTTTTTTCACACTATGTATTGTCTCATTCTGATATTAGAAATGAAGACCCATAAGGTGGCCCCATGTGGTACCAAGATAACTACATTTTTAAGGTCACTTGGTACGTGGTTTTCTACATACCGCAGTCTCTTAGGATTAATTTCCTCTTTTTTACTGTTAAAACCAAAACATCAAATTCCTTTGTTTAGTGGCATTAAGACCTGGAATGATTTTGCCAAGTATCTACCAACAGCTTTAAATAATAGCTATGGGTTTCCCAAAAGTTCAAAGCTGCTGTTTGCACCTTTCAGAAGGTCTCAATGACAAACAGTATCTTTGACAGAGGAAGTAGCTCATCTTACTGACAACATCTATGTATCAGGGATGGATTTCAGCAAGCGGGACTCTCAGCTTATAACTGATGCTCAGTTGTCTCTGAAATCACCCACTCTCAAATTACATTTTTCTAGAATTTTTGAGGTTTCTGACCTGTTGAGCAATTATAGTTGACCATTGGAAGAGTAATTTAACTCTTCTCAGACTTGGATAACAGCAACTTTTGCTCCAGTAACTTTTCTTGACGGCATGAAAGATGTAGATCGGGCTGTATTATTTGCATCACACTATTTAATGGTGATCTAGCTACAGGAATTTTACACTCGCTGTCCCTACAGACTGTGTTATACTGCCATAGACTACTGAGTTATACTGACAAAGCAATAATATTAACTGAGTCTTGCAATGGTTAATGAGTGCTGTTTACAAAGAGTTTGATACATATTATAGCTTATCTCTTTAGACTGAGACTGAAAAAATTATCTGCTTCAGTTTGCAAACATACTACATTTTCCAAGACTGTTCTGCTTCTTTCTATGACATTTCCTACAGAAGACTATCAAAGAACATAATTTTTAAGCAGAAAAAAAATGCAGTTATTTATCAATTCATAGAAATATTGTTGCTAAGAGATTATTGCAAATCACATGCACCTCATGCACATCCCAGTGGGGGATCCTTGTAAGGTTCCAGGGCTGTTGATGAAATACAACACTCTAATTAAGAAAATGCTCAAGCTCTGACTATTCCAGGGCTGATTTTCTTTGTTTTAAGTCATCTTCTTACATTAAAAGAAAAATGATGATTAAATGGGAAACACTTAACTTCAGGGTTAAGAAGAAAATCCTACTCCACTTGTTCAGAATTCTGCTCAGAATTCTCATATCGAGATCACTCACGGAGCTTGTTCATAATTCTGAGCTCTAGATCATTTTTTCTGTTGTCAGTCAATGTTTAATCTTGGAGACTGATTACAGAATACAATAGTGAAAACTCAAATGTGAAGTGGCTAGACTTGTCAATACAGCCCTTTAAACCCCCCTTCCCATTTCTCTTTTAAAATTTGTCTAACAATAGTCTTATTTTTTTTAACAACACAAGTCATATTAAAACTCTGCTGAAGAACACAGGCATAGAGCATAAACTATCAAGCCCCATTCTTTGGTATGTGTTTATTTTACATAGATAAAAAACTAATAAAATAATTAAAGAATAGAATATTCTCTTTTTTTTATTAAAATATTTTTTTATTAAGGTCTTTAACAGAAAAAAAATATGTTAAATCTCATTTTAATTATTTTGGGCATTGTCCTCTAAACAGACTATCTTATCAGCTTCTGGGAGATTACTGTCTTTGGAAAAGACAAGAATAAATATAAAAGTCACTGAATAAATCCAGAAAACAACAACAAAAAAATTCAAGCTTCTTATCTTAAGCATCTACAACCAAAGTTTTAACCAAAACTGTGGGATAGTGTCTTGGAGCAGGCAAACTTTTATTTTCTACTGATTTTTTTGAACAGGACAATCTTTGGCAGGAGGTGAGACACATCTGGAGAAAACAATTACATTACAAAACAATTACAACAGGATTAAACAACTTGTGGTTGATCCAAGAAAGGTACAAACATGAGGAGAACAAGGTGTGCACAACTGAGATACTGTTTTGAGCAGAAGAACAACCCTTGTAGACATGGTTATCCCATTTAAAGAGAAATCTTCTGTATGCAGAGGAAGAGTAAAGTAACACTTCACTAGCCTTTAATCATCACACTTGGATTACAGCAGCATGTAGCATGGGGAAAAGAAATCAAAACTGACTTTGCTATATAGTTGAGTTAACTTAGACATTGCTAGTCCTGTCTCTGGCAAAATGACTCCAGTAATGCTTTTCAATGTGGTTATTGCAGGGCGTCTGCTTTCCAAGTACATGTATTAATACTCTGCTACAGACGCACGCATATCTGCTAACAATTTCAAATATACAGGACTTTTGTCAAGACCTCTGTTCACTATTTTGACTTATCTGAAGGTATGTGTATGTTTTACAAAAAGTCATTTATTAACAACAGGGTGATTTAAGGACAGGCTATAGTCTGAAAGTGCCCTTGCACCTGCAGATTGAAGTCTGACTCTTAATCTTAATTGATAATGTTTTGATAGGTGAAGAGCATATATCAGTGTGTGTGTGCATGTAGACATGTGATTTTTAGAACACGAATACAAATCTTCCTTCATAGTTAGAAGTTAAACTGTCTTATACTAGTCCAAATTCTGTCATAATTTTAAACTACAGATTAGATTCTAATTAGACTAAATCCATTATTTGTGCAAAAGCTGTCATAGTAATGATGTAACCAGAATGTTAAAAAATCAGTTTTAAAACCCAAGACATAAACAGGAATATTATCTGAGTTAGAGGGTATAATAGTGGGGGTTTTCCAGTTTCATGTACACTCATGTGTGTAACAAATATTACTTCTGCAGTTGAACAACTGCCAAAAACAGGTAAGAAATTTTCCTGTCTAGATAAAACTTTAATATCAATTTTCTATTTCCTCCATCAAACTGTAAAGCATTTTCTCACTCACAGAATTCCAAAGAGATTATGATCATTTTTTTCAATATTTTCAGGTGCTTTTTTCATCACAAAGGAAGTATCTTTAGCTATATATTGATACTTAGTAACAGCTTTGACTAGAAGAGAATACAGGAGTGCTCTGTGTGCTACAGCCTTCAAAACCTATTATCCAAAGACAATATTTGGAGCACCAAGTGCTTTTTTTTTTTTTTTTTTTTTTTTTTTCCTATATAATATTATATAACCTTCTTCTTAAAGCAACCAAGCTCATCTTAACACTCATCTTAATTTGGTTTTTTGCCACCCAGAAGACTGTCCCAGAGCACCATTTCTTTTTTGAAAAAGTCTTTCAGATTCAAAGTCTGAAATAATTTATTACTTTTACCTTGGGCCATGACCATCCTTATCCTTTTTCCACCCACCAGTAATTAGGTCTTTGATGCAAAAAACATTCCAGCCTCCCTTAGATCTTCTTTGGCTAGTCTACATTTGACATGATCTTGGGAGTTTTTCTTACAGTAGCTCTTTATTTCTTCACTTACCCAATAGGCTTTGTTTGAGCCTTGCTGAAGGAATGACTGTAGCATGAAGTCATTCCATGATAGACACTGAGAGGAGCAGAAATGCTATATAAATATTTTCAATCAGAGCTCACTTGTCCAGGAAAACAGTCAATCAATTGCATTCATATGGGAAAAAAAAGACAAACAAACAAACAAAACACCCATAACAACAACCCATAACAAAGAAAAAATACCCAGAACAAAACAACACAAAATTCTCATTTTCTGGTACCTCTAAAAGTAGTTAAGCAATTTCCATGAGGCAACTCAATTTCTGCTCTTGGGAATAATCAGCAAAAAGGAGAGGGCAGTATTTCCACTAGATTTCATGTTCTTCCACTTCCTTTAAAACAAACGAAATGAACCATTCTTTAAAATTTCCTATTTCAGGATGACATTACAGTGACTTCTGAGGTTCAGCAAACTTTTAACTTTTATCTGTCTATTAAAAAAACTATGAACACCTTTACAAGCAAAAGTATTGCTTATGTAAAGAAACATTTTCTTTCAAAAGCATTGATGAAGGACACATAATCTTCCTTTCCAGTCCATTTCCCTTTGCCTTATTCTAGCTGTATAAAGGTTGAGGTGTTGGTCTAAGGCAGTTGGGTAACCAGACTGCTCCTACAGTCAGAGCAGAGATACACATCTTAGCAGGCAGTTCAGTAGGTGTGTAAAATATGTGCCCTAGGCTTTCTCTAGACTTAATGCAAAAAAGACAGACACATTCAAAGATCTACCACGGATGAGGTGAATCTCATTTTCTTTCTTCCACCACCTTCTACTAGGTATAGGAAACTGGACTGGATCACGATCTAAACAACAGTGTACATTAGCAATTGTTCCAAAATAGCAACCAGAGAAGCATGAATGTAAACTCCAGCACAATTCAATTGGCCCCCAGTGTTGAGTAAGTCTCATACTTTCAAAATGAAACAGTTTGCAAACCACCGAAACTGCAAGCCAAAACTTGCTAGGTTGGCTTGCCATCAGAAGAGTTGTTGTGGGAAAGTGCTTAGGGAATAGAAATCTGCCAGTCTCTCCTTTTATTTGTAGTAAATCACATCTCTGTCGGTGGCCTTAATATTAATTCTGGTACAGTAATGTAAATGAAGGGGATATTCCTGCATGAAGAACTGAATTAAACTAAAGGCCTTCAATTTTTCTCCAGTTATATAGTGACAGATGCCTGCCTGTTTTCATTATAAATCTATAATTCTTGTTAAAGTACTTGCTTCATAGAGAAATCCTGTTATGGCAGTATAGTAAAAAGTACAGAGATGCTGCAAACACAGCATAGTTTGCATATTTAGTTCATTATAATTGCCCCAAGGTCTTTTGGACAATTCTCCTATATCTCGGCACTATTCAGACTGTGCTCTGTTGCTTCAACATTTGAGTTTTGCAATACTCCACATCTATTTGTTGTATACCCTAGAGTCAGCTTAAAATGCACAAAGCTTTCATGAAAAATTGCTTTGATTTCTGTTTTAAGTTCTATTTTAGATAAAGCATTACTTCCTTTTTAAAAAATTATATATATAGTTCTGCCTTGAGGAATTTTTGTAAGCATTGGTGCTAATGAATAATCTGTGTAATTAGAAAATATGTCTTAATCTTTAGCAAATTACTAAATTCTCCACTCTTCCTTCTCCATTAAATCATTAACTGTTTAGAAATGAAACATTAGAGTATTTACCAACACAATTAAACAGTGTATACGGATCTCAATTAGTATATTTTACAAACAGAAAATAGCTTTGACTCTTTGATTAGCCACCTAGAATTCATTAAAATAATTGGCATTCACTAATGGCAAAATTTACAACACAGCAATAATCTACCAAATCTGCCATAATACTATGCCAAAAATAGGAAAAAACAACCTATTCAATTTATAAGATAAAGATATTCAAAACAAAATTCACTAGAGAAGCTTTCGAAATTGCCAGCTATTTTTTCAGGTCACTGTGCAGGCTATTCCAATGTAAAATCTGAGAAAATTTCGCTCCTTACAATTCACCAAATGCAAACTGGTAGCAGTTTACACAATAAAGCAACCTGCTTTAAACATGTAGCACACAGGCATGGTATAGCAGAGATTTAAATGAGGAGGTAGTATTGTAAAACTATCTCTTTAAGACTCTGTTTGAGCACTTTCACTCCTCCAGATGACAACTATTTAAAAATATGATTTTCTATTCTAAAATCCTCTTAAATTTAGTGAAGTTGAAGAGCCTAACTTGATGCAAGAGCTTAATGAAATCAGAAGGGTTCTGATTCTTATTTGTGCCTTTAAAGATCACTGAAGTGGCTAGAAATGGGAACAGAGACAAACATAAACACAAATTTTAAAGTTCTTCTACTATAGAACTATACAATATCAGAAAAATCAGATTAAATGAAGACTAAAGGAAAGAAATATAACTCTTTTAAAACTGGAGCTAGATAGACCTAGAAAAATAAGAAGCTGTAGTTTCTATTGATAGTGACCCAGAAGGTCCCTTTTCCATATTGTTCTCTGGGAAGAAAATATCATTAAAATGAGAAAAGAGGAGATGATAAGGACAGAAACTTCCTACACCCAGTAGTTTGCTGAGAATGTGCTGAGGTGGAAAGATTCTTCAAGCATTAACACATACAGAAAGAGACCTCTTGTTTACAGTAAAAAAAAAAAAAAAAAAAATCAACACCCCCAACACCCCCCCAATTCTGAAAAATACCAAAAGGAAAAGGATTAGGTAGGAGGGGGGACAGTTCACAAATCCTGTGAAACCAAAAGTACAGTTCACAAGGTTCACAAAACCTCAAAACAACACAAGGTTTGCCCATCCCTTACCATTAGTCATCTACAAGAAATGTTCCTGCCTGACCTCTGATGAATCTGCTCCCTTGCATAGCTGTTCCTTCTGCTTTTGGATATGGTGCTCTGTGTTAGGGTGCTACACACACTGACTTTAAGGAATCTTTGTTCTGAGAGTGAACCTACATTTAGCAAAAAGAACAGGTGACTCTACTGAGTAGACATGGAAAAGTTTATGACTGAGGAGACTGGCAACATTCTCTGTGTGTTACATTGGAACACAGCAAAATTCTGCAATAAATTAATTTTCATCAGCACCACTGAAGCATGGAACTTTTCTCTCCAAAAAGGTGAAAAATATTTCAGTAGAAGGAAACACACTGACAGCTTTCCCAAGGAGACTGACAATTCACCTTACTTTCATCCACCCCACTCTCTCTCTTTCCTGCTATTTTGGGACTAGAGTAAATCTAGAAATGCTGTAAGAGGTCCAAGCACAACAAGTTTGTATGGGCTCATGACCCAGTTTCACATGCAGAAGTAGTTTACAGGGTTGATTTTCCTTTTCACCCATAATTTTAATGAATTTACTTTTGTCTGCAGCTACTATTCGACACCAAAGACAGTAGAATTGCATGACCCTGCAGGGAGTACTGGGATAGAAGGAACCAGATTGCTTCCTGGAGCTCTAAATTTGCATTGTAAACATGAGGTGTGATTTGTGACACCCTTAGCATAAAGCACTATTTCCTTCCAGCATGAGCAACCACTTCTGGTAGCCTGTCTGTGGGGGAGATGAAGGTGTGCTTACATGTACTTTGAAATGCTTTCAGGAGATCAAACCCACACATTCTTGAACACAGCAGATACAATCCTGGATGCACACAGGCCAACAACACATGGAATGGTGTGAAAGGGACAATTTATTTCCAATTTAAAAAGGAAGAGTATAAGAATTTTCTCTCAATATCGTTTGCTTCCAAAGATATCCGCAAGATTTTTGCAGTCAAGATACAACACTTAAAATTTACCCTCCAAAGCTTTTCTCCTAAAGGTATTAGAAAGCAACTTGAAATCAGAATTCAGTAGTATGAACACAGAAACTCTCTAAAGCAGCCTTGTATCCTTGCTGGGTAATAATGGGAGAGGGTGGAGTCACATGCTGTTTGAACAACAAAGCAAACTGTAAGCTATGATAAATAAATGCCTGACAGAAAACACCCTGACCCCACCTTTGTCTGATTCAAATGAAAAAATACCAGTTTCACCCAAACCACAAAGGCGCACATGCACACACACATACACGCGAACACTGCAATTCTAAATTCCATTACTTGATGACTGAAGCATTTTGAATGGGTGAATTAATGCATCATTGAAAACACTGTCTTGTTAATGAGAACTTACAATATTCACGAAATGCATTTCTTTAATGCTTTTATTTTCTAAAAAAATTAAAATTTCAAAAATAAATTTCACATTTTGCCATCTCTGTTCTTAAATCCTATGTAAACATTTTGTATTGCTTTTACTGTAGTTTGCTACAGTGCTGGCTGCTTCCCTTTGATATAGTGTCTTCCTCAGTTCATGCCTTGCCTTACTAATGTATTCTTTGTTCCTTTGCTGTTTCTCTATCAATGAAGAGCATCTACCCTTCCTCTTAATTGTATTCCCTGCTTTCATTGTCTTTCCTTTCTCTCTTGCATGCTTATGTGGAAAGGCCAAATACTTTTCCTCACACTTTTACATATGTCTTCAACTTTTCCCTCTTCTTGATTGCACATGGCCAGAAAGTGAAAAGTATCTCCCTACTGAATTACAAGCTGCAAAGTCACAGAGTAGCTACTGTCTTCCTGGAGCCATATAGAAATAAATAAGAACAGCCATAACAGGTAAAACCAAAGATCTCTTTAGCCTAATATTCAATTCCCAACAGTGACAATTAGCAGGTGCCTAGGGGAGAGTACACAAACAGGTCAAATATAGAATATATAAGTTCTGTACATTCTCACAGCCTCCAGTAATCTGTGATTCAGAGATATGATCATGTCTTCTATCTCCAAAGAGGCTGAAGAGGCCTAGAGAGACAAAGAATGAAACACAACTCAGAGATTATGCTGTTAAGTGAAGTACAACTAACTTGAAAGAAGGAAATAAAATGTATCTATAAATTAATTAAAATATTGAAAGTTGCTCTAAATAAGTCTTCTTCAGGTACAGGATGCAGTGTAGCCTCAGAAGCCATAGCAGTCTGAACTCCGTAATGTAGCTGTGCAGAGCTACAGGCTGCCACTACCGGATACACACCTAAAAGGAGTCCCTGACCCACTTTAGTCAAGATACGTAAGTTGCCTTAAAGGATTTAAATAGCAGGTCTTGCTAACACTTTCACCTCAAGTATTGGTGGCATACTCAGCTCTACAGTCTAGTTGCACTCTGAAGAGAAGCAGTAAGTTCTTCAGCTGGCATAGGCAGGCATGACTGGTGCTATCAACCCACAGCATCAGAGAGCCTGGAAAGAGGACAGCTATACCCCATGGCAGCCAATAGTACAATGGTCCCCAGTTTTCCACCATCACACTGCCATTGGAGATTGCTACGCCTACAGTTTTGCAAAATGGCACTCTGGAGCAGTGCACAGTCAGTCTCCTGTTGGTAAAGAGAAAATTAATTTGCTTTATGAAAGATGAGTGTCATTAGCAGAACATCATCAAGGCTTTCCCATGACAGCACTCCTTTACCAATTCTTCTGCTCTAAACAGGGCAAAGTCCTTCCTAGTTTTCTTCAAGCCACATTGTTAAATAAATTATTTGAAATAACTTATCTGATTTTGTCAGAAGAAAATAGAAGGAGCACATGGAAATTTCCAGCTGAAGTCTAGGATAAGATAAAGTATAACAGAAGGTAACAGTATGTACCTAGAAAGCCATAGTAGGTTATCTTGCTACAGTTGCAATAGCTATTTGTAGAGCATACATGCAATCATAATGTCACAGAAAAAACAGTACAACTCAGATTTTTACTTAAGGCATTGTCAGTTAGTACAAGTTTTGATCACTGATGCAGGTATTGGAGGGAAAAAAAAAAAAAAAAAAAAAAAAAAAAAAAAAAAAAAAAAAAAAAGAGAGAGAGAGAGAGAGAGAGAGAGAGAGAGAATAACTGAATGACACTTAGAGAAAGAGATTTCCTTCCCTGCCCAAGTTCATATTAAGTCGAACATTTCTGCTCCAAGGCTGCTAGTCGTAACTACCATAATGCTCATTGTGGTTTACCAGATATAGTCTGTCCCAGTTCCTCCAGTGAGGCAACAGGCAAAAGAGGAGATTGGATTTTATGTTCAATGGTTCTTTCTGACATTTTCCGCTTATTGGATCCTATCTACATAGTAGCAAACCTGGGCTTCTGCACAATTACAAAATCTGGAAACTGAATATTGCAGTGAATTTTAGAATTTGACATTTGGACAAACAGATTTCCTCTTACTAATCCATGGGATCTGAACAGGGTGTTTATATTGTTCTACCAGAGAAGAAAACTAAAGTGGTTCTACAGTGAAGGATGGGGTACACTACCTTTCTCATGCCACAGGAAATTCATCCATATTCCTTCAACTTCCTCCACATTTGACAATCCAGGAGGAAAACTTAGTGGTTCAATAACTATTTGAAGCCTTGAGACAATCTCATGTGGGGTACCTTTTAGACAAGCATGAGTGCCAGCATAAAGGTGAAAGTAAAAATATATAGCCAACAATGGATGTCTGGACCATGGTACCTTTGACTTAAATAATCTATTGCTGCCAATAAACAACACTCAAAAATGTGGCTCTACTGCAGCCTGAGTGAAACTAATTGCTGGCTCTTGCAGTGTGGTCTTTGTCTTGCTGCTCCTGATCATCTTGATGACTGACGTAGACAAGGGATGTCTAAGTGCACTGAGTCTGGGTATTTCTTTACTAGTCTCATTCTATAATGACAAAGGGATATATCAGCCATGGTTCTACTGCTGCTAATATCAATGCAAGAAAGCACTGAGAATGGTGTGGGTAGAAGCAGGTAGGAAAGGAAAAAGAGCATCTCCTTCCACAATAACGTGCAATCACAGTCTAGTCAGGCGTAGTAAGGCCCATTAGAAAAATAGGTATTCTTACAGAAAAACTGACAGTCTGTGTTCAAGGAGAGATTTACAGTTCTAGCAAACATGTTACCTGTGAAGATAGATGAAACAGTAAGACAAAGGTGGATGAAAAGAATCCTATTATCCTAGCACTTCCCATACTTTAAATAAACATATTTTATATTACTGTATAGCGATGCTATCAGATCCCGACTTTTCTGAGTGCCTCAGCATCTATATTCAAGAGTCTTCTCTTATTGATTTCTCAGAGCACAAGAACTTCAAGGCAAATCCACACACAATCTAGACAACTTAAGATGCCCTTGAAGAGTTTACTCCAGCCAACATCCAGAAGTTTGTGCACTATTGTGCCTTCACACCGTATCAATGCTCTTTGGTCTTTATCTAATCCTTATTTCTTAAAAAAACTTCATCTAAAAGACAGACAACCCTCTTTTTTATAATATAGTACCTTTAGATCAAGTCACACTTCCAGGGATCTGCAGAAGGACTATCTTGGAAGGTTTTAATGTACTCTTTCATTTTTGTCCTTCTCCTTTCATACAGGAGAAAAACAACAAAAGATAGCCAATTTCCCAGAGCAAATTATTCTTACAAGGCCAAAAAACTTTGGTGGATGGCATAAGTATGTTGCATACAAAATATTTTAGGAGAACATTTTATGTTCTAGACAATGCATAAGCACAGCATTGGGAAGAATAGATGTCACACAAAAACAAGGAGGAAACAATACTGAACAGTTCCACATTCAGAGATCTTAGAGAGGTTAGAGACGTACCTTATTTGCTGATGAAACTGTGGGTGCAGCTCTTCACCACTGGTATAAGAGTAGGCACACCGGGAACCTTTGTAATTAAAGGCAATTTAATAAGTTTACATTTGCAATTTACTGAAGTAGTATGTATAGTCTGTACTAGACACTTGGTCCATCACAATATAATCCTCGTCTTGTTGACAGTAAGACATACTGAAGGCATACATGGTGAATTTTGAATACCAGATTTTTGCCATCTTGCTTCTGTGTGAAGGAAGCAGTAGGCAATATTTTGCCTTTTTCTGAACATTTAGGGGTACAGTTTAATACACAAGTGTATCAGACATTTCTGTTCCTTCATACATTATGAAAGCTGGTTTGCCCCTGGACTTGGTATGACATTCATTGTTACTAACATGATTATGGCATTAAGAAAAGACTCATTACAGTGACAACTAGTCTAAGAGGAAAGCTTTTCCATTCAATTCAATGCATTCTATGATTCCTTATTATGCTCCTAAAGCACATCATGCCAGTTTCATGTTATACAGCAGATGCGACGTGCATTAAGACAATGTTATCTGCAGTGTAACTCTGAAACCAGACCAAGAAATGAATTGCATTTGTTCATTAATCCTTACACTGATAGTTATTTCCTGTCAAAGGGCAAAGTTCAGCAATAAGGATAACCATGGACTTACACACACAATAAAAACAACAAAACAAAACAAAAACAAACAACCAAAAGCAAAAGCAAGTAATAAAATATAATTTGACACGTCATGAAAAATGAAACTAATTATGAGATATTTGACTATACCCATTTAAATCTATTTTTCAGATATATGACCCCCAAGACTGATAATTTTTTATCCTGTTAGCTTTTTGACCTGAATGGAAAAAGGGGTGAAAAATGGGCCCTCTTGTTCCAGCAAACTTAAATATGAGATAGGAATAATAAAAAAGCAATAGGATAGCAAAACCACCACTGCATATATGTGTCTGCAATTGCCTTATTTAAATCTCTCTGATAGCAATGGAAATCCTTTTTAATTCCATGGAGAAAAAACATTATTTGGGAAATTAGAACTGAACCTGAAATCCTTGTGAGGTGGGAACAAACACAAAAGTGTCAATAGTAATATGCCAATAGATGTCAGCAGTCCGAGGAATTCGAGGTGGTTGGCCAGAACTGGTACCACTATGATTTGCTGCTTTTTACTTGCACAGAATTTAAATAAACCATAACTAGATTATTTTTTTTTTAATTACTCAAGACATTTTTCTTAGAGATGTTCTCAGCTATAAGGATTCAGCCTTAGGATGCTTTATGTTAATAATCAGACCAACAAGTGCATCAGCCACCTTTGTCCCAAGAGCAGCGGTGGCTTTTGTAGGGGTAAGGCACAAAACTGAAGGAAGTAATAAATAGTAGATTTAAATTTGGTGCCTCAAGTCTGTAAGTATTCTCAGACACATAGTTTTTAGGCACCTAAACACGGCCTTCAACACTCATACTATGAATTTAAATCTTCTATTTCACTAGGAAGTTCACCTTCTAAGAAATCGTATTAAAAGTAATTGTGTAGCAAACAACTCAGCATTGATGCATTCTCTTCTTTTTGACTACAGAACAGATTTGTAATTATGAATGTTTAGATTTAAACTTCAGAGACTACCTTCAACCCATGTATTTCACACATTTTCAAAATGTAGGAAATTATTATTAAGTTTCTCACATTTTTCTTTTTAAGTATCAGTAATACAGATGAACCCAATTTCCCTGCAGACAGATGGCAAAGAACAGTAATTAAATATGGAATCAAAAAATGTAAAACATTATGTTAAGAAAAACCAGGTAACAGGGGAAATTAAAATTATAGGAAGAAAAATTCTGCATTCAATAAGAATAAGGACAAGAATTGATTTTTAATAAAATTTGGGTGTAAAAGAAGTCCTAGTTCCTGTGAATATTGTTACAGAGTAGCATGAATATAAATTACATCAGAAAAGGAAGACGACAAAATTGTTAATGATGTGGAAAAAGGCAGAGGTGTTGAGTATATTTCTGTTTTGTATCTGGAACACAGCTAAGTAACACAGGTTTTGCACCATAAAATAACAATAATATATATATATCCTTTTCCAATATTAGCTAAGGATGATGTTGAAGAGAATCAAGTAAAAATTATCACAAAAAGATAAACAGGCCTGAGCTGCTTTCTTCCAAAAGTCATGAGTCATCTGGATCCTTGAGAATTTCAACACATTTTGAAGACTCCAGCCTGCCTTTTATTTTGCTTCTTGGATTTTTTTTTATTTTATTTTATTTTATTTTATTTTATTTTATTTTATTTTATTTTATTTTGCCAATTCTTCAAAGTAGAATTGTTATGATGCAAGGGAAACTAGTGGTACAGCTGCAACAAGACATCAGTTTAGTGGGGAATTGCTAATGTGTATTTTTTAATCTCACCAAATACCACTTCTTCTCCTAGTATCATAGAATCATTTAGATTGGAAAAGACCCTTAAGATCATTGAGTCCAGTCGTAAACTGCCAAGCACTGCCAAGTCCACCATTAAACAATGTCCCTAAGTGCCAAATATACATACCTTTTAAAAACCTCCAGCAATGGTGACTCAACCACTTCTCCAGGCAGATTCTGTCAGTTCATATTTAAATGGTCTAAATTTATGTGAGGGCAGTATACAAATGTGTGCATTTCTGTTGGTTGCCTCTCTAGAAGCATGATTGATATCTCACTGAAGTGTTACTTCAAGATGACTGCATTTATCCTGAAAAATTGACTCAAAATTATATATTTCACTGTTAGTGCACATAACTAAACATATCAAGGCTTCTAAGTGAAGCAAGAATAATGAGTGAAAGACACAGAGGTTCTTCATGTAAGTAGGTAACCCAAACTCTACATAGTAACAGAAGCCACAGTTCTTTACAGAAAGTACTAGATACCTTTGTCTCTGACCCTAATTAGAACTGTCTGCACAGGCTTTCTCACACATATTTTAAATACAAATTCTGGACTATTAAATATTGTCTGACTATTGCAACCAAAGTCTTCAGAAGCAGAACAGTGTTAGGTGCTCCTGCTGTTTCTGGAAGACAGAGAGTGATGCTTGTCATCAGTTTCCTTCTCGAATGTCATCCAGAAAAAAAAGCCTAATCACCATTCCCTGGCCTAAGAAGTGCTGGATATACCTTTGGTTTTTCTACTCACTTTCTTGCAGCCAAGCCATTCAATCTTTTACAGTTTCCAGCTCCATCAACCTAGTAATTATCCATAGCTTCTACTTCAGTACCATCTAAAGGATATTCTTAGCAGCATGTTCAACACTGCTACCAGATTTTTCTATACCCTCTTTTTCCTGTATTTCTTAAATGCAAATAACTTTGTTCCTTTTCACATCATATGACACATGTATTTTACATCTTAGTATAAGTGTCCTTTTATACAACAAATACAGAAATAACCTGTGACAGGATTTAGAGTCCAGTATTCCTCCATCACACAAGATTACCCTAATCAGGAAGATCACAGTCAGAATGCCTCAACTGTGATTTAATTTGAAATATAAATACTCAAGGCTCAAAAATAATCAACACTGCCTACCCTCAATAATCACTTTACTGTTGAATATACCCAAGAGAAATAAAAGTTATTAGCAGACTCCACAATGGTGTCCATGGCATCTTGTGCTCAAAACTACTCAAACTACACACCCTTCATTTCAGAGGGTGCTGCACTCAGAGTGCCATTAGCCTGATAGAATACTTTGCTCAGAAGCTACAACTGTGCCTCTTAGCACCAAGAGTCTAGAAAATAGATCCTTCTTTCTGCTGCAAGGCCTTAACCACTGGGATATTTTAGTACTTTCATCACGAAACAAAATTTCATTCACAAGAGGATGTTTGTTGCCTGCCGCCAAATTCTATTCGGTGCCTTTTCAGACATACGCTTCTTCTTGATGAATGTCCACAGCAGTACTGAAGTTGGTCAAAAGTGATTGCCAAAAAATTCAAGTAACACATGTTCTTATTCAACCAGGGTGGACTTTTTGTCTTCCATGTCTCAGCTTTTGCTGCCAAATTGTGTTATCTTTTCTTGTTTTTCTGAGGGCAGATTTTAGATTGGCCTAAGAGACTTACCAGCTTGAAATATGAGTGAAATCATCCTTTCAGAAAGTGTAATAGCATGGTAGCATATTTGTTGCTAGATTTTTGCATTTAGAAAACAATTTTAAAAATGATAATACACTGATTAACATAGATGATGATGTTTTCTATGAAGTCCTTGGAAAGTCGACAGAAAATGAAATATTATTATCATAAAGTTAGTACACTACTACAGATAAGACACACACAATAAGGTGTCCTTTGATCATACAGTCATGTGTTTTATGGTACATACTTTAGTTATCTATGCATAAAACACTCAGCAAGGACAGTCACTATGTTTTAGATTATAATACAAATATTGGAGTGCATTCAGCTGAGTCTTGATCAAAGATCATCATTCATTCCTTCCTTTTTTTTGTTATTATTTTCATAGTACATTAACAAATCAGGTACCAACTTTTTGTAAATGCTAAATGGAACTGTTCTTCTCATAGACAATCTAACTTCAAGAAATAGAAAAGGCAGCCTATTCTGGCAAGAGTAATTATATTTACAGAAAAAATTTACTCAGTACATAACTTTCTCCTCCACATGAAATTCTGTTTTCAATTACACACACTAGCACAGTTGAGGATCTTCAGCTTGCTAATGATGTTGTTCTGTGTCTAGTACTAACAACAGTAGCAGTGACTGATAGTAGTTCTGCAGAGGACTACACATGGGATGCACATGCAGGAGTGGAGTTTTTGCTGGTTAATAATTACATCTTTTTAGATTAGCAAAGACCAGGAACACCAGTAGGTTGTCAATCAGAGAGCTGGGGCACACCCATACAAAGTAATCTGGTGGTTCCCTCCTGTATATAGTTCAAAGACAGATCTTGTTTCTGTAATTACAGTATTTAGTATTTTCCTCATTGCAGAGTGGTTGAGAAGCTGAAGTGGAGAAAGTGGAAATGGAAGCACATAGGTAGTGATGCTAAGATAGTAGGAAAGGTCAGAATGCTTTATACCACTGAATTTTGGCTCATCAAGCCTTAATTAGGAACTTACGCAGCCATAAAACTAGTTGACAAACTGTTATGCCAAAGTGCACCCAACTATTGCATTTGAAACGTGAACTTACTCCATTATGCTCATATTACAACCACCATATTATTATAACAGTTCTTCATTTAACTGGCCCACCAACTGTCCCTTCAGTATCCTTTAAATTACTCCTCTTGCTTTTAAAATTAGAAATGTATCTATATATTGAGTAGAAATTAGTAGCATAGGACCAAATAAACATACTATTTTGGTTTACAATGTTGATATTATGTTTGAGTTTAAATTCAGTGCCAAGATTCAAGAAAGATCAAATGGAGAGATGACAGCTTTGTATATTCTCTTTTTGCGAGTCGTCAGCAATTTTATTAGTTATTATCATTATAATTATTGAAAAACAATTAAACTATATATTCTCAAATATAGAAGGACACATTAATATTGACACAGTCTGTTATAATGAATTTATTATTAACAAATTGATGAATTATTTTACTGGGAGTACAGCCTTTTGGATCAGGTCACAGATACAATGGAATGATCGAAATCTTGTAATTATGGTGGTCACAACCCAGATAAGGCTTTTGTATCTTCACACTTCAAAGGAAAGGTAGAACACAATCCAGTTTCATCTGCACTCTAACATTTCTATAAAACTCAAACACAGTCATAAAAACAATGGGTTTTTTCTTAATTTTGTACAGCAATGATGCAACAATGAAACAATAAATGTCCCTCTAAACTTTTACACAAAATCCTGAGATCATCTGTTCCAGCGTTTCTTCAATTATAATGGAAGGATTATGTATTTACCTGCTTTGGCAACTTGGTAATTTTACAAAATAGCAAATAGAAGTAAACCTTGGGGGGTTTTGCTATTATTATTTTTTCCCTCCTTGATTTCATTTGGTGCATGAGGGCAAACAAAAAATGCATTGAACAGTTTGTGATGTCTTACTATTTCCATCAACAGATAGATTATAGGTTGAAAAACATTCATTTTGAGGACCCCATTAAACAATCGTTGAACCCAGATCAATTTTTCACATCATTCCAGCAGTTCAAATATAACACTACTGACACAAACAGAAGTAGAGAAGCAAATACAGAACTTTATTAGGATTGCCTTGGTACACAAACTACTCTGCCACTTTGGCTCAGTCTGTATAAAGTCTCCAGAGCAGGCAGAGGTGGGCCACACTCCTTACTCCTTTCTTACATTCTTTATTCATTAATTTGCTGATGACAGTATCAACCCATGCTACAAGACATAAAGTTGTTTTCCACGTTGAAATTTGATTCTTAATAGCCCTCCTACTATTTTTATCCTCCAATTATAACTTCGAATATACTTGTTATCACTAAAAATACAATACTCTTTTTAATCTTGTTACATTCTTGGCCTTTGTGACTTGGCAGTGAGTTCTATGGTCTAATTACAAGTTTTATATATAGAGGTAATTACAGGTTGGGTTTGGTATTTTTTTCAGTTTTGAAAGTTACCTTTTAATTCTCCTTGATGTTTCTTAGCTCATGTTAAATGAGAGAGAACACAGCCATCTGATCTATGGTACTTAGATGATTATTTTACTGTATCCTCTTTCTTGATCTTCCCTCTAAAGTGAAAAAACGGCCCAATCTTTCAAAAGAGGGTTGTTTGGTTTTTTTTCATATCCTCAGTCATTCTCATTACCTTTCCTTGATCCCTCTTTAGTTCTTCAATATATTTTTTGAAATAAGGAAAACAGCTGCTGAAGATGTGAAATCTCTCTGATGAATACAAAGTGCCACCTGCAAAACAGTGAAAGATGAATTCCTGAGAAATCACTTCTGTACAGAGTCATGCTTTTTGAATCATAATAAGAGGCTCCAGAGCCTTTCCAGTCTGACTTCACTTAACACAATCCCATGGTATCTAATACAAGTTGTGCATCAAACCTGTAAGTTCTTTTTACACACAAGCATATCTTCTTGCATTATTTTAAATCCAGCTTCAATACTAGGTCTTCAATTGCCAGAGAACTACATCCACAGTGAGGCTCTGGAACCCACCTCTACTTTACTTCTAGAGTTCGTTGTTTTCTCTCAGTTCTCAGCCTGGGAAACTCTTCCTCTGTGAGACTTAAAGAGCTAGCAAATACCAGATGGTGAAAAATAAATAAATTGTAGATACTTCTAGGTTGTTATGGTAAGAGGTCAGATAAACAAAGCAGATTGAACTAGTAGAGCTTCATGTTTTAAGATACCAGTCCCAAACTTTGTAATCTCTTTGAAAGTCCTTTTTCAGCCTTCTTTTAATAGTACCTCAATACTGGTCTCACTAATGCTTATGGCAGGAGACAACTTTGACTGTATAAACTCAGGATATTGATTTATAAAGGGAAAATAATGCACCATATGTGGAAATGTATGATGTGTTGCTGAAGAAGTTGTCAATATCTTTCTGTTGAACATGAGTCAGCAGTGCCCTGGCAGCCAGGAGGGCCAGCCCTGTCCTGGGGTGCATCAGGCACAGCATCATTGACTGGGTAAGGGAGGGGATTGTCCTGCTCTGCTCTGCACTGGGGCAGCCTCAACTCCCATGCTAGGGGCAGTTTTGGGTGCCACAACATAAAAAAGATATTAAGCTGTTGGAGATTGTCCAAAAGAGGGCCATGAGGATGATGAAGGGTTTGAAGGGGAAGCCATATGAGGAGCAGCTGAGGTCACTTGATCTTTTCAGCCTGGAGAAGAGGAGAATGAGGGGAGCCCTCACTGCAGTCTACGACATCCTCATGAAGGGGGAGCGAAGGGGCAGCTACTGATCTCATCACTCTTATGACCCATGACTGGACTTGAAAAAACAAGGTGAAGCTGAGTCAGGGGAGGTTTAGGTTGAAAATGAGGAGAAGATTTTTCACCCAGAGGGTGGTTGAGCACTGAACAGGCTCCCCAAGGAAATGGTCAAAGGACCAGCCTGAGAGAGTTCAAGAAACATTTGAACAACACTCTCAGGCACGTGATGTGAGTCTTTGGGTGTTCTGCACAGGGCCAGATGATGATCCTGATGGGTCCCTTCCAACTCAGCATATTCTACAATTCTGTGATCCTCTCATATTCTGCGATTCTATGATTCTCTAATCATTCATAATTCCAACAACTCGTTCTTAAGTGCAAAGAAATAAAGAGAGGTTGCAGTTCCACAAGACACATGGGTCAAAAAAAAAAAAACACTGGACCTGCTGGAAGAAGTGGAATAACAACTGAACTGTAAGATCTGGCAGAATCATTCATATCTCTTATACATCCTAATTTGCAAGCAAACAGGCAAATATAGCAGAAGCCTTCCTTAGCAGCACAGGGTATAGATGACTGAGCTCAACAACAAAAACCAAGCATATGGAAGGTGGAAGTGGGGACACAATGAGTAGGAGCATTTCCTGGGCATGCAGGGATGGAATTAGAGGAACAATACTTAAGTGCAGTTAAAATTGATGAAGGGTGTTATGGGTAAGGACACTTTTGCAGCAAAATAGGTGACTGAGTAAAATCTATACCAGCTGCTGAATACAGCAGGTGACCTTGTGACACAGCACACAGGTATTCATTTTATCTGTTTCTACTGGCATGGTCTGCTCTCAGGGATCCCAGAGTTCCATGTCAAGTAGCAAGGATCAAGTCAGAGTCTAATTAAACAAGCTACAAATGTCATTCACATCCATGGGATTGGACAGGATACGTCTAAGAGTACTAAGAGTGACATCAAATGTCATTGGAAGGGCACTCAGTCCCTTGTGAAAGGTCACAGTGATCAGAGGAGGTTTCTAACAACTATAAAAATGTTACGTCTGTCTTAGGAAATTGCAAAATGGGTGATGAAAAGATGATCAACCTTCTCTCAGTTGCTGGGGAAATTACAGAGCAAATAGTCATGGAAATCATTACCATAACAACAAAAATGTCATTGAAAAGAACCATCTTGAATTTCCCAAGGACAAATCATGTTTAGTCACTCTGATCCTTGGGAAGGCTGACCTGAAACAGAGACTGGACAGAGCTAGAGAATAAAGTAGATATTTATTGAAAGGCCTTTAGGATACACCTTGGGCAGGATAAGAGCCTGACCAGGGCTACACCCAAGGTGGACTTAGAATGGTCACAAAATGGACGACCGGTCACGAGGTCTTACACTTTTATAAGTTTGGGTCCATTTGCATATTGGGGCTTAATTGTCCAATTACAGGTTCAGGTTGTGAGGTCTCATCCTTCTTGTTCCTCCCTCCAGTCCACTGTTGTTTGTGCTTTTGGGCCTGAAAGTTGTCCTGGCTCTTCAGCAGGAAAAGCATCTGTTTTGTCTATCTACGCTGTGAAGAGAGCTTACTGGCACTTAATATGAGATTCAGATCTACATCCCTAGGCAGCACAGAATCTAGAAAACATGAAAGCTAAAACTGCAGGTATCACCTCTGATTATCTTCTACATTACAGGCTTCTCTGGGTGAGGTTAGAGTAGGTGTTGCTCCCCTTGTCTGTAGTGCAAACTTTGATAGTTTTTCAGCATCTTCAGGCAAATTGGGATGATATAGGTATACTACAAGGTGTATTAAAAACTGGCCAGGTCATGGGGCTCAAAAGATAGCTAATAACTGTTTTAAGTCCAATTAGCAGGTAATTCCAAGGGCTATTTCTTGGGATCAATAAAATAGCTGATATTATTTAACTTTTTTGTCCATGACCTTTGGAAATACAAGGTGACACCAAATCAAGAGGGTGCTATTGGTATACTGGAGGGTATAACTGCTAATCAGATCTCAACCAGCTGTAAATGTATAACACATCTGTATAAGAGTTCCAAAAATGAGAATGCCAAAATCTCACATCTAGGACAGGATATAGTTAGGGAGAAGCGCAGGCTGGAACTGACGGTTCCACAGGAGAAGACCCAGTGGACCACAAACCAACAAAGTTAGTAGTGTGCACCTGCAGTAATGAACACTGACCACATCTTGGAGTGCCACAGCAAGCAGGTCAAGGGACATGATTATCACCCCCTTCTTCAGCATAGACAAAGCCACATCTAGAGCACTGTGTTCAGTTTGTTCTCTTGCCAAATAAAAGAGAGACTGAAGAGAATCAAGCAAAGAGTCATTAAGGGAGCTAGGAGCTCTGACATATAAGGAGGCTGAGTGACCCAGAAATACCAGTATTCTTGTAAGTTTAATGGACATTTACTGCCAGAGCATTCTTAGCAGCATTCCTTATAGTCACATTATGCAAACACATGCATTTTGGTAGTCCCATCCAGAAGACCTACAATGGCTATAAGTATATTAGAGCCCATTAATGTTACTGGTGCAGTACCTGATGATGTGCCACAGCAAACTTTGAGCTGAGTTCCATACAGACATTAAACGATAGCCTGAAGGTAGTACTGTTCTGCAAGCAGAAACTTCCATGGATCTTCCATATTTCTGTGCCTGACAAACTCCTGCTCAATAGGGACCATTGCACAGAAAAATGAATTCTAAATCAAACTGGCATCCTACCCATGAATGGTTTTCCATTTATAGTTGCAAGGCCACTGTTAAAGTGGCCAAAACTAGTTTATAAAATATTTCTGCAGCTATAATTGTTTAGGACCACTGAACTGCATGTCCCAAGCCAGATCAAAAGGAGCACCACAAACCCATGAAAGGCTTATTTGTAAAGACAGGGTAAATTCCATGTCTGGAATTCATCTGTAATTCTGTCAAACCAAGAGCGCTTGTAGTTGTATACAAATTAAATATCTGTCTGCCAAAATTAAGTGAATGAAGAACAAATACCGCCGTATCACTTTTTCCTTTTCCGTTTTTTTCTCTTTTTTTCTTTCTTTTTTTTTTTTTTTTTTTTTTTTTCAGTAGCTACCTTGTTTTCATTAATGTTGAATGTAAAATAACCTCCTTTTCACACTGGTATGAAAATACAGGTCATATTGGGAGTTACATTATTACCAGGATTGATCCCAGAAATTTTAGATTACCATTTTGCTACAAATAGAGATGTGGAAAGGTATGTCATGGTGTTTTTGACAGCTGACACAGCTGAAGATGTAGTTTAAACACAACAGGATTTCGAGGGAGCCAGTTCAAGGCAATTGTATCGCTGATTTGCTATAGATCGACCACACAGAGAGATGAATTTAAGAAATTCCAAATATAGTTGGAATGACAAGGCTTGATATTTTACATTTGCAGACCAGTGATACATCCATGATTTTTCATGCCTAGTCATGTAAAAAAAAAAGAAGGAATTAGTAACAACTTGCAGCGTTAATTCCCTAAATAATTAGCACTTACCCATATTACACATATTAACTTTTATTAATGTGATTTGAGACAGCCAAAAGGCAGGGTCTAAAACAAATTTTAAAATAAATAAATAAGAAAATAATTTTAAAAACCCAAACCAGCTTGCTTTTTTACTGCTTTATCTCGTAAATCCAAATTACTAGCTTTAAGGAAAAAAAAAAAATCCATAAACATGAAACACCCTGAATTCCTCAGCTACTTAATAAACTCAGTGGTTTATTCTGGAGCCTCTGCAAATTGGTCTGCATGAAAAGTAGTAACTTTTATAGCCCAACTGATCTATCTTCAAGAGATACATTCTGGGACATGAAGGGTTGAAACTGCGCCTGCAAACTTGACCTTTACATCAGCTGGTCTAATCTAATAAAAGATATTACCTCTCCCTAGAAGCCCTTGCTTTGTTTATGGGCACGACTGCCCGAGATTACAGCACTACTATAATCAGACAATGCCAACTGCTAGGTTCTCCCCGAGAGCCCAGGGTGGGAGGCGCTGCCAAAAACACCCTCACGTCAGGGATCCCCGCTGAGCACCGGTGCCTCCAACCCCGCGGCTTCTCCCTGCCACGCACCTGCCGCGGTGGGTGACAGGACGGCGGTGACGGGGGGCGGAGGAGCGCCCGCCCAGCTGTCTGCAAAAGGCGGGGTGTTCCCCGCTTGAGCGCCAGCCCGGGGAGCGCATCGGCGCTGGGCTCTAAGTAACTGCTGGAGCAGTTAAAATGCTGTTGCCCACCCAGCACCGCACTCATTAATTTCTAAAGCAGTCACCCACAGCTTTGCTGGACAGACACTCGGCAAAGACGCCCTGGATGCCCTCGGGCGTCTCCCTCCGACTGGGCGCTTCTAGCTGTGTCGGTGTCCCGTCAGAAAAGGCCGGAGCCGCGGGTCTGGCAGTGGCAGAGCCCGTCCGCGGTGGCCGGCGCGGCCGCAGCCCCAGGGCTCAGAGACCCCCTCCATCCCGGGGGGACGGGACGCGCCCCTATTCCTGTTGATGCAGCGCCCCCTGCGGGGCGGGGCGGGCGGCGGCAAGCGGAGCAGCTCCGTGCCCTCTCCCGGCGCGGCCCCTCGGCGGGGCGGGAGCCGCTCAGCTCCTCCGAGCCGCGCCGCCAGGGCTCCGGCGCCCGCCGTCGCGCCGCACCGGCCCCGCGGGGCTTCCGCACAGGGGAGGTGACTGACAGAGGCGGGCGCGGAGGGCGGGTGCCGGCGTTCCCCCGCGCTGGCACGGGGCCGAACTGCGCCGAGGCGAGGGGGCAAGCGCTGGGGAGGAAGAGGAATTGCCGTTTAGGATGAGGGAGCGCGTCGTGTGCTCACTAGGGAGCACCGCCTGGCAAAACGAGCGGGCTGTCACCGCCATGCCGGGGCTGGCCTGCGCCCCAGGCGGGCTTCGCGGAGCCGCGGCCCACCGTGCCCCGGCGCTGTTTGCTCCCCGCCCCCGCGCAGCCCCGGACGCGGCGGCTCGGAGCGACCTTCCCGCAGCCCGGGGCGGGGCAGGCCCGGCGCGCCGCGGCATTCCCGCCCTGCCGCCGCCTGGCCGCGCGCCGCCGCATGCAAATGAGGGCTCTCCTCATTGGGCCGCACCGGGAGCCCTTTGAAAGGGCGCCCGGCGATTGGCCGCGCGGCAGCGTTAACGCACACGGGAGAATCCCCCCCCCCCCCCTTTTTTTTTTTTTTTTTTTTTTTTTTTTTTTTTTTTGCCGCTAATGTGTGATGCGTTCCTCTCAGACGGTGTGTAACTCTGCGCGCCGGTTACTACAGAACAAGTAGTTCCTAGCCCCCCGCCCTCCCCGTGCCCGCCCGGCGGTGGG
This sequence comes from Hirundo rustica, assembly GCF_015227805.2. Classification (NCBI taxonomy): domain Eukaryota; kingdom Metazoa; phylum Chordata; class Aves; order Passeriformes; family Hirundinidae; genus Hirundo; species Hirundo rustica. The sequence continues at coordinate 18,653,132 of NC_053453.1, read as the reverse complement.
GCGGGACAGAGCGCTGCAGTCGCGGCCACCGCCCCGCGGGTGCTCCGGCGCAGAGGGGAGGGGGCGGCGGGGGCGGCGGGGAGAGGTGTTCCCCTCCACCCCCCTCCCCCGCGGAGGGATATTCTCGGCGCGCTCGCCGCACTCTGCCCGCACCAAAATATTGAGAGTTAAGAGGCGGCTCGGCGGCGCCGCCGGCTCAGAAGCGCGCGGGCAGCTCGGCGGCGGCGCGGTCTGTCCTCCGCCCGCCACGGCTCCACTGCGGCGCCCAGCCCGCTCCTGCCGCCGCGGCCCCCGCAGGGGCGGGCTCCACGCGCGGATCCGAAGCCCTCGGACTCGTCTGCCTCCGCGGAGGGCTATAGTTTTGCCTGCGCCTGCCTGCGCCCCGAGCGGCTTTCGCCGGGTGGAAGAAGGAACGCGGGAGCGGCGCGTTCGCTGACTGCGTTTCTCCGGAGGACTTTGTGCGACCGACACCTGGACTGCTGCCGGCGGGGACGGACCCCAAGGATCCCGTGGGTTCCTGCTCCCGGCCGCAGAAGGAGCCACGCAAAAGCTTTCGGCGGCCCGCCGCCCTCCGCCGGCTCCGGAGAGAGGAGAGCCGCGCCGAGCCGAGAGGACGCCGGCGGAGCTGCCGCGGGGAACTAACTCGACGTTTTCCCCCCCTCGGAAGATGTTGCTCTCCAAGTTCGGCTCGCTGGCGCACATCTGCAGCCCCAGCATGGACCACTTGCCGGTGAAGATCCTCCAGCCAGGTACGGGGCTGGGGTGTCCCCTGCCAGCGCTGCGCCGGAGGGCGCAGACCCGCCCTGCGTTACCGGGGTGTCGGGGTCGGCGTCTCGGAGCTCCCGGAGCTGCATTTATTTTCTTCCTTTTTTCTTATTTTAATTGAAGAAGATGATTTTAAAAAGCCTCAGTCGGATTCAGGGCAGCGCACACAGCATGGGTCCGCCGGGCAGAGCGTTTGTGGGCTTTTTTTTCCTTTATTTACATCATTATTATATTTTTTTATTATTGTGATTACTGTTATTATTATTCGGGCGCAGCGCGGCTGCGGACACTAACGCGGGTTTTTCCCTCTTTTTTCGCAGTGAAAGTGGAGAAGGAGCCGTTTGATAAAGTCTACCAGGTGGGCTCCGTGCTGGGCAGCGGGGGCTTCGGCACCGTGTACGCGGGGAGCAGGATCGCCGACGGGCTGCCGGTGAGGCGCGGGGCGCCCGGGCGGGGGCGGCGGGCGGGAGCGTGGCGCGGGAAGCGGCGGGTGCGGCCGGCCCGGCCCTCGGCGGCGGGGCGCAGGCTGAGCCCGCCCCGCCGCTCACGGCGCCTCCGTTGTCCGTTCTCCGCAGGTCGCCGTGAAGCATGTGGTGAAGGAGCGGGTGACCGAGTGGGGCACGATTGTAAGTACCCGGAGGGGGTTCCGGGGGTGCCGCGGGGCTGCGCCGCGTCGGGGCCATTGTGTGGGCGGCGGGGCCCGCCCCGCTGGCGCGGCCTCTGCGTCGGGAGGGAATTTGGCGGGGGTTCGCCGCCGCAGCGCCGCGCCCGCCCCTCGGACTGCGGCAGCGGCGGAGGGGGCCCGCCGGCCGCGCCCTCCTCCCCGCCCTGCACGCCCTCCCCGCCTCCCTCCCTTCCCCGCCTCTCTCCCCTCAGCGAGGGGGTGCCCCGGGCCGCGCCACCCCCCGCTGACCCGCGCCCCTTTTTCTGCCCAGAGCGGCATCATGGTGCCTCTGGAGATCGTCCTTCTCAAGAAGGTGGGCTCCGGCTTCAGAGGGGTCATCAAGCTGCTGGACTGGTACGAGCGGCCCGACGGGTACCTGATCATCATGGAGCGGCCCGAGCTGGTGAAGGACCTGTTCGACTTCATCACGGAGAAAGGTGCCCTGGATGAGGAGACGGCCCGCGGGTTCTTCCGGCAGGTGCTGGAGGCGGTGCGCCACTGCTACGGCTGCGGTGTGGTGCACCGGGATATCAAGGACGAGAACCTGCTGGTTGACCTCCGCACAGGCGAGCTGAAGCTCATTGATTTTGGCTCGGGGGCCCTCCTCAAGGATACAGTCTATACCGATTTCGACGGTACGTGCCCTCCTCCCTTCCCATGTCCCTCCCGGGGTGATGCCCTCCCTAGAGTTGCTCCTTCGCCCCTTTCCAGTGACCAGTCCCAGCAAGCAGAGCCTCTGACTCGGGGGTTCATATCAGGTCTATCAGTAATGGAAACCTGTGGACCCGAAGCCACCTTAGGGGTGTTCAGTTGCGCAGGAAAGAAGCGATTCCAGGCAGTGACGCAGCAGTTTATGTTTCCCTGTCTTGGAAAAAGCGGGGTTTTTTTCCTAGAGGGCGATCTGTTTACATGGAGGTTTTGCCAGTGTCGGATGTTTCCATGTGTGGATATGCAGTTTTTATATGTGGTGGTTTTTTTAACTCGGAGTGGTACCTCCCCCGCTCCCGTTCTGCCCGTGTCCTGGAAATCCCGCATTGCAGATTTTAAAGCGATAGGGGCGAATACTCTCCCTCTCAATGAGTGGCTGCAGTGGCTGGGATCGATGCCTTAGAGGTGGGAAGGCTGAACATAAGCCAGCATGTGACCGGAGGGAGCATTTCCCCCGGTCCTTGGAGTGTGACTGATGTAACACCGGGGTCTCGCTCCCCCCGCCCCCAGCTGCCGCACTCACATCTGTTTGTTGTGAAACCCGAAGCCCCGCCGCACGTGACCCTCGGCATCACGAATTCCCCGTTTTGTTTGGTATCCAAGGAGCCCTCGGGCACTGGAGGGAGGGGAGGGGGGCGGGTTGGGAAAAGCTGCCGCATAGAAGCCTCGGGGGGAGGCATTAAAAACATAGAAATCGTAAGCGGCCCTGTTTTGTTTATTGCCCTGTGGAATTGGATAAAGCAGATTAGCCCCGTGTAATGCGGGCAGACCTGAGTTTCACCTTCTTGTCGCCCTCTCCTCCTCCCTGCCAGCCCCCTTTGTCCTTTTGTGTCTATTTTTGGTGTGATGCTGCAGACGCCACGTGGTCAGTGAAAGGGAGCTTGCCTCAGTAAACAGTCAGCTGATGGAGCTGTGTTATTCCTTGCAACAAAATAGAACAACCGGATGGGCCAAGTCTGTTGATGGTGTAACTGTGCAGATGACCTGAAATTACACTGCTAATGGCTTTGGGTTGTGAAAAATTTAAAGCTGTTTAGTTTTCAGGGGTTTTTTTTGTTTGTTTGTTTGGGGTGTTTTTTGGTTTGTTTTTTTTTTTTAATTCCTAAATGTTGAGGTTTTGAATTTAATTTAGCTCTGCCAGAAGGAGCTGAATAATGGGGAAACACTTTAAAGCCTTTACTCTAATTGTGTGGGTTTTTTCTGCTTTCAGGAACGAGAGTATACAGCCCTCCAGAGTGGATCAGATACCACAGATACCATGGGCGGTCAGCAACAGTATGGTCTCTGGGAGTTCTGCTGTATGATATGGTTTGTGGCGACATCCCTTTTGAGCAAGATGAAGAAATCTTGAGGGGACGATTATACTTCAGGAGAAGAATTTCACCTGGTAAGTTCTATAGAAGTCAAATGAATTTTCTGGTTTTGGGTTTGGTTTTGTTTTTTTTTTTAATAGTCTTGTACTTGTGAGCTTCTGTGGATGGACTTTTGTTACTGAGGATTGTCTTTTTTAACTTTTTAAGTCTAATATGGTGCTTTTTTTGTTGCAGAATGTCAACAGCTGATTAAATGGTGCCTTTCACTGAGGCCTTCAGACAGACCAACACTTGAGCAGATTTTTGACCATCAATGGATGCACAAATCTGAAGTAGTGAAATCTGAGGACTGTGACATAAGGCTACGGACCCTTGATACTGATGTATCTAGCACAAGTTCAAGTAATGAGAGTCTGTGAATTACTAAGGACCTCGCACTGGGAGGGGGAGCTTCAAGCAGAAAGACCACAGTGCTGCTGCCAATACATAGGAGGGGCTAGAAAAATGCATTCATTATTCTGTAGTTGAATCTTTGTCTGAGGGACTTGATTTTGTTTTCCCCCTTTGCTGGTTTCTGCTTTGGAATGAGAGATTTCCTTTGGAAACGCTGATGTTTGGGAGTTGCAGGCCAGTACTTAGTCAAAGACTGACCTTACTAAGAAAGCAGTGACCTCTTGAATACATGGTAAACTTTTTTGCTCTCATAGAGCCTGGACTAGATTTTATTTGCTTTTGAGTGCCTTTTTGAAAGCTGCTTCAGTGGGACTTTCTTTTTTGAGCTGTCTATGTCCAAAGAAGATCCAGTTCATTATAGGAATTTGCTCCCTTTAGACTCAGTGCTGGAGGAAGCAGCTCCTATGATGCATTGGAGAACCTGTTCGGTGACTGAATGAAGTAGTCCCATCCACTGGTGATGGAATACTTGAACACAGACATTTCACTCCTTGCCCCCCTGCCCTTTACAAATCCAACCCACCTCTGCTGCTCAAAATATTTCCTATAGCCTGCACAGAAATATGAACAGGTATATTGGCTTCTTTATCAGAAACATTTATTCATGTTTCCTTTTATCATCTCTACCGTTGGGCATGAGAAGCCCCTTTCTCAACTCCCCCCAGCCTTTTGTCACCCTGCGAGTCTTAAATTATGTATGGGCATGTTGAATGCACAATCAATGCAATATTCAAGGACTTCTACTTTTTTTTTTCCATACCTGTATAATGTGTTTATGTAAACTTGGTTTTTCCCGTGTACTATACAGTTATTTATTGTTTGGAATTTAGAAGACCTCCCACAGTTTTCAACTGTGGCTATTTATTTGGTTAATTTATTTGGTTAGAGTTATTCAACACTGTGCTTTCCCCTCCTTCTCCCCATGGGAATTCTACTGGTTTGCCCATGGCACTTTTTTTCTGCATTCCTGTCAACTTTTGGTTACAAAAAAATAAAAAAAAAAAAAAAAAATTTTGACCTTACCAGTTTTTTTGTTGGAAGATGGGAAATTGTTGTACAAAGTCTAATTTAAGGGAAATAGAATGACTTTTAAAAGTTAGTCAGTATGCCTTTTGTCTGGTAATATTGTACCAGAAGTGTAAAGTAATGCTGTTTGGAAGGGTTTTAAATTATTGACATTGTACAGTCTCCGTGCATTGGCTCTGGAAAGGTAGAGTGGCAGAGTCATAAACCTTAATTTATTTTAATAGCTGTGTTTCTGTGATCTGGTTGCATTTATGCAGCTTGGATTTGGATTTTTTTCTTCTGTTTAACGGTGTGAAATGTATGGAGATCATATTTTTTATACAGGTATTTCAATTAAACTTTTTGTATATAACAGTTCTGTGTTTGTGTACTTACTTTTATCTTTGCTGTTACTTGTGATGAGCTGGGGAGCACGCTGTTACCATCTCAAGTCTTGTTAAAGGCTTGCAGCAGCTGAGCCAGAGTTAGAAGTTTATGCCACTAAGCATTGACCATTTTGAAAGAATTAAGCAATACCTCACCTGAGCTCTATCTACTCCTCAATCACCCTGTTTGATGTTGGACTGGGGCAGGAGTACAATACAACAGCACTAATGGCCTACATAAAAGTGAATTGGCCCTGTAATTGTGGGACTTTTACCTCTGTAAACACGGAATATCAGTGTACTTGTCCTTAAGTATAACAAGGAAGGAATTCTGTAGCTGCTGGTGGTTACTGAAGTTTTCACAGTTGATATGTTTACTTTCCATTACATTCAGTTTCCTTCTTCCCACTTACACCTTCCTTCTGGGTTGGATGAGGACTTCTCTGCCCTTACGGGAAAGGGATGGCATTCTTGGAGATCAGGGTGACTCTTTTCCATCAACTCCCTTAGATTATCGGACTGGTGCATCTGTCACTTGGTAGAGTATGGTCGGGGGCAACATGTGCTGTTCTCACCTACAGCAAAGGACAAGAGAAATGTCCTCAGCATTCATCTTCACTTGTTGGGAGTCAAGTCCTGCGGATTAACAATTTCATCCTCATTTCTGTAGCCAGAGACTGACCTGACTTGGTCTTGTTGCGGGGGTGGTAATGATTACAGGGTTTAACTACTGCAGAGGGCTCTACAAGGTGTATTTAAGGATGTGTTCAGTCATTAAAGGTGCTTTATACTTGCCACAGTAAAGGGCTGGGCTTAGAATCTTGGTTTTGTTATTCCCCTTTCTGGCGACCTTTCTGCCAGCTCATCTGCTATTATTTTGGTTCCCTGTGGGCAATATTTTGCTGGCATTGCATCCAGCTCCTGATGCTAACTAGTTTAGACTCAAAATGCCAATAAATAGCAGGAAGTAAATCTGAAGAAAAAGGACCATTTTTGGTCTGTGCACTTCTCCGATAGCACGGAGGGAAGGTGTGTAGCCTTGGCCATAAAAAGGAAGCTCAAATTACTCTAGTCAGGAAAGTTAATCCCTAACCACAACTCTGTCCATCAATTTGTTTTCTATGTTTTCAGATTCTTTTTTTTTTTTTTAATTTTAGACTTGTTTCCCCGGTTTTTAATGAAAATCTTATATATGCTAAACCTAATCCCTGAAAAATTCAGTTCTTTATTGTTGGAACTCTATTCACAGAAATAAAAGATTCTACAGTTAAGATTGCTTAGAAGAAATCACAGTGTCCTGTGAGAAAAACACTTTAAAGTGAATATTTAGTGTTTTGCTTTGGAATGAGAAATTCCTTCTGCTTAGGAAAGGAGGATTCAGGTATGCTACAGGAGAGGTGATCCCAGCACCTAGTGCACTTCTTTAGGGAAACATGTTTCTAACCACAAGAGGTCCCTGGAGAAATTCCAGTAGCTGACAGTAATTAACATCTTCCACTCCAGTGACTTCACATGTTCACAGCTGTTCAGAGGGATGGCAGCAGGACTGTATAAGTGAGCTTCAAAGGACTACCAGAAAAGCAATTCTAAAAACACATTTGTAAAGCTATTGTTGATTGCTGAGTTAGGGACTTTCAACATTTCCACAAGAGCTGATGTTATTTTCCTTAGCTTCACTGAGAATCAGCGTTGAAACGCTCTGTTTTGAAACATAAAAACTAGGTTTTCACCTTTTGCTACTGAGGCAAAATGCATTAAAAGGATAAAGGTCAAAAGGACACAGGCACAAGTGCTGACTCCCCTCTGGGATTAGCTTAACATAGAAGGTGCATTTTCAGTGCTGCACAGGCAGCTTTGGTTGTGAAACTCCACTGTACACTAATAGAAGCCATGTGGCTGAAACACCATATACTGAAAGTAATGATTTGTAAAAATAGCTTTTCATTACAGTTTAAAGTTGGAAAATGATGAGTTAATATAGTTCCATTAGCTGAGTGTTTCTGCCAAAATGAGCAAGTCGGTGACAGCTCTTGGTTTCTCCTGTGCTTGTGTCTGGTATTAATATCATTAAATGTTATTTCTTTAGGATCCATCCTCCTCTTCATCCTCTCTACCCACTAGGTTGGTTTTCAACAGCACAAAGCTTGAAAAATAAAATTCAGCAGGTTATTCAAAACACTATTGTTTAAATCAGGGCCTGTTTTAACCTTGAAAAACTGATTTAGCAGTACTCATACCTATGCATGGATGTATGCTACTGGATTCAAAATAGATATTTTATATATATTCTAATACTGAAATATTATTAACAATGTAGTGGTTTTTGTAATCCAGATCCCTAGTAAAGCTAATTTACCTGACTGCAAACCATATGCTCGCTCTCTCTCTCTTTTTTTTTTGTTTGTTTTGTTTTGTTTTGTTTTTGTTTTGTTTTGTTTTGTTTTGTTAGTTGAGCTTATATTTACTGAAGCAGCTGAACAAGAGCCCTTTGAAAATAACTATCAGAGGATGTTAGGAAGATTGACTAGGGTGTGTTCCCACCAAACTTATGGTTCTCCCTCAGTGGTTTAGTGACCTCTGTTGGTGAAGTTAAAGTACATGTTCCAAAATGATGCATAAATTGGGGAGATTTTAAAGCACTGTTGGATGACATTTTTAGATATGAGTGACTATGGCTGATACTTAATTATCCCATAATGCTTGAAGGGATATTTCACTAAAAATGAAAAAATTTAAATTACTACAAATGTGAAAATAACTTCTCAATAAAAATGGGAGAGGGGAGTATGTATTCAAAAGGTTGTCAAAGCTGCATCTAATGTTATAGTGCCAACCTGCCTAGTGTGCTTCCAGTCACACGACTCTTGGCATGAGCATTTACGATCATATTAGCCCTCATTCTTCCACTTCATTTCAGTAACCATGATAAGCACTTGTCTTCTGGCATGCAGATGGGCAGTAATTCTCAGTGGTATAACTAGACAACAGAATGTTATGGCCCTATTGGCCTATTATTAGTGGAATAGTAGCAGAAGTCAAGATGGTGGTGTTTTAGTTTCATTGCAATACAGAATTTGATACTGTCCCCAAATTTTCTCTGCTTGTAAATTTACAATTACGTAGTTTCATGGTTATCCATGATTTAAAATTTTAATATGTTTTTCCTGCAGCATTCCTTCAGGTAGCTGATTTACCAGAGACATATTAAGCTTTGCTTATATTGCAGAACTGCTGAACAAAGTGAAAAGAGGCCACAAATCCATGCAACTAAAAATTAATTTAAATCTGTATAAGACAGGATTCCTAATTATTTTCAGAGAAAGTCTGTCTCATAACTGCTGAATTCATTTTATCACCAAAAAAATGTGTCCTGATGAAATGAATAGAGAACTCCATAGCTGTGGTGTAACAAGGCAAAATGAAGAGCAGAAACATACATCCATTAAATTCTTGCAGACATTTCCTTAGCTTGCAATTCCACCCCTTCTCTTCCAATAAATTTAAAAGACATTCAATCTTTGGGTCCTTTACTGCTCGTAATGATTATTTGTAATACAACCTGGCACACTTAAGTTTTAAGAAACATTAAGTGGTTTGCAATACTCTGATGAAATCGGCATGTTTATATCTCAGATGCTAGGATTTCCTTTTCCTTAAAATGCTATGAAGGAAATTACTTGCCTGCGGAAACATTCTGCTTACATAATTATATAAATTCAATATAGGTCTCAGATTAGCTGTGTTTAAGCTCTAATTAATATGGTCTTAGTAAGAACGTTATCTATTATAGCTAATACTTTGCTAATTGACTACACAAACCATTATGTAAAAAGCTGCTTATACTAGTCACTAAGAGAATTAATGAGATGCATACTTTGACTTGCACTGTTTCTCAGGTAAGTCTGTATTAAACATCAAAATTAGAATTAAGTCATAGTCAGAAAAGTAACTTGTGGATCAATATGATTCTTTGTTTACTATTATTGACTCAACAGTTCCTCTCAGTCTCCAATTAGGAGTATAGAAAGATTACAGAAAATTATACTCAAAATGGAAGTATTTAGGTATTTTTCTCTATTATGTACAGAATCTTGAAGCAAATGTTTTATTATTTTATGAATAATTGGCTGTGTAGCTAGTGGATGTTTTTTTGTCTGTATGTTAGTGCTACTGAAAAATATGCTCTATTGTAGACATTTTAAAAAAAAACCAGTTTTGCTTGAATTGAAAAACTTACTCTGGTAATTATGGATGGCCTGGTTTCAGGGTTGAAGTTTCTCTCTCCCTCCTTTTCTACTTCCTTTCTTTTAGGGCAGGAAAATATAAGCAACAAATATCAGTCTACTTGAATTAAAGTATATAAATATGTTAACAAGCATATGTTCTAAAAGCTTGGAGTGGTGATTCCCCATAATTTATTTCTTTTCCAGAAGTTTCTAAGCCTAATAGAGTCATGAAAGGGAACACTCTCTTTCAAGGTCATCCTAAGGAAAGATATCCATTACCTGTGGGGAAATAGTCCTGTGTTCAGACTCCATGCAAAGATTTTGGGGTGGAAGGAGGGGAGGGGAAGATGAAGGTAGTTTGTTTATAATGTCTAAGTAAAATCAAAAGCCTTAAAATCTAAGGATTTACATCAGCATAGAAAAATTTAAGAGATCACTGCTTTGCAGAGGGAATTTTGTCTATTGTCTGGGCAGATATAAATGGATAAAAACTTAATCTACAGGAAGGCAGATTAAGTTGTGGTAAGGAAGAGTTTTATATCTATAAGGCTAGCTGAACACCAGAGTAAACAAACTGTGGAGTATAGTAAATCAATATATTTAGAAACAAGCATTTTTTCATAAATCATCTAGAAGTTACAGCTATTTTTAAATTACTTTTAATTTCATCAGCCTGATGATCTTGAATTACAAAGACAGATTTCGGTCACAACATTCATCTGCTTCTTGAACCAATATAAAATTTATTGACAGTGCTGGTTCTGCTGCTGGTAAAACCAAATCTTTTTAATGCAGATTTGACCTAATCAATAGAAGTAGTGACAGATTTTCTCATGATGGTGAGGCTATGAGGCAACTGACCTTTTCTCATAGCCAGCATATGCTAAATAGTTCCTCCCACTATCCCTTCCTTTAGCTGGTGCATTGATGCTAAGATCAATAAACTGATATCTCTAATAGCAACCCAGCATAAGTGAGGGGATATGCACAATCACTTGGCTCTGAGATGTGATGGAAGAGAGATGGTGCTGCTGAAGAAAGGATATGTGCAATAACAAAATTTTCACTAGTCGGTACCATCAAGCATACCCTCTAGTTTCTATTTGATAACTTCTGCAGCAAGGAATTTGTAAGAAATATGACAAATCTTGCTATTTTTAACCTGACATTCAAATTATTTTAAGTGTCTTTTCTTCAAATCAGGTGCTGAGCATTTGTTTGGAAGGTATACAGTACCTCAAGTACTGATGAAGTGAAGGAACTAAGGTCACCCAAAATCCTACAGAGGTCAAAACTTAAGTCATGACTATATTTATATATCTCACCAGTATGCCCTACTTTTTAACCAGGTTCACAGGTACATTTGCAAATGAGAAAATACGTTAAACATTTCAGAATTCTTAATCAATGACAACACTTTACAGTTATTCATGAAGAAAAGATAAGTTGCAGTGAGAAAAAGTAATGCAAATTAGTTGAGATAACATAACTGCAATTTCTGTTTTATCTAAAGCTCTATGATTGTCCTATTTCTCTGTCATTTTGAGTCTCTTCAGCAAGCATGAGCTCCATTGTCCTCTCTAGGATATTTTTACCTTTACCAATACTCACAGTTTAATATGTAGGATTTCAATATACTTAAAGGAAAACTTCAGCAACTGATCTTGAAAATCTTGGTCACTCCCTATGTAAACCATGAATTTTGAGTGCATTTTAAAGTTACACTGCTCCCATTTTAGTGCTTGTTGTGGTGATGCACTCAAATAGTTCTAACAGGATCACCATTTCCTGACAACGCCTAGCCAAAATACTCTTGGTGGTATAGGATCACATTCTGCAGTTCTTGTCCAAAATTTTCAATAATTTCAAGGGAGATTTTCTCTGTTTGATGACTGCAGAGATATCCTTTAACTTGTGACAAAGGAATATCTGCCCTTGAGAGAAAATAAATAAGAAAGCCTGAAGTTGTAAAAAACCCCTCTCCTGCAATGCTGAAAAGCAGTAGAAAAAGGAGAAAGAAACCCTTCTGTCTTTCAGAAGTCATAACTGCACCTCTCTGTAAGACAACAAATGTTATTTAGAAAGCAAGGGCAAGGTAACTTGAAAGAAAAGTAGAGCATAAAAATGATCTCAAAACCTGAGTCCTCGGTGGCATTTTTGTTAATACCACAAAGAGCAGTTACTCACCCCTGAGATTAGCTCAATTGGTTAGAGCTTGCTAACAACACCAGGCCTTTTTCCCACCTGTTGGTGTGAAAAGGGGTTCATAACAGTGTTGAAGATAATTTGTACCTCTTTTTTCTTCTCCTGAACAGACCTTCTATGTCACCAACTAATGGCACGATCCAACTCCTTTTATGGCCTGTGACAAACTCCTACTGATACACGTGATGAAGGGAACATGTGTGAGTCACAGTTTCAGAACCAGCAATACACACTTTCATATTCCTTACAAAGTTACATTCTTATTATTTAATATTATTTTAAAACTAATGTCATCATGTCAAAAACTGCACTACTGCCAGTGGTTCTTTTTACCCAGATAGTTTTCACAGTTCTTTAGAAACTTCATTCACTGATTATGAATATATATATGATAACAACTTTTGTCTACACCTTACTGCCATCTTTTAGTATAACTTTTTTAATTCCAGAACAAAGTAATATAGTTTACAACACTAAATACTTAGCCAAGTTATTAACAGACCTGAAATTATTTGCTCTTTCTGACCTTTTTTGTTTTGTTTTCTTGGAAATGTTGAATTTGGAAATTTTGAATGACACAAGTTCATATATATATATATATATATATGTAACATTTCAAAATCCTATAGTAGGTCTTCTCTAATGAACAGGTTAGTTCAGTTGAAGCTCACTGGCAACTGAGCACCACAAATGGTGTTCATCAAGGAAGTATTAAAAAGTCATAAAGAATCCCTGGACAAACACGAGATTATCAGAAGTGCACATGAAGTTCTTCCAGGTCTTGCAGATGGCCAGTACAAAGCTTGCATGGCACTGGTGACAAACTGGAATGGAAGATACTTCAAATAGCATAGTGATAAGGCATCAAATGGCTTGGTGCTGGTTTTCTGCAGGGAAAGATCACCTTGCACAAAGGGCATACATTTGTTCTTGAGTCCTGTACTTCTGCACTCTGGCTTCAAGATAATCAATTGCCAATTGGCTTAGACCTGGAAAAACATACAAATATTTGTATTGAAATGAACGTATCTTGACATATCTACCTTAACAGTGCTGTTAACTGACTCAAGTTAATGCAATCAAAGGAGCAAAAACCCCAGAATCACAGACTTCAGCTAAGGGATTGTCTAATCAAACTTCCTGCAAGTAAATCTTCCCAGGTAAATTTTTGAACTAACATCTTTTTGAGAACTATGGATAACAAAAAGCAATTAATTTTTGCCTTTTTAACTAGGTTTATATAAAACCTGTTTGAGAACCTTTGTTGGAGTACCTGTTCCCAAATTTAGCTGGAATGGTTTTAGTAGGAATAACTGAAACCCTGGTCTGGGTGGGTAGAGCAGTGCTTACAGCAGCCTGATGTCTGGTTCTCATGTATATTTCCATGTAGATTTGCCTTAGAATGTGATTTGCTTATTTAAAGAGCAATATGGGGTATGAAAGGGTTATGCTTTGCAACTATAGTAGTGTCCATTTTAAATAGTTAAATGTCATTTTAAGATCACAACGTGAAAAAAGTTGCTATGGCATCTTCATCTCAATACAGCTGCTCACTGATTACCTAAAACTATGGAACAGCTTCTTGCAGCAGATTTACCCTGCACAGGCATTTCAGTCTAACCATCTCAAAAACTGGCTGGGGTATGTCGTACAAATTTTGATCACAGGCTGCCCTGCATATGCCACTGTAATTTATACAGTTGATTACCTTCCACTTTCTCAAAGACATTAACTGGCATGAACCTTCATTTTTTTCATTTCCAGTAATTAATTCCCTGTAGAGAGTGACTGAAAATACTAAGCAAAAGTATTTAATCAGAAATTATTAGGGTTGTCTTGTCAGCTGTCTGTTAATCTCCATATATTTTTGTACAAGGAGTGAAAATTTTATTAAACCTAAACTTAATTAAAACATATTGTTTCCACAGCAGATTGGAAAGTACTGTCATCTGTTTGGACTTGCATCCTAAGATTCATTAAAGGCTGTTTTCCTGCAACATGCAGGCATTTAGAAATTTGTTCTACTGGGCACTGAATGAAGGTACAAAGGGTGAGGGTTGTAGCACAGGCAAGAATTCTTCTGTTGAAGGTCTTCCAAATCCCCACCGTAATGCAGACTGACAACATAGTGATGGAATACTAATGAAATTGAGTGGGACTAAAACTAGAAAGTGAAGAATAATGAGGAAAAAATATTGCTTTGCAGATTTGGGGATTCATTGTGGTAGTCTGGTCTTGTGAATGACATGAGCACTAGAATTTTGTACAATCATTCCTGCTTAAATCTTCATTATTAAAACTAAAACAAAATAAATAATTTTAAAAGATGACTTTTTGTAAATTTGCTCTATCTGGGGAAGTGACTACAGAAGCTTGTTGAAAGCTAATGAGATCGGAATACTCTGGTGTAAGATTCCTCTAAAGATTCAGAAGAAAAACATGGGAAAATGACAATAACCAATTACTGTTTATTATTACAGTGAGGTGCAAAGACTTGCAAAACATTGCTTGTTTTCAATAGCTTTTTAATACATCAGCATCTTGCTACATCATCATTATGTAGGAACATGTAAGAGGTGCATATCTTATTACTGCTTTCTGGGAAGAATTTCATATCAGACCCCAGTTCTTGCCAGAGTGTGGTAGACGCTGCTCTATCCATCAAGATCACTGAACTGCAGTCAGTCATTTGGCCAAAACTGGTATTAAGAGTTGGCTTGTAAAACCAATCTCATCACTATGTCCACTGCTTGTGTTTTGTAGAATCTACTGTTATCAAGCTTGACAAGTTTTTCTCTGTTCCTGCCTGCTCCTTGCCCCAGGGTTCAGCTTTAGCTACCTGGATTTCTTATCTCTTCACTATTCTTAACCATTTTTGCACCACACCCTTTAGTTTCATTTAACTCTTTACTTTCTTGGTTTCTCTGTCTCTTGCCTCCAGCCCCGACATCAGGGATTTGCCAACAGCTTTCATGTCCCAGGTGTATTGCTGCGTGAACACTTTAGAGGGATTGCCCTGGGAACATATGGTCAGATGCAGCAGTAACAAGTGCAGTACCTCACTGAGAGCCAGATGCAGACATGAGTAAAAAGCCATTAATGTTTTATATTATTCCTATTTATCATTAGCAGCCATTGATTAAGTAAGTAATATGACCAATCTCAGGCAATAAATACAGCTTTGCTCTAAAGCACTTGCAGTCCAGAAAGGCAAACAGCAGGCAAAGTATAAAGAGAAAGGGATGAATATATATATTTTTAAAAACAATACCGTCTATTTCTACTGGCCCTCTGCCTGGCCATTATTAACTCACTTTTTAGTGAGAACTTTTTAGGCATCCAAGTTGGATCATCCTGCTGTTACTGGAAAATTTTTCTTGGCTCAGATATGAAAATAATTTCCTTTCAAACTCAACACTGTGTTGTTACAACATCCATTTTGATAATCTAATGGTCAAATGTGATGACTGTCTCTTGGAGCACCTCACAGGGACACTATTGTTGTGTGATAGTGACCTTACATCTGGGAAGAGCCTTGCTTAGGGCTTCCCATATCTATCTCTTACAAGGCCATATGACAGATATGTGTATGGCTCCATGCCAGTCGCACTTGTTTAAAAACTCCTTGACACAGTCATGCCACTTGTGACTCCTTGTACTTCTGTGACATATGCCCCCGACACTGCAAATATTCTTCTATATTATGCAAGAGTGTCACTACAGAAGGAGGATTATGTGAGGTCATGGCTAGAGTCTGAGCCTGCCTCAGTCCCAGATGTACAAGCAGAAAACAGTTGAGTGGATTAATATGTAAGTGGCTTTTAGAGGCAACTGCCCTCTTATCTGACATTGCTAGGTGAACAGATGCTAAATGTTACTAGATATTGCTAGGTGTTGCCGGATGGCCCCAATCTGTTCAATAACCATCTGCATTAACTTATAACATAGGATAACCTTGGACAAGAGCAGCCAGTGGAACCAGCCCACCTTTGTCACACACATGGGCTTATTTTTACTTCCTTAGGCATGTGCGCATTGCTCTATTTTTAGCCCTTGACAAAAACGAGATTTAGTCATAGTTGATAGCTGATCTCATCTCTTCTTCATCAACCAAAACCAAAAAAATCTAGTCAGAGGAACAATGTCACCTCTAGCAGGATGTACAAGCCACTGTTGGTCTGCTAAAACAGAAGACACACCAAAGCAGAAAACATTGATAAAAGTAGGTATGTAAGGTAGGCTTTTCTATGTGTGTAAGGTAGGCTTTTCTTTCAAGCTACACAAGTGGACTTCCCTGGCAGAATGGAGCTGCTGGAGGAGTTCTTTCATTGCCTAACTTAATGTTTCCAGCTCCATTACATTAGCACTCTAGTATCAAAAGTAGCAAAATCTCATCTACCACATACATAGGTGCCTATGAAGCCTACATGTTCCTGTTGGAACAAAAGGTTTAAGAGTCATTCAAATACCTTAGAAAAACTATTACTGCTCATACATATGAATTCTGTGGGGTTTTTTTTGCCTATATCTGTCCTTCTTAAAATGAAAATCAAACTATACCACATTGTCAGGTTTCCCCTCCATCTCCTTACCCATTGCTATTTTCACTGTTACCAGTATGTCTTCACTTTGACAGCAGTTATCTTGCTAAGCTGGAGAGAAAGAGAGAGATCTCAGGTCTTGCTTATCTTGACTTTAGAAATCAATGTTGTCATCAAGTGAAGTGTTAACATAATGAAAGCAAATTTGACTTTCAGAAAAATCAGTGAGCTGGAGGCAAGTAGCTACATCATTTTGGACTGAAATCAGACAAGGTCGGGGAATGTAGGAATAACTATTTGCTGTATACAACATGAGCACATCAGAGCAAGAGTCTTCCCAGATGTACTTTGGATCATCTCTAAAGGGCTTGGGAAGGTCTATGAAACGGCAATTAGAAAACTGCCTAGTGGGCATATGCAGAAGCAAAAGAAAAGGTAGATATCTGCCTTAACTTCATGAGCTGTTGGGGCTGGGGGAGACCTAAAGTTTGACTGGAACCTTTCTACTCTGTGACATTAAATATATATATATATATATATATATATATATATATATGCCTCAGTTCCCCAAAGAAAGGAAAGAGTGACCAGCAGCAGAAAAGCTCAGAAGGTGAGTGGGAATCAAATGATCTCATGCTGTTGGTGACAATAGTGGACACAGGGTGAGGAACATTGATGTGGAGACAATGAAGAAGGATGATATCTTGGGAAAGTCCATTCATCATGAGTTTAAGGATGAGTACTGCAAAGATTTTGAGCACTAATAGCATATAATATCACTGTCTAAAGTTCTGTCTAGACTTGGGAGACCAAGGACAGCTTGTCCTAGATTAGACAGGTTTCAGGGGATTAGATAAAGTCCTTCAAATTGTTTGTTTGTTTGTTTGAGGGAGGTTTGTTTGTTTGTTTGTTTTTGTTTTACTTGTGATGTTAACAAAATAGGGCTCTTAGGATGTCATTAAATCAGTTACTCCTGCTCAGGCGCAAATGTGAAGACATGGAAATAAACTACTTTGTCCTTAACATCAACAAGCTGCAATTTTCCTCAAAAGGATTCACTACTTGCTAAACTGTCAAGGTCAAAAATCTCTTTATCCTGAGTGCTCTGTGGTAAATGATTTTATTAACACAGATTACATTTACATCATTGGATCTTGAGCCTTTCCAAACAGTTAAAATAAGCAAGGCTCCAACAGTTGAAAGTGAGAGGGGGAGGTTCCAGTAACTCGGTCTTCTCTCCAGCACCTTGGGGAGTCATAAAATTTTAAGGCAACTAAAGCACTTCTGTACTACTGCAAAACATCTAGTCAGTCTGGAAGAAATCAACACTTCAAGAGAACTTCTTCAGTAGGTGTTAAGTGCTCCCATCCTCTTCGCAGGAGATTTTCATTAATGAAAACCCCTCATGGGGACGTGTAGAGGATGAAAACAAAGCAGTGCTGAAGGGTGTATTTCTCTTCATTCTGTTTAGTGTGTCCTAATCCTCCCTGCCTGGGGTTAGGTGCTTATAGCCTGTGATCCTGTCAGTTGTTAGTAGCTGACACAGTGAGGCTTTGTGGTTGTTTACATTGTATAGTTATGTTATAGCTATCACTAAGGTGGTAACAGAGAGGACTCAGACAATTTTAGCCTACCAGAGACCCTAGACCCTGCAGCATCCGCTCCCTGAGAACACCCAAGGGTCAATGGAAATGTTCAGTCCTCCCTTTTCCTCCTCTCTTTCTTTCCCACATGCATCTTTGCCTGAAGAGAGAAGGGCCACTAAAACACTGGCCACTGAGATCAGACAGGGAAAAGGGAGAGAACTTTGGATGCATGCAGTGACAAGGGGACTCATCAGATCTTGTTTCCAGTAAAAGAAAGGTATGCAAAGATTCCCAGTTTCCTTGGGAAAATATGTGGAGAATCCATGAGACAGCTGGAGAGGCAAGGACCTTTATTGCCCTTGTTTTCATGAAGGAAGACACATATCTCTCTCTCTCTCACACACACACACACACACACACACACATTTCATTCCTAACATGCATTTGGCTTTGAAGGTATGTCCCAGATTTCCCTTTTCCATGCCATTCTCACCTTGTCCTGGCTCATTCTTTTGTCTCCTGAACTCCTCTTATTGCTTGAGAAAACATGGGACAACTTTACCCAAATACCCGTTCTGTCTCAGTGTCTGTTTCCTTTACTGCCTGCCCCATACGAACAAAACCACACAAATTTCCTTTTTAGTTTTCCAAACTAGTTTGAGTACTATTTGAGCCGTATTTCTGACTGGGTTTAAACAGTTGACAAGCAGTTATGGTGCTTGCCAAAATGCATAATACTAGCATTGGAGGGGGTGATTTTAACAGTGAATGCAATTTTAGGAAGCAATATCCTTTGTCCTCTTCTTAATACTGTTACACTTGTTACTTCTGCTGCCTTTACTTACTAAAAGTTTTTGTAGAAATCTGGACAGGAAAGATGTCATCTCTTTCTGACTCCCTGTCAATAGAAACCTTCTCTGTATTACTGGGGAGAAAAAAATGTTTGGGGATATATTCTTCCAGCCCTTTCATCTGCATTTGCAGTAGGTCTCTGAATGTCAAGGTCACGCATTTATTTTAGACTTTTTAGCTGTTAGCCAAATAGCAGCAGTGGCATTTGATCATTAGATACTCAAACCCAAAATGGTCATATGGTAACATGTTATTATGTGTTATAAAGAAGAGAAGAAAATAAATCCCTGAATATCTGTTCAGTACTTAGAGAAATTTCACCCAAAAAATTCAATTAGTTCCTCTCACATGTCACATGGAACACATCAATTTCACTGCTTCAAGTACAATTAGGCTGAGGGACCACAGAGCTTTTAGGAAGGAAAGAGGCCACGGTTTGGAGTGGCAGCAGCACGCTCACACGTGCTCTTCTCAGGGAAGTGACCCAGCTCCTCACAGGAGCTGTGTCTAGACAGAGAAAGCACAAGCACCCAGCACTGAATGAGACTTCAGGAGCTGTATCTAATCATGTTTTTTGATCTACAAGAAAATTAAAAATATATGAATCCCAGACTCTTAGGTGTGTGAGGGTTTTGGGTTTTTTCTGAAGAGAACTATCACAATAAAAAAATAATTAATAATGTATTTTGCTGTTAGTGTCTTTATAAAGAATTGATTTTTCTGGTGTGAATTTGGATTTTTTTCCAAGACGCGCTTTGAATAATCCACAATTCTACCCTAGAGCAAACTGAGATTTATACCAGAAACAACAAATAATATTTTTAAAGGTAAATTGAATCACATGCCATTATTATTGTGTAAAGCTTTTTATTTAAAACACACCCTGCTCATTTCAGCAATATGAGATATAATTAAATCCAAACACTTTATTTATGTAACAGTAGAATTACTAAAGAGAAACAAAAGGAGAATCCAAACAAGACTTTTTGAAGAAAAAAATCCATTGCCTGCCCCAAAAAATAAAGCAGGTTACTTATACTCCCAACACTAAGACTTGGCAAACCTAATATTAGTTCATCTTTTTTCTAGCAAGACAAGTGTTTCAGAGGAACACAGATGACCCTTCTAACAACTTAAAACAACAATGCCTTTTTAATGTGTTAAAAAGGCATACGCATGATACAAATTTCCTCATCATGTTTTCTCACTTGGTACCATAATTTTGTGACACGTTTTCTCACTTGGCCCCATAATTTTGTGATGTAAACCCTATTGACCAACAGTACCGGCCCAGACAGTCTGACCTTTAGTAAAGGTTCTACTTGAGCCCAGGTTAACTACCCTTCAGCTCTGTGAGAGAAGTTATATAGCTATAAAACACAAATGAAACATACATTTATATTATTAACTGTTCCTTCATAAGACACGTTAAAAGAGCCTTAAAAAGCTTATTTAAATTTTTTATGTGAGAAATATCAGTTTTTAATTTAATTTTCCTTGAGGAAAGTCATTGTCAATGTCCTTGCACTGGCAAGATGTCCATGAAACCTACAAGTGGACCACAAGTGTAAAAGAAAACTCATGCAGAAGGCAAATTTCTTCTTTGAGAATAAATAGCAATATTATAGTGGCATTTATCAGTCATGAGTAAAGACAGTGTTTTGTTTGCTTTGCCACATGTCTATATTAAGGCAAGAATTTATTAATTCTATTAGAACATATTTTTCTAGACGTACATACACCAGTGGTGTAATGGTTTCAATTTAATGAAACTGGACAGAAACGTCAATTAATGTAGGGGTTTTAGTATTTATTCTCTTTCTGTGGGAGGGAGAGATTAAGAGAAAAAAGCAAAACAGTCTTAAGCTTAAAAATGAACAAAATCATTTTATTAACACACACTAAAAGAACGGAAAAAAAAAAAAGGTTGAGAAAAGGAAAACTTAAACATAATGAAACTTTAAAACACACTTCCCTCCCCCTACAAACTACTAAATTTCTTATTAAACAACACAGAAAGACACATCTTGTGATTTTCAGTTTCACTATTTAAACATAGTCACTCATTACTATGGAGAAGTTTGCTACAAGACAAAATAGTCCAGTGGCTCTCAAATGTTACACATCTGCTACTGCCCAGAGCTTTTGCAGACTGTGATGTTCTATCAGCAAGGCCTCTCAGTGTATCTGGGGTCCTATTTACAAATACTCCTTCTAGTCTAAAATCATCTTCGTCTCAAAGGCTGAGGCCTCCTTTTGACCCAAGAGTGGAGGCTTTAAAGTTCTCAGTTAAATCTCATTTACATCAGTCCTTAATTTTCATCAGAATTAGCATTCTCCCCAACAATACTAAGATGCTACAAAGAACAGTCCATTGCTCCATAGTTTACCCTAGAGAAGTCCGGTTAAAAATGTCCACTTCTTCAATCCTACTCCAATATTATCAGTTCTTTCACTTCTAATCCACTGACTTCATGTGGTGTCTGTTCTACACACCCTCTGTTTTCTTTCTTCTCTCTCTCAGGGAAGGGTTGTGCTTTAACAGCTCCATGTTGCTAGGAAAGAGTTAAATCTATCTAGGCCTGCAAGGGCCATGTGCAAGCACCGAGGCTGCAGGAGCTGAAGAAAATGCATAGTTGTGCTGATGGAGGAAGCTGGTAGTTGTCCTTTTTTCCACCCCTCGGTCTCATCTAAGGCAGCTCGGCTCAGAGTTGTTATGAAGCTGCAGGCTTTATTTCTCCGCTGCCAGCGGTGATTAAGCTGGGCCATGTTTTGGCCCCTTCTGCCATGGCCCTGAGCACGTGGCCAGCACTGCCGAGCTGCCGCCGCCTCTCTTCCCTGCCGGCAGCAGGGGAAAGGGGCTCAGCCGGCCCAGGCCCTCTCTGGGAGGGCAGCGGCCCTCAGAGGCCCGGCTCAGCCCCGCCCGGCCGCCCAGAGGGGCAGCGGGGCCCGACTTGGGCCCTTCTGTCGCCCACGATGTTATCCCATGGCTGATTCAGTAGCAAGAGAGCGATCTGCTGAAGACGAGAGTTTTAAATGTCCTTTCCAAAGTCTCATTGACATCCTTATTGGTCAAACTAGCTGCCAATATCTTTTCTAGCTTTTTGATAGGTCCCTGTCTTCCCCCTCCCCCAAAACCACTCCGTGACCCGGGCAGGGAACAACATTTCACATTTCTCTAAAACCAGAAAACAAAACTGTGCCAACCCATTATAAGTGGCTATCATAAAAGTAACTAAAAGTGTTTAAAATACAAAAGCCAAATGCTCTTAAAGATAATTTTGAAGAGATTGTTAAAAGTAAGTTTGTCTTTGCTTCTTAATTAATATATACTAAAATTAGATAGGATTCTTTTACTTCCATTTTAACAGGCTCAGAATAAACATAATATAAAAAAGTAAAAATAAAGTAATTTAAAATACAGCACAAAAATACAGTATACAAATACTATGTATGTTTTATCTACATATTTTCATCAGAAGAGAAAGTAGAAAATGGATTTTTTTTTTTTACTCTTTTATTCCACATTTGGTGCTCACTATATTCTTATTAGTGCGTCTTCAGGCCTGAAAGAAGCACCAGGTAGTAAGGTAGCTCCATGACACAAAGAATTTATTCTTCCCTGGTATTTCTACATGAAGGGAGAAGACAACTTTTCTGTAGCTCTGAATAACCTCCCTGGATGTCATGGTTTAACCCTAGCCATCAACCAAGCTCCACAGCAAGCTTGCTCACTCTCCCCTGGTGGGATGAGGGAGAGAGTCAGAAAAAAAAAAAATGAGAAAACTCATGGATTGAGATAAAGACAGTTAAAGAGGGATAGCAAAAGCCATACACACAAATAAAGCAAAATAAGGAATTCATTCACCACTTCCCATGAGCAGGCAGGTGTTCAGCCATCCCAAGGAAAGCAGGGCTCCATCACATGTGGCAGTAAATTGGGAAAACAAATGCAACCATTCAAAGCATTCCCTTCTTCCTTTTTCTTCCCCCAGCTTTATATACTGAGCATAATGACACATGGTTTGGAATATGCCTTGGGTCAGTTGGCATCAGCTGTCCCGACTGTGTCCCTTCCCAACTCCTTGTGCCTTCCCAGCCTCTTTGCTGGTGGGGTAATGTGAGAAGCAGAAAGGTCTTTGACTCCATGTAACCACTACTAAGCAGTAGCTAAAACATCTCTTTGCAATCAACACAGTTTCCAGCACAAAACATAGCTCCGTAACTAGCTTCTGTTAATAAAATTAACTCTATCCCAGACAGAACCAGCCCATGGAGTAACTAGGGACTGTTCAGGAGAAGAAAGTTGTAATTAAAAATGTAGGAGATGCATTAATTAACATTACCCTTACAGATCAATCATCTAGGAAGTATTTGTGTTTATAGTACTCAAAGAAAAAATATTCTGCAATTGTCACCAATCTTATGTTTCTTCAAATGTGGAAAAGGGCACCTGCTTAACTCAGTCAAATGTAGAAAGAAATTGTTTACCCAGACTTTATATGTTTTTGCTCCTGTATCCAAAATAGCATACACAAACTTGCTTGTACTAGAATTTCATACCCAGACTTAAAAACTGTAATAATATTTCAGTCAGACATAGACATTAAAGTATATCAAAATATATGTGCAAATGATAGCGTAAACAAAGCCTTTGCCAAAAAGAGAACCTGAGGTTTCTGACCTGATATAGCTAGTAGATAGAGCAGAAAAATTGTCAGAATAGCAATTTTGCATTTGAGCATTTGAGCATTAGAGAATTGCAGAATTATACTTTTCTTTTTTTTTTTTTTTTTCTTTTTTTTTTTCTTTTTTTGTTCCCATTTGCATGGACACCTTGGATTAAAAAAAAAGAAAATCAAAATTTCTAAGAATCTTTGTTTTGGATATTTAATTCATACTTGCAATAAAATTCTCCTAATGAGAGGACTGTCATTATCTCTAAAAGCAGAACTTAGTCTATTAATCACACTTAGCTTCTCTCCAAGCCACTGATATTCCCTTCAATTAACATTCTCCATGCTTTAATATTACTTTTTGTCTGCCTTTTCATTATATATAGAAACAAAAGATTTACTTGCACCTATTTCTCCAAAATGTGATCAATAATTCTAAATATAATCTGTTGTTTGGTTGAGAAGCACAACTCCGTTTTCAAATTAAATCTTCCAAAAATGGTGACTGGTTCTTGACATAGACCATGCAGTCACCATAAATTTGACTCAATTACTCAATGTAATGGCAAGATGAAATCAGAATAACTATTGCTTCTAAGGTGTTTGCTTCTGCTTATACCATATTGTGTAGCCTCTTCACTATCAACTTTATACCTAATTTTCATATTACCTTTAATCAGTATTTTTAGGTGGTGTGTTTGTTGTTCTGCTGAAGAGTTAGGTTTTTATCCAGAGCTGGAGAAGAATGCTACCCTTCACTTTATCCTACAGCTGTCCCTCTGTACAGGTGAGTGTTTTTTATCACGATGTATTATTTCAACAAATCTCCATGCACAGTATGGGTATATGTATACGCTGAAAAACCCAGATCTAAGTGTATAGCCTTTAAGTGACAAGTCATCCTAATAGGAGGCACAAAGCCATCAATGGTATATAAATTTTGTGATCGATGTGTGTATGGTGTATGGTGTGAAAGATTCTTTATGACACTGAACTCTCAAAAATCAGATCCAGCTACTGATGTTCTAAATCCAAACAGACTGGCTAAACTACTAACAGAAGGGGATTAGTCACCATCCTCATTTCTATGGTCAAAGGTCGCAAATGCTTGCTTTGCTGGATATGAAAGGAAGTCAACATTAACTTCATGATGGTCACACACTTATTTTAAATTCTTGACCCACTGAGTTGTATTACTAATCTGATGCATAGTCTTTTTCCTATAGCTCTGGAAATTCCCTCTTCTCAGAGCAAGAACTGGTAGGGAATGGTAGCTACCTCATCAATGCTTGCTTGCTATGCTCATAATCATTTTCCTTTGAGAGAAGAGGATAAAATTGTGCCTAGTCAGGATTTTTTTGTTGTTGTTCCTAATGAGCAGTCAGAAACCATGCAAGCAGATCAACTCAGGCATCTAGAAACGATCTGATGAAAGGAAGATGATACACATAGCTTCAATATCTACTGTTTGGTTTGCTGACATTTGGACTCACACCTCTTGCGTTTTCCCTGTGTTGATCTAGCAAGCAGAACCACCTACCCCAAACTGCTCTCATGCCATGATGGAAAAAGTTACTACTAAATGATCAGTCCTTAAAACTCAGGGGTGTGTGTTCCATGACAGACCTGGAGATAACAGTCTTTGCTGCTTATTGCTTAAAGCAGCATAAATTGTACATAATGAGACTTATTTCTATGTCAGAAATTAGTACTTTGAAGAACTTGTGTCAGTGTCTTAGACATCATTAAAGCTGTATAATTTACAAATCAACTGTGGTCTCAAAAAGCAAAAATATTTGTAAGTAAAATGCCAATTTTTTTCTTTATCTCCCTCTAATAAGTGCAGAAAGAAGCAAATATGTTTCCTTTTTTGGGGAGCAGAGTAATATTTTTTTCTGTATATTCTGTGTTTCCTGTATTTATTACTGTTTCTATCCATTCACTTCTTATTAAACTACTACAAAATATTTTTTTCTCCCTGTGTTAAGGATCATGACAACAAGAATCTTTAATTAATGCCAAGTTTCACTTGAAGCTAAAACCAGGGACACGTGATGTGAAACTCTGCATTCTTTGCAGTCTTGGGTGTCCAGTAGAAATTTAAATTCATGACAGCAGGCTGTAATGCTGAAGCAAAAGAAACACAGCTTATTTGGGATCTGGTCCTACTTACTTTTGAAAAGCTCTGTATGTTTTTTTACAAAAAACATATTCTCTTTTAGAAAGAATAAAGAAGAGAGTTTTCAAGACCGAGATCCTTGGTGCCACTACAGAATGACAGAAATTTCAAGTCAATTCCCGGTTCTACAGCTCAGGAGGAAATTAAGCAGTCTTGACACTTATACATCAAAAGCACAGGAAACCCATATAAACACATACTCAGAGTAGAAGTAAAAATGAACAGAAAATATTTTCAATGGTGATAGAGAGATGCAAATTAAATTTACCTCCACATTTTAATCAAGCAATACGTGGTAATATATAAACATACTCAGTACAATTTCTTCATGAAATAATAGTATGCAAAAATATTTAGAACATAATTCAAGAAATAAAATATCCAAGTTGTACACTTTTTTGAGAGATATGGCAAAAAATAAGTGAACAATTTTCTGAGTGGCATCTTCAAGAGATATAGAAGTTATATATTAAGTGCTTAAGTCAGCACTTAGTCCTCCTTGAGACTGCCTCAGCTGGGGTATACCCACTGAATAATGTAAAAACTACAAGGGTCTAGGTATGTTACCCTTCCAAATGGGAGCAATTAATGAAATGGTACCTGTTCTCATGTTGAAAGCCACAGCAATGCAGGAGTTGCACACCACATAGCTGCAATGATGTTAGTGGGCTGTTCTCTGGCCTGTTTCATGATTTTACTTTCCCTCAATGTACCATAATTTTAAGATGTGCTTTTTAAGTTGTAGACACACCCTCATGTCTAATACAGCCTGTCTTATAAGAAAAGATATTTTAATCAATTTCTTTCAAATTGTTGAAATAAGAATGTTCTTTTTGAAATAAGAATGTTCTTCTCTAGCTAATGTGAATTCATGTCATGTTTTAACCCCACTTGGCGACCAAGCACCACACAGCCGCTCACTCATCCCCACCCCCTTCCCATCTTGGTAGGATGGGGAAGACAATTGGAAAGAAAAAAGTAAAAGACATGTGTTGAGATAATAATTTATTGATTGAAATAGTTTAATAGTTGAAATTACTATTATAATTATTATTATAATAAATAAAAACAAGAGCAAATAAAAGGGAGGCTTCAAGAACAGAGGAATAAACCCCAAGAGAAATAAATGATGCCCAATATGAGCAACTGCTCACAACTTGACTGAGACCCAGCCTAGCCTTGAGCAACTATTGGCCTCTCCTGGCCAACTCCCCCCAGTTTAAAATACTGAGTATGACATTCTATGCTGTGGAATATACACACTTTGACCAGTTTAGGTCAGTGTGCTCCCTCTCAGTTTCTTGTGCAGCTCCTCACTGGCAGAGCATAGGGCACTGGAAAGTCCTTGACTTAGGGTCAGCACTACTCAGCAACAGCCAAAACATCAATATCAGTGTGTTATTATTCTCATATCAAATCCAAAACACAGCAGTGTACTAGCCACTAGGAACAAAATTATCCCAGCCAAACGAAAAGCTGTTCATAAGGCATGTTTCTGTCTTGTGAATTTAGCCCACTGTAAAGGGAACTTTGTTGTTTTGCTGGTGTCAAAACATACACATAGCTTTTGAGAAGACAATGAAATCTGTTTTGCTGGCAGAGACATTCACAGCATCATCAGTTCTGTGAGTGTTTGCTGTATCCTGCAAATACTGAGTCAGGAAAATGTCACTTCAGCTCTGTTGACATCCTTTTATGCTCATTTTTTTAAAAAAATTAAAATAAAAGTATCAAGCTTTCTAAAATGGAAGATTTGGGAAAAAAAAAAAAAAAAGACAAACAAGCTAAAATGTTTGCTGAAACTTATTTATTATTTCTATTAATTTCTACACCTTAATTTTGATGCTTGATTATACAGATCAATCCATCACAAAAGACATTAACATGTGAGTTGTGTAAATAACCAAAATAGAGAAATTTTGAATATTTATAGTCAGAAAAGAATTCTGATTAATTAGTTCTGGACTATTTTTCAAGTAATTAAAAAAAAAGGTTCTCAGTTCTCTTATGAATATTCTGAAAAAAAAACAAAAAAAATCAATCCCATTTTTTATTTTTTCACAGAATCAATTAGGTGGAAAAAGATCTCAGAGATTGAATCCCACCTATGACCTAACGCCACCATGGCAACAAACCATGCCACTGAGTGCCATGTTCAGTCTTCCCTTAAACACCACCGGGGACAGTGACATTACAATCTCCCTGGGCAGCCCATTCTAATATGTAGTCAACCTTTTTGTGAAGAATTTCTACCTGATGTCCAGCCTAAACCTCCCCTGCTGCAGCTTGAGGCTGTGTCCTCTTGTCCTGTCGCTTGGTACCTGGGAGATGAGGCTGGGCCTCACCCGGCTTTGCCCTCCTTCCAGGCAGTTGCAGAGTGGGATAAAGTCTCCCCTGGGGGTCCTGTTCTCCAGGCTGAAGACCCTCAGCTCCCTCAGCCAGTCCTCACAGGACACAGGACATGGCTTTTATCCACTTCAGTCACAGATCAAAAGATTACTTACCAGTTGGCATCTCTGACTGAACACAGCAACTGCTGCTGAGATTTACTCAGGTGTGGCGGATGAAAATCATCTGTTTTAGGATCAGTCAAACGAAACAGTCAAATGCAACTGCACTGCTACCCTGAGAGTAGATAGAAGGGTACACACTGTCTATTTAGATAGAAACCTAACAAAGATATATGTCAAATATTAACAACAAAAACTTCAAAATAATTTGTACATTAAATATTTAAACATTTGCTACAGAAGGAAGCAGGGATATTCAAGGTGTGTTGGAAAAATATCTTGAATTCTGTTGAACCCATAAATTTGTCCAACTAATTGGTGTCTTATGGGTGGAATTCACTGTCACTGAGAATACAACCCTCATGCTACAAATGAAATGGAATTATAAGAGGTTTCCTTTTCCTTCATTTAGAAAAGCTTTCCAGTCTGTGCAAGTTTTCCTTTTGCAATATTGAATATCATACTTTTGCTTTAAGCATAGCATGTGGTGGATCTTCTTTGATTTAGTTATGTAAAAGAAAAACCCAAGCCAATAGCTAGAAGGTCATATGCAAAGACTTCCCCAAACAAAATTTGGGACCTTTAAGTGTGTAAATGCAGGTTTGTTTGAACTGGACAAGATCTCTTGACTTGTCTCTAAATGCTAAGTGCACTAAGGCAGAGTTGCACTTCCTGCTGTGACCTCTCTGCATGTCCCCTTGCCTGATATGCCACTACACACACTGCAGGCCTGTGAATAAAAACCTGAAATATTGCAAATTCTGTCCTAGCTTTAAAGTGATTATTTTTTTACAGAAAATTTGAAATTATCTTTTTTATTATGTGAACATGAAAAATAGCAAATCCTATTGTATTTACATTTAGACATGTGAGGTATATTCAGAATATGACTTTGCCCAACTTATCCAAGTTTTGTATTCTGTGGTATATGAAGTCAATGTAGTTTCTGTTTCTAAGGAACAGATGTACACATGCATGTGCAGGTATGTGTGAGAGAATGTGCCCTCTGATTCTTGAAAGGAGAGGAATCCATTTCCTTAAAACAGATTAAAACAAAAACCCCACACTAACTTGTTAATAATACATACAAAAGATGCAAGGTTAAGTAGCAGCTGTCTGTCTGTCACCCTATATTTTTTGGGATGGCCATTTTAGACACCTATAACAAACTTTATAATAGAGTTATTTAAGCAATAATTTATTGCTTCAGTCTCAGGAGTGTATTTTGCACAAGCATTTCTCATATCAATCCAACAGATTGCTAAGTTTTCTGTCACAGGAAACAATGGTCTCTTTGCTCCCTTTTGCTTGTCTCTCTGGAAGTGCCTGCCAAGGAAGTATTAGCATCTAGAGCTATAGAAGATGGTGCTATTACCACTTTCTCCTTGGGATACCACTGTGAATGAAGGGTGAACTAGCAGCTTGCAAAATGCTTCCTTGGCTACTGGCTAGCCCAAGCACCTTTGCTCCATCCTGTTTCCACACGGTCTTAACATTTTCAAGGTTATGACAACTTCTTTGAATTTAGCTCCATCTTCTGCACTCACATTTCAGTTTTCCCCTCCTCTTCCCCCCACCTCCCTTTTCTGAATGGGCTTTCTGACACTCCATGTCCAGAGCATGGGATCCTGCCAACACAACTGAGACAGCAAGTCTGGAAATAGCCTATAGAGCCTTGCTTTGCTAGACTGGAAACCTTTAAAAAATAGTCTGGAAAGACTTATACAATGGATTGGCAGCTGATTAATAGAAAAACACAGCCAGGAGCCAAAATGAATTATGAGTACTGTGGAAGGATGCCAGCTTGACAGCCCTGCAACCCAAAGCTATCCACAGGACAGGTAGAGGACAGGGACCAACTCTACCAGCTTCTGCCACCCTCTCTGAGGAAATCTGATGACTGTGATGAGCAACAGTTAATCTCCCTGGATGTGATTTTTCATTGCAGTAAGAATTGAGAGTTAAAGACTAAAGGCAACAGTCTCATAAGCATTATATATGTCATAAAGTCTCTTTAGGCTTTTTCCTTCTCTGAAGTTCATGGCAGAAGTTTGGATCTCAGTCAGATTCACACCAGCACTCTGATGTTTTTAACTGCTCAGCAGAACATTTTTTCATCCAAAGAAAAAGTCATGTGACAAAAATTTTCAAATCCATCTAACTTCAGATAAGTTGTCTGTTAAATAATACCCTACTGAGATCAAAAGAATGGACAAGTGATCCCTGGATAGAAAACATATAAACATATCTATGGAAAAAAAAAAAAAAAAAAAAAAAAAAAGCAGCATCATGTCATGAAGATATTTTTCCCCTAGTTATTTTAATACACACAAAGACAGTTAAGTCCAATGTTATTCTTTATATATCACAAACTTTGGTGCTTTTTTGTCATCCCTTGTGAACTCCTTTATTTTCAGCATTCAAAACAGATTACAAGCATTTTAATACCACCATCAATATGTTATCAGCCATTATTGTATTTCATACTTCTCTGTATCCTCTAGTGCATGTTTTGTTTGCTAAATTACAGTAATTCTAAGTGAGTATTCTTTTGTAATAGCAGTAGGAATAATTGCTCTAATTTATATTACTCCATCTCTGCAGTTTTCTCTTAGTATTTTCAAGTAAAAATTCACTTGAAGCACTGATTCAACAGCATCTTTCATGTTTCTCTGTTAGTTTTGAAAATATTCTTTTTTACTGAACTGCACAGGTTTAAAAATGTATTAATAGAGAATGAAGTTAAACCACACTGAAGTTTTGTTGCCTACGTGTGCCACATTCTTGGAGTTTTTGAAGGACCCAAAGTCTCAACCAGGTGTTAAAAGAATTATTTGAAGTTTTCAAACAGACATTTTTCAGCAGAAAACTGGTTTCAATAAAAGCTCTTCTTGTAAAACACTGACTAGTTTCAGCTAACTTTATTTTTAACAACTGACCTCTGAAAATTAAAACATTCTCTTTTTCAGGCAAAAATATAAAAACAATGACCCAAAGTAAACTAGGGCAAGCTACTACATTAGATAAAATATATGTTGCTCCTTATTCCCTGGTCTGATTTGAGGTTGTCTTCCAAATGATAACTAGGCCATTCTCATACAAGGGTCTTTGTATTTAATTTCTACTTTCTACTTTGGGAAACATATCAACACTTCCAATGAAAGCTGCCTAAAACTGGTCAGAATAGACTCTTATTTCTGTGGGAAATATTCTATATTTTCTTACCCCAAAACCAAGTAGTCTATCAGACAAAAGTCAAAACTTCATTGACACAGACAGTGTAGCAAGTTCCTGATAATATTTTTTCAATGAAAATATAGTTAGAACTTACTATCTTTTCCTTATATTAAAAATTATATGTCTGTTGTTTCTTCTCATTTTTTCTTCCTCCCCTTTAGATTTAAATGTTCCAAGCTGTATGTTATTTTGCAAAAAAATTACTGTGGATAATGTCTGACGCTCCCACTGGCAACTACTTGTGCTCTAATTATTGGAGGCAAAGTCGTACTTTCTACATTTTTAACAAAGTAAAACCATTTTAAGATCACTTTTCTTTTCTTATTGTCCTCTCTCTGTGATTTTATGATCACAGGATAGGTCAGGTTGGATGGGACCACAGGAGGTCTCTAGTTCAAGCTTCTGCTTAAAGCAGGGTCGTCTTTAGGTCAGACACAGATGCTTAAGGTTTTTATCCAGTTGTGTCTTCAACATCTGCAAGGCTGAACTTCTTCAAGTGTTGGACCATCCTCCGAGGAAAAAAATTACATCTGCTCTGAACAGCTCTTGCTTCAATCTATGCTCATGGTCTTCTGTCTTCCTGCCATGCCCCAGTATGCCTCACACCATGTTCCTGGTGACCTGGTGTTAGGACTTGGGTCTGCTCTTTGGTGTGGCCAAAGCCATCTCTTTTTCCCTATGGACAAGCCCAGCTTCCTTGTCTTCTCTTCACAGGACAAATTTTCCAGTACCTGAACCTCTTTACAACCTCATGCTGAATGGTTCAATTTCTCAATAACTGCTTTTTATAGGGGGAGCCAAAGATGGACACAATACTCTAGGGAATGCTGAATAGAAGGATAATCCCTTTTCTCGGTGTCCTGGCTCTGCTTCTGTTAAGATAGACGGGGAGGCCTTTTTCTGCCAAGTCGCTGCTTTTTCATACCCATCTCACTTCCCACCAATATCCCCAGGACTGCTTTTTGCAGGTCTGCTCCCCAGTCATCACTCCCCAGCCTGTGTCACTGACAGCAGGCCTGCCTTCCCAGAAACTGGGACTTGCATTTTATCCTTGTTGATTTTCTTTTATTACCTACTGGCCCTTCCCACAAATTCATGTTCTCCTTCTTCTTTCTTTTAGAAGACTTACTAAATTTTTTCACTTGCTGTTAGCTTGTCTTTGATTCCTAAATAATCAGTACGTATCACCACAGAACAGAAGAGACACTTGGAGTTCCAGGCTGGAGCAAGCTGAGTGGTATCAACTGAATGCATGTGGCTTCTGTAGGCTGGGTATGTGAAAATGCATTTCAGCCAAGGGTAAATATCCTTTTTTTTTTGAACAGAGGTATAATATGTTCAGGAACTGTTACTCCATTCAACAAATAATTAACATGGTTGAGTTTGACCTGCCAAGAGTTGACCCAATTATATGTCTGTAACTTAAAAATGTCTGTTATGGATGTGCTCAGCTTTGCCTTTCTTGGTTTTTTTTTTTTTTTATTCAATGCCTTTTTTATTTCATGGATTCATTATGTTCTGATAACAGTGGCTACAGCTGAGAGACATGTCTTTGACCAGTGTTATAAATTCTGACAGGAACCAGGGTTCTCTGGAATGCCACATCAGCAAATCACTGGTTCTAGCACAGGCAGTGCCTGCAACAGGTACTAGCAGTACTTTCTGCCTGCAGAAGGTTTTCCCACAACCAAAATCATGTTCTCCCTGATTCTCTCCAGCAGGCACGGCACTAATTCACATAATTTCTCAAAACATATTTGCACACATATTGAGTCAACCTCCAGCCTCCCCATAATCCAATTGAACTGTTCCGTGCAAAGGAAGCTGATGAGAATACCTGAAATGTGGTTATGGTCCTGATTATTACCATCTGAAGTATTAGTATATTCACTCAAGATGTGAAGATCTGAACTTACGGTTACTGAAACAGCTTTTCCAGGTATCACCTTCAATACTGAATTTTCCTAAGCCCACCTTCCCTTCTCTGGCTAAGTTTCTGTGCAGCCAAGTTTCTGTGCAGCCGAGTTTCTGTGCAGCCAAAATCCTGAGAGTCACAGTATGAGAAAGAACATTCTCCCAGGGGCTGTCTAGCTCTTCTTTGGTGTCCAGGATAGTCAGATGAGACAAAAGGTGTAAAAGTTGTAATATCCATGTTTATGACCATTTCTGCCACTTTCTGTCCAATGTTGATAAATAAATGTCAGGCAGCTTGACTTTCCTTCTTTTAGCTGGAGTTAAAACTCCCTTTTACTTGTTTCTCTTGCACTCCTCTCTTCACTGTAATGGACTGAGATTGCTCTGGAGACTGGTAGGGACTGGGTAGTCCCTAGAAAAGGGGAGTTAGACCTACTCATACTGAAAGGAACTGGGAATGCATGCAGGTCTGATTCTTGAGGTCTTTTTACTCTAAGCTATTAAAATGAAGCAAAGAAAAAGGAACGCTAAGTTCTCCTAAGGAAAAAAAATTCAAACACTTCAACGTAGAAAATATCTAGATAATTGCTGCTTCAAATTTGAAGGCACTTCCTTCTCTTATAGTAGAGGACATAGCAAAATTCACTTTAGGAGTACGGATCATTCCATAAGGAATATGAATGTAAAATCTATATCCAGATATCTGTGCTATTCAGGCTTGGGTAACACAGAGAAGTACTATTTTAAAATTTAATTTGAAAAATATGCATTTTCCTGTCTTTAGACTTCTGTTGTGCTTTTTCTCATTTTAAAAGTCAGCAAAGTAAATTTTTTGTAGATTTCTGGAAATAATAGAAGAAATATTTGCTTTTACTAAGACTTAATTAGATAATTTAACACAACATTAGCCTTACTATGAAGCTTTATAAAAATTTTCATCTCCAAGCAGCTTTCCTGTTCAGATGTATGAAAGTGCATCTAAACCAATAAAGCCTGATTCAGGAAATGATGGGCTCATTTGCATCCTGGCCAGAACATCAATCGATAGCTTTCATTTTGTTTAAAGGCCAGGGGCCAAATTAGAGTTTAAAAAGTCCTTGTAAAACCTTTGGGTAATTTTGAGATTGGATCTAATGAAAGATTAATGAATACAGGCATCCATTTCTAGCCCATCTATTTACATATGACTTCTACTTAAGTCCTGCTGAGTGGCAATCAAAGTGAGTCAGTCTGTTTCTGCAGATAGTGCTGACTAGCTAAGAGTAACTCCTGCTACCATAGGAGTTTCTTCTTTTTTATGCCTGTATCAAAAGTCTAGAAAGTCAGATATCAGAAGGAATAGTGTGTGCACTCTGTGTTTAACAGTCGTAAAAGTTTACCAGAATTTCCTTCCTAAGTATTGGAATCACAGTAAATACTAGGTGTGGTAAATATCACCACACAATGGCTCCTACAAGCTACAGACATGTAGAAAAATTTCCACTGGTGAATGAGAGAACAATACTCTTCAAATCATAAATTCGTATTTTCAAACTGCTGAGTATATTTGGCTACATGATTCTTTTTGCAGTGGTAATCACTAGATTGTCTAAACTGATGTTTTTTATTCTATGTAATAAATACATCTAATTAATTTCACTTTTCAATATGATTTGATTTGTAGAAAAAACACATATTTTCACTACTGTTACTTTATTTACCTTTATGAAACACTTGATTGGCTTTCATTTTAAAAGAGACTAAGTATCCCTGGTCTGAAATTTTCTTATAAGAATAGCAGCTGAAGTTTTTGTTTGAAATGAGTTATTTTATTGAAAGATTTTATGTCCCACACCAAAAGAATAAACTGTCTTTCTTCATCACAGTAGCAAGGTGTTTCTCCTGCTACTTAACTAAACTCAAGTTTCATGAGAACCCACCCTTAAATTTCCTCTGAATTACTTTTTTTACTGGAAATATTACTTTGAGACTCAGAAATTATGAGAACCCTTTATTTTCTAGCCTATTTTCTAAAATAGTGATATAATATTTTAACATGATGAAATTTTTTTTTAAGTATTCTTTCTTACAGATGCTCCTTTTCCTTGTACCTTCAGAATTTGAACTTTATATATAAAACGAACAAATGTTCAGAGTACACTATTTTTCTCTCCCTTTCTCCAGATAATTAGATAATGCATATATGCTTTGTCCTGATCTTCACTGAATATCTTAGTGTATCTGAACTATTTTCAGTCATTCCCTCTCTTTCAAGCCAGCTTCCAGTCACTCTTACCATTTGTTAATCACCACTCTAGGGACTGGGGGCTCCTGCTACTTTTGCAATGACAAGTGTTTTTATAGTTACTAGGTGCTAATCAGAAAAGTTACTGATACTGGAGAAGTGATTTTAGAGAGTTCTGTTCATTCTGGTGACAATGAATTATTTTAATAGACTTAGGGATTAAATGTAAAAAGAATAAAAATTTCTCCCAGGTATCTTTTTGAATGTGATTAAAGATCTTGAAACAATCAATAGAAAGCTTTGTATGTTGTATGTTCAGAAATGAAAAGGAATATTTTATTTAGTAAAAAAGGAAAAAGACTGAGCTTGATTTAGACTTTTTTTCTAATTGAAGAATGGGCAATAAAAAACTTGTTTTTCCTTTGCTGTGAATGTTAATAGCTTAATTTTTCATGTCTGCTCTAGAAAAATTAAGGCATTTTACACCAGGCTCAAGAAAAAGTACACTTTAATTGAGACATAAAATACAAATAGAGGAAAGCTTCAACAGCAATGTACCAATCCTGAAAATACTAAAGATTAGTAAAAAAGGAAGAACCACATTCTAGTTAATATCCTGATCCAACTGGAATTTCAGAGTTAGGAGCACGAGGGAATTAGCCGCCACAAAAGTTGTCTGTATAAGAATTACCACTGGTTCAAAGAGTTCTCCTCAGAGTTTCCCTCTCAAGGCTGGCACAGGAGAGTCAGGTCCCCAGGCAAGGGAAAGACCTCACCATCCCGAGTGGCAGGGTACAATTGCACACAGATTTCTGTATGCAGTGACTAAAGAAGTGAAGCAGCCATCAGGCAGATTTTTAATGAGACAATCAGGAGACCAGAATCAGAAGATGTCACTGGGAGCTGCAGCAGTGAGATGCATCATTCTGTAACTATCCACAAGGGGCCAAAAACCTATGGATTGATTCTGGCACTACAAAATTCTGTGCAATACTGATTTCTGCAGCAAATAGGCACCCAAGTCCCATTGGTTTCCATGGAAATGCACCTCAGAATTTTCCTTTGTGAAGAAAGTGAATTAAACATATATCAAAGAATACAAATAAAACTCAACATCCTTTGTCAAGAATGTAGAAACTCTCAGTAAAATCTTCCTTCTGATAGCTTATTGCAGCTACTCTTATTTTCTGAGGTTAGATGTGGTTTCTCAGTGTGATTATATAAAATTCCTAGAGCACTTTGTCATGACATGTAGATATTTATATCAATAAATGATGCATTTGAATTGTCTGAGTGAGCCACAAGGTCTAAAAAAGCATATTGTATGAGGAAGTTTTCAAATATGTGTGATTCTGACGTCCAGGTTATGTTTGGTAAATGTAGCGGTTTTGTTTTCACTAAATTTTGGTTGCCAAATTTAATGTAGTGGTCTTAGGGTTTATTCTCTTTTTGTGGGAGAAAGATTAGGAGAAAAAGCAAAGCAGGCTTAAGCTTAAAAAATAAACAAATAGTTTTATTAACATACACTAAAAGGATGGAAAAAAGAAAGTTGGGAAAACTAAAACAAAACAGAATGAAACCCCAAAACACTTTTCTCTCCCCTTGCAAAGTGTTAACTTTCTTACAAAACAACATAGAGAGACACAGCCTGTGATTTTCAGTCTGTTTTACCATTTAAACATAATCCTTCATTTTGGGAGAGGAGTCTCTCTAAAGTCCTATGGAGACACTCGCCACAAGACTAAAACAGTCTAGTAGCTCCCAATGTCACAAATCTGCAACTGCCTGGAGTTTTTGCAGATTGTTCTACCCTTTATCAGCCCTGGTTACTTATGGGCCTCTCAGTGTATCTTGAGTACTGTTTAAGAACGCTTGTTCTAGTATAAAACAAGGATTATTTTTTTCTATCTCTAAAATTGTCTCTATCTCAAAAGAAAGACCTCCTTTTACCCCAGGAGCTGAGGGCTTCAAATCACTTTGTCTAAAATTATCTTCATCTTAAGGTTGAGACTTCCTTTTAACCCAAGAGCGAGGGCTTTGAGGCTCTCACTTAAATCTCAATTATATCAGTCCCCAATTTTGATTAGAAACAGCATTCCCTCAAATAACATTAAGATGTTATAAGGAACAGTCCATTTCTCCATAGTTTACCCCAGAGAAGTCTGGTTAAAAATGCCCACTTCTTTGATCCCATTGTCCAATAATATTATCAGGTTTTTCACTCTTGATCCACTGATTTCATGTGGGGTCTGTTCTAGGTACATTCTGTCTCTTTCTTCTCTTTCTCAAGGAAGAGTTAGGCCTTAGAAGCTTCATGTTGCTAGGAAAGATTTAAATTTGCCCAGGCCGGCAGTGGGCTGCAGAGACAAAAAGCTGTGCTTATGGGTGAGGCTGGTAGATGTCCTTCTTTCCACCCCTCGGTCTCATTTAGGGTGGCTCAGCTCAGAGTTGTTATAAAGCTGCAGGCTTTCTTTCTCTGCTGCCAGCTGCTATTAAGCCAAGCCATGGCTTGGCCCTCTCTGCTGTGACCCCAGGCACGTGGCCAGCACTGCCGAGCTGCAGCCGCCCCTCTCCCTGCTGGCAGCCGGGGAAAGGGGCTCAGCTGGGGAAAAGGGGCTCAGCCAGGGAAAGGGGGCTCAGCCAGGGGAAAGGGGGCTCAGCTGGGGAAAAGAGGGCTCAGAGCCAGGGAAAGGGGGCTCAGCCGGGGGAAAGGGGGCTCAGCCAGGGGAAAGGGGGCTCAGCCAGGGGAAAGGGGCTCACCCAGGGAAAGGGGGCTCAGCTGGGGAAATGGGGCTCAGCTGGGGAAAAGGGGGCTCAGAGCCAGGGAAAGGGGGCTCAGCTGGGGGAAAGGGGCTCAGCCAGGGAAAGGGGGCTCAGCCGGGGGAAAGGGGGCTCAGCCAGGGGAAAGGGGCTCAGCTGGGGAAATGGGGCTCAGCCAGGGAAAGGGGGCTCAGCCAGGGGAAAGGGGGCTCAGCCAGGGAAAGGGGGCTCAGCTGGGGGAAAGGGGGCTCAGGTGGGGGAATGGGGCTCAGCCAGGGGAAAGGGGCTCAGCCAGGGGAAAGGGGGCTCAGCCAGGGAAAGGGGGCTCAGCCAGGGGAAAGGGGGCTCAGCCAGGGGAAAGGGGGCTCAGCTGGGGGAAAGGGGGCTCAGCTGGGGGAAAGAGGCTCAGCCAGGGTAAAGGGGGCTCAGGCAGGGAAAGGGGGCTCAGCCAGGGGAAAGGGGGCTCAGCCAGGGAAAGGGGGCTCAGCCAGGGGAAAGGGGCTCAGCTGGGGAAATGGGGCTCAGCCATGGTAAAGGGGGCTCAGGCAGGGAAAGGGGGCTCAGCCAGGGAAAGGGGCTCAGCTGGGGGAAAGGGGGCTCAGCCAGGGAAAGGGGCTCAGCCAGGGAAAGGGGGCTCAGCCAGGGAAAGGGGGCTCAGCCAGGGGAAAGGGGGCTCAGCCGGGGGAAAGGGGCTCAGCCGGGGGAAAGGGGCTCAGCCGCGGAAAAGGGGCTCAGCCAGGGGAAAGGGGCTCAGCTGGGGGAAAGGGGCTCAGCTTGGGGAAAGGGGCTCAGCCGGTCCGGGCTGCTCTCCATGCAGGCAGCAGCTCCCAGAGGCCTGGTTGGGCCCAGCCACCCAGAAGGCAGCGAGGCCTGAGCCAGGCCCTCCTCTGCTGCCTATGATGTTACCTGGTGACTGACCTGGAAGCAAGAGAGTGACCTGCAGGGAATCAGGGTTTTTATATGGTTACTTCCCAAAGTCACATTTGACACCCCCAGTGGTCAAAACAGATGCCAATATCCCAAACTAGCCTTCTGATAGGTCCTTTTTAGGGATTTTAGGGTCCTGACCTAGAAAAACATTCCACATTCCTCTATAACGAAAAAAACAAACTGTGCCAACCCATGTTTTACTCCAAAGCCCAAAGAGACAGCTGCTTAATGTGTGAAGCAAGACACACAAATGTTCATCTCAAAAATACGCAAGTCCCTCACATGCATAAATGAAGGATGCCCAAAATATTGTTCTCAATAAAACTGCTTCCCTGTGATCACAATTGTTTTCTCTGTGTAAGCAATTAAAAGCAATCATATGCTCAATATCCCAAGCTCTTTCTTGGGACCTTGTTATCCAGCAGAGATGACACAACACAAACAAAAAAGGCAGGCATTTGACAAGATAATGTGCTGGAACCTTGTCTGCTCTTTCCAACTAAATTAGATTATTTAAAAGAAGATATCATGCCACATCTGTATTCTTGCAGTTCATGTTGCCTTTTGAAACTCTGACACCACTCTGCTTGGATTACCTCCCTCATATATGGAACCTGTTCACTTTATCCAGGAAATGAAGACTGG
The DNA here is from genome assembly GCF_015227805.2 of Hirundo rustica. Classification (NCBI taxonomy): domain Eukaryota; kingdom Metazoa; phylum Chordata; class Aves; order Passeriformes; family Hirundinidae; genus Hirundo; species Hirundo rustica. The sequence goes on along the minus strand of NC_053453.1, from coordinate 18,613,353 downwards.
TGAATAAATACATAGACTTTTAGTGGCAGAGAATTTTTGCAATTAATTTTGAAGAAGAGGAGAAATGTTTTGAATCCTCTTAGAAAATTGTCTTGAAAAGTGAGAAACAAATTCAGTCAAAAGCTTTTCATGTCCTTTTACCCTTTTCTTTCAGATATTACCATTTACTTCCAGATATTACATCATTTACCTCCAGACAAGACATTTTTCACTTAAGTGATTCCAATAACTGAAATAAATAAGGTTTATGAAGATGATATTCTGTGAACCATGTAAATGAACTTATCGAAACTCAGAGCTCCACAATGTGGATATAAATACCTGACCTTGTTCTCCCACGGACTTTTTTAATCTGTGGAGAAAAAAATATTCTTCTTGCATGTCATTCATCTCATGCCAAAGTAGGCAACCAAAATATATCAAATTAGTTGGACTCTAAATTGTCATTTTTATCAATGATATAAAGGAAAGTTAGTGAGACTATCTCAGATGTAGAATGATACAAAGTAGATATTTAAAGTTAGGTGAAGTGAATCTCATCTCATCAGAAAATGAATTCCATAAAAATGGCTGTTGAAGAGCAAGAAGAGGTTGTGACACCCTATATTTTACTATCTGATTTAATTCGGTGAACCAATTATAACTTTACAGACTTCTGCAGTTCCTCTTTCAATTGTCTGTTCTAAAAAGCTTTTGTATTATAATTTATTTGCTGATCCAATAAAAATTATTGTGCTTTGATCCCTGTCCTCTTCTCCTCTCCTCCTCTGTAACTTAAAAGCTTCTGCTTTTCATTTCTTTTGGTCCTGCTGATTATATTAGCTTTTATCTTACAGAATTCTGAAGTTGTTACATCAACATATGTGAAAAGTCATAAAAATTTAAGGTGTTGAGGAAGGAAAAAGCCCAAAAGGATTTCTTAACGATTTTTAAAATGCTGCTAACATTACAACCTTTAATTTAAAAAGCAATTATATTTTTTAGAAAATTTTTAAGTTATATGCCCTATTGTCCTGGTTTCAGCCCAACTCAGTGGGATGGAGCACGGCCAAGTCAATAATGTTACTCAGTAACACCTTACATCATTGCTGGGATAGGGGAAGAAGACTCTCCCTTCTGTGGGTGGCATGGTGGAGAAGAGTTGGTCAGATTCTGTCTCCATTTTCCATGTAAATCACTTCTTTGTCTTATACTTTTTGTTATTAATATCATTGCAGTTACAGTTAGTCTTCTTATCTCATTTCTGTTTCCAGTACATTGTTCTTATTTCAACCCGTGATTTGCAGCTTTTGTGCCTCCAATTCTCAGCGCCATCTTCAGAGCAGGAAGGGGAAGGTCAGATGGGGAAAATGAGCTCGTGAGCATCATTTGGTTTGGGAGAGTCTCAGTAGGGACACTGAATTAGGAAGTACTAATCCTAAACCATGGCAATGGTACACTCAGCAGTGTGAATGTTATTTCATTTCAACCAGCTAAAAGGTCCATTCTTATAAATGTGTTATTTAAAATGAATTGTGACTCTAACTTAAGGTGATTCTACTCCTCTCTAGCTCAGACTCTATATTGACAGAATAGTTACTATTGGAGCTCTAATATCTTTGCAAAAGAGATAGCAATACCTTTTTTCACCCATTGAACAGCTATGTTTGACCCAGAGCAGCTCTTATCTCTATAGCTCTGGAAATTTTACATGGAAATAGATGTATGGCTGGAGTGGACAGTGATGGACAGGGTCCTTTAAAGTTAGTTTTCATACTGAAAACAAAATGTAGTTTGATGGTGTTATGCTATTGCCTAGGGACTCCCTGTAGTCAGTAAATGGAAATGTCCTCTGATGATAAGTAATTTCAACTATTTTAGGCACTCACAATGGCATGAGATGAGAAGGGCATCATCCAAAGATAGCTGTCTTTATTGCTTAGGAGGAAGTCTAGACAACCCTGTTACACATTGCAATTTTGGAAAGCTGAATTTGAGAGAGACAATCATATTATAAATCTTTAAGGGTTAATTTGGATATGCATATTTAGGTACCCTTGTGAACATATAAAAAAGTAAATGTACAATAAGAGTTCTGGTTGAAAAAGGGATTTAGCAGTGCCTGGTGAGTCATAAACATACTGCCAGAAACCAGATTAGAAATTATTGATGTATTTATGTTTTTTTCTTAGGCAAATGAAGATAGGTAACTGTTACCCTGTTTTTTTCTGAGTTTTTTATAGCCTTTTGAATTTTCATAAAATGGAGTCAGATCTTTTAGCTGTGGTACAATATTAGAAGCAGTTCTACTTTTTTCCCACAGATGTAACATAAACAAATCCTTTGTTTTTCATTCTCTGTCCTTTGTTGGCATATTTCTAACCTGAAAACAATTGTAACTGACGGCTGGTCTGGCCAGTTGGCTTGAGAGGTGAAAACTCTAAAAGCCAATCTTCTGCTAGACCCACAAATGTATATAAAGTATGAAATAAACAAGGAGGCTCTCTCTCCGCCCTGTCTCAGCCTTGAGCTGGACGGAGGAACCTCTGTTCTGCGAAACCTCTTGTCTGCGTGTGGCTGCTTTGCGTGTCGTGGTGACAGGTAACTGGCTAAGAATTAGTAGATGACCACTGAAGCCTTTTGGAGGACAGTTGGTATTCTTAACTTTTTAACTGAACAATGAATTAACTTCATGATATGTATATCAAGAGCAGGGCTAGGGTTTTCTGATTTTTCAGAGGAAAATACAAAACCTGCATACGGAGGTAGTCTGTGAAAGAAATGCACACACTCAGCTTTGCAGGCTTCTGGCCTGGGTACCAAGGCAGGAGAAGCCTCTCCCGCTACCAACAATGTGTGCAATGTGTGCAAACATTAATACTCTGAACTTCACTGAAAGAATCTGCCATGGTCAGGGGCTCTTACCTGTCAACCTAGTATATCTCTACATGTCAGGGTCCCTTGTGATGCTTTCAGCTCTTCATTTACTGCCCCTCCAAATGTGTTACTCTAGATTTCCAAATATCTTGTGTGTATCATAATAAATAAAAACATCTACCCTGGACTCCCCAGAGGCGGCCAATGATATAACTACTTTACTTAGGTACACAACCTTCACAGGAAAGGGTAAACACTGTACAGTTTTAAGGGTTCTGAATTTGCTGCCCCAGCATGAACTTCTGGAATCTGCAAAGTTCTGTTCCAGACAGCCAGAACCGCAGCTGGGAACGTATTTGTAACATCAACTCCACTGCTTAACTCTCTCAAAACCATGTCCCCACTGATTTCACAAAATGGTAATTCCCAGTATGGCTTATGATAACTGAGTTCCAGTTTCCCTCCAAAAAATATTTCATCTTTTGTGGGAGATATTCTCAGGGAGAGTTTTATTACTGTACCTTCGGGGATAGAAAATCGGACTGGTTTAACTTGTATTAACATCACTGCATTACTTTGAAGAGAGTATTTTAGAGACTGCACTCTGCACTCTCTCACCAAGTAAGCATGTAAAACTAGATCTTCCACATGATGGAAACAGGAATATATTTTTTATTTTCCTGCCTCAAAAATGTCAAACCTCATCCTTCCACAACCAACATGTGTCCATAAACAGTGACTGACTAAATATAGAGTCTGGGAACATTTGAGATATTTCTGTGTTTGTCACTGAGTTAATGGGACCAAAGCCAATTGTTGTCTGCATGGATATACATCACAGTGACTCTAGGTGACTTCAGTGAGTATTCAGACTAGAAAAGTCACCTCAGATGGGAGTTCAGGACCTGCAGAACCAATGTGGAAACTCTGAATATCAGCAAAATCCGAGTCCAAGACTTTCATAAATCTCACACATTTGAGTGAAAAAGTTTTAGAAAAATGAAATCCACATCTAAAGGCAGAAAAAAATAACACAATAGCAGTTTCCCTCCAACTTTGAGGCAACACATGCTTACTGTTTAGTTTGAGGCACCCATGGATATCTCCATGGTGAGTGGCATGCCTGGCTCCAGCATCCTCGATGTGAGGCAGCTCACTCTGAACTACTGCAGTTTTTGGCAGACATTAAAGATAAGTCATTTCCTATTTTGGACTCTCAGAAGCTGATTGAACAAAGTGTCAGACAGACGCCAGAAGTAACTAAGCCAGGCCTTGATTGCACAAATAAAGTCAGAGCTTTTTTGCCATTACAAAAGATGCTTAACACCGTAAAACTTTTTAAGATGCAATTTTGCAAGTCCATTAGTGCCCTACAAACAAAATTCTCCATATTTTTATTTTCATTACAACTATTTCTTCCTTATCTGTAAAAGTCAATAGAGTTGAAAGGATAAAAACACACCATGAAATAGTTTTATTTTCCAGAGCCAGTGATTGTCCTGTTACATTTACTCTGTGGTAGTTTTACATTTAGTCAACTATATTTCAGTGAACACAGATGCTAATTGTTCATTGAATAAAATAGTGACCTCAGGTTTGCCTTGGTCAATAGCTTGTCTTATAGAGAATTTAAAGATCTCACAAAAATTAGATCTCTGATTATTATTTACACCTGAACAACTCATAGAAATGCATATTCATTAAAGTGATAAGTTCTCTCTTATACAATAAAGTATATTTGTAACAGAGTCACTTTTTACTAATGCAAATGTTTACCCATATTAGTTTTCTCAAATACTTGATGCTTCACACCTCCAACTTGAATAATTAAGGCTGGATCTCAGTAGAAGAAATTTGCAACAACACTCATGAATGTTCACAGTTGCAATATTCTGATTGACAACAAAGGAAATCAGTTTCATCTCCTTTCTGATTGGTCATAATGTCAGCTATATTTTCTCTTATTCACCACCAAAAGTATTCTCAATCCTAGATAATTTACCATGAATTTCCCAAATTTGATTTTAATGCTCTATGTATTTGCAACTTGTTATAGCAATTGTTAAAGCTAATGGATGGATGAATAAATAAGGCCTTGTGCCAGTATTCAGAAGTGGCTATACAACCTTCTGTGAGTGACTATGGGTCTTGACTGTATATGAGCAGTAACTGTTTTTTCTTATTTTTTCTTCTTCTTATAGTTCAGATGGGTTCAGAGCAGCAGTAAAAGATGTTACTTACACATTGAGCAACTAATTACTATGGGCAATCTATTAGCCCATTACTGTAAACTCAAAACTCTTGTATTAGAACTTGAAATGTATTTAAATCAACAATGTCATTAAAAATACTGGAATTGTCTATATAATATTTTCAGAAGATTGTTACTATTTCAACTTTTCATTGAGAAACATGAGTGACTTCCCTAGAGAGACTTCGAAGATTAAAAGAAATTTTTGAAACGTAAACCCCATGATAATAACTTCTAAGTGGCAGTGCTGGCTGCTGCGAGCTATGAGTCTGCATATGGATACTTGAAATTACATCCTACATCAAAGAACCTTACACGATGCATAATGGCACTTAATGCTAAAAGGCGATCTCCTTTAGAGCCTTAGAGCTGCTGTAAAGGCACAAAAGCTCAAAGAAATTCAAACATTTCAGGGAGAATAAAATGTAGAGTGATTTCTTAATGTAGAACTTAAATAGCAGTCACATTAGCTGTTTTCTGCAGCAGGGAAACTTTTAGCTTTCTTTCTTGTCATACTGACTTTTCCAAACTTGTTGAAAGGGAAAGTTGGTATTTGGACATTATTCTTGTGAATCTGAGAAGTCCAGCCATCAGGAGTTACAATTTCTTATTTTACTTTTGAAATATCCTCTGACATTTCAAAATCAGAGCCTACCTGAAGAAACTTAGGTTGAAGACTTATTCCACAGGCAACAGCTGAATTTTATTCATGGACTTAGTCTGACTGTTTTTATTTAGACAGCTTGTCCCATTTCTCTCATCTGAAGCAGGACAGATTGTTTTAAATAAAAATAAGGGAGAATAAACGAAGTTAAAAGCTTCTGAGTAAAGCTCTGCCCTCAGAGAATTATTAGGTTAGTTCTCTTGAGGAACAAGGCTAAAGAAAAAAGGAAATTTGGCAGTTCCTCACAGAAACACTATTAAGATCACAATCACAAGTTCTTCTTATGCAAGAGATCAGCTTGACTAAATCTTCTGCTCTTCATTAACCTCAAACACAAAAAGGAAGCATGAAGAAATTGAAACTAGGTCAGTATATCAGGCACAAGGATAAAAGAACAGTGTAAGTATGTATGGACAAAATTAGTAAAACCAAGCTGTGAAGTGTGGTGCAATCAGAAAAAAACACAAGGAGGAAAAAGAAAACATCTGTAAATATATTACTAGCATGTGGAAAATCTAGTGGAGAGCTGATTCAGTAGTAAGTGGGAGGAAACTGTAGTCACAGATGTCACCAGAAGGGCCAGAATAGTTTTGTGTTGTTCCATTTGGTTGAGGCTCTAGCTGCAGTAAATTGCTAATGTGCAGCACTGGTTTAATGATACTGAGGGCCCATAATGCTGTACTCAGATGAGCGTGGCAGGAGCAGCATAAAACAATCCCTCTGCCTGTCAGTCCCTTCCTCTGTTCCAGGTCACTGTCCTTGCAGCAGGAACAGCGGAACAAGAAAAAAGCAGCTTCAGCTGTTTCAGTTAATGGTTTGACATCTTAATGCAAATGAATCTTCACGTCTAGTTAACTGAAATGGTTGGGGTATGAAGGCAGAGTAAATAGTGGAGTAAGCCTGAGTTAAAGAGATTGCTAAGAGCCCTATAAACCATCTTAGAAAATCAAGTTATTTTCTGTTCTCTTTGGGAGCTCAGAGAAAGGCATGAGAACTCAAAGTACAAGAAAGGGTAAATATAATGCCTAGTTTAATAAATAGGAAGTCAAAGGGGGAGTAGTGGAAAAGAGAGGAAGACAGAGAAAGAGGAGATACAACAAGAGAAAGACAGAAACAGAAAATTACAGACCAACCAGCTCAACCTAAGTTCCTGGAAAAACACTAGGACAAATAATAAAACTGTCTGCAAGCACCTTGAAGATAACAAGTGAAATGAACAATAGCCAACAGGGATTTGTCAAGTACAGATTTTGTCAAATCAATCTAATTTTCTTCTATGAGAAAGTAACAGATTTTTTTAGAGAGAAGGAAAGCAGAAAATGTAATATATCTTGACTCCAATATAGTTTTTGATTCTCATGTGGCATTGTCATTACTTGATTCTGTAGACTGGTCCCCCCCCCCCCAAAAAAAAAAAACAAAAAAACAAATCAAATCTACAATCTAAGAGGAAAGTGCACTTATTGAACTGGGATCTTTGGAAGAGTCTCCTTCATCCAGAAATGTTTTCCATCTTCAATTCTATATGCACTAATATGAGGTAGAACTATCAACTGCCAAATAATGCACATGGAATGAAGGAATGGATGGTAGAGTGCTGATTCCTTGAGGAGAGACCCAGGTAGGTGCATCAGAAGCTGAACACAAATTAGTAAGATTGTGCTATTGTGAAAAACTCAGATTTCAGGCTGGTATTTAAAACCAGGAGCAGAGGCAGGGAAGTATAAATTAGTTTTTCCACTACCTTGGCTAGAAGTTGCTGCATGAATATAGCTGGTCTGAGGTACTTGATACGGAATTGTGGTAAGTTCAGAGGTGAGCAGTAGGGTTCACTACAAGGTATAACCTGCCAGGGAACACTGAAGGAAACAGGGTTGCTCAAAAAGGCTCAGGGGGATGTGATAATAATCTCCAAATATCGAAAGATATTGAAATAAACAAAAAAATTTTTTTTTTCTTCTTGGCCAGTGTTGAGAAAATTTTAGGTGATTGGTTTGCAGCAGAACAAATCTGATACAGACCCTAGGAAGAAACTCAGTCTTCAGGGACACTTAACTGCTCTAGTAGATTGTGAGGGAGAATGCACAATCACCATTATTTGAAACAATGTCAGGAGTGACGTAGTTTACTAGGTCCCACCTTGGACTGGATGACCTCTTAATGTCCTTTCCAAGTATTTCTCTTTATGAGGAGAGTACATCTGAAGTGGGGCCTAGAGCCAAAACAAATCAGGGGGAAGCTGAACAAGAGATGTAGAGGGATTTCTCTACGTTACAAGTTTCAATCAAAAAAACAGAATGGAAAAATCAGAATATGGGCAGTGTGCACTGACAGTGACAGGGAATTACATATGAAAAGTTTCTGTAATTTTTACAATTATATAATTTATATAAATACATATAAACCATGTATCTCTATAGATATATAAATATATTCTTAAGGCCATACATTTTAGCTCCACATTGCTAAATGTTGATAAATTAGAAATAAAAATATCCTTTATGTAATGAATTTATTTATATTTATGTAATACATTTATAATTATGTAATACATTTTATACATTATTTTTTAATAATGTAGTTTTTATAACAAGGGTGGTACCAGTGAAAAACATGAAGAGACAGCTGGGAAAAACTTTTTTTCTCAGATATATGATTATAAGACCCTCTGAATTTACTAGTAATAGATGTAAAATTTAGGAAGCATATTCTATATAATAAGATTTGTGCATTTTGTTTAGCACCATTTTAATTTTGAATATTGTCTTTTTGGTCTTAAATAATAATGTTTTATTGTCAAAATGTTAAGTTTTAGCTCTTTATACCAATTTTTTAAAAAGTGACTGAAGTGTCTGGATATACATGACTGTACTGTCCAGTCCTTAGACACTTTAGTAGAATCTATTTCTGAACAGCATTAATTCCTTAGATTTAAATTTTTAATGATCAGAGCCAAGGTGCTGCTACCTCCATAAGACACTAAGACATTAACTTCAGATGTAAAACTGTTTAAAAGGCTGTCCAAAACCATCTTTAGATAAATTTTATTGCTGGTTTAAGAAACATCTCAGTCCTCAAGGTTATAGTACTTTCCATTTGTAAGAATTCACTATTGGGACAGAACTAAAATAATTTCCTCTTGCTGACAATCCTATCAGCAGTACCTTTTAACAACTAGTTTATTTAAGATAACAGAAATTTCAGTGAATTTTTGCTGACAATGAATATATCTTGTGATCTACTGTTCAGTTTTCCTACACAGAAAACTGAACTGTAACTGGCAAATATCACATTATATTTTTCAATTTTCATTTTTTCTTACTTGTCTTTTTTTTTAATGTAAACTTTTAAGAGAAATCCCAGTGTGGACGTGCTAAAACTGCACATCTTGGCTGGATATTGGAAATAGGTGTTGCATTTAAACTTCCTAATCTCTCCACTGAAAGTAAATTTATATGGGAAAACCTTTAGGTTTTCTCCTTTCCTAGAAGTTAACCTTCAGATTTCGTATTCAGCTACAACCTGTATATTGAAATGCCGGAAGGTGCATATTGCTTTTATATCAGTGACTACCAGGCCATACAGATCCAATACACTGAGTATTTTTTTTGTTGGTTGGGTGGGAAAAGCTGACTTCTGTACTTTGCTACACTAGTCTGTGGAAGATAAAACTTCTTTGCAAGGTCACTCGGTTGCTGTGTGCTGGAAAGGAGAGCAGATACCAAATGAAACATTTTAACACGTTATACAATATTGAGCAGAGTCCTAATGTTTTGTAGTAGACTATGTCCTACCATGGAAACTTGAAATGGGTCATTTTCCTGCTTGACAGTAATGCTGACTCACGTGATTGTTCTAAACAAGCCATTTAAGCTTCTTTGATACTCAGTTTTGCTATCTGTAAGACAAAGGTTGTGGTATCTTGTAACAGAAATTGAGAGAAACAGAGTAATGAAAGCACTCTATCAGCAGAAATGGTGTTAGTTTTAATTATCTAACTGAAGTTATATATGAACATTGAATATGTACCATTATCTGTTTTCTAGGACAATTACTACACTACTTTTTGGCTTCTCTTCTTTCAAGATTGCATTGTTATAGTCTAAGAAAGCAAACATTTAAAGATGCTGGTATCAAGCCATGAGCACCTGACTGAGCTCTAAAATATTAAAGATGACAGAGCTACAAACGGATGTTGAAAAACTTCAAACACATAAACTATAGAATAAATTACTGACTGTTCTTGTGATGCTTCCTGCCCTTACATTTTTTTTCTCCCCTTACAAAGTAAAATCCTTCCCTACTACATTTATTTCTCTCCAGGGAAAGCAATGAGGCTTGTTCTGAAAAATACATTAAATCCAGTGTAAGGCATTCCAATACAATATTGCAAACACTATGGCCACACTATGACTCTGATTTAGTATATCAGTCTAGCAATTCAGACTTCACCCTGAATTCTGACAGACTAACTTTTTGCTGCATCAGGTATTCTCAATTTTTAAGTATAAAAGACATATTACATTTTTTGCCTAATGTAATTGCAAGGCTGGCACTTTCTAGCCTTATTTTAATCTATTCCTGTAGTAGGAAGTGATGTGGTGATACATAAATCTGGTAATCAAATGGATATTAATAGATATTTAGCCATGTCACACCAAAGAAAGGTGATGAGATCAGGTCAGGAAAGGTTACAGAGACATATTAAAATTAAATAAAAAAGGGCTCACTTTCTTGCCAGATGCATTTTGCCACTGTTTATAATTCACTGAAGACAAAGGTCACATCCAAGTTTTATGCTATTTAGTTACTTATTTAGGATCTCATTTTATCTCTGTTAAGATCAAGCAAATCCAGCATTTTGCCTCAGCAGTGTTCTTTTATTTCTGTTTAGTCACATGAATTTCTAATATGTTGAAAAATATGGCCAAAACAGAAGTCACCATATCTGGAAAGCCCTTGCTCAGTCCCTTACCATACTGAGGGGCATCCCAATTTGACCTGAAAGGTCTCCAAATGCCTTATACATGCCTGGGATAACTCTGTAGTAAGCAGCTGTGTTTCTATTTCTCTCCTGCATCTGATCAGGGTCCAGAAATGAAGCAGAGTGGAATGCAGGTTCCCAGCTGGGGGCTCCTAAGTTCAAAGCAGCCCTGGCACACTGAACACAGGTAGGCCTGGCTGCACAGCCAGGCACACCAGGAACACATCAACAGGATTGTCTGTTGTCTGGTGCAAAACTCACAAAATAGTAAAGCATCAGCTGCAAAGGTTATTGCCCTTCCACACAGCAGAGGGGTGCCTCCAGAGTGCAATGACAAGTGGTAATAATGACCTATAATAATGACCTAATAGGACCTATAATGACCTATTCTCAGTCTCCCAGGTAATTTGTGTTTTGCCATCACAGGATAGGTTCCCCAATGCCCCAGTTTGATATCTGACTAATCCACCTGTGATATGCTAAGGTAAGTCTTCACGTTTTGGTATCTTTACAGGGATAATGTACAATTCTGGATGAAGTTGGTAAGAACCAGAACTGGATTAAGGAGCCTAAATATCATGGCAAGTGGAAAGAGATAGAAAATGAGCTCTTAAGTGTACACACTGGAATCTTCCTTATTCTCACACATTCCAGTTATCTAGCCTGGAAGAGAGGGTGAGATATGCAGGATTGTATCTGACTGCTTACAAGTTTGCACAATATATCCTAAGAACTGAGCCCTAGGGTAAAAAGTTACTGTGTTCTCCATATAAAATGAAAAAGAAAACAAGAGAAAAATTTGAAGTTTTCTTTGTGAATATAGATGATCATATAGGAGACCAAGGGAATATAATATTTACTATTGACTGTTTAGAACACAACAAAAATTAAAATGGGAATTATTTAATAGCTGTGAGACATGCAATAAAATATTTGTCAAACAAAAGTGAATGTCATTTTTATGAAGATATAAGTTGTTCCATGGTGTGTCATACTTCACTAGCTTATTGTTTTGCTTTCGTGAACACATCTTCACAAAAAAATATTTTTTCTCCTATTTTAAATCAATTTTTATTACAATTCATCATGAAATACCTAGAGATGGAAACTTTGAAGATTAAAACCAGGTTTACTTTAAATAATGTATAAAATTATTGAATAACATTTCTGGTTTATGTATTTACATATTTTTGATATATGAAAATTTATTCAGGTTTATCATCCAGCAATAAAAGTCAAACAATTCAAAAAGGGAATATGATCTTTCTTTATTGACCTAACAAACAACTTCACATACTGTTCATACCTGTACCTGCAGTATAATCTAGACATAGACAAAGCAGTTTTGCTGTCATTGGTGACTCCTGGTAACAAAACAGCCATTGTTGGGGCAGGCCATCCCACTTTTCTGTTTGCGTTACTTCTTCAGAAGTTGCTTAAAAAGTCTTCCCTGTTCACAGCTCCTTCGCATGCAGATGATTGCGCAGCCACAGGATGGGCTGCATCTGCCTGGCTGAAAGTGTCCTGGAAAAGAAGAGGTGGGAGGAATATATATATATTCTGCTGTAAAATATTTAATGCCCTTCTCTTTTGTCTTGTGTTGGAAGTGCAGGTGGTAGCAAGGCGATGGGAACAAGAAGCTGAGCTGATGTGTGGATGAGGTGTCCCCATGCTGAGGCAGACCTGCGTGCCTCTCTTTCTGTGACTGGAGATGCAGCTCCATGAGTATTGCCTTTAATGGCATAGCTGAGTGCTGATAGATGAAATGATCTCTGAAAAAAACTTTCCAACCACCCCTCCTTTGGTAGGGTTATTCTGAGATTCCTTTGTTTTAAAAGATTTAGTTTATAATGCAACTATCTCAAACAGAGCCTACCAACACAGACAGGAAAGGCAGAAATCAGCAGGTAGGGTCAGATTTGGGCTGTGCTATTAAAAGAAAAAGTTAATTTGAATTACATCCAGATATGTAAACTAGAATTAATTCCTCCCCAAACTAGTCTGGCTTTGTACTTCAAACCTTAAATTTTGGAATCAGGATTTCTTGTGGAAAACAGGTAAGACTGGTTCTTGAACTTTAGTCACACAGGTATTTCACAGGTGATCACTGATATATTCTAGCACCTGTGCATACCAAGAATCATTCCTGATTCCACAGTAGGATAAATTTGCCCTTAATTGTGTATATTTCCCTTCAGAAGCTAAAGTAAGAAGCCCAAATTACGAAGTGATTTGATGCTGAGCTTTACTAAGTACTAGGACATCCCGATGCCTTCTTTCAGCTCTTTTTCTTTCATAGGCAAGTAAGAAACACAAATGCATGCAAAGATACTGGCAAAGGAAAAATGAAGACTGCAGAAAGACAGGAAAGGAGGTGAAAAAAACCAAGTAATGTTTTTCTGTAGATCTCCCAGGAGATATTGAGATCATTTTAGCTGTGCTGAGACCTTAGTTTTAAGGAGTCTCCAGATGAGCTCTGACTGTTTTGGAGATTGCTATTGCCAGTTGATATCCTGCTGCTCTTCTGAGGGAGGCTCTTGCCACACATACTGCAGCTGGCAGAAAGGACAATATGCCCTGGCCTCAGCACCATCCTTTGCAGCCCATACCACTTTGAACTGACTCAGATTTAGGCTTGTGCTTGCACACCAGGCTGAGCTGTGCAGCAGCTGTAGGGGAGCTGGTGTGTGCTGGCTGCTGACAGGTACAGCCAACTCAGTGAGACTGGCAGAGAGGCAGGTGGATGGCAGGGTGTCAGTAAGTACCCAAAGAGCCCAAGAAATACTCAGATGACTCCATCTGGAGGTACCTTAATATAACTTAATTTCAGGCCTATTCAACCCTATCAAAGATATCTTTATTAATTTAATTAAAGCAGAAGACCAACTCTACATATATTTTTTCTGTTGGCTTAAATTCCCGCTTTATTCCTTTACTTGTGTTCATCAATACTTTGATTCTACTGCTACTACCTTTCTTCCTGCTAACCGTTCCTTCCTTTTTGTAATTTATTTTTGCATCTGTCCAAGAGATTTAATGGATAATACCCATCTTCACATGAGATGGGTTTGTTAAGTACAAGTATTGTGAATGTAAAGGGGACAAATACAACACCAGCCTATATGGCAAGGAAAAAAACCTACATAAAATATCTGTGCTTGTCATGCAAACATTCATGCCTACTTTAAGACAACTGGTTCAGTCAGCATATTTCAGCAGGCTTGGGCTATTTCAGTTCACTGTTTGCATATTTTATATCAAATGACCTGCCAAATGTCATGAAGAGGTGAACAGGGAATGGAGAAATCCGTCAAGGTGACGGATGAGATGCAGACTTGATTGTTTATTCAAAGCGTTCCCACAACGATTGAGTCTTACTGATTGCAGACAGCATTTTGTCACAATCATTAGGAGAGGGCAAAGGTGACAGGAATTTAATGGCTGAATTAGAGCTATTGAACAGTGCCGAGTATGACAATATTTTAAAACTCTGAAACAGAAGACTTTTATCAGTGACCAGCAACATTAAGAACCCCTTTCTCTAAACTATCAGTTTCTCTGCTTTGTTTGTTTGTTTATTTGTTTCTTTGTTTTTCTCTTCAAAGTACATATCATCTCCAAATATATTCCAGAGAGTTTCTTCAGTAATTTTCTAATTTTCCTCAAGGACCTTTCTCTTAAAAGAAACAAGGATTCTCACTATGGGAGGGCCCATGCCCCTTTAAATCTTTGAACAAATACTTCAAATATATGATTGCACTCTCTCCTCTTTCCTTTTTATGGTGGTCATGATGTTGGTGTGAGGGAGCAGCAAGGAGAAGGCAGTAGGACAGGGTGATCCTTCAAGGTGATGTGCTACAGCATGGGTCTGCACTGCCGGTGCCTTCAATGGGGTTATTAAGGTTCATGCAAAGATTCCATCATGTTTATACAAAATCACACATTCCTTTTCTGCCTTTAAGAACACTGCCATTGTGCTTGATTTGAAGAGAAAGGAGAGTGTGAAAGGCACAGGGATTGTGAAAAGAACATCTTTTTTCTAAGTACCCTAGGTTTTGTCCTTTTCACTCCTGTTGTTTAGGCCAGTATTATATTAAGCATGTTGATACATCTCTTGTAGGATGCTAGCTAGCTCATACTTGATTCCTAATCCAAAAAAGGGTATACTGCATTATACAAAACAGTACAAATCCTTCTTCCCTGGTATTCAAATATTTTTAAAAATTCACATGTTTAATAAAAACTTTCCACTGTCTTTGAAAGAAAATATCAGTCTGGCCCACAGACTTTTTCAACAGCATCAGACTGTGAGCAGTTCAAAGGTATTGAAATGTAATCATCTGTTAGACATCATTAACATAAAATGGTGATGAGAATTAAAAAAAAAAAAAAGTCACACTATAAAATGATGGAATAAATGTAACTTAAATTAAATTGAATTAAAATATTATAACTTTATAAAGACCTCAAAACATATTGGTGAACTTTTTACTTTAAGCTCTCATGGTGAAAAAATCAGAGAAAAAAGTTTATGCATAATAAAGATAAGCAAGAAGAGTAGGAGAACAATTTTTAACAATTTGTAGATATGTTCAGTCCCATTGAGAAACAGGCCTATGAGTACATCAGATTAGATGGTAGACTGAAATATGATTAAAAAGCTTGGCTTGTCGTAATTCCCTTTACACCATCTTTTAAAGTGGCTTGTGTTAATGTTTATTTTTGATTAAACGAGGACAGTTACTCTCCTGAGTTCACTTTGATGGCAGGTGTTTATTGTGAGGCAGGTTGAATTTAGACTCTTGTCACTACTAACTTGGAGTTTTTGCTATGATCCATGAATTCAAAATTTGAAAACAAACGTTTAAAAGGCTGTACTTGTATATATTAGTTGACCGGAGAATCACTGGGGGTTGCTGGCATTGTGCAACTCGACAACAGTTGACATGAGAATCCATAAGCTGGAGTATTTGGGGCACAGTTCAGAACTACTGACATTATCAGGATTTGTCCAACTTGAGGAGTACTGCATAAAAATCTCAGAAAAAGACAAATTCAGAATGAAAGATCTATGAGGAATGTCCTTTATGATGATTACAGTCGAAATCTTTTCATATGAGAGCAGAGAAATAATTTTTGGTTTTTCATCTTAAAGCACATCTAAGCTGGCATGATTTCTTTTTATACACTTATGGGGTTTACTGCAAGTGGGTCAAAGTTACTAAACTAAATTATTTTTATTACAACAACTGGAAACAATCTAATTGTATATTTAGACTTCAAATTGAAGTTTTCTAATTTTCAGATAAGTGAGATTCTATTCAATTTTCCAAAGGCCTCCTGAAGAAAAAAAAAACATTTCTTTAATAACGTGGTTTACAAAATACATTGCAAAATTTATTTGCTTAAGTTAATGAGACACGGAATCTGGTAACCCACTCTTAGTCTCCCTGTTTTCAAGAAAATCCACCTTTGATGATGAATGCTGTGATGTTAAAATTGACTGGATTAGACCTTGAAGACCAGCTTGAAGAAATGAAATTCCATACCATCTCCAAAATTGTTAGAACAAGTTTTCCTACTTATGGCAGGAAACTAATCTTCTAGAATTCCCCAAAGCTGCTAAGCTTCAGGAGTAGGGAGATTGCATCTTTAGCTTGCTCCTCTCTCTTCTCTGTATCCAGATCTTTATTTTGAACTGGCTCACAAAAAAAAAAAAAAAAAAAAAAAAAAAAAAAAAAAAAAAAAAAAAAAAAAAAAAAAAACCCACCACCACCACCAACAACACCACAAACAAAAAACCCCCCTCAAACTATTCTTTATACAAAAGCTAAAATATTAACCATGTTTCTTATTTACTTATCCTCTGTGCAGTCTTGAAGTCCTCCAGCTCCTTGCTTGGCTGGTCTTTATATAGCATATAGTTATGACTATATATCAATATATGATCAATTGCCCTTTGTGTGGACAGGACTAGGATTTATTCAAGCATTAGTTAAAACTTTTATAATAAACATATAAATTTAACTCAATTTTCTGCTTAAAATAGCATTAACATTTTACAGCAAAGCGTATAGGTTATTTTCAAATTTGTCTCAAAAATTTTATTTCTATTGCAATGTGAAAAGGCATTACAGGGGTTGAAAAGGCTCCTGCAGAGTTCTTAGTGTTTACTCTCTTTGTAAGGTGTGGAAATAAAGAAGTAATATGAATACTGAGAGTGAGAAGAGGCTTCCAGGCCCTATGACGTATTTTATCATTCTCACAGAAAATATTAAAATCACGACAGAGCTCAGAAAATATTGATTTGCATTGTGTTCAGTAGTGATGACTGGAAGTCAAGTTAATGCAGAGTCAGGTTTGACAAGCTAAATCTTGATGAGGTTCTATGAGTTCTTCATTCCTTGCCTTTTATCTGGCTAATCAAAGGCAGATAAATAGAACTACTGTGAAGCTTTATTTTGTATGCCATAGAGTATCTAAACATAACAGCAAGTAGCAATAATTGTCTAAATAATGCACCAACTTGTAAATACCACTGATCCTTTTATTTCACTTATGGAATTCAGCATACTTGGATCTTGACTATTAACTACGGTATTGAGTTAGGAACAAAATAAAAATCACATATGTTACTGAACTCTTACTATGTCAGATTCCACTGTGGGAGTCTAAATTGCACTTCATGCACAATTTCAGGAAAATTCAGAGCCAAATAAATAGAATGCCAAAAGTAAAATAAACGAAGTAACATTGAAATGAAAATATCACCTGCAGTAAAAATGACAACAGTAATTTTGTAAAGGCAATTATTTGAGTACCTTTATATTATATATCATATGGATGAGAATGGCCTTCCAGTATTCCAGCATAGTATGGAAAATATCCACTGCAGACATTTGCTCATTTCCATTGCAAGCATCATTAAAATAGAAACACAAAACTGAATAAATAAGTTTCTCTTGAACTACTCATAAACTGGCATAGCCTCTTCATGACCTTACCCAAAGACACATATTTGAGAGCTTGCATGCATTGTACCTGTCCAGCTGTATTTTAGCATCAACCAGATCATATTGCAATACAATAACTACAATAATAGAAGATTAAAGCTTGTAGAACTTTTATTCTAATGATACTTTTATTGAGTAATGAACTATTTCCTTTTCCTGTTCCACCTTATCTCTTTAAAATGAATTATGTTATTGATAGCATTGATTCTACAAGAAAATAAATTCCATTTACTAGGCAAAGTTGTTTATTTAGTCCATTTTGAAACGTTCTCTAAAGTCCGAGTTTAAAACACACGGTTCAGATTCTTACATACTGTACTTGTGCAGATCAAGGAGAGCTCATCCAAGACCCATGAAACATCTTGGGATTTATCACTGAAAAAATATCTTACTCGGGTTTTCCCAAATGATTTATCACAGTTGAAAAATTTGCTAATCTCTTCCTTTCCTAAGTGTTATTTGTCTGTTTCAGTCTAGTGACCATACCATTTTCATCTTTTCACTCACTTCTGAAAAGTGTGCATTCAAAAATCAGTTCTGAATCCCTTCTAAACTGACAATGATTCATACACAGAATTCAACTGTCACACATTTGATTAACACGGAATTGTTTATTTCAATCATCCCCATAAGTGGTACATGATTGGTGTTTGTTGGTTCACAGTCTTCAAATATTTACAGATCATGAGCCCCTGGGGGGGGGGGGGAGGGACCAAGAAAACAAAACAACACCAAAACCAACCAACCAACCAAAGAAAACAAACAAAACCCCCCACTCAAATATTGTAGATAAATATTTTTGCATTTTTGTTAAAATTAATTTTAATTTCTGGATGCATGAGCACAAATCTGAAGAATCTGTTAGTTCTATTATTTAAAACTTTTAACACTTGCTGCTAAACAAAATTATTTATATCACAGATTTTATTTGTAAATTACTATATAACAGTGTGTGCTAACACTGAATTGAATATGAGAAAAAGTTGTATATGACAAAAAATACAAATTATATATGAAAAATAATTTACACTGCAGTGTTCTAAGAAGGGCAATGGAGCTAGTGAAAGGTTTGGAATATAAGTCCTATAAGGAATAGCTGAGGGAGCTGGGTCTGTTGAGTCTGGAGAAAAGGAAGTTCAGGAGAGACCTTATCACTCTACAGCTACCTGAAAGGAGGTTGTCGTGAAATGGAAGTCGGTCTCTCCTCTTAAGTGATAGGATGATGGAAAATGGCCTCAAGTTACACCAGGAGAGATTTAAATTGGATTCTAGAAATAGTTGCTCCAAGCATTGGAACAGGCTTCCCAGGAAAGTGGTGGAATCATCATCCCTGGAGGTATTTAAAAGACATGCAAATGTGGTGCTTAGGTATGTAGTCCAGTGATGGACTTGACCATGTTAGGTTAAAGGCTAGACTTGATTGTAAAGATACCTTCCATCCTAAATGATTTGATGATTCCATAATAATCTGGTCAGAGAATACAGAGAAGACAGAGCCAGACTTTTCCTGGAGGTACAGCAATGGGACAAAAGGTGAAGGACATCAGTTAGAGCACTGGAATTTTCAGTTGTATATTATGATCATTTTTTTAAAATCATTGGGATAGCCAAATACAGGGTCAGGAAATGCAGGGACGTTACGGCATCTCCACCTTTGCAATTGTTCAAGAATCAACTAGACAAGTTGACTTGGTCAGGTGTGCTCTGAGCAGGGAATTAAACCAGTTGATTTCATGAGCTCTGGTCCAGCCCGATCTATTCTGTGATCTTGTGCTCAAACACTCACAGGGCCCATTTCCTTTACGCAAGTGCCTATTTGAACAAAACTTATAAAAAGGTAGTTATCTCTAAATGTTTTTCCCCTATCAAGCTGTATTGAAATTAGCCAAGAGGCTGAGCGCAGACTTTTAGAGAGTGATTGTGTAAATCATGTTCCACAAAACCCAAGCAAAAATGTAGTTAATCAAATCTTGGCATGTAGTTCTTTAGAATAGCCATATCCAGGCTCTATTTAGCTTTCTTCCATCTGAAAAAGTAAAAGATTCCGAGAACAAAGCATCATTGTTGAGAACATTAATTTTGGACTCTCCTAGCTGGGCCCCAATAAAAGCTTTCTTTGTTAAGTAGTAAAACCTCCTCATTCTCTTACAAAGCCAAAGCACTGTAGGAACAAAAGCTGCACATAAGGGGATAAAGAGACCAAAACCCAGCTGACTTCCCTAGTGCAGCTTCAGAGCAGACTACAGATCAGATTCACAGGTGGTGTCAGCCATCCCAAATCACCTAACCATTAGGTGAGCATCTGGTCCCATACACAATAAAACCTGCCAATAGAAGAAAAAAATTACTATGGCAGGTTGGAAACACAGCGGTCCAACATTTTGGTAAAACTTCTTTGTTGTATGTATACATTATGATTGCCTTAACCCTGGAAGTCCTTGTCCATTCGAGCCTAGTCTTTTGGCTGTGGTAGTTCACATAATCCTTTCATACAGGTATTCAAGGGCTTAATGCTTCGGTTTCTGCCTCACCATGCTTCAAAGTCACATATATCATCAACAAGAGCAACAGCACATATCAGTTTCAGTCTGACTTGTGCTGCAGAGATCACTTGAAGAATTCAGACTATGCAGCAAATTGTCTGTCATCAGACACACTCCATCACCAGGACAGAGCAGCTCCAGGCCACACAGCAGATACCCTCCAGTGGTTTGGTGGTGTTTTGTAGATCCATTTCATTACTCTGACAGCCCAGATCTGCTCAATGAGTGGCTATTGGTCACCTTAGCTTTATACTCAGAAGGGTATTGCTATCACTGCCAAGCTTCTGGTAAGACAAGCATACAAGAGCAGGCAAATACAAAATTTGTATTTTTTTTTTCTCTTTGTTCTTTTCAGTTAGATTACTTACACAGTTTAACAGTAATTTTATATTATTAACAATACTAAACTCCTTATCTGATCAGACAGAGCACAAATTCCATTTAAATAACTGAGAGACAGTGTATACCTGAGTATACAGGTATACAAAGAGTATACCTTTTTTTGGATTAGGAATGCAAGTATGAGTGAGTTGTCATCCTATAAAAGATATATCAACATGCTTAATACAATACTGACCTAAACAACAGTGTGTTGTAAAGTAAAAAGAAAGCGCAAAACCTAGGGTACTTGGTAAAAAGATGTTCTTTTCACAGCCCCTGTGCCTTTCACACTCTCCTCTCTCTTCAAATCAAAGACAATGGCAATGTTCCTAAGGATGGAAAAGAAACGTGTTTTTAGCAAATCCAACCTTCGTTCATCATGCTGCAAGGAGAAATCTGTATTCTTTCACCAAGATATTTAAGCATAAGAAATCTGTATGCACTTTATGTTTTAAAAGCTGATAAAGAGACTTGATGATAAAATGATCAACAAATATAGATATAATAATCATAAAACCAAAATGGGACATTCAAGTCAAAGAACCATTTCTGGATATTTTGAATCACATAACTGTCTATATAACTTCTATATAAAGCACTTAACAGCTGATTTTGATAACCCCAAGTTGGACTCAGGTTTTATTATGTGTCTATTTACAAAACAACACACTTGCTACTTGCTGTAGTAGAAGACTTCATGCCATATTAGGGGAGTTTTGTTGTGCACTTTCTCACTGCTACGTGTATGAAGAAATTTCAGGCTTTAATTTTAGGTTTTCTCAAAAACTCAGAATTCTTTAACTTCAAAATGAAAACCCTGAGGAAAAAAATAACTCAATATGCTTATTAACATGTATGTTTCAGTAGTTATTGTGATTTGGTCAGTGTCAATACCAGTCATACATATACTGCCCCTTATCCTGTAGTTAAGCTCTCTGAGTGGCTGGTTGCATGTGAAACCTCTTGAGTTAAGGCTATCAGCAAGATTTATGATCAAAAATGGGAAATAGAATTGCCTTCAAATGCATGAAGATTGGGGGGTTTTATTTAAACAAGAGAAAAAAATAGAGATATTTTTCTCTGATTATCCAAGGCAGTGTTTTAGGAGTGTTTTAGGAGAGCTGACATTCACTGCCAAGTAGTTGCTGTTGAACAAGAGGAGAGAAGGGAACAGGAACACTTACTGGGTGTGATTGTTTCCAGAACGTAATTTAGAGAAGGGACCATCTGAGTCCAAACTAGCTCCTGACTCCGAAGTGTATGTGGAACAGGAGAAATCAACCTGCAAGTTCCAACTCAGCTGTAAATTGCTGATTAGGGGAGTCTTTTAAGAAATTTGGCTTTATTTGCCTGCTTGTTATTCCAGTTAGCATTGCATTCAAGTGTGCACATATATGTGTCTACTAATATCTTGATGAAAGGAAGAGAGTAACTTTATTTTCAGAGTTTAAAAGGGTGCATTTTTTACTGCATGGTTATCAGTTGTGTTCACTATGGCATAAAAAAAATGTGTAAGGAAAGAAGTGCATGCAGCTCAGAAGCACTCACAGCTGCTCTCTCTCTAATACGGAAGGGCAGAACTTATTGAATACACTTGGGCACCCAGTCCCACTGCTAAAATGGCAGCTGCCTCCACTCAGGGGGCCTCTAGGGCTTAAAGTCTGCAGGGTTCATCTAAGAAGCTGTCATGCAATTACAGACAATGATCTTGGGGTAGAGCTGTGCCAAGTCAGTTATCATTCTTGTGGTTGTTTCCAGTTCATTCTAATCTCAGTGAAGAATGACTAATAGACTTCATGGCAAAGAATTCCATTTATGCATTAGATTTTGTGTGGTTGTCAAAATAACATTTAGAGTTGGAAAAAGTTACATGAGAATTGCTTGATATTCTTAGAGGAGGGAAGTGAAGAAAGCAATAGAAGATCTTGAACTTGAAAGCAATGAACCCCTGGATTATATGAGAGAGGATACTGAGATGTTAGCTTTGCCACTGAGACATGATTTCTGAAGTGTTAGTAACTGTCAATAAAGAGAAGACAAGAAAAAGGCTTCTATTTTTCTCCTGTAAAAAAGGCCCAATGACAATTCATGTGAGAGAAGATAATATTTCAGTTTGATCTATAGGTGAATCTGCCAAAGAAGGAAAATACAAACATTCATGTACAAAAGTCCCTAGAATGGAGTCTCATAGTCAGAGTCTCTACAATTCATCTGCTGGACACAGAAGGAAAGACTTCAATGAGGAACATTTTATATCTATCATACATTGGGGTTTCTAAACATCTGCAAGTGTTATTTCAGACTCACAGGTAAGTATTTCTTGTTCTTGCTGTAATGTGGATTTAATGAAAGGTGATTTCAGGATAAAGAATAATTTCAAGGCAAACCACCAACATCAAGGCATAATTTCTGTGAAGTGGAAATTCTCATAACCACAGATCTGCATTGATCCTGTGACACCTGTCACTTTGGGTCTGAGAAAACAGATTGACATGAAGGGACAGCTTGCAGGTTGGCATAGTAAAAGTCCTACATGGAGAGTCAAATCAGATCACCTAAAATAAATATCTATAACTGGTCAGCTGACTATTTCCTTGTACTCCCCAGACTATTTCCATTGACTAGAGTGAGAGCGTGTGTGCTTTGCAGACAGAGAAACAAATGGTATCCAAGATGTGCCCCACACAGATACTTTAAGGAGCTGACAGAAGAAGCAAAGTTCAAGAAGAAGCTCTCTTTCAGCAGTCAGCATTTGCTAAAAAATCTTTCAGGCACTGGCAAAGTGCTTTGTGATGAATATCAGTACAGTCCAAGGGCCCTAAGTGACGGTAAAAGTGCAAACAAGCACATGCCTATGTAAATTAAATACTGCACAAAAAGCCTGGAGCTAGTGGTGACCGAGTCTTTTAAAGAAACCGAAGCAGTTTACTGACTTCAGCATTGCTGGGTCTGAGCCAGCCAGACTTTCCTTCTAGAAGAGTGCACCTGTGATGGCTGTGCCACTGTAACACTATTCTGCTTCTCTGAACTTTGGTTTTGTATTTCTCCCTGGCACCGCAACGCGCAATACAGGCACGTCCATTTGGAGACCTTTAACTCCTCTGTGATTTATAAACATGCTCTGTGTTTCTGCCAGAAAGTGGGCATCAGAAAGTCTAAAGTCAGAAAGTTCTGAGCAGCCAATGCAACCACAGCCAAGCTAGGAGATGATTTTCCTGTGTGTGGAGGAGTACATCTCGTGTAATAAAAAATGCAGGGCAGGATAATCCAGTATTCGCCTAATCATCCTATTATAGCCAAAAGCCCCAGAGTTAGAAAGCACATCAGAAAGGGTGACTTTGTAATCATGTACTGAACTGTATATCTGAATGAGAAAACTGTGTCTTAAGAGAACATACTCAATTTTCTGCTACTGAGGTTTTACTGCATTACTAAAGACATTTAAATATCCATTTAAACAAAGATGAAGCTTCATCTCCTCTTCTTGAAACCATCTGACTACTGAATAAAAGAGGAACATTTCCTCCTTTTTCCCCTGTGAGTGATATCTAGGCCGAGTCTCTCTTGGCAGTACAGAGGTTCCTCAGCATGAACATCAATTCCCCTCAGTCTCCACTTTGCAACTTTTTTGAATGGATGAGTCACTGCACACATACATGCATCCAGGCTGCAAATGACTCTCCTCACAAGTTTTGGGAGAGGGCCATAAACAGCAGTCTCTCTGTTTCTGATCCTATTCAATGTCACACGGTGTGTAGGTATTCCAGATCTACTGATCAGATAGAGAAAGTTTCCTATTGCAAGAGAAGCAGGAGCTCTCCGACAGAGACAGAGGACTAGAGATTTTGCAGAAAGTTCTGTATTTAAAGAGCATATGCAATGACTTCTAAAGCTTCCCAGAAAGTGCAAGCACAGCAGCATAAATATAGAATACCTGATATACAACACATTCCTTCTATTGTGACAGACGATGGAGTGTGGGTAAAGTAGACAAACCCCAATCAAATGGTTTCTGTAAACAAGCTGTTCTTGTCACTAAGAGATTTTCTGCTGTACTATTAGGTGATGTTGGAACAGGGAAAGACTGAATGTATCATATTCTAAGAGGTTGCTTAGAATATAGGTATCTCCATATCACTCTTCCGCTCTTGTGGTTCTAGCTTGAAGTGTCTGGTTTGCATTGTACAGACTTTACTATAGAATAAATTGTATCAATTTCCAGGTACAAGTCTGTCTGGTCTGAATTCTCAGGCTAACAGCAGTCACTGTTTCACCACTTGTTTTTCCCAACAGCTTTTGAATTTACTGTCAAATTTCAGCTTAGCTTGATTTTGAGAAGTAGTGGCCACAGAACTAACATTCCTATAAATTTTGAAATAAGTTGCAGTTGGTGGGATTTAGGAAAAGCCTTCATCATATGCAAGCTTCTAAGAGAAAAAGTGTCTTTAAACACAGCAAACTCAGAGTATGAAGCCAAGCATAAGGTAAATCCATAGAAAATGAAACTATGTTTGCAAGAATGGTAATGCCATTACTTATTCTGCAGGACAAAATGCCAGGCTGATCAGCTACTGACACGACACTGTTGAGGACAGACATGGCAGGAGTCTGCAAATGTTGTCTAGCAAGTAACAAGACCCTCTTGATGGGAGGAGTTGGATGTTTGATGTATTTGAATGCAGCAGTTCATATCAGTTCCACCACAGTACGTAACAAGTCTATAATACAAAAAACAGAGTCAAATGCTGCACTCCAGTTCCAACTAAACTCCTATTTACTTTGAAAATTGAAAGAGAGATCTAGTTCTTGTGTGGCCTAATGTTATTTAAGTAGGATGTTGTGCCACTTTCTCACAAGTCAGAATGATAATTTGAACACAAAAGTAAAAATAATGGTCAGCTTGTGTGCAGAAGCCAAAGAAAGAAAGAAAGAAAACCACCACAAACAAACAAACAAACAAACAAACCCAACCAACCAACCAACCAAACAAACGAAAAAAAGCAAACAAAAAAAACCCCAAACAAAACAAACAAACAAACAAACAAACTACAAAAAAACCACCCCACCCCAAAAAACAGAGTAAAACAAGGAAATTATTGAAGACATCAGTTCAGGGAAGAATTTTTTGCCAAACAAAATGCTGGTACATTTTTATTTTAAGGACAATGAAAACACCTCATATTTATGTTTGATCCTCCTGATATTAACTCCAGCAGCTTCCAGAACACAATATAGGGGGAAATTTTCAGTTATTATGCCTTTTTTTTTTTTTTTTTTTTTTTTTTTAAGCACGGTACAGATAAAGGTGCTGACCTGTAGTAGGATTGTTACTTTCACCGAGATTTCAGCAACATGTTTTCTCTTTAGCTTAGAATCCCAGAGCAGAGCTATTGAGGGACGGCGGATCCCAGTGCTGCCTGCTAATTAGGAGCCCTACAAATGTAGGTCACAAAAACAAAAGCAATGCTTTTCCGGGAGAAGACAAATGTGTGATTTGTGAATGAAAAGCCAGGAAGTTTTAAAAGTGAAACAAGTAAATTCAATCAGGGTCTTCTTACAAATAAAAGCAGTGAAAATTCTTGGCCTTTAGCACTTGAAGAATAGAGATTTTATTAACCCTTTGGTCTTCCAGATAAATTGAAACAAATTAACATTAAAAATATTTTTTCCTGTGCTTATCAAAATGAGGAATTTGTTTTAGAAATATCAAACCATCACAGAGCCAGCCATTATATAGAAGATATAGGAAAAAAGAGGTATAATAGTCTCCTGTTCCCCTTGTTGATATTAAACTACGCTTTGCTATGTACAGCTGTAGTCCGGCTCCCTTATTCAGTACGAGACACACTTCAAACCTGTTACTGATTATTTAAGTTCTTCCAATTTGCTTTAATTGTGGAATATGTTTTTAGGTTGGTTAAGAGCTTTCACATGTGAAGATCCCTCACTGGGGGAAATGTGAGTGATTGTTTTTAATCAAAATAATAATGACTCCACCATGTGACTTCTGAAGTTGCAATTATTCTCCCTTTTAGAGAGATGGATAAGGCTTCTGATTATACAGCCTCACAGATAATAAAAAGGATTATAGAAGAGAGTTTACAGCAGTATGGTTCTAATCCACACATGCTGAATTACTGCCTGTTATTAAAAATCTGACTTTCTTTCTTTCCCCCTGCTGAAGTCAATGTAAGGGTCTTTTCCTTTACGTAATTTATGTGTAAACTGATTTACCAAGCCATGTCTTCCTTCCCAGCAAAAACCATTTCTAACCATGATGAATGTCATGACTAAATAGCAAGGAGCAACAGGATGTTAGCTTGTTCTGCAATAACAGCGCACTTGAATGGGAATTTGGGGTACCTACGCCAGAGACACCCCCTGCACTAACTCTGTCTTTTTGCTGAGCAGAATTTTTTCCAAATATCCATTCAGTACAATTTTTTCTGCCTTCTCAATGAATTCTTGCTTTTTGTCATCTTAATATAGTGGCAGAGAATTCTAAAAAACTATTACTCTCACCTCTTTTCCACAAGCTTAGCTTTAAGAAATTGTTTTTCTGGATTCTTTTCCCTTATCTGTTTAATTGCAAAATGCAATTTTAAATAATAGCTATGAAAAGGCATTTATAGGTCTGCCACAGAGACTACAGTAATCTCCCCTCCCACAGTAGTTACCTGAATAGCTTAAAATATTCACAGTCAGAATATAATTTATTTTATCATATATAGATAAAAAAAAAGAAAAAGAAAAACTTGGCAACTAGATCTTTAAATACATAAACCCACTATCTCTTAATTTTTATGTTTCCCATTAAACAGTGTTTTAGCAGCCAAATTATTTCATAGTCCTATCTAAAGTCCAATATTTATGGGTTGCAACACAAGTTGACTGGATTGTTCTGTGCTACACCACAGCTTCTGATCTTTGAAAAACTTCCAAATCCCACAAATTAGTACTTAAATTCTGCCTAAGTCCTAAATTGTGACTTCCAAAACCCTTTGCTCAACTGCTGCCAACCCTGGGGGTATATGCTCTGACTGAGTGATTATCTCCCAAGACCTAAGTCATAACCATGGGATTGGGCTCTGTACAAAATGCAATAGAAGACACATGGGTTTTTTTAACTGATCAAAAAAAATTTTTTGTTTCATTAGATTAGTGTTTCAAGTGTTTCATTAGATTAGAGCCCTCATCCTATGAAAAAGTAACTCATTCCCTCAAAATGCTCAAGTACAATATTTCTACAGAAGTGATGAGTATCTTGTCCATTACCCCTACCAAATGGCCTGAGAAATTCCTATGGATCATAGCGGGGCACAAGTTTACTTCTCAGTAATTATGCATCTATAGCATATTCTCTGTTCCACCCACTAAAATTCACCTTTATAAAGACCCTGTATTCTGCTAACAGGATATACACGATACTTTTCTTCATGTCTTAAGAGTCAAACCTATAATATTCTCTTTAAGTTTGATTCCAATCTGTAATGGACAGATGAGTATTTGGGACACCGTTAAATCACAAACAGCCCTGCTGACAGACACAAAAGAGGTGGCAAATTTCTTCCAAAGAAGGCAGCAAACAGTTATCATGTGTAGGTCAGGAGCACTATCAACAAAAGGAACTGGGGATATAAATAAAACCCACTATATAAAACAGAAAGATGGAATTATGCCAAGACTTTAATTTTTCAGAGGTATTTACTGTAATATAAAAATATATATACCTTAATCCCAAAACCAAAGTTGTTTTGCAGAGATGTGGGATATCTAGAACAGTTAGTTGCTTAATGAAATTAAACTTCACTATTATCAGAAATTTTCTTTTTAGTAGTGAATAATGCTATAAGCATGTAGATAAATTAATGTGGTAAACAGCACAGATTATTTTTACCTTCTGACTTTAAAATGGGAGCAAAATTATTTTCAAATATTAACAAAAAACAAGGAACTATATATCCTTAAGTTACATGAATGTTGTGCAAATAGAGTCCTAATGTTAGAAGACTAATGCAGAATCTGCTTTCATTTCCAGAGGAAAATCTCAGGGAAAAAAAAGGTACAAAAAAAGATATAGTGTAACACAGCAGAGCACTAAGGAGGAAGAATAATTCTGCCTTGGAGTTTTGAGGCATTTTAATTGTGTAATGAGTCTTGAAACAAAATAAGAGGTTTCAGATGAGCAACTAGTAGCAGAAATAATTTTGAAAGATTAAAGAACAGCAGTAACATCTTTCAGGTTTTTCTCTGGAAATTTTCGTTATTCATTCTAGCAAAATCCTCCTTAGAAGTTTGATCATATTTTTCCTTCATCTTCTCTCCCTCATATTCTCATTTTTTTCTCAGACTAGACCAAGGAAAATGTTATCCATTTTCCCTCCCAGATGCTCACCCATCTCTCTCCTATCCTTTGCTTTGATCAGTTACTAACCTCTTCAATCATTCCTTAACCATGGAGCATATATTTCTTTTGAACTTTAGGTTGAAAGTAAACTGATGTACAGATTGGACTTCGGTGAATCTCTTTCTTTGTTGGAGATTAATTTTGGATCTTCTGGTAGACTGAGTTTTTTGCTTTTTTCTCTTAGGTTTCAATCAGGATGTGATCTCTTATGAGATAGTCCCTTAAAATGTAAGCTAGTAATTGATCTAGACCTAGGTGAAGGATGAAAAGATATTTTTTCTTTATTACTGTATTTCAGAATGCTTCAGAACTTCATTTCTATGTAAAGAAATATTTTAACTTCTGTATTATAATTCCTTGCTTAAACAAACAGGTATAAAAACATAAAGTGAATAATTTAAAAAAAACCCTACAGCTCAAAAGAAATTTTTAAATTGTTAAACCACACACTTTCTTGTGATTTCAGTGTCAAAATAATTTTCTCATCCAGATACGCAAAATGATTGCAACCTCACCTTGTACTCTGCACAGATATTTTCTATTACAACTGAAAATTGTGCTTTGTACAAATTTCAATTTTACAATTGAAAATATTACATGCTATCCTAGTAACCCAAACTTTCAATCACTTCTTAAATTTATAAAGAGAAGATTCCATTAAACTGGGTAAGGATGTATTTCCTTGTATCCGCTGAAGATTATATTGCTAAAATTTCTTTAATGTGATGCCCATATTGACATCTTCTCAAGAAGAGATTAGGAAGCTTAAAGGATCATGCTTTAGGAGTTCCTACCATTGACCTAACCTTGTTCATATTATTGATTATAATTTATTTTTAAATATTTTTTTCATCCAACTAAATACATTTAACTTAATATGCCATTGGTATAGAAATTATTATTGTGAGGGTTTCTATTTTCATAAGCTCTTTAAAGTCATCCTTTTTAATTCTACAACAGAACACTGAAAGAAAGCTCTTTGGTACATCTATTTCATCTGATTTACCACTTTTTTTGCTTATCATATGTTAAGGGAAGATTTTTATTAAAGTTTTTCCACACTCTAGCCACATGTAGAACAGTTTTTTACCTGTAAACGTTTATCTCATCACAGAAGTGGAAGGACCATTCTTACTGAATGCTGATTAGTGGGCTACCTTCACAGGATAGTGACCTGTTATGTCAGATGTTTAGTTAATCCTGTTCCTAACAAATAAATAAATGTCCCCAAATTAATGAACTCTTAAGCATGACTACATGTCTGCCTATCTAAAAAATTATAACCCTTTCTCCAGTTAAAAAATATCTCACATTTTCTATGGATATGTGCCTTTGATAACACAGTAGAATTATACGGTCATGTCATAGGTTGAGTATAAATTAACCTTTAACATTCTGTGAAAAAAAAAAATTAAACAGAAAAACAACCAAAAAAAACCCTACCAGAAAAAAAAAAAAAAAAACAAAAAAAAAAAAAACCACCACCAAAAAAAACCAAAAAAAAAAAAAAAAACCCCAAAAAAACCCAAACCAAACCAACCAACAAACAAACAAACCCCAAACAAACAAAAAAACCCAAAACCCCAAAACATATGTTTGTCAAAATCTGAAAAATTACTAGATTCTCCTGGGGAAAGTACGTCAGTTCCTACAGTGTTATATGTCACCATATATATAGTAGACTTTTAGGTGAGAAATGAAAGGAGGATTCCTTTGCTGACAGGTAGTAGCTGTTAAATCTCCAAATAGGGAAACATAGGTGCTAAAGTGTTTTATGAAGAGGCAACCAAATATCTCAGGTCAGAAAATGAGTCAATCTCAAAGTCTTTCAGATAGCAAAGCAGCTTAGAAAATTTCGCTGTCACCTTATGTCCCTTCCCTGTAGCATATTTGGCTGTTTCGTCTCACAAAGATTTCAAATAAAATGAAAACATAGAGAGAATTTACATCCAGACATTCAGTCCAAAAATTTCCTCTGCTCTTACCCCAGAGACCCTGAACTAGGCAGCTGTAGAAATTCCACTTGTATGTTTGGATTGTCCTCTACTTAGAATCCCTGTTTTAGCCATAAAGTTTTCATGTTCCTATGAAGTTTTCCCACTCCACCAAGTCTGCTTTTCCCGAAATGGTCTGTCTTGGCTTCAGTCTTTTACCCTGGTATTTGACAATTGACTCCTTAATTACTTCTTTTAGGATAGCTGGTGGATTTTTAACTTCTGAATTGCTATAGTATTGGATCTCATTAAATCAAGGTGCAAGATCAGTAAATGATCTTGATATCAAATAGGAATTGAGTACTCTCCTGGTTTGGGACAAATTTGGGGGAAAACCCCTGTATAGGATCCCTCTAAGGAAGCAAACCTTAAGGAGAGAAGATCATCCACATTCTCCCGAATACATTTAAAATAAAATATAAGAGGTTTCTTATTTGTCCACATAACTCCGTGATCTTTGTGTAAGAAATACGCTGCTAAACCCCGATAAAGGGGATGAGGGATGTGAGCTAGTGGGAGTCTCTCTGAAGAGTGAAGGTAACTTACATCTGGAAAAGGTGTTATGACCCTGATTCCAGAATGATTAAAATAGTAAAAAATGACCGATTCTTAGAACCTTTGTGCTTTGGGATGGACTTTCCACTGCACTGGACCAATGTTGTACTGATATTAGGATAAAGGAGTCTTTACTGGCATGGCACTAATACAAGGGTGCAAAAAATAAGAAGCATAAAAGAAGGGACTGTGCAAATCTTAAAACTGTCACAGACACAGGAGAAGTGAGAGCATATATCAAACCAGAGTTCTCCTAGGAAGAAACAGAAAAAAAGTCCCTAACCACCAAAATTGGACCTTAATATTAGCAAATATAGACAATTCAGCTATTCAAAATAAGTAACACAGTAAATCTGTCTAAACTGTATCACAATTTGGATCCCATGCCATTTTTTTCTATAGAGGAAGAAAGGTACAGGACTATAAGCCATGAGGTAACTGTCACAAGAATAGATCAGGAATACACTGATAGCTAATAAATAGGAAATCACAAGTTGCTCTCCCTAACTTTGCTGCAGTACACAGGGCTTGAGGTAGATTACCTCCCCTTCATCCTTTCAGATGTGATCATATTGTGCTGGAATAATCCCAAGGGAATATAAATCAATACAATTTCTGATAAATTTCCTGACCATAATTTGCTAGATTAGGTAATCAGAATATATCTTATAACTTGTGATCATTTATAACTAACATAACTCCTAATTAAAATACAGAAAACCAGAAAAAACCTGAAATGTTTTCAAGCATCTCAAGAGTGAAAACAACTATTACTGAAATGTTCATCAAAATTATTTAATTTTTAGGTGTTTCATAAAAATAGTAGCAATAATTTTGACAAAAAAAGAAAAAAAAAGTTGTGCATCCATCTGAAGTAATTGAAAAATCAGGATTCGTTTCATGCTTAAGTGTCTAATGTAAATCTGAGAAATTAAATAGTCACTTCTGAATACCTTGATTCATCTCTTGACAGCCAGTGATTGGTGCACTTAAGTAGCCTAAATAAGTATTAAGGTTCTATGTGAAACCCAAGATGCCATAGGTAACCTGACAGTCTTTCACATATGGTACATTCCATCCTGTAAAATGGTTCTTATCTCCTGCTATAGCAAATGCTTTAAACTACCATTGAGATCAGTGAACCAAAGGCAGTCAATATACTTTGAAGCGTTCAGCACGTTAAGGATATAAAAGCCTGTAATACGTATATCTTACTATCAGCATTTCTGTTTGAGGGTCTCATGATTTCAGTGCAGTAGCAAGACTCTCCCGTCTCTTTTCCCAGACTTGTTTCCAGAGAATACAAATAAATCTTTAAGATAACTACAGATATTATATTTATTTGTAAAGAAACATCTTAGATGGGGCCGTGTTTTAAATTTGGCATTAGTTCCAGACTTGACTCAGAGTTAGTACAAGAACCTTGCTTACAGGGATGACAGTGAATGATTCACTCACTGCTGTTTTGTTGATCCAGCTGTAGGGCTGAATTAGACAACAGGCTTCTAGAAAGATAGAAAAATATAATTTTACAGCAGACAGAGAGTGACATGCCTTGGATCCACAAGGATGACTCACATGCTTGCAGTGAGAAGTAACCCTTGTCTTAGTTCACAAATTAGCAATGATTAATCAAGCATAAAAAAGGCTGGAAAGACTATAGCAAAATACATCCCAAATAAAATGCAAGTCCTTCCAAAAACACTTGTGAATTTTTTAATATATTCATATTTGCTATGGCTCATTCAACCTGCACCCTGCCACTGCTGTACTTGCTTGTCAGAGAATGTTACTACAATTAAGAATAACAAAAAATTAATTTCAAAGTAATATTTATAGGATTTCAAGCATGTTTGACTTCAAATTTCCATGTCAGATTTAGGTCTAGAAATTATTCAGAAGACTGTTTATTCTATTAACCAACCTTTTTCAATTTTATTTTATGCTGCACGTGTTTTTTGTATCTTCCCCTGATCTTAATATATTAACTAGATTAGAAATGTGTAAACGTGTTCATCATAGCATCTTGTTCTTCTTGAGAGCATCTATCAAAACAATAATGAATAACAGCATATGTGAGCTCTCTATACCTGTGGGTGAAAGACACTACCACCCTGATGACTTCTGTGACCAGGACACAGTTCAGAGGTCAAGTCAGGATCAATCCATAGAGATAATAAGATTGGGAAGGGGAGGTGAAAGTGGAGGTGGAAATCATTGCATTTTTTTGAGAGAGAAACATGAGGAAACTGCAATCTATTCATAGCTACAAGCAGATGGTTTCATGCCCAAGAAAAAAAAAAATTCAGCTCTGTTTATCAGGAAAGATATATACTGGGAAATATTCACTCAGCTCAAGTAATAAGTGATTAATATACTGATTTTTTTTTTTTTTTTTTCCCCCTACAAAAAGACAAGAATGTGAATGGCTAGTGCAGGTATTCATTTGAGCTGCTACCCCAAGCCCAGGGACCAGCTGCTTACCTCTCTGATGAGGTTTCCTTTGCACTCCCCATGTCCCCAATACCATGTCTACAGTTCTCAGACTGCTGACACTCAGGACCTGTCAAAACCTTGAAGGTACTTAAGATCAATTTGTTCCTCTGTTTAAATGCACAAAGATCCTAAGGAATGTCCTATCACTTACTCAGAGATGCATTGGCTGAGGGTGCATCTGCACCTGATAAAAGGCATGAGGCAGCTAAACCTACCCTAACTTCTTAGAGAAGCCCGATACATTAAACATGCTCATGTCATCCACTGACTTCCATACAAGAGCCTAACAGAATAGACTGACATTTACAACACGGGAAACCCACACTTCTGACTATTTTTGGCCTGTGGTAGTTTTGAATCTGCAGATCCCATTTTTAGGAAGGTGTTCTTACTGCAAGGCTGTGGAATAGCTGAAGATGAAGACTAATCCCTACCCCTGGAGATACCAAAGGTGTGATGCTGAGCAGAAAGGAAAGTGAGACTTAGGGCATTGGAGCAAGACTGATCCAAATGGGGATTCAGTCCAGGAAATGTAGTGTCTTCATTTATAATAGCATAATTTTTGATTCAGAGGGTGGGTTATATTACAGGACTCTAGGACTCTAAAGATGGGGAGCCAGCACTTTCTAAAAACTTTCCTCATTCACATTCTCTGAGAACTTGTAGATATCGTGGCCACTGTTGATACTTACTTGGTTTTTGACCCTTTGTCTACTGACTGAGCATGCTGTTATTATCTATCACAACCAGGTGCCATTATCATAATACATTATCTAGTTCCTGAGTAAATCAACTACTCTTATAAGCAGAGGGGAAAAAAAACCCAAAAAACCAAAAAACCAGTTTATCCCCAGAGAAGCTCAGAAAAAATAAAAGGTGTGAAGAGAAATGGTGGAGCCTGGCTCAGTTGCTTGCTGAGGGCTTGGCAGGAATGCTGACATGAGAACCCCAAGACTGTGCCTTGCAATCTGGTATTTCAGTGTCTAGCATGCATTTCTTCATTTCTATTTCCTTTGTTATGAACATTGTACAAAGACGTGCATTTGAAGAATTTACAAATCATAATTTGTGTGTTCTTCTTTATCTGTGGTCCCAAAACAGCTGTTGAAAATTTCAAAACTGAAAATGGTGAACGGTTTTGTTTTAGGCTGTTGTGGTTTTTTGCATTAACTTTGGTAAAAATAGTTGTATGGTATATTATCTATTGCATCACAAGCTGGACAAAGTACTTGAAACACAGAATGAGTGCGTGTAGGGCTCAAGTTATATGCTACTTTGCATTATAATCCCACATAGACTTCAATTTGGGACTTCAAAGTATTTTCTGTGATGTTGATTAGAATTTCTGCAGTGACGGCTGGTAGGAGTTAAATTATATAACTTTAATTTGGACATTGAAATTGCATTTGTCACCACATCCCCAAGGCCTGAAGAGGGAAATGCTGGACTTGGGACGTAATTGATTTCCAGCATATTTTATAAGAAAAATCTATTCATGGCTGATGTACATTTATCCTTTTATGTCTTTTGAGGTACATCAAAATACCATCTATTCTCATTTAAAGCACACCAGACTCTAGAGAACCAGACATTTGGAGCTTATACAAGCCAGCTACTGTTTGACCTAGTTTCATTACAAGCCTGAAACTGCCCATTACACACTTAATGATGAGTAAGATGGAAAATTGAATTCAATCTACCTCGCAGGACTTGAAAAACTATCCAGACAGATCTTGTCCAAGAAAAGCAGCTGAAATTAATATGCCAGATTGTGAATGCCAGTGTCTGAGGGAGGAGCTGACATACTCATTTTTTCTGCCCCTTCCACAGCTGCCACCTCTCACTATGTCCCAGCTGTGAGGCAGGTGAGGCTGTACCTGAGCTCACCTCTGCTAAATTCATCAGCTCCTTCCTGCCAGAGTATGAAGCCTTTCAGTCACCTTTCAAAGAGCAGCAGCAGCAGCAGTGGGGCTGTCATGCCCAGGTTAACACACTCTGCTTTCTCAGCAATGACTATTGACTTGGGTTTAATATTTCACTCACCATGATCACTGTTTTTGAGGATAACTCAGACTCATTACTTACTACAGCCTGTGATATACATAACTATACACTCAAGTATGAGATAGTACATTTAACTACATAAGACTAAAGTCTCTTTCTTTCACCAGCATAAAGAAATAAAAGCCCAACCGTTCAGATTCTTCTTAGCTATTATTGTGTGATGGAAATATGCCTAAAATCTTGTTTAAAACACTGAACAAATCAAGGTCTATCACTGATGAAAAGAGATAGCCAATCCTAGATTTGCACTAGTATGATTGAGAGCAAAATTTGTTCTGGAGTGTCAAAAAGGTATCACAATGAATTAAACAGTGCAACCAATTTAAAAGAAAAATGCTCATTAATGTGAATAGAAAACCATCGCAGCAGAAAAATGCCAGCACTTACTGCAATACATCAGCTATTCCCATTAACATACTAACTAACCCTTTCTGGGTAATATGATTCATGGCTAAATAGAATACTGAAAAACTATATCTTCCATTCACATGACTAAATTAGTTCTTCCATATCTTTATCAGCCTATCTCTGGTGATATTTTATTGAATATTTTCAGCACAGACAGTGAAAAAGGTAAAATTGTTTTGTATACAATAACATATGCATACATGTGTTGCACTGATCCTATATATAAACAAAATAAAAATGATCAAAACCAACCCAAACCTTTGGTTTCAGAGATATTCTCCAAAAGAAATAATCTTTAACACTGCTGGTTTTGAGCAGAGCGATTCCAGACCAACTTTGAAAATCCCAGTCAAAGCACATAGTTTTGCAATAGACTCATCTGGATAGTTTCTTAGCCAAAACAATTTCAACAAAAAGGCTGGTTCCAGACATACCGTATTAAATAACCCTGAATTGGCAAAGAGTGATGCATACATTCCATCTGAGAGTCTGCTACGGCTCCGGTCAGTTGAGGTAATGTAAGTTCAGTTTCACAGCTAGAAACTATAACAGCATTTTCAGCAAATTGTCAAAACAGTCCTTTTGTGCCTATGGTGTTGGAAGTACATAAAAAAATCTGAGTAGATAATGTACTATTTCAGACTCTTTAAACTTTTAAAAACAAAACAGCAGAAAAGTGGGATGAGTGGTTACAGTGAAAGGAGAAATAAATATGAATGTGTAATTTTATTGGCAGACAGGAGTATATGGTCATCATTAAACAAGATCCTGGTTTTTGTCTCAATTATGTCATAGTTCACTGTAATTTTAGTTGCTCTGTGGGAGATACTCACAGACAAGAATTAAAGCGTCTGGAGACTATGAAAGATGGGAGAAGTCCTCATCTTCTCAGCCTAAATAATTTTTTTTTCTTCTCACGGCCTTTTCCCTCAAAACTGTGGCACATTTCTGCTTACCTATAGTTTGAAAACCAGTTCTATATGCTGAGTAGAGATCATGGAGAAGTGCCAAAGGAGTGCAGAGCTGCAAGCAAAGCAGGAGCAGTAGTCCTGCTCCTGACAGCCCCCTGCACAGGAAGGAGGGGGGGAAGGGGATGAAAGGCAGGGATCTGGCCCAGCATCCTTGTCCTGTCCCATTAGGGTCCTTCTCTACATATTACTCCTAGAAAATACTCCACCACCCTCTCTTTCCCACCTTCGCATTTTAATTTTTTTTTAAATATTAACCTATTCTGAGCTCTGCTACATTCATTGTAGCCACAAAATTTAGCTTAATGTTAATGGTATATCAAACTACTGGAAAAAAGCAAGAAACTTGGCATTGCCTACTGTGATGTCCAGTTAATATCTGCAAAAGCTTGTGTTAATATCTGCTATGACATATTTCTTTTTTTGGCATGATTCACAGCCAATCTGATTTTTACTTAATGGTCTTCTGTATAGTAGTTTTCTTGGATCCTTGAAGAACTAGGAGGCTTGAATACAAATATAATGAAATAATACATATGCAAATGTGCAACATTTGCTTTGGCAGCCAAGAAAACAAATCCCATCTTGAGGTGCATCAAGTACAACACAAACAGCTGGTGAAAGGCAGTAGTTATCCTTCTGTATTCAGTGTTGTTGCAGCCTCACTTTGAATCCTCTATGCAGTTCTGGGTATCACAGAGGAGACATGACACTTTTCCTCCAGTTCACTTACAAAGATCTTTAGTTGAACAAGTGAATTTCTTTAGTCTTTTCTTTTAAAGAAAAATCTATATAGAGAGAGAATATTTCAGACAACATAATAATACAAAAGAACCTTTGCATCACTGATAACAAAATTTCACCTTCTTCTAATGATTCTTGAAGTTGTGTCTAGATAGGTGCATACAACCAAAGGGACAGATTGCCTACTTGTCAAAAGATTTTCCCACAGGGTTTGAAGAATGCACGAAGAATAAAGAAAGAGAATGAGGAAGACAGGTGCACAGATCGATACAGATTGCTTAATTCCAAATGAATCTCAAGGACAGTACGTGCAGCACACTGATTTGGCTTCATGAAATTTGAGTGAATTCAAACTAACATAGCTTGCATGGTGTAGGTAGAATGTCTATTAAAGTGAAAACCTGCCCCTGTGCCTCAAAAAGCAGAACAGGCCTCAATTCACACCTTGCCTGCTGTGACCCCTTCTTCCAAGGTTAACAGGTAGCTCCTTCAGAACTGATTTAATTATTTAATTTCTATAAACTATCAAAATCAACTCTCCTTGTTGCAAAGCTTCATACAAAACCCAAACAAAACAAAACAAAAAACCACAGGGCTGTAAATTACATATGGTGAGTGCTGGTTCGTCAGTGGCTCATGCATTGTTTAAGGTCAAAATCTGAAAACCAAATATTTACACCCATTGATATAATTAATCAAACTTAAGCTCCCAGAAGTGTTAGTGCTTTCATTTGAAGGGATATATTTTACTGCTCTTTGCAGATCTAGGCTAGTTTGCATGCTTAGCACCTTCAAATGCAAAATGTAATGTAGGTCAGCTTATGCACCTCATTTACAGTCTGTTTATATTGATATAGAGAATAGTTTCAGTATGGCATGAGTATCATTCTAATGTTCTTCAGAATTAATACCTGCATGATGGTAGTTATAAGAAACATTTTGGATGTTTTGGTGTGTACAGAGCCTTTCAGCTCTCCCACAAAAATGGGAGAGACGAAACCATACAAATGAAATTCACACAAATGGAAAAGGGTCCATAATGGTCTAAACACATATACATCATAACACCTCCATCCTTCCCTGACTGCTGTATTTTCTTTATTAAATTGTAAATTCAGCCCCTCAACAAATGAATATGTTGACTATTAGAGATCAACCTTGTTAGGGACTCTAGATGTTAATGTAATACTAATTATGTAAAGAAGTATGACTTCCTTTGTAGTCTTAATCTAGGAATGTCACATTAAAATGTTAATCACTGAATAAATCTACAAGCATTTGTGGAAACAAAGGAGAGTCTAAGACTTTATGGGTAATCACTCTTGATGTTGGCAAATAGAAGTGCACTTTCCTCCTTTGTTTTCCCTGTGGTAACACAAATTTACTCCCCTCTGTGAAGTAGCCAGCCACTGTGGAAAGCCACCTCATGGCTGGTGTCCATCACAGTGACTTGCCACTAGGAGCTGTAGACTCGTTCCCTTCAAGATGGAGAGTATCTAGGATGGTGATCAAACGGGCTGGCTCTCACAAGGATGCTGAACAATTGTTTCTCAATGTAAATAACAACTTTTAGATTTTCCTGGTCCAGCATGTCTGACACATTCTGAACATGCCTGATGGTTCACCTAGGAAAGTTAGGAGACATTTAGGTACTTTCCTAGGCATCTCTGAACTGCTTAACCAGAAGGTGGGTGCCCAAATGCACAAACTGGGACGTGCCCAGGCAGGCGGAGTGTTGACTTGGAGCTACAAAGTGAACTGATTTCAAGTACTTCTACAGAAGCTACCCAGACTGCTCTCTGAGATTTCAGCTCTGCAGTGCTGTCCTATTGCCAGCCTTGACACAAAATCAGTAACCTAACCCTTGGTGTGGACTACCAGTTTCTTTGCTATTCTTGTTGTGAATGTATTGTAGTCAATCTAGATCTCTGAATCAGTTGAGCTGGAAGGATGTAAAAGATCCATACGCTAGGACAAGCTAATACCAAGGCTGTCTCGGTAGTGGAAACATCAGGTAAATACTTGTGGAGTGCTTTACCACATGCAGTCCATATAAGCTGTAAACAGCGTGTGTCTGGCATACAGAGTTTCCTGACTGGAGCAATATATTCCCACTGTCCTTGAAAATTGTTGCATGTAAGATGGCTTTCTTCAACTATGTTTGTGCTGAGCTAGACGTCAAAACTTCTGGCACTCCATCAAACCAGATAATCCTTTTCCAAAGTAACAGCCCATTTAACATTAAAATTGGCACTTAAGGGTTGATATAAAATGTAAATTAAATGTAGGATATGAGTAAATGAGGCTACTCTTATACTTCAATTTCTATATTGGCACCAAGCTTGGTAATTTTACCCGAATCATAAGTACTTTCTCTTTTTAAAGGTAAGTTTTCAATTTCATTTGTGGCATTGCTTTCAAAGCAGAGAAACATCACCTTCACTACCGATTCACATGAGAATAATATGACTATCAATCACAGTGGTTTGGAAAGAGCTGGTAAGATTTCAAAGCTAGGGATAAAGATAAAAGAATTAAATTAAGTAATGCTAGAATGAAGCAATCAAGATTAAGTGTGTTCTCAGCTGTTGATTTAACTGGTTCTGAGTTTTTATCGAACAAAAGGTTAAAGAAATGAACCTTTAACTGCAATTATTTCAGTTTAATGTTTTTTTAAGCTCAAGCTCACAGCACCTGAATTTCTTCTGTCACTTAAAGAAAAACACCTGACATTATCATGTCTCATTAATGGCTCTCAAGAAGTTAATTTAACACTTGTGATGATCATGTCTAAACAGGTTTTGTGATTTAATTAGAACCCTAAGAGTTTTCAAAATCCCATATAGTAAGTAAATTTATGGGCTGATGATTTTAAAAAGGCTCAAAAATCTTGAAATGAATTATTAATTTAAATTAATTAAATTACACATAACTGAATTAAACTGAAAATCATGAAAATATTTCTTAACATGTTGAGAAAGCTCAAGAAATGTTATTTGGTAAATGCTATCCTGGGAGAAAAAATGTCAGTGGATGATGAGTGAATATCATTGTTGAAACCAGTGTATGGTTGTCATACCTAACAAAAAATTCCAATAGAAATTTGAGAGCTCACAGCTCAATTCTCTTCAGAAATATGTAACACGTTTTCCTGGGTAGCTGTCTGTTGCTTTAGTTCCTCCACCTACCAGCTTCCACCCAGAACTAAATTTCTTGTTATTGTGGTTTTGTCTTGCACTGTGACACCAGAGATGGAGTGCATTTGAAGGGTACATTTGAGTCAGGGCCCTTACGATGGATGCACCTTGGGGATGTCCTGGAGAACAGACTGTCACCTCCATGTCTTAGGGCTGCAGCAGGACATCATGGCTTCCAGTGGCCCTGCTCTGAGTTGTCTCCCCCAGGAACTAACACACACCCCAGGGCTGCCTGACAGCTGTGGTGCCTGTCCTGCTTCTCAGTGCATTTGTGTGGGCAGCTGGTTCACGGGCAGTGGAGCAGGGCTGCCAGTGGCCTGCCCAAAGGCAGATGGCCAGAGCATAAACTAAGACTGATAGTACAAACCTGGCATTGAAATCACATGGGATGCACAAGACCCAAGCACACAGTGTTTTCTGGGGTTTATTTTAATGGTCTCTCTCAAAAAAAGTAAGATAAATTAACAGAAACATGTGAAATTTGAATGGGGGAGCTAAACTTCAGTAAGTTTCAATGTAGATATTCCACTAGAATTATGTGCCTTAACCTGGTTTCAGGCTTTTCTATAAAGAGCGGTCAGCTCAAAAATCCAGTGGGGTTCAAAACTGATGTTTATTTCTTTGCCATCCCTTACTCTGCCTTTCCATCCTCATCTCACCACCAGTCCCCTCACTGTCCCGTAGGCGTAAGATCTTGATGCCTTGGGAAGGCTGACCTGAAACAGAGACTGGACAGAGCTAGAGGGTATTTATTGAAAGGCCTTTGGGGTACACCTTGGGCAGGAGAAGAGCCTGACCAGAGCTATAACCGAAGGCGGATTAAAAATGGTCACAAAAATGGTCACAAAAATGGTCACAAAAATAGTCACAAAAATGGGCGACTGGCCACGAGGTCTTACACTTTTTTAAGTTTGGATCCATTTGCATATTGGGGTTTAATTGTCCAATTACAGATTTGGGTTGTGAAGTGTCATCCTTCTTTCTCTCTTCGGTCCACTGTTGTTTATACTTTTGGGCCTGAAACTTGTACTCATTGTCCTCAGTCTTCAGCAGGGAAAGGATTTGTTTTGTCTACCTACTCTGTGAAGAGAGCTAACTG
This sequence comes from Hirundo rustica, assembly GCF_015227805.2. Classification (NCBI taxonomy): domain Eukaryota; kingdom Metazoa; phylum Chordata; class Aves; order Passeriformes; family Hirundinidae; genus Hirundo; species Hirundo rustica. The sequence goes on along the minus strand of NC_053453.1, from coordinate 18,570,729 downwards.
GCACTAAATATGAGGCTCAGAGCTACATCCCTAGGCAGCACAGAATCTGAAAAACACAAAAGCTAAAACTTAAGGCATCAATCTTTATGTGTTTCTTCACCTGTAGCAGCTTATGCACTGCTGCTCACCCAGGTCAGGCATTGGGTCCTGCCCAACATTGAGGATCTTGCCTGATCTTTCGAACACATTCCCACATGCTGTCTCATCTCAGCCTCTCCAGCTGCAACATCATGAAACAGACTGAAGAACAAACCAAATTAGAGACGTAGTGCCAAGGAAAAGGTCCATGTTTGACAGCCATGGAGAGAGAATGAGAGCAGACAACTTGGTGCATTTTCAAAATTTGTTTAAGCCATTCACAATGCCAACTGCATTGACAGGAACCTGATGTATTTCTTCCCCCACCTCACATCTACTTCAGACTAGGGCTCATGTGGTTCATCTGGATCAGGGGTTGATATGGCTGAAAAATAAGTCTGTAAATGAGTGAATGTGAAAGATTTATGTTTAACCCAGGTTACTTATCTAATCAAGTTCTCTTCAAAGCCCTGAAAATGGTTGTACTGACAACATGAAGGAGTGATGGAAGTGCGAATGAGTAACCTGAGGCATGAAGTGGTACAGGTTGCTTGTGCTGCATTAGAATTGAAACAAATATGGGTCAAATGACAGACTTAGTAGCTCAAAACAAACAAACAAACAAACACTTTCACAAAGGAACATCTCACACTGGAAAAATATTACGGAATTTGAAGATATTGAAAGGTTTGTTCACAAGAGTACACAGATAGAATTCAAAAATAATCAAGTATCAAGATCGTCAGCTTTCCTCTTTCAAACTTGTCAGCATCACATTCTCAAATACCTAGATCACATAATTTTTCTCTGAGCACCAAAAAAAGGTCTCCATTTTTTGCCTAAGTGTACTGAGTATGCTTGAGGAATGAGACCGCTGAGGATAGGGAATGCCTGGCTGCTAATGTACTTCCTCAGTTTTCAGCATACGTTGAGAGAAGAAGGGAAGGAATGAGCCGAGAATCCCAGATGCTATTTCCCCATGCAACATATTCTGCTGTAAGAATGATGCTGAGCTTGACTTCAGAATTCAAAAATCTTGCAATTTTCTTTCGACACTTGATTTTATTGTTTTCTGGGCTTATTTTCAATACAATTCGGTAATGGAGTCAGTTTCTTTAGTAGCTGCTAAAAAGGGTTTCAGAGTCAACCATTGTAACAAGTAGCTCTCACAGGAAAATTCTTGGTGATAAAACAATGGAGAGGAAAGGTGAATCCACATAAATGCTGTTGCATTAAAGAAAGGAGTAGGTTTGAAACAAAATTTTATGACTGATTAATTGAAAGTTTAATTTAGAGCAATCACACCTTTGTATAATAAAGACAAGGCTTAATGCTTTGAAAAACAGTATCATGAGCATGTAAACCTCCTTAAATCAACATAAATGGAGAATGTAAGTGCCGGAATGAGAATCAAACTTAAGAACCAAAAATTACATCCCAGAAAACCAAAGAATGAATGAACATGCAAAATGCTACCCAACAAATCAAGGCAAACAGTATCTGAACCTGGAGGTTCTGAAAAGTGGTTCACTGCATCCACATCTTCGAGGGAAGGTGTAAGGCTCCAGACAAGTGGTGGCCGTTGTGGTGGTGGTGGTTTCATCTTCATCTTTCAGCCTCAGCACTAGCTCTCAGTCTTCCCACACCACTCAGCCTTTTCCCATGGCATATCACGAACCTGGTCATGCAAACACGGCTTCTTGGGGCCTGTGCTGTGAATGAGATCCTTGAAATATTGCCTTTAAAAAATAGTCTATTTTTTACCTCAGTACATTTATTGATCAGTCTGACCCTGCAGGATAAGTTAGTCCAGTGGAACTTAGGGACATGATTTACTGTTGGATTTGGCAGAGCCAAGTTAATGAGCAGGCTTTATGATCTTAAAGGTCTTTTACAACCTAAATGATTCTATTATTCCATGATTTTTTGTGATAATATTCTCCTTCAATATCTCTCTGACTCAGGCCCTAATTTTGGAAAGGATCCCATTGAATATGCTTGAGTCTTACTGATTCTGGGCATATGGCTAAGTACTTCCCTGATCAGGCATGTGCGTATGTGGTTTCTCAGACTGATGTCTTAGAGCATAACTTATTTGCAAAATATAATATTAATTCTCTGGCATGTTTTTTGAGAACGTTAATAAACAGATAAATAAATAAAGTAAAATAGTTTCTCTATTTTAGGTAAAGAGAAATTTTTTGGCTAATCTTCCTTTGCTGTGTTCTGAATACAATTTAAGTGTATCGTTTGCCTTTATTTTGGGGTTCTAAAAACAAACAGATTAGAGGAAAGTTAAAATGAACTTTCAGATTTTTAAAGGCTATTAATTGTTTTTTGCTAAATAAAGGTAAAATATTGTCTCTGGCAAAATGTTTGTAGGAAGCCCTTGGCTGTTTTAGTATAACTGAAGGCTCTATAGTGATAAAGTCTAAATAAATTCAATAGACTTGACATATCCCTCTTTCTTACATTATTCAAACAATAAAGACCCCCATTTACATTCTGTCAGAGACCTTAACAGAAGGCTGTCAGTTGTGACAAATTTCACAAAACAATACCTGATGTGTGTTTATGTTTTTTTGCACTTGTAACTGCCATAGACTAACCAATTCACAACAAAAGCTTTATTTGATAAATTTAGGATCTTAATTGTGTTGAATATCTATGTAGAGAATTCAGTTTTGAGAAAACAATCAATTATTCAACTTTTCCTTTAATTGTTTTTTTGAACCATTTAATGCTATAATCTCTCATGGACATTGAAAATCTGGCTGTGTTGCGTAGACATGGTTACTCCCATAACTTACATGGAATAATTTTGCTCTGATGTTTGTCTCGGCATGGGAAAGTGCCTGGTGATGACTATCCAACATGCACAGGTGAAATACATTCCAGTGTTCTTTGGGTACGAAGCTTTGAAAATTGCTTTTCATAAACACGTATTTCAACTTAAAAAGTCTGTGGAAACTTGTGCAGGAAATGAATTTGAGGAAAAAAACCCCAAACTATAAGTAATCCACCAAAAAGTTTCAATAGAACTCATTCTCGCATATTGGTTAAACTGTTTAACATTATTTGTCTTTCAGCTATGCTGCCTGGACCTATCCAAAATCAGACACTTGAACAAGATGTGTCCACAACTGGAACATCTGGTCTGACTGGTCAGTACAGACAGCTTTTCCCCTTGGAAAGTACTTGGGTCACCCAAGGTCTGAGCTGCAGTCATGGGTTGCTTCTCCCTCTGAACTGAATGTGTTGAGGGCCCACAGCATCTAAGCCTCACAATGAGAAGGTTCAAACAGATGCATGGAGTGCAGGGTCCTGGCTTTAAAGCAACACCTGAGCAGTTGTGAGGACTTAGTTGTCTACTATTTTATTCCTTGGCTAATTAGTGCAGTGTTGTGATCACTATCAAAAATGAAGCAACAGAAAATGTTAGCATTTGGAGGCTCTTTTACAAGGAAGTTCTAGCCTGTGAGCTGATGTCTAGAATAAATGTTCTTGAAAAGGAATCTAGATCAAAATCTTAGAAAGGCAGGCAGGCCAAAGGTGACATTGTCTTACTCTTCTTTCTTACGTGATCAGGAAATCCATAATGTATTCATGATACAATGAAAATGTATACACATTCTGAAGTTCAGAAAAAGGGAAAAGGTAAAAATTATGGAATTGTTTGGGGGAAAAAAAAAAAAAAAAGAAGAAAAATTAAGCAAACAGAGCAAGGTTTTGAATGACTAACAGAAACATGGTGTCTCAAGTGCCTCCTCTGCTTTCAATATCCACTGGAAAAGCCATACCAAGGAACACAAGAAGCACAAGGACTTAGACTAGCAGATTGAGAGACTATTATCTGTATCTATATGATTTTGCTTAATTAGTCATCCTCTTTCACTCACAGTCAGAGGGAGGACATTAGTTTAGACTGCCTTTTACTCTGATCTGACATTTGTTTCTTTAAAAAATTACTTTTAAAACAATCAAATGGAATTTAAGTCAAAAAAAATTACAAGATTGCACCAAGGTCGACTCCCTTTTCGCTGAAAGGATTTTCTTTATTTATCTAATGCAGCTTTAGATATATTATGCTGATCAATATAGTTGCTCATTGGCTAAATGATCTTCTTTATTGAACTGTAAAGTTTATAAGGAAAGATAATTAATTCATGTATGTATTTTTTATGCTGTCTTTACTAAAGAAAGTATTCCAATTATCATTTAAATAATGATAGTTGACTTTAAAATGGAGCAAATATGCAAATATTATTCTACTGTTGTTCTGAGCTGAGCTGTTATACTTCAAAATAAAAAGGGTGGGCCACTTGTGTTTCAATTTATAGCTGTGTGATGACAGAGCTGATTTTCTTGTGCAAGGAAAATTAGTTTGTGTTTACTTCAGTGCAACAGATAATCAGATGTGAGCCATTGGAATTAATATCTGTGGGAAACTTTGACATGTTATCTTTGAAAATATGATATTCACTTACTGCTAGGAATGAATGATTTAAATCACAAATTTGGGGCATTATTTTCCTTGGGCTGTTACAATTCCAGGACATAAACCTAGCTTTGAGAGAATTGCCAGCTATCTCAATTTTCATTAATGAGAGGAGCTTCAATCTAGAAATCCATGCAAACCATTACAGATAAGCCAGTAAGTAGAGAAAATGTGCTTTCATGCAACAGCCATTAAAAAAAAAAAAAAAAAAAAAAAAAAAAATTGCTCCTGATGAGAAAACTTAAACCACCTCAAATCAAAGCAACCCCCTCCCCACAGGAAAAGTCCTGAAGTCAGCAATTCAATACTTTGTTTTTCTTGATCTGTATGGTCGCATATTAATAATGTCTGGCGGTGGGGGCATGTTAACTATGAAGGAATTTGGGATGTTTTCATTATTGCTGGGCAAGTAACTCTTGAAAAGTAAGCATCTCTTTTATTCATAGATCAAGTGAACTTGGCAGCAGCAGTGTCATTGATGCTAACAGTGTGTGACAGGAAACAAACCCATGTGACTGCTGTGTTTTGTAAGTCGAGCTCTTGTGTAAGATTCCGGTACATTCTTTTCCAGCTATTCTCTCAGAAATTTGAACTTTAATTAAAAGGCAACATTGAAGCATGTCCAGCACTGACAGTCTTAATGCTGTTTCTTCTCCACATTAACATGCAAACCAGCTTCAGTCAGCATGCAAGGAGATACTGTATAATTAGCTTCATAAACCATGATGAACAAATATGTGTTTTGGGGAGGATGCACCAGTGTTTTCTAATCAAATGATCAGGATTTTCAACTCCTAGTAGACATGTTATTTTCTCACAGAAATTCTAATGACCATTTTATTTTATTAGTTGGAACAAAATACATGTATCAAATTCAGGTTTTTTGTAAGGATATGTGAGCTATTAGAAAAGCAAATCAATTAATTAAAAACATATTTGGAGTGCAACACATTTTTTAAAATAAATACCTACTAAAATTGTAGCCAACAACAAAATACAAATACATAGCCAGATACTGATCTCTGGAAAGATGAGCTATAATATGTTTCATATAATATGCATCATCATTTCAAACCCTAGATCCATGTCAGTAATAAGCACAGAGCTTTGTAATGTATGTGTATTAAAGATCTTCAATAATATGTAATACAGATTTTTAGTAGTAAAAACGTAGGGACTGATATTACATGACACAAAAAATTTAATATATTGACTGCTGACTTCAGTGTTGGGTTTCCATTCAGAAATTAATTTTGAGTGATAAATTAAAAAAAACATTAGCTGACATGAAGCAGAGAGTGAAAAACTAAAATTTATATTCTATTATGAAGCTTAATATTTCTTTTCCTTGTGGTTTGGAGATGTATTTTATACGCTACACGAATTATGAAGCACTTACTTGACAAAAAAGAAAAATCCACAAAGCAAAAAAAATCCTTATCATTTCAGTTTTTGAATTAAACATCCTATAATGGCAACAGAAGACCATAGGATTAGATCTTGGTTTCCAGGTTCACAATATTCACATTTTTTATTTCCATGGAACTAGTAATGAAGTAGTATGAAAACAGAATCTGTTCCTTCTCAGATTATTAACTAATGTTACAGAATCAAAATTTTATAGTTCATTCCATAAAAAGCAACATGAGAAAACAAATCCAGTATTTTTGTAGCGCAATCCTCAAGAAATAAGCAATCATTTATATATCATATTTTCACCGCCAAAGTCAACTACCAATCCTGTGGAAGTCAGTCTAGACACACACAAAGTAGCATATCAAGAAAGCAGTAACTCAAAGATACCAGCATAGCCCTTGAAGGTTTCTGGGTTATCTACAGCTCCTTCAGATGATGACGTTCTGACAGTGTTTTCAGATAGCTTTATAGAAACAATCTAAAATAAAGTATTTGACAGGAAGATCATGGATAGGTACAAAATTATCTATCTGTTTCTATTCCTCCATTACTAAAACATCAGCCAAACACTTTTTGTTAGATATTCCCTCGTGGACACAAAATTCATACTCATTAGATATTTCTTCACCATCCAGATTTGCTCAAATAATGGTTTCCCGTAGAAAGGAAACCTCTTTGATACCTATTCTATTTCAACCTTGTTCAGAGCAAGATGATGGATCTATTCCTTACTTTTCTTTCTGGGTTTTACCATTTAACATTATTTCTTCCTCCAGCTCTCTCAAAGGTTTCTGAAAATTTTGCCCCAGGCACAGCAGATGAGGACAAAACTTGGTAGAAATGAAATTCTATTACACAAATACCTTATCCAAAACTTTTTCAGGTAAGCAACACTCTTTCTATCTATTTTGGCTGACTTGTAATGAAGCCTTACTAAAAACATGAAATGGAAGATTGCTTCAGATGGACTTGCATTTCTTCATTATTTTAAAGAAGTGGAAAGGGAATTTTTGAGCACCCTTTCTGTTATCACACAAGAACTTCAATAGATTCAGAGAATATTCATAAAATATGCAATCTGCATTATAATGCAGTGAATTCATCAGTGTACAGATATCTGACAATGTATTTTACAGGAAAACATTAAAAAGTCCAAGTATGGATTCAGTTGGCCTGATACTTTTATGAATCTGACTCACCATAGACCCATCAGTGTCCTCCCATCAGTGAGGAAGCAATATCCTGATAGGCCATGAACTTAAAGCTACATAAAAGGTGGTCCTGATTTTCTTCCTTTCATAACATTTTTCAGTCTTTTGCTTACTACTGAGAAATAGAGGCTTTCCCTAGTTGATCTAGCCATTCACTGAAAAATTATATATGTTTAGAAAAAAATTCTATATTTTTCCCAACACAAGGGAGACCCAGCTATGATAGAGTGCTGAGATTAAAGTTTCAGTATGTACTGAAATATTCCAAGTTCTTTATAACTTCCTAGCAGAACAGATAAAATTGTTACTGCCTTCTCCAAAACTGCAAATAACCTTCACTGCTATTAGGAACACATATACTTGATCTTCAGATAAAATAAACTAAAATTTGCTTTACATGGGTATTTCAATTGAGAAAGCTTTGACTGTCTCTTGTCTGAGTCTGTGAAAGACTCTCCTGAAGAAGTTTGTAAGAATAATTCTGTTATCTCTGAAAAGCTGAGCAACTTGGTAAGTGCTGTTAAATGCTCTTTCAGATGCCTAATACATGCTCTGCCCTCTGGGGTCATGACCAGCAGGGTGGAACAGTTGGTGTTCATTATTGATGGGATAGCCTCAGAGAATTTAGGGATCCACGGTTGATTTTAAACCTGTGCTCTCTCCACACCTTATGAGAAATAGTATATTTCTGATAATCACACATTTAAGTTGTGAGTAACTCAATATTAGCCTGATGTTTAACAGAAATGCATATTTGCATCATCTCTTGAGAACCATTCTAAAATCCAATAAAATATTAAAAAGCAGTAGTTTTTACAATTTCAGTTTTAGAGGATCTGCTTTACAGAATGTATTACAGAAACTTGTTATTGATATGTATAAGCAGTGACTGTCCAATTGCCCAAAGGATATTTTACGTTAGACTTCACACAGATTCAGGCATTTCAGAAAAGACAATGTTCTAGAATTTTTCTTCTCATAAAATCAATATTAATTTGTATCAACATAATTGTGAAGTATTCTCATAAGTAACCACTACAATTGGTGTTTTTGCCAGCGGAGTTATTCAAACTGATTTGATGAATGCAGGAAAACGTGAGTTCTCCCACTCAGATCCAAGGGCTTTTCTTACACTGAGACTCCTGAGATTCTTGTGCATGGCACAGGATCAGGCACCTGGTGCCTGAGTTATTCTCCAGTTGTTAAATGAGTAAAAGGATTGAAATTCTATAGATGTCTACACGTCTACACGGCAGCTCCAGAGCACCGGGCAGACACACGTGAGGACCTCTGTCAGAAGCCACCTCACAGGAGCCTTATTCCCCACCTGTCATAGCCACACTTGGTGCTGGGAAGCCACAGGGTCAGCTCTGTCAAGGAGTTAATTCAGATTCAAATTAACCATTTTAATGGCAAGTTAGTTTTACCCTGATGACTTTCTTGCTCCAGTTAACTATATAGTTGCACAAACGCTTATGTAACTGAAAGGGAGAGAGTGCTCGTGGGCAGGAAGGGAAGGAGCTGTGATCTGTGAGCTGCCAGAGTACAACATGCAGCAGAGCAGCTTTATGTCAGCTCCTGCTCTTGGTGGAAGTACAGCAGAGGCTCATCCTTAAAAGTTATTCTGTGTCTGATTTCCCCTGAAATTAGGGCTTTTCAAAGGTCATGTAAAATGTTTCTATCAATGCACAAAATTAACATAATTATGCTGGTTAGAATAGGTGAAAGAAGCCGTTTCAGTACTGAGGGCTAAGGAAGCTTCACATATACCTTTGGTGATCCCCATCTTTACTTAATAACAACAACAAGAAGAAGCAAACAAAAAAACCACCACAAAACAAAACAAAATGACAAAAAAAACCCTACAAAAAACCAAAACCCAAACAAAAACACAAACAAAACCACAAACAAACAAACAAAAACACCAAACCCCCACAAACAAACAAACAAACAAACACCCCAAACAAACCCAAACCTGTGGCTGCAGTCTGCATAGAATTAAGGAAAACCCATTTGAGAATTTTTCTGTTAATAAAGTATAGTATTTTCACTGAAAAATTCCAGGTGTTAAGCAGAAGAGAAATGAACTTTTTTTTTTCTCTTGCTGAATTACCTGTTGAATTCCACTCCCGAGACAGACCAGCATTTTGAATCTTTGCAGGCACAACTAAGTTTATTAGGAACAAAGATATCTCAGGGCTTCAACCAACATAAATATGCAAGAACCCTCCAAACCCTAACTGTAGCAGGTTCAATTTAACAAGAAAACTTTTTTTTTTTTTTTTCTGTGCAGCTTATTCTCAGAGTGGTACTGGCCAGGAGCTCCTTCTCTTGTATGAGCTGTTTCTGCACTGGAGGGAGGAGGGACAGCATTAGCTCTAGCAGTGCAGCTATCCCTCTTGAGCAGAGACAAGCCTTAAGGTGACAGGATGCTGGCAAGATTCTGTTGGGCAGGTATCTGTGGGAAAAAAAAAAGTTCCGACTCCTCTCTGTCACATTTTGCAAACAGCAAAATTTTAAAACTACCCCAAGCTGCCCAAAGTTATTTCCTTCCTAATGCCTATTCACAGTGGGATTCTACTGAAGAAGGGTGTAGAAGTCAGTTTACCTTCTTTAGCTGAATCATTTTTCTGTGTAACTTTAGCTGTCCTGTATTTTTTGTAGTACAGCACACACTGCTGATGTTGAGGGTCCTGCAAGGCAGAAGCAGGATGGCAAAACATTTTACAAATAAATACAGACCAGCTATCTTCTTTAGGCGCTGCATGTCAAGCCAGTCCTTCAGTTCACCCATTTCATAGAAATATTTTCCTTTCTTCTAAGAAAAGAAAGAGAAGGAAAATGAAGAACATCTTGAACTAGGGACTTATGTGTCACATACAGATGAGAAAACAGTTTAATCCACTCAGAGAGAGCATGTCTATCCTGCGTTTGAAGGAGTCCATTTTGACCAAACAAGATCTGAGATAGCCTCAAAATACTGATAGAAACTGCCCTGATGCTCATAAGTTAATAATGTCAGATCCAGTAAAGTTAATTAGAAAACAGTGTTCTTGTTCTGTGATCATCTATGTTTTATATCATTTCCTATTTCCACTTGCTCCTGGAAAAATATTAGCAAGCTAATTTTGTATTTTATGTATTTCTCATAGAGCTTTTTTTAGCTTAAAATACATGTTACAAATCTTTTTAAAGGACTTGTCAGCCACATTCTTTATCCATCCAGCACCCTTAATATCAAATGCAGTATATATATACTGAGCCAGGGCTGTGCTTAGCCTGGTTTGAAGACACAAATGAGCAGTAAGTAGGGAAATTTTTTTCATATCATGTTACTTTAGATAAAAGACATCTATGATAGAAAGTCTGTTTTGAGTATTAAAAAATACAGAGGTACATCTTGTCTCCACAAGAATTAAGAGTAGTTTCAGGAGGAACAAGGTTAGACCCAAAGACTCTGATAATAAGAGACGTCTCTGTTGATGATATCTTTGTATGAATGAAACTATTGTTTGTAATGAAAGCTTCCCTGGAGTATATGTCCTGCCATATGGCCAAAATCCCTCACCTGTACTGATTTTGTATCACTTAAAAGCTGTGAATGCTTTTTAATGGCTATTGCTTCTGGACAAAAATACTAGGTCATAAGGAATAAATTTTGTTTGCTACTACTCAAAATGATTCAAGGACATTTTATGTTCCTCTGTAGGAATTTATACTTGCCACATCATTTATTTTATTGGAGAAAACTACATTTTTCCAGATCCTTTGTGTTTTATTATAGCTCATTTAAAAGAGGTGGATTTTTTTTTTTTTTTTGTGAAAAATAAATTCCAAACATCTTAAATGTTATTACTTTATTAATACCTCTAGAATGAGTAAATGGGGCACAAACATTCATAGGACAAAAAAAATTAAATCCCAGAAGAGCAGGCTTTTTAATTTACTTTTTATTTCTTGTACTCTCTAATTAGAGGTATATGCCACATTATCAACTGTAGCCTTTAAAATAAAAAGCATTTATGAGGCCAGCCCTAGGGTTTGTAAGGATTTTTAGGTATGGCGTCTAAAATAATCTGTAAAGAGCTGTTTATCTTTTATGACAATATTTCCACAGAAGCCCACTGTTTTCTTCACTATCAACAAAAGCCAACCACCTTGTCCTCTGCCATCCTTTGCACTGCTGCCTGCACCTAGTGCTGGACAGTCTGCAGCTGATCTGTCCATACAGAAAGAAAAAGGGGCTTACATAGAAGTGGAGTTTAGTGGGACTGTGCCTGCAGTGCTGCACTGGAAACACTGCAGTGAGGGCAGAACTGAGGAGTTGCGTGGTGGCAGAGTCTGGCAGCAAGCAGTGACCCAAGATCCAGCCCTTCCACCCATATTGAGGGGAGAGGGGCAAAGATTAATGGGGTTTAATGAGGTATTTTAGGGTATTTTTAGCTTGATTCCATACTAATTTTTACATCAGTCTCTGACTCCTTTGCATGAACATTGCTTCAGCTGGAGTCAGGCAGGGTTTGAGGTACATGCTGACCCTGTTGCTTTTGATGACTGAGTGCACCTTCAGCACACATTTAAAGAAATACCTGGATAGGCCACGAGGGCCAGTCACCAAGTCAGGAGCATCTCCTCTGTGTCATTCATAAGAAATGTCTTTTGAACCTGCTTTAAGAGTCCCAGCTTTCCTTCCGTCTTCCTGCCCAATGATCAATTCCTCTGTCTCTTGACTTTCTTCATTAAAGCTCCTTCCCTGGGATTTCCATACTTTGAAATGCAAGCCACCATTTCGTGTCCTGTAACGAACACCACGGGGAACACACAGGTCCAATTTGTAGCGAATGAACTGGAAAACTGTTCTCACGTTCCATCTTCTGTGTTCTGTGCAATAAACAGTGCTAAATCTTCTACCATTTGTTGTAGCTTTTGGTAACTTTTCCTCAATTACTTTCCATTGTTTTGGAGCTGTTACACCCCAGCCCATGAGCCATAATCTAGCTGAAATTTTACAAATGTTCATTGGTATATGACTTGATGATCACCTAACTCAGAACAAGTTTCACCTTTTCGCAAAAGTAGGGCAGCATTGCCTTAAGATCCCATTGAATCACCTGTATCTCCAGATTCTTTCTCCATGAACTGATACCTCTTCCCTTACTCATTCAGATATTTCTTTTTCATCCCAATGTGTGGCGCTTTGCCTCTCCATAGAAAGGAATCTTACAGTTTTGTCTAGGGTCTCCCTGGATTTACAGCTAGTCAGCAGTTCAGGTTTCTAGGCTTTCAAAAATATGGGAAAATGTTCTGAATATTGCAAGACAAAGGTAACCTGCACCTGCATCCAGTGTTTCTACACTGTGCTATTCCTGCAGTGATTACCAAAATCCATTGGACACATCTAACACTCCCCAAAAATGCCAAACATCGAGTCTGTCACAGACGGGACTCCCAGTGTTATAACTACCTGGCCAGATCTGCAAGAATAAGGAATTATGTGTCTTTTCCACTATTGAAAACCACCTTCAGAAATGAATCCTATGTACATATAAATATACAACATAATACATATATAAATATACAATATATATATTTATATATAAATATATAAATACATATATATATACACATTGGTATTTTAACCTGACTTAGCACTTTTTCTTTGCAAATAAGCCTGCCCCTCACTACGACTAGTATATTCACAGGGTACTGAAAATACTGTATGAAATTTAACAAAATAACAAATTCCATCTAATTCATTACATTAAAAAGTAGAAATACAGAGGTTTGGATTCAGGGAAAGAATAAAAATTCAACCGATATCAATCAGTTTCAACTGACTGATCTCAGATTGTGTTTTCTACTACTCATGGAGTTACAAGTAAATTCAATTTTTAGATGGGATTTGAATGTGTTTGTGACATCCCTGGGATGAGATTGTCCTCCATTCACTGGGAAAGTGAAGGAACAAATAGAAGTCAGGCCATTAAAGGGGAAAAAAACTCAATGAAATAGTTAACAGATGGATTGTAACAATTCCTGTGATTTTGGGGTACCTAAATACTAACATGTCTGTACCCATGAAAGTGTGTTGTTAGACATCTGTGGATTGCATAAACATCCTAGTTCTGATCTGTGATGTTTCCCTTCTCTACTCAAAATGCTTGGCTCTGCACAGGAACAGTGCTATACAAGATACAGCCACAAATGGCGAGAATGTTCTCACTCAGTACCAGCTATTTATAATTTCAGTGTGCAAGCTTATCTAGCTTGTGTAGTAAACCATGGAAACATATATGGAGAGCTTCTTGTGGAATGAATCTCTTCCCATCAGCCCTGGAGGAGATATGATCAATTAGCTTAAGAGAGATAATTAGCTGTTAGAAGGCTAAAGCTAAGTGAAGTAAAACCCAGGATGTTTATAACAGACAGGGAAGCAGACTTAAGAAGGTGAGCAAAATTAAAGCAACTGTTTTGGATTCTTGCATAAGAATTTAAATATACTCTATATACAAATCCAAGAAAGTAGATGAGATGGTGATCCAGCAGCACAAATACTTGTGGATTATGTACATTGCTGCTCAGTAGAACAACTTCGCCTTGTCTTTTCCTTGATAGATTTCCCAGTGCCGCATTACTCTGTCATCGCAAGAGTTTTTCTGTCAGCACGTGGGGTTTTCTCTACGTGTCAGTGACAAACATGATGACCCCGTTTCCACTGCAGAAGAACCACACTTCAGTGCATAGGTAAGAAATAGATATATTGCCATGCTGCTTTATTGTGTGGCAATTCATTTTATGGATTTGCTGATGTGATATGCTAACAAGAGAATGCAAAGAACACAACCTGAAAAAGGTAATGTTTTCTGGAGATATTTCAGCTGTAGTAAATCAGTGCATTGCCTTTGATTTAACAGAACTGTACCAGTTAATGCAAGAGAGGGTTTAATTAACAGGACTCCTGGAAGGAAGAAAAGCATGTGGTCACTCTCTGTGGTTCAATATCAGCTAAATAGCTGCGTAAGTAAAGACAATTTCAAGAAAAATACTCCCTCCTTTTCTTTCTTTTCTGTTATACATTTATGTCTACTGATTAGATCCACAAGTTTTCATCTGTTTTGGAGCTGAAGTGAAAATGAGTAAAAAGGAAAAAAAAAAAAAAAAGAGAGAGAGAGAGAGAGATCAAGGTAAAAATGAAAAGCAGAAAGCCTTAGCTGGCCCTGTTGGAGATTGTGTTCAAACAGCTCTCATGCAAACCCGAGGTAAGAGAGACTGTTTTAACAAGGTGACTTTTAAAAATGTTGGTACTATTTGTAGCCATCTTTTAAGAAAAAACTGAAAACTAGACAACAACAATAAAGCAAGCAAGCAGACAAAAAAACTAACCTGCAGTAAGGGAAGGATTAAAATGCGGATTTAAGATAAAATATAAAGCCAGCAGAAAAGAGACTGATCTTTGAAAGAAGAGAACTTGGGAGAAAGCATGGGGAAATGTAAGGAAAAGTTGATCATAAAAGCTGCAGCAGTACAAAGGTGAAGTAAGAAGCTTGGTGAGCAGCTGGGAGAGAATAGAACCAGAAAATATGACACTGCATGGAATAGATTAGTTTATTATCTCTGATGCTGAAAAAAGGACAAAATCAAAAAAGTGGCTCAAACCATGTAAGACAGCAGATCAAGGAATTTTCGGGTCCTAGGTATTCAGCTGGATACTGTTTTATCAAATACATTTGGATAAACCAATGTTCCTTTGAGTCTAACCATTTCAGACTCTAATTTCATTTAAGTTATTTTTACTCAGAAAGTGACTCATTTATGGAACCAACTCTCAAGATTCATGGGTCCAATTTTGAACAAGAACTGTCATATCGGTAAGAGGTGAGGAACCACACCTCCCTCTGCCCAGGCTCTTCTTGGCTCATTCACATCTCTGAGCACTGAATTCATTCACAAATTGGGAACATCTCCTGCTGTTACTTTCTAGCACATTTAATAAAGTGCTGAATCCCAAATTAGTAGTGTGGTGTTGCTAAGTTTTGATAAATGTTCCTATAAATTTACTGCAGTATTCCCTGCTTTGTTCAGAAAGGCTGCTCCTGTCAAAGACAGAAGTAATCTTGAAATTACATACTTTTAAGAAAATATTTTAAGATATAGTTTTCTTCATACTCAGCTGCAAGAAGGCACAGCTCCATTTACAGAATAATAGCATTAGCCTTTACACTGTTAATATGCAGGCTTTTAGTTAACCTAACAATATTTTGCTGTGTGGCTGATACATTAACGTGTAAAAGTGAGCACTTGTCCATAAGGAATTTGTCAGACTGTCACCAAAGGCTAAAACAGGCAGACCAGGCATTGGGTAAAAACACCTAGGGATCACAGCTATCGCTCTGACAGGAATTAAAGCAATAGATTAATTGACCATAAGAACAATTTTCCTTGTTCATGAATCTGGATTTCCCTTGGCTGCCAGAATTGTAAATGAAAGCGGAAAAACATCCTTGACCTTCTCTGTCAAATAAAATGCTTCTCCCTTTCTCTTTTTCTGATTTGCAGAAAGGTGGATTTTTTGGGGGCTTTTGAGTCATTTACAGGGTCTGAGAATTAAAAGAAAATTATTCAATAAAACAGTACCCGGGTTCTCATTTATTCTGCTATGTCCTGACCCATAAAGGTACATAAGAGAATTTTTCAAAAGTTGTCAGCTTGTATCCTTGTAGTCTACCACACTTCCTGACTTCAGATTCTGTGGTGCAACAGTTAGCCTGCGAATGCAGTACAAATGCTTGAAAGAAGACTGCATGGATCTTTGGGAAAACAGCACTGTCTGGAGAGAAGTGATAGGTGCTCAAATCTTTGCCCTGCCTGTAACTCTCTCTGCAGTCCTTGGCAAGACAACTTGTCTGGATTTCATTTTTCTATCTGAAAAATATCCCTTCACAGGAAATTCAGGCAGTGTCATTAATTAGCCCCTAATTGGAAAAACACTTCAACAAGTATTCAGTTAGGTGTTTTCCTAAAGAACATTTTAAACATGTGCTTGAATGACATCCTGGATTGGAGTTTACTGCTTGCAAAATGCTTCATATGTAAAGACAAAACATGGTACATAAGAGTTATCTATATAATGTTTATTTATACACTCTTCAGTAGAAGAATAAAGTGATCATTTGACAGGGCAGTCAGCTTGTTTTCCTTATTACTGATAGTGCTTGCTGACTCTTTCTATGTACATTACTTTTGGATTAATTATTTTAGTGGACAGAGCTTTTATAAAACACAAACACAACTGGGCTAAGCTAAGAGTGAACTGTCTGACCTTTGAAATAATTTGACATGACAAAAATGTTCCATTTCCATATCACTAGGAAACCAAAATATTTCAAGCATTTCAGCAGGGGAAGCATGTCTATGATAAGGGTATTTCTCTGGGGTGAAAGAGATAAACATTCAAGCCTGTGTTTTCTCATTCTCCTGCTGAATGGACAGGTAGCCACAAGCACAATTCTGGAGTGAGTCCTCCCTGTCTGACCAGAAACTCTGCCCTCTTCTTCCCTCTCTCCAATTTCTGTCTGAAACTGTATTTTCCTGTGATATGATTTGATTTGGGGAGATCTGTATATTCTGACCAGATCTGGTTTCTTTAACAGATCCAATCTCTAAGATAACCAGATCTCTTACAGGTCTCACTCATTCTTCTCTGGTGGGGTTACAACTCCTACCTTAACCTATCCTATGTTTAAAATTGCTTCTTCATCTATAATATCAAACATTTCTCTCAGGAGGAGAGATAATCACAAATTCAAATGTTAAAGCCTTTCTTTTTGTTTCTGGGTCCCAAATCTATCTCATAATGTAGTGCAGTGGAGGGGAGAAAAGAAAATATTGGTGTTTATGGTCATAGGTATTCTATTTCAGAGAGATCAGTATCATCAGCAAAGCCAGGTGAGATCTGCCACCACCAAGTAATAATACCCTTGGTGGGCAGGTATTCCACCAAGCTGGATTGGTCTGGCACACAGACTTCAAAATATTTATTAAATATTTACACATAATTTTTTTCCTTCCACTTGCAATAAATGGACAAATAAAATACTGGAAGTGTTTTGAAGCACAGAAAGGAAGACTACACACTCAGAAACATCTCCAGCTTGTGCAAAACACAACAGCCTATCTGCTCAGCAATAGATGTTAAAGCACACCTGTCTCTACCCTCTACACCAAAACCTACTGGATAGAGAATCGTTTCAGTCTTCTCACCCATGAACCATTGTCACCACCACGAGGAACTCCTGAGCTCCAGGGGATACAAGAAGTCCCTACCATACAGGCAGTGTGACCTTCTGGAGATCTCACCTAGAAGTACCCCAGGGGGCACATGTGTGGATGGTAGAAAGCAGCTCCATTTCAGTACAGACACAACAGGACTGAGAACATCAGCTCTGACAGGCACTGGCAAACTAGCTGTACCTGACCAACCACAGTGAAATGGACTGATGGATAATCACCTCCATCCTCTGACCCACCAAATGATGAGGTGCAACTCTATGCTAGGGGGAATCTTAAGTGTGTGGCTTGTTGGGTGTGGAAATTTGGCTGTGAGAGGAATATCCACAGCAAGAAGTAAAATCAATTTGTGCAGG
The DNA here is from genome assembly GCF_015227805.2 of Hirundo rustica. Taxonomy (NCBI): domain Eukaryota; kingdom Metazoa; phylum Chordata; class Aves; order Passeriformes; family Hirundinidae; genus Hirundo; species Hirundo rustica. The sequence goes on along the minus strand of NC_053453.1, from coordinate 18,552,883 downwards.
CCTGTTTAACTTCAGTGAAAAGTAATTTATGTGATCTACAAATGACAAATCCATTTTGGGTACAAATTTGAAAAAAAAATACATAAATATGTATATGAGTGTGTGTGAGTGTGCCATTTGAGAGAAGAAAAGAACAGGACATCATTGTTGTGATTTTTACTCTTAGTTACTTAAATCTCTTTATATGCATACTGTAACACAAACCATCTTGTCAAAGAGATTATTCTGATGCATTTTCCCTTTTGAATTATTGGTAAACATTTAACATTTGATTCAGGGAATCAAATTATTCATTTCTTCCAGGAAAAGTAAAAACCCAAAGACTAGGAAAGAAAAATATTAAACAAACATCATATAATTCTTGGATCCTAGTGCATCCCAGTGCTATTTTTTTGGGTTTTTTTCTCTACTGAATTCCTTGTAAAGACAAAAATGTAACTTTACAAAAGATTTGAAAATGTCTTGTGCTGAAACAGTCAAAATGCTTCCTGTTTACTAAAATATTTCATTTGTTGCTAGAAACACTTTAGAATCTATAGTTAAATCATAACATTATTGAAGTAAATTATATTAATAACAAATATTCCAGTTTAGTTCAGTGAGGAGCAGGACTTCATCAATAGCTCTTTCATCATTTTCTTTGGGTATATTGAGGGCTTATTCTCTCTGATTTCCACAGAAAATATTCCCAAGCTTACTAAAATTAGTGAAACGCTCTTCCACGATTTCTTGTCATCCCGGTGCTTCTGGGATCAGGCCCAGAAAGAGTAAGGAATGGGTCTCTTGAGAAAAGATAAAGTCTTTAGAATTGGGGCAAAGGAGAAGTCTCAGGAAAAACACAGGGAAAAACCATTGCACGACTCAGGCTTAAGCTTCCCTGGAGCAGCTAGGTCAGCGGGTGGGGGAAGCCGTTCTCAACCCAACAGAGCCCTCTTCCCATCAGGGAGAGCCAACATGAGAAACTGGAGAGAGCTTAAATCCCCTGGCTCCCTGGGCCCTCCTCACAGAACTTCCCACAAAAAGGCACAAGGGGTCTACAGATTTCATATCATCCGCTGCTCACTTGTATGCGCCATTGGAGGGCACTTAATCATGTATATCTACAGAGGCAACACCCAAAGTTTTCTAGAATATTTCTGTTCCCCAAACAGATACATAAGCAACAAGTACAAAGGAGTTAGTGGAGTAGAGGTAATATACCATTGGATATTATTCAGAGATTTCTCAGGAATCTGTAATATACAAATGTCGGATTTACTTTATCAATCCCAGTAAAAGGTTTTTTGGGTTTTTTTGGTAAAAAGGAAAAGAAATAAAGGCCTTTTATAAAAGAATGCTACAGGATATAAAAGACACTTCTAGTCAGATATTCCAAAAAATATTTTTGTGGTGTCATAATTAGTTTTTCCTTTAAGGAAAATAATATCACTACGCTTCATCTCTATGTATTTCTGCTAAGTTGCTTGTGCATTTTCAGCAGAAACAGTTTAAAAGATCTCAATTCAGCACCTATTTGAACTACATAAGCGTCCACGTGAATAAACTGTATGACTGCCTTTCATTTAAATGGGTACCTTTTGGGTTGAGTGGACAGTGCACAAGTTGTTAGGTGATGATGGAAACATATCTCACCAATATTTAATTATAGCTCTGGAAAGGGTTTTTCTTTTGCAAATCAGAACTGTTTTGATATTATGTGTTCTCTTGAGTTCTGTTATTTTGTAGCATAGCTAAGGATTTCAGAAAACTGGTCATAATTAGAAGACATGAGTGCATGATTCACATGCTGTTAATTAAACTTGTTAATAACTCTCAAAGCTTTTTCATGTGACTGGCAGCTACCTGGGAGCTCAGTACATGATAGTTTGTACCTGTAAATGTGAGGCAGATGACACGTGATTCAGAAGACCATCTGGTGAGGGGAAAATCTGATTTTCCCCAACACAGAATAGGGGAAACAATGTCCCAGCCTGGAAAGAAGACTCTCCATCTCTCTTTGTTTTCCTTTTTCTAAACACAAAGATTTTCCCTGAAAGCAAATACTAAAGAAGGTTTTACTAGCACACTAAACAACACATATAAACACAAATGAACAAGAAATACAAGAACTGTGAAATTATGCAGCCTCAAAGGCCTGTCTACAGAATTGCAAATTAGAGAAATAAGCAAACTTGAGAAGACCAGAAACTATTCATTAACTGATAAATTTTAATTCTGAGTAGAACAGTTATTTTCAGTAATATTCAGTGGTTTATTGCACAACCCCCAATTTGAGATAATTACCAATGATCAATCTTTTCTTAATTATACCCCAGTTTTGACTATAGTGGCAATTCAGGGTGTGCAAGACAAACTCAACTGAGGAAACATAAGGTGATTAAAAATCAGATAAATTCAAACTATTTTGTTTAAGGCAGATATTATGGTGTACATTCATACATAACAGAGCAGCTCATGGAGAACATACATGAACAGATGAATACTGAAAAACTATCAAGTGGGAAAACATTAAAGAATAAAATAATCAATGCCAGTTCCTAATACTTATCTGAAAGTCTACTGTATCTTATTAAGTAGTAAATAACAATGACTGGAAGATAGTCCAGTCTAATCTCACCTTGTACAGTGACGGTAGAACAAAAAACTTGCCTACTAAATCTGGATGGTCCTACAATAATCTCTTCCACAAAGAAACAAAGTTGAGCCTTAGAAAACATCAGTTAAGAGTGGTAATCAGGCCAGGAATTAAGTGAGAAAAGTGTCGGACTACAAATATGAGAGAAGATAAGTCAGAGTTACTAGGTGAAGGAGTACATTGCTTTATTTCTTTTGCTTCTCATGCAAGCAAGACACTATCCAACAATTATCCACTTCTTATTGCAGTAGGGTATTTATTCAGAGTCCTGAATCTCTGCCCTATATCTGAATTTCCTGTTAATGCCTTTAGTGAACATTAATATTGTACTATTTTCATCTAGATGTACACTTTGAAAATGGCTGAGCCAGACAAATGCTGCTCTTTGTGAATACATTAGGATCTACGTCTGGGAAAGCAGGCAGTCACAGCCATATTTTGCTCCATAAATGCAAAGCCTGCATTTTGTTACCTTTGGAGGAGGCCTACTCAGCATATATGTTACACCATCTCAGGAAACAATAAAAAGTTCATTTGTCCATTGGACTCTCATTTAGTCAAATGATTAAGTGGTATTTTTTTCTTATTGCCTGGATTTCGAACTGCCTTCTCTTTTTCTAGCTTTAGGCATTGCTTATCCCTTTTATTGTTTCTCCTAATGGCTTATTTCCTTCTGGTAGGTATTTCATCACTCCTTCGGTACAGCTGTGTTAGTATATCTATGGAGATATATGGAAAGCTTTACTGGATTTCTAAAAGATTCTGTCTGGATTTTTGGAGATAGTGTCCTTTACACAGTGAGGTATCTACTGACAGGAATGAATGAGATGTTATAAAAAATCACTAACATGCAACATGATTTCAACAGAAATTAAGTGCTCAGCAACTTTTGAAAATCTCAGAAATCATAGATCTCTAGTAGACTGCTGGTGCTAAATGCTCTTTACCTGATCAAGTCACTGAAAAAGTGCTTCATTACAATGTAGGCAGCAGAGATTATTAAGTGTAGTTCTTCAAGCCAGTTGCTGGGAGGTGGCAACCCCAACCCTGCTTCTCTCTGGGCAGCGTTCATATTTGGAGGACAGGAGAGCTCTCACACTGTCACACTGCTGCTGTCTTCTTCTCCTCTGAAAACTGGTTCCTTTCCTCTGAAAACCTCCTTGCCACCCCCTCCCTGCAGTTCTGACCATTGGCTAAATCTTATTTGGCAAAGGAATATCAATTGGCAGAAGAATATCAGTAAACAAATAACTATACAAATTTACAACAATAAATATTTCAATGCATACTAAACCCCACAACAAATTCAAAAGACGATGTAAATTGCTATGTTTTACTACAGTATAGTTTCTGCGATGCAAGAGCCAGGAAACAGAAAACAGCTACCTGTGTACACTCAGCTGAGGTAAATCAACACTGCTTTCTTGAAGCAAACCGAGTTACAGCAATTCATAACAGGAATTTGACCCCTACATTGAATAAGATTACTGAGACATTTGGATTTTCTGTTTCTTCCTGATTAGAGTAAATGAAGAGGAAAGTAACTGTGCAAAAGACCTGAAAACTTCACCCACCTGTAAGTAATTGACCTTATGATAAAGTCCGCCATGGCCCTTTGCTGTGGGGAGGGGAAGTGTCCAGAATCTTCAGGCAGATAGCTAGCTGTACATGCTTGAGGAAATCCTTTCAGACCAGCAGACTATTGATTCTGAAAAGGCTGTATTTGATCATTAATCTTGAGCCACTCAACACAGGTCAGTGGAGACAAAATATTAACCACTCGAAAGTGCTTTTAAAGAATCTCAGACCAAAATAAAGAGAAATATTATGTACATTTATCTGTAATATAGATTTTTCTTTCTTGTGTTTGCATATCTTGCTCTTGTTTTCTTTCAGAAAATTGCATTTATGGTAGCACACAAAAACCTTCCATCTGCAATCTCAGGCATAGGCTGTGTAAAAAAGTGATGAGGTAGGAACTTGTCTGTCAGAGAAAGTAGATTTATTATTTTTTTAATTACTTCTATGTTGTCAATTGAATCCAGGTCAAATAGTGTGCTCCTTCCATGAATATCTCTTGAGTTATCACCTAGCAGTAGGTGATAGTTCTAATTGGAGTATATTGAAAATTCAGCAGAAATCAAAGTTTTGGGGATTTCTATATTGTCAGGTCCAAAATATTCAAAATACCTTATGTATAAGACTTTCCAGCACTTCCAAATTGGCACTGCCTGAATTATTCTTTCCTGTGCTCAGGTGTCATGTGTTTGAAGTGCCATCAACCCCAAGGCATGGCTGGGGAAATGGAACAAAAAAATGAACCAAAAATGAACCACACAGCTGTCATGTTGTGTATCTGGAAGGTCCTTTCCCCTGGGATCTGCTTGTGAGGGCAGACCTAAAGACCTTTCCTCATGGCCTGCACTTCTCCTCAGGAGGTGGTAACACATAAAACACCACTCTGGTCTATTTTTCACAGCGGGCTGAAAACCACACCTGTTTCCAGCTTCTTCAGAAAAAGAAGCCATTTAACAGTGAAAAATCTTCTAAGGATTCTGTAGTTTTAATATCTTTAAGGTCTGATTATAGCATGGCAAAAAGTGCTTTAGGCTTCCTAAATTCAAACATACACTGGCTGAGAAGATACTCTCTTCAACTCCTATTATTTTAATTCTGGAATTATTTTCAGATGGAGTTATTTAACCCACCAGAATGAATTTTTAAAAATTAGCCTCTTTCGCCATCTCTCACAAGTACTTACTGTGCTTACTTACTGACTTTCTTGCAGAAAATTGCAATCTTTTTTAATTGTGGCCAAGCATCATGGATTGAAACCTTAAAGGAATGTTCATAGAGTGGATAATTTAACTCCAGTCTTAGATGAGCTTCTCATTCTCTTTTTCTGTTATCTTCTCACCCATGGACATTAGAGATAATTCCTTAGCACTGTAGCTTCATATTCTGATTGCTTTTGTTTAAAAAGGTCATCCATAATTTTGTTTGTCTGATCTACCCTAAACTGTGAGAGAATGGCTTAGTATGAAACATTTACAATGTTGTTAGAGGTATTTATGTTGTTGTGGGGTTTTTTTTGTTTGTATGTTTGTTTTTTTAATGACCTAATGAACACTATGTCTAGACTAGAGCTGCCTGATTAGTACTGTCAGAGGGAGAAATTGTCTCTTTCTTCATTCACTTTTCCATCCCTTTCCTGAATACAGGAGTATCACAAATGAATCTAAATCAACTCAGAATTTTTAAAATATTTTACTTTTAAATTTGCATCGGAGACAAGCTCCATTTCTCCTCAAGGCCAATTTGAAATTCTGGTGAGTATGTAAAATCTTCTCTGTGACCAAATGAGTCTTCAGATATGTAAAAATACAAGGAAATTGTCCAGAGGAGAATTTTTCTGGAAGTGTTAGCAACCTAATTATCACAGATGGTGGTAAGCAGAGGAGAACAGGGACACTAAAAATAAGGAGCAGAGACACAAACTGGTAGCAGAGAGATCTATAAGCTTACAGAGAGATCTGTAGATCTTAACAGGCATATCTATAAGCTATTCTGTTTGCAGTGTATTTCTTGTTTGTTAGGATAATTATTTTTTTCCGCAGAAGGTTAGGTGGTTGAAAAAAAAAAAGGGACAGATAGCTCTGTACTAGAAGTCAGTAACAGAAAGTTTACTGAGTTCTGAGCAGGAATTGAAGGGTTCCTGAATAGTCATGTCTAACTTTTGTCCTTGAATGGTAATTACAACTTGTCAGAAATACCAGTTGTTTCTAGATGAAGTTCAGCCCTATCTAGAATATAGAAGAGCTAGAAGATCTAGAAGATCTAGACTTCTCTGGTAAATATATTTCCCCTAATCTGCAATTTTAAAAATACATTTAAACTTATTTTTACATGGCTTCTGTAAACACAGGGCAGAGTTGGTCAGGCAGTTTTTGACAAAATTTATTTTTCTTGAAAGGTGTTGTTTCATTTAAGCTGAATCATTAATGGGTCTGAACAGCTTTTGAAGATGCATTCAGTGAGATTTTTGAATGATAAAATTTTGACCTATGTTTTGGTACAACTACATTTTGAGAATATGTGTTCCAAATATTTTGTTTTAACCTGAAAATTACAAACCCCAAAGTTTTCTGTGAAGCAGAACCTGCATTTTCTGTCCAGCACAGAACTGGTGAGAATACACTGCAGAACTCTGCAGATTCCTCAGCTGCCTGCAGCTTTCTCAGCAGTTTTATTACAGAGTTAAATGAGCTGCATTTTAATTGCTTTCTAGGTTAATACATCCAAGAGCAAACTGCTGTATCCTGTTTAAGGTCTGCGGAAGTTCTCGCTGAGAACTGTGCTAAGCAGAATAGAAATGGGAAAAAAAAAAGAACCAAAAATTCTCTATAGATAATGCAGTATTTTCACCTGTCTTTCTATTGGTTCTCACAGATTATAAGTAATTTTGGAATGATCGTCATAATTTTATACTGTTGTAAATTGGTTTTCTTTTTTGTCTTCTTGCCTTTGTTTTCCCAATGGGAGCTCATATTAGCTACCTTTTCCATAGAGCTCAGACAGGTTGTGACAATCCAGGTCAGAAAAACATGATTACTGTGTCATTGACAAATCTTACAATAACATATGCTGTAAAGAAGTGTGGAAAGATATACAGGTCAAGCATATAACAAATACAATATATTTCACATCTAATAAATTAACATAATTGCCAAAAAGCAAAATCAGTCAAACTGAAGTGTGCTATTTACATTTCCGACTATGCATTTTGGGCTCTTATATTAAGATAGCAGTAAAAAGAGGGGAAAATATGCTTGATGAAGTTCCATGCTCTGTACTGTTTTGTGTTGCTTTGATTTGTAAAATAAGACCACAAGTCAGGCAGACTGGTAAGTGCTGCTAGTGGGAATTTTCTGAAACAATTTCACTAGTAATGATTTTCTAGATAATAGAAGCTTGTATGAAAATGAATTATTTTATTTGCTATGATACTGCTTTGCTCATGTTTTAGGCTATTTTAAATGCTTCCAAAGTAGCCACTGCCTGGGCTTTTAGTCCAAACAAAATATAATACTCAAATATTCAACAAGCAAGAAAACCGAGCTCCTCTTTAATGCCCAGAACAAGCTCCCACGTACTAAAGCCATGGGTCAAAGAATGGGGTGACAAAATTAATAAACTACTACTGCATTATAATAGTAACTAAGAAAGCTTAGTTACCATTATGTATTTTTCCAATCATTGCCTAATACATGGGTTGATAATTTAAACTTTTAGAGGTCCTATGACACAATAATAATATAGAAAGGAAAGGAATATCAGAAGAAAAAGAGAGAAAGGATAAGATTTAGTCTACATTAACTTACACATCTAAAATGCAAACATCTAAGCCTGAACTATTTTCCCTAAACTCTTTATAGTCACTGAGGAGAAACAGGCAAAGACAGATCTGTCTCACTTTCAGATAGCAATGAAAAGACAGGTCACATGCTCATCCTGTTGCTCGCTTCTTGCCAAAAGAAAAAGCTAAAATGACCATCTCAGACTGAAATGACCAACTTTCAGCCACCTGTAGTTAGATTAGATTACTCTTACCCTAGCTAGCCAAGTCTTTTTTTGATGAAACAAATTGTTTGAATGGAACAGCTCGAAGTTTGTCACAGCAATAATTTACAAGGGAAAGGCACAGATCCTTCCTGAGCTTTTTTCTTTTGAGACTTCTCTTTACTCTAGATACTTTAATTTTACAGTCAACTTAGTAAAAGTTTTGGGATGAATTAGTATGTCTGTCGCTATTAAATCGGGGCTGCCCTCTATCACGTATGATACTCACTCACAGAGCTGAATAGATAGCTCAACTCAGCACACTGGCGCTACACCACTTGTGGCAGCTTAGTTTCCCTAAATGTAGCTGTAAAGTGAGGCTTTCAAAGGATCTGTGACTGGTTACCAAAGTGGTCAGAGGAGCAGGGTGTCTTCCATTAGTTAATGAACTGCTCTTGATGAAGTTGCAGTGCCACCCTTGCATTACTATCTGACTAAAGCCCTTCTGCAACCTACCCTGAAGTCCCAAACCTGTAGACCATTATGCAAAAATTACACTGGGGCAAAGCAAATAGTTAAAGCTTGAAAAAGCTGTCACACATGCATTGCCCTATCTCTGCCATAGTCAAACCCCCACCAGGGACAATAGCATCTCCTATGTAATTCTTGTCAGTCTGCAAAAGCTTTCAGAGAAATTTCTCTGTATTCTGTAACCTCCTGTGTTAGAGTTCAGCAAATATATCTCACTATAAAATAGTCCAGAATGTCCTTCTTTCTGGAAAGGTGCTTTGAAGTCTAAAACCTTGTCTATATTTTCTAAATGCATCACCTTTCTTGTCCTTATGTCTTCACAGATTTTACTTCACTAGTATTATTGCAACTCTTACTGCAAATCTCATCATTCATCTTTGTTCTTTGTGAGGAACAGGAAAATTAAGCCTTCCATTCGCATTAAGAAAACTTCACAGGGCAAAAATATTCTCACTTTAGGAAACCTGAATTTGTTTCCTGAAACTTCCATTCATGCTTACTGAAAACAAAATTGTTCTGTAAGTGCAATTTGGTCTGTGCTGATTTGCATGAGAGTGAACATAACCCCAGCAATGCACAGCAAAACAGCTCACGGCAGTAGGCTGACATGTTATGAGTCTCCAGGCAAAGTAAGTCTTATGACAGATCTAAAAATTCAGTGCATAATCCAAAACATTACTGTAAGTATAGTAAATAAGCCATTAAAGAAAATTCCATACTTATCACTTACTTAAACTCTTAATACAGCTTAGCAATTAGTACATTCATACTTCTATTCCTCAGTGGTTACAGCTACACCACACTTCATTGAAAACAGAATGGGCAGAGATAGCAATCGATCTGACCCGATGGGAGCAACTTGGTTTCTATTGTTTGTGGCTTTTTTACCCTCAAGAGATTAGACTCTTAAGAAGAGAAAGGTTTCATGATGTTTTTTAGGACAAATCCCAAAGGATTTGAACTTTCCCTTAACCAATGGGTCACAGATTAGTACAGTAAGCATTTTCCTGGTTTGTAGGATTTTCAATTTTATTGATGGCTGAGGAGTGCTGCACCTGTATGGATCAATTTATTCTGAGAAGCCACACTGGATATGCCCCTTTTTCTGTGTGCTCAGCTGACAGCTGCAGAATGCTGGGTGAGGCTGGAGGGGTTCCAGATTCAGCTCTGCTCCCCACACCCCTCCCACTAGACAAGACTGCACGAGGTCCTGAATCACAGGGTGAACCTGAGCATGTTCCTTTCAAAGCTTGAAAGGTCCACATTTCCTAAGTGTGAGGCTATTTAAGAATATATCTGGTTTATCTCTGTTTTTGCACATCTCCAAATAGCTGTCTGACGAGTTTCTAAGGGAAATGAAGCCCAGGCTAGTTACAAAGGTTGTGAACTACAAGGAATTATTAACAAGAGTCCACTAAGTCTGGAGCCTATGATTGCCTGACTTTCGGCCTGCAGCGTGTTCCTGTGAGAAAAAAATGCTCCGTGGGAGTACAACAAGTGACCTTCTACCTGGGGCATGAGGAGGCATGACAGGTGCTCAGGTGCCATGTGTTATTTGTGACACGTGGCAGCTCTGACTGCCCTTCACTTGCCAGCAAGATGACAAGACCTAGAAAAACAAGGAACCTCGCAGGTTTTGGGCCTGATGCCAGTTCAAGAGCTGAGTTTGAAGGAATAACTCTTTTCCTTTCTCCAGCTCAACTCCTGACCCTAATTTTCTTTTACCCTTTAATTCTGGAAAAAGTGCAGAGGAGCAGGCATTCCTCCTCTTTCCTTCACATTGCCAAGCCTTTTTAAGGTTAATTTCTCTGAACATGGATCCTATTTTTCTACCACCTGCAATAATAACTCACTTTATGCCTACTTTTCCCTTCTCCAGTCTTGCAGGTCTGTTTGGAGTGCAATGTTTCTCTGTTCTAAGATGAATTTTACCCTGTTCATCATAGCCCCATTAGCAACGTGCAGCTGCAGGGACAAGCATCTGATGCCCCTGTCTTTCCTGGGGGACAAAGGGAAGAGCTACTCAAGCCCCAAGCACAGCCCCAGGAATGTGCACAGGAGGCTCAGAGCCCTGGAACAATGTGAGGCACATTTCCTATCCTTCCTTAGAGGCTAATAATAACTTTGCTTGTATGAGGGAGGCCAGAAAACAGAAGCATCCTGGAAAAGCTCCAAATTTCTGCTTCCACTGGGCAAGTAGGAGGGGATGTGGAGAAAAAAGGGAGCCCTTTCTAGGCTCTGGCACTGCCCAAGTCAGACCTCCTTGACTCACTCAACAGGACTACTAAATGTAGTCAAAAAAATTGTCTCTTTTTTTTTAGGTGTTGAGGAAGAAATTCAACTGCATTAAATCCATCCCATTTTGTTGATTATTGTTCATTACACTATCACCTTGTGTGTTCCATCCACCCACCAGATTCCATAATCCATTTCCATTTTTTTAAGACAACTTTTAAAAGTTGCTTTTGGACCTCAGAAAGTGTTTTATTTTTGCACAAGTATATGTGACTGAAGCCAACATCGGCATTGCAGGTATTTACAGATGTTGCTGTAGTGGCCTAGAGTACCCTCGTCCTGGAAAACCCTCTGAAAAATCTCTCACATGTTCTTAGAGAAGAAATAAACTTTTTCTTGTATACATAAATCAAATTCAAATATAAACCACTGAGAGCTTTCTTGGCCTTGAACTGATATACCCAGGGTTCATACACTCCAGTACTATATAAATAAGAACAAGATTTGAATGTCCTATTTTTACTGCAGTGGCCTTCAAACATGCAAGCAGTACTTGTGAAGAATGTGCCTGACATTTAAGTCTGTTAAGGTTTCTGAATAAACCTTTCCTTTATTTCCTTGTCCCAAATTCTGCTCATCAAGTTTTAGATGCAGTTTTCTCTTATTTCCCTCATTCTCTTCTGAAGATGCAGAACAGAGTTTTTGACATGCTTTGGAGCTTTGAGGTGTAATGTACCATAGTTCAAATCTATAGAACGCAAAGCAACATTAAATGAATGTTCATATTGGAACTTAGTACAATTAAAAAGCAGCAATAAGTAAGGATAAAATAATGCAAAAATGTATTTTACTTAGGATAGGAATATTTATTCTGGGGGACGAGGAAGTTTCTAGCTAAAAGGAAAAGGATAGCAGCTCCTAGCTGATGGGCAACTCTTACAGTCTTTTATGAGACAAACCATACGTCTGTTTAATAGGAGGGAGGCACCATACAAAAGCAGTAGGTTAGTTCACACTTATGCATGCTTGATTTACTACAGGTCACAGATCACTCTGTGTGCAGGAACATGTCCTTGAAAGGGCAAATAAATTCACTAAGTTTTCTGATTTTACTCTGGGCATAGCAAACTATTAGCTGGAGTAAGAGATTTTTAGTGCACTTGTTCTTTATTAGGGAGAAACCTGAATTTCACTTTAACTGCTTCAGGGTGATCAATAGGGGAGGTAGAAATGAAGGCTTTCAATGTCTCTCTGGTTTTCATATACTGGTAAGTTAAAAAAAAATTCTAAATCATAGCGGGGTTTTATTTTTTCACATAAAATATGAATCACTTGAGGATGATACTTAGAACTTAAAATTCACTAGAAATCAGAAACACGTGCTCACTTATAATATAAAAATGTCACCAATATATTTAGAATTATGAACAAACAAAAGTAGGCTTTAGAGTGCAATTTCGAATGTAAAATGGAAGAATCAATGAAAAATTTTGACAGTCTTCCCTGCTGTGAGAGCAAGGCAAGGACTGTATTCAAATTATGGTTAAAACCCTTTCCAGATCACTAGTTTTTCAGGTGGTCAACTCTATTCATACACTTAGGAAAAATGGTGTATGAATACACACCTCATATAAAATTAGGTTGGAAATTCTACTAAGTAGCAAGCACTGAAAAGTACTAGCCCTGAAACCTCAAATCTGAATGACCTTTGAGAAAATATAGGCCGCCTATAGGATTCAGGAAATTACAGTGATTAAACCATTATGTTTATTAACTTTCATTTGATTGTTGTTCATCCTCGGTGTGCTGCTTTCTGTCAGGGTAACTTGGGGACATACTGTATTTGGGTCCAGAAGAGGAAACACTTGTCTATATTGCACATTAAATAAAAGCAATACAGGAGAATTTTCTTTATCCTTGTAAGTCTGGAATACTGTCCATCTGAGATAGATTGAAAGCTAATGCACAGGAAAAGATAGAGTAGACTAAATCATATATACCTTCTACCTGGCATATCTTGCAATTTCTATGGGGGAACTACAGGGGGAACTGCATGATGTGACTCCTGAGGCTCCTGCCCATGGCCAGGAGTTGCACTAATTGATCCTAGTGGGTCCCTTTCAGCTCTGATATTCCAGGTATGCTTCCAACTCAGCATATTCTCTGATTATATTATTTCATTGCCTGTATTAAGAACAGAAGCAACAAATTCACATATTTATCATTGAAGGAGATATCAGGTCATGCTCAATGTCACTTGGCAGGAAGTATTGTGTGGAAGCACATTGTTTTTTTCTGCCTGGAAGATGACTGTTGTTGTGAGGTCTTTTATTTCATATATGTGATCTGGGCTTAACTGATGCTTTAGTGAAGATTTTCTTCAACAATTGCTATGTTTCCTCTCTATGAATTGAAGATTTCTCACTTCTGTTATCCCTAACTATTGCAAATGGAAAAGAAGGTTTTTTCCTCAAGCATACAAAAACCCCCTAGAACAGGACTCAATTGCAGCCCATGTCAGCACTTGCATAAGAACAATGGTTTTGTTTATTGTCTGCTGGGTCCTCTCAATAGGTTTTCCTGAAGACACATGGTAATACACCATAATATGTATTTAGACTATTTCAAATCTGCATATGGGGTGAAGCTGGAAGAAAAAAAGAAAATAGTCATCCCCTTGTTAACAATCACCTTTCATTTTGACCCACAAAACTGTAAGTGCAGATACTGTGCCCACAGTACTGTGTGGCTGGGCTCCCAGCACTCCACCACGGTGCCTTTTAAACATGTGATTGATCTCAACCACCTTTTTTGTTGAAAGCTCAGGACAGTAGCAAATATATAGCACATATTTATGTTATACTTCATCCCAGCTCTTTCTTCTTCCCAGAACATCTCTTCATTGCTGGCCAAAGACCCAAAAGGCTGAAGAAAAGCAGACATAATTTTTGAAGATTTTCTAAATGTTTATTGCTGTTAGGGAGTAATTCTTATTGCTGAAATTGAGCTTACACCAAGTATCAAATAGTACAAGAGAAATGGATATAAAAAGAAATAACATTAAGTACCTATTATATTTGCTAATATACATAAGCACTCAAAATAGGCTAAGAACAATTATCTAGGATTTTAATATTCTGTGGTCAAGTTTCTGTCTCTGTTCAAAACTGTACTGAATTCAATAGAGATTTCTTGTGTAATAGTATAACTGCAAGAATAATCTGACTTGTTTTGTCTGATTTTTGGGACAGTGTTTATAGCCTTGAAGTCCTCAGAACACAAATATGCTCAGATTTAGATAAAAGAGCTCCACCTTAATCCATTCATTAATCAAGACTGTTTAATAAATCTGTCTGTCATATTTTAATTTTTTTTTTTTTTTTGGCATTGTCAGATGTTTTCAAGATGTCTGTGAAGTTAGGAAGGTCACTCTGTATGGTTGTCACCCTTCTCCAAGCTACTGAATCATCTGTTGAGGAAGAAAAATATTACATATAAAAGCTGTTTGCAGGATTTTTAAAATAGAGAGATGCATAGTGTATCTGAATCATATCTTTTAGATTATTTGTGGAATTGGACCCAGGTTGTGGTATGTATATTTAAATTTCAAGTGAAAAAAGATAAAATATATTTCTCTTCATATCAGTTTCTTCATTAACAATGAATAAATGGTAGCTAACACAAAGAAGAAGATGCAAAACTGCGAGGAATATACCTCAGAGTATTGCAGGTTTTCTATAGAATTTTTACCATTCCTTATTTAAGGATATAACTTGAAACAAAACATCATCTGGTTTAGAGTTCAGTAGAAGAGAATAAAAGGATTGTTTTAGTTTTGTCTTTTGTTTTCATCATCCAGAGTAATTCCACAGAATGGAACATAGAACAATGAAAGGAAAGATGAGCATAACCACACCTCTTTTTCTTTTCCTTTTCTCCTGGGGATGTGGGAAGGGGAGGTTGCTTCTCCTTTTCTTAGAAGAGAAAGTGGCATTATGGAAAATAAGGAAGCAAACCGCTGCTGTACCCATAGCAGACTCCTGATTCAAGAAGCAGGAAGCTGCAACTCTGCCTGTCCCTTAGCGGTCTTTGTTTCTCTTGATCACCTGATTTATCCACAGGAATGAGTAAGCTTTTGTTAGATACTACCAGTGATTCACATGATTAAACTTTTTTTTTTTTTCATTTCCACAATACAAAGCATAAACCTCCAACTAATTATTCTTGTTTACCTACTTGGCAAATGAATCTGGGTGAAGGTGCAAATGTGAAATAGCTCTCTGACTTTTAATATTCAGTGTCTATTTCATAGCAACTAAGTAGTTACCCTGAGACAAATAGATATTGGGTTTTTTTAAAGGATTGTCCCTAAGTTTTTACTCACTATAACCCTGATTTCAACAATCATTATCCACTTCTTTAGGAATCTGTAATTTTGGTGGTTGAGGTGTAATATATATTACATAAAATTATGAATACTAGCAGTATATGAACCTTTAGGTAGGATTTAGCCTTCAAATGAAGACTCTAAAATAGTGTCTTATTGCCTCTAATTGCCTCTAATACAGGCATTAAATATGTGTCTAAACTAGCCTTGTAAATAATTGAGACTTGTTCACTACTGTCTATGAAAAATCAAGACTGATAAACTAAATTTAGGTGTCCAGGTGCCATCTCTCATGTCTAGATTCCTAGATGCAGCTTTCCTTTGTGATTTGAATTCTTTGCTTAGGTTGGGATTCAGCTACCAAAACATGAATGTATGGTGTTTTAGTTCACTTATGAGACAAACCTGGGAGGAGCGGCCAGTTGTCCAGAGTGCTGTGCAGGCCTTCAGAAAGGCCTTGGCATTTTGGAGAGACAGGCAGAGAAGTGCCTTCTGAAATCCAAGAAAGGCAAATGCAGGCTCCTGCACCTGGAGAGGAATAACTTCACACACCAGTACAGGCTGGGGGTGACCTGCAGGAAAGCGGCTCTGTGGAGAAGGCTCAGTCCCTAGTGGACCCCAAGCTGTCCATGAGCCAGCAGTGTCTCCTGGGGGCCAAGAAGGCCAACAGTGCCCTGGGCTCCATTATGAGCAGCACTGCCAGCAGGCTGAGGGAGGTGACCCTGCCCCTCTACTCAGCTTTAGAAAGGCTGCACCTGGAGTGCTGTGTCCAGTTCTGAGCTCCTCAGCACAAGAGAGACATGGAGCTCCTGGGGAGGGTGCAGGGGAGGGCAGCAAAGATGATTAAGGGAGTGGAGCATCTGTCTTATGAGGAAAGACTGAGGAAGCTAGGCCTGTTCAACCTTGAAAAGAGACTGAGAGGTGACCACATCAATGTCTGTCAGCATCTGCAGGGAGGTGTCAAAGGATGGACCAGGCTCTGCTTGGTGTTGTCAGGCATTAGAACAAGAAGTGACAGGCTGAAATTGATGCACAAGAGGTTCCACCTGAACAGGAGAAAGAACTTATCTACATGTGGGTGACCAAGCAATGGAACAAGTTGTCCAGGGAGGTTGTGGAGTTTCTTTCACTGTAGATATTCAAGAGCTGTCCAAATGCAATTCTGTGCCTTGTGCCCTGGGATGATCCTGCTTGAGCAGGGAGGTTGGATGAGATGACCCACAGTAGTCTCTTCCAACCTGATCCACTCTGTGATTCTACGACTCTGTAATTCTGTGTTGCTACTCTTGCATCAGGCTGTCTTTGTTGGAAGAAGATTGTCTATCATTATTCCTCTGTGACATCCAGCCCTCACTGACTATCGAAATGCTGAAGTTTCAGGCAATATGCGTATGATGATATTTTGAGGCAACTGAATTAAGCCTTTCACAGATGGGAGTTAGTAACAGTTGTGAAAAATTTGGAATTTATCAAGACAAAAATTAGTCTGCATGCTGGTATAAAAGGATTCCAGTTCGAAAAGCAATTTTAGTAGTTTTGTTCCATATTATAGCAATGGCTTATGGAGATGAAGCTGGGACTATCCCCAGGCTACGGGGTTAGACAAAACTACTTAGGGCGGTGGTTCTGTCAGCCTCGTGTAACCAACCCATCTGTAGCCTGATTGAATTCTCCACTCAGGTTTTGGATTTGTCCAGCCCTGTCCACCTCACACAAACATGTTGTTGCTAACTTGGGACAGCTGAAAATAACACCAAAATCACAGTAATCTGTTTTAATTTGTGTTTAAATTCTTTCATAGCCCTGTTTATCATTTTATCACTGCTTTTCAGACTCATTATATGTTACTATGCAAAATCTCTGGTTTGTTTTGCTTTGCTTTGTTTTGTTCTTCCCCCAGACACTTATCTGCTGTTTTCTTAGAATATAGTACTTAGTCTCCCACAGGCATTTAGTCTTTATGACACTATGAGCAAAACATAACGGTATAGAATCCAGTATACAATAATTCAACTGAAAATAGCTGTCATACACTGCAGATATGGCTAGCTAGAGCTGCGTCCATCTGCTGGTCCTCTTTCATTTTCTGATGGTCACCAGAGGTCAGTTCAACAATGCCTCCATTGATCCCTTTCTATCCCTTAAACTTTCACTAGTAAAAGAACAAAACTCTAAACATACACACAAAAGAGAGAAGGAAGAATGTGCTCATTGTGGTTCAACCGGAATTCACAAATACAGAAAAGATCCTCTCTGCTGGCTGTTTCCTCCTGCAACTTGACTTCCGAAATAGGACAATCTTTTTGTACAAGACACAAAAACAAAAATGCAAAAAAATCCCACCAGAAAGCATGTGACTTCCAGAATTGCCTGTAGCTTTCCTGGCACTGTGTTGAGAAATATTTCTTCATCTCACATTGCATAATCATCCTTGACGCATTGTTTGTTCCAGCTCAGTGATGTCTTCATCAGATAAGAACCACAAATCTAATGGAATATGAGGAGTGCTCCCCAATGTTGTATGGGGGATTTTTGTGGCTTTTTTTTTTAAGTGTCATAATTATGAAAGGTATTTTAAAATATGTCCTGGAGCAGATAATTTTTGAAACCCTAATTCTTGTTAGCTAATGTTCACAGTGCACATTTCCTGTCTTTTTCCAGTAAGCACACCAATTACAGCACACTAAGATCTCATATGAATGAATGAATGAATGAATGAATGAATGAATGAATGGATGAAAGAACTAGTAAAGGAAGGAAGAAATGTATATTTGACATAACAGGTTCCTAGGATAAATTTGACTTACTTTAATAAAATTGTACCAGGTAATAATTTACCCTGTAATGTTTCAATTACACACTTTAAGGGATTTACTCCAAATATGAGATTCTGTTGGTGTCACTGGGTCTGGATCAACTTTCAGAAGGATTAAATAGCTGCTTATTACTTCTTTTTTATTCACAAAATAAATAATTTTCTGCAGATAAACCACTTCACTGGATGATCATTCCTTGAACCTTGTATCTGTCATTTCTCTCTCTTCTGTCCTTCGTGAAAATATCTCTGTCCAATATTTAGCATTTATTCTTCAAATCCAGATTGCAGTCATGATTGCTCCAAATTTAATATAGAAATCTTCCTCTTAAACACACTCAAGGAACGTTGTGATATACTTCACGTTCTTTCATTTAATATTTTAATGACTGATTTCTTCATCTTCCTTGCTACTGTATCAAAAGCTCTGCTTAATATTCCAGAACATATATTTTGTTCCTTCCATGGAAATACTTATGCTGGACACTATTACATATCTAGAATAGCAGCTGATCACAGTGCCTCAAGAGAACATGAAAAGCCAAGTTGCACCTGACTCACAGCGTTTTCACTGGTTTTCCTCTTGTTATAGTGTGGAGGGAAGTAAATTGGCTCAATTTACAAATTATCACAGATTATTCCCTCAAGTTCAAACATAAGAATCTATTTAGTGTGTGTCTGGTTCCGTCCCGCACCAGGCGGGAGATGACCTCCGGCTAGCTCGAGTCAACCCAGCCACAGAGGGTCCCGGTTCGTTTCGGCTTCTCAGCTTAGCAGCTGGACCCGATAGTGTCGTGACAGCCGACAGCAGCAGAAGAGAAAAGGCTGGCTCTCAGCTTAGCAGGTTAAAAGATGTTTATTAGCTCCAGAGTTGAGGAGTAGAGAGGCTCAGAGCTCCGAGCTGAGAGCTGAGCGGCTGAGAGGCTGAGAGAGCTGAGAGAGTTTTTTCCTCCCTCCTATCCCCTATAAGCGGGGGAGGGGTTCCAGGGAGGACACAACAAAATAACAAATCAGGGAATTCAGGGGTAACAAGGTGTGCCCACCCCCAAGCCTTCGACCACTAAAATCCAGAGCTAAAGGAATTCCCCCCAGGGGACCTATCACCTGAAGCCCTCTCCCTGAGATTTCACAACCTGGGAGGGCTCCTCAAAGTGATAGACAAGCTGCCCCAGAGAGGGGGGTTGGGGCAGAGGGGATGTTACAAGTCAGGTGAGGAGTGGGAGGACTGACACAAAACACCTTATTATACAGACAGCACAAAAGGGATACAGAATTGGGGATACAGTGAAATGAACCATAACATAAACTTCTTATAAAAACCTAATAAAACAGTTCTGCACCACCACATTAGTGAAGCTTATGAGATGTGTATATTGGCCTTGATACTTGGTATTTTCACTAAAAATCTTGAATGATAGAAAAAAGAGTAAGTTTCAAAGGACTGAAAGAATTTTTGAAGATAGGATCAGAATTCAAAATAATTTTAGTTATTTGAAGAAATGCATGGAGAAAAAATGTCATCCCTTTAAGAACAAGACCAAAGTCACACCATTGGAAAAAATCTAAATAAGAGAGGAAGTGGTAAATAAGTGTAACTTTAGGAAAGGTGCTTAAAACTGTGGTGAGTTACTTTAAAGTCTGTATGTCCAGACTACAAATTTCCCAAGTGTTTTTGCAACCAGATGCAACCGTTTTAAATTTCAATAGGGGAGATTAATTTAAGACATCAAGATGTTCCTAACAATGAAACAGCAAAACACTGAAATTGATTGTGTGGGGTGATCATGAAATCTCCAGTTTTGAAGGTCTTTCAGGATAAATTAAGTAAGGTGTCAGAGTCCCATAGACGGAACTTATCCCTTCTTGAGCAGGGAGACTGACTGTGTAATTTTCTGAGGTGTTTTCTACCTCTTAGATATGTGCAAGTCTTCTTTTAAAAAAAAGATATTGGAGACAATGAAGGTAGACAAGTAAGCAAGGGTTTTGGTTTACATCACAGGTGCTAACGTGGGAATTGAAGAACAAACAATACTCGAAAAATACAATGAAATTATGAAAATGTTTTACCATGTATCGGAATCATGAAGACTCAAGTCTGAATAAGTCAGTGCCTCTTTTTTTTGTTCTTTGAAATACTTTGTTTTTATAGAAGATGGTATGGCCACCTTGAATAAAAAAGCCCCTTTTCCTCTTGTTTATAACTATTTTGTTTATGCAACAGAATACCTGAAAGAAAAAGCTGCTGGTTCATGGACAATTCCAATGGCTGTAATCAGATTAGAAGTATACTTCTGTACAAGGTTTTACTAGAGAGTGACTTTGCTGAACTTCTCTTTCTCTTGCATAATCACTTTGGCAAGTTTTCTGCCAAAGATTCAAGTAAACTGAAGAGAGTGATGATTGCATGGGGAATCATATCGCAACTGTTTTAATCACAAGAAATTCTGACTGAGTCATCCCAGGTTTCTTTTATTGCTTTTCAAGGTAGAGGTACCAAAACCAATAGCTTGGAGAGATTCTCAAGTTTACACCATCATGCAGCCCAGATATCTATCAGGGACTACTGCACTGTTTTCAGACACTTCACCAAAGAACTAATCTCAGACCCTAGGTTCTCCAAAGCTTTGTGTTTGCTGCCCAGCACCGGTGGAACTCCCGGGGCCTCAAAGTTTGCCTTGATAGTCCCACACTCTCCTGGGGACATGCTGATGATGACTCCAAGTGAATTTACTTAGGTACCAGCAGTTTATGGACTATAAATGTAACCCAATCAGAAGTCTCTACAAATCTGAACTGTTTCCAGTGTCCAAGATGGATTGTTTAGTGTTGGCTTAGGCAACTGTGCACAATACTGCATTATTTCTACCACTAGCAAGCACATGTATGTTCTCTGTACTGTATTATCTAGAACAATGCACAAGAAAACAATAATAACACTTTTGACTTTATTATTTTCTAAGCAGGAATGCAGAATTATGATTCATTCTGATTAATTAATTATTAGACAGGCTGATTCTGATTCACACACACTGGACACCTGAGTATAATGTTCTTAGGACAAAAATTAATTTCCAAACCCTATTAAAATCCCATTACAAGGTCATTTTTTGCATAAAAAAGTGAATTAAAGAAATGTAAGAAAATAAATGTAGAGTATGCCAGGGCAAGAGAAAAACAAATGTCTTGGTTGGATATTAAGCTGGGCTTCAACTGTTCAGTCATTTTGATAAATTTAGATGCTAGAATATTGATTGCTGTGGCTATTAGCCAAACTTCTCCAATTTGCAATCTCCGTTCTGGTCTTGGTGAGTACACACTGAAAGTAAGGCTATGTTAGTGTTGTTCCTGCACCCATGGGGCACAGTTAATAGTGTCAAACATGTAAATTAGAATAGTTGTATACCATGAGGTTCATTTTCTATAGGCCGTTATGTTCACTTATACTGTACAAGTACAGAACGGCACAGCACAAAGAGACACAGAGCAGAGATTACAAAGAAAAATTAATAACCAGAGGTTAACTTTTCTTATTTCCAAACTTTTCCTGCATGAACACAAAGACTAGGTTGCTTGCACTGCAAGCAGGTGTCTGTCATGCTGTCCTTCACTTCTTTGAGAAGGAGGTCTGAGGCAAAAATTCTCCTAGTCAACAGATCCCCTTTCCCTCTGGGAAGAGTCATGTGCAGCCCACAAGCAGTCAGAAAATCAAGACAGCTCTCTGATATTAGAACATACTGAAGGGGAGGAATGAGAAGTGGGCCAGTTTTATGTGCTCAACTGACAACATGATAGTAGTTGCTGTTTAAAGGAGCCATTGGATGATATAAAAAGGTTCTCTACATTCCCTGCCAAATCCTCCTATCAGGCTTCCATGAGTTCATATCAGGTCACTATGAGATTCTTTTCATCTCATAACACTGAACTCATTAATTTCCATGACTGATCTGAAACAGTAGCATGTATGGAAAAACCCCTAAATTTAGATGTATGACTAATCTGCTTTTGTTTTCCCTTTCCTGGATCCTCTTTCACATACAAAGTAGAATTTCAGCTTTGCTACAAAGCATCATTTTGCTTGTTATATTTCCAGAACATTGGCCTTATATCTGGTGTTCTTTGTTCATATTGACACTAATTGATAATAGCAGGTCTGTGACACTGCAGTAAGTTTTCCCACAGTACAAGCAAAAGCACTGCAGGTTAGGCTGCCAGCCGAGGCAGTTAATGCCTCTCTGCATTCTTTTCAGCTCGCCACAGAAGAGCGAGTTTATGGACACCTGGCACTTAAACATCCAGGACATTATTGCCTCTGTTGTTGCTCTTAATACTTACCTAGAAATGGTGTCACAGTACAATCGTATTTCAGAAGCTGTAACATATGAAGAAAAAAGGATCTGAAAGTCTTCATCTACACAATTTGTGATTAAAGCTTTAAGCTAATTTAATTAAAACTATTTTAGACAATTTTAAAAAATAATGGCAAATGTACTACTTGACTTAGGACTGAAAAACATAATAATGAGATGAACAGAGAATATTTTTTGGTGTGCAGAAATTAACTCTATGTAATATCAGCTGAATGTATGACAAACTCATTTTTCTGCCTTTTACTGTCCACACTTGTGTTGCAGTTGCATGACAAAGGGGAGTGAGAATAAATGGCTACCTGGACCATAGAGCTGATAATGAACTTGATGTGGCCCATTTCACATAACTGAGCTTTTTGATTAGCCACTGCCCTAGTATCTGTGTATACAGATTTGTGTGAGTGTCCTCAGAGTAACTCTAGTAGAAAAAGAGTCTCGAAGCATGAGCATTAAGTCATGTGATGCCTTTATATTTTTGTTTTCCCATCCTGTAGACCAAAATGTGAGGATATAACATTTGACCTGCTTTTTTTCTGTCTGATCTAAACCAGCTTTTACATGCACAAAATAGAGACTATTTTCTCACAGACAACCAAATTTTGGATAAGTTCCCAAACACAAATAAAGACATTCCCTTGAGTATAATATAAATATTGACATAACAGAGTCAATCAGAGGAAAAAGGGATCCATATTCAAAGGTCAGTCTTCTAATAATCCTAAACCACACCACTCCCAGAAAGGATGAAGTGTTTATTAAATAGAGCTGAGAATTGAAAGATCAGTTCCAGATTCTATACCTGATCAGTGTGGAAAGTAATCTTCCTTTTTCTTGGCTTTTAGACCTAAGGTTATCCTGTTCCAGCACCAACATTCAAGAATCAGGCCAAGAAGAAAAGCATACAATAAAAGACATGGAAATGATCAGAGATAAAACTGAGGGCAAAAATAAAAATGATTTTAAAAATCATTCACCTACTCACCCTAGAAGACTTTTGTTTTATGCAAACATCTGTGTTTGAGTTTTAAACTCCTTGGGAGCCAAGGGCTCTTCTCTGCATATGTACAGACTGTGCCAGCCAGAGCAGCTTGGTCTCTAAAGCTGGATATAGCTAGCAGTCATCACTTTGTTAAAATTTCCAGGGAGGGGTGGAGGAGTGTCAACCTAGTGAATGGGCTTCAAACATACTCATAGAAGACCCTCAGAAAATACATCCTTAAGCAGCATCTCTTTGAAAGAGTGGATGTTGGGACAGCCCCCTCCAACATATGCACATGCTCATACATATGCATGTGGGGACAGATTCTCTATTTTTCTTTCCTAAAAGTCTGCCAAGTGATTGGAGATCTGTCAGCAGATGTAAGGCAAATTCTTTCCTCAGGCAGGCAGGGAGCTAGTTGTCCAGTTCTGCATTCTACCCAGGATTGTTCACTATAAGATATGCGATCCCAGAGGGAAGGACAGGCACCCCAGGCAGCCTTTTCTCACTGACAGATGCTTGGATCTGGCCAGCCTTGCACCCTTCATCCTCACAAAATCATGTACTCTCACTTGACAGAGATTATCCTCCCTCTGCTTTTGTCCATGATTGAGATAGTCCTGAGAGAAAGGAAATTTAGGAAGACCTAGAATACTAAACCAAGCTCATAATGTCATGCAGAACAAACTCATGCATGATGCTGCTAGTTATCCTCACTCCTTGCCTATTGGCATAGCCTGGCTCAACTTTTGTGCAGATTAGACCACATTTGGCCACATCCTCAGTCTCATGCTATATATAATCATTGCTCTGACGGGTTGCACCACAATTTCCCCATTTATTCAGACAATTTCAGTGAGAAATAAGTGAACTTCATAAGAAAAGATTCCACAAAGGTCTTTAGGAATACCACTGTTGGAAAAAAATGATGCAGAGCCAAGAGGTCTGTTACATGGACATGATCAGTCTGTACAAGCTGGTCTTAGAGACAGATAGCAGTCCTGTGCTCTGTTTTGCTTTGTGATCTAGACCTGTTTGATATCTCCCAGTCATGACTAAGTGCTCCAACTCTGAAATTCAAAAAGAGCAGTGTCCAACTATAAAGGTATACATTTTCTTAAGAGCAATTCCTGCCCAGTTTTTTAAAACTGTCCTCATGCCCTCTGTCTAGAAAGGTTATGATAGGAAGAGACAGTCATGACTTCCTGCATCTCTAAATGAAGAGCTCAGTTTCAAGGGAGGGATCAGTTTTCTCTATTTGATAGCTGTAAGCAAATGCCACCTTTGAGTGAACATCATTCTGAGATGCCTACCTTGACTTCTGCATTCAGTCCAGAACTTTGGTGCCCTTAACTGGGTCTGGGTCACCTTCTTGACCTGGCTCCTAAAATAGTAGCTACCTTAGCATCCAAGGTCAGTGCAATCAGGTCTTTCATCGGATCTAAACTTGCAGAGAAGTCTCTGAAACAGTTACTAGGAACAGCAGGAAAAAACATAAGGACAGTAATGGAGCTTTACAGTGGTTTTAGTTTCACCTGTCTTCATGCTGCTCTGTGCATTGCTAACATCCAGCAGCCCCATAGAAGTGAGTATGCAGATGGTAGCCTGGCACAAGATAGTGGGGGTGTTCCTCCCACCTGCAAGCCTAGACCCCAGGCCATCATGTGTATTTGTGGCAAGAGGCAATGTGTGTTAGTGAACTCTACTTCTTCTAACTGGAGTTTCCCCTTCAATAGAGAAATCCACAGCAACAAAATGAATGCATTTTTCCAGCTCCTATGAGCCATCAGACTGATTCCCCTTTTTTGTCTCTTATAGTGAAGATTAATTATCATCTGAAAATATACCCTTTATTTTATTTGGGGCTTTTGTTTGGTTCTGTTTTTACCTGTCTTTTCCCTATATCCTTTACTGACACAACCTCTTTTGCAAAAATATTCTTCCTCCTGATAAATTGTTACTGATCTATTTACACCATTCTAGTGTTTGGGAAATATTTAGGGTGGTTAGATAAATATATCGCAGAACTCCCCAGAGGCATATGTCTGTTAAGTATAGATGATCCCATTTCCTCTTGGTATCTTGATGCTGGATTGTGGCAGTACCATGTGGGGCAGTTGTCCCTCCACCGTTGCCAGGTCTGCTCATCCACGAAAGACATGCTCTGGAGACTCACAAGAGTGAGGGCAAGCTCTACATGCTGCTCAAGGACAGAGTTGAGACTGCAAAGCAGTGTATTAAGAATCATCATCTACCTGATCCGTGTGATCTGTGTCTGAGGGAGAGCCTTTTGATTTTAAGAAAAGGAGGGATACAGTCCAGTTTGGAATCTGGCCTTTTTAAATGTGTGTTAATAATAATCAGGTAGACAGAAGCTCTTCTGTCTTCATGGTCATCTGTGCTTTCTGGAAAACTTCTGTAATACTTGAATCTCCTGCAAAATTTATAACCTTCAGCGAAAGACTCAAAAAGAAAGGACTAAATTCACCAACACCTTAGTGCTGTTTGAAGTACAATGATCTTTCCTGGACACAGGGAGTCATTGTCATCATCACTTCTCAGGAAAACTGGTTGGAAAACCATACACATATGTGCACATACTACAAATAATTAAGAAATATCACATTGGGTTCTCCTGTGAAAGATAAAATCATCTTTTTAAACATACTGGGGGTTTTGGTAGGTTTAATAGTTTTTTGAGACTGAGCTTTGTTCCAAACTAGCTGCTGATGACAGGGTTTGGAGACCTCACATTTTACTGAGCTACCATAAAGAAAGCATGACCAAAAAAAAAGAAAGGATCAAAAGATCTTTGCTACGGCACACTTTCTAGGTTCGTTGTTGTTGTTGTTGTTGTTGTTGTTGTTTTTAGTTTGACAGAAAACACTATCATGACAAAGAGAAACTAAGTGCTGTGACAAGAAAATGAGATAAATCCTGAAAATTCAGGAATAGAATTAGTTTTACATATTTGAACTTGTCTTAATGGTATTTTAGTTTGCAGGAAGATTACTCCATTCTCAATCCAATGCAGAAAAGGAGTTATTAGTGGCTAATAACCAGGGGCACAAAGCTTTTTAATGTAAAGGTTTTTAAGTACTTGGTATAATGTTTTTCAGATTTTTAGATTTACATCTAAGTAATACATTCTAAAGTTGAATATTATTTAGAAGTATTTGTTAGCATTTTTTAAACAATTTTGGTTTTTCTTTTAAATCTGGAATGCATAGTTTCAATGTTTTTTCTGAGATACACTTTTACTTTTCTATTTGGAAATGTTCATTTGAAGATTGAAGTACCAATCAAGAAGATTAATAAAGAAGAAATACAAAACTTTTAATTTACCTGACACCATGCTCATAGTGCTATTATCAGTTATGCTTTAAGGAGAGGTGTCTTGGAATATGTAACCTAAAAATTCTATTTCAGCTGTTGAAAGTTGGATTTGGGGAGATGTTTTACCCTAATAACTCCAGGCGGGAGGGGGGCGGATACCTTCTGATAATGGCCCAGCCATTAAATCCAGGTGGGGCAGTGTTTCCTATCTCTTTCACCACCCCTCCATCTTCCAGGGGGACATCTTCTGATAATGGGCCACCAGGGCCCACCAATGACATGACACATTCCATCATCCCATTGTGAGATGCTCCACACAGTGGGAGAGGAGCCAACTGTTCCTAGCTAGATAAACACTGGGACTGAAGGACACAAGGGATCCTTTTTTTCTTCTGGATCCTGGAGGAAGACTGGACCCGTCTCATCACCACCAGACTTTCTACAGGACCATCTCAACTCCATAGAACCACATCTGTTAGTTCAGAAGGACTTACTTGGACTGCTTCCAACACCTGACCAACAGGGTTTCAGGTCATATCCCTGACTGTCAGGGTTTTTCCAGGATTTTTGTTTGCTTCCTTGCTTGTGGGGTTTTTTGTTTGTTTGTTTGTTTGGGGGGGGGGTGGTTTTTTTTGTGGCTGTTGTTGTTTGTTTGGGGTTTTTTGTTGTTTGGTTAGTTGGTTTTGGTGGTTTCTTGGTTTTTTGTTGTTTGTTTGGTTGGTTTTTGTACTACTACATTTGTATTTTCCGTTTTTAAAATATTCCTAGTAAAAAACTGTTACTCCTATTCCACTATCTTTGCCTGAAAGCCCCTAATTACAAAAATATAATAATTTGGAGGGAAGGAGGTTTATATTCTCCATTCCAAGGGAGGCTCTAGTTTTCCCTGGCAGACAACTGTCTTTCAAAACGAAGACAGAAGTTCTGCAGGGTAAGGGACTGAGCTTTAACTGGGACCACTTTCCCAGTCAGTCTTGTTGCCAAAGGGCTGCAACAGAGAAAAGCCAGAAATGGGGGGTTTAAAATCATGATTATTTTGACTTAGGGATACTTTTTATCCATTTCTGAAATAAAGATGAAAAAAATTATATATTTTAGAACTTGTTTGCTATCAAGAATGGCAAGTGCATTTGATTACAGTTTCTTCCATTAATACTCAGATTCAAAGCAACAGAAAAGAAGGAAAAAAAAAAAAAAGATAAATTATGAATCAGGAGAGTAAGTTCTATTGGCACCGACGGATCCACAAAATAAGTTTCCTCTTTGCAGCTATAAACTGCAAGAAAAAGATAAGTAAATGCATCAATGTACCATTTATCTTGTGTCTGAAATGAAAATTAGGTTTAATAGGAAAAACAAACCTACCATCTTCTGCTTAGGAAGCAAAAAACAATCCATTATACCATAATGTTATTTGTTGAGGATTATGAAGCAGTATAATTCTTTAACAAGATCATGCAGTGCGCTGTTGATGTGGAGAACATTGCTAATTCCATTTTGTCTGTTCTCCCACACAACATAACTTGTGACAAAGCATTGTGGTGGTTTTTGTTTTTTTTTTCTGGAGAAGTCAGAAGCTGGTGTAAGTGACTTTAACCCCTTCAAGTAATAAAAGACAAAAAATACTGATGAGCTTGTGCCACCTTCTTATGATTATAGACTGGTGTCAATAGTACATATCATCAGCCACAGGAAACTTGTGTGATCTCATTAGCTAGACTGCCATTCCATGAGGGATTGAGATCAAAGAAAGCATGAAATTCATCTTTGCCATAAAAATGTAACAGGAAAAAGGAGTCAGTTGACCAAGGTACAGTCATTAGATGTAACACCTCTGGAAAATACTACAGACAGCTTCTATCACAAACATTTTTGCCCTCCCATAGTGTCAACAAGAACCATTATCTACCATAATCTGTGAAGTATTTCTTAAATATGTTTAATAGTATTGCTGAAGGGGAATTCATATAAGCTGTGCTGGCAGGAGGGCACTAAAATGTGTGTAAAAGTTCTAATGGCATGCTTAATGCGAGCAGCTGTATGTCAACAAGATATCTCATAATGTTTCTTTAAGTCTGCTTATGCTCCTGTCAGGTTTTTGAGCAACTGGACTTTTCAGACAGATTTTTATTGCTACATTTATTTCCTTGATGCCTGATGGGAGCTTAGATGTAAATCCCAAAATTAAAGGTAAATATTGTATACAGAGTGCATATCTAATATGGAAAACTGATAAGCACATAGAAGGTCAGACTTAAAATGGCATGGAGTCAGGTAAGAAGTTGAGGGCCAGAACTCCCAGAAAAATAGTTTAAAGTGGAAGAGTTTCTTATACCCTTGGAAAATTCAAGCAAATGGCAAAGAAATTTAATCTATATACATGAAGACAAACTTGTAGAAATTCCTATGGAAGGGCTGCTGTCCATTTCGGAGTCAGGTGGCAAATACCCTTCTGTGGTTCTTTTGACATCAGATTACACATTCTGCAAGTCTTAAAGATAGGTCCTGCTCTACTACAGCTGCTGACTAAGACTGCAGGGAGATAGGGTTTCTGTTTACAGAATCAACGTGGGGCTGAGGGGACGACCCAGTGACATATTGGTGCTCATCTGGGGGAGTAGGGCTTGAAGTGACATTGCATGTGCTACACTGCCAAGCTACAGATCTCATAAATAGAAGTGCTGTGAAGCAGATGGCTCACTTCCACCACAGACGCCATTCTGGTAGGCACAACCGAGAAGTAGATCCTGATGATATGCACACATATGCATATATACATACTCTGTGCGTATGTGAGTGTTAGCTAGCAAGTGTACCTTGAGTAAAGGCAATGATTCAACACTTAAGCCTTCTTGGGTGGGGTTTTTTTGGTGTGGTTTTTTTTTTTTTTTTTTTGTTCTGTTGGGTTTTTTTTGTTTGTTGGTTTGGTTTGTTTGGTTTTTTTTTTTTTTTTGGGTTTTTTTTGTTTGTTTGGTTGGTTGGTTTTTTTAGACAGACCATGCCTTTATGAATAGTTTCATATTTCAGCAATACACACCTTGCAAAATTTCCATTCTTCCACTGTTCACTCACCTACATGTTAGCCACTTGTGAAAATCCCTTTTCTCATCGCCTCAGCTCAGAGGAGCAGACCATGAGCTTTGGAACAAGCCTCAAAGAAAATTCAGAGATTTTTGGGTGAAAGTGCATAGCCACAAAACTGTTGGGAATAAAGGTGGAGATATGGTTGGTAAGGGGTAACTACGAGGTCCTAGGAATTGTAGGCTTCCCCTGTCCTCCATCATAAATTCAAGCTGGGGAAGGTTTTATACTTTTTTCTTGAGGTGCCATACTCCTTTTCCTCATCCTACTCCTCACTTCAACTACTGGTTCACCCTTGTCAGTCCCTTCTCACCTTAAGGGAGCAGATGCCAGCAGTTTTCTGGGAAAACAAGATGGAGAAGGAGCACTAGGGAGTTATTTGAGAGTTGTTGGCTTGTGACAAATCATGAACAGAACAGTTGATTGTCTGCCTCTCCCAGTCCAGGCCTCCTTTGTCTTACTAAAGCAGCAACAAAAGACACAAAACATTAATGCAAAATATGTTGATAAAAAGTTGAACAGTGAGAACTTCCTTAGCTGGTTTTGCCTTGCAATTCAGTGTAGGGGTAGTAGAAAAATTGCTTCATACTCAAAATCTGGGTAAAGAAGCAAATTCTCTGGGTATTGCCTCAGCCACATATGTCTACTTCTTGGACCAAACATGGAGAAGAGGTAATTAATTAATAATAAATTTCAAAATTGAAATGGATCTCCTTAAAAAAAGTTGGAAGCTAAAAACTGAGATTAATATTAAAAAGACACAATTTAGGAACCATTTCACAAAATTAAATTTTGAAAATGCTTCAATATACGTCATATACCTAAGCATGAATCAAAACCATTTTTCTTAATGCTTTTCTGGAGTTTTATACCTTTTGAGTTTGAAATAACAATCATTAAAAAGAGACAAAGAATATATATATATTTTTTTTTTATTTCAAGATGAATTTCATAATCATTTACATATTTTAATAAAAACCTGTTACCTCTCTTTAAAAAGGCTTTTCTTATGAAATACAAACTTCTAAACTTAAGAAGCAAAAGCCAGGTCTAGCCCCTATACCTAGAAGGAGATGTTCAAATTCCTGCCTGGAAGCTGTATGTTGTGTTTTGTGTGACATTGCACCACTTCACCAGAACCCAGTCAGTATGTCAAATCAGTACTTTTAATTAACTTTATCTCATATCAAGTGGTCCTAACAG
Organism: Hirundo rustica; assembly: GCF_015227805.2. Lineage (NCBI taxonomy): Eukaryota > Metazoa > Chordata > Aves > Passeriformes > Hirundinidae > Hirundo > Hirundo rustica. The sequence goes on along the minus strand of NC_053453.1, from coordinate 18,521,755 downwards.
CTTGTATTTTCATTTCCTTGAAGTGCTATCACTCTGCTAACATATTTACTTGCACCATCCCTCCTGAAATATCAGGCTACCCATCAAGTAGGGAGCATCCTGAGATTTGTACAGAATAGATTACATGTTGTCACCCTGAATAACTTATGTTTGTGAAAGCCAAGTTAAAATGCACAAGAAGGTACCTTCTCTCACCTATGAAAGTGAGAAATAAGGAGAGAAAACAGTAGTAACATAAAGTCTGCTGATAAGTGATGCATTGGCATGAGAGTTTAGCTCCTTCTCATGGTGAAACCCATTCCCACTTGGCAGTGCTCATGTTTCCATAAGGAGACACTCTGCTTTTGCACCTCAAGCCCATCTGACCACATACAGGGCAGCAGAGTCTCCTGCTTTCAGGAAAGGGAATGAAATCTTGCGGTTTCAATGAGGATTAATTGGGCAAACTTTGGTCTACTTCCCTGCACTTCCTGACGTCCCATTCATATTTATGAAACCACTTGGTTTCAGAATTTTTCCTTTCTTCTTTTTAACATTTCATTTCTTCAATTTCTTCTCTTCTGTCTTTGTTTACCTTTCTTCCCTGATTTTAGGATTTTAATTAAGATAATTTCTGGCAAGATTTGTCTGTTTTCATTGCCCCTCATTTCATCACAGCTTATTAAGTTGTAGTCAATCCATTTACAAATTTTCTGATTTTTTCCAATTGCAATTTATTTGATCATATCTCCTTTCCAGAGTGTTTGTTAGGATTTGTTCTCTGATTTCAAGATTTCATTCCCTTTCCTGAAAAGAAGAGCCCTCTGCCACAACACCCATTGGGAGGTGCATAAGGACACAGGGGCACAGCAGAGCCGCTTGAGAAGTTCAAGTTCCTTTGACGCAGTGGTGGGAATGAGCAGGGAGGGCAAACATGTGCAGATATACATCTGCTCCAGGAAAGTATGTGGAGACTGCCAGGATAACAGCCACGTTCCACAGACACTGTGATGCATTTTGGAAATGTTCCGTGAGTGTACTCACACAGACTTTTGCTTATTTACAGGCAGAGTCACACAAGTGGAGCTTGTCAAGATAACTCAACAAAGCTTTGAGAGGCCAATATATAACTTTGACTCTTGATCTTTTATTACAGACTTTCTCAGTGTTTATTCAGTAGCTGGGTACCTTATGCTTCTTTTCAGTTCAGAAGAACCTTGGGGTACCTATCTCAAATTCCATTCATAAACCACTCTAAAGGACTCCCTCATTGCTATCATTAAAATCCCTTCCTGCACACAGAAGGTGCAGGTATAAAATTCAGAGTACCTGAGTTTAGTGCCTGACATTGCTAACAAGTTGAAATAATTGTATATCACTGTAATATTATATATATCCTTTGTGCTTGCTTTTTTTCTTTCTCACCTTTGTCTTTCGAGTAGGTGTTAATTTTGGTCTGTAGCATTTATACATATATTGAGTCAATGCTTTTAGCAAGAAGGTATTTTTAAGCAGAAAACATCAGAGCTGGAAGGCATTTCTAGGCTGCAAACTGGATAATGTCTGTGACTGCCCTTCATATAATTTAAGGCCTCATGATTTTAAGATGCATAGTATTTTATGGTGCATAAAAGTTCTTGGGAAGTCAGTTTAGTCCTGAACCAGGAAAATTTCTCTACCTCTGCATTACACTATTCAAATAAGATGCTGACACTAGTTTCCAAGCAGCAGCTCAGAACAGGTATCTAACATTGTCATTTATCCAGGTCATTTATACTACTCGCTTACCTTGATCTAACCCATTTAAAATCAACTTTCATACCCTCACAAGTGAGGATATCCCTTTGAACTCCATTGCAGTCATACCCTGAAGAAGATAAACAGGTAGCTATACAGAGCTCCTTAAGCTTTGGCCACATACTGTGGTAATTAGCAACATGACTAATATAAAGTAAACAACAGCAAAAATTATGCAGGGAAATAGTTGGACTTGAAACTTGGAAATGTATCAGATTTGGGACTGCAGTTTCCTTTTTATAATAAGCTTTTCTCTAGTTTCAATAATTAAATTTTAAAATGTTACTTGTTTCACTTTAAACACTCATATAGAATTTAATGTTTTCATAATTTTTTCATAATTTTTTTGGGTACCTATCTCAAATTCCATTCATGAACCACTCTAAAGAACTCCCTCATGACTATCATTAAAATCCCTTCCAGTACACAGAAGGTGCAGGTATAAAATTCAGAGTACCTGAGTTTATTGTCTGATATTGCTAAAAAGTTGAAATCATTGTATATCACTGTAACATTATATATATCTCTTTTGTGCTTGCTTTTTTTCTTTCTCACCTTTGTCTTTCAAGTAGATGTTTGTAGCATTTATACATATATTGAGTCAATGCTTTTAGCAAGAAGATGTTTTTTAAGCAGAAAACATTTTTTCATAATTTCACATGGATCATTCAGGGACAAATAAGCATTGAAATACATAGATAAACAACAATCCATTATTTTGTGTTCTTTTTTTCCATCTATCTTACTTTCAACCAGCTCAGCAAATCCTTATTTTTATAAGCCTCATTCTACCAGAGAAGGAAATAAACACTATTATAAGAAATTTTGAAAAGGGAAACTGTAATGACACAGGCTTGACCTGGATTTCATAAAAGATTAAATTCCTCCAATTATTTAAAAGCATATGCTATTCAATTGTCTAAATGCATATAAGGAACAGAATTTCTGCTCTGAGTTTCTTTTGACCACAAAATAGAAATAAAATTCTTATCCCTTAAAATTTAACACCCTGATATACAATCAGATGCATCAGGCACATGGAGGGATAAACAAGACAAGATGACAATATCATAAAAACCTTCTGTGTTGTAGGCATGGACTTAAGTCCAGTTTATATTTAAACTGGTGTATACAATAAAGGCTAGGGCAGCACGTTACAGCCCCAAGAAGACTGCAATTAGCCTGTGGATAACTGCACCCATGTTAGGGCTCCTGCGGAGCCAGACAAGTGGCTATGAGCAGTTTCAGGTGACTCCAAGGCTCCTATGGCACATTCACCTTGGCCTCCACTTCAGGTCCTTCAAAAATAAGTCAGAGTGGCACCAGACATAACCATCCAGAAAGCGGAGCTGGGAGCAGCACGCCAAGAGAGAGTTGACCATTGAAAATCCTTTGGAAGTAGCCTCTTGATCAACATTTAGCAGGGCACTTGGATGCAGAATCTGGACCCTAATCTCCCTGAAAATAAAAATTCTTAACACCAATTTTATGGAACAAAATTATTACCATAAATGTGATTCTTGGCCTAATTTTCCAAGAGTGGTAGGATTTTATTGTTCCTCTGACAGACACTTCATATTGCTAAGGGTTTGTTTTCCCTAAAATTGTTGGACAAAGCATAGTTCCTACAAAGCAAATTGAAAATATGGCTCACTGTTCCCCAGCCTCAGTGTTTACCCAGGTCTCTACACTCAGGACTGCTTATTCCTGCTATCTCTTCCTCAAGCAAGCTTGTTGTTCCCACCACAAATACAGAGCAATGGTACAGACTAGCTGACCATGCTTCAACGGGCACTGGCTAGGGCTAGAAGTGCCTGTCTCACTGAATAACATTAGCATTGATATTTACTGGTGTCTCATATGTCCCGCTCTCTTATTGCAGCTTTGTCTGAGCTGGAAACAACTGAAGAAAATATAATCCAGAATGTGAAAGCCACATAGTTTAGCAGTGTCATAACGGTTTTGCAAAAACTGGTCGAGACTTTACATGCAGCTTTTGACGTTTTAAAAATGGAGAGAGCCTAGCTGAACAATTCATGTACAAGTTTTGGCTTAAATGTCATCTTACCCATATACATGTGCATTCAAAATATTTTTGCAATTAGAAGATGAAAAAGTCACCTAAACTTAAGGAGATAAAAGAGAGGACAGATGTTATTGATATTGTTTAGTTATTCAGTGATCTGAATATGAATTCATCACATGTCATATATATGACTGCTTTCCTATCACAGATCACCAGATCCAAGAAATTGAATTAATCTTTTGGGGACAAGAAGTTGGGAAATTTTGTCTCCTGCACTTTTGAAGAAGTAAAATTAAAGATAATTAAAATTATCTGTGATTAATTGGCACACAAGAAATAAACAGATATTTTGCCTCTGAACCATGGGTTTTATTCCCAGAGGCAGCTCTATGTTTTACATACGAAGCTGGATTATCCAGGTTTATGGGGGAAGAAGACTTTCCATTCCTATTAAACTCACCGGAAACTCTGCAGACATTTTTTCCACAAACTGAGATTTTTTATTAAAATATACTGCAGTGACCTATTTTCTCCATGCAGATGCCTCACTACCTCAATGTGATTTCTGTCACAGGGACTGACATATTTTGCTGTTATACTCTCTGTTTGCAGATCCCCTCTAACGTACTAGATTGATGCTGCTTCATCCATGGATGTCTCTGATAGTGGAAACCGAGCCCAAATGAGAATCCTAGACATTCAGTTCAGCCACCAAGTGTCACTATCCTTTTCAGCTGCTTGCATCCAGCTTCAATGAAAACAATATTTAAAAACCTCTTAATAATTTTGTCTTTTACAAAAGCTCATATATTTTATTGAATTGAAGATCCTGAAAAAAAAAAAAAAAAAAACCATGAAAACATAACAGTGATAAAGCATGACTGGAGTGAAATACTTGCTCATAAAAAAAAAAAAAAAAAAATTCTTTGGCTTTTTTAATTGCTTGAAGAGTTTGGGACTGCAGCTTGGCTTTTTACCACACAAACCATCTGTCTGGTACTGGCCTTGTGCTGACTTCAAGGGACAAATCCTGACTGACTCACCACTGATGAATCATTGTCTCACTTGGGGATTTCCTCTGAATTGTTCCACTCCATCATGAAAAGGACATTTTACTCATTCAATAGTATAAATAAGATTCAATTTTAAAAAAATTAAGCAATATGTAGTTACTATGGCATAGTAAATCTGCTTAGTTCTTAATTTTCACTATCTATTTTGCTTTCTGCTGAGGTTTTGGTGGGGTTTTTTTTTTGTTGTTGTTGTTTTTTTGTTGTTGTTGTTGTTTTTTTTTTTTTGGTTGGGGTTTTTTTCTTTTTCTTTCTTTTTCTTTTTCTTTTTCTTTTTCTTTTTCTTTTTCTTTTTCTTTTTCTTTTTCTTTTTCTTTTTGAGGAACAAAGGCCTTTAGAGCATTCACTTAGTGTGACAGTTTTACATATCACTTTAATCACTTCAGAAATTGTCTATTTATATAAACTGCTAATTATTCTCCCCTCAAGCAGTAGCACTGCTCTCTGAGGTGTGCAGGTAATCGATCCTGCTAAAGACATGAATATTTCCACTAAATGCCAATCTAGAAAAAGTAATTAGATCAACAGCGGTAAAAGTGGGGGTCTGTTGCCAGGCAGAGGAAAGGCAAGAAATGAGGGCATTGATATTAAGAACAATTAGAAACGAGCAACGTAGGCAGTGGGAACTGTAGCAGAGAGAGGCAAGATGAATGTTATGGCCAATGCGTGGTATCAGAAAAGGAAAGAGAAGTGACTTGCAGATAAAAGGAATGGCAGAAAAGTAAACAATTTGGATGGAACAGAGAGAAAAATCTCTCAAAGATCTTATGTATTACTCAGGCGGGAGAATGAAGTGCTTTCTACTACATTTATTATTGTTGTTGTTGTTATTATTATTATTATTATTATTATTTTTATTTTTATTATTGGATGCAAATTATCTTGGGAGGGTCTGCAGCCTATGATGCTTATATAAAATGTTATACAACATAGTCACTGATGCTCTGTAATGTAATACAGTATAGTTTAAAACATGTTGAATATATTAATGAAACCACATGCCTTTGCTGGAGATCCTTCTGTAAGTTTTCCAGTTCTGGCTCAGTAAAATGTTAAGCAACCCTAGAAGATCCTCTTTTGGGTACATCTCTCTCAGCCCACATTTCTCTGCATTTTGTCCTTTTGCAGAATAAAATAATAAGGTTATATCATATTTTATTGAAGTTCAAAAAAAATTAATTCTGGTTCTGTAACTTTTGACATCTGGCAATATGTGTGAGTCCTTACACCTCTGTTTATGCTGAATACACTGTGCCTCAGCATGGTATTGGACTGTGTGCACTATAAGTTGTTACCTCACAGAAATATCAAACGTCGAGATTTGTATTTATGTAACTGTGGCATATTACATAACAGTGTAATATCTAGTAGTTGGCTTTTGGTTTCGTTGTTAATTCTTTTTCTCAAGGGAAGTGTCAAATTTGTTCCTGTTTGCTTAGCTGATTTAGAGTAGGAGGTCCGTTCATGCTGAACTTCCAAACAACACAAAGCTGAGGAGCTTTTAAACTACCAAAGGCCCAGGGTTAACAAACACGACTGGCTCCAGGCAAGCCTGTGGGCTGGCAGGTGTCAGTGTGTTACCTAATGGACAAATATTCCCAAGCAGGGATGCCCAGTGGATTAAAACTGCTTGCAAAAATGTTATATTATAAAACTAAATGGGAAAATGGTTGATAAACTGCAATTTGCTATGATAAATGTAGTATTCGCTCATAAAATAACCAATAATATTATAGATTCTGTGTAACGGGCATCAGAGAAGTTTATTGTCTTATACTTCTAGCATAAAATTTACATTTTGGTCTCTTATTTTTTTACAATGCCAAATACAAAGACGCCCTTATTCTGACCTTACATAAATTTAAAAATATAAAGTTTTAACTCTTCTTTATAATCCTAACTTTATACTTTCTTAACAGTAAGGAGCAGCAATAAATGCATAGCCAATAAACAATTTTTCAAGTTATTCTTATATTCCAATGGACAAACCTGGTTTTGACTTTGTGTAAAAATCACATGGGTATCGATTGAAACTCTTTTAAAGCTGTCTTCACTTTATCAAGAATGTGCAAGAAACCTTTCAGCAAAATAACAGAAAATGAAACAATACCTAATGTCAGATTTTCTGCTGATGAAAATTGTTTTATAATTGTGAAAAATTATATTTAAAGTGATTCATTATATGTCAGGTACTGGCAATTTATTTCTATATTGTCCAGAAGAGATTGTAGGTGGATTACCTATGAGTAGCAATAATCAATTTAAAATATCCAAAGATATTATGGCTTTTTCAGTGTGGACACTCACTGTAGGTTTTGCTACAAAGTCTGGAACCTAATGAGAGTGTCTGTGAAATTAGGATGGTCATCTCTTTAACCGACCTGTCAACTTCTCTTTTACCTATCTCTACATCTAGGTGCTCCAATGAAAGAAATATTCACTGTGAAAAAATATTGTGTCCAGAGAGAAAGGGCAATGATATCTCTGTAAAGAGGCAGAAAAAACTTTCTCATATATAACTAATTTCTGGCTACCTGTAAGAAAATTATGATATTCGTGAAAAAAGCTCTTTATAAACACCAACCTGATTTAATAACAGTAGCAAGTAACATTGGAGATTAATGCCACAGAGGATATTCAGGGACTCCTCTGATTACTGCTGCATTCAGGCTCATTTCCAAGTCTGTTACAGTGGGTACGTGTAACTTACAGCAATTAAATTGATCCTTGACTGATAAAAATTAATAGATAATGAAAACAAATAGGAACTGGGGGGTGGGGGGGATGGGGGGGCTGGGGCGGTGTTAATTTTTAAGCCTATTTCAGAATAATTCTATTTTTTCTTTTACTTCTATCTGAGACTCTGTCATATTGCAATTTTTTAGGGAGTTTTTCTCTTTTCCAATATTCAGACCCAATGACAGGAAACCTTCAAATCAGGCAAGGTTTGGTCTTCTTAGTGTGGGCTCCATATTTATGCTACAGAAACTGGTTTCCAGTTAGCATAGATTCAAATTTATTAGCAGGGAAATCAAATGAAAAAGTTACATGAGGTTTGCCCAACTTGCTTTCAAACAACAGAAACAGAACTTCCTAAATTATATTGAATTCATCCCAAGGTTTTGACCAATTGCTGATCCAGTGATGAACAAATTGCAGCCAGGCCACAGCACCCCCAAGTGTGAACTGGAACCTGTGGGAAGCACATTGCTTCATCCTTGATTTAGACAAAGACTTCTGTAGCGGAAAGAGACACCTTCAGCTGCTCAGGTCAGAATGGATGCAATCATTTTAACCATACTTAGCCAAGATAAGATATTTGATCTAGTTTCCAGTCAGCAAACACAAGTTTACATTCTCAGCTGGTGTCAACCAAATTCAGTGGAGCTACATCAATTTATACTGGGTGGGGAATTAGCCTGGGCTTTTGTTTTCTCTTAAATCCAAGTTAGACCAAAGACAAACCCAAAACCTCATCACATGGACTTGGAGTTTGTTGATAATCTGTGCAGGTGTTGCCTGTGGTGCCCTCTATATTGTCTAAATATGAGACAAAACAAAATGCCTGTGTTTATTACCTGTACTTTTCAGCACTGTAGCTGCACAGATACAGAGCTAGCCAGCCTGTTTGTCTACAGGCAAAACAATGTGTATCTTACAATAAAGCTCACACAGGGAAATAAAAGATGACTGAATATGATGTGATCATCTTATGAAGTAGATGAACTTTAAAAGACTAAGAAAAAAGAAATAATGCTTACCTTCATTATAGATCAAAAATATTATCTATTTTCCAAAAAGTATTAAACAGAAGTTACTCGATAAAGATAAGAATTTGTTAACAGAACATAGTATAAATGTCTTACTAAAACCTTGAAAAAAAAAACCAATCCTTGAAGAGAGAGGGCATTTCATTATAACCAACATATTTCTCAGTAAAAGCTAGAATCAAATATACAAAGTCCCTCTGTAAACCACTACAACCATATATGAAAGGTCACTGCTCTGCAGACTCACTATGTGGTTGATATCAGCAAAAGACTACTGTCAATCCATCTCATCATCGTTAGGTAGGCCAGATGAGCATCACAGAAAAGTGGCAACCAGGAGCATAGTGGCATATTTTGGAGAAAACTCATTTAGCAACTGAAAGTAGAAATCAAAAAATATTGAAAATTTGTGTCAATACACTTTGGAGGATAAGCATATTTTAAGAACACCTTAATCCATTTTTCTCTTTTCAGAATTCATGCATTTTTCCATTCTTCATTTGATTTTTAAAATTCTTTTACACAGATACATGCAGGCTTGTGTTTGATGCATACATGCAAGTGTATTAGGATCTGTAAGAAACGTTGAAAACTGTAGAGTAGAGAGTGTAACAACATATACACTGTCCTGAAAACCTGAACTGGCATTTGCTAGTATCATTAGGGAGCTGTGAAAACAAAAGAAACTTCAGAACAAGTATAAGAACATGTGATCTTAAAGTCCTGCACTCGGGTTAATTGAATTCCAGCAGGAAGAAACTCATGTGTCACTTTAAGTCACTTTAGTCTTTTTAACAGTAAAAATAGCCAGAGCCTGAATAAAACACAACTCAGTAGTTTTAAATGAACTACAGACAGAAGACAAAAGCTTTGCCTTTTGAAATTCCTCATAATATCCATATGTTGTTTCACTAGTACACTATTAGGTCTCTGATGAAAGATTTAAGAGACTCATACATGGGTCTTGTTTTTCCTAAGGGATTTAAGGCGACTCGTGATTCAAGGTCCCTTGTCTCATCAGACGAACACCAGCATTACTCTCTCCTTGCAGGAATAGTCCTCTATGGTAGCACAGCTTCTGCATTAAGTAGCACTTTGAAATCTCCATGCTAAATTTCTCTCTTGACCACAATTCCTCTTTAGATACATTACACAAGTTACTATAAGAAAATAAACCAAGTTTCTTTCTCCTAGATCCTTATTATGGCACTGCAGAGCAAGGCTGGACACCGCTACCTCTGCTGCCAGGTCTCAAGAAAACCTGTGATCTTTGCTGCAGCAGAAAACTTCACTGAGCTCTTTCTTATAACAATTGGGGATTTAAATAATCATGCAATATTTTGGGTTGGAAGGTACCCTTAAAGGTCATCCAACTGTCTTTGGGCAAGGAAGACTGCCCTGCAGGCTGCTCCACCTACCCTGGGGGCTGAGAAACTGTGGCTGAAGTGCTCACAAGAATGTAGTTCAAAAGCCAGTGGGACACTTACAGCCCAATCACTATGTCTTAGAGATGACTAGCCAGAGCTGATGTATGGTATGAAACCACAGGATTATTTTGTAGTGGGAATTTGAGGAAGTGGGGGCCCTGTAGATCTCTCTACTCCCCAGAGATACGGTTTAAGAATCTTGGGCAACCCCCAAATCCACAGCTTTCCTTGCACAATAGCTGTGTATATAGCATGTGTTTCACCCATCACTGGATTTCTGCAGTTATATCAAATTAAGAATGGCTGACATACCTTCTGGATTTAACGTGACCCAATTTTTTCTCCCCAGCAAGGCAACTGAACCCGCTCACACACTTCAGCTGACACTAGGCAATATCGCCACAGCATTTGCAGTATTTCCTAGGAATTCCCCTTTGATCAGAAATAGCACACAATGGTAGCTGCTTATCAGAGGAAAAGTGGTGAGGCTGGAAAGCTGACCTCTATAACAGAGAACAGCAGATTGTGGTCTGCACGCAGAGTGTCATGTGTCACTGGCACTCAGCACATAGGTGTGCAGCCCCTAAAGCACAAGCCCAAAGAGAAGGAGCTAAAAACAGAGCCTGAGGACATCTATGGCAGCTGTTTGCACCCCCCTGCACTGCTGGCTGTCACAGAAGGAACCAAGTGGTCACATGTACTGGACTATGGAAAGAATGTGTGATGCCTGGGACAGAGAAGTGTCACTTGGTGTGACTTCCCCACAGACAGTGTTTGACAGTAGTTAACAGAGCCGTCTCCCCAGCTGACCCCTGAGCACAAAGGTGTTCTCAATAAAAGCTGTACCCAGCCTTCTCACAGTGTATCTTTTTGACGTCTAAAGCAGTTATTTGAAGCTAAACAGCAGATCTTCAGGCCATATTGGACTCTGCTATGGGCACTCTCAAGCTACCACTAAGTGGTTCATTAATTCAGTGAAGGAAAAATTTCAGCCTTGAAATGCGTCACAGTAATATTAGAAAGATTTTGCACCCAAGTGTATCAGTCTGGGCAGACTACCATGGTCATAAGATCAAGGAAAAAAAGAACAGAAGGGACCTCAAGAGGTCATCCAGCTTGTCTCTCTAAACAAAAGCAGGACAAGCTCTATCTGAATAATTATTCTATTCTTTCTAGTCTGTCCCCTGTGATGGACATCCCATCCCTTTTCTGAGTAGTTTCATATACCAGTGAACTGTTCCTCATATACCAAATATTGCTTCAGCTTAAGACTATTATTTCTTGACCTACATGTGTCAGACTTGGCAATATTTATTTTTGAATTTATCCCTTGATTTTCTACAACCGTATTTTTATATATTTTAAGATGACTACCTCCCACCATTTTTTTCCCTAGAGTATGCATCACCAGGTGCATCAACTTTTCTTTGCATGCCAGAGTCCTTTAGTCAGTGACCTGATCATTGTTATCCCTTTCCTCTAGATTCTCTTCCATCGTTCTCACACTGTTTCTGGTTTCAAATAGAACTTGGTGTAGACATGTCCTTCCTAAGGGTTCTCCTAGGAAGCATTTCATGAATATAGTCTTCTCTATAAGCAGAGGATAAGCAGATAAGCAGAAGACAAATGGTGAGCACTTGTCACAATTTTCTGTGGGGTTTATATAATATTTATAGTGCCCTGCCACTGAGGCATCTATAGTTTTGTCAACTAAAACAATTTAAGTGACCTATGTAAGAGTGATAGCTGCCACAAGGGATGTAGCTGAGATTAGCCACCTGAGCACTTAGATTCCCAGGAATGAGTCAGAGTAAATAACCCACACTATCACATCTGTCATCCTCCTAGACCACCAGATTTAAAACTCAATTGGCCATGGCCATCCAGTCTCTGTTAAGTGCCTGTCAAGTCTTCACTATGTCTGTTCAGGGGTGTTGAACAGTTACACATCCATGCAGACTTTTAGTGAAGAGATATTTGATTTTTTTAAAAATTAATTTTTCTCAGACATGTTCATAGCAATACTGAGGCTACCATGTGATGCTACCTTTCCTACTGGAAATGATCTTTTTCCCACAGGAAGAAGAACAACTAAGTAACAACGATTCTTTTTTCTGAAAACACCTCACACAATGTTGAATTAGAAATAGTATTATCTGCTTTATAAGCCTGACTTGGTCAAGCAATATAATTTTAATATGGACTATTCACAGTGAATCCCCAGTTCAAAAGAATGGCAAAAAAGATTTTACGAAATAGAAAAAAAAAAAAAAAAAAGGTATTTCTTTTTACTTCTTTTACCAATGTACATATCCAGGACATATCACTTCCATACTGCTCTGAGAAGGCACACAGCTTGGACTGAGCCCCAGACCCTTGGGGCCAGAGTAAGCCCCAGAAAAGCACCCACTTCTGTGTCAGAGCCATACTCATCCATGTGAGGATCACATTGGCCTTACTGAATATGATGAACCTTCCTGAGCATGGATGAGGATGCAATGTTTAGCTACAAATTAATTTACTTCATTAGAGGTATTAAATAGATCAATGGATCATACCTGTATTACATGTCAAGGTCAAATGCTTAGATTTCCCTGGAGTCACGGATATAATTTATCTAACAGCAATACCACAATGCAGACTTATGAAACACTTTATGTTATTTTAACAATGTAGCCCTAATCACATGTATAACATTAGGGTCTGAGAATAATACTTCTTGTCCTTAGACAAAATTCTTCTGATTCCTTTCTTATCTCAGCTTGTCTCCTCTTTGCTAAAAGCATAGCCATACTTTGTGCCACATTTTTATTTATGTTATAATTAAAATCTCTTAATAATTTCTTATGGGGAGTGTTCATGTTCAGTTCAATACATAGTGGGATGATTGCTCTCAGAATTAATTCAGTTGTAGATTGTTACACAATTATCTAAATATTCATGATTATAATTTCACTTCTGATACTTGTTTAATTTCAGTTGTCAGTATATCTCCATCATACGACCAGTTCCTGACAAATCATTTGCATCAACATAATTTTAATAATGTTCTTGTTTTCCAGGAAAATAAACATTTAGTTAAATGTTAAAGTCTTTTTTTTTTTTTTTTTTTTTTTTTTTTTTTTTTTTTTTTTTTTTTTTTTTTTTTTTTTTTAAGGAGTTTCTTGTCCTGGTTTAAGTTTGGGTTTTGGGGGTTTTTTTGTTTTTTTTTTTTTCCCCAGAACAATTAAGCATCAGTGAAATAATCTGATTTCAGTGAAAGATACAACTAATCTATATTTAAGTATATATATATATATATATATTACTTTTTTTATGCCTCATAATATATATTATAATCAACACTACTATCAGAGAAGTGGATTCGTGGGAAAAAAAAAAAAAAAAAAAAAGGAAATTCTTACTGCACAAATAGCAAGCAGAGGTAGGCAACACCTGGGCAATTATAAGGAGGGCTGGAGAGACATCAGCCTCCAGCACAATTTGTTCAGAGTGGAACACATGAACCCAGGCAAGATGTGTATCACCTCCTCAGTCCACATTGACTTTGCGCCTAAAACAAGCTGTGAGAAGTGATCTGCTACCTAGAGATTCTCTCCAAGAGATCTTCCAGCTTTGTGTATGATAAACACAGTTCTGTGTTTTAAATATTGAGACACTTGAATCCTCATTTTTTCCCAATAATTCCTACTTTGTCACTTTTTTCTTGCTGAAGGCTCAGCAACCAAACCTTTCGCTACTGTTTTCAAGGACTTTAGTGTTGCATCCAGGAGCAGCAATACCTAATTGAGAGTCCATCACTGTGAATGAACAGCAAAGGTTATTTTTTCCCAGTGCATAACTTTCCATTTATTGACATTGATTTCATCTGTCATTTCATTACTCAGTATCATGAGACTGGTCTATCACTCCTCATATCCACCTTATGCTTTTACTTTCCTGATTAATTCTGTATCATTACACATAAAATTACCTTTCAGCTCATCACTTTTCCACAACCTTTTTGTATCCAAATCCCTAGAGTACTGATGGTTCCTTGCTGTGAAAAATTGTAGTTCTCCTTATCCTTTGGTCCCTATTTTTTCATCTAGTAATTTGAAAGAGTGTTTACTCCTCTACCCTACGACAATTCCATCTCATTAATGTTCTTTATATCTTTTTGAAAATTCAAGTAAGTAAGCTTGAATCAACATTATCCAAATAATCCTTGTCATCTTCAGAGAATTCCCATGGTTTTGCAAAGTATGGCTTTTTTCTACAAAAGTTGTTCTGATGCTAATTCAATATATTTTATTTACCCATTTTGTCTACTAATTATTTGTAATTATAATTTCTACCAATTTTTCTGATAATCGCATCTGATCTACTGCTAGAGCAAGGAAGTGCCCTTTTTGATGGATGATTGCCCATCCGTCACTTTCCAATATTTTGCTGTCAAATTGCAAGGTATCAGTCCCATGAACACTTTCCAGTTCACCACTATACATAGCTCAGATTTTCATCTGGAGAGAAAATCTGTGGGATAGGCAGTTCCTTAATCTTTCCTATTATGACCATAAAGCAAGAAGAAAAATAAATAAATAAATAAATAAATAAATATAGTGCATAGTGTATAAGCTTGTGCTAGTCTTTCTTTACCACAGTCTTATTCACTAATGAGCCCTTTCTTTAGCAGACTCCTTTGCTTGTAAATTGTTTTAAATGCTTTCCCTCTCCCTCCTCATTTTTCTTTTCTCTTTTCTTTCTTTTTTCTTTTCTTTTTTTTTTCTTTTTTCTTTTTTTTTTTTTTTTTCCCTTTCTTTTTGGGAAAAGCTTTATTCTGTTTCTGAGAAAAGGCTTTTTCTATTCTTCATATAATACCCTGTCCTCTGCTATTAAATCACTAGTTTAGGGAAGGAAAATTGAAGAACATTTTCCTTTTAGGAGTGTTTTTGATGAGTAGTGCATATTTTCTAAGGTGGTGTAAAATCATTAGTATTTTATCCTTTTAGCTGGAGTATTCCTTTTAAGTACTTTTCTCAGTTTAACAAAATTATATTCTTTAGTGGCACATATTACACAAGTATGATGAGAATTTTTGGTGTGTTTGTCGATTACTGTTATTATATTTTTTCACTCTTACAAAGATATGAAATTTGAATATTCTGTGTCCGCTGTTGCATGGTGGCTCTTGGGTAATTCTAATGTTCATCACATATTTTGCAATAAATTCTGAGATATAAATCTAGAAATACAATTTTAATTTCTTTTACTTAGACTTGCAATATGCAGATAGTTACAATGATGTTTATTGTGAATAAAGTTTATCAAATGTTCATTTGAGTTTTCTTCTAATAATCTAAACTTCTTAATTGTGCTCAGCTTTGGGTGTCAGTATTCTTTATCATGTCTTGGTTTCTCTGTTCTCTGTTCTCTAGTTCTCTATCTGTTAATGGGAAGAATAGCATATATTTGTGTTGAATTGAAATTAGGAAGACAAATATTCTATAATTTATAAATTATAGCTGGGAGACGCAATGATAAGATTCAAAGAAGCATTCAAGATAAAAAGATAGAAAGACAACACCCTTCAAAAAGATCTGGTTTCTGCATATAATGCTGTAGCAAATATTGTGCCATAATCAGCATTAATGTTTATAGTTTTTACCTTTAACATTTTGCTAATGTAACACACAAGTTTTGATAGGCTTTATAAATACATTTTGCAAATACTTATCATTACAGAGGAAAAAATGTAGTAAGAAGGGGAAGAAAGGCAAAAATATCCAAGATATAATAAAGATTTGTGGGGTTTTTTATATTGTAAAAGTGAGATACGTCCTTATTTACACTTCTATACAGAAAACTTTAATTGGTTGAGTTTTGATTGAATTTGTAGCCATATTGAAAAAATTCAACTTGAGAAGAAATTTACAGATGATGGAAGCTGAAGGCCACATCAGGAGAGGGGTCCCAGGTGAAGCAATTTTCTTGGGAGACAGTGCAAACAGAAGACAGAAAAATTAATGAAAAGAAAACTGGATATGGAGTCACTGGTGCAGCAACAGGGATAAGAATGATGGAGCAGAAGAAAAGAATGGTCACACAGCAAAGAGATGAACTCTGTGGAGACCTCAAGGCAAGGCACTGATTAGATGCACCAGTGAAGCATAAGCCACTGAAAGAAATAAAAGGGAGTTGAGTCAAATGGATGAGCCAGACAATGATCTTTTCAGTGAGGTGAACTGGGGTAAGCAGAGACATCTCAGCATGGCCTTGCTAGTGAGCAAGACCAAAGAACGCCCCGTGGCAGGGCAGCGGTTCGTTGGAAAAGGCAGGGAGACACATTTATAGTGCATCAACTGTGCAGCTCAGTGTTTGCAGGACCACCCAAACATAACTATAAAGTAAGCAGAGTTATACTGCAGGTGATTTGAGAAACTATAAAATCTATTATACTGTGTCCTGGTGTGTAGCGAGCAATGACGTAGTCCAGTGTTTTGACATAATTGACTTAGGAGAGTGACTTGAAAATCTATACTCTTATTATAAAAGACTGTAACCTAACAAAAAAAAAAAAAAAAAAAAAAAAAAAAAAAAAAAAAAAAAAAAAAAAAAAAAAAGATGTGTTGTGAAATACTTCTATATATCAAAAAGACTATCCAAAGGTAGTTTTCAGACAGCTCATAATTTCAATATCCTATTTCACAGCACTGGAGAAAGTTTCATAATTTATAGATTCAGTTCCTATATCTATATATTCTTTTAACAATATACCATAAAGGTACTGGTAAATCACATTTTTTTCTCAGTCATTATGATTAAAGGTGTATATTTTATAGGCAGTAGGAAACAAATAAACATATAAGAAAAATATACTTTTGAATCATTCTTGGTATTATGTAGTAGTCAGAAAAGAGAACATTTATTTTTGCAATAAAAATCAGGTACTGTGTAAAGGTTTTTAGTTCTTTAATAATTCACAGAAATTCACATTAGATTTATAAGAAGTTCAAATAAATTCTTTTTATATGCTTTATCTATCTTACTTTCTGAAGAAGCGTATCAGAAGCATTGCACCTCATTTTACACAGTTACAATGTCAACAAGTTCAGCTAATCTACTTGTATAATTTCCTATTATTTTCAGTAAGACATATGGGCATTTCCAGCATGCATCTCATCCCAATGAAGAGATGCAAAGTGAGTCAGATGAGTCACGGCAGCAGTCAGATGAGTGTCTATTCCTGTGAACAGTTGCCAAAGGAAGCCTTGGTCAGCAATTCAGCTGCAGAATTCTAATGTGTAAATAACTTAAGGGAGATGAAACCTATTCAGGAAGTCTGGTGACACCAGCAGCCAGAAAAAAAAAGGGGACATAATGAATAATAATAGACTTTAGAAAGCAGAATGGATGGGTTTTCACACGACAAGTTACAGGAAGGAACAAATCTAGGAAAGAAAGTTCATATTTGAGTTCCTGAGATGAGGAGCTCAAGCCACAGATGACAAAAGGAGAAAAAGGCCAGTGAAGTTTCACATCAGGCAGCAGAAAGGAAAGGAAGGAAAGGAAAAGAGGAGACCAGCAAAATGTTCAAAGAAAAATGTGGGAAAAAAAAAAATGGGATAAAATGGACAGGTATTCCTTTGCTGAAAACAGGGAGACTGGGTATATCTTCTATTTTACCTCTTTCAAGGGAAATTATTTATGCTCTTCTTCTGCTTGTTGGAAGCAAAGAGGCTGGAGCTCCTCTGCCCCATCAGCACTGCTCAGTGAAACTTCTGAACTCCCAGGCATGGGCCAGAGTAGCAACTGATATTACGCAACTTCTCTTTCAGTAACACTGCTACCTCTAACCTGTAACTAGTCACTTTAATAACAGCCTCAGCTATCTGATTTGCCCTAAAACTCCTTATAGTCAAAGGAAGTATTTTTTCCCTTTGTCTTTCTCTATGGTCAGCTACATTATTTCTATAATAACAGTCTTTATCAAGATCCTGGTTTTGATCCAAATTTTCTGTCACAGTTGTGCACTTCTTTCCTTATGTGGGCTGATTTCACATCCTTGATATTAATTAAATGCAGAGGAGTGTTTTTTCACATTAATTTATTTTCTCAGATTTGTTCCTTTCTTTTTTCTCCAGTAATTGCAGTAGGATTAACTACATTGTTAGAGTTCTGAATACAAATAAGAGGGTTTTTCTCTTTCTTTTCCCTGACTACATTTCTATCACTGCAATCACAAGTATTGTTAACAACATTAAAGCCCACAGCAGATGTGAACCAGGCTATAGTGAGAGAATATTTTGATTCCACAAAAAGGTTCAGTGCTGAAACATAATGTTCTTGTTTCCCAGCTATTACAGGGCAAACTAGCGTGCACTTTTGAAAGTTAATATCTAATTTTCTAGATGTCTGCTGCCAATCTGTTTTCATTCTGCTTCAATATAGTAGGCAATGAGAAGGGATTTTGCAAAGATTACTACTGGGCTCATTATTATTGCACAAGTAATTCTGGAAAACAAAATACCAAAACTCAGCTGATGATTACATAGTTATACAACAAACCTGGCTGCTCAGAACTCAGAGCTTGGAATGAGCCCCTAGAGGGGACCTCAGTCTCACACCTTACAGGGCAAATAAGCTCAACTTATCTTTTATGCTATGGCTTTAGTTGTATTGCAAAACAGGACTTAAGTAGGAACTGAAGGGTTATGCAGTCTTTAACCTCTCTTCCTACCCCATGTTTGGAAGACAAACTAGGCCAGCAGTGACCACTGAAAGCTGCTGCCATCTCATGGCTGCAGAACCCTTTCAAAATATGTTGCCTGGAAGCAGGTCGAAATCCTGCCAGGCATAAACTAGGTTCTGTCAGGCATGAGGTTTTGGGCAGTTAATTGGTCCTGGTGCCTCCAGTCTGGGCACTGCTGCCCACAGCCTCCAGACACTCACAGGTGCTTTGTGTGGCATTTCTCACCTCTCCTGACTTGCTCCCACAGCTCTCCAGCAGGCATGGCACAGAGCATAGCGAATGACTTCTGTAACACTGCAGAAATTGCCAATATATTTGTACTTTTGTAGTGATTCACCTCTGCCAGAGGAGACAAATGAAGCTGCTGGCTCCAGGACAGGGGAAAGGAGATTCCTTCTTACCAGAAAGACTTCCTGCAAAAAGTGGAGGTTGGGTTTACTCTTATTTTGCTAGAAGTGGTTTTCTAAATATGACCTGGAACTATGTTTTAATTTCAAGCTGACAAAGGCTTTGATGCTTTATAACATATGCAGCATTTTGTGTCAATTATATTCCAGCTCTTATCCAGCCTCAATCATTTGATTACAATAATATCCACCTGAAATGTACCTTGACTTTTCAAGGATGAGGTTAGGGGAATCATGGGTAACCAGCAGTTAATAAAGACTAGAGAAAATTAAAGGAAATAAAATCAAATGAAAAGTGCTAGAAACCCATACAAAATCTATGAAAATGCATTAAAGAAATGGATGAAAATTGACCTAAGTTTAAAACTGAAAAAACACTCTGAAATATGTTCTCTACCGCAAGTGAGTACACGCTTTGTATGTTCAGTAACCCTGAACTGCTGTTTCCTTTTCTAATTAAGAAAAAGAGCTTTCTAGGGGTGTCCTCAGAACATTACAAGATGCTCTGAGGAGATGCCAAACGATAGTGGAAATATGTTTGTTCCCAGTGTGAGTACAAGCACTTGAAAACCCAGTAGTTTAGAGGAACAGAGATCTCAGATGCTGGCACAAATGCTTTCTATATTCCTTCAGATAATTAGGCAGCCCTGATGTTTTATTCTAGGTCAATTCTTTCAAACACTCAAACCTAACAAATTTAACAAAGTCTAGGGCCTCTATGAGGAAATATTTACATGATCACAAACAACCCAGTTACCATATTTTGAGGCGATACCTTCCCAGATTTCAAGTGGAGCTGAGCCAGCAGAATGTGTGCACACTCATCAATCCACTGAAAAGCAGAGCAGTGCTGATGGATCTCTTCCCTGTTTTGACAGTGTGCTTTAAGCAGAGCCTTAGTTATCTTACTTATGACATAGGTCATAAGATAATATTTTCCCTTATCCAGGATAAGAGATCTTGTTTAGGCAGAAGTGGTTGTAAAGGACAAAAATATATTTAGTAGGTGGCAATGGCAGAGTTGGAAACCAAAATATTTGATTTTCAGATCAGTAAAACTTCTTTAACCGAAGCATTATCCAGGAAAGACCATCTTTCTAATTCTATATTTATCTACCTCCAACTCATTTTCCCCCTTATCCGAAGCCTTTCCTTTCAGAGAAAAAAGTTTGTATACAAACTAAAAATTATGAGATGAAAAATATTTCTGGGGAGAAATAAAAAATAAAAATTTCTGGTTTGTCTCACAAGCAAGCACTCAAAGATGAGATGTGACATTCATGTGCTCAGGTTCACTGAAAAAGCCATTCATGAAAGGGAGACCTGAAACAACCTCTTACTGCTACCTGCGCAAAAAAGTTCATGTAAATTATGTACTTCTGTCTATAATAAATATAAGTGAGAGCAGAATAAAGCAAAAGGTGTGCCCCTCCCCAGAAGATGCTTCAGTAGGCTCATGAGCTCTTTATCTCCCTCACATAAGCTCCCATTTTAATGCCACAAGGCTTACATTAAATTAAGGATTCCTGTCTATGCAATTACAGCTTTTTAAAGAGTTTGTTCAGCAGTTGTTGAAAATAAGTGTAAGCCACTCTGGGCAATTAAACTTCATAGCTCAAAACAACAGAAGGAGCTTTCTCCATTAGCACAAGCAGTAGGGAAGCAGATATTATCTGAACTTGGAAATCGTTCTTGCTAAAGGAAAACTGGAAAGGGCATTGTCTCTTGCCAAACAACATTATTATTTTTAAAATAAATATTTATTGATTCTATAAACTAGAAGGATGAAGAGTTGCCAAAACTGTTAGCTGGTCCATATGGCTGTGTTCATACCAGAAAATATATTTATGTTTTCAGGAATAAGAACTTTTATCACCTGTTTGTACCATTCCCAGTACAACTGAGCTCTAGTACCTGTTGATGGGCCTTGTAGCCTACTGTAAGAGTGATTATTTTACCAGTGTAATGACAGAAAATCTAATAGGGTTTCCTAAATTTTCATCATCATAACAGAACAAGAACTTCAATGAAACCAACTAGATCCCCCCTAAACCACATGTTTTCTAAACATTATATATTGTTTAAATTTATTTGGTTGATCAACAAAACAAAGTCACCATATATATTTTCATACTCAATAGCTCTCCAGATGGGATGATTAAAAATGTATTGATTGTAATTACATGATGTACAGAAATCAACATTATTTACATTAATTGCATGAAACCATGACTAATACAGCAGAAGGTGTCAGAGATGCTTTCTGGCACCAGCTACTAACTTGTGATCCAGAAAGACACATGCAATATCTATCCAGCCTTGAGTAACAGTTCCACGTGTCACATCATCTTTTGGAAAATACTTAGGGCACACACAAAAAGATATTACATGCACAGTTTGAGTCACAGGCAAGGTGAGATCTTGGACATAAAGCTACTCTAAAAATAAAAATGAGGTATAGGATCACAGTACCTGCCCAGCCAGAGAGAGGGAAAAAGAAGAAAAAAGAGGTATAGAAGGCCTCTGCTAACTAGATGCCCATAAATCAGAACTAGCAAAGCAGTAGAGACTACACAAGTAAAGTAACATGAGCCTCAAACCCAGGGTGATAATGAGAGTCCTGAGCTTCATGAACTGCTCTGGGGAAAAGGCTCTACAGAGATGTGGGTGCTTAACACATTTATCTCTATAACTCTAAAATTTTTCTAAAACTTTGCTCTGCATGGACCAAAACCAGCTCATAAGGAGGGACAGAGCTATCTAATGTTGCTGTACTTGTGGCCTCACATGGCTCCTGCAGAGCACTAGGATATACTAGTCTGAGCTTGAATGGCTTGTCACCCTCCTGACCTTAAATCTTAGAGCAATTCCAAATCCTACATCAGGTACCTATGACACATCATCTGAATATAGCTCTTTGTTCCCACTCCTAGCACACCTTCAGATTTACACGCTCTCAGTTCATATCCGCAGCGCACTCTGTCACCACCTGCCCCTGACAGAGAGTACAAGAAGAAACATTTTCTATTGTACTATTTACATCTTAATCCTACAATTTATACTTTTTTCCATCTGTTGTACTTTGGGCATAAAGATCAAGACCAGAATAGTTAACTTTTTACAAGAGAATGCCTTTTGTGTTTTCCCTACAATTTCAGGCTAATAGCTATTCTGCAAAATTTACTGATTTCGTCTCCCTGTGCTATCTTAGGATTTGCACACATAAGTCTTATCTCTTTTAATGGTGTTGGGAAGGATGTGCATAAATTCCCACATAGAGGGATGAAATAATGTGACTCATAAGCCTTATTTATTTCACACTGGAGAACATGTTATAGCTATTGCAGTAATCTCCACAGCTGATTTGGTATATGCAAGAAAGAGGAACTCCATATATTGCTGTGTAACTTCATTTAATGATTACTATAAAATCCAAAAAAACTTTGCTATCAATAAACAAAGTGATCTCAAGCACTTCTTATACATTATAATATATATTTTGATTGCTAATTAGTAATCTATTTTTTCTGCGTATATATATAGCATTATTTTCTTTATATTATCTTTCATATTGTCTAGATACTGCACATGCCATTTAAAGTTAATAAAATTAGATTCCTGCAATTATTCTTCACAGAATCCAATGATAATATTAATAATTCTGTCAAATTGTTCTTCCAGACAATGTAATTTCTTCCAGTAAAATGTACAAGATGTTCTCATTGAATATTTCATTAACTACTTCCCTTAGTGCTTTTTGGAGTATGTTTATTATGGCATCTGCATATGTGTGAAATATTTATAGCATTGCTTTAAATTCTTCATATTTGTTGTTGATATGTGGATTTTTCACCTTTTATTGAGTTACAAAGGCTTATGTATGCATTGAACCATAGGTACATAGTACTCATTTGCATTTCTGCTATAATCTGCCAATTTCTTTTCTATGTGAGCAGACGAACAATGTGGGTCAAGGGTAACTCTTAGCCAAGTGGCAGTGAACAGTGAAAGCTAAACCTATCTGGTCTGGTAGATGTCTGTAATCACGTGAGCTGAAATTGCTGTGCATTAGATGTCATTCTATTTGAATATTTGGAGAATCAGCAAAGTGAACTTGCTGCTAGCTGATAAAGATTTGTTAACTACAGTGGTTAATTTTTAACTGAGGGGGGAGGTCTAAAACTATAGCAAGTTATTAAAAACATGGGGTTTTTAAAAGTAAAATGCTTTTCTGGTTTTCAGTATCTGATGACATCAAATCAATACCTTAGGGTATGCTCATATATTCATGGATTCAACAAATACACATTCTTGAACTTTAGTCTGCAGGCTATCTAACTTCACTAGGAAGCATGGTTAATAGGGCTTAGAAAAACAGTGCACACTGAAAATATTTTCTTTTCTGAAAAACAGAGGGGTGTTACCCCTTGCCCTTAATGAAGATAGTTGTTCAAATATTTAAGTTTCTGAGTGGACTCTGAGAGCTTAAGCAGTAGATGCCTCAATCCCAAGTGTGCCCCCATCCTTGTTCCACCATCCCAAAAAAATACTTTTGAAGGCACTCAGAAGCAAAGGAAATTTTTAAGTTAGACTTTAGCAGAGATGTGAGCTCCAAAGTAAGAAAAGGAGCAGAGGATCTTTGAGAAGCAAAGCAAAAGAGACAAAGAAGTAGTAAAAAAAAGTCACAGAGGATTTCTGGGAGGGAGACAGAAGCATCTGAACTCACAGCTAATGGAGAAAAAGGCACCTCTCTGAGCTCCACCCTCAACTTTGCCTGGTGCTGGAGAGCATGTGGACACCCTGCAGTGTCCACCAAGCACTGCAGCCCTCTTAGGATGTTCCACTTGCCACTCTTCCTCAGCTCTGTGACAGCTCATCAGCAAGGTGGGACATCTGCCCAAGCAGGGCTCCCTGCAGTTTTGTACCTGGGGATCATATCAGGGAAATGGATCCTGAAAGTCTGGGATCCTGCAAGCTCTGGGGGATGCCGGGGGACATCCATGCTCTCACCCCAACATGTAGGCACAGGGTGTCAGGTACCACTAGACATTTGGCTCAGTTACAAAGTCTCAGGAATGCTAGAAGGTTTTCCATGATAGGCAGGACTTAGGGAATTTCCAAAATTGTCACAGGACAGGCACGCCGGTCTGACGAAGCAGCACAGTTTTGAGCAAGTCCAAGTGCTCTGTGGTACGTGTTAAGGCAAACTGTGGAAAGCAGGAAGGAAGGACCTCAGTCGAGGCAGAGAAGAGCCAGCAGTTGTCCTCTGGATTGTCATCTAGGACATAAGTATAGTAAAGGCATTTCTGTAGTAAGGAAGGATTTGGTAAAATTGGCTTTATTCTGTATGATCTGATTTGCATAGGTGCTGGAATCCTGCTACTCTTTTTGGTTTCAATATTTAGATCAGGGATAATGTATTATTTGGCATGACAAGCTGTGGATTGAAAACACAGAATTTGTAATAACCATGTTCCAGAACACTCCTTTGATGCAAATGCTTATTTTGATACACCTACACAAAAAGAGTCATCTCCATAGAAACCTCATGAACCTTATGCCTTAAATAACTACTTTAAAGGACTTATCTTGAGAATTATTGAGGACACAGCTCTAGCTGTCTCCTAAAATAGCAATAATTCTGGAAACTGAAGTGCCATTTTCCACTGTGTATTAATAAAAGTGTAGACATTCATCTCAGATTAATGTAAAGAGTTTAATATTTTAATAAACTGAAAAATAAATGTCTTTACATGTTCAAGTTTCTTTATCTTATTTTGTATATTTTTTCATCTGAGCATATTCAAATAATGCATGTACAAACTTAAATGGCTTTCCACTGAATTAATCATTAAATATAGGTCTTTGATAGTCAACAGGCTCTCTGTAGTCAGGGGAGAAAATAGGATACCTGCTGACAAGTACTGTGCCTAGTTCAGATTCCTTCTTCTCACAGACTCTGGAGGAAACCTTACTGGTTAACACAGAGGACATGCCTGACTTCTGGGTGGTGAAATTTAGGTGCGAAGAATTCTGTTTCTTGTGCTGGTCAGCTTCTAGAGCCCTAGTGTCTGTGATCCTAGCTAAAACCAGCATGTTGCATCTTGCTATCTTTGCTCAATTCCTATAAAAATCCAGTAAACAAAATCTCCTTGTAAATCATGTGTAAAATAATATTCAAATACCAGCAGCAATAATCAAATACCAGCAGTAGATACATGCAAGCAGATAGGATTCTTTACAAATCTGTATTATGAGATCTTTTCTTGCTTGTGAGAAAACCAAGCAGCCTATTCAAATCCTTTGTGTCTCTCTGTTCACCAGTTTACCAGTTATGAACATATAGTCTTTGAAAACAGACGGAATTATGTTCTTCCTGACAGTGAAGTAATGTAATACATGATGCAATATAAGGCCCTGCACTATCAGGTATCAAAAAGCAAATTGCTGAGTGCCTTCGGTTCCTCTTGTCTTCAGCAGAGTACAACTGAATATTGCTGGGTGATTGGTTCAGCATCCTCCTCCAGGATGTACTGATATGAGAAGTGATGGGAAATTGTAGGATGAGGTTTCCTTTTTTAGAGATTGCAAAGAGCTGTCACAACTAAGCTTTTATTTCTCCAAAAGCCACTTCATGCTTTGGCCGGTAGCTTTACGACATCTTATATTACTCGTACTATGATACTAAATACTATTAGCTCAAAACGTCTTGATTAAATGCCGTGCCTTTCACAGTAAGCTGAAAAAGAAAACCATCCTTCTCATTGCTATTTGTAACTCTGTTAACAGGTATCCTCAGTTAATACTGATATCAGGTGATTATCCTCAAGCTCCTCAACTACTCTGAGAGTTTCATCTTTGAGTGAGGAGATTTTCTTGAGTCTGAGAGCAGAGTGAATCATGCTAAAGACAAATCTTACACTGCAAAGTGCCTGAACACAAGGAAGGCTAAACAGAGAGGGTAGCATTAGCAACACTGGACAAGAGGTGCAGAGGAAAAATAACCTGGGCTGCATTTACTGCGATGGATTCTCCCTGGCTCCTGGAGGCCTAGAAAGGTTCTAGAGCATCGTGCCTCAAATGACCTGTACAGTAACCTCTTACAGGAACCTTGAGTGATCAGATTAGATCAGGTCGTAATGCTTTGAGACTGGATTCATGAGCATGTCTGTGAGGTGATGCTCTGTGCCATCTAGATTTACTGGCAAAGGTCAGCTTTTTTTTTAGTTTTAGATCTGTGCTCTATATCCACAGCAATGTGTAAACATACCTGAAGATTTGCAAAAAGTTCACGGCCCAAATGCTAGTATCAGAGGATCACTGAATACATTTTTTGGGAAAGAGCTCTGGAGGCCACTTATTCCGAGTCTTGCTCAAAGCAAAGTTAATTTCAAAGCTTTAAAGAGGTTTCTCAGAGTTTTGTCCGCTTATGTTCTTTTTAAAAGAAATCCCAAGGATGAGACAGCCTTTTCAGAGAAGATGTTCCAGTGCATGATGACTCTTGTTGTGAAGTTTTCATTTCAAAGCAAATAAAAGAATAAAAATGAAGAATAAATTTCTTCACTGGCCACCTCCATGAAACAAAAGCAAAACAAACCTTTTGTTTTGAAAGTTTTTTTTCTGTTCCTGAAAACCCACACAGCATAAACTTGAAGCAGCTAAGAGGAATGTAATACTCTTTATCATGGGAAAATGCACAGCACAGAATCTGAAAATATAAAAGGTAAGGCTTAAGGCATCACCTGCAATATCCAAGGAATTTTGGAACATATGATCATTTAATGCAACCCTTATATTAAATGGTGTAATAAAATGTACAAGCAATTAGTAAGAGATTTTTTAAATTAACTTCTGATTTGATTGCCTGGGACTTTTTCAAGGATCTCATTGACAGGCCCATTTCAAGAAAGTATTGAGCACTGGTAATTTGGAATTGCCCATACCTTTTTATTTGTTGTGAGCTATACATGCAAAAACACTGTTCACTTATTTACAAAGAGAATTTACTTTGTATGTATAAGAATACTCATCAGTTTGACAAAAAATACTCTTCCTGAGCAGTAATGCCCTCTATGAGGAGCTTCAGGCATCTTCTCCCACAAACAGCCACTCTTTTAATCCAGAGGATAGCAACTTTCCACAGTCCACCACAAATCCAGCCAATAGGTAATGTAATGTGTAACAAGAGACTAAGGTGTAAAGGGAAAAGGCTGGCTCTGCTTCAGAAGTTTGATGATGCATTTTCTGCAGTCTACTCTACTATTGCAAAAGTGTGTGTACACATTAAATTTTACCTTTCAATTCCACTAAGGTTATGTTAAAATGAATATAAGTTTTAATTACCAAGGCCAAAAAGGGAGTGCTTTCCTTAATTTCCTTTCCCTAGACACATCAATGTTTTATATAACATTCTACCTGCTGGTTACCTCTTCTTTTGCTAGAAGAAAAACTGTGAAGGGTAGGCATCATGTCTTTCTCGTATTTTTGTTTTCAGCCTAACACAGCAAGAGCCAGGGGCCTCTGGTTGCTGCACAAAATGGTACTGATAAACATTTTTTTGGATATCAAGAAATGTGACAGCAGTAAAAACATTTTTAAATATTTTGCCCTGCAGTTAGAATATATGCTTGTTCATCTCAGCAGAGTATGTTAGCTGAGGTTCTTTATTCTTTTAGTGACTCATTAAACTGTGGTCATGTGGGCTTTCTGTGAGCTTAGAGTGAGGACAGAGGTTGCTTGTGTCTGCCTGTAGTGCATGCATGGGTGTACCCCGAGTCCTTTGTGGATCTTGGTCTAAATTACAGAGCTGCATAGATAATGGATCTTTGTCAGCATGGTTGCTGAGTCAAAAACTCTGTCTGTGTGTATGTTGTGGAGGGGGGAAGCCAGCAATGTGGAAGCAATGTTGTTTTGTTCTGCTTTAGTGCAAAATGCTTCATTTGAAGGGAACTCTCAAGGTCAAATGGCTGTCTTTCTGAGAGTTTTGAGGAGCTCTCCTACTTTTGCAGGGATACAAACTCTCATCAAATAGTACCAGCAAAAGTGTCCATAAGCGTATATTGCAAACAAGACCAGGCGCTGTCATTGCAAGAAAAATCTGGATGGCTGAGCCTCACAGCAGTCTAGAGAAGGTGTGAAGTGCAGCTGTTACCACAGGAGAAGCTCTTCTGCTCCACCAGCTGCATCCCACCAGCACTGCATGCTGCTGCAAGGTCAGTGCAACACTTTGGGATATCCCTCCTGTTCCCAGTGTAGAGGAGATCAAGAGCAGATTTACCTCAAGACCTTCAGAGTTTTCCACCATGTAATCCAGTGAGTGAGCCAAATTTCAAAGTAGAAGAGCCACTGCACAGCCCATCATTTCCTCCTCATTGCTTTTACTCTGCCCTATATATCTCTAAATGCATCTACTTCTAAGTAAGAATAACTCCAGAAATGTCAAATTTCTCAAAGCCACTCAAAGAGAATTTGATCTGCCTTATGTTATCGGGACAGATTTAATGTTAAAACTACCAATCAAGGCCCATCTCTTCTTCATCAGCTGGCTTTCTGATATGGCTTCACAAGAGATGGGCTCAAAAGCCAGCTCTTGTTCCCAGTCTCATGGAAAGGAGATCTGGCAAATTAAGCCTAGTGTACACACTGCATTTCTAGCATGCTATTCAGACACATCTGCCATGCCTTAGAGAGTGTCCGTTGCCTGTTCTGGGAGCTTCATTTCAGTTTACTCATGATACAAAGTTGTTTTGAACTCATGCAACAAATCTCAGTCTTAAAAACTGTTGTTGTATGAGCAAAAACTGTATGCAGCTTTTTGCAATCAGTTTGTGGTTCAGGACAATTACTTGAAACTCTCCTTGTCATCACTGACCTCTTTCCTTTCTTTATTTCTGGCATCTACATATAAAACAGGAAAAAAACCTGTTTCTGACATTTCCAAACTACTGTTCTTAACAGATTGCATCATACTTCCTACAAACAGTGTCAATTGTTTGGCCAGCCTGATGCAGTCTGTCCAAGGCACCCTGGGTGCTGGAAAGCCAGTGAACTCAGCACCCAGCATGATTTGGCCTCGCTGCAACAAGGTGACCTGGTGAACGAGCAGCCTGGCTGCTAGTGTAGCCCTTTGGAAACAGGTGGCAGCGTGATCGTGTCATTTCCTTTCCACGAGCAGCCTGGCAGGTGTCCTCTGTGCCAGACCAGGAACTTTGGTCTCTGGCCAGCAAAGGTCTGTGAGTCCCTACTATAAAGATCAAATGCAGTCACCACAGGGAAAAAAAAAAAAAAAAAAAAAAAAAAAAAAAAAAAAAAAAGGCAGCCAAACAAGCACCTCTGCCCTTCTCTCCCCCACAAATGTACTGAATGCCTGTCACAAAATAAATGGGCAGCTGTGTGTTAAAGGTCAAATTCCAGATGTTGCAACTCAGTTTTGTTGCAATCCTGCAATAGCAGCAAACAAACGCTCATTAGGGAGAGAGGAAACAACTAAGAAACTGCAGTACAAAATTCAGTGGAACAAAAAGTGCTACTACACAAAACATACCAGAAACAGCAACAAAATGGGACAATCTTTTTACAACCCTACATATAACTTGAATATTTTTGAATATCATAGTTAAACCTCTTGATAGCATTTAAACAAAACAGGAATTCTACCTCTGCATGATCAAAATAATTCCATGATATAGTTATTTGAGTCAATAAGATTCCCCAAAAGTTTATACACTTAGTTTTCATGGACTTATCTTCAATAATTTTCCAAAAATTACTAGGAAAAGCTTTTTTCTCAGATTATTTTTTTTCAGCTAATATTTTTCAGCTATTTCAAAACCAAGAAAATAGAGAAAAATGAAAAAAATGCTTGTCTTTAAAAATTGTTTAAACCTCCTTAGTGAAAGGCCATACCTCTGAGCAGAGTCCTAAGTATAGTGTGATCATATTTGCAAGAACATACTTTTTCCTATCCAATAAACTGACAAACTTAATCCAATCTGTATTGTGTAATTATAAAATCTCCATTCAACAGAGCATTGAAAGCTAAGAGCAGAATTCTCTGAAGATTTTGATTACAATGACCACTCTCTGTTCCCTCAAATGCCCCATGTTTCTATTTGTCAGCATATGAGTGGGGCAAAGACCTTATGAAATGATGGTGATTGCTTAATGAAATACAGAGCACCATTCACACTTGCCAAGGGATTGCATGAGTGAGCTACATTCTGGCATGTATTTATATCCTAATGTCTACTTTCTGAATAAGACCTTTTTAATTATTTTGTTATTGTTAAAATGGTTTAGGTAAAGTGTTTATGCTGAGCCTAAGTAAAGTTCTATGAGAAGTGAGAGGGTTGTATTTGCACTATGCTGCAACATGAGAAGATACTCCAGGTAGTGCCACACAAGCTGGGTCTCAAACTGGAAGCCGTGTAGCTGTAGCAGCACAAAAGCTCTGCTGGCCATAAAATTATGCTGGTGCAGTTTTTCTGAGATTCACTCATGTAAAGTCTCCACATGGTGCTAACCAGACATAGCTAGACACTGCCAAAAATAGCATCAAAACTAAAGTATGACACTTGCATCAGCAGACAAAGAAATATCAGTGTGGGGTACATATATACCTCCCCTATCAAATGTAAGAAAACAAGTTTCAGGAAACACCTTCAGGAAAGATCATTATTTCCTAGTTCAAACCATGTAAAATTTGAAACTGGCCTTTGGGAGAAATAGGACTGAACCTTTTGAAGATATATAAAATAATAGTCTAGAATTTAATCTTTTTCAGAATGCTGAGTGCCTCCTAACATCAGTGAGAGTCCAGATTGCAGGTATAAATCAGAAAATAATGTAGAAATTCAAAGACTTCCCAAAAGGTGCCCAAGAAAGCTGAATAACTTTCTTTAATGAGTTAGATTACTTGCTGTTGCTAGAACAAGTGAGGTCCAGGCCACATGACTACTGTGGCCTCAGCAGATGAATGGTTGAGTGAATGAATGAATGAATGAGTGAGTGAGTGAATGAGTAAATCATTACAAGGTCTATTACAAGCAGAGTTAGTGTTATAACCAAGCCTGGAAACAGTCTAAGATTTCTTATGTACCTGATTACGTGTAAAGGGGAAAAGCAGCAGTACAGAGAGTCTTTTATGAGACGCTTTTCTCAAGAACGCTTACTTTTATATATAAGATTACATAACAAAGACAGATAATTATGTGATTTTATCAGCAGTGAAACAGCGTCTGTAAATAAATGGGAGGTAAAAACCAAAATCTTAACACTTAAAATAAATTTGAAATTATTTCATCAAAATTAAAATTTCTACAGCTGAGTTATTTGAGTATGTCAGCTTTGTAATTAAAAGTCTCTATTAAAGTGAAGCAGGTAATTCAGACTTTATTTCTTTCTTTGCCATACCAGAAATGTGTAACTCGACCTTTCAGGGTGGGTTTCTCCAGCTTTGCTCTATCGGTGCCCTTGCCATGGGTCATACATTCCTCAAGTCTCTAATAGTGATTATGGTCTTTGAGACATTACCTGACTCTTGAAATTAAGTGAAAATGGTTGATATATTCATTAGTGTTGCAATCCCACAAACGGAATTTCTTAAGCTAAATATGCATCATCCAGGACAAATATTGAGACTGAAATAGGCTAAAGATACAGACACAAACATTCCTGATCTTTACAAAGGCATGAGGGAAAGAGCCACAATCCTCAATCTCAGGTTTTGACCCTCAGAATAGAGGTCTTTGCGTTCCAGCCATGGAGAAAATCTACATCTCCCATGACAAACTCACTGACTTCTGAACAATCCGCACTACAGTGGTTATTCAGGTACCTACTTTGAATTTTAGATTTAAAAAAAAATACACAAGAAGAAGGCATTTTAAATGTTGTTAGTTTGTTTGTTTTCCTAATAGCTCTAAAATTTCCAGAAGACAGAGAAAGTGTTACATTAAGGGAACTCAATAGTGTGAAGAGTTTCCAGATTTAGGATCAATTTCTGAACAATGTATGAAACATTTCATTTATATGGAGGCACTTGTGCAGAGAAATATCTAGATTTATGCTTATGCAACATTCTTTAGAATCACATAGATTGTGAGAGCTTAATCATTACAAAGGTCATATTATTTTTATGTTACCAGATATCTCAAACAAAAGACTTAGAAATTTGCAATAAATTTACTACTTACATTGCCTGAATGAAATAAAAGTTAATAGCATTCCCTATAAATATAATAATTTGATATAACCTCAGAGACGACATTACTCCTGGAGAGCAGTTAGCTGCTTTGAATAGCAGAAATTGTGACAAGTAGCAACAATTCTCTATCCTAGTTGTGGAAATGTTCAGTTCACAATGCAGCTATGGTTACTTGAATGAAATGCTGCAGTGATTAATAACTGTATGCTTCTGGAACATAATCAAGTTGATTTTGAAAAGAGACTTCTTAAAATACTCAATTTGTAAATGTAGCAGTTTTTTCTATGAGTGTTGTCATTGCTAGTTCTCATCTGCTTTGCGTTTATGAAAAAAAATACAAAAAATAATCACTTTTCATCATCACTTTTTTGTTGTTGTTGTTGTTCTGAAAACAAGGAAATCTTACAGTTCTAGAAAAGGTCAAGGGCCTCTTAAGTCTTCAGCACCTAACACATCAAGTGACACTCCCCTGATCATAAGATTAAATCAAGTCACAGGATGTGTGCCCTATGGGTATTGGCTAAACTGTTCTGGAGCTAAGTGGATTAGACTGGCATCTTGCATTTTACTTGAAAGTCTGCTATGCCAGAAAGGTCACCAATATTTCAAGGAAGTTGTTAATTGAAATCAAGCAAATGAGACAACTCTCTTCCTGGAGGAAAAC
Source organism: Hirundo rustica (assembly GCF_015227805.2). Classification (NCBI taxonomy): domain Eukaryota; kingdom Metazoa; phylum Chordata; class Aves; order Passeriformes; family Hirundinidae; genus Hirundo; species Hirundo rustica. Next base: position 18,488,680 of record NC_053453.1, on the reverse strand, counting down.
TTTGTCCAGCCTAGCTTTGCCTTCAGGACAATACACATCAGAACTGGCATTTAGGCATTTTGATCAGAATTTAGCTGTTGATCAGTTTGCACAGCAAAAACAATGATTCATGCAGATTAACAATTCTTCCCTGATCTTCAGAAAACTGCAGCATTTTTTCTGTATTTATTCATTATTCTTATTTAGGGAAAAAAATCAGGATGACATGTGATTGCAAGATTTTACTTATTGTAAGTTTGTAAATTTGCAAATATGGCAACTTCTGTGATGAGTATTCGGCACATCTTCTGGGATTGTTCATGTCTTGGAAAATGGAGAAATAACTTAGTTTGACTGCAGTTGTGGTTGATCTAGGTTTTTGGGAAGGAGTAACACCTTCTATTATGAGTGGGTATAATGAAGAAAAACATATAAAAGTTTGTGTACAGTTTTTTATCTATAAGGAAAAAAATTGGGTTCTGTCAATGTCCAGATCTTAACTTTGATTTACTGTTCTCTAAGACTTCACCTTGTAAATGTTATTGCTTGAGGGAAATTGTAATTTAAAACTGTGGTAATACACTTTTTTCACTGGTGGTTTTTAAAACATTTTTTCTCTGTAATAGCAATGTCTGAGGTGTTTGCACCAAATAAACCAAGAGTGGCATTTCTACATTGTGATTCATTTGGCGTGTGTTAGGCAACTAATTTGGGATGAGTTTAATAAGACTCTGAAACTGAAGACCTATTGCTATTAAAGGGAGTCCAGGTGTACAGCTTAAATGTAGCCCTCAGCTTTTTAAGTCTTGCATTTAATCGCAACTAAGATGAAATTATGATTTCATTTTGCCAGAATGCAGTCTAAAATGCCATTCCTACACCCTTTTGTTGCAAAAGAATAACTTGATTCACACCTGGCTAGACTTCTAACAAATTAAGAGCACCAAACCAGTAAGTACTGGGTTTGGAACAATGTTTTTTCCACTTACCTCAGAGCACTCTGATACTGGGACTATCATCTTTAGACTTGTGGGTCTCCAGTGGTGTCTGCTAAAGGCCTGAAAAAATTTTGGTTAAATCAGCTGTACATGCTTGTTTACCATGAACATACATACTATATATATATATATTTGGCCTAGCATTCTGCTAAAAGACTTTGCAGACTCATGGACTGCTCTAAAGACATCTAAACATATAAGTCAAAATGAGAATAATGCCCTGTGATGGACTAGCTGTCATTGTCAATAATTGTAGTATTGAAGTCTAGTTGAAGACAACAGTACAAAATATTAACTGGACAGTATGAATAACTATGCTAGAATTAGAAAAAAAAAACAAATTCAGGGACAATTTTATCTTCTTCACCCCTTTTAATTAAGACTTTCAAAGCAGCAGTTGTCAGTATAAACCAGGCAAATATGTGTATAATACAGTGAACGTGGGGATTCCATATGGAGTTCTCTAACTCCTCTCCAAAACTAGGATAAATGTACCCATAAATATAACGAACAAGTGAAAGAGAGCATGAATCTCAGTTACTTTAAAATTAAATTTCCCTTCTACATGCCAAATGCTACAAATGGACATCTTACAAAAATGTACTAACTCAAGCCAGTGGATTTTGTCACCTACCTACAGTTATTGAATAAACTGCTGCAAGAACAGCTCCTATCAGTTAGAAATTCCTGCTTAATAAAGTCTAGAAAATAATTACTTTTCCCCTCAGTGACAAAAAGATTTTTATCACTAGCATTCAAAGAGTCATGTTGTCCTGTTTCTGCACCATTTTACTTTTTCATGATCATGAAGTGGTGGAAATGTTTGGCAAAATAACTATGGCTAATGAGTTACACTACATTCTTCATTAAAAAACCTGGTTTTAGCAAATTAGTTATTAGAGTGAACATAACCCTATGAATGCAATACACAGTTATTGTAGTATATTGTCAATTAATTTCTACCCTTCTGCCAAATGTGGTGCCCAGGAACAGATCATCACCTGAACAGATCCAGTGTATCATATTTATTTTCTTTTCTCTATTTTAGTTTGTTCCAAGATTTATATGGCTCAAGATCCAATGAAAGCTTAGAATTGTTCTCATTTCTTCATCAAGAATGCTGCACTTAGCTAGAAAACAAGAGAAATAAGTGACAGTGAATTTCTATTTAAACAAAATATTCCTTTTCCAGCTTTTATTTTAAGTAGAGGAATCTAAGCCCCTAGTATTTCCATGAAATCAGAATGCATCTCACAGAGTTCATCTCTCATTGCATGAGCTGAAAGCAAGTGCTGGGAGAGAAAAGTTGCAGTACAATATTAGAGACTGCTGCCAGACTTCCAAAATTAACCTATCCCCTAATTGAGAGCACTTAGCTCTTAGTCACAAGGTCATCCCAGTACATGAGTTACCTAAGTGGAGTAGCAGTGCACGTAAGGGTCTTTATAAGCAATAACTTACTTAAGTCAGTTAAGTAATATTACTTAAGTTATTCTCCACCTGAATACGAGGAAGAGCTTCCTCACTGTTTGAGTGACTGCACACTGGAACAGATTGCCCAGAGTCCATCTCATTGAGAGGTATTCAAGAACAGTCTGGACAGTCCATGTGCTTTGGGATGACCCTGCTTGAGTAGAGAGGTTGGACAAGATGACCCACTAAGGTGGTCCCTTCAGACCTTACCCATTCTGTGACTCTGACTCTGTGATTCTGTGGAGTGTACTGTCAGACATGTCTATCAATGTTACACAAAGGCAGGCTGCCATTCACTGTAACTGCTTGCCAAATGATTTTAGGTTCCTATAAATTTAGTCCGATAGAATAAGAGCCAATGTTAACTGCTTATACTATTATTTATTGGTGCCATGGCTCTGTTCTCTCCCATGCCTCAGCAGGAGCAGGCAGCCCATCTCAGAAGTAATCTAACTGCTTGCCACCTGACATGCAGTGTTACTGCACTGAACAATCTTGTGGGGCTCAAAAATATGTCTTTACCTTCATATTACCATGGCCTTTGCTTATCACGATTTATTTTCTGCAAGTATTTGACAGAAAGTAGAAGGCGTCAGTACACCTGTGCTTTAGTTCCACTTCCCTAAATACTCCAGCTTAAATTATGTTTGTTTATATGTTCCACAACTCCAGTATGTCTTCCTTCAGAAGGACAACTTAATGACAAGGATGCTGCAACTTAATTTTAAATACTAACAATCTTCCTATATCCAAGGTCTGACTAATGTGGGGAAGCTATCAAATAATTATACTAAATGTTAGACTTGAGTGCCCTTTCTACTATATATGTGGATGAGGATCCTTCACCATTGACATTTGATGGGACAGCAGATTTTGCCTCTGAAAAGAAAAGAAAATAAGAAAAGAAAAGAAAAGAAAAGAAAAGAAAAGAAAAGAAAAGAAAAGAAAAGAAAAGAAAAGAAAAGAAAAGAAAAGAAAAGAAAAGAAAAGAAAAGAAAAGGCACTGTTGTTAGAGAAATGGTTTCAATGGCTCTCAAATTTTATTTTCAGGAAGCACTCAGAATAGTTTGGACAAGATGAGTCAGAAAGACAGAAGTATTTTAAGACATCATTATTGCCAATTCAGCTGGGCTCATTCAAATGGCAATGCTGTTCCTAGATTACTGTATTACTCTTTCTGCAGTTTCTGTGTGTCTGGAGACATGATCAGTGACTTCTCTCTGATAAACACTTCAGCACTCTTCCCTAGAAAGATTTTTTAAGGCTGTAGCAGTCTGTGCAACATGTGAAATGACAGCGCAGTGGATTAGCAGTGGTGCACTGAACCCAGGGAGAGCGACTCACATATAGATGGAAGAGGGCTTAAAGTCAGCTGTGGACTAATACATGCACACAGTCTAACAGCAGAGCTCCTAAGGACCTCTCTTTCCATAATTGTGACAGCACGGTGACTCTGTTTTAAGTTATGTTGTTTATTTAAATAGTTATGGACATTAGTATAATGCAACTGTAAATGCATATACACACATAATGTATTTAAGTAGTATGAGGAAATTCTGTGCGAATTGACTGGTCATTGTGAAAATGAGCCCTGCTCTGAGAGGTGCTCAGGACAGACCCACACCAAGGGCAATGCCCTTGCAACAGCTGAGAGGAGTGAACAGTTACCCTCCCTTCAGTGGAAAAGGGTAACCAGTTTTCAGGTCTTATCTCGGGGTGCTTACCACTGAACAGGACACCTTGTCAATATGTCAGCATGAAACAGACCCACTGTGCACTGGCAGTCTCTCAAAAATTGTATCTATCTTCACGTGATACCTGCTGAGCTAGCGCACAAACTCTCCTGGTCTGAACTGCTTTCAGGCATTCTGCCACTTGCTTCTGCAGCCTTGACCCCAGTGATCCTTGCTTCAAATCACATGTTGGTCACTACAATCATCTGAGTTAAAAAAAAAAAAAAAAAAAAAAAAAAGCCAGAGTACAAACTGGAATGAATTCAAGCCTCATGTGACTATGTCTTGTTCATTGTACGCTTCATTGACTTTAGCACAGACACACTGTACTTGCCACAGATATTTTGTAAATACCATCAGCAGCATAATTTAAGTGTTCAGATGAGGGTGGAAGAATTTTTCATTTATGGATGGTACTTTTAATTGTCTGGTTTTTGGAAGCTAAAAAGTTTAACGCATACTTTCCTGAGAACACAGTGAGTCCCTTTAAAAACAATACCTGCAAGAAGAGAAGGCTACATAGCGACAAAAAGACAGGACTGTATGTTTTATTACTGTAAGTATCATTTTAATGTGCAACTACCTATAAATTAATAGATAGAAGTAAATACTGCCACTTTCGTATAGAAAGGATACTTTGTCATTGTGGAGAAATATACTTAATTCTTGGTTTGTGTTCTTCATGATGGCTTTTTTCTTCACTTTTTTTTTCCTAAAAATACATCTGAATAAATATAGGCTTTTCATTCCCTTACCTACATTGGAAAACATAAAGACTTAGGAAGGAAAAAGTTTTATTGTATGACAAACAAACAAAGAACAATAAAACATGGTCACTCCTGGCAATGTAAATAATATCAGCAAAGTACTGGTACATTGATCCAAAGTCCTTTCTGGTTTACACTGCTGTTAATGTAGTTATTCCGGGTTTACACTAGTGTACCAAGGAGCAGAATTATTGTTCCATTCAAAGATCAGTTTTATCTTTGGATCAGATGCTGTCCTTTCTGAATATCAGACGCTGTTTTCCACAGGTTGGCATTTGAATGTTTAATAATTTCTGTGTTGCATGAGAGAGAAATGAATAAATAAATTAACTCACTGCTCAGTCGGGATGACTCATCAGTCACTTTAATTATGCACATGGACTCCACCAGCACTAAGAATATACAGAAGAGGATGGGGCTCATCCAGCCATCATTAGCCATCAGAAAATCAAGCATCTACTCTGATAAGTAGCTGCAAAAGAGCCAGAAGTGAGGGACAGGGATCTTGAGCAGGGGAGGTTGTTATCTCTCCTAAAATTTTAGAAAGGAGTGAGTTTTCTTTTGGATGAATTTTTTTTTTTTTTTTTTTTTTTTTTTTTTTAAATTTAAGATTTTCTTCATTGAGAATAGTCTGAGTTTGTGACAAGGTCTCCTTTTTAAATGGCTATGCTTAGGAGACCCAAGTCCCACGTTCCTGAGTGCTTAAGGATATCAAATCCTTAAAGACTAGGCTTCAAATTCTGTGCCAGTGGAAGCAAATGGACTGTATCCCAAAAATTAACTAAAAAGTGGAAAATAGGAATGAAAAATTACCAGGACACAAAAAATATCTTGGCATATAAATGACTTGCTTGTAAATATAACAATTCTTTACTCACAAATATAAAGTGATCTGACTGCCAAATCTGTGGTCAGGAAGGCATTCTTCCCCACCTCCCCAAACACGTTGTAGGAGATCTAAATATTTTTGTTGTCTTTCTTGGGCACACTGAGTCAGGCATCATATGCTCCATGAAGATGGATGTCCCCACAACCGGTATTGGGTGACTAGCAAGAGTGCAGACTTGTGGGCGTTTCTCCTACCACATCTCTTAATGTTAATGATTAGAGCTTAGCTTGAAGGTGATGAAACAAATAGAAAACAGAAAATAAAAAAGGCTACTTTTTACAAATATGTTTTACCAGCTATCCTTAAACTGGCATTTTGCTTCCTCAAAGAGCAGAAGTAAAGGCATGAGGAAGTTTCTTTGGTTCATAAATTTAACTGAGCCATAGTTATGCCAGTTTTTCTGACTAATTGGGAATGATGAGATGTTGGCAAGCCCTTTAAACACTGCACTCCCACACATGTAACTCTTCACAGACCAAAGGCGCCCAATAATACATGCAGATATTTACACATTAGACTTTTTATTTAGGCACATGAAAAAAAGACAATTGCAGGTTTGTTTAGGCTGTTCACAAGAATTATCCACAAGAAGAGGGTAATGAGAGAAAAGAAAAAAAGATAGAGGGAGAGAAATATAGTGAAAAATTACTTTCTTAATTTGTCATTTCAGAAATAAATTTAAAAAGGCAGAAACATTTTCTAAAATATCTCTCCTGGTTCACTTGCCTCTGGCTCACAGGTTATTTTTAACCATTCTATTTATTGAAAAAGCTATCAATTAAGAGCTTTTTCTTCTCTGACCTTCTATCATCATAGATACTGCAAATCTCTTAAAGCAAGCAAAAAATTAACATCTTGTTTCCATCACACATTTTCAAGTTTTGAGTCGGGTTAAGACTAATCCATGTGTCTTCATAACTGACAGAAAATTCCAGTTTAACTTGTTATTTATCAGATTTTCCTGGATATAGGTAAAAACAACCGTCCTATTTCAGAATAGGAAAGATAGAAACAAAGTAGTACCATAACCATCAGACTCTGTTTACTGGAGGGTCTCACTTGTCAAGATTTAATTGTCTCTCCATGATAAGCCTAAACCTGCTATGGTTTGTAGCCGGGACACTTAAGAGCTGGTTTGGAACCCTATGGTCAGGCCCAGCTCTCAGTTAATGCAAGGCACCTTACATTCATGAAAATTAATGAAGCTAACTCTCTGAACACAATTAAACATTTGACCCCTAAAAAGAACAGCTGAAGAGCTGAACTAAATCACTTGTAAATGAGCTAAACTGATGCTCACATACAGCTCTGTAAAGAGCCGTCAAGAGCTGCCAGAGCCTCCCTTAAACTGGCTTATGGCAGGACAGGATAGGATAGGAGAGGACAGGACAGGACAGGACAGGACAGGACAGGACAGGACAGGACAGGATAGGATAGGATAGGATAGGATAGGATAGGATAGGATAGGATAAAGTGCTGAATTACAGCATCTCCTTTGAACGGGTGTTTTGTGCTCACTGACTGACTCCTAAGTGGGAAGACCTTTACCACATACCTACACATAATGTGCCTGATAGATACTCCCTGGTGTCTCCTTTAAAATTCTAGTGTTCAGTATCAATAGGAAGGTATCTAAAACTTTTTTGTTTAGATTTTTGTGTTGATAGTTTTAAATATTTTATTTTCTTTCCTTTATCTCACTTCTCTCTGCATAGATCTTATGTGATTAAATTCTCTTTTGCAAGACTTTAGCAAGGACTCCTGGATAACTTAAGAGTGTAGGTACAATGGTTTGAAATTCACTCTTCCATAGATTAAGGTTAGAGTAGCAATATGGGATTTGAGATGCAGTGTTAATTCACGGCTGAATTCCTCATTAATCAAATATTAACTCAAGTTATTTCACTATGTAGAAACTAGAATTTTTCTCAAAGAAATGATGTAAAACTGTACCCATCCAGGGTAAACAAGGAAAATGAAATGAAAATCAAAACACTTGGAAACCTCACAATATGTGAATACAGCACAAGTGGGACACTAATATTCCACTACTACAGTTTTTGCACTGCCTCATCATTCTCCTTTGCAACTCTCACCCTTCATTTGCTGTGTTAAGGATGTGAAAAGTCTAGCGTGGGAGCTGAGTCTTTGTTCTGTTCTTTTCAGGCAGATCATATCAATAAATTGTAGTGTAGAATTTCACAGTGTTCCCACTGCTGTCAATGGACATTTTACATTGAACTCTTTGTGAGAAGAGTATGAGTCATATAGTACATTTCTAAAAACTCCCAACCCTCCATACATGAGGAGCAGTAAGTCCAGTTTAGACTGTTCCTTTCCCCTGTCCTGTTCACTTTAATTGCTTTCAGCAGAGGAAGAAAGAAACTTTCACAACCTAGTTTGCAGTTGGCATTAGTTTTCTCATTTTTAGGTAACAGTGCTTTTGCAAACTATTCCTGTTACTCAAGTTTGTTAAGCTGATTCTACGCTATTATTCATTCTTGTGCTCTTCTGAGAAGAGGTCTGGTGATTTCAGCAAGTCTTAGAAGTAAAAGGTCAAAGTTCCAGTACAGGAGATGAGTTGATTCAGTGAAAAACCATGACTAAACCATCTTATCCTCCTGTGTCACAGCCAGCTTCTACTGAGTCTGGGAGAAATGTTATAAAGCATGACTTTGGATTAAACTACATGATTCAAACGCAGCGGTTGAGAATGCCAAAGCTAATGAGGGAAATCCCCTCAATGAGTTTGAAAACCTCAAGCACTTTTAGAAGATCTATTTACATTTTATATCTAGAAAGCATAGAGTACTGTGTGGATCATTCATTGCATACAGTGTTCATTATAAGTGCAGGAATTTGGTGTTCACTATGAAATAGTTGTTTCATATACTGCCTTGTCCTTTCATAGTGCCCTTGCAAAAATGTCATTGTCAATGTGTTTTAATCATTATTAGAAACCAGCACGTGAAAGCACAGTTAAACAGAACTTGGATCTTTAAAGGTGACCTTCAAGTGTTTTTGCGTATGTTGTGTTGGAGTGGGTGAATCAGGACATCTTCACTTTCAGCTCATTTCAACTTTCCCCAGTTGTTCTGCAATTATTTACCGGGAAGACAAGTAGGAATGCTGATTCTGCCCTGGAAGCTGCGCTTTGTACATCTGCTTATTCATAAAATATTCAGCTTGCTTTACAGGCAGACAAAATATAAGAGTATTGGCTGGAGCTGGAAATCCCTGCAAAACCACACTCTTCCCTTCATATTCAAATTCAAGGCAGGCAAAGCCTGTGAAGAATGGAGACTGTCTGAGGACGTAACTTTGCTCACAGTGGAGGGAGTATGAATCAGCAAAGGACAGGCACCCACTTAGATTTGAAACTGCTCCGTGCACAAGCCCATAAATCGTCCAAATGAGGAAAGCTAGAAGTCAGGAATGCCCCATGTGCCGTGACACATGGAGCAGTACTTAAAGATCATCTTACAGAATGATTCCAAGTATCAGCACAGCTATCCAGAGTAGGGAACTGAGTCAATTAGGGCCACTGAACCCATGCCTACAAACACTGCAAATTGCTCACCATCACACTGTGGTGATTACGGAGTTTTCTGAAGCAGGTTATTAGCAAGGTTTTCTGACTTAATCCTTCATTTACAAAGTAATGTGTTTGCCTATTGTGAGCTCAGCCTCACAGTCTTGGGGCAGCAATTAATGCTGCCTCTTCCTGAAACACTCAGTGGAGGTCAAAGCCCTGGGGAAAGATTCCAAAAATTCCCTCTGCCTGGACACTGCTGCCACCCACAGTTTAAGAGACAACTTATTATAAACCCATATTTTTTTTTCTTCAGCAGTTTTTAGAGCTCTTCCAAGTCTTGATCATTTTTCTGAGGACAATAATTGCTTCTCCCAGCAGAATTCCTTGGCAGTCAGGTTTTCACACAGGCAATGGGCAGACAAGAGTAACCTTCCTAACCCTGACGCTGAGTATGGAATGCGAGTCCATCTTAGCACCTCAATGTAAATTGCATTTACAGACCCAAATGATACACAGCCTATGAAATCTCCTTCCTTAAGTTGCCATCATGTCAGTGAGGGAAAAAAATAATAGATTAAAAAAATAAGAAGTGTAATTAGTAATATTTAACATAGATTCATGTCTATTTTAGATAAGAATTTATCTGTGCTCCCAGTACCATTTCAAAGCAAAGAACAAAGGTTTTGCTACTTGAATTCCAGTAAAACTGTTCCAGTAAAGAGCCTTTCAAGACTTCCTCTGTTTTCCTTAAAAGCCTTACAACAAACAGTGTATGGTCTGCTCTCTGGGATATTTCAGTCCCCAAAAAGAAACAGTGAACTTTTAAAAACTATTTGTATCCATCAAAAAATGAGTGTCTTGTACAAGCTGCTCCCCATGGGTCTCTGATACAACTACAGGGACCCTCAGCTGCAGGCCAGAGTACAAGAGGAAGGAGGGAGGGCTATTTCCTCCTGAAAGCCTGAGTATGGGAAGAAGTCACAGGAGGCAGATTGTGCAGGCTCTCAAGGGAAGCTGTAATCCCATGCAGGCAATAATGCTGCATGGGATTACAGCTGCAATTCTGCACGGAAAGTTGAATCCTATTTATTTTTCTTATTTCCCATTTTATTGGGGAAAAGTTAAACCTGAAAATGATCTATTGCAGAACAAATCTGCAAGTACAAATAGACCATCTAACTGTTTGTTATTTGTCACTGTATTTGGGCTTCTGTTTTACTTCTCTCAAGTGCTGAAGAAAATGATCTGAAGATGACGTGAATCTGTGATACATCTTAATAACCGTCACCTTTGCAATATTTTCCTGTGTTGCCTCAACCTTAATATTGGTGCTATTATTATGGCTTTTAAAAGGTTTCTAATATGAATCCTTTGAGAGATCTTTTGGAATTAAGAAATACAGAAATGCACAAACAAATATAAAATTTCTTTTAAATGAAGAATTGCAGATATTGAGCATTGTAGTCCATTACCTTACCATTAAGGATTTTCAGATTTCTTGCCTTCTATGTATTTATTCTTTAATCCTATAAAATCTTTGTTTAATGTATAATTTTTTTACCTGTCCCTCAGCTTTCTAGGCTGAAGACATACATCATGATACTTTTTGTGAATTTCAACTGGATTTAGAATTGAAACAGATTCTTGCTCTAAAGAGCATAAATCCACTATCTGCATGCTAGTGGATGTCTGACCATATGAGGGCTTTTTTAACTGGATTGTTTTCAATTTTTATAAATCATGAAAAATTGTGAGGTACTGAGTCTACTGTTGCATGACATTCAGCATAATTTAAAATTTTTTTGCATTAATCATTGACTGTTCTGCCAGAGATAGGCAAAAACTTAGTACTCTTTGATATTTACCCTTTATAATGTTTTGTACAGAAAAATGGAGATTGAGCTGGAAGTAAAACAATTATCTACCTTCCACCTGGAAATGATCAGTAAGACTATTTTCCTTATATAGTGAAAAAATTCTGCAAGACTGCTATGTGGAAAAGAGATCGTGACCTATTCCACTGCATGATTTTAAACTGAATGAAAAACACTGATTTCAATAATAAATCATTCAAGGAGGGAAAACCCCACAGGGCCTAGACCAAACTGCTGCATTTAAAGAAACTTATTCAACATTATATGTAAGTCAAACAAATAATGTGTTTAAGCAGCACAAGGAGTTCCACACATGCTTTTCTTCGGAGTCTGCAGACCCCACACTGGCAGCTCACTGGATGTGTAATGCTGCACAGCAGTGGTTCCAGCTCAGAGAACCTCAGAGGATTAAAGTCGCATCCAGCTGCTGCAAAGACACTCTTCACATAAAGGAAATGAAAAGAGAGCTGAAGACCAGTGTGGAATTCACTCAGTATTGGTGAGGAAGAAATCCCAACAACACTAATTCTGCATTTTTGCTCATACTCTTAACCTGGGCCACTCATTTTTTTTTCACAGAAGTTGAAGACCCGGGATTTAATTATATAATTTAGATTTACGTTAGTTTAATGTGACATTTGAGATTTTTCATCACATTTTCTTGTAAAACTACACATGCCTGTTCATTATGACTATCACTTGAATGCTGTAACTTCATGTCAGTACTAAATAGAAATGCTTATTTATCTGATTGCCCATCAGAGTTATGTATCAGCATCAAGATCCTCATTTGTGGGAAATCAATTTGCACAAGAAATTTCATGTTTCGTATCAAAGAAAATAAATCTTTCATGCTTCTGAGAGCTGTTAGCTGGTAGAAGCAATTCTGCTGGTATTCTTTGTGTGGTGCGTTGACCTTGAATAGATGCCAGGTGTCCACCAAAACCACTGTGTCACTCACTTCCTCAGCTGGACAGAGGAGAGAAAATATAATGAAAGGCTCATGAGTTGAAATCACACCAGTTACTGTCATGGGCAAAACAAACTTGACTTGGGGAAATTAGCTTAATTTATTAACAATCAAATCAGAACAATATAATGAGAAAGAAAAATAAATCTTAAAACAACTTCCTCTGTGCTTCCCTTCTTTCTGAGCTCAAATTCATTCCAAATTTCTCCACCTCTTCCTCTCCAGTGGAAGAGCTCAGCTTTGGCTAGCAGTGGGTCTGTTGTTTCTGGCTGACATTGGCCCCATTGAACAAATGGCAAGCTTCTGGAATCTTCCTACAGAAGCTGCTCCTATAGCCCCCCTGATACCAAAACATGGCAAATCCAAGATGTATTGGCTATATATTTCCCATTGAAATGCTACTTGAACATATTTATTTATAACAAGATAGCTAAAATATTAAATTGAACAATGAAAGAACATTTTGGTGAAACAGAGAGTGAAAAGCTGCTCCTTAAGCCACGATTAGGCTGTGTGAGTGCAGCCTTGTGTTTTGGGGAATTTGTTAGGTAGTGTAAATAATCGCAATCCTTGTTATGAAATTGCTGCGTTGTTCAACACTTCGATATATAGCTAGCCATCAGAAGATTTTCCAACACCTCTCTCCACCCTTTTGGAAAATGTTACAGCACAAACAAGAATATCATTAGCAGTGGATGAAACAGTGCTTGAACTAAAGGGAATGCCCAATGGAAAACCTGTTTTTCTCTTGGGAGGTACACACACGCACAATAGGAAAATCCCCGAACCAAAGAACAAGGAAGCTGTCTTTTGTATCAGAGGGGTTCTTTTTACTGAGAGCACAGTATGACAAAGAGAGAGAAAGACCACAGAAGTGAAAAAGATTCAGGGGAAAAAACTTCCTGTGGGGAGGGCAACTTGACCCACTCTTACAGAACAACAAAGGACAAGTGATTGGACCCAAAATTATCCTGCCCTATCTACACCAAGGAAATAGCAATGGAAACAACATTTAGAGGTTTCTGTACTCTTTGATAGTACCTCTCCAGCAGAGTAAAGACTTCAAAGAGAAGTTCCAAGCACAGGAATTTTCTCCTCTGCATCTTGCTATACTACCGGTATGGTCCCTGGGATAGCACCTCTACCAAACAGTAGGCTCTCCTGGCATGGGGGTGGCCTTTCTAGTGGGTGGTTTGGATGGAGATGTTTATTTTAAGAATGTTATATATTGCTATATATTCTGTTTACTCTAGCTGCAGAGTCTAAGAACACCAGAATTTATCATTTTATTGGTACACATGTAATCTTTCCTTTTGAGGGTCCCCTCTATATTGTGATGAAGAAGCAGGCTTGTTTAGCATGCCATGCCAGATGTTCATTAGCAAGTTCCTCTTATAAGCAGACTGGTCTCCACCTCATTTTTCAATAGCAACTTAGTATTAATAAAAAATACAAGTTAAATCAGAAATAAGAGCCCCCACTGATTGTGCCCCCCCTCTTGTTCCCTGTGAGGGTGGCCTTGTAAAGCTTTCAGTGGAAGAGATAATGCAAAGATCTATTTGCATCCTGAGATAGACAGATGTTCCTGTAAAGAAAAGGTAACATATGATCAATGAATGGCCTGTCTATATCTTAACAAGAGTTTGTGTACTGTGTTTTAATAGCCTAGTCTGGCCTCTTTCATTCCATATAATTGTTTTATTTGTCTAGAGTCTCAAGATTCATAGTACTCTTGAACACTTTTATATAATTTCTAATTAAGAAATAAATGGCTTCCAGAAGAGTTACCAAAATGGTCATGTCTATCTAAATATGCAAGAAATTTAACTCAGGCATCCCAACACACCAGGGTCCCTGTGATCAGCTTCAAGAATAATGTGTTGATACTTTACTGGAAACGCATTCCACCATTATCTAACATCACAATAAACTCTGCTTGTGGTCCAATGTTGAGCTTCCAAAGTTGGTAGACAATTATTCCACCTCCCACCATCCCACTGTCACTTAGGACCCTGCTGTTCTCCTGCTTTCCCCCTACCATAACCACCCCACCAAACACTGTCCAAAGCCATAAAGTCCGATGGGAATTTTCCTGGTGGCTCACTGGGAGTGTTCTTCTTATCTTTTTGTCTGTACTTGGAAAAGTTGCCTTTCATACAGGAAGATTTTGCAGCTTCTGTTGTTTGCTTTAGATCCACAAATAGATGGAAATTTCTTCAGATGAACCAAATCAGCTAATAAAGTTCAGGTGGTAAATGAACAGCTTCACAAATGACTTCAAGACTTAGATTTTTGTTGCAGCATCCTTTCTCTTCCTTGCCAGGCAATTCCTCCTCCATAAGTTTCATTATTTCAGCAGGCCAGGACATAACTAAAAACTGATGGCATGGTTCACCACCAGGATCAATATTCTTTTACTGGGCAGATCTTTGAAATCCAAACTATGTCAATGGCATGTCCATTGACACAGGTACCACCAGAGGTTGGGGACACTTGAATCCACAGATGTGGCAAACATAAGAGAATAGAATGTGTCAGAATGACACACTGGGAAGGAGATTGTCCATTTCTCACCATTTCCCCCATGTTTTCTGTTCTAAATTCCTCATTTGTGCCACATAGAAAAACTGAAAACTCTACTCACTGTGCCTGTGGTGCGACCCGCTTTTCTTTTGATACATTACTTCATATTCCATAGTGCATTGCATCAACAGGTGACAAAAGACCTACATGGTCTTTTACCAGCAAAAGTGCAAATTGTGAGGACATGCAGTGCTGGTACAGGCTCTTTGACCTGTGGTGCTCTTGCAGCTCAATTTTGCCATCACAGGTGGTGAATCAGCAGAAGTATACGTGCCAAATTCTGTAATACAGAGGAAGATTGAGTTAAATTAAATTCAATTCTCATAATACAAATAAGCTGGGAAAAAATGACAGAGATAATCTTTTAAATATTAGTCTGAATCACACCCAAAAATTGACAACAGTTAATTATAAGAGGACAAACATTTTGTACCTTTGGGAATATGCACAGTGGAGATAATGCAATGCCCTTTATTTAAGGCTGGTTTCTCACAGCTCATAGCCTGTTATCCTGTTATTTAGATGACTAAATCACAAATGTTTGCTCAAAACTCCAATTTAGACTTGGCTTAGTTGTCTCTGTACTCACTGTATCAGTCATGTTTAGTTACTGCTAATGTTTTGCTATCAGTATAAGTGAATCATCCTCTGAATCATTTCAGATTTTCTCTCAAAGATCTTTTAAGAGCCTCTTTAATACTGTTATTCTGAATGTTAGCTCTCAGTGAAAAAGTCTGAAGTCACTAGTAAGACTCACCAACAGCTGGAACAGGCTCCAAATATCACATGGTAAATCAGATTTCCAACAGTTCTCTTTTTATTGCTTTCTGCTCCCTCTGTGACTTCACCTCTTTGCTTGTCCTTCCCAGTATGTCAGAATCATAATACTTTGGGATGGCCAATTTCTCTGGTTAGTGAATTTGCAAAACACTATAAAGGCCCAATTTAGCACAGATATTGCAATAAGTATGAAGAGTGAATGTAGCTTCCCATCCCAGCTGGACCAGGCATCTTCAGATTCTTTGAAAATATGTTCCAGAAAGATTAAAATATAGAAGTTTACCAGTTGAATAGAAACTTGTCAAGAAGCATCCTCATCTGAGCTTGTACTCTCTGTTCCTAACTGTGTCTTCATTCATCAGCATTGATTTCTTACTAGATTCTTCTGAAAGACTGGACCTCTGTCCAATAAGAGAGATATTTAGCATGGAAGAACAAGATTAAATACTTGACAGAATTAATTTCTATCAAAGTATCTATTCTTCCTACAGTCATATATGGAAAATAAATTTATTTCAATTATATTCTTAAATCTGAACAGAAAAATATATCAAAAATGTGAAGTGATTAATTAGTAAATTTGGTATTAGAATGAGTATTAAGTATAGCAACAGTTTGGGCCTTTTTCCATTTCCAAGATGGAACAGTATTGCTTTTAGAACCAGAATTTCCTTTAGGATTAAAAAAAATGCTTATTTTCAGCGAGTTCTACATAAAAAAAAAAAAAAAAATGGTGGGACAAACACCTCAGGGAAGCACCTTTGTTTTATGCAAAATGTAGAAGAAATCTCGCCTAAGGAAATAATCTATGACATAAATGCAGAATTGGTCAGAAATACCAGGCTGCAGCCAAAGAAAGTTAATGTTTCCAGGATGATTATGCCCGTATGGATTATGTCCAAAGGCCTACCAGGACCAAGGATTGCTGTGAGTGGCAACCTGCAGCTATCAGGGTTGCTGCTCCTTGTACTTGACAGCCCACAGGGTGGCTGGAGGGAGTCAGTCTGGCACACAGTTTGACCCACATCAGTCCCTCCCACTGTGATGGATTCTGTGTCTTTGTCACTGTCTACGAGGTATCTTTTCAAATGACCAGCTACTCAGACCCCAGCAAGGAACAAAGAGAAAGAGCTCACCAGCTGCTAATGCTCTTTATCCCATCCCTCTGTTCTAAATTTCAGTTTCTGCAAGCTTTACACAGCACATGGCAAGAGGTTTCACTGTGCCTTCCACCACTTTGAATTAACAGTGATAATAATAACTCTTAACCTTTGTGGAGTTCTTTCTGTCTCTGCAATGCTTAACTAACATTAGCTAATCACATTAAAATGGCTGGGCTTATCCTTCCTACTCTTTACAGTGCCATGAATAATCTGATAATTATTTCTTTAGTCGATATAAACAGCTTGTCCACTCTTCTGTCATCTTCTATTTTGCTTAAGCTATAAATATCTGATAATAACTAAAGAAATGGTGACATTTTTCAGGATCACTCTAAACTAAAGCAGATAATTATGTTAATATGATAGATCTGAGAATGAATATAAGCATTTTATTGTATTTTTTAAATACCTATATCCCTAATTATAAGCATCTGCTAAGGATTATATTGTTCAAGAATGAAAATGTGCTAACTAGTTTGTCTGGAATCTGTTCATATCAATTATTTAAAAGCTCTTTGTATTTATTGTTTCAGACATTAAGTACTGACATACTATGCCAGTAGCACCATACTGTAGTAGTGTATATGTAAGACTAGGTAGAGACTGTGGTTTAAACAGCTTACAGTTAGTATTCAAACTCTGTTTTATTGTTGAAAAGCACCAGACTGTGTCTTTCCCACACCCTTCTCAATACATTTATAACTTCATGCCTTAGATAATCAGCAGAAGGTTCAGAAAATAAGAATTGCAAAGTTACCACATTTTATCCAAGGTTAGCTATTCATGTAGAATGATCTCTCAGTAGCAAAGAAATTAATTTTCACATTCAGGAGTGAAATTAATTTCTTTGACAGATAACTGTTTTTATGTGCTCTCCTTATTCAGTGGAATAGCACTATTGCATTACCATATGAGATCTACCATGTTTTAGGCCATGATTGCTTGCCAGTCATATTGAGAACCTCAGCTGAATATAATGTGAATTGCTTGCATTGATGGTGCATCTTCTTTGGGGTCCTGACCCTTGATTTCTGTTTTAAGACCCAGTTGCTTTGAGTCTGCATCCATGGGCCTTTATATTTTATAGTCCTTGCATTATCAAATCCCCAGCTTTATCCAAGATACAGCATGAACTATACTGCAACCTTATTGATATCTGACACAGAATCAGTCATCTCTGCCCCACTCTCTAAGAGATGAGCAGATCCCATCATTATTCCTTTATTAAAACAGTTCTGCGTGCATGGTGCTTTATAAGGAAAAGATGAGTCACTGTTCCAAGAGATCTCACCCTACAAATTAGATGTAGCACGTGGAATGACGACAGTAAAATGACTGAGGAAGGAATACATTTTAATATATGAATTTACTGAAAGATTTTGTGAAAAAATCCCTTTTTATTTGTAACTTTTTTTGTCCAACATATACTAATTCAAAGACAAACGATGAGGTGTTATGATCAAAATGGGACTAGACCCATTCCTCTTGCGAGCTCTTCTGTAAGTACAGAAAGGTCTGAATTTGTTCAGAAGAAGGTCCTGTAACACTTTGTCAACAAAATTTTTCTTACCCACAGAAAGAGATACTAAAATGAATAATGAGTCATCTCACTAGGCACTGAACTTCAGTCCTAGTGGGAGAAGAATAACAGTTGTAATGATACAGGTCTGAAACAAATATTTTTACACAATTACAATTAATCAAAAAAAAAAAAAAAAGTGAATATTTCTCTTGCTTTAGTCTGTGAAAGAGCATCCTCCCTCTGTACAGGGATGTGACAGAAAACCTATTCCAGCCCTACAGGTGCTCCTTGTGGATGTTCCCCTCACCCACCCCAGCACCCGAGCAGCATTTACTGATACAAACCTTACCAGCAGAAGTCAGGACAAGGAAAGATAATTTTTACTTTGAAATGCAAATCTAGCAATTATTTACTGGAGGTAATGGCAGTTTTGACTGTCCAGCCTGTACAGTGCTAATATCTTGTACACTTATAATAATGCACAACAGAAAGCACTTATTTTCCTTGGTATTCCTTGTCATGGTAAAGTAAGATGTCGTTTAATCCTTCCAGCCGAATTAGCACAAAACAGAGTATTTCAGTCCTTGTCACCTGAGTTGTCACACTGCACACCACGGGAATATTTTGCTGAAAACAAGTAACAAGGTACCTAAGCCCACTAACCGTGAGGGTCAGGAGAAAGGCACTTCCTGGGAACCTGGAGGCTGGGAGCACCGGGACCGTACATGACTGCACAGGCAGTTAGAGGAGAGGGTGTTGTTTAGTCATGAGCAAAGGAAGAAAGGGTGGCATTAAAAGGAGTCGCCAGCACTCTTGGACAGTTTCTGCCTTGTTTTGCTCTAAGAGGCATCTACCTGCAATCCGGCACCTCTCCGTGGAGCCATGAGGAAGCTCCTAACAGAGGTGGCCGGCTCGGAGGGACTCAGGGCGGGCTGGCAGCCGAGCGGCTCCGGCGGCGCGTCCCGGGACCGCCCGCTCCGTCTCCTCAGGCGTGCGTGGAAGGAGCTCCGAGCGGCCGCAGCACGGCCGAACTCTGCCTCCGAGGAGCGTGTTCGTCTGCCGGGGAGGGTTTCCGCATGCGAGGCGGCCCCGCGTGAGGCGGTGTTTCCTCGGGACCACGCTGCCTGTTTTTGCGTGGCGTTCACAGAAACCCGCGTGTGACGGTGGCAGACAAAGGGATGACTGTGGCCGTGTCGGGAAAGCCGGATGCTCCCGGCCTGGAGCAGCTGCCGCTAATCGGCCCTGGGCTTATTTTGTGTTCTTACATTGCCACCCTCCGACAGCCCGGTGGATAAAACCCCTGCCCTTCAACCGACAGCTGAGGTTTGAGCCTGAACGCAGCACGGTGGAAATGCATTGTTATTGCCACGCCTTGACTTGAATCTTTTAGGTTCTTTAGCAAGACTTCCTGGATATTTGCCATCTATCGCTGTATGAGAAAAAAAAAATTGTTTAAAAGCTGATTTGGGGATGTTAAGCAGAGAGATAATTCAGCTTAGTGCAAAAACCTGTATCAGACTCTGTGAGTGTCTCAGAAGAATCAGAGTTGAGAAATGGTGTTATCCTGTGCCTGATAAATGAAACTAAGGTATTGGTGATATAGATGTCATGCTTTGATTTCAGCCAGCAATGAAGTGTCAAGCAGCCATTTGTTCTGTGCACATCCCTGTGCAGGGTGTAGGAGAGAATCAGAAGAGTAAAATATGAAAGGACTGGTGGGTTGGGAAAAAGACAATTTAGTAGATAAAGGAAAACAAGGACTTCATTCATCACTTCCCATGGGCAGGGAGGTGTTCAGGCATCCCCAGGAAAGCAGGGCAGTATTGTGTGTAACAGTTACATGGGAAGAAAAACAGCATCACTCTGAACATTTCCCTCCCTTCTTCCCTCAGCTTTATATACTGAACGTGATGCCATGTGGTCTGGAATATCCCTTGAGTCAGTTGGGGTCAGCTGTCCCGGCTGTGTTCTCTCTCAAATTCTTGTGGATCCCCAGATTATTCTGGGGCCCCATGCCAGCGGAGAATATAAGAAGCAGAAAAGCTCTTGGCTCTGTGTAAAATCTGTCCAGCAACAGCAAAAATATCACTGTTCTATCACTCCTGTTTTCAGCACAAATCCAAAATACATCCCCATACTAGCTACTGTGAAGAAGATTAACTCTACTCTAGCCAAAACTAGCACAACAGAATAAGTATTTATTGAGGAGTCACAGAATTGAGAATAACAAAATCTTAGGACAAAAGTGCCTGAGTGCATTGTACACAGAACACTAATCCACCTACAAGAACAGCAGCTACTGCTGCTATTGAAACTGTTTATCATGTGCTGGGGGATACATTTTGTCATCCTGACCTACCTTCCCACCAAGAGCTTGTCTGTGAAAACATAACGTTTGTATCTGTGTGAATGTCAAATTATATAGCACCTAAAGGGCACAAAATGCAGGGCACAAAGCAAACACTTATATCTGCTCATATGAAATGTGAAAGGTAATTTTACATAATGATTGCTTTCAGCTAGAATTGCTTACATCTGAGAGAGAAGTGCATGAAGCATAACTGAAAAGCAAAAAGCTATGCATATTGTTTTTGAATAGGGAGGGTTGTATATGCTGTGTCTGGCATCTTACTTGATACCTTCTTAAATCATTGTATCAGCGTAAGATAGGCATGGATAAACTGAAAAGAGCACAGCAGAGGTTTACTAAGACAGTTAGAGGCACAGAGCATGGTATACAATGAGAAGCTGAAGGAACGGGTTGGACAATGCCCCACACAATCTGGTCTAGTTTTGCTGTTAGCTCTTCTGCCTTTCAAAGTTAGACCAGACAGCTTGCAGTGGTCCTTGCCCTCTTACAATTTTCTGTGACTAGGTTGTATTTTCATGGGCATGTGGACCATGCTCTTCCACCTTGTTCATCTTGGGTTTACTTCATAGCTTAAGTCCCTCCCTTTCTCAGACAAGAGTGGTGCTGTGAGGTACCAAAAATGATTCCCTGCAAACATAGAGTGTTGATCATAAGACAGAGGGCTCTTTGCTACTTTTTCTGTCAGGTTGTTTCACCAAAATGCAAAGTTTTACATATATGTTCTTCTGTCCAGAAAAAAAAAAAAAGAAATTATGTGGCTTCTTTTAGTGGCTACAGAAAAAGGCTACAGAAAAAAACCCCCTCTTTTTAAAACGATATTCTTAATAATTTATTCATTATCACAATATGAAACTAAGACACACAAAATATGTTACATATTACAACTTTCACTTGGATGTCACCTCAACTTTGAGTAAATAAGATGGTGAATATTGCCATAGTATCCATAGTGGATACAACTCAGAAATAAATATTCTCCCAAATAACTGTTGAGGTTTGGGGATTTGGGGGTTGTGGAATTTTTTTTTTTTTTTTTTTTTTTTTTTTTTCTTTAATAATTCCTCTTCTTTGACTCTGTTATATCTTTGGAAAGAACAACTCAAGCATCAAAAAAGCATTCCTGGACAGAGTTTATATAAAACTTGAAAATAAATGGAAACCCTTTTTAAAAAGTGTAGAATATGATTGTAAGACTCAAATTCTAGGAAGAGACACAGTCCAATATTAAAGGATAAATAAATGCAACTACTAAAAATAGATGGATTTTCTTTGTTTATAAGAACAGGTGTTTCTGTTTATTCAAGGGAATAATGACTAGATTTTTTACTCAGTGTTTATTGCCACAGTGTTTAACTACAGTTGAGAAAACCCTCAGTCACAGTTCCATTTATTTACTCACCTAACTTTATACATCTTTCTAAAAATTTTTGTATACTGCAAAGCTTTTTAAGCATATTGTCAGAAAAAAAAAATGCTGAGACACTGAAATTAGAATCTATCCTATAGTTTATAAGAAAAATTTTGGCTGAAATGGGAAATAAATTTTACATCTTGAAACACCTATTAAGGGAATAAAATAACCCTTCTAATTAAGAAATATCAATGAATGAGAAAAAAATCAAATAAATAATAGAATACTTAAGGATAATCATATATAAATTTTTAATGAATAATTTTAAAGAAAAATCAAAATTAATTTATTTGAAAATAATGAAGAATTAGAAAATACTAGTAAGACAGTTCTTAGAGACTATCTTAAGCATTATAATATGAAATATTTATTCACATACCATATCCAAAATGCTTAGCTCCAAAATCAGCCTTCTTTGTAGCTAAAACTCAGCATCTGGTTTTCTGTCATGTGTAGCTGAAAGATTACATGGTTCTCCTTTTCTCAATCTGAAATAATAGATGTATGAGGAAGAGCATATTAACCAGAAGAAAAGACTGTGCAAAGGATATCTCTGTTGTGGTAAAGATGGCTGAAGGAAAACCTAGTGAGGCTAGAGAGCATTATGCTGAATAGCTAGTCATTAATTGAAATCCTTCTCTCCCTTACATTGTCTACAGCTGGCAAGACACAAGAAGAGAGGAGACAAGAAGTGATTTCGCTTCTTCTCATCTAAGACAAGCCAACAGTGAAGAAGCAAAGCTTGAGAAAACATGGGGAGGTGGAAGGAAATTTTCACTTTGCTTTTGTTTCTGACTATCCAAACCGAGTTTAATTTGGACCAAATTAAATTAATTTTCCCCAGATTGATTTTATTTTTTCCATTATGATAGCTGCCAACTGGTCTTCCAGTCCTTGCCTTGACCCACATGCTTTTCATCCTGTTCTCTCCTTTTGTCCTGTTGCAGATGAAAATAAGAGAGTGGATGAGTGGGTGTCTGACCACCATTCAAGGTCAACCCCTTGCAATCACAGAGGACAGCAATGTAGCACAAGAATAGTAAGCAATAAAAAACACTGATCTAATCAGGACTAGGGTGCTAGTGACACATTAATTCAAATAATTTCTTCTAATATTAGTCTTCAGCAATAAAGGAATTACTTCTAAGTATAATAAATATAATAAATACATCATTTAAGTATAATAAAATACAGCATTCTGGAGACACAAAGATAAAAAGAAAAGGTTTCTGTATCAATAGCAATATGATACTCATAACCAGAATAAGAAAAGAAAAAGGTGCATGTCCAATGTGATTACTGAAATTATTGTTCTCTGACATCTTATGACTTTTACTGCATAATTTTAATAATGTATTAACTAGAGAAGTGAGAACTAAATTTGCCTTGTTCCATCATGGAATTTTTTTTTTTTTTTTTTCCTCTGTGAAACTAAGTTGACTAATTTTGTTGTCTTTCCTAAGAAAAAACTCTTGTCCAGAAAGCATTCATCATAGCAAAAATCAATCCAAATTTCTCTTGCTTTGGAAAGCTATGAGCATGAGAAAGCAGAAGTTAATAGTGGAAACTGTTTTGCAACTGTAACTACAGTGGCCTAAATGAATGCCTGCTCTTATGTGCTAAGATGTCCCAGGTGAATACTTCTGCTTTAGAAAGTATCATTGTGCTCAAACCCCAGGCAGCTGAACAAAATGTCCTCCGTGTTTTCACAGCAGACAGCGCATAGTCTCTGTGTTGTTCTGAAATGGGAGTGAGTAGGTGTACACCAGGGTGCTCACATGGTTTCCTGTTTGGGGAGGTATTTGTCTGATGTTCATTTTAACATTCTGCTTTGGGTAATTTTTCTTCTAAATTCTCCAAAGCACATAATTAAGGAAGAGGGTTTACTAGTTAATTTAATTAAGTTAAAAACTCTTTCTAAAGTGTGTGCCAGCCACTGAGAAAACATTTGGAAAAGCTTCAGTTTTATCCTTACTTTTCAGAGTGGGCATTCTTCCAGGCACTGAATCAAGGGGCACAAAAACCTTCTTAGAAAACCTTATCGAGTCAGCACACATTCTTCTATTCCCACATCAATGTCTCCCAGATGCCTTGAAGCACCAGTTTCAACAGCTTCCAACATGGCCCCCAAAACTGGAAATCTTTTGATGATATTCGGAGGTAGAACACTATTATAGAATCTACAGTAGTCTAGCCAGGGTGCTAGAGGATCCCGCTACATTTTGCCCTACACAAGCACAAGAAGAAGGTCTTGCTCTACAAGAGCTACAGTCCAAGAATGGTAAGAGCAAAATTATTTCCCTCAAAGGGCTTAACTGAAACAAAGTTTAAAAATCTGGAAAGACAGACATGTATACTGTTTTTCTGTGTTGTGTTATCACCTTAGAAAAGGACATGCAACTCTTTTCCCTCTAATGGGTGGAAGGCGTTCACAGCCTTCAGCTGTGACGAGGGGACGTGTCCAGGAGGTGTGCTGATCTCCATCCACTAAGTGCACTCTTGGTAAGCTTGCAGATGACACTACATTGGGCATTGATCTGCTGGAGGAGTGGAGGGCCTGCATTTCAGAGGGATTTGAATAGGGTGGATTGGTGAGCCAAGGCCAGTGGTATGAGGTTCAACAAGAACAAGTGCCAAGTTCTGCACTCCAATCACAATAACCTCATGTAGAGCTGCAGGCAGGGGGAAGAGTGTCTGGAAAGCTTCCCAGTGAAAAAGGACCTGGAGGTGCTTGTTGACAGCAGCTGAACATGAGCCAGCATGTGCCCATGTGGCCATGAAGGCCAATGGCATCCTAGCTTTTTTCAAAAATAGTGTCGCGAGCACAACACAATTATTGGCTTGGGAAACTGGGAAATGATTTGCTCCCAGTACTCAGCACCAGTGTGGCTGTGCTTTGAGTGCTATGCTCAGTTCTAGGACCCTCAATTCAGGAAGGAAATTGAGGTGCTGAAGCAAGTCCAGAGAAGGACAACAAAACTGGTGAAGGGTCTGGAGTACAAGTCTGATGAGAAGTAGCTGAGGAAGCTGGGATTTGTTCTTCTGGAGAAAAAGAGGCTCCGGTGAGACTTTATCACTCTCTACAAGTACCTGGAAGGGGGTTGCAGCCAGGTGGCTGTTGGTCTCTTCTCCCAAGAAACAAGTGATATGGTGAGGGGAAATGGCCTCAAGCTGCATCAGGGGAGTTTAATGTTGGATATGAGGTATAATTTCTTTACTGAAAATGTGGTCAAGCATTGGAACAGGCTGCCCGGGGACGTGGTGAAGTCGCCATCCCTGGGCGTGTTCAAGAAACAGCTGGGTGTGGCACTTGGTGCTCTGGTCTGGTTGTCTGGGTGGTGACTGGTCAAAGCTTGGACTCAATGATCTTGGAGCACTTTTCTAACCTAGATGATTCTGTGATTCTATGTGATTCTGTGATTCCATGATGCTATCTCTTTTTTCTCACAATTAACAATTTCTGTACACCACCCAACTGAGCCCATGTCCAATCTGGGACAAGGTTTGAATGGCACATCTGACTGAGAACATGCAGCAGCGTAGGCAGTGGACTTCAGGAGCAGGAATGGCAGCACTGACCTTGCGTAACCTGAGCAGACCTTCACTACTTGTGTTCTCTGCTGGAATGAGTCAGTGTGGCATTGGCATGAGCAATCCTCAGAGTTAACCAATGGCACACATGGAAGGAGAGGGAGGATTTAGAAGTAAACAAATATTTAGGCAATGGAGCCTTTTAAAGTTCAAGATGCTTTGCTTATTCAGTGTCTCAATTGGAAAGGAGGACTCAGCTGAGACTTGAAGGAGACTAGATGGATAAAAGTTGAAAAAGGTACAGGAAAAATGTCAAATCCAGGCAAATAGGACAAAGCAACAATCGGTCAGACAGAAACAGAAGACCAGCAATTATCCGCATCAAAAATAACAAATAGGTAGTCAAAAATCAGGGACAAGAAAAGAAATCACACAGGCAAACTGAGTTTGACTTCTACTATTTTTTCTCTAATTCTGGTGTCCCTATTAATCAGATTACAGCTAAACCCGTGTTCTGAGAAACCCAGTGAGGAGTGTCAAGTCTCAGCTCACTCCAGATGGTTCTGTCACAAGGTTTGTTCCAGGGTGGGAAGTATGAAAACTCATTTCCCATGAAAATATGGCAATTCCACTCTGTGTGAGACTATCAGGAATTTATCTGGTTGCACAAGTCTCTTTCCTCCAGCATACTTTTCCATGAGAGAGAGTAAATCAGCTCCACATCTTTTAACAGTATACCCATCAGATTTTTCCTATTAATACACATATATTGAGGATGAAAGATAGAATGTGAGAGAAAATATATGTATTCCACTTACAATATCATAATGTAATTCCCCTGACCTGTTCAAGTTTCATAAAGATGTGCATCTAGCATCTGTTTGGGGCCTCAAATGGACATTTTGCTCCTTAGAAACCTCTAGCCTAAAGACTTGTGTTTTGACACCAGCTGGCAAAATAGCAAGTTCAAATACAACACACAGTTCAGTCTGGAAATTAAATGACTGATACCAGTCTCAGTGTGGATGGAGAACTGTGAATATGCACCCTTTCATGTTAAGATTGCCCACAAAACAAAAATTGAAAGGCAAAGATGACAATTTTCCTACTTTGGTTTATGTTGCAAAAGATTGAGAAAAGTTGGGGGTTTTGTTGTTTCTGTTTGTTTGTTCGTTGGTTGGGGTTTTTGTTGTTGTTGTTGTTTGGGGTTTTTTCCCAAAACATTGTCTGAAAAGCAATTTTTTTTTTTTTTTTTTTTTTTTTTTTTTTTTTTTTTTTTTTTTTGCTATATCCATGTACTCCCTAATGAAATCTTTGTTAGTGAAGAGAAATATACCTCCCCCAGTGTGGGAGAAGCAGAAAAATTAAGGGAAGAAGCAGCCCTAAAAGGCTGTAGAATGTAGAATCATTATTTTGCAGAACAAGTTCTAATGCTCTTCAGAAGAGACATCAGAGCCAACACAGCAGACTTTACTGGCACAAGCAATGGGAGGACGCACATGGTGTTTGCACAGTCCATAAAGTGGTTGCATAGCAATTCCTTTAGTTATTGGGGTGATGATGTTAACTAGAAACATCAAAAGGCACTTTTAATTGGCAAAACAGTTTTGGGGGTTTTTTGTCATTCCCAAAACTTGTCTGGAAAGTCAGGCAGTGTTGCTGTGTGTTATTTGGTTTCATATTGTATTTCATTTTTATATTGGGTTTTATAATGGTTTCTTCCGTACCCCCCTGTTCCCCTGGAAAATGTATTATCCTGAAGTTTGTCCCTGCCCATCTCCCACATTGTCCCCTTCCTGGAACATAATCCAACCCTGTTTCACTCCCACCTTATCCCTGATTGGGTAGTGGCTTGCCCCCAGCTTTAGCCCCTTCCCTGGATATAAGCTGAAGCCACATGTGGTTCAGCCTCTTGGTTCAGGGGGTGGGAAGGGCTCCTGGGAAGGGTTCCTGACCCAGGCTGGGGCAGCACCACAGAACAAAGACTGAATAAAGCCCTGGTTTCACCCTCGGATCAAGTGCAGACCTCCTTCCTTTGCCATCTATGGGGTGTTGCTCCCTCTGCTAAGGGAAAGGTTCTCAGCTGCTCCTGGGTTTTGGGACCCTGAGGAAATCCTTCCAACTGCGGTTTGTCCCTCAAGCTAGCTGGGGCAAAAACAGAGCTGAGAGCTCCAAGAGAGAGGCCAGCCACAAGGGAGAAAAACCCCATTTAACATGAGAGAGGTTCATGTTTGCAGTGCCACACTCTCCTGAACAAAAAATAAAAGAGGGATTGAGTAATTCTCAATGGAAAAAATTGTGCAAACTTTGTGCCATGGTGGTGTGTTCAATTTTAATGGTTTCTTACAAGCATTTCAGTAGGGCTCTTGCAAACATCATTAGAAACTTGAATAACTGTCTTACACCCATAATTCAGCAACTGACATTTCCCTATGTTTACTAATGATTTAAAGCAACATAGTGTATTGGGGACAAAAGGAAAACATGATCACATAGTGGCTCCAGGAAAGAACTAGATCACAGTTTGCAAGATTACCATTTTCTACCCCAATTTCCCAGCCCTCTCCCCACAGCCAAGGTAGCTAACTGCTATCTTCCCCTCATTCAGTGTCTGGGTTGACAGGATTCCCTGTGGGTCATTTTACAGGGCTCTGTGGGTGATTTCAGCTGGAGTGACACAAATTCAGTGATAAACGTGGTACAGCAGCTGCATCACAGCTGCTCTGCTCCGGCCTGCTGGTGTTCTCATTCAGACCCTGAACTGCTGGACACATCTCCACACACCCTCCAAGGTTTCAGATGTATTTCAGAATAAAATTAAAGGTCCTTAGTAAGCCCTCTGCCTACAACAGAAACACTTTCCTAGTCAAATGTCATTTTTTTCCTCATAAGCCATCTCCAGCACACCCGGGGCCTCCCATACCCTGGGCGTGTTTGCCTGTACACTTTTAAACATGAATGCCAACCTTATATTCCCTTCAACAGTAACATTTCATAGCTTATTTTTAAACAGAAAATTTATAAACTGTTCAGTAACTGACATGCAACAGAGGCCTGCCCCATCCAGTAATTCCCTTTTTTTCAAAAGCAGATGCAGGCAGAGCATTCATCAGCTTGGCAGGAACCTCTGTACCTCTCCTGGCATTCTGGACTGATTTTCTCCTACTTCAATGTTGGGTATTAAAAGTAAGCTCATCCTCTTTATGGCTTCAGACAACCAGGTTTACAGCAATTTATGGCAGCTTTAGTGCCTCCAAGATAAATTATAGGAAGTAACATAAACAAGTGATTCCATGCATTCCTATGTGGTCTGTGACAGGGGTGAAGGCTGTCCAGAGGCAGAAAAAGAACATGGATGGTATTCTTGCTCCCACGCGGGAGCAAACCAGACTTTGTCACCTGTAAAGTAGTTGCTAACATGAGAAAAAATCCAACAGTTACAGAAAAAATTAGCACTTCTTAACCTCCTTTGCATGGTGAGGGCAAAAAATAGGGACTAAAGTAGTAAACAGTCCCACCTCCCACCCCACCCCCAGCCTGCAGCAGAGTGAACAGAGGGATTACAAGGGAGAAAAGGAAAGTCCAGATCTCCCCGGGCCACTGACTTAACGGTTGTCTATGTGATTGTGGTTTCCAATACAGAATCAAAATAGTTTCTAGTAGCAACTAGTTGTAAACATTTGAGAACCGGATGGTAATGAACTCAGTCCCCAACTAACAAACAATAGAGTCATCAAGTACTACAGTTTCAGTCCTGTAAATATAATACCAGTGAATATTGGTGAGCTGCTTCAATCCAAACACCTCACTCTGGGCTAATACCATTATTTAGCAAACAAACACATGCAGATGGGATTTGTTGTCAGAATAGGATCAAGATGGTAAATGAGTGATATCATTCCAAATAATGCTGCTGTTGTAGGAGCAGGTCCTTGGTAGTTGCTAGGAACAGCATGTTGTTTATTATCAGATAAAAACATAACGTTAGTCTTCCTCTGTTTCAAGAAAAGAGGACACACAGCATTTAGTGAAAGAGTTATGTAGATTACTTTTTCAAACCTGTAAGGGAAATGTCTCTCCTTTTACAATGAATTTGCATAATAAGCACGATCCTTTTGCCAAAGAGTGGTAAATACAAATTTGTTGTGACACAGGATTTCTCCTTCATTCACCTCATTATAATCTTCTCAGGAAATTGAGCCTTGTTACACATGGAAGCAATGGAGCACAGCAAGGCAAAGTGACCTCCCAAGGAGACATGTCTGTCAGGATCAGTGGCAAAAGCAAAACTCCCACTTGTCCAGAGCCCTAAGGCACACTCCCTCTATTTATCATATTATAGTATGGAAATTCTTTGATAAATAGCAGTTAAAGATAGCAGGAAGAAGCAAGAATACCCATGCCCAAGGGGTTTTTTTCTTAGCTAATGGTGTACAAAGAAAAATTTTCCTTTTAGCAAGACAAATATGAAAGTAGAAAAATATCCTGTAGATTAGACCAGAACAAGGTTTTCAACTAGCCCAAGAAGATTCATGTTCTGTGAACCCAGGAGACCACACAAGTTTCAGATTTACCTCTCCATCTAGTTCGCTTTACCATTTTTTCCTTATTTCTTAAACATGTTTCATAATAAAAAGTTGGGGTTTTTTTCAAACAGAAGGGCTAAGCTGAAACCAAAAGAAGTTTGTATCCTTGATAAAATTATGCTGTATTAATATGGGGAACAACAGTCCCTGTCCCAAGACCATATGTTTGATCACTATTCTGTGCTCAGACCTGCATCCTTTATGATCAGTTACCTAGACATGGTATATCTAGCAGTTGGTAGATTTGAAAATTAGCCTGCTTTGAAAATTAGCCCAATTAATTCTGGATTCATCTGACCTGATTTAATGGATGAGTCAATCAAGGCCAGGTGATACAAGGGAGCAGGTGTTTTCATTGTGTGCCTCTCTCCCCACCTGCTGTTGAGGGAACGAAGGTGACACTGCTTCGGATTTTATGTCCCATACTGTACCCAGATGTACACAAGATGTAAGTGTGCCCAAATTACATGGATTTCATTCTGACTCCAGCAGATTGTCACACTGGAAACTTCAGCAGAAACAAGATTACATCAAGATTTTAAGGAAGGGCCTAAAATATATTTAGATTCACTGAGGAGAGGAGTTTTAGCTGAGTTTTCTCATGAACAGGATCTTTACAGATACTCAATTACTTTCTCACAATTTACCTGGAGACTCAGCTGTGATAAAAAGATGTATTGGTTTGTAAAGCTAGTTTTTTCCAGGAGAGACAGTGATGAACTCTTCCAAGGCCTCTTGGAAACTCGTGTAACATACTTCAAATGGGTGCAGCACATTCTCCCATCCCATTCCATATCTGGCTGGATCTGCTACAAATAGTCTTCATTCTTCCTCACATCCAAATATGTCCAAGAGTGGCCTCAGAGTGGATGTAGCTATCAGCTCTCTTTAAAAAATGATGGAAAATGAAGGTTTCTGAACAATCTTGTTTCTTCCAAAATTGTACAAGGGTACACTGTAAAGCTGGTTGTACTTAATATTATGAATGCCAGTGGATCTTAAAGATTTTTCTGCTACCTTCAAGGGGAGTAACTCTGAGAACTCTGAAAGAGGGAGGCAAAGTCAGAGAGATGCAGAGACAACACCATTTAAGGAATGACTGACAGATTGAAGGGAAGCTGGAAATTTCTGTCAAAAGATTCTTCTGTGAAATAGGACCTTACCTGCTTGTAGCTAATAATGCCAACAGATTTACAGATCACATATAAATTCTCTCCAGGATAGGTGCAGGGCCAGTTCCAGGCTAAGTATCTTGAGAAATTTGTATCCTGACATTTTGACAGCCACAAGCTCTGGCTGAGGGAGGAAAAAACAAGGCAGAACAGACAGACAGCTGTCAGGACATCAACAAATGTGGGGCTTACTGCCTCTGAACAGGACAGACACCCTTATTTCCCATCACTAGCCCATAGCTAACAAAAACCTGCACCTTCTAAGACCGCTGTGAGTCAATGGGGATTTTGAGGTTTGGCTGCCAGCATAGCATGTAGCCAGTACTCAGGTTGTTTTGCTGTCCTCTGGAAATGCATCACTTTCCAAAATTCCATCCTCTGACCAAACCCCAGTCTCGGCCTTGGTGCTGTGTACTCTGTCTCTGTACGTATCTTTTTTTAGTAACATTTAAGTTAAGCTGTTTGATTTTTTAAAGTGAAATCAGATATGTCTTGTTACAGACCTGAGAAGGGATCTAGCTGAAAACCCAGTCTAGATCTGCAGAAAGAAGTCATTCTGCAGTGCTATACAAGGTATGGTGAACATAGGGCATGGAAAAACAAACTGATCTTAGAAAGGTTTGGGTTGGAAGGGACCTTACAGATCATCAGGTTCTAATCCTCCTGCCATGGACAGGGGCATCTTACACTAGACTAGGTAAAAATATCAAAGAATTATATTATTATACATTTTGAAGAAAACTATGAAAGTTGGCTGTCCAGGTGATCAATTTGAATGTAAAAAAAATATTCATTCTCTGGTGTCAAGATTATTAAAACACTGGCTGAAAAAATTTGCTACTACCTAAAATTAATTTAGTTCAAAATAAAGAGTGCAGGTGTTTTGGAGTCAACAAAATAAAAAACAAACATCAATTAATAACACTTGCAAAATGAGGATCTGTCCTGCAGAAAGACTGAAAAAGATAATTCCTTTTACATGGGGAACTAAGCACAACTACATTAAATCATAAGTTCACTAATAAAAGGCTATTTGGGCAGAATTATTGAGGAGAAATGGGAAGAGAGGGTAGTACATGCCCAAAGCTTCTAAGAGCAGGAGTTACCTTCCATTTTATTTTGCTGCACACCATTCCATGCATCAGAGTTCATCTGCTACAGAGATGACACCTCCTGCATAGATTCCTGTATTCCAGTGGCCAAAGACAGGAGATGCACCCAGCCAGTAGAGTTCAGAGGAGGCTTTCTCCATCTGTCCCAGCCACAACTAGAACATATAGCTCTTAGATTTTTTTTTTTCTGATGTAATAGAAAGAGGATGTAATGAAAGAAGATAAAACTGGGTGTTAGATTTACTTTAAATACGACACGTATAAGGTCAATGACACCATAATTCATTAAATACAAATTCTGCAGTGATCTGTAAAGGTTATTACCTCAAGAGATGTCCTATATATTATGTGTAACTCCCTAGTAATCCACTTATGGAATCCAACCATTTACTCATAGAGTGCTGGGAAAATTCAGACCTAGAGGATAGCTGTGTGGGGTCAGAATAATTAAGTGCTGGAAGTTTGCTGGTAAATATCAAGAGTGTTAGCAATGTAATACTAATGTATCTTATACCTTTGTCTGAATTTTTCTATCATCTCATATTCTCTTACATTTTGCAGTGACAAATTGCTTTTATTTGTAAGATTTCAATGTCTTTGTGTGTGCATGTTTTCCTGTATGTGTCTACATTTCCTTGTTAACTTGAGGTCACTTTGTAGGAAAACAGGAGTGGTCATAGAGTTCTGAGCCCCATGATAGGTTCAAACCCCAGAGAAAATTACTAACTTCCAAGATAAGGTACATTTATGCAATAGCAGCGTCACTGAATCATCACTTATTAACTTCCTATAAAAGGGTCACATGCTTGCTCTCTAGCAATCTTTACCTTTAGGTAAAGATTCTACACTGTGGACAACAAAAACTATATATACATACATATATGTATGTATGTGTGTGTGTGTGTATAATTATTTTCATATTCACAACACATTCAGAAGAAACTTAGGCTGCAGTGGTTTTATTGGATTATCCCCTGATTCATTGCATTTGAAATAATATGAACAACACATTATTCAGACGACTTGACAGGAACATCAGTTTTAAATTATAGAAACATTTGGAGGGCAAACTATTTACAATGGACACGGTAAAGCATTTAAAATATTTAATTATGTGACAGGATGGGGAGAAAGGAATATGATCACCAATTTTTCTTCCAGGTATTTTGGCAGACTGATCTTGCAATACAGTCAAGGGTTAATATGGCTGTATCTCAAATCTTGTTTCAAAATTGGGAAATTTCATGGTTTTTTTGCTTAAGGACGCACTTAGAAGTGTCCTCCTAACTGTTTAGCTAACAGCTTAGAGTAAGAGTCACTTTTGTCACAAATGTAAGCTTGCAATACAAAAACATTGAGAAAGAAAATACTAATGGCATTTGATGACTATGGGTAACACACCAATCTTTCCACATGCAGCTTCCTAGCATTTACTTCAATGGTCCCTTTTTTTCTGTCAGAAATATACCATGAGCTTTACTAATACATTTAAATTTCTCTCAATTTCTCTGCAAAATGAATGCAATTCTATGAAAAGCTGAGAAAGTTATAATTCTGATGAAAAGGTTTTCCTCCCTTACCTTTCTTTTAACAGTTTTATATTCGACAGCCAAGTTATGAAAGATCAATGATGGAGCTTTGGGCTCAATTATGCCATCAGATAAGCAGTATATCTCTAAGACTCTCTAGTTAATTTATACACAAGAGATGCTTAAATTGGTTCTCTTGTGTAACTTAACATGCACTGAAAGTTCTGCCATTGGGAAGAACGTCAATCAAAGCAAGAAGATCCACGCAGAAAGCAGGAACAGATGATGAGAAGGTGACAAGTGCTGATTTCAGAAGACAGAAAAAATAATAGTAAAGAGAGTTTTTCCTGAGTAAGCAAGCTACTTTTTTTCTGTTTGTCACTGTTTGGTACATAAGCAGTTTTTCCTGTTAGATATGTCCTTTAAAACTGATGGGTTAAACACAGTTTCTTAATCAACCACTCAGCAGTACCTAGATTACAGGTGATTAAAATGGCTGTGACAATTGTACATGTGTATGTAATACTGAAATCTGCAAGAAGGTAGATATCTCATGTCATTCTCAGGGCATTGCTGACAGTAATCCTCAAAATTGGGAGTTTGAGCAAAGCAAAATATAGAATAAATTAATTTTAAGTGAGAATTGCATTCTGTTTCTACTTGTCTAAAACTTCATATGAGTTTCAATTTTAGGGTTATGGATTTGTGAATTTTCTACAGACACTGCATAAATTATGAAAAATCTCAAAATTTGCTATAGAGCATGATGAATGTGTGTGGATATTACATGATAATACTCTGCTATGAATGAGAGAAATCAGAAAGAAATGCTCTTTATTGTCCAACAAGCCTTTTTTCATTCTCTTCCTCTTTCTTCTCCAAATAACAAAGAAAGGCCTAGGGTGAATAATAAAGCTGGAAGCTACATGATCTGATCTCCATTCTTAATTGTTATGCAAAATTTTTCTAGATTTTTTGTACATGTTGTTCATCATGGCCCAAATTTCCTTTAAGCCAATGTTTTCCAAACTGGTTTTCACTCTAAATCCCTCTTTGAAAGTGGCACACCTTGAGGGGATGGTGTTGCAGAAGTGTAAAGACAGCCCAAGAACACCAGACTGAAGCTTCAGTCATCAGCTCCTACAGGATAACAGATCAATAATACACTGTGCTGCCAGACAGACTGCTTAAATCTCAGGAAAGACTCACATGAATGTTTCAACAAATATGTACCCATAACCTGTAGGAAAAGAAAAAGCTGTTACAAATAACAATAATGTCATGGATATTTCAAACTTCACATAGACAATAGAAAAAAAACAAAACAAAACAAAACAAAACAAAACAAAACAAAAAAAAAAAAAAAAAAAAAAAAAAAAAAAACCCACAACAACAACCCTCTACTATTTCTAAAAACAAGAGAAAATAAAAGCACCCTCTCAGTGGAATAGAAAGTTTGTTTTTGAAAAATAATAGGCTGTGAACAAACATTTAAGGAGGTTTGGAACATTGTGCTTGTACTTCCACCAAGTATTTAGCAAAATGTCTGAGAAGCACTACAAACAGGCTTAAAGAAATTCAGGCAAATTTTGACACAGTCAAAAATCAATAATGTTCTTCCAATATTTGAAAAGAATAAGTGGTATTTAGCCGTGGTTAGCCGTGGATTGATTCTATGTGGAATTGTTAAGTGATTAATTGGAGATTCAGGAAAGAATTTAAGGTTATATATAAGCAAGAACAATTAGTGTATTTATTTCTGTGTCTGCCTGACCCAAAAATCTTGCTAATATTTTCTGGAAATCCTTAAAATCTACATAGAAAATTTAACTAAGTTCTTATTGTAACGCTGGATTTTTCTGACTTAATTGACTTAGTACCTAGACTAAAAAAAAGCATTTGCTGTATGTGGCTCTGGCAAGGTCTGTGTTTGAGAGACTAAAAACATTGGCTGAGAAACTTTAGAACATAGTCAGTGTCAAGTCATTGACGAGTAGGACAAATCCTCCAGATATTACTTTTTGGTTCTCTGCTCTTTTACCAATGATGTCAACAGGGATAAATTACCTTTTCTGGCTTATCTAGAAGACGCAGTATTTGAAAGGGTTATTATATATAACTGGGGAGACAAATCACTGTAAAAAAATAATCTCAATCATGTGCCTAAATGGTCAAAAACAAGCAAAAAGTGTTTTAATTTGACCTGTAACCAGTTCATTATGGGAAGTTGTGGTCTCACCATGTCTTCAAATGGTCACTTTAAACATTTTTATAGATTTCACTTGGTTTCTTCAGAAAACCTGTAAAGACTGTGAATTCAAACATTTATGCAGCACGATCATAACAATTTGGCTTGGAAATATCTAATTACAGGAAACTGTGAGTCCATCCTTTTTGGGGAGAGGTCAATACCTGCACTCCCTTTCAGGTTCTCATCATTTCTGAAACTCTGTAGTATGGAAATGACTGTAACACATCTATCCTAAAGCATCCTGGAGAAATTTTGTTTCCTCAGATAGTTAGAGGTACTGTGATTTTGCCACTTGATGGATGAGCAGCAACTGGCCTTGTAGAACACAGAGGAAAGACTGAGGAAGGAAGAGCCAAAAAGGATGTGATTCGAGTAGAATAAGTTCACTCTCAGGTGTCTGGACTTGCAGCCTCATGGCTCTCTTCAGAACAAACTAGTCACCGTATTTCAGGCTAGGAGCTGATTTCCATAGTTTAGGTTTGTAATGCTGTAACAGAAAGGGTACATGGGAGCAGCAGAAACACTGTGAGCGAGGTGAGGGCCCAGCAGACTGCTCTGACACGGTGTGGGACACAGCCTCCGCCAGCACTGGGAGCTTGTCCCCGAGTGCCCCGGCGGCACACCCTGGCCCGAGGGACAGGACTGCCCTTCTCACGGAATCACGCCCCAACCGAGTGCACAGAGGCCATCAGAAAAACAATTGTCTGGCCTCCAGTTCTGTACAACTAACCACAGCCCGCTGTAGCCATTCTGGATTTCAGGCTTTCTTTTGGTCTCTCCTGCTTTCCTCCCCAAAGACGATAGCTGGTGGATTGAGTAAAGCACACCCAAACAAAAATCAGACAAAAATAGCATTGGATTCAACCTGCTCTCAGAAACCCAGGTACTTGGTTGAAAAAAAAAAAAAAAAAAAAAAAAAAAAAAAAAAAAAAAAAAAAAAAAAAAAAGTAAAGGCAACTGGAAAAATATTTTCCTCCTGAAGTCTCTTTCAGCTAATTTGTTTGCATGTAGTAATAGCAGATTCAGGCTGAAGTGTAGCTTTGAAGTTGGCAGCATCTCTCAAGTTTAATTTTTTTTTTCCCCTAGCAGTATCAGAGACTTTGATTTGGAATGTACACAACAAAGGTATAATCTTTCAGATTCAGATTAAAGAAAAACAAAACCACAATTCTTGTCATGTGAAGCTGTAATATTGTCCAGGCTTTTGCTTTTGTATCATTTAGAGTTGGTCACCCGGGATACCAATTATAAAGCTCTAAATCCTACAGCCAATCACTGTGCCTTTTAAGGGGGTGTTGGTTTCACGTGCTGAAGTGTGTGCACCAGTTTATAGCAGCTAAGAAAAGCTCCTTTCTGCTTGCCATAAACTGAGCTGACTCAAGTCACTACAGTAAGGTGGTTGTTTAAAGTGGGTTTCTCCAAATGTGACATCTTGCTCAACATCTGGTTCTAATTAACTTCTCTTCTGAGGTTTATGTGTAAATTATTGTGTTGAATCTGTATTAAATTTCAAAACAGAGCTGACTATAAATCTAGAAGTTCACCTTATTTGTACAAAGAAAATGACTATAAAACAAATTTTATTGGCCAGTTCACACTTGGAGAATTAGGTGCTATCACATGGCAATTTTTGTCCTAAATCTGATACTTGTGATTTTTGCTAGAAATGCTCCTTTGACTATCCATTGTAACCATGCCTAAGGGTGAATTGAGGTCAGCCTTCCCTGAGATTTGTTATGCACCATGTTACACAAAGTAAGTTTTCATGTACTGTGACTGCATGTAATTTTTCTCATAGGATCAGAAACCAGTGCTTTTATAGAATAAATCCAAAGCATAATGATTTATTTCAAATTTTTATGTAGTTAACCATGGTGTTCTTTTACTGGAAAATTACATTATGTATCATAGTTTAACAACTGATTTAGTCTTGTAAAAGCTGAACATGATGCATATATTCATGGTTTCTTCAGCTCCAGTTGAACAGAAGGCAGTTAAGCTAACAGAATACAGCCTTTTAATGTACAATCTCATCACACTTCTGTACTGGCTGTTGTGCAGTTTTTAGTGATCTCAGCATTATGACACTTCATCTCATCCAGACAGTTCGTCACTCTTGTTCAAGTGGACTGAACTTAACCTAATGAAGCATCAGATACTCAACTGCAATTAAACCAGCTCCTCCAGAAGATATTACAATGTATTTTTCCTAAAAGAATTCAAAAACATGTTCTCATAAATTTCATATCCATACAATTGACTAACAGAACCCACAATCAAGGTCTTATTTTATTTAAACTTGCAATGTTCTTTTAATTTCCCAGTCTGGCCATTTTGGGGCATTTGGCTGTGCTTGTTTCACACCACCATCAGCAATGAAACAACATAGTGCAGGACCAGAACAGGAAAAATAACTTCGCATTTTGTTGCATCTTATTCCTATGGCTATGTCCACAATGAAGAATTACTTCCTGCATCTGTGGTTTCCTCCATCCTTCTGAAAACAGGGACTTCTGTATATCTCTGAATTTTGTCTCAGCTGGCTGCTGATTTTTCCAGTAGTTGTTCTTTTGCCCTGTTTTTCTGTATTACACTTCTGACCTGAAAATTTACATCTTGCCTCACTGATTGTTTATTAATGCTTAATTTCACCCGTCAGTGAAAAAAAAAAATACCTGAAGGATCCAAGGAAGAATGATACAGGCACTTGTCAGTGGTAGAACAGGGGCAGTGGGGACAAACTGAACACAGGAGCACTTTTGTACTGTGCAGGTGACCAAGCATTCACACAAAGCACTGGCACCAAGCACTGGGAGGCTGGAGTCTCTCACCTTGCAAATAGTCAAAAACCAGCTAGGCAGAGTTCTGGGAAGCTGACTTTAGGTGGTCAGGCTTCTTCCCCAAAGGGAATCAATCAGGATTTTCATCACTGGAAATTAAAAACCCTATCAAGCAATGTATTCCTTAAGGGATGTGGAAGCAGAGATTGTTAAAACTATGAATAAAAGAGAAACTGTAGGTGAGAATAAGGGGATTGTGGGGTAAGTGGGATCATTTCACTCCTTTCACTGTGGCCCTTGCTACTGATAACACTTTTCTGAGGGACATGCCACCACAGCCAGCAGTGCACCAACAAACCTCAGGTGAGTGGAAAAAACCTGATCATACCGGCACAGTGGCCATATCTCAGAAATATCTAATTAAAATTAGGTCAAGCTTTAGGACTGCCAGTTCCTGAAGACTAAGTGAGGAGGCTTTTCCTGCTCTAAGCCCATAATTTTATCTCAAAGAAGTGAAGTGTCTTTATAATGTTATTGAAATAAATATGGCTTTTTTCCTATCTGTAAGTTTCAGTTTTCCCAAGACAACTTGTCTTACCCCAGCCCTCATCAGAGAGACTGGATTTCTTCTGTCATTTCCTTTGGTGGATGTTGAACTTTCTAAAATAAGAGAAATTGTTTGATTCTTAGAAAGAAGTATTTTAAAAACACAAGCACATCATAATTTTATATTTATAGTTCAATCTCTCTAGGATTTCAAGCTGCTTAAATGACTTGTAAATATTCTGATTTACATCATCCCTAGAATGCTAATAAAATTGATAATGTGGTAGTATCTGACTATAAAATATAATTTTAAATATAATTTTTGTAAGCAAAATTGTGTAAATATGCCAATCCATACTAAAACAAAAAAAATCAATATTACCTGTTTTCTTTAGAACAACCACCCACCAGTGTATAATGGCTGTCTAGTGGAAGGAAAATTGATCTTATGATTCAACTGAAAAAATAGTTCATATGCAAAATTTTCAGTCTAAAAAATGCGGGTATTACATTGCCATCTTCTAGACCTCTGAGGTATGTCACTCATTACAGAGGCACATCTGCTTCCATACCTGGAAACGTCCTGGTC
Source organism: Hirundo rustica (assembly GCF_015227805.2). Lineage (NCBI taxonomy): Eukaryota > Metazoa > Chordata > Aves > Passeriformes > Hirundinidae > Hirundo > Hirundo rustica. The sequence goes on along the minus strand of NC_053453.1, from coordinate 18,448,536 downwards.
TTTGAAAAAAACCTTAAAAATTCTTAAATGCTCAAAAAATTTTACATGGTAGATGAACATTGCCAGACTATTTCATACTAATGACTTCATTGGAAGAATCAGCATGAAAAAGGCTTCACAAAGTAAATTTTCAATAATCCTTAGAATCAGATAAGTCTTTCAGTTGCAAGCAGAAATTTACTTGTTAATGAATTATATAATTAAGAATGTGGTGTTTTGTTGGTACTCCTACAGATTTTTTTTTTAAAAAAACAAGGTCTTGAAAGAACTGTCTTCATAAAATATGTGCCTGATCTGCTGGGTAGAAATAGACAGCTATAGCAGACTATAAGTAGTACTATAAGAAATGTCTGTGTCTGGGTTTGTTTGGTGTTATTTTACTTCCAGATCATTACTATGAGAAAGTAGCAGCTTGAGCCTAACACAATTGCTCTGTTGATTTTTATAGAGCTCTTACCATTATTGAAATTTGACTCGCTATTTCCCCCAAGCATATGCCTGAATAGCTGAAAGATCTGTGCATCAGAGTGGAATTCAAAAAGGGGTAGAACAATATTTAAGATGGTACATAAGATAGGGGATATTTTTTTGCCTTCTCTTATAATAATGTAAGGTCAGTAAAGAGACAAATATATTTTTTGTCTTTACCGGAGGTGAAACAAGGTATAGATGAGACTTGGGCTACAATGAACAATCCTGACAAAATGTTAAAATTTTTGGAATCTGTAGTTACTCACTTCTAGAATAACAGTGTAGAATTAAATCTTATTCTCCAACTTTTACGGAAGAATGACACCAGCGTATGAGCTCCAGAATGTCTGCAAGTGCAGGAAGTGTCAGATCATCTTGTTCTTCAGACTATAAACAAAAATCACTATGTCTGAGAGTAGCTTAAAAATAGAAAAAGGTTCTACATAATTGTAGGCTTTTACAGGCTTTTACAACTGACAAAATATTGTTCATTTAAATTAACCTCTCTCCTACACTGTCACCTGAAAATATTCTATCTGAGACCTTAGTCTTCTGCCTAAAAAGAAGCAAAATATTAAACCTACAATTTCACATTATGGAGGTAACCTTCTACAAAAACATATTGAACCAGTGTATTACACTGCAAAATATTTTGCTGGCAAGGAGTACTTACTTGTCTACAGTATTTTCATGTGGAATAACCTGAAATTTGAGGTAAAAAAATGTTCACAGATAGATACTCTATGATGGAACAGAATATAAATCTTATCTGTAAACTGATCGAGGTCTTGACTTTGCTGTATCACCAGGTTAAAACACAAGTGCACTAAGGTACATTAAGGTACACTACTCACTACAGTATTATCCAGAATGCAGCATAAGAGGAGCAGGACACAGTTTATGGTTCTTTCAGGAGTTCATGAGAAGGTGCAATAACCAGACAGCATAAATTAAATATTTGGCTTATAGATTTTATTTGCATACTCTGGGGGTTATTTAGTTCATTGTCCAAAGGAAAAGAAAATCAGAGAAAAGTAAATAGTGAGGGGAAAGAAACCTTTCCATTTTCTATTGCTTCTGTACTGCACATCACAGCTACAGAAAACTGTTAGAATATTCCATCCCTCTGCACTAAAGCATGATTTTTGCCAACTACACATTAAATATTCTGTTTAATCTAGTCTATGTATGCCAATCAGAAAGGCTTTCACCATTTCCTTTGGAAAAATTCTCCACAGACTTGTAGATTTTGCTGTCACAAAGGTTATCCAGACAGTTAACTTTTGTCCTTCCTTAACTCCATGTAGTTACTCATGTTTCTGCTCTTCTTCAGTCTCCTTAACTGATTGCTGCCCATGTCTGAGAAAGTCTTTAGAAATTTGCAGAGAGCTAAACTTCTGCTCCTTCCTCCTGCCAGTGAGTATTTTCAGCTATCAGTGATGCTTCTGAAAGCAGCCTTTTCAAAAATAAATTTGCAATAGGTTGGTGATTAAATTGTGTGCTCTGTATCAGCACACCTGTGGCCCTCAGCTAAGGCTTGCATCCTGTTGTGCCAGATGCTGTATGGGTGTGATGGTGGACATGAAACCAGAGACAAGGATTTTTCACAGTCACTGGAACTTCTCAGCTCATACCTTACTAACATGACTTGGCACATCTAGATATTTATTCCCTGGATCACTACCTCCTTTATGAAGTGAAGGAGACCACAGCAGGCAAGTTAAACCTTCAGTTTTGTTCAGTGCTGAGAGAAACTCCATCACTCCTGAGAGAAACAGGAAAGGAAGGAGAAGTGTGGGAATCCAGGGCTCTTAAGCACTTGGGTACACTTTAGGATTGAAGTTGTCACCTCATGTGGTTTGGTTGGGTTTAATGTCTTGGTATGGGTTGTTTTTTATTATTAATAGGAATCAGTATCGTTGTTGATAAAGCTTGATTCTCTATTAAAAATGATGGACAAAATGTCCTCCCATGCTGAATTCCCCCACCTATCCACAGAGCAGCTCCCAGCCCAGAGCATGTGAACTGCTATAAGTTATTGAAAAGGTGTGACTAACGCTATAGACAATGAGAGGGAGGGTGGAAAGGTATGATCCCAGTTTCCAAAGCCTGCAGGCTTGTGCCAGCCTCAGTAGCAGAGGAGTGAAAGGAACTGCTCCATCGAGTCCTTCTGGGGCGATGGGGAGCACAGATTTATAAAAATCATTTCTGTGGGTGGCTTCTTCCCTCTTCACCAAATGTTAATTAATGCAAAACTGGCTATGTGATGGTGGGTCTTGTTAAGCTTTTTTTGAGTTGTTTATCCCAAAGGTCCATCCCTGCATCCTGCCCTGCACCCCGCCCCCCCCCCCCCTCCCCCCAAATAAACCAGGTCCTGTCCAAAGGTATCTACTCTCCTGTCCCTTTGTCCACCTCCCCTGGGCCTGCCCTGTGCTATCTAACCTGGGGCAAATCCCCTGCCTGCCCCACCCCCTCTGCTCCCCTGTTCTTTGTCTCTTGTACCACCTCTGGAGAAATAAAGATCTCTGAGAGAGCCTTCTCTGATTCTTGCTTCGAACCTAGGTGCTGACAATAAACAGGGACCATAGAGAGCAGAAGGCATCTCTGCTCTGTACCCTCACTTGGACTGCCAGCAGTCCGAGGACGGCCACTCTTGACCCCATGGCTGGGGTGAGAGCTAGATGGAGACCCCCGGCCCCAGTGTCACAGCACAGCTCCAGAATGAACCTGTGGGAGCTGGCGCACCCAAGAGCACCACGGGCACCTTGCAAGTGGGTCACACCCGTCCTTGGGAGGCTGTCTCTGCACTTCTCTTTCTGCTGGGTCTTCTTTCTGTTGCCTCCTTCAGTCCTGTCCTGCTTTCCCATGTAAGGAACGAGTGGCTGTTTGCCTCTTTCCTTGTCTTGGTCTTGTCTCAAGCATAGAGGGGTTTGCTTCCTCTCATGCAAATGGACAATTTTATTTGTTATTCCCTTTCCTGCAGTTGTTCAGCCCCTGTTTAACACGACATCTCCCAGGACTTGCTCTAACCAGCAAAGCTGAGAGATTTCAAGCCAACATAAAGCCTTTGGAAGGTCTGAGATCACAGTCAAATGAGAAAGGGTGAGCTCTGCTCTCCAAGCCTTAGCTGGACCCCTTGAAACTCTCAATCCTACAGATCATCTAGTTACAAATGCACAGGAAAACTGCCTGACCACTGTCCTTATGTGACGAGTTAACTTTTTTTCATTTTAAGAATTTATTCCTCATGGGATCCATTATGATTTAATTAGCAAGTAGGTTTGGGGATTTTTTTTTCCCTGTTAATACCATGTCTCACTCTGCCAGTTTAAAAAAAAAAAAAAAAAAAAAAAAAAAAGATAAAATAATTAAATCACACAATATCAAGCTGTTAAAAATTGCTATGGAAACTTTTGTGGGAGGAAAAGTCTTGAGGGGGGAAGTAATACTATGACAGTAAATCATAAATTTATATTGAAAAACAGCACAGAAATCAAATAAATAACCTGTGTCGTGTTTGTGACACATTTTTGTGCACAATTTTCAAGACACAGTCTTGAAATCTGGTATCAGCATGAGTATCTTTTGGTGGTTTGGGTTGGGTTTTTTTTTCTTCCAGGCTTCTTCTCCTTGTTCTAATTATCTGAAATAGAACCAGGAAAATTGTTTCATAATTTCCTCATGAATAGTCTAATAGAAGGGTTTACCTCAGTGCAAGTTTTCTACTTGCACCATTTTAATCTGACACACTGTTCAAAATATTTTTTAAAGCTAGCTGAGGGAATGGAATAGGTACATATCCTTGTAGCAATGAGTCAGTGGAAAGAGACACAGTGACTGCAGGGGAAAAAACTTACATGTTTCATTGCCTTTTGAGCAGGTGTTATCCACCTTGTGATGAGGTTACAAATTTGATAGCCCACCTCCACATTAACCAGGTACAGAACTTTTTTAGAAGCATGTTGATAATTTTTCACTTCTTTTCTCTTAGTTTTACAGTCACTTCTTATTTCTCATGATTGAACAGAACACCTCTGAACTTATAACACCTGAAAGATGACAGTAATATGTCTTCTGCAAATTAAATACTTTGGATATCTGTACACTTCCTGCTTTAAAAGGAAATGTTCACAAAGATGACAAATCATAGGAATTTTCTAGTTTAAATGAAATTTTCCATCTTCAGGGTTCCAAGGAAAGTTCTGAGGTGAATCCATGGCTTCCCCAGAGCATTGCAATGATGACTGAAAACATACTGTAAAGCTTGATATGTATTCTAAACTCCTTGCTTTCACTCCATGGAAGGTTACATTTCTACTCACAGTCCAGGGAATATGAAAATTTGATTATTTGTGCATATGCAAAATCCCACTGGGAGTCAATGCAAACATAAATTTCTGCATGTGTTTTCTAACATGTGAAGCTCTGCTCAGACCCATGTGCAGCCAAAAAAAAAACAAAACAAAACAAAACAAAAGTTTTGAGTAAGAGCTAGTAGTTTTAAATCTAAACCAGAAATTAATCCATCTGTTTCATATTTCCAATCTACCAAGTGACAACTCTCCTTATTCACAAGGGGAGGAGCATTCCATGACACTATACTCTGTGTCATGGAGAAGATCTTGTTCCCAACTGTGGTTTTCACTGAAAACTGTAAAAGATGCTGGGGAAAAAATGATAAATGTGCTATTATGAATCCTTAATTTATTAAACAGCTAAAAATACTTCTATAATTAAAACTAGCTATATTCATATCTACCATAGCATAAAAGTGTGCTTTGCCAAGTATTTCTTATCAGACTAAAAGAATCCTAATTTGACCTTCAGTCCAACATTCCCATGCTCTTATTCCTTACAACAGGCCTTTGAAATTCAGTGAGAAGAAAGCTCTGAAGATGAATACCTGTAGTGTCTCTCTTGAAATTCCATTTGCTATGTCCCAGGTACGTGTGTGGTGTCATTCCCATCAGTCAGCTACGCCATGGCGGCATGCCAAAATAACAACTGATACACAACAAAATAGCCAGAAACACCTGCTGCATCGGGAGCTCTGTGCAGGAAACCTCCTTTAGTGAAGATCTAGGAGGGAAATCTAAACCACCTTCCCTTCCTTGCAGTCTCCCTCAGATGTGTTTCATGGCCTCAGGGTCCCATTCTCAGCTCTGAAGGAAACAAAGAATTTTCCCAACATCTCCATATAAGCAAAGACCCAAAGCAGGATGTTTCAAATATTTCACAAAGTCAGTACAAGGACCAAATATATATTCCCTCACTAAAATATTGCTCCAGACAACTGCAGTAGTTACTCAGAGTTCAGGCTAACTGTGGATGCTCAGACCCTGATAATGCTGATAACATTTGATAATAACTTTGCCACGTATAGTACACAGAGTTATTGTCAATGCATGTGAGAGACCTCCGAGATGTATCTAACAACATTAAAATAAAGCTATGACACTTTTTGAAAAGTCAAAGATCTGTCAGCTGAAAAAGGAAAAAATAAGATCATCTGACATTTTACCTCAATCCTCTTGTACCGACAGTTGAGACAATCCTTCATGATGTGGCATGGTGAACTCAGGAGTTTCCAGGAGTCTCTGTCCTTTTGTTGCACAGGTGAGACAGTGCAAAAGATGTCTGAGATTGTGATAACCATAGCTGGTTATCAAATGTTTCCCTGGCATATTTCTTCCAGAAGGCTGGAAGGATTCTCCAGGAGGAAATGGTCACATTTGTGGCTTGTGTAGATGCCGCCATACAGAAGAGCTCACTGTCTAGAGATCTACAAGCAGGCATGTGGGAAGCTGGTCTGGCAAGGGCTTCACAAGGAGCTCTTGCTGAAAAAAGCTCAGTAACAGTTGTTATTGTTGAGAACTTTGGGATAAAATAAGACATTCCCATAGTAAATGGCTGCAGAAGGAAGAAAACCTTAAAGAGGGTTGGGAGATATAGTAAATTATGCAGTTCATTTAAACAATTTTCTTCCTGCATATACATTTGGAGTTGATTAACATATACATAGATATTTGGCACCCTGGCTGCTGTGAATTTCCCTTCAAGCAAAGTACCAGTTCTTTTACTTCTTTTCATTCACTGAGTTCCACCAGATAAAAGAGAACAAAGTGTACCTGGTGCCTGAAAAGGGCCCCTATGTCCCAAAATAGTAAAAAAGCCCACTTCATTAGCACACATCATTAAACATTTCGTACAGAAAGGCGCCATCTGTTCTTGAAAATTCTGGGACCTCAGCACAGAAGGTATTTCATTGCCTTCAGCAAGGAGGGAGAGTCTTTTTGACTCAGCCTGCTAGACTAGGAATTGGGGTTATTTGCCAAAATTAGGGGTTTTCTTTGTTGTACTAATCATTTCTCCCCTGCTCTTGCTGGATATCAAAAGCAGTCTCCAGTTTCTTCCCACTTGTTGCTGGGTTCCTGAGGATGGGAAGTCATGGACTGGTTGGACAGTAGTATTTGAAATTTATCAATTATATGCATACATTTTCCTTCTTGTAATCTCACAGCATCAGGCAGCTGCACCCTTACACCCACCATACAAAGGCTTACACCAAAGCAAACACTGGCCCTAATTTTGGCACAAGTTTCCCATTCACAGTTCCTGATTGCTACCCTAAGAGCAAGGACAGAGGTAGTGTCACAAAGGGGGTCTTCAGCGCCCCAGCTCTGTCTTACGTCACTGTGGCCAGGTCAGCAGGTGGAATATGCTGAAACCTTCAGGATGTCACCGCTCCTAAACTGTGAGCTCAGAGCACCCTGAGAACTCCTCAGAACAGACTGTCAGAACAAGGAGCTCCAGCTGGAGGATGTGGCTACTGCCATAATTTTGTGCTGAATGAGTAAATGTCCCTTTTCTGGTTTTTCAGGAAACTGATCACACAAAACAAATTTCATTACACAGAAGAAAAAACAGTCATGAAACTGTTATATTTCTTTAATGGCCAAGAAACTGATTATAATTAGGGGTAAACCATAGTTTATACAGATGTCAATGGATTTATTTGGAATATTTGTATCATATTTAAATATCTGTAAGTTTATATCAGATCCATAGTATATGCAGGTAGTGCACACTACAGAATTCTGGGGGTTTCCCCTGTATTTCTATAAAAATTAGTGTCATATTTTTAGGAAATTCCCCCCTCAAAAAGAAAACTAATAAATGCACACCATTATGTTTAATGGTGTACATTACTGGAATAACACTGATTTAGAAAATCGAATTAATATTTGAAACTTGTAAATCTTTTCTTCAAATTAAAAAAAATAGTCCCTTAAAAAATTTCTATATTTATGAAATTGATTTTTCCATCTTTTGTTCAATCATGCTAGAATTATTCATTTTCATAACAAACTACATTTTTTATCAAAGCCATGTTTCTATTTGAAAATGAAGAAATATTATGTCTAATGCCCTGAAAACTGTCACCTCTGAAATGACCATCTTATCACAATTGATAAAATCACCTAGGAGTTGCATATCTGGCAATGTCATCTAACCCACAGTCTTATCCTGTTTTTCAAATGTGATAATTTTTTTTTTCATGGTTATCAGCCTAATTGTCCCTGTGTTTTGCTCTCTTCTTTAATGCAAGACCAGAAAAATAGATAAAGCTTCTCAGCAGCTCTTTCGTCCTACCCTTCATTTTCCCAATTACTTGTTACAAACTTTGGGACTTACCTGAAATGCAGAGAATGTTTTTTCCTACATCATTAGTGTGAAACTGGTTTATATCCCTCAGAAATGCTTCATTTTTAAATTGCTTTTTAAAAATCATTATTGTAGACTGACTTATCTACATTTGTAATTCTGGAAATACTTACTGACCACAAAATTATTGACATTCCTTTCTTCTTCTGAGTTCTTTTGCCTGCCTAACATCTGATTGCAATGATTCCAGCACTGCTTAGCATGTTCCAGCTTTTTATTCATAACAGTTCGTAATAAAATTGTGGGGCCATATTTCACAATGTGATATTCATTTTCCTTATGTGTCTTTAGTACTAAAGTGTATGAACACATTAAAAAAAAAAATAAAAAGGTTCATAAGCTTTCCTGTAAAAATGAGTTTGTTCAAGACATTTGGTATGTAGCTATAGTGCATAGTCATTCCTCATCATTCCTACTAAAGAGAGAATTAGCATTCCTTCAATCACTTATCTTTATAAGAATTAAAATTCTTTCCAGGATATTCAGTTCTTAGGGCATTTTATCACAGCACGTTTATGTTATAAACATGCTCTTTCTTGTTAGGAACAACATTAATTTTCCAGTTAGTTATCAAAGCAAATTACTTCTAAATTTATAGCAGTCTGACATAGATTTACAGAATTAGAGCATAAATCTTCCTTCCTATCTTCAAAAGCATAGGATGATACGTGCCTTTGCCCAGTCACAGTATGTAACCAGATGTGCTTGGTTTTTTTCAGGAAAAATAAAAAAAATCTCCTTATCTAAATCATATGTGTCTGTGATTTGATGAATATATTCCTAACAAAACTATTTTCAAACAGAGAAGACAAGGCACTGACAATACTGAACAGTCGCTCCCCAGATTTGTACTGCATACATGAAGTGACCTTGAATTAGAGTCTAAAGCAGCACTGCTGCTTCCTCAGAAGTGCAAAACTAAGGAAGTTAGTCTGCCATGAGGATAAAGAGGATTCTGCAGGGAAGTCTAGTGCTACTATATATTATTTTAGTATCAAGCTCTTTCTTGATTTCCTATTTTTCTCATGAGATTGATTTGGAATTGCTGATGATTCATTCTGATTTTTCTCTTGCTCAAAGCAAGGAAAGCTCTCTCAGTCCAGGACAAAACAGCAAAACACTTCTCTAGCCCTTCTGAGGCTCAGTTGCTCTTTTTGCTGCAGTACATCTCTGGCGCTATGCTCACAGTCATGCCTCTGCTCTATTACTAATTTTAGTCTTTGGATATTTCAGCTGTGAGCCATAGCCTCTTTTTAACCACAAATTGCTTTCTGGGTTCTTATGGGCCTGTTTGTGTTCATGTTTTTCTCTTCTGACTCTCCTTTCTCCCAAAGGGGAGTGATCTTCTACTATCCTTTCATGCAATGGTCTTTCTTAGCTGATAATTGTTTTCTTATTTTCCCACCTCCATTTCAGCCTATTTTCTCTCCTCTGTAATGTAAGTACTGACTTTTGTCCTTCAGAACATTTTCTCTAAAAATAACCCCCAGTGGATAGAATCGACTGGAGTTTTGACTGAAAATTTTCCCTATTAAAATTGAATTGGTAAACTCAGTAAAAAATTAGAGAGACAGAGAGGGGAAAGAAAGAAGATACAGAAAGTAAAATATGAGACATGTTATTTAATGTTTTCAGGGGAAAATTTTTCATCCTAATCCTAGAAATGTCTTTTGGAGAAGATTTATGCATGATGTAAAGTCAAAGAGGGAAGAGTTATTTCACATACTGTAATGGTCATCTCCAATATTGATGTTAAATGGACAATATTGATGACCAACTGGCCATCCCATACTGAAGCCTAACCCATAAACCATTTTTTAGATGAATTTCTATTTTATTTTGCTTTTTTTTTTTTTCATGGAAATATCTGGTGCATCTCTCATTAGTGATATATTAATACCTATTATTGTGATTGAAATTGTAAATAGGAATATATGAAAGCAAGATTTATAAATAAATTATTCTAAAGCCTTAACTCCAGCAATTGTAGATATAATGTTTTGAAAAATGGAAGAAATTCAAGTATTTTACAAGAAGACAATCAGTTGGAATCTCTATAGAAAGATTTACTGTTCTATTATATAGAAGTGTAGAATAGAATATAGCCACAGAAGCCACACAAGCACCCATACATATATGCGTGAGTTGGTGTTTATACACCATCTGAATATCTAGAATATTTAAATTCCAAACAAAACATAGAAACCTCTTGATCTGTCATCTCAGTAACTCAGAGCTTAATGAGTGAAGCATGAGATGCAATGCAAAATGTAATTACTCAGAAGAGGAAAACGAGTATCATCTCCCTTCCTGTTGTAACCAAAGATAAACTGGCAAATGTCACAAAACTTTACTACTGCGTTAGGATAATTTGCTGCACTTGAAGCATCATTATACTATACAAAATTTAATATAAAAAGCTAAACTTTGCAGAGACTTAGCTTCCAACCAATTGTGGCAGTGTTAGCTTTATGGTTGGACTCAATGGTCTTATAGGTGTTTTCCAATCTAAATGACATATTTAGAGAAGGCTTGAGTGGTGAGCTAGCCAGTAATTTTTCATTAAGGTTGTTTTCATTAAAACACAAAATATCTGTTCCATGAAATTGAGTTTTTCTAGTGGCTATCTTCATTTTTCTCTTCTGTTACTGATGACAGCACAGGTACCCATGCCATAGCCCCCTGCACTTCAGCCTTTGGGGAAAGCTGCAAAGCTAAGAGAACTCACTGAATAGACATCAGCAGAGAGGAGCAGAAGGACCAAACACTTCACATTTATCTGTTGGTAACCCCAGCTGAAGACTAATATTTTCACTTATGGAAAAGAAGAGTGAGCAGCCAAAACTCTCTGCAAACACTTTTTTTTTTTTTTTTTTTTTTTTTTTTTTTTTTTTTTTTTAAAAAAAAAAAAAAATCTCCTTCAGTTAAAGTAAATAAATAATTTTTTAAAAAATTATAATTGATGTTGGAAACTGGAGGAGGGAGGTAGGTCTGTTCATCACACTTTTTACCCCAGTTCTGGAGGCAAATATTTTCCAAACTGTTTTATTAAGCCAAATGTATTTCCATTTTCCAAATATATAGCTATGATCAGTCAGATTTCTGACTGTGTGCCAAATGTGCCTCATATATTTACATGGGGTTTCACTGGAGAAAGATATGCATGGTTCACTAAAACCAGCCCCTCCCTGCTCCCACCAACCTTCCCAGAAATCACATCCCACCCAGTCAGGGTGTTACTCTCCATCTTCCCTGCTCAGCCCACTCTGCTCTCTCCTGCCTCCAGAAGGACCTGATCCTTCTCTTCTCACTCTCCCTGTCCTCATGTGGTTCAGTCCCCAAATTCCTTATTTCTTCTGATCTTTCATAGGCATTCTCTTGTGTTTCCCAGATATCACTACTCTTTACTGATAGGGAAACTGTTCTTCCTCACTTTTTCCCTTTTCATTTCTAAGGGAATATCTGTGGTTAGATGGAAGCCAGGAATGAGCATGTGTTTTATATGGCTTTTGTAACTGACTTTTCTTTATATACTTGTACCATTTCACTGTTTCATATAGTGATAAATTCTTTATTCTACTAAAAATGATGATGCAAATTTTAAATTTTATTTTATTTTATTTTTTCAATATGTATATAAAGGGTTTTTTTTTGTCTGCTCATTAGATGTCAGAATTTTTCTTTTGAGAAATATACTTTATTTTTAAAATAATATTTTTGTAAAAGAATTAACAATGAGGGGAACATTGAGAAGATCTTATACAACAGTTTGGGCTCAAGATAAATAAGAGGGGTTGCTATGGTTTTCCATAAATAACATTTTGTGTAGTAGCCACTGGAGCATGAGCTGAAAAGATGCCTTCCCTCAAAGTAACTGCTAGGCTTTCCTCTCAGTGAAGGGAACAAGTAAATGCTTCAGCACAAAGATGTTATTTATTTAATCACCAGGCATGTAGAAGAAAAGAAGATGGTCAGGAGTAGTGAGCATGGATTCACCAAGGAGGAAGCATGTATGACCAATCTGAGAGCCTTCCATGATGACTTGGCAGGATGGGTCAGTGAGGGGAGAGCAGTGGATGTTGTCTACCCTGACGTCAGCAAGGCTTTCACTGTCTCACACAACATCCTTGCAGACAAGCTTAGGAAGTATGGGTTAGATGAACAGAGAGTGAAGTAGATCAAGAATTGCCTGAATGACAGCTCAGAGGATTGCAATCGGTGGAATAGGATGCACTTGGGAGACCAACAGTCCATGGCATTCCCCAGGGATCAATACTGGCTCCATCCAGTTTTATTCAACTTGTTTAGCAATGACCTAGATGAAGGAATAGAATGTACCCTCAGCAGGCTGGATGATGACATGAGACTGGGGGGAGTGGCTGATCCACCTAAATGCTCTGCTGCCATTCAGTGGGACCTTGATAGGCTGGAGAATTGGGCAGAGACAAAATGAAGTTCAACAAGTGCATGTGTAGGGTCCTGCACCTGGGGAGGAATAATCCCAAGTACCAGCTGGGGTATGACCTGCTGGAGAGCAGCTCTGCTGAAAAGAGCCTTGGAGTCTTGGTAGATGACAATCCCTTCATGAGCCAGGAGTGTGCCCTTGCAGCAGGAGGGCAAATGATATCCTGGGGTGCATCGGGAAGAGTGTGGCCAGTAGGTCAAGGAAGGTGATCCTGCCCCGCTACGCAGCCCTGGTGAGGCCACACCTAGAGTGCTGTGTCCCATTCTGGGCTCCTCAGTACAAGGAGCTACAGGAGCGGTCCAGTGAAGGCCACAAAGATCATGGAGGAGTCTGGAGTCTTATGAGGAGAGCTTGCAGGAGGTGGGCTTGCTTAGTCTATAGGAAACTGAGAGGGAATCTTCTTAATGAACATAATATCTCAAAGGCAGGTGCCAAGACAATGGTGCCAGACTCTTCTTGGTGCTGCCCAGTCACAGGACAAGGAGCAATGGTCATAAACTAAAACACAAGGAGTTTTGCCCCAACACAAAGAACATTACATTGAGGGTGGCAGAGCACCGGAAAAGGCTAACCAGGGATGTCATGAAGTCTTCCTCTCTGGACACATTCCAAACCCACCTGGATATGTTCCCAGGTGACCTGCTCCAGCTGACTCTGCCTTGGCAGGGGGGTTGGACTGGATGATCTCCAGAGGTCCTTTCCAACCCTAACAGCGCTGTAATTCTGTATAGTTATCAACACAAGCTTACTGTGATAACAGAGAAAGATTTAGAATTTCAGATAGAAATAGTATTTCTACCATTGGTGGACAAAATATCAATCAAAGAGTTTGACATTAAACGATTTTCCCCAAAGCTGAAACAGACACAAAGTCAGTTATGTTGATTCAATGGATGAGTGACAACATATTAGTTTACCACAACTCAACTCTGTCTGGCTGTGAGCCCTGGTTTTCCACTTATAGGCACCGTGTTTCCACCTGTCCCACTGATTGCAGGATTACCTCTTCAGTGATGCTATTAATATTTTCAGTATATAAACCTGCCACCCAAAGAGTAGTCACTTTATTGGGACAAATCATTCCAGTCTACTGGTGGAGAACATCAGTAGCTGTCACATTTTATAAGCTTCAAATACATTATAAAGTAGGTGATTATTAGTTTATTCTATATGTATTAAATCACTAATTCAGAAAAATAAGTTAATGTGCAGTATTGTGTGTTTACCGTGATGGGTTCCAACACATACAGATAGCTGCATCAATGTGCAAAAATAGAGATTATGTCTTGAATGTTTTATGGAAATACAAAATTTTTATTCCATGTGTTTTATGTCATAATATCATCTTCAGACAATCTGTGTTTTTTACAGATTTTAGTCATTCAGTTGAAGCTTAGAAAGCCTCACCAAAGGTTGTAAACTAATGAGTACACTGAAATAAAGCAAAACCAAACAAACATTGACTTTTGTAGGGGGTGTGAATATATTCAGAAAATAATTATGTTTGACACTGTCAGAGTTTGACCTCCTGGAGCCTCCAAAGCAATCATGTATATGACAGAACAAGGGAATTCTGACATAATCTAATGAATATAACAGTTTAATAAATTATAACTTGTACAGCGAGCCATAACACATGGGATTTAACTGCTCTTGGTTATATACTTCTAGCAACGCAGGTTAAAAAATACAGCTCAGCTATGAAAAGTCTGTTTATGTCTTACTCCTGTGAATCAGAAAAAAAAAAACCCTCTGATTTTCTCAGAACTAAAGAAGAGCACACTACCAGGTAGGTTCTCCTATCCCGAGCAAAGTACCTCCTAATCCATCTCATCTGATACTACTGTTATCATATCAACTGCCACAGTCACATTCCAAGAAAAAGACAACTTTAAGCATGAATCGGTATCTAAAACATCTTGTCCACTAGCTTAGCAAGTAAAAAAGAGATACCAAAAGAACTTTTGAAAAGTCTTTGCTTTATGTCCTGTATTTGCAATGTTAAGGCAGTCTATAATTAGAGCACACAGGGACCAGTGACTAATGCACATGAAGCTACTGTGAATTAGCTGAAATGTTGTCATTATTTTTGCTCATAGATGCGGATACCAGGCATTCTGATGCTGTGCCTCAGAGTGCAAATATTGGCACACCCTGCTCAAATACAACCACAGAAAGAAAACATAAAAGAAAGAAAAGAATCTCTAAGTGCACATGTCGTATCTTCTCTTAAAGTATTTACAATTAATATGTTCACACCCAACATGACCATAATTGCAACATACACTAAAATTCCATGCCTCCTCTGCAGCAAAACATTTATGTGTATGACCACTAACAAAAGGGCACCAGGTTTTTACTTGCTCTTACATTGACTTTTCTGCCCTCTCCCTTGACTTTCATGTTTTTCCTGTCTGCAAGACTTTTTGATATCTTGGAGCAAGGGCTGAGCATGGTAGGAAATATTGGATAGTTCTTATTATTATTCACTAAGACCTAAAAGAAAGTCTTTAACAGTGTCTCCACTCTTGCTTTCCTCTTCAAACCAAACAGTACCTGCAGTGCTAAACACTCACACTGGACTGTCAGCTTCTTCTTGGTAAACAAAAAAGCTGGAGTAAATATTGTGTATTTGCAAAGAATATGGATGTTTTAACTGATTAAGTGGGAGGACGGGATAGCTGGTTCACAAATATTGTCCAAAATATGTGACCACAAGACAAAAGAAACATACATTGTCCTAGCAAAATCAAGATAGCTCCTGTGGGTTGCTAAGTATGTCTTTGTCTGAACACACTCTACTATTTTTTACACAGATATACAAAATCTATCAGTTTGCATATGTTTTAGAGTTTGGTGAAATCCAGCTCAGTGCCAGGAGCCAGTTACAGGATCAATGCACCTTTGAAGTAGTGCCTAGGTTTGTGTTGACCTTTGATAAGAGGATAAATTTCACCCTGTGTCATTAATGCTGCCCACTAACATGAAAGGGTTATGTTTGCCTTGCCTTAACATCTTTGATATTTACCCACTGCTCTGCTTGAGATATCAGGTATAAAGATGACCCTATCTTTCCTGACTATGCTGAAAAGAAGAGATATTTGTATTTAAAATAAGGTTCAAACCTAGGCCAGAAAGATAGTGCCAGCTCTTGCTGAACTTTTCCCTAGCAGAGTGCAAGAAGCCAGCAGAGGTGAGCTGATGAAACTTTGCTGTAATAAAAGAGTTCAAAAACAGTCATGATTTGTCAACCCAAAGGCCAAAACTTAGCCCAAGAGAGAAGGTTATGATACCACAGAGATCAGACATTACCCAGTGACCATGATACCCCACCAAGACGAGAGGACAAGCTCAAAGCCAGCAGTTTTCCAAACATTTGAGGGCATGTGGCATGGTGGGTGAAGGCTAGCCCTGTCCATGGGTGCAAACCTCACTGTCCTGCTCTGGTCAGCCCACTGAAGCAGGTGGCTGAATTTGGCTGTGATCACTTTGGGCTAATGCTGCTTCCCCTGACGCTCACACCAAGTCCCTGACATGGAAAGGAGTGCAGGTGAGCTTAGGGGATGGGCTACAAAACAAAACACATTTTAGATACAAACTCTTCTGCTATCCAAAAGATAGCTGAACTACCAGGCAGCTCCACTGCTCTCCAAAATAAGTAGGTACCATCCATTAATCTCAGCCCTGCCACTTCTCTCTATACTTGCTCACAAGCCAAAGGACTTCTGAAGGCTGCCCGGCTGGCTGACGTGCTGCAGGGGAGTGACCAAGGCCAGCTCTGCTTGTCAATAAAACAGGCCTTGACCCATCCTTTCAGCCTGGTATGTGTGGGGCTTGTGCATATGACTAAGAGACACAGAGAGAAAGTGAAAAATTAAGCTGATTTGGGGAAATTGGTTCAAACTGTGCTCATGTTTGTGATCCCTAAGAAGGTGGGTAGCAGGTGAAGAGGCTAAGGTTCAAATTCCCAGTGTCACACACACACACAAACATGACCTTCTTAAATGTGGAGCCTTTTTTGACAGAAAATAAAATACAGGAACATGAAGGTACAACTAAATATATTTCATAACAAGGTTCCTTAAAAATAGTTGCTGGTAAAACAAGATTTCTGCTACAAACACTGGACTCATATTGATAGCCAGTTCTCTATTAATTTATCAGTCCTCAACTTCAAAAAATAGGGGCTATGTGGGGGCTATGTCCCCAGGAGTTCCTCTGGCAAAGGGGTCCCTCAGAATCTGGAAGACTGCCCAATTACAATTTAAAGAAATTTACAGCAAGGATGACTGACTACAAACAGAAGTCTCTAACAGCGACAGGAAAATAGAAAGGAAAGCTGTAAAAGGGTGATTGTGTCCATCAGAGTGCTTTTTTTTCTCATATGAGTGAAGTGAGGACAATTTTTCTTGTTAAGTTTTGCAGTGAGTAGAATCAAGGTCCTGTTTGCTTTCCTTTCTTTCCTCTTTTCTTCTCTCTCTTTTACTGTGTGTAGACTCTCTATTTAAACATGAAAAACTTACATTGATTATTATGGACTCTGTTTAGACTTACATGTGGTAACAAAAAGGGGGCCTTAACTTAAAATTCTGTTTTGGGCAGAATGGGGAGAAAATACAGCATTGCTCTTAGCCCTGGCATTAGGCAGAGAAGCAGATGTCATCTTCCCCTGGGAACTAAAGAGGGCTGCCAGAGAGCTGTTGCACTGTAAATTCCACCCAGAGCAGAATTATCAGAGAATTCATTAGGTCAGAAAAGACCTCTAATAACACTGAGTACCAGCCATTAACCCAGCACTGTCAAGTCCACCACTAAACACCCTCCCTAAGTACCACATCTACATGTCCTTTAAACACCCCCAGAGATGTGATTCCAACACTTCCCTGTTCCAGCACTTGATCACTTTTTCAGTGAAGAGATTTTTCCTAATACCTGATCTAAACTTCCATTGGTGCAACTTGAGGGCATTGGGAAGCAGCTTTAAAAGCTTTGATAAAACGCAGGTAGACCCTCTTCCAAGGATCACCTTGATATAGAAGTACATCCTTCCATGCCTAAAGGGGGCTTACAAGAAGATTAGGGAGAGACTTGTAGGGTCTAGGAGAGTCATGTAGTGATAGGACAACATGAAATGGCCTTAAAATGAAGGAGGGTATGTTTAGATTCAATATCAGGGAGAAATTTTTACTATAAGAGTGGTGAGATACTGGACCAAGCTGCCCTGAGAGGATGTGGACCCCCCATCCCTGGAAGTGTTCTGCACCATGCTGGATAGAGCTCTGAGAACCTGTCTAGTGGAAAGGGTTCTTGCTCATGGAAGAGGAGCTGGAACTAGATGATTTATAAGGTCTCTTTCAATCCAAATCATTCTGAGATTTTATAACATCAGAGATCAGGATCAGAAGTTCAGATCAAGAGCTAAAAACATTTTCAGGAGCTAAGGACTTTTCCTAGCTCTCTTTCTAGTTTCTGGTAGTTGTCCATAGAAAGAGGTTGTACCATTGTGCCTGGATCAAGGCTTGTTTGCTCATGCAATCCCATTCCACGGCCATCATAAGTATTACAATCCAGTATTGAGCTGGTACAGGAGAGTGGCCAAATGATTCAGAAACATCTAAGATTGATTATAATCAAGCCCATTTGTTCTTTTTTATTGCAAATATCTCCTGCCTGACTCACCTTCAGGTGTGGATGAACCTTACTGTTTAACCCTTGAAGCTTCCAATCTGATCTTCTGCCTCAGCAGCGTGGCTGTGAGTCAGTGCACTGCCCAGACATGCACTGGGACCTTTTGGTTATCAGGCTGTGAGAAAATTAGGCAGTCCAGGTCATGGTATAGAGTTAGGAACTCTTACCACCCTAAACTGTGTGGGCTCACCCATGAAGGGAATGGTCTTTGGCCTGTGCTATCCTATAAAAGGCTTCTGGATATTACCCCAGGCAGTGTAAGTATGCCAAAACTCTAACATGAGGCTTATTTCCTTCTAATATTAACAGTTAAATTGTATGGATAATTGCAGGCTAGATAAAATCTGTTCTTAAACCAGCACACCGGTTTACTGGTAATTCATAACTCAATTCTCCCAGTGGTTACAGGAAAAGTTCATTTTTACCTAGATAGATCCCATAAATCCTCACAAAAGCATGTGAAAATTTGCTCAGCTGAAGAATTTATTCAATTTAGGACAGTTCTGTTGATTTCTCAAGCAGTAAGGGAGAAGTTATGTAGACCAGTTAATAAGCTGACCAAAGAGATAAACTAATAAATAGATATGTTCACACACTTCTCAAGTAATAATAATGTAACAAAGCACAATACTCATTAGAAATATCTGGGATATCTACAGGTCAAATAAAAACAGGTCCTCTCTTCAGGTTTAGTAATAACATGATTAGTACTTATCAACATCTAAAACATTGATCATAGAAATATGACACTAACATTATTTCTGGAAAGAGACTTTACATTTTATGTAAAGAATTCTGTAACATTATCTCTTTCCTCTTACATTTCCAATTATTTGCTCCATAATTCTACCTTCCACCAAGTTCAAGAACCTGACAGGATTCTATAAGTGATTAAAGCAATAAGAGCTTGAGTTGCTCTGCATATCTTCATTTGCATCAGATCAAAATAATTGCAGATAAGTGACAATTCCCAAGCAATATCATCATGATGATCTCACTGCCTTGGAGGAGACTCAAAAGTGGTTGCAGGCAGGTCCAGCCCTTGGTGGAATGGTGTCATTTGCTTCCTCTGGCTTACCTGCGCACCTTTCACCCTGTATTACACAGGTTTCTTCATTTCTTTTAGGGCAATGAGCTCCCTGAGTCATATATAACAGAAATAGGCCATGGATTATTCTTGTGTTGGAAAATGGTTATTCTTATAAATCCCAGTTCAAATATTTCTGGCACACTTTGGATACATACTAGCTAAGGCACCAAACATACTCTTTGTAGGATATTGGCAAAATACATAATTAGAATTGTGCATGTCTATGTTTGATTGACTGGTACTAATTTCCTTTACAAAAACAACATTAAGAAAACTATTTTGTGGAGGAATTGGATGAAGTGTGTCATAACATTTAATGATCTTACTTGTTCCAGTGCCTGAATTAATTGCATGTCACCTTACTGAAAAATGGATTTAAGAGTGATTTAGCTTCAGCTCAGTTCCTCTGTTTATCATCTATCACCCACTACAATGGAAAATATACCATTCAAACAATTCCAAAATAAGAAAAATAAATAAAACAGATTATGACACTTTCCCAATATAATTGTCCTGAATGTTTAATATTTTGACATCTGCATTATTAAACCAAATTGCTTCATTTTCTTTCAGTGACTGCCAGTGGAGCTGCAAATCTTGCAAATGTCAGTGAACAGCATGCACATGGAGCCTCCACTTCTTTGAAATGTATTGTCACCTCCTTGGGCAGATTAACTGTACAGTGGACATTGGCTGATTCAGTACCACAAAATCACAGCTCTGCTGCTTCTTCAGCTGTCCTGGGTCTGGTATTATGGTTTTCATATCATAACCTGTCTGAACTAATAATCTGTCCAGAACTTTACTTGGCTTCATGAAGGATGGGCAGACTCGATATCCTTTCCCAGAACCAGGAGTCTTTAAGAAAACAATGTGCAGATAACCAATGACCTCCAGACTTAGTAACTACAGGTGAGTTTTTGTTTATTAATTTAAGAGCAATTGAACTTGTGATCCTTGTGGGTCCCTTCCAACTCAGGATTCTATGATTCCATGGTTATGCTTTCTATCAGACTTCAAGGATTTGCTGTTAAAGTGAGAGATGCTGCTGGAAGTAAAAGAAGGTGACAGTGCTGGTACAGTTCTGGTCAGGGTGAATTAACTTGGCTGTAGAGCAGGACTAGTGCTGAGGCTGACCTGGAAACTGAGGCTGTACTTAGTTCTGGAATTGGAAGCACTGGGAAACATGGGCATGTAGAATACCACAGACATGGCTCTGTATAGCTATAACTTTACAGTGACCAGTGAGTAGGAAGACAATATCAACAAACAGTTCAGTTTAGAAGGACCACCGGGAGACCTTTTGATCCAAACACCTTCTCAAAGCAGGGCCTATTTTGAAGACAGTTCACGCTGCCGAAAGGCGGATATTGCATTGCACCAATCAACACTAGTGATATCCGGAATTTTCCAATTTCTAGATGTCCAAGATTCTTTATATTTAATAAACCAGGAAAAGCACAGAATAAGTTCACACTGTCCTTCAGTGTTATCACTAACAGGCTGTTTCATACTTAAATATAATCAACCCAACTCTAATTTCCCTTATTCCTACAGAAGTCAGTAGTATATTCAGTAAGTCAGTATCACTTCCATAATGTGAAATGCATATAAGTGAAAGGAAAAGCAAAGCCAGATATTATTTAGAGCAACTATTTTATGGGTGAAGACTTCTGCTCCATGTTTTTTTCCTCAGTCTTCTGCCCTAAGGCAAAATCCAAAATTTCTACTCTGTAGTTCTCCAAGCCAAGAGTGGTGGAAAGTAGTCCACAGCAGAATGAATGAATGAAGAAACTTCCTAATAACTTCCTGAATTAATAAACTTTCCAATAACTTCACTCCTCTTGCTTAATTTTACTCCACCTCTCACCATGTAAGGCCTGGAGAACATTTCATGAGCATCCTGGCTTTCAATGTATTCAGGGAGAAGGTGTGCTGGTTCTTTTAGGATGCATCTTTCTGTATTATAGAGGTTTCAAAACTCGTAAGTGTGTTCTGTCATATAGAATAAACTTTGTATAATAGTATAAACACCTATGCAAAGGCATAACTGAATTCTAGGTTTGTGCAAAGTAGATCCTAGGGAAAGATTAAATCTCTAGATTGAAGAAATTTACCTTGACACAGTTAATTAGAAAACAAAACATTAACTAAATGATAGTTGTATGTACTATATACTTATATGTAAGTATAACACACTTAGATAACTGTTAGCAAAACAGCTGGGAGCTGGAAGTGGTATCACCACAGCAGTATGGGGTACCACATGATGGAGCCTACTCCTTGCAGCAGTGCAGCAAACCTGGCTGTTCCTGCCGTCCTTACAAAACAGAATGCAACAAAACCTCCACTTGCATTCTGAAGTTTTTAAATCGAGACTGATTTATGAGGTGTGTAGATTCATTGCAAAGTGAAAGGCATCATGACAATGCAATCCAGTCCTCATAAAATGAAAGCTATACATAAAAGTAGTCCAAAACCCCCTCATAGTTAATTAAGGAGAGAGCTTCAGAAAAAAAAGGGACAAAATACCAGTAACTCCAATAGCGCAAACAGTATCATTTCAGCTTGAAGAACTACTAGTAACTCTATTTGCAGGCAAAATTAAGATGAGAAAATCTGTTAAGTCTGAGTCTGTATGCATTTATTATGTTTTCAAAGAAGTTTTGAGATCCTTCAGAGTCTGTTTTTGGCTCTCTTTTTGTTGCCTCACAAGTTACAGCAGGCAAGAAAAACTCAGGCTTTCTTGTGGACTAGGGGTTTTCCAGATATTTGTTGAGGTTAAGATTCAGCTTTTAATGGATTTGGCCTAGAGAAAAGTGTTCAAGAGAACAGAATTTAAATAAGCTAGAATCCCCAAAGCAAAGATAATAATAAGCTAATAAAATGTTGTGGTTTAAATACAGAGCTTGAAAAATCCAGTGAGAGATGTCAGGCACATCACAAAGTCTCTATGTCTCCATTCTCCAGCTGTAAAATAGAGATAGTATTTCTCCTCTAATTCTCCAGGAGGTTATAGCATAAATTCATTAACATTTTCAAGGCTTTCAGATGTTGTGAGAATATCTGAGAGCAAAAGAGGAAATTGCTGTTGGTGAATGAAGGCCTTATAAATTGTTATATAGATTACTCTTGATCCCTTTTATATTTCCCATGGAAATTTGAACTTAATTCTGGAAAAGAATGCAAGGATAGAATATGGGTTCTTTGAGAACTAAACACGGGGATCATTAATATCTCTAAGGGTGAAAAGGACTAATAACCTCTTAATATTTGCAATCTCAGCTCCTATCCCTGTTCATATTCATATTACTCCTGCTTTTTCAGTTGCTCTTTTATTCCCATTATTTATTATGAGTGGTAGGAGAACCCTTACATGTAATATAATATCAGGCTATTTTAATGAGATTGTCTGAAATTTACTCTTATTATTAATAAGGAAAGATAAGCAATGAAATCTTGGCCTCATTGAGACCAACGGGATTTTTTCTGTTGATCTCAGTGGAACCAGAACTTCATGATGGAACCAGTACTGATACCTTAGACCCCTTGACAGCTTTGATATATCTTTGAGTGAAAGTGCATTGACTTTGTTGCAGATCCTAATAGGAAAACATGATTTCAATATCACTCTTTCAAGAGTTTATTTTCTACTCAAGAGAAATAACCGGAACCGAGAACAACGGTTCATTCAGCAGGAGAGTGGTCTCATACACACTTGTATCCTGATTCCCTCAGTACATGAGTCATAGATGAAGGTAAATTTGAGGTGACCTTTTGGTCTCTTTCTTTCTATGGTTGAATGACTGTTCATAGCCAAATAGTAGAACATACTAAGAACAAGGAGTATTATCTGTCTGGAAGAAAACATCTCAATGTAGCTATGAAAGGTCTGCCTAGTTTTATTGAATAATTCTTTAAAAAGCTCAGAGATTTCTGTATTTTGTCTGAAGTGTTGGCCTATGAAAGCATGTGACAGTCTGTAAGGTATAAACAGAATCTGCCTTAAAGAATAAGTATTTACATCAGATATTTACAAGGTCAACAACCAAAGGATAAGAGGTATAACATCAAGATAGTGAAACTGAAAACCAGTCAGTAAAAGGTATTAACAAGTTTCCTTTCATATTCTTCTTTCTTTTTTTGGTTCTGTATCCGGTAATATACTTTAAGCAGTGACTTATAAACAAGTAAATCATTGTTTACTGTGATGGCATTCTTTCAAGTAAAAAGAGCTAAATGTGTGATCCATATCACAAAGGGCAAGCAGATTATTGTTCTGCATTTGATGGAGCTTCGTTTCCCGGCAACTCTTTGTTAGGAATATTATACAAAGACAGGCATTCTTTAAACTTGTAAGAATTAAAATGTCTCAAATCTTCAGGTGCCTGTTGGATCAATTTGGAGATAAGTAGAAGTCTTAGAGTTGTGACTGACACAAATCAAAAATGAAAAGTATTCATTTTGTGAATATTCACAAAATAAGAATGATATCAGGAGTTGTCATAATTGCAAAAATACCACTTACATTCACAGGGAGGAGATAGTGTTATAGTACATTTGATGCTCAATTTGATCTTTTCAGCACTGTAGATACCTGGGGCCCAAGGTATTTACTTAGAAAGTCTCCAGTTGAAGGCCACACTTGTCACCTTACTGAACCCTTCTGTGTGTTTTGCAGGTTTTCTTCCTGATTTTAATGTAAACCTCTTTTTTCAATACAAATTCATAACAACCTCGGTCTCTTTCATTGCAGCTAACTTTGTAAGCATATGAAAGAGTATGATCAGCTTTGTACAAATAAATATGTCAGTTTTGTCTTTATCTGTTGACCAGAGATCCAGGGAAGATATTGTGGGGGTTTGTTTGTTTGTTTGTTGTTTTGTTTTTGTTTTTGTTTTGGGGGTTTTTTTTGTGTGTGTGTGTTTTGTTTTGTTTTGTTTTGTTTTATTTTTTATGGGTAGGATACTCCTTTGATTTCTTATTACTCAGATTGATTCAGGAGAATAGAATTTCTCATCTTTTTTTTATTTTAACATAAGTGCATGTTTAAGTTCTTAGTAGTTTTGGGGATTTGCCAGCATTGATGATTATGAAATGAACTAAATCATGTTAATAGAAACACAAGAGGAAAATTTAAAGGGTAGAAGAAGATTTTTCATTTATTAATTATAAAAGGATTGGTGCAAGATTTGTCGCTGCTGGTGAAAGCCTGAGATCCCAGCTCTATTTTGACAGATTTCCAGTGTCTAAGTTTTGTGTGGCTTATTCACAAGTACCAGATGACCCCAGAAAAAGCTAAAATCAGTTATGACATTCAAATCAGAACACAAAGTTCCCATGGATCTGTGCCCAGAAGCAGCTCCTGTGGATGCCCAGGACTGTTTTGGTCTGGGGACCAAACAGTTGCCCAACTTCTGTAATAACACAGTAATGCCTTGTTGTACTGTAAAACACAGTCACTGTGGTTTTGTGTACCAAAAATCTTACTGCTACCTCACTCACCATTTTGTAGTTTTTCCATAAAGAATTTAGTGTTTATTAACTACTCTTCTCTGTTAACTGCTGCCATTATCCCACTCTTCTGTCTTTCGCCTTCGATTTATTTAATTTGCTTTCATAAGAAGAGAACTGATGATGACTAGGATGAAAATATAACAACTCATAAAGAGGCACAAAGAACACATGCACTAGAAGATCTATCTCAAGCATTCGGTATTTTGTGAATTGATGAGCAATTGTGGCCTACTCTAAGAAAGACTGGAAGAACCACCTGGACACCACAAGATTCAGTTTCAACTTGCAAAGTGAGGTACCAATCAAAACCACACAGCAGTACGTAGATCATATCCTGACCTATGTTTTAAAAGTCAAATGAGTATTTTAATTAGCATCTCACCAGCTGAGAAGTCAGCTTCTCTCCCAGCTGATTGATCAACTTGAGGATCTTGCTTCTGCCTCCCTGTCCTCCCCACAGCGCTCTCTGTCCCATCAATTCAGCTTGTGTACCTTCCATAATTCACTAATGATGATACCTCTTAGGAGCACCCTCCCCAGAAAGCAGAGGGGGCTTGTAGTGCCAGCAAGTACACTTGAGAGACCAAAACTTCTCCATGTCCTTTTTGCTAAAGCATGGTTACCTATCCTCTGTGAGAGACTAGAAGGGAAAGTACCTTCTCTCCTTTTCCTGAGAACTCCTCCAGCATCATTTTATAGGTGAGAGTCACTGGGAAAAATATATTGCCAGGAGTTAAAGCAGGAATCAGCTTCTGTCTGTCCCTCTCTCCCTCCTGCCCCTACACATGTTTGATTTTTCTTTGGTGGACGTGCAAGTCAACAAGGAGCTGTGGTACACTCCAGCCAAGGCTATGATCTAGGTGAGCCAGAGAATAGAACTGGGGGGTATAAGAGAGGTTGGTACAGCCTTAATTCACATAAGCCATCTGTAGAAACTCTTCACATCTACAGCATTTGCTGGGCATGAGGGGACAGCAGAGAGAAGTATGGAAAGACATTGACATCAGCCTTATCATTTTTATTTTTACTGGACCACAACATCTTGGCCAATCCCAGACAGCAGGAACATCAGAAGGAAGGGATTAGCAAGCCTATAAAGTCTGTCAACGCAAAATAAATCCATACCTGGCAAGGAAGAGTGAATTTCTTCTTCCATACTTAAATTCAGTGTAATTTCAGCTTGCTATGGTAGACGTTGCCTGGGAAACAATAGGACACCTTAGCACCCTTTACAGCAGATAGCTTAAAGCCAGAGAAGGATTCATTTGTTTCAACTGCTATTTGCAAAGAATTATGAAGAGGCAAGTGAGGTACTTGTCAGGGAGGCAGCACTTGGAGTGACGGTGCAGTGGGGGTAGTCCCTTGTGATTTTTAAAAAACATTTAGACAGCTAAGAGCAGTGCTAGTGGACAGACATATTAGATTGCACTGCAAGAAAATAAAATACACATCTGTGAGGCAAGGTCAAAGCAGACTGACAGCACACAGATGCCCATTGCTGGTTCTAGCTCTTCCATCAGCTAAGCCAGGATTCATCCCTAGAGAATTCAGCAATTGTGTCTTGCGACATTGGGGCACTACACTTGACCTATTTAACATTACAAAATAAATGCAAATTGTATCTTTAGGAAGTCCTCCCATTTGCCATTGACAAAGATCAAAACATGACTTCTGGGTCACATGTGAAAACCTATAAACAAAACCTTAAACCAGTTAAGAGCAGCATGAGCAAGCTGCTATTGCACTGTTTGAAACAAGTAAACAAAAGCCACTTCTTGTTACTATTTCATAAGGGTTTAAATAAGCAACCATTTAAAACACAAGATTTTACACTGAAAAAGCAATAGAGCCATGTTTCATCAAGAGCATTACTTTTTGTAGTCAGAAACAGCACCAAATAGATCAAAGATATGGCTCTTTATTGATTAGTCCTCAGTGTTTAATCAGTGACTGGCCTCTTCCAGGTAGACTGACAGTAAATTAACAGAGACACTCATCTGTTCTTGGAAATAACACGTTGTCGGACATTAGAAGGTTCCCTAAGTCCAGTGTTTTTAGTGAATTCACATGACTGTAGTCTAAATTATCAGCAAACAGAGGATTACAGATGTGTTAGTTAACGACTAATGAACAAGCAAACAAAAACTATTTGCATTATATTATTATACTTAACCTTGATAGTCACCTTAGTCTTTTTTTACAGTTATTTTCTGTAGCTGATGAAACCAAAGCATACCTTCAATTGAATTTATTAGGCTCTGTATTGCTCTATTTTTTTTTTTTTTTTTTCCCAACTATTTTTGCTGCAAAGGAAGACCAAGAAGGGACTGTAAATGCTCAAACAAAAAAAATGTGAAAATAAAAACCAGTCTGAGTCCCTCCTGAAAAGCTTTACTCTTAACAATGTGGTCTCCATTTCCCCGAGTTTTGAAGACAGGTCCAGCCTCTGTTTTCAAAGGCAATGTAGCTGATCCAGAGAAAATGCTCACCCTTATTTCATCACCTGTGTTACAATCTGATACCAGAAAGAAACTTTGACTATGCTGGCCATCAGTAGACTCCAGATAAGCACTTTCCCACAAAGAGCAGGAAAGCCCTCTCTCCGCGTGACAGCATACCCAGGACTCGTGTTCCAGGAGTCAGGTTTTCATTGCTACATGGCCCCAGCACAAAGGCAGGCGGGCAGTACGATCAAGGCTGGACTGACACAGCACACTGACCTGTGTACACTGCAGGCCTGTGGGTGCCTGGCTCTCCCTTCACTGTTGCTAAGCTTATGCTCATCATCCTGCATGAGATGTTTGGACTTGACGAGGTTCATGCTTACATTTATACCATTAGTCAAACTGCAACAAGTGCTTCTATAATGGTAAGGGAGATCATGGGTGTCACAATCTCTTGTTTTCCCATAGATATAGAAAATGCAATATGCATATGACAACTGCTTAAACAAGAAACACCACCCAAACTATCCCACACCCCCTGGATTGCACACAGCTTAATCAAGACGGTGTGAGCTAATTTTTCTGCCATGATAGGGAAATCTACACAAGCTCCCAACACAGGAACTGATATCACTCCTACCCTTCCCACAGTTACATTAGGGAAGGGTTCTTGAACATTTCATATCCTGACAAACGTCTGCCAAGGACAATGGGGTATTATTCCTTTTTGCAGTTCAAGACCTAAGACAGAGATAATGTGGACTGACCTTTAAGACAGAAAATCTGAAAATGAGCAGGGATTCACCCTTTCATCCCAGGCTTGCCTTGTGTTTTGGAGGGGGCTTTTTTTCCTGTGTGGTTGAATAGTAACATGGAATACCATACTTCAGATGCAAAAAAAAAAAAAACAAAACAGGAAAAGGTAATTAAAACACATCTCATAATGAGATCATTATATTCTGACTGACAAAATCCTTTCTTGGGGAAAGAGTACTACCTGGTTGTTACTCAGAGAAGGAAATCAAAGGGACAGTCATACTGATGCTGCCACAATAGTGGTTTTCAGGAAACACTAAATGTAATGTAATCATTTCTAGGGCAGCGTTTTGGGTCAGGGCATAGGAAGATGAGAACCAGAAAATCTGAATTTGAAAAGCCAACCCTTCACGTAACATAAAACAGCCAGTTGAATTTCCATCAGTCAAGGTGACAGTACAATTACGAATATAGGCAGCACTTCATTTGGAAATCAAAGGAACGGTGGGTGTATAATTAGCAAAATACCTGTAAATCTGTTTGAATAGAGGAGGGAGCTGTGTTTTGTCTTATAAATCAGGATTTTGGTTGCTGTGGTGATGTTCCTTGTATAACTTGTCTACATAAATGAAACTCAATCCCTGTTGTCTCAAGCCACAGAGGATTATAGAATAATGCAAAACAAAACTAAACCAAAGGAACCTAGTCAACTTAAGACTTACATCAAAAATTGTAAGTAAAAGCTACACAAAAAGTTACACAAACAGATTAACTTTTTGTTGTTTTCATTTCACTAAGAAAAACAAACTTTGGAAACACTTTACAACTGGAAAACACAGCACTGATGTTAAAACAATCCTCTGCAGCTGTGCCTGTCTCCTGCACCTGCCTGTGGCACCTTAGGTAGATGTCTTTCAGAAAAATCGTAAAAATGCTGACTAACAGCTGGTGAAGACAGCTGAGAATGGTGATGAACAAAGGCTGAGGTGGAGTATTATAAGATAATTGGGCAGATTTAAGGTCAGATAATAGACCAATCTAACAGTAATCAATGAATACATACTAATTTTTTTCTTATAAAATGTCAAGGTAGTTGAAATCCATCTATGCTCAGCATTCTGTAAAGAGCAAAACAGACCTCCATAGTTTACTAAATAGAACTACACCGTGGCCAATATTTTACTGGCTTTATCACCACATGCAGTGTGTTTTACAAACAGATTGAGCCAGTGCATAATAAAGCAACAAGTCTGGACTGAGCATAACTGCCACCCTACAGTAAACAACCCTGGTCTAATCATTAAATATTATGAAGCCCTGGGAACAGTTTCTGGAAGACACAACATTGCACTTTTTCCAAGTGGCTGAAGTGGTTGGCTGTGGCATGACACTAGTTCATGGTCCTCAGGGAAATCCATTTGCTTCTCAATGCTCACATCTATCTAGCTAAAGAGGGGCCAAAAAAAGCAGCAGCAAGTGGGCAAATGTCAGGATTGTGTAATCTGCCACCTTTTTTTTCCCTCTTTAGGCATTAACTAGAGAAATTAATATAATGTATGGAAACCATGAGATAATGTCTTATTTCTCTTGGTCGAGGGCATGGATTTACCGGTCTGTTACTGTAGTAGGATTTCACAGGCCATGTCTAACCACAGAGCTATGCTGACATGTAACAGAATCTTTAAAATAAAAGGAAAATACCTCTACTACACCCCTTTGTAAAATGCAAAATTTCCCATCCTCATAGTGCTTACCCAGAATGTCTGTGGTACACTGATCTGATTTTGCTATTAATCATTGAGTGATCTCTCCACCTAATTACCTACCTCTCTGACTAATTGCATCTAGGAGGCCAGTAACAGCAAGGTAGAGAAGTCTGTGTCTGTTTATCTCATATTTGCACCTGACAAGTAATTTAAACATGGGCTCCTCCCATGGCTGACCTAACATGGCATAATATGCCTTTCCATAGGAATGGCTTAGAGAAGCTGGTTCTCTTCAGACTGGGTTTTGAGTGTCGTCCATGGTTTTCCCTCCTTTGGATACAAAATTCTCTAAGTGTGCCTTGATTCAAAGATCACCTGGTGGCTCTGTCTGATTGCTCATGCAGATTTCCCAAGAGGAGCTGTACACACAGACAGTGCTTAAACTCATATTTGAGCAGTTGTCACCTATTTCCAGGTGGACTGCAGACTGTTGATTTTTTTAGTCTGCAACTTAGAGGCAACTTTAGCTGCCACACAGAGAATAGATAAGGGGAGGCAGAAAAGCACAGGCAATCCTTCTCTCCTCCCCCATAATTTAAATTGGATACATGGTATGGAAGAGGCCCCTGGAGCTGGGTATAACCCAAATTCTGACTGAATGGAAGAAATTAGTACGCTGCAACATCTCACTGAGAGCAGGAGATACACTGGCAGTGAAGCCAAAAAGGACAAGAGGAACTATCTAGCAGATTTGCCTCCATCTTTGGTTATAAAACCTATGCTATACCCCCAGGTCCAACAGAGACTAATGTGGTTGCTTGTTGAGGGGGGAGGTGGGTGGCATTTCAGAGATTGCTATATGAAGACTATTTTCATCTATTTTTGAGGTAGTTGAAGGAAGTATGAGCTAAAGGCAAAAGGCTGTGGGGGGAAATATTTGTAGAAAATATTTTGTATAAGCTTACAGGATGTTTTTTAATTTTATGTGGCAAGCAAGCAGAGACTTACATAAGTGCCAAAGCTGCATAATCAAAATGTTAATAGGTAAATATATTCATAAAAATGCTCTGAAATGAAGAATCATCTGAGTTTCTTTTAACACAGAAGAGATGTCAATAATGACCCCTGCCTCAACCCACTGCCAACGTGCTTCAGGGCTCAAAGCTGCACATAACTCTGAGCTTCACTACTCATCCCATTTGTCCTTGCTTCCAGTCTGCCAGAGTGCAGGTCAGTTCATGGTCAACAGTACTGGAGGCAGCTGACACATCCAAAAGAATCAGAAATGACACCTGATCTTCATCCATCATTGACAAAGGAGTATCAGCCAACACAAATATGTACTGTGACTTCTGTTATCAAGTGGTTTGTAAACAACCACGTTATTACAGACAGGATTTCAAGAGAGCTCACTGTTGCCCTATTCAGAAAGAAAAGCAGAACAAAAGTATGCTGACAATGAGCTGATACAAATTCAGTGCTCATAGCATACAGAGAGTAGGATTATCTGGCCATCTACTGAAGGATCTGGGATCTGACAGAAGAATTTGGAATCAGTTTCCTACAGAGAAGAGATATTTAAGGAAATAACAAAGATTAAATTGATGCATGTCATTGTGTGGAAGAGTGTCTGGTTTAAACCCAGGATTTACTGAGAACACTTTCTGTGTGAAACAAGTTCAGAAACCCTACGTTTCAGTCTCTCAAATTGGCTGTCATGTAGAGAATTTTCATATGGCACAATTATTCCACAGATCAGTTGGAATTCATGTCATTCTGACTTTAAAGGCAAACTCTGGATTATTCTGTCCAAAATAGGCCCATTTTAATTTCTACAAACAGAGGAAAAGGGAAGGGCTGTTCTTTGGACAAAGATGCAGTTCTCTGTGTGTGTGACTCTTCTCTGACATCTGAGCCCAAAAAATAATATTCCCCAGACTGATAACGCTAACTTCTGCCTCATACCATACTGTCCTCAGTCTCTTCTGTCCCAAGCCTTAAATCTCCCAGTCCTTCCTGCCTAAAAACTCTTTCAAATGCCTTCTGTGCTAAGGCTCTGCTTCCATGTTGTCCCTTTCCAAAGCCTCTGCTGTTTGAAATCACCTTACTCCCATACAAAAGCCACTCATCTTCCTCCCCATCTCTCCTTGCTTAGATTTACTTCATCTCTGACAACAATTTTCCCATAACTTTCACTAACCCTGTTCTTCCAGAGGCAGTCGTTGCAATCCCCAAATGGAAGTAAAAAAAAAAATTCTCCTAAAACAGAGAAATAAGGCCTTCCTAATCCTTTTTGAAACCCAACCCTTCTTTCCCATCTGTCACCTTTCTTCTCCAAACCCTTCATCAAACATTTCCTCAGACCTTTTGTTCCCAATTCCAATTTCTTCTCCTGCAGCTCCTGTGCTCCACATTCTTAGTATTCCCAGCCCTGTTCCCAAATCCTGAGAGGTGTTATTAATTTATAATCCATGTATTACCCTCCTGTTGACTACCAAGGGATAGTATGGCTGTCTCATCCACCCTTGCCTCCAACAGAGCCCTCCCCTTCCTTATGCTGCCCTCAGAGAAACTCTTCGGAGATGCTGGGCACACACTTGGAGCCAGCTGCACTGGTTCCATCAGATATAAAGGAAACTTCTAGCGCTTCTCACAGAAGTCAGCCCTGTAGCCATGCAGCTACCAAAAACTTGCCATACAAACCCAAGACAAAAGTAATTATTCAAGAAGTATGAGCGTCAAGTTTCATTTGCCTCCTCAGCCAGTGGGAATTCCAACACATTTCTCCTCCTGCTTTGTGCTCTCCTTTTCCTCTTGTTAGTCTTCTTTTTCCTGTGACTGTTCCAACTTCAACTCAAGAAGATGCAACAAAATATATAGAAGAACCTGTATCTGAAGAGGTCAGATGCTCAATCAAGAAATTAAAGACTTGGCATTGAACTTTCTCATTCTAGCCAAGAAACGCCTAGAGGCAAAAATTTACATTTTTCCTAAGTACTCGAAAAAGCTATCGTATCATATTATGAAGGAATTAAAAAGCCCTGTTTCCTTTAAAAAATATCCATAATTGTGTTTTTCAAGCAGCACACTGTTCTGCATGTTTGATATGAATGTACTGAGAATATATTCCAACTTAAAGAGAGACTTAAGTGAAAATTCCTATTTCTGAAACCTGATCAAGTGTTGAACCAGCTGCTGAATTTCTCATACTAGGGCCATTTGAGATGGGCTGCAGAGAGCTGAATTCTCATAATAGTAATGTTAAACATCAAACAGGGGGCTCCTGGTGAGTTTAGGTATCTATATTGTGCTAGCTGAGCAGGGGATTTCAGGATCATAATTGTGCTTAGCTACACCAAAGTTTATCCAGAACTTTCTCAACCCTGAGTCCTTTTGAAGATATGACCTTGTTTTTGTTGGGTTTTTTTTTGGTTTTTTTCCTTTTAGTGCTCCAAAATCTCTTCCAGATCATTCTCAAAAACACATGATGTTGAAGTGGTTTTCTGCTTTTTTTCCTCCACAGCTGGACACAAGACAATGGTTAAATGACTTCAGAAAACTTTATGGGAGGGATTTTGAGATGTTGTCATAGCAAATTATCAATTTCTGATCAACATTTGTGCTGGCTCCTCACAAAAAAAACTCACGAGACAAGAAAACCCACTTGCAGCTGAAGGAAGAAAGGAGACTCCCCTGCCAGAACATTTTTCCACAGTGCAAAGAGGATCACCAGTAGCTGGCCTGGCTCTGTCTATTGTCCTCTGATAAGGTAGCGCATGAGGACAGTGCAACTCCCTTTCCATGTGTGCAGGGTGCTGGGATTCCCTCATGTCCTCAGGCTGGGACCTGTAGCCTTTCTCTACAGAGCTATTCCAGATGGGATGCGGTTTTGACAGCAACTGATAACTGTCCTTTGGAAACTGACTCAAATGAAGTATGTCAAAAATGTCCTGCAAAGGGTGACAACTGTCAGATAACCATTGTCACTGATTTCTGTAGTCATGTTTTTTCCAATTTACACAATATTTTGACTGCAAAATATCATCTAATTGCATTTTTCCTAGTTGGAAAAACTGTTACTTTTTTCTCATTTTTCTTTCATTTCAATACAAGGAAGCTATCTATAGCACTAGTCATGAGAATAGGCCTTCTGTGCAGTGACCACGTCAGACAACACTCAAATCACTCACCTTTTGCTTCTGATTCAGCAATGATGACACAGAGGTGCCCTGAGCTCCTTATTGCCTATCTGACTCCATGCATGTGATAGTCTGACTAAAGGGCTTAGTGCAAAGATATTCCAGGGCTCATCACCAGCTTCTACACAAATTGCAGTCCTATCCAGAAACACCTGTCCTCCCATCTGCCATTCATCCAGCAGAAATCTGGGGTCAGAGGAACTGGATAATCCCCAGCAACAATTTGTCAGGTAAGTAAACTTGGTCATTTTAAACTACCCTATGCTTTGCCACACAGAAGATTCAACTACCAACAGAACTGGAGAATTAAAACTGTTTTATCAAGCATGCCCCTATTTTACTACATGGCAGCCAAAGGCCTGATGTGCTGGTTATTGGCACTGACCAACGCACTGTGAAACTTAAGTCATGCCAATAGCTCTGCTGGTAATTAAAATTTTCCTTGTATCGATCCTGGAGTCTCCTATTTTGAGTTAGTGGCAGCCAGACACTGGGCTAGCAGTGTGCTGAAATGGGAGGCAGGAATAGGAAAGCTGTAGACATAGTATCATCATGAACTGTGTTGTTAAGTGCAAAGCATGATCACACATGCAAAATGCTGATTCCATACAAACACATAAAACCTGACTTTAAGCTGATTTAGCTCCATCTTTTCAGCTCCTTGTTGAGTCATCACAAGGCTTTCTTGTCCAGGATTAGACCTAATCCTTCTGTGACACCACCCTTTACACCCACTAATGTATAAGTGAGGGCTGGATCCTGGCCACAATAGCTCCCACAGATTTGTAAGTCATAGCATACATGAGACAGCTTTTTCCTGCCCGTGTTATAAAGCATCAGGTTTCTTTTTTCTTTTTCTAATTTCTGAACAACATCTTGATGTAATTTGTTCAACTTTGGCATTTTTTACAAAGTGATATGCAGCACAACCCAACATTTATAAAAATCACAACAATTTGTATTTTCTACAAAATACTTGCATTAAAACTATAAACTTTTAGTTTTAAAAAAATGTTATTTTTTTCACATCTTATGATGGGGTTCATCTACCTTAATTATAACATCTAAGAAGTCTATCACTTCACATAGAAGCCATACTTCATGTTGTCTTTATTCTTCTTCCTCTCTTCATGCTTTCATTGCTCATTTTCGCATTTTACACTGTTCTTTTTCTGTGATTGCTTCCGTTTTTCTGTAAGTCCTCTTACTTTAAGATTCTCTCATTCCTCTGTTCTGGCTCAAGCATTTCTTTGAACTAAAGCAACTCTTAAAACTGATCAGACAGCTGACAGCTTTGAATATGCAGACAGGTCTAAAGAGGCAGAGCAGCTCCCAACAGCAACCAGCAAACCCAGAAAAAGGACAGCCAGGAAAGCTTGGAACCAGAGTTCCTATATTACTTCCAAGTATCTTGGGTGGATGCAAGTGCTGCACCTTTCAATCACAACTTAGATACTCCTCTGGGCAGGTGGAGTCACTTCTTTGGACAAAAGAATGAGCACTTTCCTTTTGCTGTTTGATTTTATTATTGAAATACTACTGGATTTTGTCTGATTTTCTTGTGTAAAAACTGTGCCCAGTAAATTCCTTTTTTTGAAACGAGCCCTCATTTATGCCTATGCCTTCCAAGTATGGTGATAATACAACTGATTAAGTAACAGCAATACTGAAGCAAATTCTTTTGGAATTACATTACTTTGGAGTCTACTGCTATTCCTCAGCATGCTTCTCCTAAAGTGATATTTGTACTCACTCAATTAACTCAGCATCCCCCAAAGTGAGTAAGCCTCCAGATGATCTCTTCTTTTGAGGTGGCTAAGATATTTTTACTGGGAGGGGGATGCAATTTCTTTCAGACTGCATCTGTGAGACATTTAGGAAGTTATATTGGTGCTCACAAAATAACGATGCCTGTCCTGAAAAATCATCCTGCTCTTTTATGACAGTCTGTTTTAATTGGCTGCCTACCTAGTTTAGCTGTCTTCTTGGCCCACACTTTTGCCTGAGCTGGGCTGAGATGTCATGAATGGAAGAAGAAAATGAATTATTTAAACCTTCATGTAAAAAAGCACCCAATTCTTTTGTCATTAGTTTTTAAAGTTTACTATTTATATTAATGCATTTTATGAAATCACTTTTAATTGACAGTACAGTGAGACAAACATATATTAGGAGGTTTCTGAAACTTAAAGATGGCTCTTTGTTCTGATATTTCGATTTAGCACTAAACGTTTTTGAGCCTTGATATATTTGACCTTGTGGCAAAGCTGATTCTGCATCACAAAATTCAGATCTGAATCAGAACCCTCAGTATCTACTGAAACTGAAAATTCAGTAACTATTGAAAAAACATTGCTCATGCTTTTCTACAGGGCCTTCTGAACCAAGCTGTCAACTTTTTTTTTTTTTTTTTTTTTTTTTTAAATAATTGAAAATATCCTCCAATATGGTTCCATCCTTTATTTTATTTTGGTGGTGGGTTTTTTGTTTGTTTGTTTGTTTGTATTTTTGTTTGTTTGTTTGTTTGGGGTTTTTTGGGTTTTTTTTGTGGGGGGGTGTGATTAATTGAGATTGACAAAATTCCTAAAAAAATTATAAGACTGTCTACAAAGCCCTTGGCATATTTTAAAATACCACATAATATGATTTCCCACAAAAGGCCTAAATTTCCACTGATATTTATGAATGTCAGATAATTCTTGAAAATGTATGTGTAAAACTCAAGCAATTATTTCTGGCCTTCTGCCACAAACTTGAAATTACTTTTTTGTTGCATTAACTTAAATGATAAAATTATTATTTGAATAATTTAAAATAAGTTTCAGTTTGTATATTTTAAAATGTGAACGGTTTCAGTTGAGATTGACAACAAGGAACTAAGAAGTGTAAATGTTTTTAAAAAGTTTCCAGTTATATAACATTCTTTTTGTTAAATAATATTCTTTTTTAATATATCTTAGTTTATCAGTCCCTCCAACCTCTATTTCACAGCTACATCATTTTAGTATCATCTTGGTATTAATGGAAAGAATTACAAAAGGTGTCTTAAATATTCCAATTCATAATTTAGAATATTTTTTAACCTCTGGTATAGTGCCCAAGTTTTGAACTGAAACCTGCACTAAATTTACACCAAACAATCTTCTAGATCCTTATTTCTGTGTTTTTTCATTTCTCTTTTTCTTTTCTCCTTTACTCATCTCTTTGCTGTTACCTGTACTCAGGCTTCTTACACTTGTTCACAGAGGCTTTAGGAGCACTGCTGTTTCCTGACAATTCTGGTTATTGTGGCTGCCTTCTGGTATATCAAGAACATACAGACACATATAAGGACAGACTATTTGGTTTGAAAGCAGAAACTTCATCATCAAAGTGAAGAGTAGCACTCTGACTTCTTTCACCTTTCTAATTGTAATGATCCCATAATTGCTAATTTGAGAATCACAGGGACAATGTTGAAAATATACACCTCTGCTGAAAATATACCTGGCTTTTTTGGCTAATTGCGACACAGAAACACAGGAATAGGTTGAGTTGTCCTAGAGAGTCTATTTAATCTCATTTTTTAGTTGCATAGCATCTTCTCCCACACTGCAATTTTCCTAGATAATAATATCACCCTCATTTTGAAAGGGACAGAAATATTTATAAATGTGTTAGGGGCCTAAAAGAAAATTCTTTATTGAAAGCTAAAATTTGCTCAAGTAAGAACTTCAGTCATCAGATTTTCTGTGCCCTCTGCTGTAGCATACTCTTATTAAACTTAACCAGTGAGTATGAAAAACTTGACAGAGTAACAAAACAGTTACATAAACCGTGCAGATGCTCCTGATGAAAGCCCTGCTAAAGTTTGCTGAAGAGAGGGTAGAAGGGTCCCTATCACTGATATAAATCTCTTCTTGCCATGTGGCTCATGATTGTAACCTTTGCTGTAATTTTCTGAGTGGATAATTGGTAAATGATGGTCCATACATGATGGCAGCAGGACCCTGTCCTCTCAGTCTGTGAGACAGGGAACATCTGCTACATTCTAAGTCTCAGGGGACACATTGAATACCTACCATGTTGCTAAGATGGATATATGTGGAATTTAATATACACTCCCAAAGGAGAGAGGGATGTCAGAAACCTCTATCCCAACATTAAGTTTTCTCAAACCAAACAAATCATGGATATGCAGCACTGGGTTCATTGAAAAGTGTTTCCTAATACTGCAGGCAGCAAGTTACAGAAAGGATTTTCACTGATAAAAAGTTCAAACCATCACTGTAAAACTAAATCTTCAGCTCCCTTATATTATGCTATAATTAATGGAATGATACAAAAATTATTACTGTGCTTCCTCTTCTATCTGTGTACAGAAAGAAAAGTATTCATTTCCAGAGCAATTTTGTTTGTATTTCTAGAAGCAGAATAAATATCTAGATTTATCTTCCATCCTCAGCATGTTCTGTTGGTTAGTGATGTGTAGCAGTGCACTTAATATATTAGTGGTTTTGGAATTCTCTTTACAGCAGTTAAATGCCTAACTATGAATTAAAGTATCTATTCAGGAGGCCAAGCACTTGTCTGTGAGCTCTTTTAGTTCCTTTTGCTTATCTGGCCTAATGAATTTCTTGGTGTTCTTTAGGGAGATTGTTGGAGTCCAGGGTATGTGGAAAATCCCTCGAGTTTTCCTGGGGTCCCAGCCAGGGTCTCAGACCCCCCTGGTCCTGAGGTAGGATGCTTACAGGGATCATTGGCAATTCAGCATTCCTGCAAGCCAGACCAATTACCAGAGCAAACCTGTTTCCTCATTAATGCAGGATTGCTATTCACTTGTTTCAAATAAACATACTCTCCTGCCATTCCACACACTTTGCATTATTCCACCCAACTTTACACTACTTCTCCAGGAGGCAGGTGATCCACTCTTCCAGCTATGGAACTGAAAGATAGAGCTGTGTGACTTCAGACATGGATGATAAAACAGTGGGCTGTTAGTTTCAGACTAGGTTGCTGTTTGTCAGGAGCTCTGTAGGGACAGGCATCAGTCTTTGGTTTGACACTGTGTCTTGGGTTATGTAACCAAAAAAAAAAGTGTATTCTATTTCATCTGTTGAAAGCTGTTTTTTGGGAGATGTTTTTTCCTTATCTCTTCTAATTCCAGGGGGGAGGGGGGCAGATGCCTTCTGATAATGGCCCAGCCATTAAATCCAGGTGGGGCAGTGTGTCTTATCTCTTTCACCACCCCTCCATCCTCCCGGGGGACATCTTCTGATAATGGGCCATTAGGGCCCACCAGTGACATGACACATTCCATCATCCCATTGTGAGATGCTCCACACAGTGGGGGAGGAGCCAACTGTTCCTAGCTAGATAAAAACTTGGACTGAAGGACACAAGGTATCCTCTTTTTCCACTGGATTCCCAGAGGAAGACTGGACCCATCTCATCACCACTGGACTTTCTACAGGACCATCTCTACTCCATAGAACCACATCTGTTACTCCAGGAGGACTTATTTGGACTGCTTCCAAAACCCTGACCAACAAGGTGCCAGGTCATATCCCTGACTCTGTCAGGTTTTTTCCAGGATTTTTCTTTGTTTCCCTGCTTGGTGTTTGGTGGGTTTTTTGTTGTTGTTTGTTTTTTTTTTGTTTTGTTTTGTTTGGTTTGGTTTGGGTTTTGGTTTTTTTTGTTTGGTTTTTTTTTTTTTTTTTTTTTTTTTGGGGGGGTTTTTTTTTTTGTTTGTTTTTTAAATATTCCTGGTAAAGAACTGTTACTCCTATTCCCATATCTTTGCCTGAAAGCCCCTAATTGCAAAATTATAATAATTTGGAGGGAAGGAAGTTTACATTCTCCATTCCAAGGGAGGCTCTAGCTTTCCTTGGCAGACAACTGTTCTTTCAGAACCAAGACACACTGCTTTCTGTAATCTGGCATGATTAGTACAGCTCTGTAGCCCTGCAATTTGTCTTAAGCAAGCCCTTTGTATTTGTCTTCTCACAGAAATTTGAAACATTCCATACTGGTTGCCACTTACAAATGATCTTTGGATGTGATATCAAGTATCATCACTGTGTACTGGAGAGAGGACATGGCCCATTACAACTAAATATCAGTAGCTATCACCTCATGGGCTGGAGTGACAGACTCTGAATTCTGGGGGTTTGTACTTGCAGACAGGAATTGGTGGGATTACCTTCAAGTCTGTCTTTCACCTAAACAGTAAAGGACACTGATGAGTTTGTAAGGAAGGTGTTATACTGAAAATGAAATAGCTGTGTGTTCTTGCAATAGTTTTTGAAGATCCGCATCCTTCATATGAATGGATGCAGGCTACACAAAACTCTGAGGAATGCATAGGAATGGTGCTCTGAGGTCAGCACGAGAGGGCAAATGTGACAGAGGGTGGATGATCCACTCTGCCTGGATAAACCCTACCTGGTGCAGGTCCCTGGAGGGGGGATCAGTGGATACACCATCTGACATGCTCCAAGGCACCCAGGGCACACACAGAGCCACTGGAAACAATTCAACAACACAGGCCAGAGGAAGATTTCTTGGTTAACAAGCTAAGAACCCTGGGATTACTGTGTGAAGAGAATCTACATTGCACACATATCCCACCTTGTGAGTGGGAAACTTCTGCAAAATTTTCCTGAGCTGACTTCACCAGCAAGATTGTGATAAGTGGCAGTGTAATCACTTGGCAGAGAGCATACTATTTCTTCTATCATTTTCAGGTCTCATAAAAATAAAAGTGAGGTTTTGGTTCATGTTTTTATTGCTCAACAATCCCTAAAGGTAGGAAAACCTATCCATTGGGGAGATACCAAGAAACAGCTTAAAAACAAAAAAAAAAAAACAAAAAACCCCCACACCTTAAAATAACTTGCACTATTATCATAAGGAAATACCTAATAAAAGCTAAGATGCTTTTCTTACTTCTTATATAAAAGTACCAAGCAAAATGCATGTACATTACCTTGTCTTCCAAAAATAATAAAATTAATTCAGAATAAAAACATGTCCATTGTTTTAGAATAAAAACACTGTATATTCAGTATATCTTTGTAAAAGTCTGGTTTTCCTGGAGATTCTAAGGCTCTAAAAATTACATGTAACAAAAGAATTTATAAAAACATGAGAAGACATGAGATATCTTTTTTCCAAAGAAACCATCAATTCCAGTTAAATTTCTTTGAAAAATGAAAAATAAACCAAACCACAGTCATTTGAGGTCATTAGACTGAAAAATTACAATTTCTTGGAAGTACTTCCAAGTGTAGTGACAAAAGATGTGAGGCTCTTTTCTTGGCTGTTTCCAACAAGTACTCAAAGGAGCTATGCAGTAGCAAAGGAAGGGAAACCTCCTATAGCTTGCTTGTTCAGGGGGTTGTTCTGTACTGTTTCCATGCCCAGTGTGATCTGGATGCATCTCAGGGCTGCTTAACCCATGCTGAATGGCCAGCGCAGCTCACCATGTTCCTTACAGGAGCTGCCCCAGAACAAACAGGTAAATCTTCCTCTGTCCACAAAAGGATGCAGCCAAATGGCAAAGTGTAACCACAAAAAATCCCCAGTAGCTGTTCATGGCAGCCTCTGGCACCCTCTTCATTGCCAGCAGAGCACTCCAAATGTGGCTGAAGTTGCTGACTGCACATTTTATAGCAATGGTTATTGCTATAAAAGGAAAACTCCAGAAATAACTTCATAGAAATAAAATTCTCTCTCCTTCTCTGTCATTTACTTTACAAATCTTCTGGAATGTGGTACCATCCAAGTATTAGTCGTGCATCACTATCAAGCTGAGAGCTTGAGAAAACATGAAAAAAATCACAGATAAGCTCATTCTGACTTGTGAAAGCCAGAAGTGAGCTGGGATATAAGAAGGACTACGTGTGGCATGTCCTGTGATAAGGAGGACCTTAATCAGGGAAGGGCCCTTGTTTTCAATTTGCTAATTTCCTTTTTCTACAGCATTGTCAATAACAAGGGCGTAGAGGGCCTTTTTAATTGGAAAATGTCTTGTCTTCACTGATTCAGGCACTTGCAGGGTGTGGGTGGGACTTTTACCCTTAGAACTAGCCAACGTTGTCCCAGTGTTTCAATGTTTTCTGTCCCTCTATATCCCGCGCTGTGAGGGAAGGCAACTCGGCATGTCAACCCATATTGCCACCAGGGAATTTAGAATAAAATACTAAAAGGGATATTAATTTGGAAGAGAGCTGGCTGAATCTCTAAGTACTGGGAATCACTAATGCCAGTGTATAAATAAGCTTCATTCTTAGTGGCCAAATTCTGGTCTGATTTACACCTATGTGGATCCAGATAGTGAAAGTGAAAGGAGGTCCTGTGGAGGTGAATCACAATAAGGCAGAGACAGAATATAACCCTTTGCTTAAACCCATCATGGTTTCAGGACTACAGAGAACTTGGAAAGTCCCTATTTTTAGGCTTATGAACTAATGGGAAAGGTAACCCAGAAAGACAAAGCTTTCTTAGGACTCTCACACAGTGACCAGAGACACAAATAGGGTGCTACTAGATTATAACTCCAGAGTTGCACTCCTGGGAGAACAAAACAAAACAAAACAAAACAAAACAAAACAAAACAAAACATCAAACTGTGAGTACAAGAGAAAATCAGAATAATCAAATTTTCATTCTGTATAATAGGTTTTCTTTACATTCGTTTCCACTTGGAAACAAGTTGTGCTTTATAAGAGGTAAAAAGCCACGTAAAACTCATTTGTGTGAGATCCAGTGTTTCCCCAGATTCGGCATGGAAACAAGCATGACAAATTGAGAGCTACCCACTGGAAGTGACACTTTGCAGCACCAAATTCATAAAGTATTACTTTTTTTTTTTTTTTTCCTATGTTCAACACAGTACCAGCTTTCACTGCTTGTTTCATCATACTTTAAGTGGGACAGAAGACTAAAGAACAGAATGCCAAGCCTAGTATAATGTTTTTAGGATAGAAGGATGGGGGGAATGGTCATTGCTACTGGAAAGAGCAACCTACTTTACACAGGCAATATAGAACAGGGAGAATTGGAACCAACAGCTTTGTCTCTGACTCCCATGCTGCACACACTAATGCTGCCTATGAATTGTCAGTGACTGGAAGTCCCCACTGATACCAGGATGTGAAGAGAGAGATGTCACCATTTTTCCAGGGGCATAAAAAGAGAAAGCTAAATCCAGACTAGTGAAGAGATTCTCTTCAGCAAGAGGAGGAAAGCAACTGCAAGGTTTCAGAAGGGTCATCTGTCTTTGTGAATTCAAGCTGTGAGAACACA
The DNA here is from genome assembly GCF_015227805.2 of Hirundo rustica. Classification (NCBI taxonomy): domain Eukaryota; kingdom Metazoa; phylum Chordata; class Aves; order Passeriformes; family Hirundinidae; genus Hirundo; species Hirundo rustica. Next base: position 18,405,184 of record NC_053453.1, on the reverse strand, counting down.
GCAGAACGGCCTGCTCAGTCACAAAATGGCCCCCAAATCCCTGGCTGTTAGACAGAGTTGACAGATCTCAGCTTTCCTGCAGAAACCAGCCAGATGCTGTAGTCTCTCATATGGCTAGCTGTGTCAGGAAGAACGGGGTATGTAATACATGAGCCAGGAAAAATTTTGCAGTGTCTTCCTCTGCCCCACTTGTCTTGGTTTCCAAGGACTGAAATAGCTTCTTGTGAAGAGAAACAAGTACAATCCTGAGACACAGGACACAACCACAAGAATTTGATGTTCACAGCTTGGTTTCAATGCCAGTTCTCTTTCTGCTCCCAACATTTAGACATAATCATCTTTGAAGAAGTCACGTCTACTCAGCTTAGCTCTCTGCCCCTCCACAGCAGAATAGTGCTATCCTTAATGTCACAGAGGGAAAACAGTTCCAGGATCTCTCTGTCCCTGGAAAAAAGGCCAGGTACTTGGTAGAGTCCTGGATGGGCCAGTCCAACACATGCCAGAGGCTGGGCAGTGAGGAGAGACACCAAACTTCACTGCAGCTGTGCTCCTTTTACTGGTGTATTCATGGCCCTTCAGAGGGTCAAAAGAGCAGGAGAGTCTGCAGGACTGAGCAGTAACAGCACTGACCTGTGGTCACCCTCTGTGACCTGCCATGGGCAGCTTCTCCTCCCTCCAATCACTGCAGTGCACACCAGACTGCCCTGCAGAGTTACTGTTCTCAGAGGAGCTTTGGCTACCAATGCGATTGACTTTCCATGAAACAGTCTCAGACAAAATATTTAAGATGTACATAAAAGATAGACAATGAAATATTCCTGTTCCAGAGGATTCAGTGAGGGAGTACCATTCCAGAGAAGATGGAGAAAATTTCCTAAAGACATCTTCCAAAACATCCTGAGCAAAAACCAACAATGCTGTTACAACAGAAGCCTCTGCCCAATCCCATGGGAGAATGGCCAAGGGACCCTATAAAATCTGCTTCTGGAGAAAGAACGAGCTCAGGTTTGTTCTAGTGTACAGACTTCTCTAAATTGCTAAACAGTTTTGAAAATAATTATTTTGAATTCAACTAAGAAAAAACCACGCAACATAATTGGAAAGAGGGCTCAAGAAATATTACTTGATTTATTCGTTCAGGGCTCATCAGGGATGCTAACCAATTTCCTTCATATTGCCAGCAGTTTCAGGATAGCATCACTATCAAACGCCAATACTTTCATGATATCTGTGATATTTGGAACAGAGCTTTGGTTATGAACATTTGTTTATAGACTGCTTTCACTCCAAACTCCCACAACACTGACCATCACAGAAATCCCTGCTCTGGTACTTACAGGAATCTCTTCACTAGTCCCTGGATTATTAAAACCTCTGGTAAGGCAGCAGCAGCTCCTAATACAGCAGCTCTGCACTACAGTCTAAGACAAGAAAGGAATAATAAAGTATCTAACTGAATTACATGCAAAAGTCATCTAGACAAAATATAGTTACCCACATGGAATTTGGACAGAGCAGTCATGTTAACACCCCATCCTGGCCAAAGTGCCAAAGCACTTCCGGAATTTAAGAGTGGCCAAGAACTTGGTTTAGAGCTCTTCCGAAAACCCATAATGTTTGCATTAACTAATGGATTATAAAATAATTACCATTTTAGTGGCTAGTTACAGCTCTTCATATTATGTTTTATTTGGTGGTGGTGGTGGTAATAGTGCCTGACTTAGAATGGCCTGTCATTCGCTGCTGTTGGTTTTTCCAATTCTGAGTGGGCTTAGTCCATTTAAAGTTTTGCAGGAGATCTTTCCTGTCTGTGTCTCTTGCTGATAAGCATTTCTACAAGAGTCTTTTATTCAGACAAAATAATCGAGACACATAGATCAGGTAATTTTTCAGAGGAGCTCTTAGATTTAAGGAAAATGCAGATTTTGCACTCATTTGCAAAATTTCACTGCAATTCAAGGAGAGTCTGTGTGACCTGCTCATAGCAAATCATAGCAAGTCACTAATATTTTTCTTTTCTTTCTTTCTTTCTTTCTTCTTTCTTCTTTCTTTCTTTCTTTCTTCTTTCTTTCTTTCTTTCTTTCTTTCTTTATGCTTAGGTTCTTTCTTTCTGTCGTTCTTTCTTTCTTTCTTTCTTTATGTCTTTCATTTCTTTCTTCTTCTTTATTTCTTTATTTCTTCTTTCTTTTTCTTTCTTTCTTTCTTTTTCTTTCTTTCTTTCTTTTTCTTTCTTTCTTTCTTTCCTTTCTTTCCTTTCTCTCTCTCTCTCTCTCTCTCTCTCTTTCTCTCTTTCTCTCTTTGTTATTAGACAAGTACAGGTGAAAAAAATATGTGAGCAGCAGAATTTATTAGAGCCTATTGAGCCCCAGGGGAGACTAATTATAACGTTTCAATACAAGACTGACACCATCTGGCTACTACAAGAATTCGCAGGACTTAAAATGGTGTGAAATACTCCTTTTGTACCAGGAAAACTACAGTATTTTGAGATCCAGTTCCAAGTGCCAATCCCCAGCAAAGAGTCAGCACCACATGTGTGCACCCTATGGAAGCTGGAAAAACAGAGGACTTCTCAGCAGCAGGCACCCTCCTGCTGCTCCTCCATCACTGCTCTCAGGGCAGGTGCAGGTATTTTATCACCACAGCTCTGCAATGTTGCTAACTTAAGCTGTCCTCCAGTGTAAGCAGTTTATAGTAAATGTTGTTTTAGCTGGTTTTTTTATCTGCAGGGTGAACCTCTAGCTTTTGTAGTATCTTCCAGGAGCACGCAAGAAAATGAGGTGAGAAGCCAGTGTTCTCTGTGAAACTGCAACATTTCTCCCAGTAAATCACCTGAGGCTTAAGTCAATGCACTTGGACAATGTACCAAAGTCAATGAAATTGTTTATGCTCTTAAACTGAAATGACTGGATTAGCACCTCTGAACAACAGCTTTAAAAACAAATTTAACTAAATGTGACCTATTATTTACCCAACTCCTGGACTGAGCTGGGATCCGCAACCTACGAACTTCATTCCCTCCATCAGGAAAGAAAAATAAGATAATGATCGAAATTACACTGCAGTTGAATACGAGATGACAAGAAGTAATTTCTCACTTCTCTATCTGCTTTTCCCCAGATACTTGCAGCTGACTTATTTGCATTGATTTGGAGCAGAATTGCTTTTTCTTTGCAATTTCCCAGAAAAGAGTAACACTGACTGCTTTCTTGAGCTCAGTGAGTCAGAATGAGTCAGACCACAAGGCGAGAGAGGGTCCCTGGCACAGAACCTCTCTCTGCAGAGGGTTTGAGGAAGAAGGGAGTTTCAAACCACACATGGAGCTCCCTTCATGGAGCTTTTGCCAGGGTGCCACAACTGTAGCACATTTTCCCAATCAGATCAGAGCAAGTGGAAATTGAATTAAGTCCTTGCCGACTGATAAGGTGAACACTTACGCTTTTGAGGAAGGAGTAGAGTTACGCAATAAGCAATAAAGAATATGATCCAAAGAAAACACCATTGCAATTATGCAAAGAAACACTTCAAAGATATTACAAGCAGATGGAGAAATATGATTTTCAAAAGTACGATGTTTCCTTAATAAGAACTCCATCTGGGATTTAAAGTCTCCAGCTTTTTCTAGTTTCCAGCGAAAACTGCTTGCGTATCTTAACACAATATAGATTATTACCGGGTGTCTGCCAAATTTACTAAAGGAGTGTTCAAACTCTACCCGGAAAAGGAATTTTCAATCTTCACACTGCGTGTTAAGTTCAGATTTGTGTGTTCAAATCAAAAAGAGATTAATTTTTTTTCCTTCCTTGCAACTCTGAAAGCTGCATACAAGAGTAAATAAGTAAGAAAGAATTGTGAAATCTCAAATATACTTCCCTTCCTAATAAATGGTTTAGTTTCCCAAATACATCTTGGAAAACAGCCACCACCAGAAATACAAGCCAAAGCCATGAGAATATCTGTTTGTATCATTTGGTTGCCAAAAAATGATCAAATAATGAAATAAAAACTTCTTTGACCTAAAATGAACTTTTCTTAATTCCTTGGGAAAAACAGACAAATCAGTGAAAATTATTTGAAGACAACAAACAAACAAAAAGCCCACAAAAAAACAGTAACAAAAAGAAGCTTATTTGAACTTAATGTTTTCTTCATATACTGAACCTACTACAAATGTTTAAATTTGTTAGTAGAAGATCTTTTTTTCTGAAAATGAGGTAGCTACTTTTAATCAGGTTACGAGATCAAATACGAATGCTTCTCTCAGTGTTTGCTGTTCTGGGTCCTGTCCTTAAGAAACTTCAGTGTTTCTGACCGTGCCCCATTATTAACACTTCAGCTGCTGTGAGACGGAGTCAAATGCTGCTGTGGGCAGTTCTCATTCTGCTCTTTGCTGGAGAGCACTGGGCTGGCCTGGACTCTGCTAGGGAAGCACCTGTTTTCTGTTTGGCAGTTCCTTGCTGCGTTTATGCGTGGTTTTCTACCTTGTATCAAAATGGGTAGTGACAATTTATTAAAAATTCACACAAGCATTTCCATGAGTTCACACTCTGTTCTTATCACAGATGGACCCAAATTGCAAAATCTGGATCCTGAATTAAATATTATTTTTCTTTGGTATGTCAGATGCAATGGCTTGCCTTCATTAAGGGGAAAAAACAAAAACAAAAACAACAAAAAAAAAAAAACCAAAAAAACAAACAAAAAAAACCAACAAAAAAACCCACAAACCCACAACCAACAAAAAAAGAAAAAGAAGAAAAGGCGAGTTCTCATTTTGAATTAGTTAACTAAAGGTTAGATCCTAGAAAAGGCAAAGAAACTCAGATTTTATTTGGCTTCTTTGCAGTCATCAGATCAATGTGTAACTTATTTGAAGCCTATGAACTGCCCTGTCTTCAATGGAGTATTGTTGTGCATCGATGGCTCTGAGTTATGAGTGCCTATTTTCTTGAGAGAGGAAAGTACCCAAGTACCTGGGCAAGGCCTGGTTCGACCTCAAAAATACCAGAAACAATAAAGCACTGGATGCTAAGCTATTTTCCATTTGGTTATGCTACCAGCACACTGCTCATTGGCAGAGGCAATAGTGAGGCAGCATCCCAAGATGAGATATCTCACTCAGATTTCCTGTATCGTGGGAAAAAGAAGGAATTTTGCAGACGATGTAAGGATTTTGCTTCTTTGCATGGAATGATAGGAAAGCATCATGTTTTGCTTGTGCTGGTTTGTGACCAGGACCACTAGTAAGTATTTTTCACACTGTTGTTCTTGGATGATGTGTGTGTTGCAACATAAAGAAGAGAAAATGAGGACCAGTCAAAATGTAGCATAAATGAGATGATTATGATGGAAACACTTAAACTTTGACATGCATTTAACAGTTCTTCTGCACCCAGCAACACTTGAAATAAGATGAACAAGTTTTGCAGTAATGCTAGATGCCATAATATCACCCAGGATCAGTAATGAGACAGGCTGCTCTCTCTGAAGATTACTGCAATCACATCTTTCCCCAGAAGGTTTAATGCTCAGCAGCCTGTTAGGAAGAAATGTGTTTTTAAACAGAGATGGAAATAGAAAAGGTGATTATGACATAATTATGCAAAAAGAGAATGGCACAGAACACTTCATGGAGAGCAGTCTGGGAGTAGTCAAAACAACAAACAAAACAAAGCAAAACAAAACAAAAACACAAAAAAAACCACAAAAAAACCAACCAAACAAAAAACCAAAACAAACAAACAAAAAAACCCCAACCCAACCCAAACCAAAACACAAAACAAAACACAAAACAAAACAAAAAACCCAGAATTTGAAGCCTTTTTTTCTCTGTTACACCCAATTTCTTAGACATTTCAGTGGGACTGCTACAGCTGCTTCTCTGTATTGGTTTATCTTCAGTCACGTTAAAAGATCCTTCTGTCACATTCTGAACCATGCAAAGGGTAAAATGCATAATGCTGTATAAAGCTAAAATTCAGTGGTTCACAAATATTGCAGCCAAGGCTAAAATCTTTGGATTGCAGTGTCAGCTCTACGATAGTACTTTGTAGCAACAAAGTTATCTATTTCCACTTCATAAGCATTTTTTATTTGTTATGCTTTTTTGTATGGCTTTTGAAGTCCAGAAAACCTTAAAGCACAGCATGCTGTATCACCAGACAATTTTTCCTTTAGAATTTTCTTTAGTTATTTCCTGGAAGATTGTCATCATGAAATTTGTACTGTTCCATGGTTTATGCTTTTTCCCTGTGCCAAATAGATACATACTAATATACTACAATATATGCTCTTAGTATCACCAAGCAGAAACACACAATCTAGTAAATTTCTACTAAGTTTAAAATATGAGATCATTTAAATTATGTTTAAGTGACCTCAATCCTCCAGATTCATTTAAAACCCAATGAGCTGGCAGAAGTCCAGAAGCAATCAGAGGGAAGCCAAGACCTACAGGAGATCAATATAAAATTTTAAATGTAGAGTCTCTGAATCCAAACTGCTGACAAAGAATGCAAGCTCAAAACAAACAAACAAACAAACAAACAAACAAAAGCAAACTAGTTAATGGGCTTTTTTAAGTAAACATCCAAGATATCTCTTGTAATGCAATGAAGCTTTTTGATATATGTCATCTTTCCCCTTTTCCAGCTCCTATCTGTCAGTGGAAATGTAATCTTTTATATACCAACAGATTAATGTTCTCAAAAGAAAAGAAAAGAAAAAAAAAGAAAAAAAAAAAAAAGAAAAAAAGAAAATGTGTGCACCATAGCATTCACTTTTTAGAAACGCAGTTAACTAAACATTGAACTTGATGTCAGAATACCTTTTCCTTGTTTTTATTTTTAAGCAGTGACTAACTATAGAAGCAGCACTGCATTTATGCTAACATAATTACTGTGCTGATAACTTTTCCACTATAAATTTCTGTTTTGGGGGGTTTATAACTCATCTGTGGATGACTGTTCTAGGCAAAAAAAAAAAAAAAAAAAAAAAAAAAAAAAAAAAAAAAAAAATCATCTTTTTTAAGTGCAAAGATCAAAGATCACATTAAACTACATGTTTAAAAGAAAACGGTACCTTTTTTCTTCAGCACAGCAAGCCAAAAGTTCCAAACAGCAGTGAAAGGATAAATGGATCTGGTCTGCTTTATTTTGACTTCACACTGGAAGAAGTGATAGAATTTATATGTTTAATAGTAAACATCAGTATTAGAAGAACATTAAACTGATTTCGAGCCAGCATGGAGGCTGGCATTCACCATCACAATTTAAATTATTTCAATACATTACAAGATAAGAGTGTCTCTTAAGAGTTTCAGAAATAAATATTTTAATTTAAATTGGGGGTAACATTGATTTTGTACGAGCAATGCAGCAGATTGTACACAGCAAAAATTCAGTTTCTTCAAGGGAATGTTTGAGTAATAGTGATAAATAAAGTGAAGGTTTATTTAAATGTTGAGAAGAATGAAAATACGAAATCAAGCAGAAAATTTAAAAAATAAAATTAAAATTACCTGAAGTATATTACCTGAATCTTGTCACAAAAATCAAAGCAACCTTTCTAAAGGACTTCTATGTGTTGGTATTTCCATAGAAGTCTAAATTTTTGCAAGGTAAAACAGAAATACAAGGAAAGCTTGAAAACAAATCAGACAGGCATGAATACCAGAGAGACAAACAGTCAAAGAGAGATCTCTGGTGCTAAAAAAGCACCATCAACCCATCACACTATGCTACTCAATCACTAATATCTTTATAAGCTTTTTCTTATTTTCTTTTTAAAATATGTGTAGTAGTTTTGATGTTACGGTATATATAAAATAATAGGTTATAAATCATTAAACCTGAGGATATATTTTCACTTAGCACTTGTGTTTTATTTGTGTGAAGGATTTTTTTTGCCATCTGTCTCTAATTATAGGAAGATTTTTTTTTTCCTGTAGTTTATTTGACTTCATTCACCACTTCTCAACATATGCCAAATTTAGGATGTGATATAACTAAAATTTTGTGTGAAACCATGCTACTTCTTCCATTTTAAGGGCAACTATGGAATGTATCCTTTTTAAGTGAGTGTTTAAATCTACTTTGGTTAAATATCATAATTAAAATAAGCCCAAGAAGACCACCTTTCTGTGGAGGTAAAAGTGATGCTGCTTGTATGTTAGAGTTTGGGCAGGTTATAGGAGACAGCCCCAGTGATGGAACTCCTTCAGGGAGGGTGTCATCACTGGGCTCTGCAGAAGAAACAGGAATCTTGGACATCAGTCTTCTGTGAGTCCAAACTGATTCTGTGTCTCTTCTTCTAAAGTGTGTCACTTTAGACATTATCTATTTAGATATTACCTATTATGTATTCACTTTAGAAATTATATATTTGGCTATTGTTAGTATTAATTTCTAACTTATGATCAGAAAAGCAGAAATAAAACCATTTTAGTATTTAAAAAATTATTTTAGCTCTAGCAAATCCCTGGGTGGAAAAACTATATTTTACTTTGTCTGTTTCCTTCTCTCTCTCTCTGGCTGATAAATTTATAAAATACATGAAAAATCTGCATCTCACCTGTACTTTATAAGCACATAAGAAATCCATCCTCCAGATGCACACAAGCCAAACCCTACCACATCACTCCCCTGCCAGAGACATACGCACTTTTTGGGAATCAGAAGCAGAGCCCAGAACAAATCTAAGCCATTCACTTCAATGATAATAATACTACTAATAAAGATATACAGAGTTTGTAATTTTCTTGTTCAATCAAAAAGGTCAGATAACCTAGTCTGTACTCTGACACATTAAAGGTCATTACATTTTAACTTACCCTTCTCAAATGTTTAAATATCTAAATCTAGGACTCTGAAAGAAATGCTCAAAGGCCCTGAGTTGAGCTAAGCTATTTATCACACAAAGTCTTCTACTCTCTCCTTATCCCAAAGATTCCTCCTCCTGTAACCAGGCAAAGGAGTAATTGTTAGAGCCTGCATCCTGTTGCTCCACCTTTAAACAAGAAAGAGGAGATGGGAATACACAGCTGGACGTACTGTCACCTCCAAAACCAGAAGCTAGATCCAAGTCTGAGCTCATCTTTGCAGCACTTGGGTCAAAATACTCTGAAGTTCATCAGCAATCCTGTTTACAGCAGGGGAAATCAAAGCCTTACCAGTGTCCAAGGCCCTTTATATGATACTAGGCTGAAAATATTTCTATTGCTAATCTTGCTGTTATTCTCTGCATTTCCTGTGTACACAAGAGTGATTTCAAATACAAGTTTAAATGTAAATAGCAGACTCTTTTATCCCTGGAGTCAGGCTATTGTCACAGAATGCTGCAGAAGTCAGTGGGAGAATTTGCACCAAGAATAGTTTTTGGTCTTTACATCATTTTTGACACCTCAAACACAAGCAATTTTTTTTCATGTGGGGCATGTGAACCATCTTCAAGAGAAAGTGGTCATAAAAGCCACTGCAGAAAGTCCTCCACTGGTATGTGCCTTCCCATGACTAGATTATTGCTGTCTCTGCTGCCTGTCTTCCTTCAGCTGCCTGACTTTTGAGAGGTGATATTTTGGGAGTTAGGATCTGAAAGGTGTCAAATGGGATGTAATATACCTCGGTAGATCTGTTTTTCTAATTTTATATGGAAACTTCAACAGGACCCACTAATGAATCCTGTTTTAACTGACACTGGGGTCAGGCATCCTGAAATCAGTGACCTCAACCCCCTTCAGCACAACAGACTGTTTATGTAAAGCCATGAGGTACAGCACAGGTCTCAGCCAGGGTAATCACTGTCTAATACTGAGTTTCCATGCATGAATCAGGGACCCAGATACCGCAGGGTTTGCTCACGGCTAGGTGTCAATGCCATCCTCTCTTTGCCTCATCTTAGACAGATTCTTGAAGAAAGCTCTCTATGAAAAGCCACCTGTGACAAGGCTGGGTGCTGTAACCTCCTGATGTCATGGCAACAGGCAAGTGAAGTGTTAAGCTATTTTCACTTTATTTCAGCACATATGTTCATGCAAATGAGGATTTGCTCCCACTGATTAATGCTGTCCAATTTCTGTTGAGTCACTTCACAATGAAACTACTTATTTCTACTGGCTTAGTAGAAAAATAAAAGATGAAGCAAAGTTCCCATAAAAGTAATCTAGATTAGCCCTGTGATTGAGGGTGGTGCACAGAGATTACAGTAATTTAACCAAAATGTTTTGAACCTACTTAGTTAAAATCCATGACATTTCTATATCCTTAGAGAAATTTATTTGACTGGATGTATATTTGTTTTAGGCACTGGGACACATTGATAAGTTTTTACAAAAGAGAGTGAGTCCCAGATTATCAAAATTAATTTACAAATTGAAAAACTCTATTTTCACACTGGGACTGAAACTGACAAATGTCTTTTTCTCTTGAATTAACTGAAATTATTACATGAAAATTACTGAAATTAAAGTCATGTATTCCTGATTACTGTAGAGAAAACAAACAGCTTCTATATTCACAGTGCCTAAGAGCAGAAGTATGGTGAGGCTTTTTCCAAAAGATTTTTCATAAATTACCACACAACTTTCTCACAAATCCAGAAATTATTTCTCTTACCAACCCAGGATTGTTTTGGCATTAGGTCAGGGATTAACTCAAGCACTTCAAAAGTAAAAACTGGAAGAAGAGGGAAAAGTCTGGAAAAGTAAATCTAATTGACTCCTTCTAAGTTTCTGGAATGTCAACTATAGTTACAGTTGTACTTTGTAATGTGTGTCTCATAAGTGCCACCATACTATGCTCCAAATAGAAGATGTGATCCCTGACCCAAGAAGTTTACATCTGCTTTTCAGTTTTGGAGCACAGGAAACACATAAAGGTGAAGATACAGAGCCTAAAAATCTACAGTAATCTGTCACACCTTAGTTGATCATAACAAAGAATGTCAAAGATTAGGTTTGAATTTTTTGTAACTAAGAAAGGGAATTGTTGGAGTTTTTAACTCGTCTGCTGGATGTAGCTGGTTCTGTCCCCGCACCGGGCGGGCGCTGACCTCCGGCTAGCTCTGGTCAGCACAGCTACAGAATGTTCCCAGTTCGGATAGGCACGCAGGTTATTTTTACCTGCTGGTTCAGCTTCTCGGCGGCAGCTGGACCAAGTAATATCTTGACAGCAGCGGCAGCAGAAGAAAAGGCTGGCTCTCGGCTTGTTAAAAGATGTTTATTCAGCCCGGGCTGCGGGAAGTCCACAGCCGGTCCAAACCTCAGGCCAGAGAGACCAGAGACCAAGAGCAGAGAGCAGAGCAGAGAGCATTTGAATCTCCCTCCTCCACCTTATAAGTGGGGGAGGGGTTCACAGGAGGTTACAACAAGACAACAAATCAGGGGATTCAGGGGTAACAAGGTGTGCCCACCCCCAAGCCTCAGACCACTAAAATCCAGAGCTAAAGGAATTCCCCCCAGGGGGCCTATCACCTGAAGCCCTCTCCCTGAGATTGCTCAATCTTGGGAGGGCTCCTGGAGTGATAGACAAGCTGCCCCAGAGAGGGGGGTGAGGCAGAGGGGATGTTCCAAGTCAGGTGAGGGATGGGAGGACTGACACAAAACACCTTATTATACAGAACACACAAAAGGGTTACAGAACTGGGGATACAGTGAAATGAACTATAACATAAACTTTCTTATAAAAACCTAATAAAACAATTCTCGCACTGCCACATCTAGACTGGGCAAATTACCAAGCTCAAACAAAGCACTTGCTCTCCTGCATCTTATTTCAGAAGGACACACAAGCATTGCAAGAGCTTGCAATCTAACAGACCACTTCTTTGGACCAGAAGCTGTACCATACGTTATTACCAACTTAATGGATATTGTAATGGTAAGAAAGAAAACATCCAAGAAGTACAAACCTGCAAGGGCCATCCTTTGTCATTACTGGTCTGCTTATATCCTTCCCTTTACACTAGAGCTGCATGGACTTCTATGGCAGTGACTGGTTTTGATGATAGGAGATATCAAGTCTGGGCTTGATATTTAGATCCCCATCTTCCATATTTTTCCCCAGGTGTGAAGGCATGGAACTCAATTACTTGAGACCAGAAGAAATGTCTTACATACAGATTAAGTATCTCACCAATCAGACCATAGGATTAATCACAGAGGCACAGGAATGTGTGCATCTGCATGTGTGAACAAAGGCCCATTTGCAAGTGTTTAGAGATGTCACATCTGTACACCATCAGGAGTCAGTGCCTTGCTTTGATACCACTCCAGAAATCCACAGAGCCTGTCTCATGAGGGTGGAGGACAAGCTGGGACCCCAGGGAATGTGATATGTGGGTATTTGTTCATCATTCTCCCACGACAGCAGCATCCTCATAGACTGTCTGCATTTATTTATTTATTTTGTTGGCATTGCTCATGGAGGTCTTAAATCATCCTAAATGAAAAATTTGAATAAAAATGCCTGAGAACTGTCAGCATGCAATTCCACTCTGCATTCTTTTCTAAGCTTTGCATCCAGCCTTCATTGTACAGATGCTTGCAGTCTGGTGTGTTATAACTTGCTTTTATTTTCAAATAGTGTATTTCTTCAACATTTCAGAGCCATACAACCTCCATCAGGACATAATGACAGCTGAAGACAGGTTTTAAATAGCTGCCTGATATTTAGAAATACAGTCCAAGATTAACTCCATGATTCATTCAAAGTTGAAAGAAAGAAGATAATGACTCTTCTCTGATGTACTGCGGTTATGAAGAGGATCTATTTTTAAAAGTCTCTGAGTAGCAAAATTGTAAAGGGAGAATAGCTAATGTATTAATGAATGACCACTACATAAGAAGGTCAGTATCAACAGACAGAGAGCCATGAAGGTATCCTTCACCACTGTTCCCCATAAACTAAGGCTGCATTGTCTATAAAGCCTTCAAAGAGCATTGGCAAATAACCAAACCAAACCAAAGCCCAGTAAACCTCTCTTGTCTATTCTTTGGCCCACAACCCAGAGGCAAGTGGAGCTGTGCAGGCTTGCAGCAGCAAGGTCTGAGGCCAGCAGAGCACCCAGTATATGCTGGCAGTCTATCAGGACACTCAGCACACAGCTGTTGTGTACCTGATCCTCACAGGCAAGAGAGCAACAGCACTGCTAGCTGTGCAGTCCTGAAACCAGGCCACAGGCAGAGTTAGCTCAGGCTCAGAGCCCTGTTCACAGCAATACACTGCTGCTATGGCCAAGCCAACATCTTCATCTAGTGGGGCTATAGACAAAGCCACCACTCAGAGCTGGCTTAGGGCTATCCTGACAGTCCGCCAGTGCAAAATTTTGTCTTCCCTCAATAGTGGCAGACTAAAGCTCAAGAGTCAGGAATTAGATGGTGACTTTGTTTTGTCTGACTTACTTCTTCAGTTACTCACTGCTCACTACTGAATCTACTAGAGTCTCCTTCACTGGAGATATTCAAGAACCGAACCATCTGGACACAATCCTGTGCCATGTTCTCTGGGATAACCCTGTGTGAATGGGGAGGTTGAACCAGAGGTCCCACTGTGGTCCCTTTCAACCTTATCCATATTGTGATTCTGTATGACAACTTGATTTAGTTCTACGATATTTTTTAGAGATGCATTTTTTGAAAAGGGACCCTAAAAGTAGATACTAAAATCAAATTTCCTAGTAAACTTTGAAAACTGTGGTAACATTACTGAAGTAAACTTTGTGGGTTTTTTTATTAAACTATTTGCAAATAGTGAAATGTAACTATTTTTTTATAATTGACTGCTTAAGAAATGTAGTACAAAGAAACTCATAGCCAGCCACCTGAGAAAATAAATACCAATCAAGTCTAATCTATAACTCAGCAATCCAAAATAGTTGGTCTGACATATTTCAACTGAGGTGTTGTAACTAATTTCAAGTGTGGTTAGGAAAAATACTGCTTATGTAACTTTCCTAAACCAACTACTCTGATTATTCTTTACATAAATTATATCTGATGTCAAGTCCTAATGCTTCATTACACTTCAGCTTTGTGGGGGTTTTTTTGGTTTTTTTTTTTTTTTTTTTTTTTTGACTGAATAACTGACAGAATGACCCATTATCATGTTGCTCATTCAGGCTTCAGTGGTCACCAAAAGGAAGGTTTTGGTGCCCATCAATCAGGAGAAAATTGGCTTAAATTTTGTTTAACCAATCACTGTCAGTTTAGAGATAGAAGCTTCTAGTCATCCTACACATCCCTGCCCTTAATCCCTAGTTTAAAGGTCCTACTCTCATTTGGTACTGTATCTCTCACTCAAATTAAATATCTTTCTAATGTCCTCTGAAAATGACTATAATACCAAGAAAAACTTTTCATGTTACTATGATCATAAATAACAAATGACAGCTGACTATAACTCAAGATACTGTCAAAATCCTTTATTAAAATCTCCTAGTTTAGCAAGCAATATTATCCACAAAAAAATAAGAATCCAGCACATCCTGCACTAATCCCTGAACTAAGGGAAGACCATTCATTTATAGTATTTGCCAGGATGTTTTTTGGATTGTTCTTATACCAGAGAAGGACACTAGCCATTTGATGCACTGACTGATCTCACTGACTCCACTTTCTTAATAGATCCCATGGAATATATGAGTAACACCATGAGTATGGTTTGACAGGGATATAGTTAATCTTTAACATCACTTGCCTTGATTGCTGAAACCTCTTGAAGTCTTTCCAAGATTCTGTTTTGAAGGACTTCTATATATGCTGAAATGTAAACAGATCCAAGTAAAATCCTCCTATCTGGAGATGAGAATACCTTTCAGTTTCATGCAGCCCTATGGAATATCCAGCTCAGGTGGAAAACCCCTTGTGTAGTGCCCACCTGCCCCTGCTGCCTCCAGCACTGCCTTGGAACAGGGACAAAGCTTCTTGCACGATTTCAGAGTGGTTCTGGAGTGCAGAGAGAAACAGAAGCTGGAGCAACAGCCTTGGAAACAAGATCCTGATGGCCAAGAAACCACTGGAAATCTCCAGAGCTGGGATAGCAGCATCATGGACAGATCCTTCCCTTTTCATGTGACCCAACAGAGAGGGAGAGAGCAGAAACTCTATCATTATATAACCCAGCCTGAGAGATATGCACTCCCAAATAAAATGCTATATACAGCAAAAAAGAAAGATTAAAAAAAAAAAAAAAGGTGTCTCCTCAGACATTTTTCACCTATAAAACCAGTCCCCCACTGTGTTGTTCCTCATGTTGGCACAGCCCATTCTCCCTGCAAACACCTGGACTGACATAGCTCCATCTTGGCTCTAGCTTCCTATTTGTCCAGCGCCATCTCCACCAGCAGCAGTAGCTCAGTTTTCCAGCATTCTCAGCACCTGGCTTCGTGTTCTAACCCCTTGATCTCATCCCATTCTTATGTCTTAACGCTCTCCCATTCTTTCCATGTGGGAAGGAGCCCTAATAGCAATAATTTAACACCAATCTCCAGTCTCACCGATCTCTGACTGAGAGAAACAACTTAGGAGTCATGGTGGCTTATTGATTAACATCACCCCACTCTACACTTTGCCATGAGTGCCTCATGAAACATAAAACCCCTGCCACGTTATGTTGAATTTACCTCATTATAGGTCATTGGATCAAGCACAGACCAATGTGAAAGCAGGAAACAGAAACAAGGTTTTCTCCTTGCCAAGGATGTATCTATAAATAGTAGCCCGCAGATTTAGACACTTTTCTGCTCTCTGTTCTCCCATCAGTTTCACGTTCTGCCTGTAGAGTAAATGACCATCACCACAGCCTTTTCTGAAGGTTGTCAAGGAATGCAATATCCTGGGAAGGACAATCTGAATCTCACCAGGATGAGAGGAATATTAAACCAGACCTTCCCCTTTCTGATTAACATCTATAGTCTTGCAGTACTATCTGTTCTCTTTAGCTGTGATTTGGAAAATACTCCTCTTTTTTTTTTTTTTTTTTTTTTTTTTTTTTTTTTTTTTTTTTCTGTGCTGAACTCAATACCGTGTGATAGACAGGTCTACTTTGCTGCAAAATTTGCTTGGATTTAAGAGAGATGCCAGAAAGCTCCACTAGCTACCACAGCCAGCCTCGAGGCACAAGCCACAGAGCTTTGACAACCCCTGCAAGTGCAGGAAGGGAGGTTGTGCAGACCATAGCACTGTCACCTGGAGTCACCCAGGGACACTGAGCAACCTGGTGGAGTTCTGCCGTGCCTGGGTTTTGTGTGGGCCAACTGGCATTGCTTAGAATTAGCTGAGACTGATGCCTGTGTGAGCAGGGCTAAACTGGTACACACCAGTCTGTGGGGCTGCTGATGGTGTCAGACAGATGTATCCACTCCTGGATGCTTCCTTCCCCTGCAGCAGGGAGGGCAAAGGAGCACAGCTCACAGGACTGAGCCGCAGCAACTTGTGTACTGGAACAAACTCAGATAGAAGCTCGTATGTTCAAGTTCAACGCAGTGGTCTTTGTACAGCAGTGCTTTGAATGTCTTTCTGGTTCTCTGTCTGCATTCTCTCCTTGAAGGCATTCTCTCCTTAGCAGGGATGCTATGAAAAAAAACACTGAATATTGTGAAGCTTTCAGACATTTGGATAATGGGGCTGTGCAGCTTACTCAGATGCATTGTTAGAAACCATATAGCACACTGGTGATTTCTTAGGAAATACAATGGTTTTATTATTTTGTCTGCATAGGTACATAATTATATAGGGGTTAATGCCCCTGAATCTTGCAACAGACTACATCCTTCTTTTATATTTTCTGTCCCAAGGTGAAACTTTTTTTAAAGACACTTCAGTAAATTGTTTCACCCATCCCCAAGTTCTGTCAAGGTAAAAATTATAATTTGTTTCTCTCTTTTTACAAAATTAGAAGAGTAGTTTTACCATGACAATAACTCAGGAACTTTTAGAGAAGAAGAGACAGACTGCCACCTACTAAACACACCATGCAAAATAAAAATACATACCCTATACTTCATAGCTAGAAACATGGGGTTTGGTTTTTGTTTTTTTTTTTAGTTAAAGGTTTAACTCCATATAAGCAATAACATCAGTTACTATAGACTAAGTGGCCTAAATTAAAATGGTAATATCAGACTATGAAGTGTTCACAAATAAGGAAAAAACAGTGTGAAATACTCTTTCATCTGTGTATATGGTTGAATGAATCAATAATGTGACTTGTTAGGGTCTGGCTGCATCCAGGTGACTGGTCTGCTCTACCAAGACTGGGTCACTACTTTTGTATACAAATGGGGCCCATCCTAAGAAATCAGCTGCTGCACAAAAATCATCAGTAGTTGTTGGAGTCCAGGGCATTACTTTGGTTGACCTGGAAGGTCAGATACCTGGACAGGGGGGTCTGGGACCTGGACAGGGGCATCTGGGACCCTGGCATAGAGCTCAGGGAGACACTGGCTTTGATCCCAGCCCGCGGGAAAAGCTTCCTACACTGCAAGATGAATTACAGGCCACAAGAGTGGAAGATAGTAGTTATCACAGGGTGAAACATTGTAGTTTTGGGTTTTAGTATGGAAGTAGATGGAAGCAAGATGGAAGCAAGATAGAGGATTTTGGGCGTTGTCTCTTGCTTCTTCTTTCTTCTTCCTTCACTCCATTTTCTGTAGTGACGATGGCACAAAGTTTTTTAAGGAGATTGGGTCAAAGTAGAGATAACCTGTTCAGTATAGGTAGTAGGTATTGGCAAATAATTATAAATAAAGAATACGTAACAATTAGTATAAGAGGCAGTGACAGCCCAGTGTGGGGGGAGTCGTCAGATGCCCGAGCAGCTGCACAGATCTTAGCTGGGCACAGAAAGAATTGTAAGATAAGAAACAATAAACAAAGCATGCAACCTTGAAAATCAGAACCTGAAGACTCCGTCTCTTTCTTGCGTCTGGCTCAGGGCTTTGCAGGAGGCAAAAAGACTCTAAAACCACCTGAATCTCGGGAGAAAAACCCAAGAATTAATTACCTGATAGTATCCTGATAAAACCCAAGACAATAAAAGGATGAGGGATAAAGGCATAAGACTCTTTTCATGTCAAAGGACTGGAGTTATCAACAGTCAAATGATGCAGTAGAAGCAAAAATGTTATAATGGACACCACAGAGCATATTTCATGTGTGGTTCTACACAGTGTCCAGCACAGACACTATTAATCAACACTATTTATTAACAAATTAAATTTCTTAAACCATATTTAGGTCAAGCTGGGAATTGCCATAGTTACCACAAAGCAATGGGGTGACCTCCCACAGCCATGTTTATGTGCACATTTGGGGAACAGGACACCCGGAGGTGGTCCTCTCCTTTGTACTTCCCAATGGAATCCAAGCCTATGTCTGTGTCTGAGACCTGTCTGAGCAGTTCTGTGCCATATTGAAGTTTTACAGCACAGCATTTAAAAATCCTTTAGGGGGAGCTGATCACCTGGCAGGACTATGAAAAAGAATATTATGACAGCTTGGTGAGCATTAGCATCTGCCATGGAAATTTGACTACCTTAATTAAGGTCAGATGGAATAAATACGTAGTCACACAACAAGCAGTGCAGAAAAAACTAAAAGCCCTTCTGCACCAAAGGTTATCAGGATGCCACTATTCTGGAGGAAGCACTACTTAAGAGTTTGAGAGTTGGTTAAAAGACAAAAGGTGAAATAGGGCTTAAGTGTCACTTATAAAATGGAGAAAATACTGGAGTATCCTCAGGTACTGGAACTAGTTTAATTTAATATCTTCATGAATGACCTGAAAAAGCAAGTATGCAGTGAAACCCCAGTTATTCAGACCTTACTACTACAAGTAGTCAAAAGCCACATCAATGGAGAGGAGACACAGAAGAGCCTCACTGACCCGAGCAAAAGTGTAAAGTTCCCCTTAAAAGAAAAAATCCCCTTCAGAACAGACCGCATCTGCACTAGTGTTCTTTACTGACACAACTGTGCAGGAGAGGACTTCTTATGTGAGCAAGGGTTTACTCCTTCATGGGAGAGGCCATTATCCATGAGATTGTAGCAATAGATGCTCCTTTTCCAGGGAAAGATCTCAACCTTCATTTTCTATCAATAACAAATTTGCCATATTTCAGAAAGAAACTTAAGGCTCAAGAACATCTTGCAGGTCTTTCATCCTTGCTGGAGGAAATGTTGCATGAAAATGGATTCCAGAGAGGACTCCAGTAACATCTCCTCCTTCCAGATTGGATTCAGTAATTGATCACAGATTATTATGTATGAGAATACTGTGTTTTTCCATTCAATATTATATATAAAGCAACATTTTTTACTTTCCAAATTTAAAGAGTTGTGAGGCTCTTTTTTTTTCCTGAGCCATTCAAGGAAGCAAAAATCTAACTCCTTCATATTTTCAAAGAATAATGAGATCCACTGTCCTCCATCTAAGTTCAAGCCTGTTACTTCTGTCTGAAGTCTTCATCACTACTAACCCAGTGTGATACTGATAGCTATTAGTGCAAGCACAGTGATGGACACTTCACAGAATCACAGAATCACAGAATTTTTAGGTTGGAAGAGACCTTCAAGATCATCGAGTCCAACCCATCTCTAATACCTCAACTAGAGATATTAGACCATGACACCAAGTGCCACATCCAGTCTTTTTTTAAACACTTCTCAGGATGGTGACTCCACCACCTCCCCAGGCAAGCCATTCCAGTACTTTATCACTCTTTCAGTGAAAAACTTTTTCCTAATATCCAGCCTATATCTCCTTTGTCGCAGCTTGAGACTGTGTCCTCTTGTTCTGTCTGTTGTTGCCTGAAGAAAGAGACCAACCCCCAGCTGACCACAGCCACCCTTCAGGAAGTTGTAGAGAGTGATAAGGTCACCTCTGAGTCTCCTTTTCTCCAGGCTGAACAGCCCCAGTTCCCTCAGTCGTTCTTCATACAGCTTCTGCTCCAAGTCCCTCACCAGCCTCGTTGCCCTCCTCTGGACACGCTCAAGCATCTCAACGTCCTTCCTAAACTGAGGGGCGCAGAACTGGACACAGCACTCGAGGTGTGGCCTGACCAGTGCAGAGTACAGGGGAAGAATGACCTCCCTGCTCCTGCTGGCCACAACATTCCTGATACAGGCCAGTGTTGTAATGCATTAATTTGGTTTATATTTCATCAGATTTGTAATGTTCTTTTCTATTTGTCCTTGCCCAGCAGTGCCAATCCCCCACACTGAAATGTAACCCAACTCTGTTCCCCTCCCGCTTCTCCCTTATTGGGTGGTGCCTCTGGGCCCTGCCCCTGGGGAAAAAGCCATGGTGGGGGAGGGGCCAGGGCTCTCCAGCATCGGTGACTCATCGGGAAAGGTCTCCAGCAAAGCAGGGCAGGACTTGAGAATAAAAGCTGTAATATCCCACCCGGTGCCAGAGAGCAGACTTTCACTTTTGCCATTGGCGGCCGTCTAATCTTGTGGGGCAAACTACAACTGGCACCTTACGTGCGGCTCGAAGCCACAAAAAGTTCCCAAAAAGCTGGAAGAACCACTCGGGGAGCACGTGGCCAAGGAATCTCATGCAGGTACGTGAGTCATGAAACGTAGCCCACCCATGCAGAGACACAGACCCATCAGGCTCGGCGTTTGCTGTTGAGTCTCCGAAACACAGGACTCTACAGGCCAGGGCTGCAGTTTTCTCCTTTGGACTCAAAAATCCCATCGGAGCACTGCAAAGAAGCTCCCCGAATGGCAAGTTGTTCCAGGGATGGTGACCACATGCTCGTGGAAATATGACCCTGGGAACCAAGACTGGAAGCTCTTTTTGCACCAAAAAGGGTCAGTCTCAGGCAAAAGGAGTGATTGGGAAAGAAATGAAAGGAACGCTGGAATTTTGGTGAGCACCACTTTCAGTTTTCTAAGGGAAAATCTTTTTCAGAGGTGGGATTCCTCAGGGAAAAGGGTTTTTCCTCTATTGGGGAAGGTTTTGCTTTCAGAGTAAACCTTCGAAGTGCTTTTGGCAGCCTGGGGGGGTGGAAAAGGAAAATGTTTCCCCTTTTGGGTTTTTTTTTTCTCTCCAGCACGGTTTTTTTTTTTCCTTTCAGTTTCTCAGTCACAATAAAGAGGACACAGAAACTCAAAATCTGAGCCAAAAATGGGTGCTAGGCTGTCTGTACCTCACAAAAGGGTCTATTATTACATTTTATATACCTTGGATAATGGCGAGACCCATTATTCAAAGAAACAGCTGAAAAAATTAACTGTGGTTGTTTTCTCAGTTTCCACACTTATCATTAGAGCAAATAAGCTCCCCAGAATTTTGGGAGGCTATAACAAAAAAAATAGTTGAATCTGGCTCCTCTAATAATAAAGAAGATGCAAATTTTGCTTTTTATAGCTTAAAAATTAAGTTTGCATTGCAAAAGCAAAATAAAAAGGAAAAAAAGGCCAGTTCTTTGTGAATTTTCCCCAGCTTGTACCTTTGCAGGCAGTCTGAGTGCTCAAACCTCCCATCTCGGTGGTCCCCAGGTGGGGGGGGTCACAAGATGGAGGGGATTCCTTTGTCCAAAATGGCCGAAGCCATGTGCTCCTGAGCCATGAGGAGTCTCTCCCTTTGTCTGTCCCTCCTTCCCGCAATTCCTTCTTCTCCCCAGACCCCTCCTTCCCTTCCGTGCTGCCCCCGGCACAGCCCTCTCCTCTGACTCTGGCCCCTACCCTCAAACCTCCGGCTCCTCCCCGTGTGACTCAAGCCTCCAGCCCCTCCCTGCCCCTGGTTCCCACGGTTTCCCTGCCCACAGTCCCGGTTCCTACGCCCCGGAGGAGGGGGGGAGGGGTGGGTGGAGCTGGGACCCCAGAGGCAGGAAGCAATCCCGACTTTTCTGCCACCCCTTTCACATATCAACAATCAAAAAGAGGGGGTGCTGTCCACGGTAATTGGGACCCCTTCCCCCAACAAGCGATTCAGGGTTCATGCAAAGCTCAGGCCAAATTTAAATATGAAAGAGAATACTTTTGCAACCGTTTAAAAGCAAATTTAGCAAGAAATACTACAGTTCCCTTTGACCTCCAAAAAGATTTGCTTCCGGAGCTTTGGCAAAATCCTGAAATGTCTGTTGATAATAAGAATCTGCCAATTCAATTAGCAACCCAGCCCGATAAGTCTTTCCAACCTTAGAGTAAAATAAAGCAGCTTCCATCAGAACCTTTTGTAGCATTTGTGGAGCAGTTAACCCGAGCTATCGAGTTACAGGTTAAGAATGAGGGAGCCCAGGAACAGGTCCTGGAGGAGATGGCTCTGGCTGATGCAGACGAATGGTGCAAAGCAGCTATCCTCAGCCTGTCCATAGAACCAGCTCCAACTCTACATGACATGCTCCAGGTGTGTGCCAGGAAGATTCCCTTCATAAAAGCTCATCAAAACCACAGTTCCAGAGTCAAGCCGCCACAAAAAGCTGCTGCTGCAGACACCGTGCTTCCTGTACCTGTGCCACGGCCACCGCCCAAGAGAGGAACAACGTGTCTCCTGTGTGATCAGGCTGGACATTGGGCATCTCAATGCCCTTTAAAGAAGCAATTTCTGGACTTTCAGAACAATGGGGGCAGGAGGTCTCGAAGGTCTAAAGGGGATTTTTCAAAGAAACTAGAAAATGTAAGTGTTAAACTAAATAATCCTGCTTTAACCAGTTCTGCCTTTCAGCAAAAGTCACCAGATATGATAGTAAAGGATCCAGCGACCAGAGAAACAAAAAGTCCTCATGATCAGGTCACCTGGGGTTGTGGGTACGCCTGTGTCCACTCCCCCAGGTCTCCAGTGGGTGCCAGCTGAGTGGGTGAACCCTTCATCCCCAAAACTGCAAAACCCCCTGCAGAGGGCCCACAAGTGGCCAGTGCTGCCTGGAGGAGGAGAAAGCACCGAACCTTCTCCTTCTAATTATCATTATTCCTTAATAGTAACAGTTTGCACTAAAGGTCATTTTTCTTTTGCAACTTTAAAGGTACTCAAGGTCCAAACTCTGAGCATCTCCCACAAACCGAGCCTTCCTCCTTCTTAATTTAATAAGAAAAGGGGAAATGTTGTAATGCATTAATTGGGTTTATATTTCATCGGATTTGTAATGTTCTTTTCTATCTGTCCTTGCCCAGCAGTGCCCATCCCTCACACTGAAATGTAACCTAACTCTGTTCCCCTCCTGCTTCTCCCTGCTTGGGTGGTGCCTCTGGGCCCTGCCCCTGGGCCCTGCCCCTGGGGAAAAAGCCACGGTGGGGGAGGGGCCAGGGCTCTCTGGCATTGGCGAGTCATCGGGAAATGTCTCCAGCAAAGCAGGGCAGGACTTGAGAATAAAAGCTGTAATATCCCACCTGGTGCCAGAGAGCAGACTTTTACTTTTGCCATTGGCGGCCGTCTAAAATCTTGTGGGGAAAACTACAGGCCAGGATGCCATTGGCCCTCTTGGCCACCTGGGCACACTGCTGGCTCCTGTTCAGCTGCTGTCACCAGCACCCCCAGGTCCCTTTCCTCCTGGGCACTGTCCAGCCACACCGTCCCCAGCCTATAACACTGCAGGGAGTTATTGTGGCCAAAGTGCAGGACTCGGCACTTGGACTTGTTAAACCTCATCTTGTTAGACTCTGCCCATCTGTCCAACCATTCCAGGTCTTTCTGCAAAGCCCTTCGTCCTTCCAAGAGGTCGACACACGCTCCCAGCTTAGTGTCATCTGCAAATTTACTAATGAAAGACTCCATGCCTTCATCCATGTTGTCAATAAAAATATTAAACAGAACTGGCCCCAGCACAGACCCCTGAGGGACACCACTGGTGACTGGCCCCAGCTGGATGCAGCACCATTCACCACCACTCTCCAGCCAATTCCTAACCCAGCACAGAGTGCTCTTGTCCAAGCCACGAGCTGCCAGCTTATCCAGGAGTGTGCTGTGGGAGACAGTGTCAAACGCTTTGCTGAAGTCCAAATAGACAGCACCCACAGCCCTTCCTGCATCCATCAGTGGGCCACCTGGTCATAAAAGGAGATCAGGTTGGTGAAACATGACCTACCCCTCCTAAACCCATGCTGGCTGGGTCTGATACCCTGGCCATCCTGTAAGTTCTGTGTGATGGCACTTAATATACTGTTCCATTATTTTGCCAGGTACTGAGGTCAGACTGACCTGTGTATAATTACCAGGATCCTCCTTTGCACCCTTTTTGTGAATGGGTGTCACACTGGCCAGCTTCCAGTTGTCTAGAACCTCACCAGTGAGCCAAGACTGATGGTAGATGATGGAGAGTGGCTTAGCAAGCTCATCTGCCAGCGCTCTCATCATTCTGGGATGGATCCCGTCTGGTCCCATAGATTTATGGATATCCAGGCATTTCAGTAGTTCTCTGACTGCCACCTCTTCCATAATGAGGGGACCATTCTGCTCCCTGACACCATCTACCAGCTCAGGAGGGCAGTTGTCTTGAAGGCAAGTCGTCTCCTCACTAAAAACTGAGGCAAAGTAGCCCTTAAGCACTTCTGCCTTCTCCTCATCTGCAGATATTAAGTTCCCTCCTTTGTCCAGTAAAGAACAAAGGTTCCCTTCCTTTTAGCATTAATATATTTGTAAAAACATTTCTTATTATCCTTTACAGAAGTTGCCATTCTAAGTTCAAACTGAGCTTTGCCCTCCCTAATTTTTTTCCTACATGCTTTAGCAGCTCCCTTAAATACTTCCTGAGAGACCTGACCCCGCTTCCAAAGCTGATACATCCTCTTTTTACGCCTAAGTTCCTCCAAAACCTCCTTGCTCATCCAGGCTGGACATTTACCCCGTCGACTTACCTTTCTGCACACAGGCACAGTCTGTTCCTGTGCCCTCAAGATCTCTGTTTTGAGGCATGCCCAGCTTTCCTGAACTCTTTTGTTTTTAAGGGCTGCTTCCCAAGGGATTCTCTGAATAAGTCTCCTAAACAGGCCAAAGTCTGCCCTCTGGAAGTCCAATGCAAGTGTTTTACTGGTGTTCCTCCTGACTTCACCAAGTATTGAGAACTCTATTATTTCATGATCACTTTGCCCCAAGCGACCTCCAACCACCACATCTCCCACCAGTCCATCTCTATTCACAAACAACAGAGCTAACATAGTCCCTCCCCTGGTGGGCTCACCCACCAGCTGTGACAAAAAGTTGTCCTCCATACACTCTAAAAATTTCCTGGACTGCCTCTTTTCTGCTGTATTAAGTTCCTAACAGATGTCTGGTAGGTTGAAGTCACCCACAAGAACAAGGGCTGATGATCCTGAAACATTACCTACTTGCAGAGCTGAAGCTTTGAAGTCTGTTTTTTTGGAATGAATGTCACTGAATTTTTAGCAGAATGATTTAGATTTGGATTAAGACAATGAGGTCTTGTTGTTGATTTTTTTTAAACTATTCAAGGAATACTTGTAGGTTCTTGTGCTTCTTTAGAGAACTTAGGTACTCCAAGCCATTTGGAAATAGTACAGGGCTTGCATATGACACTGAATTTGAAAAATATTTGATGTCTCTGGGAACAGCAGGTGGTATGTCTCACAAGCATTTAAAATTACATAGGATCTACATTTAGATTACTGAATCCAGATGCACATGAGCGTAGTCTCGAATGAAATAAACTTGAATTTTGGCAGCTTAAACAGCTTACTTTCTGAGCAAATGCTGTCAGATAAACTTTGTTTCTATCATATTTGTTCGTTTAACGACTATAGGTTTCCTCCACGTTTTCTTATCACCTCACACTCATTACACTGTGACTTTAGCTATCACTGATCTCCTGTTCCCAAGTGGCCAGGCAGAGTATGAGATCACAGCCTTTAGATTCACAAGCATTAAATACACACACCCTGTATGTATTTCCAACATGAATAGAAGTTGCATGCATCTGCGTGTCCCCAGATAGCTTTAGTCAGATCAGCCACTACACTTAAATAAATCTGCAGCAATGTTATCTTGGCTCTGGGCTGGGCACAGGCTTACCCCAGCTGCTGGCCTTCCTCCCACTCAGCGACCGCTCCGCGAGTGGGCAAGATCAGGCTGACCTGTGGCAACTGGCATTGCACCTACACAGCAGAAGGGAGACTGCTGGTAGGGTTTAAAATACATGTTTTACAGCATGCCAGTGCAAGGCAGGAGCCAGCTTTATGACATTTGGCTGGTATGAAACGTCTATTCTCAATGCTTTAGGGAATGAGAAAATAAACAGTGCCAAATATGCAAATTGAAATCATTCTATTCCATACACACATTTTACTAGTATGATAGCATGCCTGGCAATTATGTCCTCAGGTAACCCTATATCTAGGTAATTTCTCACTCCCCAGGCCAGCCCTGTGTGATTATCTGTTATAAAATTTGTGTTTTGCACACTACCTTGAAAATTATTAAGTTGGGCATTGCTTATACATGTCTGCAACTCACTGCAAGTAATTTGGAGAAACATGGTAAGCAAGAGAAGCCCTGTCTTTCCACAGTAGTATGACTTGGCTGTAATGTCACTTGTAAATTGACATTTATATTTAAACAATTAACTTTTTGTTGAATTTGATCTTTCTTGAGCTCTTGCTCTATAGAATATATATTCAGGAGTATTTTGTGCTATGATTATTTTTTATACTTTTTAACTTCCAATCTGCTAAAAAAAACTGCTGTACACAAGTTCTTGGATTCCTACATTTTTCACTACTACATGACTCCTGCAATACTATTAAATTAAGTCTTTCATACATCTGAACTAAAGGTAATATTTACTGGAGCATATTTCTATGGAATTTTTCAGCAAAAACCTCTTTTGCAAAGACTCTGAAATCCACTTCACACAAAGATGCTTCAGCAGCTTGGTACTTAACTATCGGATGTAAGAGGGTTGTGTGACATCTGAGGTCATGAAGCAGCTTACAGGCAGCATTCAAAGCACGTATGAACAAATCCAAACTAACTATGAACACAAGCACTCTCCATTTACTTGTAAAGCCTGGCTATGAAAGAGTTCATTGTATCTGTGCGTGCATGTGTGTGTGTGTGGATACAATCACTGACAACTGGCCCTTCATAGCAGACCAAAATCAAACAGCAAGTGAAAATGAGGACATGAAAAACAACCTGCTCTGCAGTAACCTTATTTCTTCCTTATATTAATTTTATTTTTTTTTTTAATGCAGGAGATCAATTATGCCAAACAAGCAAGAAACCAAGTATGACAATTATTCACAGTCCTACACAAATATGTATCCAAGCAGCAGAGAAAGCCCCCCAATAAAAAGGCACAAAGATAAATAAGTGAAAAGAGGGAAATGGTGCATGTTGCTTAGCTTGGATATGACTAGGATGGGACAGGTTGTGCATAGCACAGGCTATAAAGCACATGCTCAAAGCCAGGGGTTGGAACTTTTCTACCATATCCTGGTTACTCAGAATTGTTTTGTAGTGTGGTTGGTGTAAGCTTAAAGCCATCATGACACCTGATGACTCTGAAGCACTGTCAGGAAAAAGAAAATGACAATATCTGGAACACCTGGGAAGTGCAAGAAGTAGCATATTTCCAGCCAGATTAAAGAGGCCAGGATGAGGTCCACATGATGGTGGAGTTCTCATTACGCTTCAGTCTGGGGTGATTCACCTCAATCCCCATCAGTACTTAAAATGTTGAGTCACCCTAGGTGACCACAGAAAGCTACAAAAGCCCTATTTCTCACTGTGGCTGAACAACAGCATTTGCTTCCTGCCTTCTGGAGTTTCCTTATATAAATTGGAGCTCAGGGGATTCCCTCTCCTATTGCTTTTATAAGAGCTGTTCCTAGGCTCTCCTCACTTTCCCCTTCCTGGACACGCTGCTGCCTATTATGACACTGCACTTTTGACCTGTAATCCCCTGCCTATTTTTTTTTCTTTTCTTTTCTTCTTTTGTTAAGAAAAGGGATTTTCAGCTGATTTTCTTATATCATGTGGTTTCTGAGAAGCTCCTAAATAATCTTGACGATTTCTCCAATACCTTTGGTTCCCTGAATGTAACTCAGATTAGAACTGCACAAACCAGAGAGAATGGGAGTTGCTGCTTATTGGTCCCTTGCCCCAGCTGAGCACTCCTACTTATTAGCCAGCTCCTGACTGGGAGCCTCCAACCCAGTACCCCTGTACACTGTGAGATCCTATTGTTATGCCAGACCTTTTGAAAGCTTCAGGCTCAAATACCTCATCCATCCCATAGGTCAAACACAGCCAGAGCTCAGATGAAGAAGTCTTCAGGTTGATTTTTACAAACAAATCTCCAGTGTGATCTGAGGGCAGGGAGGCTGCTCTTAGAGCCTGGCCCTTGGCTTTGCTGCTCAGCTGAGGTTTTGAGAGTGCTGAGGCTGTTAAATACATTAAAGCATGCTTCTCCATCTCACAAATGCTTGAAAAACATGACAAAGATTACAAGTTTTAAAGCAGGATAGAAAGTTTATTCAAATTAACTTAAAACAGTGAAACATTCTTAACTGACTCCACTGATTTTTAAGCTGGACTACTCCCAAAAGTTTTCAAGGCATTTTTAGAGCTTTGGGGAGCTATAGGGAACAATATACCAAGAAAGTACAGTACAGCAAGCTGTGAGGAATTGGGAAGGTGACAAGATTTCTAGCATTTCTGGACCATGTTCCAGGGACTTGGCACTATACTTAGCCATAACAAAAGGGGAAGATGGTGGTGGCATTTACCCTGAAAAGAAATGGAAAAGGTATTGGTATTGTTACTACTATATCTCTGAGCTCAGAGCCCTTCTCTTGGCCCCAAGGGAAGCAAAGGATTTCATCCACACGGGTTTACTCTTTTAAGCTGTCACATCTCTAATGAACTTACGGGACATGAAAACAACAGTGGACACAAACCAGGTGTCTCATCTCTATCTGGAGTCCAAGCTTACTTTATTCACTGTTTCTGAATAAATATCATAACTCCATGAGGGAATGCTATATCCCAAATATACCCAGACAATGCATACATATTTTAAGCTTTCTCCTTTCCATAAATACCAAAATAGCAGTTTCTTTACCATTGAAATATGTCTCATTGAATGGGCTCTTTTTGAAGCCAAGTGTGCATATGTTTGTCTTGGCATTATGGAAACGATGGGGATGTGCATGGGTTAAACTTTTGCCTCCAGATTTCAAGTTCTTAGCAGGTTTCCCTGTGCACACCAGTGGAGCACATGTAGGTCTCTGGAATCAAATGTCCAGGGGACAGGAAGAGGTTTTGGGACCCCTTGCCCTCCTACTGTGCAGTCAGGAGTTGGTGCGAGGGCAGCGGCTCCTCCCCGACCTTGCCCTCCGCCGTCCAAATGGGTGAAAGGGAAAGCTCCAAGCACAACCTGCTCCTGCCTCTGCGGGCTTATCACAGACACAGGCCAGACCTGGCAACGAAACATTAAACAAACGCGTATTAGCAACAAGAAGTCGGTGCTCGTGAGCCCCCGAAGCCCGCTGCTCTGGCACAGAGCCGCACTTCCCTCTCGCGGCGGCGCGACTCCCTGGAGACCCGCCAGCAGCTCGAAAACGCCGAAGGTCGGGTCCCCACTCCCAGTGTGTGACACAGGTACACGCACGGATACACTCATGCGTGTGCTGTGCAGAAACAAGTGAACATAGGCATATGCAAGAAATCTTCAGTTAGGAATGTAAATGGGTTTTGCCTAAAGAATGATTATTTTAGGATCCGTCACACACAGTGTTTAATGCATTTATACACATTCATATATTTATATCTACATACAGACTTCTTAGTGCTGTTCCCTCTGTGTTGGTTTTTAAGTCAGCACCCTACTAGATAACTTCTCTTTTTTACTTAGGCACTTGCTGTTCGTAGACAGACATGAGCCAGAAAGAGTTCAGAGCAGATAAACATTGAATTCCCAGACTTCTTTCACATTGCAGAGGGAAGTCGCAAAGCTCCCCAATAACAGGATGTAGGTTTCCCCAATAACAGGATGTTATTTCCATTTCTCCAATGGAAAGCACCCAGGGAACTCCCAGAGCCTTTCAGTAAGCCCAGCAGTTTTCCAGCCGAAAGCTAAAAATGCCCTGATGAGCAAGTGGCACCTTCAGTAAGGGAAAGGGTAGCAGGGGTGCCTTGACGTGGCCCACACAGCATATTTTAAGCACAGATTTGTGCACGACATGATCCCTATACCAGAGAAACTCATCAGCCTAGATTTCTACCACCCCCTGGATGCCACAGGTCCCAGATATGCAGCCACTGAAATACTCAAGGATGACACATCACACCTTTCTGGCACAGCTCAGTGCTTTTCAGGTAAAAGCACATAAAAGAAATAACACATAAACACTGGCTTTCCCCCTAGTTGAAGAAAAGAAACAGAATGACATTTAACTGGGAAACCAAAGTAAAAAATTAGATTTGTGCCCATGTAGTGACTTTATGTCAAAATAAGCGGTTTAGAAGGAGGACAGAACCCATTGATTAGAAAAATGCAGCACTGCTTGCAGTTTCTGTTTGCTTAAAACACAAGCAGGTTTTGTGCCTTGCTGTCTTGGAAGGCTGCTGCATTTTACATTATTTGTGAGTTATATACTTTTAATAGCACCTAATGAGACAACTTCTGCAGAATCCTCCTCTGTTCATAAACGTGATCCATTGCTTGCATGCGTAGTATCACATACCAAAAACAGCTCACAGCTCCTACCCATATTCTGAATATATCACACAAAAGAAGCACCATAGAAGCAGCACACAGAAATAGAAATCGTGGGCAAAGTAAGAAGAATTATTGTAATTCAGACTCCTGTAAGTGCATTGGCATTGTCTTTCCTTACATGGTGTCATTCTATTTTTGGTAAGATTCATATCTTATTCAGTACTTGCAGTTTGAATGGGATAGAGACAGGTGAGAAAAACTGTCTTTCCAAAATGGCTGTAAGTTTCTAAAGAAAAAAAAAAAAAAATCTCTTGCAATTGAAATTAACCTTCACACTTTTAGTAAGACTAATGTTGGGGGGTTTAATATAAAATCTAATCCATTAAATTTGTAGAAGAGAGTGAGAAATTATCATGAGCTCTGAAAGAAACAGGACCAGTTTGTACTACAAAAAGTGGAGATGATGCATGGTGAAGGTCAAGAGAATAAATATATGGTGAAGAATGTTTTTAGTAGTCACTACTTCTCACCCATTTTTGCTAGAGGTCCCAGTCCCTCTGGGCTGGCCTCAGTCTCGTCTTTTCCACATCCCTTCCTCTGAAGTTTGTTCCTATTTTCCCCCGGGCCTCTCCTGCTCTTCCCTGTAGAAGGCTGCGTAGTAAGGGGTTAAGTTACCCTTGCCTTGGCCCGTGGAGGAAGCCTGGCTCCACTCTCACTCACCTCCCATCACTCCTCTCCACCCACGGGTCTTGATCCCAGGCATACAGATTTCTAATTCCTTCTCCAAACTCCTCAGCCGGTTGCAGGCCCTTGGCCTGGGGCACCTCAGTCCCTCCCCCTCATGTCCTTGCCAGCCCATCTCAAAGCTCCACCTGCTACCTTGGTTCTGCTGTCTCTGCTCTCCCTCTGTCCAAACTTAGCTTGCACTTTCATGGTCTTGCACTTTCTTGCAGATTCTTTGCTTCCTTCAGGATTCATCAGCCTCTATACTATCCATTATTTCCTTTCTTGCTTTACAGTTCCAGTTTCCTTATCCAACAAGCCCCAGGTAATTCAGTAAATTAATCCAGCCATCATAGCAAACTTTATCCAAGATTTAAGTGCTGAAGAAAGCCAGGGGAAGAATGTCAAAGAAAAAGGTCCTAGAGATTATTTAGCCCCTTTAGTTTTATAAGGAGAGAGTTTTATATGTCTCAGGGGAGCCTGCCAAAGAAACCCCGAGGAAGAGGAATCACTTCTCTCTGCTGTCCTGAAGTGGAATTGTGGAAGAATGAGTAATTTTGCAGATCAAAAGGTCTGGGGATTGTTCATGTTTACAAGAGACGTGGATTCCAGATCTGAGCTGAAAACACACTGATTAGACAGGAGATCAAAGTAAGAACATCAAATACATCTGACCCAGATGTAACATGGCCACAAGAGCCTTTATGTCTTTGTCATGTTATGCCAAGCCATATTTCCATTTAAAAACAAACATTGCCTTATCTGAGTAGAATGGGACATCACAGACAAATGCAAGTTTCACCATTTTGCTTAATATATGTAGTTTCATTTCTTTATCCAGGTGCTTGAATGCATAACATCTGTTGCTTTCATCCCTAATTCCCAAATGATCCACTGCCAAACCACTAAGGATGCAGATTTTACTGGTGCCATGTGCTCCTAGTTCAAGTACTGCTTTGTCCCCCCAGGGAAACCTGACCAGAGCTGCAAAGAGACACCAAACAAACACACCCTGCCTGGCTGTGCTGGCCACGTTCACTGTGGGGTCACCTGAATGTTAACGGAGGACTGAAGGGAAACCATCCCTGGGGAATCAAATCACAGACTCATTCCACCATCTAGTACAACAGGCTCCAGTGCCACAGTTATGAAGCAAGAGGGATAGCAGTGGCTTTTAAGCAGATATGAAAAACAGATTTTGTGACATTAATGCTTATGTAACTATGCATGCTTCAGAGTGACAATATAAATGTCAATCAAATGATGTCAAAAGGAAGATCAAGAAGTGCAAATGTATAACATTTTTAATTTCTAAATTGCTAATCATGATTTTTGAATGATCAATTAGCAGCTATTGTACAGCAATTATATACATAATGTAAACAGCATAGAGTCTACTCAGAGGTAATTTCTCCAGCATCTGAAGGCCTCATCCTGTAAACTGATGCAACTTTGCTGAAGTCTTGCCAGTTAATCACCTGCTCAATCACAATGAAAAGGGGTTTCATGTTTTCCTTTTACTTACTCCATTCCATTAGGTTAATTAAAATAACAAAGTATAAATGGTCTAAGTTATGAGGCCTTGATATTTGGAGACATAGTGGTTTCAAATATTAGGGCAAGAATCAGCTGCAGTTTCAGAAGCACCCTAGTAGAGACACCCTTAATGTATATAAGGCAAAGACTGCAATGTGTACCATCAGAACCTGGCATTTATTAAAACTAGCGTTTGAATCATCTCACTAAGGACAGCAGTAATAATAACAGCTATCTCTTAAATATCTGAAAAATGTTCTTTATAGTGTTTTAAAGGACGTGAGGAGAGTAAAGTTTCAAAACACCTCAGTATCAGTCAGCAAGAGAGGAGAACACACATAGAACGAATGCATCATCTGCTGACCAGAGGCACTAATTACCCAGTCAGTACACAGATGAGATCAACATGCACTGATGGGGCACCCACAAGGTAAAGCACCATCTAACAACAGTATTAGGTTTGTAGCTAAGCAGGAGACCAAAAGAAAGTAAAGTTTTTGTCATGGTCATTATCTCCTCAGCTGGAGTGAGGAAGAAATTTATTTTGAGCTCTTTAGTGACAACCCATGACCATTTTTCATTATTAGATTCCAAACCAAACACAACTCTATTAATATAAAGCCTGGAAGGAATCCTAAAACCTAACAAAATTCTCCAGTGAAGATAATCAAACCCCAGGTTGCAGTAGGTGAGGCTAATCATCTAGGCTGAAGTTATACAAAAGATGACGAATACAAATGTTTTGATTCAAAGGGAAAAAGAGAGGGATACGCCATTTCCTGCTAAAAATGTTTTGTGTGACTCATTCACCGAGACTCATCTGCAGGACTTGCTGCACTCACTGCTCCATGTTTCACACAGTGCGGATCTCCCCTTTCTTAGGGAGGAAGTGGGAACAGGTGGCTTCAGTAAACAATTAATTTTGTGGGTTACATTTGATTAACTGATGTATTCTGCAAAAAATCTAATTGTGTTTTGGATGGTTTTCTTTCTGTTCTTTATTTTTAATAAACATTCAGCAAGTACTGGATGAAAAGAACAAAGCATTTTTCCCATGTATGTGGCTTGTCTCTGTCACAGAGCTTCCCGGCTCCATTTTCGCTCTGGCTAGCTCAAGACAAGTTGCAGTTAGAAGGAATTTCTCAGGGTCCTAAAAACCCGTGAGGTGGCCGAGAACCTTTCCCTAAACACGAGAGAGCGAGACCCCATCGGTAGCAAAGGGAGGAGGTCTGCACTTGATCCGAGTGTGACACCAGGGCTTTATTCAGTCTTTGTTCTGGGGTCCTGCCCCAGAGCCCAGCCCAGGTCAGGAGCCCTGAGTCAAGAACCCCAGATCAAGAACCCCAGATCAAGAGGCCGGACCCTGTGTGGCTTCGGCTTATATCCAGGGAAGGAGCTCTGGGAGGGGACAAGCCAATACCCAACGACGGATAAGGTGGGAGTGGAACAGAGTTGGAGGGACATTCAAGGATGGGGACTGGGAGGAATGTGGGAGAATGGGCTGGGGGAAGGGCAGGGACAAACTTCGGGATATTACATTTTCCAGGAGAACAGGGGAGTACAGAACAAAACATTATAAAACCCAATATAAAAAATGAAATATAATATGAAACCAAATAACACACAGCAAGTCATGTACTTTAATTACTCTGAATTCTAAGAACAGAATCTCCTTTTCTCCTGTTACTTCAACAACTTCTTGTCTCACTGAGCAGACACACCTACCATTGCTTTG
This sequence comes from Hirundo rustica, assembly GCF_015227805.2. NCBI lineage: Eukaryota > Metazoa > Chordata > Aves > Passeriformes > Hirundinidae > Hirundo > Hirundo rustica. The sequence goes on along the minus strand of NC_053453.1, from coordinate 18,370,575 downwards.
CCTAGTTGTAAGTTCAGGAAAGCAGCATATCCCAAGAAGAAAGTAATTTCCTGCTCTGATTCAGTATAAGCAATGAGTCTCTAACACTTCACAGGTAGTTTTCATTGCTTCAACTATTCCTAAAGCTACTCTGTAAAACAGCTCTGTAATACTATTGTGTTATATAATAGAAATATCTATTTCTGACTAAAGATACTTGTGTGGGTAAGGGCCATTTATGGGGTTTGGCTGACTCATCAGGGCCTTGTGAGGAAATGTTTGACTTGTCATGAGTAAGGAGTGGGCAGACTTTCCACAATGGGGTGTCACCATGACACACAAAGCAGCCACACGCAGACAAGAGGTTTCGCAGAGGAGAGGTTCCTCCGTCCAGCTCAAGGCTGAATCCAGGCGGACAGAGAGCCTCCTTGTTTATGTCTTACTTAATATACATTTGTGGGTCTAGCAGAAGATTGGCTTTTAGAGTTTTCACCTCCCAAGACAACTGGCCATACCAGCCGTCAGTTACAATGGTTTTCAGGTTAGAAATATGCAACAAAGGACAGAGAATGAAAAACAAAGGATTTGTTTATGTTACATATGTGGGAAAAAGGTAGAACTGCTTTTAATATTGTACAGTAACTAAAAAGATCTGACTCCATTTTATGAAAATTCAAAAGGCTATAAAAAACTCAGAAAAACCAGGGTAACAATGGGGAGCATATGGAGCACAGTGATGTACTTCTCCCACCATCTTTAGCCCAGCCAGAGGTCACAGTGGCTCCTAACTGAGTTTATAATATCACATAGTTTACTTCCAACTTAGCAGGGAGATATCTGCTAAGTAAATAAGAGTTATGTTTCTAATAAAGGAACAGAATTTTCCTGCTGCTATGCCGTATTATTCCAGTTTTGGTGGTTTCTGCACAAAGGAAATTCCTGTCCACCCTGATGGGTAAATCAACCTTATCCTGAGCTAAGTGCAGCCCAGACAACAGAGCTGCCTAGAGCTTCTGAACCCAAAGATTTTGGTTTTGAATGAGGTCCACAAACACCCAGGTGAAGATTTCTCAAATCCAGCTGCTGTGCACAGATGAAGCCGACTTGAGGTCCCCATGCTGCTGCTCTGAAGGGAGCCCAGTTTGCAGATGGCTCAATGCCAAACACAAGTTCTGATCCAGAGTCAACACATCTACATTGAGGGGTCCCTGAGCACCTCTTGACCCTTTAAACAGGCCTGGCAGCATGGCTGTGGGCTATGGCAGTGGGCAGCTTATAAGACAGTGCACCCAAGATACTATAAACTAGATAGGACAACAACACTTGAAGCCTTTTTGGAGAGACTTGATAGAGGAATAGGTAATCCCTAAGCAGCCCTAAAAGCCATCACTGCTGGGTACCACAAATTTTGTATACACAAAGCTGAACAAAGAAAATTCATACTTTTTCTTAGAAGACTTGGAAGATATTAAGCAGGTGCTATCAAAAATACCAAATAATTTAATTGCAACAATCAGGTCTGCTGCCAAAAAATGCTTAAGGCATTTAATATCTTATCATAAACTATCCTATTGTAATTATATTTTGTTGATTTTGGAGAAACTACAAAATTGGTCCAGAAAGCAGACTCTCACAGACAATTATTACAATTTCTCACAGACAATTATTACCATTGATAATTGAATAGAAAATTGTTTCATTAATAATAATGGAAAATTAATAATACACTTTACTGAATTGGTAGACATACTCAACCAGCATAACAATAGAATCTTACACTGAAAATATACTCTGTGCATGAGAAACTTCACCCTGGAGAAATGGCATGTTATTTATTAATAACATAGCACAATACTAAAACTACTATACAAATGATGGGATTTGGGATTAATTATCATTGCTATGAACCATAAAACTTCTGCAAGCATAAATTTTTATCAGTGTGGTAAAATAGGTGTTATAAAATATGTTTGTCTGTTGCCTGAGGGGTGTTCAGAGTGTCAGAAAAACTTTTTCCAATTAAAAAAGGACACATTTTTCTGATATTTTCCTTGGTGAAACTGCAATGCAGATCTGCCTTGAAAAATGTATGCTGATTCTGAAGTCTTAGTACTTTTGCATTCAAGCCTCATTTATATCCTTAGTCCGTGATAACCTGCTTTTGAAGTGGTGCGGTACTTCACAGCCAGACTTGATTTCCATCATGGCATACGCATTACAATGACATTTCTGCTCATTCAAGCCAAATTAAGCCTCCCTGCAGGACAAAAAACTATTAATTTCTAAACCAGGAGGGTCTGACTTTGTTTGCTGAGTGATACCATTTTCTCAGCTTCACTGGGGATATAATAGTCTGACTTTACATTAAGTCTCCTGACAATCCAAAACAAGAATAATCATCAATATAGCAGCATTTTCTTCACTGAGGGGTACGAGCTTTTGTGTTCAGAAATATTATCTATGTTTTACTTGGGCAATGGTTTCATAAATATTTCTACTTGCAGTTTTACTCAGCAGACGACCTGGCTTTGGTAAAGGTATATAAACACATTTCCAACTCCACTCAGTACTGCTTAACTCTTGAAGCGAAATCTGCAGTCATAATAAACAACTTGTGATATCTGTGTGAAGCACCTACTGTGGACTGGCACTGTACCAAGAGATTTTCAGCCACTCCAGCCCAGTGTTCTGAGAGGAGACTTTTTAAGAGGTATTTGACACCAGCAGGCCCAAGATGCAGCTACCAGTGTCACCCAAATTACTGCTCCACTCACACTCAGTCCGTATTTGCAAGAACTTCCCATGTGAAGGACTGGCTTATAAAGGTATTTTGCTTTTTCTTACATGTAAGCAAGCAAACCTATCTGCTATTCAATTTATCCTTCTGTTTAGCCTCTACTCCTGTGTATCTTTGGAGTTTGAGATTTCTCTTTGTGAGAGAGCCAAAACAAATAAAATTTTATCTGCTATGCTATTGTCTAATTCTCTAATTCAAATATTCAGACAAAATGCATTTATCTTTCTTCTCTTTTGAACTTTTGTTCCTTTCTGAAAGCTCATTCACTCCATACAGTAGGTCCCCAATGACGAGGGTATTCTCCTTGCAAGAGACCTCTTTAAAACATCAGCAGAAAGGTTTCTGTTTTCAACCATTCATTTTCAATGAAGGTCTCAGGTCTAAGGTCTCAGCCATGGTCCAGTTAAAAATTGTGGGTAAGTATCCCACTGACTCACAGCTATGGTTACATCTGACTTACAGTGATGCCCTCAAGTGACAGGCTTGGCTGGCTAGTTCCATCCTTTCAGGGATGTTGAATCGCAGTGAATCACCCCAGTTTTTACAGGCAAGGAAAATCATCCCATCTCTCTCTTTAGACACCAACAGAAGTGAGGTAAAACACTACCAAGTGTAGGAAAAAAGTAAGCAACAAGCAAAGGCCTTTGGACAGCTGTGGTCTGAGGAAGGAGACTGGCTGCAGATGAAAGCAAGAAAGGAGTGGGGAGGAATGCGGCAGGTGAAGAAGGGAGGGGCAGAGAAAGCCAAGGAGTTAGACAGAAAAAATGATCCTCAGCATCACCCAATCAGTGTCACCTGACATCTCCAAAATTTGTTCAGTGTTGGAAAGCATTTTTGAACTTCTCCTTTCCTGTATGCACAGCTTTACTAATTAGCTAAATGTTTGTCTTTAACTTTGAAGCTGGAGAAGGCCATTTAAATATAAAAACTTAAGCTGTGTTTGCAGCTGTAAAAAAATAATAATTTCATTTGTTTGGTTTCATTGATTTCCACTACAATATCAATTCTGAAAATCAGTTTCTACTTTAAACACTAGTCGCTGTATCTAAGAGCTTTTAAGTGGGAAAATATGTTGTGACTCCTGTTAGTAGTAGAAACAAATATTCTAGAAAATCATTCATGACTTGTCCTCATGAGATACATCACTAACTATGAAAGAATGAGATGTTAAAGAAGTTTGATGAAGTTTAGCATTTCTTAACAGGTCCTCATAAGAAAAGTTGGCTCTGAGGAGAAGAAAGAACATTTAGTACTGCCGTCATTGCCATCCCCTAAAAAGTTTTGGGTTTTATTAGAACTGGTACTTTTTAGGCAAAATAAAGGGAAAAATCAAAAGTTTCTGTGGAGGCCAGTAGGCCAGTCAGTAATACAGACACTCTACCCTGGAGAGAAAGCAGACCCTAGGCTTCAGGATTGTGGTAAGCCCCCTAGGGAAGAAACCCTGGGAGACTGCTCTCTCCCATAGTGATAAGGTGGGTTCCCCCCGCATTAAGCTTACCAGTATCAGGTTAACCGGTTGTACCCCATTGACTCTTACCCTCCTTCCTCCCATTTACCCCAGTGAACTGGTCTGATTTCAATCCTTCCCCTGCTTGGTCCATTTTCAATCCCTAACCCGACTGGCCAAGTCGTGTAACCCTGCCCCCTGCCTTCCCTGTATAAATGTCCCTGCATTCCCTGGCTCTCTGGTCTTGTGTCCCTGGATCCCTCTGAAGAATAAAACTGGAGAACTCCACCAGAAGGCTCCATCCCTTCTGTGTCACCCGGATCCCGCAGCTTTCACAAAAAAGATAGATTACTTCAGCGGATTGGACATGCCTGTGCCCCCCAAGATGTCCTTTTCTTGATGCTTCTGAGGAAGGTTGCAGCACTCCTAACCACCCATGTGCAGTCATGACAAATTTCATTTGGAAAAAAAGAAGAGATTGAGACAATATGCACTTGTCACATTGCATTTTATAATTTTTTCTGTCTATTCTGTTCCTGATGTGTGCGTACAGCAGCACTGATTCCCTGAAAAAGAGGCTGTGTAAATTCTAATTACGACCATACAACAAAACCTTGTATAATCAAAAGCAGCTTTTTCTTCCTGCCATTATTTTCCTTGAATTCTGGCCAAAATTGCAGCTGCCTGTCCTTACAAAGTTTACATTAATTCTCGGATTTGTTTGAACTGATAAGTGTTATTCTCCACAGTCCAGAGCATGGAGTTATTTCATCATTTTGGACACTTCACACTGGAATTTTTGAGTGGTTCTCCCACTTCTGTGGTGATACAAATCTTACAGAAGTACTAGAAAGCACAAAATCATTATGATCCCCAGGTTCACTGAGATGTTTGGTTTGCACCAGATGCCACAGAGTTCATCCAAAGCCCAGGCTGCCACAGGCCTGTCAGGTTCTCCAGGGCAGATCAGGTAACCGTACAGATGCCTTGAATAACAATGACTATGTGTAGCCACTTAGCCCACTACATTTCCTAATTAAGGTCAATGCTTTTAATTCCTGAATCTGGCCTTTAAATTCAATGAGAGGCACCAGAGACATTCCACCCTCTGTATTAAAAGATGTGCTCTGCTACCTCACACTGAGATAACACTGTCCAGGCCAGTTTATGAAGTACAGGCCTGTCCAAAGGATAAAGCTCAATGAAGCAAACGATCCAAAAAACACACAATATACAGAAAGGCTAGATCTAGAACTCAGAAATCTCATCCCTGCCTGGAATTCACCATGGATTTGTTTGTGGACATGTTATCTGAACATCCACTTCAAAGGTGGATGTGGAGGAGCTCAGAGCAATCTTTTGTTGAAATCTTGCAGGATGCAACTGACTGACATCTTGGTGTGCTGCCATTACACACATCTCAATTCATTGGTCATCTGTCTTTGCTGACAGGTGTAAGTTAAAAAGCTTTGGAGACATGGTCCACGGCTCCTCCTGTGGAAGAACTAAAGTAAAATGTCAGTGTGCTACTGGAATGACTTTTGTGGCAAGTTTCTGCTCATTCCATTTCACTGGCGTCACCTTTACCATATATTCCGGACTATCCTGGTTTTCAGTAGGTTCTATATTTTGTTCTATATTTTTGTCACCACATATGTTTTTTCCTATAGTCCTATATGCTTAAAAAAAAAAAAAAAAAGTCAAAGCTCAGTTAGTTCAGATGCTTTGTTAAAAATCTTATTCATAGAGAACAGCAGGATTAAAAGAAGTGATATTAGCAAGGACAAAACTCACCAGTGACTGTTTCCCACAACTTATTTTAACAAATTCCCATCATCTCTTCCTTCAGCCTGCTACTAGGAACTGTAAGGGTTCTAAGGCATTTCTGGAACCTTTAATGCAGTTGTCATGTTTAGTTTGCAGAATTATGACCTTTTTTCCCTCCTTCTTTATATTTGTAAATACAAGGACTCAAAAAGCGTTGCTTGTCCATTCTTTTACTGGCAAACTCAGAAGCTCACAATCCTGTGATAAAATTCCTGCTTGTTCCAAAGAACAGTGAAACTTTTTGTCGCAGCATGAGTACTTCCTGGAACAATTTTTAAGTTCAGAAATAAACAAATTTCCCATGAAAGTTTATTCAACTGCTTTTGAAAGAACATTAAGTCATATAGCTGCTTCTTTCCAGTACTGTGCTTCTAACTCATATAAACACTGTGCTCTTACTTCACATTGAGGGAAGTCCAAATATTATTACAATACAGAATGCCAGCCAATATGGAGCATGTACCTCCATTGGTGATGCTTTCCCTGGTAAATATCAGACTATTTTCAGAGTAAGAGCAGATAATTCTTCAGAAGTACTACACATTCTTGTTTATAGAATTCTGTGAAAGCTGGCAGGTTTCTAAATTGCTGTTAATGGACACATAAGTTTACAGGATTTGAAACACATGCTCTGATATAGCTAAATTCAACAACCATGGATGTTTTCCATGGAAGTGTGAGAACAGGGGTCAGCATCTTTTCAACTGCAGTATGCCAGACTACTTTTTTTTCCCCGACTAGAGGCTAAGTGCATTAGAAGGAACTCAGTGGCAGATAGAAAATATTGCATCTCAAGGGATGACCTCTCCCCCACTTCTGTCATGTTATGTTGTTGACCCTTGCCTTAGATGGAAACATTTCAGCCATATGCAGACCTCTCTCTCTGCAGTACCTTGAACTTCCAGGCTGATGCTGAACCCTTTCCCATTAAAATTTAAATGCATAAGTTACTGACTGAGATTATTCCTAACCTTAAAATGAAAGAAGTAACAGAAGACTAATCTTACCTTTCCTCAGTTAACAAGAATGGTAAGTCTAGTCTATACATATTCCAGTACCTAATTCCCTCTTTGCTAATCTCTTACTTTTTCCAACCATGAAATCATAAAAAATTAAATTAAAGAAGTATGCTAGACTGTGACCTTCACAAAACCATATATTTTTGCTGACCCAGTACATTTCCACAACGTTTTGGGAAGAAATATGTAGAATTTAATTGATGGTAGTGTCAAGTCAAGGGTCTTGTACAAAATACTGCTATACTGCCCCTAATGAGCCACCAGCTTTCATTAACTCATATAGCTCATGTGGTGCCAGGTTGCAAATTGGTCATAAATGTGGTTCTATCTGTCTCTGACAATCCTGGGAGTTCCAGATGCACCAGAAAGAATTCTGAAAAGGTCCCAGGTGTTTTTTTGCACCTCATTGTTATGCTTGTGATCTGCAGAAAACATACAGCTGTAGACAGCAGGAGTAACTGGTGATATAGTTGACTGGCAGAGGAGAATATTGAAGAACAGTGAGGAAGCAACAGCTGTGCTTTAATAATCTCTGTTTCTACACATGAATAATGACACAAATATATTTGATTTTTAGAGAAAAAATACAAGCCTTTAAAAATAAAAGTAATACTTTCAGTAAGGTTTTCATCACTCTGTCAAGTTAAATGTGCATTTGTGCTTTGTACCTTGACTATCATATTACGCAAGAGATATGTAAACTAAGAAAGACTATTCTTCTTGACGTATTATTTTTCAAAGAAAATATAAAATTATATTCCTCTGTTATTTGCTGAATAGACTAGAAATCCATGATCTAATTTTCTAGTTTGACTTGTAGTAACATTGTGTACAAATCTGTAATCCAGAAGTCTACAAACTTTTACGTTTCATATGTGATTCTAGTAAACTCATTCTATTTAAGGCAGCTTGTTGATTTGAATGAAAATGGAGTAAAAATATAAGAATTCATAGAAAAATGGGATCTAGCCAAGATAGAGCAATGGATTGATAGTGCCTTAATAAACCCAAAAAGGACAAGCCCAAATTGCTGCCCTTTGGAAGGAAGATCCTCTTGCAGTGACACCATCTGGGGTCTGAGAGCTGGAGAGCAACTCTGTGTGAAAAAGCCCTGGGGGTCCAGTGAGCAGTGAGATGAATGTGAGCCGACAGAGCCCTGGCAACAAAGAAGGCCAGCAGCCTTCTGGGATGCATTAGAAGGAGCAGAGCCACTAAATCAAGAATTCACAGCAGTGCATGGCAAGAGGGCAAGACACAGCAGGTGTAAGCTGGAACACAGCAGTTTCAACCTGAACACACAGGTGAATATTTTGTCTGTGAGACCAGCTGCCAAAAGGGGATGTGCAGTCTCCATCCTTACGTCTTTTCAAGAGTGGGTAAGGCAGCTACTCAGGTCTCACAGCAACCCTGCCTCACCACTTGTTTTGATGAGAAACAACCTGGAGTACTTTCAAGCCTGAATTTCCCTGTTTTTAAGATTGTATTATACTGACAAGATCTTGGTTTTCACTTTTGGAAAACAGCAGTGTATGTTTATTCAACAAAGTATGTGGCCTATTCAACACTTTTACTTAAGTACAATGAGGCCCATATAATTAAGCACTCCCATTTTCAGCCCCTCCCCTCAGTACAGTAACTCCGAAGCAGTAACCTCCTGAGGCACCCGTGGTAATACATTCTTGGAAGCTTAAGAGTACCCTCTGCTGGCTTAACGCTGAAGTTGTGAAAATCTGCAGCACAATATACTGAAATGGCATGGCAGAGAGAAACTCCTTTTCCTGAGTAGCACAGCTGTGCGTTTCTGGAAGGGGGTAAAAAGCTGTGCTGTTGCATTTATTGAAAAGAGAATGCCTGAAGCAACACTGCACCACAGGCCACAGAGTTCCCTTTCCCAAACAACTGGAATTCCAGGGCTGTCCCATCAGAATTACTGTCTTGTCAAATAGCCTGCTAAGTGTCAACTGTGTGAAGAGCTTTGGCCTGAACCAAAACTTATTCTGGGGACACTCTGTTTTGAATATGAACAGTGTGCAATAAATTGATAACAGAATTATGCCCTAAAAGACACAACAGCTTGTGTCTTAATGACTCATCTTTTCTCTCTTGCAAGCTCATGGGAAGAGTTTATCCAGCTCACGCTGCTGTGGTGATGCAAAAGTTATTCTATTAAGTGTTTTATATAATTAATTTACAGGTTTTTATAAGAAGTTTTGAAAAATGGTTCGTTCCCTGTACCCCCGTTCTTCCCAATGGTTCTTACCCCTTATGTTTGTTATATATTGCTGTCAATCCTCTCTCTCTCTCTCTCTCTCCTTGGGCACCCTGTCTGTCACTTCGGGACCCTTCCCTAGATTCTGGAAAGTTCCAGGGAGGGTGTCAAGTGATAGGCTGGTGCCCAGGGAATCCCCTTTCCCCCATCGCAGACTGGTTCCCCTGTTGAAAGTTCACACCCCTAGTTCCACCCTGAGTTAACCTGGTTGGTTAATTTGTTGTTACCACCTCTTGTTCCTCCCCTGTTTAAAAGTTACTGAACAACCATTGTTCAGAGGTTCTCCTGAGTAGCAGTGGTCAGGTGTGGAGCTCCCGTTTGGTTTCCCTCTCAATAAAACCTGGTTAACCCTGCTCAGAGAGTCGCCTTTCTATCCGCTGCTGTGGTCATGACTACCATCAAGTCCATTGCAGGGTTGTGGGGAACTAAGATTCCACAGGGAGGAGGGAGATGATCAAACTAGCAACTCCAACCTAAAGCACGTGTGCCATGGTGTGGGACTGAGCTGGCCTGTGGGCCAGCACTTCCACGCGCACAGTGGACACTGCGACAGCGTGTTTGGCGACCCAATGCGGGGCCCTCCCCAGCAGCAAGGAGGACCTCACGGGACGGACTGGGGCAATTTCAATGAGCCCGAAGCAGTCCTTGGGTCGTCGCGCTACCTCTGGTGGAAGCAGCTCCATCACAGAGTGTGCTCCTGGGGGAGAAGAGGACAGCCCCAAAGCACCGAAGGAGTCCTCTTCGGGCGACGGATCGGCGACCCCAGGCTTTCGCTTGTCCCTGGAGAGGGTAAGTATCACCTGCCATTGGTGCTTACTTTTGGTGGGTTTTCCCCAGGGGAGTGGAAAATCCCAATTTGGGGACGGAATCCTTAATACAGAGGATTCTGGCTGTGCAGCCCAGGGAATAGGAGTTTGCCTCTCTTCTCTGTCAGGGGCTCTCCTGGGGACCCTCTTCAGTTCCTTTTCGTTTATACCCTTTTAGTTTGGTGCGAGGCAGGTTCACGTGGTGGCAGCCCCTAAAGGACTTGGGCGTTTGCTATCCACCAACTTTGGTTTTCGTGGCTCCCTGGGTGTGAGGGACGTGTCCCCCACTCGATTTGAAGACAGCGTCGGTGTGTTTGATTTGAGTTCTGTTTGCGTTTTCCTGGGTGTCAGTCGAGGGCGACATTTAACATCATAAAGATAGATGGGTGCTAAACTCTGTCACCCAGAAAGGTCTGTATTATAGTTTGGTTGTTGTTGCTGAAAGCGCCCAGTTAAAAATTTCAAAGGGCAAATTAAAGCGGTTTGTCCACTGGCTGCTCCTGCATTTCCCACAGGTGTCCCCTGACAAGATCTACGGCGCCAAATTTTGGTGCGCTGTAGAAAAGAAAACGGTTCAATTGGCAGGGTCGGGAGACAAAAATGCCACAAAATTTTTTAATTTGGCCTCGCAGTTTTGTTCTGCAATCAAATCACTTAAGGAAATGCAGAAAGCGCTGAGTTGTGGGCAGCCAGCCCCAGGTTCTCCTAACCCCTCTCCCAAACGCGCCTTCCCAGAAAAGAGCATTCTAAAGGGAGCGGCAGAGAAACCGTCTGACAGCTCAGGCTCCCGGCAGGTGCCCAAAACCCCCCACCCGGGTAGTCCTTGCCGGACTGCACGGGATCTCTCGGGCAGCCCTGCCCAGACGTCTCTAGAGTCCTTCCTGCCCTCACCTTCCCCAGTTAGAAAATTCAAAGTTCATTTTAGTTTGCAAGGGAAGATCCAGTCACCAGATGGCTTCCCTTTCCCTGAATCACAAAATGGTGGCAACTGCATGGTGGGGTTGCTGCCATCCCCCATCTCTTCTTCTTCCCACAATCCTTTGATTCCCGCCAACCCACCCCCCAACCCCTTCATGCCCCTACCCCGCCCTTACCTTACAAGGCACCTCCTTTCACTCCGCCTTCTCCCAAAACCCCTCCTATCCACCCTGCCCACTGACACACCCCTCAGGAGATGTCATCCAGCTCCCAAACCACCCTCCCACCCGGAAGACAGGAGCCCTGGAGTCCTGGTTCCCATGCTCCCCCTTCCTGTTCTCATTATGGGAACCCGGAAGATGGAGAGCTGAGACCAGAACAGACAGGGCCGCCGCAACCCTCCCCTATCCCTTCCCTCGCACCTGTTGTGTACAAAAACTCCCGCAGAGGGCACAACGTGTGTGCGGTCTATCACCCCTTCCCTCAAGCCACCATCCGGGACTTGTGCAAGGCTCACAAAGATTATGGGCAGGAAAGTTCCTATTTTAGGGGCCTTCTCCGTACCGATCTTGGTGATGCTGCGGTTGTTCCCTCAGATCTTAAGCACTTGTTTTTATGCCTCATGAGCTCCACAGAGTTCAAACTCTGGGAGGCAGCATGGAAACAACTGCTGAGGGACGCCCTGCCAAGTCTCCTCATCGACCCCAAGACCACAGTCAATGAGAATGGGAACCCCCTCACCTTTGAACATCTTATGGGTGAGGGGCAATGGGGGTCCCCAATAGACCAAGCCTCAATTATCCCATCTTAAGTCCTCGAAGTAATTAAGCACAGTGCCTCAGCAGAATTCTTTGGGATGCTACCTGACGACCCAATAATACCCTATTCGAAAATTGTTCAGGGACCCTATGGTTCATTCACATCATTTGTTGAATGGCTCACCAGAGCAATCGAAATGCAAGTTGCAAATGAGGTTGCAAGGGAGGGAATCTTGAGGGAGATTGCATTTTCTAATTCGAATCAAGTATATCGTAATGCCATTTTGAGTCTTCCTCTAGACCCTCCACCTACACTACAAGAAATGCTTCAGGTCTGCCAGCTGAAGGTCCCATTTATGCAAACACCTTCCTTTGAACAACAACCTAAATCCCACAAGGTTGCAGCCGTTGACACTAACTGTTCTTCCTGAACACTATCTGCAGGGAGAAAGCCGTTCAACATCGGCAAACAACGCTGTTACTTGTGCGGGGAATTAGGACATTGGGCTTCCCAATGTCATCTTTGAAGGGAACTTGAAGCATTAAAAAATAAAAAAGGGGGAGGCAGGGGAGATAGGTCCCAAAATTAATCAAAAAAAAAACTAAAGGGGAAGCGCGGGTCCATCCTGCATGAAGAAACAAATGGGGTGGACCGGGCGAAGGGGCAGGAAGTGGGAGCCAAACTGCTGTCAATAATACACTGCCTTGTCCCATACAAGGGGATGAGAGGGACACTTCACCGGACGTGACACTTTTTTCTGAACATGACCTTTCTAGACCTATTTTAACAACAGATTCTGTTTATAAACCATACAGGTTGCAGGTCTCTGAGGGTTTGCACTGTGGCTGGTTCTGTCCCCGCACCGGGCGGGCGCTGACCTCCGGCTAGCTCTGGTCAGCACAGCTACAGAATGTTCCCAGTTCGGATAGGCACGCAGGTTATTTTTACCTGCTGGTTCAGCTTCTCGGCGGCAGCTGGGCCAAGTAGTGTCTTGACAGCAGTGGCAGCAGAAGAAAAGGCTGGCTCTCGGCTTGTTAAAAGATGTTTATTCAGCCCGGGCTGCGGGAAGTCCGCAGCCGGTCCAAACCTCAGGCCAGAGAGGCCAGAGACCAAGAGCAGAGAGCAGAGCAGAGAGGATTTGAATCTCCCTCCTCCACCTTATAAGTGGGGGAGGGGGTCAGGGTGGGTTACAACAAGACAACAAATCAGGGGATTCAGGGGGTAACAAGGTGGGGCCACCCCCAAGCTTTGGACCACTAAAATCCAGAGCTAAAGGAATTCCCCCCAGGCTACCTATCACCTGAAGCCCTCTCCCTGAGATTTTGCAATCTGGGAGGGATCCCCAAAGTGATAGACAAGCTGCCGCAGAGCAGGGGGGAGCAGAGGGGATGTTCCAAGTCAGGTGAGGGGTGGGAGGACTGACACAAAACACCTTGTTATACAGAACACACAAAAGGGTTACAGAATTGGGGATACAGTGAAATGAACCATAACATAAACTTCTTATAAAAATCTAATAAAACCATTCTCGCACCGCCACATTGCACCTGAGTAGTGGCGATTGGACTTTTACTTCAGTAGACCCCGATGAACAGGGTGCCTGGCCGGAAGTTGAGGGTGAGTTCATCATCATTGGGGATTGCAAGCACACACCGCAAGAGATTAAGATCCTCCCAGGCACATTGGTTAACAGCCCTGGGAGCCTCGTTCTCTGGCTGCGCTGCATCCACCAACCAACCTACCTACCTAAGGGCCAAATCATCACACAGATGATACCCACCTGGGGACCAAGCAACAACTGGGACATCCTGATGGCCTGCCCGGTGCAGGCTGTCACAGAGGAGAGGCCCCAGGTGGCCTGTGAATTTAGTATGGGTGGGAAGGCCCTCAAGATCATGGGCCTCCTAGACACGGGGGCGTATGTGACGAAAGTACCCACCAAGTACTGGCCGTCACATTGGGTCTTGCAGGACATGACAGGACATGTACAAGGTGTAGGGGGCATGCAATTGGACAGGCAATAAAAGAGCGTGGTCCAAATTAAGGGACCGAAAGGGCAATTGGCTATTCTCCACCCTTTCATTTTAGATTACAAGGAACCCTTGCTTGGGAGAGATCTCATGACCCTGTGGGGGGTCACAATTGACATCCCAGACCCCTCACAAAATTTTAGGGCGGCAGCCACTGAGAAGTGCCCTACCCAAAAGCTGAATTGGAAAATGGACACACCAGTATGGGCAGAACAGTAGCCGCACTCAAAACAAAAATTAAAGGTGCTTGAGGAGCTTGTGGAGGAGCAATTGGCCAAGGGCCATATAGTAGAGACTAACAGCCCTTGGAATTCTCCCGTTTTTGTCATTCAGAAGCCAGGGAAGGACAAGTGGCAACTCCTCCAGGACCTCTGTCAAATGAATAATGTAATTGAGGACATGGGATCTCTCCAAGCAGGGATGCCCTTCCTGACCATGCTGCCCAAAAATTGGAAATTGGCTGTCATAGATATCAAGGATTGCTTTTTTCAAATTCCCCTGCACCCTGACAATGCCCCACGTTTTGCATTCTTGGTTCCTACCATCAACCGAGAGGCCCCGAGGAGGCGGTACCATTGGCAGATGCTTCCACAAGGCATAAAGAACAGCCCGGTGATTTGCCAATGGTACGTTGCTTCCTTGCTGTCCCCAGTCCACGCAGCCGTGGACAAGGCCATCATCCATCACTACATGGATGATGTCCTTGTGTGTGCTCTGAATGATGACATTCTGTCCCACGTGCTCGACCTAACAATCAATGTGTTGATTGCTGCAGGGTTTGAGCTGCAAGAAGATAAAGTTCAAAGGATGCCACCTTGGAGATAACCTTGGGCTGGAGATTGGCAAGCGGACGATTGTGTCTCAAAAATTGGACATCAAAATAAAGGTTAACACTCTCACGGATGTCCATCAACTGTGTGGGGCTTTGAACTGGGTGAGGCCCTGGCTGGGTCTTACCACCAAAGACTTGGCCCCCCTTTTCAATTTATTGAAAGGGGAAGAGGAGCTAAGTTCTCCTAGGGTCCTCACCCCAGAGGCGAGGAAAGCTTTAGAAACAGTCTGGGACCGAATGTCCACCAGGCAGGCTCACAGCTGTGACTCGGGCCTGCCTTTTAAATTTATAATTATGGGAAAACTGCCACACCTCCATGGGGTGATTTTTCAATGGAGGGACAACACCAAGAAGGACCGAGGCGGGGAAGATCCATGTTTAATCATAGAGTGGGTCTTCCTTAGCCACCAAAGGTCCAAAAGGATGACCTGGCCACAAGACTTGGTCACTGAGTTGATCCGGAAAGCGAGATCCCAGATCTGAGGATTGGCCGGATGCGACTTCGCATGCATACATATTCCAATTGGCTTACATTCAGAACAAATTACAAAAGCAATGCTGGAACACCTGCTTCAGGAAAATGAAGCACTGCAATTTGCCTTGGACTCCTTTACAGGACAAATTTCTATTCATCAGCCTGCCTACAAAATCTTTAATCAGGACGCTAAATTTGTACTATCCTTAAGAAGCGTTCGGAGCAGGAAACCTCTGACAGCCTTGACAATTTTCACTGACACGTCCGGAAGGTCCCATAAGTCAGTTCTGACTTGGAAGGACCCTCAGACTGAGCAGTGGGAGGCAGATGTTGCCGAGGTGGAAGGATCACCTCAGGTTGTTGAGTTGGCTGCTGTCGTCCAGGCATTCGAGAGGTTCTCCAAACCATTTAATTTGGTTACTGACTCCGCATACGTAGCGGGGGTGGTGTCCAGGGCGGAACAAGCCATATTACAGGAGGTGTCCAACATTGCACTATTTAACTTGCTCTCGAAGTTAGTTAAACTCATCTCCCACCGAGAGCAATCCTTCTATGTTATGCACACGAGGTCTCATACCAACTTGCCAGGGTTCATTGCGGAGGGTAACAGGAGGGCTGATGCTCTCACTGCCCCTGCCGCGATGGCCCCACTGCCTAACATCTTTGAACAGGCAAAGTTTAGCCACCAACTCTTCTACTAAAACGCACCTGGCCTTGTTCGCAAGTTCCATCTTACCCGGGAACAGGCCAAGGCGATCGTGGCCGCATGTCCATCTTGCACCCAGCATGCACTTCCCACTTTAAGTGCTGGGGTCAATCCCAGAGGGCTTAAGAGCTATGAGGTGTGGCAGACTGATGTCACACACTTCCCTGAATTCGGCTGATCAAAATACATACACGTATCTGTGGACACCTTTTCTGGAGCAGTCTTCACCTCTGCCCATGCAGGGGAGGAGAAGTCCTCGGATGCAATTAAACACCTTGTCCAGGCCATCTCCTTCATGGGTATCCTGAGGGAGCTCAAGACCAATAACGGCCCGGCATACCGTTCAAGGGAATTCTTCAGCTTCCTGCAGCAATGGGGAGTGGAGCATAAGACCAGCATCCCCGACTCCCCTACAAGTCAAGCCATGGTTGAGAGGACCCACCGCTATATCAAAAGGGTCCTCCACCAATGACAGCGGGTGTTAAAAAAAAGAACCACCTTCAATTCGGTTGGCCAGAACCCTCTTCACCATCAATTTTTTAAATTGTTCCTTTGAGGGTTTGAACCCCCCAATCGTCCATCACTTTGGTGCAAACCAGCAGTTGACCATCAAAGAGAAGCCACTGGTCATGGTCAGAAACCCCGAGACTGGAAAGATGGAGGGGCCTCACGAGCTGGTCACGTGGGGTCGTGGGTACGCTTGCATGTCCACCCCCACGGGGCCGAAGTGGTTACCGTCCAAATGGGTGAGGCCCTACGTCCCAAAGGTCTCAGGGAAAAAGAGAACAACAGCACCCCAAGTAACCCAAGCGGCATGGAGGTGGAAGCGAAAGGAGGACCTTGTCTGGGAAGAGTTCCCTTTCCACCAAAACCTTAAGCCTGATCTAATGTGTGTGGTTTTAGTTCTTTTTCCAGTTAATATAGAGCCTGTCCTGGTCTGAACCCCGCCCTCGAGGAGGCTCCACCTGATCCTCGAGGCCTGTCTGCTCATCAGTCTCAGCATCCCGACCAATGGATGGCTCGTCCCTCAGCCCAAGTCTAATGTGTGGGCAACACTTGCAAGAGCCATGGGACAAGATCATATATGTCTCTCAACCGCGTCAGTGGACAACCCCCTCATGACCTGCCTTGTGGGGATCCCATTTTGGCCTGAGGAGTTTCCTCTAAAGCTCCTGGAGATGCAGACCCAGGTTAACAGGGAAGGCATCTCTAAAGGCCAAACTATGTCCTGGAACTTGCCTCCCGAATCTCTTGTTGAAATTAAGGTTAACCTACCTGTTAAAAACCCCCTTATACTTTGGCGGAGGTATGTTTCTACCCTTCCAGTTTTAGGCTCGCAGCCCCAAGAATTAGAACTCCTTGGTTCTTCTAATGCCTCCCATTGTGTTCACTTTATGTTTACCCCCTCTAAAGGCCAGGAGAGGCTCTTCCAGGCAGTATATCAGTCCAAAAGAGTGTACACTGCCAGCACGTGGTGCGACAGAATCACCCACATGAAGATGGCAACCACTCTGGAAAGAGACCCCCTGGCCCTCCCAAAGGGAGTGTTTCTGATTTGTGGGGACAGGGCATGGGCAGGCATTCCCCCTCTCCTGGTAGGAGGTCCTTGTACTTTTGGCTGGTTGGGCCTCTTCTCACCCAACAAAACAACTTTAATGGATTGGCAGAGGAAAAATTCGACCCAGTTGGCTATTCGAAAGAGAGATCTAGTGGCGCTTGATACCAGCTGTGATTCAGAAATTATTCATTGGTCCAAATCAAAAGGTGTAGCAATCACAGTCTTTTTGCCCTGGGTATCAATCACAAAGGCCCTAGGTGAATTGGCGGATCTATAGTGTTGGGTGGCGAAGCAGACAAACTTGACATCCAACGCCTTGGACAACCTCCTATCTGACAAGGAAATAACAAGGCAGGCCATGCTGCAGAATCGTGCAGCAATCGACTATCTGCTACTCCTCCACGGTCACCGGTGTGAGGAGTTTGAGGGGCTCTGCTGCTTTAACTTATCATCTAAGGCTGAGAACATACATGATACCATCCAGAAGATCCATGAAATGGTCAGGAGCATAAAGGAGGAAATGAACAACTGGTTGGACAGACTCTTTGCAAACTGGGGAATAATGGACTGGGTGGGGTCAATTTTAAAAACTTTTGTTAGTTTTGTTTATTCTTATGCTGATTTTAATATCTTTTGGTTTGATTAAAAGAATGGTCTATAAGTTTATTTCAAGCAACACTCACTCCCCCACTGTCAATAGTGTTGTCGTGATGACAGCGCCCGAGTTGGAGGAGGGTATGGAACTGGAGGAAGACTCAGAGGAAGATGGGGATCCCGAGGAAGGAGAAGATGGTCATCAGGGTGAATGGGCCACCCACCAATAGTGGTTCACCGACTTATATCAGAACTCTGAGCACCTTCCTCCCCGGTTCCAACTCTCCTCCTCTTAGAAAAATCAAAAAAAGGGGGAGATGTGTTGGTGCAAGATATTCTATTAGGTTTTAAGTGTTTTATATAATTAATTTACAGGTTTTTATAAGAAATTTTGAAAAATGGTTCGTTCCCTGTACCCCCGTTCTTCCCAATGGTTCTCACCCCTTATGTTTGTTATATATTGCTGTCAATCCTCTCTCTCTCTCTCTCCTTGGGCGCCCTGTCTGTCACTTCGGGACCCTTCCCTGGATTCTGGAAAGTTCCAGGGAGGGTGTCAAGTGATAGGCTGGTGCCCGGGGAACCCCCTTTCCCCCATCGCAGACTGGTTCCCCTGTTGAAAGTTCACACCCCTAGTTCCACCCTGAGTTAACCTGGTTGGTTAATTTGTTGTTACCACCTCTTGCTCCTCCCCTGTTTAAAAGTTACTGAACAACCATTGTTCGGAGGTTCTCCTGAGTAGCAGTGGTCAGGTGTGGAGCTCCCGTTTGGTTTCCCTCTCAATAAAACCTGGTTAACCCTGCTCAGAGAGTCGCCTTTCTATCCGCTGCTGTGGTCATGACTACCATCAAGTCCATTGCAGGGTTGTGGGGAACTAAGATTCCACAGGGAGGAGGGAGATGATCAAACTAGCGACTCCAACCTAAAGCACGTGTGCCGCAGTGTGGGACTGAGCTAGCCTGTGGGCCAGCACTTCCACGCACACAGCAGACACCGTGACACACTGCAATAAAATTTCTTGTTACAAAAGTTGACATCAGGTAGGAAGAATTTATTTTAATCACTGCATATCTTATGATGCATAATTAAAAAAAAAAAAAGTTATGAAGTACTTCAATTGGCAGGTGTTTATCTATGGCACACAGATAATAACACACATATACTTACCTATGAAAGTGTTTCTTTATAAACATAAGCATTTCGACGTATAGATGAGTAAATGAAAAAATGGAGACAATTCTTTATTTCCTAACCTAAATACTAAGAAGCTGCTGCTTCAGTCCAGGCTTTTGGCCAAATTATTAGAGCTCCAAGAGATTGCCACTGAAGGTGGATACCACACTATACCTTTCTTGTCGTTGCTCCATACACCTGATGACTTAGTATTCCCTCTTTTCCACTCCCAGCGATGTGTGATCTTTCTATTTGTCCAGGCTGAGCTGTCACAACTAACCTTGCTGTTACTTGATAAATAAATGAAAATAACTTTCTTAAAGTTACAAAATCAATGAGGGATACACTCACACAGAAAAAAAAATCTGAATTTCCCAAGAGCAAGTTGATTTATTTTAGTACTGAAACTGTGTTTCATTGCTGCCAAGAGTTACAGTTAGCCGTTTTATTTAGGTGACTACATTTCATACAAAAATGTCAGCTGTTGTTACATTTTTCTAAATGGTAATTTCTGGTCTTCTTTGCTTTAGTGCTTGAAAATGTTACACTGCTTATTCCAGAAACCAGAAAATTTGAAAGCCACCCAAAAGGCTGCATATTTTTTATGCTAAGGGTCAAAGATAAGTCTCAGTCCCCTGAACATGTTCCTCTTCCACCTTTTGCAAAACAAAGATCTTATACAGGACTACCTTTTGTGTCTGTGCATTACCTCAAACAAATGAGGCATAATCACAGCTGCATGTGGAAGAGTTCTTGTTTATTGTGCTAGACATTAAAAATAATTAGTATCAAATTATATTTTATTCTGATAGATAAAATAATGTGGAATGGTGGAAAATACATTACCTCAGCAATTTTTTAATTAGATGCTGCATTCCAAATGGCATGGAGAGAATAATTCCACACTGGCAAGGGAAGAATAAGATGACCCACAAGGTCTCACTTGTTAGAATACTGACTAATTTATTCACATATCCCTTTTTTGGGCAGCCATTTTTATCTATGAAACCAAACCAAACCAAACCACCAAAACCAAACAAAACCCCCCAACAAAACAAACAAACAAACAGAACAAAAAACCAACCACAATGGCAGGAGTAAGTAGGATACTTTCTTATTTTTTAAGTATGTATTCCTTATTCCTCCATCTCATTTAAAAAATCCCCCAAAACAAACAAAAAACCCCCCCGACTTTTTTAAAAACTAAGAAATACTAAAGAAAATCAATGTTTGCTTGGTTTTTAATTACAAAGAATTTCTTACAGGTGCACAGAATGGGCAAGAATAACAGGATCTGGACCAAATTCCTAGAAGCCAGTGAAAAAAAATCAGTGTGAACTAGAACTGATTTTATTATTATTTTATTTAAGGAGGTTTTTCTTTTTTTTTCCCTCAAGGAAGATGAATTTGCATAGTCCAAGTATGGTATCTATCAAAACTCCCCCACAGATACAGAAAGATATATGAAGTTACTGTATACATAACCTACCAAATTCATACATTATGTGGACATCACAATTTGCAAAACATGATGCACCACCACCAAAGTATCCATAATTTCTCAAATATGCTCAAAAATACTGACATAGCAGCCTCAATATGTATTTAGAGTGAACTGTTTTCTTTTTTCCTTCCCTCTTGGATTTACTGTGCACTATGAATACAGAATTCAGCAACAGAAGCACATTCTTCTAGCTGCACAGCTTTCCAGCTACTAGTCATGCAATTTCTGCACTAGTGGATGCAGTGCTAGACGTGAATCCTACACATCAAATGCTGTGATGCAAAATGGGGGACGCGTGAAGATTAGGGCATATCTCTGACAAAAGCAGATCAAAAAGCTGACCCTTAGTCCCAAAGAGCCTACAGTCACACCACTAACTAAGAGTAATTAAAAAGAGTCGGATTCAACAAAAAAGCACCATTAAGTAGAGAGACAGTATTTTCACCTCAGAAGTAGATCAAGAAGTGTAACAAAACACTATTTTGCCTTCAAAGCAGTAGCAGGATCATAACCCTTTATATCAGAAGAGTAGACCTGAGCAATTCAGGAATCAGCTTGAGAGCTAAGGCAGACAATCCTAGACAGAAAGCTCTGAGAGATTTAATTGATTTTCAGTGATCACTTTCTCCAATCCTGATGTGTGGGAAATCAAGCAAAGGTGGCAGGAAGCTGACAAGCATGAACAACCAGCTCCTGACTTAAGTCATAAAAAGAACCACACAAGATAGAAACAATGGCAAGTGACCCGGAAGGAATACACCGTCACCATCTTAGCATGAAGGAATGGAACCAAGAAAGCCAAAGCCTACTTGGAGAAGAACTGGCAAGGGATTTGAAGAGTATTAAGGGCTGCTGTAGGCATGTCTTCAGCAACTGAAACCATGAAAATAGACAAGATATGAAGCTGCTGAAAGGGATGAGAAAAAATCCATTTTGATGCAAGGAAGGGAAAAAAAAGAAAATAAAGCACAAACAGTTATTTTGAACAACCTCAGAAGATTCCTTTCAGAACAGGTAAAACACAATCTCAGGCAACAATCCATAGCAGTCTGACAGACAGAGGGAAGGGAAGGGTATCAGGAGGTCAGTTAGGACCATTATGGATAACTCTCCTTTACATTATTGCTACATATGATCCAGGACTTGGATCTTTTAAAGCTTTTATTTTGTTGCTGGGGGTTTTGTTGCGTATTTTTATCTCAACATTTTTTTCAGTTAGTCACCTGTTAAGGCAAACTTGAATTATTTGCGTGCCTAACTTTGTGCAGTATTAAGAATGGTCTGAAGCACAGGGTGCATCCTATTCATCAGGGAGAATTGTCTCAATATATCCACACAGCGCCACATACACCGAGTTTTATGCTAGAAGTGTGATTTGGTGATTTTCACAATTCTTGGTGTTTTTTCAACTTGCAAATGTCATTGTTTGACTCTTCTCCCTGATTGAGTAGTACCTCTCCCATACATGTTAGGATGATATATGATCAATCCCCATCATCTACAAAAATTCCTGTGTTTGTGCAGTATATCCCATATATTTTACAGTGACAGGTGTCCTGATCTCGTCTATAACTTATGGATGTCAGCACATTTCCTGAGAAAGAAGAATATGATTTGAACCCTTTCAGATGATCACCGACTTTCTGAATTACCTAAGTCATCAAGGTATTCTGCAAAAGATAATCCTTTTACTCCATTTAGGAATGGATGGTATTACACTTTGAAGAGAACTGAGTGTCTATTACAGACATGTTGGGAATTTACATCAAAACGTTCAGTATTATGTACCAATGTTCAGCTGAAAACATTTCAGCACATACTTTGACTTCTAAGTTTAGACACTGCAGGACTGTGGTACAGAAGCTGCATACTTGAGACTACTTTCCTGGTCTTGTTTCGAGCGTCAACTGAATCATGAAGGTCTCTAAGTTTGCTTGCTCCTGGAAAGTGTTTCTGGATCTTCCATGGAGTCCAGTTATCATATACAAGAGAATCTTGTCCTTTCAAGTGCCTAGCTACACTATTCAGTACTATTTCCCATGGCAAAAAACCCACTTAGTTTTAGGTCAAGAAACCCCAAAGTAGTAGCAAAACAATCTCGGAAAAGGAATGCTGCTTCCAGTTTGATACCACAGTATGAAATGTACAAAATAAATCATAGGTGTGGGTCTACAAGTTCACCTTGGGGTTTATGACAGAAGTACCTAAGCAACACTTCACTGAAGCACAAATCTTGTTTGTTGGACATCTCAGATCACTTCTGAAGTATTTACCAACATCTTTGTATAGCTGGACATGAGACCTGTAATTCCAGACAACCTTAAGTACAGCCTTATACCACGTAACCAGGTGTCTTCACAATACAATTAAAAACTTCATAGAAACAGCTCACTTTCTTTTCCCACTAAAATATTAACATATACAATAGAAAGCATTGATAGTCTGGACTGGCTTGGTTTACAAAATGCACTTGACCTTCATTGCCAGTTTCTGCTGATCAGTTCAAATCCTGCTCCTCCACCCCCTCCATTCTGATGCAAAACCCAAGATAGCTCAGAGTCTATTGCCCACTGTATTCGAGGCAGAGGAGGGAAAAAAAAAAAAAAAAAGATTTAAGTTCATTCAAAACAATTTTTAGTTTCAACTTCTAAAATGGAGCAGTAATTACAGTCTGAAGTAGCAAAAAGAGAATACAGAATAAAACAAGGGAACTGACTCTTTAAAAACTCAGCATCAAGAGGGCACAAGACAGTAGCATAGTACTAAATATTTATCACATAAATACCTTGGCCAATATCCCTTCAGTAAAAGCTCTAAATATTTGAATTCACCTTTCTAGACCCCACAATAATTTAATGCAGAGCAACATGTGCCTAAAATTGGTGACAGCAGAATGGAGAATTGAGGAAAACAGAGTATTAGTGACTCCTAATATCCAGGTACTACATCTGTATGTTTTGTAAGGAACACCACTGTGGTGGTTCTACTCTGGTAATGGAAACCTGAAATCATTTTTCTCCAGAACTGAAAAATAGTCTGTTTGTATCAGACTACCCATTACTTTTGCAGATCAGGCAAGGAAGAATTTCTCCTCTTTATCACAACAGAAAAGCAAATTCTTGAAGTTGTTTTTATCAGTTAATTTCAGAGTTGAGTTTATCTAAGACAATTCAGTTAAGGCTTTCTGTCCAAAGCTTTGGCAGGCAGAAAGCAAACACTTCCACAATGTAACTAAGAACCTCATCAGGTATCCCCGAGAGTCCCAAATAAGTTGAAGGGAACTTTGAGTAGCAACATGTTCTTCATAGTGAAGTATTATTTCAGGCTTGAAACATTAATGGAAGAGTTTGTATTGGACAGACAATTCCCTTGAGTATGAGTTGATAGTAGTTTCTAAACAGAACCAACATTTCCTGTAATGATTAACAACCATTCACACTACAGCCTGCAACACCTGGGAGTTAAATGTGAGTGAGTGAATAACATAGAGAAGCTACGCTCCTGAAGGATCCTTATGGGCTAATATTGGCTACACCTGTACTAAAAACCCTAGAGATCCTTGAGCTGTATTCCATGGGCTTCCCAAACTGCCTACTTTCTCCTCCCTTTAATTTAGTACTCATTAAATACATCTACACTCCAACTGGCAAGATTTTGTGGCAAACTGTTGGGGAGGATGAAGCCAGAAAGCCCTATAAATATGATTAGGTTAGATTCTGAGAATGTGAAACCTGTAAGTGAGATAGTATTTAAAGTAAGTTTTGATGTTTGAGATGTTCTAGCTACTGGATGTCTGGGAAAACAGTTATGTGACCAGCTGAAGGTTACCTGCAGCCAGACCCAGAGGTCAAATGGAATGTTCTGTCTCACCCCCAATGTTCATCCCACACCTGTAACCCTCCCCTGAAGTATCAGGTATCTGTAACTCCATTGGCTCGAGCCCTGTTCCAGCCCACCTTGAGACCCCTTATCAGGGGACTCAGAGTGGGCTGGTCTCTTTGCTCTTTACTCCTCCCTCCCAACCTCTCCCTTCCCGCACCTCCCTAGGCCTTGCCACGAGCTGCGCCTGGCAGCTCAGAGCAAGGCCTCATATCCCTTACAATAAACCTCATCTTCTAAAACCCAACTTCAGAGATCTCTCTTCTACGTTCATCCACACCGTCCCAGAGTCCACAGCAGAGGAGCAATTTCTACAGCAAATCTTTGACAATTACAGCTTAGAAAGCACTGAAGATTTCATACTCTGACCAGCAAGTTCAGAAACATCTAGACGTAACAGCTGAAGAAAACTGACTTAAAGAAAACTGTTGCAGATACCTTAATACCACAAGGTATTTAAACTACCATGCACAAGATCAGCTTAGACAGCTTTTAACACAAGAATCCAACAGAATCAGATTTTCTACAATATTCACCTATGTATGTCACACATACAAATCCTCTATGCACTTTTCACAAACTGAACTGTGACTTAGTTTGAACAAAAGTCTTCAGAAGTACATAGAAGATGTCTGATCTTTATTATTTTTCTATTTCCTATTCAGAGCTTTTTTATGTCCCCTTACCTCAGGGTACTATTTGTAACTTCTTCAGTCAAGCCTAAACTGTGCTCTTAGCTGTATTCTACAACCCTTGTTATACTCCCTGAATCCACCACCATGATGTATTCTAAACTTTACTCATTTTCACCACAGACTGCACGTGGATGGTCCTTATTTTATTTACAGCTATGACTGTCCTACAGGACATACCCATTTTAGCTCTTTTACTTGCCTTTAAGCTTAGAGACAACACATAGAAAGTTGTATTGATGCTATGCTTATAAGCTCTCCCTCTGAAATGGCACAAGATGAAATTTGATTGTGGTATGCTTGCTCTGCAGTAGACACAAAGCTATTATACACAGCAGTAGGCTGTAATGAAAGTCCTGTATTCATCATTTCTAGAGAGTACTCATATAGTAACTATGAGCCATTGAGGGCATATGTTAAGCTAAACCTACTTTTCATTACTTTCTAAACTAGTTTACATAGCTGATGCAAGTATCTATCAGAAAGACCTGTTTACCTGCCTTTGAAAAGTTTAAGTTGACATAATTCTTCCTTTAGAGGAAAGTGGGTGTAAGAGAAGGGATATTGTTGGGTTGGGGTTTTTATTTCATGTATATTTCAATACAATTGAGTGCTAGAATTCAGTGCTGAACTGAAATACAGTTTACAAGGTTCTGGGTATTTTTGGTTTTTTGAGGGTTGTTTTTGTGGTTTTGGGTTTTTTTCACTGACTTAAAAGAAAAATAGGCACGACAACACATCAAGGTATTAACATCTTAAAAAATTTAAGGCACATTCCAACAAAATAAACTTTTATTGAATGCAATATTAGGCATTCTATTTTGTTTAAGGGAACAGTGCTTCCCTCCCCCACCCCCCCCGAAAGATTCCCTTTGACAATTTCCAAATTTTCTATTTCAGTTACAGAAATATTTCTCATGATTAGAAACAACAAACTTCAGTCTAAATTTTCCTTGAATTATGAAGTGCAACTAAATTCTTCCAGAAGATAATAGTTTTCAGTAGGCACTAGAACAAGAAGCCTGCAAGTTGTTTACATTTGCTGGGAACAGTGTTACGTTCATTCAAATTTTATTAACTGATCCAGAGTTTTGTTTTTGAAGAATTATATAAAAAGTGGAATTTAAGAATAAAGAAATGCAGCTTAAAGAGCAGGTTGTCACCATTTAAAAAAAAAAAAAGTCTTAATGGCAACCTGCATAATTCATACCACTTCCACAGTATTTCAGCTAGCAGAGGCTTAAGTCCAATAATTTAAAACTTTACATAGGAATGTCTTTTGGTTCTGAACACAGATCATAAGTCAGCATGTTCAGTATGTGAAGGCTCAGTTTTTTCACTCTCTCCTTCCTCTCCTGTGAAGTTAAATATAACAATTAGAATACAAATCTACTATCAATTATACATATATAATTATTATAGATATAACTATGATTTTTGAAATTAGGATTTTTTAAAAGGAAACCCAAATTAACATTTATCAAGACCAGAAAAGCAATTAAGCCATATGTAACACCTACTTGCACTATTCCTCTAACCTAAGCTTGTATTTACTTTTTTATCATGTGCAAACAAAATTTTTCAAATAAACTGGTATTATACTATTAGTGGAAGGAAAAGAAAACAAACAAACAAACCCCCAAAAAACAAAACAAAACACAAACAAAAAAACCCACCAAAAAACAAACAAACAAAAAACACCCACAAAAAAACCCCCACAAACAAACAAACAAACCACCACAACACAAAAAACCCAAAAATACCAGCACAGGCACTTCTATTCTAGGCTTTTGTTTTCAGCTATTCACAGTGAATTGCCTCTTTCCCACACAAGCTGTCAGTAGTAGTTCTGGTATTTGAAAAATAGGGCAAGTCTTGCACAGAATTTTTTTTTGTAGTACAAACTGCTACGTTCGTATGTTAAAACAACCCTTCAAAAAGCAGAGCAATTTCATTATATTGGGAAAAGCATTATCTAAACAAAAAAAAGTGTGCAAATTTGTCATTACTTTTAGTCTCAAAATGTCAGACCACATTAGCAAAGGCAGTAACAGATACCCTCTGTATCTGTTATCAGAAAAGTACATAACTGATTCTAAAGGACTAATAACAGCTTGCACTGAGAGTAAAAGGAATGCACTGAGTGGCCCTGAGCAGTAACACAACATCCATCTTTACAACTTATTAGTAAAAGATGAAAAATGAGTCTTGGGGATGGAAATGGGAGGACAAAAAAACCACCCAAACAAGCTAAGAAGTATAAAGAAAACAAAGGTACGAAATTAGGCGTCTCTCATCTACTCTCCTCCAGTTGTTATGACAAAATAATCCTATCTTTCTCTTTGGAATTGTAAAAGAGGCCTAGAAGGAGTAGTGGAACATTTAATGAATGTAGTTCTGTTCACAGGGGTCAACACATCCTAGAAAAAACAAGTTGAAGTTGAATTTTTTGACCGAAGGTATAATTTAAGTGAAGCTAAACATGTCCCTGTGACTGACGGATGTCTTTCTCATTTTCACCATAACACCCGCTCTGACACATACATGATCACAAAATGAACAAATTCAGCTTTGTTATCCAGCAAAAAGAATGCGTAATTCTTTTTTTAATTTGTAATTTTCTGAGATTTCACTGAATTGAAAACTGCATGCAATCAGATATACCCTTAAGTCACTACAATTATACTACAATAAAGAAAGAAGTGGGGAGGACAAACTCATTTTTATGATAGCAGAAATTTGCTAGTTAATTTTATGTAAAAAGCCAAACCCTTAAGTGACTTAAAAACACAACCCTGAGTTAAGCAAAAATGGAGCAACACAAGAACAGAATGTTTAAATACATAAGCTATCTTTAAGAAAAAAACAGGTCAGAGTGAGGCCTACACTATGAATTATTGATACAGACCACAACTGTATGAAGATGAGAAATAATACAGAGGGGTTTACAAACAACTAGACCCTTAGACTTTAATAAAACTCTAAGTTGTTGATACAGCGTACTTGTTTTTAAATTGTCCCTGAATAGGTACTTGCCTGGTTTTACAGTTTGAACACATGTTCCATCCTTATCTTCAAACCCTTCTGAACATACACACTTGTAACTACCTGACGTATTAACACAGTCTTGATTCTCTTTTGTGCAGACCTTTTCAGGAAGGTTACATTCATCTATATCTAGAGATAGCACAGGGAAAGAAAGAGTCCACTGCTGTTATTTTGTTATAAACCTTATTTGTGCTCAGTCAAATAAAAAGAATTCTGTTCAAATATGAAAACGCTGAGGAGCAGGAAGCTGCTGTAACAGATTTAACTTTTGTTAAAATAATCGAATCCTTCATGATTTGGACCGTTTCAACGTTATTCAGATAACACCCAATACTGTTACTTTTTAATGTTTTGCAGGTCCCTGTACACAGAAATGTATTAAGCAGTTATGTTTGCTACAATTAGGCAATTCATCTTAACCTACTGAATATTTCCCCCACAGTCATTTTCTATTTATGCCATCAAAGTATAGGTAAAGGGAATAGAGCTTGTAAATACTACATCATCACATTTAATAACTGCTTCAGATTATGCATATGTTCTGCTCTTTCCCACAGAGGAAGTCTAATTTCACATTATAATTCACTAAGAATGAATATCATTTGGATTTGGACATTGATGGATTATCAGAATGCCTGCCTCTCTGTTACAGAATGAATAGAAACACAGATCTGATGAAGTGGTAAGGAACTGACAAAAGATTCATGTTGCCATTTCCTGAACTTACCTTGTTTTTTTGTACCAGTGGTTCACTTTAAGCCTTGTCAAGCAAAGCAGCTCAGTAATATAAAGGCAGTTATCAAGAACATATTTGCAGCTAATACCAGAACAACTGGGTTTACTGACAGGCATGAAAGCTGATGCATACTAACGTGAATGTACTTATGGGCTCCTCAGCATGGCTAACCAGCATTCTACCAGGTACTGCTAAATCCACCAACCTGTACACTTCTCATCTTCCTTCACGTATCCAGATGCGCAGGTCTTACATTTTTCAGAACCTTCTCCTGTGCAACCTGTACAGCTGGCATCACATGCTAAAGATAAAATATTTAATGCATTAAAATTTTGTATATCTGGGGTTTAAAATACCACCCTTAAAGTCAAATAGCTTACCCTCACAAGGAATCATAGAATGGCTTGGGCTGGAAGTTGATCTTAAAGACTATCTAGTTCCAACCTCCCTGCCATAGGTCGGATGCCTTTCACTAGAGCAGGTAGCTCAGAGTTCCATCCAACTGGTCTTTGAACACACCCAGGGACAGAGCATTCATAACTTCTCAGGTCCAGTGCCTCAACACCCTCACAGCAAAGATTTTCTTCCTAACATCTAATCTAAGCCTACTCTGTTTCAGTTTGAAGCCACTCCCCCTTGTTCACTAAATGCCCTTGTAAAAAGTTCTCCACATATGTTGTAGGCCTCTTTAGGTACTGAAAGGCTCTGGAGCCTTCTCTTGTGAAGAATGGACAATCCCAGCTCTCTCAGTCTGTCTTTACAGGGGAGGTGACCTTCTTGATCAAGACTTTCACAGTTGTCCTCTGGACCCACTCAGGCAGGTCCATGCCTTCCTTATATTAGATGCCCCAGAGCTGAATGCAGTACTCAAGGTGAGGGGGCATCACTAAAGCCAAGTAGAAATAACCAGAAATCTCTTGTTTTGCTCATACAATAGGTCTAAAGCCTCATCCTCCCTGTGCCCAGTGAGGATCAGACCACATTGTAGCAAGTACCTATCATGCATTTTCTAAGCATTACCTCTAGCATTAGTTTAGGATTCTAGACAGTAAAAAACAACAGCAGATTGAAAAGAAACCTTTGCATAAGAAAGATCCATCTGTGTTCAAACAATACTGGTGATCTTTGCAAGGAGAGGCTGCACATTCATCTAAATCTGAAAGATAAAAAGTGATAAGTTACCTAAAATAATAGTCATGATTAAACAGACAGATTAATACTTGAATGGTATGAGGTGACTGCATTGAGAATAGCTGTTGCAATTAGTGTGAGGTCAGGTACGCAACATAGCAGACACAGAACTAGCATGGTAACATATGCTGTTTTGTTCAGCTTAAACCTGTATTAGAAAATCAAAACTCATCCTCATGTGCTTTGTGATGACTATAAGAGATGTATCAGAAATTCAAGAGCTCAAAATTAAATAAGCTTCCAGGATACCAGCAATCCTCGTCATTTTCAAGTCATACATTTATGCAAATATAACAAACAAGCAGACAGACTATTGTTCTGGAGCACTATTTTCTCCTGTACTCCTACATTACCAAGTTACATAACTTTTTATATGACTAAAAAGCTTATACTAATGCACATACCTGCACCTCTTAGTATTCTACACAAAGCAAATTGGAACAAACCAGGTTATGATTAAGACTAGTCAAGCTGAAAACCAATTCTACTGCAGAGTTAAAACATGCAAATCTTATGATTTTGAGAAAGGGTACAATAGTATTTCATTAAAAAATTCAAACAAAGGCTATTTCCAGTCCCTCTCTTCCAGTCGTTGCTGTCACTCATCCTGTTGCTGCATCCATCGTTCCTACTGATTACTCAATTGATTTGTAGTTCATTAGTGGCAATAATTAGTTGGAAAAAGCCCAGCTGTACAGAAGACAGTACCAAACCATCTTAAAAATGTGCTGGGTGTGCTCACTAGTTGCCTAAGCAGGTATTACAAGAGCTGTAATTCAAGCCCAGTTCTCACTGGCACTTTGAAAAGGAAGCAGTGTTCACATAATTTCTAAGACAATGTTTCCAGGCATTACCATTAGATGTCTTCAAAGGATGAAATACAACCACTTAAACAGAATGTGTTACTCTCCCCTAGTGCTTTCCTGCATTTGGAGTATATTTAATGTTTGCATTTTTCCTGAACTGTTTCACACTTATCTCCTCATAAACCAAGTTAAATGCTAAGATAGGAACAAGTAAGAGATTAATGAAGCACTGAGCTTGATGTCTCCCAGTATTTCTGTCCAACAACAGAAAAAGTTAGCATGCACGGCTTTTAGTGCAGTGTTTGAACTCTATTAGGGTTGAGCATTTAAAATTAAGTTATGTGAAGGTAAATATGCACTTAGTACAAAATATGTAGCAAAGTTTTTAGGAATCTTCTACTAATTTACAAATTAGCTTAAGTCAAGAGCAGGGCATTGTTTAGCATTCAAATAAACACCAAGAAAACTCATGTCTAAAAAGAAACACCCCACTTGCTGCTCTATGTATTCCACTAAACTAAAAAAACATACAGTGAACAGCATGATATAAAGATAACTATCATCACCAGACAATCAGTGGTGAGAAAATACTGCTCTCCTGCAACATGAAACTAGTTAGGAAGAGAGAGACTAATAAAACAGTAGAAATCTAAACTGACAGATCATTTCCATAAAATACAATAAAACTTGGAAGTGATGTCATCTAATCTTACTAGCCATTGTTACTACAAAACCTGTTAGAAATCTGCCAAGCATCACTCACCCACACAAGCTCCACCTTCATTTTTAATCCAGCCTTCTTTACAGTCTTGGCAGTCCTTGTTACTTGAACCAGTACAAGTCTTGCAGGCAGCATGGCACGCTGAGAGGAGAAAACCATAACCTGAGTTTTGTTGAGAGATCCCAAGACAAGCTCGGGCACATGAATTCTCAGAGAAAACTTCATTTAGGATTCACTGGAAGCCATCATTTTTTAGTAGCTTGAAACTCCCATTCAGAGGATGGCACCTCCATAAGGTCAAGATTTAATTTAGAAACATGCAGCTATCTGACCAAAACAACTGCAAAATCCCAAAATACCCCTGGAAACCAAACTTAGCAATTACAGTTATTTGCACCACTGAGAACACTGCCATAAAATTCTAGTGACTAGAAGTGGCAGATCCAATTTCTAAAATATCTGGAAAGAGGAGATCAGGAAGGCAAACTTAGCTCAGCCTCTCAAGGGTGGAACATGAGTTTAAACATCAAACTCTGCACTCCTCTGCCTAATGAATCCTCACACTACTTACATTTGCAACTAGCTATGAGAAAAATGTGTGAAGTGACTTAACTCTGAAGAACTTCAGAAGGAAATATACTAGAAATCTAGCTGTATATCCCTATTGTGTGTATGTATATATATGTATATACATATAACATGCATAGATAACACACCCTATGTAACATATATATTGAACTCCAAAACAAATCATATAGAAGAATTACTACACAACCAGATTGAAAACAAAACAAAACAGATTGTTTTTAAAAAATCCTATGAGACCCCAGGGTCAGGATGTAGCTGTTGCAGAATCTCATCAAGGGTGTGAGAGCAATTGAAAATCTGACCAATGCAAAAATTTATTCCTATGACCTGACTTTGTTTCAAAATTAAACTTAGGTCCATCTAGCTGGAATCTTAATAGTTTGCAGTACAGATCAACTGTTTCCATGCCTGTTTATTCCATTTAAGCTTATCTGAGACATGAGGAAAACCTAGCTTTTAAAGCAGTCCAATAGGTAGTAATTTCAGCTCAAGATGTTAACAGTACTTTAGAAGCAAAGATTTTTATGAATTCTGCTTCTTAAAGCAGAAAAAAAAAATTAAAAATCATGGGCAGTGTGAAAAGTTGACTTAGCAAAACCTTAGAATTCCACCAAACTGACTGGCACATCTTTTATGCTTAAAGCTGAGTGACCAAGCTATGTTTTGTTTCTACATTTGCTAGTTTCAACTGTTTGCAGTTTTGCTTGCAAAAACTGAAGGAACACAAAGATATAAGCATGTGTTAAGACTTTGTTACCTGTACAAACAGAATGTGTCTCATTTCTCAAGGAACTGAAGTAACCACTAGAACAGTCCAAACAAAATTGTCCTGTGTACTCCTTCTTACAGCTACATGAGCCATCTCCACCTCGGGTACCATCACCATCACAGTGGCCATTTCCATGGCAAGGTCTTTCTGATCCACCATGACAAGCTAAAAATGGATCAAAAATATTTTAAAATCAGATGTTTAAGGAAATAACTTCCTACTCTCAGACACAAGAACCTGAAGTTCCCCCTCTCTTCACAGAAAACAAAATAAAAATTAATTTTAAAATGTCACACTAAAGCAGGATATAATTTCCCAGAGTCTTTTTCACCCTTGAGGGCAACAAAAAGTTTTGCAATAAGGCAATGCTTAATAATATATTCAAGTATAAGGGAAACTCAAAACAATCTCCAGGAAATTTCAGTTACCAATTTGATTTTGGGTAAAGACCATGGCTCAAAATCTTTTTTTTTTGTCCCCCTAGCTTCTTGGATAAAATTGGGATCTTTATTTTTTCTGGACCTCTGAGAAGGCTCATATCCCATCTTTAAAAGTCTACTGGCTATCATTTAGATCAATATTGGGAATGGGGATTTAATTTTTACCAATATATTAAGTGGACAAAATCAATCTCTTAACAAGGTGCAAGGTTCTAGAGATATATAAATTTTATCAGCTTCAGAGGCCAAAACATCTCTCATCACTTTTGCAAAGATCTTACTTTCACCCCCCACCTACTTTTACCCAATTTTTCTCTTTTAAACTAATCCTCAGTTGCAAGTTTCTTCATTTAAACCCCAGCAGCATTTGGGTTGTTTCACTCTTGAAACTGGTCAAGGATTCTTGTCTAGACAGATTCTGCAATGCCACTTAAACAACAGATTTCAAGTTACAGAGAGCCTTTAAGGATGGGTCAGGTGTGGATACAAGCATCAGATTGTTTCTGCACATCTCAGTACCCTGGACAGCTTTGCATATTACTACACGCCCAGAAGACTTTTATTCAGGCAGGATATTCACAAGTTAGCTACTCAATTATGAGGCAGCAAGCAGGTACATACTACACAGCAGCCTGTGTCTCATGCAAAGTACCACACATCATGTATTTGTCCATGACAGTAAAGACTGAAACAAAACAGGTAAAGAAAACGTATCTGCTACTGAATTTTCCAGAAGAAAAATTACCAAGGCAATCGGGTCCATAAGTTCCAGCAGGGCAGCAAACTTCTATTGTTTCAATGCAAAACCACTTAAACAAATCTGGATACTTCTTCTTTCTGTATATGAAAGATATTAATTTACAAAGAAAAAGAACAAAGATGCTTTAAAAGCCAACTCACACAACTGACCCAGCACAATACAGGAGCACATGACAGATTAGAAACCTATTTCTTCTGAAGACTTCAGGAATCAATTTCTAGAAGAAGTTGAAAACGTACCTTTTAAAATACAATACTATTAACAAGCTCTACTCAAAATTTATAGATTATATTTAAGAAAAAAGTGAAATAAGAGCAACAAATAAAATCAATTCATCTTCACACATGCACACACCCCTTTTTTTAAACACCTTACTTTTACAGAAGGCTTATGTATAGTTTAGACAGTCTTATTTATGTCTTTATCTTATAGATAATTTCTATATCTTTATCTCAAGTATACAGAAGATAGCCTGGAAGAGATGTTAACATCTGTTCAAATAATTGGCAACTTGATGATAGGGTTAAAATTTCTCCTTTTTTTAGCATTGATTGAGTATTATTTTAGGAGACATTTCTAAAATTAAGAAGTTAGTTATGTGCTACTTGAGCACCAGCACGCAGCCCTAATTAACTGAGTCCAGCTCCTCGCTCCTCACAGGACCTCCTATCCTAAACTATGTGAGCAAGAGTGTCCTCCAGATGATTCCTAAACTCTGACAGGCTTGGTGCTGTGTGGAACCTGTTCCAGTGATCGACCACCCTTTATGTAACAACTTGTAAAAAATACCTAAGGTATTCATGGGGAAAGAAACTGTCTTTGGAAACTACCACAGAAACTGAATGACAATTGGATACCACAGATCAAAGAAAGGAAGGCAAACAATCAATTGCATGCACTCAAAAGGTCGATTAAATAAAGAAGCTTTCCAGAACTCAATGTGTTTTATTAATTGTTTTGATTATTTTAGGAAGGTTACTTTATCAAACTTTTTACTTTAAGACCAGTTCTGCAAATTTTAGCCAAATTAAAGATTTTGTGTTGCATAGTTTACCTTTCTGGAAGGCATGTCCTATGAGGAGCACCTAAGGACTCTGTGCTTGTCTAGAAGGAGGTGGAGGGGGTGGCATCATTGCCCTCTGCAGCTTCCTGAGGAGGGAAAGGGGAGAAGGAGGTGCGGATCTCTGCTGTATTTAATGACAGGACACAAGGGAAGGGGTCACAGCTGCACCAGGAGAGGCTTAGACTGGACATTAGGAAACATTTCTTTACCAAGAGGGTGATCAAACACTGGGACAGGTTTCCTAGAGGTGGTGGAGGCTCCAAGCCTGTCAGTGTTTTAGAGGTGTTTGGACAACGACCTTGACAACATGCTTAACTTTTGATCAGCCCTGAAGCAGTCAAGCAGTGGGACTAAGTGATCATTATAAGTTCCTTCCAACTAAAATATTCTACTTTCTGCTCTACCATTCTATTCCCTTTACATCATGTTAACATATATACAATGCTGTATAGTTAGGTAAAAGGATAAAGCGGTCATTTAGAAGAAAAGTGGAGTATCAAAAACATTTATCCAGTTATGAAACATTACAATGGCAGTTTACCCTATTGAATTCTAGCTAATTATGAGTGCTGACAGTAAAAATTAGTAAAAAATACTTAGAAGAAATGTGATTTGACACTGAAAATCTCAAACATTAAGAAATCTAAATGTTCCACTGCTATCCATGAACTAATTATATTTAAGACTGGTATACAAAGAGCTCAGCTATAACAAAAATTCCAATCCAACTTAAAATGCAGGTAGAAAAGTCAGCTGCTACTCAACCATCCTCAAGAGATCCAACCTCTTCACTGTTTAGCACCAACTATTCTTTTGATTGCCAGGCAAACAGAATGTAGTTTCAGGGGAAAATAAAAAGCAAGCAAACAAAAGACCCACCAAAAACCAAAGAGCCCCTTGCAGTTTTGTGACAAAGGAAAAAAATATGGGACTAAACTTTAAAATTTTGCAATGTTAGTTTGCCTTGACATCCCATTGGTAACTAAGTAGACAGTGTATAAGAAACAAGTGTAGAAGCTTTGGTGTAACGCTTCTGGAACTGAAAATCAAAAAGAACATAGTACAGCAGCACATGATACTAAAAGTTAGCCTGAAACCAGCTGTACCCAATGGCAACTCTTGAAAGACAATGAAGAATTACTCATACTGCTATTGTTCAGACACAAGATTTAACATTATTAGTTCATCTTCCTAGATAATTTATTTGCACACAGATCTCCACCAAGAAAATGATACTTACAGTTTGAACCACCATTTCTCTATAAGTTCTTCATGTTCTTCAACCATATTGTTACATTCAAAGTTACTACTGTCACACAGATTCTCTATGATCTCTACAAGACGAATTTCACTACAAGCAGAGAAGAAAAACTGTAAATTTAATTTAAACGTTCAATACAATTCAAGACCTGACAGAGCAGCCAGACTTCAGTGAGAATATTTCATCCATTTATGGGGTGCCCTGAATTAGTTTCAAAACATACCAAATATCAGAGTAAAGAACTAATAAACATTATTTCAGTAAAAAACAAACAAAAAAACCCCAAAACAACCCAAACCCATACTAATGACCACAAGAACCTTGTGACTTGCTTGGATTTACTGTGTTTGCAGATTGTAGGTTTGACAGATTTTTAGCTTCCCACAAAATTGAAGTGCAGTACTTTTATGTTCAACAATAAATGTAAAGTATTTTTATTTGGTACATGCCTGTGAATCTCACAGTAACATCGCAGGGCTCCAATAAATTTGAAATGCAGGAGAAAGGTATCAGGTTACTTTTCTTCATGATTAACCCAGATGATATACATACAGTAATCTGCTCTCTCTTTCGCACTGAAACAGTGACAACTCTCGGGAGGAGATACTGCTTTAATTCTAAATCAAGTATTTCAGTATTCTGTACTTTTATGACTAGCAGTTAAGTATTGACCATTATTTAGATTCATTATTTTAAGACTTTAACAGGCAAATAGAAAAAAAATTACTATGATTAATAATAGAACTTTCATTGTTTTCAGAAATGAGAAAAATAAAGGCAATAGTAAGGTGTTCGAGTCTTTACTATAATCTTTAGACTACAATGTAATGTAACATTTTTATAATCATTAAGAATTTAAGGTTTGGACAAGAGAAACCTTAGGTACCAAGTTGAATATTTAAATTGCAAACAAACAGTGGTGAAGTTACACACAGTGAACACAAAAGGGAGCTGAATAAGAAGTACTGAGACAGCTCACCTGGACTCATACTTCGACAGCGTCTTCTCTTCCCAAGCAGTGTTTCCACCACCAAAGTTTTTTTTAGCTGTATCTGCTAAACCCTACAAATAAAAAGTACCAGAAATTACATAGCGTTTGTTTCTAACAAAAATTAAGGGCACTAACAAATGCTTATATAAAAATTGTGAAAAGTACCATAATAAACTACAGTAGAGCTCTCAAGCTGCTGATCAAATTCGGGAGTGAAAGCAACAGCTAATGACAACATGAAAAGTGAGAAAGTGTATGTTACAGCATAACATGATTAAATTTTCCTAATAAAAAGATCAACCCATGCATGTATGATACTTTACACCCTTCTCCCTCAAGTTCTCAGAAAATTTATTATTTATTATCATTTGAACAAAAACTCTGCTCAGTTTTGCTAACAGCCCGGTCTGCATCACATCGTAAGTTAAGCACACAACCGTACAACAGGGCGATCAGCAGAGCTGTCCCCAGCCACAGCCAATGCCACCAAACGACACCTCGCAGAAAGCCCCGCAGTTCAAGTGACCCGCGAGCCTGCAGCTGCCGATATGCGTACGGAGTACGAAGCACCGGTCACTCGGCGCAGCAGCCTCTCGCTGCCGGCGCAGAATTTACCGTGCCACACGTATGGCTGCTGCAAGTGGCAACAGATAGCGAATGTCTGGAGACGAAGCTTTCCACCAGCACTTGCCATGGAGCCGGACACGCTTCAACGGAGACAGCCTTTTTGCACAAAAAGCACCAAAACACTTTTGGCGGCAGAGATGGAGGAGCTCTGCCACCCGCGCGCCTCAGCACTGCGACCGCCGCCGGAGCGGGACCCGCCACTGCCCCATCACAGGCCCCGGCGCCGCCTCGAACGCGGCTCCGGCGG
Organism: Hirundo rustica; assembly: GCF_015227805.2. Classification (NCBI taxonomy): domain Eukaryota; kingdom Metazoa; phylum Chordata; class Aves; order Passeriformes; family Hirundinidae; genus Hirundo; species Hirundo rustica. The sequence goes on along the minus strand of NC_053453.1, from coordinate 18,332,066 downwards.
AGGCGCTCCCGTAGCGCGGCCTCTGGGAACAGAGCCGGCCGGACCCGCGCCGCGCCGGCCGGCGCTGCTTGGCCGGGGGCCGGCGCTGCCCCTGAGCTCCGCGGGCACGGAGCCGCCTACGCCGCTGCTCGGCCCCGCCGGAAGCCCCCGCGAACCCCTGCCGTCCACACACACCCCGCGGCCCACCTGGTTGAACCTGTCCACGATGCCCCGGCAGGTGGAGCACGCCAGGCGCCGCCGCTCACCGGCGCCACGGACAGGCGGCGAGAGCAACAGGGCAGCACAGAGCAGCACTGCCAAGGCCACGCGAGACGGTCGTCGCGCGGGGCCCGGGCGAGGAGAGGGGCCGGGCCCCATGGCAAGGGCTCGGGACCCCTGGACGCGGAGCGGGGCCGCCCCAGCCGAGCCCCCCTCAGCAGCGGCAGTCGCGCTCGCCCCGCCCCAGCCCGGCACGGCCCCGCCGGCCCGCGAGCTCCATTCAGATTTCCGCGTCAGCCCCACACGCGCACCGGCCGCGGGCGATTGTTGGTCGAGGCAGCGGAGCGCAGGGACGTGGTCCAACCAGCGGCCGCCACGCTCCGGACCAATGGGAGCCCCCCGCGTGCCCAGAGATCCGGGCGAGGGGAGGGGCAGAGCTGTTGGAGCGAGCGACGCCCATCGGCCTCGCGTGCCGCCGCCATCATGAAAAAGGGCAGGTACGGGCTCCGTATGGGCTTCAGAGTCGCCCGCCATTTGTGCTTGGCAGACGCCCCGGAGACCTTCTGCTGCCGGGGCGTGCCCTGCCCTCACCTAATATGGCCGGCGGAGGAGGCGGTCACGTGCTCGCGGGGCTGGCGCTGCCGCTCCCGCGCTGCCCTCTGCGGAGCGGCCACGTGGGCGCGCGCGCGGTGAGTGCGGGACGGGCCGCGGGCGCTGCCCGGGCCGGCGGGGCGGGCGGCAGGCAGGGAGGGAGGGATGGAGCAGCGCCCGAGCGGGAAAGCCGCCAGCTGTCCGTGCCTCTGCTGCAGCCGGGCCAGAGGGCGTTCCCCGGAGCCCCGCAGCGCGCTGCCAGGCGGCCGCCCCAGCTCTCCGCCTCCCGGGCGCGGGAGCTGTGGCGTGGCGGGAGGGAGCGCGGCCGGGCAGGGCAGGGCAGGGCAGCCGCCTCCTGAGGGGTGTGCGCGGGGCGCGGTGCCTGCCCCTGCCGCGGGGCCTGGCGGCCTCGGGGCGGCGCCGGCGACTGCAGGAGCCGGGTGGTGTTTGGTCTCGGCCTGAAGCCCTCACAGGAGCCGCCTGAACACGGGCGGCCCTTCAAATCCGCCCAGCTGGGCAACTGCGGGGCTGGCTCGGCTGGGCTGGGCGGGTGCGTGGCCGGGTGCCCCCTGCTGTGGCCGGGGCGCCCGGGAACGATGGGGGTGCGGGGAGGGTGTTCGGCTTGGATTTGGGTAGTTTTCTGTCGAGAGCCTTCTGCATGTTTATTCCCCGGCCGCAAGAATGCCGTTTCTTTCTCTAACGCTCTGTCGTGTCTTTGTGTCTGGTAGTGTCTCACACGGTATTTCCTGCCTTCACCTTCTCTCGCTCTCTTTTTTTTTTTTTTTTTTTTTCCCCTCCTGTTTTTGGTGGGGGCTTTTTGTTTGTTTGTTTAGTGTTTTGTTTGTTTGTTTTTTTTTTGGGGGGGAGGGGGGGTTCAGTCTCGAAATTCGCTAGAAAGTGTATATAAGAATAGCAACTGCCGTTTTTTCCAGGTTTTTTTTGTTGTTGTTTTTTTTCTGATAAAGAAGGAAAAGCAATCCCAGTAACTACAAGCTTTAAATCTGACCTCATTGAGGTGTTAACTCTAGAACAGACTTGAAAGGGCTATTAAATCCTAGGAAAAAAGCCATGGAAATTTAAGATAAAACTAAATGGGTTTTGCCAAAGCCAGATCAAGCTAAAGACGGAAGACCTTATGCTGGGGTGCGCTTGGTGGTTCTGCTTAGATGCCTCCATGTGAGGGAGTGAAATGACTCTGTAGACGATTTAACATGCAGTTTGGCTGCCAGACTCTATCATAGCTTTTCTGAAGTGTGTCTGGAAAATGTAATTGAGCTAAATATGGGAGATTTTTCATGGGAAGAATAAAAAAATGTGAACTAACGATACTTCCACTGAAAAAGTATAAAACAGCAACAAACCATTTTTAATGGAAGTACCTCAGCTTTTTTTTTTTTTTCTCCTTCCGTGAAAACTTTTTTTTTCCCCCCCCACCCAGTTTAATCCCAGGAGAAGATGAATCCTTTGAGTTAAAACCCCCTGATCGTCTATGATTCAGTCTTGATGTAGTTTCGGGGGGGGGGGGGGGGGCTGTAATCAGTTGTAGAGGCCTGAGGAGGATTCTTCTGAAGTTGCCAGAATGTACTCAGTGGACAAACCTATGTGTATTTGCTTACGATTATTCCTCTAAGATTAATTATTAAATTATTTTTAAGTGAAAAACTGTTTCTGTGGTTTTGTCATTTAAAGAACAAAAAACTGTAATTGCAAGTATTTGCTTTTACATAGAAAATTTATTTTAATGATCAAATTCAGTGTCTACTTGTCTTGATAAATTCCACTTGAATTTTGATCCTTGTCAGCATCAGTTTTCAACAGAGCAAGTTATCTTGAGTCTTGACAAGATCACTGAATTTATTAGGCTTTATCTCAGAAACCTGGGTGTTGTCTTCATGTTTTGGTTTTTTATCTTCTAGAACTTTTCCCTTCAGGGAATTTCAGTATTTATAATGCATATAATTATCTTGAAGATGTACAAATATGCTGGCATGCTTACTTTTTTAGGCATACAAAAGGATTGGTGTCAAGATTTAAAAAAAAAAAAAAAAAGCTTGTGATAAACTGTGTGTGGGATATGTAGCTTCACTTTCATTCTGATTTAGGAAGTTGGTGACTGATTACTCATGTGGTTATCAGCTAAAGATACCAAGAGCAGGCTGTGTTGTAGATCAGTCAGAGGATAATGAATGCAGTATTTATAGGGGATGGTAACAACTCGTTATGCAGATGATGTAGTTTAGAAGGGAAAAATAGGACTTATTGACCTTTGGGTCCTTTTATAAGGATTTATTGGGTCCTAAAATACCTGTAGAATTAAGAAGCTGTGAATTTGGAGTCAAGAATACCTACTTGGAATATGAATATGCTGTTTCATCTGATGCATGAGCTGCTCAAGTGCCCTGTTGCTGTGTTCAACAGTGGATTGACCCTTCAGTGTCCATTTTTCTCCTCAGTTAAGTTTGGCCAGAAAGATGAGATTCTTCTGTATTTATTAGAATTCGGCAAGATTGCCTTCTGTAGACAAGAATTTGTGCAATATAAATTGCCCTGTGCAAGGACTTTAATTCCTGCCAGACAGTTTTTGAGATATCCTGGTGTCAATTTCATGCCTCTTTCTCCTGGGAAAAGGATTCTGTTGTAGCAAATGCCATTGCTAGCCATTCTTGAAAAGGCACAGGTAAAAAAGGCTAGTCCCACTTCCTGGGATGAAGGGTTTGTTTAGGCTCCTGACAATGCTCTTGTCTTTGAGCCCAGGCTTAGAGTTTCAGTTACAGTCTGCAGCAGAAGCAATAATCAGAAAAAGAGATGCAGTCGGTGAGATATTTCAAGTAATATGGAGATACATACAATTTACAGGAAGTACACAAATTTCAGGATTTTTTGGTGCTAGTTGTGAATACAAGGAACATGAGCTCACTAATTTTTACTAATGAGCAGCACAAACATCAGGAAAAGGTAGCTCTAGGACACAGTTGCTAAATGAACCTGGGAAATCTGCCAGCTATCTTACATCTGTTTGATGGACATATTTAGACCAAAACAGAGGAGAAAACATCTCTAACCAAAACTCCTTTGTACCTTAAAAGTGCTGGTTTTGAAATTTTGTCTCTCTGAGAACAGAGCAAGAATAACAATAACATCTTGTATTTTATTAAATTGCAAACTTACAAAAAATTGGGAAGCTTAAATTAAAAAAAACCCACAACATGAAATAGATTTGCTCTGGCATCACCTGGACACATGACTTTATCATAATGATAAAATACAACATAAATACTACCATAAGAGTGGCTCAGCAGTGTTATGAAATAAAGCACTGGGGAGAGTTGGCCTTCATTTATAGGTACAAGTGTGAAGTATGGAGTACAGAATGTCTCTTGCCAAAGTGACATGTGTGGGTGCCAGAGGGGATTTGTCCTACTCTGGCCAGGTCCAGACCTAGCTGCTGGCAAACCCAGGAGATCAAAGTACTCTGTTTTGAATAATTTCTCTTCCTTGTGGATTCTCTCACAGTGATTTTGGAGCCCTGAACAAACAAGAGAGTGTGTTTTAAAGATCATGTGTAAATCCAGTGTGCAGTTAAAGTGAGGGTAGGTTACAAAGCTGTCTGTCCCACAAATCACGAACAACTCAGGTGACACTCAGCAGTGGCACAATGTGGAATACGAAGGGATATACTTTCTTAGGTAGGGTCCATGTTGTCTTGAGGTTTTTTTAGGTGGAGATTAAAACAACTATATTTACAGATGGTGGCATAAATTCTGAAATGCTTCTGAATATATTTTTGACTACCTAAATTCATTGAATGTATTAAAAAAAATCCTGGATTTTTTGACTTGCTAGTCTTAGTTTAAACTTTTTGACTGCTGTAGTACATTTTCCCTGCATTATCATTCTTTTTGTCTGGTTGTACACTTCATGCCATGTTGTGTAATTTCTTTTTATTTTCTTTTTAATAATAATAGAATATATCTGAATTTCAAGATGGCTCAGAAGAGGAGCTCAAGTGGGCGATCATTCCCGTTGCTGCTGCTGCTTATTGCGGTGGCTTTTGTTCATTTAACTGTCTGTCCTTTTACAAAAGTGGAGGAAAGCTTTAACCTACAAGCTATTCATGATGTGGTGTACCACCAGCTGGACCTAGATAAGGTAAATTGAAAATAATGTCTTCATTTTTGGACTGTGTTAAAGATGGCAATTCCCTGCAGTATCTGTAGGATAAATGTGTTAATATGTTTTATTTTCCTTTGTTTCTGATTTTCCTATTTAAGTAGATTCTCCTTTTTGCAGTATGACCATCATGAATTTCCTGGAGTTGTCCCAAGAACGTTCCTTGGACCAATTTTTATTGCTGCTCTTTCCAGCCCAGCCATCTATGTACTTTCTGTGCTAAGAATGTCCAAGTTTTATTCCCAGCTGATAGGTATGAGAATTTTTATTCTCAGAGATGTCACCTTTTAGAGTGACAGTTAAAACATCATTGCTAAGTCTGGATCAGTGGTTAACTTGTGATATTCTTTTCCACAATAAAGGAAAACCCAAACTATGGTGCCTGGGGGCCAGTATGGCCATTCTGCTTCCTCTTTGGCAAGTAACTAACAGCACACAGAAAGTCTGTGCTAGCAAATGTCAGGCAGAGTAGAAAAAGCAAGTGTCTCAAGTCTCTTCAGGGAGTACACTCCCATGTACGCTTCAGAAAGGATCGTTAACTTTGGCATGGAAGCATTGACCTTTGCAGAACTACCAGAAACATTAAAAGTGGATTAAACTAGATAAACTAAATGGAGTTTTGTTTAGCTTTTTGCTTCTTTGAAGGTAGTTGTATTGTGATATCTTAAGTGTTAATCTTCAGAATGTCTTTCCATTACATTATATAACATGGCCACTCATCAGTGATCCATCTGATATTACTCTTTGATTCCTGTTTTTATTCTGATAGTTCGAGGAACTTTGGGGCTCAGTGTGATTTATACATTATGGAAGCTGCAGAAAGAAGTTAGAAAACAGTTTGGAGCAACTACAGCATCAATCTTCTGTCTCATCACTGTTACTCAGTTTCATTTGATGTTTTACTGTACAAGAACCCTCCCTAATGTGTTTGCACTTCCATTTGGTAGGTATTTCATGGGAGAAAAATTTAAATTTAAAACTTTTTTCAAGTGTATCAGTAGTTAAAACAGGAAAAATATGGTCATACCAAGTTAACATATCTACTTGATTAAATTGTGTGTAACAAGACTAGAAAGCTTGAGATTTCTTTCTCTTTTTTTACCATATATACTTACAATGACTGTTGAATCAAGTTTTATTGAATGTGAGTGCATGTGGTTTTTTTCAAATGGCTTTGATTAGCTAGAGGTTTGAGTATACATGTCTAATGCATAAAGCATAGAGCTATGAAAAGGGATGAGGTACACCTGTAGTTCAAAAACATCCTGTGAACTTGGCCTGCACAAGAAGGGACTTTCTCATGTGATTGTAGCAGAAATTCCTACTGCAATATCTCCACTTTCATCTTCCAAAGTGTCGACAAATGCAGCAGTTTCTATACTTAAAGTAAAAAAAAAAAAAAAAATCAAAGTCAAACTCTTCTCTGTGTATATTGTTTTCTCCCAGAGCTGATGAAGAGGAAGATTAATCACATGTGACAGATATTAACTGAGTCACTAAATGCTTCAGTGCAAGTTGTTCAGCTAATAAAATTGTTAAGTTTACGTAAGAACCTGTATAGATGAGAAATGAGAAACAAAACCAGATGAATTGTCAGATGAACTGTGTACTAATGTCTCATATAATTTCTGCATATTAAAAAATACAAGTTGTTTCATGATTTTGTATCTTAGTATTTCACATTTTCCTTAGGATCCTGAGGACTTTACTATGTTGAGTTTTAAACTATAAGTAGAGTCAACTTCATCTGTAGAAATATGGTGTGTCCCACCTAATCACACAAATGAATTTATAGGTCTTTCTCCCTCAGCAGTAATCTGTAATCTCATTTTTATTTGAAATGGGTTTATTATGAATATAAAATACGCTTAACAAGAGAATATACTAACTGCCCAGCTGATATTGAGCAATAATAATTATGAATTGTCGTTTGAGAAGCTTTTACTATTTCCTTAAGGTTTGGTTTTCTTTCCCTCCCCCCCCCCCAATAGCTATTAAATATACTGCTAGAAAGAGTTTCTGTCTTCCCTCTGTGGTTATACTTTTCTTTATTACTTAAGCATCAACAGTATAAAGCTGTGCATTATTCCAAATTACAATTCTTCTACAAAGGAAGAATTTTTGGAGTAGAAATGGTACGAAGACCAAGAGAGGATGGGTGGGAAGTTAGAGGAACAAGAAAATAACATAGTGTTACCCTTTAGAAAATAAATAATTCAGTATGTTGGATGATGTGTTTTGGGGTTTTTTGATTTGTATGTTTTTTTGCAGTGCTTCTGGCATTGACATTTTGGATACAGCAAAAGCAAAGGCCATTCATTTGGTTCTCAGCCTTGGCAATTATAGTCTTCAGATCAGAGCTCTGCATATTCCTAGGCCTCATGCTCCTTGTGACGTTATTAACTAAAAGAATCTCCATTTTCAAGGTGCTTTCCCATGCTGTTCCTGCAGGAATGTTTTGGTTGGGTAAGTGTTTGCTTGGAATAAAGCAAATGACATTAAGTTCAAGAGAAGCCTGGGCTTTTGACTGATTTATCTGTTGAAAGGCCCTTAAGGGTTTTTTTTTTTTGGGGGGGGGGGGGGGGGGCGGGGTGGGGAGAGTAAGTGGGGTGTTTTGAGTTGTTCTGTTTTAGTTTGATTCTATTTGCTAATAATATGACAAGATTTTTATTGCTTTGAAAATCTCTGTGTGAGGAAATAGATGTGCACAGAGCAGAGAAAGCTACTGAGGCCTCTGTCTTTAGATGCTTATAATGTCCTGATCTTAAAGTGGCTTAGATATGCAAGTTGACTACAGTACAATTAGTACCTGGCTGAAGCTACTTTTGCATATTAACGGTTGTAGTATCTATTGCCATGGTGATAAAGTGAGTCCTAGGATAAAATACAGCAGTGTGAGAGACAGATACACCAAGCAGGAGGGTTGTGGGGAGAGTTGCAGTTCAGCTCTATTAACAGCTTAAGTGATCTCCATGCTGGAGAGGTTGAAAAATTCCCTTGTCTCTACCCATGGGTGGAAGACCCATGTGTGTACACACATAAATACTCTAAGCTGCTCTGCCAACCTACCTAATTAAAAACGCTGTTGTCAGAAATGTGATGATGTCCCTTGCATAGAGTGCACAATAGAAACACTAAATAATTATGCCAGGTGCATTTGGAGGCACCTCAAGATGTAAAAGTTTGGAGATCCAATGGGAATTAACTACTGGCACTCCCATTTCCTATCTGAGCAAAATCCTTAAATACCCGAGCAGTTTTCACAGAGCTGAGTGGAGGAGATAGGGCTGACGGTTTTGCTACTTTCTTTTTGCCTTTTGTCCCTTATTCTCCTTCTCCCTCCACCTACTAAGTAGTAGCAAACTTACTGATTATTTTTTCTAACCCAATGCAAAAAATTGTAGCTTTACAATAAAAATTTATTTAGTACTATTTGAAGTTAATATGAGCTTCTTATTCATTACATTTAATGCTCTTAATACTCGTATAAAACAAACCTTTTTTTTCATACCTGGGGTTGGAGTGGAGTGAATCCCAATTGGACTCGTGTCTAAAATGCTTCTTTTAAGGCTTCTGTTCAGAAGTGCGTCCCTTCTCTGCATTTCCCCTGCAAGACAGACATATTCAGCCTTCTCTGTGGTTTTGGGTGAGGCTTACAATGCATGTTTTAGTTATGTTGGTCTCAGTATGCTGTATATGTGCTTTTCAGATGTGTTAGTTTGCTTTTCCCTGGTTTTTAGTTGATGCAGATTTGTATCTCTTTAATTCTTTTAGGGCTAACAGTTGCTGTGGATTCTCTGTTTTGGAGGCAGCTTGTGTGGCCTGAGGGGAAAGTGCTCTGGTATAACACCGTTTTAAACAAAAGTTCCAACTGGGGTGTATCCTTTGAAACATCCAGAGAAAAAGAACACTAACAGCCGAAGACTTGATATGACTTATTCCTGAGACTCAGGGGTTTAGATTCTACGTTTCATTGTTTAAAACTTACTAGATAATGTCTCTTTCTTAGATGTTTCTGAAAACTTTAAGTCTCTGCTAACTTTTTTCTTGCCTTTTTGTGTTCTACCAATAGAAAGCCAGGTTTATTCCCCTTGGTTTTTCATGTTGCCCATCATTTGTGCAATTTGATGTGCCTCTGTTGGGTAATGTGAGCATAATTAAGCAACTGCTTTTAGTTCTCCAACGATAAGACAGGAAATGAAAGGCTGGAAGAATGTGTATCCAAAAAGTATGCTGCATATTGGCAAAGTTTGTGGGTATTAATGTAAAGAATAGTTACTTGACTTGTTAGCAGTGAAAGCATCCTTAACTCTCTTCACCTTGAAGACCTCTCCCTTCTTGTGGTATTTCTATTCAGCCCTGCCTCGTGCTTTGGGATGCAGCATAGTATTTGTACCTTTAGGGGTAACAGAAAAGAGAACTCGGATTTTACTTTTGCCAGCACTGGGCTTTATTTTCTTGTATTCATTTCTCCCACACAAAGAGCTGCGTTTCATCATCTATACTTTCCCTGTTTTCAACATAGTGGCTGCTAAAATGTGCTCACGAATGTAAGTTCAAAATCCTGTTTGTGTGTTGGTTTTTTCCCCTCTGAAAATGCAAAAGGAAAACTATTAGTACTATCTTTATGCACTTTTTTTCTATCTTGAACTCTGGATCATATTGAAATATTCATATGCTGTAGAAAGGAGATCGAGGTCTTTGTACCCATTTGACTGCAGAGAGAAGTGGAAACAGAGAAAAGTCAAAAGTCAATGTTGTTGAGACTGTATGGGAAGTCTGGAGGAGAATTGAGAATAGAGCCCTAATTTTACCAATTTATTTTATCTACCAGAAAAAAATACATATTCCAGTGTACTCCTGAGCTGTTAATGCAACTTAACCTCAGGAGATAGTTTAATACATAGGCAAGGCTTGTGAAACATGGAGTTAAATAGTTATGTTTGGGTATATTGAGTAATAAACAAGTTGAAGTTCAGAGTTTAGCTTCTCTAAAAGAAAATATATTCATAGCTGAAGTTTTTAAACACAGAAATGCTTAGCTTTATTGGTAAGTTTGTCTTAGTTTTATTAATGAGCATATTCTAATTTAAATGTCACTAGAAGTTAATCTTCTAGAAATTGGCAATTAATGCATGCCATACAGGATTAATAAAATTGGCATTAATCTTTATTATCTAGAAATAGAGTTTCCATAACAGTTTTGTCACAGTAGTCAGTGGCTGGTATGAAAGAAGATAAGTTTATTCTTCCTTGTTTTTTCTCTTCCTCAACAGTCTGAATAACTACCGGAGATCCTGGCTGAACAAACTTGGATCTTTGTTTATTATAATGCATCTTCTACTTAATGCTATTTATTCAGGAACATCTTTATATGTTTCACATTTCAATTATCCTGGAGGCGTGGCAATTCAGAAGTTGCATGAGTTGGTACCTTCAACAGCAGGTATGTAAAGCTGGCATAAGGTCTTTTCATCTAATTTCAATTTCAATATATCTTTTCATGTATTGAATACTTCTTCCAACTAGGTACATGCATATTCTTTTTTACTATTTTGTCAATTTATTATTAATCAGAGTGTACTTGGAAGAAATTTGAAACTGTATTCTATTTTCTTTTTTTATGTAGATGTCTCTGTTCATATTGATGTGGCTGCAGCGCAAACAGGAGTTTCTCGGTTTCTAGAAATCAATTCCGATTGGAGGTATGTTCTGAATGTGGTATTTTGATCTGAGGACAGTAGCCTGCTTTGGCAAGGTGGCATCATTTGCTTTTCAGGATGAAAACCAAAAAGATAGGCACCTTTCTGATTTTTAGGCCTTCCTCTTGAGCTGAAGCATAAGTTTTTAATTTAAATGAAAATAATCTTTAAATTATTCATTAGAAGGTGACACAAAACCTCCCTTCATACTGCACAAAACAGAAGCAACACAAGCAGATTTTGATTTAAGAAGTATTCTGAGCATAGAGTTCTTTTTTCCCAGTTACAGTATTCAGGATCAGATGAACAAGCATAATTTAATTCTTGGTATGCTGAGAGATAAAAGTACTTTGGAAGTAAATCAGAAGGGGAAAGAATGCTTCCAAGGGAATTACAAAAATCATTGCTCTTGCTATGCTTTTTTATTTCCAAGCACTCTCATGATCGTACAGGCTGTTTAAAGCCTTCACAATTACCTATCTTCTGTTTATTTCAAATTGGGTTTTTTGTATGTTGAACCTAGAGAAAGTCTTAAACCATGAATCAGGAGGAGACATTAAGCTGCTAGAGTACAGGGGATAGAATGTGGATGATAGCTAAAACGTTTCAGTCTTTGGGGTTTTTAAATATACTTAAATACACATACTATTCTGAATACAACTCTACTCTCTCAGTAGTGCTTCATTCCAGTGAGCTTTTTGAGTTGGTGAGTGTTGGATTGCTTTGGGTTTGTAAGGCTTGTAAGGCCTAGTGGGATTGTAAGGTAAATTAATAATATCCCTGTCACTGATTGATATTTTTTAGTGTTGCAGCTACAGAGCAATTTCTCTCTCACATCTATCTGTACTCAGCAAAACAAAGGCTCAAGGAAGGGCTGATTCAGCATAAAGTTTCACTTTGAAACAATCAGGCAAAATCCACAACTGATCATCATACACAGGACTACTCCTTGGTCTGACAACACAGTAGTGCAAAGTCTAGTGGCACCAACTTTCCATTTTCTCATTGTACCAGAAAGTGACAGCCTTTCAGATGGATGAGCACTAACTTAACATTGTCATAGACAGTGTGTGTCAGGTGGAAACAGATTAGGGATGGGGTGGCTGTGAAAGCTGAATCATCAGATAACTGCAATCTATAAGTACAAGTGTCTTAAAGTTATCAGCTTTCAGTAGTGTGCTCAGATTAGATCTATTTGCCTCAAGAAAAATGCAAGCAATCTATTATTTTTCTTCAAAGGATGATTGAAAGGAGCTTGATGCAGGTTCTTACATGGAACAGGTGTTACAATCTTGTCTTCAATTAGTGCAGTCTCTTTGAACCCTGAATAAATATGCTGTGTAAGCTTAAAGTATTTAAAAATAATAAAATTCAGAAATGCTTGTAGCCAGATGAAAGGCCTTTTACTTGCTGATGAAGAAAATGTGAAATTAGTAGTTGGTAAGGTTGTTACAAAGTAATGCTGTTCCTTCTGCCAGTTTGGATTTATCTACCAACCTAAGGGTTATTGTGATATTTTTGAAAATAGCGGGTGAAATTACCATACAGTTGTTTCAGAAGAAGAAAACACCTGTTCAGTGTGCAGAGTCTAATTCTGCATTATATGGTGTATTTAGTGACACTTAGGAATTCTGTCAGCCCGGGGTCTTTTCTGAGTTGTCAAAATTTTAGTTAACAACCCACACAAAACCTCTAGTTTTCTGTAAAGTACTCCCTTCAAATATCTTAAATGTTATTGACTGCCGTGTCAGGCAGCATTACAAAAATATCAATAGAGATTTTTTTTAGGGAATTCAAGCATAAGAGAGGCCAGGCCTGCAAAGATGTAGGCTGGATTTAATCCTAGGTGCATTTAAGGGTATGTAGGGCTGGGACTGCACTGCTTCCCTACCTGTGTCCACCTCTGCAAGGAGAGTCATGGCCTGTGTAAGATGCCTGTGAAACGTGTCAAAGGATTCAGGTGCCTAAGAATAGGAGCTCCAATTGCTGGTAGAAAACAGTTCACAGAACAGGGCAACAGAAAAGGTGAAGAATGGGACACTGCTCTTCACTCAGGTTACAGAGCCTAACAGTGGTTTATGGAGTGTTTTGGAGTGAACTTAGCTTTCTTCTCCTTTGAAGTTGCTGGACTGAGGACTCAATCAGGCTGCCATGTCCAGTATGAATATCCGAACCCTTAAGCTATAAATGGCACCTGACTCTCCTCAGTGAATGAACAAATAACTATTGCAAAGTAGAACTTCGTCCTCATGAGACAGTGAGAGAGATCTGTCTCAATTCCTAGAAGATTAAAATGGGTTCATACAGCTCTTAAGAGATAATGAACTTCAGTTCTGGGCTTAGATCAGATGAAAAGTGGCTGAAATTAGATCTTTCACATCTCTGTCAAATGGGTAAGTCACTTGTTTTCTCATCCTGTAAATTCCCCCAACAGCTACATTGAACGTTGAATCCTAGACTGAATCCTTTTAAGAAGTAGCTGTAAGTGTACATAATAAATAGTCCTAGAACTCAGTTGTTACTTTTTAATTTCATATATAATTTATATGTATCCTAGTACTTAAACTGTTTATAAAAGCTGACCCAAAGTGACCTGCCCAAACATGTAGTAGATAAGGGAACGGAACATAGAAATAACCAGTGCCAAATTAGTACTGTGATTGCCAGGCTCTTTCTCTCCTCCAGTGTTCAAGGAGTTCTTCTCCCTGCTATTCTCTGAGGCTCCTACTCTAATGCATGACTACCAGAAGAAAAAGTTTTCTGCTTAAGTACCACATAAAGTATTTTTTAGAATTACTAAAAAAACCCCACGAACAAACAAGCAAAAAACTCAAACAAAACAAAAGCCACAAATTTCTCCAATTGCAGTTCTTGTAGAGTAAAACTTAAAAGTTGGTCCGGTTTCATACAATCTTAGGCTTTGGAGTTCTTTGTCCACTGAATTGAAATAGGGAACTAGTAAGAAATTTTCTAGGAGTCACGATTTATATCCCAATAGCAGCAGAACTTGCTGAACTTCATGGAATGACTGAGTCCTTACATACTATTTCCTCCTCTAGTACTACTTAATCAGGAGAGATAACTGAGAATGTAAGTTCCTTTTTGTGTTTCATCTTGGATGCCACATGCCTCTGCAGTAATGGCTATCTTTAATAGGTAAAGCAAGGAATAAAAATAAATCTTCTTTATTCTTTACAGGTATGATAAAAGAGAAGATGTTAAACCAGGAGACCAGTTGATGTTTTCTTACACACATATACTGATGGAAACAAATCCTCTTCAAATATCACATTACAAGACAACCCACAGGCCACTGGCAAATATACCTGGCATCAGTAAAATTGGGTTGAACCTTACTGCACTACCTCCTTTTACTTTAAACTTGAAACCAAAATTAGTACTGTTGGAAAAACTTCCTCTATCATCTTGACTGTGAATTTTAAGTAAGTCTTTTGATGTGATTTTGCCAATGACTGAACTATATAAGACAGCAGCAAATCATTCCAGCATTGCAACTCGGCTTCTGTGGAAAGGCACGGACAATCTCTGTACTGCTTGGTATTTAGTTCTGTCCCGTTTCTTACATAAATAATACAGTGCACTCCTAGTCAGTATGTCCTCAGTATACTGAGTTGTATTGTTAGGTATGTTTGAGAGAGGTTGCCTACAAGTTCAGTGATACTAAGTAAAATCTGTCTACTTGGTTTGGTAGTCTGTTTCATCATGTAGCACAGGTATGTCCTAATTGTCCTATATAAGATATAAAATCAACAGGTTTGTGCTAGGGCAATAATTTGGTATGTAATCTATGTGTGCAAAGATGTATTACTTAATGTATCTGCAGGATTGTAACCCCCTCAGCTGTCAGATTGCCTGTGTGAAACCTAATAATATTATCAGCGTAGGAAAGCCAAATTCATCATAGCTTTATCATAATACTTAATTGTGACCTGTAGGCTACCAAACTAATGAAACATCCACTTCAAAAGCAGTTGGAGCTCTTGACAAGCGCTGTTTCATAACAGATTTGAGTACTAAGGATGATTATCTTCATTCCAACTGCTCATGAAAAAGCAGTAACTTGGATTTACCAGGAAAAAGAGTTTTTACAATAATGTTTCCCCTCTTCTGCTGTAATGATACCTTAATTTGCAGTGCAAAAATTTACTTGTGAAAATGTCCACTTTAGGATAGGGGCTGTTTTCCTTTTTTTATTAAGTAATCCCTTTGGAAAGAAGTACTCTAATGTGCCATGTGCTGCATTCTATAAACTAGAGTAAGATTGCATGCTCTGTAGTTTCTTTATTAGATGTTTTTGTTAAGGATGTCTGCCTAGATTGCTGAATCAAACAAGGAAAAAAGGTTAGAATTCTGGTTAGGACCAGGTGTAAAATGACTGAAGCTCGATTAGTGTAAAATGTCAGAATCAGTGAAATTATCACAGGCAGAAAACTATTCCTTGCTGACTGAAAACTTGAGTAAAATATAATTATGGAAAAAGTGGTTTGGGGGTGTTTTGTTTTTTCTTTTTATTCTAAACTTGCTTGATTCAGGAACTACCTTTACCTGTGTATGTTTCAGGTTTTGGGACCATGTTTTCTTTTTATCCTCTAGATCATGTATCAGTGTAACTGATCTGGTGGGGTGGAGCCTGCTCCCTTGTGGGTGGCTGTTGTTGCCCAGGCTTCCTTGGCTGAGCATATCTGGCAAAGTCAACCTGCAGAACTTGTTGGTCCAGTCTCTGGCTGCTCTTGAAATTTAAATCATTCAAATATTATCTATTTGACTTGTCTTTGGAAGAAAATGTAGCTTCCTCCAGAGCCAGTTTGAACATCAAACAATTCTCAAGAGACAGAAGGAAATACATATGCAAATAGCTGCAAAGTTGGAACCACACAGAGGAAAACTTTTGTTTAAGGATGTAGGTAGGCTTTCATGTTAAGGCTAATCATTGACTTCATGTAACTCCCCCACACTGGAATACACAACTCAGGAACCCAAACTAAAATTTCTCCTGCCCTGGTTTATACAAATTGGTTGTGGGTGCTCCAGCTTTCCAAATCCCCAGTTGTCAGAATCCCTCTGTAGGAACTTGCTTCTGTTACCTACAGAGAAAACTTAGGGCTACTGTGTGTGCAGAATAGGCATCTCAAGCTACTGTCTGAGTAGCTATATGTATGACTATGTAGACAGGAGGCATTTGAAGAGTTTCATCTTGCTGAATCTCGCATTCATATCATGTAGTCCTTCTACAGACTTATTCTGGTGTGTAGGTGCTACCTGTGGGACTTAAACCAATGATGGTGTTCAGCTGTGGAGCTTGTGTACTACTGTTCACAGCCTCATCATCCACAGAAATAGAAGCCATCAGCTCAAACTGGCGTTTTACTCTATTTGTTTGGGGTAGAGAAAGGTAAAATACATACAAGGAGACAGGAAAGAGATACTGAATTGCAGTTTTGAAGAATATCTGAAGTTTATTTGGGTCCTGTTACATTTGTTCTCCATATGTGGTTATTCAAAGTGCTTTGTTTGAAAATCTGGAACTTTGGTTTTGCAGCTAAAAGGGCTAGATTATTACCCAGGCAGTGCATGGAGCACTATAGTACCTGTGGCTATATGACCTCTGTAACAGCATGTATCAGGGCAGGTTTAAGTTAGATAATAGGAAAAGGTGCCCAGAGGGTGGCTGGGCACTGAGCAGGCTCCCCAGGGAAGTGGTCACAGCACCAGCCCGACTTTGAGAAGTCCTGTGCAGGACTAGGAGTTGAACTTTGATGATCCTTGTGTATCCTTTCCAACTCATGTATTCCTTTCTAACTATGATTCTATGGGTAACTGCCTCAGACACAGGCCATGAATATTATGGTGGCCCACACCTGGAATAAGCAGGGGCAGCTGGTGAACTGGAATGAAGATCACTGCAGTTTTTCTCTAAAGACTACTTGAATAAAACAAGCAATCCTTGGAACAGAAACTAAAGCTATCTCTCCTTTCTCTTAAATGAATCTTCTCATCTCCAAGTCTTGTGTTGCCTTTCTTTAGTTCCACAAGAACAGTAGAGCTTATTTTCTCCTTTAATATAAATTCAGTGTACTTCTATGGAGGAGAAAAATGTGTGAGTTTAAGTTCCCTTAAATAGAAGAAGGCATAAAGGAAGTCTCTTGCTCCTTCTACAAACCTGAAGTGGGGTATTACAAGTTCTGCATTTGGGGAACATAGGAGGAACTATCAAGTTACTGAATGAATGGGGCAGGTAGGAGGACAGAGACTGAACACTTGGAATTTTTGAAGAGACTTTAAAGTAATAAATTTCTCATGCCTATTTAAGTTCTTAAAAGAAAAACACCTTTTGCCTTGACTGATTACAATCCTACCCTAAAGTTCAGCTTTTCTTAAGAAAAGGAGAAATAAGGTGAGCGTATTGCATTAACTGAAGGTTGATTTAACCTGAATAAAGCAAAAGATGGATAGTACAGTTCATTTATAATGCTGCTACAGAATGAAATTTATTTTATGGTGTCTTGTTTAAACTCCCCAAGAGTCAAATGTTGTGTAGCATCATACATTGCTCTTTCAAGTCTGACTTAATTTCTTGGCAGCAATGTTTGTTCCTGTAAAAAGTCCAACAAGTTATTTGGACAAGAACATGTCTTTTCACATGGAGAAGGTAAATAATCAGTCTTACATCCTAAGATGTAGAACATTCTTGTTAGAGAACTAAGTAACTGCAGAACTTGCCAATAGAGGACATTTCTGGAAGCTGAAAGTAAAAGCTTCGAAAGAAATGTAAACTGATAACTCTTGCACCAAGAACTGGAAAAAATCAGACAATATTGACCTTATACCTGCCCTGAGTACTTGTTATGGGTCTTCTCTCTCAAGCTAAATCAGGGTGAGGAGATACAGAGAATTGTATTGGATCTGACATCAAATACATTTATCTGCTATCACTGAGGAAAAACCAGAACATCTCAGGTTCTTCCCTTGTTTGTTCATCAGAACACAATCTCAGTAGAATCTATTTGTGCATTCTGAAACTGAGCACAATCCTTTTCTCGCTCCCTGGCCATTTCACACATCACTAGTGAGACAGATCACACATTCAGAACAAGCTTGAGATTGTGCTGCCACTTCTGCAGTTACAGTTGTTCCAGGACCATTCTTACTTTCCTGAATACTTCTAGTTCTTCCCATAATGTTAAGGAGCTTGAAAACTGATGAGTTCTTAGCATTGGTTTGCTGTATCAATTTCAATGCAAGAAAGTGTTTCCCTTGCATCTGACAGCATTTTTTCATAACACAGAAATTCCAGAAATTACAGCCTACTGTTGTTTCCCATTGATTTATGTGGTCACTCTTTCTTACATACTCCCCTTGTACCACCACCCTCAAAGACCTTTTCTTTGTAGTATTCAAAGGCTCTTGTACAAGTGACTTCACTTTCTGTTTGCAAGAAAAGAAAACTTTTCATCAAGCTGAGTTTATCACTGATCTAAGCAAGAGTGTTTAGCCACAGCTATCTCAGTGAGCTGGTTACGTAATTAGTCTCAGCTATGCAAAAACAAATGTTAAGAGGCTGTTAAACAGTGATACATGAAATGTATCACTGTCTGCTTAACATGTGACACCGAAGATTAAAAAGGTATTTGCAAAAATTCCTTAAGCTAAATAACCTCTACAAAGGTTTTCTTCATTTCCTATTTATATATGTATAATTTCAAAGTGTAACTGGTCCAGTTTGTATGCAGCTACTTTAGATCAGCTCTTCAGATAAACATGAGCAACTAACTATTTAGTTGCTCATTTCAGACCTTTATGGTAGAAAGGGCCACCAGTGTTTCCTCTGAAATTTTACATCTTACTATCATGGGCGCTCTTTTTCACCAATTCTGCATTATTTTAGCTACAACTGCCCTTGGTTCTGTACCAAGGCTTCTTCATCTGTTGGTTTGTGCCAAGTACAAGGTAAAAATGCTGCCTGAAATGGGAGTCCACCTTTTCCTTTAAAACTGCCAACTGAAGTTGGAAGAAGGCATTGATTCCTAGATTAAATAAAAGAATCACGGACAGCTTAAGAAAAGATCCAGTCCTTAGAACCCTGAATTGTGGACATTGCTGTGGTTACTGTTTCTGGTTGGCATACTCATTTTATGAAACCACTTTTGGGTCAGCTTTGCAATGAAACCAAGAAGGTAAAGAGTCACTCTTTCTTCTTGTTAAGAATAAAGCAAAAGATTAATATGTTTGTGAAAGAGAAAAATGCTTAGTTTATAAAATCTAAATAATCTGAAACTAGAAAGTGTTATTTGTTAGTTATGTATTATATATGTGTGTGTATTTAGTTATTTAGTTTTCCTGTATTTGAAGGTACTGTACTGAAAGTTTAATATGGTTCAGCTCTGAATAATGGGAAGGAAGGGGAAAAAAAAAAAAAAAGCCTCCTCTCTTTAAGGGAGAGATCTCAACAACTGTAAACACCTACTGTCATCAATTCAATCAATTACATCCTTACACTGGCCTGTGCACTGCTCTAGCTGAGATTTCAGTTCTTTATAAATTCAGCTACTTTTGGGAAGCAAAGCGAAAGCTATGAGTATTTGTAGTAAATGCTCACTGACTAAATTCTGCAAACATGTTTCCTTCACCTGGACTTGGTGGGCAGGAAAAAAGCCACATATAAAAAGAGGCAAATGTGGGGGAAGCATTATCTCTAGTTTCTGAAGCATAATATACATTTCAATAGATACTTTTCATTATATACCCTTCACAAGACCTGAGCTCTTTGAAAAGGCTGTTGCAGATCTCAACTTCTTCCCCTTCCTACCTTTATTACTACAAACTACTTCTTGATGCAATGTATAGTTGTTACACCTGCCTACTTTTAAAAGAAGCAAAAGCTTTAAGATTTTTATGATGATCAAGTATCATCTACACTTTACTTTCTATGCTAACACTGAAAAAAAGTCAGCTTTCTAAATTTATTTCTGAAGTTGCTAATGCACTTAAAGTATCTGTTTAAGTATCACTGTTGCAGAGTCACCATATCATGCATTAGGGCAGCATCCCCACAGGGATTGGTTGCAACACAAACTCAGGTTGATGAGAACTCCCACTGTTTACAGCTTTATTAGTCTGAGGGAAAGCACTGTAAAAACAGGGGGTGTCTTATCTATTACAAATATGAGAAAGCTTGTAAAAACATAAAATTTTAGCAACCACTGGGAATTTACATTAAAAATAATAAGGCAAACCCAACACAAAACACAGTCACTTGGTAACTTACCTCAAGCTTCAGTGAAAACTTTCACCCTTCTTTTGGAGTCATTTTCTCACAGGCAGCAGTGCCTGATTTGATGCTCCTGTAACTCCTATAGAAGGATCAAGGCTTACAACTGAAAACAGCAACTTTATGTTCTCAGTTTCCCTTATTTTTATTAAGATTTTTTTTTTCCCAATTTTAAGGTCTTTTAGGCCTGCATATTATCTTTTAAAAAATTCTAACATAAGCCTTTAATTCTTAACCAAGCTGACACTGAAACAGTGTGGTCTTAAGACCTAAGCCTTTCAGAAATCCAAACCAAACCAAAATGAAAAAGGGAAATCACAGTTATAAACTAACTTCAGCTCAAATTTAACATTTAAAAATAGTGACTAGTTCTTGTCTTCTCAGGAAATTTTGACAAAAAGCATGACTATACAACTAATTTTCTGTATGACTATGAAACAGATGTCGGGCTACAAAATGCCATCACTACAACTTTCCATACAGGGAGCTTGATAGGAGATACAGCAAAGACTCCTTTCAGAGGAGCCAAGATGCTTGCATCCAGAGAACGGTGATTTTCAGGTGAGCTTGTTCACTGCCAGCATTCCTCCTCATTTGATGTAAGGATCAATGCTTCAAGTCATAGGCTGTATTTACATTCAAGCCTTGAGTGGAAATGATATAATTTGTTTAAAAAGAAAAGTGTTTTTTTCATCCTCTCTCCTCTCCACTGGTTTGGAGAGATTAAAAATCTCCTTTGCAAGGGTCAAGGTTATATTCACAGTTAAAATGTGGAAGAAAAAATTGAGATAATAATTAACCAGTAACCATTTAAACGTTTCCCAATAAGCTGCTTCAAACTCACCTACTTCCAGCTATATATAAACTAGAACAAATTGTTTTATTACTGCAGAAAAAAATGTGTGCTGTTCTGAGTTAACCCTAGAAGAACAGAGATGCTGACTGTTGACAGAAGTAAACATTATCTTTTAAAATACTGCAGGGAAAAAAGCACTGTTAATCTTTCCCAAGTACACTATGTAGTAATTTACTTAAACAGTACACGTATAAACATAACATGGTGGAATAACACTTGGAAATACCTGAAACAGTAAAATGTTTAGAGAAACTACACATGGAAATGAGAGCCACTAGGGAAGTAAGTCAACAAATTTTCCTGAGGTTAAAACAGGTTTTGGAAAATGAAAAGAAGCAGAATCCAGGCTCAAGTCCAAAGAGCTAAATGGAAAACCCGTCTTTTCACACAGCTTGTTCTGTGGTATATTTATGATTACAGTTGTTTGAATTAACTTTTATTCAATGGTTGTCTTAAATCCATCTGAAAAAAAAGGCAGTGTTGACTACCACTGGAAAATTGCAAATAAAATGTTTAATTTCAGAAACTGAGTTCACCATTTATAAATACACTAAAACATAGTAAATGCAAAATTAGATTAGGCATAGGTAGAGTATTTTAACAAAGCTATAACTTTTCTAAAAGGTCATAGGCAAATGATGACTTGTTTCCAAAATGTATTCAATGAAAACTGAAATGAAAAGATAAATCTTTCTAGAGTTAAACTAAGGAGAATGTTCCATTCAAATTAAAATGCTGGCTATTTTTCCATCTTATTTGAAGTTTTAAAGGCTCTATATCCCATTTGCCTGATGGACACCAACAGTTAAGAATCAACCCTACTACATAAAGTTCTAAGCAGTGCACCATATCCATAAGGCTATTACTGAAAACCAGAAGATCAGTTATTTATGTACTAGGAGCTTTAAGAGAGGCTGTTCTACACAACTGAAATTACATTAGGAATAAGGGCTCAATTTTTACAATAGGGACTTTATACTTTTGATGCACTAAAGATTAGAAAAGGCTTCAGAATGACATTAGAATCTTCGTGGTAAGTATCTTGCCTTTTTTTGTACATGTCATTAAATATCAAGCATTAATTCACAAACTTTGAGAGAAATTCCAAAGACCTTTTATAAATACCCAGAATATTTCTGTAATTCACTTAAAATGTAAAACCTGAACAGGAGAACCCAGAATGAGAAGTTTTACTACCAACTGCTGTATAACTGACATTCCATCTCATGTTAAATTTAAAATTTATTTTCAGATATTGAGTCAACAGTCTCCTGTAATCACATCTTCCTCAATAACTCTTTTTGATCCTTTAAGTACTTTAGGGCTTGCAGTTAAAAACACCATATGATAAAAAGACCGCTTGAATCCCATCTTTCACGTACAGCTTTCTTTTGACAACTATAAAACCTGTTTTGTTGCAATTAAAGCAATTTTCAACTAAAATACAGTACCTGGTTTATGGTTTTTACATAATAATTGAATAAAAAACTACAGAATAGAACTGTTTACATCTTTTTTTTTTTTTTTTTTCATTCTATTAAAACAAATGACTGAGCTTTTAAAAGTTCATTTACAATTATGGATTAAAACCTACATAATTTTGTATAATTTGACGAGACAGGCTATCTCTAGTGTGAACTTTTAAAAAACATATATACAATATCTGGCCTGAAGTACTATGAATAAGGCACATGTAGACATATTGAAAGCTGAAAAAAATGAACCTAAAATTTGGAATTATAGTCACTGATTAGATGTCATACATGGCCCCTACTGGAGCAATTTAAAAATCCGAGTTACAGATAGTTAATATCCAGTGAGCAACAATAGATTTAGTCTAGCAGTTTGTTCATTAGTTTCAATACTGGAAGTATATTAATGGAAGATTCACTTTCAAAAAGATAAGCTTTTCAAAGTGTTCAATCATTAACCTTGACTGACTAAAATTGTTGCTTTCATTGGATGTATTGAACAATCTCTCTGAAGGAACAATGCTTGGTGGACAACCCAGGAACCTCACAGCTAATTTTGACAGTACTGGCCAAGATGACTTCTTAAAGTTCCAGTAAGTTAGAGGATCACAGTTATGCTCAAGCACTTCTTCCTCCAAGTAAGAAAGCACCATTTCCTCTGGTAACTTTGCTCTCTCTTTCAGGTCTTTTGTTTTCTTCATGTCACCCATGAGTGACCAAAGATTATCTTCCCCATATGAATTTGTAGATGGTGAACCTATATCACATCCATTGGAAACAGGTTTATCATCATCTGAGGTAGAACTCATTATTTCCAGCTCCCTGATTAAATCTTGTTTATATTGTTCAGCCTCCTCTTCTGTAAATAACGATGTTTTATACCGGGGATCCAGAAGTGTAGCAAAAATGTACCTTGGATCATGAAGTGTGGAGGACAATCTACTCACCATAGCTTCTTTCAAAGATTTCAGCATAGTATCTATGCCCATAGTTTCCTCAAATAGCATTTCTATTTTCCTGTTAAGTATATGAATCATTGGAATCACTTGGCTTAGAGTCGACATGTGTGTACTCATCTCCCTACTTGCAGCTTCGAAAGGTTTGAGAGCATGACACACTGACTGCATGACTTCCCACTGATCACAGCTTATTAGCTCCCGAAAGCTGCACTCTATTGACATTTCATCAATTGCTCTTTTCTGCTCAATAAGACGCTCAAGCATATGAAATGACGTATTCCACTTGGATGGAACATCTTGTATTAGCTGATGCTGAGGCAACTCATACTCTTTTTGCAACTCAGCTAACTTCTCTTTTGCTTTTGCTGACCGATGGACACGTTCACAGATCTTTCTTGCAATACTAAGCAAATTCTGAACCATTCTCTGGCTTTTAATAGCCTCATTTACAATTACATTAACAGTGTGACTAAAACATTGTACACTTGAATGATCACCTTCATTTAAAGTTTTCTCTATACTCTGATTATCAGTAACAGTAATCCCAATCTGAAGTCCAATGGAAGTAATCCACGTTTCCCACCAGTATTCTAGCTGCTTTTGAATACTGATTCCATTGTAGTCGCAATCAATCTGTGATACATTTAATAGTGCTGAACAATGGTAATCCTCACACTGTGGTCGAAATGAAGACTCAAATGTTACCCAATGAGCGGTCAGGGTTAGATACTCTCGTGTTTGGTTGCTCATCCATATTCCAGATGTAAAATGGATCACTCCACTTTCAGCTTCTTTAAGATGTGAAATAATTATTTGTTTTACACTATCATACATATCTGGAATTGCTGTCCTAGAAAAGTAAGATGGAGAAGGTAAAGAATACTGAGGTTGCAAATATTCAAGCAGCCTGTTAAAGCCAATGTTGTCTACAAAAGAATATGGCTGAAGGTCAAGTGCAATCATTTCAGCTACAAGACTTGTGATTTTTTTGGCAACTGGGTGAGAGTCACAAAACTTGTCATTGGTTTCATCAAAATTTGAAGATCCTAGTAATTCTGTGCGGAGTGGCATGTGATTATCCGTAGATGAGGATAATACTGTCTCTGGAACATCAGTTTTCAATACATTGTTATGAAACCGCTGCAAATGTCTTAGAAGGCAACTTGTGCCTAGGTTTGTTGGCTTTTTCCCTCTACTTATTATACGTCCACAGTGCGTACATATTACTTTTGTTGAATCTGCAGAACAAATTGAAAAGTGATTCCACAGTTTTGAGGTCTTCTTACTATTAACAGGAAATATAATTTGATTATCATGTGTAACCATTGTAGGCAAGTCAGTCAACTTTGAGGATGAACATTCTGCAGAAGCCAATGTGGCGTAAGGAGAATTTGCCAAACTCACATCGAGAAAGCTCTTTTCATTTCCTATTACGTCAGGATGGCGTCTATATAGATGTCTCATTAAGCAGCTTGTGCCCACATCTCCTTTCTTACCACGACTTATCATACAACTGCAGTATCTACATACTGCTTTTAGACTGTCTGCAGGTGAGAGTGAAAAATGGTGCCACACTTCTGACTTAAGCCTTTTCATAATCCTTTTATTTTGCTGAAACACAGCAGTAGGTTCAAATATTAGTGGACCTAATCCATCACACTGTTTTTCAGGAGATGAAACAAAGGAGACTTCACCTATATCATCAGAAGATGACAGCATTGAGTCTTCCACTAGAGTATCTCCAGAAGTAAGGTTAGCATGGATCTCCTCAGAGATTCTGTCTGGAGAAGAGGAAACAGAAGTTGGTTCTTTCATTAGTTTTCCTGGAGAGGATGACATAGAATTCAGATCACTATCTGGTGGTAGTAGAGATGGCAAGAGAGTAGGAGGTGCGGTGTAGAGAGGTGGTATGCTGGTACCACCCCCGTTCTCTTGCAGGACAATGGAACGATGGGCTCTCCACATGTGTCTTATTAAACAACTCGTTCCTAGGTCTTTTCCATTTTTTCCTCTACTGAATTCATTCATGCAGTGGATGCAAACAGCTTTAGAATTATCTAGAGGAGACAAATAAAAGTGTTTCCAGACAGCAGATCTCCTCCTAGAACCTGATGCACTCTTTGGAATAACAACTGTTTTTTCTGCTACATTCTCAACAGTGTCATCATATTGGGTGTTGGCTTGCTGTGGAGATGAACCAACCATGACTTCTTCTCTGCTGCACTTTTCAGAAACGGAGAGATCTGATATTTCTTCAGAAGAAACAATAGCAACAGATTCCTCAATTATTCTATCTGGAGATGGTATTTTAGAAGCCATTTTCTTGACCAGTTTTATGGGGGATAACATAGAACTCAGATCTCCAACATCAGCAGACTGAGGTGGCAGCAGTAATGTAGATGAAGAAAAGGAAGATATACCTGGCATAGTTCCATTTTCTTGAATTAGTACAGTGGGATGTGCTCTCCTCACATGTCTCATAAGACAACTTGTACTCAGGTCCTTTTCATTTTTACCCCTGCTAAATTCTTTCATACAGTACATACATATTGCTTTAGTGCTATCTCTAGGAGATATAAAAAAATGGTTCCAAGCAGGTGACTTTTTTCTGGAGCTTATGTTTCTGCTAGAAAGAAGGCTTTGTGTCACAGCTTCCATTGCTACATCATAGAGCGTATTACTATACTGAGAAAAAAGAGATCCATAATCATCTTCATTTTCTGCAGACAAATATTTGCCAGGGTTGTTGGTAATGAAGTTCTTTTCTTTGTCATCCTGTTCGTCACTGCTGTCCGCATGTTTGAAATCATCTTGTTCTGTCTTTATATCCGTTCTTTCTAGAGTACAGTTAATGCTGTCTTCTTCTTGCTCTACTTTCAAGTTATTGATTTTACCCAATACAAAAGTATCATCCATTCCGGGGGAATCTGCTTTACTCATGTCCATGGATGATAAATTCTTGCCAAGACTTCATTTATTAATAAATATAGATAATTTAAAAGATTATTTAAAAATTGATTAAAATTATGTATCTTGTATACTAAATGGAAAACAAAATGTGTGCATGTGTTAAAATAAATCTCTGGTTTATGAATTCTTTATCCGTGTTGTGCATAAGCAGATATAATTAGTCATGAAAATGCATTTAAAAATTATAGAATTAATTAATTGAATCTCATTTTCTTTTCCCCAGGATCAGGACATTTCAGGTCATAGATGAATGGTCTCAAAGACAGCGGCTGCTAAATGCTTCATGTTGTAGATATAATCCTAAAAAACGAATGTTCTATTTTCTTGTTGACGAAAGCCATTCTGTGCATCTTGATTGGGCAACTGAGTTTCTTTTACACCATCTACAAAAAAAAAAAAAATCAGAAGACAAAATTGACTAACACACATTAAAAAACTACAGTAAAGGTGAAATGAAAGCAGACACTAAGTATTCTGTGTGTTTTGGGGTTTTTTTCTCCTTTGAGATAAAAACAGTTCAATGTACTATTTAAAAAAAAAAAGGAAAAAGCACAACATTTATTCAATACATTTACTGTGGGCAAATATGTGTCTACACATGCAGCTTTGGTTCAACTTTGACAAAAATCTAGAGTCCAAGCATCACTTTTGTATTTGCATGCACACACATATACCAAAGTACACACACATGTACATATCTAAACCCATATACTTCACAGTTTCTGTGCTCGTATCTCACAGGACTTTCCACTGGCTTGTGAAATCACATCTGAGAACAATTGTGGCAGCCAGACTAAATGTACATGACTCAGTATAAAACTGAATGAAACAGAAATTAGTGATCACACACATACTGATGATACAAATGTAGGTGGATCTAGGACAAGAGAGAGAGTGTAACACAGTCAACTTTTTTTAATGGCAATCAATTCAAGAGGATTTTTGTTGCATCTCTACTTTGATCTAAGCTGTGAATTTGGAACTTATACTGCAAACAGGAAAAGCAAGAAAATATAATAAGCTGTTGTGACTTAGGATCACAGAATAGAAAGGCTCACAAGCAAGTGGCTTGATGCAGAGTTTACAGAACATAAATTACACATGGAAGTGCCAAGTTACAGTAAGGACATTACAGATTCCTAGCTAGAGTCACACAAAATAAATGTGTATATCCACTGGCATCAGGTTCTGATGAAGCTGTGTGCAATTTCTTTGGCTCAAAACAGGTAATCACATCTTTATCTTGTGATTCCTATAATTTCTCAACTATGCAAAACCAGTTCTAGGGCTTTAAACAGAAAAATCTGCAGAGATGCTTCAAGTGTCTCTGTCCTGATAAGCAGTTACTGCTTAACACAGTGAAGCTTAAGGTAGCTGTGATGGGAAGATTTGAAACCCTGATAAATAAGACCAGTTGCAAACTTTATAACCACACTTAACTAGATTGACATTCATTAACAACACACTGCCGGTGGCTAAGTTCTTAATCATTATCAGCCTTTATCACTACATATTCAAACACTTAGGCCCTAATCACCTTATCCTAAATTAGCTTTGAGTACACAATACCACCGAGC
Source organism: Hirundo rustica (assembly GCF_015227805.2). Taxonomy (NCBI): domain Eukaryota; kingdom Metazoa; phylum Chordata; class Aves; order Passeriformes; family Hirundinidae; genus Hirundo; species Hirundo rustica. Next base: position 18,304,282 of record NC_053453.1, on the reverse strand, counting down.
TGATGCCATGTAGTTAAATACTGATGGCTGTGGTCCTTGACAGTCTTAGTTACTGAAGCTGAGGTGAAGAGGTGAGGGAGCTGTTTGGACTTTGAAGCAGGAACCATGGTGCTAAACTTCTTCCTTCCATATTTCTCCTTGCTGTCATTGTGAGCCTTTAATACTTATACTGTCCTACCCCAAAAAACGTGGGAAACAATCTCATCTGCTCCTGACCCTATTATCTTCATTTCTTTAGGACCAAAAATTCTTCTTGTTCCACCAGAAATCTTTCCTGATTATTCTGTATCCTTGGTTTTTGATTGCAGTTTCTACTGCTTGAATTGTTGAGTCACATGGTGTTTGTCCTCCTTTTGTGCAATTTTTTAAACCGAGTTCTCCCTTTGCAGCTATGTCTTATTTCCATATTTATGCTTAGCTGTGAAAATGCCTGCATGCTGTTAACAGAGTTACTATGCTATCAGCAGTGTTACAAAGCACTTACAGACTGTGGTCAGTTACATTATTTTAGTGTACTTATGACTGAGAACATAAGTGAGTGTAAGAAAAAATTATTTATATCTTTTCCACTTTATGGCTGTTAGAGTGCTCTGGCTACATAGCATGTATTTTTCTCAGCCTTGTTGCTGCCTTCTAGAAATGAGCAGAAATAGCTGAGATTAGAGGAGACAATCACTTCTGGGGAAATCCCCAAAGTGGGATGCCCTTTAGAAGATTTTTAATGTATTTTTTTTCCATTTTCTTTCAAACATCTAACAGTGATTTTTCTTGCTTTGAGAACTTGGCCAAATGTCAGAGCTCAGAGGGCTGCAATCAGCAGGGCAGTCTGGTTAGAGGAAACCTAACTAGAAACTAACTAGAACAAACATAAAACACAAGAGGGTCCATGTGAGTACAAGGAAAAACTTTTATTTTGACAGTGACAGAGCACTGGAAGTGGCTGCCCAGAGAGGCTGTGGAGTCTCCTTTGGAGATACTCAAAACCAGACTGGACAAGGATCTTATCCAACCTGCTCCAGCTGAACCTGCGTTACCAGGGAAGTTGGACTAGATGATGTCCAGAGGACCCCTTCAACCCCCATCATTCACTGATTCTGTGTTATGATGTTACATCATGCTATAAAATTAAGTCAAGCCCTTCCCTTCAAACATCCTTGCACATTCAACTGAAACTTTCTTTAGAATACAGTCCCCAGAATATTCAGGATTAGAAACATAATTACGTTTTTCACCTCCTCCTCCCATGCCAACTCTATGTAAGAGTCAATCTGTTTTAATAAGAAACAAAAGAGGATGTTTTAAAATTTTCTCATCACCTAGAGCAAAGTATGAATTTGATTATGACTACATTTACATAGCTTATTTACCCTTGGACCCAAGCTATTCAAAATTAAGGACTACTGCTAAATAAACAGGATATTCAAGAAGGAAAATGTTTTCAAAGGTACAAAAAGCTATTGGCAGTTAGCTCAAAGTGATTTATGCTTTTGAAATCTCCACAATGAGACACAGAATCACCTTGCCACAAAACAATCTTCAAAGAAAGTAAATAGAACTACAGAACAACTATTTATGCAAATGCACTACTCTGGACTATTAGCATCTGGAACAGTAGTTTGCTGTAGTAAGAAGCCTACAGAAACAGGTTTTTTTAGGATTTTACATTCAAAATGGGATTACTGGAAGCATACAGTGGTTGACAAGAAATGTCCAGAGAATGTCACTGATTTTGAGTGCCACAGCAAACTGCCATGACCAGAAGAAATCACTGCTGAAGGAACGAGGTAAAAAGTGAAACACTGGTGTCTCAGAATTGCAGAGATACATTAAAACATGGAGAAGTATGAAAAGTATGCAAGAACACCAAACCATAAGCTGATTATTTTTTGTAAAGCAAGTGTGGCCTGTCAGCTTTAAACAATTTTAGACTTTAGATTGACTAGTCAGACAATAATCATGAACTTGATTATATCACAGAATCTTGGGGGAAATAATGGTTTAGAAAAAGTATTTTAAAACAAAAAATATTTACATTATTATTGAAGAGCATGTAGTGTAAATACAAAGACACACCTGTAAAATGCAAGAGCTGTTTTTTTTTCAAGAAATATGTGAAATGTGGAGACAGTGAAAGTAAAAGCATTTACTAGGTTGAAAAAAAAAATCAAAAGTAGTGACACATTTTGAGCATAAGATGTAACATAAAAGCTCATTAACAGTAATTTGCACAAACGGATGTCAGTTTTATAATAGCAGTATTTTTGGAAAATGTACAGGCAACATTAGGAATACCTAACAGCAAGCAATACGAAACATATACTTTAAGAAATTATTTGTTTCAATGGCAGGTACTATGCTAATTATGGAATATTTGCTAAAGCAAAACAATCAAGCAAAACAGAAACACACACACAAAAAAACCCCTCAAAAATCCACAGAATACACATCCAAAATCCTAAACAAATAAGCATAGTCCAGATGAGCCTTATTGCTTTTCAAAGTTATAAATCCCTTGAAGAAGGAAAACTAAGAACTGTGCATTTTTTCTATAGCAATTTCCTATGACAAAATATCAGTACTAGCTCACCTGTAAGAAATTACAGAGGTTTGTAAGATACTGATCAATCAAAATGCAGAATAAGAATGCTAAACTGGCATGTTAGTCTGAAACAGACTGCTTCTGTTACACTGAAACAAGGTGGGTCTTAGTCTCAGGTCTCATAGAACCTCTCAGGAATTGGCACAGATATACAAGTATGAACTAAAGGTATGCAATAGTTTAATCTTGAATAAAGTACAGAAAGTCAAGCTTAACAGAAGAAACAAGTCATTCTGGACTTCATGGGAAGTAGAGAACTGCTCAAAGACAAAAGAGGTGACACCTTTACTATTCCATTGCTTTTAAGTCACCTTAGGACTTAGGTGACTCCTAAGGAAGATCTTATGAAAACCAGCAACTGTTGTGGTTTTACCAGGGTTTTTAATCTCCAACTTGTAAAAACATCCTCTCATATCCACAACCCCAAATTCTCCATCTGGACAGAAATGAAGACTGGAAACAGCACCACCGATATTGAACACTGCTCCTTGTTGACATGAATAGTCTTCTGTGAGCTCCCCTGTGCACTCGTGCTACTTGTCAGGACACAACACAGAGACCTCTGATTTGCTGAAGCATAAAGATCACTCATGTCCCTTCATGTTACTGGAAAACTCAAGGCTTGGTGTAAGCTGGGGCCTAAATCAGTCATTGCAGGCAGAGAAAAAAACAAAGTGTAGAAAGCTGACTGTAACAGTCACTGTTACACCCTGAGTACTCAACTCCAATTACAAATGCAGGAATTTAGCTGAAGCAGACACTAAAAAGGTTAAAATGGCTATTTTCTTCCCTCTTGCCCCACAAAATATAAAATACTTTTACTCTAAACACAGATGTTTTAAGCAGTAAAACATCTGCTAGGGCCAAGTTACACTTCTCCTGTTTAGTGGACTCTTCTCTATGTTTTCTGTTTTCCCCACCACCTCTAAATTAATAAAAATTCAAGAAGATAACAGCTCAGAAGTAAAAAATCTAGTCATTTGACTGTTGTTAAATGGACAGTGTTGAGTTAAAATGTAGTCAGCACACAGAAAACATCTACCACTGTACAAACTCAAACTCCTCAAATTTAGCTTCTTTGATACAAGCATCAAAAAGTCACCCCCCAGGACATTCTTGAAAAATGTTTTTATTTGTACAGCTGTTTTCTTCTATTGTTGCTGTAAACATGGAAAGTCAATGGGGTGCTGTTTACTAATCATTTTCAAATAGTTCCTGAATCCTCAGAAAACATTCAAAATCAAAAGTTCCAGCTTTGTACCAATATTTCCATCTCAAACTCTAAATCATCTGCTACACAGCGTGCATGCCAGTTCCTCCTGCACAAAACTATACTGGCTCATACTCCAATGTATAAAAGGTTGAAAATAATTCATGAAAGTGTAAAACTGAAGAGAAACAATATGGTTTCCAAATTAGCATTACTAAAAAAAAAAAAAAAAAATACTCTGGAACAAAATGGAAATGAAGATATATTTTTTAAAGTAATATTTATTTTTTTAAAAAAAGAGGATCCAGTTCTTAATTCAGTTCTTACACTCATATATCCTCAATCATAAAACTTCTTAAAATAATTGGTAATGCTTTTAAAATATGATACATTACTATTGCACAATATTATACATTTCATATTAATTAAAGTGTGATAGAAATAAGGATGTTCAAGTTAGCATGTATATTATTTACACTGGGCTGACATTTAGTTCTAGTATCCCTATTTAGTGCTATAGCAGGATGCTCTGCCTGGAATGGGGTAAAACCAACTTAAATAATGCCCTGTTTGCCAACCTAAAAGTGGTAAATGAAGAAGGGAGCATCATACCACTTTTGGTGTTGAATAATGCTGAAACCAGCCTGACTCATCAGTCCCAAAGCTAAACATCCTGATAGTGAGATGAAGGTGTGGTAGATCTGTTCCGTGATAAATGAACAAAGAAGTGATACTACCAATAACTTGTCCAAAGCTGCTGAGCTGACACACCTGGAGACATCTAACCATCATCCATCATTTTATACTATAAAAGTCCAGTCCCAGATTTTAATGCAGGGTCTTCTTACATAAGCCTTCTCGGAGCATTTGTATAGAGATTCCTCCCTTGAATGGGGAACATCCCTCAAGGTTACTCCTCTTACTCCTCGAGGCTGAGCTAAAGAGATTTGCCCAAGGTCATTGTTATGGGTGAGTAACATCAATCTACTTAATTGTTTTGCCAGCTTTGATACAACTGCTCCAATACAACTGCTTCATAGTACACTATATAATAATAGTTGTTACAGTTCCTGTACTATATAGCAAATAATTCTGTAATAACTTCTGTAAATTATTTGTATCTAATAATTATCATAATACATTGTATATATTTATATAAATATATATGGTTTGCCATCCTTAATTCTGCAGGACAAAGTTGTACAAAGGTTCAATTACACCTCTATAATCCTTTAGACAAAAACCATTGAAAATTCTGGGGTAAGACTGGATCCAACCACACCCAGGCATCCCTCTCATGGAGGTCCTTTCTGCCCCCTGTGACTCCATAGGAGGGCTTCTGAAACAAACTTTGAAGTTCTGATTCAGCCCACTGGGTATGGTAAACAAGATCAGTACCCAAATGTTTCATCAGACTTAATGATGCAGGCTGACTGAACAGCATGTGTAAGAACAAAGCAGGTGTCTGTTACAGGGTACTGAGTCAAAGCTCAACCTTAGTTCTGGAGAAATCAATCTTCATAATTTACCTATCTGCCACTGTATTAGGCATATATCTATTTGAAGCATCATCCTCCACCACCTAGACTTAATTAATAGTCTTAAACACGCTAAAGCCCATAGCACAGAAATCCCCATTCCACGTGGTTTTGAACAGCATTTATCTTAAAAGTCAAATAAAAGTGTAAAGCTAAAACAAAACAAACACCCTGGTGAAAACAACATCACAACTTCTAGTAAAAAAACAAAGCAGCACGTTGCATTACCACCACACATAACATTATGTATCACTGGAATTAGCACTTATTCACACCTACAACCACCTGATAAGCCTTTAATTGTTGCTATTTTTTTTCCTTAGTGCACTAAAAATACCATAAGATCTCAAATGGGGCTATATCCCTTCACATGTCCTCTACTAACTTCCCATTGCATCACACTGTAATGAAGGACAAAAAAAAGCAGGTTCTACATATGCTAATAATTTGTCCCAGCTTCTACTACGAAATTACTCATTAAAAAAAAAATCTAGATCTATCACACTGAGTACATCATGTCAACATTTGTCTATGATCCAAACTGTCCCAAGTGTTGAAGTGTTACTTCTTATTATCAAGCATGCACTACTTGCAGGATATGTTTCTGAGTTATTGTTCACACCTACCAAATGTCAGATATTTTGTTTGTTAAAATGCCAATGTTTTAAGCAAGAGTTTCATTAAAACTTTAAGCAGGATTTTCCAAGTCTTGCACATCAATTTAGTGTTGCTACAGCAAATTATACATTTATTTTGATATTTTTATCCTTTATAATTTTTGACAAAAAATACCATATGCTGAGATAGTGGGGAAAATCTTAATGTTACAAGAAACAAGGTGGTTTTCTTAAGAAAAAAAAATTAGCTTTTTTTTTAATACAGCTGAAGCATGTATTGTTTGGTTTAGAGCATTTTTAGAGGAGGACATCAAAGCTGCTTTTAATATCACATGCTGTGCAATTTGGGGCTGACAGGAGACAAATGAAAGTTGCAGTAACACAACACGAGTAAAATGGAGAAGATAAAAATAACATGGTAGGAGAGATGCATCAGTATTATCACAGAATAGGAAAAGCACACAACCAAAACCGCAGTAACAACAGGTAAGTCAGAAAAGAATGAAAGGCAAAAAACTAAATATTTACTCTATATTGCTAGAGAACAGCAGCCTGCTTTCAGAAAATTCAAAGCAAAGCTCCAACAATTCTTTTCTCCCAGTGATCAATTCTCTGAATAGCCCATTAGACTCTTCTCTTTCTCCTCCATGCAGTCCACAGCTGATGAAGTAAAAAGGGATAGGATTAGGACAAGAGATTTTTTTACTGACTACTCTACCTTCCTAGTTTGCAACATAATAAAAACCATACACTTTTGTGGGTTTTATTTTTGTTAAATGTCTACCTTTAAATCCAGTAGGACTGAAACTTCAAGTACTTTAAGGATGATTTCAAACAGTAAGAAATGAGACACCTGTAAAGAAGAAAGCTGAATAGGTAGGATGATGAAAAACAAAAAAAGTTAGGAGAGACACACCATGTTTTGTGTAGTCAGTCTTCTCGGAACTCTCGCTGAAAACATCCATGTAAGTAGAAAGTGGAAAAAGACCTCACAGAATGTAAACTGAGTCCTTTACAGAATATATTACAATAACCTATTACAACTATAATTTTTCTGATATACAAAATGGAACTACATCTGTTAAACTGCCAAGACTACCATGTAGTACTATTTATTTTCATGCTAACCAGATGAAGTCTGATGATGTCCGTTTTAAAAACCCTTCATAGATACCCATCAACCCAATTCTGTGCTCATATTGATGCCAGTTAGTTATACGTCCTCAGATAGTTTCAGCAGTGCTCTTGAGAGGTTTTCCATGATTTATATACATAATTATTTGTGTATGTGTAACCTGACATAATACCACAATTCTTTTAAAACATTTGGATTCTGGATTGCTTATGAACTCAAAAGAAGGTTAGAAAAAAATGCAATTCATAGTACCCAAAACCACAAAAGCATATTTTCAAGAGTTGGAACAGTAGTTTAAATACTTCAGAGGGATTTTTTTAAACCTAAGCTTAATCTTTCTTTTTTCACAAAATTTTATCTCAAGTTAGAAGACATCTGGCATGGAGAAGAAAAATTTCTTTGGAGAATCATTTGCAATTGAGGATACCTTCTTTCTTCCTCATGTAATAAACTGAAGAAGTATGTCTAGATTTTTCTTGAAGTAAGGAAAATATCATCTCTTTACTAAATCTAGTATATAAAACAGAAAAAATATTCACAATATTATCCAAGATAATTAGAGTTCAGAAACACTCAGTTTCACCACCACGCCAATGAGTACAAGAACTGTATTAAAAAAAAAAAAAAAAGATATAACTTTAAACCCAAGCTTCCATATCACATGCAGGCATAATGCAAATGCCCACACAGGGGTGAACTTATTCCTCTTTCATGTACTTTGTGTCATTCTGTATTTTCTAGGTAAACTGTACATTCATCAGAAGCATCTGACATGTTCACATGAAATCCCAGTTTAAAAAACAATGGTCACATCTCCCTCTCAAAACAAACCCGGCTATTCATGGAACAGGGGAGAGGGAGGCAGAAACGAGTGTGCCTATCTCCATATTCACTTGCTCCTAGCCTCCACGACAAGAGGAATTCTCCTCTTAACCTCTTTTAGGGATATATTCTCTTTGTCTTCTTCAAGACAAAGTGAGACTTTGCAAAGACTTAACTGACTCAGACAACCAAGCTAAGGGAAGACAAGACTGTTTCCACCAGCGCCGCAGTGAGCACTATCCGGAAGGACAAAGACTCTCCTTCCCCAGACAAACAAATTGCTCCTTCTAATAGCTTCTCCTCCCAAAGGAAATGATTTATAGAACTTCTGCCATAGACAGATCTTAATTTGGCCAAATAAGGTCTGGCTTAAGGAACAAAAAATACAAGAAATTTTAAATTAAGAATAAAGCTTTTTGTAGTACTTAACCTAACCAGTGCAGTTCGTAAGCTTTAATTGATGTAATGCAACTTGGTTTTTAAGTAAGTTTTACATAGTACAACTGCATGGTGTCCTATTCAGAGCAGGATCTACAACACTATTAGTAAAAGAACAGGTAAAGAAAGGGATAACCCTTTTCACTCACTTGATTATCTATTATTAGTAATTATTTTAATAAACTTAATATTTTGTGAGGTAGAGAAAAGGGAAATAAAAGCATTTAGAGAAAAGGATGAGGAATCTTCCTGGTCTTTATGAGCATCATTGCATTTCGTGTCATTAATGGATTATGGTCTCCCTACAGTTCAGTCAGCCACTGAAGACAACTTCCAATCCCTAAAAAAGGAAATGAACAGAACCTCAATTCCTCCCATTTCCCAGTACCAAAGCAAGGATGCTGCTGACAGCACAGCCTGCACAGTTTGACTCCCTGAAAGCTGACGCATTCTTCCCACCATTTCAGCAGCTATTCATGCAAGTCACAGCAAGTGCCAACCTCCCATGAATGAGTTTTACACTCCTGTCTTTCAGTTTTGGGGTTTTTTCCCTCCTGTCTGTACATATGCTCCCATGTCATGCATGTCATGTTTCCACCTTTAATGAAGAACAAAGACAGGGAACCAGAGTAAAAAAACAGAAAAAAAATTTATGGTTGCCATGAGCTATGTCACATATTGGCACTGGGATTTGCAGTCTGAAATCTTAAATTAAGATTTAGGAGCCAGTAGTTGGGTGTGAGACAAACAGGAAGCAGTTTTCACACTGCTTTGTTCTCTCTCACCTTCTCAAGGCACATTTCGTACTACTAAATCCCTTTAATTAGGAGCTAGATTTTCTTCAATGATCTAAACTGCACATAAAAATTACTTTATAGCATATGCACAGAAAGACAAATTATTACAGTGGATGCTAAAGCATGTAGACCAGTAACACTGCTGACCTACCAAAATTTAAAATTTTATCTGAAAAGGTAAAATCTGGACAGCAAAATCTTTGTTCTCAGAGATCCAGCCCTATATAAGTATCTGTTTTTAGGGTACCCACTGTCGAGAGAGTGCTGCTTTAATCACAAATTAAGAAAGGATCTATCAGAACACTGAGCTTGCAGTCAACAATTACTTCATATGGGACTATAAATCAAGAAATAGTTATTGAAGGTACAAAGACCAGATACTCCTTTTCATTAGACAGGTAATACTAAAGTGGATTATCTTCACTGAAGGCATTTAACCTTGAGTCACAATGGAAAGGCACTTTAAGTATAATATACTACAGCTTGACATTATATATGAAACCATGCAAACCATTCAGTGACCTTGAGATGAGCATATTATAATACAGCATTAACTACATGGAGAGTGAATTTTTGGATATTCTGGAAAAAAAAAATGTCCCTTTTGTCAGATTTCTTTACAGTGGTCTAAAACTGACCTGGGAGGCTCATACAAACAACTGCTCTCTCCAGCTCTTCAGCTCTCCTCTGGGCTTGGAAAGAACTAGCAGCTCATTTTTGCTTAGACTGATAAGAACAATTCACCGGCAGGTTTAGTACGTAACAAAATTTCCCACATCTTCTGTATGTGCCACCTAGGAAAAGTTTCGCTCAAGGGACGAATCTGAATCATACTTTTCATTTTCTCTTCCTACAAAGACCACAGTCTTACAGGGAAAGGCTGTGAATGTTTGGGTTGTTCAGAAGAGAAGGCTCCAGTGAGACTTCAGACTAGCCTTTCAGGGAAGGGAGTTTATAAGAAGGATGAGGACAAACTTTTTATTAGAGCCTGTAATGATAGGAAAAGGGGTATGGTTTTAAATGAAAAGAGGGTAAAGTCAAACTAGATATAAGGAATTGATTTTTTACAATGAGGATGGTTAAATGCTGAAACAGGTTTTCCAGAAATACGGTAGATGCCCCATCTCCAGCAACACTCAAGGCCACGTTGGATGGGGCTCTGAGTGGTGTGGTTGAGTTGAAGATATCCCTCCTCATGGCATTGGGTTTGACTAGGTGGCCTTTAGAGGTCCCTTCTTCTGATTCTATGACCCCACCAAGACTTTCTAGCTCAACATTTTCTCCATCTTAAACATTTTGTCCATCAGTTGCTAACATACACATTAACCAATAACACCAGTGGCTTAAAAATTGAACTACTTTATTCAGGGCACAGAGGGGACAGGATAAGAAATAAATACAAAGCTCTGAAACACTATATAAGAACAACATTTATTGTTACTCCACACATAAATGTTTATCTTCATATCAACAGTTTCTTCTCTATGGCATCTTACTCAGGAAATCTCAGGCTTCCAAAAAATCTGTATTCAAAAGCTCTCAAATGGAATATATAAAGTTTTAATATTTTCAGACAAAAACCCTAGAAGAAAATATTAAAACTAACTTGCTCAGTGAAGATGTGAAATCTGATTAAGACGCCTGTAATCTGAGTACAGGATGAATGCAGCATCTAAGTTACCTCCCCTTTTTAAACGGTATAATTCAGGGTTAGGATGTATATATGCCAGCTGATACCACAGGGTAAGAGATGCCCCATAAATCATAAAATAGTTACTATTTCTGTACTACTCTAAAGATATACAGGCTTCCAAACTTATTTTTTAAAGCTCAGGCAGTCATACAAACCTCCTGCTAAATTATTAAGCTCCATACAAGTCAGTGCATAGGCATAAAATTATTCATTACCTTTTTCCATTGTCTTTCTTTATATTACTAAAAATAATGATACAAGATCCAAAACAAACAAGCTGCTCACTAGTTTACTGAGAAAAACAAACAAACTTACACGTCTGCTCCACTGCAGGCAGGCGGCTTCATTTGAGGTTAAATACTTGCTACTCAAACTTAATGAGATGATTGTATCTAAGGAAAAGAAAAAAGTAATTACTTTTAGTATTTTTTTAAGCACATTAACTGTCACAGCGGCATCTCATAGGATGTTCCAAATTGCTATTTCGGTGACAGCTCCAGAAGCTGCACTTACATGACTCTCACCCTATTTCAAATCTCTAGCCCTCACAATCATCAAAAAAAAAAAAAACAAAACAAAATCACCCCAAAAAACCCAGACATTTTCACTTCTAGAGCTCCAAAGCAAAATAATAATGACAATAAAAAACTCTCAGATGATTGCTAAAATAAAATTTAAAAGTCAAATTTTTTATTTACTTTAGCACTGCTTTATTTTTTATGCTTATGCTGAATGAAACAGAGTCTACATTACATGTAAGATTTCAAAGGAGCTTGCTGACATCTTTCCATGCACTACAGGATTCACTTTGTTACACCTCTTCATAAAGCTAAACATATTGTTTATACACCGCACCAACAACATGTATTAATCAACATGCAATAGCATAGGATCAACACAAGATTATCATTCCCTTATAGGAGAAAGGAGCGATTCCAAGCGTAGCATATTAGATCACATATTTTGACTTAGCAACTGAACAGACCAAACCAGTCTATGGCAGGACACATTTTTTGAGTTTTGCAACTTCAGTCCCACTGATCTCATGAATATACAGACATAAGTGCTATAGTGCAGAGGCCCCCAGTACACTAAAATAAACCAACCCAACAAACCAAGAAAACATTTTGCCACCTTAGAAAATCCATAATTTGCAAGGCATTCTCTCTTACATTGCAGTGATTACCCTTTTTAATCAGACTGAGATGATTAAGACTATACATATATATATATAAACACACATGCAGATATATAACCATACTTCGGGTTGGTTTTTTTTCCTTAGGAAGGAGATCACCTCTCAGAGGGCAGACAGTCCTGATGACTGGCCTAGTGTGCATTATGAAATTAACTATATAACACTTCTCTTACTGACATTTTTTACTTAAAAACACTCCTATAGTGCCTCTTAAGCAATTGAAACACCTCCAGAGCTGTACTGCTGGCTAATTTGACTATTGAGATACTTTAGCTATCCTTATTACAGCAACATTTAAATAATGTATGCAGAGAAGAAGGTGTCAGCTAAGGAGACAGACCCATCAGAGGCGAGGAGCTCAGTGGAGCAGTTAGGGAACTCTCCTCAGATGTGGATTAAGCTCCTCAGGCAAAGCAGGGAAGTGAACCTGGCTCTCCCACATTCCTTGGAAGTGCCAAAGCCATCAGACTACAGGCAAAATAAAGTACAAATATGCATCTTTACACTCTCTGACGGTTTTAAAAAGCACCAGAACACCTCAACCCTTCCATTCCCATTTTCTCCCTCTCTGATTTGTTAAAGATGACCATAGCTTCAAGCCAGGCCAAACATTTTGTTCAATTCAAATTAATGTTTGGGTTTTATTGGTTGTTTATTTTTGTGAGAAGAATAACAAAGAAAAAGTAGTTTTAGCTGGATTATTTTCTTTAATATATTATTTTAGCTCAGATTATTTTCTTTAGAGGCAGACACTGATTCAGAAAATAGCATACAGAATGACAGCAACAGGTAATCAAAATAATTATTGAAAAGCCACTTAACCTATTTTGGGTAATACAGGCACAAATTCTTTGATCATTGTTACACAAGAGAAATATATTTATTTAATACCTTTTTATGTATATTTTACAAATAATTGCAAAAAAGTATTGCTAAAATGTTCAGCTGTTAAAAATCTTATTTTCAGCCCTACTTTTCAAGCTAATGAGTCCTGAACTCCGGTTCACTGGCTTTTATACTAAATATACAGAAAATCTGAACAGTCACTACAAAAATTACTGTGACACATCACAGGACAAACATATCTGTGTGACACTAATGAATGCAAACAAGAAGACACAGTGTAATTAAAAAGAAAGAAAGAAAAAAATCCAACAACCTGTCACACAGCTGTAACAAAAACTTAGTAACCTTCTAAACCTTCAGAAAGGGATTGTCCAACTGTACTTGTCCTTAAACAACAAAGGAGGAAGAGAAAGAGGTGAGAGATGGAAAGGACACAACTGCCCAGTAATTGCTAAAGAGAGCACACAGGTTGTGAGTTTACATAAAGATCATAGTAATATAATAACATTTCTTATGTCAACATCCACTGAAAACCAGTCTGAGACTATAGAAAAGACTCATACTACACCTTCCAATATGTTGTTCAATATAAAAAAATCACGATTTATCCTGAATCATCACACTTGAATGAAAATAAGGGCCTTAAAAATCAAGCTATTTCCCTGCTGTTGCTTTACCACTCCATCACATTGAGTTCTATCTCAATACAAAAAAAAAAAAACAAAAAACCCGACAACAACAACAAAAACAAACAAACCAACCACCCAAACCACAACCCCAAACCTAAGCCAATATTACCGTGGTTAAATTATGTATCACACTAATTTACAAGAGAAGTTTCTTTGCTTCAGCAAATAAACCACCCAAAACAAGTACCAAAAAACTACGATAAAAGCTTTAGTTTTTCTTACTTCTTGAGAAGCTTTAAACTCTATATTTCACTTCAAAGCTACCATTAGGCCACAGAAACTACTCATTTTTTTAACTAATTGTCTGAAATGAAACAATTCCATAGTTCTAAATTAACCAATACTGAGGATGTCAGTAAGAAATGCAAAATATATAGCCAAAGATGTGCAGAAAACAAGGCACATCTGCCATATACGAACTCTTTGTTTTTCAAGTCTGTTATCAAAGTATACGCTACAACAGGTAACATTATGTAAATTACATTAATTACTAAAATACAAAGATCATTCCCACTTCAGGAAAAAATGTCAGTCATGATGAGTTAAACACTCCACTCTACATGGTGCAAAATTCCTCACTAAACTATCTATAATGTTCTTTTCTATATAAAACTAAGCCAATATACATGTATCATCATGCTATTTGCATATGGCTGATTATTTTAACTGTTCCTTACAGTGGCAACCCCATAGCAAAACATGTTCACTTTGAAGACAAAAATTAAAAGTGAGCTGCAAAAAACCAGGATTTACTAACCCCCTGTAAATATTCTTCACTGTGAATGGCAGTAAAATCCAGCAAGCAGTTGGGAAATACAACATGTACATTCTTTAACTCAAACTTTCCCAGAAGAACAAAAAAAATCTCTCAGAAATTAATGTATTTAGGATTCTAAAAACTCAAAGAGGACAAATTGCAAGAAAAAAGGGGAAACTGAAATCAACCCAGCAGGCTCAAAGGCCACTTCCTTCTGCAACACCTAGTTTTTAAAAGTATTTGATAGGATACGCTACTTTAGTGGATGGACAATTTTAAATAAAGATGTAAAATTCTTTTGCCCTCCTGTATCTTCCAAGGCCCTGTTATAAGTCTTAGTGATGTGTTAATGCTTATTAAAGAAGACCCCCTCTGCACTAACCACCTGTGACACGAGCTGCTCTGCAAACAGGAGTCTTGCTCTGGACATTTACCATCTTGGTTTCAAATAAGCCATAGCAGGGGGAAGCATCAGATAGAGAGGCTGCAGCAGACAAAGTAACAGAAAGATGGCAAACATAATTGTAAGCTCATCACCTGTCTAGCATTCTGCTCTTCTATACTTTGCCACTCATGTTATCAATGAGGATGCTGTACATGTCACAATTTTGCCTTATATAGATGTCAGGAATGAGTGGTTTGGCTGCTTAAGGAAACACAGTTGAAGGTATTGGCAAAAGCAGAGTTTAATATGGGTATGTGAAAATGCAACTTTACAGAGCTCAATGGCGAGGTTCACTCTACTACTTACTACACAGACTAAAGCATACAAAGGAAGATAAAATAAGAAGCAATTTAGAATGATTTACACAAAAGCTGTGAATGCAAAAGCAGTAAGATTGCAAAGGATAAGGGTGGAAAGATAAGGGTGCAGAAGGATTTAGCAGCACTTAATACTTGAGTACTTTACAAAGTGAATTGATAGTTTTCACAATAATTATAACGACTTCACTATGGATTCAAAATAATAACATTTGTACCATAATCGATTCACATACACAAAGGTAAATTATGTATACACCTAATTTCTATGTGTGTAAAGGCTCCTATGAAAAATTCCCCTCAAATTCACCAAAATATGTCAAATCCCTTTGCATTTCCCAATAGGCAATGGTTGCACCTTGAGGAACATGGATATGGGGGGTGAGGGGCTGACAGTCCTTGAGTTCCACAAACTTGAGGGTTTGCAAGCTCTGGGAGGGGCTGGCACAGGCTGCTACAAGTCCAGGAGAGCTCAAACAGCCACACTTAGGACTGCTGTTTATAGGGTCAGAAGATGACTGACTTTGGTTATCAGTAACCTTCCTTCCTGACCATAAATGAAGGCAGTAACTACTAAGCTTTTTCCCCAAAGTGCAGTAACAATGATACTATTCCACTTGGACTACAACCAGGTAAATGGTTTACCAAGGCTACAAGGGGTAATTGCTTATCCTTTGTTTCCCACCTTTACCATGCCAGAGGCCAGAGCTCCAGATACGATCAGGGAGTGCCTTCCGGCCCAACTGGCACAGTCAAGGGACACTCTACCACTCAGCTGGTTTGGTCAAGGCTCACCAGGAGCTTCCAAGAAGGCAGAGCAATCACAAGGATGGGAGGGTGTTACACCACAAGAAGCAAACTTATTGTTATGTAACAGTGTAAACATTTAGAAAACTTTTCTCCAAGATGCTTAGTTTAGGTCCTTCATTTTACTTATTCTCCATCAATTCTTACATTTGACTGCTCTAGAGAACTCCGATGCAATGCATTCCTCAACATCTGTTAAAGTTGCAAGGTACTAGCAACATGAAAGTACCAAAGTAGACACATATCCAACTGTACAAAAACTGTCAGCACCTCAGCTGTTGGTCTCATACCTACTGGACAACACTCAAATTTCTAAAAGCACACCAAAGAATTTATTTTGTTTGGAAAAGAATTTTTCCTCTACAAAACCAGTCTCCATAGTAAATAAAAACTAAAGTGGCCCTGCCCAGTATTTGCACAAACACAGGCTTCCTAGAGTAGCAGCATAGTATCTTGGGGATAATTGATAAAGTCTTCCAGACTTCACTCCCCCCAGTACGTAAGCCACAAATGTCCTCCCAAGGGTACACACCTGCTCTTAAACTGAAACACTGCATTACTGAAGATAACCTTTATAAGAAAAGTGCTTTGCTCACGCTCTTGAAAAGCAAGACAGATACACATGTATAATGGGACATAAAGAAAACAACATGTAAGGAAAGTCTGGAAAGTATTTCCATATTATGGGGGCTTGAAAAGCTTTCTCTGCTTAGTATTACAGGTGTAGCATGACAGCTCATACTAAATTATTGAAATCTCTCAAAGGAACCCCCCAGAAACAAGATTGCTTCTAACACATAAGCACTACAGAGAGATGGCTCTACACTGCAAAGCCTAACTCTACAAAATTTAGCAATGATAAATAGAACCATCATTATTGCAAAAGAGGCTTTAACCTTTCAGTATAATAATGTTTTTTATACTTTTAGTAGGCTGTACATACAGCAGACAACTTTAAGTGTATTGGATACCCTGAGAACTCCAGCAAGCATTCTACCACAAGCATCCTAACATCAGCGGTTGTCTCAGTGTAGATCTAGAAGCTAAAAAAGACATTTCTAAGCAAAATTACCACGCCCCAAACAAAAAAGAGGAGCAGCACTACATGAAAGCTAAATTCTGCACTTCTGCGAGACACCATTCTTAAGCGACTCGGCCCAAGAGGGATGGCTGGAACTTCACCGCACACAAGCATAGACGCGGTGCTTACGCCGCGGCCGAAGTCGCTGGCGGGCGCCTGCCCACCTCGTGTCCTGTGTCTCGAGGGGAAACGCTTTTTAGGATTTCCCAGGCGTTCCAGTCCCGGCACCCGACTCGGGAGCCTGTACCCGAGGCTGTCCCCGGTCCCGGGTTCGCACTCTAAGGAGGGCCGTGGGCTCTCCACGCCAGGGCTGCCTGGGCCATCTTGGGTCGGGATGGCAGTGGCCACATGGTCACCGCTCCCTTCACGGGCCCGGCTCCTGCGGCCCCGCCAGGTGTGCGCGGGCGCCCAGCCCCAGCGGGTCCCGCCGGCCCGGCCCGGCCCGCGCAGGGCACAATGCCGGGGGCGGGGGGGGGGTGGCTCGAGGCGCACTCGGCGGGCTCCCTTCCCCGGGCGGGGGGCGGTGGGGCCCGCCGGGCGGCCCGGGACAGCACCGCACCCCTAGGCACCAGCGACCTCCGTTCACCGGGCCGTCCGCGCCCCCCACGGAGCCCCGCAGACAATAGAGCCGTCACCGCGGGTTTGGTTCCCGGCTTCCTACACTGCCCCGCCGCCACACGCCCCCTCCCCGGCCTAGCGGCGTTGTCCCGCGGGCGTTCCCGGGAGGGACAATGCGCCGCCGGGCCCGGGACTCGAGTCTCCGGCCGCGCAAGGCACCGAGGCCGCTGAGGCCAAGAGCGGCGGTGGCGGGCACGGGAGGGGGAGGGGGTGTCCGGGACCAGATAGCCACAGCGCCCTGCCCGACGCCCTCCCGGTGCCGGAACCGTGCTACTCACCTCCCGGGGCGGCCGCCGCGGGGGAAACCGGAGGTCGCCGCTGCCGCCACCCGGCCGGGCCCGAAGGAGTTAAGAGGAAGGGCCGGGCGGGCCCGTCCCATTCATTACCCGGCGCTTTGTCTCCGCCGCCGCCGCGGCACTGAGCTGCCCCGGCTCGGCCGCCGCGGGCGCGGGGCGCAGGCGCGGGGGGCGGCGCCACGCACGGCGCGCGACATGTCAGCGCGCCGAGCCGCAAAATGGCGGCACCCGGCCGCGATGCTCAGGGGCTGTTGAGTCCTTTCGCATCTGCGTCCCGGCGGTGCCCCAGGCGGGCCGGGGCCCGACTCCAGCCTTCTCCGCAAGGGCGCGGCCGCTGGTTGCTGCACCCCCCTTCGTTCCTGGGGTGGCTGAGGGCGGTGGCTCTGTTGCCTCTAAGGGCGGTGGGCTGGGTTCGGGGCGTTTCCTGCGGTGCTTCAGGCCTGGAGGAACCTCCGAGGCCGCTGCCCGGCCGGCTGCGCTTTCCCCGGGAGGCCGCGGGCGGGCGTCTCGCATTCCTCATAGGCCGGAGGCGGAGGGGCTTTCTTGGGCCGGCTGGAGCGGGCACGGAGACGCTGTTCAGAGCGCGGCCCTCGCCTTGTTAGGAATTTAGCCTCTATTGTTCGTATCCGCAGTTAAACCCACCTTGATGGGTATGCGTGGTCTAACGCACAGCGGGTTTGGTTTTGGGCGCTGTTTTGATGTACTCAGTCTGTCTCGGGAGGGGCCTTTGGCGTGGCGCTCGAGTCTCACCTGATGCCTCCCAGGGAAAGATGTCCAGGGCTGAAGGGAATTCACTGGGCCGCTTCAGGGAAACAGTGTCCAGCTATATGTTTAAGGTTGTGTTCTGGATGAAGCTCCTCTAGTTCTGGTGTTCGGTTGTAGATTGGTGATTGCCTTCTCCAATTGAAGCACTTTAGTTAAGGTCTCCAGCGGGCCGAGTGATCCAGACTTTTCAGGTGGGGTGAGGGTGAAGAACGGTGGTTTGTTGGGTCCTTTTGGTGTATGCCATTTCTCCGGAGAGCTGAGTGAGATATAATCTGCTGTGATTGTGACATTTGTTTTCAAATTCCCTGTGGCAGTTATAGATTTCACTTTCTATGTGTTAATTGTTGGTAGTCATAACTCGGTGCTTACCTTTGGGAGTGAAAACAGGAGAAAAACTTATAAGAGTACTGTAAACAGTGCTGGTTTGGAAACAATGTTAAATTTTAGATTCAGGCAGTGTTTAGAGACACAGTGCTTAAGGAAATACTTTTTGAACTGAGTTATTTTCATCAGTTATTTTTTTTTCCTTTGTAATTTGAACAGATTTTGTAAAGAGTGTTTTGGTTGGATATATGGCAGTATATGAAGAGATCAGTTGATAGCTTTTTAATTTGAAATAGTGGAGCTCTTCAACATTCTGCCATATTAGGTGTATGTTTGTACTTAAGTACTGGTGTGATTTTTCTAAGTGGCTTCTGCCAGTTAACATACAGTAAATGTTCTGTTGCGGTTAATACTTCCATACTTCTTTTAGAAATCTCGTATCAGGTTTGGTTTTTTTTTTTTTTTTTTTTTAGTTCATTCATTACTCAAACTCTCAACAAAATAGTTATAATGCTGTGTGCAGGAAGTCCTTTGTTCCCTATAACTTTTTAATTTACAGTTTCTTTTTACTAGTAGAATTCAACTGTATCAGTGTGCATATATATATCTATACAGACAATATTATATATATCGTGTATATATGTTAGTTACTATAGGTGACTGAGGTCAAGCAACTGAGGCCAAAGTGATTTGAAGTGAAATTACTTGGACTTGCTTGGTTTCCACTGTTACAAAGTGCAGTTGAAGTTTGATCTTGGCTAGATCTGCCAACTAGACACAGTAATAGAGGTGTGAGAGCTTAGTTAAGAAGTCTCTATCACCAGCCTGCTCACAGGAAGTTATGGCAGTGATGATAGCAACAACTGGGATTATTAGTATAGAAATATGTTACCTCATAAAGCGTCTCTCAGAGAGCTACAAAATAGCAACCGTTGGAATGACATAGTTATGCTTATTACAATATGGAAAGATTCAATATCAGAGTATGTGGCTTTGTTAACAGCTGTGTTTTAGAGAGTTTTACAATTCATAGTTGAAAATTTTACACTAAATTAAAAAAGACTGGAAATCAATTTTGCCATTTTTCACTGCACATTGTTCTTTCTGTAATCACGTCTCAGTACCTCTTCATTTTTTCTTACATCCTACTCTAAAAATTTCCTTGAGGGTTACAGCAGTTGAGATTAATTAAAGTTAATTATTTCTTTAAATCATCTTTTAGATGGCTTGAGAACCAATCAGTGATTCTGTATATAATTTACCGGTGTATATCACAGATTGATTGAAATAACTAGTATTTCTCTTGTTGTTTTACAAAAATACACCAGAAACTGAAGAAATCAGGTTTTAAAAATCTGAGCACAGCTGGATCCAGAGCGTCTTCTCACAAACAACCAAGTAATGGGATGAATAAAACACAGAGGTGGCGATCTGGTGACTGGCAAAAGAGTAAGTAACTGCAATGCCTAGAGGAGGCTCCAGACTGCCAGCTTGTGGTGAATGTAGCAGCAGTGGTGTGATGATAGTCTAGGAAAGCGGTTTTCCATAAAGGTTGTAGTCTGAGGTGTAAGAATGTGAAAGAATATAGTTATTTAGGAAGACAGAGAGTTAGGAAAACCTGCAAGGCATCCTGACAGGAAGAACCCAAAACTTCCATTATTTAACTTCAGAAGAGTAATTTTTTTCTTTGATTTTTTTCCTCCATTTATGCATTTTAACCTTGTTATCTGTTTCAGATATTGTGAATAAACATTTTTATTTTCATGGTTAACTGAACCTGACATGAATTAAAAGTGATGTGATATTAAATGAATATAAAAAAGTATTTTCTCAATCCAGTCCCTGGAGCAAGCTGCAAGTATTTGGCTCCCCATTATGTTTTGTAGAATAGCAGAAAGCTAGGAGACCATGCTTCCGAAAAAGTTGTTTGGGTGTCTGGAAAATAGATATTACAGGTTCAGAGAAGAAAGAAACATCATTTATATAGCTGTGAATAGCCATCTCTCTGTCATTCTCAGTAAGTACATTCCTTGAACTTGGGAGGCTATAGCAAGAGCCTAAGACTAGTTGGAAACAAAATTAAATTCTTATACCCCATCTTACTGTGACTGAATTTAAAATATGCCTTAAATACACCTGTTTCAATATTATGTTATTAGCCAAATGTAGATGTTTAGCACTGCAGACAGAGTTTTGTGTTTGTGGTCCCAGGGTCTCTCCAGTTACTGGGCTGTTCTTCCTTATCTAGTTTTATTGCTTCCTTCCTTCCATTTCTTTCCTGGTAGTAAACATGATATTGATACTGCAGTGATAAATTGATATAGTTCTGTCTTTTTGCATTTGTATATATTTGGAAACACTAAACGTTGATAATAACAGTATAGTTAGTAGTATTGATGCTGTTACCTTGTTTTGGCAAAATTGAGCAATTAATATTTATCTCCAAACCTGCTCTGGTAAGCTTATTTTCACTCAAACCTTTGGCTTCACCTCTAGTAAATTCTGCATCAGTGATGCATTTTTTATATGAAGTCATCAAGAGATAATATTTCTTATATAAAGCACAAAGGATTATTTTTTTTGTACACACTGAGGTAATACACTTAATAAAGTTATCTCCTTTCCTCCTTGTATAGAATCCCGCCTCTTCCAGGAACCTCTTTAGGCAATGTCAACTTAATGATCAAAACCTTAAAACATAGGTCAAAAGTATTAAATTTGGATGTCCAATTTAGTATCTATTTGGTATCTGTCACAGGGGTATGACTTCTAAGAACTTGTAGCATAGGAAAGTACTTATATTTAGCATACATACCCATTTATTTCAGTGGGTACTTGTCTCTGCTCATCAAGGTCCAAGGTGTCAAGGTGGATGCTCAGGAAATAAGGAATGAGCAATCACACAGTAGTTAGGAGCAAGCATTCACTGCCAAAACCATGGTGCCCTTGTGCATTTATATTAATTACCTCACTTATTACAACTATTTCATCTCTATCATCCTCACTCTGTAGCACATCAGAGGCGTATGTCACTGATTTTTGACTTGGAGTTGAGCATAAAATAGCATGCTGACAGGATTTACTCATGCTTGCTCTTTATGTAGAGTGAGCATGGTGCTGGAGTATGTCTTTCAGGAGTGGGCAGTTTGAAGTTCCTATTCTAGCATTTTTATTTGGCCAGTGGAGATTTTGTCTATGTTAGGAAGCTATCACTGTCAGAACAGATTGATATATACATGAGTTTGGAAGTTCTATTCATTAGACAGCATCAGGCCTTGGCTGAGGCAGTAGCAAGTTTGGGACAACAAAGTCATGCAGGGCTCATTACTACTTGTTAAATGATACCCACAAATTGGGTTTCTCTGAACAGAGAAAGCTACAGGCCATGTCAGTTGCTCTTGGTGGTTCAGGGTTTTTTGTGGATGTTATGTGTTGTCTTACTTCTGACTTATATTTCATTTTATTTTTTCTTCCCAGATTTTGATGTCACCTTTTTGTAGTCCTTCCCCATATAAACAAGGAGGCAAGATTTTAATTCTGAATGAGCCCATCTATTTTTGGATTTCTTCTGTGACAAATGACTAGGGATTGTAAGTCAAACTTCCTCTATTGCAAACCATCTTAATCATCTGCAGACCAGGTTTGTCCTCTAGAATGAATGAGGAAGAGATAGTAAAGTAATTAAGACTGGATTTGGGTCTCATTGCTAATTGCATTTTAACTTAATTACACTAAGGCTGAAGTATTAACTCATTGTAAACATTGGAGATTATTTCTTAGAAACATATGTTTGTGAGTATGTTTGGGCTAACTAGGAAAAGAACTTCCCTCAGAGCTTATATCTCATTTTGTATTATATTTGCAAGTTTTTAAACTGACACCAGAGGAATTGAGAATAAGGAAATCACTCTTAAGGGTTTCAATAAATAAAATAAACTTTATGTATAATTAAACTTTATGAAGGCAGTGAGCAACTTGTCTTTGCTTGGATGAATGCTGTGTGGAGAATCCTTTCCAGTGTAGAGGAAAGGAACAGGAAGTAGAAAAGGAAGATAACAATGTATTTGCATAATATTGTTTACATGGGTTAATGCTATCTTAAGAAGTTACTTCATTTATCAGAAACTCAGGTATCTTCTGAAATCCAAACCTGATCAGGAGAACAACCACAGAAACGAAAAGAAATTGTATTTGTCAAAAATCATTGTGTACCAGATGCAGGTATGGAGCATACTTTGTTCTCCCTTTGCTATGACTGCATTTGGCAAACTATTCAGTTCAAATAAGTCTTTTTTTTTTTTTGGTTAACTTTCTATGAAATCTGTCTCATATCTGCTACTGAGGTTACCTCCATGAGTCTTGCAAAAAAAGAGGTCAAAATCCAGTGTAGTTTGTTTAGACACGTCGTTTTGTAATTCTTGGCTGGGCAAGTATGATATTTGTAGAACTTCTTGCATAGCAATTACTGTTTCAGGTTTTTTTATTCCTGCCAATTACTGC
The DNA here is from genome assembly GCF_015227805.2 of Hirundo rustica. NCBI lineage: Eukaryota > Metazoa > Chordata > Aves > Passeriformes > Hirundinidae > Hirundo > Hirundo rustica. The sequence continues at coordinate 18,280,790 of NC_053453.1, read as the reverse complement.
TGATGTTCTGTCTTTGCCCATAACTTGGGTCAGTTAGTTATGCTGTGTGAATTGACAGAGGGTCCAATTCTACACGTGCAGCTGCTTTTGTTAGCTAAACTAATGATGGCTAATAACTGAGGATGCTGAAGGGGCATTCTCAAATCCTAGGTTTACTTTACTGCTGCTCTCTTGTGCTAGTAATCATTTTCATCTGATCATTCAAGGAGGCACTCCTGGAAGCTAAACAGATAATTGGTGACTTGTTCATGAAAGGGTTGTTCTGATGGCAGTTATGCTGTAGCAGGCTTCCCACAAAGACCTTTATAGGGGGAGTTACTATGCAGAACATAATAAAAGTGCCAAACTGTAAACACTTGGAACTGAATAATTAATACCAAAGAGACAATGGCAGGAGAAAAGATGAATATTGTTCTCTTGATTATGTCTCTGTCTACTCTTCTGGAATCAGCAATATCATTATACATTCAGAGTGCCAATAACTCTTTTCCAAGGTTTGTTCTTGATAAAATAGTCTCTAAAATAGTAGATGATAGTTTTGCTGTTTGGCAGACCTACAGGTCAGTACATGGGCAGGCTCTGTGCTTATGCTCCAGCATGTCATAATTCGGGTAATTTTTTGTTTAGTATTACTGAAGCATAGTTTACATATTTTTTTCATGTATATCCTAATTGTGAAGTTTGGTTTTGTATCTTCGCAGTGTCCAGAGGAGTGAGCTCAAGCCTCACCTTCCACCATGCAACAGTTAAGAGCACATATTGTAGAGACCATCTTAAAACTGCAAAATCCTAAAGGTACATGATGTTAAAGGATTCAAGGTAGTGGATAAGTAAAGCAGGCAGTAGGTTTCCCTGTCAGTTGTGTGTCTCAGCAAAGTACTTGGTGTATCTCTCTGTCAGCAAGTGACAGGATACATACCTCTTCTTGCAGTAGGTGTCCTCAAGCAGTAATTCCAACAAATGCTTAAATGGAAATGGGGTGAGGGCCTTTGCATAGCAGCTTTACTACTTGAAGACCACTCTGTCAAATGATCTTCAAGCTCATCTATAGATAACATTCCATAGGAATGCTTAGCAAATTCCTTAGCAAGCATCCTGATCTAGCATGACTTCTGGTGCAGCTCTGATGATGAAAGGTCTCTGGATCCATAAAAGGCACTGACACAGCTCCTAGTCTGTTTTTAAACTTGTGTTTTGGTGAAGACTGTTCATTTGGATCGACATGAACTGTTCTGAAGGGTCAGACTAAAGGGTCTTAGCAATTTATAAACAAAGAACCACTTTGGCTGTGAGAATGAGATGCAGGAGGTAGGAGTTACTGAGGCTGTAAGAAACAAAAATTCCTTGATTCCATAGCAGTTGGTGAACGTTATGTACACCAATATTATTTCATTTTTACTCCCTCTTTTGTCATAGTACAGCGAAAACTTCCAGATCAGATGAGTAAAAAGGAAAATCCAGATAATTCTTCCTAGCTAGAGAACAAGGAATATATTCAGTAAGAAAATAGGAGTAAAATGGACCAACACTTCTCTTATATATGTGAAGCCAAAATTTTGATCTTCATTCTGGGATGGTCATCTAGGACTTTGGACCATACATCCCACTCAGTCTAGTATGAGATACCAGTATTTCTGACAAGGTATCAATGATCAATAGGAGATGGATCAGTGACATGCATTTTTATGTAAATACAAATATTTGCGAAGATCACCCAAAAGATGCAGTGATCCTTCACCACCACATAATGGAATGAAAATAAACAGCTGAAATTTTGTAAGCACACTGCTGTAATATGTCTGTTGATAGGGTTACAGCATCTTTTCCACAGTGAATGCTGTTCTGGCTTCTGTAAGGTTTGGGAACAACCTTTCTTCTGTGAACTTGCAAAGTCATGCCCACGAGTATTCTACCAGTGCCACATACAATGACTGAAGTAATGTGAGATCTAAAAACATTCCCATGTAGGATGAGAGGACCATGGTAATGTTGTATCTCAAATGAGTGTGAAGGTGTAAATTGTATAATGGAGAAGCCAAACTTCAAAGCCACTGGTGATACATTACCTTGAGGCATCATACAGAAGTATCTCATGCAAGGTTAGGCAGATTTGTCATCATGATAGGAAGAAGACCCACACATGTATGTTGTGCCAGTTCAAAACCTTTCTAGAAATTCAGATTCTTCCAGGTTCTAAGGTAGGTGTGGAGTGAGTTCCAATTCTTTCTTGTCCCTTCCCCAGCCCACTGTCCAGGCCAGGAGAGGGATACAAAGTTGCATCCAAAGTATTGGTCTGTACCCCTGCCAGTATTTAGTGCTGCAGTGAGTCTTGAGTTGACTTTTATTAATCTGCAAAACAAAGGTGATACACTTTAGAAACATAGAAATATATCTCATTAAGTTTGATTCTACCAGAAAATAGAGGAGGATGCCGAGACAGATAAATAGCGATTTTGTTTCTTTACATGATCTTTCTTGTGGTGATTCTGTTGAGAATTTGATAACTAGTGGAGGTGAAATCTGGTAGGCAGAAGATCCTCCTTCTGTCAAGTTTTCCATGCAGAGTGAGTCAGCATTGGCAACTTGGTTAACATTTTGATGCTGCCAGGTAGGGGGTAAGGATTCCAAGGGACTGGAACTGAAGCCCTTTGCACGTGTTGAACTGGTGTGAAAAAAGGTAGCGAGGGTTCTGTTGCCATCAAACTATGGATCCGAGGGCTTCTTATTTTTGGCTTGAAATTGAACTGTATGCTAGTAAAATTGTATTGTTTTGAGTAACCACGTCTCACTTGTGAGGTGGAAAAGACAAAGGTAACAGATCTTTGAGGTTATAGGGACATGTGCTGAGGACTGCACAGAAGCCCCTGACAATATTACATACTGTTCTATTTTGAAATACTAATGTACTAATGGGCTAATGTACTAATATACTTAAAATGGAGAGGTTGAACATCCTGCTCTGGTAGCCTGTCATAAGGTCAATGAGAAATTATTTCAAAGTCTAAGACTCCGCATATAGAGCTCTTTGTTGAGTCTGTCCTGGTCTTTGTGCTGTTGTTCTGAAATACCATGGAAGGAATGACATGAGTTCTGTGTCCTAGCCTGGGTGATCCAGAGCAAAAACTGCACATATCACCTTCTTACTGAGACCAATTGAGAGAATCTAGAAGCATGAGTTTAAATTACAGGAAAGTGGTCAAATGGTTCAAATACCAATAAGGAATACCACATTATCAAAGGGATGTCCAGAGACTATGGAATGCTATAGTCCACCTGACCAAAAAAAAAAAAAAAAAGAAACTGGAAAAAACCCAGACTTGCTGTGTGTTAGAGATATTAGAATGTGGACACCATCAAAGTTTCTGTGGAAAATTTGTCTCCCCTTAAGAAGTATTTGTACAGCTGCATAGCAGATACGCATATGAATTATCACCTAAAAGATAAACCAACATATTTCCGTATCATAATATTATTAGGTGTTTGACATTATTTCTATTAATTTTTATACTCTGCACACTAATTTACATTGATGTACTATGGTGCTCTCTCAGGATCACTAAAACAATTTAACTGGAGAGTAGTTCCTCATAGGCAAGTACACAAATGGCCTCCATATTTCGTACAAACTTTCTTATATTGGAAGTTGAAGGTATTTTGTCTTTCTGAGCCTAAGGATTTATCACCTACACTGAGCGGACTGCACAAGTGTTAGCTGCTTTAATAGCTTTTGTTTTGTTCAGAGATCAATGTGCTAAATGGTCCCTGATGAGGAAAAAATAATTTGGAAAGTACTTTTCCTATTCTACAAGATTTCCATAGCCTAGTTGCTTAAACTCTCTGGACCTTAATTAGCTTTCTACAAGTAATAACAGGTGTATCTATTTCTAACTCTCTAGTCATATAGTTGTTGTAGGACCAACTGGCTTTTGAGGCAAGAAGCCATCTGACCGCTGGGGAAAACATAAAAATGAATTGGTGAGTTGTTTTGCAGCAATTTAGCTGAGTGGATGCTAAATACTGATGGGTAAAGAGAATCACACCTACTCTCAATCACTTGCTTTTTACTATATTCAGGACTCTTTCTGGATGATCGGCAAAGGCAAGTGTTTGAGTTAGGCTGGGCCATCTAAACATTGTTTTTTAAGGATGTGGGTGCAGCTGCCTTGCAGAAATGTGTTGCAGTAGAATCCTCCAGTTCTCGAATATGGCTGCAATGGCTGTCTAAAAATAATACCTAACAAAGTGTGTCCTTTGCAGGGGAAGCCAGAAATAACCTTCTTTTTCTCTCTCAAAATGTAAGGCTATTATCAGTTAGCAGCAGTTTGACCCAGAGACCACGAAAGAGCTGACTTTCAAGCACATTTTCTACGTAGGGAATCTTGAGCTTGGACTTCCCCCCCAAAAGAGAATAAATACCACTCGCTTCAACTTTTGAGCATCGGTTTTGTAACGAGCCGCGTCCCGCCTCCATCTGTTCCTCCATCCGGCCCCCGCGCTGGGCCGTTGGAATGTTCTACCAGGGACGCGCGGCGGGCTCGGGTTCGGGCTCGGGCTCGGCCGGTCCGGGCGGGAGCGCGGCGGTCGCGGGGCCACGGCGTTCCCGCCCCGAGCGCCGCCGGTGCTGGCCCCGGGCGCGGGGAGCGGCGGTGCGCAGGCCCCGCCCCGCGGCGGCGGCAGCGCCGGGGCTGGGCGGTGCCTGGCGCCCTCACGTCCCTTCCCTCGCTCGCTCCCTCCCTCCCCGCCCGCCTCTCCTCCTCCCCCCCGTCGGCGCAGCGCTGTGGTGAAGCCGCATTGTTTGTGCCGCGGGGGGAGGGGAGCCGCTCAGCCCCGGGAGCCGAGCGCCGAGCCCGCAGCCGGACGGCGACGCGCACCGCGCCTCACGAATGCGCCGCGCCCGGCGGCAGCAGCAGCCCCGCACCCAGCGCCGGGTGACCGCCGCGGGCAGCGCGGCCCTCGTAGCGCCCGCTCGCCCGCCCGCGGCTGCCGGTCGCGGGGCCAGGCGGCAGCACCGGCGGGGCCTCCGCCATTAACCCGGCCGAGCGTCGGCCGCAGCGGCGGAGCGGGAGGTCTGTCAGCCGCTCCTCGGCGGCTCCCACAGCGTGAGTACGGCCGGGTGGGCGGCGGGGGCCGGCGGGCGGGGGCTGCGGGGCCGGGAGCCGGCGTATCCCGCCGCAGCGGGACGGGAGAGCGGCATGGGGGAAAGAGCAGGGCGCACTGGGCACGGCAGCCTGCGGTGGGGGGCAGCGGCGGGCGAGCGGGGAGGTGAGGCGAGCGCGGCGGTCTGGGGGAGGGAGGGAGGGCGCCGCTGGAGCTGTTTTGTCAGCCGCCATATTTGTGGGCCGAGTATTTTCGCGGCGGGGAGGGAGTGACTGTTGGGAAGGGCTGGAGATGATGGGCCCGGGCAGGAACCATCCTGCCGGGGGCCGGGAGGGGGGAGCGCCGCGCCGGGCAGGAACCATCGGCGGGAGGGGAGGGAGTGCGTTGGAGGCTCCCTGGGCGTGGGCAGGAAGTGTCGGCGCGGCACCGGCGAGGGCGGGCCCGGGGGCGTGGGCAGCCGCGCGCGGGAGGCAGGATTTCGGGATGGCTGCGGGATGTGGCGGCATGCGGGATGTGGCGTCGGCGGGCTTTTTCCGCCGGGCCGGGAGAGAGCGGCTCTGGTGGTCCCGCGTGGCTTGGCCGTGCCCGCGGACGTTCGCTGGGCTCCGTCAGCTCCCGCTCTGGGCCGTGCTCCATTGAATCGCTCCTGCTACGCGGCTGAAGCGGCGGGTGGTGTCCGCCCCGTGTGCTAGTAAGCACTGTTTGCTTACCGTCCCTCATTGTCTAGGACTAAAGAGCGTTTCTCTGTCTTTTTTAAATGATCTACATGAAAGTGCCATTGAGAATGGAGTTCCCTAGTCCATTGAGCAGGGTATCCTGGAAGCAAAGACAGTCTATTTGAAGAGGAGGAAGGTAACTAGGGCAGAGATTGTAATTTAGGAGTATATGGTACTGTACTTTTCGTGTTGGTTTTAGCTATCCCTTACCTAGATAAATAGCTTTCTTTTTTATTTTCCCTCTCATACTGTGTATTTCACAAAAACAGTTGTCTCTGTGTACTGTTATGGTGAGGAAAAAGTCTGTTGGTGATTTTCTTCCCAAGCAGCTGATGCAATTCTAGGAGATGAGAGCTGTGAATAACTTCCCTGGTTTATATCCCGCAGTCTTTGAAGGCAGTACAGTGCTAACAGAGGTGCACTAAAATAATTTTGTGTGCGGTTAGTGCAGTATCTTTGTCTTAGTTTACTCTTCAAATTTAGGTCTTGGTCTTCATTCCTGTCGATCTACAGGATACTGGGAAAGTGGTGTGGGGGAAGAGAGAAATGCTAGCGAATATTTGCCTAGGAAAAGCAAACCATTGTAGGTCATGAATTTGCTATGCAGAACTCTGGTCTTCATATGGAGTATTTGTAGAACCTTTGCAAACAGAAGAATTTTGGAGAAACAAAACACTGCTTTGGCCTGTGGGACATATAAGTTACTCAGGTGAAGTTTGCATGAAATTTGGCCTAAATACTACCAGTTTCATTTCTGTGAGCATTACATTGTATTTGTAGGGTATCCATTCTGTGTTTGGGACTCTTAACTTCCTGTGTAAGTCAGCTGTAGTCACTGTTGAGTATCACAGTATAGTTAGATGTTAGCTCAGTCATTTTTTTTATCACTCTGGTTCGTACAGTTCATTTGACTTTTGCAACAGCTGTCCTAAATCTTTAAGCAAGATGAAAGATCTTGTGCTTTTGAGTGTTTTATTCCTAATTTTAATGCCTGCCTGAAGCCATGCTTGAGAGTCTTGGGAACAGAGAGGAGTGGAGAGCTGGGAAACATAGCATTAATGTGTTTTTCTGTGGTACTGGGATAAGGTAGTGTGGACAAGTTACACATGTTTTTGATTTCTGAAGGTCACTTCTCATCCTTCCCTCTGTATTTTTTCCAAAGCAGTCTCTGTCCTCAGGAGCCACTACAAACAGATACAGAACCAACTAAAATGTAGGAAGGGGCATTAAAAATACCAAAACAGACTTTTACCTCTCGAAGAATTAAAATACAATTACATGAGGTAAACATGCCATAAACTGTGTTTCTTGATTGATGAGTAAATTGAGTTTTTTCTGATCTGTAATAAGTTGCTGTACATTGACTCATCAGTGTGTTTTAGCTGAAGAATCTGTCATTACTTGTTCGCAACAACAGCATTCAGGGCCGTTGTATTACCTTTGGGTCTCTTGAGTTACAAAATCTGTATTGAAACAGGGAACTAACTTTTAATTTTGGTTAAATTACTGGTATGTTTATGGTTTTAGCTGTTGGACCTTCTTTGGCAGTATTAGTTGTTTAAACTGTTCTCTGCAGTTAAGAAACTAGTATGTTTGAATCCTGTGTTGTTTTACAGAACTTTATTATTAAATCCTTCTTCCAAAGTTGTTTGAAGATGTGGAACCTTTTATATTCTTCTGTTGTTTATAATGAGCAGATCAGAGATCCATCATGATTAAACACTGTTGTCTGGCTGTATGGTATAGAAACTATTAATAAGGGTTAAGAATCAGTTGTATAAAAGTCAGATCTATGAGAAGCACAATTTTTGCATGAATAATAAATAGATTATGAAAGCAGAGTCCGTTTGTGAGAGCAGACAGATTTGAGCTTTTCGGGAGCTAGTCTTAGGGTTAGTTGCTTAAGTGATCTAGTCTTCCTGTCAAAAGGAGCTCCTTCGGTACTTTGAGGCCTTTAGAAACTGGCATCATAGACTTAAGCAAAAGGCAGGCAGCATGGAGTAGTAGTTCATGTAGTTGTTCAGTGTTTGCTGTTTTCTTCCCAATATAATATACTGGTCTTTCACAGTAGCTGTGTTTTGATTTCTCTATTTCTCTGCTGTTTTGCATGCTGACAGTAGTTGTGTTATATTGGGCAGTCCTGACTCAAAATGCAAACTTGAAATGGTGAGGCCCTAATAATACTTTAGGCAGTGATTAAAGATCAGGGGGGTTTTATGTAGCTGAGGTTGAATGATGCTATTTATTAATGATTTATTGGGAGGAAGGAAGGAGTGGAATAGAATTTTAAACTTGACAATTTCAGTCAGGTTTGTAATATTTTCAACCCTTATAGGAGAAAAACCCCGCCCAGTGCGAAGATGTCAAAAGGCATGAGTATGTATGGAAGTTTTTAACTTAAAAATTTTGTGACCAAAATATGTGCTAGTCATGGGGCTTTGGAGTGCCTCTTTTTTCTCTTTGGGGGAGAGAAAGCTTTTTATATGGTATGTGATCTTTTTGCAGTAGGTTGTATACATAAAAATTGCTTTAAAGAGCTTGAGACTGGATTTATAAACAGGGAGATTTTTATCTATCAGCAGTTGGTTTGAGAACAGCTCCTGAAAAATCTGTTGAAGGAGAAGGGTGTGTGTACATGCATACTTAAAAGTAGGGAACATGTTTTGGCCCTAAGTCAAATTTGCTTTACAGGTGGAATATTTACTAGTTGCAGTCTATACTGCACCATATTGGGCACTGTGAATTCTGTCATGTTCTTGTCATGTTGTGAAGAATAATGGGCTCACTAAGGATTGAGGAAAGTAAAAAAAGTATAGGGCTGTCAAACTGCCCACTTGCCAAATGTGGAAGTATGTGTGCTTTTCTAGCTTTTAAATATAGCTACAGTAATTGAGTTGATAATGTGAGTGTTTGAAATTGCACTGGAAAAATTTCAGAGAAAACTTGTTTTTCTTTCACTGTTCCATTAGTTCTTTTGAAAAGAGGTCTAGAGGACATAATCTGTAGCTGTTGCAAAAATTTTCAAGCTGCAGGTACTCCTAAGGTGTTAAGAAGTATTGTATTAAAGGTTTTCTTATAAGGTAACAAATGTATTTTTATCTGTGACACTTCTGAAATGTTTTTGTTCTCATGCAGTGGTCTTGCCAACAGTCCTTCTAGAGGACTTCGAGCAAGGATTTTGTATAGCTGTGTTTACTCAGGGAAGCTGTTATTTAGAAGCTCTATTGATCTTTAGGTTAAACTTGTACGAAGCTGAGTCCTGTTGAGTAAGAGTGACAGGCTTTTGGTTTTGTTTACTTTTAGTTAAATGTATGCATAGGGGGCTGTAGAACGGAAGGGGTTTTTTTTCTTAGTGCAGTAAAACTACTAATATTTTATATATGATTGTTTGGAGTTCACAGTATTAACAGTTGCTCTAATTTTAGGTAAACATTACCAAATGAGGAGAAAAGGAAGATGCCATCGAGTATCGGCAGCAAGGCATTCTTCTTCCCCATGCAGTATTAAGCACTCCCCGACACGAGAAACCTTGACATATGCTCAAGCTCAAAGGATGGTTGAAATAGAAATTGAAGGTCGCCTGCACAGGATCAGTATATTTGATCCTTTAGAAATTATATTAGAAGATGATCTTACTGCACAGGAAATGAGTGAATGCAACAGCAATAAAGAAAATAGTGAAAGACCACCAGTTTGTCTAAGAAGCAAACGCCATAAAAATAACAAAGTGAAAAAGAAAAATGAGGCTCTTCCGAGCTCACATGGTATACCTGCTACAACAGCTCCTCTTCCAGAACCAAAAGTACGGATTGTTGAATACAGTCCTCCTTCAGCTCCTCGGAGACCTCCAGTTTATTACAAATTCATTGAGAAGTCAGCAGAAGAACTTGATAACGAAGTTGAGTATGACATGGATGAAGAAGATTATGCGTGGTTAGAATTGATAAATGATAAGCGGAAAAGTGATGGAGTGTCAGTTGTTTCACAAAATATGTTTGAATTCCTTATGGATAGGTTTGAAAAAGAGTCTTATTGTGAGAACCAAAAACAGGGTGATCATCAGTCTTTAATTGATGAAGATGCAGTGTGTTGTATATGCATGGATGGTGAATGTCAGAACAGCAATGTGATCCTGTTTTGTGATATGTGTAATTTAGCAGTACATCAGGAATGCTATGGGGTGCCATATATACCTGAGGGCCAGTGGCTCTGCAGACACTGTTTGCAGTCCCGCTCTCGGCCTGTAGACTGTGTGCTGTGCCCAAACAAGGGAGGTGCCTTTAAAAAGACAGATGATGATCGTTGGGGACACGTGGTGTGTGCTCTGTGGATTCCAGAAGTTGGATTTGCCAATACGGTTTTTATTGAGCCAATTGATGGTGTCAGGAACATTCCCCCAGCCAGATGGAAGTTAACATGCTACCTCTGTAAACAGAAAGGTGTTGGTGCCTGCATTCAGTGCCACAAAGCAAACTGCTATACTGCATTCCATGTGACGTGTGCTCAAAAGGCTGGTCTATATATGAAAATGGAACCTGTGAAAGAACTAACTGGCAGTGGAACAACGTTCTCTGTGAAAAAAACTGCCTATTGCGATGTACATACTCCACCAGGTTGCACACGGAGACCGCTCAATATTTATGGAGAAGCTGAAATCAAAAACGGTGTTTGTAGAAAGGAGGGATCAGTCAGAACTGCTAGGTCTACATCAAAAATCAGAAAAAAGACAAAAAAAGCCAAGAAAACAGTGGTTGAACCCTGTACAGTTATGCCAACAGTATCTGCTCCTTATATCCCCCCCCAGAGGTAAGCAAACCATAAAAATGTGAGAAACCTTTATCTATTTAATTTTTAGATGCCACATTTTTTGTACATTTTTTACGTGCTTTCTTTAAAGGCCTTTTTCTTCAGAATTACTGTTAATTACGTACATTGCACTTCTGTGAAGTTGCATTAAAAATACAGTAATTTCCTCAGAGAAATTAAGTGATCAAGTGATCTGGCTCGTCCTCAGAGTATTTGATTGTGTTTTTTTTTTTTTTTTTTTTTTTTTTTTGTCAGACTAAGTTAGGTTCACTTGTCTTTCGCTGTGCTTCTAAGAATTAACTGCTGAGTCTGGAATAGTAGATGCATTTGATCTTCATATTAAAGAGAAAATACTAAGCTCAAACCTAACTTTATTTGTAATTTTGGATTCTGCGCTTCTTTTTCTAATTTTAAGAGATCCAGAATGACAATTACAATTGTGTATGTAAGTTTTGAAACATGTTCATCTCAAATAAATTAAGAATAAACTTGTAGTGTAAGATCTATGTAAGTTTTACAAAAAAACCTTCAAGGAAGTGTTGTCTTTGTGCAGAAGAGTAACTTCTCTGGAGGTGTTTCTGAATTTTTTGTTTGTATGTTTACAATGCCAATATATTTGTTTACCCCTTGAATTAAATTCTTACTAATTTGAGAGCAGTAGTTTGGCTAGTTGCTCAAACAGGCACCAGTTCTGTGTTCAGGCTCATTTCCTGTACTGTGACTGGACTCTAAATGCGCAGAAGTGAGTGCTTCTAAAATAATATGATGCCTTTTAAATAGCTGACTCTCAAGTCTCAGGTAGTGAGCAATTAAAGCTGGTTAAATTACTCTAAATAAATACATGTTTAGAGACTGCAATTCTTTCCTGTAATAATTTTTGTTAATGTAAGAAGCCACTCATTGACTGACTTTGATAAACAGCCTTCAGCTCCCATGTGGTGTTTACAAACATCTGATTGATTGCTCTGTTGTCTGTTAGGATTGGCTTGGTAAAATGGTATTTTTGTTTAGTGATGCACTACAGAAAAACTTTAGTTGACAGTAGGCAACTAATACTGCTATTTAAACAGGAACTACTGTTCACAGAAGGGGGGAAGTTGGTGTAAGATAATTTGACTTTGTCTTAATTAGGACAGTGCTAACTGGTAGTGTAGTGTGTTTTTGTTTTGCCTTTTTAAAGACAGTGTAACAAAGAATATGAACTAAGAGTTGAGGATTAGAAATTATGTTCTCAGTTGTGCCTCTGAGAGTTCATTTCATTGGCAACTTTAAAAAAAGCCAGACTCTAAAAAGATGTTATCGTCTGATGGCTTTTTTTAAGAAAGTCATTAGATACCAGGAGCAAAAATACAAAGACATTTTCTTCTTCCTTTTTTTTCACATTAATGATTGAATTTCTTTTCAAGATTGCAAGGAAATTCAGCTTCCCTTTGTATTTCTAGAAACAAGTAGAGTTTCTATATACTGTATGTCGTAAGTGTAAAAAATGTACACAGTTTAAAGGTTTTTTAAAGTTGAGCTTTATTATAAATTGCTTGTCTTTGGCTGAGGGAGACCCTTCCTTAAGTACTCTTTGTATTGTGAACGTGTTAAGTCCTACAAAACTGATCCCCGTATTAAAAGTGAAACAGGAATGGTCTTATTAAAAGGAAAAGTGATTACGCTGCAGACCCAAATCTCTAGTTTTAGAACCAGTTTTCTAGTTTTCTTTGGCTGTACTTCAATTTTTTTTCTGTTTAGGAAACACTCTTGATTTTCTGTATGAATTAAGTACATACCCATAAAGTATCAAAAAATTATTTGGATCATTTCACAGTAGTCTTCATTTAAATTATTCTTTTTCTCTAATCTTTTTTTTTTTTTTTTAATACTCTTTTTTTCCCTTGGAGCTGAAGCATGATTTTTTAGAGGTCTTGAGGAAGAGCAATTAAGCTATTTAAGTGACTAGTGAATAAATATATATATTCAGTGTTTAAACACTAGTGCTTTTTTACCTGAAGAATTTGTTTTTGATATGTTTTCAACATCTCTGGTAATTGAAGCACACGTAGAGATGCTTGGTTTGGATTGCTTTCTTAATACCTAGACTGTACGTCTCTTCGGCATATTGCTGGCTCTTCAGAGTTGGTAGTTGGAAGAGTGTACAAATATGAACATCATAGTGAGGAGTAAAGTAAGTGCTGGATGCAGCCCCTGAGTACATCTGGTGAAACCTGAGGAGAAACATACTGCAATTTATGTTCAGTTTGAGGAGAAGGATTTGTATCCTTTTCTGGGTAGTGAGAGTATATGACTAGCTGAGAGTTCTAGTAATTCTGTTTTCCAAAACAACTATCTTAACGCTCAAGATATTAAAAAGACTGAGTGTGGAACAGCATACTTCATAATTTCTACACAACTTTTGTAGCTTATTAATTTCTGGATCAGCTTACCTTAGGTCAGGTTTCTATGCTACTTGAATGACTTTGACCAGAATTTCTTACACAGATGTCATACTTCAAGCTTTTTGTTGTTAAACTATATAGATGGTGTTGTTCTCTGAGTAGTTTATAATCTTAATTATATCACCTTTCATCTTTGAGCTACTGATATAGGGGTGCAGATGAGAAGTTGCTAACCAATGATTGATTTATCTCCATAGGAGATACATGCTTACCTCCCCTGCCTATTTTTTTTTTTTTTTTTCCCTGTAATTTATTTTTAATGCTAGGCCTATATCTGCCCTGTTGCCTGGGTATTTTGGAAAGTCTATACCTAAGTATCTACTTCCAAAGGTGCAGTAGTTCATCTTAGGGCCTTAAGGTGGTTTCAGTTTTCAGTGCTGCCAATGCTGACTTGTAACTTGCTTAGCACTTGCAATAATGTATGGGACTACCAGGAACTCCTATATATGGAGGATGTATGTCAGACCTGGCTACAGAGATGTGTCGTTTGTTTACTAAGAAATTCCATTTTTTGAAATGCAAAACGGTTGGAAGTGGTTGCTTATACTCTACTTTTCATACTCATCAGCTTTTTTGTTTGCCTGTTTTTGGTGGCTTTGCTTGCTTGTTTGATAGTTTTTTTGGTTTTTTGACTGTTTAAAGGTAGAAATGAGCATCATCTAAAAGTTGTGTTTCTGGGAAGTGCCAGAGCAGCTGTGCTGTGTGGGGAGGAGGGTGAGAAAGGACACTCTAAAACTGTCCCACTGTGTGGGAGGGACAGACAGTACCTGCTCCTCTTGGCGAATGCTAGTCAAAAAGTAGCCTCCTGCTGCTACCAGCCAGTTTAGCTGAAGAAAAGAGCAAATTTGTTCCTGAAGTATGGTGTTGCCACTAGGGATGTGTAATGGTTGTATTTTGCTTAGTAGAGAGATTCCACCCCCATCCCCCCAAAAAAAAACCAAAACCAAACAAACAAAAAACCAAAAAGAAAAACAACTAGAAGGATTTTGTTTACACTGCAGGTCCAGAATTTTCAAGTTCGGAAATCCTAACTTTTAGGGTTGGCTTGACAATCTAAATCTAGCTGCTTCTCTCTGTTTGTTGTCTTGCACTAACTCTGCTCTATTTCTTTTGGGTTTTTTTGTTTGTTTGTTTGTTTTTGTTTTTTTAATCTGCTGCTTCTCATCCTTGTCCTTTATAACTGTTAGTTATTCAGCAAGTGGGATAGGTATGTGAAGCAGAATTGTTTCAATATTAGCTGGGAAAACTCTGCAGTTTCTCCTGGTTTTGAGTGCTTGATTCTTTAGTATGAATAGTATTGTTTTGTGTAGTCTCTTGATCTTAGGTGTCAAAAGAGGCATTTAAAACTGCTTACTTGTTAGCCAGTGTCAGTATTCACATTATTTAAAAAATCTGAAACTACAATATTGTAGATACATACTTGGAGGGAAATAGAATATGATACAAAATATTTAATATTCAGTATTTTAAAAGTATACACTGAGATAACAGTGTAATCTGCTTTATTAAAATGCCATCCCTGCAAGTACTGCCCTATTAAATAGGAACTGGCATTAAAAATATATTAATATTTGCTTTCGTCTTTAGTTTCTCTTTCTGCAGACGCAGCATGTTTGTTATACCTGAAATTATGAAAGCATTTGAAATGCAATACTTATATAGACAAAGAATAAGTTTAAAAAGCCCCTCTTTAATTAGAAGTAGGAACGCTGTATGTTGTTACATGAGGTGTGTTGCGTCATTGATATTAAAAGAGAATATAAGATTGTTTTGCAAGTAGGTAAGTGTAGCCAACAACTGAGAGCAAATATTGCTGAGATTCTTACAAAAAGATTTTCAGCTCTTTTTCAGATCAGCATTTGTGCTCCACATTAACTGATTTCTCTTTGTTGATCTTTAGTTTTATTAGGAGGAATACTGTGCCTGGTAGTAAGCTGGGTTTCTGTTACTGTGTCTCAAGGCAGAACCAGTGTTTTCTTTTGGTTTATAATTTACCTGGTTGAGCTATCCTGAACTTTCTTACCAAGTAATTAAATGCAATTTTGTTATTTTAACACAGGAATTTTGATTGTCTCTAAAAGGAAGTATGGACCAGAAAAATAATGAATAAACAGAAAGTGTTGAAATGCAGTATGAGAGGACAGGAAGGTTAACAAAGCCTTTGAGACACTGTTAGTTTGCATTCACAGTAATGCTTCTTATTCATATATGTAGCTTGTGGATTTCTTTGGGGAATTTTTTAGAATGTTTTTTTAGGATATTCTGGGGTTTTTGTCATACATTCAAAAAGTTTTAAGGTAGGGGGTAAGAACATGAAATTTGGCCTAAAATTCAGCATGAACAGTTGAAAAGTACTGCTGGGGCCAACATTGCAAATAACTTGGAATCTGAATAAATTCAAACTAATGTCTGTTGGCTCTTTATCCTTGAATTTACATGTGTGTGTAATTCACAGAGTCATGTGAAAATGCTTATTTTAATTCCAGGGGAGCCTGATGTAGGTATGCCTTGTGACTGTTCCTAATACTTGGATCGTAGAATCATCGAAGTGAAGGGAATGACAGAAATCATGGATTGCTGATGTTTCTTGTCTTGTCACATTGTTTGACTTTGAAGCCTTGCTGTTACATGTAGAAACTACTGCTGATGTCATCCTGATCTCTTTGTTTAAATAAAAAAAGTAATTTTTCCTGAATTAAAAAAAGAGCTACTGTGGTGTTCACTAGTTTTGCCTCAGCGGTATTTTTAAAACGTAAAAGTAACTTTAGAGCAATATTTTGAAGCTAGTCCATCTTGACACTGGTTGGCTCATTAAATAAGGATTAATTAATGTGTTCAAAGAAGTGTAACTTATTTAGTAAATTGTAGAAGTAGATTTTGAGTAAAAATAATACTTTTTTTTCTGTTTATTTTAATTTTACGTGTACAAGGCCAGGAAGCTTAAAACAATGAATATATTACTTCTGTAAGTCATATCATTAGTATTCTATGTGCTTTCTATGGGGTTTTGTTCACAACGATTGTATATGTGATAATGCAGTTACGAAGACCAAGATTTATGTGATTTTGTAGTTCAGAACGTCGGAGTTTCACCAGTTATGTGAACGTCCATTAATTTTTTTTTTTTTTTTTTTTTTTTTTAATGGTGGTGGCAAATAGAGGGTGTTGTGATTTGTGCCATAGCATAACATCTAAAGAATGCATTGTCTGAAGAACTGTCTCCTGGCAGTTCTTTTATCACGTTACAGAGTGCACAAAAAATTAAAACAATAAATACTGAGCTTTCTAATAATTAAGATCAAAATGTGATTTTTCATTAATACATCTGACATGAATTTAGCCTTTTGATATTAGACTTCAAAATCTTGTGTGGTAATTATATATATATATGAACTGGCAGAAGTAAATCTGTGCATATGATTTTTCTGAGAAGAGATTTTTCCAGTGTGATGGGGTGGGGGGGGGTTCATTGTTTGGGTTGGGTTTGGTTTTGGTTTATTTTATTTATTGTTTTGGGTTTTTTCCCTTATCCAAAGTTTAGGAATATTACAAACTAGTTGTTAGAATAGGAAGACGATAACAGAGGATTAACTGAAGTAACAGTGTTTTCTTACCTCTTCAGTTCATTGTTCTACTTTTCCTGTCCAAGCAAAATTTTACAAGCTGCCTGCTCGAATAAAAAAATAGAGTTCACAGTCATGCAAGCAAGACAGAGTGCTTCCTACATGTGCATTCAAAATCAAACACTATTTAAATACCAGTAAATGCTGAATAAAGAATAGGAACCTGGAGAGACTTTCAGGCTTCAGAAGATTTATCAGTAGATTAAATATATACTGTTGCACTCTCAGCCTAGGAGAGGCAAATTCAGTAGCTAGACTTTTGGAACCTAACAGACGAAAAAGAATAAAACCTGCAAAGTAGTTCCAAGTACAAAAGTGTGTATTTGTTGCATGGGGATTCTACAGACTTGTGTTGCAGAGGTTTAAATGAAATCTTTTTCAGTCTTTCCAGGGTTTCGTATGTACTCTGTTAAGCATGTAGCTGACTTTTGCTTGGTATTAAAGGAGTGCTAACCTTTCTCAAAAGGAAATAAAGACATGCAGATGGATTCTGATTTTTACAGTTATTCATTTACCTGTGTTGTCTTTCAAGTTGGTCAAAACAGTTTGAGGGATTTTATAAGTTAATAAGTCATATAGTAACTTTTATCTTTCATTGAGGGGTAGGATAACAAAGTTGTGTTTCTTCACTGTTTAAAAAAAAAAAAAGTGTATTGAAAGACAAGTTTTACAAACTTGAGTAGAGAGAGTCTCATCTGTCCAGGTGGACATTCTGATCTTCAAAACGAGAAGTTTTTGGATATGGAGCTAGGAGGAATAGTTGGTAAAGTTCCAGAATTAATTCCAATTCCCCAAATAAATTCTTTCATAGCTTTTTATTCTAGTTTTATGCTAATTATCTTCCAGTAAGTGTCATTGGAATTACTGTAATTATCATAGGGCAGTCCTGTGTCTTTTCTGCTTCCTACACATCTCAGTATATTTTGTGAAACTTGGCTGAACAGGGCTTGAAAATTCAAGTGTTCCGGAAACACAGTTTACTTTCTTGCAACTTTTTCAATTTTTTTTTTTTTTTCATTTTGTTCTGACAGGTTTTAAAACATAATCTGCAATCTTTGTGTGGGAAAATAAAGGTATTTTATTTGCTTTGTAAAGTGGAATGTAATTTGATTGGTAGAGTGCATTAGCGTAGGTAATGGCACTAAATGAAATTTTACGGAGTATAACACAGCTTTCCTGTATTGTGTGTGCCTTTAGTAGCTCTCTGCTGGATAAAGGACAATGCAAAATAACAAACTGATAAAACTGGAGACTTGGGACAAGTATAGTAATTAAAATACTGGAGTTATTTCCTGTTCAAAAATGGCTTAGTTTTACTGGATATTTGATCTTCCTTTGGATATTTGATTAATACAGATTTTCATATTAAGTTCTTTGTGCTTGAGTTACTCTAGTAAAGTCAAAATCACATACTTGCTCAAGAAAATGTTTTCTCCAGTTTATATTTCAAAAACTTAAGAATCTTGAGGTATTGTAATACTAAAATAATACCTGTGGAATTAAAAAGTGTGTATGGTCTGTGCAGTGGTTAGTAATGATTGATTAAAAAGTGTCTGATTATCTCTCATTGGCTTTCTTAAGTTAAACTGCAACACCGTTGGTTACCAAAACCACTGGTTTCACTTTTCCATGTAACCAGTTGCCATAGTTGCCACTGTGATATGTAACTGAAATTGGGAAAGGAAGGAAGTCATGAGCCTAAGAAGGCAGGTGGGAGATCTGCTAATATCTTAAAAGCACATCTCTTACATCAACAAAATTTATTTTATGCATTTATCTAAAAGGTGAAGAAACAAGGACCGAGTAACTCAGCTCTCTGAATGCATTGACCAGTGCATTAAGTGTATCATCCTTTACAGGGTAGATTATCCATCAGATGTCTCCATGTGAGGAGACTGTAGGTGCTATTTCAAAGGTTCCGTTCAAAAGGGACCTTTGCCTGTTCAAAGACAGCCAGGGAATTGTATGATGATCTCCCCGTTTGTACTGCGTATCAGTGTTTTACAGGGCTGGGGAAAGGAAGTAGTTCTGGCTCACTCAGTTGGCTGTGGCACAATTAAAACAGTTCTGAAAAGTGCTTTTGACATCTGTGTAGTTTTGGCATGTAGCTCTCAAAAACAAAAACAGGAATTGATACAACTGCTAGTGCTAAAACATCAAAAGGCTGCAGTGGTCATCAGCTTGAAACCTAATGCTTCTTTTATGAGACCAGCAAGATAGAAGCCACTGAATATCATTGGAACACAGTCACCTTTTCAAGAATTTTCAAATTCCTCTGTCAAGGTACTTTGTTTTAAATAACTGGTAAGTTTAGGAAAAAATATAGTTTTTTCTCCCAGTAGCTGGTATGCTTGACTTCCCTTTAGAAGATAATATAAAAAGCTGTTCTTTTTTGATGTGCTTATACTGGAAAAATTTCTAGTGTGGACAGATACCTTAGCAAAAAAATGCCTTTGCTGAGGTGTTTTCTGTAGTTCTGGGAGGTGCCCTAAGTTCGCTTAAGCCTTGCCTCTGCATTGGGGATTTATCAGTACAGTGTAGCAATTAATCCTGTCATGTCCAAGTCAGATCCTGGATTGCAAAATGATGAAGTCGTCAGACAGCTCTCCTTTATGTAGCCCAAATACATGCCTTTTTTTAATTATTATTCCGTATTTTTTTATTACATCTTGGGGAGTGGGGGGGAACGGAAGTGGAATGCATAAAAAATTCCTTTAGATGGTGGGAGCTACAAAATCAGTACCCAGTCTGTGTAACTTATAAGGGTTCTACAGCAACGCTGTCTCATTTCCCAAAAATGGTTGTATTGCCCATCAAAATTTGAAGTGCTTGGGGCAGTAAAAGTCTACCTGGAAGTACCAGGCTATGCAAAAGGATGGTTAAAGAGCTGTGATACAGGTTATAAGTTGTTAGTCTACCAGCAGATGTAACATCTTAGCACTAAGTTGATGGTGTAGAGGCTCTTCAGATATCTGCCTCATGAAGAGTTTTAGAGCTCTGTATTTTGACAAGTTGGACAAAGAGAAGTCGTTTCCAACCCCTTGTGAAGTAGTCTCTGTGCTCCAAATTGCCTTCTGTTTATTTATGTTTTGAAAGTTGGAGAGTGTCTTCTGTGAACATCTTTCTTAAGCTTCTTTTAACACTCTACTATTATAATTATATATGAATAGAATGGTTCGTTATGTGAATTGGCAAGTGTACTTAAAGCTGTTGTTAGAGATGTTTGCTTAGTCTTGCCACATCTGATGGGCATGAAGCCAAGGCACCTTTCTTCACGTTATGATTCTCTGATCTTTCAAAATAGTTGTGTATTTGGCTGTGCTTCTTTTGACTCAGTTCAGTAGGTTTTTACCGTTTCCAAGAGATTTGTGAAAGCAATTATTTGATTTTGATTGCATTCTATAATTGATTGTAATTATGTTGTTTGAAGTTTAGTAGGATCACATCTGTTCTGCATTGAGTAAATCTTTGTGGAGCCTGTGTCTGCCTTCCAGAAGGTGAAGGATGTACAAGACAGTCTGAAGTCCATCTGCAAACCTTCTAAGCTTTAAATTAAGCTGGAATTTTTCAAGAACGCCTAACTAGCTTAGTTATTAATTAAAAAACCCCAACAAACTATGTCATTGAGGAACTGAAGGGCACAATGGCACTGTAGTTTAAAGAAAACTTGGGTTTCCTCTGCCTTTACCTGATGACTGAAAACTTTAGCTACAGTTAGTAGCACTGAATAGAGCTATTGCACCTTATCTTCTACACAGTCCAAAAAACCCCAGGGTTAGATGACCTTTGGTAAACTCAAAGTACACTCATTGTATGTTAGTCTGAAAAATAATTATTTTTCCCAGATATTCTTAAAAATCATTTTACCCAAGGTTTACTTCTAACTTTACATTTTCTTTAGGTGTTTTGACTACTTAGCTTTTATCACTTACCTGCAAAACTGCTTTCTTCCTAGTACAAAAAAGGAAAAAGCAGAAAAGTATTGGTATGTAAATGCAGTCATTTTTGTTTAAATGTCTCATGGTACTGCTTTACAAATCAGACACTTCTTGAGTTAATATTTGCTTGGTTTAGTATTAAATTTTGGAGAATGTGTGGTAAATCCTCTACTATTGATTGTAGAGTTTTGCTATGGTTAGTAATAATATTCTGAGTGAAGAATTAACAGATTGCTTTTTTCATTGTTATTATCCTTTCTGTAACTGTTTTACATCTAGCTTTTCTTCCCAGCTCACTCCTGCCCCCAAATGAAGGAACCATCTCTCTTACAATACAGGGGGTTGGTAGCTTGGGGCATCTTGGATTCATTTTACAAGGGGTGCCACCAGTTACAAATACCAGCATTATCACAGAAGGAGAAAATCTTTTCATTCTACAGCTAGTAACATTTCTAACTTCTGTTTTGCTGTAATTTCAAGATACTGTAGGCACAGACGGCTGAAGATATGTTTCAGATAATTTTTTTTTTTTTAATGTTTTCAGAAGCCATTGTGAGACTCGGACATCTGTCTAACGTGTCATTATTTAGAGGAATAGTATTGTCAAATAGAGGAATTAGTATTGTGTGTGATGTTCATAAAACACTTTCCTTGAGTATTCGTAAATGAGTATATGAGTATTTACATTTGTTAAAAAGCAATTTTGGAGAAAATACTGATTGATTTTGATTGAAATACTTTGTTAACTGTTTATATAATCCTCACCATCTTCTGTGTTTGGTTATTTTCATTGTATTTGTGGGGTAAAATAATAATTGTTCCTGTGTTTTACATTTTTTGTTTGGTTTACTTGTCAGAAATTTAATATTAATAGAGTAATACAAGATTTTCATTGCAGGTATTTATGCAAAAAGTTTGAATATGTATTGTCTGTAAAATAAACTACTAATTCTTTCTGTAGATGGTAACAAATGATCTGATGATTTTCATAGTGATTTGGATCTTTTATCATTTTCAATAGGAAAATCGTTCTGAAATGCACGTAAAGCTTTATTATTAGCCCTAATCTGGGATTGCTCTTCCACTAATGGTTACAAAAAATTTGATTCCCTTTAGCTTTGTAAGGTATCTTAATGTATTTAGGAGAAAGTGCAGTGTCAAGCATATGTATTTGGTTGTAATTTACTGCTCAGATATAATTGTACCGGAAGGGATCTTACTGAAAGAAGTTAGTAACATAGTGACTACTTCTGATTTTACAGTATGCATTCATATGTATGTGATGTTTAACTTCCATAGATAAATGTTTTATGCTTTGCTGTGAAAAATACAATATCAGTTTTTCCATGTTTTAGATTAAATAAGATTATGAATCAGGTGGCCATTCAGCGAAAGAAGCATTTTGTTGAACGAGTGCACAGTTACTGGTTGCTTAAAAGGCTGTCTAGGAATGGTGTTCCACTCTTGAGAAGACTGCAATCCAGTTTACAGTCACAAAGAAACACACAACAGGTATGTGGCATACTTTTTACTTACAGGAAGAAAACAGAAAGTTTCTCTTTTATTCACTTAAAAATAAATCAGGAAGCTTAGCACAAAGCAAAAACTTTTTTTACTCAGAACTGAATAAATTCTTTACCCTATTCTGAAGTGATATTACCTGTATTGGCATTTGGGAATTATCTATTATTTTTGAAAATGTGAGATAGAAAAAAAAAATTGTGCAGCTTTTTCTTCGTTTCATAAAAATACTGTCATCACAAATATCATAATGCCATTTTTCTTTGATAAGTGTAGTTTTTTTTGGAACTCATTCTTCAGTGTGCTGCCAGATAAAAAAGAAATTATTTTATATTCATCAAAAGATGCGAAGCAAATGACAGTTGAAAAAAAAACCCGTGGATTTTAACAGGGTAAAGGGTTAGACAGCTAGTTTACAGTTTTCAAATTCAGATCTGTATTGCCCACCTTGTTTGGTAATAACAAAATGCAAATTGTTGATGAAGTTCAAAGACCTGTTTCAACTTCTTGGTTTTGCTTTTGACACAGTTAAGTGGGATTGTAGACAAGCATGAGTTATAGGAGCGTATGAATAAGTTGCTTAAAACCTTTAAAACTCCAGGTGGTCTGTTTTGGTTTCAAGTTACTGGATAGCTTAAAAAATAATTAAAACTTCTGAATTGTGTGGTTCCATGTGTGTAGACTTTATTATGCTGTGAAACATCATGATGTGGACATTTTTACTGCATCTCAGTTACCTTTTTTAATGGAATGGAATGTGTAGGTGGCTGTGTTCTTTCCATTCTCCTGGTGTTTGACTTCCTGTAAAATAGCCTGTAAAACTAAGGAATTAATTTTATAATAATTTACTTGTATTAAATTGAATTTTTTCCTCATCTGAAGTGGAACTGTTATTTTTGTTAGAATTGTGTTTCTGTTTGCTGGTTAAGTCATTGATTGGTGTAGTCATAAAAATACCGTGTTCAACATTGCCTCCTAATTATTTGATCTGTCATGTTTGTGTATGTGATTTTTTGTTGTTGTTTTGTTTTGTTTTGTGGTTTTTGTGGTTGGTTTTTGTTTGTTTGCTTGTTTGTTTGTTTGTTTTAGCTTTCTGTGTGGAAAAACTAATTAATCATTTCCAGAATAATTGGTATTGGAAAGGACCTCTGGAGGTCATCTGGTGCAACCCCACTCCTCAAGCAGGGCCACTTAGAACAGCTTGTCCAGCACCATGTCCAGTTGGCTTTTGAGTATCTCCAGGGGTGGAAACTCCACAACCTCTCTGGCAGCTGTGCCAGTGCTTGGTCACCCTTACAGTTTAGAAAAAAAATAAGTCTTCTGATGTTCATTCTTGCTTTGTGCCCATTGCCTCTTGTATGGGCACCACTGAATGGAGCCTGGCTCTATCTTCTTGCCTCCTCCCTTCAGGTATTTGTGTATCAGTGAGATTTCTGCCCTTTAGCCTTTTCACCCCCAGCCTAAACAGTTCAAGCTCTCTCAGCCTTTCCTTAGAGCTGAGATTCTCAATTTCCAGTTATGTGGCCTCCTTTTCGGTGGAGTCAGTTTTGAATATAAATCGACTAATTGTTTATCTTGTTTTCATTGTTTCTGTATTATTCCATTTTGAAGTTTGATTAATCTTTTACTTCTGCATGAGAGGTTCTGAAGAGTGATACCTGGCAGTGTACCTCATTAGTGTTGCATAATAATAGTTGAAATTCATTTATTCAGATAATAAACTTCTTTTTAAATGAGCTTGAGTCCATATAAAATACTAAAGTCAAGCACAGAAGAGTGGTGCTATTGTGTCAGTGTATAACTTACACCGCTATTAGTGTCTGAAAAATTTCATGATTCAGTTTTCTTCTGGGATGGCATGATAAGTTGGCAAGATTTCTATATATTGAAATAATGACTACCACAATAAAATTATTGTTGTAATTGATGTTTGAGTAAAATAAAATAGGCCTCTGATATTAGCATTTAAAAAATTCAGTTGCCAGTTTACACTTCAGTACAAACAGTATTTCTTTATTTTCTTTTCTAATTTGAGAATGATTCTTAAATAAGGAAATAATATATTCTAAATAAATTGGAAGCTATTTATATTGGTCTGTTAAAAAGTTTTGAAAAGTAAAACCTAGTTTCAAGACGCGCTGAGTATTAAATACTTCTGTTGATAAAAAAATGTGTATTTAGCTTTTCAGTGAGTAGCAAGTGTCCTGTGCATGATATTGTGTCTTTTCCGTAGCAGCTTCAATAACTATTAAAGCAGTCATAACTGCAAGGCATTTAATGTATTTTGTTATTCCCAAGTATAAACCAATTTATAATCAAGACAATAAACACAGCAATGGCATAGCTGTTATGAGAACACCTTAAAAATTTTAGATGGGCGTGATTATTTTGTTCATTTCAGTTCAGATGGGAAAATTCTTTTTGTTTTATGTGAAGGGTCAGAATATCAAGAAATCTATATAGATTTTTCAGTTAATCAAAGAAATATAAACAGTGATGTGATACAGATAGAGATTTCAGGATGTGTGGTGGAAAAGAGGTTTTGATCCCTCTCTGGTTTCTAGAACAAATTCGGCAAAGGGCGCAGACTTCATGATCTAGACTTACTTCCTAATAAATGTGTTTCAGAGTTCAGTTATAGTATGGTTGGGAAGGTCCAAGAGTTTTAAACCAGGCAAAAAGACCTGGACTGACTCACCATTTGCAGGAGCAAGGAACTCTGTAACAGAGAATGGTTTATACTCTCACTTCTTTCTCCACCTGGAAATTAAGGAAAAGTTTCAGAATACTCTAATAGATTTACATCCTTATTATTTTAGTTCTTTTCCCTGAACTTTAAGAATGCTGGAAGGAAAATAAGGCATGAAACGTAAGTGTAGAAGCTTGCTGCTGCTGTGGTGATGTTAGTTTAGAGCCGCTGTTAGAAGAAATAAAGAAGGTGCTGATGACTTCAGGTCACATCTGCACTGAAGATTTCATTAAGAACACAAGTTGCAACCACTAAATGGTTTTGTCTGATTGGCATACAAGACCAGCAGAGCATGCTAATAAAACTAATTGTATTGCTCAAGGTCCAGTTTCATCACTGTCATTCTATTTTTGTTTGTATCATATCAGGTTACAATCTCTGTAAGGAATGAGGCTGTTCTCATACATTCACATCCAGCATAAGGAGGGATATGGTGCTACACTGACAGTATTCCTGCTGGTGTGGAGACACTGGTAGTATACTGATGGTGAGATGAGGTCTCAGTTGCTGCATGTTCTTTGTGTAGACTTAAAAATGTTTTCCTCTTACCTCAGTATTAGTAAATGTGTAAGTTTTAGCTTTTCTAGGTAATACCGTGTTCAGCAAGAAGTAAGTCCATTGGAAAATCTTAGACTCAGAGAATGGTTTGGAGTGGAAGGGCCCTTAAATATCATCTAGTTCCCACCCTGCTGCCTGGACAGGGACAGCTTCCACTAGACCGGGTTACTTGATGCCCTACCCAACCTGACCTTGAACACTGTCAGGGATGGGGCATTAACAGCTTCTCTGGGCAACCTGTTCTGGTTTCTCTCTATCCTCAGTGTCAAGAATTTCTTCCTAATATGTAATCTAAATTTTCCTTTCAGTTTGAACTCACTGCTCCTTGTCCTGTCAGTACAGTTCCCGATGAAGAGTCCCTCTCCAAACGAGAATTTCTTGTGTCATCCACCAAATGAAACTTGGTGGGTCTCAGGACTGTTGTAGAAAGACTGACTTGGAAGAAAAACTTTCCTACCAGAAAGTTAATAGAGACTTTCTGTGTCAGAAAGGCAAAAATTTTGAAAGGAACTCTTTCTATCTTCAGTTTTTACTGGTTGATTGTTGGAAACCAGTGCATCATGCTCTCTTCAACTTGGCTGGACCTTTAAATCTAATTAAGGTATATGTTGTATGTCAGATAATAAATAAGTTAGGAAAAAGGAGAGTTGTCTTAGCTATTAAGCTGTAAACTGTCTGCCAACATTACTTTGCATATGTGTCAAAAAATTGGAAGCTTGCTATTAATCCCCAAGCCAGAGTGCCATTCAGAAAGGTAGTGTATGTATGCAGAAAAAAAAAAAAAAAGCAGGCAGGGTACTCTTGATATTTTGGGTCACATCTGCAGATTGACAAGTATGTGCCTATTATATGGAATGAAATTGGTAAAACTGGTAAAAGATTTTTATTTTATTTGAGTGCAACTGCACCTTGAGGTTTTGCCAAATACTTAAGGGTCTGAGAAACTTCCCTAAGGCCTGCTGTAACATTATTTTTTCTTTCCATATTTAAGTTTCCTGACTCACCCTAGAACTAGTACAGTTTGTTGACTTAGCTTTCATCGGTTCCCCAGTTTCTTAAATTATGTGGTTACATGCAGCAAAAGAGCAGGTTCTGAATGTTTGCAGGCAAAGGGAGGACAAGCCTTCTACTTCTGGCAATTTAATTTTGGTTCTGAGAAACAGTAGAACTGAAAAAATAGTACAGCTAAGCGTTGGGCTGCATTTCCACGCATGAGGTTTATATGCAGAGATGAAGAGGTTTAGGAGAGCAGCAATTAGTGGTAGTGTAGACTTCCTGTTTCAGTGAGTCTCTTGAGAATTTAAGGAATTGAAAATTATTGGAAGTATTAATATTCTTTTCTGTCAGCATTTACTTTGAACTATTCTGATATTCTGACCCCAGCAGTTAAATTATCTTGTATCTACGTAAAGATTTAACTCTCAGAAATAAATTACAACTGTCAGTTGTAGTACTCATTGGGAAAGGGAACTAGAAATTTCTAGCTCCAGTTTTTGGGTTGTTTTTCTTTTTTTTTTTTTTTTTTTTGGTGGGTGGGTGGGGGGTGGGTTTTTTTTAATCTTATTGAAAAGAGGAACAGACTTATTTCCAGATTGCTATATTCTAGTGCAGAAATAGTTGATATTTTATTTTCAACTACAGTGAAGTCAGAGATTTGAATAAAACTAAGCTTTACCTTTAAAAAGTATATAAATCAGTAAAATACAATGCCGATGACAGAATTATAATGCTGGCAAGTCTATTAGATAATGTTTTTTAGCTTCCACCTTTTGTAATTCTATTTTTAGAGTGAAGTATTTGAAAAAATTGCACAGTTTCATTTAGATGACCTATGGTACTTCTAAATCATTCTTTTAAGGAATTTATGGCTTTCAGTGTAATAATTTGTAGTGTTGGTTGTTGTTCATCTGCTTAGCCACTTTATTTCTCTGTTTTCTATATATAGAAGTTGATGGGATTTACTGTTCTAGTTTTTAGAACACCCTCCAAGATGACTTGACAAGTGTATATTGCATTATGCTAATTGTGAGCAGGCATGCAAAGTTTTGGATATCTCTGAGAGATTATTTTATAAAATACTCATTTTTCAAATGTAGTAATTTTCTAAAGCAGATGTTTCTTTTGTGTACTTGGTACTAATATGAGAAATTCAGTTTCTTTATGGCCTTATTTCTGTTGAATTAGATTACCAATACCATTTGCATCCTATAAGTAGTATTCTAGTATCCTCCCTTTTCCTTATGAAAAATAGTAAAGGCAAACAAATACTCTGGGTTTTGTATGTACAAAACAGTCTAAATACTGCAGGTGTTTAAACATTACTTACTCTGAAAAATGTGTGAATTAAATTCTTTCATCCATTTTCCAAAAGGGTTTCTTGCTGCATTATTCACATGTAGTACCATTTGAAGTTACTATATTATCTAATAAACAGCTTCTCATTTCCTGTTCTCATAAGCCATAATTACTCTGTTTTGTTACAAGTGTGTCCTAGTTCTGCTGGGTGTGACAGAGGTGGACGGTGTTGACCACATGAGTAATTTGTTTCTATCAGGCTGGAGTTTCTGAAGAAACTGACGGTGTTCACGTAGTTCGGATTTTGATGTGAAAAATCCTGTATTGTATTTTGCAGCTTGTTGTGTTTCTCGGTTGCTGATTGCTGTGTTGCTTCTTCTTCTGTCAGTAGCCATTGCCATAGGATTGCTTTCCAGTTTAGACTTTGTTTTCAATTGCACCCTTGAGTAACTCTGAAAGATATCTTGACCACCTGTTTTCTGTTGTTGCAGCCTGAAGCTTATGAGCAAGTGCCATAACTACAGGACAGTCATTTTTCCTTGCATGTGCATATGTTTTGTAATTGTATAGAACTATTTTATAAAAAGAGCTAGAGCTATGTATTTTTCATTTCATGGAAATGTTTTAATTCTTTTTTAGAGAGAAGATGATGAAGAAATGCAAGCATTAAAAGAAAAATTGAAGTACTGGCAAAGGCTGCGCCATGATCTTGAAAGAGCACGTTTATTGATAGAACTCATACGTAAGCGTGAAAAATTAAAAAGAGAACAGGTAAATGGTGAAACTTTCTGAAGGAAAAATAATTTAAGTATTCTCACACACAGTATTTTCAGTAGAAGGACAGCTGTATTTTAATTCTCACATAGGGCCAAGCAACATATGTACATTTGTGCACTCAAACTATTTAAAATACATAAAATTTTCACAGAATCATAGAATGACTTAGATTGAGAGGAGCATTAAGGATCATATAGTCCAATCCCTCTTCAGTGAACAGGAACATCTTCAACTAGGTCAAGTTGTTCAAAGCCCCGTCCAGCCTAACCTTTAATTTTTCCAGGAATAAGGTATCTACCACCACTCTGAGCAACTTGTTGTTCCAGTGCTTCACCTTTGTAAAAGATTCCTTCCGTATATGTAGTCTGAATCTACCTTCTCCTGTCACTACAGGCCCCACTAATCAGTTTGTCTTATAAACCCCATTTATGTACTGAGAGGCTGCAATAAACTCTCACTTGGGCCCTCTCTTCTCCAGGATGAACAGCCCCATTTCTGTCAGCCTTTCTTTAGAAGAGAGCTTCAGTTCGAGCATATTATGGTGCTCCTCTGGACTCACTCCAAGAGCTTTATTCCCTTATGATGGGGGCTGCAGAACTGGATGCAGCAGTCCAGGTGGTTCCAAATGAGGGCAGAGTAGAGGGACAGAATCACCTCCCTTGACCTGCTGGCCACACTTCTTTTGATATAGCCCTGGCTACAGTTGATTTTCTGGGCTGCAAGCTCACAGTGCTGACTTGTATTGTGGTTTTCATCCACCAGTACTCTCAAGTTCTTGACAGGGCTGGAGCCCTTAGCTGATACTGATACCCAGGGTTGCCACAACCCAGGTGCAGGAGCACCTGGAACTTGACCTTGTTGAGCCCCATGAGATTCCCATGGGGCCCACTTGTTGAGCTTGTCTGGATCTGGATGGGATCCTGTCCGTCAGGTGTGTCAACTGCACAATCGATCTTGGTGTCATCTTCAGATTTGTTGAGGGTGCACTTGATCCTTTGATCTTAGTCATTGAGGAAAGTAGTAAACACTACTGGTTCCAGTACAGATCCCTGAGGGGGACCACTCATTACTGATCTCATTCCAGAGTTCAAGCTATTGATCACTGTTCTCTGGATGCAGCCATCCAGCCCATTCCTCTCCTATGGAACGGTCCGCTCATTGAATCCATCTCTCTTCAGTTTAGTTTAGGGAGAAGGATGATGTTGCAGACCACGGCCGTAGAGAAGTCCAGATAGATGACATCTTCCCTTGTCTGCTGCTAGAGTTACTCCATTATAGAAGGCCACTAGGTTGGTTAGGCTCAATTTTGCCTTGTGAAGTTATCCATAATGCACTCCAGGAGTCTTCTGCAACTTGTGCTACTTTTCCAGGTGTCAGAGTGGTTGAAGTCCCCAGCGGGACAAGAGCCTGCAAAAGCAATGCCTGTCTGTACCTGGAGGAATAAGTCTTTGTCAATAGGTTCCCCTAGATCTGAAATAAATACAGGGTTCCTTCTCTCACCTTGGTGTCTAAGCTTTCATCTTGCTCATGGCTTTTCCTGAGACTGCTCTTCACAATATATTCATTTCTCAATGTAGAGGGCAACCCCACTGCCCCTTGGTATTCTCTTGGCCCTTCTTATCAGCGTGTAGCCATCCCTAGTCACACTCCAGTCATGGTATTCATCCCACCAAATTTCAGTAATGGAAATTAGGGCATAGCTCTCTACCAGGACTGTGACCTGCAGCTCCTTCTGTTTGTTGCCCATGCTGCGTGCATTGGTATAGAGAAATTATTTAAAAATATATTCTCTTAGACTTGGAAAAACTATTGGTTTCTGAAGAACTGTAGAAGATTTGATCTATTCAGGTTTTCTCAATGCATGTCCATATACTTAATATCCCTTTTATCCTCTGTCATGAAAAAAAGCAGAAATAAAAGCTGCATCTGAAGTCCTGTGGCATTCTGCAGTTATCGTTGCCAGGGGAAGAGATTTGAGGAAGTGATAATGGAGAAAGATAAAATCTTATATGAGAACTCTGAACACAAAATGTTTGCACTTAGGGTTTTTTAATGGTCCTTATTTGTAAAAACCATTTCATTTTCACTTTTGCAAACTGTGTCTGTTCATTGCAAGCTAATATAATCTGTCGTTTCGGAGTGCTTTCTGGAATTTATGCATCATTCATGTGCGTTCATGGATCACTTGCTTTACACGTGTATTATTATTTATATACATGTATTTTCCATGTGTGTTTGTTTATACTTCATTTACATGTTTATATTATATTGATATATATACACACAACTTTAATTTTTCATTAAGAATTTACTTCAGCTATAGCTAAAGACTGTTTCATTGCTGATAACTCTTTAAACGGCCTGAAAATTAAGCTGCAGAGAAATTGAAGTAGTGTCAAAAATAAAAATTCTGAAGGATGTTCAAGTATTTGAAGATGTTGATTCTGGTTTTTGAAATAATTTTCTTGGAATTTATGTAGAACATTGTCTTTCCACTTGCTCTTTGTTTTGGTCTTGTGTTGCCTATAAATGAGATTCTCTTTTTAAATTTTGAATGTAGCAGTACAACTGAAATTTAATTTAAAACGTTGCCTTTAAATTCTTACTATTTGCACATTAGTGGTGAATTATGAAGCTGTTATTATGTAGCATTTTAAAAAAATACATTTAGAAGTGGAACAAAATTCTTAAATATGAAATACAAATTTGAGTTCTGGGAAGCTGGAGTTGAAGGAATGAGAATTATTTTTTCTTATAAAATCATTAGCTAAAAACCTTTGTCAGGTAAATGCCAACTGATGATACTGAAAGTAGTACATAACCTATTTACTTAAATGTATTTATATTTTATATCTTACCTAAAATACTATACTATTGCAGCTAAACAACTTTAATACAGCGTGTTAATGAAAAATGCTCAGTTGATCACTTACTCCTTTAGGTCAAGATTGAGCAGGTTACTATGGAACTTCAGCTTATTCCATTCACTGTTCTTCTGCGATCGGTTCTGGATCAGCTGCAGGAAAAGGATTCTGCTCGTATATTTGCTCAGCCAGTGAACCTTAAAGAGGTAAATTTACAGCTGTGTTTCCTGATGTTCACATGTGGCCTGATGGCACTTAAGTAGAAGAAACAAGGCATTACAGGCAGAGTTAGAAGCAGTATTTAATCTTCTAACACTTCTCCTTTTAATCTTCATTCTGATAATTAACATTATGAGTTATGGTGTAATACTATGAAAGCCTTTTTATGTTAATATACCAAAATAATTTCTGGGAAGTACTTGTAAGGTATGTTGGGTACGTACTGATACTTTCAGTACAACGATTTTGGTAAAGCAAATCTGAAGGATATCAAAAATTGCAGTGCAAATACTGTCTTCTTACTTGAAGGTGTAACTAGACAGAGTATACATGTGTGTGTGTGCATATACTGTATACACATCTGTTTATTACACATAGAGCCATTAAGATTTAAGAAGACCGCCAAGATTGTCAAGTCCAGTCTTTGACCTAATACCACCATGCTGGCTAAACCATATTGCAAAGTCCCACACCCATTTGTTTTGAACATTTCCATGGGTGGCAGCTGCACCACTTGCGTGGGGAGCCTGTTCAATTCTTAACCACCGTTTCAGTGTAGAAATCTTTCCTAATATACAACCTGAACTGCCCCTGGTGCAGCTTGAGGCCATTTTGCCTTGTTCCTATCATTAATTGTCTGGAATTAGGAGTACATAAAACCACAGAATTCCCAGGAAAAAGTAGTTTCAACATCTCTTAGTAGAGCTCAAACTTGTTACCCGAGACGCAGAATATTGTAACATGTAAACTTCTGTTGGCATGCAAATGTTTGCAATATCAAGATGTACAATTCTATTTTTAATTTCTTGTGTTGAGGTGTTACAAAATACGTTTAAAAAAGTGGATCAGTTAGTAACTAATGTTACGTGGTCTGTAATAAAACAGTTTTACCCATTTGTGTTTTAAATATTTATTCAAAGGTTCCAGACTATTTGGATCATATTAAACATCCTATGGATTTCTCTACCATGCGAAAACGGTTAGAAGCTCAAGGCTATAAAAACCTCACTGAGTTTGAAGAAGACTTCAATCTGATCATAGATAACTGTATGAAATACAATGCAAAAGATACAATATTTTATAGAGCTGCAGTGCGGTTAAGAGATCAAGGAGGTGTGGTTCTCAGGCAAGCCAGGCGAGATGCTGAAGGAATTGGTTATAACAATGAAACTGGAATGCACTTACCAGAACGGCCTAAACTTGAGTCACCCCAGCCTTTCTCTTGGGAAGATGGTAAGATGTTTTTCAATCATTTTTAAAAGTTACATTTTTCATTGCACACAGCATGTATTTTCCATACAGTTGTTCAGGATTGTTGCTGTTCAGTTTGCTAACTAGATTCCTCATGCTCCATTGAAAACATTGCTTGAAAAGAGTTTTGGTGCTTCTATTCTACCAGATTTGTCTTTAGACATAAGTGCTATCTGGATTGTGATTTTGGCAGTGTCAGAGCCTAATTTAACAATTTAGGCAGAAAAAGTTTTTGAGTGCTTTCTTTCACATGATTGTTTAAGCTTGAAAGGCACGGAAAATAAATACCGGTGTCCATAAACTTCAGCACGTTCCTAAATAACCTATTCAAAAAATCAAGCATGTTTGTAATACAAGGAATTCAATTTTTTTTTTTTTACATACACGTGAGTTTTCTAAGGTCTGGCAGTGCAGGAGAATAATTAATACATTTCTTTTATAACTGTAATTTTGTCCTTTTCTTTAACAAGAAAGAATTCATCTGTTAGAGTGGAAAGGATTAATTATGTCTTCCTTCTGACCTTGTACTTCTTTTCTCTACTACTTAGTTATTTTGAGCAAAATGCTGATTAAGAAAAATAGTTAATATATCGTTAGAATTGATTTCAACATTTCTGACTGTAAATAGGTTTTTGACAGTATTTTTTTATTTTGGCATGCAAATTCAATTTTTTTGCTCCTGTTGGTATTACTGTTCT
Source organism: Hirundo rustica (assembly GCF_015227805.2). NCBI lineage: Eukaryota > Metazoa > Chordata > Aves > Passeriformes > Hirundinidae > Hirundo > Hirundo rustica. The sequence continues at coordinate 18,247,234 of NC_053453.1, read as the reverse complement.
GAGAAACATCCTGGGAAATGCTAACATGTTTTCAATCGTACGTGTTTTGACTTCAGTGGATAGGTTACTGAATCCTGCGAACAGAGCACATATGTCCTTGGAAGAACAGCTGAGAGAGCTGCTAGAAAAACTTGATCTCACCTGTGCAATGAAATCCAGTGGGTCAAGGAGCAAAAGAGCAAAGCTGCTAAAGAAAGAAATCAGCATTATTCGCAACAAACTCAGTCAACAACACAACCAAGCTCCTCAAATAGAATCAGGTATTGGAAGTTTCGAAGAAGAAAGTGCAGCATTAGAACAAGACGGAGAGGAAGAAGGTAAGATTGTAAACCAGGTTTAAATAAGTACTGTTCTGAACCACTTCAGTCAGGTGCTCTGATGGGAGCAATAGTGTGAATTAAAGAATTCGATAAATTAATATGAATTAAATTTAAAATCCTGTTTTTAATATTAAAATAACAATCTTAAAATATGAAAATAGCGGCTTAATCACAACAGATATTTTAAGAGTAGAATGATCTTTAAAAAAACCTCCCTCCGTTACTTTTCACAGTAGCAAAAGTTTCCAAAACGTATATGTTAAAATCAAAGTGCAAACAATCTCCTATGAAAAGCAGCTGGAAATGCCTGAGTGGAAAATATCTTTGTACTTTTGGAAATACCCTTAAATGTCAAAATGTGTATTAGGGATCATGTGAGCCTAGGTCAGTGGTAATGAAGACTCTGGCTGTTGTACTGTGTTTGTAGCCTTTTTTATTCACTACTCCAGGCTCTAGGGAAGGAGGGTGGATAGGCTTTGGGGTGGCTTACTTTTTTATCTATTTTAAATAAATCTAACTATTGATAAGACTTAACAAATTTCATGTTGTAGAATCAAATCAGCTGTATCTGCCCAGCTCTTCCCCTTTTGCTTCTCTTCCTCAACGTATTTGTCTCAGAACTGTGTCTACTCTTGGCTAATTGCCGTTGATTTCAATGAGAGCAGTGTGCTGGGAGGACTAACAGCATATTTTAATTAAATATCATATTTGCATCTTTAGCTTTTACATGATTTTTCTGAGGTTTTATTGCTCATTTTCAAATGATGCAAAGAAAATCTGTCACTCGGATAACAATTCTATTGACTTAGTTTCATGACTAGCTCTGAGAAACTAAACTTTTTTCTTTAGGAAAGTTAGAGATGTGTTTCATTTTTGAATTAGTGCATTGAATAGGAGGAGGAAAGAGCTCGGGGGAAAGTGGAAGCATGGTAATAAATAAAGTAGTCTCTATTTGTTGTGGCTTGATGCTATCAAAATTTTTGAAAGGTGAAGTCAATAAAATGATAGTCCTTAACTGCCATTCAAACATCAACTTAGTGTTTAATTCCAAACATATAACTTGCTGGAGATTTGAGCATTGGTAGAAAAAGTGTGCACGCATCAGCATGTTATCTTGTTCTGAGGATTTTAAGTGTTCTCAAAATGTTAAATGGTTTGGTTTTTTTAAATTTGGGTATTTTTTTTTAATCTCCAAGTGATGATGGTATTAAATATAGTTCCTTAGGAATGTGGGATTTGGCACCTAATAAATCCACAACTTTTTTTATTTGTAGCTTAGCGTTTTTATGCCACAGCCTATCACTTCAGCTGTTTATTGTGAAAAAAGTAGTCCAAAGTGACCAGTAGTGGTTTTCTGATATTTACACTATGCTTTAAAAAAAACAAAACAAAACATGATGAATGGCATGATCCAAGGTTGATTGGTATGGTTGTTATGGTTCTGGTCTAGTGGAGACTAATAATAACTAGTTCAAACTTCAGTTCTCAAACAGAAAGTACATTGAGGAGTAAAGAAAAAAAAATGCCCCCAAAGAGATAAGTATTAAAATCCTGTGTCCAGGATCTACAGGAACTGACTTTGATAGAACTGTGAATTACCCCCTTGCAATTCTGTTTCCAGTCTTGGATCGTGTGAAAAATACAATACCAGAATAACCCCATGAAATTTAGATTTTATAGCTAAATAATTCTCAAGTGGTTTTATGTTCTTAAATCTTTCTGTGAATATTTTCTAATTAGTTGTAAGAAAATAATAATTTGATCACAAAGAAAGTCACCTTAGAGATTCTAATGTATAGGATTTTTTAATGGCTGGTAGTTTAAATGTGCTTATCTGATGGTACATTTCGTTCTACGGTCTTACTGAAATATTAGTTACCAATTCTAATACCTGTGTGCCCTCAAATGATGTAAGCACAATCACTCTGTATTTTACAACCAGGTATTTTTAATATGAACTGTGCTGTTGTTTGATTAAACCTTAAGCAATGGGGTAAAGATTTTTCTGCACTTAGAAATCATTGATTTCCAAGTAAACATTTCTGGGCCAAAACCAAACAAAATAAACTGCATGCAGAGGACTTAAGCGTTTGGGGATTTTACACCTTTGTTCAGGCAGCATAGAAAATTTAACTAAGTTTAAATATTTTATGTCATAGCATAAATAGTTCGTTAGTGTTATACAGTTGTTCTAGAATAAGTATTTCCTTTCTTATATTTTGAAAGATTTTTTTTGGAAGCTAGAAAGATTTTAACATCTTTTTGAGTGGATAATTACGGGTTACGATATCCTTCTGTTTGTATTAGAGAATGCTGCAATAGTAGAATGTTTATTTTCTTTCCTATTATTTGTGAAAAAACCCTAAAACTACTTTTATACACTCGCTGTCATATCTCTGTTGTCTTTTCCCAGCATAGATTTAGTGGAATTGAGTGGGACATGATCATATTGAAAAAAATTAAAATGTGGGGGGAAGGGGCCAGGACAAAAATGGTAGAGGGTGGTTTTGCTGATTTCTCATATCAAATCTGCATTATCAAGTGTGTTGTCAACTAGTGGCTAATCAAGCTGCAAGATTTTGGGGGTGTTGGGTTTTTCTTCCCCATTTTTATTACCTTTTCTTTTTGATAGATAAAACTTCTGGTCACAACTGTAAAAAGCTTTACAAATCATACCCTTGAGTAGATTTTTTAACACATTGTAGTTCACTCAAATAGAACAGGTTACAAGTACTTTTTTTTAATGGTTAGCTGATAAAATTTTTCATAGGCAGGTAAAGTGAATATTGATAAGGTGAAATAGATAAAAATGTATGTTATCAAAAATTTTTCTTGAATGGCAGTATAATTGCATTTAACAGATAATCATCCACCACCCCAACTTTCTAATGAAAAAAATAGATTTTGTAGTTTTTTAGTTAATGAAACTAACATAACTGCATGAGAAGAAGAAAATACTTATCCAGGTATAAATTGTTAACACCAGCTGTATACATCTTTTCTACCCCTGTTACATTCCCAGTATAAAAGTAGGAACTACTAACTAGGACAGATTGTTGCTAGACAAGTTTTGGTTTTAAAATGTTATGCTTTGTTTCCAGACAACAATTTATTTGGTGGGCTGCACATTTATAGTGAGTTTTATAATAGACTTTATAACTACAGGTTTTCAAAAATCACATTCTATTTATAATTTTTTCAGGAGATAAATCTCCCCCTAAACTTGAACCATCAGATGCATTACCTCTTCCTTCAAACTTGGAGACTAATTCAGAACCACCAACCCTCAAACCAGTAGAACTCAATCCAGAGCAGAGTAAGCTTTACAAAAGAGTAAAATTTGATAATGAATTATATAGTACTTCCATTCAGAAAGAAATAAATGGACACACTCCAGAACACTTACTTGACAGTAATCTCAATGAGTCGACTGTTTCTGCTGTAGCTGAGTCATCAACTGATGTAAACAGACGTACATCCATTCTCTTCTGCAAATCGAAAAGTATAAGCCCCCAAAAGTCTGCAAAGAACACTGAAACCCAGCCAACTTCTCCACAGCTAGGGACCAAAACCTTTTTGTCTGTAGTCCTTCCAAGGTTGGAGACACTTCTGCACCCAAGGAAAAGATCAAGGAGTGCATGTGGAGATTCTGAGGTTGATGATGAGTCCCCTGTAAAGCGCTTGGATACAGGTAAATGTTTACAAAACTTATTTGAATGGATGCATCTGGAAAGTTAACATACTTGTTAATTTTTAAGTACATGTGATTGTTAATCTTCAGATTTTAGCACTTGAAACATGATCTCCTCACAGTTAAATAGTTACTGTCAGAAAATTATTATTCATTTTTGTGTTGGCCCTGGACAATTAGACTTACTGATCCAAGTTTGGGTTCTTCAGTTTTGTCACATAATCCAAGACAAGTTTCATGATGCAGTTTTTATGATCACACGTATGGGTGTATATGAAACCTGTAGGAAAGATGAATTGGCTGCTTTTTTTTTTGCAAATTCTCTGTTAAATTACATGGAAACTTGACATACCATGGCAAAAATAGAAGGCTTGTAAGCAGGACCATGAAAAATACTTCTGCCCTGTATGACTTCATTTTGCTGAGTATTAATCCAAGCATATTTTTACATTATGAAACTGATTACTGTGTATGAGGCACTTTGTATAGCCATGTATTTTATGGAAATGTTAAAATCCCAACATATAATCACACTTCATGTGTTTTTTTTTTTTTCTTTAGTCTGTACACTTTAAGTAGAGTTGAAGGTAAGATGGTGCTCTTAAAGAGACTTCTCTAAAGGATTTTAAAGAAAGTGTTATCTTGATACATTAGTGCAGAACAGCTCAACACATTAATTATATCTTCTCTTAGCACACCATAGTTCTATTTATTTGAGAAGCTCATATAAAACTTTGAGGAGGAAAAGCAGCATGAGGAAATTACATACAGCTATTTCTTTAATGTCATCCATGGCCATTGCTATGACTTTTATATTACCTTTGAAATAAATACTATGTTGTTATGTTGGGAACCCTTATGCAGGTATCAAAACAGCATGTATGGATTTTGTCTCTTTGAATTAAAGCCATAGGAGTTCAGTTTGAACATTAGGTGTGAAGATGTGCACCAAAAGCTAGGGGAGATGGGAGGTTTATTTGGTGGGAAAGGGAAGTGTTGATTTGTAGATGCTTTTTTGTTTGGTGGGATTTTTTTGTTGTTTTGAATAACAGGATTTTTGGGAGTCTGGGATGGTGCATTTTTTTTAATTGGTTGGTTGGCTGGGGTTTTTTTGAATGATCAGGTGAGGACAGTAATGATTGAAATGCTGGAATCGTGCCAGGAGAAAACATTAGGTAAGATTAACAAGGGGAATTGTCTTTCATTTATATTTTGGGGGTTTTGTTTAGTTTGCCTGTTTGGAAAGCCCCAACTTCCATTCATTTTCCTAACAGCTTGGAAAGAGCATGCAGATTTGATCTGGTACTTTAGTTCTGAAGTAAGTACCAAGGGAAGGCAATGTGATAATAGAAATGAGTTAATCTTTATTAATAATATAAAAAGCTTTGGTTTCCAAATATCCTAATTTGGAAGTTTATAATCTAGATAATTTCATTATGTACCTCTATATAGATTGCATTTTATCACACACAGTGAATAGTTTTCTGATCCTAGATCACACCAGGAATTAGTACTAATTCCTTGGATTTTTTATGTTAATAATTGTGAATTCTTTAGGGGAAGAAAAGGTTTTTATTTTGTAAGAAAACTTACTTTATTCTTAAAGGGGGGAAAAAAAGCAACAAAAACAAAACCCACCAGATTTCTGAATGCATTTAAGTTCAGCCATTTTTCTTTCTCTCTGTAGAGTTAGGTGTATGTAGAGCAAATATGCTTTTGATTTTCTTCAAAACTAACAACCCAGTTACAGAAATAAAATCCAGAAGTTAAAAGATTTTCTATTGTTATTTTGAAATAAATAGATGTAGTTTCTTCCTGAAGCTGGTAAAGATATAAAGGGAATTAAACTTGTGTAGAGCTAATACTTAGGGGGCATTTATAGTTAGAATTTGTGCTTGTTCAAGGAGGGTGAATTGAAACAGTTTGGCCAGTTAGTATTCACCTGAAAATGTTGTAGTTATTCTTTAATAGTGTCTTGTGTTTTAAGCATATATGGTTCATACAGATGTGGCAGTTTATCAGATCTTATTTCTTTGGTTAGTCTTCCTGTTTGCAACCAAACATTTTGCTTTCACATAGGAAATTTTATTCCTCATGTTATTTTCAAATTTTTCTCCATACTCATTTAAGCAATTTGCAGGTGGCAGCTATCTTGAGCTACAGTTCACCAGGAAGCCAGCACAAATGTCAGATACTTACCAAGATTTAAAAACAGTTTAGATTTTTTTTGTGTATGCAGCTAGTATTGATTCATGCAGATGTCTGTGTTATAATAAAAATGCATTAGGTGATGTATACAGTAGTACATTCTGCCTATTTGGTTATTTTTTAGAAAATTTAATCTCATGCTGTAGGTAAAAGTATTTTTATTCAGTAGAATCCAGCAGAGCTTTTCCTTCCAGAGCCATCCAATCATAGGAGAAGGCATGCAACAGGCTTCTTGTGTGGATTGACATGAGTTAGCAGCTTTGTGGGAAATCCCTGCAGTTGAAACTGAATTACTGTTGCACAGTTTTCTTTGAATGGTGTGAATATTAACTATCCTTAATTTTACTGAATAATTAAAATAATAAAAGAAAAAATAATTAAAAAGAACCTTGCTTAATATGCAAAGTATCAAAATTTTTGAGTGGTCAAGAGCTGCATTGTCACATATTTCTTTCTTTCTTACCTATCCATAGCCAATATGAGGGGTTTTGACATTAAGGACATCTTGTTTCTGTCCCTTACTCTTCAGTCTCCTCAGTGTTTCCCACTTCCTTGTCACTCCTATATTCTTGTATGACAGAGCTCACAGGAACAGTTTATTTGGTTGAGTAAAACTGCACCTGCCTGGTTGTTTCATTATTCTTATGGACTGTTTTTATTGTGCTCTCTTGACTTACATTTGGGGTTGATGTTTTTCTAGTTATTTTAAAGAAAGATGTATAGGATCCAGTGACATACTCCTTTGTAACTGTGGTGTCCCACATGCTGTTGGTTTTTATAGACAAGATTACTGAAATGCCAGCTCTTTCAGAATCAGGGGACTATTGAACAAGATGAGTTAACCTTCAAAGAGGATTGAAAGCAGTTCATTTCAATACTTTGACCTTTCATATGTGAATCTTTAAAATATATGAAGCAGGAGTGTAGTCTAATCTTAAATTTAAATTTTTTTAGTGGTCTACTAGGGCATTTACAGAGTACATCAATCCTTGTAGTGCTCTGTAGGAACTGACAGCTGCATAGCGGGAGACGTGTTTAAAAATTTCCTATACATATTTGATGTATTTTGGGTTTGCTTCACATGGTATCTAGCAACAATTTCCAAAAGAAGATTGTTGGTTTACTTAGGAAATTTTCATGACATCAGAGATTGATGTACGATTCTTGAAGGTTGGGCACGTCAAGTCTTAACTGTGACAAGTTCAATAACCTTTTCAAAATACCCATTGTATAATTACCTTGCTCTTTTGTTACAAAGCTGCATCCTTTTGTCAGGGAAATATTTTGTGCAGTTATTACAACAGAGGAAAATGAAACTGGTTAATGGATAGCAGGTAGATTTTACTGACCGTTGAAAATCTGCCTGTATCAGTTGTGTATAAGTAAGATAGCAGATGGAAAAAATTATTGTTTTAAGAAACCTTTTTTAACATTGTAAAATGATAGATTGTGATCAGATGAAATTTGCCTGTGTAGTTGGTGTTATTAATCATCCCTAAGCTTTTGTAAATGTAGGTAATAATTCACAGTTACTGTTACAGTACTCTTTATTTTAATTAGAAACTAAGTGTTTAAAATACACTATCCTAGAACAACCACCGTGACTTACTATAGAAACAGGATTTCAGATAGTGACTACGGTGCAGTATGTTGTGTTTCTATTATTTCTTGTCCAAATGCAGTAGTAGAAAATTTCAGTAAAGTATGTAATTTACTTCCAGCTACACAGATTTTCTCAAGGTACTGAAACACATGTAAATGAGTATTTAGAATAGTAGAATATTCACACAGTAAAAAGCACAGAGTGGGGGAATTTATCATTTTTTAATACATACTTCACATACTGTTATCAGTATGCAACAAAGATTCCATATTAAATCTGTTAGTAAATGTAGGGCTGATTTTGCATCTGGTGGACTACTGTAAAATCATGGCAAGTAACCTATATATGAATTCCATTTGCATTTGATGGAATTTAATATTGTAGTGAGGACTGCTATTACTTAATTTGATATGATAAGGGTAGACATTGTGTCTGGAGTGAAATGGAACACAGTTTGTTGGGGTTTTTTTAATTCTTGAGTACTTGATTTCTAATGAATTTTTGCCTCTCGGGAACACAGGCCAATTTGGCTTCAGGCTTCATAGGTACAGCATTCAGTTACCATTCACTAATGGAGGAAGTGAAAGTAAAACATGCATATCTAAGAAACTTATGTCCTCGAAGTAAAAAAACTAAAATAAATGTTCCTTAGAAAAAACAAACCCAAATTGGTATAAGTTCTCTCCTGGTTAATTTAGACAGGAATGGTAGTAAGTGTGTGTGTGTGTGTGTGTGTATATATATATATATATGTGTGTGTGTGTGTGTATATATATGTACACACACACAAATGCAACAATTTGACTAAATCTGTTGATGGATCCACAGTCCTGATTTGTTGTATTTAAATGCATAGTGATTGTTTCATGTGAAGTCTGATTTGAAATTTAATTATTTGATCGCTTAGTGTTGTCCAAGAACTTCAGCTGCCTGACTGCAGGAGGCTTGGAAATATAAAACATTTTAAGGTGAATTTGCAAACAAAGTATTGGAGATTGTGAGGAGGTTGAGAAGGCCTAAAAAGAATTATTCCTTGGATTGTTAAATTTGTCAGTGTAGAGACATGGGGACTACAGGAGTCTGACTCTTGTGTTGTCAGAATAAGTGTGGTTAATTGGTTTACTTGTAGGTTGATTGGCCACTGGGAAATGTAAGACCATATACTGAGAAAATAAAGCAAAATAAGGAGAGAAACCAGGAGGAGAAAAAAAAAAGAACGCCCCTGCATTTCTTAATTTCTTTCTGTCCTGCTCAAACTCTAGTCAGGAGTTCTGCCAGCCGTATGAAAACTTCTGCCAGTTTAATTTCTAGCAACAGTTTTAGAGCAGGGGGTGAGTTTTTGTAAAACACATAGAATAAAATAAGTGCATGAGGTAGAAAGATGGAATAGGGAACTATTTTATGCCAATCAACACTTGCAAAAGCTTTTGAGAAAATAAATGTTCCATCTGGTTTTATTTCATATAAATAATCATAGTATTAACTTCCTGACTATGAAAAATCCTTTTCCTATTTCTTGATTTATATTATTAAAATAGGAGCAATTTTGAGCAATATAGTTGAGGATGCTGGGGGTTGATGAACATCTGGATAAATGGCAACTTGGTGCTTTTTTCAAGGTTTGTGGGGTGTGTGCATGCATTATACACTAGTATTCTGGAAATTTTTCTTCCATCTTAAACATGTTAACTTCTTTGAAAGTGATGTCTTTTGGGTTTTTTTAAGATACTAATCATTAGCACCCAATATACAATTGCTGAGTTTTCTAAGATGATTATAACCAAAACAAATATTTTTTAGAAACCCTTCTGTTTTTCTTGATGCCGTAGGAATCGTGGAGCTTTTTACTGTGTTCTGGTACTGGGGTTTTGTTGTTGTTGGGGTTTTTTGCTTGTTAGCTTGTTTGTTTGTTTTGGGGGGTGGTTGTTTGTGGGGTTTTTTGTTTTTTTTTTTTAATACTTAGCTCATTTCTTGGCCTAGGTTTGTCTTTCTAAAAAATTAAATGTCATAGTCCGCTATGTACTTCATCTGTGATACTTAAAGCTATTTTTTTCTGTGTGGTGTAGATGGTAAACAGAACTCTGGGATGTATTGAAAATATTTTAAAAGTTAGTGAATTTGGAGATTCTCACTATACTTTTTATAAGTGTATTCTTTATTTAAGAAGATGCTTGCCACAGTGCTGGGCTGAGTATAGATGACCTACCTTCAAATCCACAGGCTTAAATATGGTGAAGTCCCCTCTTATCAGACATACAGTGTATTAAAGTGGATCAGGCCAGTTGACCTGTTTGGAACATTGTAGAATAGTTTGGGTTGGAGGGGGCCTTTAAAGGTTATCTAGTCCAACCCCCACATATACACCCAGAGGTCTGACTTAAGAGGTGGACAATAGAAAAGGTTAATGTAGTGACTCCAACAGGCAGCTCAGGCACTGAACCTGGCAGGAAAAAGTAGCAGTCGCTTATGGCCCATTTTGCTGTGAGTGGAGACAGTGGGACAGTTTATGCAGTATGATTGGCAGCAGATTAATGTCTCTCAGTGAAGATTTGTGTGTGGATTTGTAGTGGGTTTTCTTCCTTTTCCCCTTTTTCCACTCAGTGAGAGCAGATTAGATTATGTATTTGCATGCACAGAGGAACGTCCTTCATAGAATAATTATGGTGGCATGAACTTGCAGTACCCAGAGGTAATTTCTTTGGTGTGCCCAGGGGAAGTGTACACATTCAGAAGATATCCCATACAAAGAAACATGAAATACTCAAGAATGGGTAAAACTGAAGCAAAGTTGCTTTGTTTTGTTGCTACCAAAACAGCAGTCATTGGTCATGCTGTCACTTTGACAGGCCATGCCATGCTAATGTGGTAATGCTCCCACTTTGATTTTATTTTCTCTTCTCCTTACTTTTATTCTGTTTTCCTCCTTGACTTCTCCTTTTTCCCTTCCCTCCGTAGCTGTAATAATGCTCAGAAATTACTTCCTAACAGCATGGCATTGGAAAAAAATGGATACAAAAGCAGATGCTGAGAACTAACCTTCAGCTGATAAGCATGGCTAACTCCTGAGTTCTCTTAAAAAATTCTCTGTTGAAGATACATATACTTCAGGTGTGAGGGGAAAAATGCAGCTCTAGATTCATCCAATTAGACACAAAAATATGAACACGCAAGTCAGCCTTATTTTAAACTCTTGTTCAGTTTTGCCTATAAAAATAGCAAAGCTGGGCTGGTATTTAATAGCTCTTGATTATCATCACTTGACAATGATTCAAGCACTGTCAGGTTGACTGCATGAGCAATGAAACATCTCATTTGGTCTTTCCAGTTCCTGTCAATGAAGCCAGGAAGACAATCTTAGGATAGCAAGCACTGTTAATTTTTGCTAGGCTAGAATAATTTTTTAGTATGATGTTTCAGTCTCAAAGGATTCAGGTCATGCACTTCCTCAAGTACACTGCAAGCTATCATAGAAGACGGCTGTAAAGCACTGGATCTTTCAGGCTGAATAATATGAAGTTTTAATCTCCCTGTATGAAGTACTTCTCAAGGTAAAAAAGACCTGGAAATTTAGGACTGGGAATGCAGCTGTGTAACTTATTAATTACTGAAGTAATTCAAAGCTTTGCAGCTTACTGTGATGTTCTGTATGTCATCTCAGAAGTGGAAGATCTCTGCCTTGATCTCTCTTTCACATAGCAACTTCAGTTTCATTTTCTGTTCTCTGTTCTAGAAAGAGGAACAAATTATGAGCAAGTTTTCCTAAACAGCTGTAGAAGGCAAATAAGTGCTTAATTATTTATTTTTAAGAGAATTGGATTGCTGGACCTACTTGCATAGGAGAGCTCTGGAGTTCTCTGTCCGTCTGTTTCCTTTTCTTTGGATACCATACCCAAAAGTTGTGTTCTCACAATTAGAGGAAACCCTTTACTTTCAATGAAGGAAAACTGTTGATAAAAGTTCTGTGTAAAATCCTGTAGATAGTAATTTTCAAAAGTTAGTTCCATTCAGGAACAGCTCAGTTTAGGAAATGGAGCAACCTTTCTCTGTAGGTGTAGCTCCTGCTGGGCTCCTCTGAAAGAGTGCTAGGCACTAGGATTTTCATGCAGTATATTGATGAATAAGTATCATGCTTTTTCATTATGTTAAGTAGCTAATTCAATATAATCAATAATATAATCAAGACTTAATAAGTATTATTGATTTAAGTCTTTAAGAAATCTATCAAGATTTTTTCATTTATATCAGGACTTTGTAGGTGAGAAAGTAAAAATCTTCAAATGGAAAATGTTTTCTTTCTTGAGGATCTTAACTGTTTGGGCATAAATCAGTAAAAAATGTTTGGAAAAAAGATTCTGATCTTAAATCCTCTTAAGTAATTTTTGCCAAGGTAATTAGAAGTAAATAGTCCTAAATATTACTGATTTTCTGTTGGATCCTGAGTGACATACCATTGGTCTGTATGTGATTCAGGCACTTAAAGCTTGTATTTCGCAATCACCTGTTTTACGTGTCATAAATTATATAAACCAAAGCCGGTTCAAGAATTCAGTTTGTAAAGATAGTTTTGAGTTTTTCAGATTTTGTATGTGCATTTTTAAATGGCATTTTTTACCCTACTGCTTCATCAGTCTGTACCACTGGAACAGCTGATGCTGTCTTAGAAGTTGTAAAATTTTTTTTTTTGAGAAATATTTCTTCTTGTATGCTCTTTTTTGTTTCAGGGTTTTCTGGAGTGTTTTCTAACTCCTTCACTAAGGTTGCCTCCCACTTGCATATTTTAAAATGCTTTGAACAATCATCCTACAGTACAGAGAACCTGTTATAGTGCAGAGCAGTGTATGATCCTTATCTTATAGTTATTAAATGCTGATTAGTTTTCCTTTCTATTTCGTAAATCAGATTTTGCTGTTGTATGAGTCTCATCTGATTTGCCAGAGACACTTCTTATTCTCAGATTTGAAGAAAATTAGTAGTTCCAAGATGAATTCTTTGGTATTCTTTTGGAACCCATCAAACGGGCCATTCATTGAGCCCCCAAACTGTATTTGTTCTCTGTCACCTAAACCTTTAAAGGTTAACACTTTCTGGTTAGGATCTTGAAAGGTGCTGCTGTTTAGTGTGTAGGTACCACATCACAGGCTCGTTGACCTGCCTTTGCTGTCTTTAGCAATGACCAAGTTTTAAGCAAGTTTTATTTCCAACGGGGCTCTTCACACCAGGCTTTATAGTCTGAGTAACTGGCTTCCATTTTGTCTGCATACTAAAGACTGTTTTAAGCACTGGAAGCTTTGATGTGCTCTGATATTCATCTGTATATTCTGCAAAGAAGAATTGTGTTTAATACTCCTACTGCACTCTAAAATTTACTGTTTGAAGTAACATTTAAAGGGTTACTCTTAGGGTCTTAGGCCCTTACTTTTGAAAAAAAAACCAACAAAAAAAAAAAAAAAAAAAAAAAAAAAAACCAAAACCAACAGAAAAAAAAACCACAAAAAACTTAGTGGATGCTTTCCTGGTTCTGCAGTTTGCCCATTTCCAAGGTTTGCATTTGTAAGAATACAGTAACTTTTGATGATTCATTACCTTCAAGTATTCTGTTATCCTGTGTGTGCTTATCTGTGTATATAAATCCCCCTAAGTCAGTGACATCCCCCTTCTTACTCTTACTGGAGGTATTTTTAGATACATTTCTACATTGTGTTCTTGATGCATATCATGCACATAGAGGTTGTATTCTGTGTTTTCAATGACTTTCAGTATTTTCTTTTTCAAGAAAGAGGCCTGAATCAAAGTGAAACTTAATTAGATTGTCCCTTTAGAAAACTTAGGTTTTAGTGATAGAATATGTGGGACACTTGTGTCATTCTCACGGTCTCTGGACACTGCTAGAAGGATGGCTTATTTATTTGAAAGCTCTGTTTCCTTTCAGTGAAACTTAATGGCTTTTTCACTGTCTTCCAGGTTCTCATATTAACTAATATCATGCTGGGTATTTATCTCTTTGGATCCTAATTATTTTCTATTATCCTCAACATGGAATGGAATTCAATTAAATGATCATTTTGGAACGCAGAAAGACAATTACATTTGAAGTAATTTATTTGGATCGTGTTGGAGACACCAGCCATCCTTAAAACAAAAAACAAATAGAAATGAACACTCTTGGAGGAAGTCTTTGACATATATGAAACTATGCTCTTCATTCAATATATTGCCCCATTTCCGTAAGTTACAAAGTTGTACGTGTTGTAGTATATGTGACACAGATTGGTCGCAGAGTTTTACCAGTCCCAGCATTCTTATTCCCAGAACATGTTCTGTGGGAGCAGACTAGCTAAGAATGCTACATCTCCATCCTCTTCCCTTCCCCAGAAAATATAGTCTCATCTTCCTTGGAGAACTGAAACCTACCAAGAAAAAAAGTGGGTTTTTTTAATAAAATACACATTTTCCTCTACTGTATTTATATTTGAAGGAGAAGTAACGCCACTGGTTCTGGGTAAGTGCACAAGTCACGACTGAAAAAGAGACTAAGTAGTGTTATAGAAGTGCTGGTGCACTGTGTGCAGTCATTTTTTGAATGCTCCCAGTTTTTTAGTGGTTGAATCTCAGCCCTTCCGGTCTATTTTTAGGAGAGCATGTCATCTTACATTTGGATGTGCTTGGTTTTGCATCAAGCTACACATAGTACAGTTTTAATTGCTTTAGAATACTTTTGTACAAGTTCTGCTTCTTTATTTTTGTTTCAGCAGAACTGTAAGATATGAATACAGTCTTGAAATGTCTGATTCTGTATTCTGAGCAGCATTTCATACATTTGTGGACATACTGTGCTGCTTTTTGGACTATACTGAGCTTTGTTCCTCTACCATGTTTTCCAAACTTCTGCTGTCTTTAGAAGTTACCTTTTCCTTCATCCATTAATTTAGTATGGGCAACAAGATTCTAACTTGCTTGATGTAGTCAGTGAAAGTTTTAATTGCAGATTAAGAACAAACTGGCATTGTTGAGAAGTTAAAACTTTGTCTGATAAATACAATTTTCAGTCCAGTGAGAGACCTGTGGAAATGTATCAGGCTGATCGTCTGTGCCTTACTTTTTTCTTCTTCTTAGTTAGCATTTCGTTATTTTCAAAACGGTTGTGTTATCGTATGATTTTGCTAAGGCAGTAAATTTTCCATGTACATTGAGGTTGAGCTGAAGATTAGAAATGGCAGTAACCCTGCATTTAAGATGGATAGCAGACTTCATTGTTTGAGAATTCCCTTTAAATTGAAAAAGTTAAGTTCTGCCTCTTGAGAGTGGACTGGGTTTTTTTAAGAAACTCAAGAGCACAGGGGAAATGAACCACTAATAAAAGCTTCTGGTTTGATCTTTAGGACTTTAAGGGGGAAGAGGAGGGTTGTCATACAGTGGTGGTGGTGGGGCAATATGTGTAAGAAGTTTAGTACCTGACATAAAACTTCACTCCATGACTGCAGAGAAAGCTCATTTGATCTAACAAAATCACAAGCTTTTGGAAAGTTGCAAGCGGGATGAGTTACGTCTCATGGATTTTCTTTATTTGGCCTTCTTAGTTAAATCTACTGATTCAAGAAATTGCAAGTTCCTTAAAGCAAAATGAGAACCTTAATTTCACTTACTCTAGCAGCTACAGGACATTGAGTGTTTCATGATTCATGGTAGAAAATAGCTTTGTAATGATATTACAGAAACCAAATTGTGTAGTACATCTGATATCTTTTTGCACATCAGTGCTACTACCATAAAGCACTTAGATTTTGCTGCCTCATTTTTTTCTGGCAAGTTACAAGGTCACTTGTGAGCTGCTTTATCTATGACTAGATATGAATGTGTTTTGTTTAAGCCTTGAGGTTTTCCTTTCTTAAAATGATGCCTATTCCTTATAACTTCTGAAACGTGAGCTGTATAAACTGGAGTCTCATGGATTGTGTAATCTCCTATCATTTGGGGCTTGATGCTCAGGAACATTACTCCTGCTGATAGCTTGCATGTTCTTTGTTTTTCATACTTCCACAAGCAAGAGAGAAATATATCTGGGAAGCTCTAAATTCTTTTGCACTTTAGTATTCCTTTTTTTGTCAAAAATGCATTGGGTTTTTTTCCCCACTTACTGTAGTTTAACCCCAGATGACAGCCAAGTACCACCCAGCCACTCTCTCACTTCCCCACTTCTCCCCACAGTGGGTTGAGGATGAGAATCAGAAAAAGGTAAAATCTCTGAGTTAAGAACAGTTTAATAGCTGAAACAAAGTAAAATATAATTGTAATAATGATAGGAGAAAGGAATAAAAAAACCCAAGAGGAACAAGTGATGCACAATACTGCTGCATAGCGCCCACTAACCAATGCCCAGCCCTGTCCCCCAGCAGTGGTCAGCCCTTCCCAGCCAACTCCCATCAGTTTATCTACGCGGCATGGCACTCCATGGTAAGGAATATCCTTTTGTCCAGTTTGGATCATCTGTCCTGGCCATGCTCCCTCACAGCTTCTTGTGCCCTTGCTCACTGGCAGAGCATGAGACACTGAAAAGTCCTTGACTTAACTGTCAGCACTACTCATCAGCTCAAACATCAGTGTGTTCTCAACATTATTCTTAGACTAAATAAAAATACATCCCCGTACCAGCTACTCAGAACAAAATTTGCTCTATCCCAGCAGAAACCAGGACACCACTGTTAGTAAACATTCCTCAGATTGGTAAAACATTTTTTACTGTAATCTGAAGTGAATTAAATGAGTCGTTAAACTCAGAGCTTATAATTAAACTAGAATAAGGCTGGACTGCCACCTCAGAGACATGTCTCCATTGCTATAGTTGCATGTTTCTGTTGTATCCCTTGTTTCTTCAGCGATCAGGCAATCACATGGTTGCTTTGCCCAGTGCATTGCTGAAAACTGGCTCTTTACCATGACCACATATTTCTTGGTACTGACTTGTTGACGATGAGAAGACACCATTGCCAGGGACTGAGAGTGGCCATTTTGGTGACAGCACAGTCTTAAACTGATTGAAATAATAAAAATATGAAGCACCTTTGCCTTGGGTATGCATGGATGTACAAGACCAGTGTATGCAGAGATAAGCATCCAAGCCACATTTGGCTTATATATGGTTAAATGTTTTGCACATGCTCTTAAAATACAGGTACTTCTTTCTGCTTTCACAGGGAACCTGAACTGTGCCCTTGTTCTAGCACCAATCATTACTTGATCTGTCTTCCTATTTAATATTCAGTCTGTGATCTGACTTGTTTCTGCTGATAGCTGCTTCACTTCAGCTAGGTGACTGAGCGATAACTTGAGTAATGTGTATCAAGCTTGTGGCAGGATGAAAACAAAACAGTTTATACATCTCACTTGAAAGATAAATCTGACTGGATATTGAAGAATAAAAAAGTAGTTTTTGAAGAGACATAAGATATGTCCTTTGCAGAATGTGGGGTTTTTTAGCTTTTCATTTCAAATGCCATGTGAAATGTACTGCGATAACTTAAATTCCCCTATACACTTTTTCGTAAAGCATACTCTGTTTCAGCACAGTCTAGGACCCACCTCCTCCTTAATCTGCAGATATTTTTGTCAACTTGCTGAGAGTGAGAACAAGATTAATCAATACCACTGATTTGGTGCTTGACACTAAGGACAATGCTACCTTTATAATTTTTCTTCTGTGGGAGATCAAAGACAAATGTAGGACTTAAAAAACAAACACTCTTGAATGAGTATTTACTGTGTAAACTAAATGACAATGAAAGAGAATGCTTATATGTAAATCTTTCAGAACCTTGATTAAATATATACCTTTTTCTCTTAAAAATCTAAAATTGTGTTGGTAATCCAAATGGAAGGTCTCCTGGGGTGTAAGGGAAAATCCTGTAAGTCATGGTGTGGAAATGCTTGAAAAATTGCTGTACAAAGTACAGTAAAAAATTGTTGTACGGAGTAACTTGCTAAGCTCAAGTTCCTTAGTTATCAGCCTCCTTTACAGAGGTCTTTGTAACAAACAGACTGGAAGAATTAATAAAGGAAGTTCTGCCGTAATTGTTTTAGTATACAATGCTCTGTGGAGGGGCATGTGAAGTTACATCACCTAGTTTGACTGTGTCTGAATGTACAATGATCATGATGGCCTTCAAGTCTCTGGTAGTGGTAGGGATGGCTGGGATGGGTAGCTCTTCCTTGTGCTGAGAGCAGCATGCTCAGAATTCAGTTTGTTTTAAAAGTTTGTTCTCTTTGTAGCTTACAGTTTGCAGTAGCTGACTGCAGGCTGGTACCATTGCCTCTAGTGAGTGCATTTCTGTTTGTATTTTAGAGTCTGTGTTGGATTCTTTCCTTGTTAGTCCTAATGTCCACACCTCCACGCACACTCCCACACGCCCTGGAAAGTCTTCAGAATGTTATCTTAAAACTTTTCATTTGCCTCTTTAATCAAGTGTATAAATGGCTTCATAAGGACTGTACTGTTTGTATAGCAAACCCAGAGCAGGATTGGCAACTGCCCATCAAATAAGTAGATTGTAATATAAAAGCATTTTTAATGTTTTCATTACAATTATGGAATTAAAATGTAATATCCTTCAATGTATACAAACTAGTGTTAGGGGAAGGCTAATTAAAAACAGTGCCATATATATTATTGATTCTTGGTGACAGAAACAGTCACCATCATGTCAGTCAGTCTGAATTTACTAAAATGGAAAGACTATCAGGAAGAATTAGAGAGTGTCACAAAGAAATCCATTCCAGTGTTTGCTTCCAGTGTTTGAAAAGGGTTTTAATGATTATAGCATTGCATTCAAATAAGCCTTCTGTTGACTTGGTAATCTGCCTGATTTGTAATATTTTATTTTCTTGGGGTTTTTTTCTATTTAGCATTTGCAGCATGATTGTTTTAATAATTGGAAACATTACTGCAAAGACTGATTTGATATTCCATTTAGTACTTCCCATATTACAGTCTCTGCTTGCCTTTTTTTTTTTTTTTTTTTTTTTTTTTTTTTTTTTTTTTTGGTACCTTACCTGAAGTTTCATCCTGTCTTTAAGATCTGGACAACAGGAACTTCCTATTTATAATGCTTCCTTGAAATTGCATATTTTGTTAATATTCACGTTCTTTTTCATCACACCAAAATACTTGAAGAGCAAAACAATAATGATACATTGTGTGAATACAAAAAGTTGTTAATGAAATAATGAAAATGGTGTCGTTTCCAGTTTGATGCAGTTTATTTTTTGTGTTATGCTGCAGGTCTATCAAATGGGTTTGGAGATGAAAGCAAAGAGAGAGCATTAGATGATCCTCCAGGAAGGAAAGTTGAACCTCGTCGCCGCTGTGCATCAGAATCTAGTATTTCGTCTAGTAACAGTCTCTTGTGTAACTCAAGGTAAAACTGTAAATACAAAATACAGATTTGAGACTGGCTGTATCAGTTTTCTATAGCGCTTGTGACCCACATTGGAGGATTGCATGACTTTTGGAAAAAAGAGTGCATTTCAGTTTTCTCAGTTATGTTATATCTGAGATACCTTTCAGGAATGCTAGGATTCTTCTGTTGAATTCAGGTTATTGCATATCCAGGCAGTTAGATTTTTAAACTGACTGTGCCTCTCTTGCTCTGTAAAGATACAGATACGTTTTTGCATATAGTATCTTGGCTTAATTACCTTCCTAATCCAGAACACTAAAAATGTGTGTGTATATTTTTATGAGGGCAAGAGAGAAGCAACTTTAAAAGCAGAGTCTTGTACACAGAAAAGGTAGTTCAATAGCTTTGGAACTGTGGATTGTCAGTCTTCGAATTGCTGGCTAGGTACTACAGTGATGATTGTAACTCTGTACCAACTATTGACTTTCTCTCCATGGAGTCTGTTAAAGGTAGGACTGTCAGAACAGACACCTCTGCCACCATTGATATCTCCATCACCAATGGAGTATACCAATGGTGTATCTTCTGGAAGAACACTAATCTCTGGTTGAAAGGTAGCTGTCTCCAGTCCTGGACTGAGAGGATGGGACATACAGGAGAGTATGAAGTAGATCTCTTAGACAGAAAAAGAGGACTTTATTCACGTGTTCAGATTAAGGGAATGGTGTTAATGCAGTCTTGTCAAACAGGCTTTCAGAAACAAAGAGAACTTAATATTGCATCTATTTTAAATGTGATATTCTAGATCAAATTGTCAGTATAATTGTTCAGATTCTATGATTTCTTGAAGAAAACTCAATGTGTTCAAGAGAACAGATTTCCCATTTTGAGTAGAGATATTTCACAATTGAAAGACTGGAATTTGTAGTGAAACATTAAAGAGAGACTAGTTGTATTTTCTATATAGTAGAACTGTTGGAGCAGTGGAACTGTCTTTTGCTGATAACCAAGCAATTCTGTCTATTAGAATAATCAGGGCTTTGGCTTTTATGTTGTTTGTATTTTTTACTTAAATTTTTTCTAGAGCTTGCTCCATTGATTTTACTCTGTACTGATGAAATTTAAATTCTTGTTCAAATTTTTGATTTATAGTGAATGACATTAATTATCGAATAATGGTTTTAATATTAATACTTTCATAGTTTCAGTCTGCCGAAGTGTGGTAAAGGTAAACCTGCCCTGATACGGAGACACACACTGGAAGATCGAAGTGAACTGATATCATGCATTGAAAATGGAAACTATGCCAAAGCAGCAAGAATTGCAGCTGGTAACTACAAATAATTGAATTCTTAATAGCATTGTATAATTTTGTCCAATTATTTGACAGATTCTAACATTCTTATTTTTACTGCTTAAGTACATTAAACCTTCTGAAAGTGTTATTGATAAACTTCCAGAAGCTACTGAATTCTGCTTTTGACTCTTTAGAGACTTTTTAAAGATTAGTATCTGATTTTGATTAACTTCTCTCCTTGCTTGAGGAAATAAAGAGGTTTTGAAATAAAAAGAGATGAGTTTTCTTTTACAACTCTTGGAAAAGTAAATTATTATCACATGTGCTAGATTTGTAACCCTTTACTACCATGTGGAATAAATTCTGACTAGGGAGAAATCTGAGACACTTACTTGTATATACACCTAAGATGCCTCTGAGTCTGGCTACATGCATCCTGTCAGCTTCTGTATGATTTTCTATTTAGCCTTAAAATACCATTTTTTTGCAGCGGAGACTAGTGTAGATTTCTTTCTTGTTAGCTGTCCTGAAGAAGAGAACTTGTACTGTTTTTATGTAACAGATACAGTTCTACATACGTATTTTTTGAAACAGTCTGGAAATGAAGGATGAATTAATTGAAACCCTCATGGCTCTTTCTAACTGACATGTTGAATAGTTTACAAACTGTTACTAACAGAGCAGAGAAATAGAACTTACTCTACAGAATGATTGAACTAATTTTTTTTATGTGATCACTTCAAACAATTTTTTCTTGCTATTTCTACTTTTAAAATGTCTTAAACCACTTTTTTTCCTTGGTATGTTTTTAACAATATTGAGACAGAACATATATCTGCATGCCACCTTTCATTATAAATAAGCAATGCCCATTTGAAATGCACTTTCTCTCAGCAGTAAATAATGCCTGACTGCCTGAAGAAGGTGCATGCAGCTGCAGCCCCTGAATTGCATCTTGGTACCAAGTTTCCCCACACAAGAAGTGCTGCCTGACCTTTACAGCATATGAACTTGGATAACTTTTTCCCCTTTGATCACCACCCCCACTTCATCTTGAGGGTGTAACTCACTATCTTCTGATCAGTCTCTGGACTTTACCTAGGGGACCAGTTGTGGTTTGCGTTGACTGTCAGGCTTCAACCTGTCTTAGGGTTCAATCCATTGCTGAGCAATGGAGAAGAAAATTAAGGATTGTGGTAGAAGTGCACAGCAGCATAAACTCGGTTGTTCGTTACCCTGCTTTTTGAGAAGAATTAAAACACTAGTGTTGCTGCCTGGAAACCTGATGATGTTTTCGAACATGACTGCAGGAAAGGGCAGAGCAGAAAGAACAAGAAAACTTGTTAAAAATAAATAGAAATCAAAATGCAGGTTAGAATTTAGGCATAAGAATAGAAAGGTGTACCAGAGAAGTATTGTTACCAGGTGCTAATCTCTCTGGGTATCCAGGTATCCAACTTGAATCTTGAAAATCATTACCTCTGTGGCAGAATTGTCATCACAGTTGTAAAAGAAACTGTTGTTTGAAGTACCATAATTTTATGTTTTCTGTGGAGCTTTTTAAAGGGAAAGAAATTATTGGAATTTGGAAAACACTTTCTAAGAATTAAGATGTTTTAACATATGCTATTTCTAGAAGTGTCTAAACCCTTGTTCTTTATCTGTAGGCTTGGAATACAGTAGTAGTATCATGTAAAGAGTTCTTACGAATACTACCTTGTTTTTATTGGTATGTCTGTGAAAGTTGGTATTAGTATTTGGATTCTAAGGATCATGAGCTATTGATTAGGAAACCAAAAAGTGCAGATTTGTCTGAAGTCTCATTCTGGAACATTTTAATTTTATATTTCTTTGTTCTTAGAAGTTGGGCATAGCAGTATGTGGATTTCAACTGATGCTGCAACCTCTGTTCTTGAGCCTCTAAAAGTGGTGTGGGCCAAATGCAGTGGATATCCCTCTTACCCAGCTCTGGTAAGTGCCCAGCTTCCCAGAAGTACAGTAGTGACTGTTTCTGGTCTGAAAACACCACGTGTATACTTAAGGTAATTGGAAAATTTCCATTCAGGTTGAATAAAGGTGGTTTACTGTGCCCTCTTTATCATGCACTGAGTTTGTAAAGTTACTGCAATATCAGATTTTAAGTCAATAATTTCTGCTACCCTACCGACCTGAGATGTGCAATACTCCTGTGTCACGGTTTAACCCAGACAGCAGCTAAGCTGCCTGCAGCCACTCCTTTGCTCCCTGTGGAGGAGTGCAAGTGAGAAAACTCATGGTTTAAGATAAAGACAGTTTGAGACAGAAAGCAAAAGCTGAGCACATAAGCAAAGCAAATTCATTCTTCACTTCCCATGGGCATCAGATATTCAGTCATCCCCAGGAGCACAGGGCTCCATCACATGTGGCTTTGGAAGACGAATGCCATCAAACTGAGTGTGCCTACCTTCCTCCTCCTTCCCCCAGCTCTGTATACTGAGCATGATGCCATATCCCTTGGGTCAGTTGGGGTCAGCTGCCCCAGCTGTGTCCCCTCCCAGCTCCTTGTGCACCCCCAGGCTCCTCACTGGTTGGGGCAGTGTGAGAAGGGGAAGAGGCCTTGACTCTGCGTAAGCATTGCTCAGCATTACCAAAAACATCTCTATATTGTCAATGTCGTTTTCAGCCCAAATCCAAAACACAGCCCCATACCACCTACTGTGAAGAAAATTGTCTCCATCCCTGCTTAAACCAGCATAGTTGTCTCACTAATCTTTGTTTCTACATTATGTGTTATTTCTGCTGCAAAATGAGTATTACAATATCTTGATTCTGCAGCTCATTAAAGAAACAAAAATCTCAATTGCTGGAATAAACTGACTGATTGCAGCCAATTGTGAATGGAAACGTAAAGCTGTTAATATAGGAGATATATATGTGTGTGTTAATAAAGGAGAAACAGACACAGTTCTGCTTGCATCAAAGCTTGAAAAGAAAATATTGATGAGGTGTTTGGCTTTGGGCCTTTGGAGTTAGTTATATGAACAGTTCATACACTGGCTTGATTTATATATGGGCCTGGACAATCACAACTTTTGATATGCATGTTCTAAGGATAACATGAAATTAATCATACAGAGTCAGGTTAAAACCTCTGGAGGTGGCATTTGGAGCATTTGAGTACCCTCAGTGGGTGACTCAAAGACACTTGGGTCAGATGCTAATAATTTGATGATTGTCTCTTGAAAGGTGTTAGCATTAGATTTAAACTGATGAAGACCAAAGGGTTCCTTTTCTGCCTTTTCCTTTATGTCAGCATTGGTGTTTCTGAGAGTGGGATAAGTTGTTCGAGGAGTTAAACTTCTGTCAAGAGAAGAAAATTCTTCTGGTTTCTACAAGCTCCCCACAGTATTAGCTTTCTATTCATTTATTTCCCAAAGTCAATTTACTGTGGATTAAGATTGGTGTCAGTGTGGATGGTGGAAAAACAACAGGAGTTAGTAGAGTAGGAGTATGCAGCATGGATTTTACAGAAATACTCATACCTTTACATAGGTTGGTTCTAAAAAGTATTTGAATTTCAAACCCTAAAAGTTGAAGCCAGTTACAGCTATTAGAAATTCTGGTTTGACTTTTTCATTCTAAAATCTGCTTGTCAGTCTCAAAGTTGCACTAGTGGAATTCATATGGGACTTTCAAGAAGAACTGATGCGGGTGAAAAATGCTTTTTATGGTGTTTTCAGTCAAGTCTGCCACTAGGTCTCCACCGTGCTTATTCATGTTTATGTCAAAAAGTTGTGTGTAACACAAAGTCCGTTTATATCCAGTGGCTGTTTAGTTTATTATTTATTTCTTGTTAACTTAATTTGTAATACCTTCTTAAAATGAATTACATAATTTTAAATATGAGGAACTGTTCTTTCTTCTCTCTTACAGATTATTGACCCTAAGATGCCTCGTGTTGCTGGCCATCACAATGGTGTTACTATACCAGTGCCACCTCTAGATGTACTGAAAATCGGAGAACAAATGCAGACCAAATCAGATGAGAAACTATTCTTAGTACTATTTTTTGACAATAAAAGAAGTTGGTATGTTACTGAAATACATTATTTGATGCATTGACTTAAAATTTTAAGAACCTGTACCTTTGATTAAAAAAAACCCTGCAGCATTATTTTTCCATGGATATAATTTTTATGGAAGTATAAACTGTAAGGTTAAAAATTCATATTTGAGTCTATTTTTGGACCAAGGTATATGTCATCACTGAAAGATACCTTTTTATTGTCAGTGTAGGAAAAAACACTATAAGTTGTTAAATAGCCTATTTTGTTGCTTACAAGCTACTTTAATTTGTTGACCTGATGAAATTGCTTCATTGCTTCATAGGTTTTTTTAAAAGTAGCAGGCTAACATTTATCTCTATCACCCTTCATTGCTTTCTGAATTACAGCACTTCTTCCCCCAATCTGCTCAAGTGCATTTTCTTCAAATTTTTAACCTCTTTTTAGTTAAATGCTTTATTAACACTTTAATTTGATGTTCTTAGCGTTTTCTAAACTTTTTTCATTAAACCTTCTTTATTTCCATTTATTTTGGCATCAGCAGTATGCTGTGTAGAGCCTGAAGGGGTACAATTCACACAACATTCTCTCTCCCTCCACTGTGGCCTTCGGTTTTAGGGCTGGTGCGGTTTTTCTCGGGAGGTACTGGGAGACTCACTTGAGTTTTTTGGTGTTCTTTGGTTGTTAGGGTTGTTTTTGATTTTGGTGGCCTTTTCCTAGACATGAAAGCTTCTCATCTACCTTTCATAAAGCTATGTATTTCTTTTCTGTGTTTCCTGTAGATCCTCTCCCCTCCTAGTTTCCACACAGGTCAAGCTATGTCTCGTTTTTCTCTTGAGTTTGCTTACTTTTAGCTATCAGTTTCCTCTTTCAATGATTTTATGTGGCATCTAGTGATGCTGCTGTTCTCCTGACTCCCTCTGTGTATGAGTATGCTATCACTTAAATAAATTCCTGCCTAAATTTACAACTGATGTTTGCTCTTCTGCCCCACAGATTTTTTGGCATAATTTTTCTGTTCTTCAGTTACTTTTTAAATTAATTGGTACTTCTTCATAATTAATTATCTTTGTTCAGTTGCTCAGGATTCCGTAAGATCTTGCATTCTTTTCCTTTTTTTGCAGAGAATATCTGCATTTAAACATACTCAGCCTTCTGTTTTTTTTTTTTTTTCCTCTTACTCATGTCACCAGTGTAATGCATGTTTTCCCTGGTCACTTCCTTAATAATTGTTCTGATTGCTTGTTGACCTCTGCAGCTTAAGCTTATCTGATTAGTCTCTATAAGCAGGTGGTCCTAAATCATGTAAATATTGTGCAAAGTTGTCTCTAATGGGTACTCTGCATAGGTGGACAGGAAAAGACTCAATACTTCTTCCAGCCCCTTTCCTCCTCTCCACCCTGACCCCACCAACTCGTTTTGGTAATGATTCTTTTATTGTGACTCTTTTGGCACTCATAATTTTATCTCTGTTGTGTCTTTTTTAGTCTTAAACCCCTGTTTGTGATTTTCATTCATTTGCAGGGTGTGTGTCACCTTCAGTCTGTGCTACCAGTGCCTGTGCCCTATGGATTTTCATATTTGTTTCTTCTTCTTCCCCACTTACATCTGGAGGACTTACAACGCTTTCTTTTAAAAAAACCTTCTTAAAACTTCCTCTGATCTGTATTAAAACTGATGATGGTTAGACTGTTACTTTTCATGCTATTATCATACTGTCTGTTTCCTTGTATTGACTCTTCACATTTTATTTCAGTATGTGTGCTCAATACAATAGGGCTCTAGTTTAGAGTCCTTTAAGAGAATGAAAATATTTCAATAGCCAATTTTACTTATTTAAAAGAAAGATTTTGCAGATTTGACTGATTTCCTGTTGGTTTGGCTTCAAATGGTCTCCCAAACTAAGTTTTTTAAACAGAAGGAAGGCTTCTGCCTTTTGCAGGATTGGGATTGCAGACTACAGTAACATATCTTAAAGATATTCATTAATTTACCTAATTTTTGTTTTCCTTAATGTTTGTAACTTCAGAAGACAGGATTGCAATCAACATTTATGAAAAGGGCATAAATTTAATTTATACTTTTAAAGTAAATATTTAGAATTCTTTAACTAGAAGAACAGGATGTAGAGTTTTTTCCATTATCACTTCTCCATGCCCAGAGTTTGAGATATTTATGGAGCTTAAAACAGAAAAGTACCCTGAATACACAGCTAGTGGGATTTCATACTGCAGGGTAAAAGCATGCTAAAGCAGAACTTCTTGCCAGTTTAGCTTTCCCCATAAAGACCAAATCGAAGTGCTTGGAATGTAAGGTAAAAAACCATCATCTGAAAACTCCTTGTAATCATGGAGGGGAAAGAATGAAAAACAGTACTGTGTCAGGTGAATCTTGAGCCATGTCCATTGTTAGTTGCTGCTGCCTATTCTTTAACTGCATCAGTATTTCATGCTAGTTTTTTTCTGTTGATACTTAATCACTAATTACATATCACTGAATTGGGATGTAGTCTCTGTTTTTGGAAGAGATTTTCTTAATATTTCATGTTCTTTAAGTATTTAAGGCAAGTAAGCACTATCTTAAAAGGTGTTTTGTTGTTTTGTTTAAGATGGTAAAGCTGATCTGCGATACGAGAAACATGTTATAGTAGCCTTGACATTTCTGGACAGACTTCTTGATTTTATTCTATATTTAACAGATTTATTTTTCACCCTTTTCCTACAGGCAGTGGCTTCCCAAATCCAAAATGGTTCCCCTTGGGATAGATGAGACCATAGACAAGTTAAAAATGATGGAAGGACGTAACTCGAGCATACGAAAAGCAGTAAGAATTGCTTTTGATCGTGCTATGAATCACCTGAGCCGAGTCCATGGAGAACCAGTCAGTGACTTCAGTGATATTGACTAACAGAGATTCTCTAGCAAGGCATGAAAAATACCACAGAGACTTGTACTCTACTAATGAACCTCTTTGTCTAAAAGAATGTATTGAAGATACGACCCCTTAATTGTTGATTCAGTGGCTGAGTTCTGCAAACTTGAAATAGTTGAGCAATTCTTCTAAATCACCATTGCCATATTGATTATTTTATTGTGTTGTAGATCGGAGGATTTTCCACTAAACCTGTTAAAATGTCTTGTTCATAGTGTTCATAATTGTACATAAATGTATATTCAACACTTAACTTATTCTGATTTTAGAAGTAGCTCCTTAATTCCTTTTATAATTTTGCTGGGGAGGGAATTGGTTTTTGTTTTTTCCATGCTTTTTACTTTTTTTTTTTTCTTTCTTTCTTTATTTCTTTCTGAGCTTAAGTTACCTAAGCATCATCTTCCAGCTTAAGGTGTTTAGTGGATCTTAAAGCCTAATATCAAAATGGCATCAAATATATGTTTGCCTAAATCATATACAGTATGGTGCTGCTTGTATCATTTCTTCCTTGGTCTGTAGCTTCTGAAAAAGACTTCTGAATGTTTGTGTAAATTGTTGCTCTTTGCACAAAGTACCACATATTTAAGATTGATGTAAATTTACAATTACAAATATGTATTTTAAGAAAGGAAGTTGCGTTATTTTGGAGGGTACTTTGTGAGAAAGACATCAATAAAGATTATACTATGTACATCACTTGCAAATCACCAAAAACACTCCATTGTTGCCCAAAATGAGTTAAGGTTGTTATTGTTTTAAACCTGGCTTAAAGCCTGTAAGCACATTATTTCTTTCAAAACCATATCCCATTTATCTCCCATTGGTTTAATTTTGTTGATATGCGTGCCTCCCTGTGTTTTATTTATTGTAGAAAATGTATTAATTTGCTTTATAATGAAAAATAAAATTGACAAATATATTGATATGCATTTTTATACAGGCACATGAGAAGACAACTTGCTTTGGGAGAAAAATGTATTGGAAATTGTATAAAATAACTCGATGGTTTGTGTGTAATTTGGTTTTTTGGTAACTTGTAATCTTTTGTTTCCAATGAGGGGATTTATGTAACTTTTAATTTAGAACACTTTGGTAGCAATAGAAACTTTGGATACATTTTTGTATGGTACATGTGATGTATATAGAATTAGTACTTTATTTTTATTTTTAAGAAGTAAAGCATTATGTTTGGGCAGGGGGAAGAAGGAGGGTGGGTTTCCAGAACTGCATTTTTATATTAAAAAGAAAAAAAAATAAAGTCAAGATATTGATTGTTGTAGCTACTTTATTCCTACCTTCACTGAGATACTGAATTTGTAACAATGAAAATGGCAAGGTATGTTTGCAATGTGATTTATAATGGCTCCATTATTTATAAATGCACTGTGTTTGAACTCTTTTGCAGTGATATCGTAAATACTGTACCAAGTTATATAATATGAAACACCAAATAATGCATATGAGTGCACGAAGTATTTATGCCCAGCTTTTTTATAAAGGATTAGCAAATACAGCAAAACCAATACTTTTTAAATCTTTTTTTTAAAACTTCATTGAATAGCATACTTCATTGTTAAACCTGCTTGAATCTTTATTTTAAAGGGACAATTACTTTTTAAATAGTTTTTAATGTTTTTATTCTCTATTGTTTGTAATACCCCCGTAGAAGCTTGAAATAAAATTTCTTTCTCAACTGTAAATTTTGTCCTGAATTTAGCCCCTGAGATTTTGCTGCAGTGCCCATTTTCTTTCTCCATGACTGATCTGTTTGAGAGGCACTGGGCCAAGAAGCTGAATGTTCTCCTGTGGCACCCAGCACTGTCCTTACTGAGCCCTCTGCATAGGAAGTATTCCAGTTAGCTGAGACCAGTTGCCTGTGATGGACCCTGGTAATTAGGGATGAGCTGGATAAATTTCATAAACAATCAAGCAGATAGTTTTCTCAGAGTTGACAGCAGATGCAGCTTTAGGGAGAACAGTGATGGCAGGTACCCTGGAAGGACCATCATTGAGATATGCTGCTCTGATGGCCCCAACAGCCACATCAGTTAGAAAAATTAAAATCTGGTGGGTTGCATTAAATTACTTCAGGGTTCTGTCATATAATCATGCTCTTCTTTAAAGGGAATGGAGCCTAATTTGTGCAGTGTTGAGACAGTAGAACCACTTGTCATTGTTAGGACTCTGTTAAAGATATTAAAAAAAATACGCTGCATCAGGTTTTATTTCAGGCTGGTTCCACAAAATGTACTCTGATTTTGTATGTGTAAAACTAGATAATGATTCACAACCTCATTTTGGTGCACAGAGAAATGGGCTTTTTTTCTGTCTTGGATCTTGGAAAGCTGGAATGCAGTTTACAACAGAAGTTGGAAGATGACAGTACTTGTATGATAAGAATGTTGATACCTGTGAAATATGAAGTGCTAGTGGGGGGAAAAGTTGCAAAATTATTCTTCAAAATGCTTCCTACATTCTCAGTTGCTTTGCACACCAGCAACATTGTTGGGGGATGGGAAAGAGCTCATCTTTTATTTTAAAAAAAGCATTAGTTTAATTATTTTGGAACTTTTTTAAAATCACATCTTCAGGGATATGGTCACAGCTCTAGTTTGGATTTTGCTTGGACTGCCAAGTCTTATTTTATGACTTTTCTGTTTGGAGATGATTTCATCAGTTCTTGGAGAAGGAAAATGTGCTGCCTTCATCTTACAGACAACTATGTACTTAGGAGAATTATCAGCTGGAAAACTACTGATTAAAAGAAGCCTGTTAAGTATCCTGACAAAGCACACTGCATCTTTTTCTGATGAAACCGGCATGAAAGGCTCACTTGTTTTTGTTCTGGATACGTAGTGGGAACTGTTCCAGGAATTCTTCCCAGATCCTGACTGAGAGGAGGTTGCAGCAGTGCCAGTTGCTGTTCCCATACTCTCTTGTGATGAAGTCCAGTATCATCAGTGGCTCTTGAGATTGGATTAAAGTTTAAAATAATTTCTCAGACTTGCCAGTCTTCAGTGTGACTTGGGTGTTTTTAACGGAATTCATGCCAACTTAGGAAAGAAAGTCTGAGCTCCAAAGCTTTTATTTCCAAATTCTAGGGCCTAACCAGATACAGTAGTCAGATGAATGTGTGTATGTTGGAGTGTACTACTCTACGTTTTAGACTAGGTTCTTCTATGATGGTAATAATAACAATGTAGAGTGGAAATTAGTATTCTAGTGGAGAGAAAAACTGGAACACCACATTCTGGCTTGCCAGCTTCTTGGCAGTGTTGCAGTTGTAAGCACAGGGTGTAAGTTTGCACGTTCACTGCTTACTTCTGGTGTGATCATTTCCTGTTAATATAAGTGTGAAACTTACATAATCAGTTGAAATGAAAATGAAATGTGAAAATGTCTTCTCTTGTATCAAAGTATGAGAAATTATGTTATATATATTTAGGGGGAACATGTGACTGAATAATAATGGGGGTTTTTAAAAAGTTTTTTACCCACCTCTCATTTTTTGGGGAATGTTTGTTGTGATTTTCTGTCTTACGCTAGAGGGAGCAATGCACTCAGACCATCAACATCCACAAAATACTCAGTTTTTCCTTTTCAAAATGCCGCTATTATAACTTACTGTTTGTAAGCAGTCTTTTTTGATTTTAGTATTTCTAGCTCATCAAAAGTAATTTTCTCTGTTCTTGCTGCAAGTGGGCCAATTTGGACATGCTTGATTTTAACTAGAGCTAATGCAAAGGACAGATAGCTCTGGATTTTCTGGCTCTCATGTCTGATTGCAAGTGACAGATGAGTAAATTCTTACACTTTTATGTAGTTGTTGATTTTCTTTTCACAGTTGCATTCTGTAGTGTTAGAAAATGACTCAGAGGTGGTTGGTGCTGGTAGCACAGTGCAAATCAAACATACCAATTAAGAGAAAAACTCAGTTTTGGAGGTGAAGGTTCCATATGAGATAGATGCTCTGTCCTGCAGCCTGACAAGGGGAGGTGGTTTTGAGGATGTGTGCAAGGTAATCGAATAAACTCATCCTAGTCTTGTGATCATACAGGTAGAGGTGGTTGTCCATGTGAGAAAAAACTTTCTCAACCCTCTTATATCTGTGACAAAAAATACAGAAGTGAAATGTAAATGGAAGAGACATTTACTGTCCACATCCATCTTAGCACCTTTGGGTTACCTTGTTTAGATTTTTGTTTAACATCATTCAGTTGCTATGACTAACCTGTTTTATCAGTTCCTCCTTGAAAGATTTATTTCTTCTAAAATTTTAAATAAAGTTTAAATAAAGAAAAAGAATAAATTCAAGGTAATAAAAATTCAGAAAATAATATTTTTGAATAGCATGAAGTTAAAAACTTTTTTTTTTTTTTTTTAATTTTTGGAAGTTGGTATTTGATGGGAAATTTATGTAAATTTATTTTTACCTGCCTACTTATTCAACTTTTATTGGCTGTGCACAGAAACTGCAATCAAACCTCTGATGGCCAGAAAGGAAAATGCAAGATCTCAGCAGTTGAACTTTAATGCTATTCACAATCTTTTTGAATTCTTTTTATGTGTTAAACTACCAGTGCTGTGATTGCAGTCACCCCATTCTATTTTCTGCTTATACTATGTGGAGAGAGGCGACAGAATAAGAACTTTATTTTTTTTTAATAATTTAAAATATTTTTTTAAATTAATCCCTATGATATCACATATCTTCTCATCATGCATCTGCTGTGCTGCATTTGTGCTGCTCTGCTGCCTTTTTGTTTTCACAGTTGCTCTGAGCTCAGCTCATTTTTTGATTGTTTTGATCTGTTTTGATGTCCTCACTGTAGCAAGCCAGCACTGTCATCAAACCAGGGAGGTCTCCACTTACTGGGTGAAAGTGGCTAAAGTCAGGCTATGCAAAGAGATCTGGGGTAATGTGAATAGTTTCCATGTCCAGTCTTCGGTTGTTCCTCTTTATATGAAATTTTATGTACTGATTCCTACTTTTCTCTACTATTAAACCACATTTTCGGTCTTGTCTCGGCTGTCTGGAGACATTCTCCCCAAGAAAGGCTTCGCACTGTGAATTCTAGGGAGGTGTAACTGTATTCTCTGTTCAGCTTCCCTGGCAACAGTCCCAAGTAGGTTTAGCCAAAGAAGATGGGTTGGGAATACTCACACGTCTTCCTCTCCTGTGGTCAGTTACTGGGTCCTTCACTCCTCCATACTTGGCTCTTCAAGGAGACATTTACTGTCCACATCCAGGTCATGCGGATACAACTTTTCACATCCTTATTTTAAAAACAAAAAAACAAACAAAAAACTGCAACACACAGAAAAATCTAATCTAAATCTATGGAAAATGCAATGAGGACAAAGGAGAAACTACACCTGTCATTTTAATGGGAATTGCTAATAGATGGTGCAAAAATGATAAAGAATTGGAGTTGGTTTTGGGCTTTGTCACTGTTTTTGAGATTGTAACAGTTCATTTTTTCTCACTTCTAGTCCTTGTTTAAAAAAAGTTGATAATACCCTCCTTTTGTAATTTTGCTTTAAGGCCATGGAGACTTGATGCTCATGCTCAAATAGATGGAGAACCACAGGAACATGAGTAATTTTTGTCAATAATCAATAGGGAACTATTGAAAAACATTAGTAATTTTTTACCATGAAACTTGTAGGATTTTGACACTTTGAAAATTGTCTAATTTTTCCATGTGGAGAGTTCACAAAGTTGTAACACTGTAAATTACTTTAGTTGTAAGAAAACCAATCATCTTCTTTTCTTAGGAGTTATTTAAAAAATAATTTACAATTAAGGTGTGCATAAAGTGGTGCTGCTTAAGGTTTTGTGTTTAGCACTTCTGTAAGAAAAATTTTGTAAGGAAACCATTTGATAAGGAAAATAATAAAATTATCTTAATTAAAAATACCATAAAACTTAATGTAATAGTTATAACATAGATGTAATATTTAAAATTTTAATCTTAAAATAATGGAGATAATATCATTTTATGTTGTAGAGCAAAGGAATCTGCTTTATTTACCACAAGGTTTTATTTTCTAATAATTCTGATTTTAATGCTGCTTTAATAAAAGTGTGTTGTTCCTAGGCTGTTCCTCTTTCACTGAGAATGACTGACAGCAAACCAATACTTGTTAGAAAGCACAAAACATAAAACGAGATGTTACCCAGACGGGAGCAGACGTTTGGACAATCCCCATCCAGGTGTTCAGTGTGTTAGTGCTTCCCTTCCATGAGTCACACAGCACAGGAACTCATGGGCAAAGCAAGCAAACAAGCTTCCTGCATGGATTTGATATGTGGCCATTGAAACAGTGGGGTAGAGGCAACTGGGCATTAAAAACAAAACAAAAACTCAATAATTTTGTGACAGGAACCGTGCAATAGCAGGTCATTGTCCCTGATGGCACAGAAGGTCTCTTCAATGCTGTGTTGTTAATTCTTAAATGTTAAGCTGCCTCATGACAAGTAAATATGACTTTTTACCTAATTTTCTTAAGTCTAATTTTACTATGAATTATTTTCCTTTCTCTCTCCCCAATTCATATGTTAAAACAAAGTCAGAATAAGTAATCAGAATTAATGGTTGCCAGGATAAGAGAAGCAAGCATGCTCTGGGTTTTTGCTGTCCTTTTCATTTACTTACTCTCACATTCTGTTTATTATTTATGTCATGATATTTTGCATTGTTGTGGTGATATTTGTACAAGCCATATCATTAAGAGATATTAAAATTTTAGTTTATATAAAGATAATGTTATTTTGTGTATATAAAATGTGTCCTCAAATACTGTAATTTTTTCCTGTTTTCCAGAAGACCTTCTGGAATGGAGTGAAAAATACTTCTCATCAAAATAATGAGTAAGAGAATTGTTAGCAGTTAAGAGAGGTTACTTAATTATTAGAATTATCAGGGACTATGCCTGTCAACCAGAAAATACAAGGAAAAGGTAAAGAAAACTGAATTGGTAAAGAAGAACTGACTACAGTAAAATAGTTTTTTATTTTAAAAGTCCTGATTTCTAGGCAAGGAAAAGGAGACTGCATAGAAAATGAGAGCAGGATTCTCAGTTTAGAGTTAGTATTAAAAAAATAAGGTCAAAGACAGTAACAGCAGCAGATAGTCACATGACACCTCCTCCAGAGCCTTGTATGCCAGAGACTGTTGATGCTGCTTATTACTGCAATTGTTCAAAGTGTCTGTCAAGTCTCCCATACTTCATGTAAGCTATTTGCATAAAAGTAAACTATTAGCATTTTAACACCTCAGCAAAAAAAAAGTTTTAGTTTTAAAACCTCTGGTCTTATTTTATATTTAACATTCAGTAGTTTCATTAATCTTGGTTAGTGTGACACTGTCCTCTGTGTCCAAGGTTACTAGGGTTGACAGTGATATATTCAGTCAGGTTAGGTGTAGCTAATGAACTACACAAGTCTGTTTTATTACCTGTCTCTCTAAAAATTACTTTTGGGGACAGCCTGAAGTTCGTATTAACTTTTGTATTCAAAAGTCTCTTTAATGTCAGCTATATGTGTACAATTACCAGTTAAAGAACAAACAGCTTTGAAAGTGAAAACAGGTGCAAAGCTGAAGCTGAGCCTGTTTAGTTGTTACATTTGCAGCAAGAGAACGCAGGAAACCTTTGCAGTAGATATTGGTCCTCTCAAGCACACGTAATCAAATTTCCACTTTCTTTTCTGATATTCATGGGATCTGCTGTAAAAGAAAACCAAAGGCTATTTGGCTATAAGTTTAGACAACTTCTTGATTAATTTGACTACAAACAAGAGGCAAAACAGTTCCAGAGCAAGACAGAAGAAATACATGGCTTAGTGCTGCTGCTGCTACCATTAAAATAGTTTTGGTAAAACTCCTGTTGGTGGAAATTGAGTGAATTGTCTAAGGGCAGTAGAAATTCAGATTGTCCAGGGCCACAGAGAAAGCTTGGGACAGAGCTAGGAATCAAAGTAATCACATCTCTGCCTCAGTGACAAAATTATTTCTTCTTTTTTTAATCAGTTGATAGATTTGGAATTTAATCACAGGCTCAGCTGCTCAGTGAATTTCGTTAGAAAAGGAGTGTTGGGCTGACCCCAAGTAGCAGCAAAGCACCCGCAGAGCTACTCCATGATTCCCTATGGGACGTGGGAGTGCACAGGAGAGAAAAAGCAAGCAAATTTGTGGATCAAGATGAAACAACAAGTGAGCATGGAATATGCCTTTGGGCAGTTCAGGTGGACAGTTGTGGCTGCGTTTCCTCCCAGTCTCCTTCCCCCTCCCAGCAGAGAGGCAGAGTGAAAACAGAAGGACTTGGTGCTGTACAAACACTGCTCAGCTGTAGCCAAAACACTTGTATGTGATCGACAGAGTTCAGTCACAAATCCAGAACATGGCACAATATCAGCTGCTGCAACATTCCAGCCAGATCCAATACAAAAGTTTAAGATTTTTTTTTCAATTTCCTTTTGTTTTGCATCAGCCTCAATGAATGGTCTTGTTATGATAAATTTTTGATTTTTATTTTAAGGCAGAAGTCCTCTAACCTGTTGTTAGAATAGTCAACAGTGCTGTAGGCAGAGCAGCCCTATGAGATATGGGAGACTCAGATTCCCATTTCGTCCTGTGGACACTGAACTTGGGCTGCTGTCACTCCAACCAGCCATCCATTCTGTAAATAGAAGCCTTCTAAAAAAAGCGTTGTTGAAATGAAGATGCTTCAATGAAAATCAAAATTGTTGCCAAAACCAGCTTAATAATTATATCAAAAAGTTTTGCTTCAGTACATTTATTTATCTTGGTCTCTTATCTACCCATAAATCTTGATTCTACCTAATTTCTACTCCTGTGTTGCAGATGTAAAACACAATATAAAACTTTGTCTTATAAAACAGATGCTACTTGATCTTAATCTATTTACTGCTATTTGACTGCTGGTACCAGTTGTTCCCAGTATCCAATCTATATGGGTATGCCATGACAGTATTGAAATACATAGAAGTTCTACTGCACATCCTGGGAATGCATTTGGAGACTACCAAAGCAAATAGTGTGTGTAGTTAAAGACTTTAAATTAATCGGTAATGTGTTTAAAGTTATGGAGCTTTACCAATCTCTGCTTCATTTAGAAACTCCATTTCCATTTCTTTATATGCTGATAAAAATATGAATGTTTTAACATTTTATGCAAGTTAATTTTATATTGCTAGATCTCTGGGCAAAAAAGATGACAGGTGGTTAAGAATTATTCCCTAAATACATGTTAGAGTAGTAAAAAGAGAGAAAAAAAAAAATCCTTATTTTGTAAAAGTGAAGGCACTGAGTTTTAATCAAATGACAGCACAAAATTAGCACAGTGGTCATTAAGGGATTTGAGTACTTCATTCTGATAGATGAGCTGCTCATTTAGTACAAATATACTACAAAGAGATAAGAGAACTATGTTAGGCATAATTTTTCTTGTGAATAACTTTTCTTCTTAAGACCATCTTATTGTGAAAACACAGTAAAATTATAAACTGTGCTTATATATTTCACAAACATAATTAAGTTTTACTAAATGAGTGCAGCCTTAGTTTAATAGTTTTCCCTCAGAAGCAAAATATAGATGCTTTAATGGGTTGAATTTTGCCCAGATTTAAGGCTTGGGCTAAAATTCATGTATCATCAATGAAAAATTACAGTCATGGACCAAAATTTTTGCAACAAAAATCTAAACCTGACTCTTACTCAGTTAAGGTTGTTTGCTTGCTTGTTTACTTGTTTGTGTTTTGTTGCTCCTCCTCTCTCTGCTCATCCCTTATAATTTCTGATAATCTTTCCCAAAGGTAGAACTGTAAAAGTAACTGCCTGGAGATGGAGATGAAGAGGCTCTGCGTTCCATTTTCTGTCTTGCTTCATCTTTCAGATTTCTCGGAGGCCCATTTTTAACAGTCATAATCAGGTTTCCCTTTAGTTGATTCTCTTTCTTCTCCTCTGCTGTGAGAGGGGAAACTAAATTGTTAACTCTGAAGGAGGTGAACAAACTGAGCACATCTACAGCATCGGGCTTTTCACAACGTGAGATTAAGAGAGTGCACAAGATCCAGTTTATCTGGATCCTGCTCTGTATGCCCAAACAGGCCTGCTGAAGTAAGCAGGCTGAATTTTGGACAACTAACATTTACAATTGCATGAGAATATGTATCCAATCCAACCTGCTTCCTTGAATGGATTTCTTTTATCACCTAATTTAAAACAATACATATTACAGACAAATACAAGTATGCAAACGTGCTGATTTCCAGACAATATTCTGCAACTAGCAGTTCAAACAAAAGAAATGTGCACAAATAATGTAAAGGTAGTTAAAACTGTTTAATCTTCAGTAAATATGCTTGCATTCTACAGAGTAGAACTGACTTATGTGCAATTTGTTTTGGTAAATTAATGCTTTTTAGATAAAACTGTCTTGTATTATGGAACACTTGTATGAAAATATTATATAAAATCAGTCCTTTCACTCAATTTATTAATATTTGCCATGGTTTTATTTGTGCAATCCACAAATGAGAGGGAGTTTGCTGTGTCCTTCAACTGTAACTAAAGTCACAGGGTTGACTGAACTGCTAGTGATGTCTCTAGGATAATGTAGACAATAGCAATATCAGTAGGCCTTTGGCAGAGAAAGATTATAATGTTCTAAGACTAAATTATGAAAGTTAACTATTTAGAAGGTCATGGGAATCTCTAGGGTGGGACATAATTAAATCCTGACTTGTTTCCAGAGGAAGAGTTGCTGGCAAAGGATAAATCTAGGGCATTAAGCTTTTAACAACTTTTCAGTTTTAAAAAGTTTTTTTTATCAAAAAAGATTACTGGCTGAATTCCATGCTTGCATGAAATAGAAAAAAAATTGACGCTGGCTTTGAAAATTAATGTTCTGGGGACTATTTAATCCATTGGATTGGATTGGAGTGGCAAGGTCTTAATAGTAGAGGGGCTAAAGTGGTACCTCCTGTGAGAAGATTCCGGGAGGTTCCCCCATGCCTAACGAAGCCAGTGCCCTCTGGTTCCAAGACAGATCTGGTGCTGGCCAAGGCTGAGCCCATAAGTGATGGTGGTAGTGGTGCCTCTGGGAAAACAGATTTAAGGGGGGAGGGGGGACTGCTGCACAAGAGCTGGAAAGAGGAGTGTGGATGCGTGAATGAACCATGCAGTACAAAAGGAGTTGAAGGAGGTGCTCCGGGCACTGGAGCTGGGATTCTTTGGCAGCCCATGGTGCCCATCGTGAGGCAGCTGTGGCCCTGCAGCCCATGGAGTCCATGGGGATGCAGAAATCCACCTGCTGCCCCTGGAGAACACTGATGCCAGGGAAGGTGGATACTCAGAAGAGGCTGTGATCCTGTGGGAAGGCCACACTGGAGCAGGCTCCTGGCAGTACCTGTGGTCTCACAGGAGGGGAGCCCAGGCTGGAGCAGATTTAGTGGCAGGACTTGGGACCCCGTGGGGGATCTATGCTGGAGCAGTGCAGGGAGGAGTGTCCCAGGGGTGGGACCCCACACTGGAGCAGGGGAAGAGTGTGAGGAGTCCCCCCTCTGAGGAGGAAGGAATGACAGGGACAATGTGTGATGAATTGACATGGCAGCCCTCATTCCCCAACCCCCTGTGCTACTGGTGGCGAGGAAGCAGAGAAATAGGGAGCAAAATTGAGCTTGGGAAGAAGGGAAGGATGGCAAGGCTTTTTAAGATTTTATTTTTTCTGATCCTCCTTGGATTCAATTGACAATATATTAAACTATTTTTCCCAAGCTGTATCTGTTTTGCCTGGGATCTTCTGATCAAATAGCTGAGTAATCTCTCCCTATAACTACTGAGTGATACCTCCCTGTCTTTATCTCAACCCAGGAGCCTCTTTTACATTTTCTCTCCCCTGTCCATTTGTGGAGGGGAGTGAAAGAGTGACTTGGGTGCCCAGTCAGATCAGGCCCCCACACCTATCAAGGACACAACTCTCATGGTCCTGGTAGGCAGTAACCATTCAGGATGGATCAGTGAGATCGGCTCTGTGCCCTGCTTGAGTTTGCCAAGGAATCTGAACGCAGCCATGCAAATACTTCTGCTGCTACACTCATGTCTACAGTGCAAGTAGATATTCATGGTTTTGTTTTCTGGTGGAGCTGCTCAGCTCTGGCAAATTTCAGACTGTTTCCACTCTGAAGGCCAGGGAACAAACACGAGATATAAAATGTCTGGATTAATTTCTTCATATATATTTAATTGTTTATTTAAAGTGGAATAACTTTAGGAGTGATAAAGACCTTTCTCATCACAGGCAAAATAATGAACCATGAGGATTTAAGCTTATCTCTGTGACTTTGCTTTTGGAACAAGAAAACTGTGCTGACCCAAACAGATCCTGTAGTCACGTGGCAAAGGCTGTTCATTTCTGCCTTTCAGTCCATATTTTATGCAATATATTATGCGCTGGGGGGCTTAAAGTGTGGTGAGAATGGACAAGTCTCCTTGCAGACTTTCTGAGGCTTTCCAGAGTGAAAAGCCCCTCAGCTAAGCAATAACTCTATAGATTTTAAAGGACTTCTGGTGAAAAGCTTGGGTTTAATGTAGATATTTTCATTGTTTTAATTTCTCTTACTTTTACAGAGTCTTGAAGTAAATAACTTAAAGGCATTGAATTTGAATTTTTCAAACTATTTGAATAGTCTTCTGAAACAAATAAACTTACTTATTTGAAAAAGGTTGTTTTCCTGACTGTCATTTCCTTGCACCAGAAATCCCACCTAGGTATTCACTGAGCGAGCATATGAGCATAGAAGTCTTCCTATGGATGGATTAGAGTCTAATGCTTTAAGCTGCTTGCTACACTTTAAATGTAGAGCTGAAAGGTACTGCTGGATCACTCCTGCTGCAGAATTAGCATAATTTGGGAAAGTCATTTGGTGACCTTTTTATTTATGTTTTCCAATTTTTGTTTTGTTTAGGCCTTTTGCAGAGTGCTATTATTTCCCACTGCCCACAACCTGACCAGCTAGAATGAACTTCTTACTTTTCCTCATTCCGAGGGCTGCTGCTTCTGCATGCTAATTCATCACTACCTGTCCAATATATCAAAATGCATTTGCTAGTTTCTTCTAAAATTTACTGGGAGTATTGAGTGACTTCCCATTAAATCAGTATTTACTGGACTGATGACCTCTAGATCCATCTGTCTGGAGTATATGTGACCAACACAGCACATTTTGGAGCTATCTGATGCTAAAGCAGATATTTCAAGGTAGTTGCTCTTCCACTGTTACTGAAGGCTTTAAAGTGACAACAGATCTCAGAGGCTGAGTGGTGACTGTTTTATCAGTTTCAAAATACTACCGCTTTGCTTTCATATTTAAATACTCAATTGGAATCACAAGGCTAAAGAGCTAGGTAGAGTAAAAAGAATTCCTACTTCAAAGGGAGCAGAACAAGCAACCATTTCAGGTATCTTGAGAGTATATGCCAAATGAATCTACACATTTCACTTTTTGCAATTATTTGCAGCTCTGTTGTTGAGTCTGAAGCAAAGACTTAAAAAATTCACTGAAGTAGAGGAATAAGAAACAGTATCTAATAATTACAAAAAAGTTGTTTTGATGAGTGCCACCTGTATAATTCAGTTTCTATGTGTCTGTCTACATGTATAGGTAAACCGATGTGATGTAAATGGATTCACATAGGGACTTTTCTTTCATTCTGAGTGCTTTTTATGTTGCACAGACATCTGAAGTGGCTCAAAGCTTACAAATGGTTCAGACAATTTCTAGCCATGTCTCAAGACCCTTAAAGAGGCCAAAGCACTGCTTCTGTTCCCCATCCTCCTCATATATTGACATTAAAAAAGGGGTATTGTAAGACATGGTATTGTAAGACATAAAGCTATAGAGAAAAGCCAGCAAGGAATAGTTTGGTTGTTTTAAGCTCTACTACCAGTTTGGCTTACATCTGACAATTATTGCAGCTTTTTGACACTACTAGTCTGGATGATGACCATGTCCTTCTCTTGCAGTGTGATAGCACAAGTCTGACTGCAGGGTTCAGGCTTATGTAAATGAGGTTTGCAGAAAAGAGGTCATATATGCTTAGCACATACATTTTTAATAACAGCTGGGTGAGAGACATCCAAAGATCATTTTCGCCTCACAAGGTTACTCTTCTAGTCAGTTCTTTCCCATCCTTTTCTTACTCTTAATTCTCCTAACAGTAGCAACAGGAAAAGACAAAGCAGCATGAGCCCTGCTGTCTTCATCCTTTGGGAGGTTTTGTACGGTGTGAAGCTGTCTCTGCTCAGACAACAGGAAAGATTTCATTTTCAACAGAAAGAGGAGTATCTTATAGTCCAGCCTTCTGGTGGTGCTTCATTCTGAGAAGCCAAAAGTGAGCCTGCAACATATAAAAAGTAGATATATTCTGCAACAACTTTTCTGTAGGAGAAGAAAAAACACGCTTCAATTGCTGTCAAGATGTTTTAGGTTTGGCATTAGGAAAAAAGCTCCCTAATAATGGTATTTCACAGCTCAGGTTTAGATGGCTGACAGATTTTGTGGAGGTGTTATAATTTTCTATCTTAGCAGATAGATAATTAAACTATTTCAGGGTATTGTTTTCAGTTTGTTTTTATTGTTGTTGTTTTGGAGGTTGTTTGTTTGTTTGTTTGTTTGTTTGTTTTATAATACTATTTCAGTCCTCTTTCTCTGCAAATG
This sequence comes from Hirundo rustica, assembly GCF_015227805.2. NCBI lineage: Eukaryota > Metazoa > Chordata > Aves > Passeriformes > Hirundinidae > Hirundo > Hirundo rustica. Next base: position 18,205,007 of record NC_053453.1, on the reverse strand, counting down.
TCATTATGGTTAAAATTTTTATATCTGAAGCGAACCATTTTTCTTTCCCCCTCTTGAAGGCATTTCTAAAGTAAAATGTTTCCAAGTGGAAAACTACAAAGGCACACATTAAAAAAAGGGCCAAGGTTTTGAAAATTTCAAATAAAACCTGTTTTACAATATGCAATTACCATCAATACTTCAGAAATCAGTGACAAGTAACACAGATAAGTAATTTTCTTATTTTTGCTGGGGATTTTGTTTGTGTTAAAAAAAGGAAAATATCAAAATTTGATGACTCCAAATGACTCTGTGGAAACTACACGTACTCATGCTCAAGGCATTTCACATGATCTATTAAACACATATATTATGGCAGTGTCCCCTCACGCCTGGCGGGCATGCAGGCTAGCTCAGTTCTGCACTGCCACAGCGAGGATCGGTCAGGGTTACAGGCAGGGCGAGTAACCTCCTCCCGGTGAGTTCTTGGTTCCCCACACCAGCGAGTGGACCTGATGGAGTTGCGACTGCAGCGACGGAAAAAGGATCGACTCTCTTGAGCAGGGTAGAAGGTGTTTTATTAAGGGGAATCTGGCAAGGAGCTCCGCCTCAGACCACTGCTGCCCAGAGAGAGCAGAGATCAAAGCTTGACAGCCACTTATAAACGGGGGAGGATCCAGGGGTGTTGACAATGGGTCAGCCAACCAGGGAACACGGGGGTGGTAACAGGGGTGTCAACCTTTGAACCATTAACAAATCACAGGAGGGTAGGAGGGGATTCCCCAGGCACCAGCCTACCGCTCGACACCTCTCCTGGATCTTTCCAGAATCCAGGGAAGGGTCTCGAAGTAACAGACAGGGTGACCAAGAGGAGAGAGGGGGGATTGACAGGGACAGGTGCAGGGGAGGATGATTGGCATAAAACGCCTGGTTAAATAACTAACTCATAGGGGGAAAACTATTACAGACCACAAGGGGGGTACAGTGGACTAAACCATTACAAAAATAACTTATAAATCTTACAAAAATAACTTAATAACTTAATAAAACAACTCTTGCACCACTACAATATATGTTTTAATTTGAACATTATATTTATGTTCCTGGTGCTATCTATATTTATAACATTGATATAAGTATTTATAACATTGTGTTATAGCTTTAATTTTGAAACCAGGCAGAAACACCAATTAATGTAGTGGTTTCACATTCACTAAATTTTGGTCTTAGTACTTACTCTTTCTGTGGGAGAGGGACTAGGAGAAAAACAAAGCAGGCTCAACCTTAAAATTAACAAATAGTTTTATTAACATACACTAAAAGAATAGAAAAAAAAGTTGGAAAAAAAAAAAAAAACTAAAACAGAATGACAGTCAAAAACACTCTTCCCTCCCCTTACAAACTGTTCACTTTCTTACAAAATAACACAAAGAGACAAAACTTGTAATTTTCAGACAGTTTCACTATCTGACAATAGTCTTTCATTAATTCTTTAGGAGAAGAGTCTCTTTTAGAGTCATGGATCCCACTGACAACATAGAACAGTTCTCTTCTGGGTTTTTAACTGTCACAAAAACAACCGCCCGGAGAAACCTGCCTTTGTGACCCTCCCAGGAGCAGTTTCCCAAGCTGCTTATGCATCATGGGTCTTAGACTTTTGCATACTGGGGTGTCACCTTTTAAAGATGAATAACTCTAAAGCAAAGGATTCTTCATCTCAAGGTGCAGAGATATCTTCTCACTTCTTCACTGGCACAGAGAACTTCTCATCTTTATCTCTGTTCAAGCATCTTTTAGGATTAATATTACTTAGTCCATCACAAACACCTTTGCTTAAATCTACACACAAATTAAAATAATCATCTCCCCAAATGCTTATCTTTCCTATGATTTAAAGGAATGATCTAAAGTTCATTTCCATGGCTCAAGTAAGAATGGAACAACCAACTCTTCAACCCTCTGTCCCAATTGTCTTTTCACTCTTGCTCTACTGACTTCATGCTGTTTTTTTTCTTTATGTTCACTCTGTCCTTTCTTACCCTCTCAGAGAAGGGACAAGCTCTGGAAGCTCCATGTTGCCAGGAAAGAGTTAAATCTGCTCAGAGTCTTTTTCTCTCCCTCTGTAGCTCGTGATGTTAGATGTTCAAGGCCGCGTTGGTGAGGAAGAACTCACACAAAAACATCAGAGATCAGAGCGCCCTGTCTTTTTTAAAGTAATTCCCAGGTCCTGACCTGGAGAATTATTCTACATTCTTCTATAACTAAAAACCAAACTGTATTAACCCATGACACATTGATATAAGTATTTATAACATATCTCATCACATTTCTTAGTATTTTAATTGTGTAATACTTAATGGTACTGACATTTAAAATAGCATTATCAGTATTAGAGTTAATACTGAAATTAATAGAGTAGCAGAAATTCTAAGGACATCTTTATATTTAAAATGATATTTTGTTATAATTTTAATAGGAAATTATTCCATTATTATGGGTTTGTTATCAGCTCATAAACATACCCTGAACAAGGAAGCTGTTTGTGGTTGAAATATAAATCTTCTACCCTAGCTTAATGTTGTAGTTCTTATTATTAGTTTGATAAAAAATGTGCCTGGAAATATTTTGGAGTCTTGTAGAAAGGAGAGCCAAAATGTCCTACAAATCTAGTTTAGCTATCACCAAAACCTTATCAAACTTCATTCTTCATAGAAGGTTTCTTACATCTTAACATCTGTATCTTAAACTCAGGAGATTCCTCTGTTTTCTGCCAGAAATTGGCAGACTATAGCAATTTGTGGGGTTTTTCCTGTGTCAGTCTTGATTTAACTTCACATCCAAATTCTATTTTAATCCTTCCAATGAATGTGACCTTTTTAATTGCACCCAACTTTTACCCAGAGAACATTCCAGCTATGATTTGAATAGAAACTCAAGAATATTGACAACTTTGAAGAGAATTGTGTGTTTTCCCCCATGAAGGCCTGCTCTTTATGCTGCAGATACTCTCTTTGATGGGTGATGCCACAGGGACAGTTTTGTTTTAACATGACATATTGCCTGTTAAAATAAATCTAAATGAACACAGAGGTCACACTGAGCTGGTCCCACATGTCCCTACAGACATATGTACAGACAGGTGGTTAACGTAGCCTCCTGTCCAAAACCAGATCTGGAGGGATTTCTCCTTATTCCTGACAGATGGTCAGCTCTTCTCAGAGAACCTGAATACATTCATTTAAAATATTGATGTGATTCTAAGATGGAACTGTGGGTTCTTAAGGTGCAAAACCATGATCCACCTTTCGAAGATAGTTTACTTGGGATTTTGAAATTAATTTCCTTTTCATGAAAAAACAACTACAAAAGTACTGAAGACAAAATTTGAGTTATGGGATATAACAGCAAAGATTAATTATATTGCATTATGCTCTATTTCCATTTTTTTAAAGACATAGGGGGTACTGGGGTACATTTGCTCTCCTTCAAAGTCACTGCTGTTTGAGAGCGGTGTGTGATTTGGTTATCTGTCCATCTTGAACACAGAGCAGAGGACACCTCTCTTGTGCAGCAGCACTGACCCAGGGACAGGAAATCCCTCCGTGTCACCCGTGCTTCTCTGGCAGCGGCATACACATCTTGCTGTAACCACACAGTACAGTGTCACGCAACCTTTCTTGGTCACTGCAGCAGCTTCTCATCCTTCACCTGCCCTCTTCATGAGAAACAGGCTCTGTGGGAGCAGCCCAAGGCTCCTGTGCTGGCCAGTGCTGTGGAATGCAGCTGATCCCATCGCTATGACAGAAACGCTTTGTTTTCTGCCTTAGTGTTCCGGTCAAGTTGCTTATATCATTGGCTTCAAAATGGTCATGGAAAATAACACCCACAGCTTTAACTTTGTTTCTCCATGAACTGCCAAGCAACTGAGAGGAGCCCAGAATATTGTTGCACCAAAATAACCCAGCAAATGAGTCATAAAAATGTCTTGTTAAAAGTATGAAGTATACATGTAGTGATGCAGTATTAATATCTTTCCATCACTGGGTTACAGACAATTCCCACAATGCGACAGACCTGTGGGTGATAATGGCAAAGCTCATGCTGTGGCACTGCTTAGATTTTTACTGTAATTCCACCAAGATTATCTGCTTGCATAGGTAGAGGGAGTAGGTACAAAAATGTCTAGGTTTAACATTCAGAGAGATTAAAAATGTACTCCCTCACAGACAAGAGTGGATAATCTGAACCTTTGGATCTAAAGTCCTGTATTCTGCTATAGAAATGTATTTTAAAGCCTATTCTAAACCCACTAAACTTAAAGCTGGTTTGCAAAGAAATTTTGCTCTGTCAGCTTGTGCACAATGATGGTTTAAAATCCTTATAAATGCAGAGGCTTTGTTAAATTTTGTGAAACAGACCAAGCTGATCTTTACAGAAAAACATTTCTGAGAAATACCTGTGACATTTTTTAATCTATGGAGGTTTTAAAGTGAATTTTAGCACATGGCTGCAGCAAACATATGGACCAGAAGATGATTAATATGTGTACACAGAAACTCCCAAGAATTCCCTAGTATTTTGATAGATGAAAATGACTCCCAGTAAGCACCAGATTCAATTCTGTGCTAAAATAGAAATTAAAAAAAATACTTTGCCTGAATAAGGTGTTAGCCAAAGTCAGTCTGAAGAAGTTTAGCCCTTGCTTGAAAGATGCTGTTGGTGACCAAGATAAAAGTCTAAAACATTTCTAATGATGTTTGATGTTTCCCAAAGGAGTAAACCCCACATAACCTGTTTTCTAGCAAACATTTAAATATTTGACATTTACAGATTACTACTCAAATGTGCAAACAGTGATTCTGCCATCATATTGCTATTAATTTCATTGAGGAATTATTAGCTGTGGTCCACAGCAGGATTCCTTACATATTTCTCTTTGCAGCACCAAGCAGAAGTGGAATTTTCATTAAGTATGGAATTTTCTGTGTCCCTGTGTCCCTCTGGGTGGTAACATAAAGTACAAGCTACAAGTAGCTTATCTCAGGAGCTCATTGGTTTTATTCCTTTATCTTCTTTTAATTGGAAATACTGGTCTCTGTGCCATTAGTATTGCATTAGATAGCTCTTGAAAAATAGAATCACTCAATGTTCCCTGCTGAAAGAACATTGGGATACAACAGTAACTAGAACTGGAGAAGACCTAGTGATTATGTCTTTAGTGTCAGAAGACACTTTCAGAATTTTGAATTTAGGCAGCTGATATATACAGGGACACTGAGAGTATATGTCCTCTTTAGATACCAATATTAAGTTATTCTTTATAGGTATAATTTATTTTCCTTTTTATGATGTTTGATGTCACATCTGATGTTTTCTTCAAAACTGTGATTTAACAGAAATGTGATAATGTAAACACGTCAAAATATATCACACTTGTTATCGTTGTGACACCACATCTGCTCCTACTCACGTGCTTTGTAAAAGCATTTTATAATAATAAAAGTTGCAAATTTTGAAGAAAAGATAAAGCAAGAAAGTGTACAAAGCTTACTGCAACAACAGACATGAAGAGATGGATTTTTTTGTTTGGTTTTATCTCTGCTTATGTCAATCACTTCTGTGTTTACAGACTTAATAACAGCAGAAGGGAGTCTGTGAACATCAACCTGCTAAGGTGTGAGTGTGTTAACATGGGAGTGCCTTTCTTCAGCCAAATCCACACCTTAGTGCCTCGTGGAAGGGAGCCAGACTGTTTACTTGTCTTTCTTGTTTTAAAAGACTGAAATATTTCCCCACGCTTTGCTCTAGAGTGTGCCGTGTGTGCTGTATTGCAGACCTGAGTTTTTCAGACATGTCCATTGAGGCATTACTTTGTATGATCTCAAATGAAACAATCTTTTGTACATAGCCCATTCAAGATATTCATGATTCTTTTTCAAAAGTGGAACAACATTTCTCTTCATTTAATTTAGACAGGAAGAATTTTAAAGCATTTTAAAATCAGGTATGAATATTTTCAACTTGGAAAGTCAAAATAAATGTTCACTGTTAAAATTCATCTGATTATTATGGACACAAATGGTTGAATACATTTGCATTTTTTCAACTTCCGTGATAGAAGTAATGTGTATTTACTTGAATCTCCTCTGTGTATTACTACACTAAATAAAGAGCAGGGTAAATAGAGCTGAGATAAAGTTAACTGAGAATGAGTGATCATTATGTAAAATATTATGGAAAATTGCACTGGAAATCTATTGCATTTAACTAGATGATATTATATATTTAATGCACTCTTTAAAGTGACTGCAATACAGTATAAAATATTAAAAGAAAGCTTCCATTTACAAAAATGATGCTGTAAATGAAATGCAAATCAGGCTGGTAGTAATTGATTGTTACTGGATTGCTACTATGTGATTAGATTTCAAACTTGTTATTGTTTCTCATTTGTAGCTCTGAAATAAAATGCAAAATGTTTAAAGAAAAGTACTATATCTTCAATAATGTCCCAGGCCGACACCCTCTATATCATGTATCCCCACTATATCATTACTGTTGACCAAGAGTCTCTTTCAACACAGGCTCATTGGCTTCTCAAATGGATGTGGCATTTTGAGGTCTCATCATAGGCTACATATTAACAATACAAAGAAGGAGCTGCCCATTCTGCAGCGCCTTGGAAAACATAAAACAATGCTCTTAGCTTTTATCTTTGGCTGAAATAGTCTCCTTGGCAGCAGATGACAGAGCAGGGAGCAGGGGTCAATGTACCCCATACGGAATCTGCATTCTTCAGATGCGCCCTGTTGTGGGGAGTGTTTGAGTGTCTGAGATTTCCAAGCCCAGCAATCCAAGTCTAGCAGGACAGTGTGCCTATATGTTCATTGGATTCATGCTGTGTGGTCCAGATAATTGTGCTTAAAATATTTCGTTATTATAAATATCTTTTCTTGAGAACTGACTGTTGTTTATGGTTGGTGGTAATTTTTTTTTTTTTTTAAATAAGCATTCTAAAATATATTTAGGTAGGATGCAGTTATGTTTAAATATTTTAGATCCAAATATTGAGTAAATAAAATAATCTGTGCCCACTAACCTTTTAAAAGTAATCTGTTACCTGTGTAACTTGATAGGTGAGAAGTTTTTCTGTATTAAAGCTGCTTTTCTAGCTAAAGTCTTTTGGGAGAGAATATTACTTTACCAAGTCACCTTCTAAAAGGTTTAATTAAATTTTTATGTCTAAATTTATAAACCATTAATCATAGTCTTAGAATAGAATATTATGGGTTGGAAGGACAACTAAAGGTCATTTAGTCCAAATCTCCTGCAATTATCAGGGACATCTTCAACTAGATCAGTTCCATCTGACTGAGTTCCATCTAACCTGATCTTGAATGTTTCCAAGGATGGGGTATCTATGATCCCTCTGAGCAACTTGTTCCACCATCCACATTGTAAAAATTTGTTCCCTATAGCTTGTCTAAATCCAACCTCTTTTAGTTTGAAACATTATTTCTTGTTCTGTCACATCAGGCCCTAATAAAAAGTTTGTTCTCATCTTTTTTATAGGCCTCCTTTAGGTAGTGGAGGGCTGAAATGAGTCTCCAAGCTGAACAACCCCAACTCCTTCAGCCTTTCTTCGGAGCAGAGGTGGTTCAGCCCTCTGACCATCTACGTAGCCATCTGGAGTCTCCCCAAAAGGTCTGTGTCCTTTCTATGCTGGGGACCCCAGAACTGGACACTGCATTCCAAGCAGAGTCTCATCTGAAGTGTGTAGAGGGGCAGAATCCACTCCCTCACCCTGCGGCCCATACTGGCTTGGCTGCAGCCAAGGACACATTTGGCTTTCTGTGCTTTCATTTCCAGCCTCTCATCCACCTCCCCCGCAAGTCCTTCTCAGCAGGGCTGTTCTCAGTCCCTTCATCCCCCAGCCTGGATATATTGATAACTCTTGCACATAAAACCGTTCCCTGTAATTGCAAAATGTTGATGCTGTAAAATATTTATTATCAGATACTATTAATTTTTTGTAATCTGAAATTTCTCTGATTGTTTCAGGAGAGCCGAACAGCCTTAATTTGATCTGAAAGATTCATTGAAAAGCAATCAATTTTTTTTTAGAGTGTAATAAATTTGTCATCACTGATCACAGGACAACAAATCTAGATTTTAAAAATTTTCTTCTGCAACTGCAGTCCACAAGATGGCAATCTTGGACTGAAATTGTCTCCACAAGTTATTCTGCTGATAGTTCCGCTGCTGTTTCCAACTTTGGGAGGATGTTTGAAGCCTGTTGTGCTGTGCTTATGTCTGGGACTGCACTGCAAGCAACACTAAGGCACGATCTGACGGGCCACAGTACCCTCAAAACTGGCAGCTCCAGTAATGCAGAAACACGCTCCTTTGGTCTAACCAGTTTTCAGTGTTATTAACTTTCATTCAGGCATATAGTTTTGAAACAATATTTTTAAAAGAATAGAGGCTGTTTAGAAGTAGGAACACCTCTTAATGGTTTCTGTGTGTTTAATTCAAACAGAAGCCTCCAACATAACCACATATTGCACATTATCTGTTCAGTGTACATGTTACCCTACCCTGTGCCCGCGAGAGCATTAAAACCTCCAATAATCTTGTGGAAAATATTGACCTAATATGTGTTCCTCAGCATTAAGAAGCCACCACAGTTGCAGCTTCTCAGCTATGAGAGCTTGTCTGGCTTCACTGAACTCAGTGTTACCACCGTGGTGTACATGCACCCCAGAAGGAGTTGCTCATCTCTCTCCTGAGGCACTCCAAGATTTGAAATCATTCTGCTAATTCAGAACTGTCTTTTTAGCAGGGCATAGTTTGTAGCATAGTCCTGGGGCATAACTCAGCCTTCCTGAGAATGGTTTCAGAAATGGGCAGCAGGAGGCCCTGAGAAGGTGTTTGCAGGATGATATGCAGAGCATGAGTGTCACAGCTGTGTATCAGCCCTGGAATTCTGATTGTCTAGTTTCTTCCTCTCACTTAAAATATTCTTTCAACACCTGGACAATGACAAACCCTTAATTGCTAGTTATAGTGGAAAAAATTCACATCTAATTTTGTAATTTTTCTGTACTCATTTAATGACCAAGTTGCACCAACTCTTCATTACAAGAGCATCTCATCTTTCCAAGGCTTGAATTTGAGATACAGAAATGTCAAAATTCAAGAATTAAGTATGGAAGGGAAATTATCTGAAAGAAAAATTAATAGTCAGATTTTTATTTTTCTTTGCATTAGATTTTATTTATATTTTCTGAGTTACTGAAGGCTTCTGAGCATCAAAAAGAGGTTCTATTACCTTTCCTTAGAGCTGTCATGGGTTAGTACAGTTTAGTTTTTTAGTTATAAAAGAATGTAGAATGATTCTCCAGGTCAGGACCTGGGAATTGCTTTGGAAGAGACAGAGACCTATCAGAGAGTTAGTTAGAATATTGACATCTATTCTGACCACTGAAATTGTTAGCTGCGACTTTGGGAAGTACCATATAAAACTCCTTGATTTGCTGTAGGTGGGTCCTTTTCCTTCTTTCCTTTAGCCAGAGAGAGACAGGTAACATCGAGCTGGGCCTGCTGCTCCCCCCTTTTGGGGGGAGCTGGCCTGAGGCCTGGCCGGATTCCATCGGCTCCCGGGTGAAGGAGGGGGAAGGAGAGGTTGTTGTTTTGTAACAGCTACTTTCTTCAAATTTCCTTAGAGCAGAGAAAAATCTCTGCTAAGCCCCTGATAAGAGCTATGGGCACCATTTAGGCCAAGGCCACCCTGATTTACACCGAGGGGTAGGCTGAGAAGGCATTTATGATCTTGCCTGGGGTCTTTTTGTGATTCTGGACTGCCTGAGTGCTCCAATCTCTAATGTTTCTGCGTGAGTTTTTCTTTATCAGCTCAGCCTTGAACATCTAACACCAGGAGCTACAGAGAGTAAGAGACAAAAACTCTGAGCAGATTTAACTCTTTCCTAGCAACATGAAGCTTCCAAAGCTTGGCCCTTCTCTGAGAGAGTAAGAAAGGACAGAGTGAACATAAAGAACAACAGCATGAAGTCAGTAGAGCAAGAGTGAAAAGACTATTGGGACAGAGGGTTGAAGAGTTGGTTGTTCTATTCTTACTTGAGCCATAAAAATGAACTCTATATATAAGTTATTCCTTTAAATCATGGGAAAGATATACATTTAGGGAGATGATTGTTTTGCGTGTAAATTTAAGCAAAGGTGTTTGTGATGAACTAAGTAATATCCTGTAAGATGCTTAAACAGAGATAAAGATGAGAAGCCCCTTACACCAGTGAAGAAGTGAGAAGATATCTCTGTACCTTGAAATGAAGAATCCTTTGCTTTAGTTATTCATCTTTAAAAGGTGACACCCCAATATGCAAAAGTCTAAGACCCATGACCCATAAGCAACTTAGGAAACTGCTCCTGAGAAAGTCACAAAAGCAGGTTTTCTCCAGGTGGTTGTTTTTGTGACAGTTAAAAACCCGGAAGAGAACTGTTCTAGGTTGTCAGTAGGATCCATGACTCAAAAAGATACTCTTCCCCTAATAAATTAATGAAAGACTATTATCAAATAATGAAACTAACTGAAAATTACAAGTTTTGTCTCTTTATGTTGTTTTGTAAAAAAGTAAACAGTTTGTAAGACGAAATTAAAGTGTTTTTTGAAGTTTCATTCCATTTTAGTTTTTCCAACTTTCTGTTTTTCTATTCTTTTAGTGTATATCAATAAACTATTTGTTAATTTTAAAGTTGAGCCTGCTTTGTTTTTCTCCTAGTCTCTCTCTCACAAAAAGTACCAAAACCAAAATTTAGTGAACGTGAAACCACTACAAGAGCATAGACTGGACAAAGACCATTGCGACTTCTCTATCACCGGGTTGAGTTAAAGGAATAAAGATTGTTGGAAAGGAAATGAAATCCAGCTCATTCTTCCATCAGAAGAGGAGACAAAAGCTAAGGCAGTCACAGAGAGCAGTATAGGGCTGTAGCCGTGGTCTGATCCTGTGCTTGACCTCTGTGCAATCAGCCAAGAGTTCTTCTGGGCATCTGTAGGTTTGGCACTGCCAGAAAAAAGAGCTGTTGGCAGACCGGCAGTAGTGGGTGCTGCCACATGGTGACAGGACTGTGCCATAGCCTGACCTGCTCTGAAGTAAATGCTTTCTCCTTTTTCTTCGTGCTTTGATTTACATAAGTCTTACTCAGAGGGATGGGACTGAAGCGCCTTAAGTTGTACCACTTTTGGATACCAAATTTCAAACTTCAGATTTCTCAAGATTTTTTTTTTTTCTTTCACAAATTTCCTTTTGATTTTCCAAATTTGACAGAGGAACTTAAAACAAAACTTAATCTTCAATACTTCTTCCCACAAATCAAAACCTTTATATTTATTACTGTCGTGTATTTGTGGCTATTTGGAGAGTTTCCACTTGGTACTATTTTGGTTATTACTGTTTCAATTGAAATAAATTTTGGAGACATTAAGATTTTATGAGACATTAGACAAAGTCTAATCATAATAAATAATATAAAGAATAAATATATCTTACCTTTATTCATCACTTGCAATCATATTTTGGTTAGGAATGTATTAGAAAAATCATATTTTACACATTTCAGCTAGTATTTCTGGGAAAAAAAAGGAGCTTACCAGAATGCAGTATTACTGAATTATGGTGTCTTCCACTGACAAAGTTGACTGTGAGATAAATTTGGAATAAGCTACAATAATTTTCCCTTAGTATCTCAATCTTATTAAAGAAAGGTCTGATACAGAAATGCAGATTAGACCCGATCCCCATAACTGTGTATAAAATTCCTAAAAAAGGTAATCTAAATATTGAGAAAACCTACCCATGTAATTTCTCTTTTTATCTCAAATGCCAGCAAAACAACACACCTACATAAGAAAGGTGACAGAAAAATAAGATGTCTTGTCTTAGTCTTGTGATATAATGGGGAGTTTTTCAATTGCTTTTAATAATAGAGAGATAAGGTCTTGAGAATGTAAATAGTCAGGAGTTATTTGTGTTAATTGCTTCTACTCTTAAAATACCCTAGCAGGAGTTCTTTCTTAATCCAAACTGCCTGAAGAAACATTATAGTGTGTATACACGAACAGAGTTCCTTCTTTTCTTTTACCATTTCTTATAATCTTGCATACACTGCTGGCTTGTATTTCTACATTTAAAGCTGTATTATTTGCCAAATAATTAAAATTAGACTGTTGTTCTGTAATAAACACATGCACAATCAATATTATCCTTTCATTTATTGCATACTCTAAGAAGTACAAGAAAAAACATGCTTAAAATAAAAACATATTAAAAGAGAAATCACAGAGGGCATGAAACTGAGTGGATTTGTAGGTTATCACAGGGAAACTATTATAAAAAGTATTATAATTAAAAAGATGCTTTCTAAAATCAATAACTGTGCAAAAACCAATTGGATTGGAACCTGAGGTTTGTATAATAACACATGGAAAGCATTTGTTCTTTGAAATCCAAATTATAATACCACTTTGTTTTACTTAGAGGGAAATGCAGAAGGGGTTGCATTTGAATGTTCCCGTTGAACTGCTGCTCCAAAATGTCTCTTGGCAGTTCTTCCATACGGGGCCTTGGTTCCCATTGTTAAACTGTGGGCGCTTTCTCTAGACAAGGACGAAGGGGTAAAAAAGAAAATTTAGTAAAATATTATTTTTTTCTTTTGAAGTTGGGGCAAGAGCTGAGCACACAGGGACCCTGTGTGTGTGCCATTTTGCTGGGAAGCTGTTTGTCCACCATGGTGGCAGCCACGGCAGTACATGCACCTTGAGGGCCTGCGGTGCTTCTGGGCTTCCAACTTATCTGAAATACTTCTCATCCTGCAGAGATGAACCACCCCTGTGGGAAAAGACAGGGATGGAAGCTGGCACTCCTTTTGCTCCCATTATTCTGGGCCATGAGCTCCTGGAACAGTGGAGACCCCCCCCCGAGAGCAGGTGTTGGCTCATGCCAGTACATGAATCTGTCCCAGAGGACAGGTGCTTCTTGATCTGGAGAAGTGACTACAGTTGGTCAGTCATGCAGCCCCTCTTCCCTCTTCTATGTCAGAATTTTATTGACCTCCTGTCATTGGCACTGGCCTTCCTTCAAACAGGAGCTCAGGCTCATTAGTGGGGCAGCTTGTTCTCCTCCTGCCCTGTCCGTAGCTGCTTTTTTGAGGAAATTATGAACTATTGATGAGATAGGTCTCATGAAGATTTATTCCTTGTCAAAAATAGAGGTCATTAATACACTTTCCAATTAAATTGCTTTTCTCCTCTCTGAAAGGCTTCTTGCCAACTTCCAGTATCATATTTAGTTAAGTAATCTGTGAGGATTTGTTATATTATTTACACTGGCATAAATTATATTACTTTCACACAAATTTGGCTAATCATCTGTTGCTGAGATTTTCCACTGAGTTACAAGGCATGGAGAACTGCATGCTGATATAGAGTGAGGGTCTCAGGCTTTCCAAAACAGAGCTTGTCATTACAATCACCCTGAAAGGACAAGGGTTGATTAGTTTTCTCTGAGGCAATCACTCATTACATGCTGATAAAGTCTAAAAGGTTGATGAATATAATCTGAGCTTTTATCTGGGGCTTTTGGAAACCTTAGTGGTCCCTCCTGCCTCTGAACCCTAACACTTGGCTCATTTTCAAAGCACCTCACTCTGATCAATCCAAAACCCTGCTTCAGTTTTTTCATTGTGAAATGGGACTGATAGCTACATTGCCAGCCTCAAAAACTGAAATCTGATGAACAGCTTCCTGGAGCATTACTAGTTTGTTTTCAATATTCAGGGGTTTGTGGAAGACTCTTGTAGGTCCTCTTCCTTTTAAATTGCTGTATAAATTTTTTATGTCATTAAGAATTACAAACACATTTTGTGGGTTTTTTTTGCTGTAGTTAGAACCTTCCTTGAAAATAAGAAATCAAGACTGGATATTTTCATATATTCACAATATTTTCTAGTAAAGTGCTGAAAAAACATTCCAGCAATTATAGGAAAAAGATAGTTTGCCAAATTATCTAAGAATTAGCCTGCAAGGATCAATTATTTACAGACAAATTTGCAAGGTGCCAATTATATTTTTAGTTCAACTTCCAAATAATCTAAATCGCACCATTTATATATAATATGGGTATAATTACTTTAGACCTTTTAACATTTCAGGTGTCCCAGAATCAAGTGAAAAGTAAATTTCTCTTAAGCATGCAGAAACTGCTGTGGCAGAAGACATTCAACTGGTTTCAGCAACGTAATTCTGTTGCCTTCAGCAGGTTTTTTAGATTGATTCTGGTTTGGGATCTGGCCCAAAATGAAGAGGACTCACCCCAAATTAATCTGCTCTTTCAGATATTCTGTTTCTGGGATCTTCACTTCCTTAGTGAAGGTCAGGGCAGTAGGAGGTAAAACACTGACATGATTAATATTTCCCACATCTGTCTGGAGCAGAATGCCTGGTGCAGAAAGCCAGCTGACCAGAGGGCATTGTTAAAGAAGGTGATGCATTCCTATAGCTAAAAGCAGAAAGACTCTAGTGAGCAAACTTTTCTTTTGTAAGTGGTAAGGTTCAGGTCTCAGTCTGGCAAATTGTTATCATCTCACCCTATTCAAAGATAGAAGGCAATTGGATTGAAGTAGGGTTTGTTGTTGTTGTTTTTTATTTGTTTTTTTTTTTTTTTTAAATTCAGTCACAATGAGATATTGCTTTGTTTCAACACTAATAATAATAATAATAATAATAATAATAATAATAATAATAGCACAGCATGGTAAGATTTTCAGCATTGGAAGGCAATACTAGTTATGTTAGTTGGTTATACTAATATTAGTAGTTTCACAGTAATGTTAGGAAAATGACCTGCAAAAAATTATCTTCTATATTTATATGGTTTATTTAAACAGTTACATGGGACTAAGTATAAGTTTGCATATTTTATTTGTAATTCAATACCACAGAAAACATTCTGTAGCAACCTTGGAAATGCCAAGATTCCGCAGTGCAAAGTAAGTATGTTGGTTTGCTCCTTCTATTTTATTATAGATTTTTTTCCCCAATAAATTGCGAAGAGACTAAGTACTGGTGCTTAGATGGTGCTTGACCAACACAAAGGAGGTGGCCGAAAGTCGAAAGCTGGGAGGGGGAAGATCACACGAGTTTTGGGGCAGGAAAAGGACAGGTCTGGGGGAGCTGGGGTCTTTTCTTGCTCTTGGCATTGGAGAAGACGGTCAGGCTGCTGCTTGCTGTGGGAGGAGTCCACTGTCAACAGAAAGTCTGGTTCTGGGAAATACACCATCATCTGCTCGGGTGCCCAGGAATTCGGATCCCCTTCACCTGCCCTGCTGGAGCTGGGCCAGCCCTGTCCGGCCGTTGTGGCTTCCCAGGCACTGCTCTTTTTGCTAAGCTGTAGCCCCTCACACCCCTGCCTGCCGGGGACATCCCTCCACTCCAGCCACCAGCCTGGGAGTTTCCACCATCCCAGCTTGGTGCTCTCAGAGTCCCAGGAGATCAGACTGCCCCAGGCTTTATGAAACAAAACCCCTCGAGGTTCCTGGTTCTGTTTATTATTAATGTTGTAGTTGTTGTTTGCCTTGTTATATTTACTAGTAAAGAACTCTTATTCCTTTCCCCATACCTCTGCCTGAAAGCCCCTTTAATTTTCTAAATGATAATAATTTAGAGGGAGGGGATTTGAATTCTCCCTCCTAGAGAGGCCCTGCTGAGACATAAACTTTAGAGAATTAAGGATTTTAGAGGAGTTAAGATTTTAGTTAGAGATATACTTTATTGAATTAACTAAAGTAGATAGGTAGGCTTGCTGAAATTAAAAGTTAGTAATTAACTAAGAGAAACCGGATTTGAGATCACTCTTCCATATTTGAATAACTGATTGCTGTCAACTTTATGTTTGGTTAGCTGTGTTTATAATGAATAATACAGAAACTGATAGATAGCTTTAGGAATATAAGACAATTGTAGGCCTCCTCTGCCCAGAAACCCATTGAACAGTCATGAAGACAGGAAACAGGAGTCCTACCAAGGGTTCATTTGTCACATTTGCATTGAAAAGGTAGAAAGGTCAGAATGAGGAAGACTTCTTTACTTCCCGAGGAAGACTTCTTTACTTCCTCATTTTGGGGACCCCCCCCATGAAAAGGACCACCAATCCATTTCAAAGAACAAACTACTTTTAGTTAATTACCATATGAAGTGGGGAATGGGATGTACCAGAGTTATGAATCTGCATATGTGTTTTGGGTATTCAATACTTTTGTAAATAAAAGGACTCCGTAATCACCTGTAAACTGTGGTGTGTATTTGGGAGCTATCCCACATGCTGCCCGGCATCGTAATAAACATACACTTTCTAGCTTTAAACTGTTAGAGTTTTTGTCCATCACAGTTGGGTATTGATACTAGATCAATATCCATATTTCTTTAATAAATCACTGCCCCTCCCTCATAGATACCTGTCTTTAAAACTGAGACAAAGTATCACTGCTTTTTTCTGGTGAAGTCTGCCTTAATGTTTGTGTACACACCAAATACTCCCTTACCTGTGAACATCTCATGATGTGTTGAGAAACAAGTCACCTGTCATCTGTCAGATGTCTCCTTTGAAATTACTCCTTTCAGTGAAGTTTTTGATGACAAATAAAAGAATAATTCTCAGTTTTTCATTTAGTGAAGAAAATGATAAGTATTTTAAAGACTATAAAATGCTCTAAACAGATATAAAATTCAAAGGTGAATTTATTTACTTTTTTAATTTGCTTTTTCCTCTCTTCCTATTTAATAGGCTAACCAGTTTATTATCTAGATCAAAATGTCTGTTCCTGAAGAATAGAGAGTTTCTAGTTCGCATGAATGGCAGCTATTTTGCATGTAAAAATCTGTTATAAAGGGAAATCTGACCTATGGTGTCTGGAGAGTAGCTGAATTGTAGATCACTTGCTGCTTCTTTTCTTCCTTGTCCAAGTGGGACAAAGTTTAAGTCTGTTACAGAGAATGAAGCATTTTGTAGGAAAGAATATGTACTAAAAAGTAATGTTTTCATGACTAAAGTCACTGCTGTTAAGGTCAGTGCATAAAACACATTAATAACATTTTGATTTGTTCTTCTCCTGGAATCTCAAAACAGAAGTCATTATGTTTTGAGAACAAGAACAGAGCTAGTCTCTGGCGTAAGACAGTGCTTTCCACACTGGAGGTTGGTGACAGCAGGCTGTTATGGGTTTCCTAAAGAATAATGACTTGTGTTACCAATAGACCAAGGGAGGGTAGGACCAGTACTTATAGTGCTCAATCACTGACAAAGCTTGCACAATAAATGTCATCAATGACAGCCCTCACTCCTCCATACCCTCCTGTACTACCAGAAGGAAAAGACAGAAGAAGGAGCCTTAGCCTCAAAGCATTTAAGTCATGAAGAAGGACAGGAGCTTGATCGCCTCCCTGGAATCTTGGGTACGAAGTAGAATATAATGTAAATTATAGGACTCAAGATACTGATAAACATCAGTTATGACCATACTGAATAAATGGTCTTTAATTAAATATATGGAAAATCAAAATGTGTATTTAAGAATGTTCCTCTGAGATCCTGTTTCTTCACACATCAATTGTTTGAGAGGCTGCTGCTGGAGTTCTCCCCATTTTATGTTCACTGTAAAGAAAAAAGAAAAGGAAGCATAACTGAAATAGTTATTTAAAGGCTGAAATAGTAAATAGTTATTTAAAGGTTGACCAAATTTGTAAAAAAATAACTTTTATTTCTTTAATGGTTGGACGTCTATTAATGACTCATGTTAAGAGTCATTTGGAAATGTAAAGCACCAGCAACAATTTCAGGAAGTAATTCTAGTTGTAATTGTATATCCTCTCTATAATGATGCTGTTAGCCTGAGATTTCAGCCCCTAAGCTTACCAGAGCTATTTATATATTTACTTCCCCCAAGATACTAGCCATGCAAACCCTTGAAAAAGCACCATCGTTAGCACCCAATTAAAGAGAAAAGTTATGCTAATAAAGCCAGGAGTTGCTTTTTTAATGCTATGAAAAAGAAAAAAAAAAATTAATGACTGTATTTCTGGAAACCTTTTGATGTTCATGATAATTAGTTCAGTCCAGCTACTGAACTAAGGGCAGTTAAAGTATTATACAGACATTTGAAGGTTGCTAGATTCAGAGAATTCCTTTTGCAATCCTTTGGCAGTGAATGTCATTTTATCCAATATACAGATTTAGTCAAAGAATTTCCGCAGTGGAAAACCAACTCAAGGATTCTGTTTGGGTTTTTAGAGGCTTTGTGCAAATCTTAGATGAGGAAAATAAATGAAAATATTTGAAAAGGCAGCTGTATAATTGCAGAAAGTTATAGTTCCTGCATCTCTGGAAAGTTACATTCTACATTCAAAATCATTGTTATCAATGCATTCCACTGTAAACTCCATAGTATGTCAGTCTTGAATATATTCAATAACAGATTATGACATATTTCAACTACAATATATTTCTGAACCATTCTACTACTGTGCAAATACCTCTCTCAGCTAAGTGACTTCAAGTGCCTGGTGCTAGTTTCAGAGGGCAAACAAATACACACTTTTGAAAAGTCTAGATTAGCTTTTGATCTTCTCTCAGAGCAGTTCAGAGGGACAAAATATCTCATTTTCCAGGTACCTGAGTTTGTTGTGGCAGAGGTGACCTAATTGAGTACATAGAAACTGTGTTGGGGGGTATAGCTCTTTCCAGTCCCTGTATGGTCTTACAGTCCAGAGGATGGTTGGGTACCAAATGGTGCAAATTAGGTCTAAAACTGCCTTACATTGTATTAACTTTTTCACGTGCCTGGGGCAAGCAAGGAGAAGGCAGAAGCAGAAGAGCAGAAGAGTAGAGAAGAGAGAGAAGAGAGGAAGAGAAGAGAAGAGCAGGAAGCAGAGAAGGAAGAGAGAGAGAGAAGAGAAGAGAAGAGAGAGACGAAGAGACAGAAGAGAAGAGAAGAGAAGAGAAGAGAAGAGAAAGAGAAGAAGAAGAGAAGAGAAGAGCAGAGCAGAGAAGAGACAGCATCTAATCTAAGGCACTATATCCTCTCCTCTCCTCTCCTCTCCTCTCCTCTCCTCTCCTTTACAATCCTATTTTTTTCTTGTAACATTTTTTGTCTTTGACTTATTATGTTAATTATTCATGAGAACATCTGAAGCAAAACATTTACTGAGCTCAAAGCTGCTGAAGAATGCATTGAATATGCATGAACTCACTAAAGATATGTCTTAACCCCTACAGAGCAGCTCCTTCAGGATCTACACAATACAGCTCTCAAAAACATATCTATCCCTAAAGGAAAAAATGGTGTAAATGCCATCACTACTGCAAACCATTTGGCTGTTAGAGTAAGGAAAGCTGCAAGAGTTTTGATTGTACATTTGTCAGAATATGCCAAGGTGTATTTTTGGTCTAAGACACTGCCCTGAACTAAAACACGCTGCTGACCTTGTTGCTAACTAAATGTAGATCAAAGGAATCAAAATGTAAAAATGCAGCATTTCATGTAATAAGTATGTCTCTCCAGTCATGGACAAAATGACAAAAACGGTCCAAAGATGCTTAAATAAAAGTTGAGAAAATTCTGCTCAGCTGTGTTGGTGCATAACCGTGAGCCAAGGCGGCTGCTGCTCATGCTCTGAAGGAGTCCGGCACACAGCGAAAGGCAAAGCCTGGCTGAGGCTGCTCTGTCACACGCCCAAGTCAAGAGCTGGGGCAACCCATTTAGCCTGTTGGTGTCCTTGTGTTCAGGTCTATGACCAGCACTGGCCATTCCTGCCCCTCCGGCCTGCCAAGGCTGCCGCTGCCTGGGCGGGCCTGTGGGAGCTGCCTGAGGGGCCCTGCCCAACCCAGCCCGCCTAATGCCAGGCATGGCCGTGTGGTCAAAATGTGTTTAAGGGAGGGCAAAGAAATGCCACCACGGCAGAGGAAGAGGGAAAAAGGTGTGAAAAATGGCCCTGCAGACACCAAGGTAGACAAGAAGCTGTGGGATGAAGTACCGCAGGTGCTGGGTCAGACACTCCCCTGGAGACACTCCGCTGGAGGTGGTTTATCCTGCAGGACCGCAGCCCTCCAGAGCTCTTGCACTCTGGAACAAGAATTATCAGAGGAGCTCTTCTATACTGATCACAGTCCCCATTCTCCATCCCTTGGTGCTGCTCAAGGACTGGGGTGTTGTTTTAATCTTTGTTTCTCACTTCCAAATCTATTTCAATTGTCAATACATTAAATTAGTTTTCTCCAAGGTAAGTCTATTTTCCCCATGACAGTAACTGGTGAGTGACCTCTCTGTATTTATCTAGTCCTATGAGCATTCTCATGCTGTTCATCCCCATGCTGTTGCAGAGGGGCAGTGAGAGAGCAGTGAGAGTGCGGCTGGGCAGGTGGTGAGCAGCAGATGGACGAGGTCAGCCCACCACAAAAACACGACAGAGACTGCCAAGGGCTGCAGGTGCAGGAGTGAGGGATTCACAAACATACACTCCTATCAGGGCTGCCTGTTGTCCGCCACACAGAGGAATGCTTCTGGGATTGTGCTTCTGTGTGAATAAGGAGACAGCTGTTATGTAATCCGGTGCTAAATTAGGGATATTCTCCTGTCCTGTGGGGCAGTACTGTGTTGACAAACATACTATGCTTGGATAGGCATTACGTGATAGTCAGCACGGTGGTGGACCTCTGGGAAGTACTCCTGTGCTTGATGTGCTAGATTAGCTTCCTGACATAGAAGAATGTTGCAAATTATACTGCCTTTTTTGGATGGGGCTGATTAGTCCAGAGCTTGAGGCACAGAAGTTTACATATTATCCAGAAACTGATCAATCTTCTGGATCAAAATTTTACAAATAAATCTCAAGGGCAGAATCAGACTGACTGGACACAAAGTGGAGACGAAAATATGAGATTTTTTCTCTGTATGATAAAGTGATACCTAACATAAGCAACAGTACACTCCTGCACATCATAGTAATCAATTCTGCAGTCGGTTTTGAAGAGAAGGGGTCCCTACACATTTCTGCAGTGTTTACTACCATTCTGAGTACACAACTCAGAGGTGATTTTATCTACACTGTCAAAACAGCTAGTTTTGCTGTCAAAAATTCCTGCTTGCAGTAATGTGATATGCTGTTTGTCTATGAATAACCCTTCATAGGCAGCTATCAGGATAACTTAGTGAATCTTCTTCAGATACAGATTTTTTAAAACCTTTTCCTCACTGGTATTTTCCAGATGGAATTCAATGAAGCTCGGGTATGTTCCTCATCACACTGACATCCTTATTTAGGGACATATTCCTCAGGGTCCCTAGAAATTAATTCAATAGTAAAAATAAATAAATAAATAAATATACTTAACATCTAACTTAAGATTAATAAAATATTGCAAAATTGCATCCATGCTTTTGGTATGGGTTCAGCTTTTCTTCTGTTCAGGTTACAAAAGCCATCAGCCATACTGCTAGAGAAGAGTATGCCCCTTGTCATTTTAAGAGCCCAATAATGCTAAGAATGTGGAGACATTTGGCTTGGGTAAGACTTAGGTGACAGTGAGGCAGAGGGGATCCTAGGACCCAGGAGTGAAGTGTAGCTGCATTATTCTGTATTATCAGTCATTCAAAGGGAGATGGGTATCAATTAGTCAGATGAAGCACTGACCAGAAGTTGTTCTACTGCTTCCAGACCTGGGCTTTTTTATTTGCATGTCCTCTCACTGCAATATGGCAGTCACTGCAAAACCAAAGCGCTTCATGTTGGGCTCTGATATGCTGTGGAGTCCTGCATATTTCCAAGTAGTCAAAATCATGTGTGCGCAGTACAGAACTGAAGGAAAGTTTCACGTGTGTATTAATAAAGATACAGTGTTTTTCTAAATTGTAGCTGATTATTACTTTAATTTTGAGATCCTCCCCTCTGTTGTTCAATTATGCTGAAAACGTTAATATTAACTACCAAACATTTCTATCAAACATAAGACTTCCTTATCTGAATAGGTTTTTGTTTTGTTTGTTTTGTTTTTTCTTTTTTCTTTTTTTTTTTTTTTTTTAGTTATGAAATGGTTGACATGGTGGTAATAACACCAAGGATTTGGGGTTAATACTCATACGGGCCATTTACCTAAGAGTTAACTTGATGATCCTTGTGAGTCCCTTCCAACTCAGAATATTTTGTGACTGTATGATCTTAACAACAAATTTGCAGTACATTTCTAATATCTATTGGAATTAAAAAACAAAAAGAAGAAAAATGTAGCATGAACATAGGTATTTCAGGAAAAAAAAAGTGAAAAAGAAATACTTGAAGTGCATGTTCAGAACACATGATTGTGTAGAAAATATAGGCAGGAGACTGCAGAAATGGAATGAATCACTATATAGAAAAGAAATTAATGCCTTTAAACTGGAATTGCAAAGGTGAAAAAAGAAGATAAAGATGATATTAAAAGGGCAAAAATAACTAGAAAGGACAAAACAAATGGAAGAAGACTGAAAAAAAAGCATAATTTGATTTGGCAAAATGAGCAGGAATGGTGAAAGAGAACATGGATAATGCAATAGCAAGAACATTGGTGAGGAATAAGTTGATTTTTTTTTGATAATAAATCTGTTTCTTAATTTCTGACTCCTTTTGTTAAATTGTTGATGATGTGTTAGATAGTATTGAAATAGCTTAGCTGACTGAATATTCAGCAGAGTCATCCATTGGGATTATTTCATCCTGATAGCTGATAGAAGCTGCATGTGTGCAGCAAACAAGATGATCAGCTAATCACGAAATTATATCAGAAGTATTTAATTCAGTTAAGACCATGGGATATATTGGACTGATTTCATGGGGTTCATCCTGTGTTTCATGAACTTCTCATGCAGAGGAATTCTCCTCACGAATTCCACTCATGAAGGCATTGAAGAATTATTTTAGACTTAGTTAAAAATCTCTCTCTTATATCAAGGAGACACGTATTCACTAAGGACTAATTACTAAAAACACTTACACTTGTGATTACTCCTTTAAAACATAACAATACTGAAAACCTTTTTATATTTAATATATTTTAAGTAAAAAAAGAAAAAAAAAAAGTTAGAAAGCAGAGACAGAAGGATATGAGGACTTTCCTATTTCACCCATCTTGAATGGTGACTAAGAGTCATGGGGCACTTGGTTTGCTGTACCAGGAAGGATGTAGTTTCAGATGAGAATGTATGGAAATTTTATGAAACAGCATTAATGAAACTCAGCCCAATTTTAAATATCTGATTCTCAGTTCTGAAGCAGCATCTGAATATAAAGGTAAAGAATCATCTTCCTTTCCCCTGTCTGATAAAGAATCATCTTCCTTTCCCCTGTCTGACATGAATAAACTGCCAAGAGTATTTTATAAGAAGAAAATAAATGAGATTTTTCAAGGTACGTGAATAATTCCAAGCAAGCCTGAAAAAATCCAGATGCCCTTATTGCTCTAAGCAAGTTTTGAAGGCCAAACTAGGCTACCTGTCTTCTCATTAAACAGTTATTTTCCTGATCCTTTGGAAAGAACTATCACTTTATGTGAATTCACTCTAGCATAGTCAGAAATGAATGACTCTCATCACAATTTTGTAAGAGCAGTGTCCTGAAATTGCACTACCTGAATGGACTAAGCAGAGGGATGATGTGACATGCACACACATGAATGCCTTCCCCTGATCCCAAAGAAATCTGTCATGTGGATGTTTCGTGTTGTAGGTCTGTCCTCAATACAGGAGCTGATATTTCTGGCTGTTCAGAAATAGCCTCTGTAATGACCTTTTGATATTTTCATATTTCTTGCATTGAGTTCATTTATGCTGGAGGCTTAAGAGCCTTCAGATCTTATATTTGCATTGTAAAGATGCTCTGTACACCTTTTTCAACACTTTTACATCTGCAGACCTTCTCTTATAAGGATAGTCTGACTTGTCATTTTGTCATTAACGGTTCTTCTCATACTCAGAGGAGTATATTTTTGAACTGTAAGCCTATTGCAAAAATACAATATAAAGACTCTACATGGGACAAAAAAAATAACTGAATAAGAAAAACCCAAGTTAAAGCTTTTAAACACTGAAATCAAAAATGTTGCTCTTAGAAAAACAGAACTAGCTATCTACCTATCTCTTTATTTAGAGAAACAAAAACTTCGGGTGCTTCTATAGTTAAGTGTAGTTAACTGTAGTTTATTATTTCACCTTCCTTCTACCTGTGGAAATTCATGGGGATTCACTGCACAAAAGTTCTCATGGGCAAGGTTTAGTAATTTTGAGGAGTGTGTAACCAGACCATAGGAATGACTCCAGAAACTTGTTTACTTTTCTTGCTCACTCTAAGCAGAGCAAATATGATTTTCCTAGAGGACTGAGAACTAAAGTACCCTTAAATGGGATTTGAAATCTTGATGGTTAATCAGATTTCTCTACTGTCTTAATGGACTGTCTTAATGGACTGACAGTGAATAAAAAAATGATCCTCTGAATAACAGAGGGATGAAAAATCACCAGTCCCCATGATCATATGGTTTGTATTCCTTACTGTATTGTAATTTTTCAATGTAATATACATCTGTTAAATTGGTATGTTTGTTTTGTTACCTTTTTTTTTTTTTTTTTTTTTTTTTTTTTTTTTTTTTTTTTTTTCATTTAATGACCGGACTACAGAGAAATAGTTGGGGAGATAAGAAATGCAGCAGGGAGAAGGATCTCTCCCTGCACATGAGGTAGATAGCGTGTTGCAGTAAGGGCGACTAGTCTATGAAGGTTTGGACAGATTTGCTGGAGCAGGCAGCAGGGCTCAGACAGCATTAATGAGATTGTTTATTAGTACCGGATGAACAATTCTGCAACTCACTTGACAAACACTAAGCAAAAAGCACCACAGGGGAGCATCCCACTGCCTTAAGCAACTCCATGATCTGTGGAACAAAATAATCACTGAAGAAAAACAATCTATTTTCCATCTATTGAGTTTTCTCTAACATACGAAAGTGCTTCTATCAGAATTTAAAATCTAGGCTAACCCTGCATGAGATCAGGAGCTTTGTTTAAAAATCAGTAATCTGTGGTTAAAACAGCAGCACAAACCCAAAATGTTGTGACTGACTTAATAAGTAGTATATGCTGTACTGCATCTATTTAATTTCTGGGGTTTTTTAAAGTTTTTTTGTTTTGACTCTTTAATTCAAAAGTGTAACCTTAGCTACTGCATAGCATTAGATTTTCTTACTACTGAAAACTGCTATTTTCCACAACTGTCTGCTTTTCCTGCATGCCACAGTGTTTAAATCTGTTTGAAATGGATGTTTGTCAGCTAACTTGACCAGATTTTTTTTTTTTTTTTTCTTTTTGAATACATTCCCCCAGGCTCTGCCTGAACTAAGCTTTGTCTGTAGCAAATATACTTTTTTGGTATATGTGTACTCACATAGTTCTATTCACACGAAAACCGTGTGTGCATAAGTATGTTCACAAATGCATCATCTTCTCTTTCCATCCTTTTATCCATTTTTCCATCCATTTACACATCCATTCACTCATCCAGTTTAAGAGCAATTTCTTATAGTAAAGGATAAACAATAGACTTTGTAGGGTTTTCATCTTTAAGTTTTTTTGTTGGTGATCCAAGATCATCAGAAAAGTAAATGTGAAAGGTTGATTCTGCTTCTTTATTAAATAAGTCTAGGAAAAGTGACTAAACTGAAAGGAATTGGTCACATGATATCATTTATATTTTGAATTAGTGCCCAGAGTGGTTTATTCAATTGGTTGCTAAAATGATTCTATGGTTTCTCAGGTCATTTGTACTCAAAACTGAACTTTAGTGCTATAATTGAAGGTATACCACAGTGTTATAATGGAAGGTATGCCATTTTGAGGGGATGTATCATTACCATATTCCTTTTCTTGTGCTACGCTTTCTTTCTTGTGATAACCAGATGCTTTCCTGTCTACTTTGACTCCATCAGTATGAGCTGTCATTATGATGTTGATATGTTAAATACTGAGTTTAGTCTTCCTTTTCCTCTAGATCTCCTGCTCCTTTCCTTCATCAAGATAGTGAACAACTCTCTCTTAACTCAGCAGAAAAGCTTCCACACATATCTGTACTCATACATTGTTGTCCTTCCGCAACCTTGAAACAGTCATTCTTGGATTCTCATTTGATTGCAGTTTTATGGGTTTGCATTTAAAGTGTTTAGTACACCACAATTTTCATTGCTCTCTAAGGTTTATCTTCCCTGACTCTCACACGTATTGCAGAAATGAAGCATCTTTCTGTTCAGCAGGAGAACCATTGTTGATTGTTAACAAGAAAACTGTATCTTGAAGGAATTTCATCCCTACAGTCAGCTCTTTCAGTGAGCAGGAATGGATTTGCAATAGCACCTGTGCTGGTACATGGAAGCCATCTATCTATTTGGAAAGCTTTTGCTTATGTGCTTCAACATAAAGCAATACCCTGTAGCAAATGCAGAAAGCTGAAACATATGCTTAAATAACCTCTTGGTTATTTATTAAGAATGGTAAAATGATATCTACCTTGGTACAGCTGAGGAAGAAAGAGTCCCTGTCACCACAAACAAACTTAAGATTTTATTTAGTCTAAAATAAATTTCTGCCTCTATGTGTAAGGAGTGTCTCGTTTTCGCTCATATGGATATTTTAACTATAGAGAAGTAAAACCTAAAATTACAATAAATAGCTCTTATTATTTTAAATAAATTCTATGTTAAATGCTTTCAATTTAATGCTTTTTGCAAGGTCTTATGTGTATTGAAATGCCAACAGATATTTGTTGAATATTTAAAGCCATAAGCAGCAGAAGATGATGAGAAGCAAGCAGCTGTTGCTTCAAAAAGAGGACACCGCTGGAAGAAGGGAACAAACCCTTCCTAAGATCAAATTAATTCCGGCTGATCTCTGACTTTTAATATACGTTACATGTTTGTTTTTCCTTTTAGAAAAAGCCCTACCTCCCACTCAACCTCACAATGAGCCCTGTCCAAGTTATCCTGTTTGTGCTGAGCAGTGTGACTGCTGCATGGATTGTCCCTCAACCACGTCAAAAACACCTGGGTAACTCTGGCACAGACACTCCAACAAGAAAATATATGCCTGTCCACTGCAGCAGCAAGAGACGCTATATCTACCTGCCTGGTAGGGATTCCTCTGCAATCTGAAGAGCATCCAGCCAGTTTTGACACACGTATATATAACCCAAGTGTGCTGGCTTGAAGGCAAAACCAGCGAGAGACTCCAAGTCAGAAAAAACAATTTAATAGGAGAGGAAAAAAAAAAAAAAAAAAAAGTAAAATAAAATAAAACACATGCAATGGTACAAAAGATCACTGACAGAGTCAGAATACAACCTGAAACCGTGGTGGTGGCAGTCCAGATGAAGTGGTCTTGTTGAAGCAGTGCTCTTGCAGAAAGGTCTGGTAGCTCTTGTCCTCTGGGAATCCAGTGGGTAAGGCTGCCTGTGCTGTCCCAAGCCCCCGATTATATCCAGGTGGGAATGCTTGGCTCCTCCCCCTGGGCGGAGCATCTCACAATGGACTGATATCATTTTATCAGTTTTGCAATGGGTCCTTGATTGCCTATTAAACAGAGATAGCTCCTGGGGAGAGTTATCTATGAGTCATGCAGGGCGGTATTGATGGGCCATTAACAGAAGATAGTCTGGAGGGAGGGGGCACGGGAAACAGTGGTGCACAACAACATTTCATGTAGATGGTGATAGAATACATACTTTGGGCACATTTTACATTGTAACCTAGGACATAATCCACCCCTTATTCTATGACCATCTACATTATACCTAAATTAATACATTCTTACAGCTAGATAGATAAATATACACATATACAGAATGAAACCCTACACTCAGTTCTCACTTAAAATTAGGTCTCCCTGTGGTACACAACGGGTTTCCCCATCTTTCTGCATTACCCACCAAGTGGAACCAGGTCCTTGAGCAAAAACAATCCCACGGATGGGTCTGCCTTTGCTTGATGTGGGATTAATCCAAACAGTTTTTCCTAAGATGCCTTTCATGTGTACCACAGGGACTTTATCTCCATCCACTGTGTGCAAGGGTTCAGACTGGGCAGGACCAGCTCGATTGATTGACCCTCGAGTGTTGACCATCCAGGTGGCCTTTGCTAAGTTCAGTTCCCAATTTTTGAAAGTCCCCCCACCGAGCGCCTTCAGGGTAGTCTTAAGTAACCCATTGCACCGTTCAACTTTCCCGGCAGCTGGTGCATGATAAGGGATGTGATATATCCATTCAATGCCATGTTCTCTAGCCCAGGTGTTTATAAGGCTGTTCTTGAAATGGGTCCCATTGTCTGACTCGATTCTCTCAGGAGTGCCATGTCTCCACAAGACCTGCTTTTCTAGGCCTAAGATAGTATTCCGAGCAGTAGCATGAGGTACAGGGTAGGTCTCTAACCATCCAGTGGTGGCTTCCACCATAGTTAGCACATAGCGCTTGCCTTGGCGGGTTTGGGGAAGGGTGATGTAGTCAATCTGCCAGGCCTCCCCATACCTGTACTTCAACCATCGTCCACCGTACCACAGAGGCTTTACCCGCTTGGCCTGTTTGATTGCAGCGCAGGTCTCACAGTTGTGGATGACCTGTGAGATGTTGTCCATAGTAAGGTCCACCCCTCGGTCACGGGCCCATCGGTATGTTGCATCTCTCCCCTGATGACCAGACGCATCATGGGCCCAACGGGCTAAGAATACTTCTCCCTTGTGTTGCCAGTCTAGATCCACCTGTGATACTTTCACCTTGGCGGCTTTGTCCACCTGCTCGTTGTTGTGATGCTCTTCATTAGCCTGACTCTTGGACACATGTGCGTCCACGTGTCGAACCTTAACGGTCAGCTTCTCTACTCGGGCGGCGATGTCTTGCCAAATCTCAGCAGCCCAGATGGGTTTCCCTCTGCGCTGCCAATTGGCCTTTTTCCAGCGGTTCAGCCATCCCCACAGAGCATTAGCTACCATCCACGAGTCGGTGTAGAGATAGAGTCTTGGCCACTTCTCTCGTTCGGCAATATCTAAAGCTAGCTGGATGGCTTTAAGTTCTGCAATTTGACTTGATCCACCTTGTCCTTCAGTAGCTTGTGCAACTCGTCGTGTGGGGCTCCATACTGCAGCCTTCCACTTCCGGTTAGCGCCTACAATTCGACAGGAACCGTCAGTGAAAAGGGCATATTGTCTTTCAGTCTCCGGTAGCTCGTTATACGGTGGGGCTTCCTCGGCACGTGTCACTTGTTCTTCCTCTTCTTCAAAAGATAATCCAAAAGTCTCACCTTCAGGCCAGTTAGTTATAATTTCTAGAATCCCAGGGCGATTCGTGTTTCCAATACGGGCGCGCTGTGTGATGAGGGCAATCCATTTGCTCCATGTGGTGTCAGTGGCATGATGCGTGGAAGGAACCTTTCCCTTGAACATCCATCCCAGCACTGGTAGTCGAGGTGCCAAAAGCAGCTGCGTTTCAGTGCCAATTACTTCTGAGGCAGCTTGAAGTCCTTCATAGGCGGCTAAGATTTCCTTCTCTGTGGGAGTGTAGTTGGCTTCAGATCCTCTGTAGCTTCGGCTCCAGAATCCCAGTGGTCGGCCCCGAGTCTCCCCAGGCACCTTCTGCCAAAGACTCCAAGACAGGCCATTGTTCCCGGCTGCTGAGTAGAGCACGTTCTTCACCTCTGGTCCCGTCCTCACTGGGCCAAGGGCTACCGCATGAGCGATCTCCTGCTTGATCTGGGCAAAGGCTTGTTGCTGTTCAGGGCCCCAGTGGAAATCGTTCTTCTTGCGGGTGACCAGGTAGAGAGGGCTCACAATCTGGCTGTACTCAGGAATGTGCATCCTCCAGAAACCTATGGCGCCTAGGAAAGCTTGTGTCTCCTTCTTGCTGGTTGGTGGGGACATGGCGATGATCTTATTGATGACCTCAGTGGGAATCTGCCGCCGTCCATCTTGCCACTTTACTCCCAGGAACTGGATTTCTTGGGCCGGTCCCTTCACTTTACTTCGCTTAATGGCAAAACCAGCTTTCAGCAGAATCTGGATGATCTTTTCTCCTTTCTCAAAGACTTCCCCTGCTGTGTTCCCCCATACAATGATGTCATCAATGTACTGTAAATGTTCAGGAGCCTCACCTTTTTCCAGTGCAGTCTGGATCAGTCCATGGCAGATGGTGGGGCTGTGTTTCCACCCCTGGGGCAGTCGGTTCCAGGTGTACTGTATGCCCTTCCAGGTGAAGGCAAACTGGGCCCTGCACTCTGCTGCCAAAGGAATGGAGAAGAAGGCATTGGCAATATCAATGGTCGCATACCACTTTGCTGCCTTGGACTCTAGCTCGTACTGAAGCTCCAACATGTCTGGCACAGCAGCACTTAGTGGTGGGGTGACTTCATTCAGAGCACGGTAATCCACAGTCAGTCTCCATTCTCCACTGGACTTACGCACTGGCCATATAGGGCTGTTGAAAGGTGAACGAGCCTTGCTGACCACCCCTTGGCTCTCCAGTTTCCGAATCATCTCATGGATAGGAGTCACAGAGTCTCTGTCGGTGCGGTATTGCCGTCGGTGTACTGTTGTTGTGGCGATTGGTACCTGTTGTTCTTCAACTCTTAGTAGTCCCACAGCACAGGAGTCATCTGAGAGACCAGGCAAGGTACTCAGTTGTCTGATGTCTTCTGTCTCTACAGCAGCTATCCCAAAAGCCCAGCGATATCCTTTTGGATCTTTGAAGTATCCATTTCTGAGGTAGTCTATGCCAAGGATGCATGGGGCCTCTGGGCCAGTCACGATGGGGTGTTTTTGCCATCCATTCCCGGTTAAACTCACTTCGGCCTCCAATACAGTCAGCTGCTGGGACCCTCCTGTCACTCCAGAAATAGAAATGGATTCTGTTCCTACATACCTTGATGGCATCAGGGTACATTGGGCACCAGTGTCAACCAAAGCCGTATATTTTTGTGGGTCAGATGTGCCAGGCCATCGGATCCACACAGTCCAATAGATCCGATTGTCCCTTTCCTCTACCTGGCTAGAGGCAGGGCCCCCCTATTCCTGGTCATGGTACACGTTGCTTTCTTCCTGTAAATATGTTCCTGAGGTCCCTTCAAGTGGATCAGTCATATCATTCTTCTTATACTGTCTGGGGTTCTGTGCCTTTGAGACTGGAGCAGTGTTGGCTCTAGATGAGCTCTTCGTGGTAGGTGTCTCTCTCTTCAGTTCACGTACCCGGGCTGCCAAGGAGGAGGTGGGTTTTCCATCCCAATTCCTCATGTCTTCTCCATGTTCCCGAAGAAAAGACCAGAGGTTACCCCGTGGAGTGTATCCTCTCTCCCTGGCTGGTGGGTACCTGCTCCTGATGGCAGAGACTCTTGTTGGTTCTGGCGAGATGTGGTAAATTTCTTCCTTAAGTTCCTTTTTTAGTTTCTGATGGCCCTCTTCAATCAAGCTCCGGACTTGCTCAGCCAGCCTTGTTTCCACGGATGAGACATGGGTACGAAATGGGGCGGTGACAGTATCCTCGTAAATTCTTAGTTTATTTACCAAGACGCCCACCTTGTCCTCACCTTCCCTCCATTGCAGCGTTGCCAGGTAACGGGAGTACATCTCTGGTCCAAGCCGTGCAAATCTCAACCACATCTGCGATGTGCACTGGACATCATCTGGGCTTTTAGGAAATCTCTCGTCTTCTGAGAAAATGATCTCCAGCACAGCCAATTCCCTCAGGCATCGGGTACCTTGTTCCATTGTGCTCCATTTTCCTTGGTGCACCTGGAGGTCTTCTTTACAAAGGTATCTGTCCCTCACACTTGTTAGCAGTCGCCGCCAGAGGCTGAGAGTTTGTTGGGTTCTCCCGATCCCCTGGTCAATGACCACATCCCGAGACAGCGATCCCAGTTGCCTGGCCTCACTTCCATCCAGAATGGTGTCATTGGCTGCAGCGTCCCAGATGCGGAGCAGCCAGGTTAGGATGGACTCGTTTGTCTGGCGGGTGAATTCCCTCCGCAGGTCACGCAGTTCACCCAGGGATAGAGAGCGGGTGATGATCTCTGGCTCTGTCTCTTCTGCTGGGTGCGAAGGTCCTGCCACATCCTCATCAGTCATTATGCGGACTGATTTGCTCTTTGATTTCTTCTTCTGAACAGGGGCAACTGCCACTGGTTTAGGTTGTTCTGCTTCGGTGACAGTTTGTGTGGAGATGCTGATGGCACCTTTGGTTTCTTTCTCCTCTGTGACAGCTTGTGTAGACACTGACACTGTTGCTTTGTTTTTGGTTCCTTTCTCCTCTGTGATGGTCTGAGTAGATACAGAAACTGTTGCTTTGTTTTTGGTTCCTTTCTCTTCTGTGATGGTCTGAGTAGATGCAGAAACTGTTGCCTTGTTTTTGGTTCTTTTCACTTCTGTGACAGTCTGCATAGATGCGGTTCCTGTTTCCTCTACGACAGTTTGTGTAGACACGGATGCCGTTGTTTTGCATTTGTTTCTTTTTCCCTCCTCCTCAAGGAGACGCTGCACCACCCCATATAGTGTTTGATTTCTAAACATGGTGCAGGCCGTGCAGAGAAGGCAAAGCAGAACTAACAACAATATTATGCTGTCCTTGGCACCTAGAGAGAACTCAATACTTTTGAAAACTGCTGTGCCATACCTAAAAGACTGGAAAAAATCATTCTTTACCCCTCCCCACAGGGGCTGGGTGCGATTATTGAGAGCCCAGATGTAGCATTCTGGACCAGGACAAGAACACAAAATAGAGTATATATTCCGAATGATGCTCATTGCCTCAGAGGTTATCATACAATAAACATAATAGACCAATACAGCAATTCTGGTACCATACCCTGGTCTACACATGAGCATTAAGACCGGCAAATACTGCCCCATGTGTGGGAAAATGTAGAGAGCTAGGTATAAGATATATGAAAGCATGTTGAGCATCATAGCGGACAGCTGTTTCTTTTTTCCTCACTACAAAATTGTAATTCTGACTTTTCTCAGTACCTCCTGCCCCACGTTGGGCGCCAAAATATATGTGCTGGCTTGAAGGCAAAACCAGCGAGAGACTCCAAGTCAGAAAAAACAATTTAATAGGAGAGGAAAAAAAAAAAAAAAAAAAAAGTAAAATAAAATAAAACACATGCAATGGTACAAAAGATCACTGACAGAGTCAGAATACAACCTGAAACCGTGGTGGTGGCAGTCCAGATGAAGTGGTCTTGTTGAAGCAGTGCTCTTGCAGAAAGGTCTGGTAGCTCTTGTCCTCTGGGAATCCAGTGGGTAAGGCTGCCTGTGCTGTCCCAAGCCCCCGATTATATCCAGGTGGGAATGCTTGGCTCCTCCCCCTGGGCGGAGCATCTCACAATGGACTGATATCATTTTATCAGTTTTGCAATGGGTCCTTGATTGCCTATTAAACAGAGATAGCTCCTGGGGAGAGTTATCTATGAGTCATGCAGGGCGGTATTGATGGGCCATTAACAGAAGATAGTCTGGAGGGAGGGGGCACGGGAAACAGTGGTGCACAACAACATTTCATGTAGATGGTGATAGAATACATACTTTGGGCACATTTTACATTGTAACCTAGGACACCAAGTCCCAAATCACACAACAAAATGAAGTCCGCCATTGGTGGGCTGTAGTGATTAAGAATCCCATAGAAGAGTGGCTACCAAAGTTGCCCAGAGCAGCTCATGAACTCCAAGAATTAGAGCTGTTAGGTTCCTCTCCAGCAGCATACTGCATTCACTTTATCTTTACCCCACTGTCTAACACTAAAGTCTTTAACAACATATTACAATATCGAGAAGAGCTCACTACCAAAAGGTAGTGTAATATTCTGAGCCATGTTACAGCAGACAATCCATACCATTCACATCCCAGAAGCCTCCCTAGAGGTCTGTTCCTAATTTAGGGAGATAGAGCATGGGCAGGAAGCCCATCCCGGCTTTTAGGAGGGCCATGTACCATCGGGTGATTCTCCCTGTTGTCACCCAACCAAACCTTAATTGGCGAATGGACTCGAAAAAACAATTCAGCCAACAAAATTCATAAGAGAAGCACTGAAAATTTGGACGCAAATTGTAATTCAGAAATTTTTCATTGGGCCAAATCAAAAAGAATTTCTGCATCCCTCTTCCTTCCATGGGATGCAGCAGCCAAAGCTCTAGGTGAATTGAGTGAATTAGAGTGTTGGGTAGTCAAACAGGCAAACTTAACATCCACTGCCATCAGCACCCTCCTAGAGGACGAGGAAATTACCAGGCAGGCCACACTCCAAAATCATGCAGCCATAGACTTCCTCCTGCTACTGCATGGACACGAGTGCCAAGAATTTGAAGGACTGTTGCATGAATTTAACATCAAAAACAACCAAGGTCCACACTGCCCTCAAAGAACTGAGAAGTTTAGTTGGACAAGTAAAGCAAGAATCTGAGAACAGGTTCAGTGGACTGTTCAAAGGCTGGGGACTCTCGGGGTGGTAGACTTCAACAGTTAAAACACTTCTGTTGTTTTTTTGTTGTTTTGTTTTTAATTGTGTTAGCATTCGGAGTTCTACATTGTTTAATTTTAAAAACCCTCAACAGTTTAATCCCTATTACCTCAGAAGTCAACCATGGAGAATTTGCAGAACAAGAACAGCCTTACTTGCCCGCAGATCACAGGTGGTGGAAAAATTCATATTCTGAATTGAAATAGGCCCAACGCCTTTCTTTTAACTTTATTCTAACAAAAAAAAAAAAAAAAAGGACGAGATGTTGTAGTGCGCTGAATAGTTAATTTTTGTTATGATATTGCACTGGGTGGTTTATCCTATTTGCACACAAAAATAGTTTTATTATATTTTGCACATGGTATGTTCTGTATCCCCTCTGGGTTCTGATGTTGGTATCCTCTGGTCAGTCCCTCCCTATGCCCCCCCCGAGTTTGTTTCCCTTTGGTTGTGGTTCCTTTCCCTGCCCCTTTCCCCCCGGGTTTAAAAATCCCCACCATGAGAGTTTCTCTCTCTTTCTGTTCCTCCTGGAGTTTGGGTTCTACAAGAAAGCTGTGGGACTGTGGTCCTGAGGAAAAAAACGTGTGCCTCTGTCTTTTACCTTCTGTTCATTATCAGGGTAATGCACCGGGGTCTGGACCGAGCCAAGATTTGACCCCGGGAGCAAGGTACCCCGATAATAAGGCTCATCATTCTGAGGGTGGTGAGATTCTGGATGGAACAGGTCACCCAGGGACCTGTTGTGGGTATAGGTTAGATAAGGCTTTGGGCAATCTGGTCTAGGGAGAGCTGTCCCTGCCCATGAAGGGGGTGGTTGGGACTGTGTGATCTTTACGGT
The DNA here is from genome assembly GCF_015227805.2 of Hirundo rustica. Classification (NCBI taxonomy): domain Eukaryota; kingdom Metazoa; phylum Chordata; class Aves; order Passeriformes; family Hirundinidae; genus Hirundo; species Hirundo rustica. Next base: position 18,169,560 of record NC_053453.1, on the reverse strand, counting down.
CTCTTCCAACTTAACATTCTATGACTGTGATTCTATGATTTAGTGAAGAGCTCTGAGATGTGGTCATCGCAGTCTGACAGCCAGATGGGCTGTCAAGGACCATAGCTGTCAGCCAGGTAACTGTACTCTGTCAGTTCAGCAACACTCCGCAGGCACAGCTAATTGAGGATATCATGGTAAGGACTGAATGTTGTGACAATGTCCTGATAATGATTCACAGTGATTACAAAGCAACCACTGTGACTGTGTGTTGTTAATGAGCAGCAACCTAGTCAAGCCTCCTTTGAAATTTGAAACTGGCCTGGGTTATTAGTCTTTTAAATACTTCTATCAAAGTAATCTCTAATTTTCTGACTGGTGAATATATATGTGAGTATATTTATAATACACATATACCCTCCTATGGCGGTGCAAGAATTGTTTTGTCAAGTTCTTAAGTAATTTTGTAAGTTGTATAAGAAGTTTTATGTTATGGTTCATTCCACTGTGCCCCCAGTTCTGTAACGGTTCCTCTCCTTTGAATTTGCTATATAGCAAGTTGTTTCATGTCAATCATCCCACCCCCCAACCTGTCCTTGTCAATCCCCTATCCCCGCGCGCCCTCCCCCAGATTTGGGGCATCCTGTCACTTCGGGACCCCTCCCCGGGCTCGGGGAATTCCCAGAGGGGCGTTGAGTGATAGGCTGATGCCCGGGAAATCCCCTTTTTCCCTCTGGTGAGTGGTCCAAGGTCTAGAAGTGGACACCCCCTGTTATCCCACCAAATTTCCTGATTCGCTAACCTCTTATTGCCACCTCGGAATCCTCCCCGCTTATAAGTTCGGGGAGGAAATTCAAACAGGCTCTCTGGCTGGGCAGTGGGAGGGTGGCAGAGCTCCCGCTGCTCTGAATAAACCATCTTTAAACCTGCTTAGCTGAGAGCCGACCTTTTATCTACCGCTGCAGTCACAAAGCAATTTGGGCCAGCCGCTGGTGGGAAGCGGAGTCCCTCGAGAAAAGGTTGCCGGCTTGCAACCAAGACCGAAAACGCTTTGGCCGCTGTGCAGATCTGAGCCAGCCGGTGGCCCGTGCCTGCCCGGCATGGAGGGGCACAGCCACACCCTCCTGTATTTTCAGTTGTAGTGCCAGTCTCAGGCAGTCATGGAGAGTGCGACAGACAATTTTACCTTTCATCACATATTCTCAGATTTCACCTATCTCTCTGCACTTTGGCTGTTTAGTATTTGCAAGACATTTGTAGTACACCACAGTCAGCGAAGGAGAAAGGCACCATCAGGCTTCCCTCGTTCCACCTCTCCTGGACATCTGATTTGGATTTGGAGTCACCTCTCCAGGGTATCTACACCTCTCATCTGATTATAGAGAAAGTTAACGTGATTTTTTTTGGTTTGCAGATGTGTGGTGGAGCAAGAGTTGTTTTATTAAGTCATTAAGTTATTTTTGTAAGATTTATAAGTTATTTTTGTAATGGCTCATTCCACTGTACTCCCCTGTGTTCTGTAATGGTTTTCCCCCTATGAGTTAGTTATATAACCAGACATTTTGTGTCAATCATCCTCCCCTGCACCTGTCCCTGTCAATCCCCCCTCTCTCCTCTTGGTCGCCCTGTCTGTCACTTCGGGACCCTTCCCTGGATTCTGGAAAGATCCAGGAGAAGCGTCGAGTGATAGGCTGGTGTCTGGGGAATCCCCTCCTCCCCTCTTGTGATTTGTTCCTTGTTCAGAAGTTGACACCCCCTGTTACACCCCGTGTTTCCTGATTGGCTGACCCGTTGTCACCACCCCTGGATCCTCCCCCATTTATAAGTCTTGGTTCGGCTTTGATCTAGGCTCTCTCTGGGCAGCAGTGGTCTGAGGTGGAGCTCCTTGCCGGACTCCCCTTAATAAACTACCTTTTACCCTGCTCAAAGAGAGTCGACCTTTTTCCGTCGCCGCAGTCACAATTCCATCAGGTCCACTCGCTGGTGTGGGGAACCAAAAACCCACCGGGAGGAGGTTGCTCGGCCCAGCCTGTAACCCTGACTGATCCACGCTGCCGCAGTGCAGAACTGAGCTAGCCTGTGGTCAACGCCTGCCAGGCGTGAGGGGCACTGCGACACAGGTGACTACAAGTCATTGCTGAATTGTTTCCCACCCCTGGAGGCTGCCTCTTCTAGGTACTTAAATTTTCTTTTTATTCAGACACAAGTTATCTAAACATAAAACAGTCAACACAGATTTTTCAGAGTCATGCACCAGCCACCTGTATCAAGAGGAATATTAATTTATTTCAGTGGTCTTTTTGCTGGGAGTTTTGAATGTAAGCTTACATATCAGTGGTGAGAAGAAAGCTCAGTCCATTATCTAGTGTGCCTGCAGCTAGGCAGCCGTACTTATTTTATTGAACCAAGTTCAGAGCTTCATATATCATGAAAGCCAGAAAGAACCATAGTGATCATTTGCTGTGACCTCCTGCATAACACAGTTATGGAGATTTTTTGAATTAATTCCCATACAAACTAAAGTGTTCCATTTAGAAAAATAGCCAGTCTTGAAAGTGTTTCCAGAGATAAGTCTGCCATAATTAGCAGCAAATTATTTTAATGTTTTATTAGTCTATAGTGCTTTATAGTTGGTCTGAATTTGGCTTACTTCATCTTTTGATCTCATTACAGAATTACCTGCTGCACTGATGAATCTGATATTATGAAGTGCCTGTTTGTCATGTGGGTATGGAGATTTAAGGCATGCAATAACCCAACCTTCCTTTTATTAAGGAAGACTGAATGAATTAGCTACTAAGGACATGTCTTGTATGAGGTATTTTCTGATCAATTTTCTACATTATGAACACCCTTCTAATAATGCAGGCCTTGGAGCTGGACAAGACAATATCCCCGTAGGTGTTGTACTACTGCCAAGTACAGAAATACAGATATCTTATCTATTTCAAATAAATATCCTGTTTAGTGAAACAGGATTTATGTGACCGGTTTTGATCTTGCTGTTGCATTTGAAGGTTGAATTAACTATTAGCTGAACAGGTATTAAGAGAACTATGTCTTCAGATAAAAATAAGAGAAAAATTCTTCTGTTTTGTAACCATTGGCTACATTTGGACCTACTAAATGCATTACAAACTACTCAAAGCCATACTGAGTGCCTGCACTGGTGCTCATTTTAGCATGTGATCTATCCTTAGTGTTAGTGACCCATCCTTATTGTTTGCCTTTCATACACTGTTATGTCTTACTAGAAATAAAGTACCTTATTTTATGTCCTCTCTAAGTCCTTACTTTTCTGCAATTACAGATATACCATGCAGCATATATTAAAACACTAGCTTCTGTCCACTCTTGAACAAATAATATTTATTTTACCTACCCTGTCTGAGGGTTTGACTCTTTAGTGATCTGTTACCAGTCTCCTAGAGTTCCTAACAGAATTGAGATAATTATTTCCATGACTATTTCTGAGCATGCAAATCACATTTTTCCCTCTGAAGAAGTTTCTCTTTCATTCTCTCTGATACATACAGAGAGAACTAAGGGAACCAAACAACTAGCAGGTGAAGTGGATTCCTGAAAGTGAGAGCTTCTCATACCCATTTGTAAAATTATCAGCTAGTTTAATCATTTGAAAGGTTTCATGTTCTCTTTCTGTTGCCATGTTTTTGTAAGCAAAATGTGTTAAGTCAAACTAATCAGCTGCAATTACTTCTGTTACTTTATTAAGACTTATTATATGATCACAAAGATATTAGGTTACATAATTATACACAAAAAGAAAATGCCTTTTCTCCTTAAACTCTTTAAAATTCTGTGAAACTGGACTAGGCTGTTGTTGCTACATACTGTGGTTAGGGATAATCTTGGGAAGTCAGTTTTTTTCCCATTTCTGTGACATGTTAGTGAACATATTTTTCACTGCAAATCTTGAGAGCAAGGCATAGGAAAACTTGACAGTTCCTATTTTGAACATTGTTTTCAGCGCAAATCATATTCTTCCTCTTCTATGCAGGTCCTTTTCTGGGGTTTGTTATCGGATAGGAACATGACAGCATAATTTTTTCCCATCTGTAGCATGAGTTGACTTTTCAGGGTGGTTGTCTGTGTGCATAACCTTGGGATGATTAGACCTGCAAATACCAGAGGAACATCCAAAATCATCTGGAGCACATGTATGGTTTGGTTATATTTGCACATGCACCTTGAAAGCAGCGACTCCTCTGAACTTTGAATTGTTTAAAGTGGAGCAACTGGACTTTGTGGGAAGTGGAGAGGGTTCTGCCCTCTATAATCATTTGTGTCACTTATCAAAACCAGAAAAGCCTGAACAGAGAATTTTGGCATGTTCATTGTACTCTGTACTTGGATTTCTAGATAACATTCTCTTTTTTTCTCCGTATAACAAATAAAAGAACAAAGATTTCATGGAGGTACTGGAAACAAGCTTACTTTCATTAAATTTTGCCTATATGACATTACTAGAACAAGAATGAACATTTAAAATATCATAATAAGGTTCAGCCAAAAATCAGATTGGACAGAAAAGCATTACAAGAATTCTTTTTGCTCATCAATGTTATCTAGATTGCAGAACAGAGAGATAAAATTTAGGAAAGAAAGAAAAGGGCAAAAGCCAGAAAGATGATTACTTTTAGTTCAAGAAGGGTATTTAAAAAGATTCAATACAGGGCGCACTAGAAGAATAAAAATTTTCATAGGAAAATGTTTAATGAAAAAATGAAAGAAGATAGCTACCAGGCAATTAATATTTTCATAGGATAAAAGCAATCAAGGCCTAAGGCATTACAAGTTGTATTTCAGCTGGCAGATGGTTCCATTTGGTACATGAAATACTACTGCCCTAAAGAAGTCAGTACCAAGCAAGGCAGTTGTAAGGAATTTAGCTGCAAAGCTTGATACAGCAGTATCCAGGCTCCTGACATTTATTTATTTATTTATTTATTTATCCTACTCCTTACCTGTTAGGTCAGGATTGCATAGAATATCTAATAATGCAGAGGCATGAAATGAAAATGGTGACATGTGTATTTATTTGTCTGTGATCACACCTGGGAGACACATGAATATGATTGTATTAAAGCAAAATGTTGATTAAAATATTTTTACTTTTTGGACTGTCTTGGTTTAAGACAATTCAAGGGGGTGGAAACTCCCAAATGAGTCACCTCTACTTTCTTTAACCACTCCCTTTTCACCAATAAGAAGAGATAAATGTGAGAAGATATAAGTTGAAAAAAAAAAAAAAACCCGGTTTAGTAAAAGATGGAACAACAGGCAAAAAATAAAAGTGATAAACACTAGCTACAATGCTTCTGAATCTCACAGACTTGGAACAAAGAGAAACAAAAATGGTGGACAGCCCCTTCCCCCAAGATGGTGTCCTCCATAGGTGACTATGTGGATGGGGGGAGAGAACAAAGAGAGAGAAGCAACATGGCCACTGCACCTCTGCAACTACAAAACCTCATTCTTCTCCCCAGATAACAACCAATGGGGAACAAGGACAAAACAAAAAGAAAACCTGGAGTCCAAAATCAACCAAATGCCCCTCTTATCGCTCTGACAGCCTGAGCTGCATCGGAAGCTGGAACCTGTGGAGGGATTTCACCTTCTCCTTGGCAAAAGTGGCTTGCAGCTGGCTGGGGTGACCTGGACTCTGTGCCCTCCTGCTTTGACTGGGCACTGCTGGTAGGCTGGAGTGACTGTACAGAGTGGGACTGTTTCATTTTCCTTGGCGTGGTGCTATGGCTGCTTGTCTGCCGTGCGCTCACTGCCTCAGCGCTCCTGGCAAGAACGAGAAGGTAAGGCAAGAGAGCTCTTGCCCTAGCGACACTAACCTTAAAAGAGCAGCACCCCTTCACTGACATCATGTTTCTGGCTGCCAGGTCTTAAGAGATGGTCACAATTTTGGGTACAGGTAGTTATGCAATACAGTAACATTTAGTGTTACCCAGGTCTGGAGGTACTCTGTTCTCATCCTCCTTCTTCAGTGAATGCAGTACTTTGTTACCCTGTCATAAAGGTTAGCAGAATAGTTCAGAATCTCCTAATGCAGCACAGAATGGGCCTGATTGTGCCACAAGATAATACTTAGCACACACCTCCCTCTGTGACAGCCTGGTGCTCACTTGCATGATGGCTGATTTTCAGGGCTGAGCAGGCAGCACAAAGAGCACAAACAGCACAAACTGATCAGATTTCATGATAGTGCTGTGCTTTTGCAGGGACAGATCCTATGTTACTTGCATTGTGAAAGATGCATTATTAATCTCTTCACACCTGGCACCCAGTTACTAATGTAGCATCTGGACACTCAGAGGGCTAATGACCCTAAGATGGCATTCTTGTCTAACTGCGCCACTCTGAGGTCTAGCTGTTTGGCTCAGCCACTGCAGACATCCACTTCTCTGTTCTTTAGTCTCTACAGAGGTTGCATTTAAGTGAAATAAGGTGGCCACAAGATTTAAACATTCCCCAGTTCATATTGTGCAGAGACAATCCTTTAGAGAAATAGTTGAGAGAAATAGAGCTGGCACAGCTTTCTTCAGTGTTTTTGAGCATTTAATTAATGTTGAGACTATTTTTCTTACTGCATTTAATTATTACTACATTTTCTAGATCTTTGCAAAATCCAGTTCTCTTGCCAAGGTGTTGTTTTTTTTGTTGTTGTTGTTTGGTGGTTTTTTTTTTTTAATTTTATTTTATTAATTTTTAATTTTATTTTATTTAATTTTAAGGGATCTGCACTTTCACTCATTGCTGATTTCAGTGCCATTTGTGTGTATGATGACTGAAGCAGCTTTGGGACACTAAACACAGGAACCCAATGATTCACATTTTTCATACTTTTAGAAAGAAATCCAATTAAAAAATATAAACTTCTATTAATTATGCATATACAAAAAAATCAATAAAAGTTCAAGGTGGCCATGACAAAGAATTTTAACTTGTCATTGGGAATTTCTTTTCACCTGCAGAATAGGGTTAGAGTATTGTGGCATGTATCCAGGCAAAGTATGCTTTCCTGAAATAATTCAGTATGCTTTTCTGAAGCAAATTTAAAAAGTGATAAGAAAGTTCTAACAAAAGCTTATTTCTGATTTTGCAAACACAAGCAAATCTTCATGAAAATTAAGCAATCAATGAATAGAAATTTCATCATGTCGCATTTTTGTGCTCCTTAAGAAAATGTATGGTTTAAGTTTTGAATATTCAACAGTCCGTAAAATACCATATTTAAGGACTCTTCTAATACCCCTGAATTATGAATAGTTTTGGGAAAGGTGGCTTGTGGTTTAGAAGGGGAATCTAAATTTGTCAATTCATTCTCCACTGAATTATGTGCTAATATTATTATATGTAATTTGAATATTGTATCTTACTTTGTTCTTTCATTCCTATGATCTGAAGACATTTAAGAAATTATTTTTCATGAAGAAACCTGGCTGAGAATGAAATTTACAGCAGGTGTTGTAAACTCATTTTAAACCACATAAAATAAATCCCAAGTGGCCATTGCTACACACAACCAGGTTTGAATAACATGGTAACGTGTTCAAAAGGACACAATGAATGAATGGCTACAACAAATAAAAATGCCAAAATACAACAAAATAATTGCAAGTGAAGAGGCAGTGTCTTCCAAATTAGGCATCTTGATGGTCCAGGAAGTGAACTTCATCTAGAATAGGTCAGAGTCATTTTGCGGAAGTCTTTCTTTGTTGTTAAAAGCTAATTTGCCAAACTCAGAAGACTTTCTCAGAAATATTTTCAACTGAGGGTGATTAGAAAGGTTTCTGAGGACATTTCAAATGTTCCAAAGAGAATAAAAAGTACAAGCTCCATTTCCCACGCAGTGAGATGAACACACCTTTGCCTTCTATAGGCCTTTTCACAGGTAGGCGAGACTCCAGAGCAAGCAACAAGAAGGGAAACAGTATGTGTTGAGAGAAGGGGATAGAGAGGATTTTGCTCTTGCAAAAGCTGGGGAATGGCTCCTGGCCACTCTGGATGCAGAAGCCTGAACTCTTCATTCACAAAAGGTCCTGCAATCTTGCACAGTTATGATCTGCCCAGATTTTCTTTTGCTTTCCCCTCAACCCATCTAAACTGTGGGGAGCTGGCCCAAGGAGTTGCAAACAGTGGCATCCCCTTTAGTTTTGTTAAATTACTTAAAATGTTTAATTGTGAGGAGCAGTTCATTGTGCTAATAACTGTAATAGTTCTCAGAACTTTCATATAGCTATTCATCTTCAAAGTGTATCACTAATACTATCTAATTGATTTTCTGGTTTTCTTCTAAGACACAGTATTGCAGGCTGTGATCATGCAGACCACCCAAGTAATTATAATTTCTTTGCACTGAATATAATTCCAAAGACAGTTTTTGTTATTTTAGGTGTAGTCTTGCAAATGCTAATTTAATCAGATAAAAGTTAACACTAAAGTGATTAAATGATAGATTTTTTGTTTAAAAACTTCAAGAGTGACATGTTAATAAATCCTTATTGAAAAAGGATTCTTTCATCTAAAACTTGACTATTAAGTACTGAAAAATAGTGTTAAAGGACTGGTTTTGACACAGTCCAGGCACAGGAGGAATATAACTTTTATACTATCAGAAAAATATTTAATTAAATATTCAAAGTTCAGAACAGTCTTTTGAAAATGTTTTCCACAATGATTTTCAGCAGAGCAGTAAGTAGAAATTGGTCCTTTTCACTTAAAAGATGAAGTACAAAAGATGCATTTTGCAACAAATAATTTGGTCAAGATGCCTAATACATGAGCCACTGTTCCACTGACTACCATTTTCTCAATTTTTGATTGTTTTTATTACTCTAGTGATTATTACTTCTTACTTAAGGGACAGCAAGTGGTTAAACTAACAGAGTTAACTATTATTTTCACCCCTTCTCTAAGGTAGTAAGAATTAAATAATAAAAGGCATTTGAAATGGGCAACAGAGCAGATTCCTTAAATGTCTTCTGTCTCCTCTCCCCAGAGACAAGCACAACAAGGTGAATCTCATCATTATTTGTCTTTTCAAGGGCAAAGCTGTGATAGACAGGGCTTAATGTGTATCTTGGTGGAATTGGATTTGATCCTCAGGGCTGGGCCAGAAGGCTGCTTTGTTAGATTTGTTAGATTTACTCTCTCTCTCCTGTGTTCTCTCTCTACCACAAACAAAATTACCTCTTGGAGGCCTGCATCAACCTCAGAATCCTGAGACTATCTCCTTTTCTTGATTTCAGTCACAGCTAAATCTGTTTAAACTGTCGACATGATGATTTGTGGAGAGACAGGGATTAAGCAGAAGGGAGATTAACACAGTTGTCTGTCTTCTTTGAAATAATATACCTGCTGCCAGTAAGGGCATTCTTCAATTTACATAACTTATCTCACAAGGAGGGCTTTACAGTTGTTATTGGGTTGCTTTTTTTGCTACCAGCAGTACAAACTCACCTGCTACCTGCACATTTAAAACCTTGACAATTCCTGTAAGACTGAGACATGTCCTCTTCTTTTCCTAGACAGAACAAGATTTTTTGGGATTTGAGTAGTATGCATTCAAACAGATTATTTAGGAAATATGTATTAAATTCTGCTGGATTAGATATTCAAATACCCTTAAGAAAACACCTACATTCCAGTAGAGTCAAAACTCTGTGAACAATTATTTTGAAATGGAATAATGATCCCTGTTTTTTTGGGTGTGTTTGTTTGTTTGTTTGTTTGTGGTTTTTTGTGTTTTTTTGGGGGGGGTTGGTTTTTTTATTTTTCTGAAAGAAATTGGCAGATTATTTATTATTCTAGTTGTCTAGAAATGTAGAATATTCTAGTTGTCTAGAAAAAAAGCTGTGCAATATCTTCTTTAATATTTAGATAATTCTTAAGAGCAGTAGCTAGAATAACTTGTTCACAATTTTGGTCTTGGCCTTATTGTGGTGGGGAACAAAGGACCGCAGAAAAGAAAGAGGAAACTTTTATCTAAAAACAAGAATAAGAGTATCTATTTTTCTCACACTTTATACCTTTTATCTTTATTCAGTTACAGGGGATAAGGCACAGGGCCTTTTCTTCTGTATATACAAGACTTTTTAAAAGAAACCTTGTTTTGAATTAGGAACTGAATTGTGAGGTACCACTATGCAAGTTAAGGCAAAGCATAAATTTTAGGCCAGAAAATTGATAAATGTACTCTTACAGCCATAGAAGCTGGAAAAGCTGCATATGCAGAAGAAAAAGGAATAATTACGTGGAAAAAAAGACAGCAGCCTCCTAGGTGTGAAACTTCTTATTTTGGTACTTTATATTTTTATGTAAAATCTCACATAAAAGCTGCTTCATGATTGCTGGCTATCGTGCTGTTCTGTTAGGATGAGGACTATGTCATTTTCTCTAGCCGTCCTTCTCTGGGAGTCAATGCATTTGTGAAAACATCTGTTGCACCAGAACTCAGAAAGTTTTTTGTATTACAGAGGTTCAGCTTGTTGTTCAGCACACTGCAGGGGAACGAAGGCAGAGGAACAGAAAGAACTGTTCTTTTCATCCCTCTCTGTGTCTCACTGAAATGCTAAGCAGTTCTTAACATGCTATAAGGTTGGGACTTTTCTTCAGTATGAAAAACTAAAGTAATACGAACAGCTACTAGTGATGACATAAATAAAATGTATGAATGAGACAATCCATTTCTTAACTTGTCTTGTGGGTCTTGCTTTTGAGGTCTGAAGAATTTACCTATTTTTCTTTTCATTCTTTTTTTCAGACATTTTACTTCATTATTATCTTTATGTCTTCAGCTGTATCTGTTAACTGTTGTAATGCATTAAGTGGGTTTATATTGCGTTGTATTGGATTTGTAATGTTTCCCCTGTTCCTCTTGGAAACTGTATCACATGGTTTGGTCCTGCTTGGTGGCATCCAACCCCCACACTGGAATGTAATCCAACTCTGTTCCACTCCCACCTTATCCCTGGTTGAACAGTGGCTTGTCCCTGCCTCTGGGCCCATCCCCCCTGGGAAAAAGCCCCGGGACAGGTGGGGCCTGGCTCTCTCTGGCACCAGTGGGGTTGGGAAAAGAGCTAACATGGCTCTGGACCAAATAAATCTGTAATTCCCCGCCCCGGACAAAGAACAGGCTCTTTCCTTTTGCCATCGGCGGTCGCCTGGGTCTCTCTAAAGAAATACTACAATTAACTATGCCTCAAGAAACATTATTTTCCTGAACTTTCCAGCTAAACCAAGTAGCTGTAAATCATTCATATTTTCAGTCAAAAACTTTCAGATAGGCATCCAAATTTTGAGGTGCTTATATGGCTGGAACTGCATTTTTCAGATTTACCCATTTTTAGCAGAAATTCCAACAGAACCTGCTTTTCCATCTTTGTATTAGCTCCATCTTTAAATAGCTCCTGTGACATGAAATTTTGGTTACTTGACACTTGTAAATATCAGGATTTGTTTGAGGAAATAAAGACGCAGTCTCAGTCCTTATAAATCAAGACATTGAGCAGAAAGAGATTATCCCAGTGAAGAAAATGTGAGGAGGAGTAGGTGACATTATCAGTGACATACACCATTATGCAAGACCCTCAGTGGATTCCATATTCTCCAAAACCACACTAAGTTTCTGCAAGTCTTTGCATTGATTTTGCTACCTTCTGGTTAAGACCAGAACCATTCATGACTATTATTACTTGTTTTACCTATCATCTAGTGCTGGGCTGCTGGTATTTGAGAAAGACTCAGATGTGAAAAGAAAGGCTATGTCTTACACAGGCTTAGAACAGGTATGGTAGAGACAGATAACTTCACAAGAAAGGACACACAATGATTAACAGAGGGAGAATACTTGATGACTAGATCCTTGCACTAAAAGAGATTTGGGCAGCTGTATGTTTTCCAGTACATTCTATCTGTAGTAATTGTAGTTGTTTCTGTAGGTCAGATCTTATTTTTAATTAATTGAATTGCTGATTTGCTGAATTGGATGTTTTTAAGAAGGACAGTCTTAATTCTACCCTTAAAAGGCTTACTCTGAACTAAATAAATTGGTCAGGAAGAATAGGGCATCTCTATAAATTATCTTGGCATTCCACTTATGGGAAAAAAAAATCTGGAAATTACCTTTTATTGCCACAGATACAAGAAGAACCAGAAGTGCCAAAGGGATGCTGAGAAAGGCTGCTGTACTGTCCTTGTCTAGTTTAACCCATTAGTTTATTTACTTTTATTCTTATATTTTCTGCAAAAATTGGAAACCTCTTGACAAAAAAAGTTCATTATTTCCTTTTAGTGTGTGAAATTGTCAGCTGTTGCACCAAATCTATGATGTAAGAGGAATTAATATTGTTTAATTTCTGAAATGTTTATTTTGTGCAGGGTTAGAAAAATACAGAATTTTGTTTATCCTTGCAATATCTAATCCAAAATGGAGACAGAAAAATATTTCCTCTAAACTCATTCTGCAAATTTAATTTTTCACAGTATTCTCTGTGTGAATAAAAAAAATGCATGAATGCCCAGCATGAAGAAGCAGTGGGATTAAATACTAAACAAGTCACCTTACTGTGATTTCATATCAATGGGTTAAACATGATAAACAGTTTATGTATTCACATCAATTTAAGCTGCTGGGTGTATCAGTGGAATGAATACATTTGCTGTTGGTTTTTTTTTGGCTCATCAGTAAATCTAGTACAAAATCTGATGCTATACCAGTTGGATTTATATTGCTGCAACAGACAGAGATTATTACTGATGCCAAGAAGACTGATTTTCTGCTGATTTGATTAGGACAGTAACTGCATAAAGCTACATATTAATATATTAGAACACTGCAGTCCCCTAGAAGCCTGCAGAAGGAAATTTTGTATTGGATTTGGCAAAAAAAAAAAAAAAAAAAAAAAAAAAAAAAAAAAAAAAAAAAAAAAAAAAAAAATCTGTTATTTCTGTATCCTACTGCATCTGCTAGAAAATTCATACAAATTCTTTAATCAGCCTGTTCATGTGTGCTAGGAAATGGGCTTTCCATATTAACCAGGGAAATGTCAACTCAAGGCTATGGGGGCTGGTGCTAATAAGGTTAATGAATAGCTGGCCTGAAAAGCAACAGATGGGCCTAACAGAGCGGGAGCCTTAATGGCATTTGTAATGCCTAGGGTCAACTGCAGTTTATCTTCATTTTTTTCTCATTTAAAATATTCCAACGGAATAATAAAATAAGTTTAAATTTTCCCCACAGGGAGATGAAATTTATGCAGCACTGTTTATTGAATATCAATGTGTTTGGTTATAAACAGAGGACTGCCACACCGCTGCTGGAACTGTAGTTGTTTTATATTTGCATTTGCAGAGGAATTTTTCATTTACCTCATTTAAAATAGTACTCTCTTTTTATCAATAGCTGCTGCAAAACTGTTTTGGATTTTTTTTGTTGTTTTTATTTTTGCTTTTGTTGGTTTTGGTTTTGTTTTGTTTTTGTTTTTGTTTTGTTTTCTGAAGACAGCTAACACAGGAGGTCAATTTATTGCTATATATTGCAGCTGGATAAATAACTATTATGCTAAATATGCATAGAGGAATTGTAAGGGTAGAGTTTCAATGCCTATGTTGTGGTCTCGATCTCTCCCCTAAAATGACAGAATTCATGCTCATTATAATAGAATGTCATATGTTAGAATAGGGTAGAGATGAAAAAAAATATATGGTAGAAATCATAAACATTTCTATATAAAGCAGAAAATGTTTTTGATCAAAATGTAGTTGGATCTAAAATAAATTCTGACCTTGTTGTCCTTCATCTCGGATACATCTCAGATAGCCTTTAATCAGAAGAAATAAACTGCACAAGAAGCAATTGATATAGTCCTCTCTGTTCTAAATACAGGCTCAGTGTGATGTTAAACTATCATTACAGCACATCTACTGCCTGAATTTTGTCTACAAGATTTAAGCTCTAATATCAGCTAAGGCAGTGAAATATAATATTGAGGGAGGTTTTAAGACTTGTTCTAACAGTTTTTTGAATAGGCATTGCTCTCTAGAAAAAACAAAGACTGAATTTTTATTTGGCTTATTACTCCCTCAAATAGCTTCAAGTAAACGTATGGATCCACAGTAGTTTTGTTTATGAAACTCACTTTCATATTTTGTAACCACATGGAAATAGTTAGGAACATATTTAAGTTTGAGGTAAAACTTTTTAAAGCTCTTAATCCTGAGCTGATGCTGCCAAGTTTTCCATATCAAACACTTTTGATCACCCCTCCTCTGCTTCTGTATAGCTCCCTTCCAGTCAGTGTTAAAACTTCCTTTCACTTTAATGGGGGAAGAGTTAGGCCAATACTGTAGGCTTTTGAAAATCTCACTTTATGTGGATTTAAAAAAATATTATTGGATTATTCATAATGGAAACCATAGATTTAACTGTAAGTTTGGGCAGTTCAATGATTTCAAAGTATCTCACCCAAGTTTAGATGCTGGAACATTAGGTGTCCAAGTCAAGGCCAGCCAGCATGCTATTCAAGACAAATCTTCCTACTGAAGTTGTCCAGCAAAGAACAGAAGACACAATTAATTACTTAAGAGGTAATAACTGAATTAATTTTCCTATTCATTGTAAGAAAAAGGATTTCTGTTATGATAATCTTGACATTTTGAGATGCAGGAATCTGCTTTATAATATTGTCAATTTAAGCAGACACAAATGATCAAAAATTTCAGATGTTGGTTGAATTAACAAATAACTTTGTGTATTTCACTTAAAGAATATAATATTCCACACACATTATAGAACGTTTCAAAGACAGTGTCCTGGAAGAGACAATAATGTATATCTGAATAATTTACTAATTGTCCTACTATTTCTTTAAATTTGCCAAAAGTATGAAATGTATTACTGAATAATTTATGTAATGAATTTCACAGAATTTATCAAGTAATATTTAATCTGATTTTCTCACAGATAGCTATTGTCTGGAGTAAAACTTATCATTTAATTTCAAGACCAGAAACATTCTAATGGCGTAAATCTGCATATCGGTTTGTGATAGAACTGTACTGCTTATTCGTCTGGGATAGTACTGTACAGTTGCAATTGCATAACTAATTGCAAGTTATGTAGATACAGCATAGAGGAGTGGAATCTACTCACTTTTCCCCTGAACACCTGAAAACTTATGTGCCTATTGAAAAGGTGATGTTTTAATATTCTTTCATGTTTACTACTAGCCAGTGACAACAAGTCTGTTCCAAGTTTGGTTTAATATAAAGCAGTTCCACTTGAGTTGTGAAATTTGAATTGCTTTGTTCCCTGATGTATCTTAAAAAGTCAGTTTTATTTAATTGTACAGATGACATCTACTTTTTCCTACCTGAACCTTCTATTTTGGGAGTACTGCCTGTCCTCTAACTCACATGAACATTTCCTTTATTTGAATTATTTTGAGTCTGCACAAAGCAGTTTAATTCATTGAAGGAAGAAACTAAAACTTTCATGTTAAATTGAAGGTTGGGTACAATGTAATGGTCGTGTACTTCTGAAGTTCTAATTGCATTCAGCATGAGTTTTGGGAATTTTATAGGATAGCTTTATATTTATCCTGCCTGATGACTTTTCAGGAGAAGAAAAGACACATTTTTTTGCTGATGGTAATTGTTCAAATACTAAATTTAAAAATTTGCACTCATTGAGCTGTGTCTTCTTTCATTATTTTATTATTATAGATGGCAAAGACTACTTTTGTAAGCCTGTTAGGTGGTAAGTTTCAGAGAGAATTTCAAACTTCCAACTCCAGAAAATCAGTTGATGAGACGAAAGGATAACCAATTTGCTGAAAAAGAATGTAACCAATTGCTATCTAGTAAATAGTTGTAATATTTTTAAAAGATAAGCTTTCCTTTTTTTTCCTTCCCACCCTCTGCCCTGATAGCTTTATGATTACCTAGAACTCTGCATGCATTAATTTAATGTATAAATGAAGTGTTTAGTCCTCTGTGTACTTTTTTGTAGTTCAAATCTGGAAATTGTTTAGCATTAGAAAATAACATTGCCATATGGAAAAATATAATGCTAATGAAATCTGATAGATGGCACTGTTGGATTGTTGATGAACCATGAGCCTGACTCCTATGTTACTAGTATTCAGAAGGATGTTATTGCTTATTGAAGAACTGTTACTTTAGAAGCTCGATAGAAACGCTTTTATTTCAGCCTGTATTTGCTCGGTAGTGGGACTCAATGTACTGGTCTGGTTGTTGGTCTGTAGATCTCTCCTTTATATTTATTCCAGGGTATCTCTATATCCCCATTGCTATGCTTGTACTAAGGTATGTGGGTGTTTCTTACCTCACACAGCTTCTGGTTAGAGCAGAGATTTTGGGAACAAAAACTTTGATTCTTTCTTCTTTTTGTTATACATCAAAGCATTAAACATTGCCTTACACATTCCTTTTGTACTCCATTTATCCTTTTCTTTGAGGTCTTAAGAATGACAACCACCTCCTGTGGGATTGCTGGTACTAACAGATGAATTGACTATGATTATCTGAAGCAAATTAAAGGCTAGCTTGTCTAGCTTTTGCACTAAGTTAAGATCATGTAGGAGTCTCCTTGGGTGCGTGGCTGGATGGGACAGGTGGTGACAAAAGATTTCTGGATTCAAGGCTGGTCTTAGAGTATGTAGTTTATCGCATAGGTCGTGAGTGAAGGGGCCCTGCTGAGAGCTGCCAGCCGCAGCTCAGGGCAGGCCCATGAGAGAGAGAAAGGGAGCTAGGACAGAACAAAAGGGGGGCAAAGTCTGGGAGTGAAGAAGAAGAGCTAATAGCGTAGTAGAGAGCAGAGAGGAAGAGAAGAGTGCAGAGACAGAGCGAAGAGAGCAAAGTTCCCGTTACAATACATTAAATCCTTTTCCATATTCTAATCTGCACTAACCAGTCTAGTACAAGATACAAATCCTATAGCATTTACACACAGACTATAAGAATCATTACATTACCCTATGTGTTACACTTTAAACTCTAAGAGTTTCTTTTCGAACCCTTCTTGCCAAGCTAGCAGGGTCTGCTCTGACCCTTGGACTTTAGGTAAAGAGAAGGGCATTGTTAAATCAAGGGAGGATTACCTTCAGCTGGCCATACCATTGTTTTCCAGATATTCAGTAACAAGGACTTCTCAGACATCAAAACTTGCTTTCAATCCTATTTCACTTTTAGGTTTCATATTCTCAAAATCTCAGCAGTCATATTTATAAGGCTTTCTAGTTTCATCCTTCCCAACAAGATCAGACAAATGCAAAAGCACTGCTGGAACTAGTCCAGGTAAATCCATTGGATTTAATTTGAACTAAAACCTAATGCAGCTTTTGCAGGAATATTAGAATGCGAATTTTCTTGATGTATTATCTGACATGCAACTTGGACTATAACCAAAAAAATGATGCCAAACAATGAACAGCAATGCGATGATTCATCTATCCTTAAATATATAGCAATGTTGTTGAGTAAAAGCTACATTAAAGAGTTAGTTTATGCACAAGAGGGATTCTGTTATTGAAAAATCTTCATACGAGTTGTGAATTCTATGATTGTTATGGCCAAAACTAAAGCTAGACAGAGACTTGTTGAACATCTGCTTTGCAATATTCATTCTGTTTGTGCTGTGTCATTTATTCCTACTCTTCCTAGCACTACAGTGAATAAAATTCCACAATAAACTTTAGCATTATTAAATAGTTGCTCAAGTTTTAAAATTGACTACAATTGAGAAGTTTCTGTGATTTCAAATAATAGTGGATATACCTAAAATCAGTAAATGCACTAATCCACCTCAGAAAATCTAAGCAGCCCACTGAAGGATGTAATGGGTTTGGGAAGGTTATATATGCTATAACTGCATAACTTGAAATGTATCATGCACTACTACAATTTTACCTTATGATAATGAAAAAATAAATGTGACAAAAACATTAATGATTATCTTCTTTCAGGTCTGAGGTATATGGGAAATATGGGGACAGCTCTTCCCTATTGTAAAGAAAAATTGAAAGAAAAATATAAAGCAGAAACTATCCCTGCAAATTTTCTCCTGGAATGCTTTTCTCCCTTTCATTTCTTCAAAAAGCAAAAGGTTTATTCTGCTGGGAAACAATTACAGGGACTGTAAGAACTCTGAACTTGAAAGCTGTTGGGAAGACCAGGTATGTCTGTGATGGTCCTTTGCCTGAACATTTTCCCTATGTACTGAGCACCTTTTGTTCTCTGTCAGCAGAACATCAGCCAGATTGTTCTTGCTTGGTAGCAAGCAGCTGGATCCAAGGCCTTTGAGTGTTAAATGGTTTTAGAAGTCCATGAAGGTGTAAATGGGAAGAAAGCACTATTGTTTTCCTGTGAGACAGGGAATGTGATGCTACAAATCTTGTTTTAAGTCGAGGCGGCCTCCTGGCCTGTGCATTTGGCCTTTGGTCACATGCACATTTTTGGGTATACACAGTCCCCTGTGTGAGAGCTGGAGGATTAAGGTATACAACAATTTCTGCCAAGGTTTTTCCATTTTTTGTCTATATATCCCTTTATACAGAACTCTTAGGGGAATGAACTAATACTCAGTTATTTTAATAGATATTAGAGATAAAAAAAGGATGCTAGTTAAGTGCGGGAATACATCTGAGTGAAGTACAATTTATTTGCTTTGAGTCAAGTCACCTAGAGAGAAGTAAATGTTATTTCAGTTAGAAGTATTTGTGCAGAAATAGAATATGCCTATTATTTATGTCTTACAAGCATTTCTAAATTCATGGTTGCACCAAGTTATCAGGCTTTTCCAAGAATACAAAGGACTGCACCTGATTCAATGATTCTATTCCAAGAAAATCCTCTAACGGTACTGCATGATATAGCAAAAATTCGTTTATAATGGAAGGTTTGAACTTTTGATGAAATGAAAAATAGTTTTGCTGATGAACTTTGCTCCTTTTATTTCACGGGATATTTTTTACTCAAAAAATAGTGTTTAATAGAATAAAAATGGATTATTCAGGGAACATCCACTGCATGGGGTATAGCTCCTTAATATAAATTTTTCGTAGATCAGATTTGTTCTTAAAAACAAAACCCTGAAAAAAAAAATCCTGAAAAAAAAAACCCAAAAACCAATTACATAATTTATGAGTTTGGTGGTTTGAAGATGTATGCTTTTAAAAAAGTAGTCTGAGAAATGCCAGATTGTGTCTGTTCTTCAACTGTGTAATTAAATTCCAAAAATGAACTCTCGTAGACAAAGATTTTAATCTCCACAAGCACATGTAATAGATACCTCTCACCTGAATGTATTCTAGATGACCAATTGCACCATTTGAAAGGCACTGATGTCTCAACTGCTTCCATAACCAGATGCTTAATGTTCAGGAAAAAAAAAAATTAGTAGTAGATTTAAAAAAAAATCTACTCATTTAGGCAGAGTAAAACAGATTCTAGGAGTAATTGGGGACTACTTCTCTACCTGTAAGAATTTATCAAGGCAATTTTTTTGCCTAATGATCCAGCCATGGTTGTAAATTATAGCACCATTGTAGCTTCAGCTTGCTTTTGTTTCAGCAAAAAAAAGAAAAAAAAAGTGTCTTAGTTAGAAAATTATCTGGTATTTAAAACTATGTTTTAGTAATTTTAAAGATTTGAATTATATTTACTTTCAATTGATATCTCTATTTGTCATCTCAAAAACATTTTATCCTTCCCTTGAAAACAGATAAGGCTTGAGATGTCTTTGTCCTGTCCCTTAAAAAAGGGAAAATGAGCTTTCCAGTATCTTACGTCAGAAACTCAGACGATTTACAAAAGATTGCATGTAAGAAATTCTATTCAGAACTTCATTCAAATAGTCATGCAAAAGTTTTGCGTACATAACTGAAAGAAAATGGGAAACTTAATATCAACATAGTAACTGTCCCACTGCATATGAATGAATAGGGTAGAAATGACAAATACATGGTAGAAATCATGAACATTTCTAGATGAATTTATTGAATGAAGATATTTTTGTCAAAAATGAAGAGAGAAGCTCAAAAGATGGTGAAGTTTGATGGTCCCAGGAACATCTTTCTCTGTTGAGGACATACAAAGCTGTAAAGCACCTCAGTGAGAAACACAGTGGAACTGTTAGAACAACAAATTAGAATTAGGTACAAAGAAATACATTTTCATGATTTGAGCCTTCTACAAAACATAATTGGTCCTTTTTCTTACTGAAGGAAAGTACTGAAGGTTGGATGTGAGACAGCTTCTTACAAAACTCATGATTTTGGGAGGATGAGTATCCAAAAACTTGGCTATTCTAATATACACTTGATTTGAAGACTATCTTCCCCTTGAAAAATATGAAATGCAGGAAAAAAATTCTTGCTATTTTAACATTGTAAGCCACTTGAATGAATATAAAAAGTACATCTACTGATTACTTATCTCAGAAGTAATAGAAATAATTTGTCAGTGGCAAACTATTCTGAAAAATTATCAGCAAACATTGTAGACTAAAACATTACCACTTCATTTTTTCCTCTTAGGAATGCACACAAAAATGTATGAAAAAACTTTAAAAAATTACTTTGGCTAATCCATGTTCATTTACTAACTCATCATTATTAAAAAAAATGTGTATGATAAACATTTGCAGAAGACATAGGTTTGCAAAGGCTGAAGCTTAAAATAAAGCCCTCTATTACTCAGACAGAATTGAATCAGACATAGCATCACACTTCCTTTGTATTTCTAGATTTTTTTTTTTTTTTCTTTCTACCTTGATGTTTTAGTGTCTACTTTCCCACTGAAAATCCAAGGGATACAATCAATTCTAGAAATAAGAAATAAATTTAGATTTTATTATTAAACATAAACTGCTATGGGATTGAATGATTAGCATTAAGAATATTCAGATGGATGTTTATTCTAACCTTGACACATGCTGAAGTTCATTTTAGTAAAATTATTTAGATATGGATTAGAAGATTTCTGCTTGTGATATGATTGGTTGAAACAATAGAAAAAGTTGCTGAAAAGTTCCATGTTAATATTTTTTTAGAAGGAATAAATAGCCTTTGTGTAAATATTTCTCATTTTCTCAATTGTTTACTTCATATATTTATACATTTATACATTTATACATTTATACATTTATACATTTATACATTTATACATTTATACATTTATACTTAGTGATTTTTATTTTAAAAATATGATTATAAATATAAATTTTGCCCTTTATTCAGGCCTAATAAAACCACTTAGTTATTAAAAATAGTTTTCAATAGAAATCTTAGAAAAATATACCATATCAAAACATAAATAATCTTTAAAAATAGGTGATTTTTTCTGTGAAAAAGGAAAATATATTAAAAATATATTTTAAAAAATCTTCCAAGATTTTTTCAATGAAAATATATCATCTCATTGTAATTAACCTCACAATGTGTCTTTTCAATAAATAGTTATGCTTCAATTTTTATTATAAGGAAATAATCTATTGTATAATGTTTCATCTCAGGATTCAGAATTAAGAAGGATATATTTGCTGAGTAGTAATACTTCAAACTCTGTTACTTTTTCCTTTTTAAGCCTTTTATGACTTTTCCATAAGAAAAAGAAAACCACAATTGTTGAATAATAAGTTATGGTCCAAAACAGAAACTCATGCATGACTAAATGTTTGACACAAATTGTCTTTTTCTCTCTCTCTCTCTCTTCCCCCCCTCCCCACCCCCCGCCCCCCCCCCACCTAATTGACAACTGTCTTGAAGCTAAGGGAATATTCTGTAGGAGAAAATGGCTGTGCAACAGTCCAGGTTCCCATCACTCCCATCACCCATTTGTGAGTCAGTTCCTGATCCGTGCTTTGCAATAAAACATTTAGTCACTTTTCTCCCAAAGTTTTACCAAGACAGGTTTGATTTTGGTGTAAGTAATGACACTATTGAGTGGCAAATAATCACTATGACTCCTGTGAAACCTAAAAGTCAGTAGTTTCTCATAGGAAGGCTGACTGATGCCTTCTCGTTTGTGCATCCAGAAAAAGCACCAATTATTCCCATTTGCACATTCATACGCATACACTTATACTACATCTTCTTTTGGAATTAGAAGACTACAGCATTAAATTAAAGCTTAAGAGAATTAACTAAAATATTAATGAAACAATGTGGCATGGGATCAAGATAAATGTAGAGGGTTTTGAGATGGAATGAATAGACCCATGGTGAAAGTGAAGGAGGTAACATTAGTGTTACTAATGGGAGACACTTTGGGCTGAAAGATGCTGAAGAAAAGTGGTCCTAGCCTGGGAATTGTGAAAGACCTATAGGACAAAGCAGGTCAGGGATAAGATTTCAGGGTTGGAAGGAATAGTATCTTTGGGAGCAAGAAACTCAATCCTAGCCTGGCTTGAGTTGTCTGTAACCTACAATCCAACCCTGGATTAGGATTGGTGTTAGAGCAGGTTGTTCAGAACTTCCTTGGTCTTGAAACATTGAATCTGGACACTTCTCACCTGGATGTGTTGTGAGGTAAAGATGAGAAGCCTCTTCTCTCCTGTGAGGGACTGTAATTCCTCCCTTACTGTTCAGCATCCCAACATGTATGAGCACTTAGCACTGCTGTTCCTCTAGCCTTGCATGGTTTCTTTTGCTAGAATAAAAAAATACCTTTAGTTAGAATTTCATAGAAGTTTTGCAACATTAAAAAATACCAAAATAAACCCCAAATGAAAATGTTTCACTAAACTTCACCAGTAAAATGTCTTACCTTTCTAAGAAAACACATATTAAATCTCCTAAAGGGAATTGTATTGAAATAAAAGGTTTGACTTCCATGTTTTTGAAAGTGCAAGAACAGAGGTGATGGCAAGAAGCTGTAATAGCTGTCAGGAGACTAAACTACACTAAAGACCCCCAGATTCTATGAAATATCAACAGACACTGAATGAGTCATGGCAAAGCTGACAGATACACAATGCAAGCAATTTACTGATTATCTGGTCAAGATAACAAAACACCTGCTGCTTACTAAAGTCCACTAGCTATCATCATTAGAGGAAAAAAAATCAAAATGTTCTCCTCATCTGCTTCTATGTATTTTATTTTATGATACATTTATCCATAATTTTCACTGAGATATATCTAAAAGCAATTGTATACATGCCTTTTTGCATACAGAGTGACACAAATGAAGATTACTTAAACTTGCTGTTCTGAGAAAAGAAGGCCTTTAAAAATCTGTTTTGAATAAGCTCCTCTATATAGAACCATTTTAAGTCTTTGATGTGCCTCTTTTGGAGATATCATGGTACATTTATCATAACTTAAGTGAAAAGTGTGCTTATGGGTTTTTCTTTTAAAAAACAAAATTAAAAGAGAACAAAGAAAGGGCTTAAGAACATTCATAGGTTAGATTTTTGTACCCACATTTATTTCAAGTCACACTTCTGTCCATGAATCTGAGTGCTGCTGGAATTCTTTTAGGACATTGGTCTGTACCTCACAAATGAATGAAGATATCAACATCTGGACAGTGTTCAATGAGTGTGGAAATACTTTACTTTGATATGTTTAGAGTAGAAAGCATAGGAAAAAAACCAAAAAATTTGCTTGCATGAGTAGAAACTGAAAATGCTTTTTCACCTTGAATATGACTGGTTTTTTTTATAAATGAAATTTTTAGGAAACTGTTTAGCCCAGCCTCATAGGGTTGTTTTTCTATTCTGATTTCTTGTTCCTGGTGTGGTTTGGTGTGGTGTTTGGGTTTTTTTGGGTGGTTTTGTTTTGTTTTTTTTTTTTTTTTTTTAACCTGAATGAATTGGGTGGCTTCTGATATCTTTCTAATCTAATAGAAAGTCCTGAAAGTCAGCCAGATTTAAGTGTTTTAGAGACAGTGAGTTGCATTCTACTGTTTGGGGGAAAAAGTATCTTGTGAATGTGTGTATCTGTGACAGCATGTGTCAATTGCTTGTGACTCTTCCTTTGCAAGCCATTGTGAGTTATTGTGAGATAGCTGCTACATCCAAAATGGACCCACAAATATTAACTGAGAGAATCACAGGGTATGAGGTTGGATTAAACACTTAAATTTTTCTCTTTTTTTCCCCTATAAAATCCCTTTTTAAATTGTGGTAGTCAGAGTCTTTCACCAAAATTATAAAACTTTTTTTTATTAGAATTACTTATTTAAATATGGTTGTAAATATGAATTACTTTATGCACTGAATTTTAGCTGTTCTCTTGAGTTGTAGCTTGTATCGATGAAATTTGAAATCACACTGATTTTAAGAACAATTAAAAATTATCACTTAACTAGTGAACAGTAGAATCAGAGAATAACAGCATTCTTGGCTTTTATGGTGTGATCAATATGATAAAAAACAAGGGCCCCTAACTGTTAATTTTCCATAGGGGAGAGTACTGGTGTCACTGCCCAGGTGCTCACAGTGGGAGCTGTGGGATTGCTTGAGTAAGGAGAGGATGGGGTTGCCCTGAGAGGATCTGAGCCAGCTCCAAAAGAGACCTGCCACTAGCCAAAGCTGGGCACATCAGCAGTGCGGGTGGTGCCTCTGGGATAGTATGGTTAAGAAAGGGTAAAACCAGCTCTGTGTCAGCTCTGAAAGAGGAGTGAGAAAATGTCACACAGCCATCGACATACCAAGGTCAGAGAAGGAAGAGAAGGAGCTTGAGGCTCTGGAGTAGAGATTTCCCTGCAGCCCATGGAGAGATGCCTGTGGAGCAGGTTTGTCCTGAAGAACTGTAGCTCATGGCTGGATCCACACTGGAGTAGGGGAAAAGTGTGAGATGGAAGAAATAGCAAATAAGAGCTTTAAGGACTGCGCCATTCCCTGTCCCCCTGCACCACTCAGGATGGGAAGATGCTGAAATAAAGGAATGGAGATGTGAAACCAGGTGGGAGAAAGGTATTGTTTTAATTTTCATTTTTGTTTCTTGCTACATGAATCTGTTTTGATTGGCAACACATTAACTTCCCCCTAGTCTTTATCCTAGTTTAAATCCTTGAGCTTTTTCATCCTGTTTTCTCCACTGTGCTCCTGGTGAAGAAGGGTGAAGGTGCGTCTGGGTGGGCAGCTGGCAGGTACTGGTCATTGTCAACCCACTGCAGGAAGTAATGTCTTCAAGGATTTCTTCTAATGTTTCTGTAATTGATGTGGTTTAGCCCTGGTTACTTGTGCCTAATTCTTAAATTCAGCCAATAGCGTGGAGCAGTCTTCCCACGTTTGGAACACACTGGTTAAAGATTACATATATAGGCAGTGTGATGGGTGAGGTCTCTTTCTCTTGGCAGTGTTCAAAGTTCCTTAACACCTACCTGTCATTATAACTAGACCTCACTGACTACTTCCTTGACTGTCATGGAAATTTTAGATGCATCAAGAATGAAAAATTAGCATTAATTTACAATGAAAATGCTCTTTTTCATTCCCCAAATGTGTTAGTGGGATTTAATATAATTCTATCTGCAGCTGCAAGCAGAATCCCTTATAATGGTTGACTCTGCAGCTGGGTTTTGCATGCCCTGTGTAGAAGAGTTCTTACAGAGTTGCAATTGATTTCTTTAAAGATGATCATGTTTTTTGGCACACAGTTATGGAAAATGCAAACTGGCTTTTTGGTGTCAATGTGGTTACAACTAAATAGGTACTGTTGAATGCTTTTATATGCTGGCACAAAGTACTTGGTGTAGTGCTATTGTACTTGATTCTGTGTTATTCCTGTCTTGGCAGTGTCCCTGTTCTATCAAAACAGGTATATATTGCAGGTTAAAAAATGCAGTTTCTAAAACTGACTTCAGTGAAAAGATTGTCTTAGATAATGTGGCCTTTAGTTTACTTCCACAGGCATTAAATGCCTCCCCAACACAGGTGTTACCTCATTTGTAATATGGTATCTCTATTATTCATATTACAGTACTGCCCAAGAGCCAACAGAGTTTTCTTTGTTCCAGATATGAATAACAGTCACTCACTTGAGGAGCTTTTAGTAGGGATTGCAGAGGCCTTAGGTACCATATAAGAAGTATGACAAACTGTCCCAATCTGAGATTCACTAAGAGCCCAGTGATATGTCCCATCCTTCACAATAAGCTGCCAGTTAGTCCACCTTACACTGCTGTGAATATTCAGTCCAATTCCACAGCCAAGAGCAGGAAAATGTGTAGCACATACATTGTGGTGGCATTAGTAGATGTTCTGTTCTGTACTCTTTATTGGTTTTTTACTCTATTTTAAAATAGAAACAAATACATGTACATAGGTAGACAGTTTAAACTGAGAATATGTTTAAAGGAATTTCTTCCTGTTTTCTGTAATCAACAGGAATTCTGACATTCATTGGCTAATATTTAAGCAATGTAAAGAGCACAATGATGTATTTCTGACATCCTGGATTTAAAAGTAATACACTTTAACACTGAAATATTTTTCTTTGCCATTCTAACATGAACAGTTATTAATATTCTGGAAAAGCACATCTGTTCAAATTTGGACAAATACATAAACAGGATTTAAAAGGCGAGAATTATTGATGTCAATAAAGAAATTCTTCATCAGTGTTACCTGACTATTTATAAATCTCAGTAATCATTTTCAAAAGTACTTTTCAGATAAACCACCTAAATTTAGGGTTGAATTACCTTCTGCCATACTGGAAACACAGAAGAGATCATTCACAATTTTTCACAACTTAAATTATTATTTAATGGAGAATGCACAAGATTGAAAGCTTTTTTACACATTCTCCTGGGCATATTGATAAATCATGCAAGTAGTTTTATATCCTGTAATTTTCTACAGTGCATGTAGAATCACCTTCAGTTTAATTTATTTTTTTGCAATTAAAAATTTCATTTTTCTTAATGGTTAAGTATTTCTTTCTCCTTGTGATATATGTCCTAAAGTTAATTTGTGTTAAAAGATATAAAGTGTAATGCAATCTCTATAAGTTTTGTTTTAATCCCGTATGCTAAGAGTTAACTCAGAGGAAAGTAGCTCAGAAAAGGTACAGGAATTTCTCTTGCCTGAAAAGACATGGGAGGGACACGAGATAAAAATGATTGGAATTACCAGAAAGGGAGACCCAAAAATGCCTCTGCCGGGAAACGTTAGAAAAGGAACAATGACAACGGAAAAAGGAGATGAGAGCCCAGAGACCCAGATGATTACATCAGATCAATATCTAGACCGTCTCCTCTTGAAATTAACATCTCCACACCACACCTGGACCCAACAATTAATGGCATTGTCCTTTCCCGCTGCCCTATTCAAACTCTTAGAACTGGAACATGAATGTTTAATGAAGATGCCTCGGAGGAAGGACCGTCAAAATCCCAAGTTTCTCTCAGCGATCCAGTGTATAAAAAGAGGCTGCTGCAAGCCAGAAATGTGAACTTGGGGGATAACAGACTGGCAGAGTGTGTTATCAATTGTTCACCCAGCAGCGACCCCGGGCTCCACGCTGTCCTTTTAATTGTGGCTGTCCGAGACTGTCATTCTGTCTCTCAATAAAATTCTAAATTTTGATTTCTACAATTTGGTTTATCGTATTTATAACACTCCTCCTTCTGCATAAGGTTAGTGGAAGTAACGGTTTTATCGAAGAATGACAGACATCCATTCTAAGGTGAGGAGTTACACCTAATAATGGCTATTTTACATGCAACTTTATCTAAATTTTCTTATTCATGATAGCAAGCAGAATAACAAGAATAACAGGGTCTTTTACAATAGCTGTCATAAAAACTGCTAGCTGTTAAGTTAATCAAGGAGAAGACAGAGAAGAGTTCTGAACATGGTTCAAGTGCATGGAAAATTTGAAGTAGAATTTTTTTATCAATTGTCTTTGAAAATGAAGGGTAGGGGGTAGTACACAAGATTTCTGTTGAGTAGCTAACTGAAATACTAATTTTTTTTAGTTTGGTCTGGTTTTGTTCTAGTTTTGTTTGGGTTTTGTTTTTCAAAATAATAATCTGTAGTTTGACTGATTTTTTAAAGAAAAATATTTGACTGATTGTCTTGGTTTTGAAAGACAGTTGTCTGCCAGGGAAAGCGAGAGTTTCCCTTGGAATGGAGAATGTAAACTCCCTTCCTTCCAAATTATGATAATTTTGCAATTGGGGCTTTCAGGTAAAGATATGGGAATAGTAGTAACAGTTCTTTACTATGAATACATTAAGGGAAAAAAAAAAAAAAAAAAAAAAAAGGCACAGAAATAAAGAAAAATCCTGGAAAACCCCCTGACAGAATGAATTAGGGATACAACCTGAATCCCTGTTGGTCAGGGTGTTGGAAGCAGTCCAAATAAGTCCTCCTGGAGTAACAGATGTGGTTCTATGGAGTAGAGATGGTCCTGTAGAAAGTCCAGTGGTGATGAGATGGGGCTGGTCTTCCTCCAGAAATCCAGTGGAAAAAAAACAGGATCTCTTGTGTCCTTCAGTCCCAGTGTTTATCTAGCTAGGAACAGTTGGCTCCTCCCCCACTGGGTGGAGCATCTCACAATGGGATGATGGAATGTTTCATGTCATTGGTAGGCCCTAATGGCCCATTATCAGAAGATGTCCCCCTGAAGGATGGAGGGGTGGTGAAAGAGATAAGAAACACTGCCCCACCTGGATTTAATGGCTGGGCCATTATCGGAAGGTAACTCCCCCCTGGAGTTACAAGAGATAAGGAGAAAACATTTCGCCAACAACTTTCAACAGATTAAATAGAATACACTTTTTTTTTTGTTATATAACCGAAGACACTGATTTATTATTCTTCACTTAAGAGTTAAATATTTTGTGAAGACCTGATAAATCTGTTGATAAGCAATACAAACCTCAAAGCAGTGACACTTATCAATACCCTAACATGTTTAATTTAAACTGTTCAAAGGATGTTCTGCTCTTGATGTCTATGTTGAACATGAGAGTAAGGGAACTACTCTCATTCCCTCCTTTCTTTTTAGCTCCAGGTTGGTTGAACTCTTACTGTGTTAGAGGGGTAAATATTTTATGATAAACCAGAAGTAAATGTCAGATGATGTGTTTGTGTCATGTAATCCTTCTCTATCAAGTCATAGTTTTCTATAAGATTAAGGGAGGATTCATATATCACTACTTCCTTATCTGGTGATTGACTGAAATTGGTTAGAGAACATTATTTCTTCTTTCCCATCACATTACTCATTGTTAAGCAGTGATATGTTTTGTAAGCCATGGATTGTATTTGAATCAAAGTGCACAGCACATTTTATATTTCCGTGAGCTATAAAACAAAGCCCTAGGAGATCATATTTTATATAAAGTCTGTCTGGTGAAACAAAGTTTCTGTCTATTAATTAAATGCCAGTGATTTGACTTTGAGTAAGAATATATGGATTTTGCAGGCAATGATAGTAACCTGCCAGGTCAAGTGATATAATAGTAACAACAAAATGCTTATTTTTTATGGAGGTATTTAAACATGCTTAGGTAAAAAGAAATTAAGAAACTCAGTACCATTATAACATACATACAAATACTTTTTATTCATTTGTGTTAGGTTTCATTTTCTCTTTATTTAATTTTTTGCAGTAGGATGCTGAAGATAAAGAGCAAACTCAGGCAATGCATAGTATGCATGTGCAAGAGCCTCAAAGGGAGAATTGAGAACAGAACCTCACTGACCTTACCTGGCATTTTGTCAGAGATTCTCTTGGGTTTGTTTAAGAAGCACAAACAAATTTCTAGTTTGTTTGAGCTTTTTTTTTTTTTTTTTTTTTTTTTTTTTTTTTTTTTTTTTCTCTGAAGGCAGGTGAAATTCTTAATTTAACCATGAAGTTAAAGCACCATGAGCTCTTCAAAGAGCTATTGTAATAATACTGACAGGGAGGGTAAACTAATCTTCAGATAAGCTATCATCTATGATGGGTGCTACTTGCTTCAGCTCAGAAAGGAAGTTAGAACAAAGAAGAATTCCACAAAATAGAACAAAATCAGGTTTATACACACTTCTTCGACAAAGTATCCTCTTGTACTCCTTAAGGAGACTGCCTTTTGTGCTTTTCTACAAAAAGAAGTTGAGAAGATTCAGTGTAAATGGCACTCAAGATGGCTTCTCTAACTTCCTAATATACAGGGAATCCCTGATCAGTTTCAGAACATATATTTTAAATACTAAAGTAGTGGCAGACTACCTGATTTACTGTACCAAAGGAAAAAAAAAGAAAGAAAAATATTTTGTGTAAGTATACAACATACTTTTGACAGTTGGCCAAGCAGAGTTCATATAATTCAACTTCTGCCTGTATTCAGGCTTATTTGAGTGCCCTTGCCTATAGCTAGCCTGCTAGTGTATGAAAGTGTAAAGAATTTCTGGTTTTGTTGTCCTTTCTGGGGGAACAGAAAAATCACAGATTTTGTTCCAATATAATGTTGGATCCATATTTTTCCTTTGTAGACACTCAATCAGACCAAGCATATAGCAACAAAAAGAGATTAGGGACTCTTAAAAGTTCAAAGCTTCAGATAGTTGACTTTTCCGATGGGCTAAAGCTGTACTTCATAAAAGGTTTTAAATACATGAGAGCTCTCAACTAAGTCAGAGAGTTTATATATACAGCTGCAACTGCATCTTGTTTAAGATTTAACAATGTAGGGCTTCAGTCGGAATCCAGTGGTAAAATGAAGATGCATAGTCATAATTTTAATACATCAGCCTTCCAAATCTACAGCCAAACACCTAAGAAAGTCTTATTTCCACAATGTACATTAGGATAATTCTAGCAGATCCTAATGAAAAAGAATGTCTGAGGTTAGTATTAGTACCCCATGGGGTGAGAAGCTCTAAATCGCTGCTTTATAGAAGAGCAGTATGTCCCTACACAATGTCACTGCAAGGTTTCCAATCAGGAGAAATTAAGATATATTAGTTCTTGTATAAACAAGATGTTGTTTAATCAGACAGTTCCAGATTCTGATGGATATTTGTGTTGCACTGCATGTGTTTTTCTGAATAGAACAAATCCCAAGCTAGTCTGCTCCACAGCACGCAGAATACCTGAATCATCTTGTGTTTGTGTGTAGCTACAACTTCCCCTGCATTCCCAGTAGTGCTTGAGACATGGATGTTTGTTGATGCATTCTGTTTGGAGCACACTAATTTGAGATGAGTTTGGAAATTAAGGGTTTAATCTTCTCATCTAGCTGTTGTTAATTTTTTTCCCTAGAATGGCTACAGTATAAATATATATTCCATAAGTAAAGGGACTGTTGTTTTTCAGAAGGAGGTTCTGAATTAGACAAGCAGGAAAGTTATTAGGAGCAGGATGGTTTCACTTGGGAAAGCCTGCAGCTGTTGTCTGACTTCTGTTGTTAGACTTTTTCTAAAGGAAAACCTGAGGACTTTCAGAAAAAAAAGAGGTGATTAAATGTTGGGTTTTGGATTGGATGAAAGACAAAGGATGTGTATGCAGCCTGCTGAAGCTACAGTGTAAATAAACTGTTGCTTCAAGACATGGGGACTGATGAATACAAATATAAGAGTACTGTGGAAAATACTCTTACAGGATACGGTACTGAAGATTAGGAGTCCTAAAAATGGCTTAGTTAAGAGGTTGTAAAATTTTGGTTTTAATCTTGTCTAAGAATACTAAAAATATCCATCCAATCAGTCTAGTCTTCAATTTGCTATTAACAATTTAATATCTGATAGTCCTTGGTTTGGAAACTATGTTTTGGGGGCTGGTACTGGAAGCTAGATCTGCATAGTCTGTGCATTACCTTTTATTAATTTCATTCCTTCCAGAAATGTGGAAAAAAGTTGTAGCAAAAAGATAAGCTATTTAGGAAGAGCACCAGCCTCACCACATCCTGTGATCTGTTCTCCATATAGGCATTTTGGTACCCACACCTGTCATGGTACAGATGGAAGAGGATACATTCGTTATTATTGCTTACGTATGTTTGTTTATGGATTTGTTGCTCAGGATTTTTTGTACCTTTTCAAACCTTCAGATGCTGTCTGCTTTCAAAACCTCCTCTGGTTTTGAAAACTCTATAACCCACAAATTTAATACATTTTGAAAAGTAATATGACTTTCATTCTTACATTCAGTTTAAAGGAATATTCTTTTAGCTGTTTGAAATTGAACTCCTACTGTTTTTATCAAGCACTCCCTGTTCTTGCACTGAGAAATTTAGTCAATTTCATTTTGTATTTCTTAGCCACTGACACCCTGAGTTTTGTAAACTTTGATCACATCTCTTGTCCATCTGCTTTCCAAATTGGAGAGTCAGAATCTTTAGTCTTTCTTTGTAACATAGCTGCTTTATTGTTTTTAGTACATCATCTGATGTCCAATATTGCTATATTGTTCCTTGACATGCAGAGACCAAAGCAACACACCATTCAGGATGTGGGCACCTCTTGGTTTTATATGACATAAAAATTATACATTTGTCTTGGTTCCAATATCCTTCCAAATATATTTTCGGCTTTCTTGGCTGTCATTGCATACAGATCTCAGGGAACTGATGATTTCAGTGAACTGTTGACGATATCAATGACTCTGTCTTGAAATTGCAACTTCAGTTGTAGTCAGTATTGCACAGACATAGCTTTGTTTATTTTTCCCTTGATATGGTATTATCTTGTATTACTCTACAGTGAAGATAATCTAACACATTGTCCTGGTTTAGGGATGAATTTGGGAGAGAACTGAATGGGATCCCTCCGGGAAGCAAACCCGAATGGTCCCTCCCTCCAACCAGTCCAGTAAAAAAAACTTCTTGGGAGAAAAGTGGAAAAAACTATTTTACTTAACAAAGTGCATACAAGTATAAAGAATGAATAATATGAAACAATAAAACCTCTCCTTCTGGAGTGAGATGGCAAATTGAGAAAGTCCTTGCCGTGGGTGTAGCTCGGCTCTCTCTCAGTGCCTCTCCTCAGTCCCAGTCCCTCCGGCGCTGCTGGAAAATGCCGAGGTCCAGGCCCCGGTGGGCCGCAGGTGCAGCCCCCAGTGCTCCCCTGGGTTTTCAGTCCAGAGCAGGTTTAAACAATCCCAGGAAAAAGGAAAAAAAAAAAGTCCAGGGAACTTCTCTGCCCTAGCTAGCTGAAACTAACTAAAAGAAAAAAAAAAATCTCTGTTCTGCAGTCTCTCCAAGCCTCTGCTGCACACCCCGTCCGCAGAAGAATGTGGAGGAGTCAGGCAGTTTTCTCAAAACAAACTCCGTGCTTCTCCTTGCTCTTAGAACCAGTCTTAAAGGCACAGAACTCAATATACAGCACAAACAGAACAGATGATTTGGGTTACAAGCATCATAAAGTCACCCTATGACACATATCTTTCACAATATCTTCATAGGCAAACTCAGGAACTGTGGACAGGATGAGTGGGCAGTGAGATGGATGAGAACTGACTGAATGGGAGTCCTCAGAGGGTCACGATCAAGATATGATTATGAACAAGGAGTAGTTAGGGGCCTGTCACTAATGGTGACCCCCATGATGCAATACTGGACCCAGTACTGTTTAACTTATTCATCAATGACTTGGATGAAGGGGCAGATTTCTCCTCAGCAAGGTTGCTGATGACACAAAGCTGGGAGAAGTGGCCGATACCCCAGAGTGCTGTGCAGCCCTTCAGGAGGGCCTTTAGAGGCTGGAGAGATGGACAGAGAAGTGTCTGAAATTCAGCAAAGGCAAATGCAGGATTGTGCACCTGGGGAACAATAAACACATGTACCAGCACAGTCTTGGGGCTGACCTGCTGGAAAAAAGCACTGTGGAGAAGGAGCTGGGGTCCTGGTGGACAATAGGCTCTCCATGAGCCAGCCAGTTAAATCCTGCCTCAAGGAGTATCTAGTCCTATTCTGTGATTACACTGAGCTTACACAACAGGGCATCTGCTTCTTGGCTTGACTGCATGCACCCTATAAATGGTAGTAAGTATTTAGGAATATGACTTGAATCATGAAAGCATGGCCCAGATTCTCAACCTGTACGATCTCTCTGTTCACTTTCAGCACATCTTTAATGTGTTTGTGTTTCAGTCTAGTAGCTTGACTGTACCACATGTAAACATGCCAACTCTGTTTTAAAACCAGCTTGCCTGAGGACAAAGAGCAGTTTAGCCATGATAATTGGGGCTTTCTGTGCTCAGTGGCATCTTTTCTTTCATAGCTCTTGTGTGCCTGTCATAGCTTTTGCAGCTGAATCCTTTGGTACCTGAGCCTGTCTAGACCAAAATTTGCTATGAAATTTTTAGACAAAGGTGCAGAGTAGACTACTGGAAAAACAAAATCTGGGTTTGCAATAATACATTTTTTGTCTGTTCTTTGACTCTGTGGATGCTATTCTCATTCCTTTTGCATCTCAACAAGGCTTTTAACATATGCTTGATACATAATTGAGAGCACTTAAGGCAATGGCTGCAATGCATATAATAGCTAACCTGGTATTATGTGCTGGGACATTAATGTGCAAGAATATCTAGCAGTAACAGTTACAGAAGGCAAGCAGTCTTTGTTTTAGATGGAAATTGCAGTAAAAAAATAAGAAGGAAATGTTCCTTAAATAAAAGTTTTATTAGTTTTACCAGCACTCCACATTTAAATACTGTAAGTGATAAATTTGAAAAAGACTTAATGTTTTTCTATTAAGCTCTTATGACTCAATCTTTTCACAATGTAATAGTTTGCAGACAGAATGCTAAAGACAACTGTGGATCACTGCTAATTCTGTTAACTGGATGATTAAAATGACAAGAACATCTGCAAACAACTGTTGCTAGTATTATTGTTGTGCCTGAAAGCTCTGCTGTTGGTAAAGATCTGACAGCGTTTCCATTACTAAATCTTATTGAAACCCTCCTTGGGTTTAACCTGGAATTCATATTCTCAGTCCAAAAGACAATTTTTTGACAACATTTGGAATTAGCCATATTTTAGTTACAGAAAAGTGAGAGATCCACAAACACTTGATATTTTTAAAGATACATTATATGTTCTAAAAGGTTTTTAATGCTCCTAAAATTATTCAAGTCATAACATTTTTATGGTTATCATGCATTCTTTGTTATCCTGAATAACAGGAAAATGGGACCATTTGAAAAGACAAAATATGTGAAGCATGTGGACATAGATTCTGCAGATATTTACACCTGTACTTACTTTCTTAAACATGGATACACCCTCCTCTTGATTTAGTGAAGCTGTTGAAGCACAAAAAACTAAATGAACATGTATATATTTCTTTGATGGTCAATACATTTCCCTGTTGCTCCTGCAGAACTTTAATCTCTCTGGAAGCCAAGTTGTCTGCTAAGAATCATGCTTAATAAAGTCTGTTTGCATACACTGATTAACCTCAGTAAGACCCTGATTTCACTATAACACAGATAATAACACTGTTTTTTGTTTCATAGTCTACAGAAAGCAGTGCAAAAGCCTATAAACAAACTGGTGCCCTTTTACGAATAACAGATATGTATTTAATGGACTTTCCAGCATAAAGGCATATGAATATTCTTTTGATACATGTCAGAACTGTCTGTTTCCCAAAGACAATTTTTAATATATATGGAAATATAAAGTTCTCTTTTTTATTTTGGAGAAAACAGGCCAAGAACATTCTTATCAGTTTTACTAATCTGAAATGCTGGTCATCTAAATTAAAAGACCATATTTCCAGAGATTCCTAGCACATGAGCCAAAATAAGACTAGAAAAGAGAAATCACAACAATTTTTCCAGTTCATTATTGACACTATGCAATAAAACAGTTTTTCATTATTATTTTCAGCTAAATTGTCACATTCAGATTCAAAGTATATCCTAATAAGCGACCCAAGTATAAAGGTATGAACTGTACTATAAAGCACTTTGTGTTAATAATAGGAGACATAAAACTCTTACCAATTCAAATTTGTGTGCAGTTCTGCTGCAGATTTATTTTAAAAGTGATGATTTAAATGGAGGACAATTTGCATCCAGTTCAAATGATAGTTGAGTACAGCTGATATATACAGAAAGTATGTAAAAATCTTATTGTTCTAGTCTTGTCAACACATTCACTTAATCCATAAGAAAGTGAAAAAAAAAAGTCACTATATGGTTTTGAGTCACTAATTCAATTTTATTTGCCATAGTTGCAATATTCAGACAAGTGACCCTCAGGCTTTTCTAAAATGTAAGCAGCAATGAATATTATTTTATAGGGTGTCTGTAGCTAATCCCTCTGCTTGCAGATATCATCTAATCCTAACTCTCCTCAACCCTACACACACTTCCTAGGAAGATGCTGAGCTCACATATTTGTACTTTAAAGTATTAGCGCAGCCTCCAGCAGTGTCACATAGAGAGGAATCTTGTCAAAATTGAAAAATCAAATCTTGTAATTATTCAAATAAGGCAGATTATTCAAATAAATTTTATTCCAGGTAAAATTAGAAAACCTGCAGTGTTTTTTGCAGCTTTCGATTTTTTTTTTGCCATTTTGTGTTGTTCCAGCAACATGAATCTAAAATCACATCTAACAATGGGTCAAATTTTCTTGTATGTTATATTTCAATCCATTTACCACTTTTCCTTCATGGGGTTAAGATGCATTATAACTGGGTGATCATGAATAGTTTTCCATGTAATTTCTTGATCAAGTGTTGATAAAAAGTACTTTTGAAGTTTCATCTTGACTCACTTTTATGGTGGGTTTTTTTTTTTTTTTTTTCCCCCCAGCTAAAATGGCTTAAAAAAAGGCTAAGTTAGTGAGGAAAACATCTAAAAGAAGGAACTAACCAATTTTTGACTCTTTTTAATTACCACAATTTTCTTCACTGATTCCAAATGGGACTTGCATTGCAGTACTTTTCTATGCATTGGTCCTTGTGCTTTGACCTCAGCTTCAAATTTTCCCACCAGCCTTTAAGTAACTTGAAGCAAAGATTACAAGCCTATTACTAAAATTTTCATGGGGAAGCAGAAACATATTGATGATTTTGAAATCTAAGCACATAAATTGTTAGGAATCCTCTACAATAACAAAGGTCCCAGAACTGTTTTTTCTAATCTGCTTTCTTATTACCTGGACACATTGTAGGTAATATTGTGCAAACAGAATGAAGGTACTCAAAGAAATACTGATTTAAATTATCTTTCATCATGTAACTGGGTGACTAAGATGCTTGGCCTTCATTTTTGTTACCAGTTAGTAGTAATGAGATGACTGCACAGCAGCTTTCTCATTTAATGTGGGAGTAGGGTCTTTTGGTCATTGTTCATATCACTAAATTTGCTCTTAAGCATGAAGAACTTGGTGCGTATCTTGGCACAATCCAGATTTTTGCATTGGTGGTTGTTCCTCAGCGGAACAGGAGTAAATGACTGCTGGTGCAGAAGAGAGGGTTGGTGGGCTAGAAAAAGGTAAGATCAGTTACTATAATTTGAAGAATCCAGGATAAAATTGTGTTGTGACAATCCTATACAGTCTGGGTAGCATACTGAATATGGGCATGCTAGAAAGTGAATTTGAAATAAAATAAGTGGGGTTTTTTTGTTGTTGTTGTTTTTTTTTTCTTGTTTGTCTGGTTTTATTGATTTTTTAAAAACTGAACTATTATTGTGGGAAGAACTCTTAGATAATGGTGCACACTAGTTCAGTCTGAATCAGGACACATTTACTGTTGTCAAACACTGCTTTTGGGACTTTGGAGGGAAAAGTGCTTTGCAAAATTAGGCATTATTTAAATGGAACTAGTCTATTTTCTTCGTAACTACTTCCTTTCACTGTGGAATTTTGTTTGTTTGATTGTTTGTCTGTCTTTAATCAGGCTTCAAGTCTGATACCAAACTATCAATACAATATCAGAATTGATGCTGTATAGTCAGAAGTGGTTATATAAATGTTCCGAATATTTATGCAATTGATATTTGAAGTTTTATACCTATAATCCTCATTGCAAGTAAAATATAGACAGGTTAAATGTTTTATATTTACATGCATACTATAGTATGACAAACTAAAACATACAAAATATTTTAATTTCTACAAAAATGCAAAATTCCTTTTTGAAAAACAACTAGAAAGCTATTTAATATATTGTGTTATGGTATAACTGGATAATCATCCTGATTCCCAATCTGAGCTAAGCAATTTTTCACTGCCTTTGAATACGATGCTTGAAATAAGTAATAAGTAAAGGATGAAACCCAAAAAGAAATCTAAGCTCAAACTCATGCTGATCTATATAGGGAGTTAGAAGCCTGTATGCTTTGATGTTGCTTTAATCCACTTTTCTCCAGTTGTCAGATATTAAACATCACGGGGCACATCATGAGCTCATGTAATTTGTTATAGTGCTGTTGAAAGTTAATGGAGCTGAAAGGCCAGCCGAAGGTCTGGCCCTATAACACTTCAGCTAATGTACACAAATCTGTAGAGCTGAGCTGTTACAAGTGTCTTCCTCAGGAACGCCTTTCTTAAACACTTTTCCATTTGCATTCACAACGAATATATCACATCAGATTCAAGGAAAAAGTGTGATGTCTTCCACTGGTTAGCTACCATAGAATCAAATGAAACCTGAATTGTTAAATGTAGAAGGTCAGCTTCTCCTATTCCTATTCTGCCGTTCATAGTGCTCCAATTTATCTCATTTAGCAAACAGTAAGAAGCCAGCTTTAACTTGCAATGAAGTTTCATCGTCCTAGCAATGGGAGATGGGCAATAGCTTGTAACGAATCGCTACCTACTACTGTACCACTGCTTTTTCATGAGTTCAAGATTGCATCACTGCCTCCAGGACATTGAAGACAGCAGGAATTCAAAATCCATTTTAAACTGGACTGACAAAGAATCGTGTATATGTCAGGTTTCTGGAGAGAGCTGGTCTTGTATCTGGTAACGTAACTAGGAGTGCTGTCTTTTTCCTACAAATATATTTGCTGTACTATTAGCAGGCATAATTTTCTTGTATTTCATTAAATGAAATACTGAGGCCAACAGTGTGAGGTTCAACTAAGCCATGTGCTTGATCCCACACCTCTGTCACAACGAACGCAGACAGGGTCACAGGCTGGGGGAAAGCAGCCCAGCAGAAAAGGGCCTGGGGGTGCAGATTGACAGTGGCTGAACATTGGCTATTATGTGACCAGGTGGCTGAAAAGGCCAATGTCATCCTGGCCTGTGTGAGCAATAGTGTGGCCAGCAGGACCAGGACAGGGATTATCCTCCTGTACATGGCCCTGGTGAGACCACACCTCAAGTGCTGTGTTCATTTTGGGCCCCTCACTACAAGAAAAACCATTGAGGTGTTGGAGTGTGTCCAGAGAAGGGCAGTGGAGCTGGTAAAGAGTCTGGAGCACAAGTCTGATGAGGAGTGTCTGAGGGAGCTGGGGGTGTTTCGCCTGGAGAAAAGGAGGCTCAGGAGAGACCTTGCTCTCTACAAGTACCTGAAAGGAGACTGTAGCCAGGTGGGGATTGGCCTCTTCTCTCAGGCAACCAGAAACAGGATGAGGAAATGGCACCAAGAGAGAGGTTTAGGTTGGACATCAGGAGGAACTTCTCTGCTGAAAGGGTTGTCAAGCATTGGAATGGACTGCCCAGGGAGGTGGTAGAGTTACTATCTCTGGAGGTGTTCAAGAAATGACAGGACCTTAGTGCCATGGTCTAGTTGACAAGGCGGTGATTGCTCAAATGTTGTACTTGATCATCTTGGAGTCTCTTCCAACCTTTCTGTGATTCTGTGACATTTTATACTCAGGAATGTTAGTTTGCCAACATCTCTGAACGAATATAATCTGCTGGTATACTCTTTGCACCCCTTCCCTCCTGCTTTGCAGGACATTTGGGTGAGTCACAAGTATTTTGGTTTATGATTTCTTAATTAGGATCTGATCTTTGAAGTCCAGCTTCATCAATGTAAAAGTGTGTTTTCACTTTGACAGGAATATAGTTCCTAAACTTCACATATGCTCTTTAATGAAAAGAAATCTTTACACTGAGAATGTAACTTGATTTGGAAATTAATTTTTGATGAGATTATAACCAGTAAATAGAAATTGAGATTTATTTTTTTAATAATGTTTCTGAAGACCATTAAAACTTCAATTACACAAATTTAGCATTATGATTGAACAGCAAACATCATGATTGATACTAGCAAAGGGTTGAGTAAGTTTGTTTGGTCTGTGTCCCATGTTCATTATCTTTAAATACATGTGATGTTTACGAAGGTGAAACAGAAAAAAAGAGCTGAGCTCAAGTGTTGTGTATGTCTTATTTCTCAGCAGCTCTCAATATATTACAGAAAGAATAACATCTTGATAATTAAATTGCTTCCACATCTGTGCAATGGTATCAGCAAGATATTGCCATATTGCATATGTTTAACAAATTACACATAATTTGTCTTTATATTTTCATTATGGAAATTGTATTCATATTATTCAACAAGAAGTACCACCATGTAAGAATGAGAGAAGAAAATGGAATAACAAAATTGATTTTGAATATTTGCAAGGTAAATGCATTTCAACAAAGACAATAAAAATCCTGCTTTGGCAAGTTACAAGAGAAATAAACAAAGCTGACATTCTGAGGAAACTTATTAATGAAAAAATTATTTACTTTTTGTATTGTTGGACGTGTTTATAGTATTAAAAGATAGAAAGGAAAATGCAGTCCAAAGGGAATGTAAAACTTCAAGGTTTGATGAGGACGGAGACCTGATGGAACAGCAGTGAATATGCCACAGAGCTTTGGGGCATAATTTGAGTTACTTGAAATTGCAGGTTAAATTTAACCATGATTGTTATCAATTGTTTAGTGAAAACTGTTTTTTGATAAGTAAACCTCTATGGGGTTTTTTGGATGAAGAAGAGAAGTAAACAAACCATCCCAAGCATAATTTTAAACAGTGATTTGTTAAAAAAAAAAAATATGGAAAATAGGCTCTCCTCCTCTGTGTGGTGTAATAAAACTATTTTTTCTTTCAATTAGTTTTAGTCAATACCCTATGTCTGTAACAAAGGAACAGATTTTAATTTTTTTCTGTTGTTCAAAGTTAACAAAGTACATAGAGCTGATACCTAGAGGTGAGGAAAAAAACACCTGAGAATACAGTTCCTTATAGACTAAGGCAGGTTGCTCTGTTTAAATATTTGCATGACTGCATCCTCTTAATTCTTATTCTATCAATTTGCATCCAGTTCAGAGTGGTGCCTCAGGTGCTCATTGATTTCTGTTCTCTGTTATAAGTCGCCTTTCTTTCTAGCACTAAATACAAACAGAACATAAAAAATGAAGTGTTCCCTGCAGCTTTTCCTGGTAAATAATTTTATTACTTGGCATTAATCTAGACTTTTAATTAGTGAAGAAGTATATTGATGAAGGTCTCGCTCTCCTCATGAGGCAAAAGATGGGTAGATACCACAAAGAACAGAATCTGAATGTGGTGGATAGAGAGAAATATCTCTGAACACTTATATTCCTATGTTGACAGGTTCCAGGCAGCAACACCATTTGACAGCAGATGAGGACAGGTTCTGGTCTCAACAAGGGCACCTACTTAATGGTCAGCACTTAGAAAGGGAACATATTTGCAAAGGCCTTTGGAGAACATCGCTTGGCATAAGAAGGTATCTTCAGTAGTTATAGTCTCTGCACTTAGTCTCTAGTGCCCCTCTCGGAGACATCTTTGCTTCCCCTTCATTTAGGAAAATTATTATCCATAGAAAATTATCATTTTTCCTCATTGAATGAAATTTTTTGATCTTCGGAAAGCCCTAGTAAATCAACCTTCTTTTAATTTTACACCTAGGAAAATTGTTTATGAACCATAAAAGAGATAATCTGGATTTAACCACTGATGATGCTTTTTCCTCTTTTATGGTCCTGGGCATAAATTCTGGGTATGATCCTCCTTGATTTTGTGTTTCTTTGCTAATGCAAAGTTGCCATATCACTGTTCTCTCTCATGTGCATTGTTTTTGCAACTTTCTGGGGGAAAAGGTGCATATCCACATTATCCCACTCCAATGGAGAGTTATGATGTCAGGGAGGTAGGTGGTCAGAGCCTGTACAGAATGACTGCCTAATTATTCAGCCCTGGTGAGACCACATGGGGTGTTCTGTGTCCAGTTCTGAGCTCCCCACACAAGAATGACATTGAAGCAGTTCCAGTGAGGAGGGTTACCAGGTTACTTTAGATGAGCATATGATGCACAAATAGAGTTTGAGAGGACTGATACTTCTCAGTCTGAAAAAGACAAAGTTAATGGAAGACCTGACTGCTTTCTTTAACTCTTGAAGGAGAGGTTATAGAGAAAATGGAGACAACCTTGGCTCAGAGGTATATGGTAAAAGGACATGATACAGTGAGCACAAGCTATAGCAAGACAAAATCTAACTCAAGGGAAGAAAAAATACATTCTCCAAAAGAATGATTAAGCTGTGGTTGCCCAAGGCTGTGGATTCTACATCTTTAGATATATCCAGAGAGTAACTTGACAAAGCCCCTAGAAACTGAATTGAGCTTTTAAGTTGATCCTGCTTTGTGTAGGGAATGGATAAGATGGCCTCCAGATGTCCCCTCCAGCAGAAATTATTTTGTTGTAGTGTGACCTTTCCCATTTCCCAAGCTGTGTAAGGACAGAACAGGGATCTTGCTGCCTACCTCAGAGTGCATTCTTCCTCCCCCTCCTGGATAGATTGATATCCCACATAACGTTCCCAGTGATAGTGGTACTTAACCAAAAATTGCACAACAGAGATATGTGAAAGATTATAAAGACCTGATTTTTAAAATATAGTCATCATTATTAATGAGAACAGCCCAAGGAGGGGAAAAAAGAAAGCATTTTGAATTTAAACTAAAGTATAAAAATATTTTCACTGGCTTTGTTCTTTTCTTTTTGTGCAGAAAAGAAAAAAATGAAAACCAGTGCTATAGCTATAGCTGTTTTTCCCTGCATATTTTATCCATGATTACCTGCATATGAATTGTGCACAAATAAAGGAGTGAGGGACATGCAGCACGATTGTTAACACTTCAAAGAAGATTCTTCATCCTTATGGGAGGCATCAGACATATTTCACTCC
Source organism: Hirundo rustica (assembly GCF_015227805.2). NCBI lineage: Eukaryota > Metazoa > Chordata > Aves > Passeriformes > Hirundinidae > Hirundo > Hirundo rustica. Next base: position 18,126,453 of record NC_053453.1, on the reverse strand, counting down.
TCCGAATCCTTGAGAGTGAAGATCTGCGCCTTAGAATTCAACCAGCAGCTTTCAGCTTTTGACACAGACTACCTTTATGAAGTAGAATTGAAGGTGTTTGAGTGCTTGTAATGGATCCCTCTGAGAAACAGTATAATTGGTATGGCAATGGTCAGCTCTATTCCCTCTGCCTTTAGGGTAACTACTACATTCTCAGATTTCCCTTAAGATGAAAGGACTTTGGCTGACAGATGCCCTATACATTGAATGCATTGCTATAATCCAAACCTGTATGAAGAGGAAAAAATTTCAGTTTCCCTCAAGTTTTAAGAACTGTGAATCACATATCTGAAGAGAAACAATATCTTTAGAGCTATAGCTCAAACCTATTTCCCCTTTTCTTTTATCCACTACTGTTAAATCAACACCTTGTAGAGGAGGAAATTGATAAGAACTACATTCCTTAGATGGATGTTCATCACCTTTTGTTTCAATTGTGATTGGATGTTTAGCTCTAATTTTCTCCTTTTACCCAAAATACTGTTGTCTGAATATTGTTGCATTAGGCAGTGAGAGCAGCTGAGCAGCACATGGAATATTTAGCATCCCTTCACTTTGGTAAAAAGTATTTTCCTCTTTTCCATACTTCTCTGTACTTCTTTGTCTTTTTCTTAAGCACTATTATGTTTATCTAGTTATCCTTCAAAACATACTCTTTTTACTAGTTCTTATTTGCCCATTTTCTTTCTTTGTAGTTTCATTTCTATCTCCCAGTCAGCTTTTTGTCCTTGACATTTGCATATTGCATTCTGATCGTCTCTATTCGTGTATTTCTTCTTATTTATTCCTTTGTTTCTGGTTTTCTTGTTTTGTCTTAATCCATCTTTGTCCCTGCCCTTTCTCTCTTTGCTGATACTCTAATTATACTTTCCCTAATTAATTCTAACCTCTCCTTCCATGGACAAAATGTCTCTTTGGAGTCACAAGTCTATCGTACCCTACACCCATTTCTGTTTTGCCACAGATCCTTTCTAGGGAGGATGAGAATATTTCAGTTTCCTGCTTTCAGTTACATGTGCTCAAGATGCATATATTAATTTTCCATTTTTCTATTCCTTTACTATTGCTCTCTGCTAATCTTCTCCCCTGCAATGAGTGAAATTCCACTGTATAGGTCAGCTATCAATAAGAATAGTATCTTGATGAAGATAAAATCTTCTGTCTGATTTTTTTTTCTATTATGCTTAAGTAAAAAAGGTCAGGTAGAAATGCAGAGATATTCACACATGATCAGAATGTTGTGTTCTGCTCTGTATGCCAGTACCGACTTCAGACTGGATTTGCAGCCTAGATAGATTTTGAATGATGCAAGGAACCAAATAATTTAATTAATCTGGTATTATTACAAAGAAGCTTGAGAAATGCAAAGGAAAACCAACCAAAGCAAGAGTGTAGAGTGTTTGCCTTTTTGAAGATGTTTCCTTCCCTGAAATTTTATTTTATACAGTCAAGATCTTTGCTGGGTTATCTACATGAAATAAGGTTTTGTTTGCATCTAGCTCAGACTAGGTCACTTTTTGGAACAGACGACAAGGGTTTGGGTTATCTCAAAAGTTCTAAAATATATATATCAGAGTAGAAATAACAGTGATCTCTTCATATGTATGAAGACCTACTGTCGGGAGACCAAATTCTAAATCCAATCAAGAAAATATATTCACTTCATTGCTAATGATTGAATAATTACAGTGGAGTTCAGAACAGAAGTCAGAGGCAAAGAAAAATTTGTAACAAATGTAGTGGAAAAAAAGGAGATGGCAAAGAACACATTTCTGTGTTGACAGGATTTTTCTTTGCCAATTTGTTTTTCTTGAGGAAGAAGTACTATTTTTTGTGATTTGAATTTCTTTATTTTATCAGCATCATGCTGGAGTACAGAAAATGACTTTTGTTTTTGTTTTTTTGGCCTGAAGTACAGTGTACTTTAAGGAATAGCTTTCAGAGAGGATGGTGCAAGTGCATCACTAAAGTATTCGCTAGGACAAGTAACAAAGACATTATAATGATGAAAGTTACATCTCTAAAGAAAAAGTTTATTCTGTCCAATAAAATGTATAAATTGCAGATTTTCTTCAAAATCTTTCTTCTTGTAGTTTCATTGTTAATTATAAGGCAAGTATTGTTTTGATGTTCTAAGAAACTACTCTGAGCAGAGAATGAGAACACAATTACACTCTTCTGTCTCTGCAGACAAAAGTATGATTGACATTAGAGCCTAAGTGCCAGAAAACCTACACTCTGTTTTGTGTTTAAAAATTTCAAGGATTTCTTCCTAACAGTTTGCATGGTGCTGTGTTTTGGATTTGTGACAAAAACGTTGTTGAAAAGACATTGGTGTTTTAGCTATTGCTGAGCAGTGCTTAATGAGTGAGGGCATTTTGTGTTCCTCATGCTAGCAAGAAGGCTGGGGGTGCACAAGGAGTTGGGAGGGGACACAACCAGGACAGCTGACTCCAAATGTCCCAAGGGATGTTACAGGCCAAATGGTGTCATGCTCAGCATATAATCTAGGGGAAGATCATGGAAGGGGGCACATTTGGAATGGTATTTTTCTTCCAAGGTAACTGTTACGTGTGGAGCCCTGCTTTCCTGGGCATGGCTGAACACCGCCTGCCCAAGGGAAGTGGTTAATGAATCCTTGTTTTGCTTTGCTTGGGACCACAGCTTTTGCTTTCCCCAATAAACTGTCTTTATCTCAACTCACATGTTTTCACACTTACCCTTTTGAGTCTCTCCCTCAACCCACAGGAGGGGACTCAGTGGGCATCTGTATGGGGCTTGATTGCCCTGTCAAAACACATCACATACAGCAATCACAATGCACTTCAGCTTAAAGATGAGGTTTCATTATTGAGTGCCTGAGAAACAAAAATATGTGTTCCTTTCACAATTTAATTATAGTAACCTGTATTAATTGTGATAAATCGGTTGGTAATTTGAATTAAATTACAACAAATAGTCAAGAGACAAAGACAGAAAAACAACTGAGTAGAAAAGGAGAAAGGAAAAAAAGGTTGAAATACTTCAGAAGAGATTTCAGTCTCCTCTCTCTTGTGCCTTTGTTTGTCTCTCCTTTTATTATTTTTGGTCAATTGTCTAGATCATGGCTCTTAGAGATGTTCAGAGAACTGACAGGTCCATTAGTTCCTTGAGTCCATTGATTCTCATTCTTTCTTTAAGGGCACTGTCAGGAAGGTATAAAAATTGGCAAAGCTCTTTGGCTCTCGAAGTGCTGGCTTAATACATTCTTTCAGATGATGTCAAATTAGATGCTTTAAATCTACAGCTACAATACCATAAAAGTTTTGAGCCTTATGAAGTTTTTAATTTTTAATTTCTTCCTCCCTGAGTGGTAAACAAAAATAACTGTTAGAAGAACTGAGAAAAGTACAGACCACTGAATACTCCTTCTTTTTGCAGTCTCATGGACTGGATTGTGTCAGATTATTCACATTCTTTTTCATTAGGCACAGCAGTAAACATATTTTACAACATCATTATTATTATTATTACTATTATTACTACGGGGTTAGCATCCTTGAGACCTCTATCCCATTGGTAAGTTCTGAGTAATAATTTTGAAACTTATTAAGAAAGCAGTAGCTATGGGAGATGTATATGCAACCATGTAGTATGATCATGTGAAATATTTGGAAAATCATTCTAAAGCAGACGGTATTTCAAAGCTCACAGAAACTATTTCAGATCTATCCAGCTACTTATTACAGGAACAATTCATATTTGTTTTGGTACTCTATTCTAAGCACGTCAATAGTGTGCTGTCCTTCCAGTATCACCCAGCTCAGTTGTACAGTGTGACAGCTCACTCAAGGTCAGCAAAACAGTAGAGTGTGCTCTCTAAAATACAGGGAAAGGGTTGGGGAGAAAAAAAAGGAGTAGGGACACAGATTTCCAGGTTCAGTTTTGCATGGAGGCTTCTGACACTGGGATGATTTGAACAAGTAATGTCCTGGCTTTGGTGACAGGGAGAAGCAGCATGTACTTGGAGATAAGAACTTGGTCAAATGTGACTGAACATCCCCAGGCTCATTCCCATAGCAGTTTATTTGAAGATAATTTTAATGTATATTTCATTATCACTGTTTTAGTAAACTGGAAAAAAGATTTCTGTGTTTAATTTTGTCAAAACTTCTGTGTACCCTGCAAGGTCTTCCACTTCTGATTCTTAGGAATGGAATCCTTTGATCCTGTCCCAAAATATTTTGTTGAACTTTTGATACATAATGTTGTATAATTTTGAAATTGCGTACCAAATATATATCTTAGACTGTAATCATAGATGATTGCTGACTGGTTTTCCATTTAAAACTAAAGTTACACATGGCTTAGTTACAGTAAAATTTGTATTCAATAGCTCAAAAACATTAATCCTGAAATAAAGAGCTAATTTAATAATAGATTAAATGAACACATGACGTGTTTCAGCACAGTAAGTGATCAGTGTTTAATACATCTTTGTTAAGTTTATGTAAAATCTAGTCACACCCTTCATTAAGATATGCTGACAGAGAAGTTCATTTAGTTGGACAAATACCAGGATTCAAAATCCAACTCTTAATTATGTTGTATTATATATGGTGAATGAATAAGAGTGTGGACATTAGCAGTGTATAAGACTGTGGACAAACTGATTAACTGCAATTAAAATGCTTGTGCATCTGTAAAATTATCCTATCTGTCTGAGAATGAATACTGCTTTGATGTGCAGCAAAGCATTTACCAATAAGCTAACTGTAAGCAATGCACACTGTAATTAGCAAGATGCATTTGCTTCAAACACTGGATCAACTGCAAAAAATACTACCTGAATGGTTGTAACATGTTCATTTTTCTTATCATAAGTTTTGGGTTGAAAAGTAATATCTCATTGAAGAAACTGAAGATTTGAAAAGAAAACAAGGGCCACTTTCTAACTGTACATACTTATCTGTGGTAATATCACTGCAAATATCATGATAGCAACAGTTTTATTCATAGGAACTCATGAAAATGTTATTTTATACAAAATGAAGCATTATTAGACAAGTCAAATATGTAAATGGATTTCCTAATTACACAGATTTAGTTTCTACTGGTAATAAACATGTATCTACATGACAGAAAACTGTAGTGTTTAGGGAGAGCTCAAGTGTTCCATGCACGTGTGTGTCTGTGTATGTATGTACATTTTAGAAAAAATTCCTGACTAGTGCAGAAATGAGGCACTAACTGCAACTTCACAATTCAAATAAATAACAGCTATTAATGCATTTCATCCTTTTGATAATGGCCACCAATTCCTTGGACAAGTTGAATATGACCAATAAGATTCAAAAGGCTGCAATGTAATTAAATGAAATTTACATAAGAGTATCTCGGCTCCCATTTAAACTGCATGAGAATTAAAGAATAAGGAGGCAGACAGAAGCTTCTCACAAGACTTGTAGATACAGTTTTTCCAGACCTCTGCATTTAAAATAAGGTGAATGAATAAAATCCCATGACTAATACATATTCACCCTGTCTGCTTGGGAGAGAGAGGCACTAGAAGCTTGTCATATCTATTGTGCATTAAGTGAAATATTTCATCACTTATTTCTGGGTAATCAAAAGAGCTTTAGCATAAGTGTAAGTTTGCTTAATTTGTACCCTATCACTTTTATTCAAAGCAGTTCTTCTTTATCTTCCCTTTGTAATAGGAACAATATAAGAAAATGTAATATGCGCAGGAGTGCAACATTTATGGAAGTTTTTAGATCAATAAATTTAGTTTTCCTGACACAATGTATAAGGTATTTTCTATGTTGTATGCATGAAAAATGCATTGTTTAGTAATCATTCTGATATTTTTTTGTTCTAAATGCAAAGCTTGATGTAACTGTGCTGTTAAAATATATTCCAAAGAATATCCCAGAGGTCTCTCTTGTAATTTTGACTCAAGCTGGTGCATAAATTTCCAGTTGTAAAGACATATTCTAAATTAATCTTCTCAGGAAGTAGCTGAATGGTCCTCATGAGTCCTTGCAAGGCTTATAAAGACATAGTTTGAGAAAGAACTTTTTCTGCCAAGATGTGTATTATATGAATTCAAACACATAATTCTACCTATAATTAAGTGAAACTTACAAGTTTGTACTCACAAGTCCCAAGCCCTAGAGTATTTCAATGTAGGCTTCAGAGATCAGAATGGAATACTAAAAACACTAGAAACAGAACTGAATGGATTCACTCTGTTTGAATTTTTATTGTAATTCAAGGTGTATTCAACCTAATTAAATATCCCCGAAGGAAGCCCCCTTTTGTTTACAAAACTGGGCTTTATCTAGCTAGACACACATCCTCCTGAAGAGAAGCAAGATCTCTACTGGCATAAATTTGGAATGTAAGTTCTGTTGTAGTGTAATTTTACTCAGTTGAAACTGTCAAGAATTAATTGTTTATAATTTCCCTGCTGCATTTTGTCTATGGGATGACACAAATAGGAAAACTCCAATCACTTTAGCAGTGCTTCATCACCAGTGAAAAGTATCACCTAGCCAAGTATTTTCACACTTGTCAATAGTGGTCTAGGAAATGGATACAAATTTATATCAGCAAATATCACAGTGATATTGTGGACCAATAGGCTTGGGGTTTTCTCTGACAAGACAAGAACTGTTCCTCTTTTTTTGAATCTTTCAAAGAACAGAAAAGAAACAAATGTATACCTATCCCTAGAAACAGGACATTTGGTTTGAATCTGCACAGTCTTTGTATAGTCTGAATATATTGGTTTTCTCAAATCCAGAACTATACTATGAAAGCCTAATTCAAGGAATAGATGAGCTATTATGAAAGATTATTAGCACTCCTTCTTTATCGCATTTTAAAAAAAGTACTTTCAATTTTTTTAATTATTATCATAGCACTGTTTTCCCTTCCTGAAAAGTTACATTTCATACAACTCATTTCTTCCTCCTCCTCCATGTAATCCTTTGTAGGCACATATATGCCCCTTTTCTCACAGATATTCCCTCTAGCATGGATTATTTCCTTTTCCTTTAATCTTCACAGGCAGAGATGCTGTGCTTAACAGTCTTACACAAGTTTGCATAGAAAGCCTCCATTTAGTTGATGTGGATCACATGGCTGCTAGGCTAGTTGGACAGAATTCAGACTGGATAAAAACTGTATATTGTGTAGCAGAGAAAAATTACTAAATTCACATTGTCACAGATAATGAGGACTAAAGCCATTTCATTTATAAATGATGTAATTATGTGAGACTCAGAACTACACATTCAGGGTCGACCAAAAAAATCCCAGATACACACAAATTTATGAACATCTTCCTATTGCTAATCCACCAAAGTTATTATTACCCCCAGCTCACACTCACACAACACCACAATTAGTAACCCCCTGGTAACTGCTTAATCCATTGATTGCCCTCTTGCTCTTGAAGACACGGTCTATCTCAATAAAACAACCAGAGATTCTTTTAAAAAAATACTAAAAAGTAAAAAAGAAACACCTTAAGAAAGGGAAAAAAATAGCCATTGAGAGGGAAAGAGAATTTTAGAAGTCAAAACTGCTTATGCTTTATTTTATTCAAAGACATGATGAACTGTCATTAAAAACAGACAGTAGAAATTGAGTCATCACAAAAAAGAACTGGTTGTAATTTATGAACCCTATTTCTTAACATATACAAAGTCTTTACAACAACACTTTACAACAAAATCATAATTGTAACAAGACACTCCTGTGTGTGAAATATGAAGTATTATTTAATATCTTATTGCACCAGTGGCACTTGTCTTTAACTGCATTCCAGGCAAGAAATAATATTCCATTATTCACACCCCACAGTGTCATCTTACTCATCCCACAGTGTCTTTTGGTTCACATGTTTTCCTGCATTCTCAGCATTATAAAGGCCACTCTGAATGCAAAGGAACAGTGCAGTGCAAGTGCTCAAAGCTCCCCTTGGAAAAGTACTTTAGACTTTATCCTGCAAATAGTTGTTTTGTTGGTTTTTTTCCCCACCATACTTAAACTTATAAGAGTTGAAAGATGGAAAGTTTATGAACCCTTTTACAGTTCGTCCACTAACTGCTTTCATTCACAAGACCATATTTACTGGATTTTGTTTTTTTTTTTTTTTCCTTTTTGTGTGTGTTTTGTTTATTTGTATGTTTCTGAATAACAGTGTTCTGGCCTGTTGTGACAATATAGAGTGCTTGTGATGCTTCTTGTCAGAAAGTGCAGATGATGTGCAGGTGACAGAACTAACCTCATTCTGAAAGCCTAGTCTGAGGAATATCACCAGACCCTGAGAGCTGATATACATCAGAAAGATTTGTCATATTCTGAAGTTTAAATGTAAGGCATTGCATTCAGATTTGGCATTGCTCATCTGAGTTCTCCAGATAATTTGTGGAGAGCAAATACAATTTATTAAACTTGTAAAACCTTGCATCTCTACAGGAATAGAAGAAATGGCCATACAGATATAAGTGGTAACAAAACGTGTTGCAAAATGCAAACTCATTTAGAATTGGTAAATCTAAAAAGTGTTTTAAGTTGTCAGTATTCATTTAACACAATTTCAAAGAGATTTGGAGCTAAGAGATTTTGAAACTGTGTAGAACTTACTACATGTCTGCCCAGTTCTTTCCATATATATGTAGTTCTTTTTTAATTACTTAGACTTTTTCTGTTCTTGAGAGCTATGTTAGAAAATATCTATTGAATTGGTGGTTTTGATCTATTTCTGTGCAGTTATGGATACACAGTACTACTATATTTAGAGCACAGTTGTATTTAGCGGAAAACAATATAAAAATAAACTGTGAAGTTACTTCAGAAAGAACTTTAACACGAAAATAATATACTGGGAGATCTGTTGAGTGGAGTCAGAAGCAAGATAACACTTGGCTAAGAAATGAAATTGAAAGGCTTGTTAAGGCAAACCTATGTGTTGGAGTTTGGTTTGAAAAATTACAAAGCAAGAATATTCAGACAAAAATATATGCTTTTGACTAACGCAAAGATCAAGCAGCTGACCAGCTGAAACATGAATAGATGATGTTGTTTATCTTACGAATGTAGGAAGAAATATTCCAAGTAAATCAAAGAGATTGGTTTGTCTTTCACACTTTAGCAATCCACAGAAGAAAACATAAAAATACAGCAGCAAGAGACTAATAGTATGTCCTGATTTTTTACATCAGGAATATTTTACTTTCATGGCATAGACCCAAATTTATGTATGTAAAGCTGTCTTTTTAAACCATCAACAAAATTTGGCTACTAAAAAAATCAGTTACTTGGATAGACATGAAATGCTATATTTTAATAAACATGATTTAAACCTTTATTTTTTTTCTCTTCATATTTGCTTCTGTCTTTAAAAGTAATGAATTGTTATAATATTGATTATTTAATCCAATATTTTAAAAATAATTAAATAAAGGGATAATGAAGATCCCAATTAACTTCTGTGTCTATTGCATTTTAAAACCAATGAAATGCAGCACCAAAGCCAAATCCTCTGTGCATTGATGGTTGCCCACTGTGCTCAGGACTTCTATGTAATGAAGAATACTTCATAGAGAAATTTACTGTGTTAGATTTAGCCTAGTACAGGAGTCTCTGCATTTTACAGTGAAACATGTACAAATGTTAGTGTCTGAGAATGATGAAGTTGAGTTTTGCTAGCAATGCCTAAGAATGTTATTTGCTTTAGGTGGCTCACGATTTCTCAGTTATTTGTGTAGCCAATGAACAAGATATTTTCAACTGATGCCTGTATGTGAACACTATATGATCAGAGATCCAAAGTCCCCAAACTCCAGCACTGATCATCTGCTGATGGTGTTTGCAACAGAATCCGTGGAACACAATCATAGAATCCTAGATTCATAGAATCATAGATTTGGTTGGAAGAGACCTTAAAGATCATCTAGTTCTAAACCCCTGCCATGGGCAGGGATGTTTTTCATTAGATCAAGTTGCTCGTAGCCTGGTTCACTCTGCCCCTGAACACTCCCACAGAAGGCACATCCACAACTTCTCTGGGTCTCCTGCTGCTGTCTCATCACCCTCACAGTAAAGTATTTCCTCCTAAAATAAATTCTAAACTTACCCTCTTTCAGTTTGAAGCCATTCTTTCTTGTCCTATCATTACATGCCATTGTAAAATGCTCCTCTCTGTCTCACTTGTAGGCTCTTTAGGTACTGGAAGGCCATTCTAAGCTCTCCCCAGAGCCTTCTCTTCTCCAGGCTGAACAGCCACAACTTTCTCAGCCAGTCTTCACAGGAGAGATGCTCCAGCCTTCTGATCTTAGTGGCTCTTCTCTGGACTCACTCTAACAGGCCCACATCCTTTACTTCTTTGGTGTTCTGACCTGGAATAATTAAGAAACAAGCTCTTTATTTTCCATGCTAGGCACATGTAAACTCTGTTTAATGAAGTTTAATATCAACCATAGGCTGGGAATAAATCTTCAGTAATAAGTAGACAAGAATTTTCAATGAACTATTAGTTATTTTTCTACAAAAACTGTAAGACTGTTAAAACTGAAATTATTCATAGACTCTGTTTCCCAGTTTTGATAGGCTGCTTTCTCATATGAAAATTTTAGTGAGAGATATCTGTTTCATATTACTCAGAAATACAATAGCATAATAATGTAATCAATAATGAGTAGCATACACATAATTTGTGGGAAATTAAATGACTAATTTTCCTTATTCAACAGTCCATTGAATTAATTACCTCTGATTTGGAAAATTCATGCTCAGGGTTATGGCAGGTACTGGAGACCAGCCTTGTATATTTCCACTTGACTGTTATTATCACCAACAGTGTGATGGCTCTAGCCTCTGCATTTCTTACATGTTTTGCTTTGTATTTGGTGTGATAAGAGTTTGGGTTTTTAGAGAAATAGAAAATATTTTTTGAAAAATCCCATTTTTTCCCAGATATCAATTCTGAAGTACATGAGAAAGAAAAGGCAGCAAAACAGGTAATTAATCCTTCCAGTCCCTCTGATGGTAATAAATTTCCAAGAAGGAAGAAGATAGCTCTGAAGATGTTGCTATGCAACTGCTTTCAAATGTATATAAATCTGTTGGTTACTGTTGTTTGTTTATTTTTGCAGCCAGTATTCTCCAAAGGAAAAAGTAAAAAAATCTAGGCCTGGAATTGATAAGTGTAGCTCACTGCTATCATTTGACATTCTACATATCAATTTGACATTTGATATTATATAGGTGATCTTTGAAGCTTAGCAAGCTCCATGCTGAAATGGTTTCTCTGGTCAGAAACTCTAGCCACACCATAGCATTGACTTCTATGACCTTTGAGTATAAAGCACAGCGAATTTGAATTCATTTCACCACAGTTACCCTTTCCCAAAGTGTATTTAGGCAGGCTCACTCAGTGTTCCCAAGCAACTCATTCAAATGCCCTTTATCACTGAAAAGAAACACTTTATATTTTGATTTTCTTTTTTTACTTAAGGGACTCATCTGTCTCAGCCTGACCTGCCTATTGAGTACAATAATACCCTTGAACTGTCTCTCACCCTATTTCAGCCCATCTCTTTTTTTCATTTCCACAGCACAGTTGTATTGCCTGTGAATTTCCATTACTGTTCTTGGCTGGGATCTGCAGTTTCTCAGACACTGCAGAGAGAGGCATTGAAGAGTGTGACACCAGATTTAGTGTCACTTAACTACTGGGAAAATTAAAGTCTTTCTTTATTACTCCTTCTACTACCAGTCCAGGGCACACCAGGAGACCTCCCTTACCTCACGGGTGAAAAGAGTTTTGGCTGCAGGGAGCTGGTGCTGCTGAGGATGGTATCTTCCCTACTGTGAATGTCCTGGGACATGCGCCTGGACAGCATGAGGTGGCCACGGCCAGGGCTGTCCCCCAGCCCAGCAGGGACACTTCCAGCTGAGACTTTTGCCTGCTGCCCCATAGCCATTGGCCTGGCCTGGTCTCTGCCTGTTCCTGTTCCACCCCAGTTTTCTCCTTCTACCCTGATGGCCCTGCTGGGTGTGATGGGCTCTGGCTGCTCGGCCCTGCCTTGAGGCCCCTGGAACAGTGGCTCCCAGCTCCCTGGCCTGGCCCTGGTCATCCTGAAGAGCAGGCATTGCCTGAGGCTCACAGAATGGCTGGTGTTGGCGAGGGACAAGGGAGGTCACCACATCCAAGCCTCTTGTTCTGGCAGGACATCCTGGAACAGGCTGCCCAGGGCTCTGTACCTCTGGGCTTGAGGGTTTTAATACATCCACAGGTGCAGGTGCCACAAACTCTCTTTGGCTGCCCTTGAAGTGTGGTTCACAGCTGGAAGTATTCAAACACCTCATAGCCTCAGCATATGTCTGGGTGCTGAATATGAAATTTAAACTTCAAACTGAATCAAATCTGAGGATTTCATTGTAAGAAGTGTACCCTCCTCACTGCTGTCTCTTCAGAATTTCTTACATTTTAGGCATCTACTTGCTGTGACTTCCCCAGCCTGACTGCTATACCTTATGGTCCAGAACATTTTACTTGCCTGGAAGCCAAGAATCTCCTTCCCCAGAGGTATCATTTCGACACCCATCTTAACCTTTAATCTTAACTGTTTCATCTCCATGGGGTGATGACACCAACACAGACTTTTGAAGAAAATCACCATTGTGGTTTTATATTTAAGAATTCATTTTTATGGGAAAGAAACAGAAATCTTTAAAGCACATCTGTTGTATCAGTCTTTTCAGAATACACAGTGAGAAAACAAACCTTACAAACCCAAGCATGAATGTGTTAAGTTGTTGCAGAGCTACCAAGATGCTTCTGTATATTTAGACCACTTAAATAAATAACAAAATCTCTAAAATCTATACTCTGTGGGTTTCTAAGTGTTCCTTATTTTTCAGACTTAAAGTTTTAAATTTCACTTTAAAAATCTTGTGTCCCCTTCTGGATCTCTTCCCTTTCTCTAATATAATGTATTCCGCAATCATATATGTATATACAGGTATACACATACATATATGTTGCGGTGTGTCTTTGTCTCTAATAGTCTGTTTCCCCCCTGCTTTGTTGGTTCAGTCTAAGTTATATCCTGCTCCCTAGCTGTCCATCTTCCCTCAGGCCTATGCTTGCTATAGAATATTCTCTGATCCTCCTTCTTCTGAATTGTCAATCCCACATGGTATCTGCCCCCTGCTCTGGAGACCCCCTTGGAAATCCCATAATATTCGAGGCCCTATTGGTTTGTTTGATCTGTTCCCCTCCCCTTCTGTTCCCCATTGGTTTGTAGATTGTCAATCCCACCCTATGAGATAGTCCCCTGTGTTTTCCCTATTGGTTAAAAATTGTAGCCCACCTGAGACCTTCCCCATATATAAGCTCCTGCACAGTAGCATTCTCAGTCTTTGTCCCTGACCCTTCCATGGAGTAAACGTTTTTGGAAACCACATGGAAGACCTCTCCCTCATTCTTGCTCCTGCCCTTGATGCTTGACAGCCTGTGCTGTAGAGCATAAGCCCTACAGCTTTATCCCAGACTGCGCTGCTTTCTGCCCACTCTTGGCCCAGTGCCGGAAGCTGGCTGGGGAAAATCCGGCACCGCATCACATATATATATATATATATATATATATATATATATATATATATATATATATATATATATATATATATAATTTTTTCCTTCTTATTTCTAATTATACTATGAACTCTTCAGGACAAGACTCTTGAGCCTGCCTGAGATAGTAATAGTAGGTACAGAAATCTGTCAAAAAGACTTGCATGGTCAAGGGAGATAACTGTGAAAGCTGATCAAATGGGAAGCACTTTCCTGGTCTCTATCAGTTCTTATGCTGTTAATGTCTTGGTGGTCACTGTGAGTACCGTAAACCAGTAAATTAAATAACATTACTTGTTCCCATCATTTAGTCTTTTTATTTCTCTGTAAAGAAGAATTATGAATGTGGGACACTATCTTGGTATTTCTTTCGGTTTATATGTTCACAGATTTTTTTTATGGATGCCAAGATTAAGTGGATTTTTTATTAAAAGAAGTAAAATCACAGAAATTCACCTGATACCCATGTCTGAGAATTTTGATGCTATTAATAGCTTTTGAGCTTGCTCTTAACTCCACATGAGGGACCCTGATGGAATTGTCCTCTACAACAATGGACTTTAGTTTTTTTTTTCCTCTGTTCCTCATTAGAAAGATTACTGATTACAGATTTCATGACAGGGCATTAGTGATCTTTTAGATTACTTTTAGATAGAATTTTTTTAGATTTTAGATTACTGACGCACTTTGTAAACAGGACATTTTTCCGTAAGAAAACAGTGAATAGAGGGGTAAGGCATAATTTTTACTTTAATTTTGATAACTAGAAAATACATTATACAGATAAAAACATTCTGAGTGATCCTAGTAATAATGTCTCTGGGTAATTGTATGCATAAATGTTGATTGCTGCTATAGAGGAACTTCATCTTGTTAGGAAACCGATTGAATAGACTAATAGTGGATTAAACCGTCAGACCGAAAGACTGCCTCATGGCTAGGAAATCTGCTAAGTTGTCTTGTTAGTTAAGTAGTTAAAGATGTTCAGTGAAGTTAGGCAATAAGCAATTAGTGAAGCTGTGAAGTGTATGGTCCTTGTACTAAAATTCACATTCTTCCCATTTTCACCATCTTTGTTAGCTGAACAAAACAAAGCAACAAAAATCCCACTAAAACACACAAGTCTCCTCCCCACAAAAAAAAAAAAAACCCACCCAAAAAATCCAAACCTAACCCCAAACCTTTTAGTGAGAATAGCAGGAAATACTTCTTAATACTAGTCCTTTTACCCTCCAGTAAAGTTCTGGTTATTGTAGCCAGTCTTTCATCCACATAAAAACTTAACATATTTTTCCTATTTTTATTTTCAGTTTTCATAAATATTGCTCTTATATATCACTAAAACAAGTGAAAAACAAGTTAAAATGAATATTTTTCAGGTATTTCAAAAAGAAACTCGTAGAAGAGAAGAAGCTATAGAGCCTGAACAAGTCCCATGTGGCCCAAAGCACCAAACATAGCTCTCTGATCTTCAGAGCTCTGGGAAAATTTGAAGTTACAGAGCAGCTGCGTCTTGTCTCTTTCTTACCCTCTCAATCTTCACGCAAAAACAGCCTAAACAGCCTAAACCCTCAAGTGTATAGCTTAAGGTAGAGATTATTCTTATCATGTGTGCTGCAGCCATAGGAAAGGTAGAGACTTTATCAATAAAGAGAACTTGGAGATACCACTTATGTTTTTGACATGCTTCTGGTAAAGTCAATGAGAAAATTTTCCTCTATCTACAGGAAGAGAATCTATTTACTTCGAATACTCTCACAGCTTTTCAAGATGTGAACATGTAGGCGAACAAGGTTTTTTGCATGATTATATCTTTTCTGTTCTTCCCGTGGAAGTTATTTGTACAATAAAGAATATCTTCATGTGTTTCAAAACTTTCACCTGTTTCTTATCATCAGCAAAACATGAAAATACCTATTTGCCATTTTAGCAGCTTCAGGTAATAACAAATAGAAAGATTTCTTCAAATTACTGGATAATGGTTCATCCTGTGAGCAATCCAAGGTCTAGTCTTTGAGTCTTCCTAAAAAGATGCTATAAAACCTTAATTTTATCACCAATATCAGGATATTCAAAGTATAACAAATTATAAGTAATTATTAAATTTTCAAATTATGCTCAATACTCCTGTCCTTTTTTTTTTCGGTCTGCAGCTGTGTCAGGTGGTTATTCTATCTTTGCTATAAGGGAAGTTATATTTAAGAAAAGAATTATATGATAGCAAGCTACTGTTTCCTGAGCCAGGAGGTTTCTGCCTATCCTTTGTTTCTCTGATTCTTATACTCTGGACTAAAAAGACATTTCTCTATCTGAACAGAGGCTTGGAATTTATTTCTCAACCAGGGTCTGCAAGAAGCTCTGTATCTTAAGCAAGTTATCCCTGAGATATTGCTTAAATCTGTATAAAGTCACATAGCACTAAAGCTGTGAATGTCCTCTGCTCCCTCAAAGGATACTTGGGCTTGTAAAACATGGATTTATATGTAACACCTCTGGAATATTACACTATGCAGAACATAACAGCATCAGTTTTTCCTGTGAGTGAATCTAGTGATAAAGTCTCAGAGAAGAGGTAAATTTTTTCCTCAAACTTCCATAAGCTCCTGCCTTTGATGTGTTTCCTGAACTGCTTAGATTGACTTCAATTGCAAATCCAGCTCATTATGTGCTTTGAGCATTCACTTCAAGAGAGCCTTTTGATTAACCAGAATCTAAGAGTGTGACTCTCCCTGGTGCTCCCTAATTCATGGTAAGCATTAAGAACAATGTTGCTGCTGTAAATGACAGTGGACCAGACAAAGCTTTTATATACATCAGTTACCTACTACTGCAGGCCTTGTTTGAAATGCCTAGTACTTAAAAACATTCTACCATGCAGCCTTGTGTCACACTGTAAAGGGAGTATCAGGATGACTGCACAGATGTTCCTGAAACCCCTACAAAACCCAGGCCTTTACCACAGAGACCACCATTCTCCTTAATGGATTCTATGCATAATAAATACAGACTTAATGATGAATATCTAAAATCACTTAGGGTGATAAGGCTATTTTTCATCCACTGCATGTTGTAACAGAAGAAAATTGTGAGACATATGCCTTTAAACTACAGAGGGAAAACAGCTAATTTCCTGTGTGTGCAGAATATTTTCATGGTTTGTTTGCTTTTATAAATATTTGTTAGCACCTGAACATCTTTGAGGAGTTGGACATTGATGGTCATTCTAAATAGATAAGCCTATTTTTGATACAAACAAGGAGATGGTGAATGTTGTTTGATTTTTCTATTGTATTGTGTTATACTTACCTTGGAAGAATTTCGTCATCTACACATTATTATAAAGTGTGAGAAAAGCTGGAAAATTTGAAAATTCTATTCTTTTGCAAATGCTGAAGTTTTTATTGTGATAGTAAGTAACTGATGAAATATATTAGTAATTAGATTAGAAATTGAAATATTTATATTGCAAAAGAACAGTATTACTTCAATTTATTTAATTTGAGGAATGTGATGTAAATAATAGACTATGTAAAAATGCCAGATAATATTATGTTGTGACACAAAGTGAAATATTTTATTTCATTATATTACTTTGACTTGACATAATGAACAGTTGATTTGGTTTAACAATTAAAGTACATTAAATTAGCAGAAAAATGTGCACATTTTGACTTTAGTGAACTAAGAATGTTTCATAAGGTCAAAATAAAGTATGTTAACATGTGGTGGTGCAGAACTGTTTTATTAGGTTTTTATAAGAAGTTTATGTTATGGTTCATTTCACTGTATCCCCAATGTTGTAACCCTTTGTGTTTTCTGTATAACAAGGTGCTTTGTGTCAGTCCTCCCTCCCCCCTCTCTGGGGCAGCTTGTCTATCACTTTGAGGAGCCCTCCCAGGTTGCGAAATCTCAGGGAGAGGGCTTCAGGTGATAGGCCCCCTGGGGGGAATTCCTTTAGCGCTGGATTTTAGTGGTCGAAGGCTTGGGGCTGGGCACACCTTGTTACCCCCTGAATCCCCTGATTTGTTGCCTTGTTGTCTTGTTGTATCCTCCCTGGAACCCCTCCCCCACTTATAGGGGATAGGAGGGAGGAAAAAACTCTCTCTCAGCTGGGAGCTCTCAGCCTCTCTCCGCTCTTCAGCTCTTGAGCTAATAAACATCTTTTAACCTGCTAAGCTGAGAGCCAGCCTTTTCTCTTCTGCTGCTGTCACTGTCTCCACACAATTGGGTCCAGCTGCTAAGCTGAGAAGCCGAAACGAACTGGGACCTTCTGTGGCTGTGTTGACCCGAGCTAGCCGGAGGTCAGCTCCCCCCGGTGCGGGGACGGAACCAGACACATTAACACTAGCAGAATATGCTACTTCTGTTATTTCTTGTACCTTTAAAAATTACTCAGGTAAAAACCTTCAATGCCATCAAATCATCTTTTTCTAACATGATGCAGCAAAACCTTCTCTAGCAACAGTGAAGTACATGTGAGGACTGTTAGGTTAATGAGCCTCATCTCCTTAGTCTGTATCCAAGCAATACACCTTTACAGCAGCTGAGGGTCTGTCCTAACGTTCCTCTTCATCCTCTTGTCAGTCAATGCTTTTCCTTTTATCATGATGTTGGGAAAGTAGGTCAAATATCTGAGCTTTACATTTTGTTTTTGGTCACTCTGATCTCTGTCACAGTCAATCTCTTAGTCACAAGCCAGCTGCTAAGAAAACTGTCTGACACTCTCATGGGTCTTTCTTTGATCTCTGACATTTCCAGGTCCCCAGAGGAATGCAGTTGTCATGAGAGGTCATGATCAGAGAGACTGGGAGCATCCATTAGGTTGCCAAGGCCAGTCACATGCTGGCCTTTAAAGAGCAGGAGTGAAACACTGAGCCTCAATCATATTCAGCTGGGAGCCAGCACTGAGAGCAGGGATGTGAGTGATGCACTTTTGATGGTCCGGTCTGCCAAGCACTTACAGGTTTTTGCATTCTACAAAACATGAATATCTTGAAAGAGAAGGTGAAAAAAAATAAAGAACTGAAACATCTGATTGTATTCTAGTGATCTAGTTGTACTGCCAGGGTGTTCTTGAGAGATTAAGCCCTGGAGAGGGGAGCAGGGACCACAGGGGTGGCTCATACAGGCTACTTAGTTGGGGGCTTTACCATGCAGGGCCTGTCCCACCCAGTCAGGACCAGGAAACATGTGGGACTCCAGGGTAGTGCCAGTGTCAGCAATCAGGCATGGGCTGAAGCGGAAGTAGGACATGGGCCCATGGACTAGCCAGGGCTGTGGAGACTGGCCCTGCTGCAGCATTTCTCAGCTGGGAGAGATTCCAGGGGGCTGGAATGTGGTCCTGGTAGGATGGGGGGAACCACAAGCACAGCTGGGCAAGGACAGTCAGGACTCTTGGTGGCCTCCAGATGGTAAGAGTACAGTAGATCTGTGATCTGTTACTGCAGGTAACTCTCTTATTAATTGTAAATATTTATCTGCTGACTATTGGATGAGAAAATGAAGCTTAAAATCAATGATAAAACTTTTTCTGTTTCCTGGAAACTGTCCTGAGAGAATTTGACAAATATTGATGACAATGAAAAGAAGGCTTTCATCAGTACCATCTAGATGTCCTTAAGAGAGATAACCAAATATTCTAAATAAAGTCCAAATTTGGTCTTGGACCAAAGACCTCCATGCATTATCCTCAAAATTTTAATTGAAACACAAATTAAGACAATGCATGAGACAGCTACAAACTGCCCATCAGGCCCTGAGAATCAGCTGTGGTTCAAAGATCACCCCCTGGAGCTCACTGCTCCAAAGAGTGGGTGGTAGTTTAACAAAACAAGGGTTCCTAGGATATACAGCAGATGTCAGTGAAGACATACAGAACTGGAATTTTCTTTTCTTGCTAATAGTTTTATTAAAATAGGAGAGAGCATTTCATATACTCTCTTAATATGATACAAAATGAAAACAATATTTCCAAGAAACCAGCCTAAACTGGTTTTTAACTTCAGTTCATGGTAACTATAGACAAACTCACGTTCAGTGAAAGTTAGCCTGTCCGTACTTATTTCAAGCAAGAGTAATTGGGCTTCATGCAGAGTAAGATGAGGCAAGCTGGCAAGATTCCCTTCACAATGCTGCTACCCAAGAGATATGCTTTTACTTGTTTGATGCAGAATAGTTGTTATCTCTGTGGAAACAAATACGTGTTATATTCTTGTACAAGCAGGAGTTCTGGAAACTCATTTAAAGTTGTCCCTGTGCTGTAAAAGGGAAATATTGATCTATTTTAAACTTTCAAAATTAAGTTGACTTTAATGACAGTGATTTTAGTGTCACACGGAAAAAAATTGCTTTGAACAAGGTTTGAATAACTCTTTCTTGTTAATAATTTATGTTTCATAACTGACATATACTTCTATATTTAATGCTCAGAATAAATATGGGATCTTTAACAAGACAAAATAAAAATTTGAGGAGTGAATGGTACACACTATTAATATGATACAAAGAACTTAGACCCTGGGGAACTATTTTTCAACCCTAAAAATACCAACAGGGTGGTGTGATCTAAGAGTTGTAAAAGCAAAATAAATCTAAGAGCTTGGAACTGACTTTCTAGTCTTCAAGAATATAAATTGCTGCAGCTTCTTAAGTTGACATTTATTTACCATTTTGCAGTATGAGAAAGAGCCTCAAGATTAGAACAGAGAAAATTAAATTATGTTCCTGTTCCTTTGGCTACTGGGAGGATTGTGTTTTAGAGATAGCTTTAAAGGTACATGGTCACCCTTATAGGCCAGTATCTCACTTAATGTAGTTTATTCATGAATGAACTGTCATGGAGTTGCTCAGCCAGAACTAAAGAAATCAACCAATTGTGTTGCTGTCTTGGTTTTGAAAGACAGTTGTCTGCCAGGGAAAGTTAGAGCCTCACTTGGAATGGAGAATGTAAACCCCCTTCTTTTCAATTTCAAAATTATTATAATTTTGAAATTAGGGGCTTTCAGGCAAGGATATGGGAATAAGAGTAACAGTTCTTTACTAAGAATATTAAAAATAAAATTACAAATGTTATAGTACAAAAAAACTAAGCAAGCAAGCGAACAAAAATCCTGGGAAAACCCTGACAGAGTCAGGAATATGACCTGGCACCATGTTGGTCAGGGTTTTGGAAGCAGTCCAGATAAGTCCTCCTGGAGTAACAGATGTGGTTCTGTGGAGTAGAGATGGTCCTGTAGAAAGTCCAGTGGTGGCAAGATGGGTCCAGTCTTCCTCCAGAAATCCAGTGAAAAAAGAGGATCCCTTGTGTCCTTCAGTCCCAGTTTTTATCTAGCTAGGAACAGTTGGCTCCTCCCCCACTGTGTGGAGCATCTCACAGTGGGATGATGGAATGTGTCATGTCATTGGTGGGCTCTAATGGCCCATTATCAGAAGATGTCCCAATGGAGGATAGAGGGGGGGGGGAAAGAGATAAGAAACACTGCCCCACCTGGATTTAATGGCTGGGCCATTATCAGAAGGCATCTGTCCCCCTCCCCCCTGGAGTCACAAGAGATGAGGAAAAACATTTCCCAAAAACCAACTTTCGACAGATGAAATAGAATATACTTTTTTTTTAAATTTTGTTACATAACCCAAGACAGTCGCCTAGATATTTACTTATTCCAGAGGAACATTTAGAAATATTAATAGAATGTAGATGATGTTGTCACTTTGGGGGCTGATAAGAACTTCATCTTAAATTCCAAAGTCCAGATGAGGATACAGTTAAAACATGCAGCAATTCCATATCTGTAGCAGCACTGTTTTAAATTAGGTGAGATTTTCCACAAATAGCACCATAATGAAACAAAGATAGTTTACTGTGTTCTGGCTAGACTGAGATTCCTGTCTACAAAGATTCATTCTAAATGTTTACAGTGATAAAAGCCTTAAAAATATTTTATTAATACTGCTTTAGGTAGAGTTTCTATATAATATTTAGGCAAGTGTTCTGACCAAGTAAATATCTGAGCAAAGATAAGGGGGATGAGATGGTAATAAAATACATGAGGTTCTTAGAAGGAGGATTGCTGCAAAGCTTTGAATTTATACTGAGCATTTAGGTAATAAAACATTTATACCCAGGTTTCAGGCCTGTAAGAAATAACAGTTTTCATAGCTGTATCACTGACAGTAATTTATCCAAAATACACTGTTTATTTTATCCTGATACAAAATATATTTTGTTTCTTACAAGTCTTGCTGAATTTATTAATAGATTTTTTCCTTTTCTGTCAAGTTCTTATAATCTAAATTTCCCTCAGAGAAGACAGAGTGTGAGAGGAATATGTTAAAATTACCAAATAAAATGTGGAAGTGGAAAATATTAATTGTTAGAGAACAGACACGTCATAAAAATTAGTAACACAGTAACACAAAAAGAAGCACTGTGCAGCATCAAGTAATTTGAGTGTTTCAAACAGGGATCAGTGCCAGAAAATTCTAACTCCTAATAATAATGTAAGGAAGATTTAGAAAAAAAAGATCTCTGAAACTGTGAACATGTTGCAATAAAGCCGCCAGGACTAAGGTTTTTCATGCAGAAAATCCAAATCTTTATTCACATAACTAATTTTTATACAGTTTTCACAGACCTTGTGTTCATCTCTAATTGTCTAGTAGTTTTCTTGCCACTTAATTAATTGGTTAAAAGGTGTTTTGTATGTGCTAAGATTCTTTTACTCAGGTTTTTACATTTTTCCTTTGTGAATTCTAGTGAGACAGATCTTTTGTTGTTATTACCGGTGCAAATGGTTCTGTTACCAGAATAGTTAACTGACTTTTCATTGCTTTGATTCTTTCTTCTTGGAACTTACAGGCTAGCTGGTAATTCAGCAGAGCAAGACCTGATTTTCTAAGGCTTTTCTTTTATAACAGCTCTACCTGTATGTAACAGGAATTACAAATATTTATTTTATCTGTTATGCTATTACATGTTGAAAACTGTGGCAATTCTAGTTTTGAAGACTGGTTTGCCACTGAGAAGTGGGGTGTTTTAATTTAACAGCTGATTTTTCCAGGAAAGGCCAACCAGTCAGCAACTGCAACCACTTCCTCTTCGCTGCCTCAAAGGAAAGGGCCTTTCCATGGTGAAATGCAGGGACAGGCATGGTTGCTGAGTCTCAGATGACTCACTGCAAGAAGAGCTTTTTCAGTGCCTCTCCCAGGCATCCTCTGGGATGGTGACTGCAATCACACAGAGACTCACTGAAATTACAGGTGTTTTCTACAAGTCCAAATCTGTTTCTACTTAAAACAGTTTCCAAAACCATGTGAGAGGCACAACTTACATATCTCTGTAGCTCATCTTAGGCTATGAGCTCTGCAATGAACGAAAAAGAGCAAAATCACAGTTTTAGTGTCCGTGTGTCAGAAAATATCTTCATATTATATATCTTTACTTGCTGCCATATGTGATGCTTATTTAATAGGAGATCTAAGGCATAATCAAAGACAAGCATAGGACATCTTGGGCTCATTTTGTTGATTGCTGAGGAGGGTTTTTAAGTAAGACAACTACTGTAGTCACTCTGGAAGAGCGATTACCTTGAGCTGCCGTCATTCAAATGAGGCTGTAGAGCTAGATCACATGGGCAGTTTAGGAACATCAAGAAAAATTGCTGTGTCTGGAATGGACTAAATGACCCTTCAGCCCAGAATCATGTCTTTGATAGGAACCACCTCTAGAAAAAGATGATAAGAAAAGGCTTTATATAGTGTGGTGCTTCCCTTCATAAATGGTCTTGCTTTGGAGAAACTGTAGTGCAGGTATTTCCTGAAGTGAAAGCTGTTGCTGCATCTTATGAATAACAGTCCTCAGTACGCTTTTCATCCTTGATTTGTGTTACTGTCTTTGCAAGCATTTATACTTTTAACATGAACAGCACTTCACAACAATGCGTTCCACAGGTTTATGACCTGTGTGGGGAAAATTGCTTCCTATGTTCATTGCAAACCTTCAGTTTATCTAACAGGAGGGTGTAAAGCATAACCACAGATCAATATTGCAGAGACACAAGGCCATAATGGAACCTCCAGAATACAGCTGAGTAAAAATAAGGTAGAAATTTAGAATATGATTAAGTGATTCTGTCATTGTAAATCATCTATTCCCTCCTAAATTAATATCCCGAAGGAAAACAGGATCCAAAAATAAATTGAAGCATGTTAAACACAAGTATACAACAGGTCAAATATCTTTCTTGAGTGACCCTATTGACTTCCCACCTAAGCTAACAGAAAGATCTCTTAACAGGCAGCCCAGAACTCTAAAACTCTTGTCATTACTTATACTGTCCAGCCTTATTTGTAGTTGTAGTGGTAAAAAAATTAAAGTGAGATCTCTGCAGCTCTAGGGGTAATTGAATTCTTTTCACTAGCTTATTTTTGGAGTCAAATGCTAAAAATCAAGCCTACAAACCACATTTCTCACCAAAGGTCTACCAAGGCAAGGTTTGTGGTAGAGTACGTAAGTGTTCCCTCTCGTGTACTTGAGTGTGAACTCCAAGACTGTCTGAACACGTGCACTAGGAATCTAGGCTGTTAAATCTCAAGACTTTTTTTTCTTTTTTTTCTTTTTTTTTTTTTTTTTCTTTTTTCTTTTTTTTTTTTTTTTCCGTAAGAAGTAAAGAGGATGCAGCAACAGCTCTTTCAGAAGATAATTTATATCTGGATAAAGCTTGGATATTCATCTGAAAACTGGAGGTTTACTGATTCAAGAAGGTTTGGTTTCTTTTTTTTTTTAACTTGCTTAGAAAAAGGTATATTTTCAAAAGCCCATGTGAAGTTGTTAGAACATGGTGAAAGTGTCTTTATGTATGGATAGAAAATACATCTCCTTTCTAGTACTGAAGAAATAAGTGTGCTACCTCTCCACTCTGCTGCTTAGAATCTTGTTTCCTTTAGAGATCTCTTCCCCAAAAAATGTTTGCTTGAGCTGTCAGCCTCAGTTAATTGTTAGTGTGTATTGACATTTTGAGCACCTAATTTTCAAAGCTATAAAAGGAACTGCATTACGATCAAGCTGCTGCATTTTCCAGAGCTTGACAGAGTGACATTTCTCACACCTTAGACCTAAGCTTTTAAACTTGAATGTTCTAACATTCTACTGGTGGCAAAAGCAAGTAACAAAGCAAATCCTGCAAGAGGAGCACTAAGTTGCACCAAGCATTCCTTGGTGTTTGCTCACTCAGAATCTTCACACACATCAACTCACTGATCTTTGGCTTTGTATTTTCCTATACCTGGGGCAGCACAACTGAGATTTTTGCTGTCAGCATTCGTAAAGAATAGAAGAATGGATAGTTTTGTTTGCATATTTATCACAACTGTAGTAATTTTCAAAGTTTAGCAATATTTATTAAAATATGTTACCATCTTTTTTCTTTCATTTCACTAATTACCTCAGGCACTTCAAGAAAAACTGTGTAAAAGTGCAAGTTTTTAAATTTTAATGAGGTTCATGTAAAGGAAAGTGATGGTTGCCTCTATAAGAGGAGAGGGACTGGAGGGAGAAAATCTTTAAGGGAGTTTGCAAACAAAAACACTTCTTCCCTTTTCCATGTTGGATCTTTGTTTAATCCCTAAACATCTAGCATGTACCGTAATGGTTATTATATAAACATATGCTACTTTAAGTGTAAATGACAATATTTATAAACTTAAAACTAAGGGGTTCTCCTGTTTAAAGACAGTGTGATTTTCCTGTCACATGCTAAGTACATCTACCATACTGTCTGTGACAGCTGAATGTAGAAAGAGATTAGAAGAAAGTTCAAAAATATTATGAAACCTTAGGGTTTTTTAATACACTGTTTTTATTAGTATTGTTGCTATTGCTGTTTGTTTTCCCTTATCTCATTTAAGTTTTTCTAGTAAATTTTTATCTCAATCCATAACCTCTGCCCTTTTGTCCCTTTCTCACCAGAGGGGGTGAGGGGAAGGGAAGCGCCTACTTGGAGCATAATTTCCAGCTGGTTTTAAACCACAATGATTTCAAATTAAATGTTTTCTATTTTTTCTTTCAAATAAGATTCTGTAGGAAAATATTGGTGCTGAAGTTAACTAAAAAAGAAAAAAAAGAATAGTACTGGCAAAGGTCTAGACCCCTTGTTTGAACAGGTTAAAAAGAAGGTCTATTTTAATTATCCACTGATACTATTAATTGTCAATTTTTTGTAAAATAAATTTTATCTGAAAAGCATGCTGTATTATGAGAGCTAGTGTTTGGAGGCTTGTACTAGTTAAATTCAGATTCTTAATAAATTTTTAATAATGAGGAAAACTAACCAGTGGTAGAAATTAGGAATGTGGTATATTCTCACCCTTAAATCAACACTGGATGGCATTTAAAGAGGCACATTATGTCTTATACAGAAAGTATAAGATTGGTATAGAAATTGGTGCATAATTTTTCTGCTGTAGAATAGATTACAATATTCTCCTTTTGTTTTAACATACATAATCTAAAACTAACAAGGTGTTTCTTTAATCTCAATTCTTAGTTATGGTATTCAGCATGAGTTGCTGATCACAAAGTCCAAGTCAGATTAGAATTTAATAAAGATCAAGTCAGAGCACTTCTTTCAGGTTTTAGGACTCTACTGTATCATCGTAAAAGTCAACAACTGAAAATATTGTGATATAGGTAGGATCTTATTCATTGAATCTTAATGATTAACATACTTGCCTAATAATTTGCAGCTATGTATTTAAATTCATTTTTAGATGTTCCATGTTTCCATCCCCACAACATATATATATAGGGAAGACAATAATTGTTGTTTATAGTGAGTATGACTACTTTAAGGACAATGAGATCAATTCAACAGATGGCCCAAATCTAGGATCCTTTTTTGTGATCTATCAGCTGAAGGAAAATGGGAACCAATGGCCCAGGAATCTTAAATCCACAACACAACTTCAAATACGTGACACACAGACACTGAATAGCTCTTTGCAAAGAATATCTTCTACTTTCAGAAAGAACAAGAGAATTATTTATTTTTTCCATGCTTAACTCTGGACATCTTTGGTGACTGTGCAACAGGCAGCACTGGGAACCTTTTAAGAATCATTTCCAAATCATTGCACTTACCTGTTATCAAGTCATAAGAACAGATGGGATACATGAACACTATAGGCCAGGTTTGATTATGCTGAAGACTATGTGTGTGAAACCTCTTTAAAGTGAGTAAGTCCTTGCGGTGTCCACCTTTTGCTCGCTTTTCAGGTGTACTATGCAGTTTTCCCAGCGTCCATTTCTGGGTAGACATGGGAAACCTGACTTTCAGACTCCTCTTTACGACAATGTAGATGCAGCTAGTCTGTTTGAAAGGAATGGGTGCAGTAGAGAGATGATCACAATCTAATGGAAAGCTGGACTGTTGAATAGTAAAGCAAAAAGAGTATGAACATTGAAAAGTTACAGAGTGAATTGGAGAAATTCCTTCAGTTTCAGCAAGTCCTGAAACAAAACTTGTCTTTATATTTCTCCAGACATAATGATGTTCTCCACACCATTTTCATGACCTTGCACAGGAACCGTGTAATTCCATCCTGCTTCACTGTGGACAATGAACAGAATTTATTGAATATAAATTCTCCTTTTTGCTTGAAAAGTATCTGTAGCTATGTCACATTTTTTGTTCCCGTTAAAAATATATGTACAACTTACTTAGTCCCAAGAAATGTGAATGAAATTAAAGTGAGTTTTCTATTTTCATCAATTAGACTTGATCAGTTAATTCATTAGAAAGTTAATATGTGTGGTTTGAATCACTTAATAATCTGACCAGTGAGCTGAAGGAAAGATTCTGGATGTAAATGGTAAATTACAAATTTCATTTTTATTACCAGGCAATTTTTTTTATGGTTAAGAAACTCTTTTGGTGCAAAGAAAGAAGAAGGAAGCTTTATGTGCATTGCAAGGCAAGAAAGTCAAAGTCCCTTATCTGTTTGTTCATTTGCTAATCAGCTCCTGCCCTACTGATCTATAAACATGCATGCACGAATACAGATACTTGTAAAAAGTGGGACAAAGATGCACTGCAGAGTGAGTTTATAATCAAGACACTTATGATCTTGACTATTTCTTATGAGAGATTTGTACTTTTCCAGCTTCTCTTAAGAAAGACAAAACAATGTAATACTTACTACATTGATCAAAGATCTATTGTCATTAAAATGATAATAATAAATAAGTGAATTCTGCTGCTTTTTTATTTATATCATTCAAGAATATAAGGATGCAAATTTGTCAAATATTTGACTTAAATGTACTTAAAACTGATACTGAATTATCCTTCCTTTTTCTTAGCACTTCATGATGTTATTGCCAGCTAAACATATGGTTCATACTATTACCAGTCAACCTGTTAGTTAAAATTCTAATGCTACTGGACCTTTCTCTAGGGAGGACACAATTCAACAAAAACTGAAACTACCTTCTGTTAAGGAGATAATTCTATCCAATCTATCCACTTCAGTTCCCTCACTCAATAAAAATGACAATATCCTAATACCTAACACTTGAGAATAGAAATTGAAATAATCACTTATGAATTTATTCACAACTGACAGCTTTATTAATCTCTGTAGCTGTTGTCATTTGATAAAGAACATCATATGATAAAAATCCTGCAAATTACCTAATTAGGCATTCTGCAGGAGAAGCTCTACTATTATAACAACCAGTAATCAGGTAGAAGACCAAAACAATAACATTTGTCTTGGAAAAGGAAAGCTCTTTGAGAATCTTCCTCATTTGTGATAATCTAGCTACAGTTGAGGAAAGAATAATGATTCATAGTCAATGGCAATATTCTGGCATGTAACTATTACTGCTAACAGATGAAGAAAAAGTCTTGTTTTTGACAGGAAATCCCTCTTCCAAAAGTACCCCGGAGCACATTTGTTACAGCATACACAGAAATATATCCCAGAACCTGAAAGCAATCTTCATCAGAAGAACAGGACTTGGAGGGAAGAGATCAACAAGACTTTCTTCTTTCCTTTGTCTTTTGAAGGAGAAAAGTAGAAAGCCTTTAATGTAATTCCTTCAAAACATTATTAATGCCTGAATCAGTCATATATTTTGTCTAATGGGGATAGTTTTTATGAGGTCATTGGTTGGCATCTTAGTATCACCTGGTTGCCAAATGCTAGGACAAAATGAAGAAAACATTTTTAAAATGTCAGGACAAAACTTTGGCTCTTTGAGAAACTGTGACTTAAAATGTTTATTTCCTTCAGTTGACAGTAAACGGAGCCTAGGCTAAGTAGTTAACATTGGAAACACCTATTGGTAAGTGTGATACCTACAGAATGTGTTATGCCCCTGTGTTTGCTGGTGGTATCTATAGTTCAAATACATAGCTGCAAATTATTAGGAAAGGATGTTAATCATTAAGTTTCAATCAATAAGATCCTACCTATATCAAAATATTTTCAGTCATTGACCTTAACAGCGATATAGTAAAATGCTAAAATCTGAAAGAAGTGCTCAAACTTGCATTTTATTAAATTCTAATCTGACTTAGACTTTGTGATCAGCAACTCATGCTGAATACCATAATTAAGAACTGAGATTAAACAAGCACTGTGTTAAAAGGAACATATTATACTTTTTCACTGTAAGTATGCTTGTTTGTGAGCTGCTTGTTTGACTTCAATGTGTGGTCAAATAATTTCTTTTCCCATACGTGTAATTAAGGAATTTATTAAAGAACCATATAATGAGGGCTAGAGATCCACTTCTTCGTTTGTGTATATCAATTTTAAAAGTTCAAATGGTTAATCAATGAATTAATATCTAAGTCTGCCTGATGTTTTGTTAGTCTTTCTCTCGAGAAGTCCTTGGTTCTGTTTTTGTTCTCATTGATCTCATTATATTCCTTTAAGCAGAAGACAAACTGAACTGCTTTAACATCTGGATTAATAGGATGGATATGCTTTATATTCTCTAACATTTTCATATAATGCATTTCTTCATTCTGCTTGAAATACTTTGTTCACTCTTGCAATCTGACAATGCTACAAAAGAACTCCCAAGACATGAAGATAAGAAGATACAATTCAAAGATTTTTTTTCTCCAAATAGTGGAGAATAGTACATGTTGATATCTTAGTATCCTATATTGAATTGTATTACTGTTAATGTGGTGTTGGTTTTTTTTTTCCTTCTTAATTGTAATGTTGTGATTATGTAATAGTTTTAATTTTGAAACCGGGCAGAAACACCAATAAATGTAGTGGTTTCACGTTCATTACATTCTGGTCTTAGTACTCACTCTTTTTCTGTGGGAGAGAGACTAGGAGAAAAACAAAGCAGGCTTAACTTTAAAAATGAACAAATAGTTTTATTAACACACACTAAAAGAATAGAAAAAGAAAGTTGGGAAAATAAACTAGAACGGAATGAAACTTCAAAAAAAGTCTCCCTTACAAACTGTTAACTTTCCTACAAAATAACATAAAGAGACAAAACTTGTACTTTTCAGTCAGTTTCACTATCTGACAATAGTCTTTCATCAATTCTTTAGGGGAAGAGTCTCTCATAGAGTCACGGATCTTACTGAAAACTTAGAACAGTTCTCTTGTGGGTTTTAAACTGTCACAAAAACAACCGCCCGGAGAAACCTGCCTTTGTGACCCTCCCAGGAGTAGGTTCCCAAGCTGCTTATGGATCATGGGTCTTAGACTTTTGCATACTGGGGTGTCACTTTTTAAGGATTAATAACTCTAAAGCAAAGGATTCTTCATCTCAAGGAACAGAGATATCTTCTCACTTCTTCACTGGCGCAGAGAGCTTCTCATCTTTATCTCTGTTCAAGCATCTTTTAGGATTAATATCACTTAGCCCATCACAAACACCTTTGCTCAAATCCACACACAAATCTAAACAATCATCTCCCCAAATGCTTATCTTTCTCATGATTTAAAGGAATGATCTAAATATAAAATTCATTTCCATGGCTCAAGTAAGCATGGAACAACCAACTCTTCAACCCTCTGTCCCAATAGTCTTTTCACTCTTGCTCTACTGACTTCATGCTGTTTTTTTCTTTATGTTCACTCTGTCCTTTCTTACCCTCTCAGAGAAGGGCCAAGCTCTGGAAGCTTCATGTTGCCAGGAAAGAGTTAAATCTGCTCGGAGTCTTTGTCTCTCTCTCTATAGCTTGTGGTGTTAGATGTTCAAGGCCGAGCTGATGAGGGAGGAAGATCTCACAGAAACATCAGAGATCGGAGCACTCAGGCAGTCTGGAATCACAAAAAACCAGTCAGGATCATAAATGCCTTCTCAGCCCACCCCTCGGTGTAAATCGGGGCAGCCTCAGCCCAAATGGTGCCCATAGCTCTTACCAGGGGCCTGGAAGAGATCTCTCCCTGCTCCAGGGAAGTTTGGAGAAAGTAGCTGTTGCAAACCAACAATATCTCCTTCCCCCCTGCCCCTTCACCCGGGAGCCGATGGAATCCGGCCAGGCCTCAGGCCAGATCCCCCCAAAAGGGGGGAGCAGCAGGCCCAGCTCGATGTTACCTGTCTCTCTCTGGCCAAAGGAAAGAAGAAAAAGGACTCACCCACAGGAAATTCATGGGGTTTTATATGGTACTTCCCAAAGTCGCAGCTAACATTTCAGCGGTCAAAACAGATGCCAGTATTCCAACTAACCCTCTGATAGGTCCCTGTCTTTTCTAAAGCAATTCCCAGGTTCTGACCCGGAGAATTATTCTACATTCTTCAGTAACTAAAAAACCAAACTGTACTAACCCATGACAGAATATTTCCATTTTTCTTTTTAATTCTCGCTAGAGTTTTTGGCAGTTTCCTCTATGCCACAACACGGTAAATTGGGATATTCAACAGATTACTCTTTGAATATATGCAGACTTTTAAAAAGATTTTCTTCTTTCTAAAGTACACTTTGTTTCTCTATTTTCTGTAACTTTCTTCTCTGAAAGTGTCAATGATAAGTATATCTCTTTCATTTCAAGTGCTAATTTGTGCATAATATTAAAGCTTGTGATAAAAAACTAAATTCAAGTTATTTTTTTCCAGGGCTCCCAGAGTATTCTCTGTTCATTCTGTGGGAAAAGAATGGATTTTATTACAAACAGAATATTATATTAATAATGCATAGAAGTATTGAACAAGAGACTATTTATATTATTTATACAATAATAACTTGTGTATTTTAACTTTTCCAAATTAGGCTTCTAAATATGTGTACAGACACTAGTAATACCTTGAATTTAGTAATGAAGACAAGAGAAAAAGGTTATTTTTCTGCTTATAATGGATTTTGGTAAGAGACGTGGATACAAAAATAATGTTATTATTAATATTAATAACAAAATTCAGGAAAATGTATCTAACACAGGTAGTGGGTTCCTAATGACTAACTCAATGCATACGTGCTTAATGGAAAAGCAGAGAAGATCATAAACTGTATTGCAAATATATAAGATCATGGCTTTCTCCTTTGGGAGAGGAATCTGAAACCATGTATTTTGGTATTTGGAAGTGTCAAAGGCTTTCAAAACATGCCTTTTAGCACATTCAGAAGTATTTTACATATTTTGAATTTCTCTGGACATAATTTTCTGGACCTGTTTTTTTACTTACTTGTCTAGATTTCTACAGAGCTGGAAAAAACCCCCATGATATTCTCTCATAATAGTCAAGCTTCAATTTTCTGTTTCTTAGAAGATGAACTCTACATTGAAGATCTTCTGTGAGCTATTGACTTTAAAGTTCTTCTATTAACTGTTGACATTCTTCATTTAGGAAATATGCCAGAGAAGCAACCCCTGTCATAACTCTACAGACCTTGTATTTTCATTCAACCGTGTATTTTCAATCAGCTATGCAGCTGTGCAAAATTCTTAACAATTTGAGAAATTCCTTTGTCCTTATTTCTGCTAGTATTTTTGAGCCCAAAATAATGAAATGTTATGAATAGAAAGGTTGGGGAGGTTTTTTGTCATTTTTTGGATGCTCTTTTTGTGAGTAAGAACAGCCTTTGGCAACAGTAAATACAAAAAAAAAAAAAAAAAGAAAAAAAAATCTAAGCAGAAACAAAACCTTAGAGTAGTTTGTTTTTCTTTTTTAATATATTTTTGTACAATAAAATGAGTACAAATGACATTAGTAAAGCCTGCAAATGTGATCTTTAGTAACAATTACATTATAGTGCAAAACATAATTTAAAAACAAACCAAACCAATGTTATATAAGATTGCCTCTTATTTTTCACCTCTCCAAAGTTCTGCCTTCTTAAACAATCTGAGAAAGTGGGTATCTGAGAAATCCAAAGTAGTTCTTATCCAACATAACACAGAACGAATGAGAAATGTAAAAAAACCTTAATATTCATTTAGAAAGAATTTGTTATTTATTGTTTATGCAGTGAAAAGGTATCTAGACATGAATTTCCAAAGGCTATATTATTGTAATACATTGATTATTTTTTTGAGCCAAAAAGGGTAATCCTCTTTTTTTTGTTTGTTTCTGTATCTGTTTCCACACTTGTTCATGCATCTTTTCTCTGATATAACTGTGTACCTCTATTTCAAGCTTAGTTTAGTTAAAATCTGAAATGTATTGCATGATTGATTGGCTTGCTGGACTTAAGTCTACCCTGAAAATTGGCATGACCTGACCTTGTAATGTTCCATCTGTCTGCCCAGTCATAGGAATTTGAATGAGACCCATATTTTAATAGCTATTTATAGTGCTTCTAATGCCGAACCTCGTCAGCCTGGCTATGGCTTTTACAATTATGAGTAGAATTGCTTCTTTGTGTTGAGGAATGGCTTTTATACTATGCTATAACCTGATATAGATTTTGCTGTATTTCCTTGCTTTTTAGAGAAAGGGTGATAAAACACATATCAAATCAATTATGACTTTATTCTTCTCCTATCCTTACCTCCTCCCACTTACACTTTATGGCTTGTTTGGCAGGCTGTTGGTGTCCGGGCTTGTGCAAAGTTAGGTGTTCCAGATTCTGCTTCCCCCTTTCTTGAGCACAGCACTAACACGGAGATTTTGTTTCTTCAGTGCCTTTCAGAGAGGTTTTATACCAGAATGAATAGCAAGCTGGGAAGGAAGCCACCCATTTCCTTTGCTTTTGAAGGTATTGAGAGAAGACACTGAATATAAATTTTAATTTTGGTTCCTTCCTATCAAGAAATTCTACCAAGAGTTTCAGTTACAAGAAGGCTGAAAAGAATAACACTGCCTCTTGTTCACAAGTTCTTAGTCACATAATATATCCTCTTTCCAGTGTCTTTTTTTCAAGATATATCCATTTTGCTGGCTTCTGTGACAAGATGCAGAGACTGCCACCTTGCTGGATGCATCCACTTCCACCTGGCTTTAATGAACCTAATGCAGGGCAAAGCTGAGCAATGATAGTGGTGCCTCTTGGAAAATGTATTTAAGCAAATAGAAAACACCACATGGGCAGAGCAAACAAAAACAGTGAGAAAAACAGAGGGAATGCAAAAGTCAAAGGAGGAGGCAGTACTCTATGGGAGGACAGGTTTTCTTTGTGGCCGGTGGGTGACCTGCACCAGAGCATGTTTATCCTCATACTTAGTCCAGCTGTCTTTTTAGTGAGAAAATACCAACATGAGACAACCTGAAGTATTTTACTACTCACATATGTTTAATGAGCATAATTGAAAAGCATGAGAAAGAAGAGGAATTTTGTGGGATCTGAAAATAAAATATTGTAAAAAGTGAGCTGTGAAAAGTCTGACAATTTCCAGTGCTCAGAGTAACAAAAATAACAGAGTAAAATGGTTGTTCTTCTTGTCATACAATCATTATCAGCTCTATGTTGGTTCTTTGTGAAGCTCTGGGAAGCTGGCTCCCCTTCTGAAAATTCCAGAGATGCTGAGGCAGTGCACACACAACACGTACTGTTTGTACCAAGTGAATAGTTTAATCAGCAGGAGATACCTTGTACACAGAGTCAACTGAGCAGAAATTCAACTATCAAGTTTTCTGAAGAAAAAATTTCTTCAAAATTCTCCCACTATTGTATTAGAATTATTGTGTCTTTTCGTTGCTGACGTAGGTGTTCACACAATGTGTCCTCTGACTTGCGTTTGAACTTACTCTTGGAAATAAGGCTGATTATTTGTATCAGTTCTCAGGATAAGTAAGACTTAGACTTCTGCTGAAATAATGAATACATTTCAGTATATTCTATTTCCCCACTCTGCCATGATACTTAGTACACTGTTTATTTCTCTCCAGATCACATTAGAATGAAATGTGCTGTCATCAGAAGCAATGAGGTGCATCATAAAATACCACGTTGGCCCTATCAGTAATAAATGCAGCTTCAGGACTTCAGTAAGGTGTCTGTGCTCAGACCAGACTTGGTGCCTTGAAATATTAAGAAAAAAATGTCTCATAAAAAATTAAATCAAAAGGGAAAACCATAACTTACAAATAAAACTCCAAATTCAAATTCATGGGGAGGGGTTCCAGGAAGCTTCTCTAATAACCCTGAACCCAATTTCTTGAAAATTTCAAGAAATATGGCTATAGGTATCCAAACAGACACTAGATTTTGGGTCCTACAGTTAAACTGATTTCAGCTCAGGGATATATGCGTAAGCGGAGATATGAAAGTAACAACTTCATACCAAAACAAGACAGAAGGTGGGAGATATTGGAAATATAAGGCTATTACTAAATTTCAGGCTAAGATTACAGTTGAGGATGTATGAATTGCATAAGCTACTGGTAGTAGAAAAATAATCTAAATAATGCAATTTAATTAAAATAGTTGATTATCTCATGGAATTATATTAGCTAAAAACTTGGAAGATTTTTTAATAACTTATCATTGCTTCCAAAATATTTAAGAAAAAACCTGAAGCTGCAAAGTTTATTCTGGTTTATTCTGCAGAGATCCTGTGGGTGATGATGACAGAAGCCCTGTTTTCAAGGGTTGTGACTTTCACAAGTGCCAAACCAAATTTAGTTCAGTTAACATAAAATTAAATTAAAGTAGATAATAAACCATGTGTAGAAGTGGATCTTGATGACAGACTGTGATTGCTGGCTTACAAACCAATGCTCAAAAGTTTATTGTAGCTGTAATTCTCCAGGAAGAATGGCCAGCTAACAGTTTAGGCTATTAACCTGCATGTGTGAAGTGCAAATGCTTCAGCAGGTCCTCTGCTAACACCTCAGGATTGTACATAGGTTTACAAGTTGTAAGGAAGAGATTGTTTTTGAGAATGTTGGCATGGGCCTTCTTGGCAAGATTCAGAGAGTAGGAAAGGAGCTGAAATGTGGTAGTCAAAATTCATTTAATCACAGGACCACTTTCTGATATAACATAATCCAATAAAATATGGTATGATTCCACTGCTGTCAATTAAGAAGTTAGTGTGAAGGTCCCCCAAGAACATGGGGAAATACTTGTATTAATAAACTGAATTAAATATGATAATGAGAATGTCTCCTCTGCTTCTAACAGTATGATTTGTTGGTCCAGATCCAAGGACAAACTTTATGGAAACACACAAATGGATTTCTACATGGGAATCAGCAGGATTTTATGAAGCAGAATTCTGTCAGAGATCACATTTTATACTCCTACTGTATAAAAATCGACACTCTGGGCAAGTTAATGAATGAATGATTAAAGACACTACAAAGTAGCAAAGCACAGTCATATTTTAACAGTACTTTTCTTGACGTCTTAGATGTACAAAAAATTTTCATTTAATCGAAAAAGTGAGTTTATTACCAGAAATATTAACATTTTAGAGGGACGTAATCAATCTTGCTTTTTAATCAACCATCAAATATTTGTCTTGATGCTTCTATGAATTTTGTTCATGCAAAAATTTACATTAGAAAAATACAATTAGAACACAGTTTTCAAAAGTATGAAATGTAAGTCCATCATAAAAGTAATGAAACTGTTAATATTGTATTGCA
Source organism: Hirundo rustica (assembly GCF_015227805.2). Taxonomy (NCBI): domain Eukaryota; kingdom Metazoa; phylum Chordata; class Aves; order Passeriformes; family Hirundinidae; genus Hirundo; species Hirundo rustica. Next base: position 18,089,776 of record NC_053453.1, on the reverse strand, counting down.
GTTTTTTTATTGTATAATCCATTGTATAATTTGTTAAATTATAAGAGAAATATATGAGCTATGATTACAAATATCAAACTTGATTAAATTAGGAAGTTCATAATATGCAATGCAAACTTAGTAAGTTGAAAAAAAGCCCCTTTGATTGCAGTCAGCTTTGAATGTGACCTTTACCCCACAGAGATGAATATTTCTCAGTGTATAAACTTCAGCAAGTTGAAAATAGTTAAAATATTTTCCCAGAAAGTATTTTCTGTGAACTTCTAATAATCAAAAGATTTCCTCTGACTTGCTATGTAATGAATCTCAAAACAAAAGTGAAATTTAGCTGAATGATAAAATGATGGGCTACATTAAACATTAATGATGTATTTTTTATTTTTTCCCATGTGGTCTTAAAGCAGGGTCAGTATCCTAAGATTGCTTTTATACAGCATTTTGACCTTTACATTCCTTTAAAATAAGTAAAATGCTGATCTTAGCTACATTATGTAATTTTTTTTTTTTTTTTTGGCATAAATGCGTCTCTTTAAATGTTATTGTTCAGACTATATGATATATATTCCTGGGTAGAAGTTGTTGTAATAGCATACTTATAATATTAAAAGATATTAGTTATATGCAACCGCTGAAGGTTTTTTCTCTTGAAATGTCTGCATTTCTGAGCAGCTCATAAATTTTAGATACACAGATTTAATACTGAATAAGTTTTATTTTAACACCACCTTTTCCCCCTTCCTCCCTGCTTCTATTCTAGTGATTTTGCACTTTCAGGACATATACTTCTAAAATGGTATACAGCTTCCAGTCCTGGAAAAGTCAATGCCAGTCTTCGCAGGTCATTTTAACTTCTCTCTGAATTAGAGCATGTGTCAGTGCTGAACCCAAATAACAAACAACAATGGTAGCATGTGCTTGATGAAATTTACTTTAGTCTCCTTGCTATTCTGTAGGAGGAGACACTAAACACTTACCCATAGAATGTGAACCTTTCAGTATGAAAGGGAAATACAAGGTCTGCTTTCCCACCATATCGTGGTGGAATACATATGTTACAGTTCTGGCTGCCAGAAATTGTCGTCTCTTCAAAACAAGCAAGTGATTAATATTGAGGCTGTTTTCAGGGGTCTGTAGTTTCCTTTGATGATTAAGAAATGGCTCTGAAAAATGGCCAGTGCTACAGGCTATAAAGCCCCATCCAGTGAGCTGCCAAGTGTCTTCCTTTGCTGTGAATTCATTATCATTTAGGTGCACTGTGCATTGAACACATCCTTGCCTGTGCTTGTAGCCACGCATCACTTGGGAACAGTCTTTCTGACTGGTCAACAATCCTCTTTAAATTACCAGAATGCTTGGACACCCTGCTAGTCTTATTTAACACAGATTGAAAAGTTACTGACTTTCGTGAGTTGGTCAAGATTTCTCATTTGTATGTTATCCAACCTGTTTTCATTTATATTGTTAAAAATGACATTTCGGTAAGCTAGCTTCTCAGTTCTGGGGTCTTTATTATTTCCTATGTATATCTCTATTTTATTTTTCCATTCCTGGTATCTCACATTGTAATTTTTTGTTGTTTGTCTCAAATCAAGGTGTTTTCCTATTTTTTTTTTTTTTTTTAAATTCCTTGTTCCATTGTCACCGAGACACACAAAGCAGTCACACGCAGACAAGAGATTTCACAAGGCAGAGGTCCTTCCGAACCAGCTCCCAGCTGAGAGAGCGGAGAGAAGAAACCCCTCTGTTTATTCTTTTACTTTTATACATTTGTGGGTCTAGCAGAAGATTGGCTTTTTGGGGTTTCCACCCCTCAGCCTCAGTGGCCAGACCAATTGTCAGTTACAATTGTTTTCAGGTTAGAAATATGCAAACAAAGGACAGAGAATGAAAAACAAAGGATTTGTTTATGTTACATCTGTGGGAAAAGGTAGAAAACTGCTCTAATATTCTACAGTAACTAAAGGATCTGACTCTATTTATGAAATTCAAAAAGGCCTTAAAAAAACTCAGAAAAACCAGGGTAACATTCCATGTCTTTATTCATTAAAAAAGGAAGTTTTGTATTCTTTTTCCAGGTTCTGATTTTTCTATTTCCCTAGCCTTTTACCTACTCCCTTAATTTTTTCTTCTTCTCTTTATATTTATCACATCATCTTTGCTACTGACATACCCATAGACTATGTCACATTTGCTCATCTAGGCATGTTCTCATGAAGCTTATCTCTTTCTGCCACTCTCAGTGTAAAGACTTACCTTCCTGCCTTTGCGTTCTTTTTTTTTGCACATATTCTGAGATTCAGTCCTGTAGCTCCTTACATGCAAAGATAAGCTGCAAAAGTGTTGCTAAATGTATTAAAACAAAACAAAACACCCACAAACCCAAGATAACTCACTTTTTGGCAGGTTTTGTAACATCTTAGGGTTCTAACCTGTGCATTGTTGCCATTAGCATTCTTTTCTGAACAGTAAAAAAGGACAGTGTCAGATGGAAGTATTATAGAATCTTCAACACTTAAAAAAAAATGACTAATTAGAGTTAAAAGAGAAATGTGAGCTATCTTTATTAACCAATTGAGAACAAGTGAATTGACTAGATAATGGAAATGTAGTCAATCTCATCCATGTGGAGCACAAGGAAGTGAGAGTGAATGAATGACCAGCAAAGGTGGAGAGGACAGACAGAACAAGAGCAGAGGGCAAAAATCAGCTGGAGTGAGAACAGGAATAGTAGAATGATTTGTTTATGATAACAAAAGGAGCTGGATATTAGACCTGTTATACTAATAACTATTTCTAGAAGTTATCTTTGGAATATAGTACTGTAACAATCGGATATAAAAAAATGTCACAGTTTGATGAAAAAGTGGTCTTTGGGGTATTTCAAATATTCCAAGGAATACTTTTCCAACTATCCTTATTACATATAAGGAGTAATTTGCAGAAGGAGATAGAGATACCTTACCAAACTACTGTACACAAATTTGATCAGCCAAGTTGAAGAAAGAATAATTAAAGTATAGAAGCAATAGATAGTTTGACTGATGCAGCTGAAAGCATCTCTCTTGTTAGAACATGTTAAAAGAAACTTCACTGAAGGCTGAAATAAAACATGATCACTCTTTTCCAATAAGAATTTTAAGGCCCATATATCTGGACAGTGTGAGGAGACAGAAATAAAAGTCACACTTGTAGGAAAAAAAATGACACATACTGATCAACAATAAATACATGGTAGAAGTATTACTGTATTTTAATTACCACTATAAAAAGAAGTAGAAGCATTTGATTTTATGATGAAATTTGCTATATTTCTGCACAGTTTTTTGTGACATGAAAGGGAACAGTATTTGCTGAGCTGTGATGTCCTGTCCAGTTCAATATCCTCATAGGTTGTGCAAGCTAATACAGTATCAATTCTTCACCCTAAACTTGTAGATTTATTTTTCTTACTGCAGATCAGAGCCATGATAGATTAGCTCCGACTGCTCATCCAGTTTTATTGAGACAAAAACTGAAGTGTGACCTTTGAACATGGTCTATTGTTAAAAGTGCATTATGCCTTAAATTTAATGTTCACTGTATTATAGGAACAAAGTAGGATATTTATGCTGGCCTGTATAAGCAGCATATCTTGGCATTTACTCAAACCTTGGCTTCTGTAGAAAACTGTATGGGGGGAAAGTAACATGAAAACAGTTTAGTCTCAGAGTCTTTAGAGTTCTGGTTGATCTTTTTCTATCTCTACAGAGACATCAAATCTAAACAACATCCTCAGGAAATCCAGTGTGGAAGCATTATGTACTTCTAAATTCCATTGCTCAGCTATGTTTTCTTATAGTTGCAGCCATATAAACAAAATGCTAATGGAATGCAATACTACTCTATGTTAAAATATTCGAGGATAAACAGTTGTATATTCTTAAACATTTAAATACCCTTAATTCTTCTTAATAAATTCCTACTTCTGAAAACTTCGGTAAATCATTTAAGGTCCCCCAAATCTGCAAATGAGAAATAAACATGTGTAATTTTTTCAGTGGTTACAATATTGTTTTGGCAACTGGAAAATTCAAAATAGAAATGATTAGTTAGCTGCACAATATAAGAGAGTTCTCAAATTTGAGAGAAGCTGCTGGATAGGATGAATCTCTCAATGAATGAAAAAATAAATATAATGAATATATGAACACTCAGAATTAATGAAAAAAATCAGAGAAATTATTCTTTTTGACTGTAAAATTTTGATTTTCCAATAGAATTTTTTCTTCATTTGGTTTGAGTTGAAAATATTTCTGTTTGTAGTTCTGAAAAGGGATTTCTTCATACAGTGAATTTTTAGAACATGAATTCTTAGAACAACATGAATAGGAGTGGAATTATTCTTTTTATAAAAGAAGGGAAACATATATGTGCCATTTCAAGGGGATACTTGCTTGCGCTTGCCACATTTTATACAGATATGGATGCTGTGGGAGGACCTTTTTTGGATTATTTGCATTGTTACCCTGCCTTAGGGGTAACACAGTTAACATTCTATAAGTGAAACATACTCATCCTTTTTGTTTCAGATTCAGTGTCAGGGAGCTGTATGAAATCTTTCTGAATATTTCAATTTCAGAGAAGTAAAATATTTTTAAGCCATATAAGTACTTCACAGAACATTAGGACATAGATTATTTACACCATATATTTGAGTAAAAAGAATTTGTTAAAACTCTTGTACTGAACTATGTGCAATTTCTGTCTGGACAAAATATTTGCTTTTTCAAAACCACTTGCTATCTCTGTCTCTTTTGTAACCTTGTAGGATTATTTCTTCTGTTAATGTGACCTGATTTGCATCCTTCCTATAAATTGCAGTCAAGCAGCAGCACCTCAGAGGAGGATAGGGAATGGCATTTTATCACTTCTGGAGTGCTGCATTGTAAGGTCAAGGTTGGAGTGTGCCAAAGGGAAAAAGTATTTGCTGCTTTCACTTTGTTTTCTTTGTGACTATGTAAAAAGACTTCAGTCTCCAGAGATATAATTACAACAATTTACACAGACACTAAATCTGTGCATGCGGAACTGGTATAATGAAATAAAGCTACAAAGAGAACAAGGCAAACCTTTGGATTTTTGTCTGATTTCTTGACCCTATGGGGACACCTCCCATTCTCCAAGGCTGGGTAAGAAATTCAGGTCCTGTAGTTTTATCAGCCTTAACTTTTAGTTTTGTCAGTCATAACTGGCATTTGGAAGAATAGGCAGCAGTATATTTAGAAATCATTTGTCAGTAAGTGCATATATAACTAAAGCTTAAACCATAGAGGTCAATTGTTGATCTCTGTCAAAAGGTAGCAAAACAGAATTCACAGCCTTGAGCTAAAATGTTAATCTTCCCTTTTTGATTTCCTAGAGCTTCCTAAATCTGTGTAATAACTCAAAATAATAAGAAAGTTTTTAAATCAACACCACAACATTTTAGCAAGCTAAGAGATTTTTTTCTAACTGTCTAAAATATTAAATGAAGAAAATTTCATGGAGACACGTGACGTTCACATCCGAAGGCTTGTTAAATCAAAAAAGATGCAACACTTGTGTACATTCACATGACAGCAATGAATGTACAACAAATTAAAGGAGAATATAGCTCATTAAAAAACATGCAGATGCCATTTTAAATACTTTGAACAATTCTGTGAGTCCTGGACTTTTTGCAACTTGAAGAAAATTGGTTATCTACTGTATAATAACAAGTGCTGAAATGACATGTTAATTTCTGTACACTTCCCCATGATAAAACATTTAGAACAAAGACATACTGCTAAGAAAAACCAAACCCTCTCTGTGGAGAGAAGATATGGCCTTTTAAACTACAATTAGTATTATCTTTAAGAGGCAAACCACATTATAAATGATCTGTACCTTTGATATATGATCCATCTCATTATTAAGAGGTTTAAAAAACCTCTTATTTGTTATTTACTGTGTTTAGTCTGCTGATGAGAAATATAATTATGCAAAGAAGTTGCATAATTATCTACAACTATCTGCTCTTGTAATGTTCTCTACAATGGCAAAACATATATTAGTGGAAAAAATAAGTTAACTGTAAAGTGCCCACTGCTTGAAACATCAGCATTGACAAAACTGGCAATAAAAAATTAAAACCATTCCACACTTCTCAAAAGTTGAGTGGCCTACTTTTTTTGTATATGTGAGAGAGTTGTGACAGCTATCTAGTGCAAAAGTAATTTAAATAAATAAATAAATAAACACTGGATAAATTAAAATAGATCCTAAAAAATCATACTAAATATGCTCTCTGGATCACTGAATTATAGTGTTCTGCCTGCATCAGCAGAGAGTACCAGTTGCAAGAAATGCTACAGACAATTGCAGAAAAATGTGCTTAGAAGGACATACTCTTTGTATCATATTTAATTAGCCATTGGTTTATGTCCTGAGGTATAAAGGCTTGAATTCCAATTATTTTATCCTACTTCATATTCAGGGTTGTGTTTGTTCTCCATCTTCATATCAAATTGAATCTTTCTAGTATTTTACTAAGTTAATATGCATCCTCAGCCATCTGCCTTGTGTTGACACTTAACTTTTGATAATGAGTACCCCTGCTGAATTATGCACATGGTAGCAAAGCACTTTCATTCATTGCTGTTAGAAATGGCTGTAGTTTCAATGAATATCGCCTTTTCTTAAATTAAGAAATTACATAGGCAAAACCAATCTTACTTTTCTACCTTTATTAAATTCCCTCTAATTAATTTGTAGCCAAGTCTGAATGCAGTAGATTTTAACTTTTCTCCTATTTAAGTCCTTCCATCAGGTAGCCAGTTTCACTATTTGTGTCTTACCTTTTCTGTGTCAGTCACATTTTTTCTGAAATCCTAATGTTAGAACTGAATTTTTAACAAGTGGATATTCTCTGATTTATTCTGTTGTACTATAAAATTTTAAAGATTAGATGTCCTCCCATCTTTGTGTTTCCTGACTTTTTGTCTTTATCACTGGTAGGGTCTGATGAATCCTACAGTCTGAAAGAGCCAAGGCTGCTGCATCTCTGTTCCCTCAGATCCAGCCAGGAGTGATGCTGAGCATGTTTTCCCAATGACTGACATCCAGGCACACACAGAACACCTACCTGTGTAAGTTGAGTGGCCACACAAGCCAACCCAGACAGAAAACACCAAGCACTCACACGAGCGTTCAACAACACTGAAAGCCTCATCCTGGTCCTCTTTCTGGCTAATTAGAACAAAGGTTTATTCACAGGAAATATAAGTATTAATATGTAAAATGTGTATGTACAACATGCACAATTATTACCTTGTTGGTGTTTCCCTGGATCCTTGCTCTTAGTTATCTCACTCTCAGTTGCAAAGTCCTGTACAAATGAGTCCCAGCAGATTCTCCAAGCCCCAGCATCCTCAGTAATTTTCCTGAACAAGCTCTGATCTTGCTAGTGCTAAGCTCCTGCTGTCTCTCTGTGTGTGACACACTCACCCTCCCGACTCCTGGGTCACTTCCCTGGATATTTGCAAGTGATCACACTGTGATGCATACACCCTGACATCTGCAGCTGCTGGCACCCCAAACACACAGGCCCTGTGATGGGTGGTGACACTCCAGCCCTGGCACTCAGATCTAAACACAAACAAGCACCAGCAGAAAGAATCCCTTCACTCAGGACAACATTTAGAAATGAAGTTTAATGAAAAGACACATCAGATCTAGTGCGGGGTGTGCTGATGAGGGCTAGCTTGTATTTATCCTTTATCTTTCTGTATTCCTGCACTTGTTCATACCAAAACCACCTCTACCGTACCTCTCTTTCTCCACCTTTGGTTGTCTCTGAAACATCCTAAAATAAGTCCTCTACAATCTCAAAATGCTTTTTTCCCCTGCCATCCCATACTGTGTGAAAGCACCTTCCCCTGGTTCATGGGCCTTGATGGCCCATGGGGCTGAAGCTTTCCTGGGATAGTCCTAGGGGAAGGCAGGGTAGATTACTCTGCATGGGATATTGGGGTGCCCCCCACCTTTGTGCCCCTTTGCTCTTCTAAGCTTATGGGAATGGATTTGTAGATGGTGCAGGGTGTTTGTGTTCCCCTACTCTTCCCTTTGAGTGTGAGGAGATGAGCTTTAACTTGCATAACCAACTAATCACTACTTCACATGGAGCTCTACTTTCATGGAGCTGTCAGAAATGACACTGAAGTGTCTTTCTTAAGTTCTTTCCATTATTTACAGCATGTCAGTTAGCATAAAAAATGTAATTAAATTCTGAAAATCTGCCAGTCAGAAATGGAGTTACTAATACATATAGATAGATTTAGGCACAGATTTAAAACTGCTCTAATAACCAAGACATCTGACAATCCACCAGATATATTTGTTTCTGTGGTGTATATTTTAGCTCAGTTTAATTTGTATTAATGTGCATTTGACATCTATGTTTTAGTTCACCTGCAACACATAGACATTTTACTTCCAGACATTTAAAAAGAAGATACAGTTTTAGTAAGCCTCCTTTAAACTAACAGAGCAACAAGATAACAGTGCCAAACAAGTTCTACACATTTTATTTTGCATTAATATGATAGCAATTGCCTTAAATAATTTCTTCTTAAAATTTTATATTTCTTTATATAGGTAAATTTTCTATCCATTATTTAATATTTTTGTTCAGTTTAAAAATATTTTGCACATGTGAAGCAGTAATTGACCTTATTTCACAAGATTTCAGTGGTCCAGATCAGTTTCTTTAACTGGCAATCACTATACCTTTTGGTAATAAACATTATTTTGGGAAGTTTGGAACTTCTGTAAGTACATGAAAAGGAATGAAAACAGGCAAGGAATTTGTGAAACAAACAAAGAAACAAACAAACAATCAAAGAATCCCTTGTTTATATTATACGCACACACAGACTCTACTGTAGGTATCAGATATCAAATTGAGTAGCCTAGCTTTTTTGGGGTTGATGGTTAGTGCTGTCAGAGCTGACTACTTTTATAAAATGATGGGATTGTCAGAGTCTAAATTTAATTTTCTATGTTCTTGGAAGAGAATGGCTGTAAGATTGTAAAAAGAAATAGAAAGCCCTATTCACAGGCTGTGAAAGTTTCATTTCTTTTGTGAAATTAGAGATTATTTTCTAGAGAGGAAAAAAAAAAAGTCAGTGTTAGCCTGGAAAGTGGCTTTTCCTACAGCATTTCTTTGAAATACTTCCTATAATTCATCAGTTAATACATTATATTGCAGTTTTACTCCTGATTATGGCTTGTGGTCAAAATCATTAGCCTGAGAGGATTCCACTTAGAGACGCAGTTATTGGTTTAAAAAATTGGATGCAATATTATTTTTATAATGATTTTTTCCGTCTGAAGTCTTACACTTACAAAACAGCATAGTGTCCACAGTAGGCATTTAATTTCTTATTTCTGCTTATTTATTTGCATCAATAGTTAGTTCTTTTCTTGACACATATAGTAAAATTTTAATGTCAACAACCTTTGTATTGGTCATTCTTTAGAGACCATAGGACATTCTTCTGGAACACTCTTCAGTAAAAAAATTCAGTTAACAACATAAGGAAGAGTTTTCTGGATGGAAAACAATGGATTGTCCAATTTGCACTTTTAAATTTTTTTTTTTGAAAATGCTTTTTCCCTAGATTCTACTTATTGTCATTAGAAAGATCTAGTACTTGCTTGATTTCGGAACACAGACATTTAACATTTTCATCAAGGGAAACTGCATATATTCTCTTAAATCTCCTCCCTGTTACATGACATATTTACTCCACTTAAAAAATTGTCAGTCTTGAATGGATCAAAATGAAGCAAAAATATGACTTTTGCCTTGTTCTCTTGTCTGTCATGAGTTTTAAACAGGCGGTATTTTGCCTTTGTCATCACTTGCTACAAAATATACCTCAGAATGATTTTGTAACACATGGTTTCATTGAACTATGTGACTTATTTTTCTAGTCACTGGTACATAAGTTGTGATGGAGGGAGAAGGATTCTATACAGGAGTTTAAAATTCCTCAGACTAAAACCTTCAAATGTCATCCGCATATGAAAAATGACTGAAACCAATAATGTGAACAAATTGATTAGCATGTTCAGTGACAGGTTTTTGGATCCATATATTAATTTTCTTTGCCAAACATATTCTATAAAGTAATATAGCAAAACAGACAACATGCTAGAACATCCCAGATGATCCTTAGACTTCCTAACGTTATCTGTTGTGCTGTTAAAAGAGGTTTGTTTGCTCAGGTTTTGAAGACACTACTTATATAGTCGCTGTCAAATCAAATAAGCTGGAAGAGATACACTGTCTGAAGAGTACTGGAGTGGGAAGCTCATCTTTTTCTTCTTCTTTGAAACAGTTGTACATACCAAGTGTGCTTAACTCCTGTGCTCTGATTTGTCAGATGGTATTTATTCACTGGGAAAGATGAAAAAAAAAAAAAAAAAAAAAAAAGTTAATGGAGATAATAAATATGGTAACCAGCAAAACACAAAGATTATTATATGGTGTTACACTTTTATATTATTCTAAATTATTTTTTTGCTGAGAGCAGTGTCTTTAGAACTGAATTCCATGCAAGTGTTCAGTTCCTCTCACTGGGAGAAAAGTGAGCTCTGAGTTGCTCAGAACATTGCCTTTGTGGTAAAGAGTTAGTGGTATTTTTATAATTTCATTTGGAATTGGGCAGAGCCTAAGGAACAAAGAGAAAAATGTTTTCTAATACAAAACACACTGACAAGTTGGGAAGAGGTGTTTTCAACATCCCAAAAAGAAACATCTCAAGATGGCATGAAGAGTCTGAGGTCTCCTTATATTTCTATAAGGAACATCTTTGTGTACCTATTTGGGAAGAATAAGACAGTTGTTTAATATGAATCTTACAGGGATAAGCAGAAGTGGAGTGTCTGAAGAACTAAAGCTTGGTTTGAGAGTGATGTCACAAGTGGGAGAGTAAAATAGCCTAAGAATGGGAAAAGAAAGAGAAAGGGTATAGCTATTAAGTATTAACTACAAGGGAAGAAAATGAAAAGACAATAGAAAAAAGACAAAACCATGATGGCACGGAATAAAAAAAATGCAATAAAAATGCAGAAGCACAGTTATACTGAGGTATATGACAAGTAGACATCCTGAGGTGTTTTGGAGGAGTATAGCTTAGGGATGCATTCTGCTTCATGTCAGACTGTGCTGCGTAAAGGGGTTAGAGAACACTTTAGGGGCAATGCAGCAGATTTTCTTTGGCCTCACATGCCAGGCCATGACTGACATATGGAATCCAGACCAGGGAGGCAGCTGCAGCTCTCCCATGGCAGTGTGTGAGACACGATTGCCATGACAGGGAAATGTGAAGCATGGATTAGTGGGTGAATTTAATGCTCTGGACCTGGGTATGTGTGAATAATTTAATTGCCATATACCTATCTCATAAAAGAAATTGTGCAGGATGTTAATATGTAGAATTTAAGATAGCTGTCTAGTAGGACATCTTGAATGGTAATATATCACATCCTTTCATAAGTCAGAGCAGCAGAGAGTGTCTCCGCTGCTTGACTTCTGGCACTGAACCTGATGAAAAAGGCTGTGGTTATTCCATTGCTTTGTTCTCCAGATGGGTGGCTAAAGCTGAACTGCCTGTTGGAACACAATGGTGCCAGGAGCTCTTGGGAGAGTGCTAGTTGACACAAGTGATACAGAGGCTTTGCTAATGTTTAAGATAATTGCAGGGGTGTGCCTAGGCTCTGGAACTGTTTTTACTTGGGGACGTCTCTGATCCCAACTTCATTCCTAGCTAAGGCACGAACATTGCATCATGGTGCTGCCACACATCAGGCCCAGAAGCCTGCCTAGCAATCCTGGCAGCAATATTAATGTGCTGCTAGTGATTTTTGTATCTTTCTTTTCGAGTACACTTGACTTTGTTTCACCCTGAGTTGTAACTGCAAGGATTTTCAGGGAAGGTAGACATTGTCAGGGAAGAAAATGATGTTGAGCCTCGAGGGAGCACAATGAAACTGAGACACAGTGTGGTGGGAAGGATCTGACCAAACTAGAGGGAGCAGTCAGACCAAGAGAAAGTGTTCTGAGACTCCAGGCTGTCACTTTATTAATACCTCAGAGAAACCAAGCTGATGCTTCATATCTTAGCAGTTTTGTTCTGACAATTCTTTTCTTGGCTCAGAAAGGCTGGTGCTACAGGAAATTCCCAGCACTAAACTACATCTGCTCCTACTCTGCAGGTGAAAATCATGAAAAACACAGAGCATATTGAAATATAAATTTTTTTAAAAGATGTGTTGTTATCGCCTTTAAAAGCTGTGAATTTTATCCAGTAGCAGGTGTTGAGGGGTCTGAGAGCACTTTTGCCCCTATGGTTTGGCCCCCAGAGCCAGGTGAGCACAGTTGGTGAAGAGGGGAGAGGCTCCAGGTTGTGTGGCAGCCACGGGCAGGGACAGCCTCTGGCCCCGTGGAAAGGTTCCCAGCTGTGGCTCTTGGCTGGGCCCGACTGAGCTCCAGCTCCCACCACCCCCAGCCATGTGCCCTGATGTGGGCTGACATCCTGGCCTGGCCTCAGCCTGTGCCCAGGAGGGTGCCCAGGGCAGGGGCTGACCCTGTGCCTCAGCTGCCCGGCTCCTGGCTGGATGGGCAATGCCAGGCTGATGCTTCAGGAGCCTGCAAATGTGGGCAGCTGCTTTCACTGCTCTGAGGCTGCCTGTTGTGATGGTGCGGTGCCGGAGCAGATTTGCAAAGGGCCAGGCACACACTTCAGGAAGCCCCCTGGCAGCAGCTTTGGTGAGAGAAGGCCACATGCTGCACTCCTCCTCAGCATATGTGCCATTTAGGAAGCTGTCCTGGATTGACTGAGTGAATAGTTCTTTCTTTTTTAGATTTTTTGTGGCCAGGAAGGCACTTTTCAGAATAAAAATTAAGATTTTAAAAGTCCCCTGGGAGAAATAGTCTCTATTAATAGCTGATCCAGGGGGAATTTTTTTCTCTATCCAAATATTGCTAAAGTTTAAACTTCTACAAGCAAAAGCAAAGAAAGTGAAGGGAGACCTTAATGGAACTGTAACTTGCACATGTACATGTGCCCGAAAGCTGAAAAGGTTTCTAGAATCAGAGATACTTTTATCACAATTCCATAATGTGATTTTTTAGTGTTTCTCCATTTAGTTACTATGGTATTTTCCCTTTCTCATTGAATAAATATAAGAAGTGTTCCTTATATTTAACATTATTAACTTGGTTACTCATAATTAAAATATTTTCTGTCACCCTCCATATGGAAAGTATGTAAATTTACTCAGGGAGTGGGGATGTGCTGGTCCTGTTGAACAGATACAGTTTCTTTTACTATTGTGTTTTTTTGTGAGTTTGCTTCTCTGTTGTTTATATGAGAAATGTTCTTTAGGAATGATACTATTAGAAGATTTTGCTGGATTTTTTTTTAACTTCCTCTTCTTGATTTTTGTTCCCTTAATCAGGTTTAATAGGCCTGAACTATTTAACTTCTGTTTAGTGAGTCTGTGGTGTCTCTGAGGCTGAAACATGATACATCAGAACGTGGCTTGTGAAATGACTGTCAGTTTCTAATGCTTCTTCATGTCTGCTGGCATCTATCAACAGAGGATTCAGGGCTTAACCACTGTTTTAGATTAAAATATTAGTTACTGTAATTAAAAAAAAAAACATTTTGTTAAGCAATATCATTTGCTTACATAAGTGTTATTTGCTTTATTTGTTCGTCTTTCCTTCTTCTGTAGAGATGGCTTTTTCAGTGGCATGAATGATACACTATAGGTTTTTTAAGCTTCAAACAGACTTTCAAAAAAGATTTTTATATAGAAGTAAATCAGGATACCAAATCCAAATACCAAACTTTTGCTTAACTCTTTCCTGTAGTGAAATATACTCCCTCTAGCCAACCCCTGGTCTTTCTAGCTCAGTTGTTCAGGGATTTTAGGGAAATATATTTCATAGAGACAGAATAAAGATTTCAAAAGGGTGGGTCTCACCCCCTGGCTTCTGTCCAAGCTTTATTCTCAATGTGATGTTCCAGGAGCCTGAGAAGAGAGAGTGCAAACAGGAAGAAACAGGGGTATATCTAGTTTTGGGCCAAGGAAAGATATTGGCCCTGAGCCAATAAGGTCAGGAGTAGGTATGATAGGGAAAAAGGGTTAAACTACATAGCACAGGCTTCAGGGGGCCTCTGAGGGAAAAACCATTCCTCAGAGGAACACAACACTGTAGTTGCATTGTGTCCTGGTTTAGGGCAATTCTGGGAGAAAACCCCTGAATGGGGTCCCTCTGGGGAGCAAACCCAAACCGCCTGGTAAAGAACTTCCTTGGAGAAAAGTGGAAAAACTATTTTACTTAACAAACAAAGTGCATGCAAGTATAAAAAATAAATAATATGAAACAATAAAACCTCTCGTTCTGGAGTGAGATGGCAAACTGAGAAAGTCCTTGCCGTGGGTGTAGCTCGGCTCTCTCTCAGTCTCTCCTCAGTCCCAGTCCCTCCGGCGCTGCTGGAAAATGCCGAGGTCCAGGCCCCGGTGGGCTGCAGGTGCAGCCCCCAGTGCTCCCCTGGGTTTTCAGTCCAGAGCAGGTTTAAACAGTCCCAAGAAAAAGGAAAAAAAAAACAGTCCAGGGAACTTCTCTGCCCTAGCTAGCTAAATCTAACTAAAAGCAAAAAAATCTCTGTTCTGCAGTCTCTCCAAGCCTCCGCCGAACACCCGGTCCGGAGCAGAATGTGGAGGAGTCAGGCAGTTTTCTCAAAACAAACTCCGTGCTTCTCCTTGCTCTTAGAACCAGTCTTAAAAGCACAGAACTCAATATACAGCACAAACAGAACAGACTATTGGGGATACAAACATCATAAAGTTACCCTAGGACACATTGTTTTCAGACTACCTGTAAAACAAAAGATTTTATTCCTTGCAGGAGAGGATGCCTAAGGAAAAATAACTGGAAAAGAACATATGCTATTTCCCTGAAATGTTTCCCAGCCTTTCACTATGTTCAGGTCAGAGTAATTCATTAGCCTGATGTGATTTTATTTTTTTGGTTCCTAACTTTTCAGCTGATCATACTTTCAAGTTCTCGTAAGTTTCTCTTTGAATCTGTGCACATATCTTGCACTTAGCATAGATTATGGCTCACTGTTCTACTGTCTGATACTAATTCAGAGACCAAGAATTTACTTTGGTTTGAATTTGATTCCTGTTGTTTTCATATGATGACCTATAATTCTTTTGCTGGAAGAGACAAATGAGTTTTTGATGACTATCCATGTTCTTTATGGCACTCCTGATTTTGTAGACTTTATTACATCTATGTAAGCCACCTCTTGCCCACATTTAAGGGGTTCAGCCTTACCCATTTTCCATATGGAATTGTCTGCTCATATAGGTGTTGAACATTCTTTTGATATTCCTTTCTACCTTTACCTCACTCTGTTCCTTATTTTCTTATCCATATTGTCAGAGTTCTGTTGCCAATTGTTTAATACACAGTTAATGTTTACATTATGTAGGTTTTCCATCCTTCAACCTTGCTTGATTTAATCAGTCTTGATTTATGTGAAAAAGCAGATGACAACAATGAAAATGTGATGGTTTAAAAGGCTGTATTAAGTATGCTCACACTGAAAGATTTCCATGGAATAGTTAGTCTCCTATTTGAAAGGGATGATAGTAGATAATGAAGCATATTTTCTTATAAGAATGAATGTATTTGAGGGGAAGTGAATACAGGGATTGGAATACAAGCCTAAATGCTTAGGTGGTGTACATGATGTGGAGGATGGTGTGACAGAAGGAAGATCACAGCTGAAGGATAAGATGGCTTTTCACTTTTCAGAAGTGATTACTGTTCTAGAAGAACTCTGCCCCTTCAGACAGAAAATACAGTGATGGTAAGTGTTCAATTTAATAGATGAAGAAGCTGTCAAAAAGGAACACCTCCTCAGGCTGACAGTCCTGATTAT
Source organism: Hirundo rustica (assembly GCF_015227805.2). Taxonomy (NCBI): domain Eukaryota; kingdom Metazoa; phylum Chordata; class Aves; order Passeriformes; family Hirundinidae; genus Hirundo; species Hirundo rustica. Next base: position 18,073,745 of record NC_053453.1, on the reverse strand, counting down.
TCTGCTCCTCTCTACATCCTACATTTTGCATTTACAGACAGTGTTACTAAGCTGTGTTCATTTCTCTAGTCTTTGCAAACATCCCCCACTTCTGCATGAAATCCTACTATAAAAAGTGATTTTCCATCTATTGACTTACTAAATTCCACTTTCTTAAACATCTTGAGTATGACTGCATATTGCTCTGAGAGGAGCAGGTCAGAATGAACACAAAATTCAGCATGTGAACTATACCATAGATTTGTGCAACAGCATAATGATATGTATTCATAGAATTACAGCATCACATTGATGTTGGCAGGGATCTCTGGTCATCTGGTTCAGTTGTCTTGCTCAAGCAAAATCACTTAGAGATACTTGACCAGGACCATGCCCAGACATTTTCAAAAATCTCCAAGAATGAAGACTGCAATATCTCAGGGCAACCTGTGCCAGTGATCATCACCTTCAGAGTGAAAAAGTGCTTCCTGATGTTTAGAGGAAACCTTCCGTGTTTCACTTTGTGCCCAGTGCCTCTGGTTCTGTTGCTAGGCACCTCTGGCAAGAGCTCTTTCTTTCCACTTTCCCTTCAGGTGCTTATATACATTGATAAGATCCTCTCTGAATATTTTTTTCCTGGGATAAACAGAGAAAGGGTGCTCCAATCCCTTCACCATCTTTGTGGCCTTGGACTCTTTCTGTTTTGTCCATATCTCTCTTGTACTGGTGAGCCCAGAACTGGACACAATGCTCTAGTATTGCTGGCCTCACCAACAGTGCACACAGGGGCAGAATATCCTCTCAGTCTGCTGGAAAATTCCTCTTTATGAATCTCAAGATACTGTTTGCTTTCTTTGCAGCACACATCTGGTCGACCAGGGTCCTGAGGTCTTTCTCTGCCAAGATATTTCCAGTTTGCTGGCCATCAACACGTATTAGTGCATGGGTTTGTTACTCTCTGGTGATTTCCCCTTGTTTAACTTCATGCATTTCCTGTTAGCCCACATCTCCAGCCCATTCAGGTCTCTCTGTATGGCAGTAAAATCCTCAGTTGAATCACCACTCTTCACAGTTTTGTGCCATTGATAAACTTTCTAAGGGCACCTTGCCCCAGCATCCAGATCATTAATGGTGTTAAACTGGACCGAGCTGTGTATTGACCCAAAGTATATTGATAGTTATCGGTCCCCAACAAGATTTTGTGTGGCTTATCAATACCCCACTCTGGGTCTGGTGGGATCTGTGGCCAGTTCAGACAATTTTAAAATCACCTTGCTGTCTGCTTGTTCAGCCCATTCTTCTACAGCTTCTCTGTGAGGATCTTATGGGATGTTTTCAAGGGCCCCAGAGAAGACAAGGTAGACAATATACATTGCTCACTTCTCACCTACTGAGCCAATCCTTTTGTCACAGACATTTATGAAGATGGGTGAGTGATGCTGTGCAGGAGTCCCACAGCTAGCCCACCACTACCCTAGCACCACGCCAGGAGTGGGACACACCTCTTGAGCAATCGACAAGAGACGCGTCTTGGAGACTGACACCACAGCCAGAGAATCACAGCTAGCTCTCACCCTGACCACGTGCCAAGAGTGGCTGCCCCTGAATTATCAGCAGTCCGAGTGGCAGTGCAGAGCAAAGCTGCTCTCTACAGCTTCTGTTGTTTTGGTGTCTAGGATCGGAGCAAGGATCAGAGAAGGCTCTTTTCTGTATGATTCCTTAGAGACCTTTATTCCCCAAGGGGGGCGGGGGGGGGGGGGGGAGGGTGGTGGTGTTTGTGATGAAAAAGAGGTCAAAACAAAGCCCACGCCCACCTTTAAACTAAGGGGTTGGAGAGGGTGGAGCAGTAGGTGATCTGCCCCAGGTTAGACTGACAGGTATATTTCTATTAACACAGGGCAGGGTCAGAGGGAAAATGGACAGTCGGACAAAGCTTCCAGATCAAGGACAGGGTCAGGAGTGATGGACAAGGGGACAGAGGAGGAGATACCTTTCCAAGGTACCTGATTTATTGTGGGGGAAGCAGGGATGAACCATTGGGAAAACATAACTCCCAAACATCTTAACAAAACTCACCCCTACAGGGGCCCCTTGCCCTAGGGCACTAAGATCTGAAATGGTGCAGATTGGAGGCAAAGAATGAGAGGGAGATCTTGTGTGTGATTTCTGAAGGGTTTATTTTCCGAGAAGGTCAGGGACAGAAAGACACCACTCATCCATGCACAAAGACTTGTAAACCAGGGAGGTCTCAGGGGAGGGTACAATCCACTAACCAATTGGGAAAGAATAGTGGAGGAATATAGTAGGGCTTTTCCTTACATTCACCAATAAGGAAAGCGATGGGGAGAGAATAGGTCCTGTGGGCTAATAGGGCTTTGAGTTTTAGGTACTTTCCAGGAGGAGTTTCAGGCAGGGGTCTGGGATAACAAGGATCGGCAGGGAACGTTCTGGAAATATGGGCAGGATGAGGTGAGATAGACAACTTGAGGCAACTACAACTTTGAGGGCAAACCGTTAACTCAAGAACAGTCCATTGACAATAAAACTAAAGAACCACAAACAGGCGAGCATTACCTCCCATTGGTGAATCCATGCCAACTGGTAATGATTTTTTTCATCCTTCATGTACCTGAAATGTTGTTTATTTCTGATCTTCCCTACCAATTCTATCTCAACATTTACAAAGTGCTCCTCTCACTGGCCTTGTTCTCAGTGAGATGATACAGGCTGGCAGTCACCCTCCTGGTCACTCGAGCTGCCCAAACCTGCCCTGCTCCCTGGCTGGGGGCAGAACAGGCATGGCTGGTGAGGCTCCTGCCCAGATGGATCCCCTGTCTGTGCAGATGCCTGGCCCCAGGGAGCTGCTTGCCCTTGCTGAGCCAGGACACAGCTCTTCTTGGGGATTCTGCAAGGATTTCTGGAGGGGATTTTGCCACTATAGCTTTAGATGAAAACTTTATTATTAGTTTTTATTTTTTTCACTATTTGTTTCTCAAACTCTTGCTTGGCCTTCATAGTACTACTTTTTACATCTACAATGTCAAAATTGATAAGGCTTTTCAATTTTTTTATGTCTGTAAAACATTTTAAAAAATACTATCTGGTTTCTAGTACTGTCTTTTGCTTTGCTGAATAGCCATCCTTGCTCTTTTATTTTCTAAATCTTTTTAGCAGATGATATGCACTGTTTCTGTGTTTGCTGTATGGTATCCTTCAGAGATTTTCATGCCGCTGGGAAAGGTTTAATTCTCTTATTACTGTCTTCTGGTTGCAGACAAGGCTTTCTCTCTGCTCTGAAGTAAAGCACAGTGGTATTATACTGCTTGGTCTTTTTTGGTCCTGTTGTGATGTTGAAACTACATTTATTTTTCATCAGGTTTGGACAGAGGTACTGCTATAAGTTTTGCCCTGGAAGACTTTTACTACATTTTGCACATAATTCACTGACAAGATTTTTGAATATTTCAGTTGTTTCTATAACTCTTTGAGGAAATATCACAGTAGTTTGAATCCCCTTAGGTTGAAAAGGAACTGAACTTAACAACTCCAGAATATGGATGAACTTTCTAACAATCAGGCTATTGTATAAAGATGTATAACAATTCCCTCCCTGTAAAATGAAAGGAATGGCCTCTATAACATTCTTAAAAAAAACAAACAAAACAAAACAAACAAACAAACAAACAAACAAAAAACCAAAAAAACAAAAAACAAACGAAAAAAACCCACCCACATTTCTTCCAGGAAAATATTGTGGATAGAGCATACCTGGGAAACAGGTACTTTTATGAAGCCCTGACCCAACATCTAAAATGTGAAAGGTAACACTGTTTCCTATGCACTTGTATATTTATTTCCTCACAGCTTGCTATAAATGGCTTCTTGCTTGTGCAAGAAGTAGCCAATAGCTACTTCAAATAGCCATTGCCACCCTTCTCAGGAAACTGAACCTGGATTTTACGATGAACATTGAGCTCTGGGTTCTGGATTAATAGATGAAACACAGATACCTAAAAATGAAGCATTTTTTTCACATGAATTTTAAAAGTTAAGTGTTAGAGTGTTTAGTTTTAAACTCCACTTTAGCCAAGAAGTAATTGAAGGATGTTGTTATTCCCCAGACAAACCTTACTCAACTCCATTAAGAACATTTAAAACAAGTTTTCACACTCAGATATTTTAATTTATCTAATGTGGCTGCTATAGCATTTGAATCAGGATGATGACAGTAAGTATTGTTTTCTTTTACCTTCCCCAATATTGTGATGTATTTGGCATTGCTAATGGCAGCAGTTAAATTAAAAAAAATATTTAAGATTTCTAAGATCTCAGAAATTCATACTAGGCTATATAAACTGGCTGTCATCTCCTGTCAAAGATTCAGTCATAATATTTCAGGGAAATCTAGACCATCAACAACCCAGAGAAGGCTTAGGCTGGACATGAGGAAATATCTTAGTGAGAGAGTGACAAAGCACTGGAACAGGCTTCCTAGAGAGGTTGTTGATGCCCTAATCCTGTCATTGTTCAAGAGTAATTTGGACAATGCCCTTAATATGCTTTAAATTTTAAGCCCTGAGTGGTCCAGCAGTTAGACAAGATCATTGTAGGTCCTTTTTAAGTGAACTATTCTATTCTATTCTATTCTATTCTATTCTATTCTATTCTATTCTATTCTATTCTATTCTATTCTATTCTATTCTATTCTATTCTACCAACTTAAAAGCAACAAGTCTCTTTTTCTTACACCCTGTATTCCTGACTGTGAAATACAGAATTAAAATATGAAGGAAGTTACTGACATTAAAGAGTTTGACAGAAAGAGGATGTGGTTTAAAAGCTTCTGAAATATGCTGTCATTAATAGGTCCCTGAATTTATTTACTGTAATTTACTGTACACCAAATTTTGGATAAGATTATTACTTAGGACAGTATCCGCAATAAAATTTTAATGGCTTTTGGATTTCAGGAAATGCAACAAAGTAACATCTCCATACTCTCTTTCTGTGTTTTTCTTCAATGGCTTATTTCAGCCCAATCAACAACATAAAAATTCACACACTACAATATATTTGTGCTTTTGTTTATTTATATCTTCCTCTTTTCCAATCCTCTTGGTTTTTATTTTCATCTATGGAAAAGTTTTTTGGAAATACCTCTTGGATATAGTGCTCTGAACTGTGAAATAAAATTTTATATTCATTTGGTTTATGCTGCAGTATTTGTTTACTTTGAATTCAAGAGTTCTTTCTTTGCAGTATTCTAAAACTCTATAAAAATGTAATGTTTCATTTAATTCAAAATGTATTAATGCCTTTTGTTTCAAAGATCAGCACAAACATTTGTAATTAACTGAATACATTTCTTTGCAACTGAAGTAATCCCCACTCTTTCTAAATAACATCTCCACTGCTAAATATTGCACTATCAAATACTTTTCAAAAAGTGAAGGATAGGCTTCCCTGCTCTCTTTATGTTTAATAATATGAAGCATTCTCAACCTGTAAATAAGCAGTGTTTGAAATAGAGAGGAAGAGAACAGAACATTTACTAGGCATTATCCCTTTAGGAACAGTGAAAATGAAATGCAGAGAATTTGAAGGAACTGCTCCAAACCCAGCACCACAATTATGGCTGGAAAGCATACTGCCCTGCCTCCTCAGTCTTTGGTACATTGACTTTTTCTGTCAGTAGAGGTAAATCCCGGCTCTTGCCTTCTAGTTATGAAGCACTTCATAAGACATCAGAACCCTTTGAAATGACTACCCAGGGAAAAAGTTTCTCTGCTAATAATTTCAATTTTGTTTCAGCAAGGCTAGCCTTTGAATAACGTCATACATAGAGCCATAGAATCGTACAATGTTCTGGGTTGGAAGGGACCTTAAAGATTACCTATTTGCAACCTCCACATCTGTATTTGTGCTAAGGAGGCTTCCCCACCTGGCTGTTTGGAAGACTGACTCCAGCACTCATACCCACACTCCCTGAAGATCAAGGCCCCTTCGCAGCTGCACCCCCGCACTCACACAGCCAGGCCAGGTCTTCTCAACCAGCTCAAACACAGGTTTCCTATAGGACAGTCTCAGATATCCAGATCCTTAAACAGTTTAATCATGGAGCAATAACAAAGTCACAGCTTGAGCTGGGTCAAAGGAGGGACCCCCGAACAAAAGAAAGCCTGGGATTTTATGTCCTCATGGTCTAAGGATGTGAACATCTGGAGTCCTAGGCTCCTGACGCGTGTCTGAGTGTTACCTGGCTGGGCCACCCGGGCGTCGTGCTAAGGGCAGTTCACAGCCTCTTGCCTCAGGCTCCCCCACCCAGAGCTCGATCTGCAGCCAGCACTGTAGCTCATTTGAATCCCTGTTTCTTTGGTCTATTATTATTATGATAGGTACTGAAATGGAGTATGCTTTTGGATGTCTTTTACACTACTGAGCTGTTTTAATCCTCATCCTAACCTACAATGGATTGTAGAAGTCCATTCTCCTTGCAGGAGGGAGAAGTACTTTCAGGAGATTCTCAACACAGGACATGGTCCCCTGTGCAGAGAGGTCTGGGGAATCTGGGACTCCACATCAACAACCGAATTAGCAGGGCTGCTCCACGGAGGCTATAGCATTTCTAATGGAGTCAATGAACTTTATGCCATTAGTTTATTAATAACAAGAAAATTTTGCTTTCTGACTTCTCTCAAATGAACTGTCCTTCTGGTAACTTGTCTTATTGCTACTTGAAAATGCAAAGTCTTCTTTCAATAGACACAATTGCGTGATGGCACCTCTATAGAGTCCTTTGTCAAGAAATGAACAGAGACTGTAATATTTTGAAATTGTTTCTGGGTTCAAGAGTAATGGATTATGAAGGGAAGAAAATGGAAGAGAGAATTTCCCAATAGCTGGCCCATGGCTAGAATTTACTTGTGCAGGAGAAAGAAATGTCTCTGAGTGCCTCTGTTTATAGTTTTTTGAATTCACTGAAGGACAGTCATACAACATACAAATAAAAATCAAAATAAAAAATACAAAAGTAACTGCAGTATAGACTGGGCACACTTTTAAATATCAGTTCAGAAATGCAAAGTATTCTGGCCCAGTAATGCTTACCTTATGATTAAGCAAAAGTGGTGTAAATGTAGAAAATTGACAGCAATAAATTTGCATGTTTTCCAGTCCAGTGTCTCAAATATAATTGCATTACCACTCTGGCATTTCCTTCACTGTAACCATGTAAGGGTGTTACCAAATTTTGTGATTGGTGTGTAATGAGAATATGCATTCCTTCTAAGTGTAGATTAAAATTTGATTGGAAAATAGCTGGAATTTAATAATCCAGTGATGCACAGCATAGGCAGGAAAAGTGACTGACAAAGAAGAGAGGATATTTTGCCTGCAGAAAGGAATGGCATGAGTAGCTGAGCTACTACCATCAAGATAGCTTTGAGCACAGTGAAAAGATACAAGAAAGGTATAATCAGAGAAAAGAGCTATAATTTTCCAGAACAACATGAGGATATTGAGACAGGGCTATTTAACAAGACAAAGGAGCACTCAATTTCAGTGCCTGGTGTACACGTTCATGCACAGATATAATCTCCTTGGGAGTTGGCTCCTCCTGCCAGATTGCTCCTGATGGGTGGGGAAGGGAAGGAAGTATGCTGTGACAGAGCAAACTTGCAGCTTCTCTGCCAGCACATCACAGCTGTGGGTAATGCCCACACCCATTGCTTGTCTCCTCACCCATTCCCACAGTCCCTTCCCTCAGAAGCAGAAAAATCCTCCCATGAAGTCAGCACAAGCTCTCATTTTCCCCTTCTTGGGCAGATCATCTAATCCTTGCCTATACTGCTAAGCTATCCTCAACCCTGATAGGCTCCTGGCCTTGGAATTTCTATGCCTGATCCATCTACCTACTGGCTACCTACTTACTGTCTTTTTCCCTCTGGCATCTTCCATGCTGCCTGAAGAGTAGACACCCCTTACTTAACTGCAGAGTGAAAATACCCGTGGATGGTGATTTTAAGGAAGTCACTGTGATTATGTAGAAGAGTCTTGTAGATTCTCCTTCATCTAAGAGTACCACTAAATTTACTAGGTTTCATTCTGTGATGAAATGGTCAATCAGCTTGGTTGTGATGCTCTTCTCTTAACAGGATGAATTTGGGGATTGTCTTGTGGTTTTAGCAGACAGTAAAGGAACAGAAATGCATTCACAATGACAGATCTTTTAGGATAGGCTGGAGCATAAACTGAAGAAAATTTCCAGCACTGACTCTGACTACCAGAACAGGTAAAACATTACAAGGCCATTAATATCTACGGACAATATTACCAAATCAGAGCTCTTTGCCATAATATAGCAGCTCCTAATGTAAATGAGGAGCTGTTAATAACAGCTAGCTATTCCTAATGCTATTGCAAAAGGTGAGTTAAAGATGAGGAAAAAAACTGCAACCACAGACGTGTTCTGGGAATGATTTCAGAGGGGAAAAAATCATTATTTTTTAATACTGAGTTAATTTTCAGCCTTGAGATTGCAATAAATTTTCAGACAGCAACTTAGTTATAGGACTCTGAAAATGCACATTGGAAAAAGATGATATATAGAGTGGTCTTATACAAGATCTTTTTGGCTGTGAAAGTGGAGGAATGCAGACTGGAGGGGGTAGAAGCTTGAATAAAGTCAATCAAATCACAAATGAGATTCTCCTGTAATTCTTCATTATACAGACATATATTTCCCTTCCTACTTAAAATATAGATCATACCTGTGACTGTAAGTTAATGTTTTCTGGTTTACTGTTTGAGTAAGGAAAAGATACCAAAGTGGTTTGTGCTATAACTCTTGGAATGAAATGAATTTTGAATTATCTTCCCTGTTTGTCAGTATGTATCCAATGATTTCCATGTTCTAATTGTGAGTTCTGTTTTCTTTAGGCAATATTATATCTTTCTTCTCCCAAGGTTTGTTACTGCCTTTCCTTTTTATGTATGAGTTGGAATGATTGTTATATAATATTCCAGTTTCTAAAGCTCTTTATGTGTCAGCAGAGCAAGTACTTGTCTTCTTTTTTTTTCTTCATGATTGACAGAAAGAAAAAGATTCTTGATTAACTGTATTCCAATTCCTTATGAACACTTTCTATCCTTTTCTCCCTGTAGTAACACCAAAATATTTTTCTATCAAATTACATGCCAAAGAATATCTAATCAAGTCTAGATGCTAGAAATAAAATTCAACACTAATGTGACTGCATAATGCTGCTATTTTTCACTCCTTACTGCTGTATTAGGATTAGATTGTTCCCTATAAATGTAGTGAAATCTCAAAAGATCAGTTGGAACAACTCAGCTACAGACAATCCACTCCAATATTTATTTAATGTTCACTGTGCTAAAGTGAGTTTTACAAACACAGTCTTCAGAAGGCCCAGATGAATCAGACTGGTAAAAGGTGTATGGAATTGATCTGTCATAAAAATGAAACATCCAGTAGTGTGTGCACAGTGCACTGCAAATAGATGGCTGCCAAAATACCCCTTTAGGTCTTCAGTTCACAGACTGTTCTTTATGCACCCATTCCTGTCTTTTCATATCTCACTACTTTTGCTTATTATGTGAATGGCAGTGATTGCAATAAGTGCAATGTGTGAAGCTTGAGTGATAATTTGGAAGAGAAACAATACCAATATCCTGGATTCTGCCATATCTTCTCATACAGAATTAAAAAGTGTCCTAACATTTTAAGATGTAACTCAGAGGCTAGATTCTGATAGAGCCAGCTCTCTATTCTTTGCTGTCTCTTTCAGTCCCCCACATACCAGAATCATTTCACCACTGTTCCACTTGGCCCTTACTCACCAGTTACCTGTGATAGCCTTGAACCATTAGATGTGCCATTAAACCACATTTTCTTTTGTTGAAATTTTCTCCTGATTTTAACCCATGCCCAACTTAAGCCTGGAGACTTTCATTTGCATACCCAGCATTGAAAGATAATTTATTCTTTCTGTGAAACCTTTCCTGCTGCACTACACTCTGACCTGCCTGTGTCAGCTAGCCATCTATCTGGCTTTCCTAGAGGAGGCTGAAAATCTCTTCTTTCCCTCTGGCTACACTCTCTTCTTAACTCTTTGTCACAGTATTTATTGCAAGGTCAGAAACAGCAGAAACAACCTGGAAAAGACTGCAACTTGCAGGAAACCCAGTATTCAGCTTCTCTGGGATTAATGGAGTTCCATGGAAAACATCTCCCTGTCACAGACTACACATCTGGCAAAAAATGCATGGAAGCACTGAAATATTCTGAGATTTGTCTGGTAAAATCACACCAAACCCAATACTGATCCGTCAGATAATTGTACATCAGTCCTATTGCCTTGTGTTTGCAGTGCATCTGCCATGGCAGGGTTTCAAAGATGCTGAACCTCCCTTGCTCCTTGCAGCAGGGTTTCAATGATGTTGAACCTCCCTTGCTCCTTGCACTTGACTAAGGCTCACTCCTTGCATTTAATTGCTGGGGACATATCAAATGATCTAATTTTTTTCATCTGCTGAATTAAATAGGTTCAGCTTGTGGTAAAGACTGCATTTATCATTTATGCCTTTTCTTGCCTTTTCTTCTCCCCACAATGTCCTTGAGGGGTATGCAAATGCAAAGTCTGGGGCATGATGCAAAGCAAATATTCTATCATTACATTAAAAAATACAGATTAGCAATCAAATTATGGGCAAATGTAATTCAAACTAAAATGTAGCCTTTAGATTTCTACCCATTTCTTATCAAGAAAGTAAAAAAATTAATTTTATTCTGCAAGGTAGCTATTTTTAAAAAAATTGACACAGATGAAAATTTTAATATAATATGAATTCTACTGAATTTAATCCTATAAGCTTTCCCATTTGGTTAGAAGGACAAAATTTCATGGTCAGAATTATTTTAGGATGATGTTATTCTTACAGAACTACATGTTTAATTCCTTTCACTGGTCAGAGACTACTTTTTTTTCTTGGTAATCACATTTTCATAGCTCATGCTTTGTTGAACAATATATATTCCGATATTAGCTTAACATATGACTGTATTTACTATAATTTCTTGTCTTGACTTAAAATCTTTTTTCCAACTACAACGTTTGCATATCTCACTGCTAGTTCTGGTTGATTCCTCCTTCATCCTGATGAACAGTTATTCATGTGAGCAGCTTCACTGGCACCACTGTAAGGGTGCACAAATTGCAAAATATTGAATGATTTTAGGGAGTCATATTCTAAAAAGAAGAGGAAAATTTCTTTCTGTGCCAAACGTGATTCCACTTAATATAATATAATTGAGAGAAAAGTGCTGAATGAAGATAAGTAAGTAACATTCTTCACGCATTGCACCCACACCTGTTGTGCTGTCTTATCACTAAGTTAAAGCCTTTGCATTATATTGTGGCACGAGAGCATTATTGAAATCACATTGCCAAAGGAAGAAAATTACTTTTTCCTTTTTTGAAATATCCCTGGGATGCGTGAGGTACTTTGAATTTGGTTTGGAATTAAACCAAAACCTATTAGTAGTAAATATTATTATTGCCTATTTTTTACCACTGAAAATATTCCACACTGGAGGTTGCAGATGAGAATCCATCCATCCATAAAAAACTCCACCCTTGTGCGACCTATTTACTTTTTGAAATTAAATATAAAGAAAATTTAAGATATTTCAGTAAAGAATATTTCAGATATCCAGACTTTGGAAAATTCTCCCTTGACTGAATAGGGAGTCAGTAACTGCCATTTTTATCTTTCTGGAACTTTAGGTGCACATGAACAAACTTCTCTCTTGCTCAGTGTTAATTTTTGGTACCAAACAATAAGGGAACTGGTTTTCAAACAGTATGTTAGTACTTCTCAATCACTTCTCATGCAGGAATGTAAAGGGCATTTTTTTTGTCCATATTCTAAAAATGAGGATTCAGAGACTTTATTCTGATTTCTTTTCACTTGATTTGATTTATCAATTTAAGTTCACCTCTTTTCTCATTGATAGATGGTCTGGAGTGATAGTTTTGGTTTTACTTTTCATTCAAGTATATCTTGTTTTCTAGCAGAAATTTTACTAAAAGTTTGGCTTTGCAATTAGTTCAGGTGTGGTATTCACTGAACACATTTAATTTTCTAAATTATCTGATATTGATCTGCAGAAGGAGAAGCTTATGTCTTTTGATGGAAATTTATTTATTTAATTTAAATTAACCCTCATCCTATCGTACTGTTGACCAATTTCTCCCCTACTCTAAGGGACAGTACATTATCTTACATTTTACATTATTAAGCTTCAAAATACTTTGTCATTCCTAAGCACTTCTTCCTAGTATAAAATATTTATATAAAACCCCATATACAACAGCTGCTTTTGTTCACAGATCAAGTTTTAGTGCTGTTTTCAAAGAGTGCTAACATATTTTTAAAAAAACAATTACCTGTCAGGAACCCCTTCACTTTGCACACAGGAACAGTAAGTTTGCTTCAAGTCAAAAAAGCACAAGGGGGCAGTTTAGTATAACAAACCAACATTAGCATAGTAACAGATACCAAAAAGTTCTGTGTTAGAAAAGTAGCTTTTCTGAATCGTCGAATTAGGGTTGCAGGGATGCAGAGATTACCATTAGCACCCAGAGATTTCTGGTCCAGACTTAAAGACCAGAACACTAATAACACAGAATGTGTTTTAATATGGAACAGGCCTTTAGTCAGTGAAGGGAAAAGAGGGAAGAAAGAGTTCATTCCAGCTGAACATGTTGGGAGGAATTTTCTCCGACGTGTTTTCCCTTAATCCAAGAATTTACATGCATCAGTTACCAGAGTGGATTAGACTACCTGTCAGTTAGCAGTTTTAATGTGATAAGCATTAGCCCAGCTGGCTGCACCATAGCACTGGGATAGAGTTAAACTGGGTTTGTTTATAATTTACTGTGTTTCCTGCAGAAAGTTTAAACAAGCTTTTGTAACAGATTAAATTGATATGCTGAAGAAGGAGTGTTATGAATAAGGGCTTTGCAAAAATGACTAATGTGCAAGTTGAGACTTTCATCTTGTTCTGAATACAATGAAAAAAAATCTTCTCCTTTTCTATGGGAAGTTCAGCATTCTTTTTGTTGCAAGTTCAAACTACTTTCCTGCACTACAATATAATTTCCCTTAGCACTGCTTAGCCAGGAGCAGTCCACAGTGATTCACAATTCAGTGAAAGCTTGCAGATAGCTTGCAGTGTGCCTTTGAAATAACTTCATGTGTATAGGAAAGGTAAAACCTACGGGAAGGATGACTCTTGGTAAATTGAGATAAGAATTTTAATATAGCAAAGTATGTGCCAGGCTTGCCTTATGTCCATCTCACCCTCCAGTGTGTTGGAAGAATTAAAAGAAGCAAGAATCACCATGGGAAGCAAGAATGCCCATGAGGAGTTTGGACAGACTTGATCAATAGCCATTGTCACATCTCCTGTTGCAGCACTTTAGGACCAGGGGTCTCTAGCAGCAGAGGAGGATCTACACAATTTCTGTGCCTCCAGGCCAGGCTGGCTTCAGCTCTGTGGTGTCGTGAATGCTTCCACTGAACCAATCTGTACTACCAGCCACTGCTTAGAAATTGTGGCATAGGCACGGTTGGAAACCTGAATTCTTTGCTTAACGGGTGGTTCTCGCATGGTGGGAGGAGAAATCTTGAACTAACTTCAGGCACAGCTCTGTGCAATCTGGTTAGAAGATTGGCTAAAGGTTAAAAGTTGATTATTACGTTATTTTCTATGATCTGAGAGATGGTTGCTGTAGTTGGATTACAATTCTGTAGCAGAAAGCTTCTCCCCCTTTCTGAGGAGAGTGGCTTAAAAGCATTGGGTTCTGTGTGAGGCAATGAAGCTGGTGGTGCACAGAGATAATCTCTGTTTGAACCCATCACAGTGTGACTGCATTGTTTGTACCTGCATTTTCTGCAGCTTCCTGTAATCTTTCAAAACTAATTAGAAAACAGTTTTATTACCTGACCGTGGGAATTTTACTGACTAGATTTTTTCCCATGTTGATTATAGAGTGAAGAGCACAGTACACGTATGTACAATGGACATCTCCCATTCTTAAATATTTATTATATCAAATGTGATACTAGATTGAATCAAACCATGATTCTTTTCTCACAGTTTTGCAATCTAGGTTGCTGCCTGATTTAGTCAAGTATTCATTTAGTAGAAATCTGTGCTGTAGTGCAATAAAATATTTTAAAATGAACATTTAGATTAGCATTATATTTAGATAAGATTAGTATGTTCATCAGTAATATATAAGCATATGACTTCTATCCACTGTGAACCTCTGTCAAATATAATAGTCATAGGGGTCTTGTACTCTTAGATTTATTTCCTGATTAGTCTAATCTGATTTTACACTTGGAAAGTTGAACTGTCTCTGTATGGTATCTAGCAAAACAGGCAAAGTATCTGTCAAATAAATGAATAAAACAAAACTGAAAAGAACATGATAGCCAGGAACAACTGGTAATTTTTATCAGTTACAGGGTACTTTCACTGCACTTGGATAATTTTATTTTATACCTAAGAATGGCAAGATTATTAAAAATGTTCAGTGTGGCAGTTTTTTATATTTCTTTCAAAGAATAATTTTCTCTTCACATTTGCTACCGCCTACTCATGGCTTATTCCCTATCTGACACCTGAGTAATTGTTATAAACCATTTCCATCTGTGATTTACTTTGTGTTTTCTATTGAAGGCAACAGTTAATGTATCTTGTCTCCTGCTATGAAATTAAAAAAAAAAAAAAAAAAAAAAAAAGTCTGAAAATTATAAGAACAAGTACTTGCAAAAACAGGAATAGAAAAAAAAAAGTTTTTATGTTTTCAGAATTCATGTGCTTTGGAAATCTCTCAAACCACAATGTAATCATTGTTAGGATGCTTAAAGTATCTTTGTTTAAAAAAAAGGTAGTGAGGATAGGCTAACACTACTTAAGAATTTCTATGTTAAATTTCTTCAGCTACAAAAGTGATGCAGTATAGACATGAAAAAAAGATTTGATGTTACAGATTTCCACAGACTTTTAAAGTTTACTCTGTGTATCCCTCCAGGCCTCTTTCAGCTGAAATCTGACATCAGAAGAGTTATATCATGAGAAACCTGTTTCACCCAAGGTGAACAGCAGAACCTTAAACTAATAAAACTTGATCACCACTAGAAAGACAAAGATATAGCAAGCAAGGCTAAGCTAGTGTTAATTTTGAAGACATCTGTAGACTAGAACTTTGCATAAGAAAGTCCTGCAGATCAGGTGATACACCCAGCTCAAAGACAGGAGAAAATAGTGAACAACCATACTATGTTTGGAAAAATGACAAGTTTTTTCTAAATTTTATGAGTACCAGAAAACATGCAAGTGTTATCTTCATTTCTAAATGTGTTGTCTTTGAAAGAGGATGAAATATCTATGCATCTGTTTCACTTTTCAAACGTACACAGTTTGCTAATATTAAGAATTATTTTTACCTATCCCTCAGCTAGTTAATCAGATGCATTTTCTAATGCAAAATACACTTTTTTATTTCACTATGAGAACTTAAAATGTTCATAAAGGTATAGCTTGTTCATAACCAGGTGTGTCAATAATCACTGTAGTTTAAATCAGTGGTTGGTGAATCATAGGTACAACAGAAAAAACCACACTGCCTGCTATTTGGACAGATGTATGGTGAGAAAAGAGTTTCAGATGGTGATGACATAGGAATTGTCTGGTCTACATGCAGATGTGTCACCCTGGTTTTTCTGAGGTTTTTTAAAGCCTTCTAATTGTTCATAAGATGGAGTCAGTCTCTTTAGCTTCTGTACAATATTAGGAGCAGCTTTCCCTTTTCTCACTCATGGTAACATAAACAAATCCTTTGTTTTTCATTCCCTGTCCTTTGTTTGCATATTTCTAACCTGAAAACAATTGTAACAGACAGCTGGTTTGGCCACTGGGCTGAGAGGTGGTAACCCCAGAAGCCAATCCACAACCAGACCCACAAATGTATAAAAAGTAAGAAATAAACAGGCAGAGGGGCTCTCGGCCTGGGCTCGGCCTTGGGCTCTCTCTGAGGAGCAACTCTGCCCTGCAAATCTCTGGTCTCTGTGTGATTGCTTTGTGTGCTGCGATCACACAGATGCTGTGAGTGTACATAGGAATTGTTAGTTTATACTGATACATGGTATTTATTGTTTTTAGGTATTTCTATGCTTAAGCACCTAGCTTAACTAAAACCTTATAAGGTGTTTGTTTTTTTGTTTTTTTGTTTTTTTTTAATCCTTAGCTCTGTACACCTTGAAATGACTTTTTAATGTACTTGAACACTGTAGCTTGCAAGGAGTTAACTTTTAGGAATGAATGTATAATTTGTAGCCTTATGCTGTTCTCAAGTCACTTTTTTGTTCTTTCTTCCTTTACCTGTTCATATATATTAAAGGTGATTTTAGGTCATTGTGTTGATTATCCCAGAAAACTTCAACAAATGGGAAATTGTGGTTTAGCTCTGTTTTTCTGAGGGAGATCGGTTAAGAATTTTTTTCAAGACATATGTTGAAAGAAACTCCATTGAAAAGGCTGCTGAGGAAATAGAAGGACTATTTACAAAATTTAATAGATATAAAGGGTCTTTTTACCCTAGATCCTAGATTACTAGATACTTCTGGTTAGTTCCCACAGACATTGACAAGAATAGGGTGTTCAGCCTGTCACAGTGGGTCCACAGCAGATGTTAAGATTCTGCCCTAACCTTCAGTTTTCAATTACATGCTTAGTCTTAATATTTGCTCATCATTTCATCCCTTCCATCTCAGATTTTCAGATTCCTCTAACTAAGGCCTCAGTCATATTATGGTAGTCCCTCAGTTTGATGAATAACTTCATTTCTCTCATTACTGAACATGCAGTAATAAATAAAACTGCCCAAATAGCAATTAATTTCTGGAATGCAGAATGTTCTTCTGGTATTATGCAAATGTCCTCCAAACAAGATAAAATTTACTGTGCAACCTTCCATGTTTTGTACATACCATTATGTCTTCAGCAGATTGTGTTCTCACTGTTTCTCTTTAATATCTTTTGTCAACAGTCATACATGAGAAGAGGGGAAATGAGAAACTCTTTCCAATAAGACTGAAAACTGTTGCCCTATATCTTATTTTATGATTTGGTAGGTAAAAATAATTTTGCAAAGAAGGCATTCAGAAATGGTGCTTCTCCCAGTTTCTGTTCCATTTCATAACCTGTAGGAATAGGGTAAAAACTAGCCTGTCATTTTTTGCAGGTACCTAAGTGCAGGTAACAAGTAATCTGTAAGTTTCCATGTGAAGCTGTTTTGAGAATGATAAGTTACTTTAACACAACCATCTATTCTGTGGGTGAAAAACAAGTGCATCTGAAATAACCAGGGATTTGTCCCATGAGAATCAGTAAAGAAAAGATGTAAACAATCCAAGAATATCTAGATAGATTGATAGACAAGTAAAATGTCTTTTACTAATGTTTTGGTTTTGAAAAGACAGGTGTCTGCTAAGGAGAGGCAGGCCTCTCTAGGAAATGAGGAATTTGAATCCTTCCCTCCGTGTTATTATAATTTGGAAGATTAAAAAAAAAAAATAAACTTTTCAGTCAGAGCTATGGGGAAAAGGAATAACAGTCCTTTACTAGTAAATATAACAGGACAGACAAAAAACAACAGCAATTATAACAATAGTAGAACAGAACCAAGAACCCCGAGGGCACATGGTGGAAGCTCCGGCGCTGATGGCTGGAAGCCGGGCGCGGTGGATTGTCCTCCGCAGGCAGGGGGTGTCCTCGGCAGGCAGAGGTGGCAGTGCCGGAGAAGCCGCAGCGGCGGGACCCGGGCTCACCCAAAATCCAGCAGGACAGCGAAGAAACTCCGAATTCCTGGATACTCCAACAGATGATAGAATTCCCAGGACCAGACTCCTTCGTTAACTGTGGACTCCAGCAGCCGTGGCCCGCTCGGTGCTCCCCCCCGGAAGAAGAAAAAAAAAAAAAAAAACCGCGAGATCCCCCCACCCTCCGCTCTCTCCGGGAGCTTTTTTCCCTCCCCCAAAACTAAGTTATCAGTTCTTTTGTCCACGTTAAGCACTCAGCACTTA
The DNA here is from genome assembly GCF_015227805.2 of Hirundo rustica. Classification (NCBI taxonomy): domain Eukaryota; kingdom Metazoa; phylum Chordata; class Aves; order Passeriformes; family Hirundinidae; genus Hirundo; species Hirundo rustica. Next base: position 18,055,586 of record NC_053453.1, on the reverse strand, counting down.
GTCTCCTAGCAACTTGGGAGGGGGGGGAAAAATTCTACGGAGACTCAAACCCCAACAACTAACCAATAGAATAATTAACAAGAAAGCTATTTACCAAGTAGAAGTTGCCCTCGAGGTTTGTAAAAACTGTGTAAAAGACAGCATTTGTCCATAATAAAGGGCCTTCTGAGCCTTCTGGATACTTGATACCGGTGCCATTCTCGTGACCATCTCTACAATGACAATAACCATGTCAGAAAGGGACAAATATGTATTCTGTACATATCAATCTTTGTCTCTTCCCACACCTTTATTCAGTACATTTGTGCTATTTATTTTGTACGTGGCTTTAAAGAAGTGAGTTACTTTCTTTGGAGCTTTGGCCTCTTAAACCTTAGCAATATTTCTTTAATTTTGGAAGTGTTTATGTAGAAGGTGGAGTAAGACCTCTTTCTGAGTATATTTCCTTCATTATTCAAAAATTATAGTAGAGATTATAACACCTTTGAGATATTCGAAACAAGTATCTACTCAGATATTAGAATGACAAAGTGATGGTGCTCTGGTTGAGATGCTCTCCCGCCTGCAACTAAAGAGCCATAAAACACTGTAGAAAAGGGCTGGTTTAGCTACCACATCTATACAGAGTTCTAGCAGAATGAGGGGACCTGACAGGAATTGTTGAAAAACAGAAGCAAAATTAGGCTACAGCATCAGTTATTTACAACTTGCCATTAACAAAGATCCTTCATTTATTCAGGGTTATGGAAATCAAAGCATATGCTGCACTTTGTTAACTTTTGTCTCATGTAAGTAAGAACCCTTGGCTATGCTGCAGCCACATCTATTCACAATACATTGTAAGAAAATAATTGTAAATAGGTAACTTCTAGATAAGTAGGAACAAATGGATGATATTCCTTATTTCCAATTACACTGGCATGTCTGTCTACATCACACTCTGTCATTTTTTGCATTTTGTAGAAACTTAATGTAAGTTTGAAGATTCAGTGTTTACACAGACACTACTCTTGTGAAGGATATATACTTTATGCAAATCACTAGAAAATTATGTCATGTCTTTATTAATGACTTAAAGCTACCATACTGCAGATTATCTCTTTCATTGGTAATTTATGGACATAATGAAGTATATTTGAAACAGATCTACAAACTGTAAAAATCACCATGCTTTAACAGACCAGTGGCCCACATAATTTGTGTCCTGTTTCCAGCAACTGCCTGTGTACAGAGGAAGTGTTAAGTGTAATCAGCTTCGTATGTTGATCACTCTGAAGTAAAATGCTGTAGGATTTTCTCATGAAGTACATTAAGCCAAGAATGGCTCACAGTCTGAAGCACTGGACTTGAGATTTATGTCTTTCATGCCTATGAAATTCAGTTGAAAGGGTTGCCTTAGTGAATTTGGGAAGACCTTTTTAATCTCTTTCCACTAGTATATATTTCCAGCAAGAAAGCTGCAAGTCTACAAAGCTGTTTAGTTCAATAGTTCTTACTGCTGCAAGCTAGGAATTTAAAATCCCTGAGAACAGGAAAATTTATCTTCTAAACAATATTGCCTCCTGTATCCCTAGCAGACCGTTCACCACAGAAACTGGACATGCTTTTCTAAGTGTTTAGACAAAGATAAATTCAACTGTTATGTGGAGCAGGATGGTGTCTTCAAGCCATAAGGACACCACTGTGTTGTGTCCAGGGAAATGCAACTCTGCCAATATTGTACTTAGGGAAGATTGCCATTACCTTAAGTAATGCTGGCAGAAATCCATTCCAGGTACAAATTTCCAGTTTGCAAGGTCCCGTTTGAGTTTTCTGAGCTATTCAAAATGCCTGTAAACAATTCATCTTACAGGAACATGCTTCAGGAATTTACAGCTATAATAATTAGATTATATTCAGCATAGTGCTTAGTAATGCTTGATGATGCTTGATTGAATGCATTTTTCTGAATTTCCCAGTTGTGAGAGATTAATTGTTCTCTAGGTTCTTATCGCATTAATTTAGTTGGGCCTTTTGAAGTCACAAGAAAGAAGGTATAAGAAAAGATCAAAAGACCTCTGAAAGCATCAATTAATGTGTTTAGCACATCAAATTATGGTGCACAGGCTTGTTATTATCTATCTAGTTTTAGAAATGCACCTGAAATGAGTAGGAGTTTTCAGAGTTAGGAATTTAATTTGAGATTTGAAACTAGAATTGTTTCCCCACAGCTGAGAGAAGAGAAAGAGAAGATGTGAATCAATCTACCTGTGCTCTGTATATCTTGTAAATGTGAATCTCTTTCCACTGACCCAATGCCACTTCATTCTTAGACCCCTAAATCAAAAAGTCAGTTAGGATACATCTTCTTTCTTGGCATGTGCCAAACACCTTCTGTGTCTGGTTCCGTCCCGCACCGGGCGGGAGATGACCTCCGGCTAGCTCGAGTCAACACAGCCACAGATGGTCCCGGTTCGTTTCGGCTTCCCGGCTTAGCAGCTGGACCCAATTGTGTCGTGACAGCAACAGCAGCAGAAGAGAAAAGGCTGGCTCTCAGCTTAGCAGGTTAAAAGATGTTTATTGGCTCAAGAGCTAAGGAGCAGAGCGCTCCGAGCTGAGAGGCTGAGCGGCTGAGAGAGTTTGAATCCCCCTCCTACCCCTTATAAGCGGGGGAGGGGTTCCAGGGAGGATACAACAAGGCAACAAATCAGGGGATTCAGGGGGTAACAAGGTGTGCCCACCCCCAAGCCTTGGACCACTAAAATCCAGAGCTAAAGGAATTCCCCCCAGGGGACCTATCACCTGAAGCCCTCTCCCTGAGATTTTGCAACCTGGGAGGGCTCCTCAAAGTGATAGACAACCTGCCCCAGAGAGGGGGGTTGGGACAGAGGGGATGTTACAAGTCAGGTGAGGAGTGGGAGGACTGACGCAAAACACCTTATTATACAGACAGCACAAAAGGGATACAGAATTGGAGATACAGTGAAATGAACCATAACATAAACTTCTTATAAAAACCTAATAAAACAGTTCTGCACCACCACAACCTTCCTTGTTACATAAACAGATCTAATCTGGTCTTTGCCAAAGCAAATTCTTGATGATGCTTCATTAAGTGTCTAAATTAGGAGACATGAATCCCTTTTAGAAGTGTAGTTTTTCTTATTATTATTAAAATAATACCCTTGCAGTAGTTTTCTTCTTCCTGTTTATGGAACAAGCCCTTCATTCATGTTCAGTGGTGAAGACACCTTAATAACAGAATATTCTTCCAAGTACAGTTCAGAATGTAGTTCTTAAAAACTGCTTAAGCACAGAATCACTTTTATTCTTTTATTTGCTGACATTTTGCTAATCCATCCTCATCCCAAACTAAAGCTAAAAGAATATATTGCAATAGTTGTGTGAATTGCAGCACTTAGCCACACTTGATCTGATTTCCTCTATTTGGAGGTAATCATTGAAAGAGAGAGGGAAAGAAGAGGAAGGAAGAGTGAAACTCAGATCCTTGGAAAGGACTAAAAGTCCTTATGGTGTAACTAGCGTTAGGCTTACATTCTGTATGTATCATTTACAGGAGAATTTGTCTGATTCTGTTAAGAGCTGTTTTTCTCAGAGACAGTCCTAAGTAGTGGCAGTGGAAAAATAAGTTTCGCCTCTGAAACTGTCATGTATTTCATTACAATGCATGCTTCCAGAGAACCTCTGTGATAATTTCGTTTTTGCATGTTTTAGTCAAGCGGTTCATATCCTTAGTTCTGTTGGTCAGGGAGGATTATTCTTTTCAGTAAAGATTTAATAATGGCTGTTAGTAGTCTAAGGCATTTTTATTCTCTACTGTTCAGCAACCAAAGGAAGAAGTTCTTTCCCACAAATCATGAGAGAGGACAGTCTCCAGTCTTGGCTTCCTTTATATGCCAATTTTTAAACTGTGGGAGTTCAGTAGGTGTTTTGTGAGTCAAGTTTGCAACAAGGTACTCCTAACAGCAGAAACATGATACCTAACTCAGGTTTGGCTGACTCCACTCAAGAGTCTTGCATAATAATGTCTTTGGGTTTATTTTTTAATATTCACTGCTAAACTTAGTATGAAACCCTTCCCTCATCCCCCTTATTTTCAGTTCCAATTTAATTTAATGTCATGTCATTCTGTGTCAGTAAATCACTTGGGTCTGCACCATCACTTGCTGTGACTCAGTTTACCTGCACAGCCATGTCAGGTGCATCTCTGTAACTCTTGACAGGTGGGTCTTACACATTGTGCCCTGCAGCCACAAGTTTCTTGGCTCTGAACTGCCTCTCTCTCTTGCCTCCCTACTTTTCCCTAGAAGCCTGGTGACAATTATAGAGAAATAAACTGTTCTTGACACCAAGAAAAAAAATAAACACAATGAATTTATTATTTCCATAGTCATGAGCAATTTTTGTTCATTAGGAGCATGTGATTGAAGTGTTTCTATCACTTTATGTAGAAGTGAGAATATGCTGAAAGTAAATTTGTATATTGTATTGCAAACACAAAGGCTGAAATTTGGCATTAGTTTCCTTTACGTAAAATTCCTGTAGGTATTGATTAGTTCCACATAAATTTCCAAAATTTATTTTTATATTTATAGTTCCAACTAAAACCAGTGGCTTACATGAGATAGCTGTGTGTCATGAACCTTAGATAAAATATAATTTAAAGAAATAACTTCTTAAGTGTGCTTTAATAGTGTGGTGTTAAAAATAATATTTTATGGACAGTCTTATGACTGTCTTGCAATGGTTTTATTCATTGAGTTTTGTCATGAAGCATAAATTGTGAATCTCATCCTACGTACAAGCTCAGTTTGGGATTTTCAGAGAATTAGGTAAGGAGGTGGAAAAAATATCCAGACATGATATCAGACAAGAAACCTCAGAAGTTAGGGATGGGTCAGTAACAGCAGATAAGAGACTACTTCAATGGAAAAGATTTATGTTCCACTGGTGCCAAGTCTCATAGCCTAAGAGGAAGAGCAGATTCATTGCAGATTCCAAAGTCTCTAACTCAGTTTTGAATTCTTGATTCTTTCAGCTGTATTTCTTAGTTTTGCAGTTTATAAATTTGGTAGTAACCAAGCCTCAACCTACATGCAATGGAAGCAGAATTTTAGTGCAACAAAACTGAAAAATTTTGACATCTGGCCTTCAAATTAGACATTATTTTCATACACAGTTTCTTTCTAAATTTCTAACACATTGACATATTAAAAGAGCTGTAAAAAATTGTCACTTTTCGATAAAATAAATATTGACTCAATAACAATTTTAACTATAAACAGAGAAGTTAAAAATGCAGATTTCAAAATAATGACTCACTGTGTTAATAGTTGGTTTTCTCAGGAATGATGCGTTCTTAATCTGCCCTAAATAGAGCAATAATCTGTCCTAAAAACAATAGGTCCAGTGAGCCTGCAATTATATGTATTCATGTAATTCATACCAAAGAGAGTAAGGAACTGCAAATCAAAGGATTTTCTTCCAATAGACTTTCTGACATTCTCAGTTCCTCACTTGGAATCTTTGTGGAGAAACCTGGAATGAAACTTAATTTAAAATATAAATTTAAATAATGACTTACTACAGCTAAACCTCCAATTCTGGCCCAAATTGGGGTCTGGAAAAAAAGGCCACTCACCTCTCACTGTGACATTTTGCATGAGAATTTCAATTATAGCTATGTATTTTGAAGGTTGCTGAATATAATTGGAGAAATTCTCTTGAACAGATTCAAAGTACTTTTCTTGGTGTAAGTGGAGAACCTATGAACTTAACACTATATACGATTGTGATTTTTATCAGTCTCAGTACTCCATTTTCCCAAAAGCCACAGTGTCTCAGTTTTGAAAGACAGTTGTCTGCCCGGGCAAACTAGAGCCTCCCTTTGAATGGAGAATGTAAACCCCCTTCCCTCCAATTATTATAATTTTGCAATTAGGGGCTTTCAGGCAAAGATATGGGAAATAGGAGTAACAGTCCTTTACTAGGAATATTAAAAATAAAAAGGAAAATACAAATGTAGTTGTACAAAAAATACAAGCAAGGAAGAAAACAAAAATCCTGGAAAAAGCCCTGACAGAGTCAGGGATATGACCTGAATCCCTGTTGGTCAGGGTTTTGGAAGCAGTCCAGATAAGTCCTCCTGGAGTAACAGATGTGATTCTGTGGAGTAGAGATGGTCCTGTAGAAAGTCTAGTGGTCGTGAGATAGGTCCAGCCTTCCTCCGGGAATCCAGTGGAAAAAGAGGATCCCTTGTGTCCTTCAGTCCCAGTGTTTATCTAGCTAGGAGTGGTTGGCTCCTCCCCCACTGTGTGGAGCATCTCACAATGGGATGATGGAATGTGTCATGTCCTTGGTGGGCCCTAATGGCCCTTTATCAGATGTCCCCCTGGAGGATGGAGGGGTGATGAAAGAAATAAGCAACACTGCCCCACCTGGATTTAATGGCTGGGCCATTATCAGGAGGCATTCACCTCCTTCCCTCCTGGAGGAGAAAGAGGAGGACAAAATATCTCCCCCCCAAAAAACAGCCTTCAAGCGATGAAATAGAATACACATTTCTAGGTTACATAATCCACTACACACAGCATTTAGTTTACTTCATGACTGAAGCATCTAACAGCATGCCAGACAGATGATGTTTCAGCAGTGGTGAAAGGAGTTAGTCATGGTTCTGTGATGTTTCTTAGATGGATCACAGTGTCATGAGACATAGCTTTCATGGCTAATAAGGACTTGCAGCTCTGCCATCATGATGGCTCACACATTATCTTTCTTAACTGTGCGGTGTCAACACTTTATGTCTAGGAGTATTTAAACAATACGTTTTATATAATATGTGTTTTGGGAGTATTGTCGTATCCCACAAAGCAGGATACTGCACTAATAAGTTCCTACGCATCACAACAGTCATATCTTGAACCAAAAGTTTTTCTGTACCCAGGCATTTGATACCTACTTGAACTCACAAATATGATAATGACCTTGTCTTGCCTCCTCATGACCTACACTTAACAATTCCTAAATCACTGCATTGTTATTGGACATCACTGAGATGGCTAATTTGAAAGTTGCAAACTTATCATTGGTATCCCTATATCTTTTTGTTAGAGACTGTTAATGAATGACATTTCTGTTTTTTTCAGGTCATAGTTTATTTATGAGAACAATCGATTTAGCAATATATAGTAGCATCAAACTTTAAACAGATTACACAGTTCATGCTTCATAAATCATATTGGTCACACATTCTTGACTTTAACAGGAAGCCCAACTGTTTGAGTATTTTCTTCTAACAGTGAATGACCCTTTCATAATTACATTAAAACCCAATTAGTTTTTGTAGATTAACTATAGACAGATTTTAAATGTGAAATTGTATTTAGAAAACCTTTTCCTAAACATGAAATGAAATGAAGTGTATCAGCAGCATTTCACACTAAGAAACACTACTATTTTTACAGCAGTATTGGTTTTGTAACAGTACTATGTATTCTGCAAAGTGTTTGTATACTTCACATTTTATCTGTTGTGGATGATGTAGTGAAAGTGATATGTATATATTTATTCACACTTCATTTTTGACAATTGTAGCATATAGTTCCCTTCTCATGCTTTACCAATTACCTTAACCCTGACCTGCATGAATGTAATTTTCTGCATTAATGAGAAGTAGCTGTCTCTGTGAAGAGCCTGAGCTGAGTAAACACTGTCAGCTGTGTCAAATGGTGGTGATAAACAGCTTTCACTCTTTATTTATGGCTGCCGGTGCTGATGGAGAAATTCACACTTATTCAAATGTTTATTTGTAAGCAAAGGACTACTGTGAACTCCTGAACACTAAGGAAGCATGTATTCTAAAAATAGTTTGGGATTATATTGTTACAGAGTTTCATGAATTTTCTGTTCTGGGAAGTCTACAGCTGTTATGCAGCAGTTTCTGGTTTGAACTGGAAACGACAAATTTGGAAGTACACATTTCAGCTTGACAAGCATCTGAAGTTATACTTCATTCAGAAATTAGAATTAGTCAATTATTCAACACTCAAAACTTCTGCACCAATTTTTGTTTCCAAAATTATAATTGAAAACCTAAAAGTGTTTATAACCCCTCACAGAACAGAAATTGTGATACTTTTTCCCGTTTATAGGTATTTAAATGTTGAGAAGAATGGTCTGTGAAGGAAAAGGAGATATTGCCAATGATAATCCCCTAGGAGTTCTCCATTCTTCTGTGGGCTTTCAAGAACCTGTAAACCTCAGTGGTAGCAAATATGGTAGCACTGAATAGACATATAACCTGTGTAAGAAGCAGAGAGATCAGTTTAAAACAGGAAAAAAAAGAAGTATTTTAAAGAGTTTCTAGTGAATTTATGGAATGGGATGTGAAGGCAGATGACATTAGATTCTTTAAAAATTGACAAATTCACAATCTTTTTAATTGCACAGTTGGAGAATCTAACATCAGGGATGTAATATCTAACGTTCCTTTTGTTCAACTTGGTCGTGTTTGCACCCAACATGACTTGCAAGAAAATAGCTGAGAACTAAAATACTGTTTTCTGAAATGGATGCAGAAAGCTTATTAATGTAATATTTATTAATATTACTTTATGTTGTGCAATGTTCAAATCTTCATCTTCAGAAGAAGTTTGTATGAAAATTTACTTGTGGTCCTTTGATATTAAAGTTGCTAGCCAGAGTAGGATTTGTCTGAAGTCTGCTGAAGTCCTTTGAAATTCTCCTATTGATCAGGACCTATACAGAAAAGTTAAATTTCTAATGAGCAAAACAGGCAATGTCAAATTTGGGCAGCAAGTGAAATATTGGAACAGCACTTTCATGCATGTTCCTATGCAAAGTCTCCGGGAAAACAGTGACTATAAAGAAGGTGTTGTGGGAAATCAGTAAAAAATGATCTGATAATTTGGCTGAAATTATATATGGCTGTATCCAATCTCACTAAACATCTTGAATATTTCTGTCAATTCTTTTTCAAATACCTCAAGAAAATATTTAAAGGAAACAGAAATTTCAGATTGTAAGTTGTGGCTTGTCTCTCTCTTGGAGCTCCAGCTTCGTTTTCACCCTGGCTAGCTCAAGAGAGAAACCACAGTTGGAAGGATTTTTCCTCAGGGTCCCAAAAACCCAGGATTGGCTGTGAACCTTTTCCTTTAGAGAGAGCAAATCCCCATCAATGGCAAAGGAAGGTCTACATTTGATCTGGGGGGAAATCCAGGGCTTTATTCAGTCTTTCCCCTGTGGTCCTGCCCCAGCCTGGGTCTGGAGCCCCTTCCCAGTCCCTGAGCCAAGAGGGTATTTCCATCTGTTACTCTGGCTTATATCCAGGGAAGGGGCTAAAGGCAGGGACAAGCCACTACCCAATCAGGGATAAGGTGGGAGTGGAATAGGGTTGTATTACATTCCAGGAAGGGAACAATGTGGGAGAATGGGTGGGGAAAAGGGGCAGGGACAAACCTCAGGATAGTACATTTTCCAGGGGAGCAGCGGGGTACAGAAGAAACCATTACAAAACCCAATATAAAAACGAAATACAATATAAAACCAAATAATACACAGCAACAGTAAATTGAGCGTTTTTCCATTTGGTTTCCTATTCTCCCTACTTGATTAAACTTCAGCTTCAAAACTGCCTATCACTCTCATAATTAGGATGCAGATATACAGCTTCAGTGGAAAAGTTGGGAGTTTCTCTCAGACAGGCTGCTTTAGAAATCGTTTCACCTCTGCTTGAAAAGTGGGAGCTTTGAACTTCTCTAATCCAAAATGGGAACAGACCTGAGACATTTTTTATTTCTTTGACATTCTATGGTAGATCATAGGAAGATGAACAGCAGCTTCATCTCAATATCTATTGATACTGGCACTATCTTTAAAAGTACCTAAAATAAGAAATGTTGAGATTTCTGAAGATGGCAGAAATACTTATGCACACAGAAGTGCAGATTTGTTTTGGTGCTGAGTTTTTTCACTGACAACTTTCTGTGTCCTTACCTGTGCAATGGGAATTCTGATCTGCCTCTGGGAATCCTTCCACTTCCTGTTGACTGCATGTATTAGGAGGATTATGCAGCCTCTCTGGGGTTGTATTAATGGTGGAAGGGTAGCTGAATGATGTTTGAAAAGAGGATTATCTTTAGAGATCAGATTTTTAAAAACTTGTTTTCTGATATCCTCATTAGTTAGTTAATATTTAGTGTGTCTGCCTTTAGGTATAAAGCTGTCATTGTAGCCAGTGGTGATACTGTAGCTGAAATTCTTATGATTCACAATGATTGAAACTCTAGTGGGTTGTCTCTTCAGCTTGTATGTCTAAAGAAGGTATACTAACATTCAAACCTCTTGAAAATATTTTAAACAACTGTATAATTATTGTTAGCTTTGGCTCTAATTATTTTGCTCTGTTAAGCTTCTGAAATATCTTGACTTGGTTACTTAATGAATCTAAAGCAGCAGGCAGATGGCTTTTCATCTATTGTTAAATTTCAGGGGCTTACTAGTGCTAATTATTTTGAAATGGATTCCTAGGATATTATGCATTATTTCAATGAATAATGCAGGACTGGCAATTTATTGGCAGAACATTCACAGGAGTGCCATAAATCTAGAAATAACATAAAGCAGAGTGGATACATATTTTAAAAGCACGGCTTGGGGAATTACATTTGGGCAATGCTACAATCCTTCTTATGAGGGTGCATATTTTTAAATATAATCAAATCAAGAGGTTGTCAGTGAGAGACTGGAGTTTATTCTACATATTATTATGACAGCTAAGAGACAGTTATTGAAATTGAATATTATATACTAAATCCTCTGCAAACTCATGAGGTACTGTCAAGAACTTGCAGCTCAAATATAGTTCCAAGTGCATCACCTGTATACAGTCACACACAGGTGAGAAGTAACAAGAAAACATGCACAGCTGGTGTCATAGCCTGTATTTTTTCACTAAGTATTCTTCCAACTTCTTTAAGATGTAAGAGTAAGTATTCTTCCAATGTCTTAAAGGTTAGATTGTCTAATGATGACTCAGTCATGCACTTAGAGCTTAATCCTAGTGCTACTTGTACTTCCAAATCAATCCTACTGTTAGTTTCACTTCCAAATTAATGATATCTACTCTGAATGAATTATACCATGAAACAAGTTTTGAACTCTCTTAATCAGTATATATTCTTTTTTGTTACTGCTCTCCTGAATATATGTATAGATGAGACTTTAGCATTTGTATTTCCCTAACATTCCCTGAAATTCACTTTTAGTCCAGTGTTCTTTCTTGGTCCTATGTTTTCTTTCCTATTGAGTTTCTTTCTAAGCCTGACAGCATAAAGCCTCTTGGAATGCTTGCTGCACTCTGCATCTCTTCATTCAGCACACAAGATAGTGCTTGTCATGATCATGATTCTAAGATAGTCGCAGCATCCCTCACAACATTCTGCACCACCCTTTTAAGAGGTGCCACTAGCCTCTGAGCGATGCCACCTGTTCTAGGCATGTGGGTGTACAAAATTCAAATAGAAAAGAATTGGCATGTTAGATTTATATGAGTAATCAAAATGAAGTACAGAGCTGGAAGTACAATTTTTCAACTTGACCTAAAAAGCCAAATTTGGTAGCTGGCAACTACAGCATATACACATCCCTAGCAGGTTGAGCCATTTTGATAAGCAACTCTTGGAAATGGAGAAACATTGGAGGCGAAGCTGTCAAGCCTTTCAGTGAAATTCCAACACACAAGAAAAGTTTAGGTGGGGCCCCAGCATGGCAAGCTGCATAAAGTCTGACAAAGAACCTGGGACTTGAGGGAGCAGGACAGGCTGGCACACAGATTCTTGGTTTCTCAGCATCCTAGGTTTACAGAGACAGAACACCCCAATATTTCAGAGACCACACATTGTCCTTCCAGCTCACCTGGTCCGCAGACACCTGCAGACAGGTTGCCGAGATACCACTGCTCTGTTCTCAGAAGCTCATAGGATGGTGGGACTAAAACACATAGACTTTGTGCTTCTTTGGAAGCCAACATGGTAAGTTGTCTAAGCAATGTGGCTTGTACTTTCGTTACCAGTTCAGATATAATTGCCACTCATCTTATTTAATGAATTCCTGTCTGACCCCTTCCATTCCCAAAAATCTGGTTTTGGCCCAGAGGTTTCTTTCCTGTGGAAGTAAATTAAAAGGGAGATATAGTAGAAGCAATCCCATAAACTCTTGAACTGAAGAGTTTGTTTCCTTGATAAAAGTTAAGAATTGAGATTTTGCTTCTAATCAAAATAAAAAGAATATCAGATGCCTAAAATTTCCCAGAGATAGTTCAAGCTAGTTCTAGTAGCAGATAGATGGTGTGAATCACAAAAAATGTAACAGTAAATTACACACTACTAATCACAAAAATATGAAGACTACAGCACTTCACACCCCATAAGTTCTCCTATTTATATAAAACCCATGACAGTTCTATGGCCCAAAAAATACTAAGGTAAAAATGAACTACTCTCCTGAGCTGGCAACTGAATGAACATTGTTCTAGTAGTTGCAAAGAAAAATAAATTATCAGTAACCACAAATATGAGCATTTTACAATCTGAAGGGTTAGCAATTCAAAGGGGAATAGGGTGAAATGTGTAAGGAAAAAATAGGTTTACTTAAAATGTTGCTGCAATTGTACAGTATTTCAAATGTCTTTAAATTACATTGAAAAAGCATATATTGAAAAAGCCAGCAGATAGGAAAATGCATGTAAAAACCTGTTTAGTTTTCTGAGATACTGTAAAGGACTCTAATTTGCACAGGACAAATACTTACTATTTGAAATTCCATGAAGAACTGCTCAGTGGGAATTCTATTTTCTCCTATAGTCCCCCAGTCATTACTTGACTTGTGAGCATGTCAAAATCAGTATAGAGAATTCCACTTTAAAATAACAAATAATTTAATGATCTATTTATATGACTCCTATTAGCATTCTAAAAAGTGCCTTTTTTAATAGGCATACACTGTTAGGACCAAGTCTCCTATGAACTTCATCTAACAATTAAATTGTTCTGTATGAAACTAATGTAAATTTTGGCTGAGGCAGAAGACAATTTGTAACCATCTCTGGAAGAGCCTTATTAATATTGTTTTTCTTCTGCTAGTTCTTGGAATATTTTTTTCCTTTAATTTGTGGAACATATCTGTATATCTAAATATTTTTTTTCCGTTTAAATTGGAACAAAATTGTTAGTTCATAGAACCAATGAAAAATAGTTCAGATAAAATTAAGTTTTCATAAATTTATCCATCTTACACCTCTTTCCCAAGTTTTTCTTCACTAAGAAAAACAAAAACCCAAGTGTTACCATGGAAATGTCCTGAGAGGCATTTGTTGCCATCTTCTTTCTAAAAAATGAATTTCTTTGTTGTATTTCTTTGGTTTTAAATTTGTATTTCTGCTAATTCTGGGAAACATCAGAAATGATGCTGCTATAAATTTGCCTTAATTTCAGCTTTGTGGATAATGTTAAAAAAAATTAAAATTAAACCAAATTATGTTAGAACTGAATTTGAATACTGAATACTCTTCTACTGTAAAGGAGTTGAAATATTTTTTCATTGTGTCTAATTGGAAAATTCTGCAAATCCTGGTATGAAAGACAAAAATAATCTTCAAAGATCTTATTTAAGTCATTGTGATTTTTTTATTAATGCTTTCTATTTCTGTGCTTCTTCTCAGCAATTTAATATAATGAACACTGAAAAAATGTAGTGCATGTGGAGTTTTGTGTGCTAAGGGTCTGGTCATTCAGTTACAGTTGGTTCAGACCATTTTATCAAAAAAGACTCAAACGTAAATATACAAATCCAGATACAAGATAGTTTCTGAATTCCTATTTAGGCATAATATAAAGTCCACCTTTCTAAGACAAGCTTTTTTTTTTCCTTCCCAGTTGCCAGAGATATTGCTACATGTATGCAAATATTTGCAGAAATGAATACTGTCACAATGCAGAGTTTTTAATTTGGGCAGGATTGATACTTGAGGCGTGTTTCAATGTACGATAAGAAATATATCACTATATATATATAGTCATATACTAATATATAGTCATATACACATATACACATACATAGTCATTAACTAATTTTTGTTAACAAACACTGCATGGTAGTTTGTAATAATATGGTATTAAGAAATGTTTATGTTTTAGTCATTAAATCTATAATGAGTCATTATCAGTGAAATGGCATAATTGTCCTTACTATAGAGTCATTGAAGAAAATGCATGTCTGCTTTTGTTTCTGGGATTAAGGCTCTGATGTTGCATTCATTGAAACTGATGTTAAAACTCCTAGTGATCCAGAGATGGAAGGATAGGCCCTCAGTGGAGTTGTCTAAGTGGCTTATGGAAGCAGCTGATTCTGCATTTAGATGTTCTTTATGTATTATTCCTTTCATTATTCTTTCTACTCCTTTGCATCTTTTACTTGATAATTTCACACAGAAAGCAGGGGTAAAAAAGGCCACAAATCATATCTGATTTCTCCTCAGCATCTCCTTGCTACTTTTCACTGCAAATCTGAAGTACTTTTTTTTTTTTTTTTTTAACGTCATGCAATAGACCAAAAAAAAAAAAAAAAAAAAAAAAAAAAAAAAAAAAAACCCACAACAAACAAAACAAAACAAAACAAAAACAAACAAACAAACAAAACCACCCCAACAAAAAAAACCAACTCCCCAGCTGAGAGAGGAGAGAAAGTAAGGTGGAAAAGAGCTCACAGGTTGAGATAAGGCAGTTTACTAAAGCAAAGTGAAATTTTGCACTTACATAAGCAAAGAGAAAAAAGAAGGTTTACTCTCTACTTCCCATGAATGAGTGGTGTCAATCCACTTCCCAGGATTTAGCACATGGAGCAGTTGCTCCAGAAGGCAAACACTATAGATAACAAATACCCCTCCATTCCTCCTCCCTCTTTAGCTTTTATACCTGAGCTGTCATATGGTATGGAATGGCCCTTTGGTTCATTTGGGTCAGCTGGCCTGGTTCTGCCCCCTCCCAGGACCTTTCCCACCCCCAGCCCCTGATGGGGCCAAGATGCTGGGAGACAGCACTGATGCTGTGCCAGCCCTGCCCAGCCCGCAGTTGATAACTGCAGGGTTATCAACTCCTTTCCAGCTACGAGGGCAAAGTACAGCACTGTGAGGGCTGCTGTGGGAAAATGAACTCAGCTCACCCAGAACTAACACAGGTGTCAGCTCACACTGGTGTTTATAGAAGCTGTAAACTTATTGTCTTTGTAAGAATAAATCCATGAGTCCTTTCAAATGAATGTGTACAAGCTGACTTTTTAAATATTTTACTATGGGATGTGCAATATACTTATGTAACAAAAATTCCTATAAATCTCTTAGAAGCACAGAAAAGAATTAATAACTTCTGAAGATTAAATTAACAATACAGTGCAAAACTAATGGAGTGTTCTTCTGGCACAAACAATGTGTCCTTCTGAATGTAATCAGACTATTTTCATGAAATATTATAACTTTTTTTCCAAACAGGAAGCTTGAACACATGTACAAACATATGTGCAATGCATGTGCACAGATTCACTCCATCTCTTATATACAATACCAGATGTAAGGCAGGCAGCAATTTCACTTGGTCTCAAATTTCTTCACTTATTTACTTCACATCAAAAGGTTCAGTGCTGTGCTTCTATAGGAAGAAAGAGAGTATGATTCATGTCTTACTTTTAATCTATCTCAGGTAATTCAGGCTGGTCTGTCACATCTGCTCAGCAATGTAGAAAAAACCAGCAGTCTTTATGTGTGCATTCTCAAGCAAATGAATTCCATGAACACAATAATTTTTTCCTTTTTTTTTTTTTTTAAATTTCATTTTTATTTTTAATGCTGAGAAGTCTAATTTTCATTTATTTAATGAAAAGTATTTCCATAATATCCACATGAAATAACTGTGCTCACATAGATTTTAAATACAACTCATGTGTGCTACTCTGATGCTAGTAATTCTGTCTGATCTCCGCAATTTCCAAGTTCCAAATTTTAGATGTGGACTAAGTTCTTTTGAAACATTGATTATCATGAAAGATAATTTGAAAGAAAATGTTAGAGGAAGATGTGTTTAAAAACTGGAATATCAAAGATAAATGTTCTTATTCTTCCTTGGTCAGAAATAGGCTGCATTTTCTTGCTTTGTTGGACTTGTATTTGTAATAGGAAGGATAGAAGTAGGGAGCTCTACTTATCTGCAAAATAATTTGGTGTCAAGTGCTTCTGGGTCAATATATGAACCTCATTACTTTGTAATAGAGAGAGATTTCTCTGCTCTTCAGCCTTGTTGCGGTAACTTGGTTTTCTCAAGGTGGCAAATAAATATGTAGATAGTTATCATGGCTCTGCTGATTGCTGACTTGTTTAATGTAAGTAACTTGACTGAAAAGAGAAGTCGTGTGCAGTTCAGTGCTTTCTCCCTTCCTTTATTTTTCTATTTTTTAATTTCATGTTTCTTTCTATGTAGTCTTTTGATTAAAGTTTTTTGATTGATATTCAAAGGCATAATTTTTAAAGTGGATTTATTTCCTGCTGTCTGCATGCTTCTGGTGGGCTTTTTTGAAACAACTCCATTCCTTCTTTGTGATTCTTTCGCATTCATAACAAGACTAAAATCATGATACTATCAAAGCCTCAGGAAATAAATGAAATCTGTATCAATATTTCAACATATACATGTGTATATTTCTCTTTTTCAGTTTTAAATTTTCTTTTTCCCTAAGGTTTAAGAAAAAAAAAAATTATTGTTACATGCTATTTTAGAATTTTTCCTTTGAACAGTGTATAAAATGTAGAAAACTGCTAGTAAAATTTTAATAGTGTTCACGTGATCATTGGAAAGCTTACTTATTGACACTCATGGCTTACAACCACTTATAAAGGTATAGTAGGTACTCAGGGGAGCAGTGGAAATGTAGTTCAAAATATCCACTGCACATCTGGTAATAATTTTTTCACTATCTATAAATTATATGAGAATTTAAAAATGAGAAATGGTTTTCCTTTCTCTTATACTTAAGCTTGTAAAGAATTATGAAGAATTGTGACTAGATATTTATATTTGTCTGTTAAGATGCTGAACAGTTTAAGGAAGACCATTTTCTTCAATGGGTAGTTACAGAACAAGTAAGCTTGAAGTGGTCAAATCTCTTTCTCCAATAGAGAGCCTTCACCAAATCATAAGATTTTCTTTTGATGACCTCAATTTTTCCCTTTTTTGCTCAAGTACTTTTCTACTTCCAGTAGTACCTTTGCAGTCCTGGAAAAATGAGTTAGACTAGAGGCTGCTACTGTAACTACTGCCACCAGTAGTCAACACTGAGAAATTTCAGTGGCAAGAAGGCATGTTTTTTGGGTCTTGTGTCATGACAAGGATTTGAGCCTTTTATCCCATGACAAGGATAAAAGTTACCAAACTGTGTCTTATTGCTTAAGCTTTTCAACAGAGGTCAGCGTTCTATCTCCAAATTATATCCTCCTGTTAAAAATCCTCAGTGATTCTTCACATTTGGAACACCCCTGCATGTCTTTGTACCGAGACAGTGGCAAGAACAGGTAGGAATAAGTATTCCAAGTTGTTTTTTTTTTGTTTGTTTGTTTTTTATATAAAGATGAAAATTAAAGATTTTCTTACAATTGTATAAAGACTTTAACACTTTTACAAGTGTTAAAACTGGTGATTGACATGGGTGGAACTTTTGAGTAAAAGCTAAAATATTGAGAGTCAAGGTTGAGCCAGTGAGCTGTAAGGGAGGAAAAATTGATAACATGTGTGCAGTTTTGTGAGTAGATTTCAAGTGAGAGAAAGCTTAAGGTTGATATATAGATTAAAATTAGTATCTTATCAAAGAAGCAGGATAATAGTCTGTTTTAGTTTAAAAGACGGGTGTCTCCCAGAGAAAAGCCAGAGCCTCCTGTGGAATGGAGAATACAAACCCCTCCCTTCAAATTATTATAATTTTGAAATTAAGGGGCTCTCAGGCAAAGGTATGGGGATAGGAATAACAGTTCTTTACTAGTATGTATAACAAGGCAAAGATAACAACTACAGCATTAACAACAAAACAGAACCAGGATGTCACTGAGACACACAAAGCAATCACACGCAGACAAGAGATTTTCACAGAGGTTCCTCTGATCCAGCTCCCAGCTGAAAGAGCGGAGAGAAGAGACCCCTTTGTTTATTCTTTTACTTTTATACATTTGTGGGTCTAGCAGAAGATTGGCTTTTTGGGGTTTCCACCCCTCAGCCTCAGTGGCCAGACGAGTTGTCAGTTACAATTGTTTTCAGGTTAGAAATATGCAAACAAAAGACAAAGAATGAAAAACAAAGGGTTTGTTTATATTACTTCTGTGGGAAAGGTAGAAAAACTGCTCTAATATTCTACAGTAACTAAAAGATCTGACTCCATTTATGAAAATCAAAAAGCTAATAAAGAAACTCAGAAAAACCAGGGTAACACCAGGAACCTCGAGGGGCTGAGCTTCACAAAGCCCGGGACAGTCTGATCCCGCTGCCCCTGCAGGACTCTGAGGAGCACCAAGCTGGAACGGCAGGATTGAGCACGAATCCCAGGCTGGTGGATGAGATGTATCAGAAGCTCCGCAGTGGTAGCTGGAACTGCAGGAGGTACCAGCAGGGCAGGTGTGTGGGGCTGCAGCGTAGCAAAGACCCAGAACACTGCTGAAGAAGTGGTGGGGGTGGGAAAGCAGCAGCACTGCTCCAGCAGGGCAGGAGAAGGCGAGCTCAGATTTCTTGGACACACAGGCAGATGGTGATAGATCCCTAGGTAGGACTGGACTTTGGTGGTGACAGTGAAATCTCCCCACAGTAAGCAACAGCTTGGCCGTGCTCCTTCTGATGCTGAGAGCGAGAGAGCCACTGCCCCCAACCCCATCCTTTAGCTGCCCCCAAAACTCGTCGTATCTTCCCCCTCCTAGAGAAACTCCTAGAGAAAAAAGAAGCGCAGCCAGGTGCTATACTCTTCTCCTTTGGACCCTTTGTTCTTCCTAAATACCTATAAGTACCCAGCAGTTAGTTTCCTTGCAACTTATGGGAAAAATTCTATAAGTAAAAAAGAAACAAATCTACCCCCCAACATGATCATGGCCAGAGTAACCATTAGTAAAAGGAAAGATAGATTTATTTGTCCAAAATGATAAAATGTAGTCTGAAAATAAACATACCATAAGCCTGCATGGGTGGAAATAGTTTTACATAGTAAAATTATTCCTTTAGTAATCACCCTTTATAAAAGAAAATAATTCTGCTTTTCTCAGGAACCTATTTTATGATGGTCTGAACAATGCTGTACATATTCATCTTCCTCTGCTGAAGACAGAAGTAACCTTCATGAATGGATCACAAAATACAAAATTTTTAGGTGTGAAAATAAAGTAAAATTGTAATCACTCAAGTGCTTGCCTTGTTTAAGAATTATCCACTTTTTAGAAAGTTCTACTGCTCTGGTTCCCTGCTGAAGCACAATAAAGAAATTCAGCTTTCTTGCACATTCATAAATTAGGGAGTACAATTAATAAATATGGAATCTGAGACTTGAAGGATCCTTGGAGTTACCTGTGGTAAAAGACAGAGACTGGCTTCCTACTTATAATTGTGGACAGGGTAATAAATTTCAAATATCTATCCTGTGATATATGTCCTAAAGTTAATTCGTGTTAAAAGATATAAAATGTAATACCATCCCTATAAGTTTTGTTTTAATCCAGTATGCTATGAGTTAACTCAGAGGAAAGTAGCTTGGTAAAGGTACGGGAATTTCTCTTGCCTGAAAAGACATGGGAGGGACACGAGACAAAACATGATTGGAATTACCAGAAAGGGAGACACAAAAATGCCTCTGCCGGGAATCCTTAAAAAAGGAACAAAGACGACAGAAAAAGGAGATGAGAGCCCGGAGACCCAGATGATTACATCAGATCAATATCTAGACCGTCCCCTCCTGAAATTAACATCTCCACACCACACCTGGATCCGACCATTAACGGCATTGTCCTCTCCCTCCGCCCTATCCAAACTCTTAGAACTGGAACATGAATGTTTAATGAAGATGCCTCGGAGGAAGGACCGTCGAAATCCCGGGTTTCTCTCAGCGATCCAGTGTATAAAAAGAGGCTGCTGCAAGCCAGAAATGTGAACTTGGGGGATAACAGACTGGCAGAGTGTGTTATCATTGTTCACCCAGCGCCGACCCCGGGCTCTATGCTGTCCTTTTAATGGTGGCTGTCCGAGACTGTCATTCTGTCTCTCAATAAAATTCCAAATTTTGATTTATCGAATTTAGTCAATCGTATTTATTACATATCCAAAGCAGATTACAGAGTTGTTGCTGCTGATCTTATATGGCATCTCTAAGCAAGAGAAAAATTGTCAGGAAAAATATCCTTCAAGTGAGATACTGAGATAAGAAATGATGATTTAGAAATTATTTATCAGTTCAGGAAACGACACAGGTTTCAATTAGTTATAAATTCTAATTCCAGCCCATCAATCTGTTTGCCTTGAAGTTCAATACACACTGTATTTTGTTCTAAATGGCCTACAGTTTCTGTCAAAACAGGGACTGTACTCTATATTCATATGCACATTTTCAAAAAGGATTTTCATGGATAGGTTTATTTTGATGACTGCATTTGAGGAAGTATTATGGGTAGGCAGTTGAAAATCATCTTAAAGTGAAATAAAATCACTTCTTGAAGATCATATTTTCTCTTACAGCAGGAATATCTTCTGCTCTGCATGGTGTAGTTTGATTGAAAAAGGGGAAAGTAGTAATCCAAAGACCTGAAAACCGTCAGAGAAATGTGAACAGAGTCAGTAGTGTCATCCTAATGATTCTGTTCATTCAAATACATTTTTTGTCCATTTTATAGAGGTTATTGTTATGCTGGTGAAAGGATAGATGTTTTTTAAAGTAAGGGCAATGCTTAAAAATAGTATTTTAAATTGTGTTCTTTTGCCAGTCACTATGTACAGCTAAAAACATTTTCTGTCTATAAGGAATTCTGGTAAAAACTCTTTCAGTCAGCAGGTTGCCCACTGGTCCCTTCCAGTAAGTAACCAGATGTTGTCCTACAGTCACCAAGAAATACTCATTCTCTTATTTTAAACAATTTCCACAGACACTTTACAAAAGCACAATCTTTCTCCTAATGGCCACGTCTGTTCATCCACGAACAGACTTTTTGAAACTACATGTTGTCTAGTTGTTACATATGGTTTCTCTCTGAAACTCCTGGTTGTACTCTTGGTGCTATGGTTTTGTCAAGTCTCAAAGTTGGACTGCAGCTGTGTGTAAATGACAGGTTGTCAGTGCAAGGCTGGTATTTCATTGTCTGACAATCTTTCTGATAAATCAGTATAAACACAAGCCCCTGAGTGGAGACAGATGTCAAATGGTACTGTAACTCGTACTTCCCTCCAGGTAAGAAATACTACAGATAGAGAGCAGTGTGTCGATCAGAGACCTGTGGAGATGTGTGCTGTGTTTCTGCAACTGCTGCATGACTTCAGGCTGGATAGTGTACTTTCACTGGGTTTCTGTAACATAGATGTGATGATTGGATATCTTCTAGGGGAAATTCCTACATAAAATAAATATAGTACTGCTATCAAAAATTAAAATTCTGAAATCTGGCCATATATATTTTCATTACATTTTTTAAGAGATGCTGAACATCCTAGCAAATTTTCTAGTCTTCTGATTACTTTCTGCCTTCAGAATTTTCCCTTCAGTTTAATTTAAGTATTTTCATATTTCAACATGCTGTTCACTATTGTATTGTTCAGTACTCTAGGTAGCTGTCGTATTCATCCCTAAAGGTGGTGATATTTCAGTGGCTGACCTAATTCCCACATGAGCTGTAAGACTTAAGAGTACCTTAATGCCCTTCTCAAGAATGAAAGACAATGCAAAGGATCTGTCCAGGATGTTACTGTGTGTATATTCCCTTCTATTTTCTCCTATATTATGTGCAAGTCCTTTAAATTATTTTTTTCCCCTACAAAATATTTTAACTGATATTCAACATATTCTACCCAAATAGTAACAAAAACCTCTCCCCTCTCCACTGAAAGCTAGCCTTATTACACAGATATTAAGCAGATGTCATGTTTCCATATAATTTATTTTCAGATCTTTCCTCTGTTGTATGTACACATTTAATCTCATTTGCCATGAGTGTATCCATTAATCTTATTTTACAGTTGCAATTACAAAGCTTCCTTACACATTTCTTGTGAGAGAATAAGTCCTCTGCAAAGCAGACACTCAGCTCTGCTTTTCACCTCTCAGGAGTAGTTTTCTGTGTGCACTACAAATTGGTGTTCCGTCATTCATACCATGACAACTACATTTACTGTATAACAACAGTGATGGCTGTCCTCAAATATGAATTTAAAATTTCAGTAACACAGTCACATAAAAGCAATGATACTCTAATATCAAGGCTCCTGTTCAGGAAAATTCTGCTGTGGCACAAGCCTGTGCATAAGATTCTGCCTGTGCTACCTGTGCTGAGAGCTAAGGTCATTGGCTAATGTCCTTTCTGTATTATATATGCACTGTCATTACTGTGTAGACTGCAATAAAACACTGAAAAGCTGGACACATTCCAAATGAGGTACAGGACAGCCCCTTGGACCTAGAAAAAATGATCACAGAATTCCTAGGGAGTTTCAAAGCAGAATCAAAAATACAAGTGTGTTTCCATACAGCTATGAGCAGATTCCATCATTTTGGTTACCTACAGCCTGCTGCCCATTTTCCTCTCTATGTTTTCACACAAATGCTTCTGTATACAATGATTGGCTATGTGAAGAAAGAATTACAATTGTTCCTAAAATGTACTACAGTACAATACATGATTGATGCTGTGCAAACGGCAAACTTGATGCTTGGTGCTGTACAAACACAGAATGGGGTCCCTTATACCCACTGCTAAGTGTTGACATGGCCAAGTTTATTTAGTAGAGGAGACTGTCTTCTGCAGCTCAAACTCTCTCAGGGACTGTTCAATTAAATTGTAAGGTTATATCTCTGTTTTATTATCAGTGAGAGAATGGTGGTTTTTTGTGGGTTTTTGTTTGTTTGTTTGTTTGTTTTTGTGTGTGTGGGGTAGGGGGGTGGTGGTGTGGGTGTGTGTGTGTGTATGTGTGGTGTTTTGGTTTTTTTTTCCTTCTAGAAAAGAGAAAGAAATCACCAGGATTTCTCCTGGGGTAATATTACATGCAAGTAAATGCCATATTTTACCTAAGTAGACTAAATCTGTTAGACTAAAAGCTTGGGGCCCCAAGTAAAGGATTCTGATTATTATCTCTGAAGAAGAGGAAAGTTTCTTGGTTTTGAAAAGTCTGCTCTGTTGACTGCTGATTAACTCACAGAGTGAGAATTCTTCAAATTACTTTCCGTGGGAACAAGAACACACAAGAATGTTTTTCTTATTCTCTTCCCCAGGCCACAAAACACTTATTTTTCTTCCTGTCTCAAGTGCATAGAATATGTAGTTACATCAAGTCTACAGTCTTATTCAAAACAAACATTTATGATTATTTTTCAGGCAACTACAAACCCCAATGTACTTTATATACTAAGAAATTGAGAACAAAATGTCTTCTGTTTAGCTTAGAGTCATAATTCTCTTATAGATTATTTTTACACATGTAACCAAATTGTTTTGTTCTGGAAAATGAACTAAACTGATCTAGAAGTCTTTATTTTAATTGGATTATCTGATATAGGTCACGGGTAGTCCTGTGTGAAATCTGGATAACATAGATGCTGAAGATTCAGAAAAATCAGCAATACTACCTCAATGAAAATATATAAACACTTGGATTATTAGATTTTAATTTCATTCTGAATTTTAAATATACATTAAACTGTTAAACAAAAATTTGAAAAGAAAATCTGAAAACAGGAAAGAAACTTCTTGAGTGGCTTCTCCAAGGTATTTGAATAAAATACTGAATTTCTAGTTATTAGACTTGGGTATACTATTTTGTTATTAAAATTTCAAGATATCAGAATATAAATTGACTGACTATGTTGAAACACAGGTTTTGGTCCTAGTTAGTGGTATGCATCAATGTAGCACTGTACAATGCACAACCAGTAAAAAGAAAAAATAGAATAAAAATATTATTCTGCTTTGCGTATCAAAGATAGGATACAAGGTGCACAAATTGAGATGATGAAAATTATAAATAGTTAGTAAATTTATTTTTCACAATTATATGTATTTTCCATTATTTCTATGCTCTGATTGTAGTAAAACCAAGAAAAACATAAGATAAATGGAGAAAATTTCATTTTATTTAATCAAGAAGAGGAGGCGGGTGCAACTTTTCATATTAATATCTCCACAAATACGAATAGTAAGTTCATTGATGGCACAAAATGTGTTTCATAAAAAAGCAATGGAGATGAATCACATTAATATAGAGTGTTTCTTCTGATAATGTAAATTCTAGCAGCCTGTCCAGTCTTGGAGACCCCAAATGAGGGACTCCGATTTTGCAAGTTATTTACTTCACCAATTATCTACATTTATGTTAAGATAAGAAACACAGTCTTTTCCTTGCTACATGGGTTCAAATCAAGAAAATGGTTTGATGTATTTTGTGAAGGTCAGGGTAATCCACAGGTGCTCTATTCTATCTTAGTGAAGACATCAATATGATTATCCGTAATAAGCTGATCTTAATATCACCAGAGACATCCATATGTAATAAATCTAGGGCAATTGATTCAAGCAAAGCAAATCATATCTATCAAAAGAACATTTTCAAAGAAGTATTAAAGGTTGCTCCAACAGCTGAAAACTATGGGAAAATTCCTTCTTTCCTTTTTTTCTTTTTTCCTTTTTTCCTTCTTTCCTTCTTTCTTTCCTTCTTTCCTTCTTTCCTTCTTTCCTTCTTTCCTTCCTTCCTTCCTTCTTAAAACAGAAGTCCGCTAGGCACTATATTTAAGCCCTGAGAAAATTTATTTGAAACCTAATTAGTTTTGAATGACAGTTTAAACTCATAAAAATGTAATAATTTTTATGCAGAGGCAATTGATAAGCTGAGACAAACAATCAAATATTTTCCCATTAGCTCTGATATTTCTACTTTTTCTGAAGCTATATAACGAGCTGGAAGTTTTTATTGTTCACATTTAATATCTGCCAGAAAATAAAAATCATAGTTGTTGGTTGTGTTGTGGTGTTTTGTTTTATGGTTGTTGTTGTTGTTGTTGTTGTTGTTTGTTTGTTTTTGTTTTTGTTTTTGTTTTTTCCCTTCTCTGCAGTTATGGAATATTTTACATTAGAGATTTTGAGGGGGAAAAAAAAGAAAAGATAAAGATAAAAATCTGTGAAATACAGAAATACATTTCTAAATACTCTGCACCTTTCCCTTTTTTTTGAGTCTTTCAATATCTGAGATTCTTTTTTTCCATGTCCATCATAGAAGTTTTGGTGGGGTTTTTTTTGTTTCTTTGGTTGGTTTTTTTGGGATTTATTTGGTTGCTTTTTTATATTTTTAAACAATAGTTTCTAAAAGAGAGAAATTATTTGGAAAATGAAAACATGTTGCTTCAGGACAGAAGCAGTCAAGAACTTTGTGGGATTTTTGTCCATTACACATTTCCCCACTTTACCCTTAAGCTTTGTACTGTAGGAGTCAATAGCTGAAACTGCATGATGCTTTATCCCTATTATCAGAATATTATAATTATTAATTATCAGAATGTGTCCTGTGGGTAGAAAAATACAACTCACACCAGAAATTACCTTTACCTAGAAAGTTCTGATCTTTATGTTTTTCATATGGGTAAAATTTTATTTGAAGTAGTATCAGGTTCCAAATTTAAATAAATCATCTAGGTTGTTTCTAAATGTGTTGTTGGGGAAAAGAATACATAATGATGCATTACATCTTCTCTTCCCACCTTAAAAACACAGAAGCCTCACAGAAACGAATTTCTGATTTCCTCAGATCTTCCAAACTTTCAGACAGACTAGGAGGTGAAATTAATTTAATCTTTCATGCAAAACCCTTCTACACTCTTAAGTTATCCTGTAGGCTTTTATCCCTTTTTTTCTTTTAGGTTTGCAAAATTAAGACCAGTTCTTTGGCTTTGTACAGTCTTGTTTCTGTGAACTACTGCCATCTTCCAGTATTGGAGACACACAGTGAAATGCAGGGAATAATTTCAGAACAGTTGCTCTAATGTTGGGAGACAGCACTCACAGAACCATAGATTCACAGAAACACTGAATGGCTGAGGCTGGCAGGAAGTCCTGAGTTGTGACTATCTCCAAGGACAGAGACCTCACAACGTCCCTGGAAAACCTTTGCTGGTCTCAGTGCTCAGATGGAGCCTCCCGTGTTTCAGGTTGTGCCCATGCCCTCTGGTCCTGTCTCTGAACACCACTAACAAGAGTCTGTCTCTGCCTACTGGTAGATGAGTCTCACAGTTCTTTGCTCTTCCATCCCTCTACATAAAGTGTGGAAGTATTTCTCTCAGCAGTCACAATGTTTTTTCATATACCTTATCCATGGCATTTCTAAGGATCTTGTCTCCTTTCAAATGCTAAAGATATAAAGATACTAGAAAAAATTTACTATAATTTACATTTCAAAAAATACAGTATTATATTCTTATGTTTTGCTATGAAAAAGGTGTAAATATGCAAGATTTTTTTTTTTTTTTCTGATCCCTGTATGGCTTCAGGGCAGTGTAATCCCAACTATTGTTATAAAATCAATTTTCTAAATACCACATGGATTTTACGTATGCAGGAATTAGCATTCGGGGTTTTGTTTTGGTTTTTTTGTTCAAATTAGCAGTAATTTTCTAGTAAATAGTTTTTTCCCTGGTGGCTATTGAAAATTATCTAATATGTAAATAATATTTATTTTATAATTTTCATTTTTTCTCTCCCCTCTGGATGAAATTGCAAACTTAGTTGCATTAAAAAAGATCCAAAGCAATCAGTGAATACTTACAGCTGTATAAATGTAGAAATAAATGTAGAAGAATAATTCAGATATTAAAATTTTCCTCTATTTTTATAGCTATTAATACAATATTTATATTTTCTCTTGTTATTCTGGCACTGATTGAAATGAAGAGAAATCAGAATAAGCAATGTATTAGATGCCTACTGCCACAGAAAGCACTTTTAGTGGACATTTAGGGGAACAGAGTTAGGTTACATTTCAGTGTGCGGGATGGGCACTGCTGGGCAAGGACAGATATATAGAAAAAAACATTACAAATCCATTGAAATATAAACCCAATTAATGCATTACAACATTTCCCCTTTTCTTATTAAATTAAGAAGGAGGAAGGCTCGGTTCGTGGGAGATGCTCAGAGTTTGGACCTTGAGTACCTTTAAAGTTGCAAAAGAAAAATTACCTTTAGTGCAAACAAACTGTCTAGAAAAACACTGTTAAGGAATAATGATAATTAGAAGGAGAAGGTTCGGCGCTTTCTCCTCCTCCAGGCAGCACTGGCCACTTGTGGGCCCTCTGCAGGTGGCTTTGTAGTTTTGGGGATGAAAAGTTTCACCCACTCAGCTGGCACCCACTTGAGATCTGGGGGAGTGGACACATAGGCGTACCCACAACCCCAGGCGACCTGATCATGAGGACTTTTTGTTTCTCTGGTCACTGGATCCTTTACTAACATATCTGGTGACTTTTGCTGAAAGGCAGAACTGGTTAAAGCAGGATTATTTAGTTTAACACTTACATTTTCTATTTTTTTTGAAAAATTCCCTTTGGACCTTTGAGACCTCCCGCCCCCATTGTCCCGAAAGTCCAGAAATTGCTTCTTTAAAGGACATTGAAATGCCCAATGTCCAGCCTAATTGCACAGGAGACACGTTGTTCCTCTCTTGGGCAGTGGCCATGGCACAGGTACAGGAAGCACAGTGTCTGCAGCAGCAGCTTTTTGTGGCGCCTTGACTCTGGAACTGTGGTTTTGATGAGCTTTTAATGAAGGGAATCTTCCTGGCACACACCTGGAGCATGTCATGTAGAGTTGGAGCTGGTTCTATAGAAAGGCTGAGGATAGCTGCTTTGCACCATTCGTCTGCATCAGCCAGAGCCATCTCCTCCAGGACCTGTTCCTGGGCTCCCTCATTCTTAACCTGTAACTCGATAGCTTGGGTTAACTGCTCCACAAATGTTACAAAAGGTTCTGATGGAAGCTGCTTTATTTTACTCTAAGGTTGGAAAGACTTATAGGGCTGGGTTGCTAATTGAATTGGCAGATTCTTATTATCAACAGCCATTTCAGGATTTTGCCAAAGCTCCGGAAGCAAATCTTTTTGGAGGTCAAAGGGAACTGTAGTATTTCTTGCTAAATTTGCTTTTAAAGTGCAATACTTTGCAAAAGCATTCTCTATCATACTTAAATTTGGCCTGAGCTTTGCATAAACCCTAATCGCTTGTTGGGGGAAGGGGTCCCAATTACTGTGGACAGCACCCCCTCTTTTTGATTGTTGATATGTGAAAGGGGTGGCAGAAAAGTCGGGATTGCTTCCTGCCTCTGGGGTCCCAGCTCCACCCACCCCGCCCCCCCTCCTCCGGGGTGTGGGAACCGGGACTGTGGGCAGGGAAACCGTGGGAACCAGGAGCAGGGAGGGGCTGGAGGCTTGAGTCACACGGGGAGGAGTTTGAGGGTTTGAGGGTAGGGGCCAGAGTCAGAGGAGAGGGCGGTGCCAGGGGCAGCACGGAAGGGAAGGAGGGGTCTGAGGAGAAGAAGGAATTGCGGGAAGGAGGGACAGACAAAGGGAGAGACTCCTCATGGCTCGGGAGCACATGGCTTTGGCCATTTTGGACAAAGGAATCCCCTCCATCTTGTGACCCCCACACCTGGGGACTCCCGAGATGGAAGGTTTGAGCACTCAGACTGCCTGCAAAGGTACAAGCTGGGGAAAATTCACAAAGAACTGGCCTTTTTTTCCTTTTTATTTTGCTTTTGCAATGCAAACTTAATTTTTAAGCTATAAAAAGCAAAATTTGCATCTTCTTTATTGTTAGAGGAGCCAGATTCAACTATTTTTTTTGTTATAGCCTCCCAAAATTCTGGGGAGCTTATTTGCTCTAATGGTAAGTGTGGAAACTGAGAAAACAACCACAGAGTTAATTTTTTCAGCTGTTTCTTTGAATAATGGGTCTCGCCATTATCCAAGGTATATAAAATGTAATAATAGACCCTTTTGTGAGGTACAGACAGCCTAGCACCCATTTTTGGCTCAGATTTTGAGTTTCTGTGTCCTCTTTATTGTGACTGAGAAACTGAAAGGGAAAAACCAAAACTCACTGGAGAGAAAAAAAGCCAAAAGGGGAAACAGTTTCCTTTTCCACCCCCCCAGGCTGACAAAAGCACTTCGAAGGTTTACTCTGAAAGCAAAACCTTCCCTGAAAGAGGAAAAAAACCCTTTTCCCTGAGGAATCCCACCTCTGAAAAAGATTTTCCCTTAGAAAACCAAAAGTGGTACTCACCAAAATTACAGTGTTCCTTTCCTTTCTTTCCCAATCACTCCTTTTGCCTGAGACTGACCCTTTTTGGTGCAAAAAGAGCTTCTAGTCTCGGTTCCCAGGGTTAGTTTTCCATGAACATGTGGTCACTCTCTGGGGCAGCCTGCCGTTTGTGAGGCTTCTCTGCAGCACTCTGATGGGATTTTTGAGTCCAAAGGAGAAAACTGCAGCCATGGCCTGTAGAGTCCTGTGTTTCAGAGACTCCACAGTGAACGCCAAGCCTGATGGGTCTGTGTCTCTGCATGGGTGGGCTACGTTTCCTGACTCATGTACCTGCGTGAGATTCCTCAGCCACCTGCTCCCCGAGTGGTTCTTCCAGCTTTTTGGGAACCTTTTGTGGCTTCGAGCCCCACGTTGCACACCAGTTGTAGTATTTCCCCACAAGACTAGATGCCCACCGAAGGCAAAAGTAAAAGAGTCTGCTCTCTGGCTTCAGGTGGGACTTTACAGCTTTTATTCTCAAGTCCTGCCCTGCTTTGCTGGAGACCTTTCCCGATGACTCGCCAATGCCAAAGAGCCCTGGCTCCTCCTCTGCTGTGGCCTTTTCCCCCAGGGGGCAGGGCCCAGGGGCAGGGCCCAGAGGCACCACCCAATAAGGGAGAAGCAGGAGGGGAACAGAGTTAGGTTACATTTCAGTGTGGGGGATGGGCACTGCTGGGCAAGGACAGATATATAGAAAAAACATTACAAATCCGATGAAATATAAACCCAATTAATGCATTGCAACAAACCCCAAAATAACAAGATTGCATATTTCTAATACATAAAATTTAATATTTGAAATAAAACTATGCTAGCACTGTCAATGACTTCAATCTCCATAAAAATTTCTGGGTATGATTCCTTGTATGTATCAAGATAAAAAGTGAACAGGTCCTTCCCACCCTCTAGTCTGCACTTCCTATCCAGTGTTCCCCATTAAATTCTACCCATTAACGTTCTCAGTAGAAGGTTTCTGTGGCTGTAGGTTGTCAATATAATTTCAGCAAAAGCTTAAGGAACTCTGTGCTTGCTTTCTCTTATATTCTTCTAATCTTGAACTAAAGGTGAAAGAAATTACTGAAATGTATTATTTAAACACTGGAACTAGAGATTTATGCTGCTATGATCTGCAGTAATTTCTAAATAATTTCCAGAATTATTTCCACTTCAATGTTGGCATAAGTTCTGCTTTCAGAAGTATGAATGCACCTTCTTTTGGAATTAATATCTGCAGTGGTAAAATTTTTCACAGTGGCAAAACCATTACTTGTGTTGTGGAAAGAGAAGAAAATTAGCCATTAGATTAAATCATGGAGGGTTTTACCCTGACATCCACCCTTCATCATACTCTTTATATAGAGGGAATTGCTGTTTCTAGACTGCTAGGTACTGTTTTGTAATTTTTCACCAACATAAAGTTTACACTAAAACTGCTTATATGCACAGCCAAAAGCAAGGGATGTAAGCATAACAAGCCAGAATCTGAAAACAGTGCATTCCACTGAGGATTTTACTATATGTCACCTCTCCAAAATAAGAGTATTTTGCAATGTGAGAAAGCTATTTAGATAAAGTAGTTGTTTGTGCAACCTTTCCTACTTATAAATCATATTTTACTAGACAAATTATATTAGCCTTGTTTTAAATTTCTTGTTAAATGGTTAGTCATTAAATATGAAGTATACCATTTATACATAAATTGCAGGGCATTATTGATTTTTCTACCATTACATGCCTATCCCTTTATGCAATAACAAATTTCTTTTAATTTGTTCTCAGCAGATGCTTCAATTTCATGATGTGAGAACAAAATCTCTTCTGCACAACTGTAAGATTAGAAAAACTTCTGTATGTAAAAAATTAATCTGTATAATTTTCAACTTTTTTTGTGTGTGTTTTGAAATAGCATGAGTGGTTATTACAGCCAGTTTTGTCCTACCCTCTCACTACCCAGAAAAATAATTCTCTAACTTGTTGCCCAAAAGCTGTTAATTTATATGCCAGATTTAGGCAATTAATACTAAATTTGCCTCACCCTTCCCACCTGCCACCCCCCTGCCCACCCACACTGAAATGAAAAAAAAAAACCAACCTTGAAATTCTTGTTCCTTTCACCTCTCCCGAATGTCTCTGCAAAGTGATAAGTGCAGCAGAGAAGAGAAAAGCACTTCTGCCATTAATCCAAAGTCTGATCTTAACAATCTTTGCTTTATAAGAGTACCTCTTATAAGTTCACATAAGAACACACTTAACTGTAGGCCCCATTTCAATGCTCAGTAAGTGAATTTGAGGTGAATCTTCTGAAGACTAATTGAAATAATGATTATAAGGTTAAATTGAACATTTTCATGAAGTTTCAATTAATACTACAGCTGCTTGGTCTGTGTATGTAACAAAACTCATTAGACAGATGAAAGAACAACTATTTATATAGATTAGGCTGAGGACTACAGAAATAAATTAATAAATAAGACAAAAAATGTCAACAGCTTGTTCTATAAGTGACCAAAAGCAAAGCATTTGGAAATAGAAAGACTTGATCAAGACTATCATATTTCTCACTGAATATTACAGTGTATCTGCAACTGGGGCAAAATCATGTGTTACATCTACTGATATTAAGCAGGTAAAATTTAATCCTTCATTTACATTAGCGGGTTAAGTTTCTTCTGTTGGGAGGAATAGGAACCTCCAAGAGATTACTTATCTCAAAATATACATCTAGCACAGATGGGAAAGCCTATTTCTCTTTCTCTTTATTTTGGAAGCCTACATGACCAGTTTAAGCCATTTGCCAAATTTTAGTCAAACATAGTCAGATGAGATGAACTCCACTGAGAGATCATTGTTAAATGATATGCAGTTAAACAGTTGGAATACAGCAGTTATACAGTGGTATACAGCAGTATTTTGTTTTATGTTTCTTTGATTCTCCCTCTTTCTTATTTTCACATATAAACTTATTTTATTATTAATTTTACTAAGTACATTTTAGTTATATATCTCCTTATTTAAACTAAGATATATAGCCTTACCCAACACCATCTTATTTAATAAGAATCTTCCTACCAACAACTGGGAATTAATTGAAAAGCAGCTTCTCATATTCCAATATTGAAAACTTACACAAGATGACAAAATTACGGACTATTTCTTCTCTTGCAGCCCTCAAGTTAAATGATAATAAAGTTAACCTTTTTAGAGGTTAGAATCTTTGTTAGAATATTTGGATTTTTTTTTTTTTTTTACAATATATAGAGAGGTTTTTTTCATGGAAACTTTTTTCTTAATATTCAATGGAACAATTAAAACTAACATCTTATAAAAAAAATCAGTTAATGAAAGTAAATTTTAGTCTTTCTAGAGACACCTGGAGTCATGAACAAGTGCATGTTTGGTATATACATGATAAATGTCTTTAGAGAGTTGTGATTGTGCCTTAAGCCATAATATGAGTTTATTAAAAAGTTAATATAGATAAACCCTCTAATGGACAATATTTAGAGAAAAAATGAAAATGATGGAAAATAATTTTTAAAATATTTAATGTAATATTATGCTGGGAAAACTTTCCTAAAGGAACAAACAGAGCTAGACACTACAAACATACCTATGAACACAGTTGTTCAGTCATGTAAATAATCTAGTTTTTACCACAATGTCATAACAAGAGCATGGACAAGTAATTCTGATATGTTGTGTTAAATAAATAATAAAATAAAAATATTTTGACTTGATTTTGAAATCAAATTTTCACTTTAGCAGTGTGCTCAGCTAAATGCAAATAGCTGCAGGTTGCCTCAATTTTTTGGGACAGCCTTCCACTATATTTTGACATAAAACCCATCTAATTCAGCACTTGTGTACACATACAATGCATTGGCATAGAAAGTAGATATGTAAGGGTTAAATAACTCAAAAATTGGACAGAGGGCTATTTCGTGCAGTACTGAATGGCATGGGTAAAAAATTAATTCTGTTTTGTAGCAACATACAAGGCATTTAAGGAGAACTAATTATCTTGGTCAGTCCATTTTCAGTTCAGCAATAAGGTGTTCCCAAATTTAATTCCACAGGATGTGGAATTTCTGTCAAGTATTTATGTTGAAGAGAGCAAGGTAAATTAAATAAAAACAAGCATGTAATTCCTTCAAAAGAAAAGGGCCCCACAAAAACATATGTAGTACAAGACAGTGACGGGATTGTGAGGACAGTGATTGTGAGGGGACAGCCAAGGGTTTAAGCAATTTTGTTATCCCTGAAATGAATAATACATCAGAACCTTTCATCCCTAAAGTAGTCAGTGTGTCAAGATAGGAAATAATACTTAGCAATAAAGATGACTGACTTTCCCTGAAAGACAGGCTGGTATTTTCAAGGTCAGAAATAAGGACCTTCCAAAAATAAAGATTCTGACACAGGAATACTTTTTTTTTTTTTTTTTTAAAAAAAAAAAAAAAAAAAAAAAAAAAAAAAAAAAAAAAAAAAGGTAGGATATATGGTTGAATGATGTTGTAACCAAAAAACAATCCAGACCTCTGTTACCACTCTTCTCTTGAATAACATTCTAGTCATAAACAAATGTGAGAAATACTCAAGAAATATATGAGAGGATATAACGCATCATATCTTGTTCCTCTACTCATGGGTAATTTATACACCTAAATGGGATATTTTGTCAGAGATGTATATAACTAAATGTTTTACACTTGAAATATCTTTGAGCCATATTTTTCACAATCTCTTATGGAGGAAGTATGACAAGAAATGTTACTCTCAGCACATTTTCTTTGGAAAACTAGATATCTTAGTCAGATCTGCTGGTTCAGTAGGTGCATGGAACTTAGACCTTAACTGTGCTTTTAAGCTCATGAGTGTTCTCCCTCCTGAGCAGGGCCACTGTGCAGGGCAAGGGCAGCATATTCTGGTGCCAGTTTACACTTTATTTGACAATATGCTCTGGTGGTTAGTTTGGTGCTGACTTTGGTGCACCATACCCATTCACACTTATTGAGAAGAAAATAACCTGGAAAATCTTAAGTGGCCCTTGAAAATCTTTCTTGATAAAAGATACCATTATTCCTCATGAAAATCATTCCTGGCCAAAAGAGTATTGTGCATTGTAGGGATTTCCAAAGCTCTGGGTCATGGAATTGTGTCAATTTGGAATACCTGAAGTGACAATAATGTCAAAACAGGTGAGTATTTTACTAGTAGGCTGCAATCTCTGTCTTCTGGTGGCTGAAATTTTGTCTTGCAAAAGTACATTTCCTTTCATGAGGATGAAGAATTAATTTCCAGTTTTCTTTGCTGTTTTGTTTGTTTGTTTGTTTGTTTTATTTTGTTTTGGTTTGTTTTTATTTAATGCAACAATATGTTGAAAGGTCAAAAGATTTTTGGTTTTCTGTCTTGTAATTGTAACCCATACCTTAATTATAATGTGTGCACTTTAACAAATCATTATAGTTGTAATACTGGCATTTTTACTTCACTTTCCTTTACTCCTTTTTCTTTGTCTGAGAAAATAAATTACAAGTCTACCTGGAAATGCATAGCACAATGCACTTAACTGCCATATCAAGTTCTTAAATTAAGGCATGTGATTTCAGACACCTTTAATAGATACTTCATTTGGAGGGTTTCAGTTGTGTAATGGAGATTCTTTTGCTTTTACTCACATAGAGACATGATCACATCTAGAATTTGGCCAGAAAAAAAAAGATAATTCCATTTCAGATAGGCATTATTATTCAACCAAGGGTTTAGCTTCATATCCTTTTGGTGTAGAAGTAGATTCTGCACTGGGATTTAGGGGAAACTGAATATTAGTTACAACCTTTTAAATTTTGCAAGATTCTTCAAGACTGGAAATAATGTTTCCTACTGGTTTAACAAGTTTCTATGTTCTGAAAGTTCTTGTGTTCAGGTTAAATCGTAAAAAAAAAACCCCAAAAAACTGTGGAAAAGATCAGTAGGGATCCTTTAGGGAAAGGCAAGGCTTCATCAGCCTCAGACTCACAGAGAACACCTTCAGAAGAATCAAGCTATGGAGTGAAAGATGCAGAATAGAGAATGAATTTTTATATGCATGGTACGATGACAAAAGTCCAAATTCACTTTTAATATCAACCAGTATGTATCCTCTAGCACACTTATGACAGACATTTATTATCTCCTACTTGATTAGCATCAGAGACTGTAACGAGGGCTCTGGACTCCAGGACAATTTGGATGGATGTAGACGAGAGCTCTCTGAAGTTAGGTTTTAGAAGATGTGGTTTATTATAAAGGGTGTGGGGCCTTGCTTGGAGTTGCCCGGCGCAACTTGTGGCAGGCCTTAGGGAGTGGGGGAAGGGAGAAGTAGGGAGTGGGGGAAGGGAGAGGTAGGGAGAAGAAGTTCCAAGGGGAAGGTACCTGGGAGAAATTGGCAAGAGAGAAGAAGACTTAATAGCGTAGTAGAGAGCAGAGATGAAGAGAGGAGTGAAGAGGCAGAATGCAGAAAGGAGAAGCAGAGCAAAGAGAGGAGAAGCAGAGCTAAGGGAGGGAAGTTCCCGTTACAATATATTAAATCCTTTTCCATACTGAATATTCTAATTTACACTAACCAGTCTAGTACAAGATACAAATCCTATAGCATTTACATACAGATTATAAGAATCATTACAGAACCCTATATGTTACACTTTAAACTCTAAGTGTTGCTCTTCAAACCCTTCTTGCAAAGCTAGCAGGGTCTGCTCTGACCCTTGGACTTTTGGTAAAGAGAAGGGCGTTGTTAAATCAAGGGAGGATTACCTTCAGCTGGCCACACCATTGTTTTCTAGACACTCAGTAACTAGGATATCTCAGACATCGAAACTTGCTTTCAGTTCTATTTCACTTATAGGTTTCATATTCTCAAAATCTAAGCAGTCATATTTATAAGGCTTTCTAGTTTCATCCTCCCTAAAAAGAGACTCTGTAAATGAGCAGTCTTCAAGTGTTGTAAACTGAGGTAAAATGAAGGAGATGTTCAGACAAGGAACATGTTCCTTTATTTAAGAAGAGCTATCAGAAAGCTAGATTTATGACTGCTTCACTTTTTTAAAGCTGGGTGATCATAGACAAATTTGATTTTTTTCTTCATGCCTGTTGTATCATCTGTAAAACAAATTTCCATTGGCTTTCCTGATGGAATAACTTGTACATTATCCTCAGAAAAACTACATTCTTTTGTCTACACTTGGATTATTTTCTTCTAAAACATATTATGGCTTCAAAACTCCCTGAAAAGTGCTTACTGCTGAAAATATATCTGTTTGGTTGAGCCATTTTAGAATGCAGTTGTGTAATTTCAGATAATCTTGTTTGATTACTCAGCATTTTCAAATCAGCTTTAGACAGCAAGAAAAAAACTGTTATTTCACATAATTTCAATAATAGAAGAAATAGTTCCCAAGTGGAAGATGCAAGTTTAATGACTTAAAAGGTTAATTCTTTGTAGTGTGTGTGATAGTGTCAGATACCCAGTAATGACAATAATCAACAGTCAAGCTTAGGACTGCCCGTGAGTAGGATCAGTAGAAAAATGTGTTATCTTCTGAGTATAGTGTATGTGTAAGTATAGTGCTACTTTGCATGAAGTTTTATGTAGAAAGCATTTTTGTGAGAGATGAAAGAGCACTGAGAAGGAAAAAAAAAAAAAATTCAATGTCTTCTATGGTATTTCTCCATTGAATGTATGACAAATAAGATATAGAGACAGCAGTAACAAAGTTAACTTCTATCAAATTAACATCATGGACCACATGTACCAGTTGTGTTAAAATTTATAAATTCATGATCATAATGACTTACACTGGTCTCATAGCAATTTAATGCCAATGGTGCGTACTGGCAAATCAATATAATGACATATTTTACTGTAATTATTTTAAATGCCTTTTCTGTTAACAGTTTGCTTTCTTAGATTTCTTTCATTTAAGTTGTTGCACCTGAAGCTGGGAAAACAGAAATCATATTTGACTTTTGTTGCCATTTTCATTTTACTACCTTTTCTATTTCAGGGTTTTGGCATCAGTTTTCTCATGCAACGCTTGAAGGCCCATAAGTCCTCACCAGTATTCAAAGAGCAGAATCTGATTCTTAGAACTGTTGCTACTTGTTCATAGATATAGTGGTCTCTATGAAAATACAGTGTTTGCAAATCAAGTAGCAAGCCAGGGAACTGGATGGTCAGAGTGAACCAAACACAAAAACCATAGCACCTCTCCACTAAAAAAACAACATTAAGGGGACATGAAAGACCTGTGTCCAGATATCTACAATTACATGTTAATTATTAAAAAGTGTGGGAGGGAAGGAATTGTAGACCCTTATACGGTTCTTCTCTGACCAGCATATTTTGAGGATTGCAGAATTGATCACTGAGTATAAGAGAAGATTAAATCCCTGAAAGAAACCCTATCTATGTGCAATTCTGCATTTCACTCAAGTCCCATAGTTTAGTGTTAAAAATTAATTACATGCCTGAGTGTCGTGTATTCACAGATTCTCCAAATCACAGAATGGCTGAGGTTGGAAGGCACTTCAAGAGTTCATCTAATCCCAGCATCCTACACAGACCAAGGTCACCAAGAGCGTATTGCCCAGGACTATGTTCAGTTGGGTACTGAATATCTCCGAAGCTGTCAATTCTGTAAGCTCCTTGGACAGCCTATTCCAGTGTTTGACCACTCTCATAGGAAATACCTTTTCATTATGTTTAGTTTTACAGATTTCAGCTTGTGCTTATTGCTGCTTCTCCTTTCAGTGGCTGTCACTTAGAAAAAGTCTGCTTTCATCTCCAACTTTTCCCTCTCTGTCAGGTATTTATATGTAGACTTCATTCAGTAAGAAGTTACTGTAGCAAAAGGACCAGCATGGATTTACATATGCCTTTTCATTATATATATATACACACACACACACACATAGACATACACATACACACACACATATCCTTGAAAGAGATAGAGTTTTAATACTGATGATGAAAAGAAAATAAGATTTAATAATAATGTCTTGAAGATTGCTGCTCTTGTTCAGTGTTACCTCTCAATTCTTTCTAGCAATATCTGATGAAATAATTTGAAGAGATAGTATCATGCTGGAATAACAGTTCTTTTGCTTGAAGACAGAAAATAAGTCTCGGTGTCAAAGTAGTTTTGAGTAATGATCAAGAGACAGCTCTAAGAATAAGACCCTTGTGCATATATACACATAGTGTCTTAAACAATGTAATTTTTAAATTTCCTCTTTAGTAATTGAATTGACTTCTTAAATCCACCTAAAAAATTATTCTATCAGGTCATTGTTGCAAACTCTTTTGAAGATAAGACTAAGTGCCATCTATGATCTAGGCTGAAAGCAATGAAATGGAATACAATAAAGAAAGTTCTTCATATAAAAATACATTAATTCAGCATGAAGGTGAACTGGATAGGCAAAAAAAGAATATGGAAATTATAGTATTCATGTAATTAAATATTACTCTGATACACTACTAAACAATAATAGTAAAAGGGAAATGTTTAATTTCATGAAAGGGAAATATTGTATTTTAAACAAAGCTGAGGTAAATGCTGAGCAACTTATTTCTGTAAATTCTTGTTTAAAGGAAAATAAATTTAACTAAGTAATCACATGGCTTGATGTTTCCCCATGTTAATGGACTGTAGGCAACGGGACCCATCCTCTAATTTCCTCTTAAAATAACAGGCACAAACTAGAAAAGGTCCAAAATTAAAATAAGCTGAAAGACATGCAAATTGATGTCCATGAAAAATCCCTAAGAAACCTTATGCATATACAGACTACTGAAAAGTGTACATGAATAAGACATAAGGGTTGTTCTACCTTGCTTATGAGATACTATAAAATAGTTAGAAATGAGTGGAAATAGAGAGCAATGAGTTTAAGATGCAGCAAAAAGAATCAAAATCATGTGCTTGTTCTACATGAAGTCAAATATCATAAAGATTTATTCAGATACTAAAATTCACAATTCCTTTGTCAAACATGATCCATCAAGAATCATTGCACTCCTAGAAAATAAAGCCTTACTAAGGACTGTAAATTAATTGGTTGGGGATTCATGTGAATACACTCTACAAGAAGACTTTATTGATCACATCCCTTTTTAATATAATGGGAACTTAGCTATCCAATACACTTGGAGACACACCTAAGGAAAAGTATCT
Organism: Hirundo rustica; assembly: GCF_015227805.2. NCBI lineage: Eukaryota > Metazoa > Chordata > Aves > Passeriformes > Hirundinidae > Hirundo > Hirundo rustica. The sequence continues at coordinate 18,015,747 of NC_053453.1, read as the reverse complement.
TCAGCTGTGAGCTCAAGGTCTTTCATGGGACATAAAAGCTTTTACATGAAATTAGGGCAAATAATGAAAAAAACCCCCACAAACAAACAAGAAAAAAAAAAAAAAACAAAAAAAAACCACCAAAAGAGAGGGTGAATGATACACCTGTCCAACTATCTATTCACCTCAGTTGTTATACAAAGCAAAATACCTGACCAGAAACTGGTGGTACAAGAGTTGTTTTATTAAGCTATTAAGTTATTTTTGTAAGTTTTACAAGAAGTTTTTTGTAATGGTTCCTTCCACTGTGCCCCCCGTTTTCTGTAATGGTTTCCCCCCTATGAGTTAATTATATAACCAGTTTTATGTCAATAATTCCTCCCCTGCACCTGTCCCTGTCAATCCCCCCTCTCTCCTCTTGATCACGCTGTCTGTCACTTCAAGACCCTTCCCTGGATTCTGGAAAGATCCAGGGGAGGTGTCGAGTGATAGGCTGGTGTCTGGGGAATCCCCTTCTCCCCTCTTGTGATTCAGTCATTGTTTAAGAGTTGACACCCCCTGTTACACCCCCGTGTTCCCTGATTGGCTGACACGTTGTCGCCACCCCTGGATCCTCCCCTGTTTATAAGTCTCTGCTCAGCTTTGATCTGGGTTCTCTCTGGGCAGCAAGGGTCTGAGGCGGAGCTCCTTGCCGGACTCCCCTTTAATAAACCACCTTTTACCCTGCTCAAAGAGAGTCGACCCTTTTTCCACTGCTGTAGTCGTGACGCCATCAGGTCCATCCGCCAGTGTGGGGAACCAAGAACCCACCGGTAGGAGGTTACTCGCCCAGGCTGTAACCCCGACCGATCCACGCTGCTGCAGTGCAGAACTGAGCTAGCCTGTGGTCAACGCCTGCTGGGCGTGAGGGACACTGCAACAAGAAACCATTTGAGTACAAGGTGGTATGATAAGAGGAGAAAGGGAAAAATAGAGGTGATGGATGGAAAGATTTCACCTTTCTTTGTGGCCTGATCCTTTTTGTAAAATTGTTTGTATAGTGATAACAACAACAAAGAGTTTTAACTAATGTCAGCGAGCACTTTTGTTAAAAATATTTTTTTCATGTCTTGTCCCTAGTAGTCCCATGCATCAGACATTTCCCTCCCTCTAGTCTTGCAAATTTATTTCCCTTTGCATAGGAATTGGAGGATTTTTCCTTGTTTTGAAGCTAGGGTTCCTCAATGTGTCTGTAGTCCAGATGTTCATGACAGCTGCACCACAAGTTCATGTTCTCTCATTACAGAAGGAGGATGCTGAAACATGGTCTGAGCAGCCGTATTTCCATTACTATTTGTAACTCCTGTGCAATGAATTTTCTGGGCCAGCATTTGACAGATAATTATAGTTGGTAGTCACAATTGCCCTCTGAAGTGACCAGGCCTCAGGGAGGTGACAAACACCTATCCCTGGCAAAGGCAGTCTTTTGAAATACCTCAAGAAGCAGTTTCTTATGGGCCTCTGAGGCTTGTTCTGAAGCAAAACTGGGTATGTAAGGCATTGCAGCCTCTAGCTGCTCATTCTGCCCCTTGCTGAAGATTACAGCCAGCATTGAAAAAGCTGACAGGAGAGAATTTACAGTCATATTTCAACTGTTCTGTTCACAAGGTTGGTTGATAAGGGCTAACATTACAGTTCAGGTATGGATTGACAACTTGAGTGGCTGAGGTATTGACAGCTGGGACAAGCAATACCTTAAACTATTGCAGCTAAAACCAGAAGTGACTTGACTTCATAAAGTTTAAAGCTATTTTGAAATTTATTAGACACTATGCCCCTGAAATTTTCTTATGAAACTAGAATAATGTGAAACTAGGCATTCACACAATGTCAGGTTTCCAAATTGAAAGGATTTCAACTTTTTAAATTTATCATCTTAACACTGGATTACTATAAAATGGTGCTTATAAGAGAAATTGCAGAAAAGAACGAGAAGAATGAGCAGTGTTCTTGAAAACTTGACCTCTGAAGAAAAGATAGGATTTGAACAAAAAAAATGACTAGAAGGGATATAAAATAGCACACTTTGATATGCAGAACGTAGTAACAAAGAGGAAAGGAATAATCTGTTCTCTGTGTCAACCTTGGACAGAACAAGAAGTAATGGTCTTAAATTAGAGCAAAGGAAATTTAGATTATGTATTAGGAAAAGATTTTCAACCATAAATCACAGAAAAGGACCATCTAGAGAGACTGTGGAATTATCATTACTGGAAGTTTTTGAGAACAGAGTGGGCAGACAGCTTTCAAGGTTGACAAAAGTAGAATGGAAGGAATCCTGTTCTAGGAAAAAATGATAAAATTTTAAAGTTCTTGAGATTTTTGGGGTTTTTTAATGCCTGAATGTCAAATACATCACATGAAATTAAGCACAAATTAGCTAAAAAATTTAAGCACTAATTAGCTGAAAAAAAGGTAAAAAACGGTAGCCAAATGACGTGAAGAATAAAGAACATGCTGACTAACTATTTGCTGACTAACAGATTATACTGGAACTGAATTTTTGCTACTATTCCATGAAATGGATGACATACTAATAGCTGTAGTTTACCCATGTGGGGAACAACTTGAATCACGTAAAAATTAGTACAGTGCCTTCCTTTCTTCTCTTCTTTTTGCCTTTTAACTTTTAATAACTTTAAAGTCATTTTTTACTCTTTTCTGCATTCATTGTATTGTAATGGTTAAGAAAAGGAAATATTTCCAGTCCCCTTTGGGGTCAGGCCTTAAGCATCTAAGAGATTTTTAAATGGTATGTAAATTAATACTGAACAGCCCAACATGTTTCCTTACGTGGATGGGCAACCTAACATCTAGCACCTAGGATCTGATCTTTCAGTGCTTATGCTACTTAAATGAAATAACACTGGAAATTTCAGTTTTCAGTCAGCAGCCAAATGCAAGAATGTTAAATAAATTCTGTTTTACATTTTTCAGATACAGGTAGTTGTTGTGGATAGGTAAAACCTTACAAAAGAAGGGTTGTTACCCTTGTTAAATCATGGCCCAGGCTAAGTTGAAAAGTAGAAAGTTACTTAGGCTAAGTAGAAAAGGACTATGGCAAAGTCAATCAGCTGAATTAGTGGTAGAAGAACAAGTTCTATAACCAATATGTGTTCATACCGTGGTTTATGGTGGTTGGCTGAACTACATTTGTTGTGCTTAAACGGAATGTAACTGATAATGGCCTAATTGCTTAAAAAGGCCTGATTTTTGTAATGAAGGAGCTATCTTTTGCACCTGCCTGGGGAATCTGTGTTGTTCTGCTTCATAACAGGTAGTCATTAGCCCTGTGAAAATTTACTCTAAAAGAGCTTTTTCTCTGTGAGACTTTGTCAGTTAATGACAATATTTTATTTCATATAATATCTGCTAGGTGCAGTGAAGTCTAAGGCATGCCTGTGATTATCAATAAAAGCTGCCCTTTGCAAGGTATTCCAAGAGAGGCTGTCACTGTGGCAACATTTAATACTGCACATTTCACTATGAGGTTATAACTAAAATACCTTTACTGTAATTTATCTCAAGTATTGTAAAATGCTAATGATTTATTAGAATAACAAACTCCATAAAAGGTCATATCAGGTAAACTCATAAAAGCAAACATATGGAAATAGAATTATAAAGTCACAGAAGCATTGAGGTTAGTCCAGCCCTTTGCTCAAGACAGTCATCTAGACCATGTAGCAGGGATTGCGCCCTTTTGGGTATTGAATATCTCTCAGAATCAAAGTTGCACAACCACTCTGAGCAACTATTCCCATATTGTGTGCCCACATACACCATAAAGAACTTTTATGATATCTGAGTGAGATTTTCTGTGTTTCAGTTTGTGGCTCTTGCCCCTTTCATAGATTGATACTTGTCACTGTAGGACATGAAAGAAAGACTAAAGACTCCAAATAATTCAGAAGGCAAAGAGTATTGTCTAATTGTTGCTACCTTTTGTAAGGTGTTCCAGTACAGACAACATGATTGGTGACTGGAGACACCTCTCTAATCCCATTGGTTAAACTAGAGAAACAACAAAACAACACCTGGAGAAAGATTGTTTTGAGAAAGGATAGTTGTTTTTCCAAGATTGTTTTGAGAAGAAGCTTTCTTGAGAAGTTTTCCCTTGGGAAAGAGTTAGTAGCTGCTAGCAGGCTAAAATCTCTTCAGACTTAGAAATGTCAGGCCCACAGATACTGATAGGAGTTTGGATCTGTCTTTCTTATTCTCCTCATCAGGAACTCATATTGATAAGATTCCCCCTGTGCTTTCCTTTTCCAGACTGAACTGTCCCAGCTCTACCAACCTCTCCTTGCATGCCAGATGCTCCAATCCTTTTATAGCTTTTACTGTTCTTTGTTGAAGCCGAATATCCATACTGCTTCTGTTCCATGGGAAGCCCAAGACTAGAAACGTGTCTCTCCAGTGCTGAGCACATCTCACATGTCTCTCCAGTGCTGAGCAGAAAATGATCATGTCCTTTGACCTCCTGGCAATGCTTAGTAAAATGCAGACCTGGAATTGTTCCAAGGCTGCCCTGCTGATTCTCTTGGACCTGTTCTCTATCAGGACTGTTTTCCAAAGCAGCTTCTGGTCAGCCGCTAGCATGTGCTGGTGCATGAGTTCATTATTGATCAAGTGAATTACCTGTCTCTTTGTAGGTCTTCATGAAGTTCTGGTGAGATCCGTCTAAATGGCAGCACATAATTTTGTGGACAGGAATGGACAAGCCTTGGTAGCCCCTCCATGAAGTCCCAGACCTGGGTTCCTGGTGAGCAGGAAACCTTCCTAAGCAGTGGACTGGACTGCCTTAGTACCTTGTAGCAGGGAGTCTCCCTCTGCTGTCACTCAGTGATTCCTTGGGGTGCTGCTGCACAGCTCAAGCTCAGTTAGGCTGGTTGCTCCAACAAAAGGGAAAGCTATCAATTCTCAAGCACTAGGAATTCATATTTCACATAGAGTAACCTTTGCTGTATTATGTCTTTCCAGTATATTTTCAGCATATTTTCCTATTTTCAGTTACAAGAGGATTTTTTTCCTCACCTTGTTATTTAAACTGAGTACATTTTGACAAATAACACTGGGAAAAGACATAGTTGACTAACACTGTGGCACATATTTATTATTTTTACAAAAGGAAGAGAAATATTTTTTCTATGTACTAACTGAAAGGTAGCCTTTTGAATAAGATAAATTTACTTTCTTTCTTATTTCACTATTATGATGATATTCTGGGATCACTGCAGGGTTGTGCTTGGGAAAAAAACGTAAATCAGAGTATATGAGGGCCAAGCAAGGGAAAAGACTATCCATCCATGTCAAAGATACTCTGCCAATTTGGAAAAATAGCAAAGCTCAAGCATCACTAAATATTAAATGGAGGGAAATTAAACTAAAATTAGATTGTCAAACACTCAAATAAATAAAATGAAAATCGTTCAGTGTTTTTGCATTGAAGTTCTCTGTGAGTCTAATTCCAGCTCTGTTAAAAGGTCAATAGGATTTGGTGTGGTGGTTTCAGGCAGATTTTGGGAGAAACCCTCCCACGGGACCCCCCTCCCCTCCTCCAACCGGTTCGGGAAAAAAGATTTCCTCAGAGAGAAGTGGAAAAAACCTGTTTATTAAACAGGCAAAGCACTCCCAGCACAATACCCGATGGCAAGAGCTTCGTGCCGCTTACGGAGGGATAACAAACTTAAAGAAAGTCTCCTCTTGAGGGTCGTCACTGTGCTCCACCGCTCCGTCTCTGCTGACGCTGGGAGAAAAGGAGATGTGCAGGGCTGGTCTTGGTGGGGTGGGTCCCCTGTGGAGGCCCCCAGTGCTTCCCCAGGTCCTTAGTCCGGAGAGGCTGGAACAGTTCCGAGGAGAGGGCAAAAAAAGCAAAAAGGAAGGAAAAAAAGGACAAAAAAAGAAAAAAAAAAAAGAAAAAAAAAAGAAAAAAAGCTTCAGCTATTCTACAGCGTCTAACTACGCTAGCACTAAACTAACTAACTGCTGGGGAAAAAAAAAACAACAGAGCTTCTTTTGCCTTGCCGTGTTCCAACTCCCCCGCTTCAAGGTCACTCCGATGAGCAGGGTTTTCCTGGGGAAAAACAAACCGCGCTTGCCCTCCCCCCTGCATCCAACAGACCATTGGGGATACACAGTCACCCCAGGACATTTGGAAACTTCAAAACTTTCCCTTGGCTTGTCAGAGCTGAGCCACACAGAGTTTCCAAGTGTCATAATGACATTCAAAATCATTATGCAGATGCTACAGATCTACCAAACAGATGTACCAAAAATATGTCTATACTGCGTATAGTATGTGGATACTACCTAACCTCTACATCTGCCTAAAACCAGCCGCAACTCTTTTATCCTGCTGTGTTCGCAAAGGATACTGCTTCCATAACAGTAATTTGACAATTGCCTGGAAAGCAGGAAATAAAAGTTAAATTCTCCTTGAGCTATGCAGAGTTGGGTTTGGATTTTTTTTGCTTGCATGTTTTGGTGTTTTGGGTTTTTTTACTTGTTTGTTTAAAATCAGCCTAAACAGTAGCTTGCATTTTTTGTTATCACAGTCCAGATATCTCATTAGAGAGGTTTGTTTCAGAGATGAGCTGAAAACACATGTAACAGCAACTGCTAGACCCTGCAGCAGCAAGGCTGCTGCCAGCAGCAGGAATTGCTGCAGACTGGTTCGGGAAACAAAGGACAAACAGGAGAGCCAGCTTGGGAATTCAGATGACTGATATGGGTGACTGACTCAGCCTAAGGACATAGTGCCACAGGAATTTTTGGTTGCTGATTTTGAACTGGAAGACAAGTCTCTTCAATCTAAGTTGTCCTTTTTGTCTCACAGTCCAATTTCTGGATAATTTAAGCAACTTCCAACTCAGATCCTCTGTAAGCTAATGAAAAATTTTTCTTCTACTGTCTGCATAGATGAACTTGGAAATACGATGAAAAATCCCCCCGAAGGCGAAGTTGTGTACAGACTCTGCATTGCAATGCTTATCTGAGTGATGCACAGATATTTCTGGCCTTCGGGGCTGTTGTATTTAGCACATTTTGTATTTTCACCTGCATTCTTAAATAATTCCCATGTAAAAATTTGTCTCTTGTTTTCCTCACCCCTCATCTCCACTATGTGTTTTGATGTCATTGCTAGAGGCACGTGCAGGTGCCATAACTTTTGTTTTCTTATTAGTGGCAGTGAAAGTGCAAATAGTTTCTGTAACCAGTACACCAGAACACAGCTGCTTATCCTGCAAACATCTGTGGGCAGGTAAGGTCAAGTGTAAAGCTGCCCAAGGGCTAACGGAAGATGGTCTGTGGGCTTCTAGCCCTGACAAAATTTTCTACATAGCACATGCAGCGTAGATCAACATTTGAACTTGCTGTAGTATAAACAATAAATAGAAAAACAAAGGAAAAAATATATTGATTAAGTGGATCAACACGACTTTGGTGTGAAATACAACAAAGAGTCTGTATAACTAATTGAGTTCCTATGGTATTATCTCATTGCTCCTAACAGTATCTTAGCATTATCTTTCTGTCTTTCTTTTCAGATGCCTGTAATTCAGACACAGTAATGTTCTCTAAACATAAGGAAAAAATATCATACTTTTTTTTTTTTTTAAATCTAAAAACCAACTAGTTTACATTAGCAATCATCTAAAAAAAAGTCACAAGGAATGTACTGTATGGATTTATTGTGTCTATATGGCAGCACAGTGACATGATAGACTATAATGGTTCTGTGGTAAATAATACAGATTAAAACTAGATTTTAAACCAACATGTTTCAGCTCACTAAATATTTAAAATTATCTCATCTCTCATTTAGTTCCATCAATGGTATTTTTTCTTGTTTTGAATTCAGCACTCAAAGGCAGGAAAATCCAGAATAATTTCACAGTAAAATAACATTAGAAGCTTTCATTAAAATTACATCAATCTACTTATACTGTTCTCATGTAATGTATACCGTTCTCATGTAATGTAGTGTGATTTTAATTACAAAAACTCACCAAGGAGTCTAGCATAATATTGCTTTTATATTTTTTTCTTTCTAATAGATATCAGTCTTAAAGCACTAGGTGTTGCAATTCATTCATAAGAATGAAACCATTGTGGGTGCCCCTGGTTTTGCATTTGAGACCAATGGTAAATGGTTTGACTGTGTCTAAATTTTGGGGTGCTTTACAAACCAAACGTCTGCTTTATTATTGGCTTTGCTTCTCAAATACTATTTAAAAATGTTTTTCTTGCCAATAAGAAAAATTAGTATTTCAAGAAACAGGTTTGTTTATCTCTGTTTAGCACCATATTGTGATTCTAGTGAGACCAGCTCTGTCTGTTGGATTTACTTTAGCTACTTGTGGACACCGAGATTAAAAAAAATGAAAGTTGCAACAAACATGGAAAATTTTGAAAATGTTTCATAAGTAATTGTGGCCATTGACCTACTTCACTCTCAGATGTGGGGGGCTATTTCTACACCCACGTATTTACAGCTGATGGGGTTCATCCTCCCTACATTTCTGCTCAGATGTACATCTTGGTATGTCCCATAACACTGCAATGTGACATCTCAGGAAAGTATTATTTTTTTCTGTCAGGTCACCTTTCCAAATGAAGGATAATGTTCATTTGTTAGGCAGCATAAATGGAATAAGCCTGACTGAAGTGTAAATGCAGCTGTACATGAAGAGATGTTGCCTGACCATCCCAAAGCTTCCAGAAGAGGGAGTGCACCACTCAAGCTACTGAAGCACAAAGGTAGGAGAGACTGGGACATTGTCTAGTTGCATGGGCTAAGTCAAAGATGCCAAGCACTGCCAGCTGCAGGAGCCCCAGTGCCTGAGGATTCTTTCTAGTGGCCAGCCAGGTAGCCATGTCTGGCATAAAGTAAACTACTGTAAATGACAGATGTCTGGTGGCGATAGACATGAAGAACTTTGGCACAGGAATAGCTTTCAACACACAGTGATTTCTAGCTGTCAGTATGGTGCCATGTATATATGTGTGTGTACAAATATGCATACATTTTTATTTATTTATACACATAAAAATCATACATGAGCATAGAGGCATGCTCATGCATCTAAGATCTATGTATGCACAACACAAGTCAGGCATTGAATATTTTTAAATAGGCTCCCTGTGGAAGAAATCAAGACAATGTGCTAAAATATAACGTGTGTGCTGCCTTCTGTTTATACAGAGAATTTGTCTTTTTAAAGGTAGAGTGTAAAAATCTTGGTGTAAGTACATAAGAGATGAAATTTTCTTTTCCACTTTTTATAGCTTTTACTATTTTTTGATTTTTCTGTTTCTCCTGAGATTTGAAAACCAGAAAATGCACAACAAATAATTGCATTTCCTGATTATGCAATGATTATTCATCCTCTTATACTCTTTATATTAATTTATTTTTCTTTAAATTTTCCGAGTTCCCCTCCCTTCCCTTCCCCTCCCCTCCCCTCCCCTCCCCTCCCCTCCCTTCCCCTCCCCTCCCCTTTTATAAAATAAATAATCATAATATGTATATGAAAATCATCTTTCTTGGTAATCTTTTATTCCCATGAAACTGCATGGAAAAATACATTAGACGTTACAGGTAACAGAGATTGATCTTGAATTTGAAAATTTATGAAGAAATCTGAATCAGAGAAATGTAAATGGAAGAGAAGATATTAATGTGTAAAAGTCAGGCAACACTTTTTTCTGAGGACTCTCATCAAAGTTTAAAAGCATATACATACAGAAAAAAACCCCATTGATAAAAAATGTTTTTTCCTTATTTTCTCTCACTCTGCCAAAACAATTGCAGAGATAGTTTAGTGAGACTCAATAAGACTGTTATTAGATTAGATAACAATCAGAATATCATTATAAAAGTGTATCTAATAAGGGAATTAGTTGGTATCCACTTCCCCATGGTTAGATCCATCTGTAATGACTGATGGTGGGGATGATGTTTTCGGAACTAGTCACTGACCAGAGTCAAAAGCATGATGCTAGATGTCCTACTATCTGATTGACATGAGCCAAAATGACAATTTACTGGCTCTGAATACCAATGAACAAGAATTTTCATGATTGTGATGGGTAGAAAAAACTATGGCTAGACTATAAGTATTTAAAATACAACCCAGTGTGCAGAAATATTATGCACAGCTATGTAGAGCATTCTAATTTGATCCTGCTACTAGCTAAAGGCAGTGGCTCATTCAAGTGCACTTGAGAAGTACATTTAGAAAAATTTGAGAGCAGAGGCATACATGAAGCCAGTTACATAGTGAACAAGTTTAGAAGGTTCCCATAAAATATTAATTCCTGCAGCAGACAGTTCAGCCTCTCATGACACATAATCAGCACATTGTTCCCTCTTGCAGAAGCTAATCTACTCACCTTTCTTGGACCATGCTTGAATGCACATCTTCTGTATCCTGATGTTAGTTCTGTTCTTTCCTCATTGTAGCTTTTCACACTTCTGCAAAACTGACCTGCTAAAATAATTTTTCCCAGCAAGAAAATCTTCTTGTGGTTCCTACTGTCAAAAAATTTAATAAAATAATTTTTAATCAATTTTTCTCTTGGCCAGATATGTTCCTGATCTTACAAGATTTCATTGAGTCGTTCTTGAAAAAACACCAAGCATATACTCACATGCTAAAATGAATACACCTTTCTGCATAAAGGGAAGTAGATTAAAGCAGGTAAATGCACACTTTTTGGAGTACTGTTGTATAGGTGTGTCATTCCATTAATCAGTTCACAAGTTTTAATTAAAGGCTTGGGAACCCAATCAAAAATAGATAATAAAACCTTCTGGACAGATCTTTCAACAATAGGTTTTTAGTCAGAGAACGACAATTCCCAATGGGTGACTTTAATCACCTGACAGTGATGTACTGTATCATGTTTAGTCATTTACTTATCTATTTCTGAAACTGATGGATCAGATACAGCAGCTTGCTTATCATGTTCAACTCCTTGTCTATTTGATTCAGTAAAAGTTTTATCAGATTTAACATGCTATGTATTTATCAGGTGATATGTGCACTTAATGTGCAATGCAATAGATAACAATGGTGCTGTACGGGCAGGAAATCTGTCAGTGTTTCCATTATAAACCCCATTTCCCAGGGTTTATCACTGAGCCACAGCTCACGGTTTGTCAGCTTAGATGCACCTTTTAAAATGAAATTGTGTTTATGTTGATACAATTATTTTGTATTGTGAGAGCCTATTGTTTTAGAGGTTTTGCACTTAATACAGAAAAAATTACTTCCAAAGGTGAGCAGAAGTGTTTTGTCCTGCACTTTTGTGCACTTTAATAATGTTATTATTAATGGTGTTATGTCTATTTCTCATTTGATAGATCTCAATTTCTTTGCTAATGGGCAAGCGACCTCTCTTAGCTTAAATATTAATTAACAAAATGATTTTGAGATATTTCATGCTTCTAGAATAAGCTGAGGCTTTAATAATAACAATAATAATAATAATAATAATAATAATAATAATAATAATAATAATAACAACAACTGTGTATTTAAACTAGGTGAATAGGTTTGTTCCACCAAAATCTCTGCTAAAGTAATGATAATCTCTTTCTGCTTGGAAGATGGCTGTTGGAAAATTTTTACGGTGGAGGAAAGGTGCTTGTGATTCCTTGTGTTTGCCCTGCATTCCCACATGGTGCATGCCTGCTTGTGGGTGTTTTCTTCATCTTCTTCTAGAAGTTATTGTTCCCAAACATTTGATCCCTACTCTAGTAGAAACATAAAGTTCTGCAGAAGCTGTTCTCTAGAGCAACCTCTGGCTCCAGGTGTCCCAAGATAGTGGCTCAGGTGGCTCAGGTGCCTCAGGTGTGAGTCCTTGTGAGACTGGTCAATATAACCAGGCTCATGCAGAAGCAGGTGCATCTCTGACTCACACCAGCGTGAGGCTTAGCAAGCTGTATTGATGAGGGCAAATTTTTATCTGTAAATCAACTATGGTTTTTATACATATATATTTATATAAGGGGATTCAAAGTGGTATATATGCCTTGAAAGGTTTGAGAGAACATATTATATGTATATATGTATATATATGTGTGAAATATTAGAATATTCCCAAATCTCTGGGTGAAATTCTAGTCTAAACTGTCATGATGTAACCTCAGCTGGGAATTAGCCCCACAGAACTGCTCACTCACTCTCCCCCAGTGGGAGCTGGGGGAAATAGGTAAAGCTATCAGCATTGAATTAAGTAAAGAAGGGGACATCATGCTGCTTTTTGTGCTGAATAATGCTGAAATTAGTCTCCCTCATCAGTGCCAAAGTGAAACATCCCGACGTTGGTACAATATCTGCATAAAGGAGCAAACAAGTGATACTGTTGATAACTTATCCAAAGTTGCTGAGCTGACACAGCTGGCCTGGGGACATGTGATTTACAGTCAATCACTTTACACTAAAATGTAAATGCCCAGTCCCAAATTTTAAAGGCAGGGTCTTCTGACATAAGCATGTATGGAAATTTCTCCCTTGAGTGGGGTCATCCCTCATGATAACTCCTCTTACATCTGGAAACAGAGAAAAATTAGCCCATGGACATTGTCATGGGTGAGTAGCATCAATCTATAGTAAATAATTGTTTTGCTAACTTTAATACAATTGCTTTAATACAATTGCTTTGATATTGCTTCAAAATAGTGCACTATATTATAATAGTTGTTACAGCTCTTATACTGTGTAGAAAATACTTCTGATTAAAATATTTTTGTCTAATCATTATCATAATAAATCATACATATTTATATAAATATATCTGGCTTGCCATTCTTAATCCTGGAGAAAAAAGTTGTGTACAGGTTCAATTACACCTGCATAATCCTTTAGATATAAATAGTTGACAAAGTCTCTGAGAAGGAGTTTGGAAAGCAAGTGGGTCGTTTCCATATCTTGTGACTTAATGTGAATGTTGGAAATTATATAACTTTCCTAACTAATTTTTAATTAGTTACTTTAATTAAATGTAAGCAGTGCCCACTTTTAGCCAGCACTTAATAAAGTTTTCTTCATAGACTCTTTTTGTTAGTTTGATCAACAAATTATGAAAACCTTAAGTTTATTAAAACTAACCCTGACAAACTTCAATAAACAAAGCCAAAGGCATTTGAAGATTGTAAATCTGGGATCTTAAATTTATGACTCTTCAAGGATGTTGGAATAACCCAGAAATATAGAGGAGATTAAGGCCTGGAAAGCTGAAGACTCGCATCTGAGAAAAAATAACAAAAGGACTAAAGAATGTGGATCAAATTAGCATCAAGAGTGAGAGATCAATAACCAGTAGAGAACAGAATACTAGTTAATAGAGAGTATTATGTAATTTAGGATTATGTAACTTGAACGTTAATTTCTTTATTTGCTAGAAGTTTATAAATAAGTGAAAAAGTTTTGCATCAGTGTCTGTGCAGTGGCTGGAACTTTTTCAGCCAGACACACTTCTTGGCCAGTAATACCTCTCTTGCTAACATTAGAATGATTGTGTTAGGGAGTCTTGTGTATCCTGACAATTTAGGTTTTTTGGTAACAGGAGGGCTTTACCATCTCTCGTAAAGTTTGTCTGAAGCTCCCATTCTGCCTGTAACACTGCTGAGCTTTATATGCTCCCATATGGTCTTGTATTATTTGGGGTCAGGTGTCCTAGCTGTGTCCCCTACTACTCCTTGTGCACCCCAAGCCTTCTCATTGGTGGGGTGCAGAGCAGAAAATGCTTGACTCTGTGTAAACACTGTTCAGCAAAACCAGAAGCATCTCTGTGTTATTGACATTGTTTCCAGCACAAATCTAAAATATAGCCCCATGCTTGCAGTTGTGAAGAAAATAATCTCTACTGCAGTCAAAACCTGCACATTTGCAAGGCAATAGCCTCCACAGAATGGAAAGAAGAGTAGTGTTGCAGCCTAAGTTTTACTTCTGAACTGCAGAGTGTTTTTTGAGAACAGATTTATAAATTGATAAACATCTTAAGTTCAGGGACTGGTTTTCAAGTTTATAAAAGATAGCTGACATAGTAGACTGAGCATTTCCATAATTCAGGAGTGTTTATATTCTAGACTCATTGCATCAACCAGACCTTTTGAATTTTATTTTATCTCATTTTTTCAGAAGTAAAAGTCAAGTTGGCATCAACTTTCCATCTATGATGGGCATCAACAAAGTTTTGAAGCATGGCTGAGGTAACCTGTAACTTTTGCACTGCAGATTTACATCACCATACTCACAAATCTGTCCACATCTATGTTGTAAAGAGTCAGCTGCCATAGGTACAGCTGGGGTTTCTACCACATGGATAGTGCTCCCATGCTACAATAACCTTGAATTTTATGCTTACGAGAATCTTGTGAGGAAGTAATTTTTGGGAATTTGATTTTTCTCATTGTGAAAAGGAGATCTGTGAATTAAAACAGATGACAGCGACACTGAAGCAAGAATAAATCCTCATCAAACTGCCTCTTTTATAGATTAATTTAAAAAATGTGCATATTTTAACCTTCTTATTGACCCTTATAAAGTCAACATTTGTAAAATGAGTTGTGCTTTAAAGACACTTTTTCTCCATCAGATGTAAAAAGAGGTTTTCCTTTAAACTTCAGTGAGACCAGGATTTAAGCCTAAGAGATTTGTCCATGTTCAGAAACAAAGTGGTATTTAGTGCAAGTTTCGTTCTAACATCTTTATCACAAAACCATTCTTGCAAAGTCTTTCTGTTTTGTTCTCCTTCACTCTGTGTCATGTGACAGTTTATATTTTTGAGAATATTCCCATTGTAATATGCCAGTCTTACTGGCAAGGCATGAATTACTATATAAAGTTCACTGCAGAGAAGAATCAGGCCACTTAAGTGAAAATTATTGCTGTCTTTTAATCTTTTTTATCTAAGTGGAGGGCTTTGCCATAACTTCAATGGTCTGTTGAAAGCTCTTTTTTGCAGTTAATGTTCATGACATTTCATATAATGTTCTAAAAATTTATTGTGAGCAAAACGTCTCTTCAGCATTCTCAGCAAGTATTCACAACCAGCATCCATATAGCATTTTTAATATTTTATGGTAATATTTGAGTTAGTGTTATAATGTCAGCAGGAGCTCTGAGGCTGATGCGATGGAAATCAAAAACTGCTTTGAACACTGCATTCCTGCTCTCTCTTCAGTAGTTCATGACAAATGTAAATGCTAATCTAACTCTACTGATATGAAAAAATACCCCCAAAATAAACTGTAATACGGAAGCCATTTGAGGGGAAAAAATTAGGAGTCTTGAGTATTTAAATTAGAAGCAGAAGTGCATACTCATGAATAACGACATTTCAAAAGAAGGCAGAGTACCTTATGTCTTCATAGTCATTGGATGTCAGGAAAGAAACTAATAAACAAAAAATGATGTTTCTGATGCTAGTTTAATCAGTTATTAGTTGGAACCTTGTTAAAATATTTTTCATTAAATGGAAAATGTGATTTGGATTGTGTCCTGGTTTAGGGAGAAATTTGGGAGAAAACTCCTGAATAGGATCCCTCTGGGAAGCAAACCCAAATAGCCCCTCCCTCCAACCGGTCCGGTAAAGAACTTCCTCAGAGAAAAGTGGAAAAAACTATTTTACTTAACAAACGAAGTGCATACAAGTATAAAGAATGAATAATATGAAACAATAAAACCTCTCCTTCTGAAGTGAGATGGCAAATTGAGAGAGTCCTTGCTGTGGGTGTAGCTCGGCTCTCTCTCAGACTCTCCTCAGTCCCAGTCCCTCCGGTGCTGCTGGAAAATGCCGAGCTCCAGGCCCCGGTGGGCCGCAGGTGCAGCCCCCAGTGCTCCCCTGGGTTTTCAGTCCAGAGCAGGTTTAAACAGTCCCAAGAAAAAGGAAAAAAACAGTCCAGGGAATTTCTCTGCCCTAGCTAGCTGAAACTAACTAAAAGCAAAAAAATCTCTGTCCTGCAGTCCCTCCAAGCCTCCGCTGAACACCCTGTCCAGAGAAGAATGTGGAGGAGCCAGGCAGTTTTCTCAAAACAAACTCCGCGCTTCTCCTTGCTCTTAGAACCAGTCTTAAAGGCACAGACTCAATATACAGCACAAACAGAACAGATGATTGGGGATACAAGCATCATAAAGTCACCCTAGGACAGATGGAAATCAGAGTCCTTGCTCTGGGAAAAAAAAAAAATAAAATAAAAAGGAATGCTAAGTCAGTGCAAAAAACTTTGCTTCTTCATGATAGGAAACAAATTCTTTAAAAGAGGTGTACAATGGGGATGTTTTTTGCTATCTTCACAGGAATCCAGTTAGTAGATAGGAAACAAAGTGCTCAGATGGGTTCAGTCTTCCTTGCTGAAAGTTTTAAACTTACATTTTTCTAAATCTACCTGTGTCCTTTCTGGTATAAATAAACCAGACTAGATTCAATGCTCCATCATTGTGCTTGACTCTCAGAGCAGGTACAGTAGAGTGAAACCAAACAGAATGCAAAGACCACTGAAAAGCAACTTGGTGCCAGTTGTCTGAGTTGCAGTACTCTAGTACTTGGGATGGGCATAGTTGGCCCATCCTCAAGTTAGACTACTTAATGAGGAAAATTAAATCTCAGAGAAAGAGTTAACTGCTGTAGGTATTGTGTATACCTACATGATGTTTGGATGAGAAATGATCCCAAGCAACCTCTGGAGTCCTGAGTTGGAAAAACTGCCTTTTTGCTAGGCTTGGTCAGGGGTCTTTGAACTAGCACTGCAGCTTCTTTCTCCATGAGATTGCTTTGAACTCTGAAGTTAATATTTCTTATGACTCAGATTTTTCCATGTTGGAAAATATTAAAACCAAACAGGATTTAAAAGGACACACATATCTTCCATGCTGACATAATCCATTTCAAAAAATAATTCCTTATTCCATACCATAGAGTGTGAATGAACTTTTTCCTCAGTCATGAAACACAGCTCTCTCACTCAGCAGTAGGCCTGCCTTTTCCCAAGTTTTCCTTTTGCTACTGATGCACTTAAAGAAGTTCTTCTTGTTGTCCTAGATATCTCTTGCCACGTTCAATTCCAAGTGGATCTTGATCTTCCTTATTGCATTACTGAATAATATGAAAATGTTCCCTGAACAGGATACAAGTAATTAATAATGATAATTTAAAAAAATACAGAGTGGAGGATTTTTTATATATATGGACTTCTTTCTTTGATTTACACACAAATTCAGCTGAGACCTCATATTGATACCAGCCTCGTATGGGATAAAGAGGAGGGCAGAAAACAATTGCTTCTTTACAACTTCTTTCCAGGGTTAAGCTAACATTAACTTATTCCTCTTTGGTATGATTCAGCATTGCATTATTGCAAATAATGCAATGCTGAATCTTATAATCAGAAGTCTGGGAAAACGAGTTTCACAGCTATACATTTCAGAGACACCACTTTCCAATGATGATGGTAATTTTGTAGTTCCTAGTGTAAGGCCACAGATTTTTCATTTGATTTTGCATGTACTAGATTTTCCTTTTTTTCTCATAAGAATTTGAATATAGTAGATTTTAGGAAAAAAGACAGAAACAAGGGATTCTGAATGACTTCTTTCTTCTCTGAGATGTACATCCTTAGTAGTGGGCAGATTAGTCTCAGTGAATCATGTACAAAAAAAAGGAAATTAAATTCACTAAATCTGTCTTATGAGTAGGCCTTTATTTCAGAGTTACAGTTAACCTGCATTATTCTTTAGCAATCACTCCTTGCTGGTGTCCTGTTTACAAGAGGTCACGGAGATCCAAATGTACCTGACAGGTCCAGGACTGGATTAGAGACCAGATGGTGTTTCAGTCAGCTGGAAACCACAGTCCAATTAACCCTTGCTACCCAGACTACAGTGAGGTCCCACATCGAATTACTCAAGTGTATATAGTCCTGCCATGATTTCTGGTAGTAGATGAGGAAGACAGGTATATTCTCTGACAATGAAGGAAGGAAAAGTATAAAGGAATAGGGTTTGTTTGGTTTAAAAATCCTGAGGACTTTAAACAAGAAGGAACTGAACAATACATACTAGGTATGTAATTATACTGTAGTGAAACAGTCCCTCTGGCAGAGGCCTCATGCAGAGTATGCCTAGATCCTGCTGATTTTCTAACCCCATCATTCTCTTGTTGAATATCTGGAGGCAATTTGTGTGAGTGTGTCTGCTATTTAACCAGTACAGTGGGCTAATGTGTTCTGGCCAGAGCTCAGTACATTCTTGTAGGCTCATACAGTTGAAAATTATTTGGAGTGCTCTTGAGAAAAGCCTGGGTCCATCCTTGATAAATATCTATAACTTTATCTAGACATTTAGAGGCCTTTGCTGTGTGGCTGATGATGCTTAAACAGGTTTGGACAGGGCCGTCTAAGTGTTCATAGTTGTTGCATTTTTTAGTAAATGCACTTTTGTTTCTAGTAAGTGCTCATTTGGAAGTGCCCCAAAAAAGCCTTTAAAATACATTTTCCTCCTTTCTCTCATGATCTGGGCATGAAGTTATTCAGTCGACTAAGATTTATCTGCAGTAAATTCTTATATCAACAAAAAACTATTAACTTTATCTCTGGACTCCACAGCTATCTTTTTTGCAACGGGGGAAGAAAACTTCTGCCTAAAGCCAGTGGTTAAATCTTTATATTTAAATTATGAGATAGGTAAACACTTGCAATGTTTGTAGGAACTCACTATCAGCCAGTGTGCCCTGTGAGGATCTGTAAGCGCAGCGGAGAGAGGTGCCTCCCTCTTGTAGCAAGATGGAAACTTTTGCCTTACTGTCTGTTTCTCAGGCAAGAAGATTTTATCCATACTGACAGAGGTTATTGGATCATAGATCCTACAAAATTTTGAGCTTAGCAAAGACCAGAAAGTTCTTTTCTCAAAGAAGAAAGATGAATCTTACTGATCTTGCAGTTTTGCTGACCTGTGGCTGAACTCAGAGCCTCCCTAGAATTGTTGTGGTGCACTGGTACTGAAGGTCCCATTTGCTAGGAGCCATACTCAGAGGCCAGAGAACACAGACCAGTTGTCTACAAGTAGTGAGTTGATTATACCTCAGCATCCTCTGTTAAATTCTCCATTTCCTGTGACTATTGGCTCCTTGCTGTCATCAACCATTCCTCTCAAAGGCTTGAATTCCCTTGAATTCAGTCTGCAGAACATGCTTTCTCTCCTTTAAAAGAAATCTGATACTTCTGCTAGCTTCTAAGTCCATTACTATGCTCTATCCTACTGTGCTTGAAACCACCCACATGCATTTCCTTTTCAAGTCCTGCTCATGTGAGTAAGTCACATCTCTAGTTCTTTATGACATGGATGAATCCCACTCCTTCATTTTGGTGTCATGACATCACATGGCAACTAGAAATTAATTGATGCAGGGCATTGTCTCTCAGAATTGTTAAGTACTGGTATTTGTGTGTTTTGAGGAAACAGGAGATTAATTTGTGTGCTACAGTTTCACCTCAATAAATTATTTTTGTACCATTATCTCTTCTTGTCAAGATGCCAGCCTGTATTGTAGACACAACAATATATATTGCATTTGCTCTTTTTGACATGGTTCATAGTATGAATAATGCTAAACTTCATAAAAGTGAAGATGTAAGAGCTATTTGTTTGTAAGGATCAGCATGTAGAAAAAAAATCATCAATTATTTGTTAGGAACAATTTTCTTGAGAGATATCCATTCAAAGTTCATAATTTTTTTGCAGGCTAAAAATAAAAGGGAAAGTCAGCTGACATTTTGCAGTTGAGAGTCACAGTTGTTTAGCTCCAGTTAAATGAGAATGTCATAAAGAACTTGAACTCATATAGTATCTCGAATGGGATTTAATCCATTATTGATAATGGAGAGTGTATTTGGGAAACGATGCTTATCAGCTCTGTTGTAAACAGTAAGGAATTAAGCTTAATACCACCTCTGAGGTAGATAAGTATTAACAGCCCCTCTTTCTGGGTGGAAATTGAAAGGCTTGGAGAGGTGAAATGACTTGCCTGAGGCCACACTTGAAACAGCTAGAATCCAGCCTTATTAACTCAAAGAGTCTTTTAATGTTAGTTATGGCAATAGCAGTATAAATGAATGACTTCTGTTCTTGCACCTATGAAAAAGTAGCTAAATTTTATTTCTACCATGTAACTAACACAGAAAGATAGGTTACCTGTTCTTTTTAAAAAATGTAATAATAGAAACAGTAATATTATTATTAATAATAGAAAAATAGTGGCTATATACAGTTATAATGAAAATTTTAGAAAAAAATATATCCCATTTGAATATGAATTCACTTAAAATTCCCACCAGAAATGACTCTACAGTCAAGTACAGAGATTAACATTAATCTGACTTCATCTGGCAGAAGATATTTTGTCTATTTTTTTTTTAATAAGCACAAATAATGTAACATTTCAGAACAGGAGTGTAGCTGCAATTTAATGGAAAATGTTGAAAAATTCTGATTATTTAATTTTTGGGATGATGTAAAGGAACACAGAAATCATCAGAATGCTCTGGTCATTGTAATTTTTTTTTCTACTGGTTAAGTGATAATTGCTCTGAGGAGACATGAACTATGGACAAAACATTCCCCCCCCCCCCTTACCCCCACTTGACAGCTGAGTCCACTGAGCTGAAATTTGCATTAACTTTGGAAGCATACTCCAATGCTGTTGTCTGGTATTTATTACCAATGTAAATGCATTCTAGGGAATAGACTTGGAATTTTTGCCAAGTCTCCCTCTTGGGGACTGGGATGTTTTTTTTTAAAAAAACTAAGGATTTTAAATATCCTTTTTTTCTGGCAAAGCTTCTGCTACAATTTTCATGGTATACAACAAAATGTTCAAGCTCAGGTTTGTCATAGTCACAAGCAAATAGGACCATGCAGCTGGATTTCTCAGCTTCAATCCTTTTTTCTTCCTTCTTTTCTTTTCTTTTCTTTTCTTTTCTTTTCTTTTCTTTTCTTTTCTTTTCTTTTCTTTTCTTTTCTTTTCTTTTCTTTTCTTTTCTTTTCTTTTCTTTTCTTTTCTTTTCTCTTTTCTTTTCTTTTCTTTTCTTTTCTTTTCTTTTCTTTTTTTTTCGTTTTTTTTATTTTCTTTTCTTTACTTTACATTTATTTACTTTTCTTTTCTTTACCTTTCTTTTCTTTTTCCTTTTTTTTTTTTTTTTTTTTTTTCAAATTAGCTCATGCAGGTGAATTATGACTTCACCTTTTTATTCATCTGTATTTCAGGCCATCAGATAGCCTAAGGGGAGCTTCTGGGAGTCACTAGATGACTTTCCTTTGTCTGTGGGAACTCCCAGCAGTGTCAGTTTTACTCTTCACATATTGTACAGTTAGTTCACACACACAAGAAATGCTACACAGGCCAAAGGCACTGGATCTCTTATGTATACAATGCAGGTACAGGTATATGTCTCCAAGGGATTCTGGATGTGTATAAGGTAGTGTACAGTCACTGTTCCATATCTGGAATTTGCAGCTGGCATTTAATTATTTAGTGTATAATTCAAGGCTTTGAATTTCCTTTGGTTGTCACCTGGTAAGTGATTGCGTTTCTATGACAGTTGTCATAGAATAGTTTGTAAGACTCATCTGGCTGGGGAACAATAACTTTCCTGTTGCTATAGGCTCCCTTTGTAATCATTCAGGGGAAATGGGACAGTTAATCAGATAGGAAACTGAATTAATCAACTTTGGATTTTGCAGACTTGCTTTTCAGGTGGCTCATTATTATAAGAAGACTGGGAATAATTCCTTGTAGGGGAGATTGTCTGAACAGTGTTGACATAAAGTTGGAAAAAAAAAAAAATGGGGTCCACAGAAAAGAATTATGTTGGAATCTATATCCTAATTGTTATCAGATGAATTTTAACTTTGCAGGGGATCCTCCTTTATGTTTGCATATATAAAAAAATTTGAACTAGTAAAAAGGCTGGAAAGGGATGATTTTATTTCCTGTGTTGTCATACTTCTTTAAAAAAAAAAGGTAAAGAGCAAGTTTTCTTCTTTTACCACCTATAGATATTTTTTAGTCAAATCACTAAGTGCAACCTCGATAATTATCTTGACAAATGTACAGCTCAGTTCTGTGGAAGAACTTGAAGCTGCAAATTAAAAATAAGTGGAAACTATCCCTCCTTGTTGTATGCTGTAGAAAATTCCTTCCACTGATGCTTTGTCTGTCACACATAATCATGAGCTAAATAAATTTTAAAAAAAATCAGATTTGGATTTTACCAGTGTTAAAGTCAGTTGAAGTCTGAAGGCAGACAAGATGGTCATTATACTGCTACCTGTCTGAAGAGATAAATAATGCTCCTAGGGCATGCCAAATTTTTAATGTGTATAAGCAATTTCCAAGTAATACAAAAGCACATCAAATCTGCCAAGAGAATGTTTTATTACTTTTATTGGATGTGTATTAATAATTTCTAAATAAAACAAAAAATAAACCTCCTAAGCATGGCAAACTTAATTGTTCTTTTAAGTCAAATCTACAAAGCCATGGCTTTAGAAAGTCTTTAAAACCTGTGAGTTCTCTTATGTACTGTATTTTAGAGGTATCGTGCTAAAAAAAAATACTTCCTACACTTTTGTAAAGCCTAGAAATGCTAAAAACGGATACCAGAAAGAGCTAGACAAACACTGATACTGGCTTTGTATATCTGATTTAGTATGTGGTGGTCTGCTGGTTTTAATTTATTAGGGACCCAAATAGACTCTATACTATTTGGCCTGTGTTGCAAAAATAATTCTCTCAGGTGTCATCAGGGCTGACATTTCTGACAGTGGGAAAATTGTTTTTTCTTCAAGAGCTTTACCACAGGGTAATCAGTTACTTTATATTTCTTTTGTTAAGTATAAGGAAATTCTGAATGTTTGGGAAATATCCATTGGTATCTGTGATTAAAGACTGAACATTTCAGTATGAGTCATTATGCTTAGATTTTCTTAAAGGCACATTGTTTAAATGAACATCTCCTTACTTACTCTATAAGCAGCAGAAAATTATTCTGTGAGAGAAAGTCTCCCACACTAATTTTTATTTTGATAGTTGGTCATAGGTAAACTCTAAATAATTCTATATGAAGATCCATAAAATCACATCACAATTTCATCAAGTCTCTGTCAGTTATAGAGAAGATAATTTACAAATTGATTATGATGATTACATTTTGAAATGGTGAAGTCCTGCAAATAATTTTATTGACTTCTACCCAGTTAATCTAAATTCAAGTCTTACCTATTGTGTGTATATATCAATAATGACCCAAAGTTCTTGCAACTCAACATCTATCATATCACACTGAAAACAAGGATATTTTGATGTTCTAAAATTATGACTCATAATTTACAATATGAAGTACTATGATGTAAAGGGAGGTAGATGACCACCTTCACTGCTGATACCTTCTGTTTCAAACTTGTGAAAATTTGACCCAAAAAGGCAAAACATGCAAAAAAATGCATCATAGCCTGAATATTCTGAAAAATGTTCTGTGGGACCGTTTCAGAAGTTTATGGCTCAACTAGTTAGAGTCATCTGCCACAGAAATTGCACAGTAACTTCTTGTTTCGTATGAGTTTACAGGTCCTCAGGTTTTTGAATACTGTATAATGCATCCAATGGTCATAGAGAGAAAGAGAGAGAAAGTTTCACCTTACCTCTTTTCTCCTAATTTTTTATTATACATGCATATTTGTGCCTGCATGGACTCAAATTTAAGTGTGCTTTTCCACAGTCAGTAGATATACACTTGTGCGCTATTGGCTGGCTTCACTGGTTCTACTTCTACCTCTATCAAAGGAAGGGAGTTTGGGGTCTGTGGCAGATGGTAAAGAGTGCCTAGGGCACGATGGTGGACCCTTAATGTTTGTAGGAAGATGATATCCTGCTCTATGCAGACACTTAAATGGTACAATAGGTCTTTGGGGAAAATGGGGGAAAAATCCACCTTCTTCCTTGCTCCATGCTCGAGCCCAAGATCTTCCACTCTCCTTACTGTTCTCTTGCATTTGGCAGGCCTGGTGGATGAGAATGTAGGTATGCTCTATCTCAATCCAAAGAAAACTTAAAATTGCTTTTTATCTTTCACAATGCCACATTTCTCTAGAAATAGATAATTTAGATAGAAAATTTAGACAGTCTTTAAACAGGGATCCTCTGTCTAGCGTCTGTGAAGTTCACACATCTAGAGCAGTGGTGACCCTCATCTCCTTAAACAGATTCTGTCTGGACTTCCCTGCATGACCCTGAAGAAGCCTTGGTAGCTCTCCCTTGTGTTCTGGCTCTGGAGTTCCTTCTGTCTCTGCAAGCAAACTAATAATGAAACCTCTTTTATAGATTTGGCAATGAAAGGTCATACTTGCAACTCAGTTAGCAAATGTCTTTTTGGTTTGTGTCTTTTCTGCTGTCATTTTTCACTGCTTGCTGGGATCTTGATAACAGTCTTAGTCTAACTGCAGTAATTCTGTTGGCACTTCCATTTGATTGAATCTCAAGAAAACTGCTTGAGGAATATAGATAACTACCCTTAGGCCATGTTACTGTGAGGCGGCTCTCTCTCTCCCTCAGAGCACATGCTCCATCTTAGCCTCGGCAAGCTTGAGAGAGAGAGAGCCCATGCCAGAAGGAATCTTCCTTCAGGGTCCTAAAAGCTACCCAGAGGCTGCAAACCTTTTCTTTAGAGAGAGCATGTGTCCGTTGATGGCAAAAGGAAAGAGTCTGGTCTTTGTCCGGGGGGGAATCATGGCTTTATTCAGGGGTCCTTCCCCTGCAGAGTCTGGAGTTCAGTCCAGTCCCCATCCCCATCCTGGTGCAAGAGAGGGCTCCCCAGGCTGTCCCAGGGCTTTTTCCCAGGGGGGACAGGGCTAGAGGCAGGGATAAGCCACTACCCAATCAGGGATAAGGTGGGAGTAGAACAGAGTTGAGTTACATTCCAGTGTGGGGGATGGGCAGGGCCGGGGAGCAGGGGCAAACCTCGTGATACATTTTCCAGGGGAACAGGGTGGTACAGAAGAAACCATTACAAAACCCAATATAAAAATGAAATACAATATAAACCAAATTAGTGCACTACAACATTACTGCATTTGGAAGCAAGGCCGACTTATGCAGATACTGCTTCCTGAACCTGAATTTCTCATTCTTGTTCCTGCTTTTTCATCTATCGTGTTACTGCTGTCTGTGGCTCTGTGGTGGATATGATGGTGTGCTGAATCAGAGATGATTATTATACAAAGAGTTTAATTTTATAATTTTTGCAATCAGTTGTGTCTTGTCTTTGAAGGACTGCAAAGGAAGGGAAAAAAAAGACTCAGAGAAGTGTGTCTGGTTCTGTCCCGCACCGGGCGGGAGCTGACCTCTGGCTAGCTCTGGTCAGCACAGCCACAGGTGTTCCCAGTCTAGGGGGCACGCAGGCTATTACCTGCTGGCTTGGCTTCTCAGCTGGACCAAGTAGTATCTTGACAGCAGCGGCAGTAAGAAAAGATTGGCTCTCAGCTTTGCAGGTTAAAAGATGTTTATTCAGGCCAGCTGCAGAAGTCCACAGCTGGTCCAACCTCAGTCCAGTGCGGCCAGAGTGAGCAGAGCTGAGAAGCTGAGAGCTGAGCGGCTGAGAGAGTGAGAGAGTCCCTCTGCCACCTTATAAGCGGGGGAGGGGTTCCAGGGGGGTTACAACAAGGCAACAAATCAGGGGATTCAGGGGGTAACAAGGTGTGCCCAGCCCCAAGCCTTGGACCACTAAAATCCAGAGCTAAAGGAATTCCCCCCAGGGGACCTATCACCTGAAGCCCTCTCCCTGAGATTTCACAACTTGGGAGGGCTCCTCACAGTGATAGACAGGCTGCCCCAGAGAGGGGGGTTGGGGCAGAGGGGATGATACAAGTCAGGTGAGGAGTGGGAGGACTGACACAAAACACCTTATTATACAGACAACACAAAAGGGATACAGAATTGGGGATACAGTGAAATGAACCATAACATAAACTTCTTATAAAAACCTAATAAAACAGTTCTGCACCACCACAGAGAAGTGACAGGCTAGGCTGCTTATAAAGGATCTACCATAGATATTTATGAAAATACTCTACTAATGACCACTAGCTTCTTAAGTATCACTGGATATAAAAAGAATACATTTACCAATGTAACTGCTGTGGAAATCTAAAAAAAACATGTAACTTTCATATTAAAAAGTGTCTATCTTACCATAATCTTCCTATGTTGGACTGTAAGGATCCTGAAAAGGAAATGGATAAGAATATTATAAGTGTGAAGAACTGGCATTAGAAGGCCTTATTTATTAGTGGGTTCTTGGAAGACCTGAAGAATTTCTGAAGAATCTTACTGCTGCTCATTCTCCTGAACCTCTACATTTCAGTAGCTCAAAGGGAAAGGATTATCCTCTCTGTGTGCTTTATATAATGTAGGATAGAATTTGATGCAGTTGAACAGTAACATGAAAAGCATCTGGTACCTTCAGCAGTAAAGTATTAGAATACAAGGCTTATCCATATTTCTGAGTTATTTTCTAATTTTCAATCAAGTACAGGTGAAAAAAAAAAAAAAAGTTGCACCAATCCTTGTTGTTTCTCCTTAAATTACTTACTAAGCTTTTATAATCAGTTATGAAATAGTTTCTACTTTGCTTGTACATCTCCAAGTACAGGTGTATGAGTCTCAGTCAAAATATTCAGTTCTAATTTATTAAACTTTACCCTTTGCCTTCTACACAAATAAATAGAATGGGGCAACATACAAACGTATGTAACTTATGTAACCATCACTTTCTTGGTATTAGACTAGAGACATCATATTAAGATAGGCAAACAAATCACTAATTTGGATCACTAACTATCACCTTGAATAGGCAACACAGAATCCACATTTGGTATGTCAACAGTCAAACAATCTTCTGAACTAGTAATCTTAGGACTGAAGTCTAGGTCTAGGAAAGGTCTAATTAGTGTCCATGTCCACTGTTATTCCTCTGATAATATATCAGAAGGATTCTTTAGGTATTTTACTTTAGTTCTATGAAGGGATATATATGCTAGCAAATCTTCCAGCAATATCTAAAGCCTTAAAAACAATGTCCCCAGACAAATGAGGTGCTTCACTCTTAGAAAATAGTCTTATGAACATGTGTCACAGTGCAGAATGACTTTAAAATGTTCCTAAAAAGGAGAATATTCAGATTTGGATTTGTACTTCATAATTCAGACACATTTCTGAGTTTCAGACTCATTTTATGATATATTCAAATCACACAATATATGCTTAGGTTTTGCAACCCTAACCTAACCCTAACCTAACTTGTCTCAGTTAACTTAATGTATTGTCTTCTTGTAGAATGGCTATAGAGAAAGTATTAAGGATTGAAACTAATATTATTACTAATATTACTGGTTTTCCTAAAAATCTATTGCATGAATGGTTGAAGCAGAAAGCTGGTAGTACTGATCAACAAAATGCGTATCTTCAGTTAGCCAAAGAATGAGTATCTAACAGTTAGCCGAAGTTACTTATATAGTATGTTTGTTTGCATGTGAAAAAAACCCTCAACTTATTAATAGTATGAACTTCAAACAAGTAGACAGAAAAAATTTGCTTGTGATTGCTTCTCTGCATATTTCTACAGCAGCACAGGATCAGTAGCCATTCAGTGAGTGCTTTGTGAGTATCCACTCTCAAACAGCAGGAACTGCTCCCATTTATCTGAGAGGAGTACACTTTATCTTTTCAGTTCACAATAGCAAGCAAGATGAACAACAAACTTCTACGTCTGGCTATTAAACATTAAAGGAGAGGAAACCACTCTTAAGCCTCAACGAGTTCAATTAATATTTTCCACTCTCCAGTTTCTCTGTCCTTAACACAAGAATCTTCTATGATACTGAAGGATGAACAAGAGCACAACTAGAGAGTTAAATTGTGTTCACGGAAAAGGTGTCTACAAATTCACAAAAAAACCCCAATATGGAGACAAAATTAAAAAAAAAAATAAAAAAATTGTGGTGCTAAACTTAGGTGGCACTTCAGTTTTCTATGTTTCCCATAACTGATGCTTTCAAGTTGTTTAATGAACGAAGAAGTCGAAAGTTTGTGATCTACTGAGGTTGTATGGAATTTCAAAATGGGAAGGTGCTCCCCTTGTTTTGGTTTCTTGCTTGCCAGGACACAACCAATGTCTACATTTGCAAGCAGTGCTGTGCAACACCAGCAAATCCACAGAGCAAACTGGTCAGTACTGAGCAACTGATAAACACATTATACTTACGTGTGTGTGTTCTGCTCTTACTTCAGGCCAATGGCCTTAACTCCTGTTAGTGTTCTAGATGCACTCCTGAAGCTCTTCACACTCCAAGGCTGTCCACAAAACAAATCCAAATGTGCTATTTGGGTTAATGGGGAGATTTACTGGAAAAACACACTCCCAACAGAACAGTAATTCTTAAAAGTCATTCAGCAAAGTGTCAAAACCATCCCTACAGCCAAACCTTCCAATGTCTACTTTTACTAATAACTCATTTTACTAGCACCAAGTGAAATGTAGAGCTTGCAAATCCTTTCCCACAACACTGAAGTCACCATAAGTTGTGATATTTCTTAACAGAAAAAAGGTATTGATACTAGAGGTCTCCTAGCTCTCTACTTTGGTTTTACATGTCAGTACCCCCAACTACTGAAAGTAATTATTTTATTAGTACCCAGTTATGAAAATCACCCTGCAGGATTCACAGTTCCATGCTCAGTTTGTGGCAGGGATTTACCAGGTATAGTTTTCACACTCATATTTCTTAGCATCACTTGCTTGCCCTTGAACTACTGCTTCTGGAGCTCATAAATGACTGGGCCTTGGCATCTAGCTCACCATTGTATACTAGAGATAAGTATCTGCACTATTTGGATCTATTTGTCTGTCCTGTGGGTTCTTGCTGAGGACTTCAAGGGTGTGCGAGAACATAGCAGCAATCTCTAGTGTCTGAAATAAAAGATATTGTCTAGTTCATGTCTTTGAGCATGGCTTGGAGCCAGGGTGCCTGTAATATATCAACATCAACCATTTATCTACGCTTCCAGTACTCTAAAAACAGACCATTAGCGGACCCAGGCTGGGGATTATTTGACGCATTCTTTGTCTTGACAAAAATGTGCTATAGAAGGAACCTCTGATACTGGACACAATTGTACTCTCATTAAACTTAGAGTTATTTTTCATATCTACCTGGTTTCAAAGAGAAAAATAATATCTTTCATATGATAGTACTCTGTCCATCTGATTTTGCAGCTGGACCTAACTGCATTCTTAAGGTGTTAAATAGCTGCAGCTCCTCTGCTCCTGAATTTCCTTGCCAACCAGGCCAGGTGTCTGAAATACTAGTTGAGGTGTCTTTAACACAAGTGTCATCTTGAGGGAAAAAAAAAAAAAAAAAAAAAAAAAAAAAAAAAAAAAAAAAACCACCACAAAAAACTATTCTCATTATCTGTGACCAATGAATGCATTTTCAAAGTTGTTAATCTTACACAAAATGATGAAATATTTTATTAAATTCTTTGTGGTTATCCTAGAATTATTACTACAGAAAAATCAATCTTCCCTGTAAATGAAGAGTGTGGGAGGGGAAAGCCTGCACACTACATTTGTAAGAGCGTAATCTAAGAACTGAACACAATGACCTAATAAAGTTTTAAAACTTTTTTCCACTTTCCTTAAGCTACCCTGATGGTTATTACAGTGGTTATTTCAGTTTATATGAGAATTGTGGTCCAGCCAAGAGGAATAAAAGAAGAAAGGAAAACAAAATAGTATTTTCTTTTGAACAGTACATTCCATGAGCAATAATATCAGTGCCTGTGGGTTTTTTTCAGTAATTGTCCTTGTTTTCTTATGTACAGAACAACAATTTCAGCTTGAAATTTTAAAGTGATTTGACAGAGACACACAAAGACTTTTTTTCCCCATGGTTACTTAGGCACCAGTACATTTGGTGCATTTACTGCTTGCATTTCTTGTCATTTTTCTTAGGGAGGATGGAAAACCTGAAAATGAATACCTGAACATATCATAGCATTGTTCTCACAAAAACACTGAAAAGAACCTTTTAGGACAAAAAAAATCAATTGAAAGTACATAATCCAGAATGTTAATGGCTCCATTTGGTGTCAGTTGTAAGCACTTCAATGGATTTCTCAAAATAGTGCTGTTTCTGTTGTCTTGCTTTTCCATCTCAGCATAGTTCAGCACATCTGCAAGATTTTACTTAGACACAACCCTTCTCAATCACTGCCCACAAGGGAGTGCAGCTGTCAAACAAATCAACATTTTCAACATCAAAAAACATCAGAAACTTAATTATGAAAATTTTAGATTTTTATAAACTATGAATTTAAAGTTAGATTTCTATGTTTGCGTATGTGGAGCTGTGGTCATGAGTTTCCATCAGCCGATGAAACTCATGGATGCATGGCACTTCTGAAAAGCAGTTCACTAATCAGCAGCAATAAACCCCAGAAGGTGTAGGATTTACCCATCTCTATTTGAAAAGCTTATCTACATACAAAAACCCCACTAATAGCATACAGATTAGTAAATAGGTTCAAGGGATATTAACTTTTGGATTTTTTTACTAAAAAAGTTATTTCTCTGCTATATTATTCTCCACTAATATGAGGAAAGCTCATAACTTCTGACAAAGAGAACTCGCAAGTTAAGTTGCTTCACAGGATTTTCAACTTATACCTCATTATTAGGAAATAATAACCCTTCATAATCACAAATGTAAGGATCATAGCATACAATCAAATACAAAAAAAGCCAATATGTTTTCTTCAGCTAATTAGTTATTAATTATTGCAAAATTGATTTGAGCATGGAGATGGTTTTGTTATAACCCAAATTAGATTGTGATTATTTCTATTTCATTTGACTCTAATTTTGTCAAAATGTTTGGAAAAAAACCCCTTAATTATCACTGCTACCTTTGTTCCCTGTTTCTATTTTACTTTAAGAAGATTAATTCTAAAAAGAAAAGCCCAAACGAAGTGTGCCTTTATATTCTACCACAGTGAAAATTATAAAATGTTAGTTCTCTCCCACATAATTGTCTTCTGCTTTTAGTTGACAATGAAAAGAACAAAAGATTGTGGTATGACACATTCTTAATTCTGAACCCCTACTTTCTGTTTCAAAAAGTCAATAGGAACAGATAGCACTTGGATTCTGGGTTGTCTGCATGCTTTCTAATTAGTTCTAGGATTAATTTAAGATGCCAGTGATAAATTGTAAAGCCTTGCATAGTTTTCTTACTAGAATCTGGCAAGACATTTCAAGTTCACTGAGTCATCCTGTGAATTTAAAGCTAGCCTGGGAAGGCAGGCACAATGGTTTTTGGTTCTGTGGCCATCTGTCCTTGACTGACTCTGTACATCATCCATAACTTGAAATTAAAAACTGTAAAATGATAACTCTATTGCCAGAGAATATTCATTATGATCCATTTAGTCAGGGATATTAATTCAATTATCTTTATAATATTTCCTGTAGGAAAGCACTTGCATGTATATGTTTGTTTTTATATGTATTCCAATATCCACGCGCTGCATTGCACAGAAAAACAATAGCTTTGTTCTTCTTCACAGTGAATAGGTTTTCTCTCTTGAAATAAAAGTTATTTTCTGTGCCAGTAAAGAGTCTCTATAAAAATGTATGACATTTATTTCAGCAAATAGGATCACACAAAAAGTGTCAGGTGGGCCGAGGCAGATAAAATCAAAATAAAAAGTAAATTTCTGGAAAAGGCTTAAAAGAGTGATCACATCTGCAATTTCTTAGGTAGTTTGTAGCTGCAGTATTAGGAAGGTTGTGTCAACATTCACAGTACGGATTTTTGCTTGTGTTGGACTATTTATTTATAACATATTGCTTATAGTTGTGATGTTTGGATTGCCATAGTTTTCTGTGCTGTACATCAAAGTAATGAAAAGATAAAGTAAACAAAAGATGAGATATACGATGATGAATTCTTAAAATTTCATGCCATTAGAAATTTAAATAATTTTTGTCTTTCCATAAAATATTACAAAGTAAACTAGGAAATAATTTGTTCTTTTTTATACTTTCTGTGATTTGTCATCAGCGCCTTCAGTCTGTGACTTTCCTAGGCTTTCCACATCAACAGCATGAGTGACATTTTCTTCCCAAAGCCACCTCACTACCAGAGGGCAGTCTGACAGGAAAGTAATTGCTGAATTATTCCAGTTTTGCCCTTTATGAAAAGAGCTATGTAGTGGAACGAACCTTGTTATAGAAGTAGTACCAGAAACACACTATCAAATCCTTCACTTGGTAATTTGATTTGTGATAACCAGTGGGGGAGAGGGAATTTCCATACTTCTTTTCTTTTTTTTTTTTTGTCTGCGTGCAAAAAAAAAATCCTATTTTCGTTGAGTATATCCATGTTTTTATATTTACATTTACCTTCCCTCACATTTTGATAGTTTCCAGCTTACCAAGACCTTTGCTTCAGCTTGACAATAAATGTTATTTCCTAAAACTTCTAGAATCAATTCTTAAATTCATTTAAAAATTGCATTTTAATTATGAAGTTCTCTGTATCCCTCCCCCTTTCATTAAAAGAATTGGTACGAGGTTCTAGAAAGTGAGGAAAACATTTCTGATTGCTGGCTGACAAACCATATTTTCTCTTTGAGTGTGGGTTATAAGGGCAGAGGACCAATTCTTTTAATCACTTACATTGCTAAAATATTTGTCATAATAATTTTTTTAACTGAAAGTAACATAAGTAGGTTATATTACTTATATCTGAAAATTCTCCTTGTTCCTGTTCTGAATATATGTGCTATCAATCTTGAAATATCTAAACTTAACTTTTTAATAAGAATTTATACAGGGAAGTTCTTAGTAATCTGTGCCCTTATTTTAGGCTGTAATTTTTATGCAAACATGTTATTTTAAAAATGTTATGAGCCACTGGGTTCCCTTAAAGAATTGTTAAAGATCGGTAAGGCTCCTGTGGAGCATAGATTTTATTACTTTTGAAGACAATTTCTTTTGGTATAGTACTGTTTTGCTTTCAGGACGTGCATACATGAAGTATATAAAGTTGAAACCAGCCATTTTTTCTACTGCCATTTCCTTCCTTTTATGGGAAACAACATAAAATGAAATTAAACGTATCATTAAGCAATAACATTAAAATGTCATCTACCACTAGGAGCATATGGATCGTAACTTGTTTTATCATAACATTCTGCACTTAAACTTTGTCATTGGATTCATAACTTTGAGAGTTTTGTTTAAGTTTTATCATTGTTAATCTACCATAAATTTAAAATGTCCAATCTGGAATTTTTAATCACCCTCAGCTGCCCTTATCAGCCTGATTTTCTGAAGCTTCTTATCCATCAAATGGAGCTTTAATTTTTGGAAGAGAACTTCTTTTCAGTTGTGGTTTTATTTAAATTTAGTTTATTCATCAAGACTTATCCTTTCTTTTAAAAAAGCTTTCTAATTTTGTGAGAGTTTTGCTGGATAAATTTACAGAAGCCAAATTATGAAGGAACAAGATAGAAGTTTCAGCTGACTGCATCCCATCTTTATGACTGAGAGCTGCTGCAAAGTGTTTCTGTGTTACTAAGAGATTGAAAGAGAAGAAAAAACACAGAAATTCCTTGAACAAAATAAGACCTGTCACACTCAGAATTCATCTTTTCTAAGACTCCGTTTAAACTTAGAGATCAGCCTAGAGATTCCTGTAAAGTAAGCATCTTCTAAGCATGAATGGTCATTTGTTAAAGTAGGGAAAAGATGAAATCAAGTGAATAATTTATGAAGATATTTTTCTCTGTTGGGAAAGGAAAAATTCTCATTAACATGGATGACCTCTTTAGGGTCATAATGTAACACGATGTAACTACTTTTTTTAATCAACCATTAAGCTTACAAGGTCAACAAGGGAACTCAAAAAACTTTTGAGGAACTGATGAAGATGTGGAGTTTCTTACAAGCAGGTAAAAATATGAATTTTCTTCCTGATCAAAATTCTTCCTAAAATAATTTTATTAAAAAGACAGAATTGAAGATAATTTACGAATCCAAGTATTTAATCATAAAATATATCTGAATTTGGTAGCAGGTTATTGAAATTCCACAATATTTTATAATCAACTACCTATCTGAAGTAACACTATTATTATGCATTCATAGAAGTCCCCCCAAACACATTTGGTTATGCATGAAATAAATTTTAGCAAACATTTTTGTGCATATTGAACAAATAAAATGTTACAAATAACATATATTCTATATAAACATTGTTATGTTTATATAGAAAACCAAACAGCTAGAATATAAAGTCTATATTCTAACTTTTTTCATATTATTTTCTTCTTTTTTTCTTATCTTAAGTGACTTCTGCTGTTAAGATCCAAATGTCAGAGAAACTCTGCATCAGTACACAGACCTGTTATGCAAAATACTTTATTTTCTGAACAGCTACCTCATGTCTTGTTTTAGTTTTTGACTTTCATTTTAATAATTTAAACATGGATTCCTGTTACATATACATGGTGTAGAACACTTACAAATTCTTGTACTTGTTGATATATAATGAATAGCTGAGATTTGATGCATATATTGAGATAATATGTTAAAAATACTTGTAAACTTCTCTGAAGCTCATGGTTATGTGAGTCATAAAAATCATATATTCATATACTTTCAGTCCCTGTGTGATTCAAATAGATTTATTTATGTGTTCAAGGGCAGTATATTATAGACTTTTTGTTGAACTTGAGGAGACCGAAAGACTAAGCAATCAATAAAGACTGATTAACAGGAGTGACAGCAATCTAGGCAAAGGTAATCCTCTGAAATCCTTTTAGGCTTTTGAGATACATGGGGCCAGCCCTGCAAGCAAAATTTTGATCTTCACAATTTTGTTCTCTCTCCTTTTGTAGAATGGCACTGCATTAGTTCGTAGTTTAGGACTTTTTGGAATTTTTCAAATCCCTGATTTGAGTTTTAAATTTATCAAAAATAATGACAGGTTTAAGAGTTTTTATATATTATGTGTTATATATACACAAATGTATTTCTGCTAAGCTATGCCTTTAAACTGAACTTTTTTTTTTTTTTTTTTAACTTCCATTTTAAAAATGAATTGACGTGTGTTTCTGAGAACAATGAAGGAGGGCAGAGCTATCCAAAACTGAAAAGAATTCTTGTAGTTTATAATAAGTGTCAGCTGTATTTTTGCTCCCAGTGCTGGGATGCAAATCCCTCTGGGCCTCAAACACAGGCTTAGGAGTACTCAGGAATGTGAGGGCTGAATTAAAACCTTCAGAGAAACTAAAATACATAAATCCACACAGACATGAAGTAGAAATATAAGTTTAGTTTAAAATAAGTAGAGAATATTTTAAGTGCCTTAAGCAAATAAAGACCCTGTATTAGTAAGAAAAGCCCTAAAGCCTAGTTTAAAGTTCAGTAGCATTACCTTTTACAAAGTTAACTAAGTCCTAGGCATAATGAAAACAATGTGGCATTGTTAGCATTCCTAGACAGAACAGATAGAACTATGTACAATTTGCATAAGAAATTACAACCACTTTGTAGATAGGATAGCTCCAAGACGACAGTAGTAGAATTGTGTTTGTGGCTGATTGGGTAAAAAAAAAGATAAAAATGCACTGCTTTGAGAATGCTAGAGATCATGGATGGATGCTGCTGCTGCTGCTGCTGCTGCTAAGGTGCTTCAGCTTGGGACATGGAGAATTTATGCCAAACATCTTTCCATAATAGCATAAACTGTTATACTTTGACCTCTGCCTTCATGAGGCTGATCTAGCCATGCAATAAAAAACTTTTACAACAACCCAGCCTCTTTCATGTTCTATGAAGATCCCCTCAGCTCGACAACCCAGTTTTATGGTTTACAATAAGAAAAGAAAGTGAGAACATCTCACTTTTCATCAGAAGTCTTGAAATTTAAAGAATTCATTATGAAATGTGGAGTTCTATGTTCTTCCATTCAGATTTCTACCCTGGTGGCAGTGTCTGCTTTCAGCTGCTGAAGACAGATCTGATACTTTTTTTTTTTTTCTTTTTCCTTTCCAGACATACATGTTTTTATAGTCACAGCAAGAAAGAGAAAGGACACAGCCAATTTATTTTTCCTGGCTGCATACTATCATCATGCAATGTAACTGAAGTTGTATATGTAAAATACAGAGTCCGATTTTCCAGTAGCTTAAAAAAGGCTTTGTGAACAATGCAGAGCATGTTTCTTAATTATGCTCCCAGGGAGTGAAAAAATTCAAAGGAGGACTGAGGTTTTGAAGAAGGAATATTTTTATTTCTGGCCTCTATCATGAAAAGCTTTTTTTTTTTTCCCTCCCCCTAAATTTACATTATTTACCAGAGCTGCAGGGCATCAATAACTTATACGTTGGCAAATTATTCAACATTTGATCATCTATTTCTTTTGCTTTGGCAGAACTTTTCATCTATCTAAGCTGTGTAAAGTGACTTTGAAAACATGTAATTGTAATGGCTATTGGAGCAAAGGGAAAGCTGCTTGTTTTGTCTTTCTTGTCTTTAGGTGTACTTTCAGTATATTTGATGTAAAGTAAGGCATTTTATTGGGGTAATTGTATCTTGTTATAAATATGCACACCTTTGTCTTTCTGGGAGCAGGAAATACTTTTTGACTGTAAGCATTCATTTTCCATAGGATAAACTAGATAGCTAGTGTAAATAATAATAACAGAAGAGGCAAAGTAGCTTTTACTACAATTAGTAAAAGCTACTTTGCCTCTTCTGTTATTATTATTTAATATTTCAATTTTGTAATACAATAAAAATGGCTTTTCCCTGCTTGAGGAGAGGATAATTTAGCTGGATTCGTTAAATTTATATATTAAGGACAGATAAATATCCTGCTCCTGGGTCTTGGACATGAACTTTTGCAGTGTGTTCTGAGAAAAGTCTATTATGTGCTGTCTAGTTTTTGGAACTGCAGTGGACAAAGCTCATGGTGAAGCAGTTTGACATTTCCTAGGAAACTCCCAAAATGAGCAAACAGTGAGTCAGCCTCATCAAGAATGCAGTCAAGGGGTGTCCCCATGTATAACAGTCAGGGAAGTTGAAGTTACTCTGAAAGCAGGCACATATGAAACTATTGGAAAATGCTGACATACATTTTTGCTGAGGTATGTGTTCATTCCTCATTCAGATATTAATGTCCTTGAGGAATTCAGGAATCTTTAAAGACATTGTCTTCCATCAGTTGGTTTTCTGGGTACTCCCTGGAAAAAATATAGGTGATTCGACTGAATGGCAAATTTCAGGCACATTTGAGCTCTCCCTCAGACACACAGACATTAAAATATGTTATATGACCAAGTATTTTTTCCTTCAATTGCAGATGTATTCCTACAGATAGTCGGCTACTATATTTTCAGTCAATATTTTATCTACTTTAAAAATATTGTCAAAAAAAGAGATACTTTGTCTTTCCATTTTCAGATGGGAATGATCTTTTCACTATGTTGCTTTCATAGAATGGTTGAGGCTGGAAAGGCTGTCTGGAGGTTATCTGGTCCAACCTCCCTGCTATAGCAGGGTCATCTAGAGGAAGTTGACCAAGGCAACGTCCAGACATTTTCTTTTTGAATATTTGATATGTAAGAGAAGGAAATTACTTGAATCTCTGTCTCTATTTTTAAAATTTATTTTAATGCTATTATTATTATATTATTATAACAGTACAATATTATTATAACATCTTTTTCTCTACAAGGATATTATTTGCATAAAGAGATTTCACCTCTGAAAGATCAAATATCTCATGACAATTGAGTTTGTAGTCTGAGTCCATGGTTATCAAATAAAGAACTGAAAATTATTGTTTCTCTGCATAGAAAGCAAAAAGCTAATTATATATAAGCCATTAATATTAAGGAAAAAGATGCTGCATTTCATATCTCTGGAACACATTTATTCTTTCATTGGAACTCTACAGTGGTATTTGTTCTTTCACTGAACAGTGAATTAACCAGTGTTGCACATGTATCAGTTTAGTAGTCTCAGGAATAGTTTCACAGTGATAGTTTCATGAGGTTCCTGTCTAATATAAGTAAGTATTTCTTGACCTTTCCTACTAATGATGCAGGAATATACAATGGATAGCACTATAAAACAGCCTGCATTTTAAAGCCACACAGGAACCACTGTTCATATTTAAAATGATGAGTGATGGGCTTTTTACCTCTTCCTCTGAGGATCATAAATTGGGAGTGGCTTAGAAGAAGTCATTCAAACTTCATTAACATAAAATGAATAGAAATCAACTGACCTTATTGGAAAACTGTACAAATAACAGTTTGCGGTTCATTATGAGCTTCAAAAAAATTATGTCAACTAAAATTCATGCTTGTCTGGGGGAAGAAGATACCTCTCCAAACTGAAAATCTGAAGTTAATGTTTGATTCAAAATGTTCCTTTTGACTTCGTGGGAAAACAGCGCTGCTGAGTCTTTGTAAAAAGAAAGGAAATTAAATGTAGTTTCACCAATTTGTTAATTGATGGGAAAGCCACAAGCGCTTTTGCATATCTCATTTCAAATTATCATTCTCACTGGAAATATTTTTGCATTTATTTTTACAATAAAGAATGTAAACCCTTGTAAATGTGTGGCCTGCTGATATAATTTAATTTTTTCTGGATTGTGGTGGTGCGAGAATGTTTTATTAGATTTTTATAAGAAGTTTATGTTATGGTTCATTTCACTGTATCCCCAATTCTGTAACCCTTTTGTGTGTTCTGTATAATAAGGTGTTTTGTGTCAGTCTTCCCACCCCCCACCTGACTTGTAACATCCCCTCTGCCCCCCCTTGCTCTGGGGCAGCCTGTCTATCACTCCAGAGGTCCCTCCCGGATTGCAAAATCTCAGGGAGAGGGCTTCAGGTGATAGGTCCCCTGGGGGGAATTCCTTTAGCTCTGGATTTTAGTGGTCCAGGGCTTGGGGGTGGGCACACCTTGTTACCCCCTCAGTCCCCTGATTTGTTGTCTTGTTGTCACCTCCCCCCCCTCCCCTGAACCCCTCCCTGGCTTATAAGGTGGAGGAGGGAGATTTTCGCTCTCTCTTGCTTGCTGGCCCCCCTGGCCTGAGGTTTGGACCAGCTGTGGACTTCCCACAGCTGGGCCTGAATAAACATCTTTTAACCTGCTAAGCTGAGAGCCAATCTTTTCTTCTGCTGCCGTTGCTGTCATGACACTATTTGGTCCAGCTGCTGCTGAGAAGCCGATCAGCAGGTAAAGATAACCTGCATGCCCATCCGCACTGGGAACATCTGTGGCTGAGCAGACCCGAGCTAGCCGGAGGTCATCTCCTGCCCGGAGCGGGGACGGAACCAGCCACAGAGAGTGGTGCCCAACATGGGGCTCGAACCCACGACCCTGAAATTAAGAGTCTCATGCTCTACCGACTGAGCTAGCCGGGCGTCAGCGCCTGCCCAGTGCGGGGACAGAACCAGACACACTGGATGTTTTGATTGGACCTCTTAGTCTTTATGCCTTCAGAGGTCCTTGCACTTGAAGGGATAAATTAAAACCTATGCAAAGAAAGGAATTGAATTAAGATTTTTTTTTTAATAAAATATATTTAGAACAAGACAAATGTTAATTTATCTAGATGCATTATTTCCCAAATAAATATATTTGACTTAAGTTTATTCTATTTCAGCTGAGATTAAAATTGGGACCTATGCCACAAAATGTTAATGTTTTTAGCATAAATTTAATTAATAGTATTTTTTATCAGCCCAGTCAATAATTTTTTCAATATTCTCTTCTGATCTCCTTGTTAGATACAAATTGTTGTGGGTTTGTGTTTGTTGGTTGTTTTCTTTTAAAACGGGTTATATGCTGGATCAATGTTTTGAATTCTCTTCCTTTACTCACGCCATTTACATAGTTCAGATAGACTTACTTTCTTTTTGTATTTCTCATACTTAATGAGACTAAGT
This sequence comes from Hirundo rustica, assembly GCF_015227805.2. Lineage (NCBI taxonomy): Eukaryota > Metazoa > Chordata > Aves > Passeriformes > Hirundinidae > Hirundo > Hirundo rustica. Next base: position 17,975,637 of record NC_053453.1, on the reverse strand, counting down.
AAATTACTTGGTAACCTTTACTTACTTTTTCCTGTCACAGGAATATGATACATAAATACATTAATATTTCCTTTCTGTGTCTTTTATTCTTTCTGTTTCCAGGAGTTTGACATTTTTAAATCTTCATATTCTATAATCTAGTTGTCTCTAAACTGTGATCAGTATTTATGATTTTACTTTGTGATTCCCATAATGCAGATGTTTTCATTAGTACAACCTTGGAAGTGTCATAATACCTTTTGAAAACAACCTTCATAACATTTTTTACTGTTTTACTTTGAAAAATTCTGAGTTTAATTATAGAAGTTATACTGTCAAGGTAAATTTAGAAACACTATACAGAATTATAAAAATAAAGTAAATAAAATAAAAGTTTCTTTATGATAACTCTGGTCATACAGGCTTTTTATAAGGCATTACATTGTTGGGATATATACAAGCAAATATAATTTGCTTTGTTGGGAAATGCACAAGCAAAACAATAGTAACAGAAGTTCCTCTTCATAATCTTTCACATCCTTAAGTGCATATCAGAGCAATGTTTTTACTCTATTTACAGAAGGTAACTGTATAAAAACGTGGGGATCTTCTAGATATTTAATCTCAGACTTTAAATTCTTGTTTGCCCAGAGTATTTGACCTAATAAGGAGTTACTAATAGCTCTGCCTTTACCTTCCTATAATGAGTGATTCTACTGGAAGCAAGTGACTTCGAAATTGACATTGTGTGAAAATTACTTTTAAACTGACATTGTGTGCACAGTTCTGTTTTCTGTGCATAATGACTTCTATAAGAACAAGACTGATATGTTTAACCCTTAGGTATTCCATGCAAACTACATCAGAGTGCTGTAATAAAAATATTTTAGCACAGTCTTAAAGTCTGATTCAGATTTTTAGTACATCCTTTAGACTCCAGTCTCCTGGGTTAATAATAACTGTAGCAAATTATGGGATATTCCAATTGTAAAATGGTACAATATTGATGTATATAATAATTTTGATTCTGATATTTATTAATCATCAGTATCTAAAGTAAATAAATATCTTTGGGAAAAAAAAGAAGGAAACTGATTCATCAACATGGAGTTCTGAGCATTTTAATACTATTTTTATCTATTTTATCCATTTTAATGCTATCTATTTGGAATATCCCTTTTATGATTGGATGTGCTTGATGAACATATCCATATAATACATACACATCTATCAAAGTCAGAGCATGGACACTAAAACAAGGATGGAAAGAGTAAATTTTTGAGAACTTTCAGCTGGAGTCCCACTAATATTGCAGTACTCTGTGTCTCTCAAATCCATTTTATCTGCCCCATTGTTATAGGGAGGAAGGCATAACTGTCACTCAATACATTTATTCAGATAAAACTTTCTCCTTACTATCACTTTTGTATCAACATATCATACAAATTGTGAACCTCAAATGTGTTGACATGTTAACTTCTTCAGCATTAAAACTGGTAATAAAATTTTCTCATGATTCAAATTATACCACTGCTGGTGGTGTACTGGAACGTATCAAAGAAGGAAAGCAGTTTAATCATAAAGAAATCCAAATTCTATTTTTGTACTCCTCAGCTGATATTTAATAAACATTTGGTGGCTTCTGATAGAATAGAGGCAAAAATCCCATCCAGCTTTTATCCACACTGTGGTACTTAGCCAGTAACAAAAATATGAAGGTGTTAGTAAGTACATCTCTCTAAAATGTAGTATCAATTTAAGAAATAAAAATCATGTTCATACTTCAGTATTTCTTTGACCCTCCCAAAAGAAAGAACCCTCTCTACATGCCAGAAGATATTAATTTTTTTATTATTATTATTCAAATCAAAAATAGACTTGAAAAGAGATCAGTTCAGAAAAATGTATTCTTATCATTAAATAAAGGAATGATTTTTGTGGAAAAGCATTTTTGGCTGAAAAAATCTTTGTGGCTATCACTGTTTCTGCATTGCTCTGGACTCGCAAATGGATGTGTTTCAAAGGAAGAGTCTGCTTAGCCTGTCTGAATTTCCTTCTGGAGAGATCGCTCTCACACACTGTCTTCAGAGAGAGTTCAGGGAAATTAGTCTCCAAGATAAGTAAGCCATTCTGAATATTCCATGAGGCATTCTTGAAAATGTTATCTTATGACTTTAATGGACTTTATATTTTCTTCGCATAGACACCATAGTAATCTTTTGAAATTGTGTTGCGATATGTAATCCTTTAGTGAGGATTTTTTGTGTGTGTTGTATGTTCATAGCAGCTTCTACACCTAAATTTATTTACTACTTCTTTAGCCTGTTTTACGTTTTTCCTTATTCCAGAGAAATCATTACAAAATCTGGAGACTTCTAATACATTGAATGGTTTTTAAAAACCATTTTCCTGTTTTTCTAATATTTTCAAATAACTGGATTTTATAAAAATTCGTAATTTTCTTCTCTAGAATCTCTGTAACAGCGCTTTCAAGTACAATGTTCTTTGCTAATGTGGTGTTATGAAGTTAGAATTATGGCTGAACTTTAATGATGAATATAACATTTTCCTAACCCAGTGATGATCCTCAAACTCTATTCAGCTGGCTGTTCTGTATCTGGCAATGGCAAAAGCAGTCACAAAGTCTCTGAAAAACACACTTTAGTAGAGGAGTGATAATGAATGACAAGAGTCTTCTGAGATCATATTTACAGGGAAAGCCCTGTCTTAAGGCATTGCTGGTAATGTTTTTATTCTGTGCTTAGAAGCTTCTTACTCTGCTGTCACATCTGAAATATTATTTTTCTTCCACAGTAGTGCTATAGCTGTATATTAATTATTTACAAAATTGAATAAGTCTAAGGGGTGAGGCTTTACTAATCTCTGTTGGTAATGCACTTTTGTAAGTGTTTTCCTTTCATTCATTAGAAATATCCAGGATCAATTAGTAGCTGGTGATTTTTAGTTACTGTAAAAAAATTCAGGTTCCTTTGTTTGGGAAAAATTTGATCTGCCTTGAAATATTCCTTTCTACTTGTTCTCAAGACTGTGTTGAATTGACTTTTCCAGTGAATGTTCCTTAGCTCGTGACATAATCTGCTTTTGATAACATGACGGGTTGAAATATTTGTTCCTTAAGAACACAATTACTAGGGGTGTCAGAAAAAAAAAACCTAAAAACCCTTTATGCTCTACTCTTCCTTTTGTTTTTCTGACACAAAATGTAGATTAAAATGAATAAAATGAAAATTATTTTTTTACTTTCTTTGCAATGGTTGCTTTTTATGGGAACACATAAATTTGTCAAAAATAGCCTAAAATTGGAAGTTTTTGGCAGAAAAACAAATGCCAATTGATTGTTTTAATGGATGTATATATTTTGAGGTATTTTGTCAGCAGTTACACACTCATTGAAGGATTCCCAGCCAGACATGTGTTCAAAGTATGCATTAGCTAGAGATTTTTACAGTGCATCCCAGCAGCTCACGGAGCAGAAAGATTGTAGCTCTCTACAGGAGATATAACTCGGTATTTTGAGTTCCATGCAGAGATGACATCTAGGAAGTCAGAGACATTGTATAGCTTGAAATTGCAAAGCTTCCACTGGATATCATTGTTCTAAAACCTTCAAAATCTTTTTCTATTACTGATTTTCTCAGTACCTCCTGCAGGTGAGCTTGTCTGGGATGATCTGGAAGAATCTATGAAATGAATGGTGTTTCCTTAATGTCTAGTAATTTCCAGTATAGAGCTTCCTGCTTTGCAACTGAAGCTGTTCTTGACCCTTAATTCTGAAGAAATAAAATACAGATAGGCACAATCATGAATATTGAAACAATTTGCAAGTGTGTTTAACAATTTATGGTACTTTCATAATGTTGGAGTCCAGGGCATTCCTTTGGTTGCCCTGGAGGGTCAGGGACCTGGGCAGGGGGGTCTGGGACCCCAGCCCAGAGTCCAGAGCTCAGAGAGACACTGGATTTGATTTCAGTCCATGGGAGAGGCTTCTTGCACTGCAGGAAGCATTGCAGGCCACAAGAATGTAAAAATAGTAGTTTAGTATATCACAGGGTGAAAAAACAGTGAGTTTGGGATTCTTGGCATTGAAGTGAATGGGGCAAGATGGAGAATTTAGGGCGTTGTCCCTTTCTTCTTCCTTCTTGTTCCCTCACTCCATTTCTGCAGTGACATTGGCACAAAGTAGTTAGTGAGGATTGGGTCAGAGTAAAGATGACCTTTTTAGTAATAGTGATAGACATTGGTAATAAATAGTAAATAAAGAATACGTAGCAATTAGTATAAAAGATAAAGACAGCCCAGAGACGGGGGGAGTCACCAGATGTCCGAGCCGTGGCAAACATCTTTTGGACACTGAGAAAATTGTAAGATAAGAACTAATAAACGAAGCATGTAACCTTGAAGACTCCGTCTTTTCCTGCGTTTGGCACAGAGCTTTGCAGAGGGCCAGAACTCTAAAATGCTGGGGAATTTAAGCTCCTGAAAAGGAGCCCCCGACAACTGGCGTCCCTGGGATGGGCAGAAACAACTGCCGTCCCCCAGATGGGACAGAAACAACTGGCACCCCAGGTGAGACAGAAACATCATAAAGTCTTTTTTTATTAAGTTTACCTCTCATGCTAGCACATGTATATAATTAATTACAACTATTAGTCTTGAATTGTTTAGGCTTTTGCATTAAGTCTGTAAACTATACACTCTTTGGGTGGAATTCAAGAAAAAATAGCAATATTTCTATTTGCCCCTTGTTGTGCAGTGTTACCCATTTGTTATCGCATTCCTAGTTTTCACTTATTTAAAACACATACTTATGTGTCTACAGGTTTAGAAATGGTAATTCTCAGTATGTGGGAAAAAAATTTGCTTGAATAAGATGAGTATCTTCCAAAGGACTTGACAGACAGCTATTCTGGGTCAAATATAGTTGGTACTTACCTTCAGAGCAGACACAGAGTGCCAAAAGAGTGATCTAAAAGGGTGGCACTGAAAAATCCAGTTAATAGTGATAGAAGTCTAAACCTTTCTGTTGCAGCCCCAACAAATGTGAGAATTCATTGTTAACAGGGAAAATGAAAAATTAAAGTGATCCATTCTTTTAACTGTATTTTTTTCAGTCTCTTGTAATTCATCTGTGTTTTGTTTTTTTTAAAGAGGTTATTTAATTTAAGGTTATTTCATATATTCCTGTCAATGATGGCATTAGACGACTAATCCTATCAAAGTTTTTCTTTATATTTAAAGCCAGTTTTCTGCATGTGATGGATAAACACACGAGCATTCATATATCTCATGATATATAGTGATATATAAATATTTGGAATCCAAATGAAAAGTGTCACAGTGTCCAATTCGCGCTGACCCGCGCGACCACAGGCTAGCTCAGGGTCTCACTGTGGCAACGTGGTAAATTTAGAGCGGCGGACAAAGCGCGCCGCTTCCTCTCTGTGGGAACTTGGATCCCACCGTCAGCGACGGGCACGTTGATGACGTAAGTGACCTCGGCAACTGAATGAAAGGCGGACTCTCCCGAGCAGGATGTAACGTAGGTTTATTGAGACAGAGGGAGCGCGGGGCTCTGCGCTCTGCACCGGCTGCCCAGGAGAGACCCTGAGGCCAGGCGCGCGGCAGTTTTTTAAGGGGGGGTGGAAACGGGGGTGGCGACAACCGGTCAGCCAGTCACAGGAATTGGGGGGTTAACCGGGGGTGTGAACCATGGAACTGGGGACCAACCACAAAATGATGGGAGGGGGTCTCCCGGGCCCCAGCCTATCACTCGACACCCCTCCCGGAGTTTTCTAGAAGCCAGGGAAGGGTCTCCGAGTGACAGACAGAGCGACCACGAGGAGAGAGGGGGGATTGACAGCGACAGGTGCAGGGAAGGAATGAATGACAGAAAACGTCTGGTTTTACAGTAGACAAAACAACCAATGCAGAAGGGAAAACCAATGCAGAACACAGGGGTATACAGTGGACTCAACCATTATAAAATAACTTTAAAATCTTACAAAAATAACTTAATAGCTTAATAAAAACAGTTCTCACACCACCACAGAAAAGTTACAAATGATCATCTACATACAGCTATATATGTAAATTTAGAGAAATTTTTTTTTGTCAAGTAATGTGGGTTTGGAAACAGGATGAAGATGTTGATTGCACCAAAGGTCACATATGGCACATGCATGATACAGAAAATGCAGTAAAACTGCAAAATATTTAGACTACTAGAAAAGGCTAATGAGAGTGTGAGCCTGAGAACTCATTTCCACTTTTCCACTTTGACATGGACTACTTGTCAAAGCCATAAACAGTTCTTGATAGCCAAAGTAACACTAAAGTTAAAATTCTTTAAAAAAGCTGAATTTGCATACAAAATAAATAACTGACATTTACTGAAAGTATCTTCTCAGGCATCTCATATTTGTTCTCATGCCATGCTACCTGTAATAATAGGAAAAAACCCCTGTGCATTATATTTGGATTTCACATGGGATCCCCAGTTTTCAAATACCTTGTTTTCAATAGAACCGACTAAAAAATCTAAAATAAACACATCACAAAGCAAAAATCTTTGAAAAAAAAAATTTTATAATAATTTTGTATTATAGAACAAAAAGAAACGCATGAAGCTTACCAATATTGATTACACTAATATACAAAGGGGACACATCCTTTTTCAATCTTTTAGCCTTTCTAAAACACAACAGCTATAATGAAATTAATCTAGACTGTAGATACAGAATAGCTTTGTATGTGGTAGATCAGATCATTAGCTGGAGAAAATGTTAAACTTTTAATTGATTTCTGTAGCCCCAAAGCAGATGCACTTGTAGCAGATCTAAATATTCCCTCCTAACAAAAAAATCCTGTCCTTAATTTTAAGTATCTCTTGTGATAAATAATTTCAAAACTATTAAATGAGAGAAACATTTCCAGATATCCAAGGGAACAGACTATCTCTTCTTCTCAACAGAAGGTTCGGGGCTGAATAAGTAGTACTGATCTCTTTCAGTGATGGATCTGACAGAAACACAAATATTGGTGATCAGCTGACACCTTCTAGGTGTGAGCTAAGAAAAGACAGAACTATGGTCTTGTCTGTTTGTTTTTTGGGTTTTTTTTTGGTTGGTTGGTTGGTCGGTTTCTGTTTGGTTTTTTGTTTGTTTATTTCCCAAATTATAAGGTTAAATTCTAGATGAAAATTTGCGTTCTTTTAGGGAGAGGGGGCTTTAATGTTCTTCAAGAATGTTAGCAGTTCTTGTCAGTCCGAGGGATTCCTGCATTTACTAACAGAATAGTCAACAAAGTGAATTGAATAGTCCTGAGGACTGATTTAGATGTTGCCTACTGTTCAGCATAATTGATATAAAAATTGCATTTGTGCAGTGGCATTAAATTTCCAAAACCTACCTTTTCCCGTGTTTCCATTTTTATATATTCTCGAAGAAAAACAAAACTAGAAACACCGAGTCAGTTACCTGAGCATGTCTTTCCCTTCTTCTTATGAGATCAGAGGAAAACTGAGTCAGGTAAAATATTATGGACTGAATTCTGTTACACTGTCAATAAAATGAGCACCATCTTGCATTTCCCAGCAGTGTAAGTGACCAAAGGTTTCACTTAACATAAAAAATCTAACTAGTTTTCATTCAGATGCTTCACTAACAGTAGCAGGGTGTTGCACATATTGAAAAGGCAATCTCATTTTCTTCCAAGAGGTTTATTTATAGTGGATACATATCTTTAGTACATATTCTAAATAGGTAGTAACAAGCAAGTTGCATTTGCATTATAGTATAATATGGATATTTTATAAATGTCAAAATATATTGCTTCTTTACAGTATATGATATGTTAAATTACTTTGAAATACGAGCTATTTTTTTTTGGTTGTTTAAAATTTGGGTGTAGTCTTTCCATCATGTGCTGTGCATAGGTGGTGAACTCTAAACATATTTAGGAAAATTATTACTCTTTTTAATCACAAGTATAATTAAGTAGTGCTCAATTAAAAAAATATTAAAAATTGCATTTGGTTTGTGTGTCAAGGTTGTGGTATGAGGGAGCTACAAGGGTGGCTTCTCTGAGATGCTGCCAGAAGCTTCCCTTTGTCCAATGCCACCTGGTTCCAAGATGGACTCAGTGCTGGCCAGGGTCAAGCCCATCACAGATGGTGGTAGTGCCTCTGGGACAACAAAATTAAGCAAGAAAATTATTATCCAGAAGTAATTGCAGGCAGTCAAGAGAGGAGTAAGAATATGAAAGAGCCATCCCTGCAGACACCCAGCTCAGTGAAGAAGGCCAGGGAGGAGGTGTTCCAGGCCCTGGAGCAGATTCCCCTGTAGCCCATGGTGAAGAGCATGATGAGTCGGGCTGTGGCCCTTTTTCCCATGAATGCCCACAGTGGCGCAGTGTCTTGGTTTAGGAATCGTATTCCCAATGCAGTGTCCTAGCTGAAACCCCAGACCACAGTGCACTTCACTCTCCATCATAGGGACTGCAGAGTTTGGAATAACAAGCTTAATAATTAAGTCTTTTTCCTTAAATGAGTATGTAACTTCTAAACCAAAAGAGCCACCTTCATCTTCCTGTCAGCTCCAAGCTTTGTGTATGAAAATCCACTAGCAATGGATATGGTGGCTCCACTAACGTTGGAAAACCACTGGAGCCTGAGTAGAATAGACTCCAAATGTATGATTTCTTTTGTTAAAGTCAGTTGACGGGAATAATTTACCTCCTTCCGACACTTACTTGCAATCTATTTCCCAATACGATGACACATGATTTTGACAGCCTGTTAGACTTTATAGTGCTTGGAAACTATCAGTGTTGAACAACTGACATTGGCTTACTGTGAGATGGAAACAGAGCAGAAGTCAATGAAGATTATACAGTTTGATTGTTTGGTAAATGAAGATCCATGAGAAGTGAAAATCATATAATCTTTATTGGCAGGCTAGTGTTACTTTAAAATGTGACATGAAGAGTAGAAAAAGCATGGAAAAACATCTGTGTTATCAAGAACAAGACCAGAGCATAAACAATTCCTCTGATTTAATTAGTGACCTTGTAAAATATAGATGGCTAATATTAATCTGTACTTTAGGTTTTATTTCCTTTCTTTGCATCATATAAGAGCTGACAGGTCAGTTTTAGACACAAGTTGTTGAACATTTAATAAGTGCTATCATAGTTGATTTTCCCCATATCCAAAAGTACCTATACTTGCACTATACTAAAAGAAAAATCACATTAAAAGAAGAAATATAATGGACATTTTTACAACCTGAGAATTTTCTGGGAGAGTAAAAAAGCTAAAGGGGAAATGCTAACTGCTTTTTATTTTGGGAAATTATGGGAAAATTTCATGTAATGAACATTTGCTGTATAAAAAGCAGTTTTACATTAACTTACTCTGTTTCATTATTGCATAAGGGAATATATAGATTTAATGGGATATGATAAAGAAATGCTCTCAAGTCACTCTTCTAACAGTACCATGAAGAAACATTAGAAACATTAATATTTAGTTCTTCTGAGAATAAGTTCCCTTCAAACTATATACATTTAGGCTCAGAAGAGATAAACTGGTATTCTCATACAGAGCGAGACTCAGCAAAATTTCTTTGTGTTAACAAAGTCGATGATGTTAATGTACTTAGAAGAATGAAGCTTACTCGGTCACACTGCTCAAGGGAGAAAGTGAATACATGTGCATGTCGATATGTGACAGACATCTCTGAAAGTCTCTTCTTACAGGCATAATTTAGGATTTGCTCTTATCCAGTTTTCCTCTGAAAGCAAATTTCAGTTTACCACTTGAAGTGAACTGATTTATGAGTTACCAGAGTCTGAGTTTTTAAAGTTATTAATTTAACTTTTATTAAGTACTCATAGAATTCAAAAAAAGAAATAATATCATGTGACCATGCATAATATCATTTTTCATTTCAAGGAGGGAGGCATTTTTTAAAAAAGAAACCCAACCTGCAAATATCTGCTTTTTGACGACATAAATGAATATATATATATTAGCTGTTATTATTGATAGTCATATATACAGTATGGAGGCATCTTAAGCTATACCTTATAAATGCTGAATACTCTCAAGCATACTGAAACTAGCACAAATTCTATTATTAGAGACCTCACAAAGCACTATCCTTCTAGCTACTTTGGTCTCATGCTGTGCTTCTACTGTGTTTTACATACCATATAGACTAAAGACTTTCATTGAAATTCAATGCTTATAGTCCAGTTTATTTAAACTCGTAAGTAAGGAAATGTTGATTTTCCGTCAGAGATAGTCCTCCTGAAATTACACATCTTGATTCAATATTTATGTATTTACCTACCTGAAATATGTTTAGACTTTTCTTTATTTGCTTAACTAAAACTATTTGTATTTTTTTATTTAATAACAACCCCAAGCAAACAAAAAAGCAACCAAAAGATTTTTAGTATCTAATAGATATGGATTTTTTTACCTGTATGTCATTTGTTCAGATAGATCTTGAGTAATACTGACTGGATGTTGTTACAGGGGCAAGGTAGCTGAGTGAATTTGTGTCATTGCAGCTGTCAAGGATATATATTCATATTCCAAAAATTCTTGTCCATGCCCATATAAACAGAATGTTCTTGTAGCTAAACACCTTGTTAACTTATTAAGCATATAAAGTCACTTTTTTGTGTCCTTAGCCTTTTAGGATTTTTTTTTCACTTTGTGAGAATGAGATGCAGCTTTAAAGGAGATCAACCATTGAGTTTTACTCATCAAAACTGTTAATTTTTACTGTTGTCACTGTTTGCCTCTGCATCTGTAGGAGCAGTGCAAAGGTGCTACTGGCCACCTCTCTCTGAAGGGCATTCATGAGTCCTAGTAGAACAACTTGTTCAGTACCATCCAGTTTCCATATTTGCCTGTTATCTATGATTATATGAATAAATAGTGTGCTGTCTCCTGAACTGCTGGTATGATTTCTAAGAACAATAGCAAGTCTGATAGAAGGGCATATTTAAATGTTAGGAGGGGTGTATCTTAGGAAAACAGTAGAGACTGTCCTACAGAAATACAGACTGGCCAAGAGAAATGGCGTACAGATATACTTGTTAGGTCTGACAATATCTGGAATGATCCTGTGTAGGCCACACTGATTATTCTAGAGTAGACATCTGCATCAGTGTTTTGTAATATGACTGTGCAAATCCTTTAATTACTGCTTTTTGCAAGAATGCCATATGTTAACGCTTGGTCTCATGCTACTTCTTCCTTCTTCTTCCCAAATCTCAAACTCCTCTAGAAAAGCTAAGCTCCAGTAATTCTCATGGTAGAATTGCCATACAGCCTTTAAACTGTAATCCCAGAAGAATGTATGGCTCAAAACTGATGGAAAGCTGCCACTGTCAAAACAGGTCTGACTGGAAGCATCCAATAAGAATACTTCCTCCAACTTTCTACTTGTACTGCTGGATATTGAATTTTCTTTGTGATAAATTTTGGTTATGAAGAATCAACATTGTTCAGTATAAAAAAGACAAGTAGAGATATTCTATCAATAAATTTCTAAAATTCTGGGATGCGCTTATCCTGCTTTTCCCTGTAATGCTACCGTGGAGAAACAAAGGTTTGATTAACAAATGCTTTATTTAGAACTTAAATGGGTACTTCTGTACCTATCATCAGAGGGGGTACCTTTCATAGTTCTTAAATCTTTATTAACAGCAAACCAAGGTATCCATGGGATCATAGTAGACAGAGGTAGGGGTTGCCATATAGCTTGAAATTATTTCCATAAAAATTCTATGCTGATTCAGACATCTATCCTTCAGATACATTTTAAAAAAAACATAATATAATGTAGAGTTTTACATGGAAATTTCAAACAATAGTTTTTATCAGACAGTAAACTGGAAATGGTACAAAGAAGAGGGCTCAGATGTACTGAGTGTGTCTTGCTGTGAAAACTATATGTCTTTCAAATGTAATATTACACACAAACCAGTGTTATAATCTAGAAAAAAGGTAGCACAGACACGTGGGAGGAAAGGGTGTAATTTCTTTGACAGTAGTAAACAAAATAAATTTGAAGAAAACAGCATTTGGGTGAGTCTCATAAGACCTTGGCATTTCACATCAAGTCCATGATGACCAGACATATATCCACAGCTGAAAATTGTTCTGGACTCTGTCAGATCTTTCAGCATCGCCTTCACATCTTTGATTTGTAAGCCAAATTTTATTATTTCTCTTTTTCCATACTCCTTCAAAAAAGAAGTAGAGAATGTGAAACAGTGGTTATTCTAACTGAAAACATCCAAACTTTTTAAAAGTAATATCCAGCTTTCTTGTTATGACATGGGATGAGTTCTTAATCTTGTGACTATGATTAAAATTATAGAACAGGATATAGCAAGACATGAAAGTGATCACTACATTCAGAAGAGTAGAGGTTTGAGACATTCTCCAGAAAAGCCAACTTCAGTTTCCTTCTGTGAGTGCTACCTGCTTTGGCCATGGATTGGCATGCCACAGGATAGGAGAGTTTCTGCTCCTCAGGAATACCTTCTAGAACAAGTAGAATCCCATTGCTCCCAGAAAGCACATTCTCAGGACACTGACATCCCTTACCTTGGCAGTTGTGTCATTAATTCAAACTCTTACTTTGGAGGTGGTCTAACAAGTAATATTTGCCCTTGTAGATTTAACAGCTGAGTAAAGAATCACATATATATGGACTAATGATGTGTTGAGACTACTTTTTACTGACAGCACACATTATGTCCTTCAGTAAGGTGGAGTTCACAGGTCTTTGCGTCCATAGCCACATCTCAATTATCAGTGATCTGTAATCTGATCAATGGCCTGTTACCCCCATATTTTAGCAGTCAACACTGTGATTTTTAATTAAAGTTAGCCATTTGTGTGAAATGATTTCTCTGTTCATTATCTTGACAATTTCATTACTGCATCAGGTAAAATAGAACATTTATAGCAAGAGGAAAATATATGAGCTACCGTAAGGTTCAAGGAGGTTCATCACTGCAGTTGGCTGAGGCTGTTATCATTAACATCAATGGAACAGGTCACAGTTCCTGGTATTCCACATGCCAGTTATCTCCTTTTAAATGAATTATACATGTATTCATTAAAATTCCCTAAGTACTATGAGAATATGAGCACTATGAACACATTTGCACCTTGCTTGCACATTCAGTATCGTGATATGCATGTGCAGTGGAGCTTAGAAGGATTTGACTATGAAAAGCTTTGTGTGCAAGATAATGCATCTAGGAGCTTTGTTGAGTGTTTCACATTCCATATGCAAAAATTGTGTGTGACTTTGACTTCACACCAGCTGAGAATTTAAGAATTCAACTTTGCTCTTTATTTTTTCAAAGTGTACTTCTATGTATTTCTTACAAATCCCAGAGGGTAAATTAGTGTATGCCCTGAGGAGCAGCCAAAACTTTTGTTCCTGTTTTGATCTGGGAGCTGATGGGAGGACAAACAAGAGGGGAGTACAGCAGAGGAGCAGTAGACACATCAAGATGACCATCTTCATGAAATATTATCTATATGTGATTGCATGTAACCCACCAAATGAAATTATCATCTGGGTCCTTTGGACAGGAATGCTTATTATTGTTCTGATGCCTAAAGATCAACAGCAGCAGAGCTTTTAAAGATGGTCACAGAGATGTTGAACATAAGGAAACACTGGCACAGGGCCTCTCTGTCATCTTTGGATGCCTCAAGACTGTTTTTGTTATGCACACTGGTCCAATGTCCAACTTTTACATATCTAGACTGTTGACAGAAGTCGTGCTTTGTAGTTCATCTGTCATTTTTCCTTAGGGTGAAAGGACAGAAAAAGGGCTGGAACTGGGGAGAGAAGGGAAGCATAGAGACAGAGTGGACTAGGTTTACCATCATTAGGAAAATTCTATTCTTTCCAGTAAAGATTCCAGCTTTTATTTTCCAGAGGACATACTAATAATTTCCTTAGCATTGGATGCTAATTTTATTTGCAATTATAATACGGTGGCAGAGCACAGATTTATTTTTTTTCCCCACTAGAAGCATCATCAAAATTATTCAGTGAGCAAATTTCTTGGGAGTGATGTTTAGTACTTTTAGGGCATTAGGAAGAGAAACACCTGTATTCAAGCACACATATTCCAGCTTACTTACTGTTACAGTGTGTTAATTTGGTTTATATTGTGTTTCATTTTTATATTGGGTTTCGTTATGTTTTTCTGTTGTATCCCCTGTTCCCCTTTGGAAACTGTATCATGTGGTTTGTGCCTGCTCAGCAGTGCCCATCCTCCCACACTGAAATGTAACCCAACTCTATTCCACTCCCACCTTATCCCTGATTGGACAGTGGCTTGTCCCTGCCTCTAGGCCCCTCGCCCCTCGGAAAAAGCCCTGGGATGGCCGGGGTCTTGGTCTCTCTGCTACCGGATGGGGACAGGGACAGGGACAGAGCTCGGTACTGAGCTCAGGCTGGCTGGGGCAGCACCCCAGAATAAAGCCGTGATTCTCCCCCCCGGACAGAGAGCAGACTCTGCGCCTTTTGCCATTGACAGCTGTCTGGGTCTCTCTAAAGAACCACCACAATTTACATTTCAAAGAGGTCCAGCATCTCTACACTGAGTTAATTTCATCTCCAATTATTTTGTTACAATGATTGGTTATAATGCTGTTTTGGGAGTTAAAGCACCTCAACATTCTGACTTTCTGGGTAAGTGTTCTTGTTACCTGCTGGTTGCACAGGAGATAGAGACTACATTGGCCATTGATTATGTAATAAAATGTTGTACTATTGGTGCTAATTAAACATGATATATATATAAATATATCAGTTCTGAGCTTGTTCCAGGTCTGTGTTTCTGTATCCAGACTGAGAATCAAAATGTGGAATACTGGTATCTGCATGTCCACACTTAGTTGTCTGCAAAGAACAGTTTATTATCTTTAGAGAATTCTTCAGACTGCAAACAGAGGAGTTCTCCCCACTCCTCACACATTTTGTTGCTATTCCAATAGGCTTCCTGAATTGTGGGTTTCTAGTCATTTTCTAACTGAAGAAACAAATTCCAAATAAAGCAAAATTTTGGATGTGTGGGATGTAGCCTGTTCCAAGAAACCATATATTTTAACAACTATTCTGTGCAGTTTTGTCATAAAAGCTGCACAGTGGAAGTGTCAACTGCATGAACTACAGCACACCTAAGTATTTCTGCTACTTCCCATTCTCTTGTGATGTTCTTTGATAGCCTTCCTGTTAAAACTCATGCATGTCATAGTAAATCTAAGCACTTGACAACAGTGATGCTGTGCCTGTGTGCTTCTGGTTATGATTGTAATTTTCTCACTCTTGTCTTGGGTTGTGTGCACTACCCATGTGACATTGCTTAAATGTTAATTCACTTTCCCTCATACAAGTATTGATTGGCATTTGTGACTGGCCTTTGCAAGGAGGTGATGTATCTCCAGAAACTCTTTTAGGTACCCTTTTGTGGGTACTTTAGATATCCTACAAATTCACAAACATTCTCATGTTTAGGAAAGTGAGTTAAATTCTCTCTAATTATAAGGTCTCTTTATCAGGAGACTTGTTCCTGTGTTCTTTTGTGTATGCAGCCTAGATCAATGAAACCCTGAACCTCGATGGGACATCCAAATTCCTCTTTTGATCAAGTAATTGGCAGTACTGCCATGAAATTACAGGGCGGTCCTTCCCTTTCACTTGTTCTCCTTAATACAGCATTTCCCTTCCGTGAGATTCAATATTTCACTTCCATACATTTCTACATTATTTGAGTGAAGAATTACTTTATTGAAGCACAGCTGATGATTTAAATTCACATTTTCTACTTTGGATTGTTTGGACTATATCTGCCTTTTGCCTTTCTCATCTATATATGTTGAAGTTTGTTATTCTGTTTGTATCTCAATTCTAACTTTTTTCAAAATTTAGAAATGTTTGCATACTGACAACCAGATTTTTTGTTTATATATTTATTTGTTTGCTTGTTTTGTTTGTTTGTTTTTTATCTCAGGAAAAATATCTGATTAATTTATTTGTTTGGGTTTACTGGGTAAGGTCAGTGTGACAGGAGTTTCAGTATTCTTGCCTCTTTCATAAAGAGTAATAGACCAAAATTGTATAAAAATCTACAAGCAAGAAAACCGCAGAAAACAGCAAAGCACGGTGTAACCAGACACTTCCCAAAAGGGTTGGTAATCTCTCTGCTTTGTTCATCCTGTTCATCCAAATGCACAGGGAGTGATCCAATGCTATCCCATCACAGTTTGCAGAAAACTGCACAAGACAGATACGGGATGTATCACCAACAATAAAATAGTTGCCACTAAAGAATCATTTTTTTCTTTTTTTTAGCAGGGGGCAACTTTTGTCACTTGTAGCAGTGACACTAGGAATGCCTATTCCAGTGAAAAAATCTTGTAAATTATTAATAACTCCACACATAGGTTTCCACAAAGAGCATATGTCACCAAGATTGTTAGGAAGAAAATAAGCAATTCATGAGGTGATTTTTTTTTTTTTTTTTTTTTTTTTTGCTAGTGGGAAATTAGAATATTAAATTCTTCCATTTCTGTGTAATAAGGACTCATAATTTGTAATGATCAGAAGGAAAATATTATAATGATGTACCAACATTTACCAACATTACAGAAATTTAAATGGGAAAGAAACCAACAAAACACTCAATCACAAAAATACAAAGGAAATTACAAGACAAAAAACATAAAAGAGCTGAACTGAAAACAGATGTGAACTTACTATTACAAGCCTCTAAATATAATCTACATTTTAGGACCAGGACAGGCAAAGAAACATCATAAAATTGGTTAGTAAGACATTACATACTGGTTGTTTAGCATTCTTTTTTCCTGTAAGTAAAACACTGTAAGCACAGTAAATGCACAAGCATATATTAAAATCAAATAAATCCTCCATTTTTCTTCTCCTGTGCTAGGTAGTTTTCAGAGAAAAAACCTGTAATGATAAATAGTATGACCTTTGTTGGGGAAGAGGTGATGGGAAGGAAAAAATTACAACAAAAAGAAAAAAATCCAAACACATAGAGCTTAAATGTTATGGTTCTTTTGTCATTACTTGATTTTTCTTACTTTTCAAGGACATGAACCAAGTACTGGAAAAAGGTACTATCACTCAATTGTACCTGTAGGTAGAATAAATAAATAAATAAATTTCTATAGCCTTTCTGAACACCGAAATCATCTTCTCAAAAGAAAATGTTAAAGAGGGAAATACAGATGGCAAAAATCAGCAACAGAATTTACCCAATCACAATTCAGCTCAGGACTTTCATATAATCCCATTCATGGCTGTGCTTTGTGCCTGTATTTTTGCACATCTACATAGAAACTGGCTAAGTGAGCTTTTGTTAAAATAGGCAATAATATACTTTTTTGATAGCTTAGTGTGATAAGATGTCAACAAAAAAAGATCATCAGGATTTACCTTGTGGAAGTGGCTTGAAAAGATTTTTTCTAGTTGAAGGAAAAAAAAGTTAAAATCTACTTCTTGAAAGAATTTATGAATAATATTATGCATTATTATATTACCTTACCTTTATTTTAGAATTTAAGTATAGTAGAAAAACATAGCAAGATAAATAATGTCTGAAATGTAAGTCTTTCTTGGTGGAAAAATAGCGTGGATTAACATTTTACTAGTAAACCTTTTCCTAAAAGTGAAAACATGGCTGAAGATTCATTTTGTTGGCAATTTTCTATATCCACAATAGTTTAGAACTATTTTGCTAGGCATATATGTTACTTTTCTACATGACTATAATTTTTTTTTTTTTTTTTTTTTTTTTTTTTTTTTTTTTTTTTTTTGCTTACTGATCTGAATACAAGGTAGTGGAAATTCAGAAAAATATTTCAATTTTAAAAGACTTATGTAAATTTTTGTCTTTATAATGAAACAATGGTTGTTTTAATACCTTGTAATTGCAGAATTTAAGAATTATATCATCCACTCTCTGTTGGATTGTATCTTTTACATTATTAAACATTTAGGACTTTCTTATTTGTCCACTGTAGTAGAGTAATAGGTGTGTTAGGGATGATAAACATTTTTTTATGACTGAATTTTCTAAGGCTTTCCTCTGTAAGGGACTGTTAGGGAAATATGCTCTTTATTCTAGCAGTTTGGAAGACATTAATTTATAAAAGATTTTAAAAGAGAAAACAGTTGGGTTTTTAATTCTTTTTCCCATGCAGTTTAACCAGACATATAAAGCACCATTATTTTTCAAGGATTGCTTTTGAATTAGTCAACTCCAAGTTATGTCTTAACCTTTGCTGTAATGACCTTGAACATGTAAATACATAATTGACTGTGTTCAAAAGTAATAACTTATTTCAGTAATATTGATTGGTTTTAACATTTGCTCTCTTCATGTTTATCTTTTAAATATCAATGGCAGAAACTGAAAATAATATTTTTTTTTTACATAAATAGTGGTGATCTGCTTATTAGTGTGGAAAATGCTTGTTTATTGCTAATCATAATCTTGTCTTCTGATTTAGGCTGTCATCCCTAGACACTTCAGGCATTCCTCTGGTATAGGAGATGAGATAACAGAGCAAAGTTTGAGAAAATATGAATGATCAATGCATTTGTTAAGACTAATAATGAAATTACATTACTTTCACTATCCAACAGATGAGACCAGACTACATGAAGAAAGAAGGAATTACAAATGAAAATTAGACGCATTTTTTGCAAGCTGTTAGATAAAAGCTTAAATATATCTGAAAAAGACAAGTACCCCTCTCACCAAGGCCCAGTTTTCTAGTTATCTTTGACAAGCAGAATTACTGCAAAGGGTTTTATAGTACTTGAAATCTACATATGAGGTTTACTGTGTCTTTGTAGATGCAACAAAACCAAACATATTTGACAGGATGCCAACACTGATGGTGTAAGTCCACTAACAGCCCACCTGTAAGTGAGTTACCGTCTAGGTGTGCAGCCAAGGCAAACCATGGCTTTAAGAGAAACCGCTCAAAACTGTGGGACACCAAGTGGTCCAGTGCAATATTTCATCATAAATAAGAGATTCTTTCATTCTTATCATTAAATATTTCATCCAAGAAGAAATTTATGGGTTAATAATACTATTCCCTTAATTATTTGAGCAATGTGTAAGATATAAATGCTATACTAGTGCTGTCTATTTATTACTAAAGAGAGAGAAAGATGGCTAATGGCCAGAAAGAAAAGACACTACAGTGTGAAGAAAGAATTGCTTAAAGGTAAAATTGTAGTGAGATTAAAGACGAAAGAAGAAGAAAAGAACATGCCCTAGGAGAAAAGAAGAAAGTGTAAAGCAAAGATGTGATGTAAATCTGAAACAATAATAGTGAAAGTGGTAATCCTTTTAAAATAATGGAGTAAAAAAACTTTTTAGAAAATTCTACTGTGCAATTTTCTCTTAACTTATACAACTTTAATGGTTTTAATTTAATAAAACCAGGCAGAAACACCATTAAATGTAGGGGATTTAGTGTTAATATTTTTGTGGGAGGGAGAGATTAGGAGAAAAATAAACAAAGCAGGCTTAAGCTTAAAAATGAACAAAAATAGTTTTATTAACATATATTAAAAGACTGAGAAAAGAAAAAAAAAGTTGAGAAACAAGAAAAACTTAAACTAAAACAGAATGATACTTTAAAACACGCTTCTTTCCACTTACAAACTATTAACTTTCTTATTGAACAACGTCGAAAGACACAACTTAGGATTTTCAGTCAGTTTCACCACATAGACATAACTACTCTTTACTCTAGGAGAAGAGTCCTTCTAAGATCTTTTTATGAAGACCTTTGCTACAAGACAAAATAGTCCAGTGCTCTCAATGTCACACAACTGCTGCCGCCCGGAGTTTTTGCAGACTGTGATGTTCTATCCACAGAGCTTCTCAGTGTATCTGGGGTACTATTTATGAATATTTCTTCTATCTAAAATTATCTTTGTCTCAAAGATTGAGACCTCCTTTTGACCCAGGAGCAGAGGTTTCAAAGTTCCCAAATAAATCTTAATTACATCAGCGTGTCTGGTTCTGTCCCGCACCGGGCAGGAGATGACCTCTGGCTAGCTCGAGTCAACACAGCCACAGAATGGTCCCGGTTCGTTTCGGCTTCTCGGCTTAGCAGCTGAACCCCAAAAGTGTTGTGACAGCAACAGCAGCAGAAGAGAAAAGGCTGGCTCTCAGCTTAGCAGGTTAAAAGATGTTTATTAGCTCCAGAGTTGAGGAGCAGGGAGGCTCCGAGCTGAGAGCTCCGAGGCTGAGATGCTGAGAGAGAGATGCTGAGAGAGTTTTTTCCTCCCTCCTACCCCCTATATGTGGGGGAGGGGTTCCAGGGAGGACACAACAAAATAACAAATCAGGGGGTAACAAGGTGTGCCCACTCCCAAGCCTTGGACCACTAAAATCCAAAGCTAAAGGAATTCCCCCTCCCAGGGGACCTATCGCCTGAAGCCCTCTCCCTGAGATTTCGCAACCTGGGAGGGTTCCTCAAAGTGATAGACAGGCTGCCCCAGAGAGGGGGGAGGGAGGACTGACACAAAGCACCTTGTTATACAGACAACACAAAAAGGGTTACAACACTGAGGATACAGTGAAATGAACCATAACATAAACTTCTTATAAAAACCTAATAAAACAGTTCTGCACCACCACACATCAGTCCTTAATTTTGATTAGAATAGCATTCTACCCAAATAATACTAAGAACAGTTCATTTCTTCATAATTTACCTTAGAAAAGTCTGGTTTAAAATGTCCACTTCTTCAATCTTATTCTAATAATACTAGTTCTTTTACTTCTCATCTAACTGACTTCATGCAGTGTCTGTTCCATGTACATTCTGTTAATTTTCTTTCTTCTTTCTCTAGAGGAAGAATTGTGCTTTAAAAGTTCTCTGTTGCTAAGAAAGGGTTAAATCCACCCAGGCTTACAAAGGCCATGTGCACGCGCTGGGCTGCAGGGCTGAAGGAAAAATGCAAGGCCGTGCTGATAGAGGAAACTGATAGGGGTCCTTTTTTCCACCCCTCGGTCTCATCTAGGGTGGTCCAGCTCAGAGTTGTTATGGAGCTGCAGGCTTGCTTTCTCCGCTGCCAGCGGTCATTAAGCTGGGCCATGTTTCGGCCCCTTCTGCCGTGGTCTGAGCACATGGCCCCGCACTGCCGAGCTGCAGCTGCCCCTCTCCCCTGCCCGCAAGCAAGGGAAAGGGGCTCAGCCGGCCCAGGCTCGCTCTGTGCAGGCAGCAGCCCTCAGAGCCCCGGCCAGGCCCGGCCCGGCCCCCCACAAGGGCAGCAAGGCCTGACCTGAGGCCGCCCGCCACCCCCGATGTTACCTCATTGCTGATCCTAAAGCGAGAGAGCCAGGCGGTCCCCGCAGATTAGTTTTAAATGTTCCTTCCAAAGTTGCACTGACAGTTCTCGTTGGTCAACCTAGCTGCCAATATCCCAGCCTGCTTTTTGATAGGTCCTTGTCCTCCCCCCCTCAAGCCACGTTACGGTCAGGGCAGGGAAAAACATTTTACATTTCTCTATATCTAGAAAACAAAATTGTCCCAACCCATGATAACAACAAAATTCGGTTTATTTCAAACATCCCAGATGGTACAGCAGTATTCCATGAAAAAGCTATCTGATGGGGCAGGTAGTGTGTTTGTATGTGTAATATTTGATATCAATATAGCCCCTTAGCCTCCTAGACAGTGAAGAATTGCTGTGTTTATTGGACTCTGTAAACATACCTAGAGTCAGCAAATTCCTAGACAGGTCAAAATGAAGAAGAATTCTTTTAAAATTATGTCACACTTTTAGTGCATACTTGGTAAAATCTTGTTCAGAATCTGGTAAATTAACCCCTTTTTTGCTTTATTTTATAACATTTCACTTAAATCATGTTTAGTACACAAATGAGAGAGTTGTATTTAAAGAGTCTGGTAAGCAGTGCCCTCCTTGCCAAGGTGACATATGCCATAATGTCTAGTGAGTGATCTTTTTCCAGAGCACATATGTTGGGTACATATGGACACCAGTAACCAACAAGATGCCATTAGAAATACTTCTGAGGATTTTATCCTAAATAAATATTGATATTGATTCATAAATATTGATGACTTTAAATCTAAACCTAGCTGCAGCATTTTGTAATTATCATCATTGTCATCATCATCATAGTACTAAGAACAACAGCAGTATAAACAACTAATGCTAATACTAATAATCTCTTTCCAAAGTTTCCAAATCCCAGTTTAATTTTCTTGTCTTAACGTTATGTGGCATTATGAAATGGCACTTTTTCATCATATTTACTCCTGCCATCCCTAATGCATTACCTGATGTGAGATTAATGAGTGGAGCACATGAGACCTGCCACAGTTAATCACGTTTGTAACCTTTCAGATACACAGCAGAATACTTCTTGCTGTGAAACATCCTTTACCTTTTAATCTCTGCTGAGCATAGTGCTAACTCAACACCATTATTTTTTTTCTTATGTATTTCAAGTCATCAAATTATCATTCCTCTTTCATATTTTTCTATCAAAGAACTTTTTGTATTTCAAGGAAATATTGGAGTAGTCAGACAATGATAAGCATAATAGTAAACTTTTCTGGAATTAAAGAAACATGTAAATAGATGTGAAAGAGGTGGTACTTTTGCTATTATACATCATAATATTTACAGATAACACAATTTTTGGAATAAGCTTTAGTTCAGAAGGTTACACTTGATTTTTAACTTTGTGTGAAGCATCAAAAGATCACTTGAGCATATCTATAAATTATAGAGTTAGCTCAATGGGACTGTACCTACAATGAGGCTATTCATATGCTCACATAAGTCACTAAATATAGGCAGAAATATGTAAGGCTTGAAAAAATCCAAATTAATATTTTTTGCTTCTAGACCTATGTGAAAGGTATCCATGTGAATAGCTGTATCTATTTGTTCATATGTATTTTTAATTGCAAATTTAGGAATGTGGGTCTAAATGTTACTAATAATTCTTAGGGGAATCTAGCATATATCAGTTTGAACAATGCTCAGAATCATAAAAATCACAGAATGGTATGTGTTGGAAGGGATTTTAAAAGTAATTTAGTTCCAGCTACCTTGCAATGGGCAGGAACACCTTCCTCTACATCCAGCCTGTCCTTGAATATCTCTAGGGAGAATCCACAACTTTGGGCAACCCTGTTGCAGTTCTTCACTACCCTTACAGTAAAGAATTTCTTTATTTTTGATGTACACCTACCCTCTTTCAGTTAAGAGCTATTCACTTGTCCTATCACTACATGCCTTTGTAAAATGTCCCTCTTCAGCCTTCCTGTAGCTCTTCTGTAGGTACCAGAAGGCTGATATAGTCTCCCTAGAGCATTCTCTTTTCCAAGAAGTCAGTCCTAACTCTCTTAGTCCACCTTCACAGGAGAGGTGCTCCAGTCCTCTGATCATCTTTATCAGCCTCCTCTGGACTTTTTTCAGCAGGTCTATTTCCTTTTTACGTTGAGGGTTGCCAAGCTGGATGCATCACTCCAGGTGGGGTCTCATGAGAGCAGAGTAGAGGAAGAAGGATCACCTCCCCTGACCTGCTTCTTTTGATATAGCTCAGGATATGTTTGGCTTTCTAGCCTGCAAGTGGACATTGTTGGATCATGGTGAGCTTCTGGCTAACCAGAATCCCTAAGTCCTTTTCCTCAATGCATTCTCTGCAATGTGCACTTGCAGCCCAGAACAAGTGCAAGTGCCCTGGGTCAGGGTAATACTAAGCACAAATATCGTCCTTGTCAAACTTCATAAAGTTCACATAAGCCCACCTCTCAAGCCTGTCAAGGTCCCTCTGGATGGCATCACTTCAACCCAGCATGTCAACGGCACCACACAGCTTGTTTTTTTTTGCAGGCTTTCAGAAGGCACACTCAATCCTACAATGTATCTCGTCAGGTCCCATGGGCTTGTGTACCTCCAAGTTCTTCAGATGTTCTTGAACCTGATCTTTTCCTCCAGTGGGTGGTAGGTAAGCAAGCAATAATAGGTGAGTTCCTTCTTACTTATTTGCTGTTACACAAAGAATTCACTCAAAAAATGTAAATCAAGCATTCAGCCCACTTTGTCTTGCCCTGAAATTACTAAGAAAAGGCCTTTTCCTCGATCTCGATCTTGCAATGCAGGATACAACATCTTCCCTCCGTTTGTTTTGGTTGAAGCTGATTTTAGCTTGTTTTGGCTATGATAACTATTGTCATGTCACTGACAACTAACTTATTTTTAGTTCTTGTTTATCTTTGTGCAGTTGTACAGTGCCACGTCTCATGCTGGTCAATAGATAATCATTTGGAGGAGAATGAAAATGTGGTGTAGGAGCAGAGAGGCCTGGTACTACAGGCAGCAGCCCTAGGTAGTGAATACTAACCTTGATACTCAACTGATACAACTGATGAGTTATAACTGTGGAGGGTGTGAAAGGCAGGGTTCTGACTGCACTATGACCTGCTTAGAAGGACGAACACTGCTTGGAACTAGAAGCTTTTATCTCAGGGTCAACACAACATGGAGACCCAACCTAAACAGGCTCCCACTGGTTGAGAAGGCCCATAACAACAACTAAGCAATAGAATAGGAGATTTTCCCTAATAGATCATGCATGCAACTGTAACCAGAATGGCAACTGCCTAGGATCTAGTAGAAACTCATTTCTTTAAGCACAGGAGATGTGCTTAAAATAGCAAAACCATTTTTGGCTACAGAAATTAATTCCATATACTAAGCATATATTTTATATCTATATACAGATAAAAATTAAATATATTTAAAATAGGAAAATCCATAGAAAAAAAAATCACAAAAAGTATTTTAAATATAATGGCAAATACTATATATCATTGACCACAGATACTTTTTAATATTTAAAAACTTTCTTTTGTTTTGGAAGTCTAGATTTTAACATGATCTGTCTATTCTATAAACTTTCAGGCAGCACTAATGCTGCAGTACCCTGTACATTCTTAATCCAAAACCTATAATTTTATTCAGACATCTAAATCTAATTTCACAAATAATTCATATATATATATGTGTGTATGTATGTATGTATGTATGTATGTATGTATGTATGTATACAAAGACAAGAAGGAAAAAAGCACCAAACCCTAATGAAGGTAAAAATAGTGCTCAGTTTTGCAAAATACATGAAATGATTAGGAATAGAAAGATAATATTTTTAAAAAAATTACTATTACCTGTATTTTGGTTTTATTCAAATCAAATAAATTACTTTTCAAAAGGGTGAAACATAAGTAAACTTAGCTTTGATTAAATGAATAGCACAAGCAACATTTTATGAACTTAATTCTATCATATATGCATTGCAATAGCATTTAAAACCATCTTTGTTCCTCTAAATTCTACCACCAATATCAGTACCTAAAAAACATACTTACTTATCTTTACAGATGTATATTTCCAACATTTGTTTTATACTATTGATCCAATGATACAAACCATAAACAAATTTTACATTAATCTTATTCAAACCTTTATCTCATCTCAATTATTTTTGCTGTTTTATTCTTACTTAAAATTTATTGTTCACATACCTTTGATGAGGTAATATCTGGTTCCTATATCCTTATCTATTACATTTTATAAAGGCCCCACAGACTGAACATTCCATAATATCTAAAGCCATTAAGCCCTCAAGAAATTTTTCATTATTACCATTCCGTATTTGCCTCAATTTCTAAGTCTGATTAGGACCTGAAACTTGTCTCATCTCATCAGAGCTGAGAGGCTTCAGAGCTGTATTATATATAAGTCCTATCAAGATTCACAAACTATGCATTCCTTCATCTGCTTCCCCTGAGGGACCCCATGCATCTGATCATACCGACCAGATGGTTGGGTCTTTATGAAACAAGGCAAACGCAACTGCTTTCTGTAAAAACACCGATAGGAAAAAACGAATGTTGCATTCTTCTCTTGGCTTACTAGCCCACAAGTCAGAACTCTTACACAGTATGGAAAAACTGGATTCCATGGCCTTCACAGCCACTCTTCTATCTTCTGTGTCTTAACATCAGGATATAGACTAATGTCCAATGTGAAAAAGGATTTATATCTGTCAAGAAAAGAGGCAAAATGAAAGTAGCTTTTAAGTTACTGTAAAGCACTCACCTGGGATGCAG
This sequence comes from Hirundo rustica, assembly GCF_015227805.2. Lineage (NCBI taxonomy): Eukaryota > Metazoa > Chordata > Aves > Passeriformes > Hirundinidae > Hirundo > Hirundo rustica. The sequence continues at coordinate 17,949,371 of NC_053453.1, read as the reverse complement.
GAGAATTAATTCTTTTCTTGCTTGAAGAATTATTACTATTAAGCACTCAGTCTGTTGAGCATATACCTCACTAGAAGTCATGCTTCATCATTGTGACTCCAGGAATTCCATGAGAGAGCTTTGCACTGATTTTTTCTTGTTTATTTCATGTATTTTGATTCCTTTGGTTCATTTTAATTGCATCAGATGACTGATGGTGCTACTTGTAAATGGCATTTACCTCCTTCTGAAGCAACCTGGAAGGAGCTGTCTTGTCACATAAAGTTATGAATGGAAATTAGATGTATCACCATGTCTTGTTCAATATAAGCAATCTTACATTCCTACTCTCAGTTTATAGCTTAGAGTGCAACATTTCAATGTGTGACTAGGTCATAAAATCTGCAGTTTTAAGTACAGTACTATATATTTCTTTGCACTTTTTCTTGCCTACTGAGTCCTCCCAAACCAGCTCAATAACTTCAGCCCAAATTACTTCCCATCAAAGTCAAATTTCCCTAAAGTTCTCTCACATTACTCTAAGGTCCATGGTCTCATTTACCCCTGCCTTTCTTCTCACCTGGAGAGTGAGTCCTGCTCCTGCCTCTGGTACTGTGTAACATGATCCACAGCAGGAGCAGTGCTGTGGGATGAAATAATATTGTTAGCCCTGGAACAGTGAAGCAGGCCAAGCAAGTGCAGGCTCAGGGTTCCCATTGACTGTGTCCTACAGAAGAGGAAATATAGTTTTCATCTAATTAGATTGTATGCAAGACAAGGAGGTATGAACAAGATAGCAAGCCTCACCACAGGATTTGGATTATCCTGGTGACTAGTAAAAATCTGTTTATTTGCTGCAAACTAGACAGAGCCATGTTTAGATAACAATCCCTACTACATTTTTTGAATGTATTTTCTTCCTCTAGCAACTAGAAATAAAGGGACACTAACACCAGTCAGTCTCAAAAAAGTTCATCTATGATTGCAGCATTTATTTGGTAGTGTTTCATTTAGTAATGTAAGCATGCACTCAGACCACTTACAGACCTAAACATTGTTTGCGAAGAATACTTTTTCTGAAAGCCTTGCTGGAAGCCCAGTAGGTGTAAATTAGCACTTCCCATGTCTTGGTAGCCACAAGCCTTTGCAGCTCTTCACACATCAGCTGGTGGAAATGTAGACTCCAGTGGAGTTATTAGGCAGTTCAGCAGGGTTTTGGAGAAGTTAGGATGACATATTGGAGTATAGATTTATAAAAAGGATAAGATGTATTGTCAATTTATGTTAAATCAGATGATGCATGGAAAGTATGAGGGAAGAGAAGATTCTACACTTTACTACAAGATAATAGCAGGCATATGGGCAATTACTGTGAGCCCTAAGGTCACACAGAAAATCCTTAGCAAAGATTTTAAATCCAGGTTGAAGTCCTGATGCATAGCATCACTTCTCTTTTCTTCTTTTTTTTTCTTTTTATTTAAATATGAATGCTTCAGAAAGGTTATTCAGTTCTGCATCAATCAAGCAGCATGTTTCAGCAAGTCTTGTAGGATTTGCAGTAAGGGTGAGGTTACAGAGATTATCAGTATTTCCTACACCTTATCTGCAAAGCAAGTCTTCATAGTAGGAAAACACAGCTTGAAGCCTGCTGCAGTTGATTTTGGTGGGAATTGCTCAGCCCCTTTCTTCTCCATTTCAATGGGAGACAGCATGGGCTAACTGTACAAGATATAAATGCACTGTCAGCTTCCTTAATGGGTGACTTGAAAGAATGACATCAAAGCATTTCTTTGAACTTCTGCAAGTGTGTATTTCTCTCTATTTTTTTCCTTCCCCCCCCCCCCGCCTTTTCTTTTAATTTGCAATATTTTCCTCTTAATTTTTTTCCAATTAAATTGTCTGTAGTTCAAGAGAAAAACATCCCAGTCCATATGTCACTGTGTTCATTGCAGGCAAGCATGGTAAAATATAGCAACTTCTTCTATGTTTTTCTCAGTAGACTGTTATAAAACTGTTTATTAGTTACATGATTAAAGCAAAATACCATTTTTGCTTGGTTTTAAAGAAAGCTAAAACCTAGTGTCTTGAATACACAATTAGCCTTCTTAAAGAAATAAAATAATTCTAAAAGTGAGATTTTCAAGGCTTTTTCCTCTCTTTCACAAATTAGGCCACTCTTTGATTCAGAGAGACAATGAACTGTGAATGGATTGTGTCCTTCACTTCCATTCCCCACTGCATATCCTATTAGATGTATATTACTTTTCCAATAGATACAAATTATCTGGGAGGAAATGTATCACCAACATTATTATGTGTTTACCTCCACTGAGAGGATTGTGTGACATGTTAAAACTGGGATGGGGTGCTTTAGATTTTCACAGCCAGCGTTCTGTGAGGTAGATCCCAATAGCAAGCCAGGAGTGTTTCCTTATTGCACCCTCACTCCAAGGTAGTAGCAAATTCCCATGGATTTGTGGGAAGCAAAATGTGACAATTTCCTCTCTCTTTTGGTACCAGTTTAATGCTGGATTTTAAATGCATTCACATTGAAAGATTATTTGTGCATTCATTTCCCATTGATGGGCTACCACCTGTAATCCTAGCACTTCATTGTTTCACAGAAGTTGTCATCCCATTTTTAAAATCTAACCTCGCTTCATACTTTTAATATCCATATATCAGTGGCTTTTTTTTTATATTTTGATTCCTAATGTGACACCCAGGCAAATTTGGCTGCATGTATTTCTGCATATGGATGAGCAAAGGACTACATCCCAGGTCTACTTTGATTTATTCACTATTCTCATTACTTAAAAGCCTAGGAAAGCCCATAAATACCTAAACTTACTGTTCTGGTCTGTATCCTGTCTCTGATAATGGCCAAGATTTAGGGAAATGGGGATCTTTACAGTGTTACGTCCCCAGACACACCCTCAAAATGCTTCCAATCTGAATCACAGATTTTTAAATTATTATTTCTTTTCTGGGAGATGACCTTGTGCAAAGCAGCTCTGCACAGAAGGATCTGGGAGTCCTGGTGGACAACCTGTCCATGAGCCAGCAGTGTGTCCTTGTGGCCAAGAAATTCAATGATATCCTGGGCTGCATTAGGAAGGCCATTGCATGCAGGTCGAAGGAAATGATCCTGCCCCCCTACACTGTTGTGGTGAGGCACACCTGGAGTTCTGTGTCCAGTTCTGCACTCCTCAGGACAATAGAGATATGGAGCTCCTGGAGCAGGTCGATGACTAAAGGGCTGGAGCATCTCTCTTACAAAGAAAGGCTGAAACATTTGGGCCTGTTCTACCTTGAGAAGACAGAGAGGGGACCTCATCAATGTATACAAGTACTTGAAAGGAGGGTATCGGGAAGACGGATCCAGGCTCTGCTCGGTGGTGCCAATCAATGGCATCAGAGGCAATGCGCAGAAACTGATGCAGAGGAAGTTCCCCCTGAACATGAGGAATAACTTTACATTGTGGGCGACTGTGCTCTAGAACAGGTTGCCCAGACAGGGTGTGGAGTCTCCTTCACTGGAGATACTCAAGAAGAGTCTGGACAAAATCCTGTGCTATGTGCTTGAGGGGGACCCTGAATGAACAATGAAATTGACCTGATGAGTCACCGTGGTCTCTTCCCATTCTATGATTCTGTCATTAGGACATTTTTATCTTTAATAATCCTTGATGAACCTGTTTTTCATGTTTCCTATTAATTTATCAGCTTTATTTTTAGAACTCAGAAACATTTGGATTCTATATTATCTCATGGTAGCATTTTTAAAGGTTTAATTTTGGAAAGCTGCTTCTCTTTGATGCCTTTTTATTGAGAAGATAAATTAAAAAAAAAGGAAACCTGAGTTTCACATAACAGTCAAGATGTCAATTCACCATACATTTAAACAGGAGCATATTGACATGTTGTATTTTGCTCTCTACTTCCTTTTTTAAATAGTTCTTATGATCTTGTTTACCTTTTTTTGATACCTATTTCAACCCTACTGATATTTCATAGTGCCATCCAAAGAATTTCAAGTAACTTCTTCTTGAATGGCAGCAGCTGATTTAGAGATTCTAAAATTATAGATGCAACTTATAGTTAATAAGAATGTAAATGTCTTATTTTTTTCTGGCCATAAAGGTATTACTAGTATTTTGGTTACAGATTACTGCATTTTATTTTACATATTTTATAATATTAATTAAGTTGGAACTAATATTCAACTAATACAATATTTTTATATAATCTTGGCCAAAATCTTTCTTACTCACTTTTTTTTCCAGAGAATCTTGGATGTAAATCTCTCCCTAAGAAATCTGTGATTCCTACTTTGCTTTGAAAGCTATTGAGACATTAATTTTGAAGAATTAGGGATTTTTAGGAAAGTTAAGATAATAAGTTGCTGAATTAGCCGAAGCAGATAGGTAAGCTTTGTTGGCAGTTAACAGAAGCCGGATCTTATATAAGCTACCCCCGATTTAGTAACTGATTGCTTGTCAAATTTATGTTTGTGTAGCTGTGCTTGTAACGAAAACCAAAATGTAGCAAATAGGACAAAGGATTGCTGCAGATTTCCTGCTTAAAGGACCTGTGGCTGTGCCCCTCCACGCGGGGCAGGAGCGGGCCACCGGCTGGCTCAGATCTGCACAGCGGCCAAAGCGTTTTCGGTCAGGGTTGCAAGCCGGCAACATTTACCTGTAGGTCTCGGCTTCCCACAGGCGGCTGGCCTTAATTGCGCCGTGACTGCGGCGGTGGACGAAAGGTGACTCTCTGCTAGGCAGGTTTAATGATGGTTTTATTACAGTCCGAGCGGCAGGAGCTCCGCTAAACTCCCAACTGCCCAGCCAGAGAGCTTCTTTGAATTTCCCTCCCCGAACTTATAAACGGGGGAGGATTCAGGGGTGGCAATGACAGGTTAGCGAATCAGGGAATTCGGGGGGATAACAGGGCGTGTCCACTTCTAAACCTTGGACCGCTCACCAAAGGGGAAAAGGGGATTTCCCAGGCACTAGCCTATCACTCGATGCCTCTCCTGGGAAATTCCCGAGTCCCAGAAGGGGTCCCGAGGTGACAGACAGGATGCCCCAGAGCAGGGGGGAGAGGGGATTGACAAGGATAGGTGGGGAGGTGGGATGGTTGACATGAAACACCTTGCTATACAGCAAACTCAAAGGGGATGGACTGTTACAGAACTGGGGGCACAGTGGAATGAACCATGACATAAAACTTCTTATAAAACTTGATAAAACAATTCTTGCACCGCCACAAGGAAACTTATAGGAAACTATAAGTTCTACCAAGGATTCATTTGTCGTGTATGAACTGAGAAGGTAGAAAGGTCAGAACGAGGAAGACTCATCTTACTTCCTCATTTTGGGTGACCCCTCCACAGATTAGACCCCTGACTCATTTTAAGAAACAAACTATGCATGCTTAATAGCCTTTTTGCCAATTAGCATACAAAACAGAGAATAGGAGGTGACAAGGGTATGAATATGCATTTGTATTTTGGTTATTCAACACTTCTGTAAATAAAAAGCTTTGTAATTACCTGTGAATTTTGCAGTGCATATTAAGGAGCTATCCCATGTGCTGCCTGGCTGTAATAAACGTACACTTTCTAACTTTAAACTGTTAGAGAATTTTTGTCCATCACATTTGGGTATAGATACTTGATCAATACCCATATTTCTTTAATAAGTCACTATAAATAGCTCTATACATTTCCAGATTAAACTTGTCATCTGTTGCCAAAATGGAAGCACGTGGTACAAATCAACTAGCAATTACTGTGTAGAACTTCTGGTGTACTTCAAATGGTTACTCTTCATATGTTTTACTCTTTTATCTGTATTTTCAATCCGTAAATATTTGTCTTTGTCCTTTTGTCTTGAAATTGAGTCTGTTTTGAACTCACACTTTTCATTTTGTATTTAACAACTCACTATATTAACATTGTTAGTATTTTTAACCTACTTCACATAGATAAATTACACATTCTTCACTTATTCACTTGTTTGAGTTCTCAGTGTAGAGATATATTAAAGTTTGTTGAAGAAAAATCTGAATGAGAGACAATGGGTCTCTATACAACAACTGTACTGAAATGGAGAAAAGAAACCAAACTGGAAATACATTATTTTTCTATGTTTTTATTTTTGCTAACTACTTAGTGACAAGTTATAGTTCATGTACCTCTTTTTATGACTCTAATTCTTAAAAAAGTTAGAATTTAGCCTATTGAAACTGCCAGAAGCTGCTATCATGAACAGGGATGTGTATTAATGACATGATTGTGTAGCAGCCCAGATATTTTATTTTGATTAAGTATCACACTGCCTATAAAATGCAATTGTTGTCCTGTTGAAATTAATGATTTTCTCATTAACCTCTAATTGTGCAGGCTATTATACTTCTTGTTTTCATGTGGTCTCCATACAGATTAATGGTTCCTTACAGATTCTGCTTCAGATGAAATAAACAACTGTGAATTTCAGCAACCTTAGATTCTCATAGAAATTTTCATCAGGTTTAACTGTGTTGGTTTCAAGATACTTAATCCTAAATTGAATTTTTTTTTTTTTAAATAAATATCTTAACTGTAGGAGGATGTAAAATTTATAGTAAATATAAACAAAAGTCTAAAGACTCATGAGAGAGACTAAAGATTAGTTCAGCTAAGGGTTACTTGTGATTAAAGATTTTGATATTTCTTCCTGTATCCTTTATGCTTGTGTGCTTCTATGTGTGTGTGTCTGTGTGTCTGTGTGTGTTAGGATCTCAATAATTTTTAGTTGCAGTACAACGAAGAATCTTGACAACAGTTAACAGAGCACAAATAGCAAGATTAATAGATCTATACTCACACAAGAAATTCAATTCCTGAAAGCCACAGCCTTGTAGTGTAAGACAATTTAAAATAACAAATGAATAGGCAATATTTGGAAAAAAACTGCAGATAGGATAGCGAAGGACATATGATTGTTCTGAGGAGCAACAATGTGCAGCTTCAAAACTTTTTTCCATTTTACCACCTTCAATCACTTCCAAGGGACTACTTTCTGCATTCAATTGCCCCAGACCTCTGTAGGATAACAATATGATTTCCCTCAGTGTGTCGCTATTGTTCTGAGCATGGATGCCCTGAAGGGAAGGAACACATCAGACTCTGAGGAGAACCCAGGAAAGGGAGTGGCTGATATATCAGCAAGAGGCCTATTATATGCTGACTCTGACCTTCAGGCAGAAACCTATTCCAGTATTGTGCATTTGTTTAACCTTCCTCAGACATTCAAAAGAGCAGTCATTTTTATCTGATCAGAAACACAACATACTTTGTTTCAAAGGTATCCTGCCTCCTCTGCCTGCAATATATCTTTCCATTCTTGAGTATGGAAGTCAAGGAAACAACTAAATATCAAGGACAAAAGATACAAATCAGAACAGTTTCAGATAAGAGGTAAGCTGTTACAAAGACAGATGTAAAGTAATTTCTATATTTAGGGGAATTTGTAAACAAAAGAGTTATCCTGGAAGATTTAACCGCATAGAGTTGCTAAATTCTAGGGCTTGCTAGAGCATTCTCTACTAAATTTGAAGGTACACTTTAAGAAATCAATCATATACATATGGACACATGCAGAGGCGGACAGACACACAGAGACATGCCTTTTTCACTGTAGTATGCATGCTTTATGTCAAGAACGTAAAACAAAAAGGATCTTTTAATGGACATTTTAGGACTGAGTTAGCTGTGGTCTTGATGCAGCTCAGAGTCAAAGGCAGAGGCATTCTTTTGTCTGTTTTGAGTAAACGTTATCTTTATGAATTACATATTTGGTACTGTGTGGGCAAACAATTTTTCAGTTAGTCTCCCCTTTTTGGGAAGCCATGCCCAATCACAAAGACATATCATGTTAGATAATGAAATACATGTAACTTACACTCTGTGATACCGGTGCAACTTTGCTTTGTTCACCATGCCAGGGGAAAAAAATCGAGCTGATAAAATCCAAAAGACATCTACTTTTAGCTGTGTGAGTAACCTGTTAACAGGATACAGTGAGATACTGTTAACGGGAAAAGGACTAGAGATCAGTGTTTATTAAGTAATTCTTCTTTAGTACTTGGGGTATGAGTGTTACCCAGTTCCCAGCATGCTCCTTGGGAACATGATGAAAATAATTTGGATAGGCTAAAAATAAGATATTTCCAGAAGTTACTCTTCCTAAAGTCGTGTTTAATATAATTAAGCAAGTAGAATTCCTATATTCCTAACATGTGTCTGGTGAAAAGAAGCATCAACAGCTTGTTTTAATTATCCATATTACTATACTGTTTTTAATATCTGTTTATAGATCATAGATATGGTACAGCCAAAAGACAAAACATCTCAAAACATCCTGGGATGATCTGCAGTGCATTCCTTTCATTTCAGTATATTCCATGATTCTATTATTCTGTATTAGCTGGGTAGCAATGTGCCTTCATATTTTGATCAAAACTATGAGTTTTGACCAAAATTATTCTCCTCAGGAGTAAATACTGACATTAACATTGTTTAGTATTTTATTCTATGCTCTGGATCTCTTGGGAAAGAATGTACCCTTAGCATGTTTGTGAGTGACACCTAATTGCTGAATTGCTGCCTTACAGAGGGATGTTAACATGAAGAATGAATTGATCCATTAGGAATTGCTTTGGGAGTTCAGAGAAGTCCTGTGCTTGAAGGAGAATGACCCCGTGAAATTGTCCAGGCTGGGCAACATAACTGCAGAGACAGAACCTGGGTGTTGGGTGAGCAACAAATTGAACATGGATCAACAGTGTGTTTCCTTTTCATGGTGAATCCTAACAGCAAACAAAGTATTGCTAGCAGGTTGAGGGAAGCTATTAGTCCCCTGTATGGCTCTTCATCAAGAATGGTTCACATTTGAAGCAGAAATATCACCAAATGGAGCCAACTGTCAAAGTGACATCAAGATGTCTGGGAAGTGGAACAGAAGGCGTACAAAGTTCAGTTGAGGAATATGGTTTCTTCAGTGGAGGAAGAAATGTATTAGAGAGTCCAATAATCTTCAGGTATCTATTGATGGGAGGTTAAAAATTGGATGTTGACAGATTATTCTTGAAAGCACACAACAAGCTGAGTAGTGCTGCTGGCACATCCTAAAGGATGGGATGCTGTCCAGAGGGACTTAGATTAAAGTGGATACATGGTCTCATATGGTTTAACAAGACCAAGTACAGGGTCCTGCACCCAGACTGGGGCAATCCCCCCTACAGGCTGCAAGATGAACAGGTTTTAAGGAGATGAACAGATGAACAGTCTGAGAAAGTCTTGGGGTGCTGGTGAATGAGAGACTGGAGATGACCAGCAATGTGCACTTGCAGCACAGAAAGCCAGCTGTGTCCTCGGCTGCATCCAAGGCACTGTGGCTGGCAGGGCAAGGGAAGTGATTCTGTCCTCCTGCTCTGCTCTGGTGACAGCCCACCTGCAGTGCTGCATCTGGCTCTGGTGTCCTTAACACAGGAAAGACACCAGCCTGTTGGAGCGAGTCCAGAGGAGGCCACCAAGCTGATCAAAAGGATGGAGCACTTACCTATAAAGAAATGCAGAGAATTGAGTTTGTTCAGTCTGGAAAACAGAAGTCTTCGGGTGGCTTAATTGCAGCCTTCCAGTATTGGAAGGGAACTTGCAGGAAAGATGAGGCAAGCCTATTTACAAGAGCATGTAGTGACAGGAAAAAGGGGAATGAGTTCAAATTAAAAGAATAGGTTTAGATGAGATACTAGGAAAAAAATCTTTACTGAATTGCGGCTGGTGGGGTGCTGGAACATGTTGTCCAGTGTAGTGGTGGATGCCCCATCCTTGGAGACGTTCAAGGCCAGGTTATATGTGGCTCAGATCAACCCAGTCTAGTTGAAGGTGTCCCTCCAGGAACAACCCCCTGAAGGGATTTGGAACAAGATGATCTTCAAGGTCCCATTCCAAACCAAAGCATTCTATGATTCAAACAAAAGACAGTGGTCACAACCTGTAATGGAGAAATTCTAACAGTGTATGAGGAAAAAACCTTTTCATAAGACTGTTTCAACACAAGGACTGGGATGCTGTGGAATCTTAATAGAGATTTTCCTAATTTGTCTGTATTTTTGAAACTAGATTTTCGTTGAGCAGGTTGTCATACTTATGACCCCAGAAGTTCCTTCCAACTGAATTTTTTGATGATGCTGTGATTTTTTCCTTAGATCTCTGATACATTTTAGGCTTAACAGAAGTCATCAAGTTTGCTACAAGATTCCTGAATAATTTTCATGGCTGGTGAAGCGTAAGAGATTCTCCTATGAGTGGTTATCTGCTCTAGACTAAGTTTTAAAACTGTGTCAAGAGCAGTGAATATATGAGACCTATTAGTGTCCACTATTACAATGTAGAAAAAAAATGGTGTCAAAATAATCAGTTAGTTGCTTGTATTTTTACAATGGAAATTAAAAACTAAAAACCAGGAGAAGACATTACTCTGATTGCATACACTACCTAAGACATTATGTGCGAAAGGTATGTGAGTTAAGGCACTAGAGGAATCATATGCCCAAACAGCATATCTAAAATTAGAACAAATTAATCCAAATCTTCATTTCCAGGTGGAAGATCATATGAAAAGAGAGTCATGAATGAAATAAAATAATTATTAGCATGTAAGCAGTGGATTCTCTTCAAAGAAACAGTTGCCAGTTAATTTCAAGTTGTGAACTCTTTTTTTATATCATGGAATGATTCATGAGGACATTAAGGGAAGATTCCATAGTTAGGGGAGGACATTGAGATTCTCAGATGATGTAAATCAGTCCTTTTTGTTTCTCTCAAGATACGCTTCTGTATTCCATCTGAAAATCTAGTGAACCAAATATACCGCTTCGCAGTTAGAAGGTAATGTATTTGTATTTATGTTTTCTATATTATAGTAAATGGAATTTAATTCTGCTGTTGAAACCAGCTCTAGAGGTCTGCAGCATTAGGTAGAGGAACTGGATTTTGTTTCCTATTGGTTTTATACCATTCTCCAAGTCTTTGCAAGTACAGCAACAACAAAAAATGGTAGCCTGAAACTATTCCACAACAAACTCTGATTTTGTCAGATCTTATCAGCTCAGACAAGTTAGTCCTGGTCTATAGCTGGGGTGACTGCAGCAGGGAAGAAATCAACTTAAGGGATGCTTATTTCGCATTTCAGCCTGGTACTGCTGCAGCAAATGTTTTCAATCTTTACTGCATATTTTCCAGCTGATTTTTTTCCTGATATGTCTGTGTCTGCCTTTCCTGAGTTCGAGAATACTGACTTCCAGCATCTCTGTGAATGAGAAGTCAGAAATATGGGATTCAAACTCTGCTTTTCTGATACATCTAGGGAATATGTTCATTTTATATGGTCTTATGGCTGCATACTATTCCCAGGGAAACAATTTTGCAAAATGCCTTTTTCTAGTCCTTTAGAAGGAACTTTTGGGCAACAGTGATGGACATGAAAATATAAAGAAGATTAAATGATGGATAATTTTATGTAGAGAAGAAGTGGACAAAGTAAAAAAGCAAAATATATGAAGAAATACATCAATATCTTGTTAATCTAAATTCTTGCTTAAAATTCATGAAGCAGGGAGTTAACTTTCTTTTGTGTATTCCTGCCTTCATTACACACATGGTTTGATGTGCAATGAAGGACCTAATATAATAGGGTGTGTGGGATTTGAAATGGAAAGAATGATACCTGGTTGATAATGTATGAGGGAAGAAAAGAAAAGAAAAAAGTCATAAATGAGAGAAAGAAAAATAAGAAAATAAAGTGATAAAAGAAGAAAACTAAAGATGAATTAAAGTGAATTAAAAGAAAGAAGAAAACACTTCAAAAAGAATGAAACAAGGCAACCCAGTCTTGTATCAAATGTAACCTTAAGACCCATAGCATATATGTAACCACTCACAAACTAACATCTAATCTCAAATATCTTAACCTCTAAGTAAATCCCATCTGAAGTGTTTAAAAAGATCAACAATATGAATATGTTTTCTGTAGCTGGTCTCTTCAAAGTTTATCTGCTTCCAAAGATTTCCCTTCTTTTGGTATTCCTTATGACTCCTGTTTCTTCCATAAAGGTAAAAAAGCCACCTAGTAGTTAGACCAAAGGTACATGTAGCACAGCTATTTCCTTTGGTAACACCCAGAGTCTGATAATTAAAGACCAGCATAAAACCTCTTGATTTGGAAATATGTATTGAAAACCAAAATAATATGTCACCATTATACAGAATAGAGGACTACTTGAGTTTTCTTCCTGTTATCATTCTCTCTTGAAGAGTGCTGAGGCACTCTTTTCTGGGGCATCTGAACCCTTCAGTGTATAGCTCAGAGGGAAAAGTCTGTTTCCTCAGCATCCCTCTAATAATTTCCATCATTTTGGGGCAGTTTGCTTCCTATGAAAAGGTGTGGACATGGAAGCAATTTTTTAAATAGGACTAGTTATTTTCAATAAGTCTGCAATTTTGTGTGGCCTTTACTATATGGAAGATTTTCAGAATTCATCTGTGTGAGGATGAAAATAATACACTACTTTCAGAACACACGTAAGTCAAAAGAATATGCCCAGTTTATGTTCCATTTACTAATTGAGCCTTGAATAAAATTCTTATTCAGATTCATTATAGCAAAGAATAAGAGTAAAGAAAAAGAGAGAGGGAGAGAAAGAATGAGAGAATTGCAGAATCACAGCTTATGCTCATATGGAAGGAACCCACCAGGATCATCAAGTTCAGCTCCTGGCCCTGCACAACACCATCCCGAAGAGTCACACCATGTGCCTGAGATCATTGCCCAAACCCTTGAGCTCTGTCAGGCTGATGCTGTGACCACTTCCCTGGGGAGCCTATTCCAGTGCCCAAAAAACCTCAGAGTGAAGAACCTTATCCTCATATCCAGCCTTAACCTCCCAGACACAAGCCATTCCCTTGGGTCCTGCCAGCGGTCACCACAGTGCAGAGATCAGTGCCTGCCCCTTCTCTTCCCCTTCATGAGGAAGATGTAAAAGCAATGAGGTTTCCCCTCAGCCTCCTGTACACTAGGTTGAAAAGACCAAGTGCCCTCAGCTTCCCCTCAAAGCCTTTCCCCATTCTCATGGTCCTCCTTTGGACACGAATAGCTTAATGTCTTTTTATATTGCAGTGCCTAAAACTGCACATGAGACTTGAGGTGAGGCCACCCCCATTGCAAAGCAGAATGGGACAATCCCCTTCCTTGTCCAGCTAGTGATGTCGTGCCTCATGCCTTCCAACACAATTGATGCTCCTGGCTGCCAGGGGATTCCTGACTCATGTTCAACTTGCATCAACCAGGACCTCCAGGTGCCTTTCTGCAGCACTGGCCTACAGCCTCTCATTCTCCAGTCTGTCCAGACATCCAGGGTTGCCCCATCCCAGGTGCAGATTCCATCACTTTCCTGTTGAAGGTGATTGTCCAGTCCTCTCAGTTGTCAAGGTCTCTGCAGGGTCTCCCTGACTTTGATGGAGTCAACAGCTCCTCCCAGTTTTGTATCAGCTGTGAATTTGCTTAGTATCCCTTCCAGTTCTGCATCCAAGACATTTTTGAAAATGTTGAAGAGCACAGGGACAAGGATGGAGCCCTGCAGACCCCCACTAATGACAGGTCACCATCTGTTGTCCCCACATTCACTCTGACCCTTTGTGCTCTGCCCATGAGCATGTTGCTCACCCATCACATGATGTTTTATCCAGCAGTGGCAAGACATTTTTTCCACAAGGATCCTGTGAGAGACAGTATTGAAAGCTTTATAGAAATCCAAAAAAAAAATTACATCAAAGAGCACTCTGTATAAATTTCTTCACATTGTGGGGGAATCAATAAAGTACAGAACATATATCACTTAGAAAAAGAGCATGTGCTTTCTGTATGCAAATTTTGGTTAAAAAAAATAAATAAGAGAAATCTAAGCAATTCATAGGAGTCTGCAAATCCCAGAAAAATAAATATAATCTATAGAAAAATTGAGATCTCTTTGCCTGGGTAGTTCAAGAAGAGTACTGTAAGGGCACTTCCAGTCCCACTATGTTATAAGTCAGGAAGCATAGTAATCTTTGACAGTGGTTCCCCAGAGAAGAGAGAACCATATTCTGCTCTTTATAAAGTAGCATACTTTATTTTTTTATCCTTCTTTTTTTTTATACAGTGCTGCTCCATTTTAGATATATTTGTTGATAGAGCTCATTGATTTCTCTTGAGATTTCTATCAAACAGCACCATGATAAGTTTATAAGGTGAAGCACGGGAGATACTGCAGTTATTATTTAATGACCTGGAAGACCTTTCCCAGGTTTAAAAAGCAATCCTAAACCATCAGGGCTCAGTCTGCATTGTGATGAATAAAAGCCTTTAGAAACATTGAAGGAGTTTCCTTGCAATTCATGTAAGTGTCAGTCATTAATGTCAGCATATCTAATTGAAGGGTGCTGCTAAATTCTCTGAGACTTTTTCATTGCTTTAAATATGTGGCACATATATATCAATTCTTAATATATATCAAATCACAATGTCTGCCAAGAAGAACTGACTTCCCTTTGTGAAAGAAAAACGTATCTTTATTCCTTTAAGAGTTTGTCTCTGTGATTGTCTTTAGTACAGCCATCATGAGAAATGAGAAAAAGGGCTATCTCTTTTACTGCGTGAAAATTTAAGCTCCTTTGGTTTATTGCAGCCACCTTCAAGTGTTACAATATTGATTATTTAAATATCTGTTGCTGCTCTGAGTATTTTCGTGCTGACTGACAGATTCCATTACTTTATCTGCTGAGGAATTCAGATTTGTTAAAGTTATGAAAAACAGCCCTGTGTACGAATCATCAATCTTCCTCCATTGTTAGCACTGAGATGTTATGGGGACAGCTGGCATTTCCTTGACACGTTGCACGACGTCCCCAAAATCTCTCATCTTTCTAGACTTGACAGAAAGAAAATTAATCGTGCAGACAGTGATTTGTCATTTTGAGGATTATCCAGGCAGCCCAGAAACATTGAAAGTACTAAATGTGCTGTTCGCCATCGTAATCGGCGCGCAGATTCCCCAGCGGCGTAAGGACCAGGGCGGCGTTTGGTGGGCTGCCCAGGGGGGTTAATCGGCCTCGGCCAGCGCGGGCGCTCGGGGATGAGCCCGTCCTGCCCGGGCGCGCCCAGCCGCCTTAAGGTGGCAGCAGAGCTCTTCGGCTGCCTCAGCGCGGGCCGGGCTTGGCGTCCTGGGGAGGGGGACGGGTTTGTACCCAGCTTCTGTAACACGGTGACAAGAACTTTTAAATCATAATTTTGTGTTTAATCTAACGGTACCCTTGTATTTTTTAGAAGGCAATAGCTACTGTTAAGGTCTGACCACCTCTTTAAAATCTGAAATACCTGAAGAGATAGAAAGAATGATATTGCAGAAATGAATTATAAATCACATCTTCACCCTGCATTTCCTCTCTGTAATGCCGTATTCGTTTGCTGTTTCTTTTTTAGATAGATACGTAATACTAGTCTTAACATATTGAACACTTGATTTTAAACTAAGATTGTGGAATTAAAGTCAAATTAATGTAGGAAGATTTATACCTGTCCATAGACGTTCATTGAAGAAAATCAGCCCTTCAAATTGGGAAAAAAAAAAAAAAAAAAAAAAAAAAAAAAAAAAAAAAAAAAAAAAAAAAATTAAAACCAGAGTGAGACAACTAACTTCATTTTCCACATTTCACTCAAAAGCTAGTGATGTGTTTGTCAGGTGTGCAGAGCCTAGATGCCTATCCAGCAGTAAATGTAAAATGTGTGGGGGTCTCTTACACTGAGGATTTGTGAAATTTTATGAAGCTTTTTCTAGTGCCTGCTGTTTTCTGTGTTATATTTTTTAGGGAGTGCAAGTTTGTGGTCCCTGTTCCTACCCCTCCTCCAATCCCAACAGGTTGTGGCACATAAGTGCTGTATGGCTGCATTTCTGTTTATTTCATGAAGCCATCTGTGAACAAACACAAATCTGATCGTAGACCCCATAGGAACAGAGAATTATTTCCTTCTTTAAATTGTTCAGTATGGCACAGTAAGTCCCAGTATATAATTCTAAGACAGGGACTGCATCTGTAATTTACCTCTGTAAAACTGGAAGCTTGCTGGGTGCCTGTCTGCCCTCTACCATTGAAAAACAGCCCGACATGTAAGTTTCTTCAAATCGGACTATTTAAGAACAGGGAGAAAAAAAAACCCAGATGTAAAACCTGGTGCTTGTTTCAATTTTGAGTGCTTTGGGATTGATGGAAGTACCTATTATCCTTTTTAAGTTATTCTCTTGTTAATTTCATCCATGACATTGATCTCATTTGTGTCAAGTCTGCATAATGAAATCAGACTATTAGTTTAATATTTCAGTCAGTAATTTGCATATTAGGGATTCAATTGGCCTTTCTTAGGTAATGAAACCAGGAGAGAGGCCTGAGCCTCAGCAGTGATGTAGAGCACCACATAGATGAAAAAACACCCCCACACTTATGTGAAAAAAAAAAAAATAACCAGGACAAATTTGTATGTGTGTGTCATTCAGCTGACATAGGCAAAAGAAAGTTAGGTGCTTAAACTGTAAATTATAGCTCTGATTTTCTATAGAACTGTAGACAGCCTGCATCCTGTAATCTGTGAATTTCTCATTGTTTTCCTCTCTTCCGTCATCCTAGCAGTTCAGTCTTTAAACGAATGTTATAGAAAACCGTGTGCTGCTCATTTCTTCCTTTGTATTCATCTCAAATGAATATCTGTTTGTGCAGCCAGTATGTGTACATTTTCCTGCAAATATAATGTAATTTTGATTTGAACAAACAGCTGTCTCAGCCCCTCTTTGACATTGAGAGCTAAATGCTTTCATTTCATCCTGCTTAGAAGTTATGAAGACAGAGACGTGGAGAAAAGGCGACAGCTAACATGGCTTATGCAAAACCTATGGTTGCATTGGCAGAATTGCTGCCCAGGATGGGATGGTGACACAAAGGATCACTATTCTGTTCTTCTGTTTGTCATCCGTTGTTACTCAAAGCAAACTACAGGGATGCTCAAAATATTCTCTTCTGGAGATGTTTAATTTTGTACAAGTTAATTAGAAGACTACTAAACATTAGTGAAGCTACAGGCTACTGTTGATATTCAGGCACTCATTTGAGAGATATCTAAGCTAGAAGCCTAGTGCTGGGCAGCTCATTTTTAGGCATCTATTCAAAGTGAATGACCAGGGATTTTTAGAAGGATTTGGAGAAGATAGAATTACAAAACTCAAGGTAGATGGCAAATGGTTTTGTGGATCTACCTTTTTCTTTTCTCACAAAAAAGCCCAAATAAAACATATCATGTCCAAAAAAAAAAAAAAAAAAAAAAAAAAGGAAATTAAGCTAGTGAAGGGGCTGGAGCACAAATCTAATGAGGAGCAGCTGAGGGAGCTGGGGTTGTTCAGCCTGGACAAAAGGAGACACAAGAGAGACCTTACCAAATTCTGCAACTCACTGAAAGGAGGTTGCAGCCAGGTGTATGTTCTCTTTCCAAATGAAAGGTTTAATTTTATTTCAGTTTCATAGTGTGATTTTATTTCTTTATCTACCTGTTTGTATTTTGTTTTTTATTAAGCCATATGAGACTACCCATATCAGTTATTTTTAGAAATGGTCTGCTTTTCTTGCACCCAAAATGTACCCAGGACTTTTAGAACAGGAGATATTCATTGACACCACAATACAAATCAGCAGTGCAAAATGGCCTTTGCAGAGCTGTGCTGATTTACCAGTTTTGCATGATATTGGTGTACAGTTGTCAATGATTTTTAATTTACAGTAACTATGCCAAGCTATCAACATGCACTACCATGCACCTGTAGGATGATTTGGGAAGGTGAAAATAATATTATAAATAAAAGTCATATTTTTGGATAAATTTCACAGTTTTAAAATTTTACTCTCAAAATAGTATATTAGGTATTTTGTGATGAGTGATTTTTAAATAGAATCTTTATTTCTTCCTATAAATGTTTAATAGCCTTAAATGAGTCTGGTTATCTCCTGAATTAGTCCCTGACTTTCTGAAATTCATAATGTTAAAATACATGCTGTAAAACCAACGCTTTATTTGTATGGATGAAATGATCACAAGCCACAGCTCAGCTTCCCAACCTGACAGCAGATATGAAGGATGCTAAAAATGTCTGCATGATAGTGTGAACCAAAGAATGCCACATCAAGCTTTTAGAAAAGCCTTCAATATTGGGAAATATATATGTGGTAGGCATTGAAATTACATTTATAGCTAATAAGACTACTATCGAATAATTCAGTTTGGAATTGAAAATTATTTTTCAAGAGATAGATTTGAATGAGTTAAAGAAAGAACACTCAGAAAAAATGCTAAAATGTGAATAAAATTGTGTGTACTTTCAGACATTCTGCTATTTTGGCATTGCAATGCTGCATCTAAATTACAAATGTGCTCAAGGGCAGGGTACAAGAGCAAAGACTGCATGTAATTTATGTGGGTTAAGGAATACACCTTATATACAGAACTAAGGATTTATTGTTAGATTAATTAAAGTGAAGGAGATATTATTAACTCAGTCACAATTAATTACAATAACAGCTTATAATGACAGGATTGAAACTAATAAAGACAAACACTTTAGTATCAACCCTCTTCCCCAGTGTTAGGCTTACCCCTGAAGTCTGCCCAGCATGCTAAGGTCAAAGACACAAGTCTTCCCCAGGAAGCAGATATGCAAGTACGGTAAGTTGTCAACATCCTGACTCATTTGGCAATAAACATCTTTTATTGATGAGGGATTTATTCCTTCTTGCTCTTCAGTGTATTTAAAATTCTGTTTATATGTTTAGTGACCGTCTACTTACTTCATCTTTATTTGCAGGTCCCCATTTTAATTTACTGTCAAGTTTTATTATATATGCAATGTTTTAAGTATACTGCATATTCATTCTTTACTTCTTTGTTTTTCCTCAAAACTTTTTTGTATTACCAGTTAATAAGCCTTCATGCCTTCAGTGACTAGCAACTGTACATTTGTGACACATTTTTGTGGCCCTGGGCTGACCAGTATCATGTTCTCAAGGTCTACATCATGATCTCTACCCACACTCTCAGCATCTCTGTTTCAAGCCCTTGATTTTCTTTGATAGCATTAAAACTGTGGCTTCCTGATAACAACTAATATTTTGTTACCACAAACTAATCTGAGAAACATCCTTTCTGGAGTCACACTGAATAGACTGGCCCACAAAAAAAATGATCTACTGATCCATTTCAGATATATATCCATCCCTAGATATTACAGGTACTGAAATTATACTGTAGTTACTGCATGTTATTAATATCTAATGGTTACATTGACATCACTGATATCAATATTTCTTTGCTCCAACATAGTGTTTATATGCTAACTGAAACTGCTATTCTAAAATCTAATATACTATTCTATATCTGCTACTCAGCTGTGATCTAATATCAGCAGTTCCAAGTGTATCCTCAGGTACATCGCTGTTGTCCTTCCAGTTACCCATACATTCACCCATAAAATTCCTGTACAAATCATTAATCTTTATATATACATGTGTGTTAGTGTGTTCTTCCAAAGAATTTGTGCTTGAAATATAAAAGAAAAATTAAAGGTAATATATATATTTTTAATAAGATTCCAAAAGCTCTACTCACTTCCCAGATTTGTGGAGTAAAATCATAACCAGTGAACCAGGAGGCATGGAGAGATGTGTCACTGGACTTTTCCAGAACCCTCTCCATTAGATCCTGGCAGGCAGCGCGTTATTGTGTTGTATGTTGCCACTTCCCTGCCTTCATCAAATGTTGTGTGCTGTTGAAAATATAAGTGATTGCCACACACACAGTGAGAAATATGTCCTCTCTTGAGTGAAGTTCAGTGTTACTGAAATGGCTGTTTTCATTCTGTTTAACTCTGCTACACTTTCACCAAGCTAATGCAAACAGGTTGAATTAGCACTTGCTGATGAATTTTTCAACTTTACATGTATATTGTGAAATAAAATCTATTCTGTCTCTGTGCTTTAGGGAGCACTAAATGTGTGTGATGTAATCACAGATTAGTTGCTGCTTAACTGTTGGGGAAACTGCATCTCCCGGCTTAGAAACTCCAGGCTACAAACAGACAAATATCTAACGCAAAGAGCCACATTGAGAATTGCACTCATAGGTTAAAGCATTTTATTTTCAATATCCTAATATCTTCATGAGAAAAAGAAGTGATGAAATTATAAAGTGATCACAACTAAAAGAAATAATATCTGTGGTTTGTAGAGTGAACAAATTTACCAACAATCTAGTATCTTTCTCATTTCAGCTTGGAAGAAAATACCAGCTGGTGGCACGTTTTGAAATGGAAGTTCTATATTTGAAATTCTAAATTCCTCAGAATTTGGTTATTTATTTTAAGAATCTGCTATTAAATTTCATTGGTTTTCTTTTCTTTAAAGCTAAAGTGCTGCTCTTTATGCCCTCAGTGGGGGCTTCACACAATAAGAAAGACTGTGGGATGAAATATTGCAGTGGCACAAAAAAGAGCAGTTAAAAATGAAACAATCTGCTGTAAGGAACAAAGACTAGAAATCTGAAAACTTCACAGACAGATTCTAGTCCTTGTACTATGGTACCTGTTGTCTAGGTTTGTTCAAATAATTTTGATTTTTTTTCCATTTTACCTATTTATGTTAGAAAAAATGTCCCCAGTTTTTCCTGGTAGGATGATAATTCATGACTAGTTTGATACTCAAATGGTACTATTGTTTAGTATGTGTTATAAAAGTTTTCAATCATATGTGTATGTTCAAACATCATAGTATGTTCCATAGTCAATTTCAAAGAGGTTAAATTTTGATAGCTATAACTTTTTAAAATGTCAGATAACCACTCTGAAGACTTTTTTTTTTTTTTTTTTTTTTTTTTTTTTTTTTTTTTTTTTGTGACAGTTGTAGCAAGAATGAAATGTTCTGCACAATCTGTTCTCTATTTGAAAGTATAAGTGTTGGAAAACAACTATTCGAAGATAGCAATTTTTTTTTCAAGAATCAGTATAAAAAGGAAATTCTAGAAACAGTTAAATGGAATCTTGGGAGGAGGAATTTGAACAAAGTAAAATAATTTTTACAGTTTAAATTAAGTATGTCAAGTGTTTTACATAATAATATTTTATAATTGATTTATGATTACTATAAAAGGAGCTTATGAAGACATCTTCAAAGGACCTTTTAATCCAGTTGTTCTAATAGAATCTGCTAAAACAATTAATAATGCATACAGCACTTTCCTATGTTGTCATTTTTCTTTCCTAGTTAATGGATACTGCTTTCAATTTTGTGTTCAATTACTCTGATTAATTAAGCTTTTTTGTCCCTTATTTATATTATCAGATTAAATGTTATAGATGTTTCATTTGGGGTAATTAAACATCCTTTTAATAAGGAAAACTAATTTTTTTTTTGCTTGTTTATCTTTATAACTATCCTTCTAATCCTACTTCTTTTCTCATGGAGAAAACCAAGAGGGAGATATGGAAATGCAAATGCTTCAGAATTTACCTCCTCATTTTTTTCTCTGCATATGAACTAGAAAAGGAATGAATTAGAGGATGATATTTTTGTTTTCTGCTACCCTATGTCTAAAGATGCTTCACAAAGAAGGAAAGAAACATTTCCTATCAAAGTTTCTGTAACTTTTTTGTCATGAACTCATTCTGGGGTTTTTTAAGCGAAAAAACACAGGGTACTTACAGGTCTTGTCTTCTCTGCTTATGCATTTTATTGGAATTGAGACTCTGATACACAATTTCACTGAAACTGGCTGGGAGATGTACAGACCTATTTTTTGGGAGAAGCCAAGGTGCAAACGTTTTCTATGTTGCATTCTCAGAACACATTGTGCACGATGAATAGTTAAAGAATTTCCTTACAGGCAGTGTTTAAAAAGACATTATTTCTGGATCTTTCTGTAATTCCTAATGCTGTCTCTGTAAGCAGCAACCATCTTCTTCACAGCAATGAGACTATCCTCTCTCCCAAGGGAGGTGAAAATGCAAAGCTTTAATATATACTATGCATGGCCACCTCTTGACTACACTTTAAATTACTTTTGTGGGGTAGGACTGTCCCCTGAACATGCTTGTGGCAGCATCAAAGCTTTTTCTTTAAGTTGCTTGTAATAATCTTCCATGATATTACAGAAACATATGCCCATGTATGAAGATTCATTTAATATCTTAATATTTCCAGCTATAAATAAATCAAAATAATGTTATATTTATCTTCTTTATAGCAGATACTCTCACAATGAAAATAGTTATTGACTCAAAGATGGACCCTGAAGCAAGTGAAAAAATTTGATCAGACTCTAAAAACATGCAAATCATTTCCAAATCCTTAACTAAATCTTCACATGGCTAAAATTAGAAGATCTTACATATGCTATGACAACATAAAATCCTTCAGGAATGTAAGAGTTGAACATAGTTTCTCTGCATAGATGTATAATCATATGTGGGATTAATGACTGAACACATTTATGCATCAAACATCATTATTTATGCATATAATATCATGTTATTTAAGCATATAAAAAGATAACCAACATAAGAGTTTTACTGAGAATAATAACCCATATCAAACTTATATTCATTATTTAAATATGAAATTAATGGAATTGAGTATCACAACCATGATTCCATTGGAATTTACATTTTGATATGAAGTTACATTTTCCCTACGGGGTGGATTGACCCCAGCCCATTTGTTCACTCACTCCCCTAGTGGGTTGGCACAGAAAATCAGAAAGAAAAAAAAGAAAGACTCATGGATCAAGAAAAAGACAGAATAATATTTGGGGGGAAAAAAACACCTAAAAATCACTCACCACTCCCACAAGCAGGCCAGTGCCCAGACAACCTCTGACCAATGCCTACTTTGGAACACCCCTCCCTTTGTAACACCCTCTCCCATTTTATTGCCAAGCATGGCTATTAGGGTACAGAAAATATCTTTTGTTTTGTGTCAGTTGCTCTGGCTATGTCCCTGTCTGAACTTTTACCCTCCCCTGAAAGAATGACACCAAAAATTTCTCTACTTCAAACACTGAAGACAGAATCTGGATTTTCAACTGGGGGTAAATTTTGTATAGTCCATTTGAATACTTTGATCATTGATTTGAATTTTTTCCCTGATATAATTAAAGGTAGGGATTAATTTCATCCTGACAAGTATTTTGCGTTAGTTTCTCAATACCACAAAAATACTTACCATAGGAACTTCTACAGGTTACTTCTGCATTACAGTCAGTAATTCTATTATGGTCATTTTCCACTACCAAATATGAGCAGTACAGATGCAAAGCCATGCACTGTATTTCAAAATGTGACTGGATGGATTAATAAAGTCAAGTTCTAATATTCTGATATTTAAAAAAAAAAAAAAAAGTTTTCAGACTTAAATAAATAGAAATCACCATGAGGAACTAAAATTGCATCATTAAAAATTGTGGTATAATACAGGCATGTAGAAAGTCAGACAGAAATGTGAATCACATTTTTAAAAAGGTAGAAATATCTTATTTTATGACTCTGAAATCTTGCATTTAAAATTAACAATCCCTTGAAAGCTGGCAGCTGCATCAATGGGTACTCTGAAACATGAGAATCATTATGAAGGTCTAAGAAAGGATTCTTACTTTTTCTCTTCCTTTTTTTTTTTTTTTTTTTTTTCCTTCTAATAAATTAATAAATAAATCAAAATATATAAATTAGGGGACAAATAAGACACTCTTTCTAATGCTATAAACAGACTGTGACCTAAAACATTTGTTCAGCACTCTATTTTGTTAACAACATCAGATTCAGATCACTGGTTCATATTACCTGGAGACAGAAAGAAAATTGGTTGAACTAATTAGGAAATTTGCAAGACAGGTAATTCATGTTTAAGACTCCAGGATACATACACCATGTTTCATAATAAGAGCTGAATTGCTTAGCTGATATACAGACAATGTGCAAATATTACTTTCATTTTTACAACAGAGGTGCAAAACAAATTCAGATGGAAATAAGGAATCTCATTTATCAAATAAGAGATTTTTCACAGAAAAAAAGAAGCATTTTTCAGGGCATAACATATCTGTAATTTACATAAATCTCTTTGTTTTTGCATAAAAACAAGAAAGCTTATAGGAAAATGATGCAAGGGGCCGGCTTGCTTGTACACCCTGGCTCCTGCGCCTAGAGTGGCCACTCCAGCGCTGTTTCTCAAGCTCAGATAGCAGTGCTGAGCAGAGCTGCCTGCTCTCTATGGCTCTCATTTGTGGTGCACCTTGGATCAGAGTAAAGGACAGAGAGAGGGTTTTCTCGCTTGCTTCTCAAAGATTTATTACCCCAAGGGGTGACACAGCAAAAACCGAAAAAGCCCGCACTTCCAGTCTCTTTTAACTGGGGGAGGAACAAGGGAAAGTTACATTTTTCCAGCCAATCAGGGACACAGTAGGGAGGGGAGTGAGGAGGGAGCCATGATCTGACAGCCTATAGGGAAGGCAAGGAGAGTCAAAAGGGTCATGTGGACCAATGGAAGGTCGAAGAAGCAGGGATTTCCCCTGCAGAGTTTAGGACTGAGAGAGAACCATCTGGAAATAAGGACAGGGGTTTGGGGAGATTGACACCAGGGGAATAAAGTGGCAGGTGTTCTTAGCAGTGAATCACAGCTGGACAAGGGAGGAGAAAACTTGGGGTAAAACCAAACCATCAGGAGGGTAATAGGAACAAACCATTGGGATAATAACTTAACAATAACTTAACAAAAATACACCACTACAGGAAAAATTCTTATGCATACTAGGAATAAAGTAGATGCAAAAATATTTCTATATTGACTTAACTTTTCTGTAGATTTAGTTTATTTTAGTGTAATTATAATACAGAAGGCCTGAACATTCTGATGATGGTGGGCATTTTTGGTAACTGTTGCTGTGTTATTTGGTTTCATATTGTATTTCATTTTAATGTTGGGTTTTATAATGGTTTGTTCTGTACTCCCCTGTTCTTCTGGAAAATGTAATATCCCGAAGTTTGTCCCTGCCCTTCCCCAGCCCATCTCCCACATTCTTCCCAGTCCTCTTCCTTGAATGTAATCCAACCCTGTTGCACTCCCACCTTATCCCTGATTGGGTATTGGCTTGTCCCCACGTTTAACCCCTTCCCCGGATATAAGCCACGGACCATGCTTCCCTCTTTCTCTTGGTTTAGGCAGTGGGACAGGGCTCGTGACTCAGGCTAGGTCTCGGGAGTGCCACAGAAGAAAGACTGAATAAAGCCTTGGTTTCACCCTCGGATCAAGTACAGACCTCCTTCCTCTGCTGTTGACAGGGACTTGCTCTCTCCTGCTAAGGGAAAGGTTCTCGGCCGCCTCCTGGCTTTTGGGACCCTGGGAAAACTCCATCTAACTGCGGTTTGTCTCTCGAGCTAGCCGGGGCAAGAACGGAGCCGGGAGCTCCATGAGAGAGACCAGCCACAGGTGACTATCTAAAAAAAAGCCCTTTTAAGTTGGAAGGGAACTCAAAATGTCTTTCATATTATTCCAGTGTAATATGAGATACAGAATAACTGTGACACCTAACAGTTTTATCACTTCTTAAAATTATAAAAGTCAATCATAGATCTAACCAATTTTCAGTAAAGCTGTTAATCTTCACTCATACCAAAGGCAGTTTTTTAACAGACATAAGCAAAATTTAGATAAAGCTCCAGCAGGCAGTTGTGCTAAACTGAATTCAAGAGTACACTGTGAAGCACATAATTTTTAAAATATGGTAAAATATCAAGTACATTTGTATATTGAGTAAAAAACCATATAACTACATTAATATTTGTCCACTATGGAAATAGTTTACTGTACATCGAGAAAAATCGTTGCTTTCAGTTATTCATCTCCTATGCCTCTGAATTACTTTCCTATTACCTGTGGCCTTTCTCCTCTGAGGCAGTCTTTTTCTGCTTTTCTAAATTTCACAAGTCCACATTTGGTAATAGAAGAAAAAAACAAGTAGTGATGTATCATTCATAGATATTTAATGATAATACTTCTTTCCTTAGCCTTAAGTTTTAAGACATATTATTAATTTATTGTTATACTATAATAAAAATGGCCATATCTGCAGCAGGCTTATAGTGTAATTTATTATTGATTTGTGGTTTGACTGATGAATTGCTGAAGAAACACTTTATGCCACCACTGAAATTATTGTTACCTTTTCACTTTGAAAAATGTGTATACTAGTTCTACTAATATCTCTGGTGGGAGGATAGTTTGTGGGCTTTCTGTCTTTAAAAATTCTGAAGAGTATTTCCATCATTTTAATTTTCCTTTACATGATTTATGAATTCACTATTTATGGCATTAAATGGATGGACAGACATTCCTGACATAGTTAATAAAGACACTTGTATAACAATCTTTTTGTCTGTTATTTTCACAAGGTCAAAATATCCTACACAATAGATTTGTCCATATAGATAAATAAAATTAGGATGTTCTGTTTGTGTGCAGAACAGCACAGCTCACAAGACCATAACTTTTTGATCTCATCCATCTGTGGCCTTGTTTAGATTACCACTATATCTCCTTCCTAACAAAAATGCTAGAAACAGGCAGTGGATATTCTGCAGTGGCCACAAGCCTGTTTCAACATTCAACTCCTTTTGCCATCAGAAAATTTCCCTTGGTATCGGTACCATATCCTCTGCTTCATTCTAAGGTTAGTGTTTGGGCATGAAGAATGTAGTAATTCTTTCTTTTGGCCACAGGATGTATCTGAAGATATCTGTGTTTACATTATTGCAAGAGAATATAATGAAAAATTCACCATCAGAGCAGAAGAATTCTTCCTAGGTCAAGTTAAATATACGCTTTCTACAACTTCATTATTCTTCTTCACTGTTGTTTACCTTAAAGACAAATTTAATGTCTATGACATAGACATTCACAGAACATTTATGCTGACCATTATTTTTCTACATGTTTTCTTAAGGTCCTAACCTTAGAATGACAAATTGAAATAGAACTGAAAGGTCAATAATTTTCTATTTATCCTTTTGCATAAAAAATAGACATTTGTCCTCACCCAGTGTTTTAAAATTTCAGAAATCCTACATGGAAGCACTTGGGAAGTTCTTTGTGTATACTAGTGCAAATTTATTTAAAACATCTCAAAAGGATGCTGTATCCTTTTAAACATCCTTTCCTAATTTTCTTTTGCCTGCTAAATCCTTTCTTTTACCCATTAGTTTCTAATCATCACAAAATTGCATGCACCAAAATCAATTTACCAATGTAAAATTTACACAATTACAGAATGCACACATGACTTTGATGTGCTGATGAAATTCTGTCTCATCAGTGAAAGGAAAAGTAAGCTTTCCTGGTGAATTCAGGGAGACTGAGATTTGGAATTCTCTCCTCATTAATTTTTTAGGATGAGAATTTTTCTTAATGTTTTTTACCAACGAGTTAGGGTACTAATTCATTTTGACTGAATTTCCAACAACCTTTTGTTCCACCTTGAGTTGTTAATCTGCATAGTTTATTCTCTTTCAGCACATTCCATTAAACTTTTTTTTTGCATTTGGTATTTTGCTTTGCAGTGTATGCCACATAGAGTTGTATGTACAACATACAACATAGTGTAAGATGTTGTGTATGAAAGGATAAGCACCTTACAGGAAAATTAGACAAATCCTTTTTTGTTTTTGTGTGTGAGGAGGACGAATTCTGTTTGAAAGACAAAGTTTAAAGAAAGCAAAATTATTCACTTACGTAATTCAGACCTCCATTTTCATAAGTTTAGAATCCCATACACTATACAGAAGTGAATAAACATTTAAAACTTCTAAAGTGTTCAGTTTTATGAAGCCATGTTAATGTATTTGTATGCTGTCAGCAAAAATGGACCTTTGGTGAAAGAACTGTCTATTAACCAGGGAAACAGAGAAAAAATGGCTTTAACCTGAATCCTTGGAAGTATTGAGATACTTTCCTGACTTCACTGATATGAAGATAACTGGGATCTAAATCTTTTGAAGGAACCAAGCCTTAGTAAACACTCTTGGGTTCATATCTTCTAGGTTGCACGTTTCAAGCATAGTCCGATTTAAGTTTCAATTACATTCTCTCCATGGTAAATGAAAAGAGAAACCTTCAAAGTACATTTCTTTCTACTCATGTGCTATGTACCTATTTAACGAGAGGATAAATCAGTTTTTCACAGTGCTTGTCTCTCTTTATTGCCTACAAAGAACAACCTAGGTGATTAGGTTAAAAGAGACGTGAAATCTTCACGTTATGAAAACTTTCTGAAGCCAGTCTCAGCCTGTAGCCTAAATCATGAGCCTACAGGACCAAAATAGCTAAGCAGAAAGGTGCTGGAGAAAAATGGCCAGCAGCTAAGCCCTACAAAGACATTCATTCATTCTCCTGCTGGTATGACCAAGGAGAGCAAAAGTGAGAAAAATTCAGGGATCAAGATAAAGACAATGTAACAAGTGAAACAAGTTCTGTGTGCAAGCAAAGCAAAATAAGTCCTTTATTCGCTACCTCCTTTCAGCAGGCAGATGTTTAGCCACTTTCTGGAAAACATGCGTAATAGTTACTTGGGAAGGCAAACTCCATTCTCTCCTTTCCCTGAGGTTTTAGCATAGAGCACAACATCATAGGATACAGTGTGTCCCTTTGGTCAGCTGCGGTAAGCTGTGTCCTCTCCCAGCCTGTTGACCATCTCCCAACTGAAGGGGTATAATGAGAAACAGCTATCACACCAAACACACTGGTGTGTTATCAACACAATTTTAGTCACAAGTAATAAACACAGTACCAGAGGCAATTATGAAGAAAATAATCTTCTTTGCAGCCAGTTCTTGTAGAGTCTCCACCACTTATGCCATATAATTTTCATCGTGCTCAGGCTTTCACCCTCCAATATATCCTTGTTAAGTAGCAAGCAGCTTCCTCTCCTTTCACAAATACACAGGGAACCACATCAGCCACAGCTACCAGGCTGTGACTGTGGCCATCCAGGCTGGAAAATCCTGCCTGCATCCAGAAGTCCAACAGATTGTAGCATTTAGAAATACAATTTCCCTCTTCAACTGTTTCTAAACAGACTTTTTTTTTTTTTTTTTTTTTTTTTTTTTTTTTTTTTTTTTTTTTTAAATGAGAAATTGAAAATTCAGTATATGGCGATTTTAAAATTAAAAAGCCATTTTCTGGTTTTGCCTTTAAATACAAAAGATATTGATGCTTTTGTACAGCAAACTATATTCAGTGCATAAAATGGAAAAATGTTCTGTGAACAGAATTAATAGAATATCCATTTATCTCAAATAAGTTCTGTAAATAGTGTGAATAGTGGGTTTTTTTGCCTTTTTGTTTGTTTGTTTGTTTGTTTGTGTTTTTTTTGTTTTGTTTGTTTGTTTGTTTTTTTAAGTAATACATGGAACATTAATTTGGACTTTGAGTCAGCTTTTCTGAGTTTCAGCAACTGGCCTAGGTGTCTAAGGTCTTAATCCCACTATGGAGATGTCTTTTTCTCTGCTTGAACTGTATGCTAGCCAGATGAACCCACGTCAAAGCAGCTGATAAGCTGTCCCAGTTGAAACAATGAAAGCTCATTCTCAGGTTTCTAAGTTATTCAAAAAGTGAGATTTTTTACTTTTGTTTAAACTATTTCCATTCTTTTTCACTCAAGAGAGTGAGAAAGGACAGGTTCTTTATTTTATTTTTCTCCTTAGCCATTGGCTTACTGGTTTCAGTCCATCTCAAGGTCACAGTATAGGTTGCCACTATTTGACAGTGAATTATCCTAAATGAAATCAATTGGTAACCTCAATATAACCCCTGCTGTGTATATCCTCATCACAATTCAGCAGAGTGTAGAGGCACTAAATGGACACAGAATTTGAACTCAAGAGATGTTTCCTCCAAGAGTCAGTTAAAACATAGTGCACAGTAACACAAATAAGGTTATGATTATTTTCATTATTACTATTATTTTCCCATCATCAACATAAAAAATATTTTTTATCATTTAATAGAAGAAGAAATTTTTAGAATAATAGCTCTTCATGAGTTTACCTGTTTAGTTTTCAATCAATCAGATTCTTCTTTAAGGCTTTCAGGTAAAATATTAAATGTAATGAATATACAACTTTCTGAGGGATAATGGGTTACTTGTCCTTATGCAGATGGCATTATTTGGAATAAAGATTTTTTAATATATATTTATGTGCTGTATTTAATCCAGTGAAGTTCATTTCATCACTGTGGTTAATAATTGCTACTACAATGAAAAGAGGTGAAGTAATTTCAGCAACATCAGTTTTTAAGAATTTTTGTCCTTGCTTTGTTGTGCCAATTCAAATCTTGTATCCAAAAAAATCAATCTCAGATAACACAAGTTCTGCAGAGATTTAAAAATAATTAGGAACATTTACCAGCTCATACCAGTACACATAATAGCACCGTGATAAACTTTGGGACTCATTTATTACTCTATGCTAATTAATACTGTATTATCCTTGTTTCATCTGGGATAGAGTTAATTTTACTCCTAGAAGCAGGCACAGTGCTCTAGTTTGGATTTAGCATGAGAATAATGTAGATAACACTTTGATGGTTTAGTTGTCACTAAGTAGTGCTGACCGTCAGTCAGTGATCAGGTGCACAAGAAGCTGGGAGGCTGCAGGGCCAGGACAGCTCATGTCCAGAGGAATATTCTACCATGCCATAGAACAGATGCCCAGTATCTATACTGGATTTGGCTGGGGGGCACCATTCATCGCTGGGGTATGGACTGGGCATTGTCATTGGGTGGTAAGCAATTATATTGTGCGTAACTTGTTTCTCTTGGGTGTTATTTCTCTTTCTCTTTTTATTATCTCCCTTATTACTCTTCTTCTTCTTCTTCTTTATTTCAATTATTAAACTGTTCTTGTCTCAACTCACAGGTTTTACGTTTCTCATTCTCCTCCCCATTTAACCATGGAGGGGTGGTGGTGAGCAAGCAGCTGTGTTATACTTAGTCGCCAACTGGAGTTAAATCACAACACGTATATATGTCTAAATTCAAAAAGTTAATCACCAGACTAATTTACATTAGGAAATGTTATCGATGGCACTACTCTGTGAAAATATATAGTTTATGTAACAGAACATATTCTAAAATGATAGCCTACAATTTCTGAATAGAGACCAATGAAAACACATTGAACTTCCTCCAGTGTTGGAAAACAAAACTATTATACTCCACTCTTTCTTTGATGATAACTTACTGAAAATTATTTTTTTCACCTCATTCTTAGATAATAATTTGACAAACAGTCATACATACACCCTATATATAAATATATGAATGTGTACATAGCCTAGTACATTTCACATACATAATAGCTAAGGTGAGCAACTAGAAAACTTTTAAGCTGACATTTTTTGATACATTGAAAAGGGTTCAAGTTATTATGTTAATTTCATCACTTATTGTAGAAATTGCTTCCTCCTGCTGCTGAGGACTCCAGGACGGTGTAGATAAATGTAGACGAGAGATCTCTGAAGTTAGGTTTTAGAAGATGAGGTTTATTGTAAGGGATGTGGGGGCCTTGCTCTGAGCTGCCAGACGCAGCTCATGGCAAGGCCTAGGGAGGTGGGGGAAGGGAGAAGTAGGGAGAGGAAATTCCAAGAGAGGAAAGTCCTTGGGGAAGGGTGCAAGCAAAGAGAGAGCAAAAAGCAAAGAGGCCGAGCCGCCTTCGCAGCCCCCTTATAAGGGGTCTCGAGGTGGGCTGGAACAGACTTGTGCCAATGGGGTTACAGATACCTGATACTTCAGGGGAGGGTTACAGGTGTGGGATGAACCATACATTGAGGGGTGAGACAGGACATTCCATTTGACCTCTGGGTCTGGCTGCAGGTAACCTTCAGCTGGTCACATAACTGTGTCCTAGGGTAACTTTATGATGCCTGTATCCCCAATCGTCTGTTCTGTTTGTGCTGTACATTGAGTCCTGTGCCTTTAAGACTGGTTCTAAGAGCAAGGAGAAGCACGGAGTTTGTTTTGAGAAAACTACCTGACTCCTCCACATTCTTCTGCGGACAGCGTGTTCGGCGGAGGCTTGGAGAGACTGCAGGACAGAGATCTTTTTTTGCTTTTAGTTAGTTTCAGCTAGCTAGGGCAGAGAAGTTCCCTGGACTGTTTTTTTCCTTTTTCTTGGCACTGTTTAAACCTGCTCTGGACTGAAAACCCAGGGGAGCACTGGGGGCTGCACCTGCGGCCCACCGGGGCCTGGACCTCGGCATTTTCCAGCAGCGCCGGAGGGACTGGGACTGAGGAGAGACTGAGAGAGAGAGCCGAGCTACACCCACGGCAAGGACTTTCTCAATTTGCCATCTCACTCCAGAACGAGAGGTTTTATTGTTTCATATTATTCATTCTTTATACTTGTATGCACTTCATTTGTTTAGTAAAATAGTTTTTTCCACTTTCCTCCAAAGGGGTTTGTTTTTTTGGTTTTTTTCTGGACCGGTTGGAGGGAGGGGCCACTTGGGTTTGCTTCCTTAGAGGGATCCTATACAGGGGTTTTCTCCCAAATTTGTCCCAAACCAGGACAAACTGTTTTCCCAGACATCCAGTATCTAATACATCTCAAACATCAAAACTTACTTTCAATTCTATCTCACCTACAGGTTTCTCATTCTCAGAATATAGGCAATCATATTTATAGGGTTTTTTGGCTTCTTCCTCCCCAACAACTTATCTTATTTTCAACGTCTTTTCTTCAGATTTATCCCTTATCCTTTTCCACATTTTCTAGAACATAAAAATGTATATTAGTTATTCTTAAATATATGTTAATGTATTTTATAGGCATGCTGGTAGGAACTTGTATAAACAGGCTAGAAAATCTGAAGCCAGAGCCAAGGCAAACTCATGCCAAAACATTAGTCGATCCATTGGAACTGATTATACACATACAAAAGGGAGAATGCGTGAAGTGATATATAAGGTCACTGTGACAGCCAGAAGGTAATGCCAAAATATTCTTACTAGCTTGGCTCATTCACATGTATGGGCACTGAGCTGATTCAGAGCCAAACACTCTGCATGAGCCAAACTTAACTTCCTTGGCTTGACCACCTTCAAAGCACAGCTGTCGTGGCAAAAACAGCCCGTCAGACATGAATTCATTTTGCTAGTTTTCATCTGCCATGACTTTGTAAGATGCAGCCACCAAGGGCAGAGTGCTTTGCTGCTGCTGCTGTTCTGAGAGTAGTCTGCACTACTGAAAAAACCTGTTGGACTCACATTACCTATTGCTATGAGGTGTCTGCTTCTGAATAATAAACATGCTCTTAATGAGGTCTAGGCACCTCTAACCATGATTTTGAGAATGTGAGTAGTGATTTTGATTGTGCAACATGCTGGCGCCCATCTGGAAGCACCTGAGTGGTCTGATTTGAAAAAAAACATGGTAGTCTTTGTGAAGGATCAATTAAAATCTGTCTTGAATGGGACCTTCCAAATCCAGGGCTGTCAAAATCATTAGTAGGTTTCTAACTATCTTAATCTAATTAGTTTGAGTAAGGGAGAGTAGAAACACATTGACAAAAGGTATTATAAAGTCATACTAGTTATTTTCTATTTAACTGTGGTGGAAACTATAACATTTGACTTTGCTTGACATCCATAAACTCCTCTCTCCCCATTCCATCCACATATCCTAACCAGCCACAAAATGTTTTGCTGAGTTTCTTCTCATCTCTGATATGATCCTAAATTACATAAGTTCAACTAACATCAGTTAAAGCATGTGAATTAGATGGTGTAAAGCCCAGAAAATTCCGTGATCTACCTTGGAGTTTTGTTCATTGCATGAATTTTATGTTTGCATTTTTTATATAGAAGTGAAGTGACAAGCACAGAGTTTAGCATAAGCTTACTGATAAATATAGATATAGACATCTCCCTTAATTGTCACTTCCACCCCCTACATCAAATATTAATAATTGTATGAAAATTTATATTATGACTGGATGAAAAGAACACTTTTTCAAACCAGATAAATATAAAGTACAAAAAGTTCATGGCCAAGCAACATACTCTTGAGTTGATCGGGGTTTTCTAATCTTTGTCCTCCTACACTAATTTCATGGAGGTCTCTGTAGGGGTTCCAAGAAAATTTTCTGGATGGGAAAAAAAGGCACATAACTTCTCTTAATATATCATATAATTTTCTCTCAAGTACATATTTTTTCTTCTCTTCAAGGAAAAAATGAAAGATTAATTTATTGTAGAATGCGATTTGATTTTACTGCCTTTAATTAATCCTTGGGTTATGATTAATTGATTAATACATTTCTTATTTATGCAAGACTCCTGAAATATTAACATATATTCTACAAACAATCCATTTTCAGATTCCTGAAGTAGAATTTTCAATAGTGATGAAAGATAACGCTTGACTGCCTCAGGATTTTTTTATTGAGATCAAACCATAAACTCTGGTATGTGAAAATTATCACAGAAGACTATATGGGGGGGAAAAAAAAAGAAAAAAAAAAAAGTCAGATATAATGATATTTAGATAGTTTATAATCAATTTTTTGCCAACTTGTCTTAAAACTGCTGTCTTATTTTAACATCGTACCAGAAGTTCATGAGGCTCAAATTTAGAAGTATTTTTAAAAATTATATTTTGACATATTCCAAATGTTGGTTTATTGATATCTGTGGAAATAATTCAATGGAAAATCATAAAATCATAGGATAGTTTGAGTTGGAAAGAACATTCAACGTTTGTCTACTCCAACTCCATGCACAGGGACATATTTCAATAGACCATGTCATTCAAGGTCCCATCTACCTACACCTCAAACAATTCCAGGGATTGAGTATTCACAGGGCAACATGTCTCATTGAATGTCTCACCGCCTCACAGTAAAGTAATTTACTGGGGTTTAACTGTATATGAAACTGCAACTTTTGTATTTGTTCCAAGGAAGCTCACCTCTGCTAGATTGAAATGGTGTTGTCATGGTACCTGAAAATTCCCAAAAGAGAGCATTCACTGAACTTGCAATAGAACAAATTTTCATGCTGATGTGTAGTGAACTTTTACTGTTCATGTTACTAATGGACTTTTCCTAAATTTTTCCACCTTGAAATTTTCCTACTTGAGACACAAGTGGAAAAATCAAGATTCAACATTAGATAAAGTTTTAGTAAGGAAAACCTCCAATCACCTGAAGCCACACCCACATTTTCCCTCTGTATATTCATAAAAGAACTCAGAAGACTTTTCAAACCTTTTCTTTTAGAAACAATAACAATAACAAAAAACCCAAACAAAAATAAAAACAAAAACAAAAAAAAACCCACAACAAAACAACAACAACAAAAAAACCACACACACACAAAAAAAACTAAACCAAACCCAGATTTCTTCAAGGTGATTCCTAAACTCAAAATGTATCTTAGTAAAAAATTA
Source organism: Hirundo rustica (assembly GCF_015227805.2). Classification (NCBI taxonomy): domain Eukaryota; kingdom Metazoa; phylum Chordata; class Aves; order Passeriformes; family Hirundinidae; genus Hirundo; species Hirundo rustica. The sequence goes on along the minus strand of NC_053453.1, from coordinate 17,913,734 downwards.
CTGTTACTGTAGAGGGACTTGGCCATTGGATTCCACCATTTGCTTAAAGTGAAACAATGGGATGAAACAGAGGATGATGCTTAAACAGAACATATGTGGTTATTAAGGACACATCAAAGAGAAAGAGGAGTTTTCAATGTGACTGTATCCAGGGGCAGACATTTTGGTCTCTGGTTTTGCTAAACTAGAACACACTCTCTTAACACATTTCCTTCTTTCCTCCACTTGGAGGCCATGCTGTCTGTGTTGTCCCAGGATTCATACCATGACAGATCAGTCACTTTGACTTACTGTATACTAGTAAAAGGAGGCAGTCAGAATGCAAGTATGAATCTTTCACTATAGATAATTATGAAGAAATTATGCTTCAGAAACTAATTTAGTTTCCTAAAAAGGTCCTGTACTTCTTTGTCAGTTTTGCTCCAGACAAAAATTCTGAACAACTCCAAAGCTCTTTCCCAGTAAGTGAAAGGTTGAAAAGGTTTTTATATGAAATATTTTAATCATCAGTGATCAGCAGTAGTCTCATAGCAATTAGGTTTTAAATTAGCAGAGAAGTAATTTGGAGATACTGAGGATGGCTAACTATGCTTTTGAACTTTCTTCTTTGAACATTTTTTTCTGGAATAGGAGTGTATTCTGAAACTTGGCTAAATGAAAACTGAATAGGTGTTGGACAGTATATACTGAATAAATGCATCTTTTCTAAGGTGAAATTTTATCCCTTGGCTTGATATCAAATGCTATTTTCTCTTTCTCGGTGGCAAGTGAAGACTGAAAATACACAAGCAAACAATTCAAGTCTGGTGGGATTTTAGTAGGTGACTAAAGATCTAGCATTATATTTTACTTTCTACTGTGACTGTACAGCCTTTATGAATGTTTTGACTAGGCTTTCATGAGGGGGAAAAATGGAACATTTAGTACTGGATTATTGTTACTATTATTATTATTGTTTTTATAGCCATCTGCAGTAATCTCTAAGAAGAAGACATAACTGCATTCCAGCTACTATCATTGTACTGTCCAACTAGACCAACCAATCAAGAACAAATCTTCATTAAAGAATCAACACTTTACATGAAAGCATTTAATCCTAGAGTATTCAAAATTCTGGGGAAAATGGGTTTACTTTTGGATGGTCCAAGAAAGTCAGCAGATCAAACTGCTAGGCAGTTTTTAATTCCTTCACATTGCCAATGGTGGCAGATTTCTCTCTGAAAAACAACTTTTCTAGTTAATTATTTAAAGTTACCAATTCAAGTAAGGATGATTTCTGCAAAGAATTAATCACGTAAAAATAAAAATAAACTACTCACATAACATGAATTGTGATGTAAGCTTAAGAATAATGGAGACAATACTGACACTTGGTCATGAGAAAACAGGCTAAGTTATGTACAAACTCTTGAAGTGACAAAGATACACTAAGTGTTTGAAATAATTATGTTCAGTTAATTACAACTGGTACAAGAATTACTGATCAACAGTGATGTTCTTGGTCCTGATCTAAGAGTGACATGTATATGCTTGGGGCAGTCCCACTTGAGCCCTGCCATGTCAATTTTTAGAACCTGTCTGTTCACATAGCCCCTGTTCACCACTTTCTTATTTGCATTTGGATCATCATCTTCCCTTCTCTCTGAATTCTCTTTGTTGAGTGGGAAACCTTTCTAGATGACAGGTCAGGAAAACAGTCAGGGACCTTCATCCTCTGCAGCAAGAAAGTTCCTACTACCATAACTGACTGGTTTTTATTCACTTCTGGGTTTCAGATTCAATCAGCACAGCTCAGCTGCTTCATTTGACAGCATTCCCTCACAACTTCAGTCTTGTTGCAGAGTGCTCCCTCTTCCTGAACCACACCTGTGTCAAGGGCATCAAAACTGCAGGGACAGCTCTAACTACTACCAGAGGATCCCCTGTGTACATCACTGCCATTCATGAGGATGCAAAAACCAGTCTGAGCAGACCCACTAATCCACCACATTTTTAATTTTCTTCTTTTCCCAAATTGATATACAAATGGATCACAACCTGTTAGCTATGCTAAAGGTGCCTGATTTTCCCTGATCAAGGGTTAGAAGAAACAAAAGCTTCATACTTTGTAATCAAGGACAGCTTGGATCTTCTTAAATACTAATAGAGGCTGCTATAAAGGTTCACAGATGTTAAGGCTGCTGTGGCTTATCCTTACTGGGAACAGTGATACCTTCAGATTCCTCAGAGAATTCCTGAGAGCCTCTCAAGAATCTTTGATAAAATCAGGAAGGTAAAGAAAATCTCAAACCAGAGCCCAGAAAATCCTGCTTAACTGTTGTACCTCTTTTGTGGTAACTTTAATTCTCTTCTATAAAATAAGTGTAAGATGCAATAAAATGTAGATTGCACTGAAAAAAAATCAAGAGAAGTTGATATACCTTCTCAGCTCTGCTTTCTCTTCTCAGAGAAATGTTGCAATTATAGGCAGATTTACAAAAGAATTTGATTTCAAATTAATTTATTATTTGATCATGTCTTATTTTTGGCATACTGTCAAAGGACTAATTTTATATGAAATCATGTTCTTGTGGGGGGTTTTTTTGTTGTTTCTTTGGTTTGGTTTTTTGTTTGTTTGTTTGGTTGGGATTTTTTGGGGGTTTTTTTGGGTTTTTTTGAGTGGTATGGAAAAAGGAGTTTGGAAATATCTTGTGATGTTACTGTATATAAGAATTTACATAGGAAAGCAGTCTTACCTCTTTTTTTTTTTTTTTTTTTTTTTTTTTTTTTTTTTTTTTTTTGCCAGTTTTTGATCAGAATAAAACATTCTAATATATTTGCTAGAAACCAGATATATTGGTTTACTGAAAATGTATTAATTAGTATCTTCCATTTGTATATTAAGCTATTTATCTTGGATTCATTGTTGTCATAGCATGAAAACAATAAAAGACAAAGACAATAGCCTGAGAAGACTGGGGAAGGGTTGTAGTGGTTATTATTTTGAGGAAAGGCGTCTGATGATTGTCAGATTGTAGACGAAAGAGCAAATAGTGCTCTGCCAAAAAATTATCTTACCAGATTTCCAGCAGTGAGTTTGGAGTCAGAAAGAACCATTCTGCTACATACAAAATTATTCTCCTTGGGCAGAGAATGAGAGCATGGATTATATATGACAGGTACACAGATGCATTGCTTAATCTTCTTGAGGATGCTCAGCTACAGAAATGAGTAAAATGAACACAGGAGCTTACAAAGCATCGTCTTTCCTCACAATCTGATATCAGAATAATTACAGACTACCAGAGAAAGGAGGGAAGTCTATATACTAGGAATCTAGATTCCAAGAAGATACATGAAATTGTGATGATTTGTGAAACTGGAAAGCCAACTGATCTCTAATTTATTACATATCTACCAAAAATGAAACTACAGAAAATGAAGGTAGATATATTAGAAATATAAAATAGAATTTATATAGAAATTACAGTAGTGAAAACAAACTGAGATGCACCTGACAATTCTTTCTCTTCTAATATGTTTTCCATGTAATCAAAGTACAGTGTCTGATTAAAAGCAAATTTACACTTATTTTTTAAATATTTATTGTAGTTGTAGTCCAACAACATATATATATGACTCACAACAAATATACATGTATAAATTATGAATATAGAGTGAAAGTTAAACTTTTGTAACAAGCCTTCAAACATTTAATGTGAATAACTTAATAAAGTAGAACTAGTGATTTATACTTTATAGCCTAATAGTCAAGATGCACTAATAAAGAAAAAGAGCAATTATGGTTATGGACAACATTTCTGTAGAATATATCAGATTTTATTTTGTAGCCTTAAAAGTAATCAGAGCAAAGACCAGGCAACTTTCTGATCATCAGACATCGGATCCCATGTTTTCCTTCTCTTCATAACAGCTGGCATTCTGTTTTGCTATATATAAATTTGAATGAAATTCATAATTCACCATCATGACCTTGGAATATTCTATTATCTTTTGCTTCATTACCAGATTCTTCGGTGAATTGAGGTCTTTTATTTTAAATCCATGCTACCAGTTCTCCATTTCACTTGATATTTGCCTTCCAAATCCATTCTTGAGTATCAGCTCATTTTCTTTATCAGTAATTAAATCAATTCTTTATTCACACAATTTATTTCACAGTTCATCAGTTTTTAATTTCTCTTTATGCATCAAGTCCAGCCATGTTGTGTTTATCTCAGGAGTATAGACGGAGAGGTCTATCATTCTCCCCCTACAGTGTCCTTTAATGTGCACCAAGACATCAGTAATTTGTCTATCCAGGAAATATTTTGAAAATTTAACATCTATTAAGTCTCAGACTTCTAAAACCAGCTGAAATTTTTTATTAATTTTAGCTTGCTGTGAAGAAAATTAATTCAGTAACAGACAAGAACAAAGATAGAAATCCAAGGTGGTCCAACTGCAGTGTTCAGTAAATTTCCACAAGTAATAGTTTTTAGCTTTCCACCTCTTTTTTCTAATTATGAAGCAAATTGACATAATATAAATTACCCCAAATCACAGAATCACAAAGCTGTTAGGGGTGGAAAGGCCCTCTGGAGATCATCCAGTCAATCCCCTGCCAAGATAGGGTCAGCTGGAGCACATTACACAGGAACACATCCAGGTGGGTTTGGAATGTCTCCAGAGAGGGAGAATTCATGACATCCATGGGCAGGTGACAGTGTTTTGCAATGTAAAGAGGTTCTTCCTTGTGTTGAGAAAAAACTTCTTGTATTTTTGTTTATGGACATTATGTCTATTCATCCTGTGACAGAGTAGCACCAAAAAGATTCTGTCACAATCCTCTTGGCACCTGCCTTTGTCATATTTAAGTGCATTAATATGGTCTCCTTCAGACTAAAACCTTGTTTTCAAAGAAGATAACTGTGAGTATGGCTTAAAATCAGCGTGTTTTAATTTACTACAGGGAGAGAACCAGGAGGTTGTACTCGATCAGTTGAGACCGAGTCTCAGCTGAGACAACGGTTTCATAAGAATTTCATTAACTATAGCAACTCAAAGTTTTTCTGGTTTGTGATATTGTTCCTACTGCTCAAAAAACATCGGCTTCAAAAAGAACATACTGTAACATTAGCTCTACAAAAACTGGCCTTCAAATATTTTAAGCATTTTATTAGAACCAGATCTTCTATCTTTCTTGAGAAATGAAGGATGCTCAGAACTTGGGTTTCTGAAGAAAGATGAGGTATGATTATACCACTGTTTGGCTTTCAGGAAAATAGTACCAGACATCATGGGAATTACCAAAGAATCATTACACTTGAGAGCAAATGTATGAACATTAAATCTAATAATCAGCTCAGGGCATAATGTTTGCAGTCCTAGTTGCTTTGAAAACAGCTCTTGATGCAACCTGACTCACAAGATGTGCTGTCTTGTGGTGCATTTCCATGACAATATATAAAGAAATCACAACCAATTTTCCTCTGAGGCTTTGTGATCTGAGAGGCTAAGTGGCAATGCCTTTGGTCTGCAAATCAGTACCTAGTTATAGGACTGCAAGGTTGTGGATATTATCCTGTTTTAAAAAGACATGTACATGAAAAAGTTTTTTCAAAAGTTGCTGTGTAGGCTAATAGTGTTCAAACACAAAGGAAACATCAAAGCACAGAGTAGGTCTGGGAGGTTATTCGATATTCAGATTAATATTGCAGACATAAGAGATTTCAGATGGGAATCTGCTGTTTTCCTGTTACACCAAAATTAACAAAATTGCACTGTTTTAGGGTGGTAAATATTAAGTGATGTCATCTTTAAGACATCAAAGCAAGGTATGGAAAAATGAGAAGTTTGCTGGAAGAGGATAGCAAAGAATGTTTACTGAAACAATTATATTCTAGCCTATATTGCTTCAAAAAGTATAATACCTATGTAAATAGTAAGGGGATACAATTTGTGTGTTTGCTTTTAATATGCTGTTAAAATGATAATCAACTTCTCTAATAATTTTAAAAATTGAGTTATGCTAGAATTGAAATACTTATCTTCACTGTGATGGATAGTAAAAGAAGAAAAAATTCTGATACTAAAACAAATGGGGGAAAAAAAGACATCTAAAGTTCTAGTCTTGAACTTACACAATTGTGAGATTTTTAACAGGGAAAAAACCTCTGAATTCAAATAAGTTCAGTACTGTTACTTTTTAACTCTCAATTTCTAAATGCAAATTTATTCCATCATCAACTAACCTTGACAACAAACTGATTGTTTTCTAAATCACGTATTTTTGATATGTAATCTTGATTTCAATTCAATATTGAATCAATAGTGAAGATGAACATTTTAAGTTGTCTAGAAGTTTTCATAGTATCCTTTTAAACACTTGAAAGTCTCCATAAAAATCCCAGTTAAAATTTATTTAGCTGCTGATTCCTATATCCTCCCATTCATAAATCTGTTTTAAAGGTCACTAACATTGGTCAGAGTGCAGTGCCTGGTCCTGAGGTTGACTGGTCAGTCAGAATTGCCAAATGTGCCTGCTCTGAGAGAGTGCAGCCATTTCCGAGCTGCTCACAGGAATTGACTTCTGGCTTAGAAATTAACATTTTACAGTGTCTCTAAGAAGCCAATTCAGTCTGGATCCTTGAGTCTTAACTCACCTTTTAAAATCCAGTTTCACACAACTGTTTGCCATCCTATGAGTTCATATATACTAATTATGATTATATACAGTGTCACATGGGAATCAGAATATTTATCCGCTAAAAGAATTTATGATTTACATTAGGTTATTTTCTGCAAGAAAAAAAAAAAAAAATTAATAAGACCTTCATAATTGTTAGGCTATGAGCCTGATAAACACAATTACTACTACTACTACTACTACTACTACTGTTACTACTACTACTACTGTTAAAACTACTGATGCCTTAAATTTTAGCTTTCACATTTTTCAGATTCTGTGCTGCCTAGAGGTGTAGTTCTGAGCCTTAAGAGGGAGGAACAAGAAGGATGAGACCTCACAACCTGAACCTGTAATTGAACAATTAAACCCCAAAATGCAAATGGACCAAAACTTATGAAATTGTAAGACCTCGTGACCGATTGTTCATTTTATCACCATTTTTAGTCCACTTTGAGTGTAGCCCTGGTCAGGCTCTTATCCTGCCCAAGGCCTAGAGGCCTTCCAATAAATATCTACTTTATTCTCTAGTTCTGTCCAGTCTGTGCTTCAGGTCAGCCTTCCTAAGGCATCACTACTACCACTACTAGCTTAAAATAGCCTAAAAAATTTCTTCATAATGGCTTTTAAAAGACTATAAAATTTTACTTGGGTAGGCTGAAATTGGGAATTATTAATTTCATAGGTATTTACTGCTATTTCATTATATTTAATTCAGCAGCATATCAGAGTATATGGAGCTTTCTAAAAGTAATTATTTTTGCTTTTGCTTTTTCTCCAAAATAATCAGGCTCAGCCTTCAAATACCTAATCACATCCTCAAGTAAAATAAAATTCTTCTTGCCATTTCAAAAACATATTGAAAGATGCTGATGTTTCACTTCGTAAAATTTATATCACAAAGCTTTAACTTATGGCAGTCAAAAAATAATTTCTTCATAATCACTGTGACCAAAGCACTTAAAACACAAATAGTTTACATTTTTTGCATTACAAGTTCAATTGTAATGCTGTATATTGTAATGGCTTTTAAGATACTGGGAAAGTAATTGATCAGACAAAACAGTCTTTCCACAATATCTTTTTTCAGTTTCTTTTGTAAACTCACACCTTGAGAATTCTGAATCTGGAAACCTCAAAAAGAAAAATGGTGGGAAAAAAAAAGCATGCTCAATTCATCTATAACTTACTTAATTAATCATCTCGATTGTAACTTTACACTTTAGGTGCTGGTGAACTTTAGTTTAATGGCTCATAAACTTCAGATGAAAGTGAAGATATTTTACTACTTTCCTTATTGTATTTCTTCTGCTGTGGTATGTTCTTGAACCACCAAACGGTTACATTTCATATTTATTTACAGAAATATAAATGAATATATTGGCTTCAAGACAATGGAGAATAATAAATCTTCATAGTGAAAATTCCTAGAATAAGGTCGTAGTTCATATGTTAGAAGAATGGCTAGAGTCCCAGGTGAGAAGAGAATGACAGTGTAAGTGCCTAGGTACTTATGTTCAGCATTTTGTACTCACTAGAATTCACAACATGGAACTGAGATCAGTAAAGCTCCTTTTTCATCACTATGAACACAATTAATTGCCTAAATCCACATATTTCACAACAATATAAAAATGAACAATCAAAACAAAACATTTACTGCTGAAGAGACAGATGAGAAAATCTTACCCCACAAAAGAGGACGTGCTATTCATTGTTTTGTTCATTGAAATGCTGTTTTGGCAGTAGGAAGCAGATCACTGTACAGGAGCCTCTCTGCTTGCAGAATCATGATGCAAGTACAGTGTGTATTAGCATATTTTTGACACCTCAGGGGCTCTACAATTTTTTATGATCGAATAGATATTAAATGGAGTTTTCTGCTCAGTTTGAGGAGCAGCATCCCACACCTCTGGTTATAAATTATCTTGTGCTTCTCATGCATCCATCACTTCAGTAGCTCAGGACCAGCCAGAGAAAATTTCTTTCTGACATAATGATCATGGTTGTTTTATTGAATTCTATTATGCTCTCTGGTTTTCTTAGTCATCAACATAGAAAAAATAATATTGTTTGATGGTTTCAAGGACACATTTAGAATAATTTTTCATTGGACTTACAGTGTTTGAGTAAGGAAATACCCAGAATTTGAGGCATTCTGGCAATGGCATCTATACAAACATTGAAGGGAAAATGCTCTTGACATTTTCAAGGTGTCTAGACTCTCGTATTTTGTTTGCTTGAAAGTTAAATCAGTTATCCTGAGGAAAAATGTGTACAGTTGGTGTTTACATTTTGTCTCTTAAAGATATCTGTTCCTGAATAAGGTGAGGGCTGCAGGGTGGGGCATGGGCAGAAGGAGGTGGAGAATATCACACTAATGTTATATTGAAACATTAGCATTGTTTGAATAAATTCTACTAATATGCAGAATCTTGCCTCTGAATTATAATGTGGATTTTTTCTCCTACAGGAAACCAGCAAAACCTTCCAGATCATTCTAACACATTGAGTAGTTCCTTCATAAGAGTACATTAGAACAAATTCTATCCTTCCGCCACAGTTCATATCTCCAGAGCAGCCTAATGCACCAGTCACTGCAATGTTCTGTACAATTCCTGCAGATTTTACAGATATTCAAGGCTAAAGATATGAAAAATATAATGTGCAATCCATAGATAACTGAGTGTTGATGAGCACAGTGATGTGCTTGGCTACAAGGGTCATACCCGATGTATGTAAATGACTGACACAGAGAAATCAAAGATCTCGCCACCTTATGTTATTGGAGGAATTTCACTTACGAGAATTTTGAATCAAATCAATGTCTCTGTCTCCCAGTGGACTGTCCCTAGGATTCCCTTCAATAATTAATTCATTCCAGGGTTTTTGGCTGAAGAACCGCTTCTCTGTCCTACACTTTTGACTGTATTGAATAAATCACTGCTGCCACGGCATCTGGGACTTGGCAAAAACTGTCAGACATACAGTAAGGATACAACTTTGTTCTGGATAACTCATTAGAGCTGTCCTGCCCCTCCCTGAATCCACAGATTTCACTAGATTAAAAAAGAGAAATAATTTGGTCTACAGAGTTGGAGTTCCACCAACTCCCACATGATATCAAAGTTTGTCTGTAAAAAGAATGTGGGAGATTAGGGACAGGCGGTAGGAAGATATCGTGTTGTACAGGTAGACAGAACCCCTCCCTCAACACTTTGTTGTTTAGTGTCCTTGATTAGCTAAGCAACACGTAGTTTGTAACGTAAGCAGACAGAAGTGATGTAGCAAACAGAAGTTTTTTAACCCCATGTAACCAGTTAATAAACGCCATTTGCCGCCCACCACATTGGTGTCTGTGAGCTAATGGACCGAACAGCCTGGTTGTGGCTGCCGTGTCGTTCCTGAACCAGGTCGCTACGCCTCAGCGGAGGCAGCAAGTGGTGCCGAAATCCTGGGAACACCGCCCGGGAGAACGGGAATCACCTGGACGGGTGAACAACGGCCGAGCGGTGGGGCCAGCTCGGCGAGGGGGACACCCCAGGACCTGCGAGGAGGATGGAAGCTCTCATGAAGGTCTTATCTCAGATTCATAAGCAGTGGGGGATTGATTGTAAAGCAAAATATTTTACCCTTGCAGTGATGAGGCTTTTGCAACTTGGGGTCATTGATCGACTGGTGGACATGCTCCACCCAGATATATGGGATCAATGTACGAAAGCTCTGGCCGAGGAGACAATGTCTTCTGGCTCAGGGAAAAATCTTAAATTATGGGGAAAAGTTGTGCAGGCTTTGCAAAAAGCTCTGCAAGAGCAAGAGACCTGAAAAGCTGCCCAAAAATGTTTGCGAATTACTCTGCAATTGGGTGTAGGGGCGGCAACGCAAACTTTTACAGAGGAAACTTTTACAGAGAGTTGTCAGACCATGAAAGAATACGATCTGAAGGTCAACGACAGTGTTCAAGCTGTTAATAAGGTTAGCTCTGCTGAGTGCACAGACTCGCAGGAGTAAAGGCTCTCTCCAAAGCCCTAAAGCCCTGCTGAGGGAAAAAGGCAGGCACAATCATTTTGGGACGGTTTAGCTGAGGAAGCCAGAAATGCTGCCAAAAATTCTGCTGCTGAATTACTGTTAGAAAATGCTGGAGAGAGACCCCCACCCTATGCAGCACAAGATTGCGCTGAATCCCTGGGGGAGGGCAGGAATACAGTTAGACTGAACAAGGAATGTTTGTTAGATAACGGGGATACAGAAAACAAAGAAGGTCTTTTAGATAGCGCGCCCATTGCCAGTGAAAACAAAGAAAGTTGGTTTGATAATGTGGACGCACACGCGCAGGAGAAGGGGGGAAAACTCAAAGGGGGAATTAAAGCTAATCAGAATGCTTGCCAAAAAGCACATTCTTTTAAGGAACACAGTTTTAAGGGGAGAAGCTCCCACAGCAGGAGGCGGGGGGAGCCCAGGGCGAAGGAGCGGCCCAGCCCTGAGAAAAAGGGGCAGGGTCGGAGCCCAACCAAAAGGCTCCAGAGCCGGGAAGCAGCCAGTCAGTCGACTTCCGGCTCTGAATCAGACTCTAGCTCAGATGACTGGGACAGCCAGTCCTCTGCTGCAGATTCTGGCTCCGGCTCCAACAAAGAAGTAACAGTATATAAAATTAGTAACAACAATGTTTCTACTTGGGTTGACGGGAAGTCAGAAAAAGAACAAGCTCCTCTCACAGACTGGAGGAAAATAAAAATGGCATGCGCCGATTGGGGTCCATCAGCCACACTGGCTTTTCCAGTCTGAGTGGGGGGGCAAGGCAGAAACCAGAGAACGTACTCACCGGTAAATCCTAAGGATGTACAAGCAATTGTTAAAGCAATGACTGACAGAGGGATCAATTCAGCAATGGTTTCTACTCTCATTGGTAGTGTTTTTGGAGGGGATGACATGCTCCCATTTGACATAAAGCAAACTTGTAGATTGATTTTTGATGGGGCAGGGATGATAGTTTTTAAACAAGAGTGGGAGGACAATTGTGCAAAGCAACTAGCTCTGGTCACTGGTGCAGATCATCCGCTACACGGCTCCAGCCTGCAGTGGCTCATGGGCACAGACCCAACCATGATCACCCCCCATGTGCACAAGCCGAGGGCCTACGGGCCCACAAGGTCATGATGTTATAATGCAGAACTTCCTTTTTATGAGGGCGTCACCCTTGATGTTCCTTTCGAATATTCTGCAGCAGATAATCTACACAACTGTAGGTGGGACACCCCCCGGAGGGAAATTACCCTGAGTCAAGTCACAGGCCGAGGCAAGTGCTTTGGCAATGTAACCTTAGCAAAGCAGATGGGAAATATCTGTGCTGAGTTCATCCAACCTAGTCGAAAGACCGATAAATGGGTGGTCCCGTTCGTACCAGGAATATGGGTCTGTCAACAATCTGGAATAACCCCCTCCGTGTACCTTGGTAAATTTGATAACCTTGCTGACTTTTGCGTCCAAGTTCTAATTGTTCCTAGAGTCCTGTATCACCAAGAAGAAGAAAAAATGTATCGCTTTTTAGAAGAAACCATCCAGCTCCACAAAAGAGAAGTAATGACAGGTATAACCATTGCAATGCTCCTTGGCCTAGGAGCCACTGGTGCAACCACAGGTGTTTCAGCTCTCGTGACCCAACATCAAGGACTTTCTCAGCTGCAAATGACAATTGACAAGGACTTGTTAAGAACTGAAAAATCTGTCTCCTCTCTCGAAGACTCTATCTCCTCTCTTTCAGAAGTCGTCCTGCAGAACAGGCGAGGACTGGACCTCTTGCTCATGCAGCAAGGAGGCCTGTGTGCCGCCTTGAGAGAAAAATGCTGTTTTTAAGCAGACCATACCGGAGTCGTGCGAGACTCCATGGCTGAACGAAGAGAAAGACTAGCCCAGAGAAAGAGAGAGAGAGAGGCCCAACAAGGATGGTTCGAGTCGTGGTTCAACCAGTCACCGTGGCTAGCCACCCTTGTTTCCACCTTAATAGGTCCTCTCACCATGATACTCCTGACATTGATTTTTGGGCCTTGCATTTTAAACAAGTTAGTTTCGTTTGTTAAGAGCTGTTTAGAGAAAGTCGACATCTTATTTGTCGAATGCCTGCAATTACCATGAAGTGCACTTATTACTAACGTGTTATATCACTTTTGTATCCTATTATACTAGCTTTAACAGCTTTTGCATTTTTTATAACATTTATACTTTTACAGGTTTTTTACTTAATCATGAGGTGGGGGGGAAATGTGGGAGATTAGGGACAGGCAGTTGGAAGATATCACATTGTACAGGTAGACAGAACCCCTCCCTCAACACTTTGTTGTTTAGTGTCCTTGATTAGCTAAGCAACACGTAGTTTGTAACATAAGCAGACAGAAGTGATGTAGCAAACAGAAGTTTTATAACCCCATGCAACCAGTTAATAAACGCCATTTGCCATCCACAACATTGGTGTCTGTGAGCTAATGGACCAAGCAGCCTGGGTGTGGCTGCCGTGTCGTTCCTGAACCAGGTCGCTACGCCTCAGCAGAGGCAGCAAAAGAAAAAAGCAAGATAAAAAAATTAAAGGCATTAATTTAATAGTTTATACATTTCAGTCTGAAAATTTTAACTTCAATTTTTTTTCTCTTTAATTTAAATATATATATATATATTCTCTTGGTATATCTTTTAATGTCTCTAGTGTTATTGTACTTTTTAAGTTTGTTCTCCCTCACTTCAATCAATCCATGACCAAGACTCATTTCTGTCCATAAGCAGGTTTCTACCCTGAGACAAAAAGCTGGATTTTAGTTTGATAACCTAATGTTTTCTCTTTCCATGGATAAGGTAATATCTTAAATTTCCTGCGAAGAAGTCAGGAGAATTCTGGCTCCATCCACATATGTTTCTATCCCAATAGCTCACAAAATCTAGACCTCTGTCTGCAAAGTAGATTTATTATGACATTACTCCACAATTTTGGAAATCTGCATGCCAAAGCATGAAATCTAACAGATTAAACTGTTTTATTAAAATCCTCTTATTTTCCCCATATTAGCTGCATTGCAGAAGATTTTGAAATTTTTCTGAATTTCATTCAACACAAATCATAGTGATTCAATTGCAAACATTATTAATGTGTGGTTTCAGTTGTATCCTTTGAGAATCACAGTGGTGGATTTTTTCTTGTATGAATAATTGCACAGGAATGGATGATATCAGGGAAGTAATGCATCCAAAAATTTCAGAAAAACAGGTTGATTTTAGAAGGCCAGCCTCCCTACAATATTTTCAGTAGGGAAACATTAACAAAAAATGGGTTTCACCTCTCTTTTACAAGACCTTCTCATAGTGTTTGCCCATTCATATTCAAATTAGAAGAAGTATTTTTTAAGAATAGTTGTGGTGTTTCATGGACAGTGAAAATATTACATTATTGCAGAATTCAATATACACCTAAAAATACTTAAATATCTATCTACACCAATATATATCTATATCACCTATGTCTATCTATATCTATATCTATATCATCTATATCATCTATATCATCTATATCTATATCTATCTACATCTACATCTATCATCTATATCTATATCTATATCTATATCTATATCTATATCTATATCTATATCTATATCTATCTATATCTATATCTATCTATTTTACAGTAGCTGATCTTTGAAATTTAGTAGAAGTTTTTACAGGTAGTCAAGAGCAGTCCTGGGGCTCTTTAAATGTTGAAAGTCTGAAATTTAATCTAATGGGTGGGAAGGAATGAGAAATTTCGAATGAACAGATGGAAAAGTGCAAAAATCTAATTTCATAATAAGCCAGAGAAATAACATAGGCACTGTGAAGAAAGAAAACCAAAGCAATAAAACTCCTACAAGAAACCCAGTAAGAACTTTTCAAATAAATGCACTTTCATGCATTTATTTGCAATGCAAATAAATGACACTTTCAAAAAAGATAATGTGCTTGCTATTTCCACAACACTTGATAGATTCAGAAAACCTGGGTATTTTTTTTCTCTTTTGTAGCTATAAACTAACCCTGTCAGCTAAGTTTACAGGCTTGGTTATCAAAATTAACATCTATAAGCTGGAAGATATTTAAACAGTATCTTCAAATGCTTTATTACTGTAATAGGAATGATTATTTAAAACTACAGTTGAATAAAACAGTGGTGCTTTAGCTACTTATTTGTCTTTAACCTAAACAATAAAGGTGCAAACTCCACTTGGCTCTATTCTCTTCCCAGGGGCTTATTTGTAAGTTCTGTTTTTTACAATTTTCCTCTTTGGCGGGGAGGCGGGGGGTGGGGGGGGGGGGGGGGGGGTGGTGGAAAAAAAAAAAAAAACACAACAGCAGAAGCATAATTTCTCCTTCTGACAGAAAGTACAAGTTATGACTGTTGGAGCTGCTTAAGCTCAGTAGAGACTCCCAAGAGAAAATAGGAATTTCAATCTCCCAGCTTTTTGCACATTTCACTAAAGGCTCACAGATGGTAGCCCAGGGACTATGATGCAGAAGGCAGGGTATTACTTTGATGGAAAGGTGTAACCTTGTGAATGATTTGTGTGAGTGCTGCTATATGCTCTACATTGTATTCTGTTTGTAAGGATGTCAAAATGTGATTTCCATCTTCCTAGAATGGTGAGAGTTCAAAGAGTTAATATGGAGGCCATCAGTGGTCAATTTGTCATACGATTTTATGAGCTGGATAGGGGTAGAAGAAGCACCTCTGTCTACAGCCTAGTTTAATCTCACACCATCTATATTCTTCTAGTACAGAGTTTTGGTGAGATAGTATAGGGATGAGACATCTTTTCCATTATTTGGATGATCTGAAGAAATGCACTAGAGAGGATCACAGTGTCAGATAAATTGATTTGTCTATGAGAGACTTTTTGAATTATAAAATTTGGGGAAAGTAGAAAGGGGAATAATAGAGCAATGGAGGAGAAGGGAGTGCTTTATCCTCATGTTTCAAGGAAGACTTAGTGTTTTTCCAGTTCTCTACAACTACCAAGTTTAAAAAGTACAACAAGTAAAGCAAGTGAGAACTTGCAGTCCCAGAGGAGTTATTAAATTATCACAGTGGTGAAACTTGTAGAAATCTTTGGGTTGAATAGCTTGATCCATTTTGTAAAATTGTATTTTCTTCAGTCAAAAGAAATCCTAAGTCTTCAGAGACACAACTGATTATATTGGGATTGCAGAAAATTTTCTTGGAGGCAAGTAACTTGTAGTTAATTTTCTTTTTTCCATTTAGCATATTTTCTTCAGTCAACTAGGCTTTTAAACCTTCCACTGCTTTTTAATCACATACATGAAGTTTCTGCTAGCCAGTAACACAGTTTTGAATTCCCTCCCATTCACCACTATATACTTTCTTTTCAGTTCTTTAGAAAACTATGACAATTTTATGCTGAGAGAAATGTTATGATAGAAGAGCTATTTCATACATTTTTAATTAAAATAATGTGGTTCAATTTAATGAATGCCATATTTTGAAATGAAAATAACTTTCCAACAACATATAAAAGGGAAGCAAGCAATTAACAATAAAATTAATAAATAAATATGACATTTAAATGGGACAATATGTGACAATAAATATGAACATTTAAAATTATGATCTCTTCTTAAAAAACGAATGATGACTTCATATTCTACTGTTTAGGATTCCTTTCCCATTCAGCCATGGTGTCTTTGGAGTTTCAGCGAAATATATTTCAATCTTTTACTATGAATATAAGGACACAGATGAGACTTTCAAACTAGCATTATGAACTACTTTCCAAACATTTATTTCCATCATTTGTGTGTGGTTTTCTTCATTTTTATACATATTTGAAATAAATTTAGAAAATAATTCTAAATAAGTTTCTAAAAATAGCATACTCTATTTTGGGGGACATATTTGTATATTTTAATAGCTTCTTTTGAAAAATCTAAATATCTGAAAAATAAGTATCTCTGACTTGGACAAATTTCTGATTTATATTATACTTAAATTATATGATACTTGCAAGACTTTGATTGCTAATATTACAGGAAAAATTAAAGTTTTTATAGATCCTGTGCAAATGTAATGGATATTGACCACAGATCCAGTGTGCAGACTATAAGTTTGGATGATTTTGATGATTTTTCAGTGAAGTAATGAATTAATTTCTGATAACTGTACTATGTTATTTCAGGGTTTCTGATTAATATGGTATATCTTTCCATTCTGAGCATAAGAAAGTGATGTTCATTCTCCTTTACTGAAGCTCCTGGCCTGAAAATTTCTCTCTTGAATACCTAAATTTTATGTTGTGTCTCTATTTGCTTTGCTACGATTATTTACTGTAAGGAGTCCAAGCAGTGGTAGGAATATTTTAAGAATCAAGGGCTGAGAGAACTGGAGCTTTTACTCATTAGAGTCTAAGATAGCTCTTTTTTATCTTAACAGAAAAGTCATGTAGCTGCTGAAAGCAACCATTGGTTCTGAACTCAGGGAAAAAGGCATATTTGTTTGTAACCTGTAGTGTTAATGTAAAATACATCAGAAACTACTCTTTTAGAGATGTTAATCCCAGTTAAAACAGTAGATCTGGAACAGATAAATCTTAACAGTGGAGAAACGTCACTCAAAACAAATACAGTATGTATGAGGAAAATAGTAATTATAATCCAAGTTAAAATGTTTGTTTATGTTCAAGCTGAATAAATTATCTGTGGTAAATTAGAGACTCATACTCTCTTAAAATTCTGATTAGTAAAAACAACAGGATAAAATTTTATCCTGAAGGAATCTCCTCTTAATTACTGAAAGTAATGATACTTCACGTTTTAGAATAAGTGTGTGGGGTTTTTTTCTGACAGCTGTTGAATTTATTACATGTATTCCAAGGGATTTTAAAGCTAATTGCTCAACTAGCTCATCTTAAAAAAACCTAAACAGTGTGAAGACTTTGTAAAAACATGAATGATTGCCATGGACAAGATTGAGCAATCCAAAAGTTAGGCTTATCAGGCAGATAAATTCTCATATTTGGTTATATAACCACTTTTATTATTATTGAGATGATTGAGTGATCATTTTACTTCTTTGTTTTCTCTTTCAGAGTGTCTGGATAATATCGGAAACTTTCTGGGAGGTATCTTATTAATCCAGAGTTTTATCTAGGTGTTTCAAAACTCCATTTGTTGCACTCTATATTAAAGACAGTTAAAGAAAGGAAGACGATAAGACACCCAATATTTCCCAACATATGTAGAATTGGGACCCATGTGATAGCAAACACATTGTGGAATTACAGTGTCTTGCTGCTCAAATTCACAGGACTTCACATGTATTTTTGTTTTGCTTTGAATGCTGCCTATTGAAATAGTTTATTCTGTTTAAAATAAACAAGGATGTAATTAAATTTTCTCTGGTTGCATTTTGTAGTGAAGACTTCCATCTCTGGAAGAATTAATTGAAAGATCCTTTGAATGAAATTGCAAATTTTTCAGGCAAATGTTGAGGTGTTTGAGTTTGGTTTTTTTAAATGTATGAGCATATGCCATTAAAGATACCAGCAGAGATTTTTAAAAGCACCTAATGTCCTTGTTGAATGTTGAAAATAAAGAATGGGTTTGCTGGGTTTGTTGTCATCTCTGTTGTTGTGAAGACAACAGGTTGTAGAAGTTTCTAGAGGTTGCCAGCTCCATGAGACTTCTATTGGATTGCTGTAGAAAGAATGTGATGAAAAAAATGAGTTATTAATACAAAATCCCTGTTCATCAGGATAGGACTGGACTGCTAATCACTACAATTTGTCTGCCACAATTCAAGCCCTCCTGGCTTGATGTACATGCATGATGATTTTGAGCAGGTATGCTATTTGCAAAGTGGCCTTAAGGGAACTCAGATAACAGTGAATTGTTGTGCATCTATTATAATAAAGCAAAAAATGCCTATAGAGAAGAAAGAATATTTTGTAAAAATAAATTTCTGACATATTTTTCCACTGTATAGGTTCCAACTGTAGCTAGAGACTGATGTAGTGATGAATAAACTATTGCAAGTTGTTCAGCCACAAAATAAAGAATTTTTAAAATTTAAATTTAACATTTCCTTGTGGACTGCAGAACTCAGTTCTTGTAAACATAGAAATCAATGTCAGGATTATTATTTTTATTTAAATCAGTCTCACTCTCAAGCAATGATATCAGACAAAAGAATGTGTTAAGGTAACTGTAAACTTGTTTTGTATTATGCCACCCACGGTTTATATCAGAGTCTGGCAGACATTAGGCACAGTGAAGAGAGAATCACCAGGTTGTATTACAAATGATATCACTGCCCAGATATTTTAAAGCTCTGTCCCAGATGATTATCCTTTCTCCAGGCCTACTTGGAGTTTGTTTGCTAAATCACTGGCCTTAGACTTGTCAGAAAGTTGGGGTTTTTTTCTGGTAGGTAGTGAAGAGAAGGGCAAAATTCTGAGAAAGTTCTTAGATCATTACCTTTTCTTTGATGTCATTCTCAAACTCTTTACCTTCATATATAAAATCCAGAGGGTTTTCGGTTTTTTATTTTTCTTTCTTTCAATTCCTCAGTAATATTTTAATATTAAAACGTGTTTCCAAACCCTCATTGCATTTTCTCTAACAGTAGAAGGGAACTCTAAGGTAGAAAGAAGTTTATGAGGGTAAAAAAAGAAAGATTCATTCAAAGGATGACTCTTAGTGATGATTAGACTCCTGCTCTCAATAACTCTCTGAAAGGATTAGGGCAAGTAGATTATAGACACCTTTGTAACATACACTCTTATCAGGGAGTTATAAAGAATAAGTCTAGCAAAAAATTCCCCATGTGAGAGATTACACTGGATTTTAACTACCTAGCTTTTTATCATAAAGTTAAGTAGTTAAGTAAGACTTGGCAATATATATTTCTAAAACCCCTGTGAGAATGAGAGAATAGCTGATATGAGGTCGTTTTGAGCTAGAAAATATCTATTTTATCTTACCTAAACCCCAACAACATTCTATTTCTTCCTAAACTTCTTTTGTTGGCTATCTTTGACACTAGAATAAACCGTGCCATTTTTCCTTACAGAACACAAATTTTCATGGAAATAAGACAGTGAACAAATGGTTATTACATGTAGATATCTTCAAAAATGTCCAATGTAAGTGCTAAACAATTCACTGCACAAAAATATGCTTTTGAAAACAACATGTCAAGAAATCTTAGGTGAGATACAGGTCAGTTTTGGAATACAGCAGATAATTGCTGGGGTGAAAGGGCATTGAGTGCTCAGATAACTAAAGAATTGTGGAATTGTTATCAAGAACAACTATGCTTAAGTTGAAATATTATAGAGGCAGAACTGGAAAGATGTGCTGGTTTTAGCTCAGTTAGAATTAATTTTCTTCCCAATGGCTGGTATGGGGCTGTGTTTTGAATTTATGCTGAACACTGAGATGATGACATGGAGGCATTTTTGTTATTGCTGAGCAGGGCTTGCACAGAGCCAAGGCCTCTTCTACTTTTTGTACTGCCACGCTGGTGAAGAAGCTGGGTGTGTGGGAGGCTGTGAGGAGACACAGAGGGACAGTTAACCCAAACTGACCAGAGGGATATTCCAGACCATATGACATCATAGTCAGTATATAAAATTGGAGGAAAGAGGAAGGAACATTCAGAGAGCTGGTTTTTGTCACTGTCACTGTCATGTGTGATGGAGCCCTGCTTTCCTGGAGATGGCTGTACACCTGCCTGCCCATGGGAAGTGGTGAATTAATTATTCATTTTGCTTTGCCTGTGTGTAGCTTTTGCTTTTTCTACTAAACTGTTTTTATCCCTAGCCTCAAATTTTTCTAGCTTTTTCCCTTCCAATTTTGTCCCTGCTCCCATTTGTGGGGGAGCAAGTGAGCAGCTGTGTGGGGCTTAGTTGCTGGATATGATAAAACCATGACAATAAAACATAAACACTTTGGAGTTCTGGAGGAGGAAAAGATTGCTAAAGTTGATTCCTTCCCAAGAACTAACTGCAGTCTAAAACACGACAGACAAGTTGGGAATTGTGAAATTATTGTTTTCTTGAAAAGTCAAGAAACCTGCTTTTTCGCATGCTCTGCTCTATGTAATTTTTTAAGATACAATATGGAAAGTAAACGATACAGTATATTCTTGAGTGCATTCACAATTCTTGCATGTATGTGTGTATTTGGTTTTTTGTTGATTAATATACAGTAGTCACATTAAAACTGCTTCAAAAAAAGCACGGTTATTACTGGCTTTAAAAACGTGGGGAGAAAATCAGGCAGAAATTTTGCATTTAGAATAATTAATGATATCTGTTTTAAAAATGTTGATCATTGACAACTCTTTGGGAGCTGGTAGTTACTAGAGCCAATAAACCCCCAAATATAAGTGTTCTCACAATGTATACCACGGAATCTAATAAAATTCTTCTTAATTAATTACTGCTTAGACTTTTTTTTACGTGTTCTGTCCTATTTTAACAAAGCTGAACTTGATTATGTTCAGTGGAAATAATTTTTAAATATCCCTGCCAGTTGTGGGGGTAGTTAGTGAACAGACTGCACTCATTTAACAATTTTATATCTCATCTTCATGGTGGAGTTAATCAATTAATTGATTTAAGTGATATAGTAACATTGTAGTATAAAAATCTTGTCAATTGTACAGGGTATATTGTGTATATGATGTTAAAATTGAAATCCAATATATATATATATATCACGAAATGAAAATTCAAAACGTTCTCTAAACCATGTAACATTTTAAATTACGTTTTTATTCTTGCAAGATTTAGTCTAAATGGAATTTGTGTTGGTAGTTCAGTGTATTCTACCCAAGTCCACAAGCTAGGAAACTGTTCTAATCCTTCCTTGGCCATTGTTATTCAAAGTTTAATTTAAGAGGATTTTTTCTGGATAGTTTTTCCCCAGCAACTTCTAACTTTTATTTAAATCTTTGCAGTCAGTCCTTATTAATGGGTAAATTCTGACTGAGACATATGAAAACTAGCTTTTATATTCTCTGCAGAAACATTTTATAGATCTTCAGTGAAAATATCCCTTTATCTCAGTCTTACAGAGATTTTATTGTCTATACTCCTTACTATTTTCAGTTCTTCTCCCAATGTTTTTTTAATAATGAAATGCTTAAGTAGATTTTTGAACTAGAAAAACTATTTAAAATGCATTTTTTGCTCTGTAATTTGAAAGCTTTCTGACAATGGAGTAAAAGTTTAAAATCTGTTCTCACAACCCTTTTCCTATCTAAAGATAAATATTGCAAAGCTTGGTTATGATTTTAAGAAAAAAATCAAAACCATAGTTACTGCCAGATGAGCCTATTAGAATTGTAGCACTAATTAGAGAGAGAGATGACTGTACAACACTCAAATACTTTTGTGTGTGGTTGTGTATGTAAAAAAGGTTCAAAATGTTAAGACTTCTACCCTGGTGAGCAAATAGTGAGTTGCCAAAATGAGTCAGATGATATTTAGGTGTTCCTGCCCCAGTAAGGCAATAACACAGATGATAATTGAAGCATTTTTGAAAATCCACAGTAGACTGCCATTTACCAGTCATAATTGATGAGGCGTCAATCAACATAATTTTCTACCATGTTTGCAAATTGTGAGTAAAGTTATGCAATTGGCAATTTCTCTTGTATTCTCTTGAGTAAGGACCATGTACCTTCCTATCTATGTTAAAGGCACAGCCTTGTTAGATCAAACAATCTTGTTGTCTGATACAGTGTTAGTTTGAAACAGAGTGGGAAACCACTATGGAATGCACAATACTTTTTTATTGAGCAAGGTTCAAGGAAGGTGGAATAACTTCTGCTGTTCACCATTTATTATTCTGTTACTTTGCAAACAAAAGAAACCACCTATAAATTGTCTGACAAAGGAGCTGAATGCATGCCTTTTTTTTTGCCATAGCTTCCACATCTATCATCATGTCATATTTCCAGTTATGTTCTGTCATAAATCACTATCTCAGTAAATCTTGACAAACTTTAACAAATAGAGCTATGTCTCATAATAAGAACATGGTGGTAAAATAAAGAATCTTACTATCCTTAGGAAAAATTCCAGTGATGCTCCAGAGTACATGAAATCTTTTCTAGCAAATATGAACTGAACCAAATGTCATGGTTTAACCCCAGCCAGGAACTAAGCCCCTTCAGCCTCTCTCTCACCAGTGGGATCAGGGAAAGTACTGGAAGAGTGAAATTGAGACAACCTAAAGTTTTCTGTGGATTCCTTCTTGGCTTTTGGGGTGAATAGGCTAGCTCAGTACACCAGCATTTACACAGGAGCGGGGAATCGTGCTCCTGCGGCAAAGCCTTAGGACGCACGGAACCTGTAGGAGCAGACGCACATTCCTTGAGCCTTTGGAGTCCATGAGGACCAGGACAAAGGATCCGAGGAGACCTTCTTCTCTCGGGTAAATCCACGTGTTTATTGTGAATGGGTCCACGAGGGAAGAAAAGGGCCCGGAACACTCATGTGCACGGGGTTTTATGCAGGGGGTGTAACAGGGGTAGATACAAACAATTCACCAGTGGGATACAACTGGGGAGGAGGAGAGGGGAGGACAGTATAATTTGGGAAACCAACAGGGTTGTTCTGTGGGAGGGATTATGTTACAGAGTCCAGTGTAGTTTCAAACGATACATAACAGACAGAACTTTCTGGATAAAAGGGATAGGTTTTACAGTAACTGACAGGGAGTTTAGGCAGGGTTTAGATGATGGACAAGGAAGGTGTTGGAACAAAGGGTGTGGAATATCTATATAGGGAGCAAAAGGGAGTATGCAAAATCTGGGGTAAACCATTAACACATGAAATATAGGGAAAGCAAGAATAAACCGTTCCAACAGAGTACAGCAATTTTGGATAAAGACAGTTGACTATGTAAAGAAAAGGCTGTGCAAAGAAGCAAAAGAAAATAAGGAATCAATGCACTGCCTCCCATGGCAGAAAGGTGTTCAGCCAGCTCCAGGAAGGCAGGGCTTCATCATGCATAGTGGTGACTTGAGAAGGTGTGGTGATTCTCAACATGAATTTGGATTTTTTTAAAATTTATATGTCTATGACATGGTGAGCAACAGGGGTCTATTAATTAACCATGTACCATATGGACAAATTGTATTATTGTAACTTTACTGTTTTAATTTCTGTATATTATAGGAAACAGTGAAAATTAGCAAAGCAATGTTGCAAAGGTAAACAGAGGTGCCTTAGTAATTCCTGAAGCTCCAAATAAAATGCTGCTAGCTTTGATTAAGCTGCTGTACACTCAAAAATTTTAATTCCTCTCTTCTTTTAAATGTGTTTTATCTGTGTTTAGTCAGTGTGTCTTGATCCTGAGCAATGGGTGGTGTCTGTCATTGACAAAAATATATCCATCAATTCTTGAAAAAAGAGGAGAGGTATGCAGTAAAGAACAAGCTTTTTTTTTTTTTTTTTTTTTTTCCCAACACTAATATACAGGAAGTACTTCATATAAAATACTTTATAACAAGTTACAGTAGTTTTCTATAATGTGGTTTAAAAATGAATATTTTTACAAGATTGAAACTATTTATATCATGAACAAAACTGTATTTAAATTATGCTGATAAAATCCAGAGAGAGGTATGTTGTGACAAAGTGTTTGCTCTCATTTTCCAATCTCAGTAAAATTTATTGTAAAGTGAAAGGTTTCTGATATCTTAATGTGAGAGGAAATGAGTGTCAAAGTTACAAAGAGCAACAGTAATTCAGTATTTAGGGGGTTTTGTTTATTTTTTGTAACATTTGAGTCATGTTGTTTCATACTGGGTAAAAGAAGTGGGCTGGAAATGTGTGATACAGTGCAAAGAAATAGAAAGTATGCCTGAGATTATACTTAGAACAGTCAACTTTTCCCTTAATTTTGTCATTTAGTCCTTATTTTATGGTTCTAGAAAGACCAGTTATGACCCGACCTGCCTGTCCTGCCCTTCCTTTTCTTCCTCCCTTTCCTTACCACACCATCTGGTTTTATTGAAACTTTTCTGGATGGTGTTTTATGTCTGGAACAGATTTCCTTTGTCAGTCTAATACACTTACCACAGGTTCTCAAGTTCCTCATTAAATTACTTTTAAAAATAAGATTCCTTTCAACTCTCTCACGGTCTCCCTTAGTAACATCAACAGTGTGGTGGTGCAAGAATTGTTTTATCAAGTTTTATAAGAAGTTTTATGTTATGGTTCATTCCACTGTGCCCCCAGTTCTGTAACGGTTCCTCCCCTTTGAGTTTTCTGTATAGCAAGGTGTTTCATGTCAATCATCCCACCCCCCACCTGTCCTTGTCAATCCCCTCTCCCCCCGGCTCTGGGGCAACCTGTCTGGGGCACCACTTTGGGACCCCTCCTGGGACTTGGGAATTTCCCAGGAGAGGTGTCGAGCGATAGGCTGGTGCTTGGGAAATCCCCTTTTCCCCTTTGGTGAGTGGCCTGATGTTTACAAGTGGACACCCCCTGTTATCCTCCCGAATTCCCTGATTCGCTGACCTGTTGTTGCCACCCCTGAATCCTCCCCTGCTTATAAGTTCGGGGAGGGAAATTCAAAGGGGTGCTCTCTGCCTGGGCAGTTGGGAGGTTGGCGGAGCTCCCACCGCTCTGAATAAACCATCTTTAAACCTGCTTAGCTGAGAGCTGACCTTTTATCCACCACCTCTGTCACAACACAATTAAGGCCAGCCGCTGGTGAGAAGCTGAGTTCCTCGAGAAAAGGTTGCTGGCTTGCAACCAAGACCGAAAACGCTTTGGCCACTGTGCAGATCTGAGCCAGCCGGTGGCCCGTGCCTGCCTGGCGTGGAGGGGCACAGCCACACAACAGGGAGATAGCTCAAATTCATTAGTGCTAAAACATAAACTGATAAGGCTCATAAGTACTCTCATCTGTTGGATGCAGCTGTCTCATCATACCAAGAAGATTTTTGTGTATTTTGTCCAAAGGAAAGTCCTCACCAATGTGATATGAAATTAAATTCTCTTCAAAACAATTCAGTAAATTGTTATTTAGTGGAAAGGTATGATGAGTTTGATTCTTCATGTAAGAAGTTCAGTGGAGAAAACTGCAGATGGCATTTCCCTTCCATCATTCAATGATGAATTGAATGAAATTCTTGATTCAAAGGACTTCACCACAGAGTCAGGGGCCAAGTTTATTGGTCTAAGGGATCAGGAAGATTGTCTTCATGTATATCGAAGAAGAAACATTCTACTGAAGTGATGTATATCATAGAGCTTTTCTGCAGACAGCATTGTGTAAAAGTTATTAAAATTTAAATCAGAACAATATCTCTTCATATAGTAGATAAACAGATATTTAATATACTGTTGTAAAGGACACGATTATATATTGAACTTGTGTACTGTAGTCTTTAGACCTATCCAATATTAGATCAAATTAAGCAGTTAGTTAAACATTTATATTAATAAGACTTATATTCACGGTGAAGTACTTCTCTGGTCTGGGCCTGTAGTTTTTAGATTTTTTTTAAAAAAATTATTATTATGCCCCGCTATTTAGTATCTTTTAATGAAATATGAGGTTATTTAATTTTCTCTAAGTAGTGTTTCTTAATGATGCAACCCAAGATAAATTTTTTTTGCATCACGATGTATACTTCATGTTGTTTTTCTGTTACTCAAATGAAGGTCCTTATAGACCTTTCTATGAGAAATTCTTTTATGTTTTCCAACAGAATCACAACTACCTTGCTCAGAAGTTTGCCTTTAAGAGCATGGATCATCCACTGGGCTTTTAGTGAACTATTTGTATATTTAGAATATAAACACAGGATTGTTCAATTCGAGACAATACAATTTATGTGATGTGCTATTTCCATTGCAAAAATGCAAAATATGAAGCAAATTACTTATCCTATTGTTTAAATGTTGATATGAGCCTCTGTTTGTGTATTCGGATGCCTGAATTAATGCAAGCAAGATCATCAGTTTAGAAAAAATCACTCTATTTCACTTTCTGGATTTTCTTTACAGGAAATCCAAATTTTCAAAAAAGGTGGGGTTTTTAAACTTCAGAAATGAAATATTGTTTTTCTTTATTCACAATGAAACTGCATGCCCACCCTTACCCCTTTTTTTGTGCTTTAATCCATTGCACAACATCATATTGACAGGGCTTTTTCTTTTCTAGCTGATTATTTAAGATTTTGAAATACCTCTGGTTTGTTTTTTTTTTTCCCTTTTACTTAAAAAAAAATCCTTGTTTCATTAAATTGAAATATCTTCAAATTGAGCTCAAGAATGTTTGATCATATGAAAGGGAATTCTTTGTTCAAATACACATTTTAATGCTGTTAGGGTTCTGATTTCAAAAATTATTTAATTACAACAAAATGAAGTTAAACTTCAATGACAGCTTCATAAGCTATATATATTCCAAACCTCAAATAACCGTTCACAGTATATGTAAAAATTAATGGATTGTTATCCAGGAAATGCAAAGAGGGAAGAGAAAAACTGTAAAAAACAACCTATCCTACGCTCCTAAGATTATTTCTGTAGTAAAATGACAACAGGTATATGAATAAAAGATTGTCCTAGAAGAAAAATTCACCAACAGTAGTTTCTGGGGGGGGGGGGGGGGGGGGGGAGGAAAGAAGTTGTGATTTTAAGTACATTTCTACAGTGAAAATTACTTTGGAGCTGTCAGAGTAATACTGGCGCCTATGTAAAGGGATAATTAACAGGAATCTCAACTGTTTTTCTGATAAAGCTGGTTCCAACATCTGATGGAATTTGCGTAGGGCCAGAATGTTGTTAGCTCCATGAAGATGCGTCACCACCTGAGGGTTTCCAGCAGACTCAGAAATGGCTTATTAAAATAACAAGACGGCATGATCGGAGGTATTTGGAAAAGCAAAAGATTTTAATTAAGGCAAAAATGATCATACAAAACAAAAGTGAAATAAGAAGTGCAATGTGCGGAGAGGATCCTCACACCTGCTAAGACACCTCAAAAACGCACCGAGAATCTCACTGCTCTCCTTTAAGTATGTGACGAGGAGGGGTTTTTGGCATCTTGCCCAATAGAAATAGCTAAAAGCCTTGAAGTACAATTTCAAGGATACAACAGGTGTCTTTTTCTTGACACAAGGCCAAATAAGGCATTGAAATCTCAGGGTTTTATAATATAAGTGAAACAAAGAATGAAACCCAAATCCTTTCCTAATATGGGAACACCTGTTAGTGTAGGTGTGCATTGCTACAGACGCCCTAATTTGTTACGTATGAGGGTAACTTTCCTAGTGCTATAGAGGGAATTTTGTTTTGTGTGAGGAAGGCGCAAATGGATCTAGGACATCAACAGCCTTTGGTCACTGATATAGTTTATAAAATTTAAAATTTTGAAAGAAAATATAGCAGGTTCAAAAGCATCTTTGAAGTTTGAAAGTAATGTTTTCCCACAGGAGTATGAAAAATACTTCAAGTAATTAATGTTGTATGATATAAAAGCTTAACGCAACTATAAAAAGAATTCTTCTGTATTTGACACATTATGGCAGAATAATTTACTTTTTACAGATTCTGTATGGTTTTTAAAGGGGATGAAATATTTTAATATTTTCTGCAGTTTTAAAAACGTTGCAGAGGTGCGCTGAGATATGAGTCGCTCAATAACCTCCATGTTTACATGACTTCCCAGAATTACTAAATAGTCACAAAAATAACATCTTTGATAGAACGGATAAGAAAGGACCCCTCTTCAACACTGTACACTGTACACAACACTGGCGATTAGAGATTCCCACAAAACTGCAGGTGATCTGTGATCAAAGCCTTTCATTTAGGTAAAGGAGTAAATTTTAAAAGCTCTGAAAGTTCTATCTGCTTTGCGAAATAACTGGCTTGGATTAGGGCAATAAACAAGGAAGAATAATGACTCAATTCTGCATGGAACACGTAGAATTTTCTGGACCACAATGTAAACTTAAGTACATTAGAAAAATAAGGAATGGGTCTTATACTTGAATCATTTCCAAATTTGTAGTTTAGGAAGAATTCTCTTCTAGGTGTGGAACTGCAGTATAGAGGCCCTCTCTAGATGCCTTGGTGCTCACTTTCAGGTGGTTTTCCTGATTGCCTTTTTCTGTTCTGCCTGAGAGTCAAACACTGGGATGCCCATGAGTAAAATCAGAGTGTCACTGGAAGCCCTAGTATATTTTTTTTAATCTTGGTTGGGTTTTTTTGAGTGACAGAAAAAGGATGAGATCTATACTATTTTAGAACTGACAGTACTTCCACCTGTACTTCCACTTCTGTCCTTTCACTAGAAGTATAATATTCTGGGTCTCTGTGAAGCACAGTGTAATTAGTTTCTGCTGGATAATTTAATATTTATTTTTTATTTAATAAATACAATTCATAATAACATTCAGGGAAACATTGCCCTCATTCCAATTATTAGTTCAAAGAAGAAACTAGGAACTTTACATCTTTCACCTAAGATGAATTCTGAAAGTAGCTATTGAAACAAAATTGCTCAAGTATTTCACCACAATTCATACTAAGTGATATTTAAAAGACACATGCTGTTGCATACTACAGATATGCAATTAGTGCAAAAGAGATATATGACTAAGATGTATTTTAATTTATATACAAATTTCAGTTTATGAGATTTAAGTTTTTTGATTTAAGAGATCTCGATACCCCATCCATGGAACAGTTCAAAGCCAGGTTAGATGGAATTCTGAGGAACCTTGTCTAGTTAAAGGCACTCCTGCTCATGGCAGGGAGATTGGAACTAGATGAGTTTTAAGGTCCTTTCCAACACAAACCGTTGTATGATTCTATGATTCTATGTTCTTGGTTTATTTCTGAATTCAGGTTCTTCATTATCTTAAACTCCATTTCATCAGCTGGTAAAGAATAAAAAATCCATGATATTTACCAACTCAGCTTCATTATCTTGGCAAAGATTCTGCGGACAGTTTTCAAATATAACTATAACATTACATATCAGTTTTGAGCATAAATACCAGTCATTATACAGCTTTGGTCTGGCTTCCAGGCTTTGAGCAAATGAACAATAAGCCAAATTTTTCTTCATTACTTCCACCTAATCCTTTTTGGAAAAAGAAAAAAAAAAAAAATCACTACTGAGCTTACCATTGTAATCTTGGTTATTTAGCTAATGTGTGTAATTTCCACAGCTTTCTTTGCAGTTGTCAAAATGGACAAGCCCTGATTTACCGTTGTTCAAGTTGACAGTTATGCTCATCCTGATTCATAAAATACTCTTCACTCTTTGTTTTAATATACTCAACATGAAAGGTATAGAGGAATGGAATGTCTTTCACCGGTAGTAAACTTAGGGGGGAAACAAATGACTAAAATGTATTGTATGGATTCAACCAGATGAAAAAAAATTTAAGAACTGTAGAAGATTATGATTCGTTTTTTTTAATGTAAATGAAAAGTCAAGTTTTATTGAGAACAAAAAAGCAGGATTCTAGGATTTTTATTTCAGAACTATGGCTTTTTGGTGATTTAAAGTAATTTCAGGTGACCTATTCCTATTCTAATTGTGGGAATTGTATTATGTTACATGGAACTTTTAGGCTATATGAAGTTTTTGTGTTTTCCATAAGATTAAAACAAAACAAAACAAAACAAAACCAAAACCAAAACCAAACAAAAACACCACAAAAACCAGACCATTTTTAAATGTGATTTTCAAATTTCCTGAGAATTAATAAAAAAGGTATTTCCCTCTTCTGCCATCCATGATGGAAAAACAAAACTGCTGTTCAATCCAGCAATTCCTCAAAACTCAATGATCTTTTCCTATACCTCTCTGCCTGTCCCACAAACTGTCATTTTGTTGTAAACATAATCATTTCTAGTTCATGTTAGGTGAAAATTGATGTGCATTTATGGCATATAAAGGGAAAAGGTAAGTTGTTTGATTATTTCAGTATTTTGTAGCAATGTATAAATGGGCTGCCACTCATTTGAAAAAATGAATCACCATTTTGCCTCAGACAAAACAGATTTCTGTGACCTTTTATCTGATAGAAAATATAAGAAATAATTCATTATAGATGTCACTTTGTCCTAATTTCTCTTAAATACCCTTTATGTGATGGGCTAAACTTTCACAGAGAAATCTTTTATTTTCATGGATGACATACTCTGTAGCTACATTTGCCACAGGTTATTGATTTATGTCATGTAGCAAGGACAATATGGAATACTACTTTGTAGTTAGGGCAATAGATCTAATTCTTTGGGATTTACTGCCCTGGCCAGTAGATATCAATACTACATTTAATATTGAAACTGAGTTTTGGTATTTTATTTGTGAATTTTGAAGAGGTTCTCTCAGGGTCTTTACTGCTCGTGAAAATCCCATTAATTCACTTGGAAGAAGTGCTAAGAGGTAGAAAACTGTGCCCAGTTCTTTCAGAGGAATCAATATTATTTTGAACACACACACAACTGAAAGAGACAGTATTAATATTTTGACTTTTTTTTTCAGTTTTAGTGTTGTACTTCATCTTTGTAAGTGGCAATGATTAGTTCGGAATCAGTGTTTTCTTTTCCTTACATAACCATATTTATAGAAATCCTTGGCAAAGTGTGGAGAGAAATCAAGCAAATGACCTTGAGATCAGCTTTCAGAACGCAGTTTTGCTTTGAGGACTAATTTATACAAACATCACAGTTGCTCCCATGTTTACTGAACCTTGGTATCATCCACATCAAAAAGACTCTCTTTAAAAGTAAAGTGATAGTTCGCTAATTGTCTGTTCTATTAATTTGTGTGTGGTTTAACAGTGAACCCAAGATGCTTCTTTTTTTATATAACCATTGACAACAAAGCTGGATTTATGCCCATGGCATCACCTATGCAACTTCACACCATTCATATTTTGCCTTTAGTGACATTTCTGAAGCACTTTTTCCCCTGTATTAAATAAACAATCTTTTTCGAATAAGAAATAAGATCACTTTCTCTTAACAGCTTGTCCTGAAGAAATGACAGAAATATTAGTGTCTTATGATACCCCAAGTTAAGCATTACTTAAAAAAAAAAAAAAAAAAAAAAAAAGTAATTCACATTTTATAATCTGAATGAGACATAATGAATTCACCTGATTTAAAAAAAAAAAGTCAAACGCACTTTTGCTATTAAAATGACCAGTTTAGAGGCTGAATACAAGTTATGAATGATGAGGTGCTCTTTTTTTATGAAACCAAATATAAGGACACAAATACATTTTTTACTCTAGTATTGTGGATCAGTGTGTGGGCAGAACAAATTCATTGT
Source organism: Hirundo rustica (assembly GCF_015227805.2). Lineage (NCBI taxonomy): Eukaryota > Metazoa > Chordata > Aves > Passeriformes > Hirundinidae > Hirundo > Hirundo rustica. The sequence continues at coordinate 17,881,707 of NC_053453.1, read as the reverse complement.
TTCCTTGTAAGTAAAGACGAGAAAGTAAACTGTATTTTTCCCCTGTTCAGATAAGATTGGGAGTAATTGCTTTTACAGCTGACTGCTTCCTCAAGTTCATAGACCTGACATTTGAATTTCATATTGACAATAAGTTACAGGACAATAAAAAACATTATACACTGTGATACATATCAAATGTCTTATGAGATTTTGATTCAATAAAAAAACTCCATGAAAGCAAATAAACACAAAACATATTAACCTGTATTTTCAAGTTATAGATGGTAGATTTGATATGTCTGAAAATTTAAATATTTGAATAATAGATTTATTTATTTCTCTTTTATGAAATAGAAATCCGTGTAGCACTAGACTATAGATTCAGCTTCTAATAGCTAATATGAAAAAGTTCTATATAATGTAAGACTGATGCTGTGTTGGGGGTTAGGTTTGGTTTTGTTTTTTTTTTCCTATAGAATTCCAACATCCACCCCCCCCCCCCCCCCAATAAGTTGCTAAGAGACTAAATACTGATGCTTAGAAGGTGCTTGACCCACAAAAAAGAAGTGTTGAGGGTGGGCGAAGATCAGTTAAGTTTAGGGGAGGGAAAGGCTCAGTGCTCCAGGAGCTGAGTGTCTTCTCCTCCTGCACTCAGCATAGGAGAGTACGGTTGGGTGACTGCTGGCTGTGTGAAAAGTCCACTGTTGACAGAGGGTCTGGTCTTAGGAATTCTACCACCATCCATCATCAGCTGGAGCACCCAGGAATTCAGAGCTCCTCGCCTGCCCTGCTGGAGCTGGGTTGGCCCTGTCCAGCCGTTGTGGCCTCCTCAGCACTGCTCACTTTTCCTGCCAGGACACCCCCCTGCCTGCTGGGGACAACCCACCGTTTCCAGCCATCAGCCCCGGAGTGTCCCACCGTTTCAGCTTAGTGCTCTTAGGGAGGGGCCCAAGAGATCAGACTGCCCCGGGCTTGTGACACAAAGCCCCTCAAGGTTCTTAGTTCTGATTATTATTATTGTTATTATTATTGCTGTAGTTGTAGTTTATTTGTCCTGTTATATTTACTAGTAAAGAACTGTTATTCCTTTTCCTATATCTCTGACTGAAAAACCTCTTTAATCTTCTAAATTATAGTAACTTAGAAAGAAAGGATTAGAATTCCCCATTCCTAGAGAGGCCCTGCCTCTCCCTAACAGATACCTGTCTTTCAAACCAAGACACTCTGATTTACTCACAGATTTCTTTTTTGTGACTATAGGTACCACTAAACATGTATGCATGCAGCTAGCTTGCCAAACTTTCAGGATCATAACATAGGAAAAAAAAAAAAATTCTATCTCATTCTAGAAGAAAAAAAAGAAAAGAAAAAAAAAAAAAGGCTGTTAGAGGTCATGAAAGAAAAGACTGAGAAAGGTCAAAAAGGGATTTAAAATCCACACTGGCTTTTGTATGGCTTTTGTGAAACTGGTTTCCCTCAGATATTAGAGTAACATATATAATATTGGTAGAAAATGTTGAGAGCTGTTCAGAGGTGAAGTGAAACGCATCAATTTGATTGAAGTTCAGTGTTTGGAGACAATGAAGAATTATCGACCAAAACATACAAACCCCCAGTCCTTTTGAAAATAGGTACTCTAGTGCTGAGAATTGCAGCTTATTCAGCCTGTGGTAGTCTCAAAATTACACAGTCCCAAGCAGAAATGGAAGCAGTTTTGACTGTTCCGTACTAAGAACAAAAAAACCTGTTCCAAACCAAACTGAACCAAACCAAACCAAAGCAAACCAAACCAATGACAATACCCCCCAAAACCCATACAGCCCCCAAAAAACCTAAACCATAAAACTTTTACCAAAGCCACTGCACTATTCTGTATTACAGAGTCCTTTCAAAACCATATCTACTTGCCTTTCATTAATTTCTTTCCATTGCTGATATTTCTTTATAGTTAAGTCCTTAGCACCTACGGAGATGAAGAATGTGATTGGAAAAATAAAAACAAAAACAAAAAAACCCAGTAGAATGTGGGATTTGGGTCTATTTTTTCTGGTATCCTCAAGCAAAGGTCTGAAGTGGTTATTAGCATAGACAAAATAAATTTGACAATAGCACATTTTCCTGCAAATTAAAGCTTAAAAAGTGGATATTTTCAAGGGCTACTACTGTGGAAAACTAGAGTTTATTATGAGAAAATGCAGGATACTCCCTTTAATCATCAGTTACAAATTCCGTTGTCAGTTCAAACCACAGGAAATTAATGGTGATAGAAAAAAGTCAAAAGTTTTTGCTTTAGAATTGTCTGTTTCTGCTTAATGAAATGGGATGGTTAATGAAGGCAAGAATTATATCAGCATTAAAATTTTGTATAAAACACCTGAGTAATGTTTATCTGGTTGCTGAAACCAGGCTAGAGTATTTTTATTCTTAATTTGATTATTATTTCAGAATTTCACAGGTGAATTGCTGAAAACTAAACTGGAGACAATACATGCTTCAGTTTGTCTTTGTGGATATTTTTTACTGACTTCTCTTTGGCCACTTGGAGGGAAATCCAAGAATGACAAAGAAAATATTTTAATTGGTCACTTTTCAGGGCTAAATGTCTTTATTAATTAATAATCATAATAAACATTTTATTCCTGGTTCATCTTAATCATAACACTAATTTTTTCAATGGTGTGATATAGTGGGGTTTAAATGTAATTAACTTCTGTCCTTAGCAACATACACCCAAGAAAATAATGTTGAACGTCAATAAAATCCCAAATTCCCTTCACTCTTGCTAGAACACAGACACATGTGCCTAATCACACTTGTATTATAACTCTATTAAATATAAATTTAGACATATTGAATAAATGAGAAAATTTATCTCATTATGGTCTCTGCATATTTAGAAGGGGACAAAAACAAGAAGAGAGCTGCACTATGTGCAGCAGTAAGAAATATTTTGAGGCTTTTGGACTACTGTAACTAGAAAAGAAAATGTCTTTACAGGTCACAACCACTTCAGTATTTCTACCTGTAACACAGAAATTGAGAAGGCCGGAAGTCTTTGTAAAACCCAGAAGTTATACAGATTGACTGAGTGAAAATCCTAGGAGTTTTTACCATGCTAGAAAACCTCACTGTGTCTGTGAAGGTGTTTGATAGAGTCTTGTTTGATAGATATTTAAGAAGGAGACATTACCACACTCCTCTTCCAAGTTTGCTCAGACGTGACACACAGTGAGGATAGCTGATAGGAAACCCCTGTTTCTGCGGGTATTTTCAACTTGCTGTGGTTTTACTTGAGAATATGTTTTATTTTCCAAATATTCTCTTCAGCGAGCTATTTCAAAATATTCACATGCACAAGTCAGCAAAAGGTTTTAAAAGTAAATGTATTATAGCACATACATTATTCTTCTAACTATTTTTTTATTTTTAGTGTTCTACAACTGGGCTAAATGCATAAAATATGCACGGTTATTGCAGTATACTTTGATATTAGAAAGTTATTTCACTACTACATGGATACAACTGCTATCTTGTCTCAGATTTTAAAAGTCATTGTCAGGATCTTTTTCAACTATGACACAAGGATACTATGAAGTTAATTGGCAATAGAAAGAAATCTTACAAAATCCAAATATCATTTTATCATTGAAACAAAAATGACTTCAGCATGACCCTGTAAAGGAGTGTATTGATTTTCAACTTCTATTATTACTGTGCTTTACCTACCTATGATTCCAGGTCAGCTCAATTTTCAGAAAGGTCTGAAGTCAAGTACAGATTTACTCTTCCCACAACAGTAAAAAAAAGAAGGCTTAGGTGTGTACACACAAAGACTTCATATACTGAAGAAATTATTATGACACCATTTCTATTTTTTCTTTTCTTCTTTTGTCATAATTATATAAATTATTATAGGAGAAATCTAGAGGTATAGGAGAAGAAGCAGGTAAAAGCACATAATCCATTGATCTGTACAACACTGTAACTTTGCAGAGCATCCTTTAACCTCCATAGGTGCTTGAGGATATCAGCAGAAGTGTGAGAAATGTTATTTAATAAAGGAGAAGTGGCAAACACATATTTTACCAATTCCCATAAACTTACAATTGTATTCCCATCTCAGTGTTTATTTTATAATTCTGTTCATACTGAAGATATTACTGTGCTACATTAGGACCTAGACACCTTAATTAAGGTCATGTTCAACTAGGCTAAATTCAAATATATGTATTTGAAGACATTAACAGAAGATAGGACAAAGAACATATCAATATTTACAGTATAAAAAGTAGAAGTTACTGTAAAGTTCTAATAATTCCCTAAAAGGTAGTCTTGAAAACACTTCAACAACAGTCAACAGAGAACTTGAATAACACAACAGGTTCTGCAACTTTCATTAATAAATAAGAAGTCTACTTTATGTAAAAAAAATTCTTTGTTTGATATAAACATAGCCAAATGAATCTATAACGTTGGAAATTGGTAAACATTTTTTTCACTCTCTCCTAAATTCAAAGTATACCAATAATTTTTTCCTGCCACCAGAAATGTAAGGTTATGCTGAGACTGAGGCTAAATACACTTAATTTTAATCCTACAAATAAAGAGTTTACAAAATTTGAAAATATGAAAATTACTGTCCTTTTAAATTTCTTTTTTTTTGGTAGTAACTGTATGGGTAATCCAAGCAAAGGATTACTATTACTGTCAGAAGTGAACATGTGTGAACAATTGTTGCTGGCATCACATCAATGATGCCAACAAGGGATTTATGATGTAGTTGTAAATTAGTATTTCATATGCCTCATTGCATATGAGTAAAGGTGGCAAGAAGATTCCCCTATGGAATAATCACAAAGTCTGTCTTCTCTTGTCCATGGATGGGGATTGCACACATACTGTGTTCTCCTTCTCTTGTCAGAACAGCATCTAACCTAAAAGGAAGTTATGTCACAAGCCAGTAAGCATATCAAATCCTTTAGGATTAGCACATAGGTAAAAAGAGATGCTTCAATAACTCCAAGGGAATACATTTCACTGTCCTGGATTTTTCCCTAGAGCAGAGCATGCACATGCTACTCTGTGGTTCCTTTATTCACATCACTCCCCTAAAATACTTGTGGAAAGTGCCATGTGACTTTCAGCTGACATTAATGAGCCCAGCTTTGTGTCTGTAATTGGTGTTCAACATAGGCAAGGCCAGTTTAGGGGTCTGATTCAGGGCTGAGTCGTCCCAAGGTGTCAGCTGCTGCATCACTCGTGCCACCGCATGCAAAGATGAAACACTCCTCTGGCACTGACCTTTCCTCAGTTTGTGACATGTAACTGCTAGACCTGGCAGCATTGCTATCCATATTAGAAAATGTCAATACATATCTTGCTGTTAGATTCAGAGTCTATCTGTACAACCTTTAATCAGTATTAGACATGACATAGGTCAATGCAGTATCTTTGGCACCCACATTCAAAAGCTTTACTTCAAATACTTTACAACACAAATCATACGTCTAAATGTTTATCATTCCAAACATGAGGCAACCATGATTTGAAAATGTCAGAAGGCTCTATGTATTGTTTGCTTTCTCTCTGTCTCTGAAAGTTATAGCTGCAATGACTTCTCATGGATAATTTTTTGATTACTAAACACAGCCCATTATGCTTTAAGAAATAATCTTTGTGTGTTGATCTGTT